>NC_136061.1:321818080-324218080 GCF_964261635.1 Lissotriton helveticus
CAGTAGACCTGGGCATCCCTCCCGTAAGGTCCATTGCTGTAAAGAGCTTAGGCATCACGCTCCACTCGGACCTGTCCTTAAAAACCCAGGTGGGCGCTGTGGTCTCAGCAAGTTTTTTCCAAATGAGGAAAATAAAAAAGATTGCTCATCTTTTCACCCAGTCTGCCTTAATCCAGGTTACTATTGCTCTGGTTATGTCCCGCCTGGACTATTCCAACAGCGTCTATTTGGGACTTCCAGTGGGCCTGTCGAAGAGACTTCAACTTGTCCAGAATCAGGCGGCGAGACTCATCCTACAACAGCCAAAATGGTCTTCTAATAAACCTGGACTAGAAAAGCTACACTGGCTTCCGATCTCCCAGCGCATAGCCTTTAAAGCAGGGTGTATCACCTTCAAGGCCATACAAGATAAAGGCCCTGCCTTTATTCGTTGCCTGATCTCTAAATATATACCCACCAGAAGCTTGCGCTCTGCGCAAAAATCCCTACTGGAGGTGTCTCGCTTCAAAAGGAAGCGACAGGGAGGCTGCTGTTTTCGCCATCTAGCAGCCTCACTTTGGAACTCCATTCCCTTATCGATTAGGCAGAGTGAGGATTTACTTACCTTTCGTAAGGGATTAAAGACCTGGTTGTTCGCCCAAGCCTACCATTAGCTATTGTCAGCTCAGTGTTATGTTAGACGGATTCTTCACCTTTCCTATAGCGCCATGAAGCCCATGGGCGTACGAGCGCTCTACAAATTGATTTTAACATAACATGAAACGTACAGTTAACCACTTGGAGAAACAATCAATAACAACTACAGCAAAGCGTTGATTTGAGGGTAGTTCATTCATAGGACCAATGAAGTCTAGGCATATGGTATGCCAAGGCACGCTTTTAAAAGAGATATTTCCAATAGAATGAGAACCAATGACCTTTAGACGTTTCTCTCCCTCCTTGCAAAAAGAACATTTAACCACACAATCTACTGCGTCACTATCGATTGAAGGCCACCAGAAATTCTCCTTCACACGCCGCTGAGTGAGGGTTTGGCCTAAATGACCCTCATGAGCCAAGCTGAGAATTTTACTCCTCAAGGAACTAGGAGGAATAAAACGATCACCTCTCATTAGTACATTTTACCCAAATAGGGACAATTCACTCAAAACCCTAAGAAAAGGTCTGACAGAAGGTTCTAGAGTACTCTCCCTTCTTGCCCCTTTAAGAACAAGATCAACAACAGTTTTTAAGACATGATCATCTTCCATGCTCTTGGACCACTCATCAGCCGAGAAGGAACTTTCACACAAAAACATAACATCTTGCAGAGAGGCAACAGCCATATCGTCACAAATATCCTCCAATGAGTCTTGACCATTGTCAGAAGGTACTGGGAGACGCGATAAACAATCTGCCTGAATATTCCTCCAGCCATGAACGAACTCGACCTCAAACTGATAATCTTGTAGCCGAGAAGCCAATCTGGCTAACCTGGGCGAACCTTTGCCCGTTCCACCAGGTGCTAAGACATTAACCAGGGGTTTGTGATCTGTGCGAAGAATGAAACGTGAGCCCCACAAATATGTTCTAAAATAGCTTACACCCCATGCAGCTGCAAGAGCTTCTCGTTCAATAACAGAATGTTAACTTCAGAAACAGACAATGGTCTAGACGCAAAGGCTATAGTTTTCTCGGTTCCAGCATATTTCTGAAGAAGTACTGCACCAAGACCGACCCCACTCGCGTCAACCATTAAGACAGAAGACCGCTTAATGTCAAAAGGGGTAAGGACATTGGCAGACTTAAGTTCAGACTTGATGCTACAAAAGCAAGACTCTTGTTCGTTCGACCATGAAAATTTTACTCCTTTTTTCAACAGAGATCTTAAGGGAGCTGTCTTTGCAGAGAAATCCTTCACAAATTTAGAGTAGAACTCGACTAGTCCCATGAAGGACCTGAGTTGTTCTTTATCAGCTGGGGAGGGGGCTAATTCAATGGCTTCTAATAAAAAAATTTTAGGCCTGATACCATCTGCAGAGAGACAGAAACCTAAATATTCAACCTCTTTAACTAAAAATGCACATTTCTCGCGGCGCAACGTGAGACCAGCATCAACAACCCTACGCAGGACATTCTGTAAGACACTGTTATGTTCCTCCAAGGTGTCTCCAAAAACGAGAATGTCGTCTTGGAAGAAAATTACCTTGTCCAACCCTTTGAACACTTCGGTAACCATTCGCTGAAACACACTAGCAGCGGAAATAAGACCGAACGGTAATCTAGTGAATTGAAAAGTTCCTTCACCTGTAATGAAAGCCGTAAGATGTTTTGAACTATCATCCAAGCGAATCTGATGATATGCGTGTTTAAGGTCTAATTTGCTGAAGAACTTTGCTCCTTTGAGCGTGGAAACTAATTCACCAATGTTCGGCAATGGAAAAACATTGGCTACCACACATTTATTCAAAGAGCGTAGGTCTACACAGAACCTAATTTTGTTGTCAGGTTTCTGTGAAATAACCACAGGGGAAACCCATGGAGAAGCTTCTACTGGCTCAATGATGCCACCCTGAAGCATCTCTTCTAGGACAGTCTTAACTTCATCGCGTAGAGCAAAAGGAACTCTCCTAGCTTTGTGCTGTACAGGAACACTGCCCTCTTTTAACAGTATTCTATGAGAGTAGCCTTGCAGTTCGCCCAATTCATCCCTGAAAACAAGATTGTGGTTAGTAAGAATGTCATCAATAGAACAATCATCAATAACTAAGACAGGTTCATCAGCTCTAGGATTAACAATAATATGTAAATCATATTGGTGGGAACGTCCCAATATAGCAGGACCATCCACAGACACATAAATCTTACCCCAGGTAGATCTGTTTTTAAAAACAATTTTCCCTTCAAAGTAACCAAGAAGGTCGATTTTCTCACCCTGGTAACCAGAAGGAAAAATGTCACACGCATCCAAACACTTTTTCCCCATACCTCCTTCAGCATGGATGAAGGAATAATAGCCCACTTGGAACCAGTGTCAACCATTAAACTGACACATTTGTCATCAATCCCAAAATTAGCTTTCGGAATACGTTCTCTCTTTTCAACACAAGAACATACAGCATCGCATAAAACCAGAATTTTGTTAACATCTCGTTTTAGATCACTATATTCACTCACGACAGTAACCCTCTGGTTGGATCTGTTTTTGCACATTTTTGCAAAGTGACCTATCTTACCACAACGTAAACACTCCTTATTATTAGCAAAACAGAATTTTGCATCAGACATATGCGAATAACTCCCACATCTAGAACACATCTTAGTCTGGGATCTGTTTACAGGTTGCAACTGGGGTCTATTGAAAGACTGTTGAGACATATTTTTCTTCTGCAACACATAGCCCTTCTTTCTCACAATAGCAACAGCAGCTGCCTCATCATCGCTGATGTCACTATTAACAACTTTGTGTGATATCTCGGCAATTTTAGAATCTATACTACTCTTTTGCAGTTCTTTTATGCATTTTTCGCTCTCCTCAACCACTTTAGCCAACTCAATTGCTACTTTAAGAGTAGGGTTTTTGGCAGCCCATAAGCGTTCTTGAATCTTTCTATTATTAGCTTGCACGATTAATTGATCCCTAATGTGTTCATCAGCCATTTGATCAAAGTTACATTTGACTGATAGTTCACGTAGGCAAGCAACAAAGTCATCTATGCTTTCTCCCTCAAGCTGTTTGTTCTTGTAAAATCTGTAACGTTGAAGAACTAGATTTTCCTCTTTCCCAAATCTATTCTCCAGTCTTGCAATAGCTTCTTTAAACTCATCCAAAGGTTGAGAAGTAGAAGACAGTACTTGTGGCAAATATTTAAAAAGACGTTGTCCTTCCTTTCCTAAAGTGGTCATCAAAAGTGCTTTTTTTCTTTTCGGTGAAAAGTCTTCTCCATCTAGGGCCTCAATATAATTATTAAACATTATAATCCAGTCTTCCCAGGCAGTGGAAGGATTGCCGGGTTCGCTTAAAAATTGCGGAGGAAGGGCAACATTAATAGATTGTGCCATGATAACACACCTTTTGTAGAGTTACCACAGTTGTAACGTTTTCAAATGACTGGATTAATTATGGAAAAGAGACAAGTCACTAAAGCGCTGGTATGCTTAGTTATTTAAAGGTTGAAACTAAGGTGATAACACTGGTGAAAGTCAATACCACAAAGTCATGCAAATAGATGTCATGCGCTTAAATAAATATCTTTAGAACGAATAAGCGCTTAATTTTTGAACAGAATACGAGCTTACTTGGTAGAATTGTCTTCAAATTGCTTTTTAAGTAATGTAATCCAGAAATTACCTTGAAGGGTTAACGAACCACTTATATACTTTATTTTCCTTAGCGTTTGTCTGCCGACGACGAACAGAGCGAGAAAATGTATTCAAAATGGCCGCTAGCGTCATGTGTCACAGAGGTCACGCAGTTAACCTCACGTTAATGACGGACAGCATTCAGTTCTTGCCTCGCGTCTTCTGTAGTCAAGGAAACAAATTACTCTGCTTACGTTTCTCATTGCTACGGTGACTGTGGTTTGTCGCGCGGTGAACACGCAGACAGTTGCACGCGATCAGCAGATGATGTCATCAGTCAATATCAATCAGGGATAAGAAGCGGAGAAATGTGAAATATTCAAATTTCACTCGGTGTTTTTCAACGCCGCTCGAAGCCCAAAGTAGCAGAAGGACTGGCAGATCAAGACGCTGTTCTCCGTGGATTCGTTGGGGAACGGATCACTGTTTCTTCTTAATTCTTCTTTTGCTGCACACACGAAATGGCCAGATACTCCCTTCAACAAGTCACCAAATGTTGTAAGTCATAATGAAGACTCTGGATACATGAAGGTGGCAGGTAAGTAGTTTAATGCAGCAAGATAGAAATAACAGGACCGTCACCCATCTGGTCAAGTACTAACTGCCACAGAGTAGAACCAGCAGTAGCGTCATGGGAAGAACTACATAAACAATCTAGAAGGTTGGTAGAAGGAAAAGGCAAGGAAGAGAGCAAGTAAGGAACAAGCTATGTACAACAACAACACATTCATCTTGGCAGGCAACCATCATAAATCTGTTATGGGAGGAAAGAGAAATGCATGCACGATGATGAGTACTAGTACAGGTAAACCAAATCAAATTGTCTGTCTGCCTCCAGAGAAATCCAACTTACATTATGTTATGTAACTGTTGTACCAAGCTGTGAAATATATCAAATAAAATTTAAATATCTGTAGGAGTCAAGTAACAAACATAAGCAACACACACATTGTAATGGTTAATTTAAAAAAAAGATACTGTATTGCCAAATTGGGAGTTGCATCTGCGTTCTCTTGGACTACCCGTCAATCTGGGGTATCTGGTGAATGTGGTTTGGAAAGTTAAGTGTGAGTATGTGTTGGACTTGGCCCTTTTTGCAGGGACATTCCTAAACCTTTTGCCTTCCTACTAGCCTTTTTTTCAACATGGTGTAGGTGGTTTTAGGACTCTGGGCACTGTAGCACTGGTTAGCAGTGTTTGTGCTCTCTGCCCTCCATAGGCTAACATTGGAAACCCCTCCCTTATGGGATAACTCCTAAATAGAATAAAATAAGTATGTCATGTTTGGTATGTGTGGAATGGAAATAATAAATGCCGCCCAATGGTGTACACAGATTTATTTTGACTAATTTAGAAATGCCACTTTTAGAAGTTGGCATTTCTGTGTGCTATGTGCCTGCCTGCATGTCTGGTTCTAGAAGTGACCGGGGCTGGTGAGGAGTGGGTGGCTCCAGGGAGGGCAGGGTTTCAGGCTGAATAGGAAATCTGCAATTGGAGTAGTGGGTGGAGAAGTCCCCTGTCCCTGAGTAGGTCCGTGCCTGCCCTGTCCAATGCTGGCTCCACCCCCTGTGGTATATCTGATTACCAAGCCCCAGCCCACAAAGGAAGGAGGGAAGCCTGGTAAACAAAGTGATTGACAACCCTCCCAGAGCGAGTGGGGACTGAAACTCCAGGACCCTTCCAGAAGCTTCTGCCCCCTTCTAGTAGCAGGGCAGAAGGGTGTATGAATACAGGGGCTGTGACCCCATGTGTCTGTTGTGCTTGTGCTGACGTGGAGGGGACACTCTGCCAGGAGGAACCACCGCGGGACCCTGGGT
The DNA here is from genome assembly GCF_964261635.1 of Lissotriton helveticus. Taxonomy (NCBI): domain Eukaryota; kingdom Metazoa; phylum Chordata; class Amphibia; order Caudata; family Salamandridae; genus Lissotriton; species Lissotriton helveticus. The sequence continues at coordinate 321,824,239 of NC_136061.1, forward strand.
GCTGGCCCCTGTGCCCAACTTTGCCCCTCTACCTTCTGCTGGACCCATGAAGAGACCATGCCGGAGTAAAGGTTGCTGCACCAGGAGGATTGCCACCTTGCTAAGTTTGACTGTACTTAGCAACTGCTACTTCATTGGGCTGAGCTGCCCTACTGCCTGCTGACCTTTGCCCAGCCTGTGCCTGATTCCTAGCGCCTCGTGGGCGCTACAATTGGACTCCAGCCCCAGAGGACTTTGCTCTCTGCCTGCAGTTTTAAACAAGAGTGCTGGAGCCCGCCCCACGTTTTCAGCGTTCTTCACATATTTAATCAGCGGGTGCCCACCCCATGTTTTCTGCAACTTTTGCGGGTACCCACCCCACGTTTTCATCACTTTTCAGTGGGAGCCCATCCCGCATTGTGCTCCTTATAGGCGGGAGCCCACCCCGCATTGTCGCTGCACTTTGAAAGTGCCAAGGAATCACCCGAAATCACCGCTACGACACAGGACAGTGAAGGGACACAGCCGCTGCGGCTGCCATTTACTTCGCTTAGCCCCCAAGGAGTGGTGAGTGGGGCTGAGCCAACCCTTTTTTCTATTTATCTCCCTTGGAATGTGCTCTCCCGGGCTGCAGTGGTGAAAAGCCAGTATCCATCTTGACTACACAGTGGTGCCGCAGTTGCGGGCTGCTGCAACATTGTGGGCAAGTTTACTTTTAAGTCCCCAGGGTGGGGCTCACATTGGTCACAGCTGCACCGCAGGAGAGGGCAGCTGCAATGTTGGGCATTTTTAACTTCAGAGTCCTGGAGTGCGGCTTCAACGTGCACAGTGGTGCCAATGATTCTTTTGCTGTTGGGGCCATTCTTCTACTACCTCAACACAGCTGCGCCGCAGAAGCAGGTAGCTACGACGTGGGCCCCCCATTTGCACCTTGTTAGTGCTAACGCTTGTTTCTTCGGCTGTACCACGAGAGTGTGGGCAGCTGCAATGAACCAAGGGGGGCGCTACAATAGAATCGGTGTAATCTGAGTGCACTGCTAATTATGGTCAGTCTGATAGGAGTATGCATAAGGTATTTATGCTGATGTTTGCCAAACGTGATTCATGCCCCATGATTGTGGTATAATGTATTGTGATGCCCAATATTGATGATGCCACGTACGTATAATGATAGGTGCATACGGTGATTTAGGCCCCATGAGTGTTGCATAATGCATTTTTTTATGCCTAATGAGGTGCATTTATGCTTATGATTATGCCAAATGTTTTGGGGAATAATGTGTGGTATGCCTAATGAGATGCATCATGTGTATCATGCATGATCTAAATGGGATTTATGCCTTTCATCATATTGTGCTAGGTTCTTCCATTTACCAGTAGCTACTGGCGATTATTGCTGTTTTTTTTGTGTTTTTTTTGTCCTCATTAGCCTGTACGTCATAACCAGAAATTATGTAGCCAACCACCTATCCATGCGCCCCAGATTGAAGCGCACGTTCCACCACCATAACTTTGTGTACCATCCTGGCGGGAGACTTAATCTGGGTTTACTGAGGTATTGATGGCGAGTGACAGACTGCCAAACCCATCCCAAACTCCGTCAAGGTAAAGGTTACCACCAGGCCCAGCTTATGTCTAACGGAACCACCACAAAGGACCCTGGAGTTGGAGGCCTAATCATTGGACCCGGGAAAAAAAAAAAAACCCCGGTGTAAAGCTTGTTACCACTAACTCCAAGAAATCAAAAGATTCCAAAAGGTGAGGTTGTTACTGCCACAAGATCTGGCCAGATCGACCTTTGATGTTTCAATAAGGGATGATTGCCAACTGGCGTGTGTTGGTGCCTTGGAGTCGATACCATGTGTACATATCTGTCACCGCGCGAGTAAGATTGCATAGAACAACAATTGCCTTGCTGGGCCAGAAACATTGTCATCCATCCCAGAGATTATCAATGTTAGTGTGCAGGGTAAAGTTACTTTAAGTATCGAGCCCATTGTAAACAGAACTTCTGCCCAGAACACCTTAATTGGGGGACAGTCCATAAACATGTGAACATCTGATGCGCCCCGGAGATTACACTTGTTACAACATTTTCCAGGTTGAAACTTCGCAAGCCGTTGTGGTGACCAGTAAGCACGATGCATCGAGAACAAGTGATTCCGCCTCAACCAAGCAGGCTTGACAGTTTTATAAAGAAGAGTGAATGATCTTATCCACCATTCTTCCCCTCGAAGGTCCATGTCCATGACCCACAGTTCGTCCGGGAGTTCAAAGTCTCCATCTACCTCCTCCACTATTGCCCAATACCAGTGTGCTACCTCCTTGCCCCCTGGAGGTTTCTCCCCAAGCTGTTGTTTTAGCACACTACACCTCCCCACTAGGGTATTCTTCTGAAGGAGCTCTCTAGACCAGCTTACAAGTTGTGTGTATTTAAACCTTGATAGTCTTTGGCCGACCCCTTCGTACAATTTATCCCACTTTATTAATGTCCCGCCTGCCAACAAGTCGCCCCATCTCAGTATCCCCCCTCTCTTAGGGGTATCGATAGGTTATCTCCCAAGCACGGAGGGAGCCCCGGAGACCCCCAGATTGGTGCGAGATTTGAATAATAGGCCAGCCCTGCAATCCTCCTAATCCTTGTCCAGGCTCTGGCCAGCGATTGCAAGACCTTCAACCTCACCTTTTTGAAGAACTTCTGTTCCCCAAATTTAAATAAAAATCCGTCCATTGGCAGGCCCGTTCCAGTTAGCATGGCTTTAAACATTCTCCCTGCTGATGAATCAGTTGGGGTTTTCAGTAGCATTCTGGAAAATGACAGCTGAAAGGCCCAAGCGTAGTATTGTATGTCTGGAAGAGAGAGCCCGCCCTTTTCCCTCCTCCTCCTCAGTTTCTTCCAGGCTATCCTAGTGGACTTGTAGTTCCATATGAATGAGTTAATCTCCTGTTGGCACTTCATAAGTTGCTTTGGCTCAAATGCTAGAGGAATACAGTTAAAAATAAATGTGAGCTTAGGTAAGATTGACATTTTTATAAGACTCACTCTCCCATAGATAGTCAGCGGGAGAAAGGTCCATGCCTTTAAAAGCACCCGACATTCTCGGGAAACCCGATCCAGATTGACCTGGGGTATATTCCCGGCCTCCTGGATGATCTTAATTCCTAAATAGCGCATTGAGTAAGTTAAGTCCAATTGTGTGTTGTTAATATTCCATGCCATTATTTCCGTTTTCCCTGCGTTTATTTCGTACCCTGAGATCTGCCTGAATTCTACTGCTCTCCTAATTACTGTCGGGAAGGCCTGAACAGGGTCTGACGTATAGATAAGGATGTCATCCGCATACAAACCTAGACATTTCACCCATCCGCTATACTCAAAAGGGATAATATTATGTTCCTCTCTCAGTGTCTGCGCAAAAGGCTCTAAGTATAGGTCAAACAGGAGTGGGGAAAGGGGAAAACCCTGCCTGGTTCCCCGTGAGATTTTAAATGGCGCTGTGAGTGTGTCATTGACTAAAAGTTTGGCGGTGGGGGCTCTGTACAAAAGCTGGATGGTTCGACAGAAGTTCTCACCTAGCTGAAACTTCCTTAATACTGCATCCAGATAGGGCCAGTTGACCCTATCAAAGGCCTTAGTGGCGTCTAGGGTTAATGTAGCCAAGGGTAAGGAAAAGGTTGTGGCGATATCTATAGCTGCGACAAGGTCGCGGGTTAAATCTGCCAACTGGTGCCCCCTTATGAATCCCTTTTGGTCTTCATGAATTATTGAGCCGATCTCGCTTGCCAGCCGTGCTGATAGTACTGCGGCGAAGATCTTATAATCGTTATTTAATAGCGAGATCGGCCGATAGGACCCACAATCAGTTGGATCCTTACCCGGTTTCGGTATAAGAACTATGGTTGCTTCACTCCACGAGTGCGGAGGCACTAACCCATTTGTGAAAATGTCGTTAAATAGCGCTGTCAATGTTGTTACTAGGACCGGACACAGAACCCGGTATAGTTCCCCGGGAAGGCCATCTGGCCCTGCCGCCTTCCCTTGCTTCAGTTGACCTATCACCTTACTTACTTCAGCCTCCGATATATCCCTATCTAGGCGTTCTGTCTGATCACCCGTTAGGGTGGGCAGTTGGATCCTGCTTAGCCATGAGTTTCTTGCCGGGGGGGTCATCTTCGATATCCTCGGTGTAGATTTTTTGAAAGAACTCCTGAAAAGCGCAACCAATCTCCGTGTTAGTAGACCTGACTGTAGAGTCCCCCTCTTTTCGAATTCCACTTATAAACTTTTTAGATTTGTCTGTTTTGATCTTCCAGGCTAAGACCTTACCAGCTGCCTCCCCATATTCAAACTTCGAGATCCTACTTGCCGCCCACCTCTTCTCTACTCTTTCCTGTAATACTTTGTCCAGCTCTGATTTCACCTTAGCCCTCTCTTGTTGCTCAACCGAGGATTCCCCTGAGATACCACACCTCCTATCCGAGCTCTCTAATTCTCGTTCTAAATTCCTAATTTTTTCTCTATAGACCTTTCCTCTATATGAGGCTCGATTCGTAATATACCCTCTTAAAAAAGCTTTAAGGGTTTCCCATACAGTGCTAATTCCTGCTGAGTCCAAATTGGTTTCTAGAAATTTAGCCACCTCCTCTGATAGCAGGTTGGTCTCCGCCTGATCTAACAAAATCGTCCGATCAAATGACCAAGACGAGTGTTTTTTCTGTTGGGTGACATTCAGGGAAAAGGCAATCGCTGAATGATCTGAGAGATGAGGGGGTAGATACCGTAACCCCTTCACCTCCTCTTTGATATTGTAGCTAAAGAGAGCATAGTCTATCCTTGAGCTGTGCCTATACTTAAGGTTCCTGTATGAGACCCCGGGAGCAAGCCCCGCCCTTTCTCTCCAGACGTCTGCCAACCCCAAAGACGACATGATGGACATCAGCATGAGCCTTGATTTGGATGATCCCATCGCTCTGGAGCTTGAGGACTTGTCGAGCTTGGGGTTCAAAACGATATTAAAATCTCCCGTCCATATAATAGGGTCCTTCAGAGTGACTAAGGCCCCTTGGATTTTTTGAAGGTAGGACGGATCGTCTTGGTTTGGACCATAATAACCTACCAAGATATATTGTTGACCGTCTAAGCGCATTTTACACACCAACCACCTCCCACTAAGGTCCTCCTCATAGGTCAAGATCTGTGCTTCTGCTGATTTTTTAAACATAATGAGTATTCCACGGATGTTAGCAGTCTGGTTTGTGCAAATAAATTTGTTGACCCACCCCTGCGTTTTCATGATTGTTTCAACCTCATGTTTGAGTAGGTGTGTCTCCTGTAACACTATGACCTGTGCTGGGGAGTCCCTAAAATATTGCAAGATTCTATGCCTCCTCCCCTTCACTCGCAGACCATTAATGTTCCAGGATAAAAATTGCACTTCCGTCATGTTATGTTTTTATTCCCCCTACTATTATCTGGATAAAACACTCTCAGAAAGTGATTGCAGTGATTGGAAAATAGTTTGGAATAATAAAAAAAAGTATAAACAGGCTTATGAGGATTTTTTTTCTTTGTGCCCCCCTTCCCTCCCCCCTCCCCTGTAAACCCCCCCCTCACTTCTCCTGACTTGTTGGTTCGCCAGGTTTACGTTGGTGAGTTGGTCTCATACTCCATCAACCCCCTATAGTAACTCAGTTTACTTGCCATACTTTATATTTTTATGAAATCTTATGTCCCCCTATTAACTACATACGGAGAGAAAAGAGAAACAAAAAAAAAAAGAAAAAACCCAGAGAAAGAGTCCCTCATTACTATTTTCACTTCGCCTCCCCTTCCTTCAATCTTCATCTTCCTCTCATCTTCCCCTCTTCCTTCCTCCCTCTCTTTCAGCTTTGATTTGAATTAGGATTCTCTCCTTGTTTTTAACTTCTGTCATAACTTTTACTCAATTCTATTGTGTTCTCTTATATTTTTTTTCCTTTTTTTTCCCACTTCTTTCCCATTCCTCTCCTTCCCCATTAAATATGAAGACCCATGGGTTTTATTCCTCATGATTTTTTTTCTTTTTTTTTTCCAGTATTATTTCCCTTTTTTTTTTTCCTATATTTATTTATTTATTTATATATTTTTTTTTATATATATATTTTTTCCTTTTCCTTACGCTTTTTTTTTCCCCTCGCCTTCCCTCTGTTCCCTCTGTTCCCTCCGTTATCTGATTAAGACTAACTTGAGATTCATTTTTACGACTTAATTTTTTTCGCCCCCTAGCATTAGCGCTGAAGTTTTAAGGTTACTTATGCTTATTTCCCCGCTTGTGAGTGCTCAGAAATGGAGATAATTAGCTCATCTGCTTCCCTAGGGGAACGTATGTTGTACATTTTGTTATTGTACATAACTTTTAGGAAGGCGGGAAACCTCATTTGTACAGTAGCCCCCGCTGCCCTAAATTTCTCCATTCTTTGCCCCAGCTCCCACTGTCTTTCGAGAGTGACCTTCGACAGGTCCGACCTAACCTCAAAGGAAAAATCCAGGGCTTTCAATGATTTCGCCTTTAGGGCAAGATTGAGAATCTTCTCTTTCAGGGAGTATGTCAAGAAGTTCAAAAGTATTTTCCTTGGCTTTACTCTCCCCGCATTAAGGCGAAACGGATCCCGGTGGATTCTCTGAATGTCTTTGGCTAGCTCTTCCTCTGTCTCTTCCAGATTAAGGGCACTTTTTAATAGAGACACCACAAAAGTCTTGAGGTCTCCCCCTTCTTTCGCCTCTGGGATCTTTTAAAGATGTAAATTATTTCTTCTGGAAAAATTCTCCAGAGACTCGACCCTGTCTCTCATCTCATCCCCCTCCTTCCTTAGGGATTGAATCCGGGACTGTGCTGCCTCCAGGTTAGCTTTTAGCTCCCCAACATATTCTTCCAGACTCTCAGTTCTCTCCGAGAGCCCGTCCACTTTCCGCTCCAGGGTGTCACATGCTATCCTGATCTCACTCTGGTTTTGTTTAGATTCTGCGAAGCCCATCTTTATCTCCTCTCTCATGGCAATAAGCAGATCCTCCAGGGGGGGTCCCTCCCTGCTCCTTTTCAGTATACGTTATGTCCCTCTCTGTTACACCTCCTGCACATTCTTCAGCTGCCCCCTCGGTAGCCTCTGTTGGCAATGTACTCACCACAGGTGCAGGTGTGGGTGCTGGTGTAGGTATTTCTAGCGAAGCCCCACCTGGACCTCCCAAATCTGACATCTTCTGTGTGAAACACCCCATGGGCTCTGGACTTTGTATACCTGAGCTATGGGTCACCTCCAACACCTGTGGTAGTACCTTGAAGTAAGCACGCAACGAGGGTGTTATTCGTGATACCTGGGCCCCCTTACGTTTACACCTCGCCTGAATATAGGACTCGGGACTCTCTTTAGCCCTCTGCCTTGTTTCCCGGATTCCACCTGCGCAATCAGTAACCCCTTTGACTTTCCCCCCCGCAGCTTCACTGTGCCCGTCAGTCATCTCAGGGTTAATGTCCTCACAGCACTCCTTTGCCCCTAAGCCTTCTCCCCTCCTCCTTCTTTTACCACCTCTCTTCTTCGGAGGGGCTTTCTTTTTTTTCCCGCTGGTATTGATAGTATTAACGGGGGACTGCCGTGGATTTATTGGGGATTTTAAATCAGGGAATGTCTTTAAACTCCCACCTCCCTGCAGGTCATCCGTCCACCCCCTCTCCTTACTGACTCTGTTGCTGTTGCTGCCACCGCCGGTATCAAGCTCGCCAGCAGGGGGTTCAACCTCCCTGGGTTGTCTGCCTTCTCTCTTCTCTGACTGCTTCCGCTTTTGATTTCAGCCTCCGTGCAGCGTCTTTGACTGCCTCGAGTCCACTGTCCTTGTCCAACTGGGTCCGGGGGGGTGCGAATATTGGGTGGGTCTTTTCACGTCCTTCTCCCTGTCCCCCGAACTTGAGGCACCCACGAGCCGCCACCCGGCGTCCTCGTCGCAGCTCCACGGCTGCTCGGAACCACTGCTGCAATGTGAGGGGAGGGGCGGGCAACGCCGGAGCAGAGACCGCGGCCAGACACATCCGTGCCTGACCGGTAACTACGAAGAGCGTAAAGTATTGGAATTCCAGGCGCTCCCAGGGACCTAAGGAAAGTTATTCACAGGTATTTCTCCTAGTTCAAGCCCGATGGAGGAGAGACCATCACCTCCGTGCGATCCGCTCTAACTTGCGGCCGCCATGTTTTCCGTCGGCGATTATTGCTGGTTATTTTATACTTATTACATGTACTTTTGTGATGGTTCTGGCAGCGATCCGATTGGCAATGGGACATAATCCCATGTAAATAATGTCCTGGTGCTTGTAGGCACAGTGTATATATCTTCATAATACAAAGGCTATTTTTATATAACCTTGAGTGGAGTCCCTTTTGTAGTGTGCCTAGGGTGTCGCCGCTTTGTGTGTGTGTTGCGCAAACACTTTACAATTTGCCTCTGGGATAAGCCTGACTGCTCACACCAAGATACCAAGGGTGTGAGCAGGGGTTATCCTCAGGGTGTAACTCCCTCGCCCTGACTAGAACGGGGGTTTCGGTCTGGCTTTGGCGCATGCTCTAGCCTACTGGGAAACCCTGTTTCTAACAGTATGTTACATTGTTTTTCTGTATGGTACAGGTTAAAATCCAGTGCTAATAATTAAAAAGCAAAAATTGCATTGAAGAGTTGAGGATAAAAGTTAAACTGCATAAGAAGGAGCTCAAGAAGAAGAGAACACTCAGAAGCAGCATGCTAAATGTCTGTTTCTGGCCGTTACCTGAACAATAGGCCCCCACCAAACTATCACTTAGCTTCGGTTTAAACAACAAATTGGAGCCAGACAGCAGTGAGCACACACTCAGCAAAATAGCATTTATCCAATCAATTCGAAAATCAAACCATGCTGTCAGTCACACCACTCACTACCACCCCTACACAGACTTATGTAGGTCCGGTGCTGTTGTTTACTTTATACCACTTCCAAGTCATCCTCATACAAATCGGTTGGTTTCAGTGAATTTGAAAACTTCCTTCTTCTTCTAGTGGCAGTTCTTGCAGTAGTCACGCTCACGCCCACACCCCGTGTCATCCCATCATCTCTGATCCTTCAGAGTCTGACCCCGAGTATGGTGTCCAACTCCGTACCAACAGTGTCCTGAGTCCCGACTCAAAATGCAATAGATCGGCCTGTAGTAGTACAATTTTGTTGCTGAACGACAAGAAGGGAAAGGTTGAGTCACTTTTTGTTTCAGCTAGATTTGTGTTTGCAAACTTTGAATTATCTAAGGGGCTGGTTGGGTCTGAGCCTTTGAGGAGTGTAAAAATAAAGCATGAAACAATAAAAAAACAAAGCTGTGTGGAGGGTGGACTGTGTGGAGTGAAGTTGGACCTGATGAAGGAATCTCGCTATCCTATCTTTCATAGGAGAAGGAAGAAAAACCTTCAGGGGAAAATGTTAAGTTATTGATCAGCTGCCGGTAGGCCACCAACATTTGGGGAATCTCAAATTCATCACTTACACATAAGCGCAACAAACAAACACCCACTCTGACACAGCCTGCCAGCATATGAATCATCTGATATCTTCTCAATCTATTCTCAACACATTGATGATGACATACCAAAAGTTCACACATAACAACAAACAACAATCACTCAGCGAGCAATGCATGCCAGCATTAAACTATTCTTCCTGGGTGCTCACCGTGATTGATTGTTGTTACATTGCAGAATGCAGATCCTCCATTTGTTTAGGATGCAGAGAATTGCCAATGTAAATCAGATTATATATGTCATATGTGGGTGGGTCAGTCCCTCTAGGACAGTCACAGCCCAGGATTGGAGGCAGGCATCAATTTATTTGTATTCTCCTTCAAATGTCTGGCTTGAGGGAAATTACTTTGGAGGGAGAGCCAGTAATCAGACTTCTTTACTGACTACACGCAGTTGCAACTCCAATCCGGCAACAAAAATATGTTTGAGTAAGTCATGGGGATGAATTGGTCAATCAGATAGTCAGACATGCACAAAAAATAAAGTAAATATTGTTCCCTAGCTATATATATTTTTGGGGGGATTCAACGAAAGAAAGCCCAGTAGTCAAGGAAGTAGAGCGTGTCCCTAAACTGACATTTCACCAAGAAGTTAGTGATATAACACACTACTTTCATCACTTGAGTCTCCGTCATCTTCCTCCTGTGATACTTCACGTATGGTGTAATCCAGTGGTATAAAGTGCAGATTAATTTAATCATGGTTATTCTTTCCACGTTTTGGGGCGAGAGACTGGTCATTCTCACTATGGCACCAGCAGCACTAAAAACCCGCACAGCAGAGACACTGGCTACAGGGCAAGCCAGATAGTTTATTGACAGACTGCTGAGCACTGGCCATTGGCGCCTCTTCCCATACCAATACACAAATGGGTTTTAATCAAGGTAGACCTCTGTTGCATCATCCAGCTAGGCCTGGACCATTCGCTCAATGTTCTTTGCTGGTGCTCCACTTTGCTTCACCTCTCTACTTGACTTAAGCCCTGCCAGCAGAAACCATTCAGTTGCAGATTTGGGGGGTGATGCTCCTGGTCTTGGTGTTGTTGATGGTGTTCTTGTTGTTGGTTTTGGCTGCTGTGAGCCAACAGCACTTCCCTTAGGCTCTGAACTTGAAGGCTGCACCACAGGACGTGTGCCCTGGACCTGTGGGACTCTAATTTCTAGCCATTCCTTTTTCAGCTCACTACCCTGCCCAGCTATCCATGCTTTGTTTTTTCTAACATCCCTGTCTGAAAAAGAAATGAAAGTGGACAGTAATGGTTTGTACCGTGAATCAAGAATTGTGGCCCAGATGTAATGCTCGCAGGACCCAATGTCTCTTTGTACCCATGTATTAGCAGACAAGAGAAGGAGTCCGCTCTCCACCAAGTCATATACATCTTTTTTTCCTTTCCAACTGCGTACATTGCACACCTCCTTTAGCTGTTCCTGTAGCATGTGCAGCAAAGGGATTGTTTGGCCCATGACACTGTCCTATTTGTTGACTTCCCATGTGAACACCACAAAAAGAAGCAGCATCTCTGTCAGGCATTTGACTAGGACTCATTGGTCCATCTCAATGATCATCCTATTTATAGTTGCATCTTCTCTTTGTATGACATATTCATTGATAGGACTGTACTGCTGAAACAGGAATTCAAGTATGTAATATGTGGAGTTCCAGCATGTTGGCACCTCCTGTATGAGTGCTTTAACGAGCATTCTATTATCACCCTGAATGGCCCTCAGCTGTTTCTGGGCTTTAAATGATTGGCTGAAATGAGTGCAGAGTCTTCTGCAGGTGGATAGTAAGTTGATTACTTGGTCTTCTTTTTTGAGAAACTCCTTTACAATGATATTGATGCGGTGTGCCAAACACAGGACTGAAATAAACACCATCGGCCATGGCCTTAACTAAAGTACTGCTATTGTCCGTGGCAACAAATCCAATCTTAAGCTCTCTAGGTCACAGCCATTCAAAGATCTTGTTGAAAACTATTGCAACATGTTTGCTGCTGTATGGGATTTCTCTATTGCGAACATCGCTAATGTTTCAGAGCAGCATTAAAAATCTTAGCAGTGTAAACACCTGCAGATATTTTTTCTCTAGCCCCCACAAAGCAGATCCGGTGTGCAGTGATGCACATTTAATCAGTTGCTTGGCAACTGGTCCACATGTCTCTTGTCAGGTGGTAGTGTGGACAGCACTTGGCTGCAAAACTTGTCGAAGCAATTCAAGCTCATCGTGATGTAGTGCTGGAACATCAACTCTGGCAAAATAGGACTGGCTGTGAACCTTCCATTTCAGGCAGATGGCTGTCACAAATTAAAGAAAACCCACCCCTTCAAGAAAATATAAAGGAAGGAGGTCCAGCACTTATATTTTGGCCAGCTTCGCATTGTACAAACGTGCCATTGGGTGGTTGTGTTCATACTATTCCTCTGGCCTAAACATGGCAGGAATAGTAGCCTGATTTTTTTCTTTCCTGATAGCTCTAATGCAGGTGACTTCTTGAGACCAGACTGTGGTAGCCTCAATGTGCTTGTCAGCGGGGCAGTCACTTGTCCTCTGTTGCCTTGGTGTCTCGGCCTGAATCTTGTGGCATTGTGATGTTGCTGATGTGGGCGATACTACTGCACTGCTGGGGAGAGGGCTGCTTTGCGTAATGAATATGTCTTCCTCTTCTTCCGCCTTGATCGGATTTGAATTCCCTGGTCAGACGGTTTTCACCCCCTTCTCCAACAACACTTGCAGTTTTTTGGCCGCTAAGGTGTGCCTCCCAATGGACCAAATGGTGCCATCTCAAATCGGTTGTTTGGCCCGAGGTACCATAATTTGTACCAAGCTTACCCCAACTAACACTTGCTCTGCATAGCGAGCATATGGCAATGTTTGCCTCCTTCTGACTAACTAAAAAGAAATCCTAAACTGGGGAACTCAACTATCTGACGCTGGTTCCACTGCCAATGTCAGATGGACTGGGGGTAGGTGGGTGTTTTGACATTTGACTCTCTGGTTCTGCAGGACCTACTTCTACTGAGGTGGTTGTGGATGGAGGTTGCTGCAGAGACCTTGCAAATATGGCAGCTGCCAATGGTTGGATCTGTGGTGCCACTGCCACATCCTCCCAGGACCTTGTGGTGGGGTAACAACGGTCTCCACTGGGGCTGTGCTAACATCCATAATGACTGGCTTGTCAACATCCTCCTCTTCTACATCTGCCTCCATAACTCTAAGGCTTTCTGGAACCTTCATTTTCTCTAGCCTCCTCTGAGTCATATCATGGCATGTCTCACTCACAAACTGTGGTGGGATCTAAGTGGCATCTAGATCATCAGAAGGGAGGCTTGAAGAAGAAGATAATGTACCACTAGCCCTTCTTTTTCTAGCTGGAGAACTGGAAGACAATGGATCTTCTGGAGCAGATTGCTCTACTTCCTCAACATGAAGCTCAATGTCTTGAACTGCTCCTACTTCAGGAGGAACTACAATTGGCGGTTTTGGCTGTTGTTCTTGTTGTTGTCCACTTATTTGTGTTTTCTGCAATCAATGGGTACTACTTTGCAATAGAGATAAGTCAATGTCAACATCACTGCTTTTCAGAGTTGCCGTGATTAGACTGGCTACCTCTGTGACAGACATGGGCTTGGGCTTAGATTTGGGTGGGTCCACTGATTTGGGGGTGCTGCTCCCAGCTTGCTACCCAAAGGCTGGGGTGACAGCCACAGTTTTTTGTTTTCCAAAACACATCTTGGGCGATATACCGGTTGTGTGGTGGTAAGCCCCTTCTTCTTCTCACTGGTTACTTTCTTGGTAGGAGTTTTAGGCTCAGCAGTGGCACCTTTCTTTAGGGTCACATTGAAGCTGTCAGTCAGCAGTGGCACTTAGCTGCACAAGTTGAAGAGATGTCTGATGTGTAGGTCACTTACGCGTCACGCTTATGCCGTGCACAGGCCTTCTTTCTGGCACTACTGGGAGTGATGTGATGTTGTCTTCTTGTTGTGCAACTAAAAGAAAAGACGCAAGAAGGACATCAGTGAAATGTGGCATTGTTACTGTTCAATTAGTAGCACAAACAAATAAAATTCATTTAGTGTGATCACTGCTGTTATTCCCTTAATTACCAATACAGTGTAAATATATCTACTCATTCGTAAAACAGAAAACCACACCAACATATACTTTCATGGTGACTGACCACTCAGGAAGAATAAGAGAAAGAGAAAAAACAACAACAACATACAGATGAAACCGTTTGCTTTATGTTCGGCATGTGAGGTCAAATCACTCACGATGTGTGATGTGGCTCTGAGGGAGCCGTACCTGACAAATGACAATGGAAAGAATAAGTCCTAGAGAATGAATGCTGGTGTTTACCTGTAGCAGTCATAGGATTGATATGATTAATGCAAGATGTAGTGGCATATGATATTTTTTTTTTCCTTAAATTATAAAACAAAATGTAAAAACATTTTACAAATAATTTATCAATTACTTGGAAAATGGAACAATGGAAATAGTGAAATCATCCTCAAATATATAATAATCTATATATATATAAACAAATGTATGTCTGTCTGTCTGTCTGTTTGTCCTTTATGCATTATTACACCATTCATCCGATTGCCAAGAAACTTTGGGAAGTTGTTGAGTACACTCCAGCGAAGGTTTCTGGCATATGCATTACTACACCATTCCTCCGATCGCCATGAAAATTTTGAAAGTTGTTGAGTACACTCCCGCGAAGGTTTCTGGTATACCATTTTTTAAAATATCGGCCCCCCAGGGCCCTAATAATCTTTCGAATACTGATGTATGCACCAGACGGAAAAACAACAAATCGTGTATCCACAAGCATTCGAATAAATAAATAGATTTAAAACACCATTCATCCGATCGCCATGAAACTTTGGGAAGTTGTTGAGTACACTCCCGCGAAGGTTTCTGGCATAGAATTATTTTAAATATCGGCCCCCCAGGGCCCTCATAATCTTTCGAATACTGATGTATGCACCAGACGGAAAAACAAAAAAACGAGTATTCACAAGCACTCAAATAAATAAATAGAACTAAAACGACACTTTGAAATGTTTTCCACATTAAAATGAATAAATTTCAATAAAAATGACACAATGTAAATTGAATGTTATCATAACGAATTTCCTTGAATTTCCTTTCTTCGGAGATCGCTGCAACGCGAGACGGGTAAGCTAGTACGTTATAAATAACCTGCTATCTCATTGCTCAACCATCTGTGCAGCCTATGGCAAAAAGAGCTGAATTTGGTTGGACGCACAAAATGGCTGCCAACCAGTGCCACATTGTCATTAACAACAACACTAAATAAGAAGGCATTTATTGGGAACAATGAGAAGACATATAGGCCTTTAGAGAAAGCACACTGGCTGGATCAACAAAATGGCTGCCAGCCACATGGTCACAACAAGAGGCTGGAGGCCTAGAACGATGAATGCATGTAGGTCTTTGGCAAAAGCACACTGACTGCATACACAAAATGGCTGCCAGCCAAATGGTCAAAACAAGAAGCAGGAGGCCTAGAACAAAGAGTGCATGTAGGCCTATGGCAAAAGCACACTGGCTGCCTACACAAAATGGCCTCCAGCCACATGGTCAAAACAAGAAGCTGGAATCCTAGAACAAAGAATGCATGCAGGCCCATGGCAAAAGCCCACTGGCTGCCTATACAAAAGGGCTGCCAGCCACATGGCCACTGTCAAGCCAGGACAACAAGAGGCAGGAGGACTGTAAAACAAACAGCACATGCAGACCTAGGCCAGGACAGTCCACTGGCTAAAAAACATGGCCCCTGGGGATGGCTAGAGGGCTTCTGGAACAAAGGCAAATGTTGTCCTATGACAAACACACTCTGGCCAGAGAAAGGAGGCATGGTAAAACAAAAGAAACACATCATTAATTCATCAATACCAAAAATCATAGGGCTTAAAAAATGTTTTCAACAAGACACATCCTTCAAAGGCCTTACCCCACCCAGTCCTAACTCCTATACACTGTTTGCATGAAAAAGAAACTTGACATACCACAAAAAAGCACATTTTGTACTTCAATCCAAATCCATCCATGGCCTAAATGCTGTAAACATCACAGAAACTGTTGTTTCATGAACCCATGACTAGCACTGGGCCTGCTGGCTGGAGGCCAAATTGCAGACTAGGACATAAAGGACATATGATAAATTCAATCAAAATTTTAAATGTATTAAAAAAAATTCGAAAATGTAGTAAACCGTAAAACATTTTCCTTTACAAAAGAAGAAAAATTAAATACAACACCAGTTTTTCAACATACTTGTGAAATCTCAAATTCAAAATCCTTAAATTCAATGGGCTATGCAGCAGACAAAAAGAGTCACCCTCCCAGCTTCAAATACAAATAAATAGTGACCAGAGACGTACAAAGCATGGGTAGGACTCTGCTGGAAAGAAACAGGAAGTTGGAGACTCTGGGGCACTTCCTTCCAGTTAACCAAAAAGTAAAAAAACAAAAAAAAGACTCCACACATAAAAACCACCACCAAATGTCAATTAGAGGAGGTTTTCAACTCCAAATCGTCAGTTTGGGAAGATTTTGATGCTGCTTGAAGAGAGAATCTTTCCCAGATTGCAGCCGCTATAGATACTATGCGTTTGGGATCCCGTACATCATAAAACATCCGCCGGTAGTCGCTGGCGCGCCCGAATGACGTGTTTGCGAATGCAAAATCTCACTTTAGCATGCAGCCGGCTACAAAATCTCATGATGCCCTCGAACGGCCGTGGAAATCTCATAGGTGATTGCAAGCGCCCAAAAAATCTCTCCTGCACATGTGAAATTGCATTTCGAAAGTGCAGACCAAAAGTGCGGAGTTTAACGGCAACTCAGCATTCTCCGCGGAACGCAGAGTTGCTGAATTCCACAAACTCTGTGAACGAGTTTTAGACCGGGGCTTACTGTAGTCTAGCTGGCTGGTTATGAGTGGCTCCGAGTTTGAGGCATCTGTGCCTCATCGATTTTGCAACAATGTTTATGCAGTTGTGAAAGTTGGCTTTCCTGTAGAGGTGCCCTGTGAGAATGAGAGGATGGGCTGAGGATGATCTGCATAGGAGATTATGTTGAGTCTGTGGTTTTTGACAATGTCGGCCAGGGGGGTCATGTATGTGTTGAAGAGGGTGGGGCTGACTGAAAATTCCTGGCAACCACCGCAGATGACATCCTCAGGTTTCTGAGGTAAAGGGCGGGAGGTAGACTCTTTGAGTTCTGCTTGAAAGAAGAAGAGGCAAGCCATTTCAAGGCTTTCTTTCTGATACCAATCTAGTGGAGCTTTGTGAGCAATAGGTGGTGGCATACTGTGTTGATAGCTGCCGAGAGAATAAGAAGGATGAGGGCAGCTGATGTCCCTTGGTCCAGGAGGTGTCATCTGTGGCTGTGATGAGGGCAGTCTTTGTGCTATGGTTAGATTGGAAACCGGATCGAGATGGGTTAAGGAGATTGTTTTCTTCTAGATAGGTGGTAAGCTGTTGGTTTTTGGCTTTTTCGAGGAGACTCTGTTGCTGGATATGTAGATGGTGTCCAGTGTGTGCCCAGCGATGTGCGTGGGTTGAGTAACAATTTAAATGAGTCCCACTGTGTTCATGCTGTCCAGTATTTTGGTGGTATTAGCGTTGTTGGGGTTGTTCAGGTTCCCGAGGGAGATGTAGTGATTGGTGTCTATAGCTTGTGTAGTGTGGTGATGAGTTCAGTGATGGCATCACAGAATTTTTGTTGTGATCCAGAGGGGTTTGTACGCAAGGGTTCTTTTTGATGGAGGTTTTGCCATCTGAGATGATCCGAAATTTAGGGTGTTCCATGATTTGAGCGTCGCTCTCTGTTGAAGTAGAGCAGAGGAGGGTGTCCTTGTGGATAATGACAACTCCGTCTCTGGGTCTCCCTACGCAATCTGTGTATAACCTTATACCTATCTGGGTTTGCACTGGCGTTGTCGGCCACCGAGGAGGCATTGAGCCAAGTCTTAGTGAGGAAGGCTACATCTGAGCCAGGGAGGTGATTTGTCCCATAAGATTGTGGCATGTTTGCTGACGGATTAGACTTTGAGTAGGAGGCAGCTGAGTGGGAAGGACGTGGTCTTGGGTCATGGCTTATCGGTGTTTGATCGTGGTGAAGTACAGATGTTGCAGGAGAATTGGAAGTTGTGGCAGTTGGAGGGTCCTTTAGAGGAGCATGGTGAGGTGCGGCATCATGAGCTGTTAGAGGTGTGGTTGTTGAGCACGAGGATCTCCTCTTTGGATTAAGGGTGGGCTGTAGTAGATCCCGGGTTCCTGGTGCTGGGTGTGGTCCAGACAAAAAAGGGTGCAGGCTGGCTTGCCTTTGGGACACCAGCGATGCGGCTGTGCAGTGGCCTCCATAAATAGTGCTTAGAGGAGGAAGGGTCTGACAAGGAGGGGCAGGCTGAGGAACGCAGATGGGAGAAAACGGCAGGAGTGGTCGGGGAATGGGTGGGAGGCAGGCTTAGAGCTACTGCAACAGGAATAACATCAAAACTGCAATAGCAATGACACTAACCAGTACAGCACAATAACACACAAGTAGCAGCAGCAAATGAAGTGAAAAAGATCAAGAGATCAAGGGAAGGTGAGTGAACAGATTACTGAGCAAGATCAGGCGGTGGGTGAATGGCGATACTATAAAGAGTCAGCTGTTTCTCACTGGGACCGCGCAACGGCCTCCATAAATAGTGCTGGTAAAAGGGATGGGCTGACAGGGAGGCAGCAACAAATGAAGTGAAAAAGAGCAGGATAGCCTAGGGAGAACAGCAGGATCAAACCCATAGGTTCAGAATGAAAGACAAGTGAGCAGACTTCTGAGCAAGCTCAGGCAGCACGGGAACTGCGATTTTGCCAAGAGTCACCTGCTGGTCACTGGGACAATGCAGCGGCCTCCATACAAAATACTGGAAGGAGCTGACAGGGAAGGGACGGGCTGAGGAATGTGGGCAGGAGAAAACGGCAAGAACGTGTAGGGTGGGACACTGGCTAAGAATACAGCGACAGAAATAACAAGTATCAAGTACACTGGAACACTGCAATAGCACTAACTTGTACTGTTGCAGGGATTCTGCTCCTACACAGAACTGTGCACAGAGACTTGGGACCTCAGTGAATTAGGCTGTGCCAAAACTCACCTTAGTACCCAAAATCCCCTACCAGACTAGCATCAGTGTAACATTGGCTCTTCCAAAACACCAATGATTACACAACCCAGAACATGCGACTTAGGTTACCTCAGGCAATGTGGCAAACAAGAACACATTTTTTTCGTTATACTATCATACCAGTCCAAAACAGGGAGTAAAAAGAGACACGAGGAAGTTTGAAATATGTATTTCTAAAGCCGTGTTCTCATGCACAGCACCTTAGCTAATACAAGCAGACATATTATTAGAAACAAGATTGTCAGCATAGTTACTATTCCATAAAATACAAAGGGAGAAAGCATGTTATAATGCTAAACGGAAACAGGTTAAATATATACCTATATTTCACCCTCCCTTGCTAGTAGGTTATTTTATAACTACAGAAGGTCTCTTGGGACTACATATGCGGCCCCATACCTCTGGTATTTAGCAGAAGTGGATCACATCAAATTCTGCACAAGCTCTCAGCATATGAATGTTCTCCAAGTGTGTGTGTGATCATGACTACGCAGTGCATTAACCATCACGGGACTAAGCTTCATCCCACTCGGCCCAGCTGGAAGTGCCGCAACACCAGTGTCCCGCCCTGGAAACTGCCGGTGATATATTGAACTAGGGCCCTAATAACACTGATTGCAGAGTTATAAAGGGGCCGTAATTCAGCAACGGGGACTACCCTCGCACCAGGATGCGGGGTGAACCCAGCCAAAACAGGCCAAGAAGCACCTGGAATGGACAAAGGACCCAATCTAATCGCCGTTACACTGTGGGGAAGGGCGCCATAAAACCAAACACGGTGCTGCCATGCAGAAATCGGAATCTCCTGTTTCCTATAAGGAACATATTCCAAGGGCACGGCTGTGTGAGTATAAGTGTGAAACACCTGAGTAACCGCATCCACTGGAGGAAATGTCACCCATGAGTAGAAAATCTCAAACGGGTAAGCAACCTCATCACTCACCACCAAAATAACTGCCATGCCCTCTAAACCAACGTTATAAGCCTGAAAATGATTGCGTACCGCAATGCGACTATGCTGCGGTATGTCAACATTAGCCATAGCGACACAGAGAATTAGAGGTACAATGTAAAAAAATGTAGCACAACTGGGTAGTAATTCAAAAGGAAAACGTTTTGATAGATTCAAGCTTGAATAGACCTATGTAACTATAGGTAGGTTTATCCGTCACCACTGTTAACTGGAAACAATAGTGAAGGGGCTTAAGGACTGATATAAGTACTATTCAAGCGGCATGTAATAAGACCACCATCGTTAGGGTGCCATGTTGCAGGGATTCTGCTCCTACACAGAACTGTGCACAGAGACTTGGGACCTCAGTGAATTAGGGTGTGCCAAAACTCACCTTAGTACCCCAAATCCCCTACCAGACTAGCATCAGTGTCACATTGGTTCTTCCAAAATACCAATGATTAGACAACCCAGAACATGCGACTTAGGTTACCTCAGGCAATGTGGAAAACAAGAACACTCTTTCGTTATACTCTCATACCAGTCCAAAACAGCGAGAACAATGAGACAAGAGCAAGTTTGAAATATTTATTTATAACGCTGTGTTCTCATGTGCAGCACCTTAGCTAATACAAGCAGACATATTATTAGAAACAAGATTGTCAGCATAGTTACTATTCCATAAAATACAAAGGGAGAAAGCATGTTATAATGCTAAACGGAAACAGGTTAAATATATACCTATATTTCACCCTCCCTTGCTAGTAGGTTATTTTATAACTACAGAAGGTCTCTTGGGATTACATAGGTGGCTCCATACCTCTGGTATTTAGCAGAAGTGGATCGCATCAAATTCGGCACAAGCTCTCAGCATACACATGTTTTTCAAGTGTGTGTGATCATGCCTACGCAGTGCATTATTAAACTCGCCAAAATCACAGGTGGCCGTGGCTGCATATGTGTTATGTCTAGAACGTGCGCTGATCAGTCTGAACAATAACCAGTGTTGAAATAACCTTGAAGGTCTCGGCACTCACTGTTCAGACTAAGCTTACCAAGCAAGGCTACTAATGTAGAAAAACATGTTATTCTCGTGTGAAGCAAAACCCTCTGCTAAAACCCAAACAATTAATAAAGTGTGTGCCGTGTGCAAAAGGCAGCAGGCAGGAAAAATGGCGTTTAAACTTCTAATAAGCTCATGTCAACCTAACACTGTGTGAATGAAAGGCTCAGCCCCATGACAGTAAAGCACAATAACAGGATATTCAAGTAGCAAATTAAGTGAAAATGAGCAGGAGAGCCTAGGGAGAACAGCAGGATAGCACCCATAGGTTCAGAATGGAATGCAAGTGAGTAGACTGCTGAGCAAGTTCAGGCAGCAAGGAAACAGCAACACTGACAAGAGTCAGCTGCTTCTCCAGGATATTACTTGGCACCAATTAACAGTCTTGGAGCAGAAATTGCACTCCTGGGAGAATGAGAGGGCGATGTCGGGATGTACAGGCAAAGACTGGAGACTGACAAGGAATATGTTGATTCATTAGAGAGACTCAAGGAAGTAACTATGGAAAATATTTGGCTAGACAGCAAAGTGAGGCAGAAATCGCTGGACACCTTCTGGCGTGGCTACTTCATTCCTAAATAGACCAGAAATATATATATACCATTAGATCACCTGTTTGGGATATAATACATATACAAATGAACATTAATGCAACTTTCTCTATATATCATCAGGAGCTGTATTTGTCCCCCAATGTTCAGCATAGACCTACTGGAACACTTCCTGATAGGCATTCAGATGCTAACATCATCAGATGACCAAAGGTCA
This sequence comes from Lissotriton helveticus, assembly GCF_964261635.1. Classification (NCBI taxonomy): domain Eukaryota; kingdom Metazoa; phylum Chordata; class Amphibia; order Caudata; family Salamandridae; genus Lissotriton; species Lissotriton helveticus. Next base: position 321,845,771 of record NC_136061.1, read on the forward strand.
ACAAAAGATGCTCCTTTCATCCTGGAAGAGATAAAGTCTACTGTTAAATAATCACCCAGAGGCAATTCACCAGACAGGATGGCCTTCTGACATTATTTTAAATGGAGTATGGAGAAATATTAGCACCTAGATTGCTGGTGATTTATGAATCAACCTACTGGTCAGGCATCATGCCTAGATTCACCAGGGAAGCCTCAATTGTAGTGATGCCTAAGGAGGGGAGGTATACATTAGATGTTCGATCCTCTAGGCCACAATATTGAACTCAGAATGCAAAAATATTAAGAACTGATTTATATCCTAATAAGTTGGGTCTTAAAAATCCAAAGCATAGTCGCTAGGAATCCAACCTACCTCCTGCATATTAATGATGTGAGAAAATGCCAATTTTTGTGCGTTCACTCCACTTTTTTGTGGAATTTTATTGCTGATTTTAAGACTTTGTACACTAAGGTACTGCTGTCCAGTGATTAATGTATGTTCTCTGACCCTTAAAATGAGTAGAAATTGGTTAATCTCTTATTGAAATATCCCCCAAAAGGATATGGTATGGGTTGTAAAAACTGCACTATTAGATTGGAAAGTTAAATGTCACCTCTGGACTGCAGCACTTCTTGTGCCATCCACTAGCATGACAAGGAAAACATGGCATCAGGTCTACCATTGTAGCCTAAACCAAAGGGGATGATGGACGGAGTGTTGAACATCGGAAGCACTCACCCCCAATCAACTGATCTGGGTTTAATCAATCATCATTCTTTAGCTCACTCCGCACCCCAGTTTAGAAATGGCCATATGGAAATCAGTCTGACCCTGTGCCTCATGGGAACAGTCCAGCCCGAACTGCCAAGCCATGTCTTCCCTGGACCGGAAACAAGCATCCTGGGACCAGTTTCTGGCTAATCAGCCGTAATCAGCCAGGCTAGCTTGAATCCAGTGGCAAAGTGAGCAAGGGACCCACGTCTGGGCATACCCTGCCAACTTAGAGTGAACAAAGCAAAACCAAAGGGGATGATGGATGGAGTGTTGAACATTGCAAGCACTCACCCCCAGTCAACTGATCTGGGTTTAATCCATCATCATTCTTTAGCTCACTCCGCCACCCCATTTCAGACATGGCCATATGCAAATCAGTCTGACCCTGTGCATCCTTGGAACAGTCCAGCCCGAACGGCAAGCCATGTCTTCCATGTACCGGAAACAAGCATCCTGGGACCAGTTTCTGGCTGATCAGCCGTCATCAGCCAGGCTAGCTTGAATAGAGTGGCAAAGTGAGCAAGGGACCCACGTCTGGGCATACCCTGCCAACTTAGAGCGAACAAAGCAAAACCAAAGGGGATGAAGGATGGAGTGTCGAACATTGCAAGTACTCACTCCCAGTAAACTGATCTGGGTTTAATCCATCATCATTTTTTAGCTCACTCTGCCACCCCAGTTCAGACATGGCCATATGCAAATCAGTCTGACCCTGTGCCTCATGGGAACAGTCCAGCCCGAATTGCAAAACCATGTCTTCCCTGGACTGGAAACAAGCATCCTGGGACCGGTTTCTGGCTAATCAATCAATCAATCAATCAATCAATCACAGCATTTATATAGCGCGCTACTCAAGGCGCTTGGGGGGGGGGGGTCCGTTACTGCTCGAACAGCCAGGTCTTGAGCTGTTTCCTGAAGGCGAGGTGGTCTTGGGTCAGGCGGAGGTGGGTCGGGAGGGAGTTCCACGTCTTGGCGGCGAGGTAGGAGAAGGATCTTCCTCCTGTGGTGGCTCTTCGGATGCGGGGGACGGCGGCGAGGGCGTGGTTCGTTGATCGAAGCTGGCGCGTGGGGGTGTAGAAGTTGAGGCGGCTGTTGAGGTATCTTGGGCCTTGGTTGTGTAGGGCTTTGTGTGCGTGGGTGAGGAGTCGGAACGTGATTCTCTTGTTGACCGGGCGCCAGTGCAGGTCTCTCAGGTGTCCGGAGATGTGGCTGTGTCGGGGGATGTCCAGGATGAGTCTTGCTGAGGCGTTCTGGATTCGCTGGAGTCTCTTCTGGAGTCTGGCAGTGGTTCCGGCGTAGAGGGAGTTGCCGTAGTCCAGTCGGCTGGTGACGAGGGCCTGGGTGACCGTCTTCCTGGTTTTGGTGGGGATCCACCGGAAGATCTTACGTAGCATGTGCAGGATGTTGAAGCACGATGAGGAGACGGCGTTGACTTGTCTGGTCATGGAGAGGGAGGAGTCCAGGATGAAACCCAGGTTGCGTGCGTGGTCTGTTGGTTTGGGTGCGCTGCCCAGGGCAGGGGGCCACCAGGAATCGTCCCAGGCGGAGGGTGATGATCCCAGGATGAGGACTTCCGTCTTGTCTGAGTTCAGTTTCAGGCGGCTGTTCTTCATCCATTCGGCTACGTCTTTCATCCCCTCCTGTAGGCTGGCTCTGGCGGTGGCGGGGTCGTTGGTGAGGGAGAGGATCAGCTGGGTGTCGTCGGCGTAAGAGATGATGTTGAGGTTGTGTTGGCATGCGATGGCCGCAAGGGGGCTCATGTAGACTCAGCCGTCATCAGCCGTCATCAGCCAGGCTAGCTTGAATCCAGTGGCAAAATGAGCAAGGGACCCACGTCTGGGCATACCCTGCAGCTTAGGGTGAACAAGCTATTTATAATATGGTCCAGTTGAAGGCTTCTGCCAAAGCGCGTCGACTGTCCTGTTGTTTTTGCACATGGTATCAGAGAAAAAATAAAATTACCTGAAAGAAACTTGCCATGCTGTGGAATCCTCTGTGCCGTGGAGGCTTTGGTGGGGGACCTTATCGAGTTGCTTTAAAGATATATATATATATATATATATATCCAGGCTCCAGATTCGCATCAGCAATCCCAGGGCACTCCCAGGCGGGTGCAGATTCCCGCGCTGATACTCGCGGTAAAAATCGTAGCTCCAACTCGCTTCCGTTTATGAAAACGTTACACGCACTCCAGGGGTATAAGCGGCAAAGATTTATTTAGCCCACAAACAAGGTGTAACAAACGCGTTTCGGTTCCGAAGTCCTTCGCCAGTGTTTACAGTTTTGACCGCCTGACCGCATTATATATACGTCATCAGAATGTAACTGACAACGGACTAATCACTAGTGCATGTGAATATGGCGGCCATTTCTAAATGGTTAACAATAAATATTTTATATTTTTTTTTTTACAGTTCCTTTCATACCGTATCGGATATGAGAGCCGCCATTGCCGGTGCATATTTTTTGATATTGCCGTGTATCGGCATGTCACCGGCATATTACACGCACATCGTTGATTAGCCCGTTAATAAATTCAATCAGGTTAGTGAGCACCCACATAAATGATTAAGCATGTATATATGCAACAGCAATAAGGAAATTAAATGGCTAAGGACATTCTCAAAATCATAGTCACAGTTCGTTTGCTTTTTGTTATACGCTGTTGACTTGATACCTCTCAGCCAGAAAAAAAAGAAAATAATGCCGTGTATCGGCTTTTTAAGAAAAACATGCCATAATACCTTCATCTCAATCATAATTACAAAACATTAAAATTCATAGAAATTCTTATCACCACTCCCTACAGGGCTAGTGTAATGAATTACAAGCAGGTTCCGCAGGAGCGTCAGGAATCCGAAGAATATTCCACAGCCTTCCCCTACAGCCTTCCGACTCTATCAAACACTAGAGTATCGAAAGGCTCGCCAGGGGAAAACAGGGAGACAAAACAAGGAAAGGTTGGGGGAGAAATAAAAGAGCTTGACGGTGGTCTTCAGAGTGGATGCATGGCAACTCAGAAAGGACACTTGGCAACAGGTGGGCTGTAAAGAAAGGTACATATACAATCTATCTAGGTTAAACACAATACACATATACACCCTGTTAATATTATGTATATGATCACTACATACCACATGTTTTGTCTATGTCGCAGAACTGATATGTGGGATAATTTTAGGGGTTCGTCTTGAGCTGTTACAAAGATGACAGAAAAACAATAATAAGCACTTTCTTCTAACCCTGTACAGGTAAGTGTCAAGAATCTGACGTGTTAAACTCTCTCTCTGTATGTTGTAGAAGACTACTGGGAAACATCCACTATTCTGATGAATATGACAATGCGCTGGTACCAAAACCACTGATCGTTGCATGGAAATCTATGAAACAAGACATACATTCAGGTTTCTATTAGATTCATAACATTAGCAAACATATATGTTTGCAGCGCAAAAGCGCTGTTACCGTGATTCTAAGTCGAGATGGCTGATATCTTCGCCCCACTCAGGTCCACGCAAGAACCCCAGAACACATGTAAAGCTGGCCAAGGAACGGGTATAAAATGAAGATGTGCCATAGAGTGAGGGAAAATATATAACGGTATAAGTGCCCAGCCGGATGGCGGAGAAGAACCCGGCCGCCGGGCGAAGCACCAATGTGTAACTTAAAGGAGATGGAAAGGAACCTAACTAGCTAGGGGGCCTAAGTGCTACCCAGCCAGACGGCGGAGAACAAGCCCGGCCGCCGGGCGGAGCGACCCAGGTAAGGGGGAGAACAGAGGAGGAGCCCAGCCGGACGGCAGAGACCAAGCCCGGCCGCCGGGCGGAGCAACAAGGATGACTGTAGGACTGAGGCTGAGCCCAGCCGGATGGCGGGGAAGTACCCGGCCGCCGGGCGGGACTCAAGGAAGGGGTTCATCCTCGTTACAGAGTAAACTGCAACGAAACGAAAGCGGGCGTCAGGGACAGAGAAACCCGCTAAACACTAGAACACTGAGGGGAGAAGGAAAACCGGAGCCCGCACAAGAGCGCGAGGGCAGGAAACACTCCCACAGCGTTATCGGAGCCGGAATCACAAAACAGGAAGTCAGGCAAACAGGGACAGGACGGAACACCAGAACAAACGGAGCTAGACGCAAGAACGTAAAGCGTCGCTCCGTGAGTCTTGGTGTCTTAAATAGCGGTACCATTTAAGGGTACAGTGTTGTAGGGAATTCGGGGCATGACAGCTAGAGAGGAAAAAGAGGATTAACATGATTATTTACATAAGTTACAGCATCAGACAAGACAATATACAACATAGGGAGTTTATTACATGTACAACACCCTATGCTGTATATTGACTTGTCTGTCCCTGCGGACTCAAATATATTGGGAGCACTATTAAAAATGTGAAAATGCGCATCCTGGAACACCAGAGAGCTATCATGAACAAAGATATTGCATATCCGGTAGCTCGACATTTCGCCAAAGTACATCAAAGTAACAGGGAGCTGCTACAATACTTTGGCCTGGATCACATACCCCAAAATCCCAGAGGGGGGGATAGACTGTTAAGTCTTCGTAGACTTGAGTCCCGTTATATTATCGATATACAGACAAAGCGCCCAATGGGTATTAATAGTGGGGAAGAACTCACTGCCCATTTAGGGAGGTAGAATCATCATACACTAGGGGTACTGTATACTTCAAATAATGTATTCATGTTCGATCTTGCTTAACTTATGTCTGGCTTATGGTTCCTGTTGATTTGGTATGGTGCGGAAGGTTACGACCTGTAGTGGATTTCAGATCTGAATGAATTGTATGATGCTGTAACTTATGTAAATAATCATGTTAACCCTCTTTTTCCTCTCTAGCCCTGTAGGGAGTGGTGATAAGAATTTCTATGAATTTTAATGTTTTGTAATTATGATTGAGATGAAGGTATTATGGCATGTTTTTCTTAAAAAGCCGATACACAGCATTATTTTCTTCTTTTTTCTGGCTGAGAGGTATCAAGTCAACAGCGTATAACAAAAAGCAAACGGACTGTGACTATGATTTGGAGAATGTCCTTAGCCATTTAATGCCTGTTGCTGTTGCATATATACATGCTTAATCATTTATGTGGGTGCTCACTAACCTGATTGAATTTATTAACGGGCTAATCAACGATGTGCGTGTATTATGCCGGTGATATGCCGATACACGGCAATATCAAAAAATATGCACCGGCAATGGCGGCTCTCATATCCGATATGGTATGAAAGGAACTGTAAAAAAATATATAAAATATTTATTGTTAACCATTTAGAAATGGCCGCCATATTCACATGCACTAGTGTATTAGTCCGTTGTCAGTTACATTCTGATGACGTATATATAATGCGGTCAGGCGGTCAAAACTGTAAACACTGACGAAGGACTTCGGTCCGAAACGCGTTTGTTACACCTTGTTTGTGGGCTAAATAAATCTTTGCCGCTTATACCCCTGGAGTGCGTGTAACGTTTTCATAAACGGAAGCGAGTTGGAGCTATGATATCTATATATATATATATATATATATATGTATATATATATATATTACCTACTGGCGGTCACCAGTAGGTAGTTATAGTTTGGACCTATTATCCATAGGAAATCCGCAACATTCTATTTGGAATAACTTTTGTGCCGGTTGACGAATCTTCGCGTAATTCTCAAAACTTTTGGCCCGCTACGGTCCGCTCCTATCCTGGATGTCTCGGGGAGATTTGTCAAGCGGGGCCGAGAAAAAAGGGGTTCTAAAATGTGTTTTCCCCATCTAATTTTCCATAGGAACCTTTAGTCGGAGCTACAACCCGAACTGCTGAACGGAATTACACCAAATTTGGCAAAAAGGTAGACCTTGGTTCAGAGTTGTGCCTTTTGGTTAAATGGTATAAATCCGTTCAGTAGTTCCTGAGAAAATCAAAAGTAAATTCACATATATATCTATGGCCGCGCTGGATCGGCGCACCCTAAGCGCACCCTGCCGAGCACGAGCTGTATGCTAATTGGCTGTCGTGGTTATTGTTTTTCAAATGCTTGTGCCTAGTCACTCCTTTGTTGTTTGTGTATGAATTAGCCCGGGGTCTAGGAGTGTCTACTCATACCCTCCCTCTCTTGTTGCTGATATATTGATGTCAACACTCCAAACCAGGAAGTGTTGGCAGCCATCTTGTGAAAAAACAGAAGAAAAAAATGCAAAAAACACAAAAAGAGGGCAGGGTAGAAACACCCTTACCCCCAGGACTGCTTAGGGGGTCCCCACAAGGACCCCCTGGGCCCCCAAATGTTTTGAATTTTTTTTTAAATCAACAAAATCTGCGCAGTGTGCGCGGATTCTGCTGATCCCCAAAAAACCCGAAGCGCGGTCACATGTGCTTCGTTGATATTCAGCCCCACGGTGGGCCAAATCCCGGGGGCAGTGTAAGAAAAGGGATTGGCGCCCAAATTGGCCCCCCAGTCCCGGAGATTGCCACCCCTGGGGCTTTATAAAAAATTGTGCGGAGGGGCTTATAGCCCCCCAGCCCTTTGGAACGCCAACCCCGGGGCTTGTAACATAAATGATTGGGGGGCTCAAAGGCCCCCCCAAGCCTCGGGGACCGGCACCCCTGGGGCTTTTTCAATATATGAGGGGGGCTCAAAGGCCCCCCAAGCCCCGGGGACTGCCCCCCGGGCTTCTTTGAAAATGAGTGGGTTGGGGCTCAAAAGCCTCCCAAGCCCCGGGGACCGCCACCCCCCGGGGCTTTTCAAATACATTTGCGGGGTGCTCACGGCCCCCCGCAGCCCCAGGGCTTCTAATTATTTTTTTACCTGTGTGAGATGGCTTCAACCCCCCACACGCCCCGGGGACCACCACTTCCCCGGGGCTCTAAATCAAAAAATTGGTCGGTCTGTGAAGGACCCCCCAGCCTCGGGGACCACCACCTCCCCGGGGCTTTAGAAATGGTGGGAGGGGGGACCCCTCCTGCAGCCCTCGAGGGCCCTGGGGATCGCCACACCCTAGGGCTGGCTCCTGCAGTGTCCCGAAGTGCCCACCCCCGGGACACTGCTGTTTGCTATGTAAGGGCGGGAGCCGCGTATGGCAGGGTGGGAGCCGCAGCAAACTTGGTTTGAATTTTGAAAGAGAGAATTTTCAAAATTCAAACCAAATTGCTTTTCCACACGGGGAGCTGCATCTTAGCAACTCCCCATGTGGAAAAGCAATGCCGGCTCCCAAAGGACACGTGCAGCTGGCTGGGACCGTGGGGGGATTAGGGACCCCCCCACGGTCCCCAAAAGAGAGGGCCAGCCCCGGGGGATGGAGTCCCTGGGGCTACAAGTTGCCAAGGAGGGGGGCCACGCGGCCCCCCTCCCCAAACTTTTTTGGAAAAAAACCCAAAAGGCCGGCCCCGGGGGATGGGGTCCCCGGGGATACACAAAATTAGAAAAATGAAGGGGGGCTACACAGCCCCCTTCTAAAAATAGAATTAAAAAAAAAAAGACCGGCATCGCACCGGAGGCCACGCTCTCTCCTTTCATTACTCTGCAAACGCGTCCCCTGGCACGTTTGCAGATGGGGAACGAATTTCCCTTGAATACTGGGGTCCCTGAAGGACAACTAACCCACTAGGAACCTCCAGTATGTGCCAGGGGGCTGCGTTGCAGAGAGGTGTTCTGAGGCCACTCTCCTTTTTACACCTCTCTGCAACGCAGCTCTGTGGTGCTTAATGGAGGGAGCTGGTGAGCCCACTAGGTACCTCCAGTAAGTGCCACAGAGGTGCGTTCCAGAGAGGTGTAAAAAAGGGGCTTGGCCTCTGAACACCTGTCTGCAACGCAGCTCCCTGGCGCATACTGGAGATACCTGTTGGGATAGTTGGACCTCAGGGACCCCAGTATTAAAAGAGAGTTAATCCCCCAACATAAAACGTGTCACGGGGCGCGTTTGCACAATGGTGAAGCGAGGGGGAGGGGCTTGTGTCGACATGTGTGCAAACACACCCTGTGGCACGGTTCAAGTTGGGGAATTAATTCCTCTTCAATCCTGAGGGTCCCTAGGGGCCAACTAGCCCACCAGGTACCTCCAGTAAGTGCCACTGAGCTGCGTTGCAGAGTATTGTAAAAAAGGATGTGACCACTGAACACCTCTCTGCAACGCCTACTAGTCCACCAGGTGCTTTCAGTAAATGCCACTGTGCTGCGTTGCAGAGAGGTGGTCCAGGCCGTGCCCATTTTTTCTGCAACGCAGCTCTCTGGTGCTAAGTAGAGATACCTGATGGGCTATTTGTACCCAAGGGACACTCAGGATTCAAGGGGACTTTATCTCCCAAATTAATATGGCCACAGGGCGTTTTTGCACATGTCAGCTCAGCCCCCCTCCCTTCAGCAGTGTGCAAACGCACCCTGTGGCGCGTTTTAAGAGGTAGTTTTAATCCCCCTGCCCTATTATATACTAGGGGCTTATAGAGGAGGTCATGCTAATAAAAGGGGTATCCCAACGCATAGTGTTCTCCAGTGTATGTAGGTGTTTTAACTGTATTGTAAGTGTCTTTTAGCATAGCACTGGCTCTAGGACTGGCTAGTCAGCGTCAGTTACCACCAGTACCAATCTGAAAATTTGAGGGTACAGGATGATTTTGCAAAAAAGCCTCTTTCTGCTCCTTTGTTTGTTCTTTCTGCATGTCTTCCTTCTTCCTGCACTTTTCTTCATCTTTGAGGACTTCTGTTGCTTCTTTCTGCATTTATTTTTCTTCTTTCTGTGTCTTTTTTCTTCTTTCTTCACATGTCCTACCTCTGTAGGCATAGTTAGAAACTAGAATTTAAAAAAGCTTTGAAATTCACTTAAAAAAACATAGGTTTCAGTTACGTTAAAATTAGGAAATTAGCATTTAAAAAATCTTAGAAATTCACTCAAAAAACATAGGTTTTAGGGGTGTTATAGTTAGCTGGACATTTCATTTCACTCGTACAACACCATTGAAATGCCACCGTTATAGTTAGTTCAGCTAACTATAGCTCGCGCGCCCGCAATGCACTGCTGATGATGTCACATATTACATCACTCATGACATGGTCAGTGACATCACTCATGACATCACTGATGACATCTCAATTATGAGCCTTGCAATTTCCGACCCCATTGGGAATCGCAAACAGTGTCTGAGACACTGTTGTACATTGGATTTAGCGCCTCCCTCGCAATTTGTCCCAAATTGCGAGGCGCTAAATTCAATGGTCATACGTCTGGCCCACTGTCCATTAGCACAGGATACAGAGGCCCTAGACAAGAGTAAGGGGTAGGAGGTGAATGCCATCCATAGTGGGAAGACCAGGGAGCGAGGGGTTACCTGCTCTGACTGGAGATAACTTAAGACTGGAACATGTGAGGCCACTCTTGGCCTGAAGGAACTGCCTACACTGTTGCCATGAGAGAAGAAAGAGGACCTGGAGTAGACAAACTCTTTCAAAAAGTCAGATAGAGTGTGTCATCCTTGAGGGGGACTTTGTCCACCCTAGATGCCCTGGACTGCCAGGAACATGCTCAATCTCTGGGCACAGATCTGAAATGGTAGATGTGAGAGTGGAAGGAGAATGTCTGCAACCTGAGGTTTTACCCCCCAACTCTGCCAGAACTGGACCCGGTGGGACCCCACAGAACTTGGGGGGGAGAGAGAGAGACAAAAACCAAGGGACTGGAAGGGAAACAGCCACTCTTTGCCCTCCAAACAAACATTTCGCAAAAAAAGTAGTGCTTTGGTGAAGCAGATAGAGGATGAACTGAAGTCTGGGAGGGAAGTGGATAGAAAGTTGCAGATATTTTATTTCACTTTCTGTGGTCGGTGTTAGTGACTCAACTAAAGAAGCCACCAGTTTAGCTTCTTAAGGAGTAACTTTGGGGAAGATTCACAAGAAACTGATGCATCTGCATAGCTGCGTCAATTTCTCTGTGCCTGCGTGAAAAACTGCTTGCACCACCAAAGATGCGTTGTATTTACCATACGGCGCACTATGGCGCAAGGATTAAAAGATACATCAGAAACTTATGCATTGCTGGAGTTGTGTCGCTAGCACGACACAACTCCAGCAATACATGTTGTGGCCTATTCCCAATGCACTGCATCACTCGTTACGGCTGCTTCAAGCAGGGGTAAGGTTTTGACGCAGTGGTGTCCTAAAAGTCACGCGTCACTTTTACAAGGTTTTCCTGCGTGGGAACGCCCACCCTGCATACATTATACCTGATGGAGGTATAATGTCATGCAGGGCTTCACAACGTGACGCATCTTCCCAGATGAGTCACATTGTAAATTTGCCCGATTTTTTACGCTGCCATTGTGTCACAAAAGTGACACAACAGCAGACCAAAAGTGTCACAAGGGGCTTGTAAATCTGCCCCATAGTCTCTAGAGGCAGACAGAGGGTAAGTCCTTCAGAGGGGTCAATGTTGCTGGAGTCCATGGTAAAGACTAGACCGGGGGGTGAGATTACAAGAGCCGGATGCACAGTGAGAGTAGGCGGTAACGAGTTCTGCCTGAGGCTAATATGAGCCATAATATAACCACTTAACAGTGAGCTGCTGTACACAGTGAACTTAACATGAGAGGTTTTGGCTTCAGGGAATTACAGTGTCTGTGTGTTTTTTTTATTTGTTTGTTGCTGTGCATGCACCTCCGGTATGATGCCATGGCCATTCTGTGTACACCACTCTAGCGACGCGGCTAGGTCATATATGCTCAGTGCGCACCTCAGTTGAAGTTATGTGCGCAAATGGCAGACAAGACAACTGGTCTATTAAATCATCTAAATTATTGTGCAACAAGCCTCATCTAGTGACCATATTGAAAAGAGTTTATGTCTTTAAAGAGCAAACAATATTGAGCCCATGCATTTATTATTGAATGGTGTTGTCTCAACGCGCAGCCTTTCTAGAACAACCCAACCTGGCAAGTCATTGGTGCAGGATGAATCAATCCAGCAGAGCATAGAGTCCACTTTAAAAAAACAGCAAATGTCCGGCATTTTAACTTGTCAAAAAGCAGGATTTAATCTGAATCCTCGCAACCAAACGCAGACATAGAGGCATGCAGAATTCCACAGTTTAGGAGGACCGGGTGACACTCAGCCGCACATGGAGCTCCAAGGAATTTCACCGAATTTTATACATCTCTCTGGAATTACATGGAGTTTAACTCCACAAGCTCTGCCCACCAATACTGAGTATGGCCCCTTTCTTAAAAAAAATCTTTCTTACGGTTATAGTTTCTGCATAATCTGAGGAAATGTCCATAGGGGAGGCTATCTTTTAAAGCTAGGATTTGAAGTTCTTGGATGCAACAATGTGTTACGTTCTGTTGGTTTCCTATAGAGGGAGACTATAAGGTGGTTGTCCATGTTTTTTTTCTCTAGTTTCAAAAATGGGATATTGTCACAGCTGAAATTGCGGGTGAATCAGAGATAAGGTTGGCTATTGTATAAACAATAGCATGTTCAATAGGGGGCCTCTACATATCAAAAAACATTGTCAAAGTACCTTTTCCAACATCAGATGTTGTCAAAGAAGGGGTTGTGATCAGTAGTGATAAAGCCTTTTTCAATATAGCCAACATACAGAGTCATCAGATTCACTGCGAAAAGTGCTCCCATGGACGTCCCAGAGCACATCCCAGAGCACTGTTGGTAATAGTCTTATTTAAACATAAAGTAGTTGGTAGTCAGTGCTACCTCAAAAGAGTTCACTTTGAACTCTTTAGGGACATTTATAGGGGCTGGGCAGCGAATATTTGTGATAAATTGGATATTCTCTTGTTGTGGGATGTTTGTTTAGAACAACTCCATATCTAAGGTCACCAACATTTCTTGTGTGGGATCAAAGTTAAGGCCTTCAAAAAGATTGATCAGAAAAGTGCTGTCACATACATATGTGACTAGTAATGGGACATCGTTTTTTATGACAATGTTGATGTCCTTTCCAAGTGGTTCCAGAATGGAGTCACATCCAGATGGTATAGGTCTGCCAGGTTGAGTAGTCACTTTTTTGGGTAATGTGTAGGGTACTGGAATTCTTGGAGACTTCTTGTTCAAAAATTTTAATTCCAGTTGTGTCAAAGTCATTTTTCTAATGCTCGAGTAGTGGTCGCAAGGATTTTCTATCGGATCTCTTGGAGGGGGTTTGAGGACAGCTTTTAATAATGATTGGTATTGCTATGTTGTCTAGAAATGTTTGCCTCATAAGTATCTCTGTCTTGTATAACAGTACCATCCCCTTTGTCTGCTGCAGGTTTGATCATGTTTGTTGAGGGATTATCTTTCCTGCCATAAGATGTTGTATGGGGTAAAAGACCTAGGGGCATATTACCAACGATTAGCGATATTTACCGCTAACGAGGCTTAGCAACGAATTTTTTAACGCTAAGCATCGCCGGAAATTATCGCAGAGATAACTTGCTATTAGCAAGGTTTATCTCAGAAGTGATAAAAATCCTCATGCTAACTGCCAAATGAGAGATTATCGCTGGAAAACCAACGATAATCTCTCAAAGTTTGGAGTTAGCTTGATGATAGGGGCTCACAAACTTAGCCATGATATCCACCTTCCATAGGATATCATGGCTAAGTCAGGAAAATACCAGGTGTAAAAAAAGCAGTGCTAACCGCGTTTAGCGCTGCTTTTTTTATCACGAACAGGGTTAGCGACATCCTTGATAATAGGAGAAATGTCGCTTAACAACATTTCTCCTATTATTTTTCTCTGGAACGCCCCCTTTGCATCTCATTAGAGATGCAAGGGGAAGCGTAGAGAAAAAGGGTGCTAACATGCGAATTTGCGTGTTAGCACCCTGTTGCTGATAGGGAGATAATTTTATCTCCGCTTTCTTGGCTTTTAAAGCCAAAAAAGCGGAGATAAATCCCTTGATAATATGCCCCCTAGTTGTTCTAAGATCGTCTATGTCATTCAATACTACTTTTTCAAATGCTAATATCTGTGCAGGCATTGCAGCATTGGGTGGTATGAATTTGGATTTGCACCTTATTTGGGAGGCTGAGGGTTGTGAGGGGCTGTCCTTGTCATACCAAAAATGCTTCAGCCTGATTCTCCTAAAGAATCTGTGCAATTCTGACTGAAGTTTAAATTATTTTAACAAACAAAAGCGCTTAGGATAGTATTCACTTAGTAGCTGTGGTGGGTCTCTCCACTACACCCCTTTTAGCAATACCAGCACGGAGGTATATTAAAATTATTTTAGCCCTCACTTGCCAGGTATTTTTTAACATTCACGCATTAATTCACTTCTGACCCCACCACTCACTTTACTATTAAAACCCTCACGCACCAAACATAGTGATTACATCAGTGCTCCCACATAGCCGTTGGTTAGTAGCACGCTGCATCCCGTAGAGGGATGCGAAGACCCCTATGATGAAGCATGACACCAAAGGCCCTTTTGGTGTGTGAGGGGTAAAGAACACAGTGTGCTCCCCACCATTGTAGGGACCATACTAAATTCCACTCAGGTGGATTCCTTTTGTTTGTGAAACTGTAGCTGGGGAGATAGAATCCACTTGTGTGTCCCAGTGGACACTTCCTCTCCCACTTCCCTTTTTGTTATACTTAATATGAAGTTTAAATTAGTCTGTCTTTTCTGTTACAACAAATGATAAGCCCTTACTGAGTAATGATATCTCTTCTGAACTTAGTATATGGTTCAGAAGATTAAGTATAGGGATCCACTGGGAAGTGTTACCATGGTCTGTTGTTCTATCAGAAAGAACTTCTGTTGATACCTCTGTGTTTATGTCAGTTTGGTCTGTCTCCTTTGGGTCTATGTGGCCTACTTACCCTCTGGGCCCCACTTGTAATAGCGCCTCTGAGTTTGGTGGTCACCTGGGTGTCGATCCCAAGACGTCCGCTGATTCCTTCTGTTCTGCCTGCCTCTTGTTATCTGGTCTAAAGAACTATTTGATCCTTGTTTTGGTGACTCTCTGCTGGTCTCCTTCCCTGGATCCTTTGAGCTATCAGAACTCCCTGATGACTAGGAGAAGGTTATGAGTCTTTGATCTTTGTATCTGCATCAGGTAACCTGTCTGCGAGTTTGCTGTGTCTGAGTATAGTAATCATCTAGTAGATAAGGATGTGATTTCTACTCGCTGAGGTTTTTGATATCTCTTTGGATCATGTCAGCCTTTTTATTTAGCTCTATGGTAGTGAATTCTACAATGGCCTTGTTTAGTTTCTCAGGCATACTTGGCTTCTTCTTCTTCCTGAGGAGCTGGTGGCAACATGGCCAAAACTACCCCTATCTCTAACTGGTAGATTGGCTGTTTCCAAAATGATCATACTTCCTAAATTCCTTTAACTCTTTGTTAACCTACCTCTTCCACTTCCGACCTGCTTTTGCTGACAGTTGTGATCTCACCTTGTTTCGCTGGCTTGGGCTGGTAAACAGCCTCGTGTATCATGGGAAATTCTCACACTTCCATGCACACAAGGTGGTCTAGGTGCATCCTATATGGATCTCTATTTTATCCGTTCTTAGGCACACTTTGCATCCAAACCAGTTTCAGCCTAATTCCGCTACTGGGGCAGATTATGCGGCTATGTGTTCACTTCAGACTGCGATCTATGGCCCCCTCGCAAGGTGCGCCAACAGGTTGACACTGTGGCGTGGACGGTTTTGGCATGGAATTAAGCAAAAGAGCACCTATTAGCCCCTTCTATACCAATTCTTGGATACCCACAGCTCTCTGCGGCATCTGAGGCTGGAGTGCAGGTGCCTCTGCATCAACTGCATCTAACTTCCTTTGGGATGGCATACACTGATGGCACCTTTGTTAGCTAGCAACAGGTATTTTAGTGCTCTGCAGCTTCTCTCTCGGATGCCTCGACCTATTACCATCTAAGGTCCATGCGCACCCTTCAAGCTACTTTTTCGGCAGCCCCTGGTGTTTGCTGTACTCAAAGAAATGCTCACTAAACCTTTGCCGCACAGACTCAAACAACACAAATGCAGATATATTTGGAAAGTAAATTTATTTTATTGGAAGGAAAACATTAGTATGCTCATTTATGTTGAGATTACACTGTAAATGCACTTTCTGCAGTTGTTCAGTGCAAACCATCATATTAATGATCATAGTCTAAAATATATGTCGCCTGGTCAAACATAAAAGAGTAGAGCCAAAATTATGCTGCTCCGATCTCCCTTATAATGGCAAATCAAGCCATCACAGATTAAAATCAGCTCGTATCAGACCAACCAGCTAAATTCTTGGGGTTATGAGCATCTTTATTCAGATTCTTCCAGACTTTTCATGCCATCATAATATGTACTCTGACTCTACTCAAACTCTATGTCCACCCCCTTTCTCTTCACTTGTCATTTGACTTCTATGCACTTATATCCCTTTAAGATCACCGCTAGGAATATTACACAAAGGGCAATTATCTCAAGGGGTTTCAAGATGGCATCCAAGTTATACTTCCCAGGTTTTCAAATCATTTGCCTACAGCAGAAAATCCATTCAATGGCTTCCCAAGCAACTGGTGCTTCCAACTTCTGCAAATCTGTGTGCAAGTCAGAAATATTCTTGATAAACTTCTTAAAATCCTTACGCTTGTCAGGAATTTATTTATTTATTTATTTAAAGAGTTTTATATAGCGCTGGCTAGACCCGAAGGTATCAGAGCGCTTTACAAAAGCGCTGTACTGTAATATAATATAAATGTAATGTAATGTAACAGAAAAAGAACAAAAATTACATAATACATCAAGAAATAGGCAATACAATTAGGAGAGGAGAGAAAGGAGAGAGAAAAGTAGTGGATGGGGCAGGGGAGGTGAGAAAGGGAGGATGAGGGAAGAGACGAAAGGAAGTCTGTCTAAAGACTGACTGGGTAGGTGACATCCAAGGAGGGAATCCTCGACCTGTCTCCCCTATAGCTAAACCAGGTAGCTTCATCGGGCATCAGACAAAATAGCTAGGTCTCAATTTACGAGGGAAAGTTCACAGATAAACAGGGTGGGGACTAAGGGCCAGGACAGGTGAGGGCAAAGGTCAGTAGCAGGAAAGTGGAGAAGAGTAGCGCTGGCTAGACCCGAAGATATCAGAGCGCTTTACATGAGAATCAACAATGTAACAGAAAAAGATCAACAATTACATAATACATCAAAAAATAGGCAATACAATTAGGAGAGGAGAGAAAGGAGAGAGAAAAGTAGTGGCTGGGGCAGGGGAGGTGAGAAAGGGAGGATGAGGGAAGAGACGACAGGTGAGATGAAAGGAAGTCTGTCTAAAGACTGACTGGGTTGGTGACGTCCAAGGAGGGAGTCCCCGGCCTGTCTCCCCTATAGCTAAACCAGGTAGCTCCATCGAGCATCAGACAAAATAGCTAGGTCTCAATTTACGAGGGAAAGTTCACAGATAAACAGGGTGGGGACTAAGGGCCAGGACAGGTGAGGGCAAAGGTCAGTAGCAGGAAAGTGGAGAAGAGTAGCGCTGGCTAGACCCGAAGATATCAGAGCGCTTTACATGAGAAGCAACAATGTAACAGAAAAAGATCAGCAATTACATAATACATCAAAAAATATGCAATACAATTAGGAGAGGAGAGAAAGGAGAGAGAAAAGTAGTGGATGGGGCAGGGGAGGTGAGAAAGGGAGGATGAGGGAAGAGATGACAGGTGAGACGAAAGGAAGTCTGTCTAAAGTCTGACTGGGTAGGTGACGTCCAAGGAGGGAATCCCCGGCCTGTCTCCCCTATAGCTAAACCAGGTAGATCCATCGGGCATCAGACAGAATAGTTTAGTCTCAATACATTGAGAGAGGAGAGAAGGAGAGACATAAATAGAGGGAGGATGCAGGAGGAGACGACAGGAGAGACGAAAGGAAGTCTGTCTAAAGTCCGACTGGGTAGGTGACGTCCAAGGAGGGAATCCCCGACCTGTCTCCCCTATAGCTAAACCAGGTAGCTCCATCGGGCATCAGACAAAATAGCTAGGTCTCAATTTACGAGGGAGAGAGGAATGTAAGTGCAGCATTGCTTGACAATTAACATCTGACAGACTCCACCCTTCTTGGCGAGCAGGATATCTGGCGTGAACCAGTTTTGCAAAACCATGGACCTGATATCCATTATTTCTGTATCTACAATCAATAAAGCTCCAGGTGTACTAGTAGCCAGCTTATCTACTATGGTGCATTCCTTTCTAATTTCGATACAGTTTTATATCACACCCAAAGATGAAATCATCGCACCAAAGCCATATCCAGCACTAGAAAAAATGTTATGCCCGGAATTCTGTTCCCATATAGGGCCATTGAGATGTTCCACATGATAAATCTTTGGGGAAACTACACCTAGGTAACAAGTACCATCCAACAAAGAGGAAACCAGACGGAGGCGGATGAAAAGTGACGCATCTATCTAGATGCGTAAACTTGTAATTATAGAGCAGAGAAAACTTCTCCGCTGGTTCAAAACAAAGGATGCTGCAGTGGCGCAAGCTCCTTGTAAATCTGTCCCTTGGTTTCTACTGAATTAGATGTAGATGGGTATAATTCTACAAGCAAAACGACCAGTACTACAACTACAACTGTTAGTGTGCCTTGCTATTATGTATCTACATCTACTAATATTAGTATTGGCTTCTGTTACTTTTCTACAAGCGGACTGTTGGGTGGAACTCGGCAGCAGCAGAGTCATCTCTGTTGATTTCCACCTGTGCAAATGGCAAAACCAGAGTTTGTAAAGTATGCAGTAACTTTCATATCTACATATCCCCAAGAGTCTTCCTTAACCCTACTTCATGTTCCACTAAGTGACAACTTTACACTCTTTCAGCAGACTCGGGCCTCGGTACTCTTCTTACTTCTTCTACAAAGTCTATTTAAGTTATAAGATAAGGGTTCAAGTTCATTGACAATCAGTTCCAAAATGAAATGTTTCATTTTGTCAACCAACACAGGGAATTCACTTGCATGCAATACAGGGAATTCAGCCACACCCAGGATAAGATGTCTCAAGGCACTTAATCTTGTTTTTCTTTTTTTAAACCAATTGTCATAGAT
The DNA here is from genome assembly GCF_964261635.1 of Lissotriton helveticus. Taxonomy (NCBI): domain Eukaryota; kingdom Metazoa; phylum Chordata; class Amphibia; order Caudata; family Salamandridae; genus Lissotriton; species Lissotriton helveticus. The sequence goes on from NC_136061.1 coordinate 321,864,577, forward strand.
TTTCAATAAGCAAGTCATAGGCATACAGATGCAAGATACAAAAACATGGTATATGTCCGTTTATGGGACCAGTCATTGCATGACAATATGCTTAGGGCAACAGGAGTACTTGGTCTTAGGTTACAAAACAAGTAACAGTAAGACCATTTAGTTAGCCACATATAAAAATATCGTTAATTAGGAAGCAGTGTATTTATGCATCAGTCCTTAGGATAATCCTCCTTATCTGAATGCATACTTTGACGCAGTGGGGGAGTGCAATGCGTATGCTGATCTGAAACTGCCAGCATATAATATCAACAGCAAGTGAGAGCTCCCCTTAAGGGGAAGGCAGGCTAGTTGACACACTAGATTTTCAGAGTACTATATTGGCTAGCGCTCTGTCAGTGGGATCTCCCAATCAGGTATGCCCTCTTTGAATTCTTGCAGCTCATGCAGCACCGTGTCCCATTCCATCCCTATGGGGATCCACGCAGGCCTCTGGTCTCCTCCTGCCTGAGGGCCATGGATTCAACCCTGTCCCACTTGAGTGTTGTTGCACCCCAGTATTTAAAAACCAGGTAATTTGTTAACCTTCCAGTGCATGGCAATGGATCTCTGGGCTATGATTAGTGCCAAGTCAAGGAAGCTATTGGTAGCGCTCCCAGCCTTCAAATGGTTGAATAGGTCCAGGGGTCTCCTTTCTTTGGAGCATAGAGTTGTGCGTCCCGTCATTGCTTCTGTGACTTTCGGCCACAGTGAGGCCGCCACCGGGCAGCTTCAGAACATGTGGACTACATCTGTGTTCAAAGCGTGGCATCTAGGGCACCTTGAGGCAGATCTATAGGCTCTGTGTAATTACACTGAAGTGAGATACGCCCTGTATAGGATATTGTGACAGATGTATTGGGACTTGGTATTACAAGATAGTTTGCGTGGATACGCCAAAGTTCTATCCCATTCCTTTTGCATCAGTTCTCGGCCTAAAGGCACTTCATCTTGTAAACAAAGGTAGTTCAAAGGTAAGATCAAACAGAAGCTCAAGATCTTGAAATTTCATTTGATTCTTCACAATAATCCCAGAATTCCCAGAACTCTCTCTCTCTCTCTCTCTGTCATTTGCAGTAAAGTAAGTTCATTCAGGGGAAGAATAGCTCTGACTAGCTCATTTAGATATTTTGAGTATAGTCCCCTCACTTCCTTCATCCCTCAGGTCAGAATTCCCAGTATCTTCTAGAACAGCCTGTAGCATATCTTTCCCTTGCAGAACCTATCTCTCTCTCTCCTGCTTCCTTGGCCAATGTTCTCCTGCTGCCACTCATGGTTCTACAGCACTAGACCCTTTGTTGGGGTGTTAGCCGGGTTTAGCCACAACCACAGTACTAGAATTTCTGGCTTCAAATTCAGTTCCCAATTCTCCAAGACACCTCAGGCCAAACAAGTGGCATTTCATATTCTTGCTGGTCCCCTACAGCTTGACTAACCTGCTCCTGTGGTCTCTCGACTAACACATGGTGCTTCTGGGAGAGGTGCTGCTACAACATCAAAGGGACATGGAACTCGGCGAGTGTGGGCAGCATGCAACCAGTTAGGGAGACCTCTGCCCTTCACAGCAGTTGTTCACCTTGAAAAGGGCCACACCAGCGGGGCTCTAGACAAGTCTTTTGTGCATGCTTTTCACCAAGACCCAGTATACAGGGCTAAGGTCATGGTACTGCTCCTGATGTGGCAAGGCAGTTTTAACCTTATGAGACATAGTATGCACCACATCAGCCAATCCGTTGCAGTAGTCAAGTATCAGAACATCAGTATGTTTACAAATGCATTTTTTCAGGTACAGCTGGCAATCTCATTGCCCTGCACATGATGATTTCATGGTGGGACAATCCTGTCCTATGATCAGGTATATTGCGTAGACTCATCAACACAAGCAGCAAAGCATCAGGCCTCTCAAAGATGTGGACGCACATACTTTTGAAAGTCTGGATTTCAAGTCCCACTGACCTGCTCCACTTTGACCTGAAACCTCAGATCTATAGCTGCAATGCAGTCTCTTTTCAGCTTGTAAAGCTGTACATAGCATCCTCACGTTTTCATTGTTGAAGTGCATGTCTCAGTCCGATTCCAGAGAAGTGAGGAAACCAAACCGAGGTACTAACTCCCTCAAAAGGAGCTTTGCTACTGTGATGTTTCAACCCATTGTGAAACGATACACACAACAACTTTAACCAAATCTGCTTGAACAGCCTGACCATGGCATCACTCCCTACATCAGTGGGACCATGATAATGCTTAGCCATTCGGACAAAAGACAATTTGCCAGCACAGGTTCTCCATCCTATGTGGTATCAGGTATGCTCTTTGAGTTATCATATACTAGATACATTTCTTCTGGGTTGGTTTGATTCACATTTAAAGGAGTGGCTCCTGTCATACTAAGGTTTACACTTATGGGTGCAGTAGCCAATTACGAGCCTTCATTTACATTAGCACTTCCACCTCCCATTGTTTGAGTCCCATCATTCGGAGGTGGGAGTTCCTCACAACAATGCGTTTAGAAGGTTGTCACTAGAGTCCCTGTAACTATTTTTGTCTCTCTCATTTTGTTCCGTTAACTCACCCCCTTTTCCCCTCTTCTTCTTTTCTTTCTCTCTCTTCTCAAATTCATAACCCGTTAATGCAGTGTCCAACTTCTCTCCCTCTATCATATCAGTTCTCCACCTCCTCTGTTCTATATCGAACCTCACATCAGCATAAGTATGTGCTTCTTTTTTAGGTCTCCTTCTCCTGGGCATTACTGCATGCCCCCAAGCATTGAGCACTTCAAATTAAGTAGGTCTAGGCTGTGGTTTCACCTCATATAATATTCTCCTTAAATTTTCAATAATTCTCACATTGAATGTACCATAACGTGGAAATCCGACTGCACCTCCTTTCTCAGTGATCTTATGCCATTGTTTAAGCCAAATACAAGTGTGGAGCCCTGGTATCCATAGGTGGTGTCTCTTATCCTTCTCTTACTGGTATTGTCACATCTCCCCAAATCAAATCTCGTATATCTTTAAAACATTTCATTTTCAGGTAAGGCTTTCAATAATCACAATTAGAAATTTATTTCGAAGCCATAACTAATAGTTTACTCCCAATTCTTGTTCTAAATCAGCAACCAGTACCAGAGTGGCACCCCGTGATGTAGATAACCAATAAAAGTGCAGCTTTACACCAAACGACCAATCTCAGCGCGGCACACTGTGAAGTCAATCTCACTCACTGCAGCAGCTCAACCTACTTTACAATTTTCACAAAGACACTCCCCTCAGAAATACACATGCAAAAAAGTACAAAGCAATTGTATCAAATAACTTTGCCTGCTCCACTAGAGAAATGAACAGTATTCAGAATAACACTTTCCAACTTACTCCAAGACACTCAAATGAGACCTTGATCTTAGGGACTCACCCCGATTAGAACAGTTTCTCCCTGCCCAAAGGTTCCACCACACTAATCACACCTCATTTCCACACGCAAAGATAAATGTCCCTATCTCAATTCTGCTGTCGATTACATCTCATGAGAGGCACCACAAATTATTAACAGCAAATTACAATACTATGTCTTCTCCACTTTTTAACATCATTCCTTGTATCGTACAACCTTTCCAAGTTAAGCACCACATTCACGCGACATTCAAAACATCTCCACCAAACATCACATAATCTCCATAAACACTGCAAGTTAAACACAACCCATTAGAATGCACAACCCTAATAATACTCACACCTTCGCTGTTACAACTCTTTCTCGAACTGCTGAAACTCAGCCGTTCCTCCAAATGGAGACATGGGATCTAGGACTAGGACTGAATTTAGACTACTCTAACAAAGGTTCCTAACTCCCCCATTCCAAGACGTAACAATCATCATTTTGCTACAATTATTTTATTGCAAGTGCTAGAGGGCTGAGCCTTCTGTCCAATTTTTCCTGCAATGCACCTTTTTAGGAACCTTAGGAATAAAAGGGAGTTAAAACATTCACAAGTTCAATATACAGTGTAACCAATTTGGCAACAAAGTGAGTACCCACAGTCGGTAAATTAGATTAAGTATGGGTTTATTACAAGTTCAAAGCCAGACATCTTGTACTAAAGTACAAAGAGTATATTGTAAAAGCATAGAATCACAACTGAAAGGCCAAATCATCTAACAAAGTTCAGCCTCAATAACATGAAATATGCATGGAATTCGGTGATAGCAATGCAGAAAATTGGGAATATAATTTGATGATCAGTATAAGATTTGTGGTCCTCTTGCCCACTATCCATGAGGAAATCTGAATCTCCTAAACTAAGCCTAGATGAAAAGCACTGATTAGGCAAACCCTAATCCGATCCAGTAAATTAGGAAGATATCAGAATAGCAGAACTTCTGTAGTAGTTCTCCAAAATAAAGAGCATTGCATAGCATACAGCCACATGACAGAGATATCCAGAAGAGGTCTTTACCCCTCTTAGTCTAAAATGAATCTGACTACTTCTGAAGTGTAAGCACCAATTAAAACCCACAAAAAAACATTCAAGAATCGCATTTCACGTGTCTAGTTTCTTTTAACCTTCACACAGTAAACTTTGGCAACTGCACTTGAAAAACGTTTCTTTAAGTCATCACATGAGGATGTACTTGGATTCCTCCTATCCTGTCTCCAAATTCTGCAAGAACAGTAGTCCTCCCTTTGTTCGTTAAGGCTTCTCATCAATGCCAAAAGTACTCCTCCCGAACCTCACTATCTCTCGCACAGAATGTGCCTTTCTCTATTCATACGACTGCACCTGCAGAGGAGAGAAAAACATCACACCCCAAGCAAGCTTCTCGTTGAAGGTTAAACATTAGGAAATCCAAATGCTTAGGGCCTTTGGTCAAGTTAATGTGACAAACATTTCAGTGCACATTTTTTATTTTTATTATTATTTTATTGTTATAATAACAGAAGATTGCAGGGCCTCAACACTGCAGTGCAGTGCATTAACTCCTTTACCACTGCGCAACTTCCGCTGCAGTGCGGGAGTTCTGAAGAGTGGGCGGGGCCACATTGGCCAACGGACGTGCACGGCCGTTGGCCAACGTGCGCAGCGAAAGGGTTAATATTCATGATAGCAGGAAGTCTGCAATCCATTACAGCAGGTGTGTCAGTCTATCTTGTGTCTGTACAGCTGTAAGTTCTAATAGTGTGCACCAACATTTTGAGCCCTGCAAACCCTGAACAAACCCTGCAGAACGGCAGGGGAGAGGGGATTTATTTATTTATTTATTTATATCATTTCTAAAGCGCGCTGTAACCCTACGGGCATCCTGGCGCTGAAAAATGCATCTGAGGGGCTGAGCAGTAAGGGCAGAAATGAGGGGAGAAGCTTTATGGAGGTGTGACATTAGGAAATAGCCAGGTCTTTATCCTTTTGCGGAAGAGCATCAGTTCGTTGGTTTTCCTAATTGACAGAGGAAGGCTATTCCAGAGGTGGGCTGCCGCTATGCTAAAGGCTCTGCCCCCATGAGTGGCTTTCCTGATCCTGGGTATATTAAGGAGATTGGTGGATGAGGAACGGAGGGTCCGTGTAGGTTCATACCACTTGAATTTGGTCTGAAGGGGTTTAGGACCTAAGCCATGTGCAGCCTTGAAAACGGTACACAGGGATTTAAAATGGATCCTCTGCTGAATGGGCAACCAGTGCAACTCGGCCAGAGCAAGAGTGGTGGAAGATCGACGTCCTCGGGAGAGCACCATCTTTGCAGCTGCCGCCTGGATGCTCTGCAGTCTGGAGATCAGGTAAGCAGGAGATTCCAGTAGCAGAGCATTGCAGTAATCCAGGCGGCTAAGGATGATGCTTCTGACCACGGTTGCTCTGGTGTGTGCTGGAAGTAAGGGCAGCAGCTTTCGAAGGCCCCGCATTAAAGCGAAGCAGCTGCACACCTGTCTGTTGACTTTGGACTCAGGACTCAGTTTGTCATTGAGATTAATCCACAAATTCCATACGGTTGTTACTGTTGCCAATGGCTCACATGAGTCCAGAGGCCAAAAGTCAACGGGCAGGTTTCTAGCTATTCTTCCCACTTTGCATTGCATTATCTCAGTTTTACTGCTGTTAAACTGTAGTGAGTTTCTTTTTAGCCAGGTTGCCATTTTCCTTATGCAGGTGTGGAAGGTCTCAAGAGATTCTGCATGGGCACCATGGGATGAGAAGAGAAAAGAAAAGAGCAAGAGTTAAAGGTAAGGAATGAATAAGGGGGTAGGAGATCCTGGAAACCCACTGGCAATAACACAGTGCGCCGATTCCAGTCGGCTCGGTTGGTGAGCAGGCTGGGGGATTTCCTGCATGTTGCATTCATTCAATGCGGTGGGAGTGAGCCAACTAGGGCCTGTGGATGGGAACTGAGATACCTCTGTAATGGTTCCCAGATGACTCTGGGTCAGGACTGTATGGGCGTGACTTCCCAATAGTTAGTAAGCTGTCCTTAACAAAATGCTGCAATTCCCAGCCAGTCAGCTGAGCGGGTGCCGCTTGGCAAGGAGGAGGAGAAGAGCCACCAGCTTCCTTTGGGCTTCCGGCACATGTCTCACATGACCCAAAAACACTGTAACAGGGGATCGCTCCAATTCAAACTCAAGCAATTCATCCATCCCATCAAAGATACAAGACTAGGACAAGTGCAAGAAATATGCCTCCGGCGTTCGACAGCGTGCACATCTCGCATTGTCACTCAAACCAGCTCAGTGCAGCCATGCAGAAGTTCTGTAAAGTCAGTGGACGAACTTGAAGTAGATTAGCCGCAATCTATAATTAGGGGACAGGTCTCTAGCTTGCGAGCAGCAATAAGCCCATTGCCCATCGACTATGGGGGTCCCCCTTGACTTCTCCCAACCACTGTGTGCAGTAGGCACACAAACCCACACCACGCGCTGCATGCTAGCATACAAGTGGGTAATTCGTTTACACAGCAATGGGTTGTTTAGGAAATCCTCAAGGACTTGAAACATGGGGGTGCCATCGGGAATGTGGTGTATCTCACCCTCAACGTCTCGCATCCTAATTAAAACGCATTTAAAGAGATATAGGAGCATTGTCTTTAAACTTACCGAGGCTGCACCGGTCTGACTGCTGTGCCGAGCCCTGGCTTATGGGACTTCACCGACGGCGAGACAGCGGCGCCCTGGATCGTGGATAGAGCAGCGGAGCGGACACGGACGATCCACACAGGAGAACAGCTGAGCAGCACGGCGGGCGGACGATCCTCCACGGATGCTAGCCCGTACATCTACCCAGCCACTACGGTAGCGCGATCGGGCACCAATTGCCTCCCCCTCTCCCACGTCTGGCCCAGGTCAGCCCCCAGAGCGCTCGGGTGTCCTGTCACCTTTTTTGTATGACCGAGGACTTTGGAGCCCCCGGCGGAGCTGATCCTGTAGCGCACGGAGGATTGCAGATGCAGGGACTCAGGACTGCAGGATTGCTTAGGATTGCAGACACAGAGACACAGGAGACTCGTTCCAGGCTCGTGGAAGGAGCGCGTTTGGGCTCAATCTCTCCGGATTCAAGGGAACGGGTCAGCACGATTCTGAACACTCCACCCCCCGTTTACCTACCACACAACGGCGATCTCAGGGATCCCCCTCACTCTCATCGGAAGTAGTTGTCCATTTATCTCTGTATGACCCTGTAATTCGGACCCACAAAAGATCTTTACTACGGATCATGGTGGGGGCTGGTTAACACCGACCTCCAGTGGGCATGCTGAGACTTAAATACTTCTTTTCTGGCACAGGCCCCAACATTCCCTAACATGGGAAATTTCTCGGGTCTCTTTTCCACGTTAGCCAAAATGGCTGCAACAGCAAAAAAAAAAAGAGGACTTAAAGTAGAAAAAGGACTACCTCCCTGGAGTCACTGCTCAATGGCAATAGAAAGAGGTCTTCATTGCCCCCCTCTACTGAGCTCAATGGTAATAGAAAGAGGACTTCAGTGCCTCCTCAACTGAGCTCCCAAAATGGCCGCAACATTATTGCCTCTTTTGTCCGGAAATAGAAAAGGTCTACAATTGCTGGCTCGTCACTAATATTTAATTAATATAGACTGCCTGGACCATCTCACCTCACAACACAATAACTTTCACCCCACCTAGGTCAGCTTCTCTCTTAAACCCAGATGCAACAACCCAGTCAGGGAAGCATTCCTCATTACCTTGCCTCCCCTCCCCCCCTAAAGCTCCACCCGTACCGACCCCGTTAGGGCAGCATTCCTCACTACCTTGCCACCCCTCCCCCCTATAGGTCATCCCTTAAAACCCTGTTTAAAGACCCCCCTTTAAGGGCTCCCCCCGATTAGACTTCCTCGCGTCGGTCCATCCTCAGCCCTTTCTGTAACACCTACACTATGGAGCGCTCTGGCATATGCACCTACTCCATCACATACCCCCCGCACCTCTCAAAAAAGGCAGCCAAAGGCTACAAACATAACCTATTAAAATCTCATCCAGAAACCCCTATCTCTGACCCTTACTTCTCAATGAATAATGGGCCCATTAAGAATGACATCATTCTCTACTCTAAAAGAAGAACTTAATGGAGAAAAGCCTTTCTCGCTCTCTTTAAGGTATCTAACCTGATGAAAACAGCGCACGGTTTCGCCTTATCTATCCTCCCCTCCCTATTCTTCAACGCAGCTGCCACCGTCAATATCTATCATAATGGTATCATCCTAATCCAATCCAATAACCATAACCTCAACTTGATCGACTACATTTTTCCGCTCATTAAAGAGAGAGTCACTCTTACACATCCCTCCTCTCCATCCACTCATGCTGATATCTTCAACTCCCATCCAGCTCTCGAAGTTAATCAGAACTCCCAGACTCCATCTCCCACGACATTACCTTCTAACCTCACCGACTACCCACCCAACATCGCTCTCCACCTTACTACCACCTCATGTAGTATCACCACCAATTCACTAACCTTCACTCCTCACCACGCACTTTCACCCCCACCCTCCCCTCTCACCTATAATCCCAGCATTTCACCTCGACTTAACAGCCTCCCCAACTCCCCATTGGATCCCACCTTCCGCCCTCACCCTACACTTTCGGACCCTCCTTCCCCCATCATCTTCACTCCCAGCACCTCCCCTCAGATTAACAGCCCCTCCAATTCACCTTTGGATCTCAGCTTCGACACCCCCCTTACCACTCATCCTGATCTCCATATCTCACCCTCCCTCCCCACCTCTACCCACAGCTCCCCCCTTTGGCCCAACAGCCCTTCCTGTACCCCCACTGCTCTGGACACACCCATACCCTCAGAAACCACTACACAGTCTACTCCCTTTGTCCAACCATCCAATATTGAAACCATCACACCTGACACCAGACGTGACTTAATATTATCAGCCCTTCAACAGGTCAAATCGGACATCCGAACCCTTCACAACCTAATTGTACTACAATCCAAGTCCTCCTGCTTTAAACAGGATCACAACCCGTCTCCACCCCCCAAGATCAATAATCGCATCCAGCATCTTCCGGCATACTTTAAAGATCATGGTTCCCCACGTTGGAGCACAGTCCCACTCCCTAATGCCATCTCCCGCCCTATCAGGGGACTAAACTTGCTATCTGACTCAGATCTAGTGGCCCTCTTACGTTCGTACGATCAGCCGCACACTCAGCTGAGCACAGGACTTGTGTTTAGTCCAGTTAGCCCACTTACAGACTCCCGAATACAATCCATCCCGATCAACACTCATAGAGCCACCAGATTAAATTCCAGAGGCATTGTTGAAAATAACGTCACCAGAATTCCCATCACTGCCGAACCCACCTCAATACTCTCCCAGCCACTTCTAAGCTGTATCCTCCTAAACTGCAGGTCTGCCTCTAGACATGCAGCAGATATAGCTAATCTAATTATCACAAACAAACCTGACGTTATGATCCTAACAGAAACCTGGCGAAAGGAAACCTCTACTCCCATCATGGACATTCTGCTACCCCCTAACTATGACATCACCAGACTAGACAGAAAAGACAGGCTAGGCGGTGGGATAGCTTGCATACACCAGATCTGCTTAACAGTGACCAACTCCATTGCCCCGGCTCTATCTTCGTGCGAATACCTATGCTTAAACATCGCCAACAACAACAAACAAATATGCTCTTTACACGCCTTCTACCATCCTCCGGGAGATAACCTCACTTTCATAGAACACATCATGGACATACTAGCATCAAATGACAACCAACACATGAAGCAAATTTTCTTAGGGGACTTCAACCTTCACTGGAACGACCACAACGACCTGGGGGTAAACAGCCTCAAAGCCTTCCTCACGAACCATTAATCTCAACCAAATATGTAACAGCCCGACACACGACAAGGGTGCAACTCTCGACCTAATTATCTCCAAATTGGACTCCACTCAGCTCGACTCGATACTCTCTTGCGACTGGTCTGACCATCATGTCATTTCATTCCAAGTCTTGGAAACCATTAAACGACTCCCTACTCAACCCCTGAGAACTAAGATCTGGAAGAGAAACCTGGGGAGAGGGGTTGGCCTAACGGCTAAGGCGCTCGACCTCGGACCTGGGGAACTTGGTTCGAGTCTCGGTAACGACGCCATAAACCCCCTGTGATTCTGGGCAAATCACTTAATCTCCCCGTGCCTAAAAATGAAAGTGTGTCCTCATGTAACGTAACTGGTGGTATGTAAAGCGCTCTGATAACTGATTCGGTTCGGTTCTAGTTCGCGCTATATAAAACTCTGCAAAAAAAAAAAAAAAAACTGAAAAACGTCGGATCTGATATTGCAGCCTTAGCTAACTCAAACCCTCTTAGTCCCCCGGAAGACATAACTGATGTACAGGGGCTGACAAATCACTACTTTCACTCCATAAACAACCTCCTAGACAAAATTGCCCCATTGCAACTGAAAAGAACCTCCTCAAAAGACTCTAAACCATGGTACGATGGGAGGCTAAATGATGACAGACGCTCTCTTAGAGTAATTGAACGTCGCTGGAGAGCTACACCCTCTACTGACCTCCTCAAACTTCTAAGAAAATCTGGAAACGCTTACTTTAGAAAAATCAGAAAATCCAAAACCGATTTCTTCAGGTCTCAACTAGACCTAGCCAAGAACCGCCCCAAGAAACTATTCGGTCTGATCAAAGCCCAAACCAAGAGCCTACCCAATGTCCACATTGACAACCCTCTTTCTACTCCGAACTGTGATGAATGTGCCTCCTACTTTGCCGCTAAGACAGAATCCATTAAATCAGATTTACTCATGGACCTAATATCTATCTTAGACTCAAAAGACAGCTGATCATTGCCCCTAGCTGTCTCCCCAGCTAATGACCTTCCGTTATTCAAACTGAAAAACAAGGCATCCTGGTCCCACTTCAATACTTACAGTGAAGATACCATACTAAAGACGCTAAATGCGCTGAAACCCTCCAATCACTTCTCGGACCCGCTCTCCGCGCAGTACATAAAAGACTTCATCCCTCTCTTTCTACCCCTCTGGACCAAGATCATTAACACATCACTTCTTCAAGGGTCCATTCCAGACATCCTGAAAACTGGACAGGTCTCGCCTATCCTAAAGACACCCACAGCGGACCCCACAAACCCTAATAACTATTGCCCGATCTCTAACATCCCTATGTTAGCCAAACTCCTGGAAAAATGCGTCAACATACAACTGAACAGTCACATGAATCCTATTCAACCTGCTGAACCAATTTCAATCCGGCTTCAGAGCTGGTCACAGCACAGAATGAACCATGACACATGTATTAGATGACGCTCTAAAAATCTTAGACCAAAATGAAGCCTGTCTTCTAATCCTACTCGACCTGTCATCTGCTTTTGACACCGTCAAACACGAAAACATGCTGGATCTCCTGAAACACAGAATGGGTTTCTCTGGCACTGTTTTCAACTGGTTCACCTCTTTCCTCCAAAATAGATCCCAAAGATTCAAGGTCAACCAATCCCTGTACCTCCGCGCACCAGTCACACTGGGAGTTCCACAAGGCTCTCTCCAACTCTGTTCAACCTCTTCATGGAGCCTCTTACTGATCTTCTCAGCCTCTCTTAAGATTCACTTCCACATCTATGCAGACGACACCCAAATATACATCAAGATCCACTCCCTGGAGGACATCAAATCACTCAACACCACGCTTCAAAAAACCCAAACTTGGCTGGCCGAAAATCATTTGAAACTTAACGCCCTCAAAAAGGAATTCCTTTTAATCGCTCCTCCTAACAAATCTCACTCCATCCTGGACTGGATGAAGCACCTAACAACTCTCAATGGTCAACCACTCATAGTCGACTCAGCAAAATCTCTTGGGGTAGTGCTGGACAATCAACTCAAGATGCAGAAACACATCAGCGCCTCTACAAAAGGAGCCACTTTCCACCTAAAGACCCTGCAAAAACTGAAACCCTATCTGCCCGCCCACGATTTCAAACAAGCTGTGCAAGCTCTAGTTATCCCCCGAGTGGAATATGGAGCAGTAACCTTATGCAGCCTCCCAAGATCTTCGACACCCCCGCTAAGAGCCACGATCAACTCAGCTGCAAGACTCATTAGTGGCTCTAAGAGAAACACTCATATATCCCCAGACTTGAGAGCCCTCAACTGGCTTCCGTTTGAAGCCAGAATTCATTAATCGCGTGTATGACGCACACGGCCCTTCACCACAAAGCCCCACAATACCTAGCTCAGAAACTGGTGCTCTCAGCGGGCAGCAGATCTTCCAGGAGTGCCAAGACTCTTCTTCTACAACCTCAACGATTTGCCAAGAAAAAAACGTATAACCGGTCCTTTTCTGGTATGGCTCCTAGAATATGGAACACCTTACCCAGTGAAACGCGAATGAACCCTTTCTCCGCCTACTTCAAAAGAGAAGTGAAAGCTATCCTCATGGCTAAATTCAAGTGAACTATTTGTCTATTCAATGTACTGTATTCATATTCGTCCTGCTGTTTATATTGTTTGCGCTAGCTTAGCACTGTATTCTTTAGTACTATTATAACCTACTCTCTTTATTCGTGGTAGACTATATCACACTGTCTACTTTGACTTGTAAAGCGCTCTGATACTCGCAAGAGTCTTGTTCGCGCTATATAAAACCTTCAAAAATAAAAATAACTTAAAATCCTTTAGAGCGGATAGCAGACTTCAGTCACAAGAGCATCTGCTGGTTCAATGAAACTCCCTCCAGGAAACACATCCTCCATTGTGTGGATGCCGAGCTTGTCTAGTCTCCTGCAAGCTCCAGAGTCCTCAAGGAACGGAAAATCCAGATTGGCGCGGCAGGGGCACTGAGGGAGCATACATCTCCCCCAGATGCACCGCTTGGCACAGTTTTCTCCGAGCCCATATTGTGCAACTAACAGTGTCCAACTCAGTGTGCGGCTGAGGCTGTGCTATCAGGTTAGAGCACAGTCAATGCTTGAAGGTTGAGGTGAGAAAGAGGGGGAGATTACTGAATTCATAGAGAAATTTGGAGAGTACAACCATCTTAGCAACAGCAAAGCGTCCGGCAAGGGACAGCGGTAGTGAGATCCATCGTCCAACCTGACTCTGAAGCCAGTCCATAAGTCTCCCATAGTTGCACTGCCACAATTCCTCAATATTTTGGGTAAGCCAGATCCCAAGGTACTTCACTGGGCCCAGAGCCCATCCCAGCGGGTATTACGACTGAAACCTATCTGTGGCTGTTGTCATTGGGAAATTGATCGATTTCCCCATGTTGATAATTACCCCGGAGGGGTATCAAGGGATCTAAGTTTACAGCTGGATCCTTGACATATAAGGTCACATCATCAGCATAGAGAGATACAAGGATCACCCTGGGTACAAACGCCAGGCCACGATGTGCATGGTGCTGTCTCAGCCAGACAGCCAGTGGTTCCATTGTGATAGCAAACAGGAGAGGGGACAGCGGACGCCAATACCCGGTGCCTCGAGGTAGGAGGTGATACAATGTCATTGAGACAGAGGCGCGTTGATGGGGTGGAATATAGGAGGGCAATCAGTTTCAGAAATGTAGGGCTCATTCCTAGCTGGGTTAGTAGCGCAAACATATACGGTCACTCCAGGGTGTCGAAGGGCTTAGTGGCGTGAAGAACTACTGCTGCTGCAGGTAGTGAGGTGCTGATATCCTTCATAGTGGTGAAAGAATTGTGCAGATTGTGTAACGTGGCTCTTGCAAAAACAACAATTGATGGACAGAATGCAGAACAATGTCATACATTCACCCCAGTACAGAGATCTGGGCCTAAATCCATCGTTTTTTTGCACTCCACACCACCCCAGGTCAGACATGGCTATATGCAAATCAGCCTCGACCCTGTGCCTCATGGGAACAGTCCAGCCCGAACTGCCAAGCTATGTCTTTCCTGGACCGGAATCAAGCATCCAAGGACCGGTTTCTGGCTATCAGCCTTCATCAGCCTGGATAGCTTGACTCCAGTGGTGTGGAGAGCATGGGACTCACGTCTGAGCATACCCATCCCACTCCAGGTGACAAATGCAAAAACAACAATTGATGGACAGAATGCAGAACAATGTCATACATTCACCCCTGTACAGAGATCTGGGCCTAAATCCATCGTTTTTTTGCACTCCACACCACCCCAGGTCAGACATGGCTATATGCAAATTAGCCTCGACCCTGTGCCTCATGGGAACAGTCCAGCCCGAACTGCCAAGCCATGTCTTTCCTGGACCGGAATCAAGCATTCAAATGACCGGTTTCTGGCTATCAGCCTTCATCAGCCTGGATAGCTTGACTCCAGTGGTGTGGAGAGCATGGACCTCATGTCTGAGCATACCCATCCCACTCGAGGTGACAAATGCAAAAACAACAATTGATGCACAGAATGCAGAACAATGTCATACATTCACCCCAGTACAGAGATCTGGGCCTAAATCCATCGTTTTTTTGCACTCCACACCACCCCAGGTCAGACATGGCTATATGCAAATCAGCCTCGACCCTGTGCCTCATGGGAACAGTCCAGCCCGAACTGCCAATCCATGTCTTTCCTGGACCGGAATCAAGCATCCAAGGACCGGTTTCTGGCTATCAGCCTTCATCAGCCTGGATAGCTTGACTCCAGTGGTGTGGAGAGCATGGGACTCATGTCTGAGCATACCCATCCCACTCGGGGTGACAAATGCAAAAACAACAATTGATGGACAGAATGCAGAACAATGTCATACATTCACCCCAGTACAGAGATCTGGGCCTAAATCCATCGTTTTTTTGCACTCCACACCACCCCAGGTCAGACATGGCTATATGCAAATCAGCCTCGACCCTGTGCCTCATGGGAACAGTCCAGCCCGAACTGCCAATCCATGTCTTTCCTGAACCGGAATCAAGCATCCAAGGACCGGTTTCTGGCTATCAGCCTTCATCAGCCTGGATAGCTTGACTCCAGTGGTGTGGAGAGCATGGGACTCACGTCTGAGCATACCCATCCCACTCGGGGTGACAAATGCAAAAACAATTATTGATGGACAGAATGCAGAACAATGTCATACATTCACCCCAGTACAGAGATCTGGGCCTAAATCCATCGTTTTTTTGCACTCCACACCACCCCAGGTCAGACATGGCTATATGCAAATCAGCCTCGACCCTGTGCCTCATGGGAACAGTCCAGCCCGAACTGCCAAGCCATGTCTTTCCTGGACCGGAATCAAGCATCCAAGGACCGGTTTCTGGCTATCAGCCTTCATCAGCCTGGATAGCTTGACTCCAGTGGTGTGGAGAGCATGGGACTCACATCTGAGCATACCCATCCCACTCGGGGTGACAAATGCAAAAACAACAATTGATGGACAGAATGCAGAACAATGTCATACATTCACCCCGATCTGGGCCTAAATCCATCGTTTTTTTGCACTCCACACCATCCCAGGTCCAGGAACAAAACCACACTGGTCGGGTCTCAGCTCTAAGTACAGGAGAGAATGTTAGTGTCCAGGTTAATCATTGACATCGGTCTTTAGGACTTGCATGTACGTGGGTCCTTGTCAGGTTTCACTTGCTCATGGGACTCATCATACATGTTGATGAGATATGAAGCAAGTAGTGGAGTAAAAAAAGCAGCCATAAGGCCGTCCAGTCCCAGGAAGAGCACGGATTACCCCAATCACTTCCCCCACAAAGAAAGGTTCATCCAGGTAGCTGCTGTGGCCACCGTCCAGCCAGAGCAGCTGGATAGAATCAAAAAAGGAGGTCAGGTTAGGATGAATGGAGTTTTGAGGAGCGGAGTATAAGGAAGAGTAGAAAGACAACATCTCAGCTTGTACTGTGGTCTGGCAAACTGACATTTTGCCATTCGTTTTGCGCAGCTCACTGTTTTATTGGGTATTTTGAAACAAATTATATTCATTTTCTGCAGGTTGTAGTACATTTTGCCTGTACGGCTTGACAGTATTCATGCATGTATAAGCAGCATAATTTAACAATTATACATTATTTTTCATGGAACAGTGCACACATTTATATGATATTCAGGACCGGGCTTGACTTAGGTTAAGGTAGGCGGTCATTGGATTACTATCTTGCTTGTACGTCATTCCAGCTATAATGAGTGGTATTAATGAAAAACACAACAATTCTGTTACAAAACTTCCCACCCCCTCCCCTGCTGACGGTGGCAAAAAGGATGAGTTTGTGCTAACTGGTTGTTGCATGCCCGGCTGAGCATGTCCGCAAATGGGTTTGAGTCATTATGCGAGTCATTTATTTAGTGTTCGCTCTGGTTGGATATATACGTTTTGAGGTATTGGTGAGTATAGAGATAGTGTTGTACATTTACCAATGTGGAGCCCTGGGGTAATAACTGCTGTACCTCAAGGGGGAGAACAACGTTTTGAGCGTGAGAAAGGTACAAGTGTGGGTGCAGCGCTATCGCTCGGGTTTGAGCATGTCAGAGCTTTGAATGTTTCTATAGCATCCCAGCTCATGGCTATAGGCTTCTTTCGGAGCCCTCCACGTTCTTCGGATAGCTACACTGCTAAACCCCATCTATCGACTTCTTCCTTCCAGTATTGTATCTTGGGGGCTGATGATGATTTCCAGCTCCTTGTGATGCCTCTTTTCACTAGTATAAGAGCTATAACTGCAAACTTGGCCTCTGCGTCTATCCCTTTCGCTGCCGGTATATACTAGGGGGCTTATTTATGAGCCCTTGTGTCACTTTTACGCCGCTGGTGCGTCAAAAAAAGTGACGCACCAGCGGAGTAAAAAATTTACCTTGTTGCACCATATTTACAAAGTGACGCATCTACGTAGATGCGTCACTTTGTAAACCCCTACGCCATATTATACCTGCGCCAGGTATAATGTATGCAGAGGGGGCGTTCACCCGCAAAAAGCCTCGCATCATGGCGCAAGGAGTTACAGATACGTCAGTATTTCTGACGTATCTGTAAGCGCAAAAGTCACGCATTGCTGGAATGTGTCACAAAAGTGACGCAACTCCAGCAATGCGTCCTTTCACATGGGGAAAGCCCCATGTGAAAGGGCTTGCGTCAGTCTTACGCCTGCTGTGAGGCAGGTGCAAGATTTTGACGCAAGAGCGTCCTAAAAATGACGCAGTGAAATCTCATAGATTTGACTGCGTCACTATTACGAGGCTTTTTGCGGGGGAACGCCCTCTGCATACCTTATACCTGACGCAGGTATAATGTAGCGCAGGGGTTTACAAAGTGACGCATCTGCTTAGATGCCTCACTTTGTAAATAGTGCACAACAGGAGGCATGTTTTACGCCGCCGCTGCGTCACAAAAAGTGACGCATCGGAAGTGCAAAACTGATATGAGGCCCCTGGAGTGTAACTTATCTGGTGTCGGGTATGCTCTTTGAGTTATCATGTACTGGATAAATTCAAATTGTCTATTACGAAATACTCGTTTAGGATTTTCTAGTATTATGTTCCATTCTTTTTCTGAAAATGGTTTGTTGACCTCTTGTTTCCACTTGGTAGGTATTAGATTCAAAGGGGATGGTTGATGAGTACGTATCCCACGGTAGAGCCAGCGAGTCAGATGCCTACCCATACCCATGAGGTGTATTAAGTGAACTAATCTGTTCATGGTGGGTTCCAATCCCTGGTGTGCCTTGTGCTTTTAAATGTATCATACCAGGCTGGCATTAATTAGAAAAAGTGCTCCTGTGACCCCTTGTTTGTTTGTGAAATCTGTGTGCGATAATAGCATCCCATCTCCAAAGAGGTCTCCCACTGTGTTTACCCCTGCTTGTGACCAGAGATCTAGCTTGCGATTCATGAGAGTGCCCATGTTGGTGGGTATGCCCAAAAGTGGAATGTTGGGGGCCTATGTTGCTTGTATATTTCAGTGCCTTTATCCAGTAAGCAATTGCAGTTCTGAGCAGCATCCGAGAAGAGGGTGGAACCACATTACTCGGGCATAGCAACCTGTGCAATGTACCCTGTGTGATCATTAGGTTTGTGTATGATGCCATCTCTTCTAAGTTTCGTCCTGCTAGCCAGTATGAGACCCAGTGCGATGCTAAATAGCAGGCATAGAAATCAGGTGCCCCAATCCCTCTGGCATCTGACGGGGAATGAAGCTTTGTTAGGCTGATACCTCATATTAGAATGGTTAATAATGTATTCAGTGTTTTGAAGATGGTTTTGGGAATCACCACTGGCAGGTTCGTAAAAAAATAAAGTAGGCGCGGGAGCATGACCATTTACAATATGGCTAGCCTTCCCGCCACTGATAGGGGTAGGGACTTTGAAAACGTAATTTGAGTCCCTTGTGGACTCATTGCTTTTTATAAGTTCCCTTTAATGAGGTCCTGCTGGCTTCTGTATACTTTTATCCCTAAGTACCGGAATGTAGTGTGAGCTATTGTTATATTTCGCTTTCGGAAAGGGATAGTTTGGCTTTCGGTTCCATTTCCAAAGGGAAATGCGTACAATTTTCCATAGTTTATGGCCAACCCCTCAATGGATTCAAACTGTGCAAAGATTTGCGCTACAGTGTCTAGATCATGGGTACTCACAAACATTTTCACAAGGGCAACAAAGTTTGGTCTGTGATGTGACCAAGGGCCTCATCGATGCTAGCAGGGTGGTGATCCGGGGCAGGAGGGGTACTTTTGGTGCAAGAAGGCTTAGAAAATGAAGGTGTTTATAGAATTAAATGGTGCAGGACAACCTAGTTACTTATTCCTTTAACTTCAATTAACCTTTAAATAAAGGCATGCCTGTATATTTTACATCTTTTTACTGATAGTGCTGAGTCAAGTGAATATTATCCCAGTGCTGCTGCTGCTCAGGGGCCGCATGTAAAGGTGAGGAGGGCCGCATGCGGCCCCAGGGCCGTACTTTGAGTATCACTGGTCTAGATTGTCCTGCAGTCTTCTGGTACAAATTATAATACTGTCTTCATAAAGTGATAGTGCGTGGTGGGTGTGGTTAATAGTTATACCTCAGTTATTGGATACCGCACATATTCTGTGAACTAATGGTTCGAGTGCAAGGACAAATAACATGGGCTATAAGGGGAAAATTTGCCTTGTGCCACTTTGTAAATGGTATATTTGTGATATATGTGATCCAGTGCATACCCTGGCTGTTGGGAGTTAGTAGAGTAGTTGGATCCGTCTTGTATATTCTTGGGGGATTCCAAACTTCTGCAGGATGGTTAGCATGTAATCCCAGCTTAACCCTTTACTGCGGCAGCAATGCCGCCATGGTGCGAAGGCTTTGATGAGTGGGTGGGGTTGTGTTGGCCAACGGACGCACGCAGCACTACGGAGGTAGTGGGTGTCAGATCCCCGACGATCAGTAATCACTCTGGACACAATGTGGTAGGGGAACAGATCCTTCTTTATTACAGTTGCTTCTCAGTCTGCCATTACACGTCTGTCCTCGTCCTCGTCCTGCAGCCTAATGCCCCTTTCCTGTCCACCCACAGGAAGTGGTGTCCGGTAACCTGGTCACCGCCCTGTGACCCACAGGGTCCTAATGTCCGGCATCTCTGCCCTGGTCATCACATCTCCCCCTTTGTTACAACAAATGCTTTTCCCCATGTACAAATCCTTATCCACACTGCAACTGACTGTGCTGCAGTTCGGGAGAGAGATATAGATATAGAAAGAGAGAGAGAGAGAGAGAGAGAGAGAGAGAGAGAGAGAGAGAGAGAGAGAGAGAGAGAGAGATATACATATAGAGATAGAGAGAGATAGAGAGAGAGAGAGAGAGAGAGAGAGATATATAGAGAGACTCTCTACATTTCTTCTAATAGTCTCTTTGTCTTTTTGCACTCTCTTCTTGGTCTTTGTTCTCCGCTCTGCTCTGGTCCTCCACCTTCTTCTTTGTGTGTTGTCACTTCACCGTTCGTTCCTTGTTCTCTTTCTTCCACTTCCGCCGTTGTTATTACTCTTTCTTCTTTTTCCATTTTTAGCTCCTTGAAATGCGAACTGTTTCTTGTTACAGTCCGATTGTCTGACGCTGCGGTCACCATTGACCCTTTTACTCCAGTTATTACCAGTGGCTCTTTTGAAAAAGGGCTGTCTGATTTTCTGTGCTGGGTTTGCTTCACTATTACTATGTCCCCTTCTTTTAGTTGGTGCTCCGCTGCATGTCTCTTTTTGTCAGCGTATTCCTTCATTTTCTTTTTTTCTTTGCTGTCTCTCCTTGCGATTTCTTGTCTGTTGGAGTCTGCTGTTACTTCTCTCTGTGGTAGCCTCGTCTTGCTTGTTCTTCCTAGCACCAGTTCTGCTGGGCATTTGCCCGTGGTGCTGTGGGGGGTGTTTCTATAGTCTCGTAGCACCTGACATAGCGCTTGTCCAATGGAGATCTGTGTCACTTTTGCTCTTTGGATGGCCCTTTTGATGGTCCCCATGAATCTTTCTGCCATTCCGTTGGCTTGGGGCCACAGCGGTGTTATTTTCCTGTGTTTGATCCCCAGGTATTCCATGAACCTGCGGAATTCTTCTCCTGAAAATGGAGGGCCATTGTCTGTTTTCAGTGTTTGTGGTGAGCCCCAGGCAGCAAATATGTCATCCAGCACTGGTAAGGTGGCATTTGCTGATGTCGATGCCACTTCCCTTACTACCGGGAATCTTGAAAACTCGTCAATGACTACTAGCAGGTATCTTCCAGTCTCTAGTGGCCCATAGAAGTCTGCCGCTAATTCAGTCCATACTGCCAATGGTAATTCCGACATCCTCAGCGGTACCGGCTTGCTGGATGGTCCCGTTATTTGACAGGTGTAGCACTGCGCCACTTCTTCTTCTACCATGCTGTCTAGTCCTGGGAACCACACTCTTTCTCTCAGCATCTTCTTTGTCGCTACTATTCCTCTGTGTGACTCGTGCGCTATTTTGACTGTTCTTTTTCTTAGACGAAGTGGTATTACAACTCTTGAACCTCTCATCAGCACTCCGTTCTCTGTCTCCGACAATTCTTCGCCTATCTTTTTGAACGCCAATAGTTCTTCTTTATCAACTCCTTCTTCTGTGATGGTGTTGTTATTAATATGTCTCCATCTTTGTAGCCTCACTATTGTTCCTATTGTCTTCATTGTCGGATCTCTTTTTGTCTCCAGTTCCAGTTCTTCACTTGTTATTGACGCTGGGGTGCTTTGTTTCACTATGAAGTTGAGGTATTCTTCTGCCATTGTGGTGCTATTGCTCCTGTGCGGGAGCGGGTGTCGCGACATATAGTCTGCTGGATTTTGATCTTTTCCTGGCTTGTGTATTATCTTAAAGTTGTAGTCCATCAACCTTATTCCCCACCTTTCTATTCTCGGCGGTATTTTCGCTTTTGGGTTGCCATAGATGGTCACTAGCGCTTGGTGGTCTGTCACTATTGTGAACGGTTTTCCATATATGAACATGTGGTAGTGCTCACATGCCCATACCACTGCCAGGCTCTCTTTCTCTGGTTGAGAGTAGGCTCTCTCAACATCTGACAAGCTTTTGCTTCCGTATGCTACTACTTGTCGAGGTGACTCTTTTCCTGGTTTGTGTTGTGCTAGTATTGCACCCAAACCAACTGGGCTGGCGTCAACTGTTAGTTCCGTGCATAGGTTCGGGTCAAAATATGCTAAGTGGTCAACTGCTGTCACTGACGCTCTTATCTCTTCAAACGCTTTTGTGCACTCTGTGGTCCATTCAAATGGCTGCCCTTGTTTTGTCAGTTCTCTCAATGGTGCGCTCACCGTTGCAAAGTCCTTTATGTACCTCGCGCAGTAGCTGGCAAGGCCAAGGAACGAGCGCACATCAGCAACATCTTTAGGTTCACTCGCTTTTTCGAGCGTGTCGATTTTACTCTTGTCAGGCCTCATTCCTTTTCGTGAAAATATGTGTCCAAAAAACACCAGTTCTTCTCTCCCCAGCTCGCATTTCTTCTCGTTTACTGTCAGGCCCACCTCTACCAGCCGTGAACATACTGCCCTCAGTGCCGTGTCATGCTCCCCCTCCGACTTTCCAAAAACCAGGATGTCGTCGCTGTAGTTTAGACTGTTCGTTATCGGTCTTATTATCTGCCTGATTGTTTCTTGGAATATCTCTGCTGCTGAGGATATTCCAAAACTCAGTCTTTTGTACCGAAACAGTCCAAGGTGCGTTGAGAAGGTCGTTATATATCGTGATTGCTCATCTAGTTCCAGTTGGTGATATCCCTTGCACAGGTCTAGTTTTGAAAATTTTCTCATCCCTGTCAGGCAGCTTATCATGTCATCCAGATGTGGCCCTGGGTGCCTTTCTCTCTCGATGGCTGTATTCGGTATTCTCATGTCCACACAGATTCTTATCTGTGTAGTGTCTTTCTTTGGTACAGCCACTATTGGGGACACCCATGGCGTTGGTCCTTCCGCCGGCTCGATGATGTCTTGGGCCAGTAGCACCTTTATTTCCTCCTCTACTTGGGGTTGTAGATGTATTGGCACCCTTCGGTGATGCTGTGCAACTGGCCTGACAGCCTCGTTTATGTGTAGTGTTATTTGCTTTCCTTCAAGTTTTCCTAGGCCGTCTGTCAGCTTCGGGAACTCTTGTAGTATGCTCTCTTTTTCCGACATGTGATACATCATTTTCAGTAGTCCCATTATTTTTGCTGTTACGTTGCTTAGTAGGCATGGTGCTGGAATGTCTCCTCGTAACACGTGTATTTCTTCTACGACGGTTTTGCCGTCGTGTGTCATGGTGTCCATGAACTTTCCCATGTTTGTTACAGGATGTTGTGCGCCCCATGTGAACACTCTTACACTTGATGGTTGTAGCGGCGGCTTCTTCTTCATCTTGTCATATTCAGAGGCACACATGATGTTGCACGTAGCTCCGCTGTCTAGTACAAACTTTGTTTGGTGTGGCCCTACATCAATGGTTACCCAATCTGTCTTCTTTATTGACTTCCTGTCTATTAGCCTGATATGTTCTTCTCCATGCCCTTCATCCGTGGTCATGAGATATAGGCGTTCTGCTTTGCTTGTTATCTCTTCCTCCTCTTCTTCTGATCCTCCTGATCCTCCCGACGAGCTCCTCTCCGTCGCGTCCATGTGTCTTACATGTTTTGTTGTTGATTGTCTTGGTTTTCCTGGTCTGCCACGGTCGCTTTTGAATTGGCCACCTTGGCACATGGTGGCAAAGTGGTTGCTTCTGTTACATTTTCTGCATGTTTGACCAAATGCTGGGCATGGTCCTCGGTGGGGAAATTCCAGGCCGCATCTATAGCATTGGGAACTTCGTTTCTTCGGCGCCTGTTCCTTGTGTCCTCCTTTCCAGTTCCCTTTTTTGCCTGTATCTGTAATTCGATGTATCTGTTCGCCCTTTCGATCCATCTGTTTCGCTTGTACAGTCGCTCTTGCTTCTGCCCTCGCTAGGTCAAGTATTTTCTCCAAGGTGATCGGTTCTTTCAGTAATCTGGTGCGAAACTCCGTGTCTCGGCAGCCTTCTATCATTTTGAGACGAAGTGCCTGTTCATTGTCATACTTTTCAAATTCACAATATGCTACCAGCTTTCGTAGCCTCGTTGCGAAATCATCCATTGACTCTTCTTGCTGCTGGTATGCCATGTGGAACGAATATCTCTCGAAATCAACATTTCTTTGCGGGTCAAACTTAGCCGTTAGACACGTTTTCAACTTGTCATAGGTTTCTAATTCACTTTGAGGGAGTGTTATTAGGAGGTCTTCCACCTCATCCCCCACGAAGTTTAGCAGTAGATCCAGCTTCTTCTCATTTACGACATCAGTCGCCTTCAGGTATCGTTCGAATTTTGTGATCCACTTTTCCCACCGGATGCCCACCTGTGGTTCCGATACAACGAAAGGCACTGGTCTGCGGAATAGTGCACTCTGACTCTGTGATTTCGTGTCTGGCATTTTTACTCTTTTGGACACTTATTTATTTCTGGATCTCTCGTACGTTCCTTCCTTATTATTCTTCTTTGTGGGGTGATACTTTGTCCCCCTTGTTATTGTTTCCTTTTCTTATTACTTTCTACTCCAGACAGTCTTTCTTTCTTTTTGTTTTTTTTTTTTTTTTTTTTTGTTTTTTTTTTTTCACTTTACTCCTGTTTGTTCCCTTTGTTCTTGCCTTTGTCTGTGTTTATTCCTTCTTTTCTTTGTATTCGGCGCTTGTCTGTGTTTATTCCTTCATTCCTTTGTGTTCTGCGCCTCCTCTTCTGATTTTCGATTTTTCCTGCCTTTAAAATGGCCGCCCAACTTTCCTGCTTTCTTATTGGCTCTCGCGCCTGACTTTAAGATGGCCGCCGAGAATCTCGCGAGACTTCTGGGCCAATCCGGGCACCGCCTGACTTCAAAATGGCCGCCGCCCTCAGTCTTCGTTTTTATTGGCTCCTGCGCCTGGCCCCAATATGGCCGCCGAGACTCTCGCGCTGGCTCTGGGCTCCTTTAAACTTCGCGCGCTCTTCGCGCTAGCGCTTGGCGCTTACCAGTTGTCTTGCTCGTTTCGTTTGCGGCGGTTGGGGTGGGCTCCCACGTCGCCTCTAAATGCTGGACGGCGCTTCACTCTTCCCTCTTCTTCCTGGCTGCAACGCGATCCAGGGTTGGCTCCTGGCTTTAAAATCGCGACTTCTGTGTTTCTGCACGCAGGGACTCGATCCGCCTCGTCGCCAGTTGTCAGATCCCCGACGATCAGTAATCACTCTGGACACAATGTGGTAGGGGAACAGATCCTTCTTTATTACAGTTGCTTCTCAGTCTGCCATTACACGTCTGTCCTCGTCCTCGTCCTGCAGCCTAATGCCCCTTTCCTGTCCACCCACAGGAAGTGGTGTCCGGTAACCTGGTCACCGCCCTGTGACCCACAGGGTCCTAATGTCCGACATCTCTGCCCTGGTCATCACAGTGGGTGCGACGGCCGTTGGCCGACAGAAGCACGCAACGGGTTAATGTATCAAATTCCTGGGATACATCTAGTGAACTACATCCCGCCTCCGGTGTGTCTGTGGCACAGGAAATATTATGTTACATAGCCGGCATATGTTGGGGGATGTATTACGTGCCGGGATGAAGTCGCATTGGTCAATGTGTACTAGTTTCGTTAAGAGGGGTTGTAAACAGTTGGCTAAACTTTTACTCAGAATTTTGTATTCTGTATTCAGCAGGGAGAGTGGGCAGTACGCCGTTAATTTGGTATGATCTGTACCAGGTTTGGGCAGCGAGGATATTAAGGCTTGCACTGTAGTGGGGGGCAGAGCACCAATCTCGTAAGCTTCATTATATAATTTCTTACTGTGGGGGATCAATTGTTGCACATAGGTGGTGTATAGTTCTGCTGGCAGACCAACTAGTCCTGGAGTTTTGTTTTTGGGAACCCCTTGATCGCTGCACCTATTTCAGCTGATGTAATAGAATTAGCTAGTGCATTTCGGGCCTCTTCTGTTATTTGGGGTAGATTGGTTACATCCAAAAAGGAATGGAGCTCCTGTGGGTTTGCTCTTTGTAGGGCGGTGTATAATAGTTTGTAATGATCATAGAAGGCTTGATTGATATCCATGAGTGTGGTTGCCCGGGTGTGGGGTGATATAATTTCAGTTATTGGTGTCGGAGGAGGGGTGTTTTTAGGAATATGCGCTAGTAGTCTACCTGGTCTGTTTGCTTTGGTGTGTACTTCATGCCTGAAAGCTCGATGGTCTATGGCGTGTAGTTGTTCCAATAGTTCTGCGTATTATATGCTGGACTCTTGGAGCTTAGGTTTTGTTGAAGGATCAAGAGCTGCCTCATTCTCTAGTTTACTTCATTTGTGTTCAACCTGTATTAGCTCCCTATTCACGGGGATGTGTGGGGGGGGGGGTTTGGATCGATCCAATGTGGTATCTAGTACTGAGTTATAATCACCTCCTACTACCCAAGGGAGTTCGGTCAAGTCTGCGAGCGCGGCGCCTACTTGAGTGTAGTAAGTGTCCTGTTCTGTATTGGGGGGCATACACACTTCCTATCACTATTGGTCTACCATCCAAGGCACCTCGAAGTAGTACATACCTGCCCTCTTTGTCCACACCATTGCTTCCCGTACAAATGTGGAGTAAATTGTGGCATGTATTTGTCCCCTCCATTTATTTTGTAGTTTAGTGGCTTCTGCTGCTACTAAATGTGTCACTATTTGTGCTTTACGCCTGGCTAGTTGTGCATGTATTCTGTGTTGTTTGTGTACCGATCCCATTCCCCATATGTTCCAGGTGAGGTAGTTATAGTGCTGTATCAACTCCATATTGGAATTTGTTACGTAATGTTAAAAAACAGTCAATTATAAGTGTAAATGTTATGGCGCCTGTCATTGTCCTCTTGAAACAACCCAATTCTCAGTCCAACTCTGGAACTTTGTTCGACCAAACTTTACAAACAGTTCTTATTAAAGCTACGGTTATAGGATTTGCAACTACAATATGGGCCATGGTTGACTTACGATGTTTGGGATCTTCAGGAACTCCCGATTAGTCTCTCTGTGAGGGGTGTAGCTTCCCATCCCAGGAGTCCAACCCTCTTCCACCTGATATTAGTGTTCAAGTCTCCAGGCCATAGATATTGTTCTCCTGTGAGAGTCTGAGGTAGGCTTTGGTTTATACAGGCCTCCGGGACATTGACTAATCATAGATAATGCCTGTTACCTCATTTCATGGTGGTATTCTGTTCTATGTTGCTCAGCTCACCTGGTATGGCGTTGTGGGGTTTCTCACCTTTATCAGGAGTGGCCTCCAAGTAGTATGGTATTGGACTGTGCACCTTTATGGTTAATTTCTTACATCTATGCAGCAAAAGTGCAGCTTCCTGAATAGGTCTGCAGGGCAGTAAGGATCCATGTTGGCTGGTATTTAGTTGAGCAGTTCATTTGCCATCAATGGAGTTATGGTTTGGAAGAGCAGTTGGCTAGTGTCCGGTTCTGATTGTGCCGTGTCCCCTGTGGAAGATTTGTCATCTATGATTACTCTGGTTTGTCTGGGTGTGGCTGCAGATATCGGTGCTGATCTCGCCCTTCCAACATTTGCTTAGGTGTAGGAGCTAGGTACTCTTCTTGCCTGCTTGTTTGTATCCGGACGCCTGCGTTGGGTTTTCCACCTTCCAGGTCATGGTTCAGCTTTACATCTGAGGGCCAGATTAATGGGTAGGTCAGGAAAGGTCTGCTCTAGTCAATTCCACGCTTCTGTTGGGGTGTCAAAAAAGTTACTTTGCTGATCCTGCAAGATTTTAAGTTTCGCTGGTTACAGGAGGGCTTATTTTAGGTTTAGAGATTGAAGGTGTTGTTTGATCCTTGATATGAGGCACGTTTCTCCTGAACTTTCAAGTTGCAGCTAGGGAATAGTGAAATGCGCACATTGTCTTGCTTGATTGGTGCTTTTTCTCTCACCACCTGAAGAATCTAGTTGCGATCCCTTTAGTTGAGCACTCAAGCGACAATAGGGCGAGGTGGCATTCTGGACACTCTTCTCATGGTGGGGACTCTGTGGGCCCTCTCCACGCAAAATGTTTCAGTTAATCTTCCTGCTGGCATCATAGTTTGCAGCCACGTTTGTATGAATAGCATTGAATTCTGACCGTCCGTGTGTTCTGGCAGCCCTAAACTGCGAACGTTATTGTCCTTCTACGTCTTCGATCCATTCTAGCAATATTGTGATTTGGTGTTGAAGGTGTTCAACTGGTTAATTTTTTTTTTGGCATTGGAATCAGTTCTTGCAGTGCAATTTTGATCGCACTCACCTTGTCTGCTAGCTACATGTGGTCGGCTCAAATAACCTCTGCGGTGAGCGATCCCAGTTGTTGTTCCCTTACTGTGCGGGATTGCCTTATTTCTTGTAAAATTAGGTCTAATTTATCCAGTTGCGTGTTTTCTGCAGTGGGGGGCACTACCTCTGTAGGAGCATTGGCGGAAATAGGATTTGTTCCTCCACTTCCTGGTATTTCCCTTTTGTCTGTCCCATTGCTATGCAGTTTCTGCACCTAGTGATGGTTTGGGATTTCACTTAGAGATTGTAGGGTTCGCACCAACAGTCACAGTCCTTAGATAATCATGGCTTTCTTTTTTCCAGTCTTGTGTCCTATCTGCTGGTGTTCTCTTGCCAAGCTGTTATCCTGAGGTTTTGGTTTTAGGTGGGTGTCTGGCAGGTATGTAATAATCTGTACACTGTGGGGCATACTCTCAAGGAGTTATCGCGGAGTTATTGGCACTTTATTGCTGCCAAAGTCACGATAAATGTATCTCCCCATTCACAGGCTGGTGCTAACAGCACATAGCATGAGTTTACCTGCGATAGCAGCCGGAAAAAACCTAGCCAAAGATGACCCCCGCAAATATCGGTAATGAGATGCAGAGTAGGCATTCCAGTTCAAAAAGCCATGACACCACCACCCCACAACATTCACAACAACCCGCCAGATCGGCAATAAGACCACAAAACATGCGATTATCAGCAGGAAATTAACCCCTGCTCTGACCGGGTGTAAAGTCGGACCACAGCCTGCACCAGAAAAGGGAGCCCAGCCCACAGCTACACCTGAAGGGCAATAGATGCCATGGAGCCACTAATCATGCAGCCCGGACACCCAAGAGGGCCACGACACACATCGCCACTACTTCCAGGACCCCACCACCCCGGTCAAAGACATGCCACATCAACTATACAGAATCATGTACCAAATACTCCGCCTGATGTCGCACAATCACATTTGGTGACATGCATGTGTCGTCACAAAAATGAGCATCACACATTCACCATCAAATTAACAAATGAAAATGTATTCAAATAAACACAGAACAGAAATGTAGACA
The DNA here is from genome assembly GCF_964261635.1 of Lissotriton helveticus. Taxonomy (NCBI): domain Eukaryota; kingdom Metazoa; phylum Chordata; class Amphibia; order Caudata; family Salamandridae; genus Lissotriton; species Lissotriton helveticus. The sequence continues at coordinate 321,893,898 of NC_136061.1, forward strand.
CATGTTGGCTCCCCTCAGGACAATCTGTAGGTCACAGCCTGCAAGACAAAAATCATGATGAGAAGGTGTGTCTTGCGCACATCAAAGGACAGAGAGAGAGCGAAGGTGAGAGAGAGATTCAGAGAGAGAGAAAGAGAGAGATAGAAGTACAGAAAGGGAGAGAGAGAGAGATAGATGTACAGAGAGGGGGAGAGAGAAAGACGGACAGAGAGGGAGAGAGAGAGATAGACGGACAGAGAGAGAGAGAGAGAGAGATAGATGTAGAGAGAGGGGGAGAGAGAGAAAGATGGACAGCGAAGGAGAGAGACAGTTAGACGGACAGAGAGGGAGAGAGAGAAAGACGGACAGAGAGGGAGAGAGAGAGATAGACGGACAGAGAGGGAGAGAGAGAGAGATAGATGTAGAGAGAGGGGGAGAGAGAGAAAGACGGACAGAGAAGGAGAGAGAGATAGACGTACAGAGAGGGAGAGATAGACATACTGAGAGGGGAAATGAGACACAGAGAAAAGAAGAGAGGGACAGGGAGAGAGAGTGCTGACACTGCGCACCCAGGCCTCACTACTCACCTGCTTACACCAGTGTGTCTCCAACCACGTGCTGGTATGTAGTTCAGTTCACCAGGTCCCACATGTGAAACAGATCCGTCTTCTGAAATAGAGTCCAGATACATGAATGGCACATACAATTGCACACATCATCGCCAGCCCACCTTTCAACCCCAGGCAGCAGCACCCCAGCCCCTCCCATCACCCAGCGGTGCATGCCCACCCCTGCACATCCAGGCAACTGCACCCCAGCCCCTTCCGCCGCCCAGTGGTGCATGCCCGCCCCTGCGTACCCAGGCCTCACTGCTCGCCTTCAGCCACCGGCATGTCGCAATGAGGGCCCGCCACATGCCTGTGCAAGCCCCAAGCCAGGGGCCGCGGACATGGCAACCTCCACATCATGCAGCCCTGCTCTGCAGGCCACCAGGTCTCACATTTGATTCATTGCACCCGGCATCATCGCAGGCTGCACACCCACTGAGCCCTTGAGGTGCAACTAACTCTGTGATCCGGGATGCGACGCCACGAGGCGGTAGGCCTGCGCTGCCCACTGGCTCTGGCCTACACTGCGGTCCAGGCTGCACACCCGCTCAGCACCTAAGGTGCCCCTACCTCAGTGCACCCAAAGTCTCCTTCCGGTGGCGGTGTGCCTGTGCCAGCCGCAATGTATCCGGTGCCACCAAGACTGTGCCCCCAAAGTCATGGACCTTGTATGATTGGGTATTGTGTTGTGGGTGCCATCATGTCACCTCCGGTCCTGGGGGATGTGATGTTGCAGGGCCCAAGGCCCTCATGCCTACATGAACACCACGCGGATGCACCCATATAGAGGGTGGAAATGGGCTCAAGCATGTGCTCCCGGCCCTTTTTATTGGCAGGGTCACATGTCTTGTGACGCATGTGCTGGATGGGTGTGGTGTGGGTGTAAACCAGTCGTGAGGGAGTGGAATGCTGACACCTAGACCTGTGATCATCCGATCCGCCAGCCTCACTCTCGCCGCCGTCCCACGAATTCGCAAAGCCTCCGCCGGAGGAAGATCCTATTCCTACCTGGCAGCCAAGACATGGAACTCCCTCCCCACCCCCCTATGGCTGACCCAGGACCATCTCTCCTTTAGAAAACAACTCAAGACCTGGCTGTTCGAGCAGTAGCGACTCCCCTCCCTCCCAGCGCCTTGAGACCCTAACGGGTGAGTAGCGCGCTCTACAAATTACCTGATTGATTGATTGATTGATTGATCATCAGATGACTACTGTGAAGACCAGGGACATATATCGTTGCTGTCCCCACTGTGAGCGTAAGCAGAGTGCGCTGGCCTGGAGTATGCCAGCCCAGTGTAACGGTTTGTATATGACCCCGGGGCCCTGGGCGTGGTTCTGTACTGGGCTGGACAAGGAAGTAACTCATGCGTGTGTCCCTGTTGTTGTGTAAGCGCCACCCCAATCGCTTTCGGCATTGTGCCACCCTGTTCTATGACATGAGCCACATGGATGTAAGAGGAGTCCAGTGAGGAAACAATCATCCATGCTTCCACACTTGAAAGACCATAGACATGACACATCTGTGTGATTATGAATATATAATGCACAGTCAGTGGAGTGTTGCATCTGGAGCAGTGCAGGGCCATGCAAACCCCACTTGACGATGTTGGCATGTGGAGGGCCAGCCAGAGTCCTTCAGGGAATGACAAGTCCAAAGGAAGAGGGAGAATTTAGTCCGTAGTCAGAGTGCTGTGTCATTGGCTATCAAACAGCATATGGCAGTCCATGTCGAGGTCCAAAGTGAGTGTCGCAGAGTGCATCGGGGGACAGTGGAAGGTGATGATGCAGAGGGCCGAACTAAGATGAAGCCGGCCCTATGGCGGAGATGCATGCTACTGCGTCCTTCTTACCACGAGGGCTGATTCATCCACATCTTCGTCCTCTGCTGTTTCATGTGCCTCACGTGTGGGTGGTGGTGTTCTGTCTCCAGCACTGTGTGGCCGTGACACATCAGTGGCTGTAGGTGGAATGTCTGCACCAATGTGTGGCACTGACAGTTCAGGGGACGGAGATGTGGATGTGGTGGTAGCAGCAGTATGCATCAGTGCCAGGCCTTGTGACAGAAATGCCATGAAGATGGTCTTGAGGTAATTGAGGAACCCAGCTACCACTCGCTGGTGTGCAGCCATGGCAGCTGCTCATTCCGCATTTGCCCACTCCATGGTCTCCATTAACCTCCGCACGTTTCCTAACTCCAGTGTGACATCGCTAGAGCCACTCTGATTGGACAGTTGTTATATTCTCTAAGTCAGGGCTCCAGCGATGTCAGCCATGGTGCGTTGGAGAGCATTGAGTGGACTATGGGTATTCGTTAGGGTGAAAACACAACATTCCCCTAGAATCTTATATATCATTACACCATTCTCACATTCATCAAATAAGCACCTTACATGCCCTAGTGCATTCAACCTCTAAGGTATAAATATACCTTGAGAACAGACACCATTGAAATCTTGAAAAGGACAAGTGAAATTAACCCACTAAGATTAAGGTAGAGCGCGTACAAAACTTCTTAGTTTATTAATATCACAGGATAAAAGTTTTTTTTAAAATAAAAACACAAGGACCACTCATCCAGCTCCTGGAGTTGGAGACAAAACAATTCCTTATTCACTAGTTAACCCCTTCAGTGCTGATGACAGAGCCAGCTCGTCATGGGCGTTACCTGCGCTACGCGGATGACGAGCTGGCTTTGTCATAAACAAGCCATTTTTTTTTTCAGCGCACAGCGGGAAAACGCGGTTGTGTGGTAGGGGTTAAAAACAACATACATGAACAATACTGTGACAAAACATAATAAAAAACAACATAATTCGATCTACAAGAGGAAACCCTATTGATTCTGATAAGATTCTGTTATCTAAGAAGGTACAATTCTATTGTTAAGGGGGAAAACACCAGGTGAGAGCCCTGCTCTTATCCTTGTGGCTCCCCTTTGTTGAATTCCTTATACAAAAGTAGCGTCAACGCGTTTCGGTGGAATAGAAGAGATATATACAACCACCTTCTTCAGGACTAAAAATTAGCAGGATATTACTCCTCCATCGTCTATGCCGGGTAATCAACCATCAGCTCTAGGCTATCCGTTCTCACTATCACACTGTTACTTCACAAAATGTCCAGGTGGTAAATGGACCTGTATTCTTTTGAGAGGGACACACCCTTCGGTGGTAGCCCTTCCGGTTTGGAACTTCCTTAATCTTAATAGCCCTTCTAGCCGATATGGCTCATAGCTCATTTGTCATATCATCCCCTATAAAGCGTACTTTGAGTCAAGGGATGTGTAGCTCTCCAACAGTAGATAAAAAGATATGACTTAATAAGAAGGAGCGCTGTGCACTTCACAGGAGACGCTCAGTTATCTAGACTTCCTGTGTATAATGAGTCCGCCTTATATAGTTCAGACCATAGGATGCACTTTTCACAATGCACAAATTCCTCCTGGCGTTCGGTTTCTACATGCCATTCGTTAGGGACCGTGAGTGGTCCCTGATGGGACTTAGACACCCATGTGTGGCATCTAGTTTGTCTGCCATGCGGTCAAAGCCCACCCACACCTGTTCAGCCAGATTCTCCTGGCACCCCAGCACACGGTATTGGAAGGTCATGTGTTCTTCGTGGGGGTCCTGGGAAGCAGCTGTGGTGGTGGGTGCTGCCTGCTGTGTGGTCTGTGCAGGGGGTGGGGTCTCCTTGTAGCAGCTGAGCTGACCAGCTCCTGGAAGTGGGCTGCATAGGCTGTCCACAAGCTGTTGGAGGGCGTCAGAGTCAAAGCTGTGGTGGTCCTCCTCGTCATCATAGGAGAGAGGGTCACGCTGCTCTGCAGGAGGTATTGATTTTCCCTCTGCAATGTGAAGGGGAGATGCAGTTTAACAATGTGACTACAGGTATTTTGTCACATTGTACATGTTTTCATACATGACTGGGTACATTGTGCCTGTTTGGAAGGAGCTGCCTATTTGTTGGGGGACAGTGGACATTCCGACAACAGACGTGTGTGTGTTTGTACTTGTAAATTATCAACTCACATTTCCCTGCAATGCCAAGTATGATTGGCCAGTGTCTGCACCCAAGCAGCACTAGTTGTGTCCTGTGTTCTGTTGTAGGTGTTTTGCGGTTTGTACAACATTGTTGTCAGTGGTGGTGTGCTCTGCATGTTATGTGTGTGTGCTGCATTTTGGGGGAGTCACCCCTGCAGCTCCGATTTTGCTTCCCCTTATCCCTTTCATGTGGTGTGCCTTTGACTTCTGTGCTTGTACAGTGCTGACATGTAGCATACTTGGGTACATTGGTCTCTTGGTGGGAGTTGGTGGTCTGGGGCATGGTTTGTTCACAGATGTGCTTTACTTCATTGTGCATGTCTGCCATTGTGCCCATCTTCCCCTGCACCCCCAGTCCCTTGTCGTTATTCACCCTGGTACTGTTGTGTCTGGTCATTTTGAGCACTGTCCGGTCCCCCAACTAATGCCACTGTCTCCCCACTGATGACTGTGGACACCATTTCCTCCATATCGTCCAGCTCCTCCTGTGGCGCTGGACTCCCACCTCCAGTCTGCCTTGCTGCCCTCCGGTTGTTACCGAGTTTCAGCTTGGTTTTGTGCTTGACATTATTTCAGCGCCTCTTGACCTCTTCCATTGTCCTCTTCAGCACTCTGACTGCATTCACCTTGTCCACGATGGACAACCATAGTCCTTTTTCTGTTACCATTGACACAGTGGAGATTACGAATAGTTGTTTATGGTGTTCTACCACCTCCGTTATCAGGATCCAGTTTTCTTGCGGACCGAACCGCTTCTTCCTACTCTTCTTCTCCTTGGCCTTCTCTAACCCCGAGATCCCAGGCTGGTCCCCCGGGGGGCTTGTGGGGTTCTGGTTCTCCTCTGTACTTGCCTCGGCAATGTCAATTGTGATTCGCCGTTGTTTGTCATTTGCTTTTTTTCTTTCTTCTTTTATGGTTATTGTTCCCGCCTGACGAGTGTGAATTGCAGGCCTATCACTGTTTTTTGCTGATTTTTGTATCGCAATTGGCCTCATCGCAGCTTTTTTTACGTTTCGCATTTTTGCGGTGTGGCATTGATTTTAATGCGGTCATTTGACGCGTTATCTGGAGACTATCGCATGGGAACGCCGTGTTGTGAATACTTGGTTAACACGACTTACTTTTCCAGCGATAGACTGCGATGTTGTGTGTTGCGTCAAGTTACTTTTGCAATGATTGTCACATTTTCTTGAGAATATACCCCTGTGTTTGTTGCTTGATTGGGTCTGATGGCTCCTAAGGAAAGCCCCTGAAGCTGGCCTCTGTGTGGTTCTATATTTCAAGGCCCCAGGTCTCAATTGGAGTCCAATAGCAGAGATCTGTGCCCAGAGATCCTCACCAGGATAAGACCAGTGATGGCCCCTTCAAGGATGTAGCTCCTGGGCCAGGCAGGAGTGAAGGCCCTGTCTGGATTGCTCTCACCCCAGCACTCTACTGCACCGTGGCGATTACCTGCCCTCGCCCAGCAAACCTGGTGCAAAGTTTCCACCCGGATGCCTGGAAGAAGCCTCCTCAACAGTGTTGCAGCTTGGCTGAACATGTTGCTGCCGTACGGGTGTTAGTGCGATGGGATAAGACCACCGCAGCGGCCCGCACCTGCAATGTGCAGCCCCGACTTCACTTCCCTCCTGCCAGTGGACTTGTCCTCCTCCAGCTGGTAAGTGCTCTGAGTGTGCTCTTATTAGGCCCCCGGTGTGGCGCTGAACGATTGCTGACTTAGTGCCCGGCTCCACACACACTCGGACAGGGCCTTTCACCTAGTACTTTGAGGAGACCGTACGGGTATGGGTGCAGAACTGCTGACTGGGAAAGCTCTGGCCGGCTCCCTAGTGTGGGCACTTCTTCGCCCACGCCGGCCAGCTCCTTAGTTCACTGCCGGGTGCTGGTGCAGTCTCGGCGAGCCCAGGGATCAAGACGCCGGTTGTGATTCGCAGCCCACAATTTTCGCACCTCGCTTTGCTTTTGGCTACTCTGGGTGGAGGGGGGTATTCCCACGGGTTCACCCCATGTATGACAGGAGTCCTGAGTGGGCCTCGCTGTAGCCGGTTGCATGACCTGTGTTGCTCTGTATCTCCTCGGGCCTACCCATATCAGCAGAAGAACAGGTCCACCATTTTGGTTTTGTCTCGGTTGCTCATCATTTCCTGGAGCACAGCGGGGAATCTGGGTATCTCAGGGGGTATATGATCTCTCCGGAATGTGGTGTTTGCCCGTGCCGGCCAGCATTGCCGGATATTTCAGATTTTTGGTCGATGTGGCAGGGATGTCATATCCCGGGATGGGAGCTGGGCAATTATACGTTAGCCCCGCCCCCCTTGCGCAGCTCACTGATTTAGTCACTAGCCCATGGCTTCTTAAGAAGGCCAGTGAGTGTTTTACCCACCCGATCGCCTTTGCCATATCGCCGAGCACAAGGGTCTTTGAGCTTGACCAACCCCTAGTGTTTGATTCTCTCACCTTCCCTTCTCCACTATCCACATTTTATAAAACTGTGACCTGCTCACATGAACAATATCTGGAAGAAAAACTGCAAAGAATGGTGAAAACTAAAACAGACAGGGTCACTGTGCCTCAAGAGAGCACGCAGGGAGCAACAACTCATCTCACTGAGGATGATGCTTCAGATAAAATGCTGACGATCACACAGATGAAACACACCCGTAAATTCGAGGAGCTACTCACGGCTGTGCTAGACATCAAATCAACATTGGAGCCCAAACTAGATGCGATCAGAATTGATATAGGAATCCTCTTAGAAGACCATAAGAAACTAAAAGAAAGGGTAGAGGAATCTGATTCCACTCTAGCTGCACTCGGCCCTACAGTGAGAGACTCAGACCAGCTTATATAAATACTACAATCAGAAGTGTCTTACCCATGCGATCGCCTCGATGACCTTGAAGGGCGGTCCCAGAGCAATAATGTACTCATAGTAGGCCTGCTGTAGGAAGCTGAGGGCAATAATATGAAATTCTTGCTAGAGGACTGGTTTGTGAAAACAATACTGCAGCATAAACAATCAACATTTTTACAGTAGTAAGAGCGCACAGAGTCCCAAGCAGGCCACCCAGCCCAGGCACAGCACCGAGGACCGTGGTGGCCCGCCTATTCAATTGTAGCGACAAAGACCACATCCTGCAAGTATCAAGAGCAAAGGGCCCATGGACAGTTGAGAATGCCAAAAAACAAATCTATTCTGATTATATTCTGGCTGTCCAGAAACAGAGATCCTCCTTCGTAGCCATGAAGAGGGTTTTGCGTCAAAAGGGAAAAAAGCATGTGCTACAGTTCCCCGCCACCCTGCAAATCCAACATGATGGTTAAACAAAATTCTGGAAAACTCCAGAGTAAGTGTGGGATTGGCTCAAACAGGCAGGTTTAGCACCAACACGAGGAGGTGTGTCAACCACAAAACAAACTTAGCAAACACAGCAGAGATAGAGAAAACTTACAAAACTTCAGACCAAAGGACCTACTAAGAAGCAAGCGATCAAGGAAAGAGATAAAGTAGAACAGGAAGTCGAGAAACATGTACTATCCTCTCCCTCTACAACCTTTGGATCAGAAGCAGAGACCCAACAGGATAAAACACTGTATCTATCAGCCACCCAAATAATTGCAGCAATAGGAGAAGGCCCGACAGTCTCGCCACAAATGACAGAAGATGTGATATGACAATATATCATAAAGTTTTGAGTAAATACAGATGGTTGAGTGGGGTTAAGATGTGTGAACAGTGGGCACACTGGGATCTTGCCCCCTTCATCTCTTTCTCTTCCTTTTTCAGGTGAACACGGGGAGGCAAGAAGAACCTGAAGGGTCTACCCTGATTGCCAGATAGCCCCCACCACAAAAAAAATTCTGTATAGACCACTGTTTCTTGATACACAGAATTGTGTCGTTAATATGCATTTTAGTGTGAATAGCCAGCTGTCCGTTGGCGTACTGGCCGGGATGGGGGAGTTGGGCTTTATTTTCATTTATTTTGTTTCATTTGATCAATATGAGACAGATACATACTTACTAACTATGAAAATTGAGACTCTGCCTAGAAAATATTCGATAGGGGTTATGACCAGAGCAAGTGAGGATATGTCATGCGTAATAAAAGCACAATCAGTTAACACGATGGGCACTCACAAAAAACGCGGTAGACCCCAATGATAATACTGTTGACATGGAATGTTCGTGGTTTGGTGGGTTATAATAAACGATACATAGTATATCAATATCTTAGAAGGCAGATAGTCAATATAGCATTACTGCAAGAGACTCACCCCACCACACAGACACCAAAGGCAACAAGTAAACGCTGGAGAGGAACACTGATTGGCACTACTTACTCTAGGTATGCCCATTGGCCATTGATATGGGTGGCATCAGGAACACTGCTGGAAATTCAACACTCTCATTCCGACCCAGAGGGCCGATATGTGATACTGGAAGGAAAGCTGGACGGACAACCACTAACACCTGTGTCGATTTATGCACCTAACACTAACCAGGCATCTTTTCTCCACTCCTTATCACCGACATTACTGAAAGATATGCTAAAACCCGTTTTCTGGGAGGACATTTCAATTGTATACAGATCCTGGTAATGGATCGTTCTCGTCAACCAGATCCTGGCTCGCAGTCTATTGCATTGGCTAATAGCTTACAGGCATGGTCCACAGACTTGCCAGTATATGATGCCTGGAGTGGTTTGCACCCAGAGGACAGGGAATATTTTCACCATTCCGGTCTACATGACCTACACACCAGAATAGACCTCATATATGGCTGAGTCGAACTCCTTACAAAGGTCTCCAGAGCAGAATATCTATGTCCCATAATGTCAGACTACAACCCACTACAGTTATGGCTGGCTTGCGGTAAAATCAGATCGACTATACCTACATGGTGATTGCCTCTGGAGGCACTCAGAGATGCCCCATTCTGCGCCGACCTATCAAAGAATATAGCCTCCTACTTTCAAGAAAATGAAGGCTCCGTCTCGGGACCAGGATTACAATGGTATGCATTCAAGGTAGTACTAAGGGGAAATATGATTAGAACTATATATGGGACTAAAATGGTCCTCCGTAAAAAACACACCCGATTAGAAACAAAAATACAACAACTCAAGTGGTAGACTCTGGATACGGCTTTGCAGTCAGGGCAGTAGTCAAAGGTACGATTAGACAATAAAGAAACATTTTAGGGGCAGATGTATTAAGCCTTTTTGTGTTCACAAATGGGCAGATTCACAGAATCTGCCGGTTTGCGAATGCAAAAATTGCTTTTTTGAGATACTAAACCTAAGTTTGCGATTCGGTATCCTATTACCGAATCGCAAAATGGGTTGGCGATTCGGTAGTAGGAAGGGGCGTCTTAGGGCATCCTTTCCTAATACCAAATCGTATCGTTATGTATGAATGTTTTGGGACCACATTTGCGGTCGCAATACATTTGCATGTTCTCATCTACTTCAAGTAGGAAGTAACCCATTTGCAAATGCATTGGGACCCCTTCCCCTGTATGAATGTTTGTAAAACCATTTTTACGAGCAGACAGTGGTCTAATGGACCACTGCCTGCTCTTCAAAAATTATAAGAAAACTTTTCATTTTTTGTTTTGTAAAGCATCCAATTTTCCTTTAAGGAAAACGGGCTGCTTTATGAAAAAAAGAAAGGATTGCTTTATTGAAAAGCAATCACCGGACGACCATCCCCGTGATTTTTGCGATTCCTTGGGGGTCGCAAATTGCGACCTGCCTCATTAATATTCATGAGGTAGGTCATTTGCGACCACCTAGGAATAGCAAAAGGTGTACCTTACACCTTCATACATTGCATTTTGCAATTCCCTAATTGCGAATCCTTGTGATTCGTAAGTAGGGAATTGCAAAATGCTATCTTGATACATCTTGCCCATAATGCTTAGGAGTGATTGATTATAGGGAGTATGAGGCTAAACAACTTACAGAAAGTGACAAAGCAGGCAGGGTTCCGGTGTGGCTACTCCGCGCTGAAGCAGCAAGAATCCCGATCCTAGCTATCAGAGATCACACAAGTAACATAATTAACACACAACACAAAATACATGTGGCTTTCCACTCTTACTACGCAACATTGTATAGCTCCCTCGGGTGGTGGATACTGCAGACATACATTTGTTTCTAGAAGATTTAACACTCCTGTAGATACGAATAGCAGGGTACACAGACCTAGAATCCCCCATTACACTAAGTGAAATAGAAGATGCCATAAATCAACTGGCAAGAGAGAAAATACCAGGAGCAGATGGTTGTTCCCCGGAATTTTATATAGCATATCAGACTCAGTTAGCCCCACGTTTGCTCCTGATGTACATGGAAGCATATGACAAAAGAATTCTACCTGCCTCACTGCGTGAGGAAATACTTGTGATACTCCCTAAACCAGGTGGGGACCCATTACTCAGTGGCTCAAATTGACTATTGTCTCTACTAAACACCAATTATAAGATATTGGGCGGAGTGTTAGCAAACAGAGTAATCACCCTACCTCAAATATTAATACACCAAGATCAAAAAAAATGTATGCCAAATAGAAGCACATTCCTAAACCTGTTAAGTTTAACTTAAGACTAGAACTTAAGTCTAAATGAGTCAAAATCCTAACTTTACAAATTTCGGTATTCACAAAGAGCATTTAGGAGTAGTAAAGTTAGGATTTTGTCTCAGTTACAATTAAGTTTTACTTAAATTAGACTTAAGACTAAGTTTAACTGAGACAAAATCCTAACTTTACTACTCCTGAATGCTCTTTTGAATACCGAAAGTCATAAAGTTAGGATTCTGTCTCAGATTACTTTTGTGATTTGGGCCCAGCGACACTCACAGCTCCTAACTCCCAGGAATGGGGGGCATACCTCACAGTTATTAAAACCAAACTGGTAAATATAGAATCATAAAATACACTAGAGACTATTAAGCACCACACGATATTCAGGGTATCCTCCCAAGGAGATGGCGACCAGTATAAGATCCCCTCTGTGACAAACTATACACACCTACCTTCCTAAAATCAGACTTGGCAAACAGATGCACTGACACACGATATGTACAGTCCCCAGGGCAGTTCAACAAATGAACATGACATCGATATCCAACATTTCGCACAAGTAAAGTATGCAGAAGACACTCCACTTACGTTAGGATCTCTCATTGTTTAATAATATTGTAGCAATATTAAATTAGTAATGTCTCTAAGTCTCTACAACCGCAATAATCTAAATAATTCTGTAAGACTGGGACACCGGGTAACTCCCACCAATATGTAAAGTTGACAATTAGTGGATGCATGAACACTGACATAAGCTGTATATGATATGGCAAAAAATGGTATTGTCTACAGATACGTTTAGCAGGTTGATGGAAACTGTATCACTTCAAAAATATTGCGGAGGTCCATGTGGAACTCATTATGAAATGAAAACATTGGATAAAGAATTATAAAAAAATATTTTAAAAGACACACAAATACATGAGGCCATGTGTAAATATATATGTGGCCTGGTCAAACATAAAAAGGTGGAGCCAAAGTTACACTACTCCACAACAAATTTTACATTGCAACCATGGAATATCTCTGGTTTAACATCTAAATTATCATAATTGTTATGGCCATATTTTATCAAATTGTTTTAGGTTATTTTGCTTCAAGACCTGGTTAACTAATCTAAATTATTTATATGGATACAATACTATTTTCACTCCTGCTGTTTCATCTACCTCTGGCAGTGGAGAAGTGTGGCTCACTGGTTAGAAGCGGCAGACCCTGAAGCTGAGGTCGGCCCGGGACCAGGGTTCAATTCCCGACGCGGCAGGGTCTTGGGTCAATGTCCGCGGACTCGATAATTCTCGCTTAGGTGCCTACGCTAACCATGGGTCCCACTCTGCAACTCTGGGCAATAGCTTGTTTAATCTCCACAACGGCCCCAGCAACGCCGGGGATGCCTGGCTTCACCATGGGGTGCCCTCTCACATGGAAAGCCAGGACGGGTTCCCCAGCGGTATACAGCCAGGACGCCACGTAACGAGGTAACAGTGCGCTTTACAAGTATACATACATTACATTACATTACAGGGCAAAAGGGAGTCTGATCATTTGAGTACCTCACTGAATTGTAAATTTATTTGCTTGCCAATTGATTCTTGTAACATTCACCGGGTAACCCTAAAAATAGGCAAATTCTTTAATATTACCGTATTCACTTTTTATAACAACAATTTTGACAAGAACAATTCGACTATATAGTCTTTCTGTTTAAGCCTGATAGATCCTACACCAATTATGAAGCAGATATTTCTAGTTATAACAATTCAGATATTATTGCTGGTAGGTTTGGTGCTAAGAACAGCAGAGAGTTGATGTTTGGTGATCTACATTTACCCATGTATACTACAAAGGGTTTCTCAGTCCCAATGGATAATTGTGACAAGAAGGGAAATTTCCTCTCAGAATCAAACTTATTAAATGCCCACTGGATGACTGCTCATTCCACTATATGTAATCCTACCTTCGTTGGTAGGGGTAGTTGAAAGATTATTGACTATATTTTCATTGCAATTGGCTTACACAATTTTGTTATGTACTTTGTGAAACTTTCTAGTTTTGGACGTCACAATGCATTATTATTATCCCTTAAGCTATCTGGGCATCTTTCACATCAATCTGTTAAGGTGGATTGGGAAATGCAAGCTGTAGAAGGGGTGGGACCAGTGTAACCTGACTTCTATTATAAGGAATCTTATATAACAATATTAATTATTTTTATAATTGACGATAAGCAAGAATTCCGATGCTTTAGCCCACAGCTCTTTTATTTATATTTATGCATAAGCAAAAGCTCCCCGATCCTAACACCATGATATGACTTAAGGACACAAGCAGTGTGGAGACCACTTTCGTTTCTAAAGTCAGGTTTTTAACACAATCCTAAACCTGATGAGGTGCGATTCACTGTCTAAGTGAAATGACTGGTTGTTCAACCCCTTTGTTGATGCTACTGATAATATTCTGCAGTAAGAGAAAGGCTACAGGAGTTGGCTGCAAGAAAGAACAAAATACCAAAGATAGCAAATCCTAAGAAAACAGCTGCTAATAACTGCACCTTAGCAGCGATCGATGATTTAATTGATGTGAAATCTACACTGTCCAAAGGGAAGATACTGGCTAGTGAAGGGACAAAAAAGATAACTACTGATTATAATAAACAGGATAAAGTACACTGTCCAGAATCTCTTACATGAAACATTATTATTCACTGTCCACTTGATGAGGCAGGGTCACAGGTCCAAACTCCCTCTCCTGTGTATCATGGAGAGGAAGATCCCCTTCAAACCCACATCCACAAGAAAGGCATACCAACTCTTAATAAAGATGGGAACGCTCATGGTGGTATAACAGCAATCAGCTGCTCAAAATTGATGTGCACCTTTAACTACTCTCAAAGACCCAGTAGGACCCAAATTGGAAAGTGTGGTTCAAAAAGGCAAACAAGCAGTAGCAAAGATAAGGTGGTTCGAACCCAGAGAATAAAAGATACCACAGTGATCCTGTAAAAATGTAATCATTTTATCAAAGAGGTACTAGCTCTAAAAAATGAGTTATCTTTGCAGAACAGTATTCACAACAATGACAATGGTAGAATTATTAAAGCACTCACTGCTGGGAAACCCCAATAGGGAAAGCTCACAATTCTCAAGATGAGCAGCTATATAAACATTCCCAATTAGATTCTTCTAGATCTTGCACCAAGAACACAGACTTTTTCAACTATCAAACATCAACAATAGGGCCAGGGATAAATAAGAGAAATGCTGGGTAAAATATGTTTGACACCAAATTGAGGTCAGGAGGAACAGCCATGATCAGCGATGAAGAAACACATAAGAGATTTCTAAATACTTACACCTCAGCTAATTCCCACCATATTCCAGCTGAAGATAGATGTTGAAATTATAGGATAGATCAAGGGGGCATGGTAAAATACAAGCCTCATAGAGATACTATGCCCCCATGTTTTCAACAAGAAAGCCCACACTATATCCAGCACAAGGAAGGGACCTACAATATCTTCATGACACATTTTCCCATATTAAAACACGGTGATAGGGAGTACAAAATATCGATAGTTAAAATATAGTTAACTAAAATATCGAATTTTTTAAATGTATTAAAAATAATATAAAAGTAATTAAAAAATAAACACATAAGATAGTTAAAATAATGTAAAAAAGCTTAAAATGTAAAAATAATAAATGTAATGTAAAAAAACAGTTTTTGTAACATATACATTACTTAATAATATTATAAAATAATTATTAATCTTAAGGATAAAATATTAAAAAAATATTAGAAATATATTTACACATGTATATAAATAAACCTATTATGTAAATATAAAAATAAGTAATATATAATAATTTAAATAATAAAGTAATACTTTATGTTAATTTATAATTTACACTACATTAAATATAACAAAATTAAAAACATTACATAGCTAAGGGAATACAATTAGTATTCACACTCCAACAAGTGCAAAAGTAGAGAATTTGTTGGATAGTAGGAGGGTAAAAATTACTATTACCACTCCAGTGAGTGCAACAGTAGGGAAAGCGCTGGATACCATAGGGATAAAAATTACTATTCCCACTACAGAGACTGCAACAGTAGGGAAAGTAATGATTTAATATTTTAATAAGAATACATTAATTATCAATACAAATTAAAAATTAATTAAAATTAATTACCAATCACAACATATTCAATAATTGATACATTATATATACCAATAAATGTTATTTATTAAAAATTAATTACCTATTAATAATTAATTCACAACCAATTAATTTTTCATACACAAAAATACTTTCAATAATGTTTTTATTACAATTACATTACTTCCCACCCTATTCCCCTATAACCCACAACCCACTCCAAATAATACATTTATAAATTAATACAATTAACATAATTATCAATTAAACAATTAAACAATTAATTAAAATTCATGACCAGTTAATACAAAATAAATACCAATGAATAATTAATTACCAATCAATGAATTATCATTACATATAAATAAAAATAAATACTTACTTAATTACAATTAAATTACTTCCCACCCTATTCCCCTATGAACCCACAACCCGCTACAGAACTAAAACGCAAATTTAAATTAAAAATATTTAATAATTCATAAAAATTATTATTTAATTTACTATGATTAAATTACTTCCCACCCTATTCCCCTATAAACCCACAACCTGCTACGGAATTAAATTACTTAAAAATTAAATAACATAAAACTCATTACTTTAAAAAATTAAACATTCATTACAAAATGAATATATAATTTTAACATATATACTACCATACATACCACTAAATTTTTTTTTGATATTATAGAAAACGATATTTCTAAATTAGATATTATGGAAATCGATATTGCTTACCTCAAATTCCATATTCTATACAACTATATTTTGGGAATTCAATATTCTGGCCTCTCTATATTTTTAATGCGATATTCTGGACAGTCGATATTTGAAGTTCGATATTTTGGGTGTTCACCATATTTTAGGTCTGAAACTAAAATCTTCCTAAAATAAGTACTTATTTGTCTTCAATATCTATATTAGACTGAGAGCACTCTCTACAGAGTCACCAGTAGTATATCTGTTAGACAGGGCTTTTGAACTTATTGAGCGAGATGGGGTCGCTCTTGTAGAGGGAGATTTCAACTGTTGTTTGTAACCGTATTGGGGCTAAAAACAATTTTTGAGGATGAAGATTTGGTTATAGGAATTGTTTCTCTGAATACAAATTACTCAGTGCTGTGCTCTACAACCGCCATGCAATTAGCACACTTCACTATAGAGCAAGATTTGAGGGCTTGTAATGGTAGATTTCCCTCAGTCAACCAATGTTCTCACACTTTTAGAAGGGGGTAGAACCAAGTCTAGAAAAGATTACATTATGGCAAGCATAACCCACTGGGAGTATATAACTGATTTTAAGGTGTACAACAGAGAAGAAAATGATTATCTTCCAGTATGTTTAACTTTAGTAGGGAGATTGATCAGTACTCATATTACAGATATCGGGACAACTTCTTTACAACTGACAATTAGTAAAAACCACAGATCAGTCAAATCATTGAAAAAATCGATCCCCTTACTTTCATCTACAATGCTTTCCATGATGTTCTCTCCCCCTACAGTGAAACACATCCGGATTCTATACCCATAGCACAAATTCTTCATTATTGAGCGGAGAGAATAAGAGCTTCCTTAACAAAACGCCAAACAACAGGATTAAAACCAGTAACTAAGAGCCAATACATCACTCCCTGGTACAACATGGAGTGCTCTTAAGGTAAAGGAAGACTACTAGCGGTTCTTAAAAACACAGCATAAATCAGGAAATTAGGGATGCTATATAAAAGGGTACAAAAGAAAGCAATAAAGAGCTGGGATTACCTCTTCCCTGCAGCTAGAACAAAAGATCAGTGATCCTTTTGGAGGATAATTGCACATGGTAATAAAAGGGGTAGCACTGATACATAACACTATTTGGACCCAGGCACTTGGTGTAGACACTTTTCTGATCTGTATACAAGTACACCAGTGACCTGCGCAAACCTGACTATACCCCTTGAAGCCTCTTCTCATAATACATCAAAACTGACTCTTCAGTTTAGTAAAGAAGAGACCAGAATAACTATAAATGCTATTAAATTAGGAAAACTCCTGGACCTGAATAAATACTGGGGGATCTCTTGAAACATGACCCAAAAATATGAGTACCATATGTTAACCTTCTATGCAATGCCTTGGCTCTTGGGCCCCAATCCCAGAATGATGGAAGGGGCAGAAATTGTCCCCATTCATAAGAAAGGTTGTAAGGATGATCCAGCACACTATAGGCCCATAAGCCTAATAGACACTATCTAAAAAGTCTATGCAAAACAGGTTCTGGATAAACTAAATGAGTGGATAGCAGAGAAAGACATCATCTAACTATGCCAGTCTGGCTTTAGTACAAAAACTAGTATGATTGACCAGGTTTTTAGACTGTCTTGTATAGCCTGGAAATATATTAAAATAAAGGCATGTTGCATTCATAGACTTGAAAGCTGCATTTGACTTGGTACCAAGGGATCCCTTGTGGGAATCCCTGCAACAACAGGGGGTTACACAGGCGATCCTGACTCAGATAGTCAGACTACACCAAGACAATTTTGACAAAGTACGTTGGGGTCTGGGGAAGAACTTACAGAGGCCATTCATGTCAAGAGGGGAGTAAGACAGGGCTGTGTCCTCAGCCCTACCTTGTTTATACTATAAGTGAATGATTTAGTACTGCACTTACAAAAGTGTATCCACGATTCACCGAAGTTGGGAGGGGCCCACATATGTGCATTAATCTTTGCGGATAACTCAATCCTGTTGTCCCAGAACTCAAGCCTGTTGTCCCAGACCTCAAGGGGCCTACAAAGACTATTAAACAGTTTTATCCAGTATGGTAGATCGGTAGATCGAAGTGGCTATTAGACAACATAAAGGTTTTAAAAACGAACTAGTGTTAAATCATATACCATTAGAGCATATTACTAATTTTACTTACCTTTGCATGACAATTGATTCAAATTATCATGGTAACTACATATAAACAAAGCCAAAACAGTCTTAATACAAAACACCATGCCTATCATCAAGAAATTACAAGCCAATGAAACCAAGGCAGTCTCCTCGGCATTGGAGGGTTATAGATATAGAGCCCAAACAGCAGCCCTCTATTGATCTGAGTTATGGGCCAGGAAAATCTGACTCCATTAATTTTATGGGAAAATAAAATTATGCGGATGTTTACATCTCTTTCCCAAAATACTCCTTTGATTCCCCTTCTTTACTACATTGGCACTAAGAGACTTGAGTATCTAGCTATAATGTAACCCCTACAATATTGGACTAGGATGTGAGTTACAGAGGAGTTAAAATCCTATAGACGAGGGCTGAGAGAATTACTGGTACATGATGGCCAACTTACATTACCATTGTTTAGTCATTTGAGAAACTGTTTTGTTAAGCTGGGTCTAAATAGATATTGGACAGATCCTACCTCGCTGACAGTAGATTCTAAAATAGAGCTATAGAACATTTATTGGACTTTTGTCTTGAATAAGGTGACCTTAGATTCTACAGTGGGAAGACTTACCACACAGTACTTCTCTTTTAAGTTGACCACAAGCTTTTAACTTTTTTTAGATGAAATTCAACTCCAATTAGCAAAAACCCTGTTCATGAAATTCCATTATGAGGATCTTCAGATTAATTCTTTTATAGTTAAGTGGTCACCTGAACAAGTAGAAGGGAAGTAATTCAAATGCACTCCATGCGGGTTAGACGCTGAAGAAGATATTACAATTATTTTATTTTATTGCCCTGAATATGCTAGTTCGAGAAGGAAATGGATAAAACGGCTGTGCTTGAGGTTGATGACTAGGACATTTTCAGAGGGCTTAAGAATACTGAAAACTGACAGCTCACAATTATTAGTATTTTGCATTAGTAGATTTTACCTAGCCCTGTGCTATGAATGGAAAAAGAGAGGTCTAAAATTTTAATGTTTTTAGAACACACCTGTTTTATACTGACTATGAATTGTATAAATATTATATTGTATCTTGATCCGATTATTAACTGTTATGACAAAACTCACTTATGCTATAAGATGATGTCTTTTTAGGGCAATGCCAATTAATCAAATAATCCTGAGTGTTTTATACTTATAAGCAACATGCACTCTATGTACATAATCTTGGATAAAATGGTCTGAGAATACAACATTTTCTAGCTATCGCAACAAGAATTTTAGATTCTATTAAGGACACGGAGGCGAGGATTATGCTTTCTCATTTCTTTACTGCACAAACAGCAGCCAATGAAAGTAAAACTACAAGGGTAAAAAACAACATTTCCCATGAGGCTTTGAACCACGCCTCCAATAACAGTAACCAATCACAGTAGTAACAAGCATATAAAGTATAGAGACACTAATCTGGCCTCCTCTTTCTTTGCGCGAACAGTCTTGTCATAGTGAACAAAGTCTTAACTCTCAACTGAGAGAACAGTTCCTTTAGGCATTCTCAACGGAGAAAAAATCCAGAACCACGAGGACTCATCTTCCACCAGGAAGGGACAGCAGCACAATCCACAGAAGGCAATTAACTCTTGTTGGAATCATTTCCTGAAACAGAAAAAGAAGTTTGAGAAAAGAAGCCCACAAACTACATTTTAGTCAGAGGGTGGGTACAAAGTTGTTAAACAACATCATTTCAAAACAACTTTACAGTTAAAATAACTGTCCCAACGGGTGGGCTAATCCTCGCCTCCGTGTCCTTTTTGTATTCTATGGCAGGACCGGAGGCTTCTGATTATGCTGGTTCAAAGCTCATCAATCACAGCATCAGAAACATGAGGAATAGGTTTATAATAGAACACTTTAAACATCGAATCAGAAGACCAATCAGCCGCCTTAAGGATGTCCTCTTATCGAGAACCTAATGTATAGGCCTTAGAAGCCATCGCACCTCTAGTTGAATGAGCACCATAAACAGAGATATCAATGCCAGCTTCCGACATAATCCATCTAACCCATCTGGCCAAAGTAGCCGCAGCGACAGGTTTGAAGGGTTTCTGAACAGAGATCAGCAACTGACCCAAAGGATCCGTCCTGTGTGCACTAGTACGCTCTTCATAACATTTGAGACACTGCAATACACATAATTTGTTGTTATGAGGAAAGGCGGGATACTCCACTGAGCGTGACATGGTCTTAGTCCGCCGTGTAATAACAAAAGAAACACCCTGTGGAGAAAACATTCTCCTAGCCAAATCTAATGCTCTAACATCCGAAACTCTGCGACATGAAATGAGACACAATAGCACAGTGAGCTTGGCAGAGAGCTGTTTCAATGATAGATCACCATTATTGGACCAGGTTTCCAACAAATTAAGCACTTTAGTAACATCCCACATTGTGGAATACCTGGGCCGAGGAGGATTGGCCACACGCACACCTTTGAGTAACTTACAGACCAAGGGATGCATCCCCACAGGCTTACCCTCAATGGGGTCGTGACCAGCAGAAATTGCAGACCTGAAATTATTAACCGACCTGTAGGCCAGGCCCGAAGCTGCACATTCAGACAGAAAATTCAGTACATCAGTCACATTTGATCCCACGGGATCAACCTGTTTTAAAAGGCACCAACCCACCCACTTCTTCCAAGAAGCAGAGTATCGTTTTCGGGTGGAAGGAGCCCACGCTTGTTGCATAAAGCCGGAAGCTTCTCGTGAAAGGCCCGCAAGGCATTCATGTCTCCGGAGAGCGTCCACACCATCAAGGTCAATTGATTCTGCAGGATTAAGGGATGGCAATCCCCCACTGGGTCCTGCAGAAGCGTCGGGAAGACTGGGAGCCGGAAGGGAAGATCCACAGATAACTCCAACAGTGTGGGAAACCACGACTGAGTCGACCAAAACGGAGTCACCAACACTATTGTCGCCCTCTGTCGGCGTACCAATGCCGCCACTCTCGGGATCAGAGCGAACAGAACGAGGGAAAGGCATAATTCCTCCGTCGCCCCCAATGGTGAAGAACGCATCCGTCCCCACTGCCATCGGATCCGGTCTCCAACTGTAAAACTGGGGGAGATGGGTATTGAGGCGGGAGGCAAACAAGTCCATTTGACATGGGCCTCGCATAGCCATGATCTGAGGAAACAGCGATGGAAGAAGTCTCCAATCGCTGAAGTCTCGGAGAAACCGGGAATTCCAATCCGCCACCTGATTGAACCTCCCCGGAAAGTATTCCGCCACCACCGAGATCATGTGATCTAGGCAAAAGTACCAAAATTCCTTCGCAATATGGACCAACATTCGGGACTTCGTCCCCCCAATCGGTTGATGTATCTCACCGCTGAGACATTGTCCATTCGAAGGAGAATACAACAATTGCTCTTCAGTGGTGAGACAGACCTGATGGCAAAGGACCCTGCCAACAACTCTAGACAGTTTATGTGTAATGACAGTTCGTCCGCCGACCAACGTCCTCCTGTGGTAAAGTTCCCACAGCGAGCGCCCCAGCCCCACTGACTGGCGTCTGATTCGACTACCACATCCGGGGCTGCACCGAAGATGGCTCGGCCATTCCAGGCTGACATGTGGTCCAGCCACCATTGAAGCTCTTCCCGAGCCTCTGGTGAAAGAGGGATAAGGTGATCGTAATGAAAATTCCTCTGTAAGTAAAAGATCTTGAGCCTCTGAAGGGTTCTTTAGTGTAAGGGCCCCGGGAAGATGGCTTGGATTGACGAAGCTAGAAGGCCCTCAATCCTCGCTAGCACACGCAAGGAAATCTTCTCCTTGGTCAGGGTGGATAATATTTCCCTCTTGATGGACCTGATCTTTTGAAGAGGGAGAAGCAGCTGAGCTGACACAGAGTCTATCAGGAAACCTAAGAACTCCATCTGCTGGTTCGGTATCATCACCGACTTTTTGGTATTGATAACGAACCCCAGATTTTGCAACAGGGACGTAGTCCACTCTAAGTGGGTGAGAAGAAGGGATCGATCTTGGGCTAGAATAAGCATGTCGTCTAGATAGACGATAAGACGCACTCCCATCTCTCGAAGGCGAGAGATCACTGGTTTTAGGAGCTTGGTGAAGACCCAAGGGGCTGAGGACAGACCAAAGGGGAGCACTTTGTACTGGTACCACTGCCCTTTCCAAGGAAACTGCAAGAATTTCTGATGAGAGGGGCAGATGGGGACTGTCAGATAGGCGTCTTTTAAGTCTAAGCGGACCATCCAGTCGTTTTCCAACAAAAGGTCCCGTAAAAGATGGATACCCTCCATCTTGAAATGGCGGTAAGTGATATGAGGATTGAAATCTCTCAGATTTAGAACCAAGCGTTGTCCGCCTCCTTTCTTCTGTACCAGGAAGACGTTGCTGCAGAATCCTTCGGGCAAGAAGGGTCCTACGGCAATAGCCTTTTTGCCTAACAATTCCTCCAGCTCTGAGTCCAAAAAAATCTCTGTTCTAGAAGGGGAAAAAGGAGAGGCTGAGGAGGGAAGGGCTGAAGGGGACCTTCTACCATCTCGATTTGGTAACCCTGGACGGTCTGTAGGACCCAAGCATCTGACGTGAGACTCGTCCAATACATCACAAAGTGGCACAATCTGCCTCCTAAAGGGACCAATGGAGACACCAGACTTACCAGAGGATTGGTTGTCAAAGTTCTTGTAACCTCTGTTGACACCTCGATTATACCGGCCTCTGAAGCTGCGTGATCTTGACTGATAGAAGCCGGCCTGGTCCGGTTCTTGTGTGTAGCCTCTGCCCCGTCTAGGGGCGTATCCCCTCTGAGGACTGGTATTCAATAGCGGCCGGTCGAGCATCCTCTGCCACGCCCGGCCTTATTAGAGACCTGGTGCAACACCCTCTTCAAGGAGGCCTGTGATTTATCAAGGGACGCAAAAGTATTAACGAATTTGGCAATGTCTTTTACAAATTGTCCCCAAATAACTGTCCTTCCGCCAAAGGACCCGGTTCCGAGGAAGCCAATTCAACTAACTGAGGGTCAATCCGGAGTAAGACCGCCTTCCGCCTTTCAGAGGCTAAAGCGCAATTGGCGTTCCCCAGCATGCAGATGGCACGTTGTGCCCAGCCCGCTAGGACTTCAGGATGGATGGCATCCTCCCGTCTCTTGAGCTTGAAGGGCAAGTTCTAGGATCTTGGCCAACGGCCCTGGCAGGTCAAGGACCTTATCTTGGCACGCTCTGAGCGCGCGATCAATCCCTTTCTTAGGGTCTTTTTTATACTTCTTGAGGAAAGTAGTCATGGAGAGGTCAATGTCGGGGGTGACGGCCACCTTGTGGGCCAGGTCGGGACGGGGACACTCGGACTTAAGACGGGCTCTCACCTCTTTATCAAAGCCTTTATGGAGATGAGTCTCCAGGTATTCAGCCACAGCCGGGGGAGGGAGCCAATCAGAGGACCTAGGATGTACAATGTCCGATGGGTCAAAAGAGAAGGGCGAGGGGTTGACAGAAGGGGAAGCATTCTTGCGTTTCTTAGAGCGCTTGCGAGGAGCAGCATCTGAGGAATCTGTATCCGTATCAGTGTCAGTGGTGGTGTCTTTCGGGGGGGGGTGAGGGGGGGCGGGACGGTAAGGTCTTGTCGCCAGCGGAAGACTCCTTGGATTTATAAATTTTATCATAGGACTGGGCGTGGGGCCAGGACGAGTCAAGAGTCACCTTTTTAGGGGGAGGGGGACGTGAGTGATCCTGTCCAGGTAGGGGGAGAGGCTTTCCAGGGACCAGCAATTCCAATTTTTTGGCCAAGGGAAGCAGGGCTGAGGAGAGGGCCTTATCAAGCTTAGCGTCCAACTTCTTGTCGATTATATCCTCCATAGACTCCTCATCGTAATATTCGTCATTGCCCTGGTAATCGCACGCATTACACTCCTCTTCGCAGTATTCAGTATCTGCCATATTCACAAGGGACCTGTTAATCCCACTCCAATCCCCAGAGGGAAGCAGAATTGCCAGCCCAGTCAAGGGCGTCGATCAGGGGAAGTGCCAGGCGCAGGAGCCGGAAATACCAAGTGTTACCAAAGCATAAAGTCCAATTCTAGGACTAATGGAGGGAAAACAACCCAAATCAGGAATGATAAGGGTTTCCAAAAATGACCCCACTTCCTCTGTCACTGGGAAGCAAGGGGTGAAGGTATTAGACCTTCGATTGCCAAAAGGAACGAAAAACGCTGCTTTTTGAGATCAAAAACGGCCCCTCGGATCCTGGCCAAACTGCCTGGTATCCCCTTTCAGCCGGGGCTAGAGCGTCTGACCGGCACAAATCACGGGCTGCGCGCGCACTCTGGCATGCGCAAGACCCCGAAGACGCACGCTGGGCCTCAGTCGGGCTCCTACGTGCGCCTCCTTCCCCGAGGGGGGGGCCAAGTCCCTCCGGATCGCGACCGACCAACAGCGGCCACAGCCGCGAGCAGCGATCAGGGACACAAGGGAAGCCTACGGGCGCTACACGCGCTCCTCCTAGAAACACAGGGACACGGAGCGGGCCAGAGCAGCACCGCTCCGAGATCGGGGGAGAAGGAGCGCCGAAAGCGGCGTTAACGAACAAGGCGCCACAGCGCGGCAACTTCAAACAGGCAACAGAAGCATCACAATAAACGGTATATCGTAAGCAATTTGCATAAATATCACGATCCGATCATGAAAAACATACGCCAGAGGTGAAATCCGTAACATTAAATCGTACAAGCATATAAAAGTAAGGAGCACTTATCTGGGCTGCGGAGCAGCAAAGAAAGAGGAGGCCAGATTAGTGTCTCTATACTTTATATGCTTGTTACTACTGTGATTAGTTACTGTTATTGGAGGCGTGGTTCAAAGCCTCATGGGAAATGTTGTTTTTTACCATTGTAGTTTTACTTTCATTGGCTGCTGTTTGTGCAGTAAAGAAATGAGAAAGCATAATCAGAAGCCTCCTGTCCTGCCATAGAATTCAAACCTGGATACGGTGCGAGATATATAGGGCCGATTAGTCTGTCACAAGATGCACATAGAAACGAACTACCTATTGTTTATATGTAACTATTTTTGTAGGGAAATGTATTCAGCACTTAAAAACCGTATATCTGCACATACTTCGTCCTACTTTTAGTATTATTAATGTAATATGTAGTTGTAGTGTGATTTGATCTTGATGTTGTTAATATGTACTTTTATGGTTCTTCAAACCGAAATAAGGTTGGCTGAATTAAATCAATGGATTCATCTCTGCACCTTACCCATGCCCATCAGACCCCTTTCTTTTTTTTTCAGGGCAGCAGCCTTGGCAATCAATATTGCTTTTATTTCCCAGATCATCATGACTTTCATCTACATCTGGATAAAGAATTTGCACGTTGAAACCTGGGGAGGTACTGTACGATGCCCTTTAATTTTTAAGTAGGAAAATGTTCTACTGGATGGTGGCAAATTGAATGTTGGAGGCAGTGAAGCTGCGCTTCATTATATTGACATAATGATGTTTGAGTCGATAACCATGGGTGTTTATTTATACACTGTGACTATTTGTAATAATTGTGTAGGTCCCACAGGAGGTACTTCTCCCCACATCATTTGTATTCCTTCTTTACCAGTAAAGGCGACAAGGATCCTTTCTGATTAATACAGTACAGAGAAAGAGGGTGGTGTCATTGGTCGGCGCAAAAAGTGAAAGTAAAGTAAAGCGGTCAGACAAACCGAGAAGGGAGGCATGAAACTCTGCCACCTCCACTAAATGCACAATTTCTCTGTATTTTATAGGCATTACTTAGAGTTTGACAGACAGGAGAATCCACCACAAACGTGGCAGATGTCCTGTACTTGGTATTGAGAGTGCACTAGAGTATATGGCAGTAGAAATGACTGGATATCATCTATGTTTTGACACAGTATCTCATCCGCCAAACTCTAAACATGGGCAATATTTAAAAAAAAGTGTTTAGAGGTTAACATTGTCAACTCAGCACGGTCCTTAAACATGCAAATGTCATCAAAATTAATTTGTACAGTACATCACGTTTTCATTGAGGAAGAAAGCGTGACATTGAGGGAGTACTGCTGGGTGTCTAATTAGCTGAACCCAGTAAGGCATGACAGGGAATATTGAATATTCATTATTTTAATCTGTATGTTTTAACACTTTCAGAGTTAGGCTTTAGTTGTGTTACAGCAATTTTATTCGTTTATGAAATGGAAGTCAAGTCAAATAATCTTTGTTCAGTATACCAAAGATTCACCATAAAGACAACATACAAACAATTTAAAAGCAAGTAAAATCCATAAAAACATTAAAGACAACAAGGCGATAATTCTAATGGCACACATTATTACTGCATATATAAACACACAAAAATACTACAAAAAAGGATGTGAAAATACCTAGTCCTCACAGCAAGCAAAGGCATATGCCAAGATTGACAACAATACAAAGCGAGCATATATCAAGAAAGTGTTATGTGCAGATAAAAACACAGATATTTAAAATGGTGCTTTCCAGAATTGACAGCGATACAAGGAGGCATACACAAAAAAATACTATATGAGTATAAAAACACAGATAAGCAAAAAAGCATTGTGTGCAAGAGACAGAGAAATAAATGCCCTCCCCGACTTAAACAGCCCTTGCCACGAAGGATGCGGGGGGGCAGAAATTTATATATAAATGTATATACCAGCAAAAATATATGCTAAGTTTGCAATAGATGTAAGTAACACAACGCGGGTCTACATCTTCAGATGTTTGAGTGCTTCGCTAAGGGAAGTAAAATCAGCTTCAGAAGAGCAGAATGTAACTAATCGAAAAATGGGGTTGACTAGAGATAAGGAGTGATGGGTGCACAGCCAAGGCTGGAAGATATTATGATGTTTTTAGAAAACAAGGGAAGGGTGCTCTCACAGGAGGCGTTTCCGTCAAGCGCCTATATGAATGAGTCAAGTAGTGTGCGCGCAAGCATGCGTGAACATACCTGAATGAGGCACTCCGGGTGGGTCAATGAGTTGATTCCAAAGATGTTTCAATTATTTAATAGTTCGTCATCAATGATTTCAATAATGATATTCAATTAATATCAATAAAGTTCACAATTCATTCAGCACATAAGTATTCCATTAGGACTCCGATGTATTTCGGGCACAGGGCCCTTTGTCAAGGAGAGCTGGAAAGAAGAGACGAGCCTGCGTAAGTATAACTAAAAGCGACGAAATATTGGGTGAAAAAGTATTAAATGAAGTGCCTTCGCAAACGTGAACATGCTTGGTGTGGTTTATTTTAATAATGGGGTGTGGCGGTGAGTGGTAAAGTGATTGGGGTTAAGAAGGTGGGTCCGGATGAAGAAAGGTAAAGATAGTTTCATAGAGTGAAAGAAAACGTAAAACGGGTAGGTTGGAGGTGGCGAGGTTAAAGTGACTAGCTTTAACGTGGGTAACGTAGTCCCAGGATGGGGGTAAGTGAGGGGAGAGCAAATCTCACTTTTGGGTGCTGGCGTGCATTCGCGCTGGTTAAGGTCAGCCGGCGTGGACGTTGCCGGTTGAATAGGTCCGTGTTGAGTGAGAGGGTGCAAAGAAAGTATAAAAGGAAACGAAGATAGAAAGAGGACTAGCGAGTGAAGTCTGGGAGATGGGGGTGAAACGTGGTGGCCATATTGGAAAGGGTCTAGAGGGTGGATATAGGAACAGGTTAAAGTATAAAACGTGGGTGTAGAGAGCGTGAAAAGTAGAGAGCGTAAAAAGTAAAAAGTATAAAGAGCATAAAGAGCAATGTTAAGACGATAAAACATGCTGATGTACTTATAGGTAACAACTGTATTCAACACGATCCTTAAGACCGTGTGGCTTGAGAGACTGGAGATGGTATATCCATTCAAGTTATCTTCAGAGAAGAAGTTTGCGATTGTCAATGCCCTCAGATTTTGTAATCATTTCCAATACAGTGAATTGAAGTTGGGCGATGGTATGGTGGAACTCATGAAAGTGTGTAGCTACACTGGATTTCTCATTTTTAGTGCTGATATTCGATTTATGTTCATTCATGCGCACTTTTATTTTTCTCTCGGTCTTTCCACGTATAATTTGCCGCATGGGCATTTGAGGGCATAAATCAGATTCGTAGAGTCACATGTGGCGTCGACTTGAAGTTTGGCCTTTCATTGGGTGTCTGATGGTGTTGCCTTTAATTATACAGTGGCAGTTGTTGCAGTTCATGCATGGTAAGGTTCCTTTGTGCACTTTGTGGATTGGGTGTTTTTTTGTAAGGATTTCCTTCATGTTATTGCTGCGGGTGTAGGCAAATAAAGGGGGAGTCTGGAAAATGTCCCGAAAGTCCGGTTCCAATTGTAGGATAGGCCAACGCTTAAGGATGAATTTTTTGTAAGTATTGCTTGATGTGGAAAATTTGGATACCAGTACCATGCGTTGGTCAGTTGGTTTGACTTTCTTGGTTAGGCTTTCCTTTCTGCTGATGTTTGCGACACAGGTGTGTGCTTCGTTGAGAATGTTCTCTGGGTAACCTCTCTGTGAAAAACGGACATGCATTTCATTGATTCTGGTCTTGAGGATGTTTTCATCGGAAACTATACGTTTGACACGTAGCATTTGTGAGAACGGAAGGTGCTTTTTGAGCGATCCCTGGTGGAAACTAGTGTAGTGTAACGTGTTGTTATGGTCAGTGCTTTTTCGATGTAGGTCGGTGGTGATTCCTTCATTAGTGATTTTGATGTTGACATCAAGAAAAGAGATTTCAGTGTCACTGATTTGCCAGGTGAGTTGGATACGTTCGTCCTTAGAATTCAATTCAGTTAGAGCATTGTTGAGAGAATCTTTGGTGTCCATCCATAAAAAGAACAAGTCATCGATGTATCTTACATACATTTTGATTTTTTTGTTGAAGGTACAGTTGTTATATATGTGTGCATTTTCGAAACTTTGCATATAGATATTGGCGTACGTGGGAGCCGCACAGTTTCCCATCGCCATCCCAGATAGTTGGAGATACCCTTTGTTGTTTTCTTTGAAATAGCTGTGGTATAAGGTGTATACCATAAGTTCCATGAGGAATGTTTGCATAGGCATGTCAATGTCACTGTGGAGTAAGGTTTGTTCAATGGCTTCAATACCACCTTGGTGTGGTATGGAGGTGTATAAGGAGCTTACGTCAGCTGTGCATAGTGTCAATAGTTCGTCTGTCTTGATGTTAATTTCTGCCAGTTTTTGTAGAAATTCAGTGGTATCTTTGATGTAACTGGTCATTTTAGTTACCAATGGTTGAAGGTACTTATCGATAAATTTGCCCACTGGTTCGTGGATTGATCCTTTGGTAGAAACGATAGGCCTGAAGGGTGGGTTATGTAGATTTTTGTGAATCTTCGGACACATGTGTATAGAAGGACTTTTGGGATGTTCCCGTAGTAAGTAATTTTTAGTACGTTCTTCAATGATCCCTGTTTGAAGTGCATTCAGCACGATGTTTTGTAGAGTCGTTTGGAACTCCCTGGTGGGGTTGTTGTCTAGTGGCATGTAGATTGTAGTGTCCTGGATGTGTTCCATTAGGCGCTCGGTGTACATGCTGGTGTTGAGAATTACAAGGGCTCCTCCCTTATCTGCTTTTACGCAATTGATGTGAGGATTGTTAGCTAAGGTTTTGAGGGTATCACGGTCCTTTTGTGTTAGATTATTGTATTTAGGTGTGCCCTTAAAGTTGATTTTGGCCAGGTCGTTGCGTACCAAGTTCTAAAACAGGTCAATGCACTTCTGGCTGTTGGGGGCCTGGAAGGTGCTGGGTGGGCGTAATCCTTTGAGTTGGTCAGCTTTTGTAGGATTGGTAACCGGAAGCATATTATCAAAAAAAATGCCGTAGTTTGAGCTTACGGATGAATTTGAAAGTGCTGGTTTCGAGTTCAAGTAGATTGGTATTAGCGACGGGGATAAATGACGTGCCTTTTTCCAGAAGGTTCAGTTGGTGGTTAGACAAGATGGTGTCTGAGATGTTAATAACTAAGTGGGTTTCTTCGGTTTGGGGTCTTTTCTGGTGACCTTTTTTCCCTTTCCTTTCTACTGGCTCCTCCTGGGTCTTCGATTAGGGCTTGGCCTGACTCTAAAAAATGAACCAGGGATGGTTGTTGTGGTTCACTATTAGACGTTGTTGCTTCATTGGTGGCTAAAGTTTCAATCATGGAAGTCGGAACTGTTGTTTTGTGTGGTGGACGATATGTGGAATCGCTTCCGGATGATGAAGTATCAGTTTGGATGTTGGATGGCTTATTACGACGTCGTTGGGCATAGATGTCAGCCCACGTGTATACTTCATCTAGCTTATAATCCAGAGTGTCTCTGCGGAATTTTTTTACTTTGCGGTCATTGATTTCTTTTTGGTGTTTGTCAAGGATTCCTTCGATATCAGCCAGGGTGGCTGTAAGTTCTTCCGGTGTTAGTAGATCTTTTAATTCACTGTCGATCTCCTTGATTTCTAGTTCTAATTCCTTTAGGATACTGGAAAGTTCTTCCACAATTAAAAGAATCAAGTCCAGGCTACATTTGTTCAGCATTCTATTCCATTTGTCTTTAAATGCTTTGGAGTTTTTGCAGAGTGAAGGTTTAAGGGATATTCGTAACCCGCGGGGGATTCTGAGGGCTCGGTGGTACTTAAGTAAAGTACTCGCGTGGAGTTTCTGGTTGATGTGGCGTTTGGAAAGATATAAAAGTTGTTTTAAGCATTGCTTTTTTTTGCGGGTTGTGGTGCTTGGGCTGATGTCTTCTTCAATCAGCGAACTTAAGTACCTCCGACTTCCATGATTGAAACTTTAGCCACCAATGAAGCAACAACGTCTAATAGTGAACCACAACAACCATCCCTGGTTCATTTTTTAGAGTCAGGCCAAGCCCTAATCGAAGACCCAGGAGGAGCCAGAAGAAAGGAAAGGGAAAAAAGTCCTCCAGTCACTCGGAGCACGGTCACCAGAAAAGACCCCAAACCGAAGAAACCCACTTAGTTATTAACATCTCAGACACCATCTTGTCTAACCACCAACTGAACCTTCTGGAAAAAGGCACATAATTTATCCCCGTCGCTAATACCAATTTACTTGAACTCGAAACCAGCACTTTCAAATTCATCCGTAAGCTCAAACTACGGCATTTTTTTGATAATATGCTTCCGGTTACCAATCCTACAAAAGCTGACCAACTCAAAGGATTACGCCCACCCAGCACCTTCCAGGCCCCCAACAGCCACAAGTGCATTGACCTGTTTGAGAACTTGGTACGCAACAACCTGGCCAAAATCAACTTTAAGGGCACACCTAAATACAATAATCTAACACAAAAGGACGTGATACCCTCAAAACCTTAGCTAACAATCCTCACATCAAGTACGTAAAAGCAGATAAGGGAGGAGCCCTTGTAATTCTCAACACCAGCATGTACACCGAGCGCCTAATGGAACACATCCAGGACACTACAATCTACATGCCACTAGACAACAACCCCACCAGGGAGTTCCAAACGACTCTACAAAACATCGTGCTGAATGCACTTCAAACAGGGATCATTGAAGAACGTACTAAAAATTACTTACTACGGGAACATCCCAAAAGTCCTTCTATACACATGTGTCCGAAGATTCACAAAAATCTACATAACCCACCCTTCAGGCCTATCGTTTCTACCAAAGGATCAATCCGCGAACCAGTGGGCAAATTTATCGATAAGTACCTTCAACCATTGGTAACTAAAATGACCAGTTACATCAAAGATACCACTGAATTTCTACAAAAACTGGCAGAAATTAACATCAAGACAGACGAACTATTGACACTATGCACAGCTGACGTAAGCTCCTTATACACCTCCATACCACACCAAGGTGGTATTGAAGCCATTGAACAAACCTTACTCCACAGTGACATTGACATGCCTATGCAAACATTCCTCATGGAACTTATGGTATACACCTTATACCACAGCTATTTCAAAGAAAACAACAAATGGTATCTCCAACTATCTGGGATGGCGATGGGAAACTGTGCGGCTCCCACGTACGCCAATATCTATATGCAAAGTTTTGAAAATGCACACATATATAACAACTGTACCTTAAACAAAAAAATCAAAATGTATGTAAGATACATCGATGACTTGTTCTTTTTATGGATGGACACCAAAGATTCTCTCAACAATGCTCTAACTGAATTGAATTCTAAGGACGAACGTATCCAACTCACCTGGCAGATCAGTGACACTGAAATCTCTTTTCTTGATCTCAACATCAAAATCACTAATGAAGGAATCATCACCGACCTACATCGAAAAAGCACTGACCGTAACAACACGTTACACTACACTAGTTTCCACCAGGGATCGCTCAAAAAGCACCTTCCGTTCTCACAAATGCTACGTGTCAAACGTATAGTTTCCGATGAAAACATCCTCAAGACCAGAATCAATGAAATGCATGTCCGTTTTTCACAGAGAGGTTACCCAGAGAACATTCTCAACGAAGCACAAACCCGTGTCGCAAACATCAGCAGAAAGGAAAGCCTAACCAAGAAAGTCAAACCAACTGACCAACGCAAGGTACTGGTATCCAAATTTTCCACATCAAGCAATACTTTCAAAAAAATCATCCTTAAGCATTGGCCTATCCTACAATTGGAACCGGACTTTTGGGACATTTTCCAGACTCCCCCTTTATTTGCCTACACCGCAGCAATAACATGAAGGAAATCCTTACAAAAAAACACCCAATCCACAAAGTGCACAAAGGAACCTTACCATGCATGAACTGCAACAACTGCCACTGTATAATTAAAGGCAACACCATCAGACACCCAATGAAAGGCCACCCCATTAAACTTCAAGTCGACGCCACATGTGACTCTACGAATCTGATTTATGCCCTCAAATGCCCATGCGGCAAATTATACGTTGGAAAGACCGAGAGAAAAATAAAAGTGCGCATGAATGAACATAAATCGAATATCCGCACTAAAAATGAGAAATCCAGTGTAGCTACACACTTTCATGAGTTTCACCATACCATCGCCCAACTTCAATTCACTGTATTGGAAATGATTACAAAATCTGAGGGCATTGACAATCGCAAACTTCTTCTCAGAAGAGAACTTGAATGGATATACCGTCTCCAGTCTCTCAAGCCACACGGTCTTAATGATCGTGTTGAATACAGTTGTTACCTATAAGTACATCAGCATGTTTTATCGTTCTTAACATTGCTCTTTATGCTCTTTATACTTTTTACTTTTTACGCTCTCTACTTTTCACGCTCTCTACACCCACCTTTTATACTTT
Source organism: Lissotriton helveticus (assembly GCF_964261635.1). Lineage (NCBI taxonomy): Eukaryota > Metazoa > Chordata > Amphibia > Caudata > Salamandridae > Lissotriton > Lissotriton helveticus. The sequence goes on from NC_136061.1 coordinate 321,927,490, forward strand.
AACCTGTTCCTATATCCACCCTCTAGACCCTTTCCAAGATGGCCACCACGTTTCACCCCTATCTCCCAGACTTCACTCGCTAGTCCTCTTTCTATCTTCGTTTCCTTTTATACTTTCTTTGCACCCTCTCACTCAACGCGGACCTATTCAACCGGGAACGTCCACGCCGGCTGACCTTAACCAGCGCGAATGCACGCCAGCACTCAAAAGTAAGATTTGCTCTCCCCTCACTTACCCCCATCCTGGGACTACGTTACCCACGTTAAAGCTAGTCACTTTAACCTCGCCACCTCCAACCTACCCGTTTTGCGTTTTCTTTCACTCTATGAAACTATCTTTACCTTTCTTCATCCCGACCCACCTTCTTAACCCCAATCACTTTACCACTCACCGCCACATCCCATTATTAAAATAAACCACACCAAGCATGTTCACGTTTGCGAAGGCACTTCATTTAATACTTTTTCACCCATTATTTCGTCGCTTTTAGTTATACTTACGCAGGCTCGTCTCTTCTTTCCAGCTCTCCTTGACAAAGGGCCCTGTGCCCGAAATGCATCGGAGTCCTAATGGAATACTTATGTGCTGAATGGATTGTGAACTTTATTGATATGAATTGAATATCATTATTGAAATCATTGATGACGAACTAATAAATAATTGAAACATCTTTGGAATCAACTCATTGACCCACCCGGAGTGCCTCATTCAGGGATGTTCACGCATGATTGCGCGCACACTACTTGACTAATCGAAAAATGACATTAAATTACAAGAGAAACTAACTGAGATGTTGAAGAATCTCACAGGCAGGGCGCCAAAGATGAGTCATGATAATGCAGTGCTGGGGTATGATACCAGATAAAGGCAGAGGCTTAGCTAAAGCTTCTGGCGCCCAGGGCTATCCCTCAGATTGCCGCCCATGGCAGGTAGCGGGGGGTGCTGGGGATAAAGGAGGGCGAGCACTTGAAAGAGGTCCGAGAGACACGTAGTATCGCCGGTAATAGTTACCTCGATCATACAAGTTACATGCACATACAGGACACGGTCCAAGGCTACACAGTAGGTAGAAAGGCACATCTTTTATACCTTTCACCAGCTCCCTCTGCGCTTTTAACTTTTCAAAGAAAGCAGGAGATGCAGTTGGCACTCAGAGCCACTTATGCCCAGACCCCTCACTCTGATCTCTTCTTTTCAGTAGCCTCAAGCTCTCTTCCTCTTTTCTATCCAGGTGCCTCTTGTTGGCCGGACTTAGCTCATTTAAGACACCAAGATAAATATTTGTAGAGTGTGGACTTGGCGCGAGGGTCTGCCCATATCACTGTCAATGTAATACTTCATGAGAAACGATGCAATACAGAGAACACAGACACTTGCCTGGGGTAGCTAACCAATTGCATTTATTGTTGCATTGTACCAGAGATGATATTGACCAATGAAGGCACCCAAGGTATTCCTATGGATCAGGTATGGTCAGTTCATACGAGTAAATAATTGTGCGGACACACCCTTGGGCTGCATAAGTTGGGTGTCAGGCAGGGGCCACAGAAATCCAGTCTTGAGTTGAGAGGTGTACACTGAAAGAGTTTGTATATGTCTGTTTCCTGCTCCAGATTTTTCTAGTTGTACTAAGTGCATGATCCCGAGTAACTGAGAATAGAATGCTGTATTTACTGCATCCAGTAGACACACCTATTTACCCCCAAGTGAGGTGTTTACTGGTTGTGAGAAATAGAACACCCTCAAAGCTTTTCACTTGGAAATGAGGCATAACGTGCAGAATCAGTATTTAACTCATCCAATTTAACATGTTTTCTCTTTTTCAAAGACCCTTTCCGCCGAATACATTTCCACAAGTTTGACCTGCCAAAAACTGTCACTGGAAAACAGCAGAGATGCAGTATGTATCTCACAGATCAAAATCCCCGTCCTCTCAGGAACTTCTGTTTGCATCGATTTTGGTCAAAGCTCATAATCAGGGCCTAACCTTCTGAATTAACGATACCAAGGGGCTGAGAACATGTCCCTGCCATGGTTTGGCTCACTCCAGGCCACTACAGGCTCCGCTTCCAGACCTGGATTTTTCTGTAACACCCTAATGCAGTCTGGGATTTGTAGTGATGTTATGCTTCCATTAAACTACTTAGACAAGGACACCTGATGCCAGACATTTGTAGGTTTAAAGTAGTGACCTGGACAAAGGATGTTACCCTAGAAGAGCTCCTCGCATGAGCGTGTTCTTGGGTTTTTAAGTATATGGGAACAAGAAACTCATTCATCTTTTAAAATATAGTTGGACAGATGCTCTTTTCCACCACTTACTTTCGCCTGAATCAGTTGTTCGGATCCCCCGCACTAAAATCCAGGCTTTCCCAGCAGCTCTTCCCTAGCAGGAGAGGGGGCTGCTCCGCGGAAGACAGCAAACCTTTGCATTTGATATGTGTTAAAACCCTCCATGTTTCATAATCAGCCTCTGTCTTGTGACTAGGGTTTAACTAGGCATGAGCTGCCAGGCTACTGATGCTCACTGAATGAGGAGTGGGGCGAGTAACTAAAGACTCCAGTCAAGGGGAGTAATGGCTCATTTATTCTTGAGAGACTGCATCTCTTCGACTCCCAAAATGAGGAGGCTCTTGCGCCACGGTCACCAAAGATACTTTCCTCCCCTTATGACAACCGAACCGTTTAGGAGGCTCCATCCTTTTCTTTAGTGAGAGCTACTTCTGATCCATGAAAATCATCGTAAGGTACTAAAGGCTGAGTAATGTGTGCATTATTTCCCACCCACGCCAAGCTTTACTGACTAGGGATAAAGAAATATCCATTTAATGCCTGCAATGCACAATATGAAACCAGAGAGCCTGGTATTAGTCTTGGCTTCCCTCTTCAACACATTGTGTACTCCTGACCTCTGCAGTAACCAGCTAAGAAGACTACAATCATAAGAAATTAAACAGATCTGCAGTACTGTTCACGGCTGCCATGTACAAAAAAATCGGTATGGAGTAATTAATATATGATTTTTATTTTCGAATACGGGACATTCAATTACCCTATCTTCAGTTTTTTAATCCTTCACAGACATATTGTCAAAATAATTAGAACACACATATACTATGGCACCAATCTATGGACAGAACATAAGAAGATACAAAATAACATATGAAAAGGTATGTACAAAACACTAAACTCAACTTTACGTTGCCAATACCCACAAAATATTAGTAATAGTATTCACACATTTATTCCGGGTGATACACTCAGAGGTAGTCTAAATGAATACTATAGGCAAAGGTACTTCTTTTCCTCTAGCTCTACTGTGTCACAATTACATTATTGAACAACTCCTTTAGGATTTGATAGAGACTCCTCCGTGATTAATGTCGACACGGACGCGTTTCAGCCTTTGGTATTCTTCTTGGCCTCCTCAGGACAAGGACAATGGAACAGAACTAAATTAATCCAAATGAATATGTATATTAGTAAACATCTCTGACCTCTTAATTGTATAAAAAGGGGTGGTGATGGACGGAGCATCTGAACCAATCAAACACTCACACCCAGTCAAAAGATCTGGGTTTGATCCATCACCGTTCTTTATCCCACTCTGCCACCCCAGTTCAGACATGGCTATATGCAAATCAGTCTGACCCTGTGCCACATGGGAACAGTCCAGCCCGAACTGCCAAGCCATGCCTTCCCTGGACTGTAAACAAGCTTCCGAGGACCGGTTTCTGGCATTACAGCCGTCTTCAGCCTGGCTTGCTTGAATCCAGTGGCAAAGTGAGCATGGGACTCACGTCTGAGCATACCCTGCCACACTTATGGCGGCCAAAGCGGTACAAAAGGGGGTGGTGATGGACGGAGCATCTGAACCAATCAAACACTCACACTCAGTCAAAAGATCTGGGTTTGATCCATCACCGTTCTTTAGCCCACTCTGCCACCCCAGTTCAGACATGGCTATATGCAAATCAGTCTGACCCTGTGCCTCATGGGAACAGTCCAGCCTGAACTGTCAAGCCATGCCGTCCCTGGACCGGAAACAAGCTTCTGAGGACCGGTTTCTGGCATTCCAGCCGTCTTCAGCACGACTTGCTTGAATCCAGTGGCAAAGTGAGCAAGGGACTCACGTCTGAGCATACCCTGCCACACTTATGGCGGCCAAAGCGATACAAAAGGGGGTGGTGATGGACGGAGCATCTGAACCAATCAAACACTCACACCCAGTCAAAAGATCTGGGTTTGATCCATCACCGTTCTTTAGTCCACTCTGCCACCCCAGTTCAGACATGGCTATATGCAAATCAGTCTGACCCTGTGCCTCATAGGAACAGTCCAGCCCGAACTGCCAAACCATGCCTTCCCTGGACCGGAAACAAGCTTCCGAGGACCGGTTTCTGGCATTTCAGCCGTCTTCAGCCCGGCTTGCTTGAATCCAGTGGCAAAGTGAGCAAGGGACTCACGTCTGAGCATACCCTGCCACACTTATGGCGGCCAAAGCGGTACAAAAGGGGGTGGTGATGGACGGAGCATCTGAACCAATCAAACACTCACACCCAGTCAAAAGATCTGGGTTTGATCCATCACCGTTCTTTAGCCCACTCTGCCACCCCAGTTCAGACATGGCTATATGCAAATCAGTCTGACCCTGTGCCTCATGGGAACAGTCCAGCCCGAACTGCCAAGCCATGCCTTCCCTGGACCGGAAACAAGCTTCCGAGGACCGGTTTCTGGCATTACAGCCGTCTTCAGCCCGGCTTGCTTGAATCCAGTGGAAAAGTGAGCAAGGGACTCACGTCTGAGCATACCCTGCCACACTTATGGCGGCCAAAGCGGTACAAAAGGGGGTGGTGATGGACGGAGCATCTGAACCAATCAAACACTCACACCCAGTCAAAAGATCTGGGTTTGATCCATCACCGTTCTTTAGCCCACTCTGCCACCCCAGTTCAGACATGGCTATATGCAAATCAGTCTGACCCTGTGCCTCATGGGAATAGTCCAGCCCGAACTGCCAAACCATGCCTTCCCTGGACCGGAAACAAGCTTCCGAGGACCGGTTTCTGGCATTCCAGCCGTCTTCAGCCCGGCTTGCTTGAATCCAGTGGCAAAGTGAGCAAAGGACTCACGTCTGAGCTTACCCTGCCACACTTATGGCGGCCAAAGCGGTACAAAAGGGGGTGGTGATGGACGGAGCATCTGAACCAATCAAACACTCACACCCAGTCAAAAGATCTGGGTTTGATCCATCACCGTTCTTTAGCCCACTCTGCCACCCCAGTTCAGACATGGCTATATGCAAATCAGTCTGACCCTGTGCCTCATGGGAACAGTCCAGCCCGAACTGCCAAGCCATGCCTTCCCTGGACCGGAAACAAGCTTCCGAGGACCGGTTTCTGGCATTCCAGCCGCCTTCAGCCCGGCTTGCTTGAACCCAGTGGCAAAGTGAGCAAGGGACTCACGTCTGAGCATACCCTGCCACACTTATGGCGGCCAAAAGCGGTACAAAAGGGGGTGGTGATGGACGGAGCATCAGAACCAATCAAACACTCACACCCAGTCAAAAGATCTGGGGTGGCAGAGTGGGCTAAAGAACGGTGATGGATCAAACAAAAGAAAGTTAAAACAACAAGTGAACACCACCACCTTAAAACTAGGGGTGTGCGGTAGTGACGACAGATCGGGGCTGGAGGCGCAGCGAAAGATACTACAAATGGTTGACCAGTGTAAAAGGGTTATCATACAAACGTGCCAAACAACAGTGTCCGACATTTGGAGTAACCCCTCTTGACTATGCTGACGTAGGCCCTTAAAGAACCAGCAAGCCCTGGGTATTAATAAAAGTAAGCCTAAATCTAAATACAGCAGCAGGGCCACACAGTTCTGACAAAGTCCCTGCGCTTCTTTCGCTTCCTCAACCATAAAAAGGACCTGGAACCCCACAAGCAAGATTATATATTTTCACAAGCACCGCCTGAATCACATACACCGGTACAATGCACCAGTCATTACACAAGTTCATGTGAGGACAGACCTTGGGAGGTGCAATTTGAGGGATCTCGGGGTAGAGCACCAAAACGACAATTACCATGAACACACAGAAGGTCCTAGGGCTGGGGCTGTAGCAGAGGTCTCTTTGAGCACATCACACACATACACAAACCATACTGTTCAGGTAGGAGGGGGTCGGCTACCTTTAAAAGTATGGTCCCGTAAAAAACATAAGTGGGCTAATAACGGTAAGCGACGCCGGCTTTTAATAGGTAAATTAAAGAAAGCCAAAATATGCGCCACACTGCATCTTAAAAGGACCCCACACCCCTGCCTAAACCAGAATCCCCAAACTGGTACAGCAGCAAACTCCGCCTCCAGTCAGATTCCTCAAGATGAGGATTCAGAGACAGTATTCTTAGAGAGCGTCAGAACCTACAGTCGTACTGTAGAGAGATTTAATGCTACAGAGCACTACGAGGAGTTTAAGTTTATTAACCTACACCGGATAAGGTACTTCATGCACGGGCATTTAGTCATACAGCAGGCTGTGCAATCACTCATAGATAGGTTGATACGTGATGTGGGTCCTAATGATTTTATCCAGCTCCGCTTCCAGAGGCAGGGTCTTGACAGTCCGCTGTTCACCAAATGAAGGGCCCTTGATGTGTCTGATGCTGTGGAATTTTTAGAAAACCTGTCGAAGCTTTTACAGAGTAAGGCTGAACTAGTCGCCTATGGCACTTTCAGAGTCATAGCCCTCATTGTAAGGGGTCGTGAGGGGGGTGTTTCCTGGCCTTTAAAGAGCGTCCTGTACGGTAAGATCATTGGTAAGAAACAGCGTTGGCTGCTCAACTTTAACAACGAAGCAGCCAACACATGTCCGGTGGCTAGCATCGTGGGATTGCTCATGGGTCGCAACACCACCTATGCTGTCATCATGTCTAGAGCGGCTGAAGCCCATGAGGTTCTTGAAATACCTCCAGACCGCATGGTTGCCTTTGGCGACATAGGTCTTTTTGAGAACTATTTCGCCGTTACGTTGAAAGTTCTTTATCACAACTGTTCTTGGAAATACTTTACAACCGGGGATCGTGTGAAAAACAAGACTGTATATGTCCTTCACCATGAGAATCACTTTTACGGTATCTTGAACCTTAAAGGTTTCTGGGAGTCAAGTACATGTGCACACAGTGCGACCATATATACAACACTAAGGCACATCATTAGTGTGAAATACATTGTAAGATGTGTCAGAGGGATGGTTGCGTTGTAGACGATGCCCTGAAGGTGCTGTGTCGCACCTGTAAGATGTTTTGTCGCTCACAAGACTGCCTGCGCATACACCACAAAGCTATTAAATGCAGCCCTAAAATGGCCTGTCAAGAGTGTGTCGACAGAGCACAAATTCAAAGGCATGAAATGTCCAAGGTGTCAGACTCCATGTAGGGCTGGATTTGTACACCAGTGTTACATGGTTAAAGGCAGACACCAGCCCAAAACCCATCGTTTTTGATATAGAGTGCACACAAGAGACGGGAGTACACCAACATAACTATATTTACGCCCACCGTCTAACTTCTGATGACTGCTGGGAGTTTGAGAGGCGAACGTGCGTTGGTGATTTCCTTAATACATTCATTCACTCCAAATTGAAAGGTTATACCATGCTGGCCCACAACTCTAAAGCATACGACTCATTCTTTATTTTACAGAATATGATTTGTGAAAAGGTGCAAGTAGAACTCATCACTCAAGGTTCCAAGCTGATGTTGTTAATGGCTGGGCAGTTACAAATAAGATTCATTGACACCCTGAATTTCCTACCCATGAAATTGAGCAAGCTGCCAAAAGCTTTGGGTTTCCCCGGGTGTAAAGGTTATTTACCACACTTTTATAATACTTGGGCGAACCAGAATTATGTGGGGCCCATGCCGCCTCCGGACAGCTACTGGGTTGATTATATGATGCCTGCTGAGAAAGAGAGCTTTCTACAGTGGTACTCTGAAAACCGTGAAAAGGAGTTTAAGTTTCAAACCGAATTGAAAGCCTATTGCAAGGCCGATGTATTGATCCTGCGACAGGCCTGCAATCTCTTCAGAGATGTTGTGGTGTCTATGACTAAGAAAGTCAGGGTCATGAAACACAAAACGCCTCAAATGACTAAGAAAGTCAGGGTCTTGAAACCCAAGACACCTCCAATGCCAAAGTCGGTTGAATACACAGACCCTTTTCAAAACATCACATTGGCCTCCATGTGTATGTCCATCTACAAACACATGTTTTTAAGACCAGAAAGTATCGCTCTAGTGTCGCCAGACCTCTATAACGGTAAACAGAAACGTTATTCAACCCCTTCTATCCAATGGCTCATGTATGTCACTGAGAAGGAAGACATAGATATTCGGCATGCCTTACAGGGTGGTGAATACCGCCTGGGTCCCTATTACCTGGATGGGTACGCTGAAATTAAGGGCATGCCGACAGCCTTTGAATACAACGGCTGTTTTTACCACGGCTGTCCTCAGTGTTACAAACCCCATGAGTTTAACAGACTGATGGGGGCCAAATTTGGACACTTACACAGACGTACTATGATAAGGGTCCAGTATGTTGAATAATGTGGCTTTGCTCTGCGGGTACCATGGGAGCACGAGTGGTTAGATATGGTAGCAACCAACACCGAGCTCCGTTCTTTCCTTCAGAGTCGTGATTTACCACAACCTCGGGAACCCCGTGATGCCTTATTCGGGGGGCATACAAATGCCATACAGCTGTACTGGGCCGCTTGTGAGGGTGAGAAAATACACTATTATGATTTCACCAGTCTGTACCCGTTTGTAAACAAAATGAAGGTGTACCCCTTAGGACACCCTACCATCATATATAGAGACTTTAAGCCCCTTTCCGAATACTTTGGGCTAGTCAAATGTGAAATCTATCCTCCAAGGCAGCTTTACTTTCCAGTGTTATCATACAGAGTCGACGGTAAGCTGATGTTCCCCCTTTGTCGAACATGCGCTGTGTTTAAAGAGGTCGGTGGTTGCAGTCACACCGAAGAACACAGGATGCTCACAGGGACCTGGTACACCATCGAGGTCCAAGCTGCCTTAGACAAAGGCTACAGACTCGGCAGAGTACACGAGGTGTGGCATTTTAAGAGGACCACGACACGTCTCTTTTCACGCTACATTAATTTGTTTCTCAGAGAGAAACAGGAGGCCTCCGGATATCCCGATTGGTGTACTAGTCAAGCTGCAAAGCAGAAATACATCGATGACTACCACACGCACAAGGGTATATGTTTACGGCAACATTTGATAGAGGTGAACCCTGCCCGCCGACAGTTAGCCAAACTCTGTCTCAACTCCTTATGGGGAAAATTCGCACATCGTACAAACATGTCAAATACGACCTTAATAACAGATTCTGACGAACTGTTTAAGTACCTTTTTGCATCTTGTTACGAGGTGTCCAGCTGCGAGTTTATCTATGACGAGACTGCTGCTGTGTGCTGGAAATACACAAAAGAGTATTCCACAACGTGTAACACAACATAAACATCTTTATAGCATGCTTCAAGACTGCACACGCCCGTCTAGAGCTTTACGGTGTTATGGATAAACTCCAGGACCGCTCTCTGTATCATGATACTGACTCAGTGATTTTTCTGAGTAAACCGGGCGATGAAGATCCTCCTCTTGGGGATTATATAGGTAATTTAACCAGCGAACTCGATAAGAATGAGCACATAATAGAATATACCACAGCCGGACCTAAGACATACTCGTACAAAACAAACACCAACAAAGTGTTTATGACGGTCAAAGGTATAACATTAAACGTCAGCAACACCCTAAAATTTTATTTTGATAGTCTGAAAGATCTGGTGCATGAATACTCTGCTGCGGCCGATCCTGAAAATGATAAAACCATAGTTGTTAACCAGCCCTGCATAGTCAGATCCAAAAAGAAGTGGGAAATTACAACTCAGCCACTATATAAAACCTTATGCGTTGTTTTTGACAAAAGGGTCCTGACTACTGATTATAAAACACTGCCGTACGGATATTAGGAGCATTAGAGAGGACACCACCAGCACAATGGACACCCGATTACAGCACCCATTCTCCTGTGTGTTAGCTGGGCCCTCAAACTGCGGTAAAAGCTACTTTATAAAAAAGCTCTTAGAAAATGCTGCAGGTGCTTTATCCCAAACACCTAATAACATCGTATGGCTTTATTCATGCTGGCAAGAGCTTTATACCGACCTGTCCCGCAGCTTCCCTCATATCAGATTTATAGAAGGTATACCTGAGAATCTCAACGATGATGAGCTGCTACTCCCGACCCTTGTAAACATGGTGATTGTCGATGACCTTATGCGTGAAGTGGTGAACATCCGGAGCTAAAGCGAGCTTTTACTCAATATTCACATCACCGCAATCTAAGCATATGTTACATTGTTCAGAACTTGTTTTACAAGGGTAAGAACAGCCGCTCCATAGCACTCAATGCCTCATACCTTGTTTTATTTAAAAATCCCAGTGACAAACAGCAAATATCCGTCATAGCTAAGCAGATGTACCCTGGGAATACACACTTCTTCATGGAGGCCTTTAACGACGCTACATCAAAACCCCACGGCTACCTGCTGGTCGACTTAAAAAATAATACTCTAGAAGACTACAGACTAAGGGCGGATATTTTTCCCCCTGATCTCCCAGTCGCTTACACCCCAAAGACTAAGTCCCGAGCCTATAAAAAGCAGCGCTGAAGACCTTTAGAGACATTTGTAGCCAGGCCTTATAACCCCCACGTCGCCTACGTCGCAATTTGTCCCTCGTGAAAATGTTAGTAACAGCCAGTCCCCAGCACAGAAAGGCCCTCCTCTGCGCTGCTTCTGACGATTTAGTGGCAGCCATTTCAGAAATAGCTCTTAACACCCTAAAAGGCAACGTCCCTATATCAAAGAGAAAGTTACAAGTGTTGAAGAAGAAGCGACATCTTATCAGGAAGCTCAGTAATAAAAGGGCCTCACTCCTCACCAAGAAGAAACTGGTGAAACAGTCTGAGGGTTTTATAGGTTCATTGCTGGGCATAGCTCTACTCGTAATTACAAGCCTCCTCTCAGGACTGTGATGGAGCATGCCTCAAAGATGTATTTGGTTCCTAAACAACAGTTGGAGAAACTGGGCTCTACTGCGGACAATGCCTGGGATATACAGCGAAATGAGACTCTACGCCTGTATGATGAAATTAAAGACATTTTGAACCGGACGGACCTAAACCCTTACGAGCTACCCTTTACACCAGCACCCTTAAAAATTTTCTAGGCTACTACAAACAGTGGGATACCGATAAAACAAGTTCACTTTATATGCCCCGGACTTTGAAGAGCCAGCAGCGCCTGCGCATGCTACGCCGCCACAACAGCCGCAGCCTTCCCAGACTCCTCCTTCGGATATTTTTGTTGACGACCTCCTAAAAAATGTAAGTCAGAGGCACAGGGGGGCCGCGCAAATGTTGATGAGTAAACTAGCCGCTTCTAAAGACCTAACAGCGTGTAATGAACGTGGTGAATTTCTCTACAAGGGACAGCCGGTTGTTGGTTCACACATGTACGATCTGGTCAAAGGTCTCACTCACCCCAAGATCCTTATGCATCAAAATGCTCCTAGAGGCTGGTAGCAGTTTCTACAAGCAGCTGCAACATCCCTTCCACACTCGTGCTTGAAAGTTTAAAGGCACCCCTCCCGCCATCGCCTGCCGCCTCTGACGGGCCCCTACTATCCCCCTCTTGGAGCAACCCAATGGGGCCTTCAGTACGGCGGAAAAGACACCACGTGGATTAATCCTTAATGTTTCTACAGACTTTTTGAATAACTGTGCCTACTACGTGTATAACCGTGATTTTTCTTCATATATTTCTTTAGTAATGGATGTCAATGTAATGCGTAACCTACATAACTGTTTGCAATAAACACTTTTATACATTTTCAACCCTTCTCACTCGTCTTTTTAAAACATTTTAATTATGGTGTATGGGACAGCATAGAAATACAGAGTCTGAATGTGTGTTATAAAAATTTCTTTATTTTAACGTTCATCATTAAACATAGATGTGTTACTATCCCTTACAATTTTGAAAGACGCTATATTCTGATTTTACATGCCTGACTGTCACCCTTGTGTATTCTTTTACATATTTCACAACTATACTGTCATTGTTAACAAGGTCACACGAATATAGATTTAAGAAATTTCTAAACGACGTACCCTCCGACATTTTACTGATAAAATAAATACAGTGTTCCCCGCATGTGATGGCTAGCAAATCCTGGACCCTTAGCTTGTTATACTCAACCCTGGCTGCAGCTTTCTTCACAAACTTGAATATGGGTTTTGTATAGATACTGTGTTCGGGGAACTCCGATGTACTGTCAAACACCGTAACCTTGTCACTATCTATAAACACGGCAACCCAGTGTGTTCCACCCTTGTAATGAGGATCGGTGTTAAAGACTAGGGTGTGTGGTCTTTCCTGCCCTATTTCGGCAGGCAGCCCATCGCTACGGAAAACACCTAAAAAATATTTCCTAGCTTATTTGTGCCTGCTTAAGAAGTCCCGTATCTGCACAGTGTCCATTTCACAAACGTTTAAAGATAGTCAAACTAAATCTGTGTGGCGTGGTTGATCTGAATGATGCTGTCAAATACCGAGAATACGATCATGTTCACATTCGTAGGTAACGGATTACTAAATTGTATTTCAGCTTTTAGATTTCCGTTTTTGACCAGGTTGTAGTGATCACCGTCTTCTATGTTGGGAGTCAGGTTGAATGCGAACAGCGTGTATCCGGTCCCATAGCCTTCTCTTGTCACGGTTACACCGCAGTCCCATAGATGCTTCCCAGTTATCGAAACCAGCCCCTGGTATTCCCTGATGTAGTTGGAGTTTATAAAACTGGGTGTGTAGGGTTTTGCAGGAATCACGGTGCCCTCATGGACCAGTGCAGCGCAGTTGATGCTGTAGTGCTTAAAATGTAAGGGATTTGAGGCGTAGGCACCGCTAAAAGCGGTATTGTCCACAAATCCGATGATGATAAGCTTTGGTAGTTGTCCCAGAAATAAATTCTGTTGCTGCGTTAACCGTGAACCGGCTGTGATGCTGAATACCTTCAGAGCTACTCTTTCCACAGCGTACTTGGTGTTTGATATTTGCAAAGCGTCGGCGTGAGCTAGTCTGACGGCGTGAGCTAGTCGCGGACACTTTTACCCTCTTTACAAACAGACTCGCTGACAGTATGTCCAACTCCTTGACTTCAAAATGTTCGCATGTGTCCTTGTAGAAGAGCCCCGATGAAAGCTGCGTGTCGAGGGCATCGCCACTGTAATTTAGAATGCTCTCGAGGTAGGCTCTGTAGGTGTGCATGTTATCGTTCTGTGTGATGAGACGGTCGCCCAGGGTGATGTCCACCTGATTAAACAAGGTTGCGAGGGGGTAAGCTATCGTAGCCACTTTAGCGTCTGCTGCTATGTCGGAAGCATCAGCTTTTACAATTTTACACATATGGTGGAGTAGCGTGTTGTTGAGATCCAGATACATATCCGTGGCCGTAATACATAAAACTCTATAGGGGCCAACGGCGTCAAAGCGGCTAAAGGTGATACCTCCATGAAGAAGCTGTTTTCGATGCTTGTCTGCGTAGGCTTTAGAGTAAACAAGTCTAACTCGGATTTGGCGCACTCGCCCGATGCACAATGTACGAAGGCCATGCTTTAGTTTGTGCCGCTTTAAAAAATATCTACTTTAGAGGAGGATCTCTTCTTCTCCGTAGCTCTCTTCCGCCTTGGGGTTTTTCTTTTCTGAGTGCGCTTTGAAGAACTCCTCTTTTTTATATAGGGAGCCGGAGGTCCTCTGTGTCTCGATGCACGGCGCTTCCTTTTAACACTCGTGCGCGGCTTAGGGGGGCGGGAGCACCCTGCTGTCGTCTCAGCGCTGTTTGACCCCATTGCATCCTGGTAAATGCAGTAAGTTCGCACTCTGAATTCGCTGTAGTTTTTAACCATTGTTGGTTCTGGCAGTGCAGGTATCTCTAGACACTAGTGTTTCAGGGTTTAGCCCTTCGTCAGTAGAGAGCATAAAGTTTTTGAGGAACATGGCAAAAGTCTTTTGGGGTTGCTGAGAAGGAGCCCAGGTCGTCGCGGGTCACAGTACCCCTCCAAGGCACACAGGTGCTACACCGGAGAGCTCGTCAGCTCGAGGCCGAAGAAATAGCAAAGGGGGGCGGGAGCACCCTGCTGTCGTCTCAGCGCTGTTTGACCCCATTGCATGCTGGTAAATGCAGTAAGTTCGCACTCTGAAGTCGCTGTAGTTTTTAACCATTGTTGGTTCTGGCAGTGCAGGTATCTCTAGACACTAGTGTTTCAGCATTTAGCCCTTTATCAGTAGAGAGCATAACGTTTTTGAGGAACATGGCAAAAGTCTTTTGGGGTTGCTGAGAAGGAGCCCAGGTCGTCGCGGTCACAGTACCCCTCCAAGGCACACAGGTGCTACACGGGAGAGCTCGTCAGCTCGTCAGCTCGCGGCCGAAGAAATAGCAAAGGGGGGCGGGAGCAACCTGCTGTTGTCTCAGCGCTGTTTGACCCCATTGCATCCTGGTAAATGCAGTAAGTTCGCACTCTGAAATCGCTGTAGTTTTTAACCATTGTTGGTTCTGGCAGTGCAGGTATCTCTAGCCACTAGTGTTTCAGGGTTTAGCCCTTCGTCAGTAGAGAGCATAACGTTTTTGAGGAACATGGCAAAAGTCTTTTTGGGTTGCTGAGAAGGAGCCCAGGTTGTCGCGGGTCACAGTACCCCTCCAAGGCACACAGGTGCTATACCGGAGAGCTCATCAGCTCGTCAGCTCGAGGCCGAAGAAATAGCAAAGGGAGCACCCTGCTGTCGTCTCAGCGCTGTTTGACCCCATTGCATCCTGGTAAATGCAGTAAGTTGGCACTCTGAAGTCACTGTAGTTTTTAACCATTGTTGGTTCTGGCAGTGCAGGTATCTCTAGACACTAGTGTTTCAGGGTTTAGCCCTTGGTCAGTAGAGAGCATAAAGTTTTTGAGGAACATGACAAAAGTCTTTTGGGGTTGCTGAGAAGGAGCCCAGGTCGTCGCGGGTCACAGTACCCCTCCAAGGCACACAGGTGCTACACCGGAGAGCTCGTCAGCTCGTCAGCTCGTCAGCTCGAGGCCGAAGAAATAGCAAAGGGGGGCGGGAGCACCCTGCTGTTGTCTCAGCGCTGTTTGACCCCATTGCATCCTGGTAAATGCAGTAAGTTCGCACTCTGAATTCGCTGTAGTTTTTAACCATTGTTGGTACTGGCAGTGCAGGTATCTCTAGACACTAGTGTTCAGGGTTTAGCCCTTCGTCAGTAGAGAGCATAAAGTTTTTGAGAAACATGGCAAAAGTTTTTTGGGGTTGCTGAGAAGGAGCCCAGGTCGTCGCGGGTAACAGTACCCCTCCAAGGCACACAGGTGCTACACCGGAGAGCTCGTCAGCTCGAGGCCGAAGAAATAGCAAAGGGGGGCGGGAGCATCCTGCTGTCGTCTCAGCGCTGTTTGACCCCTTTGCATCCTGGTAAATGCAGTAAGTTCGCACTCTGAAGTCGCTGTAGTTTTTAACCATTGTTTGTTCTGGCAGTGCAGGTATCTCTAGACACTAGTGTTTCAGGCTTTAGCCCATGGTCAGTAGAGAGCATAAAGTTTTTGAGGAACATGGGAAAAGTCTTTTGGGGTTGCTGAGAAGGAGTCCAGGTCGTCGCGGGTCACAGTACCCCTCCAAGGCCCACAGGTGCTACACCGAAGAGCTCGTCAGCTCGAGGCCGAAGAAATAGCAAAGGGGGCGGGAGCACCCTGCTGTCGTCTCAGCGCTGTTTGAGCCCATTGCATCCTGGTAAATGCAGTAAGTTCGCACTCTGAAGTCGCTGTAGTTTTTAACCATTGTTGGTTCTGGCAGTGCAGGTATCTCTAGACACTAGTGTTTCAGGGTTTAGCCCTTCATCAGTAGAGAGCATAAAGCTTTTGAGGAACATGGCAAAAGTCTTTTAGGGTTGCTGAGAAGGAGCCCAAGTCGTCGCGGGTCACAGTACCCCTCCAAGGCACACAGGTGCTACACCGGAGGGCTCGTCAGGTCGAGGCCGAAGAAATAGCAAAGGGGGGCGGGAGCACCCTGCAGTCGTCTCAGCGCTGTTTGACCCCATTGCATCCTGGTAAATGCAGTAAGTTCGCACTCTGAAGTCGCTGTAGTTTTTAACCATTGTTGGTTCTGGCAGTGCAGGTATCTCTAGACACTAGTGTTTCAGGTATAAAGCCCTTCGTCAGTAGAGAGCATAACATTTTTGAGGAACATGGCAAAAGTATTTTGGGGTTGCTGAGAAGGAGCCCAGGTCGTCGCGGGTCACAGTACCCCTCCAAGGCACACAGGTGCTACACCGGAGAGCTCGTCAGCTCGTCAGCTCGAGGCTGAAGAAATAGCAAAGGGGGGCGGGAGCACCCTGCTGTCGTCTCAGCGCTGTTTGCCCCTATTGCATCATGGTAAATGCAGTAAGTACGCACTCTGAAGTCGCTGTAGTTTTTAACCATCGTTGGTTCTGGCAGTGCAGGTATCTCTAGACACTAGTGTTTCAGGGTTTAGCCCTTCGTCAGTAGAGAGCATAAAGTTTTTGAGGAACATGGCAAAAGTCTTTTGGGGTTGCTGAGAAGGAGCCCAGGTCATCGCGGGTCACAGTACCCCTCCAAGGCACACAGGTGCTACACCGGAGAGCTCGTCAGCTCGTCAGCTCGAGGCCGAAGAAATAGCAAAGGGGGGCGGGAGCACCCTGCTGTCGTCTCAGCGCTGTTTGACCCCATTGCATCCTGGTAAATGCAGTAAGTTCGCACTCTGAAGTCGCTGTAGTTTTTAACCATTGTTGGTTCTGGCAGTGCAGGTATCTCTAGACACCAGTGTTTCAGGGTTTAGCCCTTGGTCTGTAGAGAGCATAAAGTTTTTGAGGAACATGGCAAAAGTCTTTTGGGGTTGCTGAGAAGGAGCCCAGGTCGTCGCGGGTCACAGTACCCCTCCAAGGCACACAAGTGCTACACCGGAGAGCTCGTCAGCACGTCAGCTCGAGGCCGAAGAAATAGCAAAGGGGGGCGGGAGCACCCTGCTGTCGCCTCAGCGCTGTTTGACCCCATTGCATCCTGGTAAATGCAGTAAGTTCGCACTCTGAAGTCGCTGTAGTTTTTAACCATTGTTGGTTCTGGCAGTGCAGGTATCTCTAGACACTAGTGTTTCAGGATTTAGCCCTTCGTCAGTAGAGAGCATAAAGTTTTTGAGGAACATGGCAAAAGTCTTTTGGGGTTGCTGAGAAGGAGCCCAGGTCGTCGCGGGTCACAGTACCCCTCCAAGGCACACAGGTGCTACACCGGAGAGCTCGTCAGCTTGTCATCTTGTCAGCTCGAGGCCGAAGAAATAGCAAAGGGGGGTGGGAGCACCCTGCTGTAGTCTCAGCACTGTTTGACCCCATTGCATCCTGGTAAATGCAGTAAGTTCGCACTCTGAAGTCGCTGTAGTTTTTAACCATTGTTGGTTCTGGAAGTGCAGGTATCTCTAGACACTAGTGTTTCAGGGTTTAGCCCTTCATCAGTAGAGAGCATAAAGTTTTTGAGGAACATGGCAAAAGTCTTTTGGGGTTGCTGAGAAGGAGCCCAGGTCGTCGCGGGTCACAGTACCCCTCCAAGGCACACAGGTGCTACACCGGAGAGCTCGTCAGATCGTCAGCTCGAGGCGGAAGAGATAGCAAAGGGGGGCGGGAGCACCCTGCTGTCGTCTCAGCGCTGTTTGACCCCATTGCATCCTGGTAAATGCAGTAAGTTCGCACTCTGAAGTCACTGTAGTTTTTAACCATTGTTGGTTCTGGCAGTGCAGGTATCTCTAGACACTAGTGTTTCAGGGTTTAGCCCTTCGTCAGTAGAGAGCATAAAGCTTTTGAGGAACATGGCAAAAGTCTTTTGGGGTTGCTGAGAAAGAGCCCAGGTCATCGCGGGTCACAGTACCCCTCCAAGGCACACAGGTGCTACACCGGAGAGCTCGTCAGCTCGAGGCCGAAGAAATAGCAAAGGGGGCGGGAGCACCCTGCTGTCGTCTCAGCGCTGTTTGACCCCATTGCATCCTGGTAAATGCAGAAAGTTCGCACTCTTAAGTCGCTGTAGTTTTTAACCATTGTTGGTTCTGGCAGTGCAGGTATCTCTAGACACTAGTGTTTCAGGGTTTAGCCCTTCGTCAGTAGAGAGCATAAAGCTTTTGAGGAACATGGCAAAAGTCTTTTGGGGTTGCTGAGAAAGAGCCCAGGTCATCTCGGGTCACAGTACCCCTCCAAGGCACACAGGTGCTACACCGGAGAGCTCGTCAGCTCGTCAGTTCGAGGCCGAAGAAATAGCAAAGGGGGCGGGAGCACTCTGCTGTAGTCTCAGCGCTGTTTGACCCCATTGCATCCTGGTAAATGCAGAAAGTTTGCACTCTGAAGTCGCTGTAGTTTTTAACCATTGTTGGTTCTGGCAGTGCAGGTATCTCTAGACACTAGTGTTTCAGGGTTTAGCCCTTCGTCAGTAGAGAGCATAAAGCTTTTGAGGAACATGGCAAAAGTCTTTTGGGGTTGCTGAGAAGGAGCCCAGGTCGTCGCCAGTCACAGTACCCCTCCAAGGCACACAGGTGCTACACCGGAGAGCTCGTCAGTTCGAGGCCGAAGAAATAGCAAAGGGGGCGGGAGCACTCTGCTGTAGTCTCAGCGCTGTTTGACCCCATTGCATCCTGGTAAATGCAGAAAGTTTGCACTCTGATGTCGCTGTAGTTTTTAACCATTGTTGGTTCTGGCAGTGCAGGTATCTCTAGACACTAGTGTTTCAGGGTTTAGCCCTTCGTCAGTAGAGAGCATAAAGCTTTTGAGGAACATGGCAAAAGTCTTTTGGGGTTGCTGAGAAGGAGCCCAGGCCATCGCGGGTCACAGTACCCCTCCAAGGCACACAGGTGCTACACCGGAGAGCTCGTCAGCTCGTCAGCTTGAGGCCGAAGAAATAGCAAAGGTTGGGTGGGAGCACCCTGCTGTCGTCTCAGCGCTGTTTGACCCAATTGCATCCCGGTAAATGCAGTAAGTTCGCACTCTGAAGTCACTGTAGTTTTTAACCATTGTTGGTTCTGGCAGTGCAGGTATCTCTAGACACTAGTGTTTCAGGGTTTAGCCCTTGGTCAGTAGAGAGCATAAAGTTTTTGAGGAACATGGCAAAAGTCTTTTGGGGTTGCTGAGAAGGAGCCCAGGTCGTCGCGGGTCACAGTACCCCTCCAAGGCACACAGGTGCTACACCGGAGAGCTCGTCAGCTCGTCAGCTCGTCAGCTCGTCAGCTCGAGGCCGAAGAAATAGCAAAGGGGGGCGGGAGCACCCTGCTGTTGTCTCAGCGCTGTTTGACCCCATTGCATCCTGGTAAATGCAGTAAGTTCGCACTCTGAATTCACTGTAGTTTTTAACCATTGTTGGTACTGGCAGTGCAGGTATCTCTAGACACTAGTGTTCAGGGTTTAGCCCTTCGTCAGTAGAGAGCATAAAGTTTTTGAGAAACATGGCAAAAGTTTTTTGGGGTTGCTGAGAAGAAGCCCAGGTCGTCGCGGGTCACAGTACCCCTCCAAGGCACACAGGTGCTACACCGGAGAGCTCGTCAGCTCGAGGCCGAAGAAATAGCAAAGGGGGGCGGGAGCATCCTGCTGTCGTCTCAGCGCTGTTTGACCCCTTTGCATCCTGGTAAATGCAGTAAGTTCGCACTCTGAAGTCGCTGTAGTTTTTAACCATTGTTTGTTCTGGCAGTGCAGGTATCTCTAGACACTAGTGTTTCAGGGTTTAGCCCTTGGTCAGTAGAGAGCATAAAGTTTTTGAGGAACATGGGAAAAGTCTTTTGGGGTTGCTGAGAAGGAGTCCAGGTCGTCGCGGGTCACAGTACCCCTCCAAGGCACACAGGTGCTACACCGAAGAGCTCGTCAGCTCGAGGCCGAAGAAATAGCAAAGGGGGCGGGAGCACCCTGCTGTCGTCTCAGCGCTGTTTGAGCCCATTGCATCCTGGTAAATGCAGTAAGTTCGCACTCTGAAGTCGCTGTAGTTTTTAACCATTGTTGGTTCTGGCAGTGCAGGTATCTCTAGACACTAGTGTTTCAGGGTTTAGCCCTTCATCAGTAGAGAGCATAAAGCTTTTGAGGAACATGGCAAAAGTCTTTTAGGGTTGCTGAGAAGGAGCCCAAGTCGTCGCGGGTCACAGTACCCCTCCAAGGCACACAGGTGCTACACCGGAGGGCTCGTCAGGTCGAGGCCGAAGAAATAGCAAAGGGGGGCGGGAGCACCCTGCAGTCGTCTCAGCGCTGTTTGACCCCATTGCATCCTGGTAAATGCAGTAAGTTCGCACTCTGAAGTCGCTGTAGTTTTTAACCATTGTTGGTTCTGGCAGTGCAGGTATCTCTAGACACTAGTGTTTCAGGTATAAAGCCCTTCGTCAGTAGAGAGCATAACATTTTTGAGGAACATGGCAAAAGTATTTTGGGGTTGCTGAGAAGGAGCCCAGGTCGTCGCGGGTCACAGTACCCCTCCAAGGCACACAGGTGCTACACCGGAGAGCTCGTCAGCTCGTCAGCTCGAGGCCGAAGAAATAGCAAAGGGGGGCGGGAGCACCCTGCTGTCGTCTCAGCGCTGTTTGCCCCTATTGCATCATGGTAAATGCAGTAAGTACGCACTCTGAAGTCGCTGTAGTTTTTAACCATTGTTGGTTCTGGCAGTGCAGGTATCTCTAGACACTAGTGTTTCAGGGTTTAGCCCTTCGTCAGTAGAGAGCATAAAGTTTTTGAGGAACATGGCAAAAGTCTTTTGGGGTTGCTGAGAAGGAGCCCAGGTCATCGCGGGTCACAGTACCCCTCCAAGGCACACAGGTGCTACACCGGAGAGCTCGTCAGCTCGTCAGCTCGAGGCCGAAGAAATAGCAAAGGGGGGCGGGAGCACCCTGCTGTCGTCTCAGCGCTGTTTGACCCCATTGCATCCTGGTAAATGCAGTAAGTTCGCACTCTGAAGTCGCTGTAGTTTTTAACCATTGTTGGTTCTGGCAGTGCAGGTATCTCTAGACACCAGTGTTTCAGGGTTTAGCCCTTGGTCTGTAGAGAGCATAAAGTTTTTGAGGAACATTGCAAAAGTCTTTTGGGGTTGCTGAGAAGGAGCCCAGGTCGTCGCGGGTCACAGTACCCCTCCAAGGCACACAAGTGCTACACCGGAGAGCTCGTCAGCACGTCAGCTCGAGGCCGAAGAAATAGCAAAGGGGGGCGGGAGCACCCTGCTGTCGCCTCAGCGCTGTTTGACCCCATTGCATCCTGGTAAATGCAGTAAGTTCGCACTCTGAAGTCGCTGTAGTTTTTAACCATTGTTGGTTCTGGCAGTGCAGGTATCTCTAGACACTAGTGTTTCAGGATTTAGCCCTTCGTCAGTAGAGAGCATAAAGTTTTTGAGGAACATGGCAAAAGTCTTTTGGGGTTGCTGAGAAGGAGCCCAGGTCGTCGTGGGTCACAGTACCCCTCCAAGGCACACAGGTGCTACACCGGAGAGCTCGTCAGCTTGTCATCTTGTCAGCTCGAGGCCGAAGAAATAGCAAAGGGGGGTGGGAGCACCCTGCTGTCGTCTCAGCACTGTTTGACCCCATTGCATCCTGGTAAATGCAGTAAGTTCGCACTCTGAAGTCGCTGTAGTTTTTAACCATTGTTGGTTCTGGAAGTGCAGGTATCTCTAGACACTAGTGTTTCAGGGTTTAGCCCTTCATCAGTAGAGAGCATAAAGTTTTTGAGGAACATGGCAAAAGTCTTTTGGGGTTGCTGAGAAGGAGCCCAGGTCGTCGCGGGTCACAGTACCCCTCCAAGGCACACAGGTGCTACACCGGAGAGCTCGTCAGATCGTCAGCTCGAGGCGGAAGAGATAGCAAAGGGGGGCGGGAGCACCCTGCTGTCGTCTCAGCGCTGTTTGACCCCATTGCATCCTGGTAAATGCAGTAAGTTCGCACTCTGAAGTCACTGTAGTTTTTAACCATTGTTGGTTCTGGCAGTGCAAGTATCTCTAGACACTAGTGTTTCAGGGTTTAGCCCTTCGTCAGTAGAGAGCATAAAGTTTTTGAGGAACATGGCAAAAGTCTTTTGGGGTTGCTGAGAAGGAGCCCAGGTCATCGTGGGTCACAGTACCCCTCCAAGGCACACAGGTGCTACACCGGAGAGCTCGTCAGCTCGAGGCCGAAGAAATAGCAAAGGGGGGGGGAGCACCCTGCTGTCGTCTCAGCGCTGTTTGACCCCATTGCATCCTGGTAAATGCAGAAAGTTCGCACTCTTAAGTCGCTGTAGTTTTTAACCATTGTTGGTTCTGGCAGTGCAGGTATCTCTAGACACTAGTGTTTCAGGGTTTAGCCCTTCGTCAGTAGAGAGCATAAAGCTTTTGAGGAACATGGCAAAAGTCTTTTGGGGTTGCTGAGAAAGAGCCCAGGTCATCTCGGATCACAGTACCCCTCCAAGGCACACAGGTGCTACACCGGAGAGCTCGTCAGCTCGTCAGTTCGAGGCCGAAGAAATAGCAAAGGGGGCGGGAGCACTCTGCTGTAGTCTCAGCGCTGTTTGACCCCATTGCATCCTGGTAAATGCAGAAAGTTTGCACTCTGAAGTCGCTGTAGTTTTTAACCATTGTTGGTTCTGGCAGTGCAGGTATCTCTAGACACTAGTGTTTCAGGGTTTAGCCCTTCGTCAGTAGAGAGCATAACATTTTTGAGGAACATGGCAAAAGTCTTTTGGGGTTGCTGAGAAGGAGCCCAGGTCGTCGCCAGTCACAGTACCCCTCCAAGGCACACAGGTGCTACACCGGAGAGCTCGTCAGTTCGAGGCCGAAGAAATAGCAAAGGGGGCGGGAGCACTCTGCTGTAGTCTCAGCGCTGTTTGACCCCATTGCATCCTGGTAAATGCAGAAAGTTTGCACTCTGAAGTCGCTGTAGTTTTTAACCATTGTTGGTTCTGGCAGTGCAGGTATCTCTAGACACTAGTGTTTCAGGGTTTAGCCCTTCGTCAGTAGAGAGCATAAAGCTTTTGAGGAACATGGCAAAAGTCTTTTGGGGTTGCTGAGAAGGAGCCCAGGTCATCGCGGGTCACAGTACCCCTCCAAGGCACACAGGTGCTACACCGGAGAGCTCGTCAGCTCGTCAGCTTGAGGCCGAAGAAATAGCAAAGGTTGGGTGGGAGCACCCTGCTGTCGTCGCAGCGCTGTTTGACCCAATTGCATCCCGGTAAATGCAGTAAGTTCGCACTCTGAAGTCGCTGTAGTTTTTAACCATTGTTGGTTCTGGCAGTGCAGGTATCTCTAGACACTAGTATTTCAGGGTTAAGCCCTTCGTCAGTAGAGAGCATAAAGTTTTTGAGGAACATGGCAAAAGTCTTTTGGGGTTGCTGAGAAGGAGCACAGGTCGTCGCGGGTCACAGTACCCCTCCAAGGCACACAGGTGCTACACCGGAGAGCTCGTCAGCTCGTCAGCTCGAGGCCGAAGAAATAGCAGAGGGGGGCGGGAGCACCCTGCTGTCGTCTCAGCGCTGTTTGTCCCCATTGCATCCTGGTAAATGCAGTAAGTTCGCACTCTGAAGTCGCTGTAGTTTTTAACCATTGTTGGTTCTGGCAGTGCAGGTATCTCTAGACACTAGTATTTCAGGGTTTAGCCCTTCGTCAGTAGAGAGCATAAAGTTTTTGAGGAACATGGCAAAAGTCTTTTGGGGTTGCTGAGAAGGAGCACAGGTCGTCGCGGGTCACAGTACCCCTCCAAGGCACACAGGTGCTACACCGGAGAGCTTGTCAGCTCGTCAGCTCGTCAGCTCGAGGCCGAAGAAATAGCAAAGGGGGGCGGGAGCACCCTGCTGTCATCTCAGCGCTGTTTGTCCCCATTGCATCCTGGTAAATGCAGTAAGTTCGCACTCTGAAGTCGCTGTAGTTTTTAACCATTGTTGGTTCTGGCAGTGCAGGTATCTCTAGACACTAGTGTTTCAGGGTTTAGCCCTTCGTCAGTAGACAGCTTGTACACTAAGCCAGCGCCTTCTTGCAGTTGTTTGTTCATGCGTTCGGCCGAAGTAACAGAGCCAACAACATCAAGGGCAATGTTCGAAACCGCCACCTTAACATGCGGTTTCACAATTTCATAGCCTTTTCTCAAGAATGGCATAGCTCTTCTTAACAGACTGCGGAAGAAACCTCCTAGACCAGCCCGATACATAACAGGTGACCCTTGAAAGTACGGTGGACCTCCATAGCCGGCCTGTTTTCGGTAATAGTCCCTGTACATTGAAGGGTCCCCGTATGTTTTCACCACCACCATGATGTCTGCTTAATAACCTCTGTCGCGTCTCGGTCTTAAATGAAGCTTAACAATAACTTTCCCGTATTTAAAGGACACAGGCTGCAACTGATTGTCGAAGATCATAATTGAAATAGTGTCAAAATGTTTTTTAGAAACTGCTATGTGGTCGGGTTTGTTGAATTGAATATTGACCATCATATTATTTTCACCCTGTACATGGACCCATCTTAACAAGGGCGAGTAACTATCTCCGATCCTCTGGGCCTCTACAATATTGCTATACACATAGAGCGTGTAGAACCTCACGTTAATATCAGGGCACGTGTGATCCGGCTCGACCAGACTTTTAGCATTCTGGACTGTTCCTAAAACTCGGCTTAATTTACCGGAACAGTTAAACGTTGTGGTGCAACTCGGTGTTTTAAGAAACACCTTCCTTCATACGTTATCTAGTGACAGATGGGTATTCGTATATGTTTCGATGGTACCTATGGCTTTGTTGATGACATCAACAACACTTAAAAAGGTTGGGTAGTATCCGGATGGGATGCTCTTGTGCATGCTCACAGGGTCCTGCTCACGCTTTAGGTAAAACTTAGCCTCAGTCTGTGTAAATGTGTTCCAGGTTCTAGGGTATTGGATCTCGGTTAGGGCTACCTCCCAATCACCTTTCAGGTCCACAGGCTTAGCCAATTTCACTGTATAATTTGAAATTTGGTTGTCAGGGAGCATGTCTTTTGAAGCATTGGACGGCAGGGTAATATAAAAGGGATCTGTCTCCATCATAACATCAGCTTTTAGATGCTCCTCAGATCACACACCCTTCAGGGAGCTGGCCAACACCCAACTGTTAAATTTCTCCGGCCAGGCCCTCCATTTGACATATGCCTGCCTATTAGCGCCTCTACCTTTCTTTTCAGAATCTTTTCAACCTTATACACCCTGTACGGATCGTCTGGTATCCTTTGTAACTCTTCCTTGTAAAAGACCCCAGACACCGTTTCCCCATCGTAGTTCTTTAACCTGTAGGTATACAAACCCTCTTTAAGCTCCACACTTTCCACTATAAATATTTCATCGCTAAAAGTCTGTTGGTAACCCTTCGTAGAGACCGCTTTCTGAAATTCTTACGTGATCACCTTTTTTAAAAATAGGCTTCTTCACCTTTGTAGCGAAATTATGTCCGTACACAGTTCTCCAAACAGTTAACGAATTAGTATGAGTTACCTCTACGGGGGCTGTTTTGATGGTCCGGTGATAACTGCCATTATATACATCTTAAAAAGCCTGTAGGACATCAACGTATCTGTAGGTGTTGTGGGCCATAAAATACCGCCACATCTTAGACTTTAAAGTTCTGTTAAACCCCTCTACAACCGCTGCTTTTACCTCAGTCTGTTTGTAGCTTTTTGAGGAATTCGTCCCTTCTCGAAGATGGCTTTAAAAGCGGCCGTAACGCTAGCCCCAGTTTTATCGCGTAACGCTTCTGCGTAGGCAAACTTGGACAGCACATTCATAACGGTTAATATATAATGAGCTCCATTGTTATGTTTTGCTAAATCTTGAAGGCTGATGATATCCCCCTGCCATTGATAATCTAATTGCGCATTAACGATTGTAGGACGTCTCTTATAACGTCTTTTGGCGGGTTTATGTAGTGAATATGCCTCCTCTCCTGATACCAGTTCTTCACCAGGTCTCTGCTTACAGGTTCGTTTTCATCTACAGTCCTTCTATATAGAGCTTTGACGCTTCACAAGCTGCCAACTCCCCTTGTATCATAATAACACTTTTTTAACCGGGCCCCCGAAATGTTATCATCCGCTACCCGCCAGACAATGAATGACACTTGTTTTGCATAAGTACCTTTTATAAAAAAAGTAAAGAAACTTTTTAACAAATCATAAACAGAGTATACTTTACATTTTTCACAGTAAGTGTCTTAAGGACGTATTAACACCTTGAGGTGTAACATTCTATTACTTTGTTCTAAAAACACGCTATCATGTAACGGTGAATAAGACCTTGTTTAAAACAGTTTTCGTGGGCCAAATACCCTATTTTTCTATTTTTTTTATACAGATTACACATACGCCTTGCTACGAGTCTGTCTATCAGCTTTCTATTGAAAGTGGTGCCCATCCCCTGCATACCCGGTAATTTTAAGCTCGGGTCATAGGCATATCGGATCTCATTGAGTGCAGATGTCAAGATTCTCAACATATCAGGGTGGACAAGCTTCTTTTCAGCGTACAACCCATACACCACCCGTAGCAGTTTATACACCTTGTACGGGTCTAACAAACTATAAATATATTGTATTGTTCTTGCTATGTATGCTTTTGGAGACCGCCATTCTGGCGCAGGCCTTTTTAGGGTTTCTCTCTAGGGTTCAAAAGAAGAAAGAATTACAATCCGTAAGTTGAAGAAATAAAATACATCGTTATGTAGATGACTGCACATAACATTTCCTACTAACCTCTGCATTTTCACCGCTCTCTGCGGCGGCTCTGAAATCTTGAGAGTCACTAATGTCCTGCGATGTCCCATCATGTTCGACGCTTGTACCAGGCTGCTGCAGAACACCCTTCTCAGCACCCGTATCCTCCTGAAGGTCCATGTCTTCATAGACGGGTGTTCTAGGAGGTGCTACATCTTTTTTAACATAGTTTATGAAGTAGTTGCATCCAACTGTGGTGGCTCTCTAGTGTCAAAAAGAAGAAAATATTGACAGCTCGTTGAAGAAATAAAATAAACCATTATGTAATTTGTTATACATTTAAGTAGGGTATAACATGTGATTGTGATTGAGCACTCCTCAACACTGTAGGATGCGTGCTTGAAGCTTGTCTGCACGTCAGAGTTGTGTCTGTTTTCTTCACAGCTGAGAAGTAATTGACAAAATGAATCTCTGCCTGTGATCTCGCTGTGTTCCGAGTGCCGGGAAAGCAGTGTCAGTTTCTCTTTACAGCTTGGCTCAAGCTGTGACATAAATCTCTTCTTCTTTCAGCGCTAAATGGATTTTCGAGGGAAAGGCTTCCTGTGTTAGAAGATGGAAATATTTTAATGGAACTGTGCAGCATTGCAGTTGGGTGACTTTGCTGTGTTATTTACAGTATATTTCTTTGACAAACTTTGAGCTTAAAGTCGTTTTTGATTCATTATATGTGCTTTATTACATTTTTAATTTTATTTTATTTACAGCATGTTTGTCACAGAATATCATCAGTCATATGTTACAGAATGATTTTGTGAATTTGAGGCTGTATGCCTTTATTCTGTCGAGCAACTAAGTAAGCATTTAATTATAAGGAGGTATTTACATTAATTTTTATTCAAAGATGCATATTTCATGCAGATATTGTTTCAATATTAATTTTTTAAGCGTGCGCAACTGCAAAGCGAAAATGTGGACTGCACTGTGTAAACTTTGTGCAGAGTGTCAATTTGGAGAGTACAGCGCTCCAGTGTTGTTCATAGTGTTTCGTTTGGGTGGGTAATCGCTCACTATTCGCTAATATTTCACAGCTGCAATTTCTAGCCTACAGTTTAGTGAGAAGTGATGCCACAGTTCTGCGCTAATTAGTGTTACACATCCTTGTGTTTGGTGGTGGTCTTCACAGTTATCCCTTAAATTAGGGGTAGGTCTGGGCTATAGCCCTATCGCTATTTTTACCTCTTGTCAAACATTGAGGGGGGGTCGAGTCCCAGTTAGTAACCTCTTTAGGAGGTTTGGGTCATGGGTTTGTTTTTTGTTTCCCATGCAAAATCATTTTGTGTAATCCTTTCACAGGGTTGGATATGGGTTCATATCCCATTGTCAGTTGTGCTCAGTACTAATGTACAACCTGGGTATACACCACTTATAGTTGCGCACAGTACAAAAGTACAACTAGGTTGTGTTTTGTGTGCTGGCCCCTCACACAGTGTCATGGGTCGTTGCTTTGTCCATTTTCTGCATCTTTGAGATTCGTTCCATTACTTTACCTGTACTTAGTTCTCTTGTTTCCTTTTTGCTTTTGTTTAAGGAAAAAGGGATAATGTTATACCCTACTTAAATGTATAACATGTATTCTAGCCCTGCTGCCTCTAGCTGCTCAGCCAGAGTGTGACTTGGTCTTAGAATGTTGGTGTGTCTGTGATGCGTGGAATGCCTGGGTGACTGAGGGGGACGAATTTGGCAGTTAGAGATGGGCTGAGCAGCTAGGCAGGCTGCTCCTGGTGGGGCTGGTACCACACTAGGCTGGCTGGAGTCAAGACAGATGTATCCTGAACTGAAGATTAATAAAGAAGACCTAAATATACATCCTGGCTCCTGGTGTCTTTCTACATAGGACACAATATAATTGCCTGATCATAGCATTCTCGTCTGTAAAAATGTTACTAACCTTCGCATTTTCATCGCCTTCTGTGGCGGCTCCGAAATCTTGAGAGTCGCTAATGTCCTGCGATGCACCAGCATCTTCGACGCTTGTAGCAGGCTGGTGCAGAATGACCTTCTCAGCAGCCTTATCCTCCTGAAGGGCCATGTCTTCATAGATGGGTATATTAGGAGGTGCTACAGCTTCTTCAGCTTCCTCCATGTCCATTGAACTGAGGCCAGCAAGCACGCTGCCACTACATGAGCCCTCACTTTCGCTGCTGTCACCCTTAATCGGGGACATCCGACATACGCAATCCTTGAGACGAAGTGCTTCCATAGGCCTACATAGGCCATTGCCATAACCAGTAACGTCGCAGGCCATATCCCTAGGGATTTCTTGTTGAGCATCTTCGTCCATTGCCAGGGGTGTTAAACTGCAGTAATATCTATTGATAGTGGGCTGGGAGCCACCCAACACTGGCCTTTTCACACATGGGTTGTATCTCTTCATTCTGATGTGGGGGGGCACCTTTTTGTATTCAGGCGTCTGCTTGCTGTACGAGGCTCTTAAGGACGCCTTATATGTATCCTAAGCAGCATCTAAAAGGGGCGCACACCTCTACACCATAACAATGGCGTACAAACATCATAGGACTCTGGTTCGCTGATGGCCCCAAAACAAACCCCGCCCATTGGAAGACCTTCCCTTGGGACAAATGGACACCTACAGCCATCATAGAGCTTTGAGATCTGTCACTTTTAAGGACACAGCTATGGGGCGTGGCACATGTCACTTTTAAGGACACTGCAGGGGGGCGTGCACCTGTCACTTTTGGGGACACAGACCTGTCACTTTTAAGGACACACACAGGCATGTCACTTTTAGGGACACAGACTTGTCACTTTTAAGGACACACACAGACCTGTCACTTTTAAGGACACACACAGACCTGTCACTTTTGGGGACACGCATGACGAGTAATGGTATCCCTTCTTTCTACTTATGTTCCACAACTCAGTAACCGCACCTCAGTGGTCATCACGCACAACATGAAAACTCTTATCACATAGAATCGCAAAATAAAGACAACCACTTTCCAACCATACAGCTTACATGGATCAACTTACTGACAGTGTAGTGCTTCAGTGCCTCACATAAGGGTAGTAAGTACTAGATATATGCAGCAATACAATTATTTTATTACATCATGCCTCCTTTTTCCACATTATCACATGCCGGGACATTGAAATACCTGAGTTTAGGGTGTGCACGGTACAAAAACCCTGTACAAAAATCTCTCCTGCCAGACTATACATTTGCTCCATGTGATAATAATTTATGCTACATGTATGGTGCACGACTTGCCACTTAGTTTGTTAATATAGCATTGTCATCATGGACGGTGAGAGTCCATCCTTTTATGTTCCAAAGCTATTACTTCTAAAAATGCCTCTCAATGTAGTGATGTAATCTGATGTTCACATGAAATGCTTCCACATGTAGGAGAAATAAACATATTGATTTTTTAAAAGACTCAATCATATTTTTGTATGAATTTTGTGTCACTATTTGCAATATTTTCAAGTCTTTGCTCATGGAAAGAAGGGGCCACACACATACGCTTGGCCCATGCTCAGTGCTCCCTGTTATTTATTGGCCCTATTTACAACAGAAATATATGGCCACAGCAGTGGGGGGGGAGGGGGACTTTATTTTAATGGGATGAATTTAAAGTGGAAAGTTACACATTATACACCCTCATCTACAATACAGCACAAATCACATTGAAAACCTCACAATGCATAGCTATGATCTAAGGTGTACTTCACACGAGCACTATTGCTATCAAAAAAAGAAACTTTTCCAATTACTCGACATAATGATGTAATCTTACCACTCATCCTCCTGAAACGTTAGTTTGGTTGCACTTGCACAGGCAACCGGTCAATCAGGCTAGCTGGCGCGGCTGTTTTTCCTGCAGCTACAGAGAGCGGATTGGTGGACTCAGACCGTCAGTAGTACAGTATTGCTTGGCACTTGGAAGTCTGTCTGACTGACTGTGACTGTCTGTCTGAGACTCAGACAGACAGTCAGTCAGACAGTGACTTCTCTCTGAAGTGAGTGACTCACGTGTCACGTCACTCACTGTCCGATGGTGGGACTGAAAATCGGCCCCCCAGCCAGAAAACCGGCCCCCTGTCAGAAAACTGGCCCCCATCCCATCCAGCCTACCGGGGGATTGCCCGGTGCTCGAAAGCACCAGTCCGGCCCTGCTCACTAGTCATAGCCACGTTTGGAAGAATGTCGAGCAAAGAGTGCTTTATCTATAACAGAGTGTAGCAGATGCAATTGCAGGTATTGAAAGGTTTGTCTCCAAACACATCTATACGTTGACAGAGGGTAATTAGTGATTTTAAACTGTTGTTAGTGATTAAATTCCATATGCACTGGAAAAAATGCACTACCAAACTTGAATCTAATTAAAATACATTTCTGTGAGCGGAAAAGGGGAAACAACAAATATGGCTCCATATTTATGGCAGTAACAGGAGGTAGAAATTCATGTACACGTTTTTTTGCCCTATGTGGCTGTCGCTGCTAGCCACATAGGGCAAAAAATGTATGTTTCAGTTGTTTTTTTTTTAATGGTATCCATTAAGAGAAGATTGTCAAGGCAAGATGCTCCTTTACAAAACATAACCATGTGAGATTCAACACTTTACCTAAAGACTTATAGTTGTCAATTATTTAGAGCCAGATTAATCGAGGTTTCTTATTTGGCCTATATTGCTCTTCTAAGCATCAACGGTGCTAATTTAATATGGCCCTCTAACAGAACAAGTCCCAAATCAACATGACAGAGAGATAAAGTGATACTGCTTCGGACAGCCAAAAGACGTCTGAAAAAGTTGTGTTTGCAACCTGCCATAGTTCAAATCACAATAACCCCAGACCTCTGCTCCGTGTGTTGACATGGAAAGACATTACGAGTAGTAGATATTAATCATGGCATTTAGGAGTTTGTTGCTTAGTTTCTCAGCAAATCTAAAAATGGCCTCAGTGGATTGTTCAAGCATTAGTTTCCTGATCTTGGCTAGATGGGACCATGAACATTTATGATCAAAAGGAACACCTACAATGAGATTAGGTGGGGATGTACTAGAGATAATGGCCGCTGATGAGTTGTGTCTTAAAAGCAGTACTTGTCTTCCCGATGACCATAACATGGTATTTAGTAGTATTAATCCTTAGACCCAGATCATGCATGATAAGATGGAACCTATTCAATAATGTTTGCAGACTAGTTCCTGTTCTTGCTATTAATACACAATCATCCCCATACAAAAGGTTGGGTAAATTCCTAGCACCAACCTTTGGTACTTCAGCCTGATTTACATTAAGCAACTCCTCTAGATCATTGATGTAAAGGGAGAATAAATATGGGGCCAAAACACACCGCTTGCCTTATACCCAGTTTCATAGTGACTGAGTCACTGAGTTCCCCATTCCACACATGGCCTGTCACTCCATTATGCATGCGCGCCAAGAAGTGTACCAAAGTGGTTTGAAAAGCTTAGCCCACACCTTTCCTGTGTCCACCCACTCAAATGCTGATGTTAAATCCATAAAGCCAAGGTGGATAGATCAACTCTTGGCATTGGTATGTTTGGTGATGACCAAGAGGAAATTGAGACACTGATCCGAGGTGCCTAATCCCTGTCTAAACACATATTGATTAACAGAAAAACACCTCTTTTCGTTTACCCATGCTTCCGAGCGTTCAAGTAGAATTCTGCCCCTGAGTTTAAAAGCAATGTCAATTAAGGAAAGTGGGCGATAGCATTGAGGGTCAGATATATTACTTTTTTTAAAGATGGATAATATGCTTGACTTCAGCCATGATTTCAGAGGATCCTGTGTAAATATGCACCTCAAAATATTTGTCAGTAGTGAAGCCCACAGGTCAGGATTATCACAGAATAGGTCAGCTGGAACAAAGTCAGGGCCAGCAGCTTCATTTCTTGGAGTGTAGCTCAGAGCATGGATCACCTCCCAGAGACTTGAGTGATCTATCCTCATGCGCTCACCTGTCATTATGAAAAGACCACATTTAAATTGACTATCAATTACTTCGTTGCAGCTATAGACCTTTGTGAAATGCACAACTCAGTCCTTTGGAGGGATGACGACATTCATATGTGTATTATGATCGTTTTTAAGATAGGGGTCATTTACAGGCTTCCAAAACAAATTGGAATCCTTGTTTTAACTGGCTAAAGAGCTCTTTTCTGCTCTATGTAGTAGCCGGCTTATAGTTCAGTCTAGACAGTCTCACCAACCGCTGATCACGATGAGCATGTTTTAATGCAAGCATAAGGTCTTTATGTGCCTTAGAGCAATTCCTGTCAACCCACCTGTGTGGCTTGGCATCTCCCTTCCTGCTTTAAATGGTGAGTAGGTTAGCAGTTATCTGGCAAATTTCCTCAAAAAACATTAGGCATAATCTCTGGTTGAGTTCATCCTCTAAACAGGTTAGAATCTGACTCTCATTTGTTTTTAAAATATGGCGAGACTCTAACGTGGCCCATCTGCATAAGATCCCCTTGTTTGCATTATAAGTTAGTGGGATACTAGATGCAACTATCTGGTGATGGTTAACCTTGCCTATATCGAAGAGCTGACATAAGTGATAGTGCTCACTCAAGCCATTTTGTAACACTCCAAAATTGATAGACTTTGGTCAATAGGACTGGGAGAGTGCAATGTAGTCAATGAGCCTGCCTTTACCTCTACCCTGAAATGAAATATGTTCCATGTTAACATGGGTAATTAGCTCAAGAGGTTAGATACAGTGAATCCTATTTAATATGGAGTTAAATATGTGAGTGCTCGAAATTATGGGGATCTTCAATATCCCACCCTGTCTGCCCATAGACTGCCCCATCTAAGACTAGGCATAATCTGCAATTGAAATCCCCACTCCACATAATAAAATACTCTGAACTAAATTTGCCTAAAAGGCGACTGAGTGTTTACTTTAGGTAGGAAGCAATGCTCACTTGGTCCATGACAAAATTGTTGTGATGAAAATTGCCAAACCAAAACCAACTTTGATTCAAACTGAATCAATATAATTTGGAAGTGGGGAGAGTGTGGAAGGGCTTTTATAACCTTTTTTTGTAGAGTAGTTTATGTTAGTGTTAGGAGGCCACCTTTATGGTGGCCTCCTTTAGAACTTTCTGCCAAAGTATGGAATGAAAGACACCCATCAATAAAGACTGTATCCCTACACAAAGTTTACTGCAGACACACAATATGGAAACAATTATGTTGAGCCAATCAGCATTATTGATCTTGTTGAGCAGACCCACCAAATTCCAAGAAATACATTTCAAATCAAACGTGTTTCTAGGTAGATGCTCAACCAATCAGTCACATTTGTCCAAAAGGAACAAGGGAGTATGTCTAACAGAAGTATTCAAGTCACATGGAGCATGCTGACCTCCTCTAGGATACCTTGGTAACTGCCACTGGTATGGGATCCAAAGGAGCGGGTTTATAGAAAAAATTGAATAAATGTAAGGCTGGAGACAGAGTAACTTCTCATTTATATCTCACGATTCTTTCTCATTGTAATTCTTTTATATGAGCATGGATTCTCATCTGGAGACCACTAGCACTATAATCTTTGACTAAAGACAATGCTTCTACTTTTATTCTTTGATCCCTCTTACCTCATCCTTAATGCAGTCGCTCATTCTAGGTACTTCCTGTCAATTGCACACAACATACAACACATAATCCTGGGCCCTGAGAAGTTCCCAAAAGGATTTATCCAGAATCAAAGGTGGATGGGGAGAGTGAGTTATCTGTATCTGCAAGAGGACCGATCTCATGCACATTAGTTTACCATTGAGTATTTGGGACAGTAACCATTGTAGCTGGTGGAATCTACTTCTTGTGATGTTAACTTTAGGATGATAGTGCAAGAGGGTTGCAGTCTCATTATCTATGTACTGCTGTATCTGTGTATTATAAAGAAGCCAGCATTAAAGAAGCTCCAAACATTACCATAATTTTCTGCATGGTTTGTAATCTTCCATTGGAATCAGTCTGTATTACTTATACTTTATGAAAATGTTTATGTTGTATATGTGTCATCGGAAACATACTCCACTATAAGACATCAGTACATTGTGTGAACTCTAGGACAATGTCTACATTGTAGACTAGACCAACCATTTTAGACTGCCTATTTCAAGTAAATTAATTATTATATTTCTTTGTTTCTTTTCCCAGGTTGGTCCTGGGAGTGCCTTCAGAACTGGCACCAGCTCACAAAGCTAGCTGTTCCTAGTATTTTAGCATTATCTTTTGAGTGGTGGATCTTTGACATAGGAACCATCCTTGCAGGTAAGAAAACATATCCAGATTATCTTTTATAATCAGGGATTTGCACCCTCGACTGTTTGACAAGGATGTCATCTTTTACATCTACCCTCTCAGTAGCGAAACAAAGCATCAGTGGCCAGGATTTCCATGAACAGGCCTCCAGCTTTGCACTGCATGACACGACCATCTGTCAGTGATGTCAGTGCATGCCTGTAAATAGTTACTTCAATCTGCTGATAAATAGGGTGAAATGGAATGCGAGCTACAATTAAACAGTATCAAACAACCAGGTCACATCCCTATATTAACACATTTGTGTATATATCTAAAATATACTCTTTAGTCTAAATGTACATCATCTATTCTAGCAATGACTCTGTCCTTTAACGTATCCATTGTCAGCCTTGGTGTTCTGTTTCCAAGCATGATCTTTGAAAGTCTAGGTGTAAACAACGGTCATCAAACATGTAGACACCATCAGCCAATGTGTAAACTGTTGTTTTAAGACATGCTTGCTTGGCAAGTGTGTGATTCTGACCCTTCAAAGGCCACTGCCATCCATGTTTTATAGTCCCATCTTTTCATATTGCCTCGGCCAGTCTTGATGTTGACCCTGTCCTCTAATACAGTTTCAAGTCTGTGAATAGGCATTTGTGGTCTGGCAAAGGCAATGCTTTGTTGAGGTGGAAATGTATGTCTCCTTTAACATCGCAGGTGTATATGTTGGTGTTGTGTATACTCTGTTGCAATAGCAACAGGGTATACACACCGCCAACATAATGGTTTGCCTGCCCGATTTAATTGCAGACGGAGCATAGGTATTGCTATGACTACTCCATCATTCCGTCACCGCCCTAGCCAAACCTCTGACAGCCAGACAGATTACGGGCCATTGTTAAAAAGGGCTACATGTCCACCCACCTAATCAGATGGGCAGACATGTAGCCTTTATTGCTACTGTCAGTCACTGCCAGACAAACCTTGGTGGTGAGGGACAGTAAAAAACAAATAATGGTCCCCGCACTATGGGAGATGACTCCCATGGCGAAGGGAGCATTACTTTTTTTATTTTCAAAAAGAAAAGCCAGTTTCAGGATTTTCTTTTTGAAAATAAAAAAGAAAACTGTTTGGTGCAGAGTTACTTCTTGCTCATGCAGTCCTGCACTAAACAGCGAGATGCATTGACAGGTACAGGTGTGATGGTGTGTCCTACCAATGGTTATAAATGACCGCCTGCTTGACAGTCATTGAAAAATTGGGTGGGTGGTATCTCCATCATGGGATCAGAGTAACTCTCGTTGTCCCCATGGCATAACAGTCATCTGTCAATCCATATATAAAATTGGCCCTTACAGTGGGGAGCATCTGTACTAGCAATTTGCACAGATTTGTGTCACAAAAGTGAAGCAAACTGAGATAAACTGTTGATTTGAGATATTCTAGCCCTGAGGTTATGAAAATGGGTACTGGGGCTTCTATGCATTGCTTTCCATCAATGGGACACCCCATGGGTGGTACATGAGCATTTACATATGACCACCAATAGGTTTTGATATAAGGCTATATGGTGGACAGGGTTGCACAAAAAAAATACAATGCCCCTTCAAGGCAGGCATTAAAAGGAGGAATCTTTTCATTTCTCTTAACTTTTCCAACATTTCATGTGTGCTGTTCTGCACAGCACTCATTCAAAGTGGGAAAAGTTGGAAACTAAGTATAAGCTAAATATTTATTACAACAAAGGTACCATTCCATTACAATATCTGCGCTAAGCATCATTCACTTATGAACACACCATTGCAATATAGTGCAACCTTATATGCATTGACGCATGGCAGCCAAAACGTGCCAGCGCAGGGAGAGAGGGGAACAGCGTCACATCTTAGTAGATTTGGTGGTGTACTGCTTTCTCCCTTTCACGCAATGGAGCACAGAAACCATGCTCTGTGCTGTGTTGCATGAAAAGGTAGTAAATGTATCTCTGGAATGATAAACTCTTGTCCCCCTCATGACCATTGTCTTTTTACATGGTTTCACTTTACTTGAAAACTCTTAAGCTTTACCATGATCATTTCAAGCCTAAACTCATGCCCTCTTGATTGTCTGAAGTTCTGTATTATTTTATCTAACATGACCACTTCTAACTTGAGTGTAAAATTGCTGCCATATGCAATGGCAGGAACAGAGATAAGACAGCGCAAAATGTCTGTAGTATTTTGGAGCACTGTCTGAGGTTCGTCTTCATGCACAGGCTGACTAGTTCTTCATATAATGATTGCTATGAAATATGTTGAAGAGGAGCATCAGGATTGCTGTCTCTTCAAATAAAGAGTGCACAAAGATCAAGAAACACTAAGATCATGCACTCTGCAGGACAAAATATGATCTTGTCTTGCTCTGCGTGAGATCAGATGCAGGTCTGTTTTTTCCCAGCAAAGGGAAAGTTGAGAGTATAAAGCAAAATGGAGAATCTCTGTGTCAATTGCTGGAATGGGGTTTGGTGTGCAGAAGAATAGTGCAGCACAAGAATTGTGAAACAACACTGCGGCTCCTGCAACTTTGTTCAGCTTTTGCCATGTTCATTATGTTATGGTGAATGTTTGCATTGTCCAGCATTCTGTTCATCAATTGTTTCTTTTGCATATGTCGCCCTAAGAGGGAGGGGTATGACCAGACATGGGTCCCGTGCCCACTACACCACTGGATTCAAGCTTGGTTAATGTTTGCATTGTCCAGCATTCTGTCAATCAATTGATTCTTTTGCATATGTCGCCCTAAGTCGATAGGGTATGCCCAGACGTGGGTCCCATGCTCACTACACCACTGGATTCAGGCTAGGTGAATGTTTGTATTATCCAGCATTCTGTCCATCAATTGTTTCTTTTGCATATGTTACCCTACGTGGGAAGGGTATGCCAATATGTGGATAATGTGCTCAGTACACCACTGGATTCAAGCTAGCCTGGATGATGAAGGGTGATCCCATAAAATGTGAATGTTTGCATTGTCCAGCATTATGTCCATCCATTTTTGCTTTTGCATATGATGCCCTAAGTGGGAAGGATATGCCCAGACGTGGGTCCCAGGCTCATCTACAACAATGGATTCAAGCTAGCCTGGCTGATGAAGGGTAATGCCTGGCTGATGAAGGGTAATGCCCTGAAACCGGTCATAGGATGCTTTTTTCTGTTCCAGGGAGGACCTGGCTTGGCAGTTTGGGCTGGACTGTTCTCATAAGAAACAGGGTCAGGACTGATTTGCATATGGCTGGGTCCAAACTGGGGTGGTGTGGTGAGCAAAAGAATGATGGATTAAACCACGATCCTTGTGACTGAGGGTGAATGTGTGCATTGTCTAGCATTCCGTTCATCAATTGTTTCTTTTGCATATGTTGCCCTAAGTGGGAAGTGTATGCCCATGCTCACTACACCACTATATTCAAGCTAGCCTGGCTGATGAAGGGTGATGCCCTTAAACCAGTCCCAGGGTGCGTGTTATCATTCCAGGGAGGACCTGGCCTGGCAGTCCGGGCTGGACTGTTCCCATAAGGAACAGTTCAAGACTAATTTGCATTTGGCTGGGTCCAAACTGGGGTCATGTGGTGGGCAAAAGAAGGATGGATTAAACCCAGATCCATGTGACTAGGGGTGAATGTGTAAATTGTCCAGCATTCCCTCCATCAATTTTTACTATTGCATATGTTCTTTTTGTTATTCAAAAACAAACTGCCAAAACAGAAGTTTGTTATTGAAACAATAGAATTGATGTATTTGACACACTAAGGGGGATATTCACAAGGACTTAACTCCAATTTATCCCCACCTTATCGCATCAAAATCTGAGAAAGATTAGGACCCCATTCACAAGCTCGTGCAAACTGCGGACATCGCCAGTATTCCCGCGATAACTGTCCCAAAATTTACCTCCACGATGTACACCACCAAGTAACCCTTATAAGATGCAGAGTAGGCGTTCCCGTGCAAAACACACAAAAAAAACACAACACCACTTTCACCACGAAATGCCAGATCCGCGACGCAAGTCAAAACCATGCGATAAGCCGCGTTGGCACCAGGGAATTAACACCTGCCTCTCGCACACAACCACACCGGAAGAACAAAAGACGCCATGGAGCTACTCATCATGCAGCTCGGAGCCCCAACAGGGCCACAACACCCACCGCCACCACCCCCAAGACCCGGACCCCCCCAGACCACCACAGAGGCAGCGCAGAGTAAGACAGCGGACCTACCAAAAACGCACCAGTCTTACAGACCCAAAGCCCGAGGAAGTCATTGCCCAATACAGGCTTAAAAGGACACCCATCATCCGCATCATGACCCAAATCGCCCTCAGGTTGACGGTCCCAGCACAGCGGAGAACCAACATCCCTCCACAAACAAAGCTGCTGGCTGTGCTGCACCTGGTGGCCTCTGGTACCTTCCAACCAACAACTGCCAGAGTTGGTGGGGTCTCACAGCCAGCCCTATCAAAGTTCATCACAACCAATCCTGGATGCCATCCTCAGCTTCATATCCCAGTACCTTCACTTCCCCCACACTGCGCAGGAATAGCAGGAGACCAAACAATGCTTCTACACCATAGCCAGATTCCCAGACGTGTTGGGGACGATAGACTGCACACATGTCCCGCATATGCCCCCTACAGATACTGCACACCACTACCGCAACAGAAAGCACATGCATTCAATCAATGTGCTGGCAAGTGGACCACCAGGGACTCTTCACCAATGTCGCCACCAACTACCCAGGCAGTGTGCAAGATTCCTACATCTTACGACAGTCCGTCATCAACAAGTGCTTCCAGGATGGCACATATGGAACTAGACTGCTCGTTGGAAGTGCAAAATCAACAAACCACACACCTCAAGGCCACCATCACACATTGCACAACTGTGGGAATGCCCACATGACCAAACCACATACAACATGCCAATCAACATGCCCACCTACCAGACAGGACAACACCACTCCATGGTGATCCTGGGTGACCCCAACACACCATGCAGCCATATCATGGCACCACAGCCACACAACAGCTGAACACGTGTAGATATGGAATGCAGCCATGTCCGAAGGATGCAAGTGACCCGTGAATGGGAATGTACACAATGACGAGTGAGGCGTGGATGTGCAGGATCGATGTGGGTATGCAAACCACAAGTGTGTCCATGCAGGCCACAACGGCTGGTGACTCGAGAGTAGTGTAAAGTGTACGCAACCATGTCACACCAGGTCGTGGCCCCAATAGGGGAAATGTCACTTGCTGCATACCCCCCTGTGTGCATGAGCGTAGTGGGTGGTCCCTGAGTACGCCAGGGCTGCGCAGGGGTGTGGACAAAAACCCCATGGCGCAGAGCGTGGTTCTGTCCCAGAAAGGTCAATGTCACTGACAGGGCAGCGCCTTGCAGTCCGCCACAAGGCCATCGCTATGAGCAGCGGGGCATGCGACCCTGTGCGCCTGCTGCACCCCAGGACGCTGACTCCCAGACCAGGCTTGCCCTCCCCAGTGCCTCACCTGCCAAGACCCAGTCCCGCAATCTCTGCAGCCTCCGCAGACCATCGCTGGCCCCCACAACGCTGGCCCCCATTACTCCTTCCTCATTGACATACTCCACCAGCGTCACCTTCGTCACAGTAGGTCCCACATGTGGAACTGTGTCCCGAGTCCTGAATGGCAGTGACCCCTTGTATGTGGTGGCGTCCACAGCGCCAGACCCCCTTCGATCTGCGTGGCTTTTTTCCATATGACAGTCCGGCGACACGTGGTGCCACTAACCCTGTGCGCCGTGAGTGACTGTCAGCCTCTGGCGGAAACATCATTGGTGTCTGAGACTGTGGCCTGAGGGTTGACATAAACAGTGGGCATATATGGACTTGGTGTCTGGCATGAGTCTGTGGCATTCATGTCCGTCATGTTGCCGGACACAGCGGGCATGTGCCCTCTGCATCATGCCATGGGGGGTCCACCTTCCATTGTCCACCGAGACACTCCGCGACCAGCTCCTGTTACATCTACGGATATCTGCTCTGCCCCATGACCCTACCCCAGACTCCCGCGGTCAGCGTCCCATGGTGGTGGGCCCGTGTCGGCCGCAGTGCATCCGGGTCCACGAACCCTTTACGACTCAAGTCATCCCTCCTTGTTGTTCAGACATTGCATTTCTGGATGTGTGATGACTGATGCACTTGTTGCTGGCACCAGCTACTCCCTGGGGGCTGGCTTACACTCACCCCACACACAGCTAGCACAGGCGTCACTAGATTATTGGGCCTGCCATCACATCCTGCCGAACCAAGTATTGACTCTTTTCTCCCTGCACTGTCATAGGTGATCAAGGATATGTATTCTGCCCTTGGATGATGACACCCCTCCGAGACCTGAACACACCTGCCTAGAGGCAGTACAATGCAGCCCACATACGCACCACGGACATCGTTGAACGCACTCTTGGCGTGTTGAAGTTACGTTTCAGATGCCTGGATGGCACAGGTGGAAAGCTCTTGTACAGCCCGGAGATCATGTGCAAGATGATCGTTGTATGTTGTGTATTGCACAACATCTGTGTACCCACCAATGCCCCATGGATCACAGTTCCAGAAGTACCGGACAATGATGTGGATGATGGAGCAGGTGGCCCACATCCCACTGCAGCTGCGGCAGGAATGGCCCCGTAGGGACACCATCATTGACAATTACTTCTCATGAGCATGTGACATTGTGGCCGTCCCTGGCAATCATGGGACAGTACGAGTTGCCCACAAACACAGCATGTGTGAATAAAACATATTTGCAGGTTGCAGGTTGTACTTGTACATTGACATGTCACAGTTTCCTGCTGTGCCAGATGTGATTTGCCATGTTGGGCACATTGGCAGCACCAGTTGTATCCTGTGTTCTGTTGTGGAGGTGTTGCTGTTTGTTCCAGGATGTTGTCAATGTCGAGGTGCACTTCTACTTATGTGCGTATTCTGCCCAGTGGTTGATTCGCTTGGGCGGCTCTGATTTGTCTGCCACTTGTTCCTTTCAGGCGGTGTGCCCGTCATTTCTGTGCTTCCATGGTGATGAGATGTTGCAGACTTGGGTGACTTGTGCTCTTTGTCGAGTTGTGCCTCTTGGGCATGGTCTGCCCACAGATGTGCCAAT
Organism: Lissotriton helveticus; assembly: GCF_964261635.1. NCBI lineage: Eukaryota > Metazoa > Chordata > Amphibia > Caudata > Salamandridae > Lissotriton > Lissotriton helveticus. The sequence continues at coordinate 321,969,823 of NC_136061.1, forward strand.
GACGTCAGGGGTTGTTTGTGCAGGTGGTTGTGTCCAAGTGTGACCTGCTCCTTCCCGGTTGTGGTCTGCACTCAGGACCTCAGTGTCTTGCTGTGTGAATTATCATGGTGATTGCACTGCCGCCATGCTACTAGTCATGTTGTGTCTCTAGCACTGTCAGTGTGACTGACGTATGTGCATGTTTGCTGTGTTTCTCACGTGTGTATGTGTTGGTTGTGTGCTTGTTGAAGTGTTGTGTGGGTGCCCCTTTGGGCACAGGGGGTACATGGGACTACTTGGTGTTTGTGTGTGTTCCATTGTGCCCGTCTCCCCCCATCCACCCACTCCCTGGTCAGTATATTCTTGGGTGTTCATCCATAGGGATTGGGGGGCACATGTTGTCCTCTGCAGTAGCTCAGGGTGCATCTGTTTTACTACGCAGTCAATTTCCTTTTTGGTGGCAATTTCTGTCTGCTGTTCTTGTGGTTTTTCCCGCATTACGCATGGGGATTGCTGTCCTCGCACTGGTTGTCAATGTTTTCTTATCGCATTTGGGCACATCGCGTCTTTTTCCGCGTTTTGGTTTGTGTTTTTATCTCCATCGCGGTAGTTGTATCGCGGACATTGGCCGCGGTTTCGGCGGTCTATCGCATGGTACCTCAGTTTTGTGAATTCCACGTTGACACAGGGTTATTTTCTCGCGATGGGCTGCGATGTGTAAAGTTGCATTAGCATGTTTTGGTGCTATTTAGCATAAGTTCTTGTGAATATACCCCTGAGTGTTTTCTATTAACTTGTAAGGGGCATTTTTTGCCTTCCTATTTGGAGCTGCCAGAATGTTTCCAGTGGTCCGGAACAGGAATAGGTACATTGGAACGTCTCTCCTTAATGAGGCTCCCATTGACCAACAGCCCACTATCCAATTGGTGGTTGGTTAATGACTTCCATTGGCAGAGTTAGCGGACACTCTGTTGGTGGAACCCTTATTGTTCACCCAATCAAAATAGAGTAGGCAGAGAGTGGGTACCAGACAACATACTCCTGCATGTTTGGGTCACAGTACCTCCTCCACCAAACAAGCTCCAGAATTGTCTGCAGGATTTCTTAGAAAGATAACATGACTGTATTCCAGCTGCAAATGACGATGGAATACCTTTTCAGCTTTTCAAGAATTTTCTAAAGCAACACATATTAGTGATGCTTTTTGTCTTTGCCAGTGTCTTAGCTAGCCCTTTGACTGGCCGTGGTGGTTCCTGCATTTGCTGCCTTTCGACGAGTGCAGTAAAGAGCGGGGGGTGGATTGCCACCCCGAGACTGCAGGTAAGTGCAGGGTAGGCCGTGCCCCCACAACCCGTGCCACCAGGGGCGGACCACCCACACCCGCCGCACCTTTGCTACACTACTGGTCTTGTGCTTTTCATGGTTTTACAGAAAAGACTTGACCACTAATGTTCCTGCATTTGAAATTATTGACCATAACGTGAAAGATTTTGCAAGGACTGTCGTTTCCGCCTGGGCTGATATAGCTGGATTTTTGAGTAAAAACAGATGAACAATTGGCAACTAAATCCTTGAGCACTAAACACATTGATTTCAAGAGAATGCATTGCTTTACTGCTAAGCAGTGGAGCGTAGCAAGTGCAGAAAAAATTGAATCGGTCTTTAAAAAGAAAAAAAGTTAGGGAGCATATTCACAAGGTGTTTGCCCCACCAGAACATCAATTCTTTTGATGTTCTTGTGATGCTCTACACCATATTTCCAAAGTGAGTTTTGTTGATTAACGCTGCTTTGTAAATATGGTACCCTTTCATGCAGGCATCTGCGTGAAAGGGGCATACAATGGGTGTTGCTGTGGGCGGTCCATCGCAACACCCATTGCTTTTTGACGATGCTGCAGATTTAAACGGAGATGTACATCTGAGGCTGCCCCAAAAACTAATGCCATGCAGTAGCAGGCATTGCAATGGTGCAATAAGGAGAAATACTTTAATTTCTTCTCTTGTTTGCAAGATGCCATTTATGATTGTTATGTCATAAACAGTCATTAAAAAAATAATGATATGCAAAATCCATCCGTGCTGCACAGTGCAGCACACACATTTTCCGTAGGGCAGTGCCCCAGGTCTTCCTGCAGCGCTGCTTACGAAAAAAAGAAAAGGGCAGGAATACACCGTATCCATCAGATATGGCGCATTCCTGTCCTTTTACCCTGCACCATCGCACAATGGGCTGTGCGCCAACACAGGCAACTTTGCACCATGGTGCAAGGGTGCCTGTGTTGCGGGGATGATTATTTTTGTACACAGAGAAAAGCCTTCCTGAGTGTGAGAATCACAAGAGGCTTTCACCTCTTTCTATGTGTGCTGCAGAAAGCAAAAGGAAAAACGTGGAGAAATAAAGATGTTTCTCCTCAATGTGCCTCACTTTTTGGTGCTGCCTTAAATGTACGATTTCTTGTAAATCTGGGGCAGTGTCAAAAAGCCATTGATGTTGCTGGGAGCGTGCCCAGCAACGCCCATTGCACACACCTTTAATGCACAAAACTGCTTTAAAGGGAACAATATTTATGAAGCACTAAGCCAAAAAAGTGGCTTAGTGCTGCCTTGTAAATATGGAGCAGGCTCCTGCACCACTGAACGTCACAAAAAGTGATGTTCCGACGATGCAAGGGGCCTCATAAATGAGGCCCATAGGTGTTGCAAATCACCAATATTGATTGATTATGTGCAGGAAGGGACACCTTCCTGCACATAAACAATCAATCAATCAATCATTGCATTTCTAAAGTGCGCTACATACCTGTGAGGGTCTCAAGGCGCTGGGGGGGTCGGGGGGGCTGCTACTGATCAAAGAGCCAGGTCTTGAGAAGTCTTCTGAAGGCCAGCAGGTCCTGAGTCTGTCGTAGGGAGAGTGTTCCAGGTCTTGGCGGCGAGGTAGGAGAAGGATCTGCCGCCGCCGGTGGATTTCCAGATACGAGGAACTGTGGCGAGGGCAAGGTTGGCTGAGCGGAGGCTTCGGGTGGGGGTGTGGAAGCTGAGTCGGTTGTTGAGGTATGTGGGTCCGGTGTTGTGTAGTGCTTTGTGTGCGTGGATGATGAGGATGAAGGGGATCCTCTTGTTGACGGGAGCCAGAGTGTTGAAGCAGGACGCGGAGATGGCGTTGACTTGCCTGGTCATGGTGAGGGAGGAGTCGAGGAGGACCCCCAGGTTGCGTCGTGGTCTGTGGGTTTCGGGGCTGTGCCTAGCGCTGTAGGCCACCAAGAGTCGTCCCAGTCCGATGGGGTGGGTCCGGGAATGAGGACCTCCGTCTTGTCTGAATTCAGCTTCAGTCTGCTGTCCTTCATCCAGTTGGCTACGGCCTTCATTCCTCTGTGGAGGTTGGCTTTGGCGGTGTGGGGGTCTTCGGTGAGGGATATGATCAGCTGGGTGTCGTCGGTGTAGGAGATGATGTTGACGTTATGTTGTCGTGCGACGTGGGCGAGCGGTGCCATGTAGATATTGAACAGCGTTGGTCTAAGGGAGGATCCCTATGGGACGCCGCAGATGATCTCGGTGGTTTTTGAGCGGAAGGGTGGGAGGCGGACGCTCTGGGTTCTGCTGGAGAGGAAGGATGTGGTCCAGGCCAGGGCCTTCTCTTGGATTCCGGCGTCATGGAGGCGTGCCGATAGGGTGCGGTGGCAGACTTTCTCTGCAATGCAATTCTCTGCAATGCAGACACCTTTGCACTATGGTGCAGGGGTGCCTGCGTTGGTGCTAGGCAGCTGTTTTGGCATCAGCTCTAGGGAAAAAATAGAAGTTCACTGTATTGTTGTAAATACAGCGCATCCCTGTGTTTTGGAAATGACGGAGCAAGTTGTTGCAAAATTTGCTGCAGCTCTGCACTCCGTCACTTCTTTGTACATTTTCCACTAAGTCTGGCAGCTGAGATCTGGACTGATTGCAATGTTGTATCTCCTTGCCATGATGGTCCTTGTTAGACTTGGCATCTTTTGGCAGGTTTTCCCTGAGTTTTTGCTTTCTGACCTCCCGGTTATAACTCTTTTTTTGCTGGTATAATGACTCTGAGCACTGTTCTCCCTTCTGACCAGGGGCTGGGGGTGGCTCTAGGAGACAGGATGAGTCAGCGCAGGGCTGAATAGACCCATCTACATGTAGAGTGGTGGGAGGGGGAGCACCTGGGACCTGAATAGGGCTGTGCCTGTCTTCCACAACGCTGGTTCCACCTCCTGTGGTGAGTCTGATGTCCCTGGCCTACACTGTCAAAAGAAAAGCAGGAGTCTTGTTAACAAAGGGCTCCAAGGCTGAACAGAACTTGTTTGGGCTTGGCACAGGATCCTCTGCCTTCAGAGGACAAAAGATGTGGTGGTATAAATATTGGGGCACAAACTCCAGAACTTTAGAACTCTTTGGGATCAAGAAGACTTCCTAGAAGAGCTAAAAAACGGTGATGGATCAAGCCCTGATCTGTTGACTGGGTAGTAGTGTTCTGAATAACTCAGATACTCTGTCCATCACCACCCCCTTTTGAAATTATTTTGGCCACCATGAGTGTGGAAGGGTATGCTCAGACATGAGTCCCTTGCTGACTGCACCATCAGGATTCAAGCAAGCCGGGCCGAAGACGGCTGTAATGCCAGAAACCGGTCCCCGGAAGCTTGTTTCCTTTCCAGTGAAGAATTGGCTTGGTAGTTTGGTCTGCCCTGTTCCCATGATGCACTGGGCCAGGGACAGACTAATTTGCATATAGCCAGGTTCTGAACTGGGATGGTGCAGTGAGCTAAAAAACGGTGATGGATCAAGCCCTGATCTGTTGACTGGGTAGTAGTGTTCTGAATAACTCAGATACTCTGTCCATCACCACCCCCTTTTGAAATTATTTTGGCCACCATGAGTGTGGAAGGGTATGCTCAGACATGAGTCCCTTGCTGACTGCACCATCAGGATTCAAGCAAGCCGGGCCGAAGACGGCTGTAATGCCAGAAACCGGTCCCCGGAAGCTTGTTTCCTTTCCAGTGAAGAATTGGCTTGGTAGTTTGGTCTGCCCTGTTCCCATGATGCACTGGGCCAGGGACAGACTAATTTGCATATAGCCAGGTTCTGAACTGGGATGGTGCAGTGAGCTAAAAAACGGTGATGGATCAAGCCCTGATCTGTTGACTGGGTAGTAGTGTTCTGAATAACTCAGATACTCTGTCCATCACCACCCCCTTTTGAAATTATTTTGGCCACCATGAGTGTGGAAGGGTATGCTCAGACATGAGTCCCTTGCTGACTGCACCATCAGGATTCAAGCAAGCCGGGCCGAAGACGGCTGTAATGCCAGAAACCGGTCCCCGGAAGCTTGTTTCCTTTCCAGTGAAGAATTGGCTTGGTAGTTTGGTCTGCCCTGTTCCCATGATGCACTGGGCCAGGGACAGACTAATTTGCATATAGCCAGGTTCTGAACTGGGATGGTGCAGTGAGCTAAAAAACGGTGATGGATCAAGCCCTGATCTGTTGACTGGGTAGTAGTGTTCTGAATAACTCAGATACTCTGTCCATCACCACCCCCTTTTGAAATTATTTTGGCCACCATGAGTGTGAAAGGGTATGCTCAGACATGAGTCCCTTGCTGACTGCACCATCAGGATTCAAGCAAGCCGGGCCGAAGACGGCTGTAATGCCAGAAACCGGTCCCCGGAAGCTTGTTTCCTTTCCAGTGAAGAATTGGCTTGGTAGTTTGGTCTGCCCTGTTCCCATGATGCACTGGGCCAGGGACAGACTAATTTGCATATAGCCAGGTTCTGAACTGGGATGGTGCAGTGAGCTAAAAAACGGTGATGGATCAAGCCCTGATCTGTTGACTGGGTAGTAGTGTTCTGAATAACTCAGATACTCTGTCCATCACCACCCCCTTTTGAAATTATTTTGGCCACCATGAGTGTGGAAGGGTATGCTCAGACATGAGTCCCTTGCTGACTGCACCATCAGGATTCAAGCAAGCCGGGCCGAAGACGGCTGTAATGCCAGAAACCGGTCCCCGGAAGCTTGTTTCCTTTCCAGTGAAGAATTGGCTTGGTAGTTTGGTCTGCCCTGTTCCCATGATGCACTGGGCCAGGGACAGACTAATTTGCATATAGCCAGGTTCTGAACTGGGATGGTGCAGTGAGCTAAAAAACGGTGATGGATCAAGCCCTGATCTGTTGACTGGGTAGTAGTGTTCTGAATAACTCAGATACTCTGTCCATCACCACCCCCTTTTGAAATTATTTTGGCCACCATGAGTGTGGAAGGGTATGCTCAGACATGAGTCCCTTGCTGACTGCACCATCAGGATTCAAGCAAGCCGGGCCGAAGACGGCTGTAATGCCAGAAACCGGTCCCCGGAAGCTTGTTTCCTTTCCAGTGAAGAATTGGCTTGGTAGTTTGGTCTGCCCTGTTCCCATGATGCACTGGGCCAGGGACAGACTAATTTGCATATAGCCAGGTTCTGAACTGGGATGGTGCAGTGAGCTAAAAAACGGTGATGGATCAAGCCCTGATCTGTTGACTGGGTAGTAGTGTTCTGAATAACTCAGATACTCTGTCCATCACCACCCCCTTTTGAAATTATTTTGGCCACCATGAGTGTGGAAGGGTATGCTCAGACATGAGTCCCTTGCTGACTGCACCATCAGGATTCAAGCAAGCCGGGCCGAAGACGGCTGTAATGCCAGAAACCGGTCCCCGGAAGCTTGTTTCCTTTCCAGTGAAGAATTGGCTTGGTAGTTTGGTCTGCCCTGTTCCCATGATGCACTGGGCCAGGGACAGACTAATTTGCATATAGCCAGGTTCTGAACTGGGATGGTGCAGTGAGCTAAAAAACGGTGATGGATCAAGCCCTGATCTGTTGACTGGGTAGTAGTGTTCTGAATAACTCAGATACTCTGTCCATCACCACCCCCTTTTGAAATTATTTTGGCCACCATGAGTGTGGAAGGGTATGCTCAGACATGAGTCCCTTGCTGACTGCACCATCAGGATTCAAGCAAGCCGGGCCGAAGACGGCTGTAATGCCAGAAACCGGTCCCCGGAAGCTTGTTTCCTTTCCAGTGAAGAATTGGCTTGGTAGTTTGGTCTGCCCTGTTCCCATGATGCACTGGGCCAGGGACAGACTAATTTGCATATAGCCAGGTTCTGAACTGGGATGGTGCAGTGAGCTAAAAAACGGTGATGGATCAAGCCCTGATCTGTTGACTGGGTAGTAGTGTTCTGAATAACTCAGATACTCTGTCCATCACCACCCCCTTTTGAAATTATTTTGGCCACCATGAGTGTGGAAGGGTATGCTCAGACATGAGTCCCTTGCTGACTGCACCATCAGGATTCAAGCAAGCCGGGCCGAAGACGGCTGTAATGCCAGAAACCGGTCCCCGGAAGCTTGTTTCCTTTCCAGTGAAGAATTGGCTTGGTAGTTTGGTCTGCCCTGTTCCCATGATGCACTGGGCCAGGGACAGACTAATTTGCATATAGCCAGGTTCTGAACTGGGATGGTGCAGTGAGCTAAAAAACGGTGATGGATCAAGCCCTGATCTGTTGACTGGGTAGTAGTGTTCTGAATAACTCAGATACTCTGTCCATCACCACCCCCTTTTGAAATTATTTTGGCCACCATGAGTGTGGAAGGGTATGCTCAGACATGAGTCCCTTGCTGACTGCACCATCAGGATTCAAGCAAGCCGGGCCGAAGACGGCTGTAATGCCAGAAACCGGTCCCCGGAAGCTTGTTTCCTTTCCAGTGAAGAATTGGCTTGGTAGTTTGGTCTGCCCTGTTCCCATGATGCACTGGGCCAGGGACAGACTAATTTGCATATAGCCAGGTTCTGAACTGGGATGGTGCAGTGAGCAAAAAAACGGTGATGGATCAAGCCCTGATCTGTTGACTGGGTAGTAGTGTTCTGAATAACTCAGATACTCTGTCCATCACCACCCCCTTTTGAAATTATTTTGGCCACCATGAGTGTGGAAGGGTATGCTCAGACATGAGTCCCTTGCTGACTGCACCATCAGGATTCAAGCAAGCCGGGCCGAAGACGGCTGTAATGCCAGAAACCGGTCCCCGGAAGCTTGTTTCCTTTCCAGTGAAGAATTGGCTTGGTAGTTTGGTCTGCCCTGTTCCCATGATGCACTGGGCCAGGGACAGACTAATTTGCATATAGCCAGGTTCTGAACTGGGATGGTGCAGTGAGCTAAAAAACGGTGATGGATCAAGCCCTGATCTGTTGACTGGGTAGTAGTGTTCTGAATAACTCAGATACTCTGTCCATCACCACCCCCTTTTGAAATTATTTTGGCCACCATGAGTGTGGAAGGGTATGCTCAGACATGAGTCCCTTGCTGACTGCACCATCAGGATTCAAGCAAGCCGGGCCGAAGACGGCTGTAATGCCAGAAACCGGTCCCCGGAAGCTTGTTTCCTTTCCAGTGAAGAATTGGCTTGGTAGTTTGGTCTGCCCTGTTCCCATGATGCACTGGGCCAGGGACAGACTAATTTGCATATAGCCAGGTTCTGAACTGGGATGGTGCAGTGAGCTAAAAAACGGTGATGGATCAAGCCCTGATCTGTTGACTGGGTAGTAGTGTTCTGAATAACTCAGATACTCTGTCCATCACCACCCCCTTTTGAAATTATTTTGGCCACCATGAGTGTGGAAGGGTATGCTCAGACATGAGTCCCTTGCTGACTGCACCATCAGGATTCAAGCAAGCCGGGCCGAAGACGGCTGTAATGCCAGAAACCGGTCCCCGGAAGCTTGTTTCCTTTCCAGTGAAGAATTGGCTTGGTAGTTTGGTCTGCCCTGTTCCCATGATGCACTGGGCCAGGGACAGACTAATTTGCATATAGCCAGGTTCTGAACTGGGATGGTGCAGTGAGCTAAAAAACGGTGATGGATCAAGCCCTGATCTGTTGACTGGGTAGTAGTGTTCTGAATAACTCAGATACTCTGTCCATCACCACCCCCTTTTGAAATTATTTTGGCCACCATGAGTGTGGAAGGGTATGCTCAGACATGAGTCCCTTGCTGACTGCACCATCAGGATTCAAGCAAGCCGGGCCGAAGACGGCTGTAATGCCAGAAACCGGTCCCCGGAAGCTTGTTTCCTTTCCAGTGAAGAATTGGCTTGGTAGTTTGGTCTGCCCTGTTCCCATGATGCACTGGGCCAGGGACAGACTAATTTGCATATAGCCAGGTTCTGAACTGGGATGGTGCAGTGAGCTAAAAAACGGTGATGGATCAAGCCCTGATCTGTTGACTGGGTAGTAGTGTTCTGAATAACTCAGATACTCTGTCCATCACCACCCCCTTTTGAAATTATTTTGGCCACCATGAGTGTGGAAGGGTATGCTCAGACATGAGTCCCTTGCTGACTGCACCATCAGGATTCAAGCAAGCCGGGCCGAAGACGGCTGTAATGCCAGAAACCGGTCCCCGGAAGCTTGTTTCCTTTCCAGTGAAGAATTGGCTTGGTAGTTTGGTCTGCCCTGTTCCCATGATGCACTGGGCCAGGGACAGACTAATTTGCATATAGCCAGGTTCTGAACTGGGATGGTGCAGTGAGCTAAAAAACGGTGATGGATCAAGCCCTGATCTGTTGACTGGGTAGTAGTGTTCTGAATAACTCAGATACTCTGTCCATCACCACCCCCTTTTGAAATTATTTTGGCCACCATGAGTGTGGAAGGGTATGCTCAGACATGAGTCCCTTGCTGACTGCACCATCAGGATTCAAGCAAGCCGGGCCGAAGACGGCTGTAATGCCAGAAACCGGTCCCCGGAAGCTTGTTTCCTTTCCAGTGAAGAATTGGCTTGGTAGTTTGGTCTGCCCTGTTCCCATGATGCACTGGGCCAGGGACAGACTAATTTGCATATAGCCAGGTTCTGAACTGGGATGGTGCAGTGAGCTAAAAAACGGTGATGGATCAAGCCCTGATCTGTTGACTGGGTAGTAGTGTTCTGAATAACTCAGATACTCTGTCCATCACCACCCCCTTTTGAAATTATTTTGGCCACCATGAGTGTGGAAGGGTATGCTCAGACATGAGTCCCTTGCTGACTGCACCATCAGGATTCAAGCAAGCCGGGCCGAAGACGGCTGTAATGCCAGAAACCGGTCCCCGGAAGCTTGTTTCCTTTCCAGTGAAGAATTGGCTTGGTAGTTTGGTCTGCCCTGTTCCCATGATGCACTGGGCCAGGGACAGACTAATTTGCATATAGCCAGGTTCTGAACTGGGATGGTGCAGTGAGCTAAAAAACGGTGATGGATCAAGCCCTGATCTGTTGACTGGGTAGTAGTGTTCTGAATAACTCAGATACTCTGTCCATCACCACCCCCTTTTGAAATTATTTTGGCCACCATGAGTGTGGAAGGGTATGCTCAGACATGAGTCCCTTGCTGACTGCACCATCAGGATTCAAGCAAGCCGGGCCGAAGACGGCTGTAATGCCAGAAACCGGTCCCCGGAAGCTTGTTTCCTTTCCAGTGAAGAATTGGCTTGGTAGTTTGGTCTGCCCTGTTCCCATGATGCACTGGGCCAGGGACAGACTAATTTGCATATAGCCAGGTTCTGAACTGGGATGGTGCAGTGAGCTAAAAAACGGTGATGGATCAAGCCCTGATCTGTTGACTGGGTAGTAGTGTTCTGAATAACTCAGATACTCTGTCCATCACCACCCCCTTTTGAAATTATTTTGGCCACCATGAGTGTGGAAGGGTATGCTCAGACATGAGTCCCTTGCTGACTGCACCATCAGGATTCAAGCAAGCCGGGCCGAAGACGGCTGTAATGCCAGAAACCGGTCCCCGGAAGCTTGTTTCCTTTCCAGTGAAGAATTGGCTTGGTAGTTTGGTCTGCCCTGTTCCCATGATGCACTGGGCCAGGGACAGACTAATTTGCATATAGCCAGGTTCTGAACTGGGATGGTGCAGTGAGCTAAAAAACGGTGATGGATCAAGCCCTGATCTGTTGACTGGGTAGTAGTGTTCTGAATAACTCAGATACTCTGTCCATCACCACCCCCTTTTGAAATTATTTTGGCCACCATGAGTGTGGAAGGGTATGCTCAGACATGAGTCCCTTGCTGACTGCACCATCAGGATTCAAGCAAGCCGGGCCGAAGACGGCTGTAATGCCAGAAACCGGTCCCCGGAAGCTTGTTTCCTTTCCAGTGAAGAATTGGCTTGGTAGTTTGGTCTGCCCTGTTCCCATGATGCACTGGGCCAGGGACAGACTAATTTGCATATAGCCAGGTTCTGAACTGGGATGGTGCAGTGAGCTAAAAAACGGTGATGGATCAAGCCCTGATCTGTTGACTGGGTAGTAGTGTTCTGAATAACTCAGATACTCTGTCCATCACCACCCCCTTTTGAAATTATTTTGGCCACCATGAGTGTGGAAGGGTATGCTCAGACATGAGTCCCTTGCTGACTGCACCATCAGGATTCAAGCAAGCCGGGCCGAAGACGGCTGTAATGCCAGAAACCGGTCCCCGGAAGCTTGTTTCCTTTCCAGTGAAGAATTGGCTTGGTAGTTTGGTCTGCCCTGTTCCCATGATGCACTGGGCCAGGGACAGACTAATTTGCATATAGCCAGGTTCTGAACTGGGATGGTGCAGTGAGCTAAAAAACGGTGATGGATCAAGCCCTGATCTGTTGACTGGGTAGTAGTGTTCTGAATAACTCAGATACTCTGTCCATCACCACCCCCTTTTGAAATTATTTTGGCCACCATGAGTGTGGAAGGGTATGCTCAGACATGAGTCCCTTGCTGACTGCACCATCAGGATTCAAGCAAGCCGGGCCGAAGACGGCTGTAATGCCAGAAACCGGTCCCCGGAAGCTTGTTTCCTTTCCAGTGAAGAATTGGCTTGGTAGTTTGGTCTGCCCTGTTCCCATGATGCACTGGGCCAGGGACAGACTAATTTGCATATAGCCAGGTTCTGAACTGGGATGGTGCAGTGAGCTAAAAAACGGTGATGGATCAAGCCCTGATCTGTTGACTGGGTAGTAGTGTTCTGAATAACTCAGATACTCTGTCCATCACCACCCCCTTTTGAAATTATTTTGGCCACCATGAGTGTGGAAGGGTATGCTCAGACATGAGTCCCTTGCTGACTGCACCATCAGGATTCAAGCAAGCCGGGCCGAAGACGGCTGTAATGCCAGAAACCGGTCCCCGGAAGCTTGTTTCCTTTCCAGTGAAGAATTGGCTTGGTAGTTTGGTCTGCCCTGTTCCCATGATGCACTGGGCCAGGGACAGACTAATTTGCATATAGCCAGGTTCTGAACTGGGATGGTGCAGTGAGCTAAAAAACGGTGATGGATCAAGCCCTGATCTGTTGACTGGGTAGTAGTGTTCTGAATAACTCAGATACTCTGTCCATCACCACCCCCTTTTGAAATTATTTTGGCCACCATGAGTGTGGAAGGGTATGCTCAGACATGAGTCCCTTGCTGACTGCACCATCAGGATTCAAGCAAGCCGGGCCGAAGACGGCTGTAATGCCAGAAACCGGTCCCCGGAAGCTTGTTTCCTTTCCAGTGAAGAATTGGCTTGGTAGTTTGGTCTGCCCTGTTCCCATGATGCACTGGGCCAGGGACAGACTAATTTGCATATAGCCAGGTTCTGAACTGGGATGGTGCAGTGAGCTAAAAAACGGTGATGGATCAAGCCCTGATCTGTTGACTGGGTAGTAGTGTTCTGAATAACTCAGATACTCTGTCCATCACCACCCCCTTTTGAAATTATTTTGGCCACCATGAGTGTGGAAGGGTATGCTCAGACATGAGTCCCTTGCTGACTGCACCATCAGGATTCAAGCAAGCCCTGAGCCGACTATCCGGCTAGGTACGAGACGCTCCCTTGTCTGTGCGTCACGCGCGGTTAGGACACTCCACCGTGATTGGTCCTCGTGCGACGAGCCCCCTTTTGTCATACTAGCACTAAGCGACTGCACCGCGAGCATCGACAGATGCAGCGAGACAGCCAGGAAGACTGACGGCAGCTGCCTTTTCTCGAAGAGGTATGAGTTGGGGTTTCCATCAGACCCTTGAACCATTCACCCCGCGTGCACGTCTTACTTTAACTTTCTAACTGTTGACAGAGTTGTAATGCAACCTCGACACCTAATGGCGTTTTGTTTAATATGAACACCGCGTGCACGTTTTACCGATCTGTCTGACTTTCGACAGAGTTGTAATCCAACCTCTACGCCTGCATAGCATCTAATGGCGTTTTTTGTTTAATAATTCCAGAAAGACGCAATCTGCGCTTTGGGACGCGAGGAGCGATCCCTTTGACCACACCTGACACGGCGATGTGTACCCTTCAATGAGGAACACCGTCCAAGTAAGTCCTCCCCCTGTCTTCACTCGACCCAGTCCGGGCCCACAGCCTGACTCAGTCCACTGAGACTTTCCTCTAATTTATGTATTACAGAAATCATAGGAGCACACTAAGGCCCACTATCAGACGGTATAGATGTCAACCGTCCTTTGATGTATCTAAAACCCCTTTCTTTCACCCTACAACTTTATCGACTAATCACCACAGTAATTTAATTTTAGCCTTTGCATTGTTTTATAGGCTCTCTAACTACTATCCTGACGAAGACCCCAACATGAGGCCTTAATAACCCTTTAGCGTACATGGGGGGTCGAAACGTAGAACTACGCCAATCCAACACACCATAGGATTTAAAAGAAAAACTGATTCATACCTATGTGTGATGTTATTTGGGAACTTTTTTCATGCATTCGATTGTAAAGGCGTTTCTGATTTTAACGCGATGTTCTTAAAAAGTCACAGCACCTTTACCCTGTCCCTCACATCTTTTACACACCCTTTCCCCTCTTCACAGAGAGCACTTTGAATGTAATGATTCTACAATTACATTGAAGTAATCTGTATGCACGTGATAGTAATTGTTGCAAAATAATGAAATAATAACCTTGCATAAATAAATGCCACTTGAGGTTTTGAATATTGCAAATTTCTTTAAAAATTCCATTTCAATTGGTCAAAAGTTTGTGGTGAATGTCTGTACAAACAAATATTTAAGTGATTCTTGGTACTAGTGAAACCATAACTCGGACCCAATCTCTTTTGTACTGTTCTATGGACCCAGGTCCCCGAGTTGTTAAGGGCCCACCCCTTTATTACTCATACTCATCCCGTACCGAAGCCTTGGTCTACCGACATCGGTGCCATCGACTCTAGTTCATTAGCAGACGACAGCGCTTCCGCAACGATGACACTGCTGCTTGCACCGTGACCTGCCAGCACCGTGACGAGCACCGCCTTCATCTCACACTGTGACCCTGATCTCACCGACGATGCCCTCTGATGCCGCCCTCTGACACTGCCACCGAGCTGCTGCTCGCACAGCGACCTGAGGGCAGCGCACGCCCCACCGCTGCACTTCGCACCACAGCACCAGACACCTGCCGATGCCAGCACTCCTGACTTTAACAAAGAGGAGTTCGATCTGCAACGCGTGTGACTTTGAGGGCCCCGACGACTCCTGCACCCACCTCCGGAACGGACGCCTGCAGACGCCGTGTTTTCGAAGCTCACTGAGAGGCCGCCGATGCCCTACATTTCTAAAAGGTACTGTTGCGGGTCTTCCCAACCCCGTAGCTGGGCCACGACGCCGCGGTCAGCCAGAACTGTTTGGATTTGTTTGGTCACAACGCCGTAATAGCCCCGGACAGAGCTATCGACATCAAGGAACTGTGTTTTAAGGTTATTTTGATAACTGACGATTTCTAAGTACTGTATTGTGGATTTTTATCGTTTTGGTCTCGTTTTAAGCATATAAAAATATTGGATATTTTTCTAAACTGGTGTGGTGTCCTTTTGGAGTGCTTACACAGTATTACTGTTGGTTATGTGCAAATGCTTTACACACTGCCTCTAAGATAAGCCTGATTGCTCATGCCAAGCTACCAAGGGGGTGAGCACGGGTTATTTTAGGAGTGTAATCCTGAATAGTAAGAAGGGTCCCTATTTGGACAAAGGTGCCAACCCTTGCCAACTAGAGACCCCCATTTCTAACAGTCCTGATATATTGCATTGCAGGAGACAGTCTGTCAGATATGGAAGCATTTACAATTGGGATTGTATGGGAAAAGAAGAACATATACATAATACATTTTAGGACTAGAAGAGGAAGAAAATATGGGCTGATGGAATAAATTTTTTCCGAAAGAGTTGGCCCTTCATTGAGCTTCAAGCCCAGATTCTTCACGCAAGTAAACGGTGTGAGTTTGTCACCCAGACAAGAAGACCTGAAAGGAAGGTCCCATATGTGAGTGGCTCTGAAAGAAAACAATAGTTTGGTTTTCCCTCCATTTAGTTTTAGCTTGTGGGAATATATCCATGCATTAACTTACTGGAAGTAGTTTAGCTAGAAAGAGGATTTGTGAATCGTTAACATGGGAGGATAAACCGAAGGATTGAATGAGGAGTGCTAAAGGGACTATCTAAATATTAACTGACAGGGGAGTTATATGGATCCTTGAGGAACTCCGCATTTTAATGACTTTATCTCTGAAAAAAGGTGCCATGGAAACTTGGATTTTCCTATTCAATAGGTAATGACTGAACCTTTCAAGCACTATGTCTTTGAGTCCAAAGAGTTGCAAATGATTTAACATCAGCTAATGATCTACCATGATGAAGACGGTGGAAAATAATAGACCTGGACCTGGATGCTGCGCTGACTGGGGCTGTGACCAGCTGTGGAACCTGTAGCAATTCTTCTGCACAATATGGGGAGCTATACATGATCCCCTGGCCCATGACAGTCCCCTCAGGCGCCAGACAGGCCCCTAGTCACCTACATTCTGCATTCCTGCACTGCAGTTTACCACCTGCTCTAAGGTGGTGTTAAAATGTATAAAAAAAGAGGCATGTAATGATCTAGAATTTCTGTGATGGAGGACCTAGTAAAACTAGGCCCAAATGGTTTCCTATGTACCAGGTTCAATGTGTCCTAATGACAGGATATTGGTGAAGGGTTACTGGCCATATTCTATTCCGCCCTCCCTGGAATCAACACACCCACAACACATTACCATAATAAGTCCCTTTCAAAAGATTTGCAGAGTAAACAAGCAGAAAAACCACAGAAATTGGAGATCAAGAGTAAAAGACGCACAGGATTGAGTTCTTGCAGCAAAAATAATCTAAAAGACAGAACACTACAAATGATAAAAGAGCTCTAGCAATGCATAAGTAGAGTCTAGGAAAGAGAAAAGAGATCCTGAAATTAATGAAGAAATGACACAAAAAATGTCATACACAAGAGACTAGACTGGTGCCAATGAAGACTGAGCTCAAGGCTAAAGGATTTAAGATAAAAAGTGGTTCTGTCTTTAGAAAAAAAATTGAAGAGCCTTGAAAATTACCTAGGAAGTTTGCAGATATCCACAGTTGTGCCAATACATCCAAATGCCACATTAAACCACCTGGAATCACAGATAAATCGGTCCAGAGACTCAGTGAAAAGGCATGTAAAGGTGCACTGCTGAGACAGAAGTTGAAAAATTAACAGGTTTAATTGAGGACCTGATGAGTAAGAAACTGGAACTAAGGGCCTCAAACATAAAGCCATTTCACGTATACATTCAGGCTAGTACCCACTTAAAGTCCCTTAGACGTGCCAAAAGGTGCACGGAGAGTCCTATCAACTTTGAGAAACATTGCTAAATAAAATGCAGCACTGGCACCAGCAGAGAAGAAGACAAATAGATCTCTCAATGGACTGAACCATTGTGGCAGGGGTTCACAGGATTTTGACAGTGAGAAAAGCACTGATTTCACTTAAGCTCAATGGGGCATATGTATCAAATACTGTTTTTGCGATTCTCAAATAGTGATTTTTAGAGAATCGCTATTTGAGATGTAATTAAAAATTTGCAAATATTTCGCGATTTCTTGGCATTCCTTAATTGCGACTCACAAATTGTGATTAGCATTCCAGACATCCTGAAAACTGGTCAGGTTTCGCTGATCCTAAAGAAGATAACAGCTGACCCCTTGGACCAAAATAACTATCGGCCGATTCCCAACATATCTACGCTAGCCAAACTCTTGGAAAAATGTGTTAACTTACAGCTGAACAATCACATTGATAAATCCAACTTGCTTAACTAATTTCAATCTGGTTTCCGAGCAGGTCATAGTACAGAATCGGCCATGACTCACATAATTGATGATGCTCTAAAAATCCTGGACCAAAATTAAGCTTGTCTACCTATCCTACTAGACCTATTGTCTGCTTTTGACACCGTCAAACACGACAACTTGCTTGAACTCCTTAAACATAGAATGGGTTTGTCTGACATTGTATACAATTGGTTCGCCTCCTTCCTTCAAAACAGATCCCAAAAATTCAAAGTCAACCAATCCCTTTCCAATCCTTTGCCTGTAACTCTTGGAGTCCCACAATGCTCTTCTCTCTCAACGACCCGTTTCAATCTTTTTATGGAACCTCTTACTGATCTTGTCAGCTTCACCAAGATCCATTTTCATATGTATGCTGACTACACCCAAATATATATAAAGATCCACTCATTCGATGACATCAAATCTCTCAACTCCACCTTACAAAAAACCCAAACTTGGTCAAAAATCATCTGAAACTAAACTCCCTCAAAACGGAATTCCTCCTAATCGCCCCCCCCCCCTAACAAAACTCCCACTATCCTTGACTGGCTGAAGCACCTAACAGCTCTCAAAGGTCAACCACTCATCGTTGATCCAGCTAAATCACTTGGGATATTTCTCGACAGTAATCTAAAGATGCAGAAGCACATCAGCGCCTTCACTAAAGGAGCCAACTTCCACTTGAAGACCCTGCAAAAATTGAAACCCTTTCTACCAGCCTCTGATTTCAAACAAGCTGTTCAAGCCCTAGTAATACCTAGAGTGGAATACGGTGCTGTAACCCTATGCGGCCTCCCAAGATCATCGACTTCCCCATTAAGAGCCACTATCAACTCTGCTGCAAGACTCATCACTGTCTCAAAGAGAAACTCACACATATCACCTGGCCTTAGAGCCCTCAACTGGCTACCATTTGAAGCTAGAATTAATCTTAAAATCACTTGTATGACTCACAAAGCCCTTCACCACAATTCCCCGCTTTATCTAGCTCAGAAACTGGAGCTCTCTGCTGGCAGCAGAACCTCCAGGAGTGCCAAGACACTTCTTCTAAAACCACAACGATTTGCCATGAAAAAAACATATTCTCACTCATTCTCTGGTATGGCTCCTAGGATCTGGAACGTTTAACCCACAGAAACAAGAATGAACCCTTCCCCTGCCGCCTTAAAAAAAGAAGTGAAAGCGATCCTCTTGGCTTAATTCACGTGATCCTGTCCATACTGCTACCTTTTGTTTTATTGTTCCTATCTATGTATTTATCCTCAACTAGCTGACATTTGCCTTGTCAAGATTACTGACTTTACATGTTTGAGTTTTGTACCATGATTGCACCTATCCCTTGTTTATATTACATTTTTGGTTTCTTTCTTACATTTGTCTGTAAAGCGCTCTGATACTCGTAAGAGTCTTGTTTGCGCTATATAAAACAGTCAAAATAAATTTAAAAAAAATTAAGGAATGGCTACCCATTAATTCCTATGGGCCTAGAGGCCCATAGGCATGAATGGGAAGACATTCACAATTTACGAGTACCCATTAGGTACTCGCAAATTGCGAATGCAATTTCAAGGATGCAAGGGTGTCATAAGGACACCCTTTTGCACCCCTGAAATGAGCATGTTTGTACATTTAGCGCACATACATGCCCTAAAGGCTCCACATGGCACTTTGAAAAATGCCAAAAAGTGAATTTTTCAAAGAATTCGCAAATTACAACCAACTTGAAGTTGGTGGTAATTTGCGATTTCTTAAGGAGAAATTGCACAACTTGGGTGCTTTCTACATCGTACTTAAGGAATCGCAATTTGCGATTCCTTAAATGCATTCGCAAAATAGGGAATCGCAAATTTTGCGATTCCCTATTTTGCGAGGGCCTTTTGGGATGATACATCCAAAAATTATTTTTCCCATTCGCAAACAGACCGATTCTGAGAATCGGCCCGTTTGCGAAAGGGAAATGGGCTTCATACATATGGCCTTATGTCATGTGACAGTACAGTATCTGGCAAGACAGTCCGCAGGTTTGAAGAAGGAAGAGGTTTATCTTTTGGAAATATGAAGCAGTAGTTGTCCCTACAAGAAGAAAAGTACTAATGTAGGTGGTGAAAAGGGACCATAAGATTTAGATTTGCAATAGATTTGGTTGGTGTGTCGTACCAAATCCTTCAGGTTTCAGATGGAGACTAACCTGTTTGGGGCGGTTGTAGTTTAGGAACTTGAGTCTCCTAATGGCGCAGAGTGTGAAGCTATTTGATAGTCTTGCGCGTGAATCACAAGAAAGGTGTATGTGGATTACAGGACATATGATAATTAATTTTCGAGGAGCAGGGGGTTCCCTCTTTTTCCACTCACTCTTGTATTTCTGCATCAGTAGTGCTGGTATTACCTCTAATGGACTACAGGTTTTAGGATTGTACATCTATGGAGTGAGAAATGTTAAGAAGCCTAAAATGAAGGCACTCTGTAAGATTATAGGGTGATGGATTCTGCTATAGTGTGCTTACTATATGTGTGATTGTTCGATAAATGATTGAAAAACATGAATTGGCCATGCCTAGTCAGTTGCAAACTCTGGCACTCTAACATGTATGTTGGACTTTGCCCTTTTGGCAGGTTCACCCCTAAACTTTTTGCTTTTAAATGTGACCTAATGTTAGTTGTTTTTGGCTTCTGCGCACTTTAACACTATGTCCCAGTGTAAAGTGTGTGCGCAAAATGAGTGCGTGTGGTGAGATTGGCCTGCCCTCCCATAGGAATACATGGGGGATATGTGTGTCCATGGTAGTTCCTGATGTGAGAGGAGTGCAGGGGCGAGTTTGGTATGTGCGAACTTGTGAGATTAAATGCGGCACGGCGGTGTGCACAGATTTAATGTGACTAGTGTAGAAGTGCCACTTCCAGAAGTTGGCATGTCTGTGTGCAGTGAATGTGAATTAACTGTCTGGCTTGTGAGTGACAGGAGCTGGCTGGTGTGCCTGGCTCCAGGAGTCAGGATGGGTCTGCCCAGTGGTGAATGGGGAGATCTGCATGAAGATGGGAGGGAGGAGTGCACCTGGGACCTGAATAGGGCTGTGCCTTCCCTCCACAATGCTGGCTCCGCCCCCTGTGGTGCGTCTGATGTCCCTAGCCTGTCCTGTGAATAGGGAGAGGGGCTGAGCAAAACAAAGTGCTCCAGAACCTGTTGCAGCTGGTTTTCCCCTTGCCCTGCAGCCTGAGACAAAGGAAAATGGTGTATAAGAAGGGGCTGTGACCGCATGTGAAATGTTCTCTCTGTTCCTGACTTAAGGGGGGCATGCTGCTGCTGCTGCTGGGCACCAGGAGGAACCACCACTGGGTGCTACCTCCCTACTGGAGGGCCCTGTGAGCTGGGCTCAGCCTTTGCCCCCCTGCCCTCTGAAATACTTTCTCTGGACCTTGCATTTTAAGCCCCAGGGAAGCGCTTCATTTCCCCCTTCCTAAGGAGCACTTGGTGGTGTTGCCAGGAGTAGCAGTGCTGCTGTTTTCCACTGCAGCATGGAGGTGCAATCCCCTTCCAGAGGGAGTCCCCGGCATGGGGATCCCCCTGCCTTGGTGACCTTGTCGAGCGGGTGCCTACCCCGCCACTCTGCTTATTTACTGCGCGGGAGCCCACCCCGCATTGCCTGCTGCATCCGGTGAGAGAAGGGATTCCCCCGCATATTTGCTGTCTTAATGTCCCTAGCGTGTGCCCACCCTGCCAGGGACCTTGTGCCATTGTGTTTTTTTATATATATATCCTTAGCGGGTGCCCACCCCGCCAGGGACTTTGCGCTTTAGAAACGGGAGCCTACCCCCTGATGCCTCTAACCTCAGGGAGCTCACAGCCGCAACCCGGGTGTGGAGCGCGAGATGGGAAGTCTGGCACCCCTTGTTGAGACTGAGGCGGGGCCTGACCAGGAAGCGGGAAGACGTGCTCTGGCCGGAGCCTCCCCGGGAGAGGAGAAGCTCTTCAGGACCGCCGCGGCTGGAGAAGTGCTGCATAGCCAGCGGGGACTCTGCAGACAGGAGAGCCCCAACGGAGTCCTGAGGGCTCTCCCAACCCCACCTGCAGCCCCTGCCGCATCGCTGCTGAGAGGAGATGGCACCGGGATGAGACAGCAGCCTGGTGAGTGTAAATGGGCTGGGGAAAGGCATGTTCGTGGTGCCTGATTGAGTCACAGTGTCCTGCCTGCAGTCAAGAGCGGCCCCGTCTAGCAGCGGGTCGCTCCAACATTGGGCAATTGTCTTCAGAGCCTACGTGGCTTCACCGAGGGGGCACATCATTGTTTAACAGGTCCCGAGGGGCCCAGGTCCTTGCCCACATTTTTGCACCCTTGCCCCCAGGGCCTGCGTGGCTCCAACGAGGCCACAGTTGTTTCAAGGCCCATTTGATTTGGAGTCCCAGTGGGGCTACTGAGGCACAGTGAATGACCGTGCCCCCCTTGGTGATCTTACAGCTGCACAGCAATTAGTGGGCAGCTGCCACGTTTAGGCTTCTTCTTTTGCTTGATTGCTTTTGGCTGTCTGTGCAGCCAGCCCTGACTTTTGAGCCACACGGAAGGCCAGTTGGCCTGGGGACAGTACCTACTGTGATTCTGCGCAAGGTGATTGGTGATATGTGTTTATTAGTTTAATTGCCTACTGTGATTTATGCTTAATGTGCACTGCCTTTATGCCTGTGATACCTTCAACTGTGTTTTTATGATCAGGAGGTTGTTTTACCTAGTATAGTTTATGCTAGTCAGTTTATGTTTTACTGCGTGACCTATGCCTATGGTGATTAGTATTGCATAGTGTGTACCTACCTTTTACCAATGGTTACTGGTTGTGTTCTACAATTGTTTTTTTGTGCTACAGTTATTCTATGTGCTACATCGACTATTTCTACTAAGTGCTGATTCTGACAGTGGCCCACGTGGCTGTGTCATGTGTAAATAGTCCCCTGTAAATACTGCCCAATGCCAGTTGGCACAGTGTATCTGTGGGATTATGATCTAATGTGTTTATGGTAATCCAAAGGCTATTTTTATATATAACCTTGTGTGGAGTTCCTTTTTGTGCTGTGCCTAGTGTGTTGCTGCTGTGTGGGTGTGTATTGCGCAAACGCTTTACACATTGCCTCTGGGATAAGCCTGACTGCTCCTGCCATGCTGCCTAGGGGGTGAGCAGGGTTATCTTGGCGTGTAACTCCCTTGCCCTAACTACAGTGGTAGTTTCTGCCTGGCTTTGGCGCAAGCCTCAGCCAACAAGAATGTACATTGCATTAGGAGGTGCAAATCCGATTTTAAATGTAAACTCTGTCAAATTAGGTGTGAACTAAAATGTATAATGGCAAATTAAAAGTAAATAACTGTTATTTATATGAGCTTATGCCAGCATTCCTGGACAGACATGGACACCAATAGCTAATAAGAAAAACTTGCATTCTGCACGGACAAATAAATACAAGAAGACTGAAAGCAGAATATTAAAAGCAAGAAGTGCAGCCTTGTTTCAAGAGTAAACCCTGGACCGGAGATGACGACCAGAATAACCTGCACACTTTTTGAAGGCCGGAATTGACTGAGATCTGAAGTCTTTATATGAACTTGGTAACTCCTGCAAGTAAAACTAGGAAGAAGAAACACATACAGGACATTTACCAGGGCAAATGAAAGACAACGAAGAGTTGCGGCAGGCTAATTACCATAAACAAGATCATGCCAAGGCATGTGGCAAATATTCCCACAGAGTCTTAGGAGGTCAGGTCTGGCGGCTCAGTAGGCTAATGCATCCACTGTAGGGGGCTTATGTTTGACCTCATGGTCACAGGTTCAAATCTTGGCGGGTCCACTCAGCCTTTCATCCTCCTCAGGTTGATTAAATGAGTGTCTTTGAGTTGGGTAGCAATAAACGTCTGTTATTCAGCACCAAGATACCCTTCTGGGTGAACGTGTGCTTTACACATATATGTTATGTTAGGAGACATCCAGAAACCCCCAGGGAAGAAGAGTGCTAACGCAGATTTCACTGGCATACTCTGATAATAATCAGGTTGTTAACATAACTACAAGAACAACATAATAACATAATACAGACACCAGAAAACATACTCAGCGAAAAATAGAAGAGGCTTCTAAAAGACCCATATTGAAAAATAATGACAGAATGCAGGAACAAAGCTTAGGAAAAGGTAATCTTGGATTCCAAGAAACTGATAAAGAGTAACAGAATACGGAAACAGAGCTGGTGAAAAGCAGAAGTGGATTCTAAGAAACAGAGAAAGGAACTATAGTAAAAAAGCAAAACTACAGAATACAGATGAGAAGATAGAACCAATGTAATTAAATAGAAAAGTAAGACAGACATAGGAACAGAGGCTGCTACTCTGCAATGGCACGAGGAGCAAGGCCTCACTCACTGCAGAAGAAAAATAAAATGATAATGAAAGAATTTTATTATCGTTTTATTTTTCTCTGACAGCCGATGCTGCCCAGCCAAGGACGTGGTGGGCATCCTGAGTGACAGCCAGCAGGGGGAGGAGGAGTTGTTTGGCATCAGAAGTGCCTTATTAGGCCGGTCACACCGAAATGCGCACTCTGATGTCTCCCACCCAGCAGCATTGTACAGCAGGTTGGAGAAATGGCAAAGGCTACCAGTCACTTACAGAGCGCTTAACCAGCCCACTCAGACCAATCCTAGCACTGCTCTCATGCTGAGAGCAGCGTCTGGATTAGGTGGGAGTGGCCCATTGACTTCTTCATACTTCTTTACAGAGGCGACTGGCAGTGAGAGCAGCAGTAAGAGCAGCAGCGTGAGGTAAGTGTTTTGTTAATCATTATTATTCCTCCCCTTCACCCCCCCCCCCCCCCCGCACTGCCCGACCACTTTATTTTGGCAACAGCTACCCTTGCTTAGGAAACTAGGAAAGGCAGATAAACAATTAGAGCAAGTATTTCAAGTATGCAGAAAGAACACAGAACCAAGAAATGAAGGGCCAAGAATCTACTTCGAAACACACCCAGGAGCTAAGGACCAAGAACAAAAATTCTGCACAGGAATTTCAGAACTGTTGTAGCTGTAGTACGAATACAGCGCTGAGGAACGGATGGCACTAAATCACCATAATGGGATTAAACAACAGACACTGGTATAGCATCAGCATAGGATCTAGGATTCAAAAGAATTGCATTACTTCAAACAAGGACAAGGAATTTCCTCTATAGCAGATTTACAAATAACGTCAAATTGATCAGAATCTTAGTCGGCAAAATGGGTACAAGAGCAGGGTGTTGTGAGTTTGCACTGATTACACAATTGGTAATTCATGGGCGGGGCAAAGGTGCAACGAGAGTCAGCTGTCACTAATCAGTGAGGTGAACATGATGGAGTGACAATTGATACAATTTTAGCCTAATTTAAACCCATATTGCTCCCGGTAGCTTTTTAATGTATGTTGGCTTTGTGGACTTCTATTATAAAATGCTCCTTTCGGACTGATGCTGCTGTTTCTTTTTTTACTTTCTGCATTGGGACACTGCTAACGAGGCCCACATGCATGTGCTGTAGACCTATAAAATATGGAAATATTGGCTAACTCCCAATTGGCATATTTAACTTTCCTATAAGGCCATATTATGAGGTGTAGAAATACATGTATTATAATGATACCATTCACTCGTGTGACAAGAAAAATTTGGCTCAGACCTGCCACTGTTGCCTGACTGCTTCAGTTAAACCCTGCAGACAAACCCGTCAAAATAACCATTTTGGCAGAAGAATAAAACACTTTTTGTATATTAATGTCACCTCTATCTAGTGCTTGTAACCAACTTGTTAGGATGCCTAGTATTTAAAAGTTCAAAACACTTAAATGTGCCTGAGTCTCTATTTCTTACAAGCCTTTTTTACTGTTAGCTTATAAGCCAAACACATTTCTTTATGTTTGTACTTTTATTTTATTTATACTTTTTTAGGGAACTATTTTATATTTTGTCAAGCATTTTTTTCAATGAACAGGAAAATTAGTACATACTTTACATATATTACAAAAGTTTTTTCAAAAAATCAATTCACCTTCATTTACACTACACATACTGTGGTATACATACTGCATTACAATACACATATCTATATATAAATACCACAATACACCAAATATGACTTTAAATGAAAATTATACAGTGAATCAATCAATATCATGAATTCTCAAAATCCATAAGAGCATAGAATCATAAAACATTCACTTATTCAAAATTGGAAAAACTCTCTTATTTATCTGTGCTCTTTTTGATGTGCCGACGCGTTTCAAGTCATAGATAGCCAATCTCTAGACTCTCATCAGAGCTCTCTGATTGTCTGTGTAGAATGTATACAAGAATAAAGAACATTTTAGATGTGAAAATTTACAGTGAAAAAAAGCTTTGTTTTCTACTTATTGAAACTCACCCTCATTATAGCTCTCTTTATACCTTAGGAGATGTAACTATTCCTCAACTGTTGTGCCACCATTGGCCCTCGGTTTTTTCTTTCAAGCTGATAGCTTTTCTTTAAATAGATGATTCTCTGTCAAAAACACAGTGAATCAGTACCAGTGATATCAGCATTTGACGTTTCTGCTTATGTGGGAACCTATTATGTCTGTAACATACCTATTGGGATCCCATCCTCAAGGTATAGTAATCTACTTCATTTCTTCAGCATGACTGCAGTGACATTTGTTTGAAGTTGTCTCTTTCTTCAATAATATAGGACCGCACTCTCCCTCAGTCTCTATTGAGAGAAAGCTTTATTTAAAATGTGCTAAACTGACAGTTCTTCCTATTTAATTAAAACAGTTGGGGAACGGTCGTACCTGTTTTAAGTTCTACTCCTGTAAACAACGTGCGCTCCGCTCCTAAAGAGCGTTCCGAACCAGCTTTTATTCTCCCTGAAACCAATTTAATAGTCTACATTTAATTTACCATATCTTGCAACATTGTTGCTAGCGGCTGACTCACGCCTTTTCCAAACGTGTACCTCAATCTTTGAAGTGTTGTGAATGTATCTAGGACCCTAATTAAATATTCCCGATTCATGCCTTCATGTGGTTATAACAAAACATATCCTTATAAAGGCATAAGAATCATGTCCATATTTAGTCATAGCCCATGCAGTCCAAATACGGCAAGGCTACTCCCATAGAATCCTAGAAAGTACAACGCGTTCTTTAAACAAACCAAGCCTCCAGCAGCCCGGGAATTCCCCCTGCTTTTTTTCTGATTTGCACAAGAACTCCTGGAGTCCAAAAAGAACTGTAGGTTCTTAGTGACGTCTTATGTCCAACCTTACGTCAAACTCGGCACCTTTCAGGTATAAATATACCAGCATTTGCCTTAAGCAAACACACGGTGGTTTGGAGCAGAGCGGCTATCTACTTGCCCAACGCCCAGCTGATGCGAGTGCTGAAGGAAGCCGACCCTCCCATTTGACGCACTGAGAAAGACGCTGTCTTTTCTCCTGCAGAGAAATCCAGCTCCAGTGTTTCCAGTCACCCTTGTGGGTTGCTGGGAGATCGAGTCCTGAGAGAGAGATACAAGACCTCCTTCATTCTATAACCAAGGTATGAAGCTGATTAGATCCTTAGAGAATTCTTGATTCAGATTCTTGGCAAAAACCAACTTAACTTAAACTGTAACTTACTTACTCCTTCCCACGTATTAGGCTTAGGTCAGGTACACCGGGGTAGGCGTATCTTAGAAGCACCAGTTGAGTACGTTTAGTCAATGATTTTATGTATGTATATATTTTATCCGTTTTAAAGTATCATATGGCTCAGAAACCATATCAATGCTTTTACAGTATTATTTTATAATACTCCTTTCATGACAGGTATTGCAACTGTGGCAACTCACTTCTCTTGCATGAGAAAGAGGACTGCTCAATAAATAACAACTTTTATTGAAAACGCCCATCTCTCTATTTCTCTGCACTCTGGTGAAACTAAGCATGCACGATTGACTGAGTGAAATAGCTGTCTATTGTTTTCACACAACTCTGGAGATATACTCCGTATTCTGGGGGGAGCAAAGTTGTCATGTTTATGCGGTTCTCAGAAACTAATCCCTTCTTGTCTAATCAGGAAAGTTAACTCCTTCCTGTTCATTCGAGAAAGTTTCTAGTGACATCTGAGCTAGCTGGCATTCATAATTAAGTCTAACATATTCAATAGAGACCTAGTCGACCTGAGTCCTACGTCTAAACTATCGTTTATGTTATTCCAATGCGCAGAGCCTATTGGGAATATAGGAACTACACTACAGAAGGCCCGGGTAGCGGTGTTCAAACAAGCCTTTATTTTGATGGTTTTTCGATGATTCGCAGTGCGGTTCCTGCAGTGAGAACCATCTATTAATATTTGTGCCCAGAAGCATCACGTTTCGCTTTTAGTGCAGAAAGATTCACAAAAGCAATCTCCTTACTTCTCAATCGTGCATTCGGGCATGTCTCTTTCCTCTATGGCGTGGCAAACCTCTGGCGTGATGGAACCTAGACCTTTCTTTAAAAAAATAAGTGTCTCATACGTATTGCTTCTATTGGTGGCCGCGCCGCTGGGCATTATGGGACATGTAGTGAATTTTATTGCTCTCAGCCCAAATAATACTCTATATTGTAGTCGTGGCTGGCGCTTCACCCGCGGACATCCCATCTAATCACAACCCGGTCGCCCCATCTTGCAAGGATTGGGGTTCAAAATTAACTCCAATTGTTCCATATTTTACATGGTTTATTCAGCAGGCTGTACTCATATATTTCTTAATATCTCTGTGAACCCAGATGCATTTTGGGTCCCCATCCTGCATCTTACAAATATAATGAGGCCATTTATTTTTCAGAAAACTATATTCTGGTAACATGGTGTTTAATCCAGTAAGAGCACTTTTAAATTTCAAAATTAAATATGCTTCTTTCTGGAGATTACTCTAGTATCTAAAAGTGGAACATGTACAAATTTAAAGTTGCTATATCCGTACAGTGTCAAGTTCCCAAAAGCTAATTTCACTGTGCAAGGCTCTGGCCGTCCTATGAGGAAAACTAGAGCGCCAAATAATTTTGCTATCTCTGGGTTGAGATAAGCTAGAGAAATGGTTCAATCGCTATTTTAATATTCATTAAAATCCTAATTCAGTGAAGTTGGACTTTTGCTACGAGGAAATGTAACTTAAAGAAAGTTATATTTTCTTTGTCTGAAACTTCTGGAGACTATTTTGCATTAGCCTGCAATCAGGTGTCCCACCAGCGCTTCACCTTAATGAGGTGTGAAAACTGCCTCTGGAGCAGGGATAATGGCTCAGGCCTGGTAATAAGATGTGCTAGGAATGGGGCATTCGATACATATTAGCTCAGGAAGGGCAGCTGAGGAGATTCTGGTAACTTCATTAACTTTAAAGGAGTCATGCGAGGCCTGCCAATTCACAATTAAGTCCAATGGGAGTGTGACTTTGTTCTTTAGGCCCTCTGTAATCAGTTAATCACCAGCTCAGTAGAAGTGGGAGCAGGTCCCAGAACCAGGTTGATAGAGCTCAGGAGGAGGGGGCTGTTCATTTGCTTGAACACACCCCTGGCTGACCTATAGGCTCCCTTCTGGGGCTGAAGGTTCTCTAGAATAGAGTTTTCTGGACATTTTTCAATAAAACAAACATAATGTGCTGCAAAATCGGATAGGGTTGCCCCAGTGACTTTTTTCATAACTAGTTTTCAGAATGTGCAGAAGTCATCCTCCTCCACTGGCTACTGAACTGTGCAAAGGTGGACCTCACCACAATCGTCCAGACCACATCCTGAACCTGTGGAACAATAGAAGAAGGCCTCACCTCCCATTTGAGATATGTGAGGAGACTTAAAGGGCTGAACATGCTCCTGCTTGTACCCACAACAAAATGTGTATTCCAAAGGCCAGTTGGCTGTCCTTGTGTTTGGCTACCAGGACATCAAAAGCTGTGAGAGACCTTTTTCCTGGAGTGGCCAGTGAGTGACGAATTGCAACTGGAATAGGAATGGACTCTGCTGGAGTGAGTCCTGATCCCTAAGTGCTGTCCCTGAGTTTCTGGGAGCCTTAGTGGTGTCCTGAAATCTATCAAAAATGTGTACTTAGAAACATTATGGACTTCCAGAACTTCGATGGACTAGAACCATTCACCCATGTCAACCCACCTGCAGCGTGACAATGCTGGGCAAGAAAATCAGATTCGTACATCTCAGAGCTTTTTCCCACTGAAATCCCAGTTCAACAGATCCTTACAACAAATCTATTTGGCTTTGGTGCAACTATCTAGGATACAGGCTGCTGTCATGTTATGTTACTTGCCTTTGTAAAGCACACTATCACCTGAGAGGGCATTGTAGTAGGGTGAATGTTCCTGTTCTTTCTGTGCTCTCTCTTTCCCCTTGCTGTTCAGCCTGAGTATGTGTGGAATGAGAGGTCATGGAATGTTGGGTGCCTGATGTGAATCAGCTGGTGTCTGCAGGCTGAGCAGCTAGGAGGCTGCTCCTGGTGGGGCGTACACACAGGGCTACTTATCATCTTGACTACAAATTAAAGCTTCTGTAACCTGTACCTGAATAAAGTTACTACTTGGAACTACAACCTGGTCTCCTGTGGACTTTCATACTACAACATTTTCGCGATGATCTGGTCTTCAAACCCTGCGTGAATTAAAATTCAATGGACTTACATTACAAGTAACCTTCCTACAGCAACTAAGAAGCCTACAAATACTGCAACTACTTCAACAAATCCAAGCTTGAACCATCTTCGTGTTACCACCTGGCAGCCCCAGCCCCATCAGTGACCTGAAACTGTTGATGGTTTAATTCTTTACAGGTTTTTCCTGTTTTAGTGCACACTCGGGTACTAGGTCGAGTTCCGGTGTTATTAATTCTTACTGTATTTGAAATATGATTTATTTGAAATGATTTATTTGAAATTATATTTCCTGCATTTTCATATGAGAAGCTTGTCCTGTATATGATTTATCTTGCCATACTTTGCTACTCATCCTTTTGAGAGGTCTGTTTTATTCTGCTGTTCTATTGGATTCATTCTCTTGCGTTAAACCTTATCTTTGTATTTTAGGGTGTGTGTACGCCTTTTACAATTCTTTGCGGAAGGTTATGTAAAATTAGTTTTAACTGTTCTGTGATACTTATTACTTTTACCTCCATTTCTTATACGTGTACCCAGCTTTTATGCATTATTTACTGTTTACATCGGGTTTACTTGCATGAATACATACGTACTTTCTTGGTGTAGAATGTTTAACACTTTACAGTTTTAGGCCTAGTTCTTTATTTACTTACTTCAGTCTTTTCAGACTCACTGCACAGTTTTTACATTTTACTTCTTACCCCTTTATTGTGGGGTGTGTGTAGGCGTACAACTTTGCTTTTACGTTGTTCTTGAAGTATGGGCAAAATTTGCGAATTCGCGGTACGCGAATTCGTGCGAATACGAACTTGTGGTCCACAAAATTCGCGAATCTGTGCGAATTTGCGGATTTTTTATTTTAGTGTGTTCGCGGTTTTTTTTTTCAGCGCAGCTACCGCGAAGTTACCCATGCGGTCGTACATGGGCGCGGCCATCTTGTTTTCAGTGTTCGCGTTGCGTATTTCCGTTTCCGTGCACTAGTTGCATGCTCGCGTTGGGCATTATCTACGTGCGGGGCGCAATTACGTGATCAAGTGCGTTTTTGCGTGCTCGCGGGGAAAATATCGCGCAAACTTACCCATGTGGTCGCAATGGGCGCGGCCATCTTGTTTTTCATTCATTGCTATGGTTCTGGGCATGCTTTTTCTATCCTGCTTTCATCTTTGCAATCCTTTCTTTGTTTGAACTTTTTTTTAAATCTTTTTTTACTCATTATCTATCCCTCTATTTTTCTACATCTATATTTTATGTTTTTGAGAGGTCTGTTTTATTCTGCTGTCCTATTGGATTCATTCTCTTGTGGTAAACCTTATCTTTGTATTTTAGGGTGTGAGTACGCCTTTTACAATTCTTTGGGGAAGGTTATGTAAAATTAGTTTAAACTATTCTGTGATTCTTATTACTTTTATCTCCATTTCTTATACGTGTACCCAGCTTTTATGCATTATTTACTGTTTACATCGGGTTTACTTGCATGAATTCATACGTACTTTCTTGGTGTAGAATGTTTAACACTTTACAGTTTTAGGCCTACTTCTTTATTTACTTACTTCTGTCTTTTCAGACTCACTGAGCAGTTTTTACATTTTACTTCATACCCCTTTATTGTGGGGTGTGTGTAGGCGTACAACTTTGCTTTTACGTTGTTCTTGATGGTTGCCTACTTGCTACTTTACACTTTTTCAACTTTTTGTTACTTTAATAACTACTTTTTTTGTTTAGCTCGCTCTTTTTTCCCTATTCTTTTCTTCTTTCACCCAGGACCATGGCAAAGGGAGCCGACAAGTCTAAGGAGAAGGGTCCCGCAACCCATCGCCGGCTCCCTTGCAGGCGCTTGAGGGGGGAGGTAGTAACTGCCTGGGAGATCTTTAGCGCGGTGGAGGTGGTCGCACTGGTTTTCTTCATCCAGCGCCACCTCTCCAAGGCCGTGGCGGCAGGCCCGGTACTGGGTACGTGCTCCGGAAGCATAGCCAGCTATGGGGGAAGGTGTGCCGGGCCATGTATCGGGAGTCTGGGGTCCGGCGCACCTACAACCAGGTGACGCACCGGTGGTCGGACATCCTGGACCGGGAACACGAACTGCTCGACCTGCTTGGCGTGGAGATTCCTGGGCTTGGTGAGTAGTAGTAGATATTTAATCACTACTTTGTTTTCTCCTGCTGTGTGTTATTATGATATTGCAAATATTTGTTTTTTCCGAAGAGCAAGAATGCTGCCAATTACATTGCAGGTAAATTATGTTTCAAAAGCTTCTGTGATTGCAGGTGCTCGCCTGCTCACTGGCGGTGCTACTATGCTTACTTGTTTTCAATTTTGTTCTCATTGGCCTGGGTGATTATGTATGAGTGTACTTTACACTGTTTACAGAAGTGCATAATGCTAGACACTAGAGATTACATTGCAGGTAAATTATGTTTCAAAAGCATCTGTGATTGCAGGTGCTCGCCTGCTCACTGGTGGTGCTACTATGCTTACTTGTTTTCAATTTTGTGCTCATTTGGCCTGGGTGATTATGTATGAGTGTACTTTACAGAACTGCATAATGCTACACACTAGAAACTCAAGTCCAGTCCTTCCTTTGTACTGCTGCCACTAAGAAGAGATAGTGGTGGTGGATTGATAATTTGAGTATATTATGACTGGTTATTTAGTAGGAAACTTTAGTGGTCTGCAATCATGACGGACTGTGTCTGTCACTTCACGTGCTGCGGAGTGCTGCCTGCCAGTCCTAGTAGAACGTTTTTGTAGTTGGTTTAGTGAGTTACA
This sequence comes from Lissotriton helveticus, assembly GCF_964261635.1. Taxonomy (NCBI): domain Eukaryota; kingdom Metazoa; phylum Chordata; class Amphibia; order Caudata; family Salamandridae; genus Lissotriton; species Lissotriton helveticus. The sequence continues at coordinate 322,002,417 of NC_136061.1, forward strand.
TACATTTCCAAGTAGGCGGTCCGCAAATCCAGCAATGCTAATATCCTAGTAGACCACATCAAATAGGTCAATAAACTTACTTAGTGCAATTGTTGTCTATTTCCATGAAATCATTTGTTATTGTTTTTTTGAAATGTTTGATTTGGTTGACAACAATCATCCATGTGTGTGTCTTTCTTCCATGTTGTACATCAGCTTTCCCCAGGGGCAAGAGGACAGAGGAGGAGGTAGCGGCGCCGGCGGAGCAGGAACAACAACAGGAAGGCCAGGATAGGTCCGCCGAGGGCTCCTCTGCTGGCCCCAGTAAGTTTTCCTGTTAATATTATTAATTATACTTCGCTATTATTTACAGCACCTATTTATTCCAAATGTTCCTCATAATTCTATTTTTGCCTAAATCGTCTTTGATCTTCTTGTAGACTGTTTCTAAATTCTTATCCTGCCTCTATGACTCTCTGTGCTACTACTAGATTATTATTAGTCTGTCTGTGTTGCTAGCTAAGCTTGCACAGTTGGTAAAAGGTGTACTGTTAAACAAAACTCCTATTCAGCAATAGCTCTAGGCACTGAGTGTAGTTATCTGCGTTGTCCATAATGTCTATTGAAGTCTTCTAAATGTTTATGCTTTGACAATTCCCAACAATAAAATGTCAATGGCCACCAAGAATAAGATACTAGGTCACTTTTTGATTGGATAGGAGGACATACTACTACTGTTGCAAGGACTATTCTGCACATACAGAACTATGGACAAGAAATAGGGCATTGGTTATTAATTATAATAGGAGCCGTTAGACTTTCCACATATCTCAGTCATAACAGAAGTTGAACCCCCAATCTCCTTACTGACTAGCTAGTGTGTCAGAGAGTCATTAGCTAGCTCCCAAATGCATCGATGATCCTCAATGATTATACAACCCAGAACATAAGACTATGGAGTCAGAGTCCCGACCTCTCAGAGTCACAGACACATGCTTGCAAATTGCAAACCCTTTCGCTCACTCACTCATGACCAAAAACCACAGAGTCTATGTAAGTTTTAAAGCTTTATTAAAAGTAAAACAACTAGCTCTGTGTGTACTCTGTAAAAATTAAAATTGTGCATTATATAGAAACATTTATTAAAATCAATGTCCTATAACAAACGGTGAACGACTGAAAAGTGGCTGATTTCACACATTAATTGTGGGACAGCCCTCACCTGGTTGGAACATAAAGTCTTGGTGGGGATGAATCGTTGACGACTCCGCCTAAGATATGATGATGATCTTGCTCTTGTTCGTAGAAGGGAAGCTTATGTCTGTTATGTGAAAAATGGTGTGTGTTAAAAAGCAAGCATTTATCAGTAGTGCCAAAAAGTGTAGCATCACATGTTATGGCTAAGCATAAATAAAAAACACCCTTTCCTGAAGAAAGGGATATTTTTAGTTTAGACTAGAGAGTCACAAGTTATTACATTTGTTTATGTAGAACTAGTAACAATTTTTTATTCCTAGACAAAATAGGGAGTGGTGTCTATGGCATCTAAAAATAATAAATGTTTTTACTAGGCGTAACACCATCGGCACAGCCATCCACCAGTGCTGGGGCCAGCACGGAGGTGGGCATTCCAGGGGCGGATGCGGTGCCACAGCCAGCAGGAACTGTTGTGGGGGATGCCACGGTAGTGGCAGGCAGTGGTAAGCTATTATATTCGGTAACTAGTCAAAATATCAAGTTTTTAATTTCGACTAGACAAAATATTGAGTAAAAAATATAGAATAGACATAATATCGACCAGACATAATATAGACTACAAAAATATCGACTAAATAAATATAATATCGAATAGAATAGCAATAATATCGAATCAAAAATATAGAATGGACATAATATCGACTAGACAGAATATAGACAACAAAAATATCGAATTTAAGGTAAGTTAATATTAAAGTTTAATTTTTGTGTAATATAATTCTGTAGCGGGTTGTGGGTTTATAGGGGAATAGGCTTTTGAAGTAATTTAATTATAATGAATTAAATATGTTAATTTATGTATTACTATTTATTTAGAATTTGTTAATTATTAATTGGTAATTAATTAAAATATAATTGGTAATTCTTTTCAATTGATTAATTGATAAATAATTTATTTATAGTAATTTATTTTCTGTAGCGGGTTGTGGGTTTATAGGGGAATAGGGTGGGAAGTAATTTAATTTTAATTAATTAAATATGTTATTTAATTTTTGGGTATTTATTTAGAATTAATTGTTAATTAATTATTAATTGGTAATTAAATAAAATTTAATTGGTAATTAAATTGAATTTATTAATTTTTAAATTGTAAAATAATGTATTGTTAATAGGTAATTAATTAGTATTAGTAGGTAATTTTTATTAGTAAAATATTTTTATTAATTTGTAATTGGTATTACTATTTATGTTATTTTTATTTAGATATGAAGTATTTACTTTCCCTACTATTGGACCCACTGGAGTTGGAATAGTAATTTTTACCTCTACGCTATCCAACGCTTTCTCTACTGTTGAACTCTCTGGAGTTTGAATAGTATTTTAAACCCTACCCTATCCAACGCTTTCCCTACTGTTGCACTCTATGGAGTGGAAATAGTAATTTTTACCCCTACGCCATCCAACGCATTCCCTACTGTTGCACTCGCTGGAGTGAGAATAGTAATTTTTACCCCTACGCTATCTAACTCTTTCCCTACTGTTGCACTCTCTGGAGTGGGAATAGTAATTTTTACCCCTACGCCATCCAACGCTTTCCCTACTGTTGCACTCGCTGGAGTGGGAATAGTAATTTTTACTCCTACACTATCCACCTCTTTCCCTACTGTTGCACTCTCTGGAGTTTGAATAGTAATTTTAACCCCTACGCTATCCAACGCTTTCCCTACTGTTGCACTCGCTGGAGTGGGAATAGTAATTTTTACCCCTACGCTATCCAACGCTTTCCCTACTGTTGCACTCTCTGAAGTGGGAATAGTAATTTTTACCCCTACGCTATCCAACGCTTTTCCTACTGTTACACTCTCTGGAGTGGGAATAGTAATTTTTACCCCTACGCCATCCAACGCTTTCCCTACTGTTGCACTCGCTGGAGTGGGAATAGTAATTTTTACCCCTACGCTATCCAACTCTTTCTCTACTGTTGCACTCTCTGGAGTTTGAATGGTAATTTTAACCCCTACGCCATCTAACGCTTTCCCTACTGTTGCACTCGCTGGAGTGGGAATAGTAATTTTTACCCCTACGCCATCCAACTCTTTCCCTACTGTTGCACTCTCTGGAGTTTGAATAGTAATTTTAACCCCTACGCTATCCAACGCTTTCCCTACTGTTGCACTTGCTGGAGTGGGAATAGTAATTTTTACCCCTACGCTATCCAACGCTTTCCCTACTGTTGCACTCTCTGGAGTGGGAATAGTAATTTTTACCCCTACGCTATCCAACGCTTTCCCTTCTGTTGCACTCTCTGGAGTTGGAATAGTAATGTTTACCCCTACGCGATCCAACGCTTTCCCTACTGTTGCACTCGCTGGAGTGGGAATAGTAATTTTTACCCCTACGCTATCCAATGCTTTCCCTACTGTTGCACTCGCTGGAGTGGGAATAGTAATTTTTACCCCCACGCTATCCAACGCTTTCCCTTCTGTTGCACTCTCTGGAGTTGGAATAGTAATGTTTACCCCTACGCGATCCAACGCTTTCCCTACTGTTGCACTCGCTTGAGTGGGAATAGTAATTTTTACCCCTACGCTATCCAATGCTTTCCCTACTGTTGCACTCGCTGGAGTGGGAATAGTAATTTTTACCCCTACGCTATCCAACGCTTTCCCTACTGTTGCACTCTCTGGAGTGGTAATAGTAATTTTTACCCCTACGCTATCCAACGATTTCCCTACTGTTGCACTCTCTGGAGTGGGAATAGTAATTTTTACCCCTACGCTATCCAACGCATTCCCTACTGTTGCACTCTCTGGAGTGGGAATAGTAATTTTTACCCCTACGCTATCCAACGCTTTCCCTACTTTTGCACTCGCTGGAGTGGGAATAGTAATTATTACCTCTACGCTATCCAATGCTTTCCCTACTGTTGCACTCACTGGAGTTGTTAGAGTAAATTTAAACCTCTTGTTATCCTACGGTAAAAATATTGAATATGTTTTGTTAATAATATGTATATATATATATATATATATATATATATATATATATATATATATATATATATATATATATATATTATATATATATATGTATTAAAAAAAATAATAAGTTACATTAATTATTTCTTAATTGTATGTTTATTTAAGTATTTTAAATAAGTTAAAATACATTTTATTTATTATTATATTACTTTTAAATTATTTTTAAGACATTTAAAAAATTCGATATTTTGACAGTCTATATTTTATACACTCGATATTTTGGAGTCGATTTTTTTGTACTTACCTGTTTGAAGATAGGAAGTCGATATTTTTGCAGTCTATATTTTTACCTCGATATTTTGTCATCTCCATATTTTGACTGTCGATATTCTGTCAGTGATCCATTATATTCCTTACTTATTGAGATTGCAGCGTGGGCTCCCTGCAAGGGTGTATATGTTGTACAGCACAAGTACACTTTACTGTTAAGAAGACTTACAAATTTATAACTAAGTTTTTGTCAACCAGGTAGAAGAAAGTCACCCTTGACTTCTCATTAGCAATAACATTAGCAGCAGGAGTTGACCAGTAACCAATGGCCTCCTCTAAATTTGACTTCAACTCAGCGGTGAAAGTTTATCGAAAAGCCAAGTATGTCTGGTACCTTGCAGCTGGCCACCTCCTCTAAAATTAACAAAGCCCGTTGGGGTGGCCGCTCTTTTTCCCATTCGGCGACCAGACTTTGGAATGCCCTCCCCTTTGCCATCCGAGGAAATAGCAACCTCCTCTCATTCAGAAAGGCCTTGAAAACGCATTTGTTTGCTAAATCCTGCTGATCTGCCCCGAGCCTGCGCTAAACCATTTTATCTTCAAGCGCTGCGAGGCCCTAGGGCAGTTATGCGCTATACAAATGCAATTTTTCATTTCATTTCATTTCATTTCATTTCATTTCATCAGAGATGAACTTGATGGATGGGGTGAACAAAAAGGGAAAGAAGGGGGTAAGGAAGGACGAGCGAGTTAAAATTAATGACTGGCAAAGAATGATACATGTTTTTGAATGCTGCCTGAGGTGGCTGGGAATTTGATGCATGGCCGGTTGAAGGCTGAAGCAAGGATGGGTGGAAGGAGAAAGAAAAGAGGACTGTTTGGGTGGGTGAAACAGAAACTGTATGTGTGCGCAATATATCCTTTGGTTCAAATTCAAATGAATGAATGAATACGCATTTATATAGTGCAGGGCATCCCAGTGCATCAAGACACCTAGTCATTCCTCACTGTTCAGGGATAAAGGAAGGTTTTCAGCAATTTCCTGAAGCTTAGATAGTTAGATTCCAACCGAATGGAGTCGGGGAACTGGTTCCAGAGTTTTGCAGCATGTAGTGAAAAACGTCGGCCACCCATACGTGCCCATTTTATCCTAGGGACTGTCAGAAATTTTTTATGGTTCGATCTAAGAGTCCGGATGATCTGATGGAGTTGAAACATAGGCTGGATTAAGGCCGGTCCGTTGTCAGAAATGGACTTATGAACAGTGCACATGGCCTTGAACCAGATCCTTTGCTGCACTGGCAGCAAGTGCAACTGACGTAGGGCTGATTTGGCCGAACTCTACTAAGGGACATCCATTAACAGCGGGGCAGTTCTGAACAATCTGTAGGATATTGATAGTTCCCTGAGGAGCACCCAGATAGACTTCATTCGCGTAATCAAGACGCGATAAGATAAGTGACTGAACTAGGAGATGCCTGGCTTCAAAAGGGAGGAGGCCCAGGATCTTCCTTATAAGTCTAATCAGGCCTTAGCAAGTGGCAGCAACCTTGCGAGATTGTACAAGGAAACTAAGATTAGGATCAAGCCATACGCCCAGACTCTAAATTTGTTTTTTTGGGGAGGGGGGCAGGCCAAGGCAACTAGGCCACCAAGGATCTAAATTGGTAGGGGCCATATGTCCTAACATCATAATTTCGGTTTTGGAGCCATTAAGTTTTAGAAAGGACGAATCCATTCATTCAAGTACTTTTGTTAAACAGGGAGTAAGGTTATTGTCAGATGTATAATGCCGGGAAAGGGAGAGCGCCAACTGGGTATCATCGGCGTAGGTGACCAACTGCACCCCCCAGGGAAGTACCACCTCAGCCAAAGGCCTCATGAAGATGTTAAACATGGTAGGGATTAATGAGGATCCCTGGGGGGCGCGGTACTGCAGGGGGATCTGTTTTGAAATGGCCTCATCTTCAAACACAGCAAAAGTTCTGTCCGTGAGAAAGGACTGCAGCCACTTAAGGGCCATTCCTGATACCCCCACGTCGCTCAGTCTCTGAATCATGATAGAATGATTTACCGTGTCGAAGGCTGCGCTGAGGTCTAACAAAATAATGGCAGCGCAGCTTCCAGAATCCACGATTTTCCTAGCTTCTTCAACTACGGCAATGAGGGCAGTCTCCGTGCCCTGCTTGCATCTAAAGCCCGTCTGTGTGGGGTGCAGGGCTTTATTATTCTCAACAAATGTTGCTAATAAAGAATTAACATGCTTTTCAGCCAGTTTAGCTATACCTGGTAGCATAGAGATGGGACAGTAATTCGCCCAGTCCTCAGGGTCTGAATTAGGTTTCTTTAAAAGGGCCTTCACTCTTGCCTGTTTCCATGACAGCGGGACCAACCCGGCTGCAAGAGAGGAGTTAATTACATCCCGTATGACTGGGGAAACAGTCTCCGAGACCAACTTAAGGATGGAGGGGGGAGCGGCATCAGCCGGGGAGCCAGACTTAAGATTCCCCAAGAGTCGATGCAGAGTGGATAAATTAAGCGGAGCAAATTCCACCAATAAAGAATGAAGGTCAAATGGGGGGAAGATAATTCACGCTCCACATGCTGAAACAGCGAATAGATATTAGCAACCTTGGTAGCAAAATAATGTGCTAACTCATCACAACGTTTCTGTGCATTTAATGGCTCAATGAGAGGGCCAGGAGGGGTGACCATTGATTTGAATTTTTTTTAAATTTCCCTCGGGGAATTAGCGGCCGAGGCTATCTTCTCCTGATAATAGCTAGATTGTGCAGTTTTTATTTTATTTTTATAAATCTGCAATGCAGATCTATAATTGCCCTTACTGACCTCGGAGAAGTCCTTCCTCCATTTCCTTTCAGACTGCTTGCAGGCTTGTTTAAGCGATCTTAATTCAAGAGTATACCACGCCTTTTTGTTAGTGCCAATGCGATGACAAAGTTCTGTCTTAGGAAGGGTAAGGTCCAAGAAGGACTGCAACCAATTATTAAAAGAGGCATTCACCATTATAGGGTTGGAGCAAAATGCCGGAGTAGAAATATTAAGGTTCGCTACCCAGTTTTTAACTGGAAGCTTAGACCAAATGCGACTCAGTTTTTTTGTTTTCATTTCTGTGCCCGATCAGGAGGGGACCAAATAAAAGATAAAAGGACATGGTCTGACCAAGGGACGATAATGGAGTCCTTCAAAAAAATATTATCAAGATTGGTGAAAAAATGATTGAGCAGATGACCTCCAGGTGGACGATATAAAAGAATCCCTGAGAAGGTACAGGTAGGGGAGAAACTGATAGCAAAAGAAACACTCTCACACTATGAAAGAAGGCAGCTAGTTGACCTGCAGCTATAGATATTTTTATAAATAATTGCAATCCCCCCACCCCGACCACTGTCCCGATCTTGTCTAATAATAGCGTAATTAGGAGGTAGGGCCCGGACTACATCGGGATCCGAGTCTGCATTCGTCCAGGTTTCTGTTAGGAAGAGCACATCAGGGCATCTTTCTTCTAGAAGCAAGCATAATTCACTTGCATGCTTGGGAAGGGAGCGACAGTTAAGAAGTGCTAGAGAATATGACTTTTCTTTCACAATGTTTGACTGTGGAAGTTCAAGAGGTATGAATTCAAAATTGCAGCGCGGGCAAGAGTTCTGTGCTTTTCCGAAAGACATGATCTGTGAACATCTAGTATTTCTCTCCCCTCTAAGCCCCAGAAGCTGCTCCTTATTTTAGCTAAACTTCCCGGTGGTAGTTTGTACAGGGGTTCTGGCGCAGACGGGCTTTCCTTTGGTGCTCCTTCGGCGCGTTGACGGTGGGTCCGCTGTTCGCGTCCGCTGCGCGGGGGCATGCCCGTCTTTTATGCTGGCGCAGAGCGCGTCACAAAGATGGCCACTCGATTAATCCGGCAGCCTCCGTGGGCGTGTAGCAGCTCAGCGCCTACTCGGCTGAGTGAGAGGGGTGAATGCGGTGATAAGTTAAAAGGTTAGCAAATTGGCAAATTAAATTTAAGATTTAAAAGTACATAGGTACAAAACAACACAGCTCCCGGCTTCCGCCTCAGGAGTGAAACTAGGTCTCACGCTTGCGCAGAGGTTCCTTCTTTTATGCTGGCGCAGAGCGCGTCACAAATACTAGCCCGCTACCCTGCGTACCTCACCAAGATGGCCGCTCGATTAATCCGGCAGCCTCCGTGGGCGTGTAGCAGCTCAGCGCCTACTCGGCTGAGTGAGAGGGGTGAATGCGGCGATAAGTTAAAAGGTTAGCAAATTGCCAAATTAAATTTAAGATTTAAAAGTACATAGGTACAAAACAACACAGCTCCCAGCTTCCGCCTCAGGAGTGAATCTAGGTCTCACGCTTGCGCAGAGGTTCCTTCTTTTATGCTGGCGCAGAGCGCGTCACAAAGACTAGCCCGCTATCCTGCGTACCTCCCCAAGATGGTCGCTCGATTAATCTGGCAGCCTCCGTGGGTGTGTAGCAGCTCAGCGCCTACTCGGCTGAGTGAGAGGGGTGAATGCGGCGATAAGTTAAAAGGTTAGCAAATTGCCAAATTAAATTTAAGATTTAAAAGTACATAGGTACAAAATAACACAGCTCCCGGCTTCCGCCTCAGGAGTAAATCTAGGTCTCAAGCTTGCGCAAAAGTTCCTTGTTTTATGCTGGCGCAGAGCGCGTCACAAAGACTAGCCCGCTACCCTGCATACCTCCCCAAGATGGCCGCTCGAATAATCCGGCAGCCTCCGTGGGCGTGTTGCAGCTCAGCGCCTACTAGGCTGAGTGAGAGGGGTGAATGCGGCAATAAGTTAAAAGGTTAGCAAATTGCCAAATTAAATTTAAGATTTAAAAGTACATAGGTACAAAACAACACAGCTCCCGGCTTCCGCCTCAGGAGTGAATCTAGGTGCAAGTCAAGCACAGATGCATGGCTGGCGGTTTACAAAATAAAATAAAAAGGTTGTTTTTCGGTGAGAAAAAGGAAGGTTTGTCCAGTTGAGACAATATGAAGAGTGATTGACATTTACTTTGAATGGATGGATGCCGGGATGGTATCTTCCTCATAGATAGCATAGGTGTATGTAGACAGAGTAGATGGTCACTAGATGAAGAGTGTTACTTTGAAGAGCATTTAACTCCGCACCTCCGTGCCAGAGTAACAAAGCCAGGGAAAGAAATGGTAATTTTTAAGAATACTACCATGACTAGTAACAGTAGTTTGCAAGCACAGCATATATCCAGCGATTACGGGGAGTCCTGGACCACTCATTACCTCTGTTAATAATGTTTTTACAACTCTGTCATTGACATTGATGTGTGGCCTATCGGTGTTCAGTCAATCAAAAACAAAGCACCTAAAGTCATCCCATATGTAAGCAAATATCCTGTGAAGTGATAGATGATCATATTATCTTCTTCATTTTCCTTTTGTAGTAGTCAGGGGCAGGCCAGGGTGAAAGTTAAATTAATTGAGCAGTAGCCCTTGTAACAGAGTATGGCCAGTGCCACCCATAATAGAAAAGTAAGAGCTTCACCACCTGCATGTACTGGACTGGTAACAGTAACGCAAGTCTGTGTCATCGTGGCTTGCGTCTGTTTTTCTCGGGTGCAAGTTTACGTACCAATTTTGCTAAACAAGAGAGAAGAAGAAGAAGATTGGTGTACTGTCTGAGTCTAATGTAGTGAGTCCATATAGTGCCGGTAGAATTCCTGAAACTCCCACTAATGTTAGAGCTGAGGCCGACGAAGTAGGAAGTTAGATAGATACATGCCACAAATGTTATGTACTGTGCTTGCAAGTTGCTTGTGCTACTGTGACACAACTTTCTTTCTGAATTATTTTGTGTTAATCTTAAAGAGCATTGGTTACAGTATGTTTTTCTTTCTTCATATAGAAGTTCCTTCCAAACTAACAAGGAAGGAGTTGGCTAGACGGGCCCGGCAACGGAAGCTGGAGGCAATTGTCGCCGAATATTGGCGGCTGGTGGCCCAGGAGGAGGGGGACACGCAGTCGCAAAAATCCACAACAGCTGCATCGTCCTCCGTTGCCCCTGGGTCATACGATCAGCACAAGCCTTCAGCGGTACTGAGCCATGGTCCAGCAGCCACCCACCACTGCCAAGCAGCAAAAAAATCAGTTGCCCCCCACAGTACCTGCAGGTGCAAGGCTCGTGTGCACCGCTTGACCCTCAGAGTGTCCAACCTTGAGCAGGAGGTGGCGAGGCAGAAAGCCCTGCTAAAGGACCTCCGGAGAGAGCTGCGTGACCACCTGGCCACAGGACACCGTCGGCGGAAGTAGAGGAGAGACTGTCCCATGCCCCTTTTTTAAAGACTTTTGGGCGGGTGGGAATTGGGCGTTGGGGTTTTTGGACTTTGGGGACTCTGATTTCATGGACATTTGTTGGGGTTAGGGAGGGGGTGGGTCGGGTCTTCTTGTGGGATATTTTATTTTTGTTAGGGCTCCAATAATTATTTATTTCTACTTTAACATAGCATACGCGTTTATTTTACTGTTTTGTGGGGGAGGCGGGAGGGTTAACTGTACGTTTGTTTTCCTGAAACTTAACTGGCTGGTTGATTCAAATTGTCTAATCGCCCAAATTTGTACAAAAGTGCCACTGACAGAGTTAGTGAATTCAATTGGCCTACTACTTTACTAGTACTACCGTCAGTCTCTTCTCTCCTCCTACACCATTATTCTTCCTCCCCCACAATGCTTATCTTACCTGTAATTCGTGTTTGAGAATAGGGCTAGGCACAGGCCTGGCTGCATGGCAAATGACGATTAAGGTTGGCTATGGAATCCTGGACGGATGAAATATCATCGTTGTGGAGGTAGTAGTAGTGGTACACACTGGCAGTAGCAGCATATGAAAAAAAAGGAAATGAAACATTGAGTGGCCTGAGCGGAGCATTAGATCAGTACGATAGCTAGTACAGTACACAAGAACAGTGCCATAAATTGTAGCCTAAGCAATTCTAAAGTATTCAAAATATAACTACTAGTTGCGTGGAGTATGGGTACTACAAGAGATAGTACTGAAGGTGAAGGACACAGCAGTGTAAGCATTCGTGACGTCTAGGAGGAGGATGTTGTTGATGATCAATCCACTTGATGGCGCACATGGATTTCTGATTTGATTCGCAAATACTCATGGGTGTGTGTCAAGCACAATATGAATAAAAATATATCCTCGGATTCCTTCACCAGCCTTGAAATTGATTTTCTGTTGCTTTGACCTTATCCTCCCCAGCAAGTGTGTGGAATTATTGTTGTCATTTAGTCAAACGTCAATGAAAACCACACAGCCCGGTGGAAGAGGGTTAAGGTTTGAAAATTGGATGGAAATGGGGGTTTTTGGGAAAGTTTTATGGAGAGAGGAAAAAAAACACAGCATGCGTAAACAACAAATGAAGAAAAACAAATGTTTGGATACGAAGATATCCATAAATCTTTTAAGGGACAAAAAGGAAGTGCACTGCATGCATGATGACGTTGTTTGCTAAATGGATGGTTAGGTTACTGAAAAGTAGTACTTACTACAACTTACTAACTATGAATAAACAATTTGACAGTACAGGGCTGCAGTAATTACGCAATTTCACTTGCCTACCTGCCCTGAGAGAGAATAAACACTTATTAGTACGTTAAATTAGTTTTAAAAATACCAAAGAAACTTATCAAATAGCTGTAGGGATGAATTTGAACCAGAGAGCAAACGCACAGAGTCACACTCATAGAAGTTCACAACAATAACATTCTTTAAAAGATAAGGAGAAGTGAAGAGGATACTGTAACTATATGTTGTAGTTGTCCTGTTCAATTTGGGAAGTTGCATGCATCCAGCCATTCCTCTTATTCGCGTTACTCCTCCATTCCATCTGATGCTCCGTTGATCAATCTTGGTGACCAGACACATTGTTCACTGCCTGCCTGGTGGATGTGGAATTGGGGATTGCTAATGGTAAGCCTGAGTTAATGTTTTTACCATCGCAACAGGGTAAAAGCCGCCTGTAATTGTTGAGGGAAAAACAGGAAGTGATATTAAAACACCACGGGGAAAAAATATAAGGTACGGTGTGTAGTGCAAAAATAACACTTTCAGTTTCAGAGGCAACAGTATTAAATATAACAAGCATCATTTCTAAAGTGCGTACTCTGAGTCTCCTTTTCAAGGATAGTAATTAGCACACAGCAGGCCAGGGCCATGCAGACGGTCAAGGCAGGCACCACTGAGTGAACCAACCTGATGTAGCATACCTCTTTGACACTGACAGACAAAGCATATCTAATTGTATTCAGCAACCCACATAGCCGCAATTTTACATGAACTGCTCTCTGGACTCTGGCATAACAACACTACACTGGCTCGACCACTCCATACCACGACTAGACAGACATGCAGTTCTGATGTGGTTGTTGTTGACTTGTTTGCCTGTTTGCCACTCACGAAATGGCCATAGTTCTTCCGTAAACCGACGATGATGATCCAGCATCCATCCCAGTGAGTTACTGTAAAGAATAAAGATATTATATAACTTTGATCATCAAGACTCATCATCATCATGGTATATTGACAAGCTCAATGTTGTTCATGCAGTCACAGTCTACACACAGTGAGTTCAAGGACATTTTCCATTTTAAAGAATGCAACGTAGTGGCCCTGCAGTATTCTTATTTATTTATTTTAGGAGTTTTATATAGCGCTGACCTGACCCGAGGGTATCGGAGCGCTTTACAACAGTGAGGCGTAAGAAATTACAATAGAAGAGGAGTCTTGAACATAGAGATTCTGGATTGGGCGAGTGTTGAGGGTTCTCGAGGTAGTAGATGGGTCGTGAGGTAGCTTTGTTGAGTGCATTCTTGAGGTAGTGCGAGAGATTAGCAGCAGCCTCGCCTTCCAGACCTATTTGTTTGGTGGTGTGGATCCTTATGATGCAGAGACTGAAATCTACAGGATCATGGTTGGCGTGGCGGTGGCAGCTATCCATTTGGAAGGGAGCGGTTGATGGGGCGGGCTTTTAGGAGTTTTTTTAATTTTGTGAATGACGGGGTGGTTCTGATATCTACTGGGATGGAGTTCCAGATGTTGGGCGCGTTTCCGGCGAATGATCTGGTTGCGTTTTTTTTTTTGCGTACTTTCATGGGGATAAGAAGGAGGGAGTTGGAGCTCCTGAGGTTCCTTGTTTGGCCTGCCCTCTTTAGTTTGAGGGCCAGGTAGTCCGGTTTTCCTGTGTGTAGGGCTTTGTGGGTGAGGCAGGCAGTTTTATAATTGGCCCGCTGTTCCACCAGGAGCTATTTTAGTTCTCTTAGGGCTGGTGAGATGTGATTGTACTTCCTGATACTGGTGACCATTCTGGCTGCCGCGTTGAGGGTTGCTTTGAGGGGGGCTAGTTGGGTTTTACCAGTGCCAGTTAAGGTTGCGTTACCATAGTCTTGTGGAGAAGTTTCAGGTTAAGGAAGGCAGACTTTGCAGAGTTTTTGATGTGATGTGTCATTTCCAGTTTTGGGTCAAGGGTGACTCCAAGAGATTTTGCTGAGTTAGCCATGGTGGGGGAGCAGCTTAGTGCATCCATATCCTTGAGCCATTCTACAATTTGTTGGTTCTCTTCCTTGTTGGAGATTAGGAGGAACTCTGTTTTGACTTGATTGAGTTTGAGGTGGTTTTGGGACAGCCATTGTTGAATTTCTTTGATTGTGTTATTTAGTCTGGAAATGTCGTCTCGGGAGGAAATTTCTAGGTAAATCTGGGTGTCATCAGCGTATAGGTGGAAGGGAATTTTTGCGTTTTTGAGTATCGTGGTGATGGGTTGTATGTATATGTTGAACAGTGTCAGAGAGAGCACTGAGCCTTGGGGTACACCCCTGCTGACTGGGCGAAGGTCGGATGCAAAGTCTTTGATTTTTATCCTTTGCAATCTCTTCTGTAGGAAGGCTGTGAACCAACGGAGGACCGTCTCATCTGCGCCAACCCTTTCTTGTAGAGTCTGGATGAGGAGCTGGTGATCAACTGTGTCGAAGGCAGCTGACAGGTCTAGGAGAATGAGTAGGCAGGAGTGATTGGTATCCAGTGACTTGCGGAAGTCATCTGTGATGCTGAGGATCGCCGTTTCAGTGCTGTAGCCTTTTCTGAAACCTGATTGGTGAGGGTCAAGAAGTCTGATATTGTCCATTTTCTGAGTCAGTTGAGAGAGTGCGCACTTTTCGAGGATTTTGGATAGGAGTGGGAGATTGGAGACGGGTCTGAAGTTGTTTAGGTCTCTGCAGTCAAGGCCTTGTTTCTTAATTATTGGTGTTACTTGGTCAACTTTAAGGCAGTCAGGTATGCTTCCGGTTCTCAGGGAGCTGTTGATGATTCTGAACCAGAAAGGGGCTATGGAGAGTTTGAGTTCTTTGGTCAGTAGGTAAGGTGTAGGGTCGAGGGCGTGGGAGGCAGGCTTGGTGGTGGAGATTAGCTTGATAATCTCGGTTTCTGAGATGGGATTGAAGGATTTCCATGCATTAGTGTATAGCCGGCCACTTTTATCTATTGTGACGGGGGGGGGGCTAACGGATGCAGAGTTGGCATAGGAGTCTGTGCCTAGTGAGAGCTCAATCTTGGAGATTTTTTCTTCAAAGAAGGTGGCGAAGTTTTCACACAGTTCCTTGGAGGCCTGGGCGGAGGATGTGAGGGGTTTGGAGGTTTGCTGCTTGATGATTTTGAACAGTTCGTTGGGCCTGTTTTTAGCATTGTCCAAGCGGAGCAGAAGAAGTTGGATTTAACACTATGGATGTGTTTTTTGTATTTTCCTCTAGCTGCTTTGAGTTGCTCAAGTAGGCACGTGGAGGTTTTTTTTCTCGCTCTAAGTTGTCTCCTTTCATTGTTGACGTTCGTATTGAACCAGGATCTGAATGGGATGTTTCTGGTTTTTTTTAGTTTCAGGGGGGCCATCTGATCTAGAATGGCTGTCATGGATGTGTTGTAGTGGTCCGTGAGTTCTGTTGTGGTTAGACCATCCGTGGGGATGCTGAGTTGTGCATTGACTTTACCCTTCAAGTCCGTCATGTTGACCTGGGTGAGGTTCTGGTCCATTTTGGCTGTTTGATGGTGGGTGGGTATAGAGTAACTGGTTGGGTGAGGTGGAAGAGGATTAAGTGGTGGTCAGACCAGTCCATGGGCAAGGTGTGTGTTATCGACTCTGAGTCTCGTTTGGCTATGATGGCATTAAAGGTTGATCCTTTGTTATGGGTCTCTTCTGTGCAGTGTTGCAAGAGGTTGTTGTTGAGAAGTAGCTCATTCAGGTTGCGTACTGGCGGATTGTTAACGTCATTCCAGTGAAGGTTGAAGTCGCCTAGAATTAGGTTGTTCGTATCTTGAAGTGAACAATGGGCAATCAGGTCGGACAGGTGTTCAGTGAAGGCAGCTGAATTGCCTGGGGGTGGTAGATAAGGTGGCAGGTTAATGAATCTTTGTTGCTTGTACCAGTGGTGGCAGATTCTTTGTTGCTTGTACTAATGGTGACAGTCTGCTTCCAAAATGGAGATATTGTCCCTGTGGATGATTGCTATGCCTCCTCCTCTTTGGTATTTACGGTCTTTGTGAGTGATTGAGAAGCCTGGGGGGACGAGGGTGTCCAGGAGAGGTAGGGAGGAGTCCTTGAGCCAGGTTTCAGTGATGAAAGCTATGTCAATGTCATGGGAGAGGATGGCTTCTGCAAGTTTGGTGGCATGTTTGATGGCTGATCTGCAGTTAATGAGCAAGCAGCTTGTGGGAGTCGACTCAGTTATGGAAGTCATTTTAAGGGGAGCCCTAGGGATGACCATGCGGGTGGTCGGCGGTCTAGGTGATTTTGGCGAGTTCTCTTCCTAGTCCGGTGATCACCTGTATTTTGGATTGTAGGGAGATAGTCCTGAGATTGACATTCGGGTAGGTGAGGACCGCCACTTCACTCTCGGACAGAGGCTCACTAGTTCTTTTGGGCCTCTGAGACGTCCTGGGGAGGGGGATTGTGACCACTTTCTGAGGGGGATTATGGGCGCTCTCTGTTGTGAGCTGGTGGTGTACGAGTGGGTGCGTTGCTGTTGTTTGTTGGCCGTGAAGTTGGCTATTATTTCTCTTAAACCCGCGTTATGGTTGCTATCTGGGTTTCCAGGAGGGAGAGTCTCTGTTCTGTCTCATATTCTTTGGTCCTATGTCATTGGTCCTGAGGGGATGAGTTGGCCCTGGGGGGGTGATTCTCAGGGTGTTGGGTAGCATAGTGGTGGCTGTTTCCTGAGTAGGATCTTGGGGAGAGAGCCTCAGAGAGTTGGGGGACCTATACTCTCTGGGGGTGTAGTCGCGTGGAGGGGGATCAGTGGGGGATGAAGTGGCGGATGGTAAGTGGGGGGTGCAGTTGCGAGGCGGGGGGTAAGTGGGGTTGCTCGAGCATGTTGGCCCGTTGTGTGTTGGAGGTGGGGAGAGCTGGCGGTGAGAGGAGGGGGGGTCCTATTCTCCTTGGTGGATGTGGGGAGGGTGTCACATGGAGGTGTGCCTTTGAGGTAGTTGGGGAGTGCCGCTGAGGTAGGAGTCAGTGGGGTGTGGGTGCCGGGTAAGGAACGTGGAGGGGCTGTGCTCTTCCAGAGGGCGTTGTGGGGGGGGTCACGTAGCGAGAGGAGTGCGTGGTGTCCAGAAGGTACCAGGGCAATATGTGAGTTCAGGGGGAGGGTGTTGTTCTTCTGGCGAGGATGAATTGTCGGGCGGGGAGCATGGGCGGGAGCATTCTGGAGTGTGGGGAAGATGGCGTCAAAGGACTCTAGATTGTCATTGTTGGCTTGTATTAGGACCGAGCCATTGTAGTATATGGCCACCGTGGTGTTGCTTGTACGCCATGCACGGTCTGGGAGTGAAATTGATAGTTTGCAGCTATGTGAGGTTTTAGTGGTTTTGGAGATGTTGAGTTGCGATCGTAAGATGGATTTCCAAGCTTCATGTCTATCAGTGTGGTAGATAAAGTCCATTTTTATCTTTCCTTTGGCAGAACAGTGATAGATGTCTGCGAAAAGGCATTCTGGATGTTGCCTGATCACTTTTTGTTTGAAATTCTTCTTCGCTTTGGGGGGAAGGCCGGGGGGGAAGTTAATCGAGAAGGAGTTCAAGCCGTGAGGGATTACATGGTTCGAAGAGGGGGGGGTCGATATGTGTTGCTAAGGCGGGGGGCATATTGTGAGAGGGGACGGGTCTGTATTTTTGGGAGTGGGAGGGATGCTCCCGGAGGGCGTTCAGCAAGTAGTGTGCGGGTGGTGTGGAGATTCTAGTTTCTCTGATTAGTGGGTCGGACGAATGCTTCAGAGGAGCGGTGGATCTGGGTGCGGATGGAAAAAAGTTTGGGGTCGCCACTATCTGGAGTTTCTTTCCTATGCGCTGCTCTGGGGCGTTGGGTGTAGATTAGTGACGCTAGTGTGTCATTTCTCTTAGGCCTCTACTTGTTCAGGGGGGAGGGGTTCTCATCCGTGTTGAGGGTGGCGGAGCTCTGTCCCTGGCAGAGTTATTGCTTCATGATGGGCTGAAGTGACCGAATGGGGAGAGATATAGACATGGTCAAACCCTGTACAGCGTGTCTCTTGGAGCCCGGGTCAGCGACAATCATTTAGCCATGGTGGGGGAGTTAGGGATTGGGACTCTCAGCCTTCTTCCTGCGTTGGGAGTGAATCACAACCCAGATTGGGCACTGCCCGCAAATGGAAGCGTGTTGAGTGTGCCTGAGTTGGGGCCAGACTGAGAACTGGTGTAGAGTCAGGGCTCAGTGTCCTAGTGGGCCATCTTGTGGTAGGCACTAGAGGGCTCTGCACCTCTGGCAGGTGGCGGTAAGTCACAGGGGTGCGAAGGGGGGGTGGTCATGCTGCCTCAGGGTTTTTTTTTGTTTGGTGCTGTTAATGGTGTGGCTGGGCTGTTTTCTGAAATTGAGCAGCTAGCTATGGCGAGGAGGGGATCTGCGTATCAGCAGTAGTCCTCTTTCCATCTCTGACCTACCATCCCTGTCCTTCCGTGTTAGATCAGCTATTTGTGGCGAGGAGGGGATCTGCTTATCAGCAGTTGTCCTCTTTCTCTGTCCTTCCTACTGCCGATATCTGGGTATGGCAGCCATTCCTGGGTCATGTACCGGTGGGAGGTGGACAGAGTTCCCAGCTTGGGCCTTGGAGGGGAGGGTTGCCTTGTTAGGGAGTTGGAGAGCGCTTTGCTGTAGCCCTGGGGTAATGAGCAGCTTGGCCTTGGACTCACTTGTTAGCACGACGTTCCGGTTTCTCGTTGTAAGTCGGGCGGCCACATTGACGTCAGGCACCCAGGGGCAGTTGGGAATAGGATTGCCGCTCGGGTGCATCCGCTTCGTTTTTTCCTTTTTTTTCCTTTTATTTAATCACTGCTGCTCCTGTCTTCAAATCGCCGGGGTGAGTGTCTTTGTGGGAATTAGCGGAAATGTGTTCTCCCCCCCTAGTGGTGCATCAATTGGGGGCGGGCACTCGGCACTCCTCCTTGTCACGGGTTCACCAGACTGCATGTGTCTCTTGCGGGTTCATTGGCATGCTTCTTGGATCTTTGTTGTGTTTTCGTTTTGGACCTGAGAGTGCCTCGGGGCCCTCGGTCTGCTTGGCAGGCAGTGGTGGGGCTTCCGCAAACTCCAGGAAGTTTCACTTTCGTTCCTGTGTTTTCCCCGTCGGTCCCGCTTATCCTTGGCTTTTTTCCTTGGTTTACAGCAGCAGCGCTCCCTCAGCTCCTTCTCTGAGCTAACTGAGTGGGCGATTGGGCGTCCGGTGTTGGATGGGGGAAAGATGCCGGGATTACCACCGTGAATCTGTGCTCCAGACATCTGTGCCGGGCTTTAGTCCTTTTTCTGGTTCCTTACTTTAGTTGGCGATGGCTGCAGCGCATAACTGGCTCCAGACCTATTCTTGCCTGGTCCGGAGAGTAGGACGGCATAAGGAGGTGTGCAGGGGTGGCAGACCGGGATTTTCACCAACATTGGTGATCCTAGCGCCCAGGAGCTCTGTTATGGAGCTCCTTCCCAGCGGCCAGCGGCAGTAGAAGTACAATTTGAATTAAACAAGGTAAAAACAGAGTAGACTTGAGTTAGATTTAGTGTGTAAAAGATAAAATAATAACAGAACACATATGATTAATTTCATGCACAACAAACAAACAGCAATTGCTTTCAACAGAGCCAGACAGCCAGTGTTGTCTACCACATGCCATCTCATTATTCATTACCTGTTCCACTTTTTGTCCGCATCTTGTTCTTAAAGTTAAGGCCCACAGGGCAGCCTCTCGTGTCAATTTCAGAAGTAACAGTCAGCATCAGCAATCAGCATATAGTCATTAATTCCAGTCCCACTTCTTTTGAGGGGACTCGTCTATGAAGCGACAGTTTCTTGATTCTGCGTAATCCAGCCATCTGCCTGAGGGAAATGGATAGGGGAAGTCTGGAGGAGGAGGATAGAGGAGCATGACTGAGTTGTGAAACTGTGAACTTCAGGAATGCAGACAGTGGCACCTTCAATAAGGAAATAAGATGAAAGACAGTGCTGGCGATGGATTTGTTGTGATTAGAGTTTGCTTGCGGTAAAAGTTGCAATTTGTTTTGCAACTTTTACCACAAGAAAGACACACAGGAATAAAAGTGAATAAGGACAAAAAAAATTAAGTCAGTATTTTAGACCTAGGTCGGTGTCAGGGAAATAGAGCTCATCCTCAAACTCTGTGACTTGCAACGGGAGTAGGTCAGCTAATAGAGAAGTACCTCCATCACCTAAGGTGGTGTCCTCCTCTTCTTCCTGTGTGGATTCACGTATTTTGTAATCTGGTGGTATGCAGTGCTGATTCATCTTGATCATTGGTAACCTCTCCACATTTTTTGGGTGAGAGGCGGGTCCTTTTTTAAGTTACAATGGCACCAGCAGCACTGAAAACACGTTCAGAAGACACACTTGTGAGTGGGCAAGACAAATAATTTAGAGCCAGCTTGGTGATCAGTGGCCATTGACCCCTTTTCCCATACCAATACATCAATGGGTTGTGATCAATGTAGACCTCTGTTGGGTCATCCAGATAGGCCTGCACCATCCACTCAAGGTCATCCAGGGCTGCTCCACTTTGCATACCATCTGTGGCCTTTGAATCAGTACTGGAACGAGCAAACCCTTGATGAGTTATCCAATCCGCTTCCGACACTATTATGCCTGGGCCTGGTGCAGGTGATGATGATACGGTTGCTGGTGGCTCTGAGGGAAAGTGACTGCCTTCGGCCACAGAAGTGGACCTTGACGCCGGATGGCCTGCTGATTTAGTAGTACTTCTGCCGGTTCGTTCAATTTCCTGCCGCTCTTTCTCTAAACGAGTGGCTAGCCAATGTTTGTACTTTGAAGCATCTGCTTTTTAAAAGGAATGAATGTATTGCTGGCCAGTGCCTTTTTGTACCGTGGATCCAGAATAGTGGCATAAATGTAATGTTGATCACAATGTATTCCATTAAGCCTTGCATTGTCAAGTAGACGGGTTAATAAGCTCTCCGCCAACTGATATGCGTCTTGCTTGTCAGTATCATCTTTGAACGTTGAAGACACCGCCTTCAGTTGGTGCTCTAGCAGGCACAGCAATGGGATAACTTTGACCAAAGCACAGTGCTCCCTGCTGACTTCCCGCATGAAGACCTCAAAAGGACGAAGCATGTCTGTCAGGCTTTTAACTAGGTCCTATTCCTCCACCTCTAGCCTCATGTCTTTCATAGAAGAACCAAGTGCAAAGACATATTCATTGATTACCAAGCACTGCTCAAACAGATGCTCAAGCATGTAGAAGGTTGAGTTGCAACGTGTTGCCACCTCCTGGATGAGTCCTCTGACTGGCACTCTACGGTCACGTTGAATGGACCTCAGCTGCTTCCGGGCCTTAAAAGAATGGTTGAAATGTGTGCAGATTCTTCGACAGGTGGTCAGTAACTTGCTGACTATGTTTTCTTTTTTCAAGAAATCTTGAACAACAATGTTAATACTGTGCGCCAAACACGACACTCTGAAATAGCCACCATCATTCATGGCCCTATCTATATTACTGCCATTATCCGTGGAAACATAACCAATCATGCGCTTTCTTGGATGAAAGACTTTACTGTTAAACTCCTCCTAAATGTTTACTGCAGTATGAGATTTCTCCATGGCAAACATGGCACCTGTTGCATGTTTCCGACTAGCTTGAAAAATGGTGGCAGTGTCAACACCTGCAGACATTTTGTCTATAACCCCTGCAAAAGAGACCCAGTGTGCAGTGATGCACATATAATCAAGGGCTTGGCAACTGGTCAACAAGTCTGTTGTCAGGTGGATAGTGTGAACAGCACTCTACTGCAAAGCTGCCCCAATCACCTCCAGCACATCTTGATGTAGTGCTGGAACCACAACTCTGGCAAAATAGGACTGGCTAGGAACCTTCCATTTAGGGCAGACTGTTTCCACAAATTCTTAAAAACCCACCCCTTCCACAAAAGAAAAAGAGAGAAGGTCCAGCGCTAACATTTTAGCCAGCATTGCATTATAAAGACGTGCCGTTGGGTGGTTGCATTCAAATAGTGCCTCCGACCAAAACATGGTTTTAACGGTGGTCTGGACTGTTTTCATATGTGATAAGGAGGATCCAGACCTCTTCAACCGAGTTAGGCTCATTGATGTACTTTTTCGCATTGGTGTTTCTCCCAGACTCTTAGTGTGCCTCATAGATGTTGCTGGGGTAGAGGGTGCGGGCACTACCACTGCAGTGCTGCTGCCAGGGGTACTGTGTGTACCAGAAAAAATGTCTGTCGCTTCTTCACCTCCCCCCTGCATGATCAGCCCCTCGTCATCATCAGATGCAATATCAATGGATACATTTGGATTTGTTGTCCTTTTGGCTGCCCAGATCTTACTTAGGTGTGCCTCCCACTGGATTGTGTAGTGTTTTTGGAGATGACCTCTCTGGCCTCCGGTACTATAGTTGGTACCAAGCTTACCCCGACTAACTACAGTTTTACAAATCGAACAAATAACTAGGTTTTCTGCTTTTTGCTAATACTAAAGAAGTCCCAAACTGGGGAGTTGAGATTTCTGGTGGTGGTGGTGGAGGTGCTACTTTCAATGCCAAATGAAGTGGAGGATGGGCGTGGCCGAATTTGACTCTGTTGTGCACTGACAGTTACACCACCACTACTTGAGGTAACGGAGGTCGAGCTGGATGGAGGTCCCTGCCGGACCTTCTGAAGAGAAAATATGGCAGCTGTAGGTCGTGTTGGTGTAGTAGTTATCTGTGTTGGTGGTGGTACCAGTGCCACGCCGCCAACATCCCGCTCAGCAGCAATTCGGGATAGGGTAAAAATGTCTGTCTGAGCATACCCTGCCACACTTATGGCGGCCAAAAGTGGTACAACAGGGGGTGGTGATGGACGGAGCATCAGAACCATCAGAACCAATCAAACACTCACACCCAGTCAAAAGAAGCTTGTTTCCGGTCCAGGGAAGGCATGACTTGGCAGTTCGGGCTGGACTGTTCCCATGAGGCACAGAGTCAGACTGATTTGCATATAGCCATGTCTGAACGGGGGTGGCAGAGTGGGCTAAAGAACAGTGATGGATCTAACCCAGATCTTTTGACTGGGTGTGAGTGTTTGATTGGTTCTGATGCTCCGTCCATCACCACCCCCTTTTGTACCACTTTTGGCCGCCATAAGTGTGGCAGGGTATGCTCAGACGTGAATCCCTTGCTCACTTTGCCACTGGATTCAAGCAAGCCGGGCTGAAGACGGCTGGAATGCCAGAAACCGGTCCTCGGAAGCTTGTTTCCAGTCCAGGGAAGGAATGGCTTGGCAGTTCGTGCTGGACTGTTACCATGAGGCACAGAGTCAGACTGATTTGCACATAGCCATGTCTGAACTGGGGTGGCAGAGTGGGCTAAAGAACGGTGATGGATCTAACCCAGATCTTTTGACTGGGTGTGAGTGTTTGATTGGTTCTATTGCTCCGTCCATCACCACCCCCTTTTGTACCATGTATGACAATTAGGGCACTCGTAGTTGTGCAGCAGCTAGTCAACCCAGATGATATGTCATACTTCAAATGAGAAAGAAATGGCTGCGACTTAACTGCTCATCGGAAATAAGAGCCCGGCGTCAGGACTACAAATCGACGTCACAGTGGCCATATTTGTAGTTCCGATGACACACAATTGACAACTATATACTGTGCAGTCTATGAATGCCATTTGTGACAATAGGGGTACTCGTGGTCCCAAAATAGATGTTAACACCAGTGTTCAACAGGTTGTATGATCTCTATAATACTGGTCCTAGGGCCATCAGTTTTTTTTTTAAAAGTGTGATGTCAACTGTTTCTAAAACGCTGAATCTGCCCACAGGTCAACTGAACCTTGTGTCCATCCTATCTGAACAGATAGTTAATAACAGGGTGCTGCTATAATTGCCATAATAACCAGTGGAAAAAAGATAGCAAACTCTGAGATATTTATGATAGAGTGCTACCATAGTTACAGATGGCAAAAGGATAGCATACTCTGAAAAATATACACAGTCAAGAGGGACACCAATGATTTCAACAGTCCAGGCAGGGTTATGAAACCGGGTACCCTCTAGTCACTAGTCCTCGACGAGAAATTAGAGAACACAATTATTGGCGAAGAATATTATCAGAGCTTACTACTCAACTGACTATAAGGCATTCCAAGGTATGTGATCGTTGAGCCCTGTTCTGTCAGAGGAAAGTTTAAAAATCTATTTTTGTTCTCTCAAGAAAAGATACCTGGAAACATTGCTCACATGAGATGGTATGAAGGGCTTCTCCAACACCGTCCAGTGGAAATCTGATTCACCGTGGTGTTTCTCTAGAAAATGTCTAGTGAGGCGTGTTATAGCTTTTCTACAGCGAAAAGAGCTCTTGTGTTTGAGCATACGTATCCTCACCTTGCGAGTAGTCATTCCTACATATTGATAGGAACATGGGCAGGTCAGCAGATATATAAGATTCTCACTATTACAATTACTAAAGTGAGTTTGTAACATGGTCTGGCCGTGCCTATATTGATCTCGGTGGAATATTCAGTTTGGGAGCAGACGGAGCAGTTGTCGCACGGATGGTGCCCAACGACTGGTGGTAAATCCCACAAAGTGCCAAGCACTCGTTTCGGTGTCTCTTTGGGGCGCGTGTGGACTAAGTGGTCCCGAATTCTATTAGATCTCTTGAAAGCAAATAAAGGTAGTGCAGTCTTCTCGTTGCCATGATTCAAGATGCGCCAATGTTTCTTGATGATTTTCTGAAGTATGTTACTCCTGGTGTTAAAAGTGCTGACCAGAGCTAATCTGTCAGTGGGAGTTTGCGGTGTAGGTGGATCGAAGAGTGCTTCTCGATGGTTGTTAAATGCACGCTTAAGGGAACGTTTGATCAAGGGACGTGGATACTGTCGGTCCAGTAATTTAGAAGACAAGTTCTTTGCATGAATATTGAAATCATCCAACCTAGAACAGTTCCTCCGCACCCGGAGGAACTGGCCATATTGTAAATTATCCCATAGGGATTTAGGGTGGTGACTCCCATACAAAAGTAACGAATTCCTTGCCATTTGCTTCTTGTACAGTTCACTATGCATGCCAGTGGGTGTCACAAAGATACAGCCTCTCCTTGTGGGCCTCATAGGTAAATTTCAGGAATTGATTCCTACTATTGAACCACAGATGGAATTCACTCACTGATTCAAGGTTGCCTTGCCACACTACCAACACATCATCAATATAGCGTTTTCACCATTTGATTGATGATCGAAATGGGTTGGTGGGTGCTAGTACGTGCTGTTGTTCAAATAGATGAACGTACAAGTTCGCTAGGCTCGGCGCGAAAACGCTGCCCATGCTCGTTCCTGAGGTCTGTAAATAAATTTGGTCCTCGAAACGGAAGAAATGTTCTTTCATGGCCAGTGTCGCTAGAGCCATAATAAAGGCTATCGGAGTGATGGTTTCCCCAATTATGTCCCCCAGGATGGATGTCACAACTTCTAAAGTTTCATCCTGGGGGATCGAAGTATATAGTGACTCAACGTCAAAAGAGACCAATAGGTCTCTGTCGGGATCAAATCAATCTCAGGAAGTACCCTCGATACGTCTTTGGTATCTTGGAGGTAAGTTGGCATTTTCTGCACAATTGGTCCTAGAAAAAATCTACAAAAGTAGAAAGGGGTTCTTAAACTGAACCCAACCCTGATAAAATGGGTCTCCCTGGGTGGGGGGGCCTCTGTAATTTGTGTACCTTAGGGAGAAGGTAAAAATACGGCATAACAGGAAAATCAGTGGTTAAGAAAGAGCCCTCATTAGGAGTGATCCATCCCTCAGCTAGGGCTTCTTCCACTAAGACCTTAATACGTCTCATTAGATCATCAGTTGGGTCCTCCTGTAGGGGCAAGTATGCCCGTCTGTCTCCCAATTGTCTAAGACATTCCAAACGGTAATCAGAGGTATTCAGAATAACCATTGAACCACCTTTGTCAGCAGGCTTGATAGTGATTAACTGATCATCCGACAAGCCTTTTAAAGCCTTAAGTTCTTGTGCTGACATGTTTTGAAAAGATTTGTCCGGTGTCTTCCATAGTCTTCAGATTTCTTCGTTCACAGCTTGCTCAAATGCTAAAATCTGTGGGGGTACAGTGTGTGTAGGTGGTACAAACTTGGATTTCAATTTACGGCCTGTGCTGACTTCCTGATCAAATTCTTTTTCGTCCGATTTATTTTTGAAGAAGAAATGCAGTTTCAATTTCCTATAGAACTGATTCAGTTCACATTGGAGCGTAAAAGGGTCTCCTCTGTTAGTCAGAACGAAACCCAACCCTTTATTGAGTACTAAGTCTTCAAGTGGAGTTAGAATCTTGGTGGAAAGATTCACTACGAGGGTAGGTTTGTCGACGTCCCTGCTTTCTGCAGGTTTTTGGCTGTCTTCTCCGGGTCCCTGCATGGGGCCCGGTTTCATCTGCCCACTGGACCCCCGGTTGCTGTTGTGGAGTCCGCCGCCTGCCCCTGGTCCTGCGTGTGCCAAACCCTAAAAAAGGTTGTGTATTAAAGGCATTTGGGACCCCTTGGAAGTGGCCCGGTGGTAGTGGTGGATAACCCCGTGGTTGTTGTAATGGATAGCCCCAAGTGGTGGGTGGCCACCATTGTTGGAAATTATTCGGTGGCTGATTCCCATATGTGAAACCTCTGTTGCCTCGGCCACGTCCCCTCTGTTGGAATTGTGGTGCGTAGGTATTATCTGAGTCACTACTATCTGAGCTGGAGCCCGAATAGTTTGACCCGAACCGTTTACCATTATTCCTAAATGTCAGGGGAGTGTAATTCTCACTAGTGTAAGGGTATACTCTTTCACGCTTAAACTTGGCCAAATCCCTTTTAGTCTGTAAGATGGTATCTTTGAACTCAGTCATGTTCTTATTTGACTCATCATGTTGTCTTTCAAATAGTGTAGGTGTAATCGTTGCTTTTATTGAGGCTTCAAGGACCTGAATCTCTATTAAGATGGTATCAGCTATTCTCTTAGCTGTCCTAATAATCAAAATGAGCCAATCTCTAGTACACCTCCAAGCTATCAAAGACCAGTCTTTGAGGAAGGCTTTGTCCTGCAAAAAAAGACGTGGTGCATTGGCAACAATGAGGCCAGGAGGTGCACAGCTGCCCCTTAGATATTCCGCCATGGCTATCCCATGTACTAAAGTACGAGAATGCGATTTTTTCAATATTGAGGCTTTTGTCCAATCATCACTCGGGACACTGGTAGTTATAGGTGTTATATCAAGCATGCTAGGCATGCTGTCCAAAATGGACTGATACGTAGAATCATCATACGCTAAGCCACTTATTTCTGCCATGATGTAAGTAAAGAATAGTATGCTCAGGAATAGGTACTACCTACGCCGGCCGAATGCGCCCAAAACCACTGAATTTGTTTATGTCTGCAGTTCAGAAGAACCGTAACTCGAAAGACTAGAAAAACTAGTCTTATCACTAAAAATACCCACAGCCAGACAGCTGCTCTAAACTATTACACAAAACAGGGAGATGAGGGTCAAAGGAAAAAAAGAGTTTAAAGACCAACTACAAGCTCACTTCCCCAGCTACATATTATGAAAAACAAAACAAAACTTGTAAGGTCTGACAGCCAAATGAAGTGGCCAGGCTGACATGACTTATACTATGTCAGTAGGTGCTACAATTGCCTCCAATCTTGGTGAGAAAGTGTGAGTCAAATGTGCGAGAAAAACAAATTGATCATGAACTGGTCAACACAATCCAAACCAACTTGTTGTGGATAACCATCAAACAAACCAAGTGATCAGTCATATCATTTGGTCGTCCACACTGTGACCAGTCCGGTCTTTAGATCATCTAGACCCCATGCCACACAGTCCGATGTTAGTGCTGGATATGGTCCACAGTGTGTTGTGAGCCATCGATTGTTGGCCAGTTAGTGATGGTTGAAAGTGGTGAAAAAACAGTGCAACAAACAACAAACGTGGTGAGTCTAAAATAGGGTGATGTGTCAAAAAGCTACTCTTTATTAGGACCAAGGCACATCCCCTAATTAAAAGAATGGAACAGTGCAAAGACAGTATGGAAATAAGAACTGTCATTAATAGGGCCGACATGTTTCTACCTAGTGGGCTAAACGTCCCAGGCCCCAATAACACCAAAAAATCGCAAAAACACACAAAAATCCCAACAATCCAATGCCATCCATGCCCTAAATGATGTTTAAATTCAAGACACCCCACAGAAAGCCTTGGTCCATGCACCACTGACTATCCCTGGGCATAATGGATGAAAGCAAGGCAGACTGGGTGCAGGCCTATGGCACAAAGCACACTGCCTGGCTTCAAAATGGCCCCTTGACCCCCAGCCACATGGCCAGGCTCTGCCTGGACCAGGCCTCAAAATGTCCCCTACCCACATGGCCAGCGGAACGGATTTTCAGCCCACACTTATTCTCAAACTGTTTAGTTGCCAATGCAGAATGGAACTCCCAGCCTCAGCCCAGCACATGATAGTTCTAGCCCCATGATATACTTTTGTAAAAAAGTGTTGTCCAGAGGTTTTTATTTTTGATTTGTTTTCGTATCGATAGAGAAGTAATTTAGCTTGGATAGACATTGCTAATCCGGGCCGAATTTTTCTGGACAACATTTTTAAAAAAGGCAGGTGTGTTGAGTGATGATGTAATATTTCAGGAACCATGAGCCCTATATACTTAATGTTAGAAGCGGCTGTCTCTAGTTGGCAGAGGTATACACTTCTGACAAATAGGGACACACCTTTTCTAGTCAGGGCAAGGGGATCACACACTTAGATAACCCCTGCTCACCCCCTTGGTAGCTTGGCAAAGCAGACAGGCTTATCTCAGAGGCAGTGCGTTAAGCATTTATGACCACATACAGTAATAAAGTGAATACACTACAAATGGACACGACACAGTAGTATTATAAAAATAAGGATTTTTATATAAGGCTTAGCACAAGACCAAATAACGACAAAATATACCACAGTCTTAATAAATACTCTTGGAAGGAAAAATAACAGTTCAAGCACGGTTTCTTCTTAGCACAAAGTCTTTAGTATCAAAAGCAACTCTTCTTCTCTAAAACACAGTTCTTGGCAACAATGTAACCCACACGGGAGTCACACGACGTCGAGGCAAAGTTAATCCAAAGGTTCGGCGTCGACCACGAGGAGCGCTACGTCGAGCCTGGAGTCGCACAGACCCCAACAACACAGTACCTTGGAAAAGTGAAGCACTCGATGATCAGCGGCGTCGAGATGTCCGGCGTCGCGTCTTCGGCGTCGATCGGGCCTCGGAGTCGGGGCGATCTGCAGCGGCGTTGACCGAAGTCAGGCAGGAGCAGCGCTCACGAGGTGAAGCAGGATACGGCGTCGTCGATGTCGATGTTGCAAGAGTGAGCAGCGCTCACGGCGTCGAGAGGGCTCGATGTTGATGCGATCAGCAGTGGCGTCGACACAGGGTCACTTGGAGCTGGAGCCGAACTCGCTACTCACTGGCGTCGCTACTGGCGTCGATCGGGCCCGGCGTCCGGCGTCGAGGAAGCGGGACACTGGAGCCGTTACTCACGATGTCGAGCTGGATTCGGCGGCGTCCGTCGGCGTCGAGAGTGCTGGATTCTTTCAGAGGTGCTGGATTCACAAGTTCCAGCAAACAGCACTTTTAAGCAGATGAAGTCCTTTAGCCCTGTGACTTCAACAGGAGACTGGCAGTCTTCCAGCCCTTGGAGATTTTCTTAGCAAAGATTGAGAGTACACACACAGTTCCTCTCTCCTGGTTCCTTGGCAAAAATAAAGAAGCAATGCAGGATTCCCCCAACAAACAGCACTCTGGCAGAAGGGGTAGGCAGTCCTTAGATCAGCAGGCTTCTTGTCCTTGGTTCAGGTTTCCTTGTCAGAAGTGATCTAAATTCTTGGTTCAGGGGTCCTTCTCTTATACCACTTTTTGGCTTTGATCCCTTTGTCCATGCAGGGGAATTTCCCCCCATCTTGGGTTTGTTGTGGGTGTTGCCAGGCCGAAGCACCTGGCCTATTCACTGTGCAGGGCAGAGTCTTCAGCCGCCCAGCAGGAGCGGAGCCAGCATTGTCACTGGCAGGGGCAGGGCCATCAGTTGCCCGGCAGGAGGTGGGCCAGGAAAGTCCCAGGCAGGCACAGAGTCATCAGCCGCCCGGCAGGGGGGCAGAGCCAGCATTGTATCAAGCAGGGCAGGCTATCAGGAGCTACTCTTCCCCTACTCTCAATGCAAATGTCCCACTCACCCCACACTGACTCATTCAGACCTCTGGAGCCACCCAGCTCCTGTCACACGCACACCAGAACCAGCAGAGACCGGTAGACAGTTAGACAAGAAAATAGCTACTTTCTAAAAAGTGCTATTTTCAAACACAGAGTCCAAAAACCATCCACACAAACGGATGCGTTATTAAACCCTGAGTTCAGGGATACCAAATTCGACATTGCACCATGCTCCCCGAGCCCGCTAGGATTATAGCATTAATAATCCTGGCAGCCCATTCTAACGGATGGAGAGCAGGTTACCTTACACTAGTGAAAAACGAATATGGCTGTAATTCACTATTAGGACATGCCAACCTTGTCAGGCTTGTCCTACCTTATGCTTACAATGCACCCTGCCCGTGGGCCTACCATAGGGGTGACTAACATGAAGTTAAGGGAAGGTTTAGGGACTGGCAAGTAGGTGTACTTGCGCAGTCTGCGTGACAGTACCAGACTGCACGTGGTCTAGCAATGGTAGACCTTCAGACATACTTTTACTAGGCCGCTCTTGTGGGTGGCACAACACGTGCTGCAGGCCCACTAGCAGCATTTGTATTTACAAGCCCTGGCACTCCTGGTGCACTCTACTAGGGACTGACAGTAAACCAAATAAGCCAAACATGGAATTCAATCAATACAGCAATTTCTCATAGGGAGCACTTGCACTGTGGCACTGATCAGCAGTGGCACAGTGCCCAAAGCATTTACTAGCAAAAACATCGTAAACAGAGGAGGCAAACAGAAAAAATGGAGGAGAGACTCATGCCAATGATGCCAGGTCTAACACGTGTCCCCTCCAGCTGAAATGTGGGGAGAACTACCCTTACCCTAGGGAGTCCTCATCACTAAGGCGGAAAAATCTGGACAGACCATCAGCATTGGCGTGATCTGTGCCATCCCCTGTAGGGAAATGGACCACCTCAACAGCTTTGGATTCTCACCCCTCATCTGCATCAACCATCTGAGGGGCCTGTGGTCTGTCTGAACCCGGAAGTGAGTCCCAAACAGGTAGGGTCTTAGCTTCTTCAGCGCCCAGACCACAGCAAATGCTTCTCTCTCTATCGCACTCCACCTCTGTTCCCTGGGAAGTAACCTCCTACTGATGAAGGCTACAGGTAAGTCTCGGCCCTCTTCATTCACCTGAGCTACAACAGCCCCCACGCCATGCTCTGAAGCGTCCGTCTGGACAACAAATTCTTTAGAAAAGTCGGGTGCCTGGAGTATGGGTGCTGTGCACATTGCAGTTTTCAGGGTGTCGAAGGCCGTCTGACAGGCGTCAGTCCAGATCACAAGTCGTGGCTGCTTCCTGGAAGTCAGCGAAGTCAAGGGGTGCACAATGTTACCATAATCCTTGACGAACCTCCTGTAGTAACCCGTGAGACCCAAGAAGGCTCTCACCTGAGTCTGGGTTTTGGGCGGTGCCCATGCCAGGATGGAATCAATCTTGGGTTGCAGGGGGGCCACCTTGCCGCTCCCTACTTGGTGCCCCAAGTACACCACTGAACCCTGCCCAATCTGGCACTTACTGGTTTTGATTGTGAGGCCTGCTCTGCGCAGGGCCAACAACACTTCCTGGAGGTGGCGCAAGTGTTCCTCCCAGCTGGCGCTGAACACTGCGATGTCGTCCAGGTAGGCGGCACTGAAATCCTCCAGTCCAGCCAAGACCTGGTTGACCAACCTCTGGAAGGTGGCAGGGGCATTCTTCATCCCAAAGGGCATAACCCGGAACTGGTAGTGCCCATCTGGTGTGGAGAATGCTGACCTCTCTTTTGCCCCATTAGTCAAGGCGATCTGCCAGTACCCAGACGTTAGATCAAACGTACTAAGGTACCGGGCAGCCCCCAACCGATCTATGAGCTCATCAGCTCTTGGGATGGGGTGCGCGTCAGTCTTGGTGACTGAATTGAGTCCTCGGTAATCCACACAGAACCGAAGTTCCGGTGAAGCACCAGGCGCTGCAGCCTTTGGGACCAAGACCACTGGGCTGGCCCAAGGACTGCTAGAGGACTCAACCACC
Source organism: Lissotriton helveticus (assembly GCF_964261635.1). Lineage (NCBI taxonomy): Eukaryota > Metazoa > Chordata > Amphibia > Caudata > Salamandridae > Lissotriton > Lissotriton helveticus. The sequence goes on from NC_136061.1 coordinate 322,034,725, forward strand.
CCTAAGGCAAACATCTTGGAGACCTCCTCCTTGATGTATGCTCTGACCTTGTCAGTCACTCTGTAAGCCTTGTGCTTCACAGGAGTGCTGTCCCCGGTGTCCACATCATGGACACACCACTGAGTGACACCAGGAATCAAGGAAAACAGATCAGGGAATTGTCCCAACAATTGGCGACAATCCTGCTGCTGTTCAGGAGTCAGTGTGTCAGAGAGGACAACACCATCCACTGACCCATCTTGCTCTTTTGCAGACAGGAGGTCAGGAAGAGGCTCACTCTCCTCCTCCATTCCAGCATCTGTAGCTAGGAGCATGCCCACTTCGGACCTTTCTAAGTGGGGCTTTAAACGGTTGACATGCAGGACCCGCAAGGGGTTCCTGGGAGATTCCAAGTCCACCATGTAGGTGACATCGCTCTTTTTCTCCACAACCTTAAATGATCCAGTCCACCTGTCCTTGAGCGCACAAGGTTCCACAGGGGACATAACCCAAACTTTTTGTCCAGGCTGAAGCTCTACCAGAGTGGCCTTCTGGTCGTACCACCGCTTCATCTCCTCCTGGCTGGCCTCCAGATTTGCCTGAGCAAGATCTCTGAAGCGCCTAGTCTGGTTCCTAAAGGCCAGCACGTAACTGTATACATCCTGGGGAGGTTTCCTGGGAGATTGCTCCCAGCCTTCTTTGACCAGACTCAAAGGTCCTCTTACCGGGTGACCATACAAGAGCTCAAAGGGGCTGAACCCTAGAGAATTTTGTGGCACCTCACGGTAAGCAAACAACAGGCATGGCAAGAGGACGTCCCATTTACGCCTCATTGGTTCTTCAAGACCCATAATCATGCCTTTAAGGGTACGGTTGAATCTTTCAACCAACCCATTACCTTGAGGGTGGTAAGGAGTGGTGAACTTGTAAGTTACCCCACACTCTTTCCACAAAGACTTCATATAGTTGGAAATGAAGTTGGTGCCCCGGTCTGACACCACCTCTCTGGGGAACCCCATTCGGGAAAAAACACCCATCAGTGCCCGTCCCACCACGGGGGCCGTCACATTCTGAGAGGGATGGCTTCCGGGTACCGTGTGGCATGGTCCACCAAGCCCAGGATGAACCTGTTGCCCAGGGCTGTCTTGGGGTCCAGGGGCCCAACAATGTCAATCCCCACCAGTCAAAGGGGGTACTGACCACGGGAAAAGGTTGGAGGGGAGCCTTCTGCTTCCGCCCGCTTTTCCCACTTGCCTGGCAAGTTTGACAGGTCTTGCAATGGATATCTGTATCCCTTCTCATCTGAGGCCAATAAAAATGGGTGACAAGCCTGTCATAGGTCTTGTCCTGCCCCAGATGTCCAGCTAAAGGAACGTCATGAGCCAAACCCAGTAGGAAGGCTCTGAAGCGCTGGGGTACCACCAGCACACGGGTTGACCCAGGCTCAGCAGCCTTAGGCTCGCTATACAGGAGGTCGTTCTCCCAGTAAACAAAATGTGACTCTAACTGATCACCTGAGGTTTGGGCTGAGGCCTGCTGCCTCATACCCACAAGAGAAGGGCACACTTTCTGTTCTGCACAGAATTCTTCCCTGGAGGGACCACCATCCTGCTGCCAGTGGGTCAGCTCAGGCAGGTCTCCCAGTTCAGCAACTTGTTCACCTGTGGGTTCCAGGGCATACCCCTCAAGGTCTGCCTCCTCCTGGACCACGGGAACTATGGGGGACGGTTTCCCGCGCCCCCTGCCTCTTCTCTTCACAGCTGGGTCCTGGGCCATACTTCCAGGCTCCAGAACCTCATCAACACCCTTACTTGCTGTCATGGATCGAGTGGTTGCACACACCCACTCTGGCACACCCAACATTTTCAAATGTGTCTCCCTCTCCACCTTAGCCCAAGGGGAGTCTTCCAAATCATTGCCCAGGAGACAATCAACAGGCATGGCGGGCCTTACAGCAACTTGAAGAGTGCCTGAAACTCCCCCCCATTCAAAGGAAACTTGAGCTACCTCACACTCTCTCTGGGAGTTGTCAGCAGCTATCACAGGGTAGAATGCGAGGGGAACAACCTGCTCTCTGCACACCAAGTGACACTTGACAGCTGTCACATTCGCTCCGGTGTCTCTGAGAGCTTCCACTCTATGGCCATTAATGGTCACCCACTGCCTATATTTCTTAGTGTTACTAGGCAGAGGGGGTGGAGGGACCAATTCCATGTCTCCTAGAGAGACCAGGGACATCTCTGCGGGACCCTCCCCACCATGGGCAACCACCTCCTCCCCTCCCAGGGCTACACTCGCCAACTGACGGGGGGCGGCACGGGGTGGTGCACTAGAGTTCTTCAAGGGACACTGGGGATCATAAAACCGGTGTCCCACCTGCTTACAAGCGAAGCAGGTCATTGGGCCCCTACGAACAGGTTTACCTGTCGGGGCCTCTGATTTCTTCTCTGGGGGAGGCTGGGAACCCTTCCCTTGGTTCCCTTGGGGATTACTTTGGGGCCCTTTCTGGAACTCCCTCTGTTTACCCTTGTCCCCCCCACTCTTCTGCTGGGGACCCTGCCCACCTTTGGCTGAGTCTCCCACTGGACCCTTGTGGACCCTGGTACTGACCCAGCGGTCCGCCTCTTCAGCAAGTTTTCTAGGGTTAGATCTCTTGCTATCAATAAGGTGCTGGCGCAGCTCTGGAAAACAGTTATTAGACAAGTGCTCCCAAGCAAACAAATCATAAAGAGCATCATAACTTTCCACTTTGCTGCCCTTTACCCAACCATCCATGGCTCTGCAAAAAAATGACACATATTCAACCCACGTAGTACCAGGCAACTTCTTACATTCTCTAAAGGCCTGTCTGTACTTTTCTGGGGTTAGGCCATACCTTAACCTTTTCAGCGCGACCGCGATTCCCCCTCCGGTGCTGGGCCCTAATAAAAACGGGCGTGGTCATGACGGAACGGTTCCGTCATGAGCACAGCTCAACCGTAGCTCATGACGGAACCGTTCCGTCATGAGCATCGAAGGGGTTAACATTAAAGCATCTTTCATATGAGTATAAGACATCCTATCCTCAACAGGCATGCCTAACAGGGTATCTCTTCCCTCATTCACAAAGTGACCCCACAACCCCGCTCCCCAATCCTTCTCAGGGACCCGGTGGGCCAACAATGCTAACTCATATGCTTTAAACCATTGACCAATATCCTCATTCTTCTGAAAATCTTTGATCACATCTTTGGGAAAATACAACCTACTTTCTGCAGGCACAGATGGGATGCTGCCACCAGAGGGATTCAATTCTAACTCTTTAGCTTTGAGCTCCAACTCCCTCAACTTGGTATCATGCTCCAAAGCTAACTTTTCCCTTTCAAACTCCAACCTTTTGATCTCCAGATCAGCTTCTCTCCTGCCTCTTGCATTCTCTATTTCCAACTGCCCATTTATCTTAAGTTTTGCCATCTCCATGTTGTATGCTCGCTCCTTCGCCCTTTCTTCTCTTTCTTCAGGAGAAAGACCTTTGGAGGAAACACTGCTGCCAGGAGGGGATGTGGGCCCATTCACTGGCACCTCCTCCTCCCCTTCCCCTGTCGGTACCACCACCGGATCAGAGGAATCTCTGGCCTCTAACCAGGCCTGCAATGCTTTGAGATAATCTGGCCTCCTTGAAATGCCTGGGGTAGGAACTTGCAACTGCTTGCAAAAGGATTTCAGCTTCTTTAACGGGTAGTCGTTCATCTTACTCCTATCAAATTCCTCCACAACAACAGGTGTAGTGCCTCCAGCATTACTCATGGTCAAAATTGGCAGTTTCAAAAATCAAGTTCCAGGAAAGCGGAGAACAAAAATAGAATCCTTCCAAATTAGATTGTGGCTGCGCTATGGTCTGCTTTCACTATGTAGCGCACACTAATCACTGCACATGGGTCATAAATGCAAAGTTCAAATCCTCACCGCTGACCCACCAATGTTAGAAGCGGCTGTCTCTAGTTGGCAGAGGTATACACTTCTGACAAATAGGGACACACCTTTTCTAGTCAGGGCAAGGGGATCACACACTTAGATAACCCCTGCTCACCCCCTTGGTAGCTTGGCAAAGCAGACAGGCTTATCTCAGAGGCAGTGCGTTAAGCATTTATGACCACATACAGTAATAAAGTGAATACACTACAAATGGACACGACACAGTAGTATTATAAAAATAAGGATTTTTATATAAGGCTTAGCACAAGACCAAATAACGACAAAATATACCACAGTCTTAATAAATACTCTTGGAAGGAAAACATAACAGTTCAAGCACGGTTTCTTCTTAGCACAAAGTCTTTAGTATCAAAAGCAACTCTTCTTCTCTAAAACACAGTTCTTGGCAACAATGTAACCCACACGGGAGTCACACGACATCGAGGCAAAGTTAATCCAAAGGTTCGGCGTCGACCGCGAGGAGCGCTACGTCGAGCCCGGAGTCGCACAGACCCCAACAACACAGTACCTTGGAAAAGTGAAGCACTCGATGATCAGCGGCGTCGAGATGTCCGGCGTCGCGTCTTCGGCGTCGATCGGGCCTCGGAGTCGGGGCGATCTGCAGCGGCGTCGACCGAAGTCAGGCAGGAGCAGCGCTCACGAGGTGAAGCAGGATACGGCGTCGTCGATGTCGATGTTGCAAGAGTGAGCAGCGCTCACGGCGTCGAGAGGGCTCGATGTTGATGCGATCAGCAGCGGCGTCGACACAGGGTCACTTGGAGCTGGAGCTGAACTCGCTACTGGCGTCGATCGGGCCCGGCGGCCGGCGTCGAGGAAGCGGGACACTGGAGCCGTTACTCACAATGTCGAGCTGGATTCGGCGGCGTCCGTCGGCGTCGAGAGTGCTGGATTCTTTCAGAGGTGCTGGATTCACAAGTTCCAGCAAACAGCACTTTTAAGCAGATGAAGTCCTTTAGCCCTGTGACTTCAACAGGAGACTGGCAGTCTTCCAGCCCTTGGAGATTTTCTTAGCAAAGATTGAGAGTACACACACAGTTCCTCTCTCCTGGTTCCTTGGCAAAAATAAAGAAGCAATGCAGGATTCCCCCAACAAACAGCACTCTGGCAGAAGGGGTAGGCAGTCCTTAGATCAGCAGGCTTCTTGTCCTTGGTTCAGGTTTCCTTGTCAGAAGTGATCTAAATTCTTGGTTCAGGGGTCCTTCTCTTATACCACTTTTTGGCTTTGATCCCTTTGTCCATGCAGGGGAATTTCCCCCCATCTTGGGTTTGTTGTGGGTGTTGCCAGGCCGAAGCACCTGGCCTATTCACTGTGCAGGGCAGAGTCTTCAGCCGCCCAGCAGGAGCGGAGCCAGCATTGTCACTGGCAGGGGCAGGGCCATCAGTTGCCCGGCAGGAGGTGGGCCAGGAAAGTCCCAGGCAGGCACAGAGTCATCAGCCGCCCGGCAGGGGGGCAGAGCCAGCATTGTATCAGGCAGGGCAGGCTATCAGGAGCTACTCTTCCCCTACTCTCAATGCAAATGTCCCACTCACCCCACACTGACTCATTCAGACCTCTGGAGCCACCCAGCTCCTGTCACACGCACACCAGAACCAGCAGAGACCGGTAGACAGTTAGACAAGAAAATAGCTACTTTCTAAAAAGTGCTATTTTCAAACACAGAGTCCAAAAACCATCCACACAAACGGATGCGTTATTAAACCCTGAGTTCAGGGATACCAAACTCGACATTGCACCATGCTCCCCGAGCCCGCTAGGATTATAGCATTAATAATCCTGGCAGCCCATTCTAACGGATGGAGAGCAGGTTACCTTACACTAGTGAAAAACGAATATGGCTGTAATTCACTATTAGGACATGCCAACCTTGTCAGGCTTGTCCTACCTTATGCTTACAATGCACCCTGCCCGTGGGCCTACCATAGGGGTGACTAACATGAAGTTAAGGGAAGGTTTAGGGACTGGCAAGTAGGTGTACTTGCGCAGTCTGCGTGACAGTACCAGACTGCACGTGGTCTAGCAATGGTAGACCTTCAGACATACTTTTACTAGGCCGCTCTTGTGGGTGGCACAACACGTGCTGCAGGCCCACTAGCAGCATTTGTATTTACAAGCCCTGGCACTCCTGGTGCACTCTACTAGGGACTGACAGTAAACCAAATAAGCCAAACATGGAATTCAATCAATACAGCAATTTCTCATAGGGAGCACTTGCACTGTGGCACTGATCAGCAGTGGCACAGTGCCCAAAGCATTTACCAGCAAAAACATCGTAAACAGAGGAGGCAAACAGAAAAAATGGAGGAGAGACTCATGCCAATGATGCCAGGTCTAACACTTAATTTAGAGCAAATAACTCTTCAGAATACCACTTCTGCCGTTTTTCAAAATGGCAGCTCTCTAAGGATCTGTTTTAGTCATCATTTAGGTGATTTATTTTAATATTGTTTTTGGTTCAGGTTTTCCATTGATTCAAATCCACTAACATGAGCGAAGCAGGTGGTAACAAAGGATCTTTGCCTCCTGAAATAGAATTGCTGACTACAAAATCTGAGGACAAAGAAAAATGTGTCACATGCCAAACTAATCCGAAAGAAAAGCTAACATCAACTGTGGCTGTACTGAAGAGAATTTGAGATGCTGCATAAAAACGGCAAGTGAAAGTTCACAAAAGAAATTGATGGGGGAAGAGGATCAAATATTTAACCATTGTACAAAAAGTAGCAGACACCAGTGAATCACAACAAGAATTCAATCTTTTGAGAAAGCGATGACAACCATACCCAATGCCCATCCACTTAGAAGATCAATGGCTACCACTTGTCCACCTCTAGCAACTGGTAGGAAAGCAGAGAATCCCTAATGTGTTATCTGGGGTTTGGCCAGAGCGAAAGCCAAAGGGATTGACGAAAGAACAAAGTACAGAACATGTTTTTATCTGCAGCTAGTTTCTTCCAAGATGAGGTTTTCAGCCGAGTAGCCAATCTAAACAGCAAGATGAATGTATTTGCAGCAGCTTTAAATGCCATCCCGAACTTTATGTGTGCACACATTTGAAAATATGAATGTACAGTGAGCTCCCAGCAGCAAAGTAACTGCCAGCCTTCAGTTAAGTTTGCACTCTTTGAAAAATCTAATTAGGTTTTAAAGTCACTCTTGACTGCTGGTTACGAGTTCACACTCAGTGAGATCAGTGAAATAAGGGTCTACATTGATTAAACTGTATTGGTCCATAATAATTAATTTAAGAATTTTCTGGTGAGAATGTACAGTGACAGAATTCGTTTTTGTCAGTCTAAGAAAAAGAATGAGCCATTTATTGTGTTCTCAGCTGATTTAACTCCTGAAGTTCTCGCTGACAAAATAAGATCACAGGATGTAGTCAGCAGGAAACATTTTAGGAAACGTCCTGAAAGATTTCAATTTTGAACTTAATGAAAGATTTTGTGATGCCACAGAACTCTGCAAATCATGGGAGTCAACAAGAATGCCTGATGTTGTCTCAACATTCTTTTAATCATTGTTTAATATCATCAAAGCAAAACTGTTGCAAATTAAATTTCCGGAGTTCGGAACAGAAGCTGAGGACATTGATCATGGCTTTAACCCCTTCGACGCTGATGACGAGCTGGGCTCGTCATGAGGTAGCCTCCTCGCACGCTCATGACGAGCCCAGCTCGTCACGTAAAGTGCGCTTTTAAAAAAGTCAGCGTACGAGCGGAATTCCGCCCGCACGCATGCGGTTAAAGATATAAGCGAAGAAGTGGAACACAATCCCATATACCAACAGGCTTATGCTTTGCAAATGTACTGTCTTTTCCAAATCATTGTTTATGAATTACAGCACAACAAAAGGAAAACTCAGCAAGAGAAAATCACTTTAATGAATAGGATTGGTGTATCAACAAGTTATAATGACACAGTATGGAGAAGGAACTTGTTAGCAGCTCATGCTGCAAAATCTTGTGAATCTGGCAGCACACCACTTCAAAGTCACTTTACCAGGAAAGGATTTACAATCGCTGCTCTTGATAATTTTGATTTTGAAAACATCTCTTCTTTGTCATGATACTTCCAAAGCGCTTTTTCAAGACTGCACCAATGAAGGACCTGCTGGAAAACAATCTGTGTCAGTTGTAGACATAAACAAATGAAGCTGCAAACTTATAAACTAACTGCAAAATCACTGCAACCAATCAACACATCCTACTCTCCCAAACTACCAGAAAGTTTAAAAGTGGCTGAGGACATGGATCTCCTACCTGATACTGCAGCCTGCAAAGCTGATTTAACTGAATTTATCATAATGCTTATTTAGTGCAGACTTTTGGATGTAGAAAAGCCAGTTCCTCCATGGGCTGGAATTCATGCTTTGATCTCCCAGAATACCGTCCCACTGAAGAAGGCTTAGTTGGGTTTTACCAGTAATGCCATCCCCAGGCACAAACTATGCAACAGTACACACAGCCCTAAACAATTTCCAAAATGTGCATGCTCAGGTTGAAGACCTGCCTATCTTGCCAATTTTCTGTGATAAAGGTGTTTTCTGTATTGTAGCTAACATTTTTATGAGCAATCAATAGAATTGAATGATCATTATCAAGTGATGGGGATTTCTACATGATAAAGTTTGTGTTGCAGTGAGCAGGAAGTTATCTCAGTGAATGTGGCATAGACGAGTCACTTATTGAGGCTGAAATCATTGGAAGGAAAACCATCCAGTCAGTATAGAGCCGAACCCATTATGTTTGTTCGTTACAAGGTAAGGTCATCATATCTGAGGCTATAGAAACATTGCATTGGAATGCTTGCCGGAACAAGATTCACAAATTAGGTTTTGCATTACTTATCTCAGAAGTGAACAAGGCGCAAGGTGCACTTCATTCAAAAGACATAATGGAAAGCCAGGCAATGTTCACTAAATTCAGTTCAAAATCAGAAAACCCGAATATCAAGTTTGTAGAGTTTGTCAAAGAGTGTGAAGAAAAATCTGAACTTTACAAGTATTGTGGAAATGTTTTACACTTGATAGCTCCGGTAAAAAAGCTTGGTATATGCTAATCAGGAAGGTGATAGGCAGCTGCACATGAAGTTGTGGAGTCACTGATTACTGTGTTTCATGAATTAGTCTGTATAAACTACCCGAGCTATGGGTCCTGGTATTTGGAAACAGTGAAGAAGCTAGAGATGGATAAACCATACCTCTACAGAACATCAATCCAAAGACATTTTGTGGTGAAAAACAGACAAGGAAGGTTCAATGGTGTGGATTCAGATATGAAACTGGAACAGACGATCCAGAGTTTGTAGAAAAGCTGCAAGGGAATTGTTGGTCAGACACGTAAAAGTGAATATGATGCTCAATGGTAGCTAGTTTATCATGAAGTCCTTTCTATTTGCAATGTTTTCAGAGAGATGACAAATTCAAAAATGAATGCATCGTCGTGAAACTATTCCTCACCACAAACTTGTGGGAAAAAGAGGGGAACATTTTAATAAACATGATGACAGTCAGCTTCATTTCTCGCAGCATCAGGAAAACCCCTTTGAAATGACTGAGCATGTGCAACTACACAACATTGTGACCAAATATTATGTGGATAATGATATAAAGTCACATCTACTAGATATCCTGGAACATGGATCGAAACTACCTACAGAACTACACCAGGAGAGATGTGTATTGAAAGTGAAAAAGCTGCTAGACATAATTAATAAAGCTAAATTTCCACACTTCAATTGCTATAGCAAGAGTTTTGTCCAACCAGCCACTACATAACAGGTTACAAAAAAAGAACTTTTGCAAGCACATAGAGCGAGAGCGATAGATATAGCAAAAGAAAGGGGTACATTTATCGAGGACATTCTGTCGCATGATATTCTTCCATTGTTTGATGAAGATACTGCAACCAAACCAGTGAAGCGCCAACTCATACAAGAGCTAAAAAAAACTTTCACCTGAATAATTTCAATTCGAAAAGGTCTCCTCATTGAATACTGATGATGTTCTACTGTTCAACACATTGTCTTTGACAGTTATCTTGAACTTGAACACCCCCAGCACCACCCATGGAACGCCCCTTTCATGCAGTTTTCCACGTAAAAGGGGCACTTATTTATAAGGCCATGAAAAGCCACATAAGGTGGCATAATATAGCAGTGGCACATGGGGCCACTGGAATATTAAAAAAGTGTATTTCCAGTGGTGCAATAGTTCTGTAGTAGGGGATCTCTGTGTATAGTCATAATCTAGTGAATAGTCCCGCCCATGTGCGTGGACCCCGGAGCAATCAAAAATAATCTCGTAAGTTGTCAAAAATTGCAGAACTACACAGACACTTAGGAGAGAATTTAAAGACAGATAATGCAGCCTATATCCACAGGCTACACTGTCCAGTACTTCTATTAGAAATTCCACCAAAAATCTACAACAGCACAGCCTGTCCAGATTTCTCTACATAGGAAAACTTGCCTCTACCAGCAAAACCCTCAGGAATGATAGAGAGGAAGGAGTGGACAGACAAGCCCCATAGGCTGCCATTATGTGGCTCAAAACAGGATACTGTGCCTTTAAGAGAACTTTCCAGAACTCTCTCAGTATCCCAGAATGCCCAGCAGGTCCCTTTTACTTTCAGTTCTTTTTTCCGGCTCCTGCAAGCAGGACCCTGGAGCATTGAGCTCTCCCTTTTCAAGGGTTTATTTGGTGATTTTTCACTTTTTCAAGTATTTGAGTGCTTTCTTTGAAGTACTTTGGTGTTTTCTTCCTTGTGTGTGTCTTGGTGCACTCTTTTATTTGTCAAAATGCCTGCTTTGTTCGACAAATGCCCTGAGTGTCCGAGGAAGAAGGCCAAGTCGGACCCACATGAGGTGTGCATCGTCTGCCTTCCCTCATCTCATGTCCCAGAGGAGTGTGGCATCTGCCAGACATTATCCACCAGGACCCTGAGAGAGAGGATGAAGATCAGGCTCCAAGGCCTGGAAGATAGAAGACTGCAGACACAAGGTGGGTCTGGGCATGCTTCATATGCCCATGCTGAGACAGGAAGACCAGCAAACGTCCTATTTCTCCGCCGACGTCAATACCATCGACGACGGCGTCGAGAGGGATGACAGCAGTCTGTTCCCCGTCTCCCCAGGGCTCTGGGTTGAAGCGGCATCGACGTTCGACGTCGAGGGGACTGACAAGGCTGCCGTCGAGATCGCCGTTGACGGTGTCATCGACGTCGTCCTCGAGTCATCGACGTCGAAGGAATTAGGCCCGGCGTCGTGGCTCGCCGTAGAGGTGACACCGCCGCTCGCCATCGGCGAAGAGGAGACGGTCGTCGTCGAGGGGATCCTCGACGTCGAGGAGGACGTCGAAGACTCGCAGGCGGTCGCCGTCGAGGAGACGTTCGACGCCGAGATGGCGTTCGTCGTCGAGAAGGCGTTCGACGCCACGAAGGAAGCGCTCGACGTCGAGACGTCGACGGTCGCCGTCGTGGAAGAGACGCTTGTCGTCCAGACATGACTCAACGTCGAGACGAGGGCACCGGTCGACGTCGAGACGGCGTTCCTCGACATCGAGACGGCGTTCTTCGACGCCAAAGAAGCGCAGGAGGAGTTCTGGGCCCAGGAGTCCCTCTGGATCCGCTGGGGCGCCTCAGCGACCTTCTCCAATTGGAGACACTACATCGCCTCCTCCTAAGAAGAAGAAGGAGTCACAGGGCTCGGTGTACTCTGAGGTAAATACACCTTCCAAGCCAAGATCGGCTACCCCTCCTCCTCCCTTGCCCAAGGAACCTCCGCCACGGAATCCCGCTCCGCCTCCGCTTCCACCTCTGGTTCCACCTTTTGGTCTTCCTCTGCTACCTCCTCAAGAAATGCATCTGGTACCGCCGAGGTCAGTTTCGCTGCCACGGTAACCGACGCCGCCTAAGGGGACTCCTCAGCCAAGGGTCCCGGTCAGGCCGCAGTCTCCTGCTCCTGTGAGACCTGCGGAGCATCTGAAGCCGAGGAGATTGCGCTCTCGTTCCGGACAGAGGGAGAGATGGGGAGTCGTCACCGGTCGTTGACGAGATCAAGGCGACGCCACAGGAGACGCAGATCGAGATCCCACACTGGCTCGTCTGGGACCAGGGACTACTCGCCGACTTTGTTGGAATCCCCGGGGACGAGGGTGTCGCCAGTGGATGACATCTTCTCATTTCAAGATATTCTGCTGAGGGGTGCGGCTAAGTTGGGCATCACGTTGATGGTGCCCACACCCACGACGTCTGTGATTTTCGAGACGCTACATAAAAAGCACCTGTCTCGGCCGTTGCTACCCCTAGTACCAGGATTGGTAGAGCACGCTCAGGAGTCGTTTCTCACTCCGGCAGTGACGAAGGTGGCTCCCTCCAGACTCCTCACGAAGTACCGGGCTCCAGATTCTGATCCGGCCTTTCTCAGGATAGACCCGCCACGGGACTCGGTCATAGTGACAGTTGCTAGGAAGCAGCATGCCACTACCCCGTCGTCCATGGTACCTCCTCATAAGGAGAGCCGGTGGTTAGATTCGGCTGGCAGGAAAGTCTGTGGGATGGCATCTACTGCAATGAAGGCTGCAAGTGCCGCGGCTTTGTTAGGGCGATATGATCGAGCCCTGTGGGAATCCCTCCAGCAATTCACTGAGCTCCTTCCTCGAGAGAAGAAAGAGGACTTTCAAGAGATTCTCAACGAGGGACTATTAGTGTCGAACCAAGTCATAGCGTGGCTGCTGATGTGTCCCTTCTGGCGGCACATGGATATTGCCATGGTGTCAACCAACGGCGCCACGCTTGGCTTCTCCTTACATCCCTCAAGCCAGAGGCTCAACAATGGGTGGCCAACCTGCCTTTCTCTGGGGAAACCCTGTTTGGCAAGCATGCGGATGATGAAATGGCCCGCATGAAGGCGGAAGCCGAGACCCTGGCGGCTGTCGGGTTGGAGAAGCCCAAGGAGAAGAAGACCTACCACCCGTTCCATAGACGGTTCGGGGCGCAAGGCCGAGGGTGAGGGCAGACTTTGGGACAGCAACAGCAACAACAGCAGCAGCAGTTCCAGAGGCCCTTCCAGAAGCACCAGAAGGGCAGAGGCCAGCAGTCCGCAGCGGCGAACAAGGGCCCGGCTGGGTCTCGGCCCTCAGCAGTTACTTCCCCTACATCCGTTACCCACTCCGGTGGGGGAAAGTGTTCAATTTTTCCTGGCAGAGTGGAGAAAAATTACTCAGGACAAGTGGGTGCTGAATATTGTTTGCAATGGATATAGTCTTTGGTTCACCAGCCCGCCTCCAGCAATTCCACCGGTCAGCTCACAGTTTCAGCTGCGCGAGCTACAGGCGGCGGCGGATCTCCTGTTAAGGAAAAGGGCGATAGAAGACGTACCTCTGTCTCAAAGGGGAAGAGGTCTGTACTCCCGGTTCTTTCTGGTTCGCAAGAAGGACAAAAACGAGTTCAGGCCCATTCTGGATTTGCGACAAGCAAACAAGTGGATTCGCAGAGAGAAATTTGGCATGCTGTCGTTGCATCAGATTTATCCTCAGCTGCAACAGGGAGACCCATTGCACACAAACACAGGAAGTTCCTGCGATTCCAAGTTGGCGCCAATCATTATCAGTACACAGTACTGCCGTTCGGGCTGAAGTCTGCACCCAGAATATTCTCGAAGTACATGGCAGTGGTAGCTGCACACCTAAGGAAGAACAAGGTGTTTGTCTACCCGTACCTGGACGATTGGTTGGTCAAGGCCTACTCCTTCTCGGAAGCTCAAGCGCACTTCCAGAAGACGTGCGTTCTCCTGAACAAGCTGGGGTTGCACATCAACATGTCCAAGTCTGTCCCGACTCCGGTCCAGTGCATACAGTACTTGGGAGCCTCCATCAATACGCTGTCAGCAAGCGTGTCTCCTTCGGAGGAGCAACAATTATCACTCCTTCGGAAGGCTCAGGCTCTTATGACCGCTCCATCTACAACAGTGAGGACGGTGTCTTCTCTACTGGGGTCGATGGCCTCTTGTATCTTCCTCACGCCACACGCACGGCTGCACATGAGACCTTTGCAGGAGTGCTTGGAGGATCAATGGGATCAGAGGAAAGGGTCTTGGGACGACAAGATACGACTGTCTCTGCATGCTCTTCAGTCTCTGAAGTGGTGGTGTTCAGCGGAGAATCTCCTCAGAGGGGTTCCCTTTCACAAGGACATTCCCACACAGACTATCGTGACGGATGCATCTCTCCACGGCTGGGGGCGCACTCCGGAGACGTACAGATTCAAGGAATGTGGTCCCCGACGGAGTCCATGTACCACATCAATTTCCTGGAACTCAGAGCTGTTCACTTGGCACTGTAGGCCTTTCATCCTTCCTGCCGGACCAACTCTCTGCTTGTACAGACAGACAATATGACCACGATGTATTACCTCAACAAGCAGGGGGGCTCGAGATCACGCACTCTGTCACAAGAGGCGCAGGCGATCTGGCGCTGGCTTCTGGTAAGAGGAATGACGATAACGGCTACCCATCTACCAGGTGTGCAGAATGTTCAGGCGGACGCACTGAGCAGACTGATTCAGAAAAACCACGAATGGGTCATAAACGATGAAGTACTAGGAGAAGTTTTCGCAAGGTGGGGGACTCCAGACGTAGATCTGTTCGCCACCGCCGAAAACAGCAAATGCCGAAACTTTCCCTCTAGGTACTACCAGCAGGGGACAATGGGGAATGCGTTATGGATCAACTGGTCGAACAGCTTTCTGTACGCTTTTCCACCCATTCCCCTGATTCCGGCGGTGCTCATCAAGCTGTTCCAGTCCAGGGCGCGGATGATCCTGATTGCCCCGGAATGGCCCAGGCAGTGGTGGTTCACGGACCTGCTTCACCGGTCTCTCCTTCCTCACATACGGCTGCCGTGCCGGCTGGACCTTCTCACGAAGTTTGGGGGACAGATGGTGCACCCCAACCTCTCGTCTTTGAGTTTGGTGGCATGGCTCCTGAGATAGTGCAATATGGCCATTTGAATCTACCAGAAGATTGTATGGACATACTGAAGGAGGCTAAGCGACCTTCCACTCGGGCTTCCTATGCTTACGAGTGGAAGCAATTTTGCATCTGGTGCAAGTCCAAGAACTATGACCCAACGATATGTAAGGAAGATGTCATCCTTCCGTATCTACATTTGGCGCAGTCTGGCCTTAATGTCCATTCTATTAAGGTTCATCTCACTGCGCTGACTGCCTACAGGAAGTGCCCTTCACAGACTTCCTTCTTCCAGATCCCTGTGATCAAGGATTTTTTGGAAGGCTTCAAGAAAGTGTTCCATCCTGTCCGGCTTCCTTCGCCTTCATGGGAATTGACCGTGGTGCTGTCCAGATTGATGAAGGAGCCTTTTGAACCTATTCTTAAGGCTTCGTTGCAGCACCTGTCCTGGAAGGCGGCGTTCCTCGTGGCTATTACATCGGCCCGCAGGGTGAGTGAAATTCAGGCGTTGTGTTGCCAAGAACCTTATACTGTATTTCATGCTGCTAAGGTTGTTATGCATACTCACCCTAAATTTCTTCCAATGGTTATATCTGATTTCCATGTTAACCAGACCATAACTTTACCTACGTTTTTTCAGAATCCTTCATCTCCAGCGGAAAGGTCTCTGCATTCCCTGGATGTTAGGAGGGTGTTGAAATTTTATCTGGATAAAACCAAAGATATTCGTAGGTCAGACCAATTGTTTATCAATTATGGTTCAGTTAGGACCGGTCTTGCTACCTCAAAACAGTCCATCTCTAGGTGGATTGTGTCCTGTATACAATTGTGTTACCAGAAGGCTAATAAGACCTTAGGGGGTAAGCCTAAGGCTCATTCCACCAGAGTCAAAGCTGCCACGACTGCTTTGCTCCGTAATGTTCCAATTGCAGAAATCTGCAAGGCGGCCACTTGGAAGTCGGTCCATACCTTTGCTAATCATTACTGTCTGGACACTGATGCCTGGACAGACGCTCAGGTTGGGCAGGCTTCGCTGCGAAATCTGTTTGCACAGTAGTGGTGTTATTTCTCTTTTCTCCACCGCTGTTTTGGTGTGGGGATGGGCTTGCCATTCTATTCACTAGATTATGACTATACACAGAGATCCCCTACTACAGAAGGAGTAGTTTCTGTCCTGTAACTCCAGTTCTGTAGTAGGGGTATCTCTGTTATAGTCATAAGCGCCCACCCTCCTCCCCGGTGGAGAGAGATATTCATGTAAGGAATGCTACAGGTCTGGCGTGTTACGCCTTCAAAAAGAACTGAAAGTAAAAGGGACCTGCTGGGCATTCTGGGATACTTAGAGAGAGTGCTGGAAAGTTCTCTTAAAGGCACAGTATCCTGTTTTGAGCCACATAATGGCAGCCTATGGGGCTTGTCTGTCCACTCCTTCCTCTCTATCATTCCTGAGGGTTTTGCTGGCAGAGGCAAGTTTTCCTATGTAGAGAAATCTGGACAGGCTGTGCTGTTGTGGATTTTTGGTGGAATTTCTAGTAGAAGTACTGGACAGTGTACCCTGTGGATATAGGCTGCATTATCTGTCTTTAAATTCTCTCTTAAGTGTCTGTTCAGTTCTGCATTTTTTGACAATTTAAGAGATTATTTTTGATTGCTCCAGGGTCCACGCACATGGGCAGGACTATTCACTAGATTATGACTATAACAGAGATACCCCTACTACAGAACTGGAGTTACAGGACAGAAACTACTCCTTCCCTTAGGGCCTCACATATGAGGCACAGAATTATTACTGCAAGTGGAATGATTGTCAATGTGAAGATATATTCAAAAGGTATGGGCCATATTGTTCAACAACTTAAAAACTATTAGGAAGAATCTGACCTTTATGTTATGCCAACATGTTGTGTGGGCTATTTGAAATAGTTCCTATTGAGTCATTGACACAGATATTATTATTGTGCTACTTAGATTTGTTGCAATGTTCATAAGTCAAGGATTGCAGAGTTGGGGGGCGTGGCCGGACGAGCAGCAAGATGGCCGCCTAACCAGCGAGCTCCACCGGCTGTAATCAAAATCCTGCATTAATCCTGCTATTTCGTGTCACACGCACGTCTAGCCAGTGCGCAACGGTGACAGACTACCTGAGGCATAATCGACCGAAAAATCGACGCCTTGGAGCACCCGCAACACCCTGATACGGACTCCGCTGTTTTCACCGGAAGGGTTATGCTGCGAGGCCTGACGGCCCCGGAGGTCTGTGCGGGAGCTGTGCGCTACCTGAGGGCGTGGCGCCGTGGGCCCGGACCGCTGAGAAGCTCCGCAACCGGCGAGGTCCTGGCAATCGAATCAACAACGGTGGGGTAAGGCTCCGGAATACTGGGGGTCAAGCCACATGTTAAAATACTACAGTGTATGCCTGCCGCACCTCCGGGGAACCGAACTGCCTCACCTTGTTGATCGGCAATGTGGGCGGCCGCCATCTTAGATTGGGACTGAGCACCGAAACTGGAAGCCACTGCAGGCGGGGCCTTGTAGGCAGGGAGCCCTCGGCGCTAACATTGGCACCCCTAAGAATCCGTTGTCACACGGCGCACGGGAGCCCTGGTTGCATTGGCTGCGTTCCCATATCCATATCTGTTGTGCTTACCGCGGAGGTGGTGGTGCTCATTGACTATTGCGATAATGCAGCGGTGAGCCCAAAAGCTGCTGTGAGACGGACCGCTCTGTGATAGATGTGCTCTGCCCGACACTGGGACTGTACACACTTAGAGGGCCTGACATACCCAAACTCTCAAGTCACCGGATTGCTGCCTGCTAAGTGACGAGCCTGGTGACAGCTGGAAACACTTGTCCCGGCCCTGCCGATGAAGGAGCTGTGGGGGAAATCATGCTTGTCAGGGCCTAGCGACCTGTGCTGGACCTTGCCAATTTTTCTGTCCACGCGCCTTGCGCTACCCTACTTGTGAACGCAGATTCAATCAGCCCGTACGTGACGGGGAACCCTGTCCCATCCTATATCATAGCGCACCTGACGATTGTCTGTTAGTCATGGGGAAGGGAGATCCGTGCCAGCCGAGGCTCACGTTTGAGCAAAAGAAGACGTCCAAGCAGGCCGAGCAGGACACTGGTGCATCCGGGAGTCCTACCACAGAGACATCTCAGGACATAGATGTGACTGCACTATTTCTGGAGGTGAGGTCCAGCCTGAAAAGTATCGATGCAAAACTCGACAACATGACAGCTCAACTGGACAGTGTGAGATCTCAGGTGGCCACCCATGAAATGCGCATCAATAGTCTAAAGAACAGACACACGGAGTGCTGCGAATTCCAACATGTTCTACATGGGGTTTTGATGGGCAAAGAGGTGGTAATGGATGCCATATATGGTCCGAATGTAGACGATCCGGAATTCTTCAGAGAAATCTGGGCTAAGATAGATGTTACTGGCTGCTCCACTGTCATATGGGGTGGGGACTTTAATGTAGTGCTAGACGACACAATTGATAGAAAAGGCGCATCCAGGCAAATGCACCCACAAGCACGCCAGGCACTAACGGATATCATATGTGAGGGCTCCCTTGTTGATGTGTGGAGGGCTCGCAACACGGACGCAAGAGTAGGTACATGTATATCCGCTCACCATGCTGCCTGGTCCAGACTGAATTTTTGGTTGGTCTCGGCAGACGTAGCCACTTGGACCACACGAGTGGATATACTGGCCAGGTCTCTGTCTGACCACTCCCCATGTTTACTAGAGCTAGACATTCCAGGCAACCAGAGTAGTGCCTTCTCCTGGCGTCTCCCGCCAGATGCATTCCAAGATGCCGCTTTCACTGAGGAAATCAGGCAAGACATTGTTGATTACTTTGCTACTAACACTGGCACGGTCAAGACTGATGCTGTCCTCTAGGACGCATTTAAAGTGGTGATATGGGGGCAGTGTATTGCACGCAGGGCTGGAGTCCTAAAGTCCATCAGGAACACACTGGCAACGATAGAGGGAGAACTGAAAGTCCTTGAGTGTTCATTTTGTGAAGCCCAGACGCATGCGCTGGCAGGGCAGATTAAGGCCAAGTTGCTAAGCTTTGCTGAGGAGGCGCAGTGCAAACTAAAATTTTTGGGGAAGCAAGCTGAAGCCTGCAGATATGGCGAAGGAGCTAGACCAAGCCGTACACAAGCCAGGATGGTTAAATCCACTCCCACTCCCACACGGGTACATACTGTGGTTGATCACACAGGAAAGGCACTGACGGACCAGCGGGAGATACTACAGTCCTTCGCCACTTACTATGCCACATTGTACAAATCCACACATCATTTATCAGAAGAGACACTTGAGGCCTTTTTGGAATCCATAGCGCTTGTGTGGTTTAACAATGCACACAGGCAATACATGGACCGCCCCGTAACGGTACAGGAGATCGCAACCACCATTAAAGCGCTACCACTAAATAAGGCGCCAGGTCCAGATGGACTAACGGCAGCCTTCTATAAAACATACACAGAGGAACTTGCTCCTCGCTTGCACGCTGTGTTTGTTGAAGCGCAAGAAATAGGGATACTGCCGGACTCGATGAGGGAGGCCCTTATTGTCACGCTACTTAAACCTGACAAAGATGATAAATGCATAGACTCTTACCGCCCTCTGTCCCTCATTAATGTAGATGTCAAGATCTACGCTAAGATTATAGCCGATCGTCTACAGCCTTTGCTCTCATATGTGGCCCTGCCAGATCAATCAGGGTTCATACCAGGACGCTCCACCACGCATAATCTATCAACGTTTTTTTCTGCACTACACTACCTCCATCCAGACACACAGGCTGCTGTGGTATTTCTGGACGCAACAAAAGCCTTTGATTCCCTTGAGTGGTTGTTCCTTTTTACCATACTGACACGCATGGGGTTCAGTCCACTATTCATAAATTTAATTCGCTTACTCTATACCGCCCCTAGGGCCAGAATAAGACTAAATGGCATGATATCTGACCCATTTCCAATCTCCAGAGGGACCAGACAGGGCTGCCCACTGTCCCCCCTCCTATTTGCCATTGCTATGGAGCCACTTGCTGCTAGAATTAGACAGCACCATACGGCAAGGGGCATTGCATTCAGCTCCCGTAGCCTACTTATCTCCCTGTACGCGGATGATGTGACCTTGTATGTAAACAACCCAAACGAGAACCTCAACCCGTTGCTGCGGGAGTTTGTCAAGTTTGGGGGTCTATCCGGCCTCTCCATAAACTGGTCTAAGTCAGTCATATTTCCACTCACTGATAGAACCAAAGAGGTACACTCAGACTATCCACTCCGATGGGAGGCAGACGAAGTGAAATACTTGGGAATTTGGAAAAGCAGGAACATACAGGAGATCTGGAACCTCAACTTTGGCAGAGCGGTCACCTGGCTTGAGGGTAAAGTAGCGATTTGGTCCAGGCTTCCCCTCTCCTTAGCAGGTAGAATTGCACTAGCAAAAATGATTGTGCTGCCCAAGTTCCTCTATTTATTTGCCAATGTGCCAATTCCACTGACACAACACTTCTTTGCACGTTTACGCTCCAATCTGTTGGCACTTGCTTGGGCAGGGGGTCAAGCCAGAGTATCATGGGCACTACTGACACTCCCGCTGCGTCAGGGTGTTTTGGGGGCACCGGACATGCATCTATACGCACTTTGCGCACAGGCCCAATACCTGCATTTCTGGGCCTACCCCACGCCTTACCAACCACACGTAGCAGTGGAGATCGACATGGTCTCTCCGCTTCCGCTCAATGTGGCCCTATATCACAAAGCACCGCGACCATCACAAGATATCAAAACAGCGGATATGCTCTGCTGGTCCTGGAGAGAGCTATTGAAACGGTCTTCAGTTCCCCTGTTGTATGCGCCCGCGATGCCCCTCAAACAGAATCCCATGTTCCCATGCTTAGAGGCCAACAGCGGCGATATATCTATTGCTGGCACCACCTTGCGCACATTCGGAGACATATACCCAGAAGGCACATTCCTGGAGTTGCCCACAGAAACAGCAGAGAACCCGGTGGCTTTTGCCGACAAATTCACATACCACAAGCTCAAAGCTGCATGCAGGGCACTTGGGGATTGCTTCCCTGAGGAGCCGCCGCAGTTACTGGCACTACAAAACATATTATCTAGAGCATCCCGCAAAAAACTTGTTTCCAGGCTGTACAATTCCATGCAGGAACAAACCCCATTGGTGGTGCCCAGATCGCAGCAATTATGGGGTGACGAGCTGGAAGAGCCTCTGACGGATGAGCAGTGGACTTTCTGCTGCGGGCAGCTGTTGGCACTATCCCCAAACTATAAACTTAGACTTGTGCACTTCAAGTTCTTACATAGATTCTACCGCACCCCAATCTCTCTTCACCGCATGGGCCTTAGAGAAGATGACAGATGCTGGAAATGTGGGGCAGAAAGGGCTTCCTTCCTGCACGTGGCCTGGCACTGCCCGGCGCTCTCTGAGTACTGGATCGAAATATTTGATGTCATTAATCAAATCCTTGGTAGGGCTGATGCCCCATCGCCGCTACTGGGGATCCTTGGCTGGGTCGCGGACACTGCACCCTTGCGCTGAAAGCTCCATGCACTACTGCTGCTATATGCCAAGAGGCGGGTGGCCATTGCCTAGGGGCGGAAGACTAAACCGAGACTCAGCGACTGGCTATCTGATGTGACATATGGGCATGCGCAGCTGGGTTCCTATTGGGAACTGATGCCATCAAATGCACGCCCGAGAGACATCTGGGAACCCTTCCTGCAGTGGTCACGTAACAGACCGTCTCCACCCGAGACGGCTCCTGGGAGCCCGGCTGTGCATGCCTAGCCTGTTGTTATGCTTCTGCCAGTGCTCTAATGGGTCTGACAGACATTATCGCAGCTTGTGGAACAGCGGAGGCCAGTGGGAGTCCTGGTGCATAACGTTCGGACTCCCGTGGTTGCTACGCGCATTGAGTTGCAACTTCCACTCCGACTGACACCATTGTTATATGGCGCTCTCTGATTGCCATTCCTGACCCACCATAGCGCAATATTGTATTCATGTTTTCCCATATAAATGCTGCTATAATTGTTTTCATTAATGGTCACACTGACGAACACCTATGTTACTGTTAGTAATGTTACAAAAAAGAATATTGCATCCTTTTTATAACATCAAACAACATAGCCGAATTTACACGTGCTTATTGTACATTTCACTTGACTTCGTGATGTAATTGTTGCTTTCATGATTTGCAAATGCTAAATAAAAATATTTTTTAAAAAAAGGATTGCAGAGTTATGGATATGTTATGAAACAGGCAAGAAAAGACACTTAATTCCACTTCATATTATATACAAGAAACTTGACCCAGAGATGCCCAGTGTTCTTATCATGGCACATATTCTTACAGGTGATAATACAATGAGCAAAGAGCTTGGAGTTTTAACTGCTGAACTTATGAAGTTTCTAAAAGGATTTGCTGAGACAGAAGACGTAGAAAAATATATTGTGAGTGTATTAAAGACTGAGTTCTGACTGTCACACATTTGACAATCTTCAGTACAGTGAGTTCAAGAGATCAGTCCTGCTAAGTGACCTCCCACCAATGTCATATTCTGTGCGTGGACACATTAAAATAGCGTTGTACTTGATCAGAAGATGTGCAATAGTTTTGATTCATGCATATGTAGAGAAAGTTTTGTGTGAATTTGGCTGGGGAAAAATTGATGGGGTGGTAAAACCCATGTAATTTCTAAAGCCTGCACCCACAGAACATACATGTTCATGTACTTACAAAACCTGTGCTACAAAAAGAAGTCCCTGTCAATATTCTCTTCTCAAATGTTCAACATTCTGCAAATGTACCAGGAGCAACTGCCGAAACAAATAAATGTAGTGAACTATGAAAATGTGTCTAAAACGGAAGTGATAAATATTTTGTTTTACATATTCAGATCATAAACATTGTTTGCTGTATACATAAAAGGATTAAAAACTTTTAATATCTGTTTCATTTATATATATCCTTCTTCCTCTATTATAGATGCCATTTTGAAAAATCGCAGAAGGGTTGCTCTGGGAAGTTATTTTTTGTCTCTATAAGACTACTTGACCCCCAAAACCTATATTCTGAAACCAAAATGAAGAATATAGGTCACATAATTACTGAAATATTACATCATCACTGCAACATATCTGCCATTTTGAAAATTTCCTCCAGAAAAATTCGTCCCGGATCAGCAATGTCCACACAAGCAAAATTACTTCTATAATGATCTAAAAACACAAATCAAAAATGAAAATCTCTGGACAGCAATTTTTGTACTGAGATATAACAGGGGGCCAGGATTATGAGTGGGGAGTGTATCAATAGCCAGTGAAGGGGATGGGTTGAGAACTGCCATACGAGTGAGTGAGGGACATAAAACATATTAATAGCACAAAACAGTGCATGAACCGTCTCGGCACCCAGTATTGCCACCGCTTTCTACCCAAGGCCAGTACATCGGCATACACGTGTATCTGGATGTTTTTGTATAAAAAAACATTACTAATAATATTAATGAATGAGAAAATATGCTTACCAAATACGTGGTTATTCTTTTGAGGACAGAAAACAAGATACAGGTGGTGGGGCATTGGAAGGTCATTCATCTACTCCCAGAAGATAGATAGTGAAGATGGGATTAATAATCCTGTAGCATGGTAAACCACTTTTATTTCTCTTCAGGTAGTCATGAATAGGACAAGTAGAACAGAGATATGTATTTATTTAAAGGTTTTATATAGCGTGAACAAGACCCTTGTGGGTATCAGAGCTCTTTACATGGTGGATTTAGAAAATACTTAGGCATATGGTAAATAACAAAGATCCATACAAATCAAGCATAGCATAATAACAATATTGAAGATACATAGGTAAGTAGTAAGTAATATATAGTTCCATAAAGATGAAGAATATGAGTGTATAATCACAGTAACCAAGGTTCAAGAGAGCTTAGCCACGAGAAAATATTTCACTTCTTTTTTTAAGGATGCAGTAGAGGGATTAAGTCTAGTTTCTGGTGGCAAAGCATTGAAGATCTTGGGTGCCATCCCCTAGAAGGCTTGGTTGTATGTTTTCTTCTTGTTGAATGTTTGTGGTTTCAATAAGAGGTTTTTGGCACTTCTGGAAGCTCTATTGCCACATGAAGGCAACAGTTTATGTGACAGATATCTGAAAGTGTTGTGATGAATGGCTTTATGCGTCATGCATGCAATTTTTTGTGGAATTCTGGCTTTGAAAGGTAACCAGTAAAGGGATCTTAGGTCCTTGGATATCTGTGAGTTTCTTTTTGAGCCGGTAATAAGTCTGGCTGCTGCGTTGATTGAAGCTCTTAGAGGGGCCGGTGAGGATCTGGGAAGGCCTCAGAGAGATACAATCCCATATTCCACTCTTGGGATAACTAGCGCTTGTACTTCCAGTTTGAAGTCCTTTTCAGGCAAGAAAGGTTTTAGTTTTCTCAGTGTATTAATCTGAAAGTTTGCTCCTTTTATTGCAGTACTAATGTGTTTCTGCATACTGAGATTTCTGTCCAGAGTTATTTTCAGCGATTTTGCTGAGTCAACGATAAGAGGTTGGCAGTTAAGTGCTGGCAGGTGTTTGATCCAATCTTGAATTGTGGGTACTTGGGTGGGAGGAGCGATTAGAAGGAATTCGGATTTGAGGATGTTTAGTTTTAGTAGGTTTTCGGAGAGTGCGGCCTGGTAGGCATCAGGAACCATGACATTTTATTAATCTCTGACATGGCCACTGCAAGGTAAAGTTTAAACACAAGTGTAAGCACATTTGTGGTAACATGTACAGTGCTAAGCCAGGTGTAAGTTGTTGTTATATCATATGGCCTTTTCCAGCGTAGATATAAAAATAGGTACTGTAACACTTAACCTGCCGACCTAGAGGTGGTTTCTAAATCTTTAACATGGTTGTTACAACCCTAAGTAAATTACCTGTATTATAACATAGACTGTGCTAAATTAGATATCTACTACTGTCTTCTAACAATGTGCAAATGCACAACACTTAGAATCTACTGTGCTCTAACAGCCACTGCTTTGCATACATTCTTCTCTTCTAACACTGCCACGGACTGCAGAGCAAAGTAAAAAAAAAATCATTTTTTGACAGTCTAATTTTTTTAAATTGGTCCGGGGTCCACGCATGAGTGATGGACACTTCCTCCTTCACAAGGTGATAAATTCACAGTAGAAAGTACAATAAATATGTCAGTCTCAGCTCCACAATTCAGTTCTGATAAAAAAAGAGCGTCAATGCCATCCAATGTAGGGAGATTTGAGTATTAATGTAATTCATTCCTGGTAGAAATGGTTGGCTTTGCTTTCAGAAAAAGCTTCCACTTTCAGTCTAACAAGCTGCATTTCTATAAATACACTGTCCCTGAAAAACAGTCTTCTTTCTTTCAGGTCTAATAAATGTGACCCAGCAGGGAGTACAATCTGTCATGTTCCAGGTTGTGGTCTTCCTTTACATGGTAAGGTGTCTTTATTTAAAACATTTTTACAGATTCATATTAAGTAAAAAGCAGCAACCTGAACACCCATGGCCACAAAACAAGAGAAAGGGATGTTACAGTGAACCATTGATACATATTGTATTTATGTATATGTCGGTATTTGTTGAGTTTGAACCTGGCTCGAAAGCAATGGAGTGGCCTATAGGCCCATGAAGATACAATCTTTAGGGGAAGGTCAAGGGAAGACTGCTGAGTCAGGGGTAATGTTCCTTGAAAAGGTGTGTATTGAAAATGCCTTCCTATGTGTGGTATTCCCCCCAGATTGTTGCCTTGACTGTTTTTGCTGGGTGTAGAACTCTGTACAATTTACCCCTTCTAACAGCAATAAAGTGCTTCTGCTCTCTCTTCAAACATAATGAAATTGGAATACCCTTACTGGAATATATCCCTAACTCCAAGTCCCTCTTCTATGGTACCCAAAGGTCCCAGGGCCTGTAAATTAAATGTCCCCAGAAGTCTGCAGCAGACATTGTACCACACAATGCAGTAATACTACTAACATGACTGTAGAACTTGCCAAATGTAGAACAGTGGTGCTTGTTTTAACTGAAGAATTAACCTTTCACAATAATACATTTTGGTAGGCCTTCCTTTTAAATATTAATAAGTAACCCCTATGCAGAAGTATTGCCTATTAAAGCACACTGCATAGTATTTAATTACCCTGGGCAAAGCACTACGCTACGCTCGCGTAGTTTGCGGAGTTTGCGCTACTTCGCACTACGTTAGTTGCACGTAGCGTAGTGCAGCGGTCATTTTTGGCTTGCTCGCGATCCTCAACGTCAAGTTGGCGACCGCGAGCAAGCAAAATTACATCAACTTGATGTTGCTGATCGCGAGATTCTCAATGCAGGGAGGTCAGGTTTCTCATTGCGAGTGGTCGCGTATGCTCGCAAACGCTCGCGATATGAAACTACCAGTCCACATTGAGAAAACTGCAGCTCGGGTAGAAATCTACTCGAGCGGCAGAAAACGACTGCTTGCACTGTGCAAGATGCAGTTTGCACTGATTGCACAGAGCGAACAAGCATCCGGCACTGTGCAATCAGTGCGAACAGCATTTTGCTCAGTGCACTACGCAGTTCGCGTAGCTCGCGTCGTGCGAAGGGCACTTCGCGTAGCTACGCATAGCGCTACTTCGCAAACTACGCCCAGACTTAGTATTTAAGAGTAGGACATTTAAATGTTTAATGTTTTTTTTTTTTCAGAGTTTTATATAGCGCGAACTAGAACCGAACCGAATCAGTTATCAGAGCGCTTTACATAGCACCAGTTACGTTACATGAGGACACACTTTCATTTTAGGCACGGGGAGATTAAGTGATTTGCCCAGAATCACAGGGGGTTTTTGGCGTCGTTACCGAGACTCGAACCCAGATCCCCAGGTCCGAGGTCGAGCGCCTTAGCCGTTAGGCCAACCCCTCTCCCATGTTACACAATGTTACACATGTTCTTACAGTGAAAAGGCCCAAAAGGACACTGTAGCAGCGGTAGCTGTTGCATTGGAAAGCATTAGGATTACATTTAATATTTCTATCTCATTAAGGAAGCTTCTACGGAGCTAATTCCTCGAATTTTTTAAATATTTATTACAAGACCCATTCATTGGTAAAATGGAGTTATAATAAACATTTTACAACAGGCACTTTTTAGAAAGTTGCCTGTTACCTCCCTAACCGGCCTTTCAGTGCTTTCCAACTGTCATCTGGCATCTTATGGCTTCGGTGCGGTGAGCTGTGAATTGGTCCCCGACAAAAGCCTTAGGTGTGAGGAGGTGTGCTGTTCCTCTGGCAAGCTGACCATCTGGGCTGTGTCTAGGTGCTTAATTAACTTCAAAGGAGCCTCCCCTGTCACAAGAAGATGTAACTAACACCTGGGCCTTCCCTTTTTCCTCTAACCGTACAAGCACTAGGTCCAGTGGTAAAGGAGTTGCCCTTTAGAGTGAACATAGAGGAGGGCTTGCTAATTTTTCCTGCCGATATCTCTAGGGAGGACACCAGAACTCTGGCCAGGCAGTGCCAAAGTGGGTAGGGATGCCCCAGGGAACTTTTAGCCGATTCATAAGCAAGGACCAGTGGTCACCCCCACCCACAGGCTGGTGCCAGGCATAAATGTAGCGCCCACAGTATCCTCCTCAGAATAGTTTCTTGACCTATGGAAGAACATAAGAGGGCTGGATCTGCTGTTGCAACCTGAGAAGAGCCAAGAACACTTGATCTGCCCTTCCTCTCGTCCGACAATACGGTGTTAAGATAATCTTGTATGCGGATGACACTCAGCTGGTGGTCTCCCTGGCACAGAAGAACAGCAGGCCCCCCAAAACCAACCTAGCAGCATGCATGGAAGACGTCAGGAGATGGATGACAGCATCCTCATTAAAACTCAATGGCGATAAGACCGAGATAATGCTCCTTGGCCCTCCTATTCTCACTCCCATGGACCAGCTATGGCCGCCCAGTCTGGGTCCTCCCCCATCCCCGAAGAAGGACATTAAAAGTCTGGGAGTCTGACTGGACAAAACCCTCACCTTCAATACGCAGCCAACTAAAACAGCAGCAACCTGCTTCGGGATTATCCGAATACTAAGAAAAATCCTGCCTATTTTGCCCCTTGAAGCTAAACAGGTTGTTATTTAAGGCCTCATTCAATCTCGGCTCGATTTCAGCAATGCCCTTTACCTAGGAGCCCCTGACTACGTGCTACAGAAACTTCAACGCACACAGAATTGTGCAGCTCCCACGCTACTCCAAATCCCACGCAGAGAATCAGTCAAGCAAGGGATCAGGTCACTGCACTGGCTCCCGGTCAGGGATAGAATTAAATTTAAGACTTTATGCATATCGCACCAAGCCTTTCACAGAGCCAGACTTGAGATTAACCACACTCTTCTCACTCCCTACTGTCCCGGCAAGTCACTTCGCTCAGAGAACGCATTCCTTGCTGCAGTTCCCAGAGTGAAAAGACCCGGAGCAGGAGGCAGGTCCTTCACACTCAAAGCTGCTAAATTATGGAACTCCCTTGCCCTTTCACTTAGGTCCAACCCTAGCCTTTCGTCATTCCGTAAAGAGTTAAAAACACATCTTTTCAGCAATTAGCTCCCCACCTGGATCTTCCCCTCCTACCTCGGAGTTCTGTTACCTTTACTCAGCGCTTGGACGCCCTTGGGCAGCAGCCGCGCTCTACAAATCTCCTTCATTTCACTTCATTTCATTTCATTTCTTGTAACCTGGACTCCAAGGGTCCTAAGGCTAAACTCCTGTATGGGCTACAGGGATCTACCAAGCTTCTCTTCGAAAGGGCTTTTTCCTGCATTCCCAGCTCGGCAATGGGAAGAAGGCATTTTTCTTATTTATTGGAGGTTTTCAGGGCAAAAATTCCCTCTACCCTCTTGTATGGATTGGAACTGGTCGACCTAAAGCATTGGGATTTTTTAAATGTGGTTGAAGGAAAATTGTTAAGAAGCATAACCTCCATTAATTCCGCCTGCTCAGTGGCCGCTTGCAGACTTGAGTTTGGCCTGCGCAGCAGTTGGGTGCAGGGCCTGGCAGCTGTAGTACGTTGGGTCGCAAGCATAGCCAGAGGAGAAGAGGGGACTATGAGATTCCTCTTAAAGGAAGAATTATTGGGAAGTTTAAGAGAACATTCCCTAATTGTTAATAACTTTAGAAAGGCTGTATCGCTTCTGCAGTTGGAGGAGAGTATCCTCTTTTCCTTATCCGCAACCCAGTTAAATTCTGTCTTGAAAGAGGCCTCCTGGGACCTTAGCTATAGATTGGACAGCGCCTCAATCCTTGTTAAGAAAGGTGTTAATCCCCTTACTGACTCATTTGCAAGAAAATTTGTGCAACCTTATGTCACTTGGAATTTGCCCCACGGCGCCCGGAGATTCTGGTTACTCCTGAGGCAGGACGTGCTACCTCTAAATAATCTTTTGTTTAAATGGTACGGAGTCCCTGCAATCTGCGACTTTTGTCACCTGTCCACTCAAGACCGAATGCATGTACTTTTTATATGTCCAGTGCTGCGTCCATTTCGTCGTAAATGGTTAAGGCAAATATGCTTGCAAATGGGTATTTTAAATGCTAATTCTTTTATGTTTGCCTTATATAACCCCCCAAATGAGAAATTCTGTTTTAATATTTAAATTTTTTTTAATGCTTTTTAGATATTTATTGAAGGATCGCCTATGATGTATGTATCTATGAATTATTTTGTATCGCGGTAATTGTTGTAAATTGTCTTTCTGCAATGAATGGAGTTTTGTATTGTGTGTTTCTTTTATGTGGACCTCTATGGAGTTCCAAAACATAATAAAGATTGAACTTGAACTTGAACTGCATTCCCAGCCGACCAGTTCAAACTGGACCTACCCTGGACCCTAATGCTGGACCCTGCTGAAGTGAGTCTGGACTCCCATATGCTGTCCTCAAGGTCCTGGATCCTTGGCTTTTATCACAATGTACTAGGGACTTAGGACATTTTTACCAACTTTTTGCTCTTAGAGCCATTGGAAGAATATGAGCAAACTTCGAAGCTGGTCTGATGACTATGCCTTACTGCTCTGCAGATTATTTCTATAGCTCCTGCTATGTTCTTCTCTGTAGCAGCAGCAGCAGCAGCAGATTTGTCTTGGCGAGTGGCCAGCCAAACTCACACACACACGCCCGCACACCCGTACACACACACATACACACACTCAGCAGCAACTGGAGATGACCTCACAAGTCAGTACCATCACTGCATCGTACTTCCACACCCTGAATATTCTGAAAAAGATCTTTAACTGTTTCCCAAACAACACTAGAAAAACTGTCACTCATGCCCTGCAAGTTGCACTGCTGGGTCATCTTCTACGCTGGGATCACCAAGCAACTTACCAGAAGACTACATTTTCAGCCAGAATTTGGCAGCCAGACTCATTCTCAACCTACCACACAGAACTCACATCACACCAAATCTCAGGGAGCTCCGCTGACTCCAGATACACACATATGTTCATTTCAAACTCCTCACACACACATTCAAGGTGCAACACAACTTAGGCCCTACTTTCCTGAAGTCACATCTCTTTCCACCAACCACTCACAGACTCCCACACATACCACGCATACACAGAACCAGATCTTCAGGACTGGCATTCTCTTACATCACTCCTGAGGCATGGAACAACCTCACCACTCCACAACAGAGCCCCCTCCTGTCTGAAGAATTAACCTGTCACAATAATACATTTTGGTATGCCTTCCTTTTAAATATTAAAAACTAACCCCTATGCAGACGTATTGCCTATTAAAGCACAGTGCATAGTATTTAATAACCCTGGGCAAAGCACTATGCTACGCTCGCGTAGTTTGCGGAGTTTGCGCTACTTCGCACTACTTGAGTTGCACGTAGCACAGTGCAAACACGCGTAGTGCAGCGGTCATTTTTTGCATGCGATCAACAACGTCAAGTTGGCGACCGCGAGCAAGCAAAATTACACCCTGGCGAGACTTTTTCCTCGTTCGCGATCAGCAAGATCAAGTTGCCGATCGCAAGCGTGGAAAATAAACCTCCCGGCGAGATTCTCAATGCAGGGAGGTCAGGTTTCACATTGCGAGTGGTCGCGTATGCTCGCGACCCCTCGCAATAAGAAACTACCAGTCTACATTGAGAAAACTGCCACTCGAGTAGAAATCTACTCCACTACTTCCACAAGAAGCTGAAGACCCAGCTTTTCTATCTACCATAGGTCGACCTGCTCACCACCATGGTACCTTCACTTTGATAGTGTGCTTTACAACTACACATAACATAACATATGACATCTCCTCATGGATTCACGGATGACCCAACATTGTTTACAGGTTTTTAGCCCAATATCTAAAAACCCTAAATTTCTTTATATCCTGTAAATGAGTTGCAAAATGAGCATGTTATTGTCCCATCATCAACATTGTCAAACCCATCTGGGATGTGCCTGCTACTAAAAGCATCCCAAAAACTTGCTTCACTGAATTATTGATCCTGCCTGGCATCAGCTCTTCCCTCTAAAACTGTTGTGGCATCTCCTTATAGATTCCCAGTTGATTCAAAATCCATCTCAGGATTTTAAGTCTAATGTCAGCTGTGAGAAGTTGGCCTGGCATATGGTGTCTACTAGTTATAGTGGGCACCTTGCACCAGTCCAAACAGCCCCTTAGAGATGATAGGTTAAAGACAACCTTTATTGAAAGCTATCCTAGTGGTAGCTATGGAGAGCAGCCTTCAGGCTAAGTCTTGAAGGAATGTAAAGCAGTTGTTTTACCAGTCTATAATCTCTTGAATGACCAAATGAAAGGAGAACCACACCAGTCATATATATAAAATATATGTATTTATTCTTAATACATCCTACTAGTCTCTTTATGAGGCTAGAGGTAAAAGCACAAACGTTACACTCAATATCACAAAGTAAATTAGCACAATATACGTTGAGCCCTAGGGGTGTACCAAACCATATATTAAGAAAGTGGTATAAGAACCACAACTTCACTAGACACAAGGCCTAGAGCCTGTAGCATCGCTGGGCCCACAAGAAACCACCCAAGGTAGTGGCACAGGGGGCCCATGGGGGACGCGTGCAGTGTGAGAACATTGCCGTGAGACGCTGTTAGCTTCTAAGGGGAAAGTTGCGGTTGGAAATTTAAAGATTAAGGACAATTGGAAGAGGACTTTGAGCAAACCCCTCTAGACTTATTGGGGTTCTAGGGCAAACACCCATTAGAGCACCGGAGTACTGGAGTTACCTCACCCAGGGAAGCCAGGTACATAGGTGTCTTTTGGTGTCAGGTATCGTTGTTGTTTTCAATGGCGATCTGCTGCAAAGTGCTGCTGCCGTTGAAGTGGAAAGTGTTCCGGTGTGATCCGAGCCTGGATCAAAGATGTGAAGAACATGAAAGCAGAGGGGACAGAGTCTGGGTCACTTGCCAGTGACCAGGGGCACGATAGTCGAATGCCCACAGATGGTGGTGATTTCAGGGTGAAGAGGTGAAGCTTGACTCTGCAGCCACGAGAACCAGGAGGGGTCAACGATGACCAGGAGCTGGATTCGAGCTGTCCCATGAAGGGTGTTGAGTGCTGCGGCATCGGTGACCAGAATGGACCCAATAAGCCTTGGCAACAGGAACTCACGCAGAAAGTAAAGAAATGCTTCATGTAGACCAGCAAGGTCCGAGGGACTCACCAAGTGGTGGAGAGTCAGGGCACATCTGGAGCAACCAGGGAAACCCAATGAAAGTTAAAGTTGCCTTCTCAGAGACCCACCAGTCAACAGACAAGGGATCACAAAGGTACCTCAAGCTGAAATGCAAAGAGCGGGCTCACAGAACACTCATGGAGTGGATGCCCACAATCTTTAGTGCAAAAGGTGCTCGTGGTCTGGGCTACAAGTAACCCAATGCACAGCCTAAAGAGTCATCAGGAAGCTGATGCACTTGCAAATGAGCGCGGTGTCCAGGGGTTCTGGTTCCACAATACCCAAAAGGGCTACGGGTCTCATCTTTGCTGGGGTCTTGGTTCGGCCTCAGGGAAGTCTGGAAATCCACCTCTGGTGTTGCAGTCTTCGGCGTCCAATGGGTGCTTCGGAGATGCAGACCGGTCAGATGGTTCTTTGGTGCCTGCCAAGCAGAGGAGTAACTCCTTTACTCCAAGGGAGATTCTTCAGTCATCTAGTCATGTAGGTCATCGAAGTTCCAGGATATCTGTAGCAGAGTTTTGTCCAGGTGTAATCTAAAGTCCTGTAGTCAGGGGTTCCTTTCTTGTACCTAAGGAAGGGAATGGACTTACTTTGGGGATCCACCTATAGGAGGGTTTGGAAAGAGGGGTGGCTACACCCATTTCCTTTGTCCAGTTTCACACCAGAGCATGGGCTGGTAGTCCCTGCAACTGGTTTGAACTGGGCTATGCACAGGGACACCAAATGTGCCCTTAGTGCAGACTTCAAAACACTCTCAGAGTGCACCCACCCAGCCCCAATACACTAAAGCCTGTCTGGGAGGTGGGTACAACTCCCTGTGACAGGAAACCTATTGTACAGGCCTCCCCTGCTGGAGTTTCGGTCAGCAGCAGGAGGCCAGACTCGTGTCTGTGGCTGCAGCATCCATTTTGTGATGCAGGGCTCTTTAAAACTATTACCGGACAGACCAGTGTGTACATGTCTCTACCTCTAGAAGGGTGGAAATCTACCCCCGCCGCCAGGACTGGCGGGGAGGGTGGGGTAGGATTCTAAAGTGTTTGACACCAAACACGACATGTTTCCATGCAGCCATTCCAAAGTTAGCATTTACTGCGAGGTTATAATGCACTTAAGAGTATATGGTCTGGCTGCATCACAGAACAGCCTCAGAGAACAGGCTCTGAAAGCTGCAGTGGGGCACAGCTCATACATGGGCACCCTCTCTCACAAAACCAAGCACTCTGCCATCAGGATTGATAAGGCCTGCCATAGGAGTGACTGATAAGTATATAAGTGTCAGTGATTAAAGGTAGAAATAGGTAACCTTAGCAAGGGGTGCATGCACCACCTTAGCCAGGCTGCAGGAGCAGTCCTGTGGTGTCATTTTGGAAGGCTTACCAGGGGTGGCATAATACATGCTTTAGCCCCTGGTAGGCCTCTGGGGTACCTATGCCCTTAGTACCTAGTTTACCATATACTAGGGACTCACAAGGGTACCCCAGTAACCAAACTGGAGTGTACCTACAGTACATGCAAACAATTTAGAGAGGAAGTAGCTAGGCTGGGGTTCTGGAAAGCAGGACCCCAGCCAGACTAAAGTCAAAAAACAGTGAAACACCAGCAAAAAGGGGGGGTAATCATAGTAATCAGATCCTACTCTCCTACAATACCCATGTACTCATGCAATGACCCAGGCACTAACACATGCACTGCTACAATTACCTGAGCAGTACCCAAGCAGTCCAGCCATCTCCCTGTCACTGCCTATGCACTCCTCCAATCACCCAGTCACCACCATTTACTTATCCAATCACTCTGCCAAAATCCAAGCACTCATAAATTCATCATGCTATCTCCTTGTAGTACTCTAATCATCCAGTCACTATCCATGTACTCATGCAGTGACCCAGGCACTAATGCATGCACTGCTGCAATCCCCTGAGCACTACCCATGCAGGCCAGCCATCGCCCTGTCACAACCCATGCACTCTTTCATTCACCCAGGCAGGACCATATACTTATCCAATGACTCTGCAAAAATCCAAGCACTTATAAATTCACCATGCACTCTCCTTGCAGTACTGTAATCATCCAGGCAGTACCCATGTAGTCGTGCAATGGCCTAGGGACTAACACATGCACTTCTACAATCCCCTGAGCACTTCCCATGCAGACCTCTAACCAGCTACACACTACTGATTCACTCCTCCAATTACCCAGGTAGTAGCCATGCACTCCAGAAATCCATCTGTCACTACCCATGCACTCTTCCAATCACCCAGTCAGCACCATGTACTTATCCAATCACTCTGCCATAACCCATCAGTTATAAAATCACCATGCACTCTCCTTGCAGTACTCTACTCATCCAGGCAGTACACATGTACTCATGCAATGGCCCAGGTACTAATACATGCACTGCTACAATCCCCTGAGCACTTCCCATGCAGACCTCTAACCACCTAAACACTACTGATTCACTCCTCCAAGTACCCAGGTAGTACCCATGCACTACAGATATCTGTCTGTCACTACTCATGCACTCTTCCAATCACCCAGCCAGCACCATGTACTTATCCAATCACTTCGCCAAAACCCAAGCAGTTATAAAATCACCATGCACTGTCCTTGCAGCACTCTAATCATCCAGTCACTACCCATGTCCTTATCCAATTACCCATGCACTGCTACAGTCCCCGAGCACTACTGATGCAGTCTCCTGCATCACTTCCCATGTAGACCTCTAACCACCTACACACTGCTGATTAACTCCTCCAATTACCCAAGTAGTACCCATGCACTCCAGAAATCCCTATCTCAATACCCATGCACTTCTCCAATCACCCATCCAGCATCATGTACTGATCCAATCACTTTGCCAAAACCCAAGCAGTTATACATTCACCATGCACTCTCCTTGCAGTATTCTAATCATCCAGTCAGTACCCATCAACTTATGCAATGGCACAGGCACTAACCTATGCACTGCTACAATCCCATGAGCACAACTCATGCAGACCTCTAACCACCTACACACTACTGATTCACTCATCCAATTACCCCGGTAGTACCCATGCACTCCAGCAATCCTTCTGTGACTACCCATGCACTCGTCCAGTCACCCATCCAGCATCATGTACTTATACAATCACTCCACCAAAACCCAAGCAGTTATAAAATCACCATGCACTGTGATTGCAGCACTCTAATCATCGAGTCACTACCCATGTACTCATGCATTGACCCAAGCACTAACACATGCACTGCTACAATTACCTGAGCACTATTCATGCAGACCAGCCATCTCCTTTTCACTACCCATGCACTCCTCCAATCACCCATCCAGAATCATGTACTTAGCCAATTACTCCACCAAAACCCAAACACTTGTTATTGTTATTGTTGTTGTTAATTTATTCTTATTATGCGCACAGCTACCCAAGGGTTTCCCGGCGCCACCTGATAGGTCAAAAGAGACAAAAAAGGCACTATAGGTTAAATAGCCAGGTTTTTAGGCCCTTGCGGTAGTTTGCGTAACTAATTTCAGTATGAAGTGCCCTCGGAAGGGAATTCCACAACTGAGGGCCAAGATAAGAAAATGACCGACCATCCATCTGGGACAGTCTGATCCTTCGCACAATAAAATTAGCCTGTGAGGCTAAGCGTAGCGTACATGAGGGGAGATAGCGCTGAACTAGAGCTTTCAAATATTGTGGTGCTTTGCCACAGTTAATTCTGAACATATAGCTCAAGGCTTTGAACTTTATACGGTTCTCAACCCTGAGCCAATGTAAATCACGGAGGGTGCCTGAGGCCGAAGAAGTTTTGGGAATCTTGCAAAGCAACCTGGCCGCCGCATTTTGGACCAGTTGCAGCTTGTGTACTACATCCTTGTTGGCTCCAAGATAAAGGATGTTGCCATAATCCAGCCTAGATTTAATGAGAGCATGGACCACAGTGCGTTGTGTAGATGATGGCAACATCCAAAGGATTTTTCTGAGCCATTTAAGGATGGCAAACAAAGTAGACAAAACTTTCCCTGCTTGCTGCCTCATAGAGAGATGTTCATCAATTATGATCCCCAGAGTCCGAACCTGCCAACTGGGCAGAGGTAGAGCACCCATCTCCAATGGCCCATGAAGAGAGCCCCATCAATTGTTTTCCCTGCCCAGTAGCAGCACCTCAGTCTTCTCTCCATTAAGTTTAAACAAATTATCTTGCATCCATCCTGTGATGTTACTCAACCCAACTTGGAGAGAGGATGGATTAGATGTTCTATCAGCTGATAGAGTGAAGACAATCTGGGTGTCATTGGCGTAAGAAAAAAGGGAAAGCCCTGAGTTTTCGGCAATATGTGCTAAAGGCCTAACGTAGATATTAAATAGCAGCGGGCTCAAAATAGAGCCCTGGGGAACACTATAGGGTGAAGAGTACGTTTTTGAGCTGGAAGTAGGAGAAAAGACTTGGAAAGTATGATCCACCAAAAAGTCTTTTAGCCAGTTGAGTGCTACACTGGACACTCCTAGAGATTGTAGCGCTTGCAAGAGTAGTTCCTGAGAAACCGTGTTGAACGCGGCACTCAGACCAAGGAGTATGAGTTCCAGGGATCACCATTATCCACACAATTTCGTCTAATTTCCGTGACACCTAATAAGGTAGTCTCCGTGGACAAACCCGGTCAAAATCCAGACTGTATACTATCTAGGAAATTATGTAATTCAACAAAAGATGACAGTTGAGTGTTGACGTGTTTTTCGAGTACTTTCTGTTTGTAATACTTTATTCGAAAAAAAATTCATAAAAGTACGAACATTCACACATACAAAGATACCTAAAACAGTATTACAAGCATTGCAGTTCCATTAAATTTAAAATATCATTTGACAAAGCAGGTAACGAATAAAACAAGGGGCATCACTAAAACAATCATTTCCAGATGGTACAGTTCAACCATTGGGTGGCAGTTTGGATCTGGTAAGCCAAGCGCATGACACATATTTGGCGACCCCACAAACAATGTACATAGAGGAGGTGTTAGTTAAAATAATACGCAGGGCTGATCTATAGTCCCTAACTCCAAGCTCCCTACAAACAGGTTTCAACCATTTTGATCTAGCTCGTTTATATGCGGTGCAAGGAAACAAAAAATGACCAAGAGATTCTTTCGGACACGAGCAACCTGGACATTTTAAGTCGGTCTCCCTCCTATCCTTCCACCCTTCCTTGAAAGTATTGAGGGGGAGGGTTCCGTATCTTAATTTAAGAAACAAAGTTCTATCACGGGGAGTCTGGATAAAATCTAAGAATGACTCTAACTTCCTGAAGGGCTTATGTTCAAGGAAGTTATTCGTCAAGGGACCCCATTTCGAATTCTTTAGATCCTTTGCCTCAACCCAGTCCCAGTAAAGTTTTTTAACAGTTTGTTTCGGAGGGGGGGATTGGGAGGCCCAGGACTCGCCCAGTCCTATAGATACAACCAACTTCTTTAGATTATTAAGCCATTTTATTTTGTTCGCTGTATTCAAGCTAAGAAGCTCCTCCAGTACTAATGCATAATTAGATAATTCAGTGGTCCTTCTAAGGCGTACCCAAAATAACAAGGGGCGAATTTGGACTAAATCAGATATAGATCTTTGGACCATGTCAAGGAATAATGGTTTCAAGGGGGTCGAAGAAGGTAGCGAAACTGTTTCTCTTATGAACTTATTTTCGGCCACTACCAATGCTTTGGTGTTCTCAGCACCCCAAAGTTCAGATCCATATACTGGTGAAGGTAGCGCTTTCCCCCAATAGACTGCCAAAGCGGGGGCTACGGGTCTACTAATGGAGAGGCGCTGGTTCTTTAATATCGCTCCAGATGACCTTTTAAGATTCAAAACCATTTTAGATATGGGAGTTCCAGCTCATGTTATTGCAAAGCCTCACTCCGAGGTAATCAAATTCAGCCACTACCTCCAGGGGGGTGCCATTCAGAGAGAGGTTAACCGTCCTGTTCTTTTTATTGGCGGACAACACCATCAACTTGGTTTTGGTGGTGTTGACCGTCAATCCCCGGTCTTGACAGAAGGTACAAAAACGATCGAGTAGTCTTTGCAAACCCATAGGGGTTTTAGATAGCAGGAGGGTGTCGTCTGCAAAGAGGAGTGTTGGTGTTTTCTCACCGGCAAAGACTGGGGCATCCGCAGGGTCCTCCGTCAAATGGTCCACCACCCCATTTATAAAGAGGGAGAACAAAGTAGGGGCCATCACACATCCCTGCCTCACTCCTCTATTGACCGGTATCCTCCCTGTCAATTGACCCTGGCTTCCCCAGCGGATCGTTGCGTAGTTTCCTTTGTGGAGTTTAATAATAAGTTGCAGCAGATAACTGGGGAAACCCATATCAAATAGGACCGACCAGAGTTTGGCGCGTGGAATAACATTGAATGCTGTTTTTAGGTCTATGAAAGCCAGATATAAACTACCTTTGGCGATTGATACTGACTTCCAATAGACTGCACAGAATCGAAAGACCTGGTCCATTGCACCGACATTGCACCTAAACCCCGCCTGGAAGTGAGATAGGATATCCTCGTCCGTAAGCCAAGATTCTATTTGATTTATTATGACCCTGCCAACTACCTTTTGGATGGTATCTATTAAGCTTATTGGTCTGTAGTTGGCAGGGTCCTCTCTGTTGCCTTTCTTGTATATGGTAATAACCTCTGCACCTTTCCAGGATTCTGGAACAGGGTGACCCTGCTGGATAAGATTCATTAAACACGCTATAAAATCTGCCCATAGTTTAGGATCGTGCAGTAGTAAGTCCCCTGGAAGGCCATCTGGGCCAGCCGCCTTCCCCGGTAATATTTTGGAAATGGCGTCCTGTACTTCTCGCTGGGAGAATTGGTCTTCCGTGGGGCCATGCTTTGGACCGTTCTTGCTTTGGGGTTCGATAACTGGAGATGTTGTTGTGCCTTTAAGACTGACCTCACAGTATAAATTTAAAAAATGGGAAAACCATTGCTGTTCTGTTATGTGATTTAAAATTGGCTCTGCCCCCCTTCTATCAAGAGCGTTGATCAATTTCCAAAAATTGATAGAGTTTTTCCCGCTGGCTGCGGCCTTGAGCTGCTGCCAGTGCTCCTCCTCCCAATCCTTCCTGGCTGATATTATACTGCTGCGGTACTCCTTTCTAGCCATTCGGACTGCTACGGGGTCCTTACTTTTTATCGCTAGAGTAATAGCTTTCCTTTTTACCCTGTAATTTGCCGTATACCAAGGATTACTTTTAGGTAGTTCTCGATATAACGTTGGGTTCTCCTGGGACCTCTTACAGAAAAAGCCACCTACTTTGGTTATTAGATCTTTGTAGGAGGTTTGCAGGTTAAATCCGGGGGGTTAGCTGGTGCTAGAACCGCTCCCGTAAGGTTACAGGTTTCAACTGAGACTATCTCTTTAATACATTTAAGTTTCTCCTCTTCACACTTGACCACATTCCATTTTAGTTTCCGATTGCAATATGTTGGAAAAACCTCTTTGGTAATCATCTCTGGTTTTTCACTTGTATCGGTCCCATTTAACCATTGGATTACCATACATAATGGATTGTGGTCACTATCCGAAGATTGCCTAACCTCCATGTCAACTAGGGCAGGCCATGACTGTGTGTCTAGAAGGATATAGTCAATTCGCGAAGGGCAGCCTAGCTTGTTGTAGGTCATCGCCCCCTCACGATCTGACGCCGTCCGCCCGTTAAGAGCCCTTAAGTTGTGATATAATACCAGAGCGTTCAGCTGGATTGCTCTGGCTGTCCATTTCTTAATGGGAACCAGAGCTAAGGGAGGTATGGCCTGTCTCCAATCCTCTACGTTGGGGCCCAAAGGTTCTTCGTCGTCTAGGGGTTCAAAAGTGCAATTGAAATCCCCTCCTACTAGTATTTTAGATCTGGGAGGAAGGTCTGATAACATCCCATCTAGAAGCTCTATGATTGGTGAGGCTAGCCGCCCTGGAGGCCTCTAGCATAGATACAAAAGAGTTCAAACTTAAAACCCCCTGCCTCACTCTTAAGGGTGATATGCAGAATGTCATTACAAACAGTATTGTGGGTGGTAGCAACACAATTTAAATTCTCTTTAACCCAAATAAGCAATCCACCAGACGGGCGACCTTTCCCCACCGTAACAGCAGGGATAAAAAAAGTGGAATAACCATTTTTGTATTGCGGGGTCAGACACCAGGTTTCTTGGAACATACATATATGGAAAGTGTTAATAAAGTCATTCCATTCGGGATTGGCAAGGTTTTTCTTTAATCCTGCTATGTTCCAAGACAGAATGTTAATGGCTTTTGAAGCTACAGTTGGTTACCTGGATGTGATTAAGGTACTATGTTCCGATTCTCCTATACGGACTATACCATCCATGATTAAATTAGGTTGATCCCCTGGGGTGGCTAACACTTCCCTCTTTCCGGTTGGTCTAGATGACTGAGGTGGGAGTCAATCGACTCCCTCCAGACCACTGAAGTGATTATAACAGGGAATTGGATAATTGAGCTGTGGACCGGACCATTCCTCATTAAACTGGTTGCGACAGGTAAAGGGTCTCCCTGCATTGTTTCGCACAATGTTCCAACCACCATTGTCATCGCCACCCCAATTAAAAGGGTACTGCCCCTTCCTGGACTCAGGTCTTGTCCTACCTCTATCATTGTTAGGAACCCTAAACCAACTCCATCTATTATCATGATGCCCCGGGGACATGAAGAAATATGACAGGGGTTTTACCGTGATCGTGGAATCGTTCTTACAGCGAGGCCCAGAGCAAATGTATTCTACTATTCTTGGGTCTTCAAATGTTATCACGACACAGTATCCCTGTAAACTTTTCTTATTCTCTCCTACCCATGGGGCTCTCTCCACCATTAGCATTTTGTGATTAATATTAGAAGGAGGAGGGTAGTTTCTATCCAACCAATGGCAAACTTTGTTCTTAAGTGCACAAAAGGGTTCAGAAGTGGCAGGTTCAAGCTCCGGGACACCTGTTAGAACTAGCACAAAAGGACAGGCGTCAGGGGGTAAACTGATGTTCCGCCATGCACTGGATTTCTCAGGATGGGAGGGAAGGGGTTTGGGAGCTGGGGTGGAGGAACCAGCCGGTTTCTCAGGATGGGAGGGAAGGGGTTTGGGAGCTAGGGTGGAGGAACCAGCCGCTTTCTGGGGTTTTGTGGGAGCGTTAGAAGCTGGCTGTGAAGAACTACCCTTGTTACCTTTATTGGGAGCAATTTTAGGAGGGCATTTTTTGGAGGAGGAATTGACCCCTACAGAGTGAGTCTTAGCTAAAGATAAAGGTGTGGCAGAGGGAGTTGGTTTGTCGGGGGCCCCTTGGGCAGTATTTTCCCCCTTGGGTTTTAATTCCTGACAGAGGGTCTGGAGCTGATGTTCTATGCCTTGGAGTTTGATTTCCAGAGGCGCGAGCAAAGACCTAATGAGAACAGTTAAAGAACTTAAGAGTGGAGCATTCTGATCTACCAGATCGTCTAAAGAAACATCCTGGCTACTATTTTCAAGAATACTAGCCAGACTGTTATTCGAAACTGTGTCATCCGGGATACCCATTGGTAGGGGGTGGGATACGAACTGTGCCTTATCTCTCTCTGCAGGGGATCCCAGGGAGACCCTCCCCACCTTGTTGGTACCACTGGCACAAGCCTCGATTCCTATAGAACCCAGCATATCTTGGTTGGTTGTAATTCCACCAATCACGTGAGGAGGTAATTGGACAGGATTGTGGGTTACACCTTCTAGTGGCCCTTTATTTGGGGTAGACTCGCTATGAACAGTGGCAGATATGACTATTGTGTTAACAGCAGGGGGAATCGGGGTTGGGGAGGTTAGTGAGGACACCGGAGATAAAACTATAAGGGGACAATGGGGCCCAGCAGTGCTGGGAATCGCAGGAGTCACGGGATCAGCCTGCGTGTAAAGGGGAACAGAATTGCTCAAGGCTTTGTTTGGAGTACGTGCAGAGGCTATACTCCCTAGTGACGGCCTTTTGGCATGTGCAAGATCTTGGTAAACCCTCCTTTCCATCAGGACAATACCCTGGTCAATTAGGGTGTTTGTACGTAGGATAAAGTTATCTAGTGTACTAGTTAGTTTTTTGGTTTTATTATTGGCTCCTGCCGCAGCCTGACTGCGGGTTTCACGGGCAGACATTACTTTATGCCGATAGCGAGTATCAAATAGAAGCACAACAACCTAATGCAATCAATAACGAAGAGTTTTGATAGTACTAGAGGATAGAAGAATATCAACTAACCAAGCAAAATAAAAAGGAACATCTAATACGGATCTTTGCTAAGTAAAGGCAATAAGCTTGATGTCTAGTGGGCTTAAGTGAATTTACCAGTAAGGGACCTGGCCCAGTCCAGTCTCTGCAGTCCACGAAGGGCCACAGAGGGCCCGCCCTTGTCCCGGCCTTCTCCCGGGACGCTCCCGCGTGCTCCCGCGCCGCGGGAGTGACAAACAGATAATATAGGGGTTTAGGTTAGTGTGGCGGGGCAAGCAGGGAGAGCGGCCCAGGTGATGGTGGTTCGGGCTAGCGGGCGCTCCTGGAAGATGTAGTCCCGGTCCAGCTGCTCGCAGCCCTGCCTGCAACTCACACTCACACGCCCACGACAAGCTCCAAGTGGCCAGCACTTCCAAAGGCCACAGACCCGCTACAGCACCCCACGAAGCGGGACCCGCAAAGC
This sequence comes from Lissotriton helveticus, assembly GCF_964261635.1. Lineage (NCBI taxonomy): Eukaryota > Metazoa > Chordata > Amphibia > Caudata > Salamandridae > Lissotriton > Lissotriton helveticus. Next base: position 322,078,151 of record NC_136061.1, read on the forward strand.
GGGTACCGCGAGGCGTAGCACGAAGAACAAGGAGCAGAGCACAAGGTCCCGGTGAGTAAAAAGGTAACAGCAAAGCGTCCCAAGGATGATCCAGGTACAGGGGTTTTTAAATCGTTGGTGGGGCGGGACAAGCAGGGAGAGCGGCCCAGGTGATGGTGGTTCGGGCTAGCGGGCGCTCCTGGGAGATGTAGTCCCGGTCCCGCTGCTCGCAGCCCTGCCTGCAACTCACACGCCCATGACAAGCTCCAAGTGGCCAGCATTTCCAAAGGCCACGGACCCGCTACAGCACCCCACGAAGCGGGACCCGCGAAGCGGGTACCGCGAGGCATAGCACGAAGAACAAGGAGCAGAGCACAAGGTCCCGGTGAGTAAAAAGGTAACAGCAAAGCGTCCCAAGGATGATCCAGTGACAGGGGTTTTTAAATCGTTGGTGGGGCGGGGCAAGCAGGGAGAGCGGCCCAGGTGATGGTGGTTCGGACTAGCGGGCGCTCCTGGGAGATGTAGTCCCGGTCACGCTGCCCGCAGCCCTGCCTGCAACTCACACGCCCACGACAAGCTCCAAGTGGCCAGCACTTCCAAAGGCCACGGACCCGCTAGAGCACCCCACGAGGCGGGACCCGCAAAGCGGGGACCGCGAGGCGTAGCACGAAGAACAAGGAGCAGAGCACAAGGTCCCGGTGAGTAAAAAGGTAACAGCAAAGCATCCCAAGGATGATCCAGTGACAGGGGTTTTTAAATCGTTGGTGGGGCGGGGCAAGCAGGGAGAGCGGCCTAGGTGATGGTGGTTCAGGCTAGCGGGCGCTCCTGGGAGATGTAGTCCCGGTCCCGCTGTGGCCAGCACTTCCAAAGGCCACGGACCCGCTACAGCACCCCACGAAGCGGGACCCTACGTACAGGAAGAACAAGGAGCAGAGCACAAGGTCCCGGTGAGTAAAAAGGTAACAGCAAAGCTTACTTTAAAAAAAGCGGGGAGAAGGGAGACAGGGCGGAAATTGGATAGTTGCGACGGATCTTCGTTAATTTTTTTTAAAGAGGGAGAACCATTGCATGTTTCCACATGGTAGGTAACTTAGCTTCCATTAAGGAGGCATTAAGCAGCTCCAAAATTCGGGACAAAGATGACATTTCAAGTTTCTGGAGCACAGAGAGAGGAACAGGGTCCTTGGGGGAACCAGACTTCAAGCTATTCAAAACTAGCCTGAAGGAGTTAATGTCAAGGGGTGCCCAAGTAAGTAGATTGTTAGTGGCTATCAAGGGCATAGTAACCTGGGGCATAGTACTAGTAATGGGTTGTTCAGGAGATGTCGTATACTGTTGGCTATCCACTGGCTGGACTTGCTTCAGTGTAGCATAGATATCTTCTACTTTATTGTCGCATTGTAATATACTGAGGTCAGGAGATTTAGGCAGGCACTTCGCGCCCGATAATTCTTTTGCAAGTTTGAATAAAGCTTCAGCATTATTCTGAGCTTTAGTAATGGTGGAAGTCACAAACTCCGCTCGCGCAGCTTTACAGAGTGCATGATAATTTCTTATTGACAATTTATAGGCTAATTTAGTATCAAGGGCATAATTCTTTCTCCAGTGTCTCTCAGAGGCTTTACATTAACGTTTTTCTTCCTTTAGACTCTCAGAGAACCAAGGGGCCGGAGGTCGGTGGTTCCTCATTTTTTTATCCGAAAGAGGTAGGCAAACATCTACTGAGTTGAGTAGCCAATTATGTATTTAATTCGCCTTAACTACCGAAATTGGACTAATAGTAGGAACATTCTCGGTTAAAATGTTATTAAAAGTGTCCATGTTCAATTTAGTCCAGTTTCTAAAGTTTCCCTTATTGCTAAGTGTAGTTAAAACCGAGCTTAACGAAGCTTTTCTGACACAAAAATGCAGAAAAAATGATCAGCCCAGAGAACAGGAAGAGCAGGAGAACAGTTAATGTTAGGCAGGTTGGAGAATATGGGGTCCAGCAAGTAGCCTGCTGCATGAGTAGGGCCCGAGTTACATAACAGAATATTCATGGCTGCCAGATCTGAAGTGAATATAGCGCTTTTAGAACCTACTGGTTCATCAAAATGCATGTTAAAATCCCCAGGAGAGGTAAAATTGGCAGTATCCCAAAAAATACGGAGCAAATAGGTCAGGAAAGGAATCCGCCCATGCCCCAGCCACTCCCAGGGGGCGATAGACCAAAATGCCAGAGAACTAGTGGTAAGTTTAAATAATGCAGATTCACAACCACTAAACGGAAGATCTCCAAATTTACAAGTATAGCAATCTTTATAAATAATTGCAAAACTACCACCCTTATTTAAAATCCTATCTCTCCTAACTATTAAGTAATTGGGAGCTAAAGCATATGCAATGTCAGGTCCTGAACACTCCTGTTAACAGGTCTCCGTGAGGAAAATGGCATCAGGGTGCTCATGAACCAAGAGATCAGAAATGTCAGACTTATGTTTGGGAAGCAATTGGCAATTTATATTATAAAATAGATAATCATTTCCATGGTTTTTGTGCCGATTAATAAAAGTGTTAACCTGAGGCTTAGGAGATCCTGTAGGGGCAGTAGACGAGCTAAAGCCTTGATGTTGGTCAAAATTAATTACAGCACTGCAACAAAGGCAGGTAAAAGGTGTAGATTCAGGGTATAAGAGCTCACACCCCGTGCATTTGGAATTTCTAAGACTCAACAACTGCTCGCTAGAATACCCTATACCCGGTTTCCCATACGGAGCAGGGGTCCTGGCCCCTGGGCCTGTTCGGGCGCGGACGGGCACAGACTGGCTCGCCTTATGCGTGCTGTTGACGTGCCATCGGTGCATCCGCTGGGCGTCCGATCCCAGCCCATTATATGTGTTAATGGGAGGGTGGTGTGCAAAAACTAGTGCGGTGACCGTCGGGGATGCGTGGCAACCCGCTAATGGCTACCCGCGACTTCACGGTGAAGGGAATAACAATTGTCTGGAGTATAACACACTCCAACCACACTTCGTATTCCAAAAGCCCCAGAACTAATGCACAAAGCAAACCCCCCAAGATAGCAGAAATTGTCCGTACATTTTTTTTTTAAATGTCCATTAAGCAGAGATTGTCAATACAATTTTTTTTAAATATCGATTAAGCATATTCTAAAATCAATTCAAGTGCCTGAAACAGCAAACGTAATAAAAAAACTCAAGAGAACCTCTCAAGAGCTGCTCGACCGATCCCGGCCCATTACATGTGTTAATGGGAGGGTGTTGTGCAAAAACTAGTGCGGTGACCGTCGGGCACATGCGGAAACCCGCTAATGGCTGCCCGCGACCTCACGGTGAAGGAAAAAATAATTGTCTGGAGTATAACACACTTCAACCACACTTCATATTCCAAAAGCCCCATAACTAATGCACAAAGCCAACACCTCAAGATAGCATAAATTGTCAGCACAATGTAAAAAAAATGTCTATTAAGCAGAGATTGTCAATACAATTTTTTAAAATATCTATTAAGCATATTCTAAAATCAAATTCAAGTGCATGAAACAGCAAACGCAATACAAAACTCAAGAGAACCTCTCAACACTCAAGCACTTATAAATTCACCATGCATTCTCCTTCCAGTACTCTAACCATCCAGTCAGTACCCATGTACTCATGCAATGACCCAAGCACTAACACATGCACTGCTACAATCCCCTGAGCACTACCCATGCAGTCCAGCCATTTCCCTGTCACTGCCTATGCACTCCTCCAATCACCCAGTCAGCACCACATACTTATCCAATCACTCTGCCAATTTCCCAGCACTTATAAATTCACCATTCTAACTCCTTGAAGTACTCTCATCACCCAGTCAGTACCCATGTACTCATGAATTGACCCAGGCACTAACGGATGCACTGCTACAATTACCTGAGCAATACTCATGCAGAGCAGCCATCTCCTTGTCACTACCCATGCACTCTTTCAATAACCCAGCCAGCACCATGCACTTATCCAATCACTCCACCGAAACCCAAGCAGTTATAAAATCACCATGCACTCTCCTTGCAGTACTCTAATCATCCAGTCAGTACCCCTTTACTTATGCAATGGCCCAGGCACTAACATATGCACTGCTACAATCCCCCGAGCACTGCCCATGCAGTCCTCTAACCACCTACACACTGCAGATTCACTCATCCAATTACCCAGGTAGTACCCATTCACTCTAGCAATCCCTCTGTCACTACCCATGCACTCCTCCAATCACCCATACCATATCATGTACTTATCCAATCACTCTGCCAAAACCCAAGCAGTTATAAAATCACCATGCACTGTCCTTGCAGCACTCCAGTCACTACCCATGTACTCATGCAATGACCCAGGCACTAACACATGCACTGCTACAATCCCCTGAGCACTGCCCATGCAGGCCAGCCATCTCCCTGTCACTGCCTATGTACTCCTGCAATCACCTAGTACTTATACAATCACTCTGCCAAAATCCAAGCACTTATAAATTTATTGTGCTCTCTCCTTGCAATACTTTCATTATCCAGTCAGTACCCATCACTCTGCCAAAACCCAAGCACTTATAAATTCACCATACACTCTCTTTGCAGCACTCTAATCATAGTGTCACTACCCATGCACTCATGCAATGACCAAGGCACTAACTCATGCACTGCTACATTCCCATGAGCACCACCCATGCAGGTCAGCTATTGCCCTGTCACTACCCATTCAGTCCTCCAATCACCCAGCCATGTACTTATACCAGGGGTCTCCAACCTTTTCTGTAGTGAGAGCTACTTCTGATCAGTGAAAATCATTGTGAGCTACTAAATGCCAAGCAACTCGCGCATTTTTATGAGAGACATCCCATACGCAGCTTCATTGACTTTAAGCCTAATTTCTTCAGAGAGCATACTGTGATTTGCACATGCACTGTAGTGAACTGATTCCCAGTGGAGAGAAAATGAAAACATCAGTTCAGCAATTATTAATAGTGGCTTGAAAAGTGAAAATAATATTTTTTTAACAAGTGGCTGTTTTCTTTCCATTACATCTGACAAATTCTGTGTTGATACACAAAATATGTGGATCTTTTAAAAAACATAAAGGGTGGCAGAATCTGGAGCTAACCTATGATGGCTGCATGAAAGCAGTGCTCAACCAAACAGTTTGTACACACTGTGAGGTGCTCAGCAGATTCCTTGTGATCGAAACTTGCTGCTAGTTTTGCCTGGGCAAGGTGATCTGGTGATTCTGCATTAGATGAGAGTTCTGCTTGGTGACTTGGTGGTGCATGGGCTCAGAGGTCTGACAGCAACTGGGGCAGTTGCTGTGTTGCCCAAACCTACTGCTGGTGCCCCAACAGCCCCGGAGCTCTACAGATGAAAGTGCCTACCCGACACAGCATATGGCTGTGCATGTGAGATTCAAGTGAGCTCAGGTAGAAGAGCTGCTCCACAGCCAGTCACGTGCTGGACCTTGATGCTACAGGAGAATGCTAGCCGATGATATTTTTTTTCATCACATATCATTGGTGTGACATTGGATCATGCGCCTCCCACCATTCTTCCCTACCTCGATCCTCCTCAACAACCGCAGCCCACCAATGACTAATCCGGAGTGTGCACTGCGCAGGAGCCCACTACTGTTGAAATGCCCAGCTGAAATTTAGTTTTGAGAGCATGGGCGACTAATGGTGGACTCAGTCTGATAAGTTATCATGACCCCATTTTGTGCACTATAATAATTACTTCCCCTTTCAATAACAAACCCCTTTACACCCTCGCCATGCAACCAAGCACTGAAGCCATACTCATCACAGTACAGATAGTACAGACAGCTGCCCTGCTGAAAAGCACATTCCTCTCTTAACACCGACATAAATCTGAGAACCATTCAAATGAAGTTACCTAAATATATCACACTGGCAGGCGAATCATATTACATAAGTGCTAACTGCCTGACTTGCAATGTGGTATTGAAAACAACCAGTACAGGAAGCACCATGGACAACTAACTACCCCTTGAACTAAACTAAAAAGGGCACACCCATCCATGCACACGATGCACTACACATGTTTAAAATTATCGAACTCAGTTCACTTTCACATTGACCAGCAGAAACTGATACTAGATCAGACGCTTAACAAGCCCCTATCCAAGAATACACAACCAAATGAGATCTGGTCGAGGGAAGCCCCCAATGCCATAAAAATGGTCCCTAGAATGTAAAAGTGCTTATTTGCAAAACTATTTGTGGAAGGCGCTAATTACCCAGTTCTGTCCCCTGCTGACGGGAATACACGAATAAAGGTCTTCTCTAAAATGTAAATACATATTTATGTTGCTCGATTACTGTCAATACCTGGTGAAAATTAATTTTAAGAATCACGGGGCAAGGGGACACCCAGCAGGAGAAAATACCCTTTGAGGCCAGACAGACTGCTTTTGTTAATTTCCCCCGCACTGCCCCGCCAGCCGTCACTGCTCACAACTAATAAAGCAGCCACAAATATTTCAGCACATGGCTTACCGATTGATCTGCTGCTGCTTCCCACGCAGGTCAGAGATTCGGTGGCAGGCTATAAAAGGCAGGTGGTGCAAGTACTGGTAGGTTAGCAGTTCAGTACTGCCTGCGCCACGCTACTGCCATGCTGTCAAGATTTCCAGCCTCTTTCTGCACCAGCACATGTCATGCAGATTGAAAGCACGGTGCCTCAGTGCGAAAGGCAAGTGGCGTAGTGATGACTCAGATGACGAACAACGTCGTCCTCTTTAGCCCGCCCCTACCCCCCAGCTAAGCTCAGTTAAGCCTATCAGAGCAGCTGGTTTGGGTGAGGGCACATCAGCTATTAAAAAAAGGACAAAAAACGTTAAAAGAAAATAAAGGGTTACACAATCAAAATGCTGTGGCGAGCTACTCACAGGACCTCGGCGAGCTACCGGTAGCTCGCGATCGACCAGTTGGAGACCGCTGACTTATGCAATGGCCCAGGCACTAACACATGCAATGCTAAAATCCCCTGAGCACTTCCCATGCAGACCTCTAACCACCTACACAATGCTGATTCACTCCTCTAATTACCCACGTAGTACCCATGCACTCCCTCTGTCACTACCCATTCACTCCTCCAATCATCCATCCAGCATCGTGTATTATCCAATCACTCCGCCAAAACCCAAGCACTTATAAAATCACCATTCACTCTCCTTGTAGCACTCTAATTATCCATTTACTACTCATGTACTCATGCAATGACCCAGGCACTAACTCATGGCAAATACAGAGGAGATCATGCTAATCACAACGGTTCCCCAATACATAGTGTTCCCTAGTATATGTAGTTGTTTTCACTGTATTCTATGTGTCTTTCAGCATAGTACTGGCTCTGGTCCTGGTTAGTCAGAGTCAGTTGCCACCAGTACCCGTCAGCAAAAAGTTGGGGGCACAGGAGGACTTTCTGCTCCTCTGTTGGTTCTTTCTGTACATCTCTGGCTTCTTCCTGCACGTTTCTTCATCTTTTTGGACTTCTGTTGCCTCTTTCTGCATTTGTCTTGGTTCTTTCTGCGCTTTTCTTCCTCTTTCTTCACATGTCGTACCTTTGTAGGTATACTTAAAAATTAGCATTTAAAAAACCTTTGAAATTCACTGAAAAAAACAGAGGTTTCAGGAATGTTATAGTTAGAAATTAGCATTTAAAGGAACTTTGAAATTCACTGAATAAAACATAGGTTTCAGGGACGTTATAGTTAGAAATCAGCATTTAAAAAAAGATTGGAAATTTACTGAAAAAACACAGATTTCAGGGCCGTTATAGTTAGTTGGAATTTCACTCGTTCAAAACCAGATACATTGGACTGTTATAGTTAGTTCAGCTAACTATAACTCATGCCCCTGCATTGCACTGCTGATGATGTCACATATTACATCATTCATGACATGATCAGTGACATCACTGATGACATCTCAAATGACATCACTGATGACATCATAATCTGATGTAATTCCTCATACCCTAGTATAACCTTTGATACATCCACTCTAAAATACAGACTACCATTTTCAAAACCATAGACACACTGTAGTAACCAAGTCCACGCTGGTAGTGGTATTTCATGAGGATTTATTCAGGTTGGTTACAGCTTAGTAGTACAGTAGATATAAGCCCCACCAGGAGCACCCAGCTAGGCGCTCAGCCCTTCTCCAACTGTGAGTTCCCACTCCCAACATTCCATCTTACATCACTCAAGCAGGGTTCCACTGGCACACCATAAATATTAGCAACCCAGGATACTACATATCCTCCTTTGTTCCAAATGAAAACAAAAAGGAGTGCCCATATTAGGAACAACACAATCTTCAAAAGAGAAGAAATGGACGCAGACTAGAGGAACAAGGAAAAATGACTAACGAGAGGAAAAGTAGAATACAAGTGAAAATGTGACTAAAACAAGAACGCAAGAGGAGAGGAAAGAAAATAAAGTAGAACACCAGTGAAGGTGTGATCAGGACAAGAACGCAATAGAAGCGGAAAGAAATATACAACATATCCTCCTTTGTAAAATGTTAAAAGAAGAAAAAGTGGAATAATTGAAAAACAAAGAGAAGAATAAAATAGTAGAACAACACACATCATCCTTTCCCAAGAAGAAAAAAAAACAAAAAAGGCAAAGAATAGAAAGAGAAACCATCAACGGCAGCCCTCCGCAAACCAACTAGCCAGGTAAGTAAGCAAAGAGACAACTCACATCAGGAGAAATCAAGACTACAGAGAAGAATAGGAGTGAATATACTCAAACTTCCCCATCTGAATTTAAGAATACATAACAAATTGAAAAAACAACTGGGCTACAGTGTAAGAAAACAGAACTAAAATCATAAATAAGAACGCCCAGAGTAAAACAGCCCATGTACTAAGGTAATTAAAATCAATCACCCTTTAGGGTAAATAAAGTATACATGGGTAAATGTTGTGCACAGTACAGAAGGGACGACACCCAGGAAACAGACCCCATGTGGACATGGGAAACTAGCGCACTGCATAAGAATTTCAGTACCTTGAACAAAACCAAATTACCAAACAAAAATCTATCACTCCGGAGAGATCAAGATAGGGTACTTAAAAGGCGCGGGACACACGTCCACGCAACACACCTCTAGTGAAGGTCACTTGAAATGCACATGACATTGGAGAAAACCCCAAATACACCTCACGGAGAGGAAAAACACACCTCACGGAGAGGACAAGAGACAAATAAATTATGTGCATAAATAGATGTGTGCTCATAACATATTACAAACTAAGAATGGAATATAGCGGTATAAACCCTTGTTAAAGCTAAAGGACTATAACCTTAGTATAGTTTGACGGCGTTTGGGTAGGAACCCATAAACGCAATGCACCGGGACTAACACCCTTGCATAGCTCCAAGGAGGAAGCGGAAATTCGCACACCCTACATAGGGTAAAAACAAAAATAGAGAGGTCCGTGTGTGGACAACGGACGTGGGGCTACCACATAGTGCGCTATTGAAAGCAAATGGGACTGGGAACCCATCCCAAAACACAGAAATAGAGCAGGTGGGACCAAAACCCACTGGAGGCAAACGGGACTAGGGACCCACTGCAACAGGAAATTCTCTACAAGAACAAAATATTGGAGTAAAACAGTGGTAGACATAGTTACAACACATCAGAAAGAAGCACATCCAATAATGTTAATCTGAGTAAAAGATTATACATATTTCCCCATATTGAAACGCATATAAGTGAGCAAGAAACTACACACTGAAGAATTAACATTAAAATGGGGAAAAAAAAATCCAACTTGGTCCAGAAGATGGCAGTATGGTACAGCACAATGAATATTGAAGAAATTCAGGAAAACTATATTTCAATTTGACGATCGTGGATTGTACTCAAGAAGAAAAGTGGTTTCCCCATCATGACAACGAAAATATGATCATGTTACACATTCTTGAAATCCTGGAGCTAAAAAGACAAAAACTGCGTAGCGTCTTAATTCAATAGTCTTTGTGGAAACAACTGGCATCCAAAATAGTTACCAATCACATTGTGATTTAAATGTGAAACAGAAGATGAAAGTAAACTCAGTCAAGCGTATTCTCAAAATATTGAAATGTCCATGCAACCGCAAAATTCATCTCTTACCAGGAAATACTACCGGAACATGCTGCAGGACAACCATTTGCTTCCAATAATGTTTCATCTTGCTCGGAAAAAAAAACGCGGTTGGCAAACTTAGAGGGGTTGGCAAATGGTCATGTGAAACAAGTCAAAGGTAAAACCATCTCGTCTGCAGCAAAATGGCGGCACATAAATTGACGCCCCGCCGGGAAGCTCAAGGCAACAGAGTGCACCAAAATGCTAGAGGGCAGAGGTGCAGCTGATGCGTCACAAAGAAGATCGTTGATTAGATGAAGAAGATACCAGAGACTGAACAGGACCCTTGAGCTGCTCCGAGGTGAGCGCGAGCAAAGTCTCTTTTAAGTTTGAAATTGACAGTTGAATAGAGCGCTCCACACTAGAAGTACTTTTTTTCAAACAACATTGGTCCCAAGCATAGCGAAGTATCAGAACAAAATAAAATATAGACAGAGTCAATCTATATTTTAGAGAGACATGTCCAGCCGGACAGTGGTCTTTCAGAGATTTTACTCAAAATTCATGTATTCAAATCACACCAAATACCTTCCAACGATAAGCCAGTGTGGACCACAAGCCTGTGACCAGCACTAACAGAACAGGTACATAGGGATGATATAGACAGCAAACAAGGGCTTTATAAGGCAAAACAAGTTAGTCTACCAACAATACAATTGTACAGAGTATTACAGCTAAGCACTTTACAACATATAGTAATCATAGTTTAGTTTCCGTGCTTAAAAAGTCGACGGCGTTTCGGATCCTTAGTAAATCACAGGGTCCATCATCAGGACAGTTACAATGAAAAGCCTTATGGTTATTAAGCCTCTAAATGCCTAAAGGGGGGAAAAGGGAACATTTTCACATTTAGTTACACAAACTACATTTACAAGAATTGAGAAGTGACTTGTGGTGACCAGTGTGTGACGCGACACTGGTAAGGTGTAAGAGATTATAAGTGATCTGAAGTGGTGGGCACGACATCCAAAGTGGGGTTGCAGTGCTAAAGCTAAGGTGTAAAGTGCGAGAATTAAAAAAGAGCTTCCTCACGTATAATATAGGTGTGGAATTGCCTGAGGGAGTAACAATGTCCATGTGCTAAAACGGTAGTATACAGTGAAAGTGCTAATAAGGGCGGACTACGTGATCGAATCCGTCGTGAGTTTATACAGTACCGCAGTGGTATCAGGGTGCCTCAAGCTCTTTTTTAATTCTCGCACTTTACACCTTAGCTTTAGCACTGCAACCCCACTTTGGATGTCGTGCCCACCACTTCAGATCACTTATAATCTCTTACACCTTACCAGTGTCGTGTCACACACTGGTCACCACAAGTCACTTCTCAATTCTTGTAAATGTAGTTCGTGTAACTAAATGTGAAAATGTTCCCTTTTCCCCCCTTTAGGCATTTAGAGGCTTAATAACCATAAGGCTTTTCATTGTAACTGTCCTGATGATGGACCCTGTGATTTACTAAGGGTCCGAAACGCCGTCGACTTTTTAAGCACGGAAACTAAACTATGATTATTATATGTTGTAAAGTGCTTAGCTGTAATACTCTGTACAATTGTATTGTTGGTAGAGTAACTTGTTTTGCCTTATAAAGCCTTTGTTTGCTGTCTATATCATCCCTATGTACCTGTTCTGTTAGTGCTGGTCACAGGCTTGTGGTCCACACTGGCTGATCGTTGGAAGGTATTTGGTGTGATTTGAATACATGAATTTTGAGTAAAATCTCTGAAAGACCACTGTCCGGCGGGACATGTCTCTCTAAAATATAGATTGACTTTGTCTATATTTTATTTTGTTCTGATACTTCGCTATGCTTGGGACCAATGTTGTTTGAAAAAAAGTATGCTCCCCGAGGTCCCTGCTGACTAATATTGGGGTCCCTTGTTGTTGTTAAATGCACACTAGAAGTAAGCATTGGCAAAAGCAAATATTTGAGAGTACATACTTTGCCTGACTTGCGATAAAATGTACACGAAATGACACACACTGCTCTGAGAGTCAGCACAGCACAACTGTGGTAAATGAAGAGACGCACTGTACATGTATCACTCTGCGCAGGATCCACAAAACAAATGAAACAGCTTACTGTACTTGTACCGTACTTGCAGGGCTTGTGCATTTGGTGGCAGAACTCTCACTGCGACACTCGGCAGAAACAGAGGAAAGTGTGCAGACATCCGAGATGAGTGACAGTCAAAGAAAAATGAAGATAAGACACTGCAGCATAGGTACACGTTTTCTTCAACTGAATCATACTTGATCAGACACACTTCTTCCCCAGACAGTGTGTTGTAGACTAGGCATAGGGAGGCTTGATGAGAGAAAAGGCTTACCCTCCTGTACATCACAAGATGAGCCAGGAACTGAAGAGATTCAGGTTTAGTCCCCCTGGGGGCACAGATCCAGTACAGAGGTTAATAGGGCGCAGACACTTGCAGCCATAGCAAAAACGTAGGAAGGCTCACCCCGTTTTGTAGATTCAGCACGTTGTTGAGGAGTGGCTTCTTACCCTCATAAAAACCATTGCTGAAGACAGAAAGGGGTTGTGGACTGTCTTGCTTACCCTCACTGAGGGCACAGCATGGGAACCAACTTGAAAGCTGATGAGGGTGATCGGTGCAGAGGTCACTGGTGGGGTTAACTTGATAGTTGGGTGACATCAGAGAAGATAACTTGAGGTTTGCAGACACTGCCACTTGAACTTGAGAGGTAGAAATCGCAGGTTCTGTCTTAAAATCGTCACCATAAAAATGTGGTAACCAAGTCCACGCTGGTAGTAGTATTTCATGAGGATTTATTCAGGTTGGTTGCAGCTTAGTAGTACAGTAGATATAAGCCCCACCAGGAGCACCCAGCTAGGCGCTCAGCCCTTCTCCAACTGTGAGTTCCCACTCCCAACATTCCATCTTACATCACTCAAGCAGGGTTCCACTGGCACACCATAAATAATAGCAACCCAGAATACTACACACACCAATACCAGTTAGTACATACCCACTCACTAATTCATAGGTCTATACACAGATCCACTCATTCACCCATACAGTCCCTCATACATGCAGTCAACCATCAATACAGCATTATCATGTGCACTCACATATCTATACAGACACTCACACACTGCCACTCATCCATAGAGTAACTTACACACCTAGTCAGTCATGCAAAGAATCAACAACACTCCCATTTACCTATATAGTTATACACATACAACCTCACTTATTCAAACATATACTGAGTCATACTTACACTCTTATACAATAACTAATACAAGCACACACTGATCCATACAGCCACACTCACAATCACTCATTGTCACATATACTGCCTTTCACATATGCAGTTACTCAAACATGTAATACTGAGGCATCCATTCACTCACCAACACACCCATACACACACTCACCCACCCATATAGCCCTTCACAAATGCACTCTGAACCCATACACCCAGTGAGTCATCCACTCACACATCTATGCACAGGGTCACAACCCCCCATCCGATCCAGACAGACACTCAGGCACCCATACAGATACTGAGACAACCATTCAATAACCCATATAGATCCTCATTTAGCTACTCACCAACTCATGCAACCGCGTACTCACCTACTGACAAACTAAACTGTGAGAAGGTCTGTATCAGTCACTGTGAAGGGACGCCCCTTACCTCCCGGACACAGCGCAACCGTAGGAATGCCCATACGGGCGGCATCACTAACCCACAGCCAAAACCGGCTACACCTCTCTCTGTCTCCCTGCAGGCGCCGACAGCACCACCGGAACCCAGCGGACCGGAAGCGGCCTGGATTGACCCCGGAAGTGCGACGGATACAACCGGACCGGAAGTGACCCCGCCTGACCCCGGAAGCCTTTCCTCAGGAACCCGGTCAGATGATAGAAAAGCCAGCGACGCCGAGGAGACAAGGTTCCCAGCGGTGGACTCGTGGCAGGAGTTGGCGAGACGCGAAGGACCGACAGCGGAGACTGTAGGAGAGAGGACGAGGCGAGCGAAGGAGGAAGAGGAAGACGTTTGGTGCGAGGATTGGTGGCATCCTCAGGAGGTGGCTGGAAAGCGGCCGTAACTCGGATGAGAGTTACGGCGGGGCACGTGAGTAAACTGTTACCATTCTCCGTGTTTCCCCTCCCCGTGTAAATAGTATAAATAGTGTAAATCTTTCGTATACATCCTGCACAGAAGTCACGCGCACACCACTGTGTATTATATTCACCCCTACACTGTACAGTACCTTCCACCCAACCCCCCCCACTTTGCACCCTGTCCCTACATCCCGTCTTTTCTTTCCCTTCTTCCCCTACCCTACCGCCCTCCCTCACGGTCTATTTCCGCCCTCACACTCCCGGTGCCGGTGTCAGTCGACCGAGTTCCGTGACTATTGGAACTAACTGCCCTGTGTCTCTTTCCTTTATCTCCGAGGGACACCCCAACGCCCGCAACCAGGAAGGAGAACACCAGCCCTGCAGCGGAAGACCAGCCTGCGTTCTCACCTGCGGACCCTCCTCGCTAGGAACCCCAACCCGACCCACAAGGACTGTACCTAATCACCGTGCCCCAAGAGCTTGACTTTGCTGTATACAATAAAACTCGTGCTAAACATAGCACATTACATCCGGCCTCCACGCCTGTTATTCCGGCCCGCACACCCCCACACTCCACAAGTGGTGTCAGAAGTGGGGTCGCCAGGAAGCATGGAGGCCGCCGTCAAACAGCTGGCAGAAGGCCAGGAACTTCTCGGCAAGCTGATGGAGCGGTTCCTCAAAACCGCTGAAGATGACCGGGGACAATTGCACGACGTCCTGAAGGGGCAGGGCACGGCCCAGGACCAAGCACTAGAGAAGTTAACGACCGTCATGGGACAGCAAAGACCCATGACTTCTCTCCCCTCTGTAGTCCTACAAAAATATGTGGCTGGCGAGGATCCCGACTTTTTCTTCACCAATTTTGAACGCCTCGCACAGGCGGCTGCCTGGCCCGCTGATCGTTCGGGTCATTATCTCGGTCCCCTGCTGACAGGTGAATTACAAGCAGCATATCAGCAAGCAAACATACAGGGACAAACCCCCTATGCTGACATCAAGAAGTGCATATTGGAACGTCTGGGGATAGACGATGAAACATACAGGGTTAGGCTCCGTCAGGCCAAGGAGGGGCCCCAAGAAAATCCCCGGGCATTGTCATACCGTATACAAGACTTGGCCGACCGATGGCTAAAACCGGAGACCTCCAGCAAGGCAGAAATAATGGCCAAGATATACCTTGAACAATACCTAGCTTCCCTGCATCCCGCCACGCAGAAGTGGGTCCGCCAACACGCCCGGTTGACTCTCGACAGCGCTGTCGAAATAGCCAGTGCCTACAATCGAGCCCAGGAATCCCAGCGGGTGAAGGAAGAACACCCTACCCACATACCCCGTGGCAACCATCTCCGACCAACAAGACCCCCTCCGGTGGTCCGGAAACCAGAGCCAACCCCGTTGATGCCCTATCCTGTCATACCGAGACCACCCCATCCGGGTCCACAATGCTATCATTGCGGTGGATACGGGCACATAGCCCGCATATGCCCCCAGAAGGAGGAACCCATGGAGATAGGACTGACCAGGAACTATGTGTGTCTCACCACAGAAACATCCCCTCCACCCTTCCGATGTCCAGTACAAATCGAAGGACACAGAATGATGGCGCTTGCAGACACAGGGTGTCGCCATAGTGTTCTGCGTCCACAAGAACTACCTCACGCAGTGGGACCCGTGACAGGGTCGGTGGCTATCAAGTGCGTCCACGGAGACACGAAAAGTTACCCAACAGCACAAGTACGTGTGCAACATCCAACCGACACAGGAACCCTGCTGACAGTCGGGTTGGTGCCCAACTTACCCGAACAGGCTATTCTGGGGAGCGACTATAGCGGTCTACCCCATCTCCTACAAGACACCACAGATTCCCTGAAGAAATGGTGGGCGGAGGCCCCATTCTCCCGTGATACCCCTGCTTCAAGGGAGAATCCCAAACCCTTGAAGACCAAAGCCCAAAGGAAAAAAGAGAAGAGGGGATTCGCCCTGGCCTGCCCCGCACAGGAGGACACTCATCCGTGGGAAACCGACCGGGAATTCCGTGCAGCGCAGCAAGAGGATCCAGTACTGCAGGATGCCTGGGGTCGTGCGCTCCCCAATGAAGACCCCTTACAAGTAGGTCCTCACTTCTTCATAAGGAATGGACTCTTGTATCGGAAGGGAGGATCCCAGGCTACCACTCAATTGGTTATCCCGGGGCTGTTTCGAGAGAAGGTGCTGTTTCTGGCCCACAGCCATCTGCTGGGAGGACATTTCAGTGACGTAAAGACGGGTGAGGCGATTTTGGAGAAGTTCTACTGGCCAGGCGTGTATGCCCAGATCAAACGTTACTGTCGGGAATGCCCGGTGTGTCAAAGGACCAGCCGGTACCGGCCACCGAGAGCTCCCCTCCAACCCCTCCCTTTGATCGATATCCCCTTCACTAGGGTCGGTATGGACATTATAGGCCCCCTGTTACCCTCCAAAAGTGGCTGTAGGTATGCCTTAGTGATAGTGGACTACGCCACGCGATTCCCGAAAGCGGTGCCTCTCCGTCAACCAACCACCCAGAACATCGCTAAGGCTCTCCTTTCCATATTTTCTAGGGTGGGGTTTCCACGGGAGATCTTGACCGATCAAGGCACACCCTTTGTCTCCTCCCTAATGCGCCAAGTCTGTTCTAATCTGGGGATTAAACAAATAAGGACTTCCGCCTACCACCCCCAGACGGACGGCTTGGTGGAACGCTATAATGCCACGCTAAAGTCCACCTTGAAAAAACTTTTGGGCCTCGAGAGCAGAAGGTGGGAGGAGATGCTTCCTTTGGCCCTCTTTGCCATCCGGTGCAAAGCACAAAGCAGCACGGGTTATTCGCCCTACGAACTGCTGTATGGTCGGGCCCCCCGGACTCTTTTGGACATGGCTCGGGAGGCCTGGGAAGCCGAGCCAGATCGGACCCGTCCTCTCCCCGAATACGTCAACAACCTAAAAACGCATTTAGGAGAAATCAGAGAGATTGTGAGACAGAACCTGCTGGCCGCCCAAACTTCACAAAAGCAACAATACGACAAGGGAACCAAACCCAGGTCTTTCGTTCCCGGGGACCTGGTACTGTTGCTCCTTCCTTCCTCGGACCATAAGTTGCTAGGACAATGGCAGGGTCCATTCACGGTCACAAGACAAGTGACTCCGGTCACATACGAAGTCCAAACAGATGTCAACCGTGGGTCCGCCCAAATATACCATATCAACCTCCTAAAGAAATGGGAGGGGCCCCGTCCCGTCTTGTCTGGTGTTAGCCCCCTCCCGTTTGAATGCTGCTTTGATGCAGAGCTGTCGGAGTGCAAGAAACAGGACCTGTGCCAGACCTTGTCACCAGTACGAACAGTGTTTTCATCCTTACCGGGACACACTACGGTCGTAGAGCATGCCATCCATACGGAACCCGGGAAAGTTGTCAGACAACGACCATACCGTGTCCCGGAAGCCCGTAGGGCTATCATAAAGGAGGAAACCAATCAGATGTTACAAATGGGCATCATAGAACCCTCCTGCAGCAGCTGGAATTCGCCCATCGTCTTGGTCCCAAAACCCGATGGCTCCACCAGATTTTGTATTGATTTCAGGGAGGTGAACAAGATCTCAGCCTTCGACTCATACCCCCTTCCACGTGTAGACGAGATGGTCGAACGCATCGGCAGGGCCAAATATATAAGTACCCTTGACCTCTGCAAGGGATACTGGCAGATCCCCTTGAGAGCAGAGGACAAGCACAAGACCGCCTTTTCCACCCCAGAGGGCTTGTTCCAGTTTAAAGTTATGCCCTTCGGCCTTCACGGAGCCCCAGCAACCTTTCAAAGGGCCATGAATCAGGTCCTACAACCCCACTCCCTCTACTCAGGTGCTTACCTAGACGACATAGTCATCTATAGCGATACCTGGGAACAACATCTGTCCCATGTGCGGTCAATTGTCACCTCCCTAGGGGCCGTCGGCTTCACCATCAACCCCTCCAAGACTACATTAGCGGCCCAGAGCGTGAAGTATCTAGGGTACCTGCTGGGTGAGGGGCATATCCGTCCACAGGACAGTAAGGTCAGGATCATCCAAGCCATACCTTTTCCCCAAACCCGTAAAGAGCTCCGTGCCTTCCTGGGGATGTTGGGATACTACAGGAGGTTTATACCCAACTTCTCCCATACTGCAGCCCCCCTGACAGATCTCCTGAAGAAAACAACGAAAACGGAAGAGATCCTCAAACACCCAACCCCCTTGTTGTTACATGCCTTTCACCTCCTCAAACATTCCCTAATAACAGAGCCAGTACTGATGAGTCCGGACTATACCCAGCCCTTCATACTGCAAACCGACGCATCCGACCAGGGTTTGGGGGCGGTGCTGTCCCAAAAAGACGTAGAGGGTGCTGAAAAACCCATCCTATACCTCAGTAGGAAACTGTTTCCCCGAGAGACCAACTATTCAGTGGTTGAAAAGGAGGCACTCGCCATTAAATGGGCGATAGAAAGCCTCCGATATTACCTGGAGGGGCGGGAATTCATACTGTACACAGACCACGCCCCTCTTGAATGGATGGCACGTAACCGGGGTAATAATGATCGGGTACTCAGGTGGTTTCTCTCTCTCCAACCCTTTCGCTTTCGAACGCTACACCGAAAAGGACAAGAGCAGGGCAATGCAGACTACCTCTCCCGGTATCCCCCTTCCACAACCCCTACCAGAAACAATCCCAGGGAAAGGGGATGTGAAGGGACACCCCTTACCTCCCGGACACAGCGCAACCGTAGGAACGCCCATACGGGCGGCATCACTAACCCACAGCCAAAACCGGCTACACCTCTCTCTGTCTCCCTGCAGGCGCCGACAGCACCACCGGAACCCAGCGGACCGGAAGCGGCCTGGATTGACCCCGGAAGTGCGACGGATACAACCGGACCGGAAGTGACCCCGCCTGACCCCGGAAGCCTTTCCTCAGGAACCCGGTCAGATGATAGAAAAGCCAGCGACGCCGAGGAGACAAGGTTCCCAGCGGTGGACTCGTGGCAGGAGTTGGCGAGACGCGAAGGACCGACAGTGGAGACTGTAGGAGAGAGGACGAGGCGAGCGAAGGAGGAAGAGGAAGACGTTTGGTGCGAGGATTGGTGGCATCCTCAGGAGGTGGCTGGAAAGCGGCCGTAACTCGGATGAGAGTTACGGCGGGGCACGTGAGTAAACTGTTACCATTCTCCGTGTTTCCCCTCCCCGTGTAAATAGTATAAATAGTGTAAATCTTTCGTATACATCCTGCACAGAAGTCACGCGCACACCACTGTGTATTATATTCACCCCTACACTGTACAGTACCTTCCACCCAACCCCCCCCACTTTGCACCCTGTCCCTACATCCCGTCTTTTCTTTCCCTTCTTCCCCTACCCTACCGCCCTCCCTCACGGTCCATTTCCGCCCTCACACTCCCGGTGCCGGTGTCAGTCGACCGAGTTCCGTGACTATTGGAACTAACTGCCCTGTGTCTCTTTCCTTTATCTCCGAGGGACACCCCAATGCCCGCAACCAGGAAGGAGAACACCAGCCCTGCAGCGGAAGACCAGCCTGCGTTCTCACCTGCGGACCCTCCTCGCTAGGAACCCCAACCCGACCCACAAGGACTGTACCTAATCACCCTGCCCCAAGAGCTTGACTTTGCTGTATACAATAAAACTCGTGCTAAACATAGCACATTACATCCGGCCTCCACGCCTGTTATTCCGGCCCGCACACCCCCACACTCCACAGTCACTCACCCATGCATTCAGTAAGATACATTTAATCACTCACTTATACAGTCTCGCACCTACTAAATCATCCATCCAGGCACTTATACACCCACTCATTCTTCAATACTCCTTGTCAAATATATATATAAAACATATTTCAACTTTATAGAAACACACAGTCACTGGAAGATGTCATCAGTGATGTCATCAGTGATGTCATTTGAGATGTCATCAGTGATGTCATCAGTGATGTCACTAACCATGTCATGAATGATGTAATATGTGACGTCATCAGCAGTGCATTGCGAGGTCACAAGTTACAGTTAGCTGAACTATCTATAACTGCCAAATTTCTTTAATTTTGTACAAGTGAAATGTCCAACTACCTATAACGTCCCTGAAAACTGTGTTTTTTTCAGTGAATATATATACATATGTATATTTATATTACCTACTGGCGGTCGCCAGTAGGTAGTTATAGTTAGGATTGATTTCCATAGGGAAATCGCAACATTCAATTTGGAATAACTTTGGTGCCGGTTGAGGAATCGGCCTGAATTTTTCAGCAACTTTGCCTCGCGGCGCTCCGCTCT
This sequence comes from Lissotriton helveticus, assembly GCF_964261635.1. NCBI lineage: Eukaryota > Metazoa > Chordata > Amphibia > Caudata > Salamandridae > Lissotriton > Lissotriton helveticus. The sequence goes on from NC_136061.1 coordinate 322,098,744, forward strand.
TTCTGTGAAAGTTTGGGGGGGATTCGTCAAGCGGGGGCCGAGATAAAAGGGGGTCCCAAAACGTGTTTTCCCCATGTTAATTTCCATAGGGCGGTCGGTCACACTTTTAGCTCGAACGGCTGAATGGATTTTCACCAAACTTGGCAAAATTGTAGGGACTGGTAGTCCGATGTGCCTTTGCTATGTCTCAAGATATGTGCTCCAGAGGATTTTGAGTAATTTAGGTTCCAAAAAATTTATATATCTATGGCAGCGCCCCGGTACGCGCACCGGGGAGCGCTCCGGGCGCGCCACGCGAGTTGCGCACGGGAAGCTGATTGGCTGTCGGGTGTCTGTAAACATTCAAAACAGTCCGGAGCGGCCGCCATCTTGTGTCTCGGTAGGACCGAGACACAAGAGGTGGCTAAAAACAAAACGGGGAAATGACCAAAAGGGGACAGGGTACACACCCCCTGACCCCCTAGGTTTGATGTGGGGGCCATAAAAGGGTCCTGCGGGACAAAAAAAAAATGAATTTTTTTTTCGATTTTCGCGGGGGGAGCGCCCGATACGCGCACCGGGGAGCGTACCGGGGAGCGTACTTTGGTGAAAAATAATGAAAATAATAGTGTAAAATAATCATTTTGAGTGATTACAGGTAGGGTAGCTCTGTGGCTGTTTTAGGTACCTACAAGTACGTCCCACACACACCCACACGCACACAATCCCACACCCCCACACCCACACACTCCCCACACACACCTCACACACGCACACCTCCACCCACACCCAAACACCCCACACCCCCACACCGACACCTTACACATCCACACCCACACCCACATCCCACACACCCACACTCAAACACACACCTCACCCCCCCAACACACACACACACGCACAGATACCTCACAGACACACCCCACACATCCCACACACACACCTCCCCCCCCACACACACACACACCTCACAGACACATCCACACATCCCACACATACATACACATCCTACACACATACCCCACACACCCACACACACCCCACACACACCTCACACACCCACACTCCCACCTACACCCAAACACCCCACACACCCACACCCACACCTTACACACCCACATCCCCACCCACATACCCCACACACCTATACACCTCATCCCCCCAGACACACACACTTACACATATACACACCTCACAGACACACCCCGCACATCCCCCACACACACCTCCCCCCCCACACACACACACCTCACAGACACATCCACACATACATACACATCCTACACACATACCCCCCACACCCACACACACCCCACACACACCTCACACACCCACACTCCCACCTACACCCAAACACCCCACACACCCACACCCACACACACACCTTACACACCCACATCCCCACCCACACCCACATACCCCACACACCTATGCACCTCATCCCCCCCAGACACAAACACTCACACATACACACCAACACAGACACACCCCGCACATCCCCCACACACACCTCCTCCACCCCCACACATGGGGAAAACTCAGTGAAACACTAAAATAATAATTTAAAGTGCTTAGAGGTAGGGTATCTCTGAATAGAGTTGTTGTGTTGTGTGGGTGATTTAAGTACCAACATGTAGGTACCAATGCAGAGTCTTAAATTCAATGTACACCGTTTCCCCTGTAGATAATTTGCATGTTGTTATAGAAGGTATTGTGGTATATGGAATCCATACCATAGTCTGTCAGGAAAGCAGAAAGAACATGGAGGCAGGAGATGAAAAAGAGATGTCAAATACACATTGGAGATAATATAGTGGGAGAAAGGAAGTATCTATGAGCAAAATTACTATGTAAAACAAAAAAGTTGCACAGTATACTATAAGTCTGACTTTACATTATAATCAATTTGGTACTAGTTTAAGAATTACATATAAAAATGAATAATGTCTCAAACAATTTTAGAATTATTAAATATAAATTTATTTTTGAGATTCATTTTCCAAATTAAATAAAACGTCTAACATTTGACTGTCCGAAATGTCCTCTTTTTGAGTGAACATAACTTCCAACATTTGACTGTCAGAAACGTCCTCATATCCACAGATTCTACACATTGTAGAAATTCATGGTCCCGTGATTCATCCATGAATTCCATGAATTCCAAGTCATTGGGTTCAATGATTTCTTCATTGTTCATCTCTAGGACAATTTCAAAGGAAACGTTTTGTTCTCCTTCCATTTTTGTGCTGAAATTTGCATAACAAAAAAAAAGATCAGTAGAAATATGGCACTGTTGGGTTTAAGTTCAGACAGGTAGTTTTGATTTTTTAACAGTGAAGTTAACTTTGGGCAGTGTATGGTAACAGGCAGGAAGTAGAAATATAAAAAAGTGCCTGTGAAGAAACGTAAGTAAATTCATAATTATAGCAGAGAAGCCTAAGTCAATCCATAAATATAACAGAGGAGCCTATCTTTATCTATAACTATAGCAGAGGGACAGTAAATAACTATCAGAAAACGTTTTTACAAATTAACTTAAAGTGCCCCTTACAAATTATCAACTTACTTTACAGAGAGGTTGAAGAAGACAAAATGCGAAAATCCTTTCAAGATGTACCTCAGGTAGTTGTAGTCAAAATGGCCATGTTTCCCTCTCATTTTTCATTTATATTCATGTACATAACCAATCAAATGTCAGGAAAAAAAAGTAGAAAATGAAAGTAACATTTTAATTGGTTGTAAATTCTAACACTTCAGATGTGTTTTTGTGAAGTATTTTACCTCAGGGTATTCAGAGAGGTCTACAGGCTAAATGGCTCAATGGAATTCCATCGAATTTGGGAAAATGGTAGGGATTGGTATGTAGTATGAGCTATTCTATATTTGGGGAAAGTGTCTCCATTGGTTTTTATGTAAATTAACTTTTAACATTTTTTTAGAGCGCTTCCCGGTGCGCGCCTCGGTACGCGTACCGGCAGCGCTACGGCAGTCCTCCATTTGGTTTTCGGTAGATTTAAGACAGAAAATGGAGGACAAACAACATTGGGAATTGGTATAAGGGGGCATCGTAGGCACTCCTTGACCCTCTAGGTTTTCTGAGGGGGTCTTAGGAGGCCCAAATAGGCAAAAAAACCAAAAAAAATGTTTTTTATTTTTCGCGGGGGGAGCGCCCGGTACGCGCACCGGGAAGCGTACCGGGGAGCGTACTATGGTGAAAAATAGTGAAAAAAGTTAGAAAAAGATAATCATTTGGAGTGATCAGAGATAGGGTAGCCCTGAAAAGGGCTTTTGGGTTCTGTGGCTGATTTAGGTACCTACAAGTAGGTACCAATGCACAGTCTTAAATTCAGGAGGAATATTCTATTACCCTCATCTGAAAAGTGCACACCATCTCCCCTGTAGATATCTTGCATGTTGTAACGCAAGTTATTATTGTATATTGACCCCATCCCATAGTCTCTCATGTAAGCAGAAACAGATTTATTCACATGTTTCCGTGCTTTCTCAAATTGTGATCAAAATTGATTGGACCACTTCCATTTCTGTCTTTGGCATATATTAGAATATACCAAGGCAGTTTGAGGAAAAAGTGCCATCAATTGATCAAAGGTGTCCTTTAAAAGCATTTCCAGACCTACCCCAGTCAAAGTGCCCAAGTCATTTCCTCCACAGTGCACAATTAAAAGGTCAGGGTGTGGCAAATGCAAAAAGGTTTTCACCAATGGTATCAATTGGTGACATTTCAATCCTCTCTGGCCAATCCATTTAATCTTCACATTTGGTAAGTCAAGGTTGTGAAAATTTCTGGTAGCTGCATACCTTTGAGCCCAGTGGATATAGCTATGTCCAATAATCCAGACAGAATACATGGTGAGAGAAGGTTCTGCTGCAGTCAGATGAAGTGTAGAAAAGAAATGGCAGTTGGAACAGTAGGAGCTTGCAAAAAAAAACCTGTGGAGTTTCAGTGCTCTTGAATCACAAGCAATGATTGGTAGAATGAGATAGTTGAAAACTGAAAGTTAGGGTGCATGGTTGTGTTCTGTGTAAGAAGTCATTTGAATGGTTAAAAAAAAGTCAATTAAAGAAACCTTGCACCAGAAAAGCTGGTGTATTCGCAGGTCAAACATCCTTGCTGAGGTGATTTGCAACATTGTAGAATAAACTTTTAACCTCTGGGAGCTCAGTGAGGAGGGAGTTGCTATGGTAACAGGTAGAAAGGGCTGAGGGGGGGAAGGGTGTTGGTTTGAAAATACAGAGGGAAGAGTTTTGATTGGTTACTATGAGCAATATGTGTGTAGAATTAGAGGTTTTCTGTGCCTTTATGGTTTGCAGTGCCTGGAGAACATACCTTTTGCTCTGCTAAAGAAATATTGGTGTGTGTATCTGACACTGTTCTGAATCTCCTAAAATATTTGTAAAGGTGAGTTATGATTCATTTAATATACATAGAGACTTGTATACTCTATGGTGAAGATTTGGAAGCAAATTGTGGTTTTTTAATGTTGCTTTGTGTCATGCTTTTTGATAATGCTTGGTAAAAAGTTTTTACTGCATAGAGGAATTGTATTTTGTAAAATTGTGAAGTTTTAGTAGTGACATGGAATGCTTCTACATAGGACCTGTGCTGTGTTTTTTAAATGTGATGTCAAAAACAATTTTGGGAAAAATGAATGGCTTTTACATTTTTTAAAAGGAATAAAGAATGTGTGCATGTTTAAAGAAATACATTTGACTCTTTACAATGATGTTACCTGTGTTAACTCAGTGTAGGAAGCATATTGAGTTTGTTTGCATAAAGGAATTGTATTTTGTAAAATTGTGAAGCTCCATGTGAAAGCGTTTGCCTCAGTCTTATCCCTGCTGTGAGGCGGATGCTTGTACATAGGATCTGTGCTGTGTTTCCTAAATGTGTTTTATCTTTTTATATATATATATTTATATATATATAATATAATGTGGCGCAGAGGTTTAAAAAGTGACGCATCTAACTACGTGCGTCACTTTTTAAATATGGTGCAAAAAGGTACATGTTTGGGCTTTCCTGGGGAGCGTAGGTGGTGAGGCTTGTATCTAAGAGTGCAGAGGACTAGGCTTCATGAAGCCAATCCATGTCTGCATTCTTAGACACAGGTGTCAATTTGACTCTTTACAATGATGTTACCTGTGTTAACTCAGTGTAGGAAGCATATTGAGTTTGTTTGCATAGAGGAATTGTATTTTGTAAAATTGTGAAGCTCCATGTGAAAGCTTTTGCCTCAGTCTTATCCCTGCTGTGATATGATATAATATGAATGGTTTTTACATTTTTGAGTATATTGTGGCGCAGAGGTTTAAAAAGTGACGCATCTAACTACATGCGTCACTTTTTAAATATGGTGCAAAAAGGTACATGTTTGGGCTTTCCTGGGGAGCGTAGGTGGTGAGGCTTGTGTCTAAGAGTGCAGTGGACTAGGCTTCATGAAGCCTATCCCCGACTGCACTCTTAGACACAGGTGTCAATTTGACTCTTTACAATGATGTTACCTGTGTTAACTCAGTGTAGGAAGATATTGAGTTTGTTTGCATAGAGGAATTGTATTTTGTAAAATTGTGAAGCTCCATGTGAAAGCTTTTGCCTCAGTCTTATCCCTGCTGTGAGCCAGATGTTTGTACATAGGATCTGTGCTATTTTGGGGAAAATGAATGTATTTTATATTTTTGAGTATAATGTGGCGCAGAGGTTTAAAAAGTGACGCATCTAACTACATGCGTCACTTTTTAAATATGGTGCAAAAAGGTACATGTTTGGGCTTTCCTGGGGAGCGTAGGATGTGAGGCTTGTATCTAAGAGTGCAGTGGACTAGGCTCCATGAAGCCTATCCCTGTCTGCATTCTTAGACACAGGTGTCAATTTGACTCTTTACAATGATGTTACCTGTGTTAACTCAGTGTAGGAAGCATATTGAGTTTGTTTGCATAGAGGAATTGTATTTTGTAAAATTGTGAAGCTCCATGTGAAAGCGTTTGCCTCAGTCTTATCCCTGCTGTGAGTCAGATGCTTGTACATAGGATCTGTGCTATTTTGGGGAAAATTAATGGTTTTTACATCTTTGAGTATATTGTGGCGCAGAGGTTTAAAAAGTGACGCATCTAACTACATGCGTCACTTTTTAAATATGGTGCAAAAAGGTACATGTTTGGGCTTTCCTGGGGAGCGTAGGTGGTGAGGCTTGTATCTAAGAGTGCAGTGGACTAGGCTTCATGAAGCCTATCCCCGTCTGCATTCTTAGACGCAGGTGTCAATTTGACTCTTTACAATGATGTTACCTGTGTTAACTCAGTGTAGGAAGCATATTGAGTTTGTTTGCATAGAGGAATTGTATTTTGTAAAATTGTGAAGCTCCATGTGAAAGCGTTTGCCTCAATCTTATCCCTGCTGTGAGGCAGATGCTTGTACATAGGATCTGTGCTATTTTGGGGAAAATGAATGGTTTTTACATCTTTGAGTATATTGTGGCGCAGAGGTTTAAAAAGTGACGCATCTACCTACATGCGTCACTTTTTAAATATGGCGCAAAAAGGTACATGTTTGGGCTTTCCTGGGGAGCGTAGGTGGTGAGGCTTGTGTCTAAGAGTGCAGTGGACTAGGCTTCATGAAGCCTATCCCCGACTGCACTCTTAGACACAGGTGTCAATTTGACTCTTTACAATGATGTTACCTGTGTTAACTCAGTGTAGGAAGCATATTGAGTTTGTTTGCATAGAGGAATTGTATTTTGTAAAATTGTGAAGCTCCATGTGAAAGCGTTTGCCTCAGTCTTATCCCTGCTGTGAGGCAGATGCTTGTACATAGGATCTGTGCTGTGTTTCCTAAATGTGATGTCAAAAACGATTTTGGGGAAAATTAATGGTTTTTACATCTTTGAGTATATTGTGGTGCAGAGGTTTAAAAAGTGACGCATCTAACTACATGCATCACTTTTTAAATATGGTGCAAAAAGGTACATGTTTGGGCTTTCCTGGGGAGCGTAGGATGTGAGGCTTGTATCTAAGAGTGCAGTGGACTAGGCTCCATGAAGCCTAACCCCGTCTGCATTCTTAGACACAGGTGTCAATGTGACTCTTTACAATGATGTTACCTGTGTTAACTCAGTGTAGGAAGCATATTGAGTTTGTTTGCATAGAGGAATTGTATTTTGTAAAATTGTGAAGCTCCATGTGAAAGCTTTTGCCTCAGTCTTATCCCTGCTGTGAGGCAGATGTTTGTACATAGGATCTGTGCTATTTTGGGGAAAATGAATGGTTTTTACATTTTTGAGTATAATGTGGCGCAGAGGTATAAAAAGTGAGGCATCTAACTACATGCGTCACTTTTTAAATATGGTGCAAAAAGGTACATGTTTGGGCTTTCCTGGGGAGCGTAGGTGGTGAGGCTTGTATCTAAGAGTGCAGTGGACTAGGCTTCATGAAGCCTATCCCCGTCTGCATTCTTAGACACAGGTGTCAATTTGACTCTTTACAATGATGTTACCTGTGTTAACTCAGTGTAGGAAGCATATTGAGTTTGTTTGCATAGAGGAATTGTATTTTGTAAAATTGTGATGCTCCATGTGAAAGTGTTTGCCTCAGTCTAATCCCTGTTGTGAGGCAGGTGCAAGATTTTGATGTAACAGTGTCCTAAATGTGACGCAGTGAAATCTCATAGATTTTACTGCATCATTATTACGAGGCTTTTTGTGGAGAAATGACCCCTCTCTGTACATTACACTTGACAGAGGTATAATGTGGTGCAAAAGGTTTTAAAAATGACGCATCTACCTACATGCGTCACTTTTTAAATATGGTGCAACAAGGCACATGTTTTATGACGCCAATGCGTCACAAAAAGTGACGCTTCAGTAGCGCAAAACTGACGCATGGCTTTATAAATGAGGATCAATTATGTCATCTGTGTTACATGAGATTAGGAAGTAGATTGTGCAGATGAGGTGAGACATGTCCAGAGGGACAGAGGAGGTGAGGTTTATGATCAAGACTGTAGTGGGAGAGAGGCCTTTCTCGGGAAGCATAGGTGGTGAAGCCTGTGTATAAGAGTGCAGTGGACTTATACACAGGTATCATCTTCTTTGTACTTGTGGACAGAGCTATCTTCCACTATACTCTTCAATACAGGTCTCACCTTTTGTGCAACCCTGGAGAATCCTCACCTGATCTGTAACCCTGAATAGATGAATAGAACGTTTGCTTTCTGTCATTGCTTTGTTGTTTGGTAATAGTGGTCTATAATGTGCTATTTCTTTCTTTAACACAGATTGAAATCAAGATTTGAAGAGTAAGCAAACATGCCCACAAGGGAAAGGAAAAGAAAAGAATGTAACTGCCAAAAATCAAAAACAGCAATGGAATTACAGCACTCTTCCACAACAAATACTTCAGAAAACAGGAACCAAGCTCCTGGTAAGACAACTAAGTCTTTTATACGAAACATATGTACTTTAAAAAAAATGATGGAAAGCATGTAGAAAAAGAGAATGAGAGAGGAAAAGGAAGGAGAGAACCTCAAATAATCCTACAACTGGAGCAGGAGAGAATAATATGTATAGGAATAGAAGGCAGAATCAGTTTAGAGACATTCGCAAACGAATGTTTCGCAATAGGGTGGTTTTAAATTTGTTAAAAAACATTAGGAAAGGTAAACAGAGAGCTGCTTTTTATAAGAAAAAGAAAAGTGTAGAGAAGATTGTTGATCAGGCTTTTGAAGTTAAGAAAAAATTATTTATTTTAATAATCAAAAGAATTAGGACACTTAACAAGACAATTGATGTTTTCAAATCAAACAGTAGATGGAAAAGAGTAATTAATCGGACTAATTTTTGTAAAGTTTTTTCGGGAGAATGGATGCACAGTTCAAGTTGTGAGCCATTTGTTAATGAGGAGAGTTACTTCCAGGATAATGATTTAGTGCATGCAGTTGACACCTGTGGTCGAGCGTATGAAGTGAAAGACGGTTGTCCGATTGAAAAAGAGAAACTTGTGCCTAGAGAACCAGAAGAGGTGTTAACTGATGAAGTTTTAGGGAGACGTACTAAGGGTCCAGTGTACACTTGGAAGTGTAGTAGTATTTGTAGTGTGCGACAGGAATCAATTGATTTGTTTTGTAATTTCTTACGTACATATAGTAAGAAAAGTCTAAAGCAGAAAGTGAAGTTGTTGCAAGACTTAGATCCTTGCAGAGTGAGAGAAAACACAGGTTTGCAAGGGCATTCACTGGCTTGTCTTTCTAGAAAAGTCTGTCAGAGTGTTTTTCATCATTTTAGGATGTTAGTAGTGCATCATACCAAAATGAGGAAATTAGTGAGAATGTTGTATTATGCAAAAAGTCCAGCACTTAAGCTTAAACAATTAAACAGTGCTCTTTTGCATGGAACTGAATTAGATGTGAAGAAGATTTGTGAAGAAATTGAGATTTGTTATTTTCGTGAAAAAGAGGACAGTGTAGAAATTGACACAGCAATTCAAGGTAATGTGGAAGACAATGTACAGATTTCAAATACAGAAAAGTTTGAGCAGGAAATTACCAGGTTTAAGGTGAAATCAAGTGAAAGGCCTAATTTTACTTGTGTGTGTTCTCGACGAAGTCAATATAAGCATCAAACTAGATTAGTTGATTTATATGTAAAAAGTGAAAAGATGAATAATTATGAGTGGAAAGATTTTGCAACTTATTTGTGGGTGGAGAATTGTTTTGATTTGAGTTCTGATCAGCGTATTTGTAAATATTGTTATGATAAATTAAATCAAAACAGAATGCCTGCTAGAGCTGTTCATAATAATCTGGAGTTGGTAGACATTCCCCGTGAATTGATGGATTTAAATACATATGAGTCTATTTTGATTCAATGTGTCCATCCTTTTCAGGCAATTGTTCGCATGGAGCCTAATATAGGGAAATTGCCTCCTACAGATTTGCAGAGAGGATTAAAGGGAAGAGTTGTTTATTTGCCCCTAGATTTCAAAAACAATATTGATACAATTGATATAGAAAAAGTAGAAGAGGAACCTTTAGTTATTCTAGTTAATGGGGTTCCGACAAAGAGTAAAAAAATCTGGCAAGATTTAGTGGATGTTAGGAAAGTCAAAAAGGCAACGTTGTATTTAGTCAAAAACAATGAGTATTACAAAGATGTATGTGTTGCAGCAGAGGAAACAGCTGCAGATGAAGACAGTGATTGTTCAGGCGGCCAAATTGAAAAAGTTGATGTGTCTAGAAGTGAAGAAATATATGAACATTATACTGTTCATCCTTTGCATTCCAAAGAAGTAATGGGGAATGCAATTGAATTGTTTCAAATGAAAGCAGCAAAAGGAAGTCCCATTAGTGTATGGGAACAAAGTTTGGAAGCTCGTTGTTTTCCACAGCTATTTCCAACAGGTCGAGGTGGACGATATGACGATCAACCACTTCAAATTCCTGCATCTGAATATCGAACTGTAAGATTATATGCTGAAGATCCAAGGTTTCCTCAATGCATTCCCTATTTGTTTCATCTACTGTATGAAAGTGACTTGTCTGGGCTTTCTTATGCAGTAAACCATATACTGAAAAGTGGAGCACATCTGCAAAATGTTTCGGCGAGGGACTTTATGGAGAAAGTGAATCTGCAAGATAATATTTTAGAATCTCATCTAATCAATCTCATGGCATGTCAGTGTGGTACAAACGAGTATTGGTACCGTCGCCATGGGGAATTGAAATCTATGCTAAGAAACTTAGGAACTCCTACATGGTTCCTCACTCTTAGCTGTGCCGAGTATGCATGGGAGGACTTACTTCAATTTCTACGAGAGGCAAATGCAAATATACAAAATATAGAATTCAAAACACCTGGAGAACTGTGTTCTTTGGATCCAGTGAATGTATGCAGATATTTCAATCATAGATTTGAAGCTATGATGTCTTTCATTACCAACAAAAAAAATCCTCCCCTTAGAGAGGTTTTGGATTTCTTTTGGAGAAAGGAGTACCAAGCGAGAGGTGCTCCTCACATACATATGTTGTTATGGATTAAAGATGCACCCAAATTTGGAACAGATTCGGATGAGACAGTGATGAGTTTTATTGAAGAGTATTCAACATGTGCTGTTCCGAAAACTACCGAAGAAAACTGTTTAAGGCAACAAGTTTTACGCTTTCAAATCCCATCGTTGTGGAAAGTACTGTCGTCGAAAATTCAGAAACAAGGACAAGTTCTACACAAAATGTCGTTTCGGCTTTCCACGACAAGTGATTTCTAAAGGAAGAGTAAATAATTTGATGTCTTCTCTGCGACATACTGTGACGAGGAAATCACCAAAAAATACATACAATTTAAAAAGAAACGAAGAGTCCAAGTACATCAACGACTACAACCCAGTGATTTTGTCCATGTGGAATGCTAACATGGATATTCAGTTCGTTGTTGACAACTCTATTGCTATGTCTCGATATGTGACGTCTTACATCACAAAAAAAGAAAAGACAGAACTGAAGGAAATGTGGGAGGACATTTCACACGAAAAGAGCCTAAGCAAGAAATTATACAGTTACAGTCTGAAGATGTTGTCGCATCGAGAAATTGGAGCATATGAATGTTCTGATCGATTGTCGTCAGCAAGTCTCTATGCCAAATCTAGAACCATCATTTGGGTGAGTCTAGGTCTTGCTGCAACACGAAATCGAGTTTTGAAATCTGTACAAGAGATAGAGTATTTGGCGGAGAAAGAACCAGAAAGTACAGATATTTTGAAGACAAACATGTTGGATACATACTATCCAAATAGAAGTCCTCATCTTGAGAACGTTTGTCTCTATGAAGTTCTTCAAAGCTATATTAACAAGAGGAACATCAGAGAAGATATCAATAATGGAATATATGCTGTCATTGGATGTGAAGGATGTCTAGTGAAACAGAGAAAAGGTCATTTGATTAATCATCGAAAATTGAGTTGTGAAAATCCAGACAAAAGAGAATTTTACTATTTGGCTCTTTTGCAGCTCTTTAAACCATGGCGAGAAGAAGAGGAACTACTTGGAGATTTTCTCTGTTATGAAGACTCTTTCAATGCTACGAAGGATACCATAGAATGTCCTGTTTTTCCAAATTATCTGCAAATGTTGAATGAAGAAATAGAGCAAGAAGCAAAAATTGCTGCAGAGATTGCGAGAGACAGTTCTCAAGGCAGTCAGAGTTCTGCTTCATTGAGTCAGGATCCACTAGGAGGACCAATTATCCAAAATGAAGCTGCCACTGCCATGGATGAGGTAGAAAGAGCTATGGAGCAAGCTCAAGAGGATGTAATTAATTTAGAAGATTTGGTGAAACAATTAAACGTTGAGCAGAAACTGATATATGACGAAGTCACAGAACAGGTTGAACATGGATTGAGTCATGAGAAGAAAGAGTGCTCATGTACATCATTTAAGCCTGTCCGACTGTACGTGAGTGGAGAAGCGGGAACTGGAAAAAGTTTTCTGATTAAAGCAATTGCATCTTATCTGCAGAAAAGGACTGAATCACCGCTGTCTTGTGTTGTTACCGCTCTAACTGGGCTGGCAGCACATAATATTAAAGGGATTACTTTACATCGTTTACTGATGCTGCCAGTGGAGCATGATAACAAATTGCAATATCACAAGCTATCTGGAGATGCGTGTTCCGAAGTTTCGAGAGTCCTGAAGAAAATGAAACTTCTTATCATTGATGAAGTAAGCATGGTGTCAAATATAATGCTTGCTTTTGTGCATTTGAGAATGCAAGAAATTCTTAGAACAGACTATGATGTTTTATTTGGAGGAAAACATATTATTGTTTTTGGAGATCTCCTGCAGTTGACTCCAGTGAAAGGACAACATGTGTTCAAAATGCTCATGAATGAAGATACCAGGAAGTGCCTAGGAAGCATTGGAAACGTTAATATATGGTTAAACTTCAAATATGTAGAACTGCTTCAAAATATGCGGCAGGCAAAGGATGAAGATTATAAAAATATTTTACAAGACGTAAGAGTAGGAAAAATAAGTCAGCAAGGGAAAGAAGCTTTACATGGACGGTTAATTTCAAATTTGTACCCAAATGAAAACATTCTTCCAGAGAATATTTTTAAGAAAATTAACGAGAGGAAATCTGCCATATGTTTGATGCCAACTCTGAAAGAATGTTCCATGTTCAACAACAAAATGTTAAATTTAGAAAATGAAGAGATAGTGAAACTGGAAGCTACAGATAAAATAGAGCATATGGGAGCAACAATTGTTTTGTCTGAAAATTTGAAATCAAAATTGGATTCATTAGAGAAGAGTATATCTAAAACTGCTGGTTTTGAAAAGATTCTGAATGTGTGTTTGAATTGTCGTGTCATTTTGAGAAGGAATTTAAATGTTGAAAGAGGTCTGGTAAATGGAGCAATGGGTCATGTTGTTGGTTTCGTGAATGACAAAAATAGAGATGGAATTGAAATTATAAAAATCAAATTTGATGGCATTGATGAAATAGAACAAATTTGTCGTTGTTCAGCTAGATTTTTGCTTGTGAAAGACATATGTTCGCCGAAAACAGTTTCCTATTTGTTTGGCATATGCAGTGACAATTCATAAATCTCAAGGTTTAAGTGTAGATAGTGCTTTGGTGAACATTGGAAGTTCTGTGTTTAAAGAGGGTATGGCATATGTGGCTTTATCACGAGTCAGAACTTTATCAGGATTGTACTTGATTGAGTGTGATGAAACAAAGATTTGTGCTGATCTAGATTGTGTTAAAGAATACAATAGGTTAAGAAGAGAGTATGCTCCACATTTGCCTCAATATCCTCTGATTGAAAAACGTGTGGTAGGCCGAAAAAGAAGAAATGAGAGTAATTGCAGTGAGGTAGTAGCAAAAAGACAAAAAGTAGATGAAACTCTATTTGTAAGGAGAAGGAAAAAGGATTCTGTTGAGGATGTTGTTGGATTTCAGTTTGAAAACAGTTCTTGTGTCAACTGCTATGCTAATGTAGTAGTTAATGTTGTTTTTTTTCTTCAAAATTTACAAAAACAGATTGTCGAAAATCGGGAACAAACATTGTGCTGTTTATTGAATTCTGTGTTAGAGAAATGTAGTAGTGATAGAGGAAAAATAGAAAGTGTTACAAAAATTAGAAATCTTGTAGACATATGTTCAGGTCAAAATCAATTTTCACAGATAATTCAGCAGGATTGTCAGGAATTTTTAATGTATATGTTTGATGTATTGGAAGATGAAGGAGTAGATATAAAAAATCTTTTTAACCTTTCTTATCAATGGCAACATGACTGTGATAACTGTGCTTCATCAACTACTACTAGTATAGTCTCTGAAAGATTTATATATTTGACTTTACCAGACTGCAAATCAGTGCCTTTTAATAATCTAGTTAAAGCAGCGGATCACAATATGGTGTGTACCCAATGTAAGTCTACAATGATGTCCACATTATTTCTACAAAATTATGGTCACTATGTCATTTTAATGTTCCAACGATGTAGACCTGATGGAACTAAATTGACAACTTCTATTAAAAATTTTGTGGCTTCTCAGTTATCGATATCAGGAAGAACCTTTGCAACTGTAGCTATTATTTTTCATGATGGTCCTTCTACAACATCAGGGCATTACACATGCTATTTAAAAACTTCTAAAGGTTGGACCCAATGTAACGACACTCATTTGACTTTCAAACAACGTTTGCCTTTTGGCTTTATAAATTCATACCTAGTGTTTTTACAGCCAAAATGTTGGTAAAAGTAAATGGCCAATGAAGACGGGAGCAGTTACTAAAGGTTATTTTGCTGTTTAAAAATATATTCTGAGTAAAAGTGATCCAGGCAATATAAAAAAATGACTTGTCATATAGGTACTGTAAGTGGATCTCATAGTTAGTGATGTTAGTATTATACAAAATGATGAACATGAGTGAGTCAGAGATGGTTTTACAAATACTTGAATATTGTGAAAATGTTGTAGAGCCTTTCTTTGAGAACATCGGGGAAAAGGTCATTTCAGAGTGCCTTAGAATTAATTTGAACATATACTCATACATCTGACACTATTTGGCCAAATGGAAAGGTGCAGGAATGAGCAAAGAGTCATGACTGAAAAAAGCAGTATATGAAAATATTGAAAACATTTCAGATGTTCTTGGAGCTTTTCTTAAAGAAAGTCGATGAAATGGATTTTTAAGTGAACAGCAAAGTACTTTCCAACGAGAAAAGGACCACCATGATACAGTATTTGGCCTCAAGGAAAAGTAAGTCAATCTAAGTTTAGCGTACATTTGTCATTTGTCAGTATTTAAGTTTTTTTTTAAAACACAATCTTTTAGATTGTGTTTTTTTTTTTCCGCTTTCATATGATGAGTAATTTGAACTCACTGTTTTAAGTGAAATTCAATATATTCTGAGAACAGCAAAAATAAAGTATGTAACATGTTGTACAAGTTATTTTATACTTTAGATTGTGTAAATTAAATTGTATTCCCATTCTCTGACACTTACTTTCCTTTTTCCATCCTCTTTCAGCTTTTTTTATTCACTTATAATGTCTTTCTCTCACTCTCTGTAACCCCCGTTCTCTTACTCCACTTCTTTGACAACCCCTCATTCTCATTTCAACTGTGTGCATCTTGTCTCTCCCTTGCATAACTTTTTAGCTTTCAGTCTCTCTGCTTTACTTATCTTTTCCGTATTTTCCTCCTTTGCTCTTTTAGTAATTCCTGTTTACTCACTCAGCAGTATTATTGCACTCTATCACTATAAATTACCCACTCTCCCTCGCTTATCTTTGTTTGCTCCTTACTTTTGACCTCTTCTCTCTATTTTTCGTTCACTACTTCTATGTCCTCAGTGCCTCACTCTACTTGTGTTATGTTCACTTGTGTTTATCTACCTTCTATCACTTCTTTTACAACAACTTCAGTGCTCCTCTCTCATCGTTCTTCATCTCATTTCTTTTAATCTGGTTCCATTACTATCCATCATTTCCTTTCTTTCAATGTGCTTCTCTTTACTTTCATCACCAAATTATTTTCTCTCAGTACCACTGTTTTAGTCATCTTCTCCTCTCCTTCCTTCTTTTTGCTCACTTACTCATTTCCTTTTCTCACTCATTGTACTCCACCTCACTCAGTTTTTCTCTTAGTGTGTCTACCTTATAACTTCCTCAGTCCATTTCCCTCAATCGTTGTATATTATCCTGTCTCCCTTCATCCTTTCACTCTATGACTGTTCTTCACTTACTCTCAGTTATCTTCTATTCCTCATTCTTCTAAATGCATCCTTAATTAGACTGTTTTCTGTCTCAGTCATTATCTTTTTACTTACTTCTGTTTCCTGATTTAGTTTTGCTAACTCACATTGTTTTAGTATCTTTCTTACCTTCAGTTCATTTCTCTGTTCTTCTCTCTCTTTTTGTCAGTGAATCTATATGCCTTACTCTTTGTAATTTGCTCTCCTTCTATTTCTTTTTCTCTCTTTTTGTCCTTCTACCTTAGTTTATTTCCCTTTCTGTGTCCTTCACTCTAACTTTATTTCTAAATAGAGTGTTATGATTTTTAACCTCTTCATTTGTATCTTTTAATTTAAAATACATATGTTACTAATTATAACTTATTTTTTATTCTCTCTTTCACAGATACAAACTGTAGTAAAAAAAATTAAAGTTACATTTATTATATGGTAAGTATGACTAAATAAATGTAGTTTGTCATCACCCTTTGCTTTAAGGTCATTAACATTTTCTCAATCTACCTCACTCCTGTGTCTTTACTCTGCTTCTCTCACTTATTCTTATTCTACATGTTTACTCCCCTTTCCCTATTTACCCTCTCATATTCAACTTCTTTCGATCCCAATTCTTTACTTCACTTACCCTCTGTTCCCTTCCTTTGCTTCTTCACTCATTCTCTTTTTCTTAATTATTTACCTTACTCCTACACATACACCTCATCCCCCTCCCAACACATACACACACCTGTAACATACACCCCACACACACACCACACACACACACACCTCATACACACAAAAAAACTCCCACACACACTCCTCAAAAACACACACACATTCCATACACACACATACATCGAACACATATACACCCCACACTCATACACTTCTCACACATATTTCACACACCCTCAGCTCCACCCACACCGAAACACTCCACACAACCACACCCACAGACACACCTTACACGCCCACACTCCGACCTACACCCACTGACTCCCTGTAAGTCACACACACTGCATTACTTATCTTTTTTTGCTGTTTTACTCAAGCCCATTCAGGTACTGTTTCCTTTACTCTCTTTGTCCTCTCTCTTTGTCACTCCCCATGTGTTATCCTAATTCAATTTTTCTCCCTCTTTCACCCCTCTTTACTTATACTACCTGGTCTTTTCTCATTTTCCCTCATCGTTCTTCATTTATTGTGGTTCCGCCACTACCCTTAATTCTCCATTTTTTACTGTTCTTTCTTTTTCTTTTAACAGCCAATCACAGTCTCACACTATCTCTACTTTAGTGTTCTTCCTCTCTCTTCCTTTCTTTCGCTCCTTTAGTCATTTTACTTTTCTCACTTTCATCCAATTACACCTTCTCTATTTTTTACTATGTAATAAACAATCCCTTTGTGGTCATCTTTTAGCTCTTTTTCTCTTAAAATAACTCTCTTTGTGTCCTTCCCTCATGCTAACTGCTTCATTAAAAAAAAAAATTCAATTTTTTTGGGGGGGCGCCCCGGTACGCGTACCCTAAGGACAAAAAATTGACAGAGATCCTTTAAAAATATAGGTTTAATTTTATAAATGAAAGGTAGTTCTGAGAAGAACTTTTTTTTTAATTCTTTTTGTTGTTTTATATTTTTTTTAATGTTTTTTGAACATTTTGTACTTTTTTTGGCTTTTCAAAACAGTTTTATATTTTTTTGTATTTTTTATGGGAAGTAACAAAGAGAAAGGGAATTGAAAATGGCTCAACTGGAGCACAAAACCAAAAAACGAAAAAAATTACTTCTTTTTTTTGGGGCAATCGTGATTCTGACCAGCAAGGACGATCAGGTTTACGCTCTTTTCACCATAGGCGATGAGCTTGCCACATTCAGTACAAGTGATTCTGAAAGTACCAAATTGTTGCTGAATGCAAGGCATCGTCTCCGTTGTTTCTGGGTCCGATTGACTGGGTTGCTTTCTTTTTGAGCTGGTTCTTGAACACTGGGGGAGGTGACTGGCCAGTTCCCTGATCTCTGCACGAGAATAGTTAGCAGGATGCTTCCGGGTCATATGCCGAATCATGGTATGATTCCCAAATGAATATTTTTTATCTGGATTGCTCCTTGAGAGTTCTGCACCACAGATTCGACATGTTACCTTGGCCGCATTAACTTTTTTCTTGCCCTCTGGAAGAGAAAAAATCTCCCATACAATGTGTTCTTTTGACTTGTATGGGGTAATTTCTTCCGGCAGCCATCTGCTCCCTTCCTCCTCTTCCTCTTCCTCCTCCTCCTCTTCTCCACCAGCAATGTATTGTTCTGGTGGTCCTCTTGGTGGTTGTGGTGGTGGTGGTGGTGGTGCAGATGCCCCAGCTGTTGCTGCTACAGTAGCCATTTCCAAGTACAAAAGAATTATCTCTGTGGATGAAACAGGTCTTCCTCAGTCAAAGGACAAAGTCAGAGTAAGGAAGAAAGGTGGGGTTTTGTATCATTTGGAAAAAAAACAGTGCTGAACCAATCAGAAGTGCTATTTTCAGGTCACAAGACCCAGGCTTTACTCCTTCGGAAACCAAAACTGTTCTGCACCAATAGAAAGTGTTATTTTCAGGTCACACGACCCAGGCTGGTCACAAGACCCAGGCTTTACTCATTTGGAAACCAAAACTGTTCTGCACCAATAGATAGTGTTATTTTCAGGTCACATGACCCGTTGCGCTTACGCTACGCGCCCCGGGGCGCGCCCGTAGTCGCGCTCTGTGGCGCGCCCGCGGGTGCGTAGCGTAAGCGCGTCAGGATGTTTCGCGATCGTATGCGATCGCGTGCTTTCAGTTGCGATTACGCTGTGCGTCATATGACGCATCACGCGGTTACGCCAAACGTCACGATGTTGTTTTTGTTCGCGAGAATAGCGCTAACGGGAGGCTGCCCGGTACGCGCCGTAACATTGCGCTTACCCGTGCGTTCACCGGTAACCCGGCGGGAGCGCCCCCGGGTTACAAATAAAAAAAGATATATATTTTTTTTTTACATATTTATACAATATAAAATTCGTTTTAAAATGTTTCACTTTCTATACCTATTAAGATTTGCTATTAAAAAACCATTCAAGGGGCGTGGCCAAGACTGCAATGTGATCGGACGTGCCACGGGGAGCTCTGTCGCCCCGTTGCCTGCATTAGCCTATTACAGTGACATTCGGGGGCTACTGAAAGGAGTACCTGCACAGCTGCTGGTGTCTGGAGCGTGGGGCGGCCACTGGCGAGGCAGACCCGGCGAGGGAGGCAGGGGAGCACAGGAGGGCTTGGACGTCTTATTGCCGGGGGGCCCGCCCGCCATCTTGGTCCTGTGACGGGAGACCGGCGCCTGGGTGACTGCGCCTCTGCGGATGCCCTATCCCCTGGCGGAGGCTGGGGACCGTGGACTGTGCTGCCCCACCCCGCGGGGTGCCCTCCGGTTGCCGGGCTTGAGCCCGTGGATGCCTGGGAGCCGACCTGCAGCCTCCTCGCGGAGCGTGCTCCGGCATTGCGTGAGGCCGAAGATGGCGCCGCCCCGTCGTTGCAGCCTAGCCTGACGCCGAGGGCTGCACTGGACCCCCCAAACCAGCGAGAGCCTCCTGCGAGACTGCGGGGAGGAGAGGAGCGCCCGGCCACCACCTTCACTCGTCCCTGGGGTGAGAGTCCCTGGAGTGAGCTGCTGCGGAGGTCTGGAGGCGGCCAGGATTTGCCTGACTTTAAGATGGCGGCGGTCCCCGAGCCCCGCGGTGGTCTGCAGCGGTGCAACTAGCGCTTCCAACACAGCGCTTGAGACGCCCCTCCGGCCCATCCTGCACGAGGAGGGAGGCCCATTGGATCTGCCCAGGCGACCCAGTTGGGGGTGACAGGGGACCGGCAGACGCGGAGGCCGGTGTGCCCAGCGAACTTTCCCACGCTAGAGCTCCCCCACCCCCTACCTGCGGACTAGAGCGCCACCGCTGCCCGGCGCTGCTGGACTGCGGCGGGGGGCCGCTGCCCACGCCGCCTTGCGTCCTGAGCCTCCTGGACTGGGCCCTGCCTGGCATCTCGGTCCCTCCGGCCGCTGTGACCACAGGCATCTGCGCCCCCGGGGTTGGACCGGCCGGACTGGAGCGGGGGAACAGAGCTGCGGCAGACCTGCGAGTACCCCTGCGCTGACTGTGGGGCCCCGGGGTGACCAGCGCCACTCCCAGAAGGCGACGCCATTCCCCGAGGGACGAGAGGAGTGACACCCGGAGCCTGAGGGGGGGCTGGCCTGTGCGGCGTGCTGGTGGCGACAGGAGGACCCAGCTCTACACCCCTCCTTACGGACAGAGCGAGCTTGCACGTGGGGGAGTACCTGGGTGGAGAGTGGAGGACTGGTGGCGCTCCGCACTATCCCCACACCCCGGCGACGCCATCGAGGAGCCGTGCCCGCAACGAGGGACATTACGCTCCGGGTGGACGATGACCCGAGGCAGAGGAGGGAGCAGGGCGGACCCGGCGATGACATCCAAGGGCACGTCGGTGGTTGCCATGTGGGGCAAAGCAGAGGCGTCGGCCCTAAACGAAGAAACGCCGCCGCCTGCCACCGACTCTCCCCCGGTGACCCAGGCCTTCATGTCCTCTTTTATGGCAGACTTAAAATCCGAGATAGGGTCCCTGCGGGCGGAGGTGCATACCTGCGTCAAAGAAATGCGCAAAGACGTCACAGAACTGGGAGACAGGGTCGATGGCCTTGAAAAAATTGTCGACACGCGCACTGAGGATGTCGAGCAGTTGTGGCAGAGGGTGGCGGCCCTGGAGGAGCAAAACATCAAGCTCCAGATCAAACAGGAGGACCTTGAGAATAGGGGGCGCCGCAACAACCTCCGAATCCGTGGCGTACCACTCGGAAAGGAAGGGACTGACATCATGGCCTACACGGCTCAGCTCCTACACGAGGTGCGAGGCGGAGAGGGGGCCTCCCTACCAATTCTGGACCGCGCACATCGAGTCTTCAGCGCGGGAGGCAAGACGGGCCTTCTCCTGGATATAATTACCCGAGTGCACTACTTCACGGAGAAGGAGGCTATAATGAAAGCGGCAAGAGACAAACAGGACCTACAATTTGGAGGGCATAAGATCCAAATGTACCAAGATCTGGCACCCAACACACTGCATAGAAGGAGAGTCTTCCGCCCTGTGACGGAAAAACTACGGGCTCTCGACATCCCCTATCAGTGGGGGCACCCCTTCGCCCTGATCTTTCGCTGGGGTGACAAGCGCAGAACACTCCGCTCCTACAATGAGGCGGCGCAACTGATTGGACTCTCAGAATCCCCCGAACATAGCCCGTCCCACCCCGGGCGACGGGAGAGACCCCCGGCTCGACCGGAATGGACCACGGTGACCCGGCGTCGCCGGTCGACCCCGAAGGACGACCTCTCCACATCCCAGGCCAAGCAAGACATCATAGACCACATTCGCTCCCTTGGGAGCGACCGCGAGGAGCGCCCCGCGAAACCTCATACGCCGTGACCCCCGATTGGCCAGTTCCACGCCTAGATGACCACCGATCGCCGAGGGAACTGCCACTACAAACACCTGTGCGGGAATGGGAACCTCTGCGACCGTACGCTCACTGATGGGCGTTATGGCGCCACCTACACTCCTGCAGTTTGCACGAACTCCCGCACCCCGGCAACAAGGGGGAAGCGCATGCTCAGCCCTACAACCTGCCGAATCTCTACAGGGGGACAAATGGACAGTAGGCGCGGCTCGGACGGGCTGATGATGCCATGGTCAGCTGTTGGGCCCCTTGGGGTGATCGAGAGGATACGTCCTGGCGGCCTTTTGCTACGGGAACTTGCCCCCGTCGCTGGACCCAGGTACTCCTGTAGCAGCTATTAAGCCTTCCCCGTTCTTGAGATGCATTGGACTCACTTCCCCCGAATTCGCCCTGGGCAGCGGGGCAGACGGGCTCCATGGCTACTGGGACCTATATTCTCAACAGACCCCCCCCCATTCTGTCCCGTAGGAAGTGACATTCCTGAGACCATCCAAACCCTCGGGTAGAGGATGTCCGGAACATGGGACATTGTGCTAGGGCCCTGTTGTCCCGTCGTGGTTCCTTACTCTCTCTGTTCTCTTTGTTTTCCCACTCTATCTACTTCTCCTACTTTTCTCCCGAGCTGTCCCTATGTTATTCCCCCTTTTGCCCTCGGTGGGGTGGCAGTCCCGAGGCTCTTGCGGATGCACACATGGAACTGCAGCAGTGGTGGCAGAGGGAGGTGATTATTCCCACTCCTGCGGGGTGGAGGGTGCTGGGTGATAAAGCGGCAACATCCCCCCTAGTGTTATGGCGGTGACTGCTCCCAGGCCCCTAAAGATCCTATCGCTCAATGTCAAGGGGCTGAACTCCCCCAACAAACGGAACCAGATATGGCGCTACCTTCTCCATAACTCCCCCGACATCATATTTTTACAGGAGACGCATCTCCTACGGGGGTACACTAAGCGCATGGCACACCCTAGATACCCCACACAATTCTGGGCGTCGGCTGACACCAAGACGGCGGGGTGGCAATCCTGTGTAGAGCGGGCTGTAGACAGGGGCCCACCAAACCATACAAGAGCAGTGATGGGCGCTTCATCCGGGTTGCGGTGCAGATGGGGGGGATACAGTACACCCTAGGTAATGTATACGCACCCAACCAGTCGCAGGACAAATATCTCCAGTCACTCCTGAGGGCCCACTTCAAGTCTGAGGTACCGCGTACAATCCTGGGTGGAGATTTTAACCTAGTGTGGGACCCAGATATAGATCGCGGGGAAACCGCGTGCGGCGGCGCGGGAGCGATGTCCTCTACGCTCAGGTCACAGATCACGGACTTGGGACTGGTCGACGCGTGGCGCTACCACAACCCGGGGGTCCGAGACTACACCTTTTATTCCCACTCCCACCGAACATACTCGCGCATCGACTACATTTTCACCTCCCTAGACCTTGCCCGGGACACGCTGCAAGCTGCCATCTCGGATATCTCGTTGTCGGACCACGCGCATGTGGAGCTTACGTTGCAGGACCCCCTGGCATGCGGCCCTCGGGAGCGACGCTGGACCCTCCCACCGGGTGTCCTCCGAGACCCGGACGATGTGAATAGCATCCGCGAAGCCATAGACTCGTATTTCACCGTCAATGATCTACCCGAGACACCCCTCCCGGTAGTATGGGACGCCTTTAAGGCCACCATACGGGGACACATCACGTCCCTAGCGATCGCAAGACGACGGGAGACCCACAAGCTGGAGTCTAAGCTTACGGGCGAAATCAAACAGGCGGAGGCGCAGGACAGGACTCGATCTACCCTAGCGTCCAGACGGAAGCTAGCTAACCTCAGGGGACAATTGCGTCTTCTACGCACTAACAAGGCAGAATACTCCCTATTAGCGCTGAAGCAAAAATATTATGAGGGCGGAGACAAGGTGGGGCGTATGTTGGCCAGACGACTGAGAGCGAGAACAGCCAGAGCCCATATCGCTAAACTCCACTGTCAATATGGCTCCACGGCCGTCACGGAGAAGACAAAACAGGACGCCTTCGTGGCCTACTACACCTCCCTGTACGCGGGGGCACCCACATCGCAGGAGGCGCGAGCAGCGGTCCTCGACGACTACGAGGGGACTCCGTTGCCGCCGGCTTGTGCTGCGGAACTGGAGGAACCCATCTTGGAAGAGGAGGTCTCGGCGGCCATTAAGGAACTCCCCACCGGGAAAACCCCAGGACCGGATGGCCTCCCGTTGATCTTTTATCAAGTGTTCCAAACCCAGCTCCGTCCCTATCTGCTCAGGCTCTACCACTCCTTCTCCGACGCGTCTGGTCCGTCCTCCGACATGGGAATGGCGGAGATTGCGTTGATCCCGAAACCCGGAAAAGATCCTGCGCTCTGTGCTTCCTACAGACCTATCGCCCTCTTAAATATGGATCTGAAGATCTATATCAAGATCCTGGCCAAGCGATTAGACCCCTACATGCCGGGGCTCGTGGACCCGGATCAGGTGGGCTTCATCAGGGACCGACAAGGGGCGGGCAATGTACGCCGACTGGCGCACCTGGTGGGCAAGGCACGACACTGGGACATTCCGGCTTGCCTTCTCTCGCTTGACGCGGAGAAGGCCTTCGACCGGGTGGACTGGACCTTCTTGAGGGCGGTGCTCCGGAGGCTCGGTCTAAGTCCTAGAATGATAACTAGCATTATGGCCCCGTACCTTGGGCCGCAAGCCAGGGTCAGAGTGAACGGCCAACTAACGCCGCCGCTGCAGATACATAGAGGTACAAGGCAGGGGTGCCCGCTCTCGCCGCTCTTGTTCGCCCTCGCGGTGGAACCACTAGCGGCAATGATACGGCGCGACCACAGAATACATGGAATAGCCCACGGGGGGAGGGACAACAAAGTGGCGCTATTTGCCGACGACTTGATCCTCACTCTCACACACCCCAGTGAATCCCTGCCGGCGCTCCACGAGGTTCTGTGTCTATATGAACAGGCATCGGGCCTCAAAATAAATCATACCAAGTCCTGGGCGCTCAACCTCACTATACCCGCGGATGAGCTCCAACCGCTGAAGGAGATGGTGCCCTACCAGTGGGCGGAGAGCCATATCAAATACCTGGGCCTCACACTGACCCCCCACCTGGACTCCTGGTCTTCGGTAAACTAGACGGAGTGTCGTAAAGCGGTTCTGGAGGACCTCCGGAGGTGGAGACCTCTGATGATTTCCTGGCTGGGGCGCCTAAACGCGGTCAAAATGTCGATTCTGAGAAAAATGTTGTATGTTTTTCAGTGTCTGCCCACCCCGATTCCGCTTCACTGCATCCGGAGCCTCCAGCGAGAGATCACTTCCTTCATCTGGGGCGGGAAACACCCCCGGTTCTCGCAGAAAATCCTTATGGAGCCGAGGCACAGGGGCGGCCTGGCGTGCCCCAACTTGGTTCATTACTACTGGGCAGCGCACCTGCGCTTCGTAGTAGAGTGGGGTGCGCGTGCAAGTGACAAGCACTGGTTCCACATGGACCGGGCGGTCACGGGACGCACTATATGGGACCTGCCGTGGCTTCCGCGGGCGGCGCGCTCCAGGAGTGCCTACATAGCAGTCCCTACAAAAACGGTCCTGGACATATGGGACACTGTTGCCGTGCCCAGGGGCCTCACAACGTTCCCGTCTCCGCACACGCCGATAGCGGGTCACTCGCAATTCCCTCCAGCCCACAGAACCCGTGCGTTTGATGAGTGGACGCAGGGAGACTGCAGAGTCATTGGGAACCTTTTCCTCGGGGGCCTGCCCAAGACCTGGGAGGACTGCAAGGAGGAGTTCAGACTGCCCCCGTCGGCTGGTTTCCAGCACACCCAGCTACGTCATTGGACTGCGGGCGACGTAGTATACCAGGCGGCCACCAGGGCTTTCACACCCTTCGAAAAGCTGGCGCGCTCTCTCGGGGGGCTGAAGAGACTAATTTCGCAAATATACCACATACTACAACACCCTAAGTCAATCCCTGCGCACCCGTACCAGAAGCAATGGCAGCTGGCGGCAGGAGCAGACATCGAGCCCTCCCAGTGGAGCAGGCTGTGGCGCGATATACCCAAAATCTACCGCAGCGTCCCGCAGCAGGAAAATGCCTATAAATTGCTCACCCAATGGTACTACACTCCGCTGCGCCTTAGCAAAATGTTCCCTAGAGTCTCGCCGATGTGCTGGAGATGTAGCTCTGCGACTGGTGACTTTGTGCATATATGGTGGGCGTGTCCAACTTTGACAATCTTTTGGAAGGAGGTACTTAGCCATATCAGAGGGGTGCTGGGTTTCCCCTTACCTGAAGAAGTATCCACAATACTACTCGGCATTCACCCTAGCACACTTAAGGCACTCACCCGCAGCGACTGGGTACTCGCACTCCACATGCTAGGTGCGGCTAAGCAACTCATAGCCCTGTATTGGAAACGTACTGAAGCGCCGCCCATAGCATCCTGGTTTGTACGCCTTTGGCAGGTACTCGCGCTGGAACTGCTCACGGCTAGGCTACAGCTGAGAGACACACGCTTTACAACAGTTTGGAAACCCCTAGTGCGATACCTCTGTTCGATACAACATGCACGATACATGCCCCCTAGACTCCGCACGCTACGCCTCTTTGAGGACGCTATTGCCCCTGCGGATCCTGCCAGGCTGTGTCCTTGATTGTTAGGCACACTACGGGGTCCTGCGCTGCAGCGCATGCCCCCCCCACTTTGCCCCCAGACACGCCACCCACAGCCACTATCCCTATCCCTTCCCCTCTCTACTCCCTGACCTCAGATTCTCTTGCTCCGTCTTCTTTCTTTCTTCCTACTTGCCACTCTGGCCTTCGTCTCGCTCTGAGACAGTTGTGCCCTGTTGGGCTGTTTACTGCAGTTGGGCTAGTTGCCTGCTACCTACCTCCCATGCATAACGGGCGTATGCCTGCGTGTGCTGAGCTTTTGTTTACTCCTCCATACGCCTCGCGGCCGGCTCTCTTGAGAGAGTTGTAGGCATGGCGCTGTGTTAAGGCTTTGAGCCGCCTCCAGTTGATACGCAAGCATAAGAACTATTGCAAACGCGGCCGGCCTCTACGAGAGGTTGTAGGCTTAACGCTGTGTTACAGATAAATAAATGTGGCCTGTATGGGCCTGAACACAAAAAACCTTTCAAATTCACTGAAAAAACCATAGGTTTCACACCAGTTATAGTTAGGAATTAGCATTTAAAAAACCTATTAAATTCACTGAAAAAACCATAGGTTTTACACCAGTTATAGTTATCTGGAAATTTTACTCGCATAAAACCATTGAAATTCCCACGTTATAGTTAGTTGGACTCACTATTACTTGCGCGTGCAATGCACTGCTGATGACGTCACATATTACATCACTCATGACATGGTCAGTGACATCACTCATGACATCACTGATGACACCATCCTTGTGACAGAGTGACAGACCTCCTTTCACTGTAATGTAACCCTTGAAACACATATTCAAAAATAGAAACTAAAATTTTCAAAAAAATGGAGATACCCATACCAGTTACAACAACCAATTCAGTAATTCCACCATTTATATACACATCCACTCATTCACCAACAGTTCTATGTAGTCACTCATACATATACTCTCTCATCATATGTAGTGATACACCTATACATTCTGTTACACACCGACAGTCATCCAAAAGATACTGTCACACATACTCACACATGCAAATAAACTATTAAACATCCATTTATTTGCATATACAGTTATACACACACTACCACTTTACTTTTAAGGAAACGTACACATACTTACTCTCTTAAACAATCACTTATAGAAACACATACTAATTTAAAAAGGAACTCTTACAATCTCTCACTCTCACATATACTCAATTATATACATCAATATTCACATATACTACATTAAAACATATGTAGTTACTGATAAAGACACTAGTGAGACAGTCATTCACTCACTAACATACACATATACAGTAGGGTGACCAACCGTCCGTAAATTTCACGGACAGTCCGTAATTTTGGCCGTCTGTCCGTTGTCCGTGAAGGATTCTTTAACGGACGCCATTTGTCCGTAATTTTAACCAGGCACAGCTTCCACCCACCTCCCTCCCTTCTTGACACCAATGCGGTTCCAAAGCTCAGATACCCCGCAGCATTAGAGAGGCACAGCGGGATGGCAACCCTCACACCTCCAGCCCTTGACTTCAGCCCTTGATGAGCTGTTAAGAGGTGCTTGAAGGTGACAGAGGGGGCTGCAGCTTCAGGAGCAGGGGCATCTGTTCAGATGCAAACAGCCCTGAATGCGTCATGTCTCTGCAATTTACAGGGGGCCTCACACATTCCATTTCTACCCAGGGCCCCAAACATCCTAGACTCGGCCAGATTACACAGAGGCAGCACGTGGTTCTCTCTCGTCAAAGAGCTTAATTACTGTCACTAAATTGTAAGCAAATCTCTGTTCTTCAAACATGCAGTCTATATTGTAATAAAATTAAGAAATGGCACAATCGCACCCACACTGATTAACAAAGTATGGAGGACAATCAGTTAAACCAGTTCTCTTAGACTAGAGTATCTCCTGTAAGTACTGTACATCACAGTAGGGGATGGCATTTTGGACAGAGAGCCTGTCATCTCATTGTCTTGTGCAGGAGGGAGCGAGGAGCCCAAGATGATACTAGAATACTGCATGCCCACCCCTGTGTCCACCCTGGTGGATCCTGTTCCCCCTCCTGTGATGGCTCCTGTCCCCCCTCCCCTCCGCCTGTAATGGCTCCTGTCCCCCCCCCCCCCTCTGAATGCTTCTGTCCCCCCCACTGTGGTGGATCCTGTCACCCTCCCCCACCCCTGCCTGTGATGGCTCCTGCCCCCCCCCCTGTGGTGGATCCTGTCTCCGCCCTGGGTGGCTTCTTTCCCAGTCCTGGATCGGCCCCTACAGCGAGGGTGAAGTTCCTGATGGGCCTCTTCTCAAAAGGGCTCAGCTCAAATTATTATGGAAAGGTG
Organism: Lissotriton helveticus; assembly: GCF_964261635.1. Taxonomy (NCBI): domain Eukaryota; kingdom Metazoa; phylum Chordata; class Amphibia; order Caudata; family Salamandridae; genus Lissotriton; species Lissotriton helveticus. The sequence goes on from NC_136061.1 coordinate 322,127,506, forward strand.
GGCGAGTAAGTAAGTGAAGGGATGGGTGGATGGCTGGATGAATTAGTGAAAGGGTGAATGGATGAATGAAAGATTGAATAAATGGATAATGATAGTATTGATGGATTGATGAGTGAGGGGAAGGATGGATGAGAGAAAATGTAAATAGCTGGATGTATGGGTGGAAGGGTAGCTGGATGATGGATGAGGAGAACGATGGATGAGGGTAAGGATGGATGGATGGATGGAAGGATGGGTGGATGAGGGGAAGGATGGATGGATGAAAGGAAGGATAGATGAGGGGAAGGATGGATGAATGAGGGAAGGATGGATGGATGGATGGAGGGGAAGGATGGATGGATGAGGGGGAGTAAGGATGGATGGATGAGGGGATGGATGGATGAGGGGAATGATGGATGGATGAGGGGATGGATGGAGGGGAAGGATGGATGGATAGATGGGTGAGGGGAAGGATGGATGATGGATGAAAGGAAGGATGGATAAGGGGAAGGATGGAAGGATGAGGGGAAGGATGGATGGATGAGTGGAAGGAAGGATGGATGAGGGGAAGGATGGATGAGGAGATGGATGGAGGGGAAGGATGGATGGATTGGTGGGTGGGTGAAAGGATGGATGGATGATGAGGGGAAGGATGGATGGATGGATGATGAGGGGGAAGATGGATGGATGATGAGGGGATGGATGGATGGATGATGAGGGGGTAGGTGAAAGGATGGATGATGAGGGGAAGGTTGGATGGATGGATGATGAGGGGGTGTGTGAAAGGATGGATGATGAGGGGAAGGAGGGATGGATGATGAGGGGGTGGGTGAAAGGATGGATGGATGGATGATGAGGGGAAGGATGGATGGATGATGAGGTGAAGGATGGAGGGATGGATGATGAGTGGGTGGGTGAAAGGATGGATGGATGGATGGAGAGTGGGTGAAAGGATGGATGATGAAGGGAAGGATGGATGGATGATGAGGGGATGGATGGATGATGAGGGGGTGGGTGAAAGGATGGATGATGAGGGGAAGGATGGATGGATGATGAGGGGGTGGGTGAAAGGATGGATGGATGGATGGATGATGAGGGGGAGGATGGATGGCTGATGAGGGGATGGATGATGAGGGGGTGGGTGAAAGGATGGATGGATGGATGGATGATGAGGGGAAGGATGGATGGATGGATGATGAGTGGGTGGGTGAAAGGATGGATGGATGGAGAGTGGGTGAAAGGAAGGATGGATGGATGGATGATGAGAGGGTGGGTGAAAGGATGGATGAGTGGGTGGGTGGATGGAGGGTGGGTGAAAGGATGGATGAGTGGGTGGATAGTTGGGTGGATGATGGGTGGGTGGATGAGTGAAATGATGAATGGATTGATGGATTGATAAGTGCAAGGGTGAATGAATGTACGTATGAGTGAAAGGGTGTATGTAAGGATGGAGGAGTGAGTGAAAGGAGGGTAGATGGACAAAAAGATGAATAGATGTGTGAAGGAGTGAAATGATAGATGGATGAGCGATAGGGTCAATGGATGGATTCATGAGTGGATGAGTGGATGAGTGGATGGATGGGTGGGTGGGTGGATGGATGGATGGAAGGAAGGATGGCTAAGTGAAAGGGTCGATGGAGAGAGAAAGGGAGGATGGATGGATGATTAAAAGAGTGGATGGGTGGAAGGATTAGTAAGTGAAAGGATGGCTGGATTGGTGAAAGGGTAAATGGCTGGATGGATGAGTGAATGGATGGGATGAAGAGTGGATGGATAAGTGTACAGATGGATAGGGTGAAAGGGTGGATGGATGGATAATGGATTGATGAGTGAAAGGATGGATGAAGGGATGGATGAAGGGATGGATGAGTGAAATGATAGATGGAAGGATACATGATGGATAGGTTTGCAAATGGTTGAATATGCTTGGAAATGGCTGGGCTTAATGATATACTATTGCGCGACCTCTGATGTGTCTGTAAAACTTACCTTTTGTCCTGAAGTTTTGTCCTGAATTTTGACCTCCTGTCCTGAATTTGTGTCCTGAATTTTGACCCTTTGTCCTGAATTTTTACACTCACCGTCCTGAATTTGCACCAATGCCAGTTGGTCACCCTAATATACACACTCATCCACCCATACAGTCCTGCACATGTGCTGTATTCAAAACTCATACAAACAGAGAGTCAGCCATTCATGCATCTATGTGCTAAGTAATACCGCCACCAAACCATACAAACACTTATACTGATACTAAGAAAAACATCTAATAACGCATATACCTACACATGTAGCTACACACCAACCCATGCAGCCACTTATACACAAAGTGTTACATTAATACATATATTTAAATATTTAAACATTACTCACTATTATTTATTTTTCAGAAAGACACACATTCACAGCATTTTAAAAAAAATTGGAAATTTACTGAAAAAACACAGATTTCAGGGCCGTTATAGTTAGTTGGAATTTCACTCGTTCAAAATCAGATACATTCGACTGTTATAGTTAGTTCAGCTAACTATAACTCATGCCCCTGCAATTCACTGCTGATGATGTCACATATTACATCATTCATGACATGATCAGTGACATCACTGATTACATCTCAAATGACATCACTGATGACATCATAATCTGATGTAATTCCTCATACCCGGATATAACCTTTGATACATCCACTCTAAAATACAGACTACCATTTTCAAAACCATAGACACACTGTAGTAACCAAGTCCACGCTGGTAGTGGTATTTCATGAGGATTTATTCAGGTTGGTTACAGCTTAGTAGTACAGTAGATATAAGCCCCACCAGGAGCACCCAGCTAGGCGCTCAGCCCTTCTCCAACTGTGAGTTCCCACTCCCAACATTCCATCTTACATCACTCAAGCAGGGTTCCACTGGCACACCATAAATATTAGCAATCCAGGAAACTACAAATCCTCCTTTGTTCCAAATGAAAACAAAAAGGAGTGCCCATATTAGGAACAACACAATGTTCAAAAGAGAAGAAATGGACGCAGACTAGACGAACAAGGAAAAATGACAAACGAGAGGAAAAGTAGAATACAAGTGAAAATGTGACTAAAACAAGAACGCAATAGGAGAGGAAAGAAAATAAAGTAGAACACCAGTGAAGGTGTGATCAGGACAAGAACGCAATAGAAGCGGAAAGAAATATACAACATATCCTCCTTTGTAAAATGTTAAAAGAAGAAAAAGTGGAATAATTGAACAACAAAGAGAAGAATAAAATAGTAGAACAACACACATCATCCTTTCCCAAGAAGAAAAAAAAACAAAAAAGGCAAAGAATAGAAAGAGAAACCATCAATGGCAGCCCTCCGCAAACCAACTGGTCAGGTAAGTAAGCAAAGAGACAACTCACATCAGGAGAAATCAAGACAACAGAGAAGAATAGGAGTGAATATACTCTAAATTCCCCATCTGAATTTAAGAATACATAACAAATTGAAAAAACAACTGGGCTACAGTGTAAGAAAACAGAACTAAAATCATAAATAAGAACGCCGAGAGTAAAACAGCCCATGTACTATGGTAATTAAAATCATACACCCTTTAGGGTAAATAATGTATACATGAGTAAATGTTGTGCACAGTACAGAAGGGACGACACCCAGGAAACGAACCCCATGTGGACATGGAAAACTAGCGCACTGCATAAGAATTTCAGTACCTTGAACAAAACCAAATTACCAAACAAAAATCTATCACTCCGGAGAGATCAAGATAGGGTATTTAAAAGGCGCGGGACACACGTCCACGCAACACACCTCTAGTGAAGGTCACTTGAAATGCACATGACATTGGAGAAAACCCCAAATACACCTCACGGAGAGGAAAAACACACCTCACGGAGAGGACAAGAGACAAATAAATTATGTGCATAAATATATGTGTGCTCATAACATATTACAAACTAAGAATGGAATATAGCGGTATAACCCCTTGTTAAAGCTAAAGGACTATAACGTTAGTATAGTTTGACGGCGTTTGGGTAGGAACCCATAAACGCAATGCACCGGGACTAACACCCTTGCATAGCTCCAAGGAGGAAGCGGAAATTCGCACACCCTACATAGGGTAAAAACAAAAATAGAGAGGTCCGTGTGTGGACAACTGACGTGGGGCTACCACATAGTGCGCTATTGAAAGCAAATGGGACTGGGAACCCATCGCAAAACACAGAAATAGAGCAGGTGGGACCAAAACCCACTGGAGGCAAACGGGACTAGGGACCCACTGCAACAGGAAATTCTCTACAAGAACAAAATATTGGAGTAAAACAGTGGTAAACATAGTTACAACACATCAGAAAGAAGCACATCCAATAATGTTAATCTGAGTAAAAGATTATACATATTTCCCCATATTGAAACGCATATAAGTGAGCAAGAAACTACACACTGAAGAATTAACATTAAAATGGGGGAAAAAAATAATCCAACTTGGTCCAGAAGATGGCAGTATGGTACAGCACAATGAATATTGAAGAAATTCAGGAAAACTATATTTCAATTTGACGATCGTGGATTGTACTCAAGAAGAAAAGTGGTTTTCCCCATCATGACAACGAAAATATGATCATGTTACACATTCTTGAAATCCTGGAGCTAAAAAGACAAAAACTGTGTAGCGTCTTAATTCAATAGTCTTTGTGGAAACAACTGGCATCCAAAATAGTTACCAATCACATTGTGATTTGAATGTGAAACAGAAGATGAAAGTAAACTCAGTCAAGCGTATTCTCAAAATATTGAAATGTCCATGCAACCGCAAAATTCATCTCTTACCAGGAAATACTACCGGAACATGCTGCAGGACAACCATTAGCTTCCAATAATGTTTCATCTTGCTCGGGAAAAAAAACGCGGGTGGCAAACTTAGAGGGGTTGGCAAATGGTCATGTGAAACAAGTCAAAGGTAAAACCATCTCGTCTGCAGCAAAATGGCGGCACGTAAATTGACGCCCCGCCGGGAAGCTCAAGGCAACAGAGTGCGCCAAAATGCTAGAGGGCAGAGGTGCAGCTGATGCGTCACAAAGAAGATCGTTGATTAGATGAAGAAGATACCAGAGACTGAACAGGACCCTTGAGCTGCTCCGAGGTGAGCGCGAGCAAAGTCTCTTTTAAGTTTGAAATTGACAGTTGAATAGAGCGCTGCACACTAGAAGTAAGCATTGGCAAAAGCAAAGATTTGAGAGTACATACTTTGCCTGACACGCGATAAAATGTACACGAAATGACACACACTGCTCTGAGAGTCAGCACAGCACAACTGTGGTAATTGAAGAGACACACTGTACATGTATGGTCACTCTGCGCAGCATCCACAAAACAAATGAAACAGCTTACTGTACTTGTACCGTACTTGCAGGGCTTGTGCATTTGGTGGCAGAACTCTCACTGCGACACTCGGCAGAAACAGAGGAAAGTGTGCAGACATCCGAGATGAGTGACAGTCAAAGAAAAATGAAGATAAGACACTGCAGCATAGGTACACGTCTTCTTCAACTGAATCATACTTGATCAGACACACTTCTTCCCCAGACAGTGTGTTGTAGACTAGGCATAGGGAGGCTTGATGAGAGAAAAGGCTTACCCTCCTGTACATCACAAGATGAGCCAGGAACTGAAGAGATTCAGGTTTAGTCCCCCTGAGGGCACAGATCCAGTACAGAGGTTAACAGGGCGCAGACACTTGCAGCCATAGCAAAAACGTAGGAAGGCTCACCCCGTTTTGTAGATTCAGCACGTTGCTGAGGAGTGGCTTCTTACCCTCATAAAAACCATTGCTGAAGACAGAAAGGGGTTGTGGACTGTCTTGCTTACCCTCACTGAGGGCACAGCATGGGAACCAACTTGAAAGCTGATGAGGGTGATCGGTGCAGAGGCCACTGGTGGAGTTAACGTGATAGTTGGGTGACATCAGAGAAGATAACTTGAGGTTTCCAGACACTGCCACTTGAACTTGAGAGGTAGAAATCGCAGGTTCTGTCTTAAAATCGTCGCCATAAAAATGTGGTAACCAAGTCCACGCTGGTAGTAGTATTTCATGAGGATTTATTCAGGTTGGTTGCAGCTTAGTAGTACAGTAGATATAAGCCCCACCAGGAGCACCCAGCTAGGCGCTCAGCCCTTCTCCAACTGTGAGTTCCCACTCCCAACATTCCATCTTACATCACTCAAGCAGGGTTCCAGTGGCACACTATAAATAATAGCAACCCATAATACTACACACACCAATACCAGTTAGTACATACCCACTCACTAATTCATAGGTCTATACACAGATCCACTCATTCACCCATACAGTCACTCATACATGCAGTCAACCATCAATACAGCATTATCATGTGCACTCACATATCTATACAGACACTCACACACTGCCACTCATCCATAGAGTAACTTACACACCTAGTCAGTCATGCAAAGAATCAACAACACTCCCATTTACCTATATAGTTATACACATACAACCTCACTTATTCAAACATATACTGAGTCATACTTACACTCTTATACAATAACTAATACAAGCACACACTGATCCATACAGCCACACTCACAATCACTCATTGTCACATATACTGCCTTTCACATATGCAGTTACTCAAACATGTAATACTGAGGCATCCATTCACTCACCAACACACCCATACACACACTCACCCACCCATATAGCCCTTCACAAATGCACTCTGAACCCATACACCCAGTGAGTCATCCACTCACACATCTATGCACAGAGTCACAACCCCCCATCCGATCCACACAGATACTCAGGCACCCATACAGATACTGAGACAACCAATCAATAACCCATATAGATCCTCATTTAGCTACTCACCAACTCATGCAACTGCTTACTCACCTACTGACAAACTAAACTGTGTGAAGGTCTGTATCAGTCACTCACCCATGCATTCAGTAAGATACATTTAATCACTCACTTATACAGTCTCGCACCTACTAAATCATCCATCCAGGCACTTATACACCCACTCATTCTTCAATACTCCTTGTCAAATATATATATAAAACATATTTCAACTTTATAGAAACACACAGTCACTGGAAGATGTCATCAGTGATGTCATCAGTGATGTCATTTGAGATGTCATCAGTGATATCAGTGATGTCACTAACTATGTCATGAATGATGTAATATGTGACGTCATCAGCAGTGCATTGCGAGGTCACAAGTTACAGTTAGCTGAACTATCTATAACTGCCAAATTTCTTTAATTTTGTACAAGTGAAATGTCCAACTACCTATAAACGTCCCTGAAAACTGTGTTTTTTTCAGTGAATATATATACATATGTATATTTATATATATATTTATATATGTATATATATTATATATATATATTCACTGAAAAAGAAAACAATATAGTTAGAATTTTTCATTATACGGACCCCCAGTGCAGACTTCAAAGCACTCGCAGAGTTCTCCCACCCAGCCCCAATAGACTAAAGCCTGTCTGGGAGGTGGTTACAGGAGGTGGTTAAACCTCCCTGTGACAGGGCTCTTTTAAACTATTATGGGTTAGACCAGTATGTACATGTCTCTCCCTCTAGAAGGGTGGAATTCTACCCGCTCCACCAGGACTGGTGGGGTGGGGTAGGATTTCAAAGTGTTTGATACCAAACACGACCTGTTTCCATGCATCCATTCCAAAGTTAGCATTTACCGCAAGGTTATAATGCACTTAAGAGTATATGGTCTGGCTGCATCACAGAACAGCCTTAGAGAATAGGCTCCGAAAGCTGAAGAGGGGCCCAGCTCATGCATGGGCACCCTCTCACATAAAACCAAGCACTCACCCTACAGGTTTGATAAAGCCTGCCATAGGAGTGACTGATAGATTTATATGTGTCGATGATTAAAGTCAGTGGGTAAGGGGTGCAAGCACCACCTTACCCAGGCTGCAGGAGCAGTCCTGTGGTGTCATTTTGGAAGGCTTCCCAGGGGTGGCATAATACATGCTTCAGCCCCTGGTAGGCCTCTGGGGTACCTATGTCCTTAGTACCTAGTGTACCATATACTAGGGACTCACAAGGGTACCCCAGAAATCAAACTGGAGTGTACCTATAGTACATGCAATCAATTTAGAGAGGAAAGCAGATAGGCTGAGGCCCTGAATAGCAGTATCCCAGCCAAACTAAGTCAAAAACAATCAAAACACCAGGAAAAAAGTGGGGGCAACCATGTAGTCAGATTCCACCTTCCTACATACCACCCCCAAACGAAAGGAGGTGAGGCTAACCTTGTCCAGGTAAGCCTTTATTGACTCAGTGGCCATATAAGGAAGAACCTGTACTAGCAATGTTACCCCCTGTCTTAGGGTCCACTAAGCAATCCCTTACCCTAAGGGTATGAGAGGGTCTCCACCATGGGGACTCACTGCCTGTGGTGTGTTTTGGTAAAGTAAAAGGCTGGTGAGGTGTCTGAGTAGGGAAGTGAGGCTCTAATACAGTTGGTCTCAGCTTCCTCAGATCACTGGTCACCATGGATGCCTTTCTTTCCATGATTGAGTTGCACTTTGCCCTAAGGGTCAACCTTTGGCTGCCTACAGCTGGGGGTTGGGTCCCTTTGGTTGGAACACTGGAGGGACATGGTAGGTTTTGGCCCTTTTGGTCCCAGGTTTGCCTTTGCCCAACAGAGTCCATCTGGGGGTGGTTCCTATCCACTGTCAAAATGGGTATGTGTAATGTTTGCTGATTGGGCAATGTAGAATTTCGTATTCGTTATAAAGTATGTTTCTTGTTTTTTTTTCTTTTCTCTGTTTTTTTACTGGTGTATTTTAAAAAAAAGTATTTATAGTATGTTTTTTTACTGTACTTGTGTATTTTTGTGGACCTCCGTAGGAGTTCCGTAACAAATAAAAACTAAATTGAAATGAAATTGGGTCCCTCAGGGGGTTGAGGAATTTTCACCTGGCTAGGGCTACTAGACTGGGTGCCCCTAATCTGCTGATGGGGGGTTCCTCTGGACAGGGATCCCTGTGGGGTCCAGAGACCTCCGTGACCTCTTCAGCCCTGGGCTGACTGAGGCAGGGTAGAGAGGGGCAGGTTACCTGCTCCAGACTGGGTACCACCTTGGAAGGGTTCCCTGCCATCGGAGGTATTGCCAGGACAGGCCTGACTACCTCTGGGGCAGTTCCTTCACTAGGGGTAGGATCAGTACCCTGAGGAGGCTGACCCTTACCCTTACCTATAGTCTGGAAGGGAGAAGACTGTTCTTCATCCCTTGTGCTCTCCTGTGGAGGAGAGTGGGCCATTCCTTCAAGTTCCATCACACCAAAATTCCTCTGGGGTTGGGTTGAGCCATCACAGCCCCACTAACTCTCTCAGGGATGCCCAGTATTTTCAGATGGGCTTGATGTTCCACTTCAGCCCAGGCTGAAATTTCCAGACCATTGCCCAGTAGGCAATCTACAGGCAAGTTTGGGGACATTGCCACTATTTTTGGGCCTGTGACCCCTCTCCTGCTGAGACTGACTATGGCCATGGGGTAATCTGTTCTGACACCATCAATGTTGGTCACCTGGTACTTAAACTCCGGTAAAAGCTGTTGAGGGGGGACTAGTTTCCCCATCATCATGGTGACACTATCCCCTGTGTCCCTGAAGGCCACAGCTTTCTTACCATTGATTATGGGCTCCTGGCTGTACCTGCTCAAAGCATTGGGACCCATGGTAAAAGTGGCAATTCCCATGCCACCATCACAGACTAAGGAGGCTTGTGAGGGGGACCTGTGTACACGAGGGCCCACCCCTGTTCCCCTTGAGAATGCCCCAAACTTTTTGGGTACAACACTACCGCCTGGGGGATTACTACTAGTAGTACCAGGAGGAGTGGTAGTGTTAGTTGGAGGATGTTAGAAGCGGCTGTCTCTAGTTGGCAGAGGTATACACTTCTGACAAATAGGGACACACCTTTTCTAGTCAGGGCAAGGGGATCACACACTTAGATAACCCCTGCTCACCCCCTTGGTTGTTGTTGTTGTATTGCTTTATTTCGATATAAAAACATATCATAAAAGCATTGCATTACAGTATAACAATTTGATAAAAACATTTGGTATTTAACATTAAAAAAGAAGGAGCTTCAGAATCAATTTAGCAATACAAAAGTAAAAACCTGCAGATCGGCATAGCTTGCAAGGATGGGTTATTAGCCAGATCATAAACCTCATGCAAGTGAAAAGGACTCTACTGAATTAATAACTTCTTTGCAGACCTTATTCGCCAAACCCAACCCAAGAATTTTGCCATACAACAGGCAAAAAAGGGTTGGGCATCAGAACATAGAATACGTAGGGCTTCCAAGTGTAATCTGGTACCCAAGCTCCTACATAGTGGCTTGAGCCATCTCGACCTGGGGGCCGCATACGCATAACACTCGAACAGCAAATGGGCAATAGACTCTACCTTTGAGACACAGAAGGGGCAGTATGGTATGGTTTGCAATGGTGGTTTCCAGGTGGATGTAAACAGCCCCACGGGGAGGACTCCCACCCTGAATTTAAAATACAATGATCTGTCTCCAGGGTTGTGGATCAGGTCCAGGTAAGATTCTCTAAGTGGGAACTCCTTAATTAAGAGAAACTGAGCAGCAGATTTACAAAGGTTTAGATTCCGCCTTCTCAGGTTTGCCACCCACAGCCAATAAACCTTCTTCAACGATTGCTTAGGAGGAGCTGTTTTGTTAACCCAAGCATCGCCTAGACCCAATTCATAAAGGAGCCGCTTAACCTCCTTGAGCCAAATTACTTTATGCCAGCTCGGGGAAGAAAGAAGTTCTCGTAGGGCATCGGCATAACTGCCCAATTCTGGAACATTCCATATCCTTGCCCACAATAAGAGGGGACGAAGCCTAGCTTGCTCACCTATTGGGTATGTGCCTGCATCAAGCAAGAGGGGGAGTGTAGGGGTACTGTGGGGTAACCTCATAAGATCCTTATGGAAGTTATTTTCGAGGCATGTTAAACAGTCAACTCTCTGTACACCCCACAGTTCCGCACCATACAGAGCTGCACTCACCACCCTTGCCCTGTAGATATCCAGAAGAGCCCCAATAGGTTTAAGAGATGAGGCACGTTGTTCTTTAAGCAGAGCCCCTGCAACCCTCTTATGGGTCAGAAACACCTTTTGATGGTGTGCCTTCCAACTCATGGTGTCGCAGAGTCGTATACCCAGGTAGTCAAACTCTTTGACTCTTTCGAGTGGAACAGAGTCCAGAGCAGGGGGGAAGACAGATTTCCTAGGGGGGTTAATGACAAGGAATTTGGTCTTGCTTATATTTATAGAAAGGCCCCTGTTGTCGCAGAAGCCCTTAAATCTAGAGAGCAACTTTTGAATGCCCGATGGAGATTTTGAGATCAGAAGGGTGTCATCAGCAAATAGGAGTGTTGGTATCTTCCTACCAGCCAGGGAAGGTGCATCAGATGGTTCCTGAAGAAGATGCTCCACCACTCCGTTCACATAAAGCGAGAACAGAGTGGGGGCCAGCACACAACCCTGGCGGACACCCCTATCTACAGGGATACAAGATGTTTTTTCCCCCTGGAGACCCCATCTGATCTGGGCAAAGTTGCGTTCGTGGAACTTAATCAGCAGGGCCAATAAATAAGGGGGTATACCCAACCCGTCTAGGACTTTCCACAATTGGGCCCGCGGGACCAGGTCGAAAGCAGTTCGCAGGTCTATAAAGACTAAATACAAGCTGCCTCCTCCCAGTACCACCACTTTCCAATATAACATTAAAAAGCGGAATGTCTGCTCAATTGTGCCTGTCCCTGATCTAAAACCCGCCTGGAAATCTGACAGAACCTGATTTTCCTCCACCCACTGCAAGATCCTACCCAATACCACTTTGCCCGCTACTTTTTGGGTTGAATCAAGCAGGCTAATTGGGCGATAATTAGCTGGGTCATCCCGACAGCCTTTCTTAAAAACAGGGACGACCTCTGCGCCCCGCCAGGAGTCAGGGAGAGGGGCTCCCAGGACAGCTGCATTCAGGAGTGAAGCGATTAATCTACTCCACAGTAGTGGGTATAACTTCAACAAATCACCCGGGATTCCATCTGGGCCTGCCGCCTTATTGGTAACAATGCACTTAATCGCCCATTCAACTTCCTTAATACTAAAGGGACAGTCATTAGTTGTGGTGGTGGCTGTGGCAGGGGGACTGATCAAGGGACCCTTGCTTGATTGGGGTTCACCCGATGGGACAGAGTAAAGCTTAGAAAAATGAACAAACCAAACGTCACCAGGAATGTTACAGGTAAGTTGTAAATCGATGGGCTTGTTCCTAGCTCTCAATAAGTCCCAAAACCCCTTGGAGTCCTTCATAGAGCTCGCCTCCGATAGCTCCCTCCAAAAGTTATAGTCGTGTGCCTCCTTGGCCTTTGCCACAGATTTCTTGTATAATTGCCTCGCAGATCGAATGTTTGCTGTGTCCTTGGTCTTCACAGCAGAAATGAGTTCGCCCTTGGCAGCCCTACATTCAGTAGAATACCACTTGTCTCTTGATTTAGAAAGTCCTTTCACTGGGGGCCTCAGGCTGGTATGAGGAATAAAAAACAAATCACTTATAGCAGCAGTAGTTTCTGTGAACATCGTTATAACAGCTGCGATGTTAGTTCCCGGTTCGTCAAGGCGTTGACCCACCGCTGACATTATGGACCCTGCTTGTGCCATCCTTTCCTCATCCATTGCTGCTTTAGCCCATTTCAAGCACCTGCCACAGTTGGAGGGAACAACTTCGTGGGATGTTTTCCACAAGTGGGCAGACTTAGCTAGATTCCTGACATGCCAAGGCGGGGCGAGGGTTAGGAATAGGGGGTTGTGGTCACTATCACAGGATGCTATGACTTCCATGTCTTGCAGGAATGGCCACAGGTTGTAGTTCAACATGGTGTAGTCTATTCTGGAGGTGTATCCCATTCTGTTATAAGTGTGGACATCCATAGGGTCGGATTTAGATCGACCATTGGTTGGTCTCAGATCATGCTCCATGCAGAGTGCGTTGATATCTATCGCACTCTGGGTCCATTTGCGAATTGGGTCAAGGGCCAGAATAGGGATGCCTCTCCTTGTATCCTCATCCCATGAGTCAAGAATGTCCTCCCTCGCAAGTGGCTCAAAACAACAGTTAAAATCACCTGCAAGGAGCACATAGGAGTCAGTGCTACAGGCACTTAATTCACCATTTAATCCTGTGGCAGGTAACGATGATGCCCCACCCCTAGCCCCCCTTAGATAGAGATTAAAAACCTCTAGCTTCCTACCCCCTTGGCAGCGTATAGATATCCTCTGGAGGTCTGGGGAATGAGTGGGCTTTTGGCTGACGCTTAGACCAAGTGCGATGCTAACCCATATTAGAAGGCCGCCAGACGGGTGACCTTTGCAACCCAAAGGTTGGGAAGCTGGAACAAAGTAGGTTGTAAATCCCACTCTGTGCCTGGGTTCAAGGCACCAGGTTTCTTGCAAAAGGCAGATGTTATAGGAGTCCACAAAAACATTCCACTCAGGGATGTCGAAATTACGGGCAAGTCCTGCCACATTCCAACTTAAAATTTTTATTAGAGGATCACCTGGGGTAAGTAGCCTTGGCGAATTGGCAACACCGTCCGGGATGCATGCAAGGGTAGCCGCTCCTACAGCCGCTTTGTTTAACCTTTGCGGAAGCTTGGTCTGCTGATGGTTAGGAGCCCTTATAACACCAGTTAAGTTCTCATCTAAGAAAGGATTCTGAGTGGGTAACAAGGGAGTCATAGGGGGTGAGACCAGCAAGTGAACTGCAACATAGGATTCTGGGGAAGTCGAAGTGGGCAATCCCTCCTCTATAGATGTAGCGTGAAAAATTTCTTCCAGAACTGGGTAGGTGGTAGAACTATGCTCAGTCGATGCCGGGAGACTATCAATGGACCCTCGGGCCTGGGGCAAAGAGGCCTTTGCCACTACATCAATAGTAGATTGTCTTGCAAGTCAGTCTACCTCCTCAAGGCCACCAAACCTATTCAAGGTAGAAAGGCCATTCCAACACGCAAAAGGATCTTGATAGTTAGTGGGGTGGCTCCTCCATGCGTGGCGCTGTACCAGGGACCAATCATCTTCCGGTGTGTTTTTGGGGGGTGGCGGATAGAAGAAAGACAAAAGCCTGGTTATAACACGAGAACCTTCGCCAGTGGGGCAAGAGCAAATGTGGTGCGCTGTATATGGGTCCTCAAAGGTCACCACTATGCAGTCCCCCACCACGGTTTTCTTTGTGGGGCCCACCCAGGGGACACGACGCACCATCAGGACTCTGCTCTTCCGACCATTGGGGATTGGGCGGTTCGCATTAAGCCAGTGCATTATCTTATTCTTCAGGGACCAGTGGTTCTCGTAGTGACCGTTTTCGATCTGGGAAACGCCCGTCAAAACAACCACATAATCGTTGGCCTCCGGAGGAAGGTCGATGTAGCCCCCTCTAAAATTATTCTTAACAGAAGGGCCCCGAAAGTGATGGTGGCGAGCTTCACTAAGGAGAGGTCTAAGAGGAGGGCCTATAATAGGCTTTAAGGGTGGTTGGGGGGAGGGACGAGTGGGGACCTTAGGTTTAGGAACAGCAGTTATTTGGTTCACACCCAGGGTTCGCAGCTTGGGAACCGGGCGTTCAGGCACTGGTATAAGGGGAGGGGGATGTGATGTTTGTGAAATGGGGTCCTCTACCCCGAAGCCCTGGTTTTCAAGACTTCTCAAGCCAAGAGTGGCTAGAGCAATGATGCTTTTTTCCATCTCCAGCAAACTATTTTCGATGCATGAGAGTCTAAGAGCAAGGGGGGAAAGAAGTGTCTTGAGTGTTTCCCATACTATACCTATGAATTCCCCATCCTTCACTTCCCGACCCTCATCATGCGTGCCCCCATCCTGTGCAGTGTTAGTAGTAGAAGCAGGATCTGTCCCCTCGATGACCCCCTCTCGATATAACTGTTCCCTGGGGATAGTCCCTTCTGTTGCTTTAGGTAGTAGTACACTGGGCAATTTCTGTTTCTGAACCACCGCAACTCTTGCCTTCTTGCGATAGTAAGTATGCCGGGAAGTCCTTTTCCTTTTGGGTAGGTTGCCCTTACTGGTATTGATCTTAGATGAGTTAAAAATTACTGGGGCGGGGAAGTTAGAGCTGGCATCCTGTTTGTCCTTGTGTGATTTTAAAATTACCGGGGTAGAAAAATTAAAACTGGCAGTCTGCATGGAAGACAACACAGGCGAATTCGGAACACCTGCGTCGACAACTGGCCCTGGGGCTGGAGAAGGAGGTTGTGAAGTCGGAACCTGATGGACTTCTGCCTGCAAGACTAGAGAACAGGAAGTGGCGGGTCGCTCCGGGGTAACAGCAGTAGCTATGTGGCCCAGTGAGGATTTTTTTGAGACTGCAATAACCTCCGATAATCTTCTTGCGGCAGCCAACTCTAGTGAGACACGAGTCTGCAATTTAGAAATTTCTTGGTCGATCGCAAGATTAGTACGAGTGATGAAATCATCCATAGGACCACTGATTGATGGGCCTCCCTTAACGGCCTTACTACGGGTTAACCTGGTGCACATAATTAGATAGGAACAGGGACCAGGTTAGACCTCCTAAAAATGCAAAAGATCACAAAATAAAACCCAGTTAGTCAATGATAAAAACTGGGCGAAAGAGGGTGGGCCAGTCCAGTCCTCTCAGACCTCGAACGGCCTCAAACGGCCCGCTCTTAGCCCGGTCTTGTCCCGGGCTGCGTCCCGCGCTGCGGGAGATTAATTGTGTTATATAGGAGGCGTGGTGGACGGGGGGCGGGCCAGGGGGGAGAGCGGACCGGATGCTGTCTCCGTGGTCTCGCAGGGACTCCTGGATGCTGGAGTCCCCGCACGCTCGCAGCCCCGCCGAGCCTCTACCCCTTACCTCCGCCTTGCTGCTCCTGTGACCCGGTAAGTGGTACGGTGCTCACACCAGCGCGAAGCGGCACCCACGTAGCGGGTGCGGCGAGGAGTAGGCTGGATCGCCCTCAAGGTCCTGCTGTGTCAGCGTCTGTATCAGGTGAACTCTGCCGGTAAAAAGAAGTAAAGTGCCCCAACAGGTGAAGGTGGAAATCGCCTTTAACGGCCTCAGGCGGACGGGGGGCGGGCCAGCGGGGAGAGCGGACCGGATGCTGTCTCCGTGGTCTCGCAGGGACTCCTGGATGCTGGAGTCCCCGCACGCTCGCAGCCCCGCCGAGCCTCTACCCCTTACCTCCGCCTTGCTGCTCCTGTGACCCGGTAAGTGGTACGGTGCTCACACCAGCGCGAAGCGGCACCCGCGTAGCGGGTGCGGCGAGGAGTAGGCTGGATCGCCCTCAAGGTCCTGCTGTGTCAGCGTCTGTATCAGGTGAACTCTGCCGGTAAAAAGAAGTAAAGTGCCCCAACAGGTGAAGGTGGAAATCGCCTT
Source organism: Lissotriton helveticus (assembly GCF_964261635.1). Taxonomy (NCBI): domain Eukaryota; kingdom Metazoa; phylum Chordata; class Amphibia; order Caudata; family Salamandridae; genus Lissotriton; species Lissotriton helveticus. Next base: position 322,143,977 of record NC_136061.1, read on the forward strand.
TAACGGCCTCAGGCGGACGGGGGGCGGGCCAGCGGGGAGAGCGGACCGGATGCTGTCTCCGTGGTCTCGCAGGGACTCCTGGATGCTGGAGTCCCCGCACGCTTGCAGCCCCGCCGAGCCTCTACCCCTTACCTCCGCCTTGCTGCTCCTGTGACCCGGTAAGTGGTACGGTGCTCACACCAGCGCGAAGCGGCACCCGCGTAGCGGGTGCGGCGAGGAGTAGGCTGGATCGCCCTCAAGGTCCTGCTGTGTCAGCGTCTGTATCAGGTGAACTCTGCCGGTAAAAAGAAGTAAAGTGCCCCCCCCTTGGTAGCTTGGCAAAGCAGACAGGCTTATCTCAGAGGCAGTGCGTTAAGCATTTATGACCACATACAGTAATAAAGTGAATACACTACAAATGGACACGACACAGTAGTATTATAAAAATAAGGATTTTTATATAAGGCTTAGCAAAAGACCAAATAACGACAAAAATATACCACAATCTTAATAAATACTCTTGGAAGGAAAAATCATAGTTCAAGTATGGTTTCTTCTTAGCACAAAGTCTTTAGTATCAAAAGCCACTCTTCTTCTTTAAAACACAGTTCTTGGCAACAATGTAACCCACACGGGAGTCACACGACGTCGAGGCAAAGTTAATCCAAAGGTTCGGCGTCGACCGCGAGGAGCGCTACGTCGAGCCCGGAGTCGCACAGACCCCAACAACACAGTACCTTGGAAACGTGAAGCACTCGATGATCAGCGGAGTCGAGATGTCCGGCGTCGCGTCTTCGGCGTCGATCGGGCCTCGGAGTCGGGGCGATCTGTAGCGGCGTTGACCGAAGTCAGGCAGGAGCAGCGCTCACGAGATGAAGCAGGATACGGCGTCGTCGATGTCGATGTTGCAAGAGTGAGCAGCGCTCACGGCGTCGAGAGGGCTCGAAGTCGATGCGATCAGCAGCGGTGCCGACACGAGGTCACTTGGAGCTGGAGCCGAACTCACTACTCACTGGCGTTGTTGCTGGCGTCGATCGGGCCCGGCGGCCGGCGTCGAGGAAGCGGGACACTGGAGCCGTTACTCACGATGTCGAGCTGGATTCGGCGGCGTCCGTCGGCGTCGAGGTTGCTGGATTCTTTCAGAGGGGCTGGATTCACAAGTTCCAGCAAACAGCACTTTAAGCAGATGAAGTCCTTTAGCCCTGTGACTTCAACAGGAGACTGGCACTCTTCCAGCCCTTGGAGATTTTCTTAGCAAAGATTGAGAGTACACACACAGTTCCTCTCTCCTGGTTCCTTGGCAAAAATAAAGAAGCAATGCAGGATTCCCCCAACAAACAGCACTCTGGCAGAAGGGGTAGGCAGTCCTTAGATCAGCAGGCTTCTTGTCCTTGGTTCAGGTTTCCTTGTCAGAAGTGATCTGAATTCTTGGTTCAGGGGCCCTTCTCTTATACCCCTTTTTGGCTTTGATCCCTTTGTCCATGCAGGGGAATTTCCCCCCATCTTGGGTTTGTTGTGGGTGTTGCCAGGCCGAAGCACCTGGCCTATTCACTGTGCAGGGCAGAGTCTTCAGCCGCCCAGCAGGAGCGGAGCCAGCATTGTCACTGGCAGGGGCAGGGCCATCAGTTGCCCGGCAGGAGGTGGGCCAGGAAAGTCCCAGGCAGGCACAGAGTCATCAGCTGCCCGGCAGGGGGGCAGAGCCAGCATTGTATCAGGCAGGGCAGGCTATCAGGAGCTACTCTTCCCCTACTCTCAATGCAAATGTCCCACTCACCCCACACTGACTCATTCAGACCTCTGGAGCCACCCAGCTCCTGTCGCACGCACACCAGTACCAGCAGAGACCGGTAGACAGTTAGACAAGAAAATAGCTACTTTCTAAAAGTGCTATTTTCAAACACAGAGTCCAAAAACCATCCACACAAACGGATGCGTTATTAAACCCTGAGTTCAGGGATACCAAACTCGACATTGCACCATGCTCCCCGAGCCCGCTAGGATTATAGCCTTAATAATCCTGGCAGCCCATTCTAACTTATGGAGAGCAGGTTACCTTACAATAGTGAAAAACGAATATGGCTGTAATTCACTATTAGGACATGCCAACCTTGTCAGGCTTGTCCTACCTTATGTTTACAATGCACCCTGCCCTTGGGCCTACCATAGGGGTGACTAACATGAAGTTAAGGGAAGGTTTAGGGACTGGCAAGTAGGTGTACTTGCGCAGTCCTCGTGACAGTCAGACTGCACGTGGTCTAGCAATGGCAGACCTGTAGACATACTTTTACTAGGCCGCTCTTGTGGGTGGCACAACATGTGCTGCAAGCCCACTAGCAGCATTTGTATTTACAAGCCCTGGCACTCCTGGTGCACTCTACTAGGGACTGACAGTAAACCAAATAAGCCAAACATGGAATCCAATCAATACATCAATTTCACATAGGGAGCACTTGCACTGTGGCACTGATCAGCAGTGGCACAGTGCCCAAAGCAATATACCAGCAAAAACATCGTAAACAGAGGAGGCAAACAGAAAAAATGGAGGAGAGACTCATGCCAATGATGCCAGGTCTAAAACGTGTCCCCTCCAGCTGAAATGTGGGGAGAACTACCCTTACCCTAGGGAGTCCTCATCACTAAGGCGGAAAAATCTGGACAGACCATCAGCATTGGCGTGATCTATGCCAGGGCGGTGTTCCACCGTGAAGTCCATCCCCTGTAGGGAAATGGACCACCTCAACAGCTTTGGATTCTCACCCCTCATCTGCATCAACCATCTGAGGGGCCTGTGGTCTGTCTGAACCCGGAAGTGAGTCCCAAACAGGTAGGGTCTTAGCTTCTTCAGCGCCCAGACCACAGCAAATGCTTCTCTCTCTATCGCACTCCACCTCTGTTCCCTGGGAAGTAACCTCCTACTGATGAAGGCTACAGGTAAGTCTCGGCCCTCTTCATTCACCTGAGCTAGAACAGCCCCCACGCCATGCTCTGAAGCGTCCGTCTGGACAACAAATTCTTTAGAAAAGTCGGGTGCCTGGAGTATGGGTGCTGTGCACATTGCAGTTTTCAGGGTGTCAACGGCCGTCTGACAGGCGTCAGTCCAGATCACAAGTCGTGGCTGCTTCCTGGAAGTCAGCGAAGTCAAGGGGTGCACAATGTTACCATAATCCTTGACGAACCTCCTGTAATAACCCGTGAGACCCAAGAAGGCTCTCACCTGAGTCTGGGTTTTGGGCGGTGCCCATGCCAGGATGGTATCAATCTTGGGTTGCAGGGGGGCCACCTTGCCGCTCCCTACTTGGTGCCCCAAGTACACCACTGAACCCTGCCCAATCTGGCACTTACTGGCTTTGATTGTGAGGCCTGCTCTGCGCAGGGCCAACAACACTTCCTGGAGGTGGCGCAAGTGTTCCTCCCAGCTGGTGCTGAACACTGCGATGTCGTCCAGGTAGGCGGTACTGAAATCCTCCAGTCCAGCCAAGACCTGGTTGGCCAACCTCTGGAAGGTGGCAGGGGCATTCTTCATCCCAAAGGGCATAACCCGGAACTGGTAGTGCCCATCTGGTGTGGAGAATGCTGACCTCTCTTTTGCCCCATCAGTCAAGGCGATCTGCCAGTACCCAGACGTTAAATCAAACGTACTAAGGTACCGGGCAGCCCCCAACCGATCTATGAGCTCATCAGCTCTGGGGATGGGGTGCGCGTCAGTCTTTGTGACTGAATTGAGTCCTCGGTAATCCACACAGAACCGAAGTTCCGGTGAAGCACGAGGCGCTGCAGCCTTTGGGACCAAGACCACTGGGCTGGCCCAAGGACTGCTAGAGGACTCAACCACCCCTAAGGCAAACATTTTGGAGACCTCCTCCTTGATGTATGCTCTGACCTTGTCAGTCACTCTGTAAGCCTTGTGCTTGACAGGAGTGCTGTCCCCGGTGTCCACATCATGGACACACCACTGAGTGACACCAGGAATCAAGGAATACAGATCAGGGAATTGTCCCAACAGTTGGCGACAATCCTGCTGCTGTTCAGGGGTCAGTGTGTCAGAGAGGACAACACCATCCACTGACCCATCTTGCTCTTTTGCAGACAGGAGGTCAGGAAGAGGCTCACTCTCCTCCTCCATTCCACCATCTATAGCTAGGAGCATGCCCACTACGGACCTTTCTAAGTGGGGATTTAAACGGTTGACATGCAGGACCCGCAAGGGGTTCCTGGTAGATTCCAAGTCCACATTGTAGGTGACATCGCTATTTTTCTCCACAACCTTAAATGGTCCAGTCCACCTGTCCTTGAGCGCACAAGGTTCCACAGGGGACATAACCCAAACTTTCTGTCCAGGCTGAAGCTCTACCAGAGTGGCTTTCTGGTCGTACCACCGCTTCATCTCCTCCTGGCTGGCCTCCAGATTTGCCTGAGCAAGATCTCTGAAGCGCCTGGTCTGGTTCCTAAAGGCCAGCATGTAACTGTATACATCCTGGGGAGGTTTCCTGGGAGATTGCTCCCAGCCTTCTTTGACCAGACTCAAAGGTCCTCTTACCGGGTGTCCATACAAAAGCTCAAAGGGGCTGAACCCTAGAGACTTCTGCGGCACCTCACGGTAAGCAAACAACAGGCATGGCAAGAGGACGTCCCATTTACGCCTCATTGGTTCTTCAAGACCCATAATCATGCCTTTAAGGGTACGGTTGAATCTTTCAACCAACCCATTACCTTGAGGGTGGTAAGGAGTGGTGAACTTGTAAGTTACCCCACACTCCTTCCACAAAGACTTCATATAGTTGGAAATGAAGTTGGTGCCCCGGTCTGACACCACCTCTCTGGGGAACCCCATTCGGGAGAAAACACCCATCAGTGCCAGTCCCACCACGGGGGCCGTCACTGTTCTGAGAGGGATGGCTTCCGGGTACCGTGTGGCATGGTCCACCAAGACCAGGATGAACCTGTTGCCCAGGGCTGTCTTGGGGTCCAGGGGCCCAACAATGTCAATCCCCACCCGGTCAAAGGGGGTACTGACCACGGGAAAAGGTTGGAGGGGAGCCTTCTGCTTCCGCCCGCTTTTCCCACTTGCCTGGCAAGTTTGACAGGTCTTGCAATGGATATCTGTATCCCTTCCCATCTGAGGCCAATAAAAATGGGTGACAAGCCTGGCATAGGTATTGTCCTGCCCCAGATGTCCAGCTAACGGAACGTCATGAGCCAAACCCAGTAGGAAGGCTCTGAAGCGCTGGGGTACCACCAGCCCACGGCTGACCCAGGCTCAGCAGCCTTAGGCTCGCTATACAGGAGGTCGTTCTCCCAGTAAACAAAATGTGACCCTGACTGATCACCTGAGGTTTGGGCTGAGGCCTGCTGCCTCATACCCACAAGAGAAGGGCACACTTTCTGTTCTGCACAGAATTCCTCCCTGGAGGGACCACCATCCTGCTGCCAGTGGGTCAGCTCGGGTAGGTCTCCCAGTTCAGCAACTTGTTCACCTGTGGGTTCCAGGGCATACCCCTCAAGGTTTGCCTCCTCCTGGACCACGGGAACTATGGGGGACGGTTTCCCGCGCCCCCTGCCTCTTCTCTTCACAGCTGGGTCCTGGGCCATACTTTCAGGCTCCAGAACACCATCAACACCCTTACTTGCTGTCATCGATCGAGTGGTTGCACACACCCACTCTGGCACACCCAACATTTTCAAATGTGTCTCCCTCTCCACCTTAGCCCAAGGGGATTCTTCTAAATCATTGCCCAGGAGACAATCAACAGGCATGGCGGGCCTTACAGCAACTTGAAGAGTACCTGACACTCCCCCCCATTCAAAGGAAACTTGAGCTACCTCACACTCTCTCTGGGAGTTGTCAGCAGCTATCACAGGGTAGAATGCGTGGGGAACAACCTGCTCTCTGGACACCAAGTGACACTTGACAGCTGTCACACTCGCTCCGGTGTCTCTGAGAGCTTCCACTCTATGGCCATTAATGGTCACCCACTGCCTATATTTCTTAGTGTTGCTAGGCAGCGGGGGTGGAGGGACCAATTCCATGTCTCCTAGAGAGACCAGGGACATCTCTGCGGGACCCTCCCCACCATGGGCAACCATCTCCTCCCCTCCCAGGGCTACCCTCGCCAACTGACGGGGGGCGGCACGGGGTGGTGCACTAGAGTTCTTCAAGGGACACTGGGGATCATAAAACCGGTGTCCCACCTGCTTACAAGCGAAGCAGGTCATTGGGCCCCTACGAACAGGTTTACCTGTCGGGGCCTCTGATTTCTTCTCTGGGGGAGGCTGGGAACCCTTCCCTTGGTTCCCTTGGGGATTACTTTGGGGCCCTTTCTGGAAATCCCTCTGTTTACCCTTGTCCCCCCCACTCTTCTGCTGGAGACCCTGCCCACCTTTGGCTGAGTCTCCCACTGGACCCTTGTGGACCCTGGTACTGACCCAGCGGTCCGCCTCCTCAGCAAGTTTTCTAGGGTTAGATATCTTGCTATCAATAAGGTGCTGGCGCAGCTCTGGAAAACAGTTATTAGACAAGTGCTCCCAAGCAAACAAATCATAAAGAGCATCATAACTTTCCACTTTGCTGCCCTTTACCCAACCATCCATGGATCTGCAAAAAAATGACACATATTCAACCCACGTAGTACCAGGCAACTTCTTACATTCTCTAAAGGCCTGTCTGTACTTTTCTGGGGTTAGGCCATACCTTAACAGTAAAGCATCCTTCATATGAGCATAAGACATCCTATCCTCAACAGGCATGTCTAACAGGGTATCTCTTCCCTCATTCACAAAGCGACCCCACAACCCCGCTCCCCAATCCTTCTCAGGGACCCGGTGGGCCAACAATGCTAACTCATATGCTTTAAACCATTGACCAATATCCTCATTCTTCTGAAAATCTTTGATCACATCTTTGGGAAAATAAAACCTACTTTCTGCAGGCACAGATGGGATGCTGCCACCAGAGGGATTCAATTCTAACTCTTTAGCTTTGAGCTCCAACTCCCTCATCCTGGTATCACGCTCAAAAGCTAACTTCTCTCTTTCAAACTCCAACCTTTTGATCTCCAGATCAGCTTCTCTCCTGCCTCTTGCATTCTCTATCTCCAACTGCCCATTTATCTTAGGTTTTGCCATTACCATGTTGTAAGCTCGCTCTTTCTCCCTTTCTTCTCTTTCTTCAGGAGAAAGACCTTTGGAGGAAACACTGCTGCCGGGGGAGGACACATGACCATTCACTGGTACCTCCTCATCCCTTTCCCCTGGCGGTACCACCACCGCATCAGAGGGATCTCTGGATTCCAACCAGGCCTCCAAAGCTTTGAGATATTCCTCCTTCGCTGAGATGCCTTTGGTAGGGACTTTAAATTTCTTGCAAAAGGATTTCAGCTCCTTTAATTTGTAATCCTTTATCTTACTCCTATCAAATTCCTCCACAACAACCGGGGCAGTGACTCCGGCATCACTCATGGTCAAAACTGGCAGTTTCAAAAATCAAGCTTCAGGAAAGCGGAGAACAAAAATAGAATATCCAACCAAGTAGATTGTGAATGCGCTATGGTCTGCTTTCACTATGTAGCGTACACTAATCACTGCACATGGGTCATAAATGCAAAGTTCAAATCCTCACCGCTGACCCACCAATGTTAGAAGCGGCTGTCTCTAGTTGGCAGAGGTATACACTTCTGACAAATAGGGACACACCTTTTCTAGTCAGGGCAAGGGGATCACACACTTAGATAACCCCTGCTCACCCCCTTGGTAGCTTGGCAAAGCAGACAGGCTTATCTCAGAGGCAGTGCATTAAGCATTTATGACCACATACAGTAATAAAGTGAATACACTACAAATGGACACGACACAGTAGTATTATAAAAATAAGGATTTTTATATAAGGCTTAGCACAAGACCAAATAACGACAAAAATATACCACAATCTTAATAAATACTCTTGGAAGGAAAAATCATAGTTCAAGTATGGTTTCTTCTTAGCACAAAGTCTTTAGTATCAAAAGCCACTCTTCTTCTTTAAAACACAGTTCTTGGCAACATGGAACCCACACGGGAGTCACACGACGTCGAGGCAAAGTTAATCCAAAGGTTCGGCGTCGACCGCGAGGAGCGCTACGTCGAGCCCGGAGTCGCACAGACCCCAACAACACAGTACCTTGGAAAAGTGAAGCACTCGATGATCAGCGGCGTCGAGATGTCCGGCGTCGCGTCTTCGGCATCGATCGGGCCTCGGAGTCGGGGCGATCTGCAGCGGCGTCGACCGAAGTCAGGCAGGAGCAGTGCTCACGAGATGAAGCAGGATACGGCGTCGTCGATGTCGATGTTGCAAGAGTGAGCAGCGCTCACGGCGTCGAGAGGGCTCGAAGTCGATGCGATCAGCAGCGGTGCCGACACGAGGTCACTTGGAGCTGGAGCCGAACTCACTACTCACTGGCGTTGTTGCTGGCGTCGATCGGGCCCGGCGGCCGGCGTCGAGGAAGAGGGACACTGGAGCCGTTACTCACGATGTCGAGCTGGATTCGGCGGCATCCGTCGGCGTCGAGGTTGCTGGATTCTTTCAGAGGGGCTGGATTCACAAGTTCCAGCAAACAGCACTTTAAGCGGATGAAGTCCTTTAGCCCTGTGACTTCAACAGGAGCCTGGCACTCTTCCAGCCCTTGGAGATTTTCTTAGCAAAGATTGAGAGTACACACACAGTTCCTCTCTCCTGGTTCCTTGGCAAAAATAAAGAAGCAATGCAGGATTCCCCCAACAAACAGCACTCTGGCAGAAGGGGTAGGCAGTCCTTAGATCAGCAGGCTTCTTGTCCTTGGTTCAGGTTTCCTTGTCAGAAGTGATCTGAATTATTGGTTCAGGGGCCCTTCTCTTATACCCCTTTTTGGCTTTGATCCCTTTGTCCATGCAGGGGAATTTCCCCCCATCTTGGGTTTGTTGTGGGTGTTGCCAGGCCGAAGCACCTGGCCTATTCACTGTGCAGGGCAGAGTCTTCAGCCGCCCAGCAGGAGCGGAGCCAGCATTGTCACTGGCAGGGGCAGGGCCATCAGTTGCCCGGCAGGAGGTGGGCCAGGAAAGTCCCAGGCAGGCACAGAGTCATCAGCCGCCCGGCAGGGGGGCGGAGCCAGCATTGTATCAGGCAGGGCAGGCTATCAGGAGCTACTCTTCCCCTACTCTCAATGCAAATGTCCCACTCACCCCACACTGACTCATTCAGACCTCTGGAGCCACCCAGCTCCTGTCACACGCACACCAGAACCAGCAGAGACCGGTAGACAGTTAGACAAGAAAATAGCTACTTTCTAAAAGTGCTATTTTCAAACACAGAGTCCAAAAACCATCCACACAAACGGATGCGTTATTAAACCCTGAGTTCAGGGATACCAAACTCGACATTGCACCATGCTCCCCGAGCCCGCTAGGATTATAGCCTTAATAATCCTGGCAGCCCATTCTAACTTATGGAGAGCAGGTTACCTTACAATAGTGAAAAACGAATATGGCTGTAATTCACTATTAGGACATGCCAACCTTGTCAGGCTTGTCCTACCTTATGTTTACAATGCACCCTGCCCTTGGGCCTACCATAGGGGTGACTAACATGAAGTTAAGGGAAGGTTTAGGGACTGGCAAGTAGGTGTACTTGCGCAGTCCTCGTGACAGTCAGACTGCACGTGGTCTAGCAATGGCAGACCTGTAGACATACTTTTACTAGGCCGCTCTTGTGGGTGGCACAACATGTGCTGCAAGCCCACTAGCAGCATTTGTATTTACAAGCCCTGGCACTCCTGGTGCACTCTACTAGGGACTGACAGTAAACCAAATAAGCCAAACATGGAATCCAATCAATACATCAATTTCACATAGGGAGCACTTGCACTGTGGCACTGATCAGCAGTGGCACAGTGCCCAAAGCAATATACCAGCAAAAACATCGTAAACAGAGGAGGCAAACAGAAAAAATGGAGGAGAGACTCGTGCCAATGATGCCAGGTCTAACAGAGGAACATTTTCTTTATTGCCAATCCTGGGCCAACTGGGATCAGTTTTCCAGTGGCCAGGCTTTTTACAAACATGCCAATAGGGTTTCTTTTCAGGAGAGGAAGGAGTTTGGGACCCACCCCTAGAAGTAGGTTTTTGGGGCCCAGTAGGGGACATGTCTTTTGATTTATCCCCACCTTTCTCTTGGGACTTGGTAGAATCTTTCTTCCGGTCACCACCTTGATTCTTAGGCCTTACCCTGGTTCTGACCCATTTGTCTGCCTTCTTTCCCAATTCTTGGGGAGAGGTCAGATCAGAGTCCACCAGATACTGGTGTAAAAGCTGTTTTTGACAATTATTAAGGATCTGCTCCCTCATAATGAAGTTGTACAATCCTGTGAAATCACACACCTTACTGCCATGTATCCAACCTTCCAGAGCCTTGGTAGCACAATCTCCAAAGTCAACCCAGTCCCGAGTCTGTCCCTTTTGGGTATCTCTGAACTTAATCCTGTATTGTTCAGTGGTTAAGCCAAACCCTGCAATTAGAGCACTTCAGGACTTTATAATTATCAGCATCTTCTTCTCTAACAGTGAAGAGCTTGTCTCTACCTTTGTCTGCAAAGGAGAGCTACAAGATGGCTGCCCACTGCTTCTGGGGGACCTTCTCAAATTTGCAGGCCCTTTTCAGTGCAGTGATCCACTTGTGGATGTCATCTCCACTCTGGTAGGGAGGGACAATTTTATTTAAATTTCTATGGTCATGAGATCTTTCTCTACCACTTGGGAAGTTTCTGCCACCATGGGACTCTACTCCATCTTTTTTCTAGCTCTTTCAAGCTCTAGGAACTCTCTTTCTAAGGCTACCTGCTGTCTTTTAGTCCACAGCTGGTGTTCCTCAATTCTCATCTGTCTTTTCCTCTTCTCCTGGGAGGTGTCCCACCTATAAGAAGAGACAGAGGTCCCTACAGATACAGCAGAATGGTCAGACTCCTGAGAAGGAGATCTGGGTCTTCTAGGCATACCTCCATTTCTTCCTGGGATAACAAAGAAAGCCCCTCCCTGGCCTGCATACCCATTGCCAAGAGCAACTGCATTGTCCAGGTCAAGGTCATTGTCACTTTCCTGGCCAGCATCAGAGTCCCCGTCCTGGTCTACTTCGACCCTGGGCCTTTCCTCATCAGCTGCCCCGTCCCCACTGCCTAACCCTTCAGGCTCTGAAGCCTTTCTAAGATCATCTAGCAGTAGTACATCATTTAGGTGTTGGGTATTGGCACTTTTGCCTGTATTCCATTTCCTCATAGTACACAGAGCCCTTAATTCAAGAAATGGGAATGTGTCATACTTGGATGCCAGTTAAGCATGGGCGTAAAATCCGCTCCGCTCGCGGATTTTTCAGATTTTCGGCAAATTCGCAATCCGCGAACTCTCGCGAATTTGTCGAAAATCCGTGAATTCGCTCGCGGCGGATTTTTTGCTTGGTGATACAATATTGCGGCGCGCGGCGTGGTTCACGGCGTTCACTTTCCGTCATTCAGCGTTTGCCGAGTTGTTTTTCTCGATCATATTTTGCGAGTGCTGCGCCATTTTGGATCTTGCTGCGGGATCCCGCGGGAGTTTGGCGCCCGCGAATACGTAATCGCGGCTTGCCACCTTGCACAGCACGCCTCGCGAGAGTTCGCAATTGCGAACACGTAGTTGCGGGGGAAAGGAACAATCTCGCACTCGCGAAATAGAGATTTAGCAATTCTGCACAAGAAATCCACCAGCAAACAGGATAAACCTTCAGAAAATGATGATTTTTATCAGAATCACTCCTCAGGTTGACATTTGCATGGCCTTTTTTTTGCAAGGAGTCCATTTTTGGGGGGGGGAGGAAGGAAGTGCCCCACAGTCTCCAACTTCCTGTTCCTGTCCAGCAGGCTCCTCCCAGTGCTTTCTTCATGTGCTGGTCACTTTCATTTGGACCTTGACCTGGAAGGATTACTTTTTGTGGGTGCTGCTGGATATTTGGATTTGAGGCCTTTTTGACTTTCTTTGGATCACTTTTGGATTAGAAATCAACTTTCACAAGTAAGTTTGTTTGGGGCATTACAGTTGCTGCAACTACAATTTTGGAACTTTTTCAGAACATTAAACAAAATATATTGTGGGTAGCCACAGTATCCAGTAGGACCAGTGTTGGTTATGGGTGCATGATACAACTGTTTTGTTGAATTTAAACACCATTATCCCCAGGGGTAGTGAGTGTTGCATGGGCCTAGTCTTTCTGTGGGGTGTCTTCTTGAATTTAAACACCATTGAGGCCATGGATGGGCTTGGATTGTGCTGATTTTTGTTGTTTTTGCCGTTTTTTGGGGCTGCTGGTGGGGCCCTTTGCCCAGGGGTGGCGAGTGTTGCATGGGCCCAGTCTTTCTGTGGGGTGTCCTCTTGAATTTAAACACCATTGAGGCCATGGATGGGCTGGGATTGTGCTGTTTTTTGTGTTTTTTGTCGTTTTTTTGGGGCTGCTGGTGTGGCCTTTTGCCCAGGGGTAGTGGTGCATGGACTGAGTGTGCCTGTGGGGTCTCACTCTCATTAAGGTAAACATCCTGGATGGCATTGGATTGTGGTGATTTTTGGGTGTTTTTCTGTTTTTTTGGGGTGTACTGTTGATGTGGACTGGCCATGTGGGTGGTGGTGGTGGCCATCTTGAGTGCTGGCTGGTACAGGCAACATGTGCTTGGGGTGCAAGGGGCCATTTTGAAGAGAGGCAGTGTCTGAGGCCTGCACTTATTTAGCCTACTTTTCATCCATTATCCCCAGGGGTAGTGAGTGTTGCATGGGCCTAGTCTTTCTGTGGGGTGTCTTCTTGAATTTAAACACCATTGAGGGCATGGATGGGCTAGGATTGTGCTGAATTTTGTGGTTTTTGTCGTTTTTTGGGGCTGCTGGTGGGGCCCTTTGCCCAGGGGTGGTGAGTGTTGCATGGGCCCAGTCTTTCTGTGGGGTGTCCTCTTGAATTTAAACACCATTGAGGCCATGGATGGGCTGGGATTGTGCTGTTTTTTGTGTTTTTTGTCGTTTTTTTGGGGCTGCTGGTGTGGCCTTTTGCCCAGGGGTAGTGGTGCATGGACTGAGTGTGCCTGTGGGGTCTCACTCTCTTTAAGGTAAACATCCTGGATGGCATTGGATTGTGGTGATTTTTGGGTGTTTTTCTGTTTTTTTGGGGTGTACTGTTGATGTGGACTGGCCATGTGGGTGGTGGTGGTGGCCATCTTGAGTGCTGGCTGGTACAGGCAACATGTGCTTGGGGTGCAAGGGGCCATTTTGAAGAGAGGCAGTGTCTGAGGCCTGCACTTATTTAGCCTACTTTTCATCCATTATCCCCAGGGGTAGTGAGTGTTGCATGGGCCTAGTCTTTCTGTGGGGTGTCTTCTTGAATTTAAACACCATTGAGGGCATGGATGGGCTAGGATTGTGCTGAATTTTGTGGTTTTTGTCGTTTTTTGGGGCTGCTGGTGGGGCCCTTTGCCCAGGGGTGGTGAGTGTTGCATGGGCCCAGTCTTTCTGTGGGGTGTCCTCTTGAATTTAAACACCATTGAGTCCATGGATGGGCTGGGATTGTGCTGTTTTTTGTGTTTTTCATCGTTTTTATGGGGCTGCTGGTGTGGCCTTTTGCCCAGGGGTAGTGGTGCATGGACTGAGTGTGCCTTTGGGGTCTCACTCTCGTTAAGGTAAACATACTGGATGGCATTGGATTGTGGTGATTTTTGGGTGTTTTTCTGTTTTTTTGGGGTGTACTGTTGATGTGGACTGGCCATGTGGGTGGTGGTGGTGGCCATCTTGAGTGCTGGCTGGTACAGGCAACATGTGCTTGGGGTGCAAGGGGCCATTTTGAAGAGAGGCAGTGTCTGAGGCCTGCACTTATTTAGCCTACTTTTCATCCATTATCCCCAGGGGTAGTGAGTGTTGCATGGGCCTAGTCTTTCTGTGGGGTGTCTTCTTGAATTTAAACACCATTGAGGGCATGGATGGGCTAGGATTGTGCTGAATTTTGTGGTTTTTGTCGTTTTTTGGGGCTGCTGGTGGGGCCCTTTGCCCAGGGGTGGTGAGTGTTGCATGGGCCCAGTCTTTCTGTGGGGTGTCCTCTTGAATTTAAACACCATTGAGGCCATGGATGGGCTGGGATTGTGCTATTTTTTGTGTTTTTTTTCGTTTTTTTGGGGCTGCTGGTGTGGCCTTTTGCCCAGGGGTAGTGGTGCATGGACTGAGTGTGCCTGTGGGGTCTCACTCTCTTTAAGGTAAACATCCTGGATGGCATTGGATTGTGGTGATTTTTGGGTGTTTTCTGTTTTTTTGGGGTGTACTGTTGATGTGGACTGGCCATGTGGGTGGTGGTGGTGGCCATCTTGAGTGCTGGCTGGTACAGGCAACATGTTCTTGGGGTGCAAGGGGCCATTTTGAAGAGAGGCAGTGTCTGAGGCCTGCACTTATTTAGCCTACTTTTCATCCATTATCCCCAGGGGTAGTGAGTGTTGCATGGGCCTAGTCTTTCTGTGTGGTGTCTTGAATGTAAACATCATGGATGGCATGGGATTGTGCTTATTTTTCTGTGTTTTTCCATTTTTTGGGGTGTATAACTGAACTGATGTTCCTCTGTCTTCCATTGCTTTTAGGTGCACAAGACTCTAGAGAACCACCAGTGCCAGGAAGAAGTCCTGCAGCGGTGTGTGTGTGCAGCATAACGTCACGCGACGTCACGTCTGGACACAGACAACTCTGCAACTCGTGCAACTGCTGCCTGCTGTTCTGAAGAAGATGGCCCCCAAAAAAGTTACCCGTAGCTCCTCTAGCAAGAAAGTTGCCAGTAAGGAGCAGAAGAAGCAAGTTACCAAGGAGACTGGTGTGCCGGCCGCCCCTTTTTTTGGGAGTAAAAAAAAAAGTATGCCTGCAGCAGCAGCGGGATCTGCTGGGGACCAAGCTGGGAGCAGCACCCCCGCTCCATTGGGCTCAGTGCCACCACCACCACCACGCCAACTTAAGTCCAAGCCCTTCAGTGCTGCAGAGGCACTTAGTCTAGTTGTTCAATCACCACCGACCAGTGATGTTGGCTCATCGCAAGAAAGTAGCAGCAATGTCCCTCAATCAACACAGGTTGTTGTAACTCATCTGACGAGTGTTGAACAACCACAGCCGCAACAAAAACCACATGTGCAAGTACAAGCCCAAGTACATGTGGAAGGAGAGGCAGCGCAAGGAGATGCGCAAGCAGAGGTGCATGGAGAGTCACAAGTGCCCACAATAGTTGTTCCTCCCGAAGTAGGGGCACATCAGGAAATCGACAATCAAGGCGAGGTATCATTTGAGGAAGACACTCCTCCTGATGATCATCCATTGTCTTCCACACCCCTAGCAAGGAAGAGATCAAGGGTGGTGTCTACATCTTCTTCAAGCACACCTCCTTCTGATGATACGGATCAAAATTGGGAACCAGCACCACTGCCGTCTGAGAGTGAGGCACATGATCTGACAAAGGTAGTTAAGCGTAAAAGGAAGCTCGTCCAAAGTCTCAGAGTTATGGAGTGTGATGATGAGGCTCAACAAGAAGTGGCGGATACTGCTGCTGATGAAGACTCTGACAACGACGACCCAGTCATCATAAAGGTCACTGCAGCCCCAGCGGGCATGCAGCAAACAGACATTTTGACCCTAGCCCGAAAAGCTGCTGAGCGTGATGATGATGATGTTGTCGACGAGGAGGCAGTGGAAACACCACAATCATTGGAGTTAAGTACACCAACTCGTACCGCTTCCATATTTCTTTCTCACAAGAAGGGACCTCCATCCACCTCGACCTTAATTAGTGGCGGTGAAAGTGCACAACGTACAAAAGTTGGGCAATCCAGATCCTCCACTTCATCTGGCATTAGCAGCATGACCACCACCACCAGTATCGCCGCCTCCTCCAGGCCCCACAGACACTTCAAGTCCCCAGTTTGGGACTTCTTTACTGTTTGCCCAAAAAGGGAAAAGTTCGCCATTTGTACCCTTTGTAAGCTTGCAGTTAGTCGTGGTAAGTCAGGTACCAACTATGGTACCGGAGGCCAGAGAGGTCATCTTGAGAGACAGCACACTGTCCTATGGTTTGCGCACCTAAATGCGATCAAGGAAGCCCGAATTGGAAGTCAAGAAAACGTTGATGTTGCATCTGATGATGACAAGGAGGAAGAAGACGTGTCAAACACTTCACTTACACCCAGTACCCCTGTCAGCAGCACACCCCATGGGAGGCACACTAAGAGTGTTGGAGCGAGTGAGACACCAACGCGCAAAAGTTCACCAGCGAGCATAATTGGGTCAACGAAGTCAATATCATCCCGTAAATGCTTGGTCCAGGGCAACATTAGAACCATGTTTTCTTCAGACGCGCCATATGAACGCAACCACCCACTGACGCGTCTGTATAACACTAAGCTGGCTAAAATGCTAGCTGTGGACCTTCTCCCTTTTTCTTTTGTAGAAGCGGTAGGTTTTCTAGAATTAGTGGCAACGCTCTGCCCTAAATGGAAGGTTCCTAGCCGGTTCTATTTTGCCAGAGTTGCGGTTCCAGCACTACATGAAGATGTGCTGGAGGCGATCGGGGCAGCTTTGCAGAAGAGTGCTGTTCACACAATACATCTGACAACAGACATGTGGACCAGTGGCGCAGGCGCTGATTACATGTGCATCACTGCACACTGGGTCTCTTTTTCAGGTGTTAAAGCAAAGCTAAACGCAGGTGTTGACCCGGACCAAGTTTTTAAAGCTGCTCGTAAACATGCAACACTAGCCATGTTTGGCTTGGAGAAAAGTCACACATCACAAAACATTTTGGACGAGTTTAACAAAAAGGTCTTTCACTGGCTGTCCCCAAAAAAATGCAAGATTGGTTATGTTTCCACGGATAATGGCGCCAATGTAGTTAAGGCCATGGCGCTGGGTGACTATTTCAGAGTGCCGTGTTTGGCGCACTGTATCAACCTGGTAGTTCAAAAATTCTTGAGTGATAAAGACAGTCCAGCGTGCGAGGTAATGGCCACCTGCCGCAAAATGTGCAACCATTTCAGCCATTCTTTTAAGGCCCGGAAGCATCTGAGGAGCCTGCTACTTGAACGTCGAATGCCAGTGAAAGCACTCATCCAGGAGGTGGCAACACGTTGGAACTCAACCTTCTACATGCTTGAGCGTCTGTATGAGCAGTATACGGTACTCGATCACTATTTCTTAAAAGAGGGTACAGCTCAGAAGGACCTGCGGATGGGTGCGGCGCAATGGGACATAGTTAAAAGCCTGACAGACATGCTTCGTCCTTTTGAGTTCTTCACGCGTGCAGTCAGCCAGGAGGACTGTAATTTGGGAAAAGCTATCCCATTGTTGTGCATGCTGGAGCACCAACTGAAGGCGGTGTCTTCTGAGTTAGAAAAAGATGAAAAAAACAAAGACCCTTTTCTTTTGTCGGAGAAATTATTAGAGCGCCTACGTGGTGATGAACGTCTTAAAAAGATCAACTCAGAACAGCATTACATTTGTGCTACTATTCTGGATCCACACTACAAAAAGGCGCTGGCAGGCCAAGCATTCTTTCCTTTTGCTGATGAAGATGTTAAAAAGTACAAACGTTGGCTAGCCTGGTCAGCCAAGAGGTTTGAAAAAGAACGGCAGGATATTGAAGGAGAAGGCAGTACATCAGCATCAGCATCAGCAGGCCATCCCCAGTCAAAAGAATCCACTTCTGCACCTGTGGCTGTGGCACAAGTGACCTCTCAGCCGTTAAAGACACCGGCAACCGGATCATCTGCACCACACACAAGAGTAACAGTGGCTGCTGAAGCGGATTGGCTAACTTTGCTTGGGTATGGTTCTCAAAAAAAGGTCACAGGCACAGCAAAAAGTAAGCAAAGTGGAGGAACCGTTGAGGACCTTGAGTCGATGGTGCAGGACTATCTGAATGACTCAACAGAGGTCTTTCTTAATGATGAGCCATTGCAGTATTGGCATGGGAAAAAACAATTGTGGCCACAGCTCTCCAACCTGGCTATAAACTATTTGTCTTGCCCACTCGCAAGTGTGTCTTCTGAACGTGTTTTCAGTGCTGCTGGTGGCATTGTAACTCCCAAACGGAGCCGCCTCTCGCCCAAAAATGTGGAGAGGCTAACAATGATCAAGATGAATCAGCACCTCATACCACCAGATTACAAAGTACGAGAAAGCACGCCGCATGAAGACGAGGAGGACGGCAACGTAGATGAGGGGATTTGTTCTCTGTTCGGTGATGCTGACCTCATCCTGCCTGAATTCGCAGAGTATGATGACGAAATCTTCTTCTTATTCCCTGACACCGAGCCCTGAAAATGAGACAATGAATCAATAACTTTCTTTTTCGTCCTTATTCACTTTTAATCCTGTGTGTCTGTCTTTCTTTGTTTTGCACAGTTAATTTAATTCAAACTTTAATCACCTAATCCCAAAAACAAGCCCATCAGCAGAACTGTCTTCACTTGTTTGCTTATTGATTTGAAGGTGGCGCAGTCTACATTCCTCAGGTTCACAAGTTCAGAAGAACATGCTCCTCTATCCTCCTCCTCCTATTTCCCTCAAAGCAGAGGGCTGGATTACGCCCAATGAAGAAAGACTCAGCACTTGTGGGGGTGTTCTACTTCTTTGCGGGTGAGTTGACGGCTCTGGGCCCATTGCCGTGAAGCTCTAATAACGGATAAAAGTGTTTTGGACCAAATATGAGGCGGAAATTTCTTGCCGTTTTTGCTGACTTGCTTGCCTTTGAGGTGCTCTTTGGCGGGGTTCCGGGTGTTTGTGGGTGAGTTTTGGGGTCTGGGAGCACTGCTGCGACAGTCTAATCTTGATTGCATTTGCTTTTCAGGAAATCCATGGTGGAAAACAGGAGTTATGATGATGAACTAGCTGCACAGCGCGTTTGGACCGAAGGCCGAGAGATATTGTAAGTATGAGATTTTGCTTTTTGGCTGTTTGGGGGTGTTGTCGCGTGCTTTTTTGCGGGTGGGTTGGCGGGTCTCTTGGGGCATTCCTGGGAAGGTCTAATACCGGATAGAAGTGGTTTGGACAAAATCCATAAGGAAAAGCCTTTTTTTTGCTATTTCTTCTGACATCTTGCTCAATGTAGCGTTTTCGGGGGCCTGTTTGGGGGGGCTTCCTGGTGTTTGTGGGTGGGTTGCGGGGTCTCTGTCGAAGCACTGCTGCGACAGTCTAATCTTGATTGCATTTGCTTTTCAGGAAATCCGTGGTGGAAAACAGGAGTTATGATGATGACCTAGCTGCACAGCGCGTTTGGACCGAAGGCCGAGAGATATTGTAAGTATGAGATTTTGCTTTTTGGCTGTTTGAGGGTGTTGTCACGTACTTTTTTGCGGGTGGGTTGGCGGGTCTCTTGGGGCATTCCTGGGAATGTCTAATACCGGATAGAAGTGGTTTGGACAAAATCCATAAGGAAAAGCCTTTTTTTTGCTATTTCTTCTGACATCTTGCTCAATGTAGCGTTTTCGGGGGCCTGTTTGGGGGGCTTCCTGGTGTTTGTGGGTGGGTTGCGGGGTCTCTGTCGAAGCACTGCTGCGACAGTCTAATCTTGATTGCATTTGCTTTTCAGGAAATCCGTGGTGGAAAACAGGAGTTATGATGATGACCTAGCTGCACAGCGCGTTTGGACCGAAGACCGAGAGATATTGTAAGTATGAGATTTTGCTTTTTGGCTGTTTGGGGGTGTTGTCGCGTGCTTTTTTGCGGGTGGGTTGGCAGGTCTCTTGGGGCATTCCTGGGAAGGTCTAATACCGGATAGAAGTGGTTTGGACAAAATCCATAAGGAAAAGCCTTTTGGCACTTTTTGTAACTTAGGGTTCGTTAGGGTTAGCCCTAGCAGCAGGATTGCATGTGTTTCGGGGTGTTCTAGATTTTTGCAACTGAGTTCTGGGGTCTTAGAGCACTCTTGGAGCGATGCTGGCTATGGATACTTTTGCTTGCTTGCAAGTGGTTTGAATACAATCCACTGTGGGTAAGGGTGTATTTGGGCCTACTTTTACTTTCAAAGTACGTTTTGTCACCATTTTTCTGCTAGGCCTCGTTTTTTGAGATCTGATTGGGGGTCTTCTACATTTTTGCGACTGGCTTTAGTAAGGGTCTTGGTGGGAGCATTGCTGGGAAGGTCTAATTTTGTTCTAAAACACAGTTTACAGTACACCTAGGTTGAGGGGAAAGATCCGCTAAATTAAATTGGCCATACTTATTTATCCTTAAAAAGGTGACTCAGACAGATTACGCAATTTCAAAAATATTGTACTGTCTATTAGGAAAATCAAAGTGTGACTTTTTGCACCACACAGCGTACATACCTTATATTTATTTATCAGTGGTATTGTAATAGCACTTCCTGTTTTCCGTTCAATAATTACAGGCCGGGTTTCAGTCAACATCCACCAGGCAGGCAGTGGACAGGGTGTCTTCTGTCAGTGGTCACTGGTCACCAACATTGATGGACGAAGCATCAGCTGGAATGGAGGAGTGCCGCTAATAAGAAGAATTGTTTGCTGCATGCAACTTACTTACCAAATTCAACAGGACAACTCCAACAACATACAGAATACAGATACAGTATCCATTGTTTTCTTCTATGAGTGTGACTGCATGTGGTCAGCTTTAGTTTGTACCCAAAGATTTCTTTATCTTCAATTATTGTTTGTCCATGCTGTGCTTTTTTTTTTCTTCTCTCAACAAAACCTACCCAAAAAGAAAGCCCCATTCCCATCCATTTTCCAAACCCTAACCCTCTTCCCCCGGGCTGTGTGGTTTTGCTTGATGTCTGACTAAATGACATCAATAATTCCACACACTTGCTGGGGAGGATAAGGTCATAGCAACAGGCTGGTGAAGGAATACGAGGATATATTCTAGACTTACTCAGCTTCAGTACTATTTCTTGTAGTAGTAGGAGCCAATGTCAAATAAATTCAACGCAAGTACTAGTTATACTTGCAATACTTTACCATTTGTTAGGCTACATTGTGGCACTGTTCTAGTGTACTGTCACCTGCTATATTCTCTATCGTACCGTAACCGTTGTAATGCTACAGTAAGGACAAACCAGGTTTCGTTTTCTTTTTTTCCATAGGCATGCAGCTGCCACTGTGTCACACCACTAGTACCACCGCAACGAGGAAATTTCATCCGCCCAGGATTGCCAACCTTAATCCCCATTTCCCGTGGAGCCAGCCCTGGGCCTAGCCCTAATTTCTAACACAAATTACAGGTAAGATAAGCGTTTGGTGGGAGGTAGTATAATGGAGTATTAGGACTAGACGAGAGATTGAGGTTGGAACTACTAAAGTCCTAGGACTCTTCAGGAAAACAAACTTACTGTTAAACCCCCACCCACCAGACTAAAAAGCAGTAAAAAACAGGTATGGTCAGATAAAGTTTAAAAAAGTATATTTATGTAGCCCTAACAAAATAATCTCCCTCAAGACCCTCCCTAACCCCAACGATTGTCTTTCAAAAGTCCCAAAAAGAACCCAACTCCCATATCCCACCCGCCAAAAGTCTCTAAAAAAAGGGCAAGGGACACTCCACTACTGGAGGGTGCTGGTGAATTTTGCAGCCAGGGCATCATACTCCTTGCGGAGGGTGGCATGGTCGAAGCGGAGGCCCTCCACCAAGTTCTTATAGTTATGGACCTCCTGCTCCAGGTACGACACTCTGAGTCCTAAGCGGCGCTGGCGTGCCTTGCAACTCCTGTGGGGGGCAGCTGGTCTTTTTGCTGCTTGGCGGTGGCGGTTGGCTTTGTTAGCCCGGCTCCGTACCGCTGGAGCACTGCGCTGGCTGGCAGCCCGTGGGGGCACGGAGGAGGATGCAGCTGTCCCAGTGGAGGATGTTGTGGTTCCACCGGTTGACTGCGTGTCCTCCTCCTCCAGGGCCACCAGCCGCCGATATTCGGCGACAGTGGCATCCAGCCTCCGTTGCCGGGCCATTCGAGCCTGCTCCCTCCGTGATGTCGATTTGGAAGGAGCAACTATATGAAGAAAGAAAGACATAGTCTGTAACCAATGCTCCTTAACATTAATAACACAAAGTGATTGAGCCGAAAGTTGTGTCACAGTACAAGTAGCAAATTGAAAGCACAGTACATAACTATTGAGGACAGTATCTATCTAACCTCCCACTTCTGCATCCTTGCTCTAACATTAGTGGGAGTTTAATGAACAAATTCTACGACCACTATGGACTTCCATTACAGTCGACTATGACAGTACACCAGTCTTATTCTTCATCTTCTCTCTTGTTTAGGAAAATTGGTACGTTATCTTATGCAAGCCGGCAGAATGCCAGCGCAGTGAACTTGCACCCGAGAAAAACAGACGCACACCATGATGAGTGAGACAGACTTGCGTTACTGTACCGGTCCAGTACATGCAGGTGGTGAAGCTATTACTTTTCTATTACGGGTGGCACTGAGAATACTCTGTTACAAGGGCTACTGCTTAATTAATTTACCTTTCACCCTACAGTGCAAATGAGTACTAGAAAAGGAAAATGAAGAAGCTAAATAATTTGATTATCTATCACTTCATATGGGATGTATTTGATGACATATGGGATGACTTTAGGTGCTTTGCTTATTATTGAGTGAACAGTGATACACCCACACATGAATGACGTACTACTACTAAACTAAAGTTATTAAGAGAGGTACGGAGTGTCCACCGTAATAACCGGATATATGCTGTGCTTGCAGTTGCAATACAATCTACTGCTACTATTCATGGTAGTATTGGACAAATTTACAATTGCTTTTCCTTGCCTTCCCTACACTGGAACGGACGTGCGGGTGCGGTGTTACATGCTCTTCAAGGTAACACTTAGTTCATCTAGTGACCATCTACTCTCTCTAGATACACATGTGCTATCTAAGAGTCAGATAATACCATGCTCCAGGCATCCATCCATTCAAAGTATATGCACACATACAGTTTCTGTTTCACCCACCCAGGCTGTTGTCCTTCCACCCATCCTTGCTTCATCATTGACCCAGCCATGCACCATACCATATTCTTTCCTTCCCAGCCACCTCGGGGGCCAAGCAAACACATATCATTCTTCTTTGCCAGCCATCATAAAATTTCTCGTCCTTCCACACTTACTTACACCCTTCTTTCGCTTTTTGTTCATCCCATCCATCAAGTTCATCTAAGATCTTATTGGGATTCTTCTCACCAAAAACTTCACAGCTAAGTCGAAGTACATTTAGAGGAGGCTACTACCTGGTTGATTTATAATACACCCGTGCAGAAAGCACACTATGCAGTCTTCAATCTCAATAAGTAAGGAATATATAGCTTACCTCTTCCCGCCACCACCGTGCGAACCCTCACAGGAACGTCCGGCACTTGCACCGCCTCCTCCCCAGAGTCCTCGCCCAACACCACCACCTCCGCGCTGTCCCCGCCACCAGATGTTCCACCTACAAAGTACATTTAAGAATGTTAGAATACACCACTCACTACTATATAATATTTGGTCTAGGAGGAATAAACAAATGTTAAAAAAACGAAATACAATGTAATAATTTGTAACTGTCTACTCTAAAGTAAAAATGTCCCTTTTTCCACAAGAAATGTGTCCAATAATCGTTAGCACTAAGCACTTTTCCATTTTCAGTTAAACGTTTACTTTTATGACAAATTTGATTTTAATAAATGTGTTATCTTTTAATAAAGCTTTTAAACTTAAATAGACTCTGTGGTTTTTGGTCCTCCAGACTAGAGTGGATGAGCTAAAGGTTTTGGAATTTTTGCAAGCATGAGTGCCTCTGGCACTTCTTGACTCTGACTCCGTACTCTTGTCCTGCGTTGGATAATCTAATGATCATTGGGGATCAATCATCGGTGACTTTGGGAGCTAAATGACTCTGCCACACTATCTAGTCAGTAAGGAGATTGGGGGTTCTTCAAAGTCTGATATCACTGAGGTATGTGGAAAGAAAGTCTACCTGCGCCTATTATAATTGATAAACAATGCACTATTTAGTGTTCATAGTTCGGTTTGTGCAGATTTGTCCCTGCAACAGTAGTAGAATGGATTGTCCTCCTATCCAAACCAAAAGTAAAGTAGTATCTTATTCTTTCTTGGTGGTCATTCACCTTTTTATTGTTGGCAATTGTCAAAGCATAAACATTTAGAAGACTTGAAAAGACATTATGGACAATCCCAGAGGACTGCACTCAGTGCATAGAGCTATTGCTGACTAGAATGGGAGTCCAATGGAATTGCCAAATGTGCAATCTTAGTTAGCTACACAGACAGACTAATAAGAATAATCCAGTAATACCACAGGGAGTCATAGTAGAGGCAGGATAAGAATTTAGATCCAGTCTACAAGAAGATCAAAGACGATTTAAAAAAAATCGAATGAGGAACGCTAGGAAAAAATAGGTACTCTATATTAAAATTAAAACTTACTGGGGCCAGCAAAGGAGCCCTCGCCTGCCCGATCCTGGCCTGCATCCTCCTGAACAGCACCCTCCTCCTCCTCCTCCTGTGTCCTCTTGCCCTTGGGGGGAGCTTATGTACAACATGAAAGAAAGAAAGACCAGAAAACATGGATGAGATTTGTCAACCAAATCAAACATTTCAAAAGAACAATAACAAAATATTTTGGAGAAATAGCAAATAGATAGACAACTATTCCACGGGATATATTGACCTATCTCATGTGGTATACTACGTTATTCGTATTGCCTGATTTGCGGACCGTTGACTTTGAAAGTTCCTATGTAAATCACTAAACAGACTACTAAAAAGGTTTGCCTAGGCCTGGCAGGCAGCAGTCCGCAGCACGCGAAGTGACAGACAAAGTCCATCCTGCTTGCAGATCAGTGAATACTCAAACTATCAATCCACCGACCACCACCACTATTTCTTCTTATAGCCATGTGTCTAAAGGAAGGACTGGACTTCAGTCTGTTGGGGCTGATTTAGAAGTCCCTTGCGGCTCATTTTCCTCCATTGTTGCGTGACTTTTGTGACGCAGCGGCAGAACAAAAGAGTCGCCATGGTGCGGCATATATATAAAAAAAAACGCATATGGGAGATGCATCACGTTGTAAAGCCCTGCGCCATCAGGGGGCGTTCCGGCGCAAGGGAGGGCGTTCCTGCGCAGGAACGAATCCTAAAAGTGGCTGAGGGAAATCTACAAGATGTCAATCAGTCACTTTTAGGACAATGATGCGTGACTCAAACCCTGCGCCTGCTTGAAGCCGACGTACGGCTTGATGCTGCATTGGGGAGATAGGGCACCCCAGAGCATTGCTGGAGCTGCGCCATCGTTGGCACACAACTCCAGCAATGTGCCGCCTTTACGGCACAGATGCGTAAGGCTTCTGTGCCGTTTTGGGCCAATGGGTGGTGGTGGCATGGCGCACAATTACTGCCGCATCCCTGCTACTTTGCAGGGATGCGCCGGTAATTGAAAATATGACCCTTAGTGTCTAGCATTACACAGTTCTTTACACTACACTCATACATAATTTCTCAGGCCAATGAAATGAACACAAAATACAAACAAATAAGCATGGTAGCAAGCAAGGCTACTGAGAAGGAGAGCAGTGCACCTGAAATGCATAGAAGATTTTGAAATATAATTTACCTACAATGTAATCGACAGCATTATTGCTCTTGGTAAAGAACAAAGATTTGCAAATAACAGAGCCGGATAAAACAGATTAGTGATGAAATAGCTAGAAATAGCTACTACTACTCACCAAGCCCTGGGACCTCTACGCCGAGCGCGTCCAGCAAGTCCCGTTCCCGGTCCATGACATCCGTCCAGCGGTGGGTGGCCTGGTTATAGGTGCGCCGGACCCCAGAGAGCTTAAACATGGCCCGGCACACCTTCTCCCACCGCTTCCGGCGCTCCCGGATGTCATAGCCGGTTGCGATCTTGCCACCTCCCAGGATGGTCTTGGGGAGGCGTCGCTGGACGTGGAAGATGAGTGCGGCCACCTCCTCCGCGCTAAAGATCTCCCGTGGCATCACTAGCTCCCCCCTCAAACGCCCGCACGGGAGCCGGGCACGGGGTGCGGGACCCTTCCCCTTCTCAGGGTGCTTCCCGGCTCCCTTTACCATGGTCTGGGCAGAAATGAGTTAAATAATAAAGAAGAAATAGAATAGGGAAGAAGAAAAGAAAAGAGTTTAAAAAAGTAGTTTAAAATTAACAAAAAGTAGCAGAAAACACAAAAATATAGAGCTAGAAAAATAGAGGGATAGATAATAAGTAAAATAGATCAAATAAACTTCAAACAAGCAAAGGATGGCAGAGATTCAGAGAGGATACAGAAAGCATGCCCAGAACCATAGCAATGAATGAGAAACAAGATGGCCGCGCCCATTCACGACCGCGTGGGTAAGTTCGCGCGAGATTTTCCTCGCGATCACGCGCGAAATTGTACTAGCGAGCAGCACACTTTGCGAGATTACACATAGCGGCCGGAAACGGAATTACGTCACGCAAACAAGATGGCCGCGCCCGTGTACGACCGCTAGGGTAACTTCGCAAACGTATAGCTACAAGCGCCTTGCGAACACACAAAAAATCACGCGAACATACACGGCGCAAAAAAAAAATAGTGTATTCGCACGCATTCGCGGCTTCCGAAATCGATCTCGCACAGATTCGCGCCCCGCAAATCGCGTGAAATTGCTTTCAGTTCAGCAAAAATAGTTTTTCTGCAATCAGCAGGTGCAAAAGTTCAAACTTAACATTAGTAACCATTCACTCTAGTGCTTCCTGAGGGGCCCCTCCAGAGTTCAGTTGCCTATTTGCAACTATTCCATGACCCTGCTATGACCCAAACAGCAGGCTCATAGAATAGCTACAAGTAGACCATAAAGGTCCTGTGAAAAAAATTTGCACTGCAACAGAAAGCAAATTACAGATAAGGAAGGAAGCAGGTGCCAGCCAGACTGGAAGTTTCAAAATTACTGACACATTAATCACCCCCTAATTAATTCATGGCAGTTAAAGAAGGGCAGGTGTGCTTGCTTTCACTGCAACAGAAAGCAAATTACAGATAAGGAAGGAAGCAGGTGCCAGCCAGACTGGAAGTTTAAAAATAAGTGACACATTAATCAACCCCAAATTAATTCATGGCAGTTGAAGCAGGGCAGGTGTGCTTGCTTTTTTTCACCCCCATAATCTACAGTGATAAACAAACCTAATGGGTGGCAGTGAGGATGTACCAGAGGGTGGCATGGGTGTACCAGAGGGTGGCAGTGGTGAAACAGAGGGTGCTGTGAACCTGTGATGATAAACCAGACGTAGAAACAACATAGTCGCGGCCGTTGCGAGCCGAAAAGTAAGTTCGCAATTGCGAAATGGTCCACAAATCCTCACGAACGCTCGCCAACACAAAAAACTTAAAAATCCGCTAATCCGCGAGAGTTCGCGGATTTTGCGGATTGCGAATCCGTAAATACGCAAATACGCGTACGCGAGATCCGCTAGATCCGCCCATGCTTAATGCCAGTACAGTACTGACATCTGACAGGAACCCACTGGTTCCTGGCCTTGAACACAATACTAGTGAGGTGTGGTGTATGCACCTACCTACTCTAGTTGTTACCTACTAAACTCTCTTGAGTTGTAGAAAGGTTGTGCTAAGCTCTTAACACACAACTCTAAGTTCAGTAGAACTTACTGTATTTAATCTTGTATTATATGTACCTCTGGTACCAGAGTTCTGTCAAGAGGCAGCGACAAGAAGTACTCCTGTGGGACGTCCAGTATGTATAAACATCTTCAGACTATACATCCGAGACAACTTGCACGAGAACAAATGCGATGTGCTCTAGAGGCCTCACAAACTGACCAGGGAGATTGTCCCAGCACATCTGAAGGCTCAACCTCTTTGTCTCATGGACCAGATATCCGCACAGAGTTCGCAAACCTGAAACAGCATTGTATAAAATGCAATGCCATTTTATGCTGTGGGGAGAAGTCAGTTGACGATGTATGTTCAGCAAGCAGAAATCATCGCTGCTCATTTATTTTTCAGTTGGAATGAAGTTTTAATACCAAAAGTTCAACGTTTTGTCTGGTTTTTTTTTTTTTTTTTAAATCACCAAAAAAAACTCAACATTGTTCAAAAACAAAAAAAATTAATCTAACTGCATGCTAATATCTGGGTGCCTGCTAGAGAACATGTGTAGAGCATGATTGATTCTAAGAGTGCATGAGTAGTGTGAGGGAAATGGCTGGACTACATGAGTAAGATACAGGTAATTGTAGGTCTACATGTGTTAGTGCCTGTGTTATTATAGTAGTTCATGGGTACTGACTGGATGATTACACTACTGCAAGGAGAGTGTGTAGTGATTTTATAAGTGATTCAGAAAAGGGGGTGGTGATGAACAGAGTGCCTGAATTAAGCAGACCACTCTTACCCAGTCCAAAGATCAGGGCTTGATCCATCACCGTTTTTTAGCTCACTGCACCATCCCAGCTCAGAACTTGGCTATATGCAAATTAGTCTGTTCCTGTCCCAGTGCATGATGGGAACAGGGCAAACCAAACTACCAAGCCAATTCTTATACTGGGAAGGAAACAAGCTTCCGGGGACTGGTTTCTGCCATTTCAGGCGTCGTCGGCCCGGCTTGCTTGAATCCTGATGGTGCAATGAGCAAGGGACTCACATCTGAGTATACCCTTCCAAGCATATGGTGGACAAAATGATTCAGAAAAGGGGGTGGTGATGAACAGAGTGCCTGAATTAAGCAGACCACTCTTACCCAGTCCAAAGAGCAGGGCTTGATCCATCACCGTTTTTTAGCTCACTGCACCATCCCAGCTCAGAACTTGGCTATATGCAAATTAGTCTGTTCCTGTCCCAGTGCATGATGGGAACAGGGCAAACCAAACTACCAAGCCAATTCTTATACTGGGAAGGAAACAAGCTTCCGGGGACCGGTTTCTGCCATTTCAGGCGTCGTCGGCCCGGCTTGCTTGAATCCTGATGGTGCAATGAGCAAGGGACTCACATCTGAGTATACCCTTCCACGCATATGGTGGACAAAATTATTCAGAAAAGGGGGTGGTGATGAACAGAGTGCCTGAATTAAGCAGACCACTCTTACCCAGTCCAAAGATCAGGGCTTGATCCATCACCGTTTTTTAGCTCACTGCACCATCCCAGCTCAGAACTTGGCTATATGCAAATTAGTCTGTTCCTGTCCCAGTGCATGATGGGAACAGGGCAAACCAAACTACCAAGCCAATTCTTATACTGGGAAGGAAACAAGCTTCCGGGGACCGATTTCTGCCATTTCAGGCGTCGTCGGCCCGGCTTGCTTGAATCCTGATGGTGCAATGAGCAAGGGACTCACATCTGAGTATACCCTTCCACGCATATGGTGGAGAAAATGATTCAGAAAAGGGGGTGGTGATGAACAGAGTGCCTGAATTAAGCAGACCACTCTCACCCAGTCCAAAGATCAGGGCTTGATCCATCACCGTTTTTTAGCTCACTGCACCATCCCAGCTCAGAACTTGGCTATATGCAAATTAGTCTGTTCCTGTCCCAGTGCATGATGGGAACAGGGCAAACCAAACTACCAAGCCAATTCTTATACTGGGAAGGAAACAAGCTTCCGGGGACCGGTTTCTGCCATTTCAGGCGTCGTCGGCCCGGCTTGCTTGAATCCTGATGGTGCAATGAGCAAGGGACTCGCATCTGAGTATACCCTTCCACGCATATGGTTGACAAAATGATTCAGAAAAGGGGGTGGTGATGAACAGAGTGCCTGAATTAAGCAGACCACTCTTATCCAGTCCAAAGATCAGGGCTTGATCCATCACCGTTTTTTAGCTCACTGCACCATCCCAGCTCAGAACTTGGCTATATGCAAATTAGTCTGTTCCTGTCCCAGTGCATGATGGGAACAGGGCAAACCAAACTACCAAGCCAATTCTTATACTGGGAAGGAAACAAGCTTCCGGGGACCGGTTTCTGTCATTTCGGGCGTCGTCGGCCCGGCTTGCTTGAATCCTGATGATGCAATGAGCAAGGGACTCACATCTGAGTATACCCTTCCACGCATATGGTGGACAAAATGATTCAGAAAAGGGGGTGGTGATGAACAGAGTGCCTGAATTAAGCAGACCACTCTTACCCCGTCCAAAGATCAGGGCTTGATCCATCACCGTTTTTTAGCTCACTGCACCATCCCAGCTCAGAACTTGGCTATATGCAAATTAGTCTGTTCCTGTCCCAGTGCATGATGGGAACAGGGCAAACCAAACTACCAAGCCAATTCTCATACTGGGAAGGAAACAAGCTTCCGGGGACCGGTTTCTGCCATTTCAGGCGTCGTCGGCCCGGCTTGCTTGAATCCTGATGGTGCAATGAGCAAGGGACTCACATCTGAGTATACCCTTCCACGCATATGGTGGACAAAATGATTCAGAAAAGGGGGTGGTGATTAACAGAGTGCCTGAATTAAGCAGACCACTCTTACCCAGTCCAAAGATCAGGGCTTGATCCATCACCGTTTTTTAGCTCACTGCACCATCCCTGCACCATATATGCAAATTAGTCTGTTCCTGTCCCAGTGCATGATGGGAACAGGGCAAACCACTATAGGTGTGGCAGGGTATACTCAGACATGAGTCCCTTGCTCACTGCTCACTGCTCCATCAGGATTCAAGCAAGCCGGGCCGACGAGGCTGAAATGCCAGAAACCGGTCCCCGGTAGCTTGTCTCCTTTCTGGTGAAGAATTGGCTTGGTAGTTTGGTCTGCCCTGTTCCCATGATGCACTGGGCCAGGGACAGACTAATTTGCATATAGCCAGTTTCTGAGCTGGGATGGGGCAGTGAGCTAAATAACGGTGATGGATCAAGCCCTGATCTTTGGACTGGGTAAGAGTGGTCTGCTTAATTCAGACACTCTGTTCATCACCACCCCCTTTTCTGAATCGTTTTTGGCCACTATAGGTGTGGCAGGGTATACTCAGACATGAGTCCCTTGCTCACTGCTCCATCAGGATTCAAGCAAGCCGGGCCGACGAGGCTGAAATGCCAGAAACCGGTCCCCGGTAGCTTGTCTCCTTTCTGGTGAAGAATTGGCTTGGTAGTTTGGTCTGCCCTGTTCCCATGATGCACTGGGCCAGGGACAGACTAATTTGCATATAGCCAGGTTCTGAGCTGGGATGGGGCAGTGAGCTAAATAACGGTGATGGATCAAGCCTTGATCTTTGGACTGGGTAAGAGTGGTCTGCTTAATTCAGACACTCTGTTCATCACCACCCCCTTTTCTGAATCGTTTTTGGCCACTATAGGTGTGGCAGGGTATACTCAGACATGAGTCCCTTGCTCACTGCTCCATCAGGATTCAAGCAAGCCGGGCCGACGAGGCTGAAATGCCAGAAACCGGTCCCCGGTAGCTTGTCTCCTTTCTGGTGAAGAATTGGCTTGGTAGTTTGGTCTGCCCTGTTCCCATGATGCACTGGGCCAGGGACAGACTAATAAGCATATAGCCAGGTTCTGAGCTGGGATGGGGCAGTGAGCTAAATAACGGTGATGGATCAAGCCCTGATCTTTGGACTGGGTAAGAGTGGTCTGCTTAATTCAGACACTCTGTTCATCACCACCCCCTTTTCTGAATCGTGATTTTATAAGTGCTTGGGTTTTTCCAGAGTGATTGGATAAAGACATGGGAGTGGCTGAGTAACTGCCGGAGTGCATTAATAGTAACAGAGAGATTAGTAAACTAAATAGGTAGAAGTCAAAGGAATGTAGAAGTGCAGGAATAAGTGCCTGAGTAATTGCATGAGTACATGGCTACTGACTGAATGATTAGAGTAGTGCAGTGTGAGTGCATGGCGAATTTATAAGTGCTTGGGTTTTGGCAGAGTGATTGCATAAGGACATGGCATTGTGTGGGTAATTGAAGGAGTGCATACGTAGTAAAAGTGAGATTATTAAACTGTATAGGTAGCAGTCAAAGGACTATGGAAGTGCATGAATAAGTGCTTGCATAAGTACAATTGTAGTGACTGGATAATTAGAGTACTGCAATGTGAGTGCATGTTGAATTTATAGGTGTTTGGGTATTGGTGCAGTAATTAGATAAGGATATGCTACTGGCTTGATAATTGGAGGAGTGCACGGGGACTGACAGTGTGATTGCTGGACTTCATGGGTACTACCTGGTTAATTGGAGGAGTGAATCAGTACTGTGGAGGTGGTTTGTGAACTGCATGAATGGTGCACATCCGATTGTAGCACTACATGGGTTAGTGGCAGGGTCATTGCATGAGTATATACACATACTGACTGGATACTTAGAGTGTTGCAAGGAGAGTACATGGTGAATTTATAGGTGCTTGTGTTTTTGCAGAGTGATTGGATAAGGACATGGGACTGGCAGGTTGATTGGAAGAGTGCATACATAGTAACAGGGGGATTATTAAACTGTATAGATAACACTCAAAGAACTGCAGCAGTGGATGTGTTTGTGACTGGGTCACTCCATGACTACATGGGTAGTGACTGGATGATTACAGTACTGCAAGGAGAGCGCATGAGTGAATTTATAAGTGTTTTGGTATTGACAGAGAGATTAGATTAGTGCATAGTAATGGCTGGATGACTGGAGGAGTGCACAGAGAGTAACAGGGTCATCGGACTGCATGGATAGTGCACTTTGCAATATAGCACTGCATGTCTTAATGGCTGAGTCATTGTATAAGTACATGGATAGTGAGTGGATACTTAGAGTGCTGCAAGTTTACAACATGGTGAATTTATAAGTGCTTGGGTTTTGGCGCAGTGAATAAGGACATGGTACTGGCTGGATGATTGAAAGACTGCACAAAAAGTGACAGTGTGATTGATGGACTGCAGTGAGTGAATCAGTACTGTGGAGGTGGTTAGAGACTGCATGAATAGAGCACAAATGATTGTAGCACTACGTCTGTTAGTGACAGGGTCATTGCATGAGTATATGCATACTGACTGGATACTTAATGTGTTGCAAGGAGAGTGTATGGTGAATTTATAAGTACTTGTGTTGTGGCAGAGTGATTGGATAATGACATGGGACTGGCTGGGTGATTGGAAGAGTGCACACGTAGTAACAGGGAGATTACTAAACTGTATAGGTAGCACTCAAACAATTGCAGCAGAGCATGTGTTTGTGACTGGGTCATTGCATGACTACATGGGTAGTGACTGGATGATTGAGTACTGCAAGGAGAGCTCATGAGTGAATTTATAAGTGCTTGGCTATTGACAGAGGGATTGGATTAGTACTGGCTGGGTGATTGGAGGAATGCACAGAGAGTGACAGGGTGATTGCAGAACTGCATGGATAGTACCTGTGGAATTTAAGATGTAAACAAGGAGTGTCTAGGTGGTTACAGGACGGTATGTACAGTGCACAGCTGAATGTAGCAGTGCATGGATAGTGTTTCGGTTACTTAATATTACCTTTGCAATACTAGATATCAAAGTATTTGAAATCATTTTTGCAGTCGATTTTTATAATTTAAAATTTTAAACTTTCAAACTTTAGAATTAGGCTCTTTAAAAGAGAAGAAAAATACACTTATAACATATAATATTATAATTATAAGAACACAACATAATTTTACCATTATATAACTTATTTAGTTTCCCTTTTTTGGTGTTTTCAGAATCTATTGAATTTCACCATAGACAGTGATTTGAATGTTACTCATCGTATAAAAGTGAGCAAAAAAATGCAATCAATAAGATTGTTAAAAAAACAAATGTGTGTCCAAAATATTTACAACACAGTCAACTATCTCTTCACATTTCCTAAAATAAACACCTTCAATAACATTGCATATAATGCAATTATCAAATATTTAAAATGGTTCTTTCTAAGAGAATTTTCTAAATACAATATCAAAGAACGGAAACAATAATTTAAACAGCAATTCTTTATTAATTCACAAAAGACTAAAACATTTGCACTGAGAATATCCAAATTAAACTCATGAATTCATATTGGTCGTTCCCACTATGCCGAAAGATATTACTTGGCTTCTTGTAATCCACCAGTATACCTTCCATCTGATGAGAAAGATTTAGTTCCACCTCCAAAAAAAACCAAAGTCTATTGATTGGAAATTGTTTATAATTCCGGAGGGAGAAAGAAAAGTAAGTTCAAGGAAGGTGAGCTGGACACTGTGTCCCAAAGTTTTGTTAAGAGGCAGCGAAAAAAAGTAGTCATGTGGCACTTCTAGTATGTATAAACATCTGCAGACTATGCATCCCAGACAACTTGCAAGAGAACAAGTGCCACGAGCTAAAGAGGCCACACCACAAACTGACCAGGGAGCTGGTCCCAGTGCTTCTGGAGCGTCAACCTCTGCATCTTGCAGTTCGGATATTTATACAGAGTTTCAAATGCTCAAACAGCATTGTATAAACTGCAATGCCATTTTATGCTGCAGAGAACAATCAGCTGACGCTGTATGTTCAGCAGCAACAAATCATCGCTGCTAATTATGTTTTTCAGTTGGAATGACATTTTGACGCTGTACAAAAAAGAAGGAAAAACAGTTCTCTATAAAACTACCTTATGTGGTTAAAAAAGAGAAATAACTGTATGCTAACATCTGGTTCATTGTTAGAGTACATGTGTAGAAAATGATTGATTCTAAGAGTGCATGCGTAGTGACAGGGAGATGGCTGAACTGCATGACTAATGCAAAGCTAATTGTAAGTCTCCACGTGTTACTGCCTGTGTTATTCAAGGAGTACATGGGTACTGACTGGATTATTATACTACTGCAAGGAGAGTGTATGGTGACTTTATAAGTGATTAAGTTTTGGCGGAGCAATTGGATTAGGACATGGGAAAGTGTATAGATAGCACTGAAAGGATTGTAAAAGTGCAAGTTAGTTCCTGGGTAATTGCATGTATACATAAGTACTGACTGGATGATTGGAGTATTGCAATGTGAGTGCATGGTGATTTTATAAATGCTTCAGTTTCGGCAGAGTGATTGGATAAGTATATGGGACTGGCTGAGTAACTGAAGGAGTGCATTGGTAGTAAACTGTATAGGTAGAAGTCAAAGGAAGGTAGAAGTACTGAAAAATTGCCTGGGTAATTGCATGAGTACATAAGTACTGACTGGATGATTGGAGTACTGCAATGTAAGAGCATGGTGAATTTATAAGTGCTTGGGTTTTGGCGCAGTGATTACATGAGGACATGGCACTGGCTGGATGATTGAAGGCGTGCACAGAGAGAGACAGTGTGATTCCTGCACTTCATGGGTACTACCTGGGTAATTGGAGGAGTGACTCAGTACTATGTAGCTGGTTAGGGGACTGCATGGATAGTGCACATTGGATTGTAACACTGCATGTCTTAATGCCTGAGTCATTGTACAAGTACATGGATAGTGACTGGACACTTAGAGTGCTGCCAGTTGACAGCATGGTGAATTTATAAGTGCTTGGGTTTTTGGGGCTGGGATTAGATAAGGACATGGTACTAGCTGGATGATTGGAGGAGTGCACAGAGAGAGACAGTGTGATTCCTGGACTTCATGGGTACTACCTGGGTAATTGGAGGAGTGAATCAGTACTGTGTAGGTGATTTGGGGACTGTATGGATAGTGCACATTTGATTGTAACACTGCATGTCTTAATGCCTGCGTCATTGTACAAGTACATGGATAGTGACTGGATACTTAGAATGCTGCACTTTGACAGCATGGTGAATTTATAAGTGGTTGGGTTTTGATGCAGTTATTAGATAAGGTCATGGTAATGGCTGAATGATTACAGTACTGCAAGGAGACCGTCTGAGGCAATTTATAAGTGTTTGGGTATTGGCAGAGGTATTGGATTAGGACATGGTACTGGCTGGGTGAATCAATCAGTGCATTGGGAGGGTGATTGGTGGACTGCATGAATAGTACCTGGGGAATTCAAGATATTAATGAGCAGTGGTGGTTAGAGGACAGTATGGATAGTGCAGAGGTGAATGTAGTAGGGTATGGATAGTGTTTGGATTACTTAATCTTACCTTTACAATAGTAGATATCAAAGTATTCGAAATAATTTTGGCAGCTGCTTTTTATAAAAAAATGTTTTTTGATTTTTCAAAAACCTTTATTGACAAATTCAACATTACCAAATTAAACTTTTGCATAAAATTAGAGCATCGTACACATTAGGCCATTTGTGGGGTACATCAAGAATAAGAAAAACCAATCGGACAGAAGCATCATCTTGTACAACACAGTAGTAGCACCATTGAACAATACATAGTTGCATAATGTGGTGACAGCACTGCAGAGGAAAGAGCAGGTCCGGCAGGGGAGAAATAGGGACAGGGAAGGAAGGGGCTACTGACCAGCACTGGCAGCGGCCGTGGGCGGGGTGCCGGCGGGGAGTGTGGGAGAGGCAGTCTGGCTTGGGTGTGATCGGGTGTGAAGGTATGTTACTAGAGTCACTTAGAACAGAGAAACAGGGGTGCAGGAAATGAGAGAAAATCTGGAGGAAAACAAGTACTGAGGAAAGCAAGAAAGCACACTTAGAAGCTCAGTCCAGCTATTATAAAAACATTAGACTGGCAAGGAAGAACTGTCTCGCCCAGCAGCTTGCTGAGGCTGGCAACTCTACCAAAGAACTGTATAAAATCTTACAGGCCTTTGTAAAACCGGTAGCTTGTGAGAGTCCTGATGACTTTTCTCAGTCTCTCTGTGATGATATCTCTCTTTTTTTTTAGAATAAAATAGAGTTAATCTATGATAAAATCATGAAGGCCTCCAGTCAAAGAAATAATACCTCCATCCCCACTCAAATGTCCATACATGGTGACAACTCACTAATGATGTTTTGCGCAGTCCATGATTCTGACTTTGCCTCTCTGATTAGTTATATTAAAACGGGGTCCCCTGAGGACTTTCTGCCTGCTAAAATGGTTGCCTCCTTGAGCACTCTGCTTGGACCTGAGATTCAATCTGTAATAAATCTTTCCCTCAAGGAGGGACAGGTGCCTCTGGAGTGGAAGAAAGCGGTGGTGAATCCCATTCGGAAGAACACGGCACTGCCATGGACAGACCTCTCCAACCTCCGACCCATCTCCCTCTTGCCATACCTTAGCAAGATGACCAAGAAACATGTGAACACCCACTTGTCTAAATACATCGAGGCAGCGGAAGGTCTGGGCTTTTCTCAATATGGGTTTAGACCTAATCAAAGCACCAAATCCGCCCTCCTCTCCGTGACCGATAACATCAGGACGGCACTGGATTGAGGGGGCTCTATGATTCTGGTGCTGTTAGATTCATCCGCTGCCTTTGACACGGTGTCACATGAGATTCTTCTCGGCCGTCTAAGGGAGGTGGGTATAGGAGGCGTTGCCCTGTCCTGGTTGTAGAGTTTTCTCTCAGGCCGGTCACAAGGTGTCAGATTGGGCTCCCTCCATTCCATCTCTAGGGAGATCACCAAGGGAGTGCCACAAGGCTCATGTCTAAGCCCTACACTTTTTAATGTGTATGTGGCCCCCTTGGCTGACATTGTGAGAGCATATGGGTTCACCCCGGTGTCGTATGCAGACGACACCCAGCTTCTGATCCCCTTTCAGTCCCTCACACCTGCAATAAAAAAATCTTTTCCTGATGGTATGAGGGCGCTATCTGATTGGATGTCTTTAAACTGCCTCCAATGCAACGTAGGTAAAATGGAGGTTATGTTGTTCGGGGAGGCCCCTCTCCTGTGGTCTCCAGAATGGTGGCCCCTGGACTTAGGGCCAGTACCAAGTCCTAAGCAGATAGTAAATAACCTTGATGTGCGGTTAGATCAGGCATTATTGCTTAAGGAACATGTTAATCAGGTAACTGGATCCTGTTTCCGTGTTATTGGACTCTTGAGGCGTGTGTTCCCATTCCTGCCCGATAGCCACCGAAAGACACTTGTCCAGACTCTTGTAGTCAGTAGGTTGGACTACTGTAAGGGCCTTCTCATCTCGGCCAATGAGGAACAACTTAATAGACTACAAGTGGCCCAGAACACCGCGGCAAGATTGGTTCTTAACGCTCTGCCCAGGTCCCCTTCACGTCCCCTGCTGGCTAAACTGCACTGGTTGCCTGTTCGCCAATGGGTTAAGTTTAAGGTTTGCTGTATAATACAAAAGTGCCTCTTTGGTTCAGGCCCTAAATATTTGGTTGAAAAATTCAATCTCTATAGTCCTGGTTGTTCCCTGCGTTCGAGCAACCAATTGCTGCTCCAGGTCCCCAGGATTAAGAGGGCTAGCCAGGGAGGTCGAGCCCTGTCCTATAAGGGCCCAATACTCTGGAACTCACTCCTCCTCTCACTGAGACAAAATATCAACTTCCAGACCTTTAGGAAATCCCTTAAAACATATTTATTTTCGATTTCCTAAGCACATCACAGTCTATAATCCTGATTGGGCACCCTTAAGCAATGGCGCAAGCGCGGAGATACCCCTTCGGGGGGTCGAGTCCTGTGCTATACAAGAATATAAATTAAGAGGGCCCCATATGTTGGGTGGGCGAGATCTAGCAGGCATAAGGTCCCATAATTCAGATAGTATGGTCTGACATCTCAAAGCATCTTCAAGCCAGTGGGCGAACTTAGGCTCCGGCCTACGCCCCCAGCACATGGACACCCTACGCCACGCGAGGACAAGCAGTATTGCGACCAATCGGCGAGAGGCATCCGGGCAAAAGTTAACAAAGCCCAGCAGGCATAGCGGTGGGCCAGGCTGGACCGGTGCGGAGGTGATCTCAGAGAGGGCGGCACAGACCTCACGCCAGCAATCCGACACCTTTGGACATAACCAAGCAAGATGATAAAAAGTATTTGAAGTGTATAAGGTGTAGGCAATAGTTGGGAGACAGTTTATTTGTCTGATTACAGCAATAGAGCCAGTCGGCTTGGGAAATGTTCATACCAATATCCTCTCCCCACGCCACCCGGGCGCGATCAGAGGAGACGGAGGAGGTCGACAGCGTAAGGGCGTATAATTTGGTCACCAGCTTCTGGGGGGTGAGGGAGGTATATATGAAGTCAAGAGGGGGCATCAAAGGTGGAGGCTGGATATTTAACTACCTGCAGTTAGCCCGCAGCTCATAAAAGAGCAGAGGTAGCAAGGAGAGAATAGAAGGTGTTTCCGGGGTAGAGGCCTGCCAGTGTCTCCAGCCCTAGGCGGGCGGCATGTTTAGACATGCCAGATGGTTGGAGGGGAGGAAAGGCAGGGTGATGTACAATCGGCATAGTATTAGCCAATAACATCAGGGCGTTAGAAATACGATGTAGTCCCAACCATGCCCAGTGCAAGGTCTCAACTGTGTCCACCTCAGCCCGCGGGCGACTGGCTTGGGCAAACAAGGCGGTGTTCAGCGGCCAAGGAGTAGCAAGGTCAGCTTCGACCACGATGTGTGACTGGTAAGGGGTGGGGGTGAATCCAGAAATGTAAAAAGCTGGCCTGAGCACTTAGGGCATAAAGTTTGAAATTGGGGGCGCCCATACCTCCAACCGACATGGGGAGAGTAAGGATATCACATGCAATCCTGGGTTGTTTGCCAGCCCAGGTAAGAGTTATGATCAGGGAACAGATCTTACGAAAAAAATGGGCAGTGAGTAGTATGGGGATATTCGAAAAGTGGTAAAGAAATTTCGGGAGGACCACCATCTTGGCAATGGGTATACAACCAGCCACAAACAGGGGGAGCCGGTTCCATTGAGGTATTTTGGACTCAAGCCAGTCCACAGCACGTCCAAAATTGGCCCTCCAAAGGTCATCCAAGTGCCTGCTCAACCAAATACCCAGATAGCAGGTGGGTCCAGAAACCCATACAAAAGGAAAGTCCGGGGTGAATGGCTTGGTGGCATCAGCAAGAGGGAATAGCTCTGACTTACTCCAATTCACCTGTATGCCAGAGAATACACCAAATCTTATTATCTCGTGCACAAGGGGACTGAGGTTTTATTGAGGGTGGCAGACATAAAATGTAATATCATCCGCACACATGGAGACCAAGAGGGAGCGGGCCGAAAAGCCGATGACCTTCTGAGTGTGTTGTTGACGAAGTCTGGCCACGAGAGGCTCCATCGCAATTGCGAAGAGCATAGGAGAGAGCGGGCACCCCTGCCGGGTACCGCGTTCAATCGGAATGGGATCAGAAATGTGCCCATTGCTCCGAAGGCGGGTGGAAGGGCAAGTGTATAGGAGTAGAATCTTACGAATTAAGATGTTGCTGAAGCTGAGATGTGGTAGCAGATAGAATAAAAAGGGCCACTCTAGGGTGTCAAATGCCTTAGTGACATCGAGAAGAGCAGCCACTGCAGGGAGGCTAGGATGAATCTGATAAAGGACAGAGAATATGGTCCGAAGGTTATGGGATGTGGCGCGGCCTGGACTGAAACCGGACTGATCAGGAAGGGTGATGAGAGGTATGAGGACGAGAAGACTGGAGGCAACTTTGGGAAAATTTTATTGTCCGTGTTAATTAGAGAAAGGGGTGATAAGAAGGTTTGTCTGGCTTAAGAAGAAGCGTTATCATCACCTCACGGAGCGAAGGCGGGAGGAGGCCATTGTTGAAGGAGTGATTGTACATGGGGGCCAGATGCAGCACCAGGAGCGGAGCAAAAGTCTTGTAGAACGAAGCAGGGAGGCCATCCGAGCCAGGGGCCTTATCACTAAGCAGACTATTAATGGCCACGAGTATTTCTTCTTTAGAGAAGGGCTCATCTAGAACTTTACGATGATAGTCTTCGAGCCAAACAAGTGTGAGGGTGTCAAAATACTGGTCGAAGTCTTCGCACGAAGGGTTGGAGCCCGCGGTGTAGAGTTGCATGTAATAATCCAGGAAGCTCATTTTAATTTCCTCAGGGGAGGTGGCTCTAGAGAGCTGCCGTTCCAAATTGCTGTGACATACGATGCAGCACAGGGGCACGAAGGAGGTTGGCCAGGGTCTTGCCAGGCTGATCGCCCTCGCCAAAGCGGCGAGCCCGGGCCTCTCTGCTAAGAAAGGAGAGTTCCCTTTCGGCCTCCTCAGCGAATTCTGAATGTTTTTCACGCAGGCGAGCGAGAGTCTCAGAGCTGGGGTGGAATGTGTGAGCGGAGTCCAGAGTCTTGATCTCCAATTCTAGTTTATCTAAAGTGGTGCGGATGGAGCGAAGAACTCCAGATTGTCTAGAAATACACAGCCTTGAAACCCTCCCAAAAAGTGGATGGCAAGTCTACGAAGCCGACATTTAAGTCAAAATAGTTAGAGATTGCAGATCATCGCAGAAGATGGAGTCGCGGAGAGCATTCGGGGGAAGCCGCCAAGTGAAGACTAAGCTGGACTGGCGCGTGATCGGAAAAAGTATGCACCATATTATTAGTTAGCCAGGTGAGGACGTCAGGAGAGGTGATCCAAAGATCAATACGGGACCAGCAGCCACGGGCACCGGTGACCCAAGTTCCCTCGTGGGCATCGGGCCACATGTGATGCCACGCATCATATAGTGAGTTGTCAACAAGTATGGACTGA
The DNA here is from genome assembly GCF_964261635.1 of Lissotriton helveticus. Classification (NCBI taxonomy): domain Eukaryota; kingdom Metazoa; phylum Chordata; class Amphibia; order Caudata; family Salamandridae; genus Lissotriton; species Lissotriton helveticus. Next base: position 322,185,513 of record NC_136061.1, read on the forward strand.
AGGGGGGCCGTGGAGCATGGGTGGGAGGAGTAGGGACCAGAACGATCCAGGATTTCAGAAAGCGTAACGTTAAAATCCCCCCCAGAGAAGTGCCACAGGGCCCAAAGACGAGATAAGGTGCCACATATGAGTAAAGAAATCAGGGTCGTACAAGTTAGGGCCATACACAGCCACAATTGCCAAAGGTTGGGACAGTAGGGAGCTTTCAAAATAACGTAACGTTCCTCTGGGTCAGTGAGTACCTGAGTTATATTCCACAGAAGCCCCCTTTGTATCAAAATGGACACTCCTCAGGAATAGTTGGAGGAATAGAAAGATGAGTGCATTTCTCCCCAGTATGGAGACTGAAGTCTAGCAGAAGTCGCAGGTAACAGGTGAGTTTCTTGTAAAAGGCAAATGTCCACTTTGTGCCTGAGTAGGTGGGAGTGGATAAGCCGGGCCTTGCGGTAATCATTGACACCGCGGATGTTCAATGTCCAGCATATGGTGTTCGTCATACCGTATTAATACAAGGAAGAATGGGGCGCAAGGCCACGTGTACAGTCAGTGGCAGACAACTCGTGGTAATAGCGATGCAAGTATACTTGAAGACAGAAGGAACGAAGCAGTCGCATGGAGTCTGAAATGGAGCATGCAAGTGGAAATGGCAGAGCAATGGGGGTGAGGCATGAGTAGGCGAGAGAGGGGAGGTAGGCGGTGCCAGATCAGGGAGCACCAGCCAAAGGAGGAGCGAGGTGCATTGTACAAGAGCAGTGCAGTAAGCAAGCGTAGCCGTGATGTGATGCATACTGAAGCAAAACAGAAATTAAGGACATAAAAACAATAGCGCCTCTGCAAGGAACAAGACAGCCCAGGAGACCCCCTACCCCAACCCAAACAAACCCACCACGCACAATGAAGTGTGGAAACATGAATCTTGCAGAGTGAAAACAGAAGATTTGCAATCAACCAAAAGAGCGCCTCAAAAGGAGGACGCATCAACCCAAAGTCTACCCTCTCTCCACCCACACCAACCACCCAAACAGGTCGAGCAACCACCCACACCCACTCCAGGGGACCACAACCAGGAAGGGAAAAATCAATAACAGAGGTGGGAATCATCCAGCGGGGCATGGCAGCGCCCGGCAAACACCCCTGCCCGAGGAGGCAGGGTGGCCAAGCTGAAACTATCGGCAGACTAAAGTAAAACATCCAAATGTAGTTAAAGAATAGCCAGTGAGCCCAATCCGTAAATGCAGCAATAAGTAGCAAACAGTCAGTCGAGCAAGCAATAAGAGCAAGTCCAACATTGTGTTACTCAGCCATGTAAATATAGACACAAAGTCGAACACTCAAGGAGAATCAATATAATCATGTCAAACAGTATGATACACAGCCGCCTGAAGGGGGACACATAGCCAGAAAAAAGTCAAGGAGTACTTTTCAGTCATTGTCGCTAAGGTTACCCGCGTTGGAGTCCTGGGAGTGAGCTGGGGTAGTGCGATGGGTGAGATCCAGGGTCATGGCAAAGGTGAGGGCACCCTTGGGGTCCAGCAAGACCAAAGTTTTGGATTCCTGCCTGACCCGCAGCTTGGCCGGGTAGGCCAGGGAGTAGGCGATTTCGTGTTTTTGCAGTATGCGCTTCACTGGCAGGAATTCACGGCAGGAAGCTTGCACAGCCAGGGTGTATTCAGGGTAGAATGATAACGTATTACCCTGGTGCCGGATCTCACCCTTTTTCCTGGCTGCCTGAAGAACTGCATCTCGGTCCCGGAAATTTAGGCTTTTCACAATAATAGGGCAGGCAGGAAGCCCAGGAGCAGGGCAAGGGCCAAGGGAGCGATGCGCTCTCTCTGCAATGAAGACCTGATAGAGAACGTCCCCAAACTGGTCCTGCAGCAGCTGTTCCACAAAGTCCTCCATCCGAGATACGTTGGTGGATTCCGGCACACCTGTGATGCGGAGGTTACTCCTGCGAGAGCGAGCCTCCAAATCTTCATTCTTGGAGCATATCAATTCGAGGATTTTGTCCATTTGTGGTAGCTTATGACGGTCCTGAGTGGCGGCATCCTCCGCGTCGGATACTCTCATCTTGACGTGCAGCAGGCGGTTGTTGTGTGAGTCTACCCTGGACTTGACCACGTCCAGACGGGAGGAGAGCTGTTCCAGGTGAGTGGCAATCCCGGATACCGCAGACTTGACCTCCAACATGATGGTTTGGAGGTCATCTTCACGAGCGGCGGCCATTTCTGTGGGAGCAGGCTGGTCGTTCCCATCAGTGGTGGCACCCTCCAGGTGCGTCTGTCTTCATTGTTAGAATGTGAGCCACGGCTGCTTAGGGTCAGCCTTACCCATGGCGACACCCAGGGGCAGAAGGGGCCAAATTAGAGCCCAGTGGGGGGCAGAGGAATAGCGTCAAGTGCAGCAGCTTCACAAACAGAGATATACCGCCTCGGGAGAGAATGTTCGCAGAAAGGAGCTGCAACAGGGCCTTTCACCCCACCAGGATGATCAGGGCGGGAGGTGCCACCAGACAGAGCAGGAGCAGCGAGGATGCGAGGGGGGAGTGCGACACCCACCGGCAAGGCCAAAGCTCAGCAGGCACAAGGCCTGGGCCATGTGTGCGATGGGGGAAAATGGAGCAAAGCCTCGTGAGTGGTGCGCAAACCCCTAACCGCCCCACAGTGACCCCCCTGGGTAATGCACAATCCCCAGACCCGGGAAACAGGCCAGGTGTATCTGCAGGAGGCAGGAGGAGTTCCAGAGGGACAGGCAGGCAATCAACGGCTAAGCAGACGTGTCACCCAGGCTGCAGTAAGTGGCTGATTTAAGCAGTGAGTGGTCTCAGGCAATTTAGCAAACACGGGCCCACAACACGGCAGCCGGCCGCGGCGGGGGTAGCTCCTAGCTCCTGTTATGCAGGGAGGAGTTGAGCAATGCGCCGAGATGACGGCCACGAGAGGACCGCGCCACAGTTAGAGGAGGGCCCGGCAGAGGAAGAGTCAGACCGCAGTGGCAAAGCGCAAGAAGCTTCAGCAGCAGCAGGGGGCCAGAGGGCCCAACCGGAAAAGTCAGCAGCCAAGGCCACACAAGCGGCGATAAGAAGCCGAGAGAGGAGACAGGCAGGAAGGCACAAGCTGGTGCAAACCCCGGTCGCGGACCAGCTCAGCGAGGCATCTTGGGATGCTTGCCGATGTCCCGGCGGGCAGGGTGGAGGCCGGAGCATTGACTGAAGAGCAGCAGCAAGAAAGGTGGAGCCGGGAGCATGAAGGGTGCCAGAGGAGGGGAAGCAGCCCACAGCGAGGAGACGCGGGGAGGGCTACCAACCCCATCGCAGAATGCCCCCACGGCAACGGTACTCACCAGCTCAGGTGGTTGGGGCAAAGCTGTGGCGTGAAGTGCAGAGTGTTCGGATTCCAGGCGGACCGGAGCAGACAGCACAGGCCAGGTCCGGCCGACCAAACAGGAATCGAGGCCCAGGATCGAGACGCTCGCGGCCCGAATCTCTCTACAGCAAAGTCATAGGATCATGAATGATGCCTAGAAAGGTGACCCAGAGGTAAGTGAGCTGTGTTGGTGGGGTTGCAATCAACGATGGACAGGCAGTCTGCAGGATTATTGCGGATTTTAGGCTTGGCTGGCAGAGCCCAGTCAAAGTGCGGCCATCTTTCAGCCGGCTAAGCCACGCCCCCCATTGTTTTTTATAATTTAAATTTAAAAAACTTTCAAACTTTAGAATTAGGGTCTGTAAATGAGAAGAAAAAATACAGGTATAGCATATAATATTATAATTCTATAATATTATAGAATTATAATATTATAAATACTATAATATTATAATTCGAAGAACACAACATAATTATAGCATTATAGAACATATTCAGTTTGCCTTTTTTGGTGTTCTCAGTTCAGTAAGTACTTTATTCGGTTAAGATTATTAACCATAAAAGCATACAAAATACAAAATTAATTTACATTAAAATAACAATACAATTTTAAATTGTTACTCATCATATAACAGCGGGCAAAAAAATACAATAAATAAGATTGTTAAAAAAAAAATCTAAGTCCAAAATATTTTCACCAAAGTCAACCACCTCTTCACATTCCCTAAAATAAACATCCTCAATAACATTGCATATAATACAAATATCAAATATATAAAATGCTTTTTTCTAAGAGAACTACAATATCAAAGAACAGAAACTATAATTCAATCAGCAATTCGTCATATCTTCACTATAATCTAAATGATGTTCTTTAAAACATTTGCAGTAAGAATACCCAAAATAAACTTCTGAATTCATATCAATATCTTCCCTCTAGGCCGAATGATATTTCTGAAATCCTCTATATTGAAATTATCAAACGTGATCTCATTAATATATATTGACATATTCCCAATAGGCTGAATTATGTTCTCAGAACTTTGGCATTAAAAAATTAGGTATGAATTTGGTATTTCGTTAGGCAAATGATATTTGAAAACCAAATGGGCATCATTACAATATGTCCATCCTTTATTGCACTTTAAATAGCCAGTCTAGAGTCCAGATGTTGTATGAGGTCCATTGTGGAAAATAATTGCTACTGTTACAAAAGCTCTTCCATGATATTGATAGTTGACTTGCTACCATTTTTTTTATTAAAGTTTCCAATTTTCTTCCATCTGCTCTACAACGTTGTATCATTAAAATTATATATTGTCCAAATCTTTGTATAAATAATGTTGATAACATTTCTGATTTGCATTGGCTACACTCCATGTTTTGGTTAGCTGATTTAACTAATTTGTTGAAAGACACTGTTTTACAATCTGGTATTGTCAAATATATGAATCTTTCAGTGTCTATCTTAGTGGTAGAAGTAAATGTACAATTTTCACATTCATTTTTCCATGTATAACAAAGTCCAAACAGATTTTCAATCTGTATTCCTTCATCTTCCAATACTGCAAGCATATACATAAGAACCAGAACATATATCCAGAAGATTCCGAACACCAGAAACACTTTGGATATTAGTTTTATCAGTTCTCAATTTTTCAAAAATAGAATGCAACAAGGAACAAAACCTTTTTTCTCAATGCTGATGTGGAATATGAGTAGATGCATACCGTTATTATATAGTCAGTATCATTGTATTTATTTATCCTTGTATATATTTGTTGTTTCTTAAGTTTATCATAATGTGTATAACTTTATGGTGGCCATATAGCCCTCTATTTGTCCTACCAAGAGAATGTCATAGGTTTAGGACCGCAATGTCTAGGATGCCATGATGCCACCTTATCCTCAAACATCACAGAATTATTTTTGGTTATTGATTCACATGAGCAATCTGTTTGCATTTGATTGGGTATTTGTATTATTGTTCACGGAAACAACCAAGAACACTTTTTTTGAACGCCAAAAAAAAAAGATTCCAAACACCAGAAACACTTTGGGTTTTAGTTTTATCAGTTCTCAATTTTTCAAAAACAGAATGCAACAAGGAACAAAACCTTTTTTCTAGATTCTCCATAATTTGCTGACGTTCACCACTACATCAGCATAGCAGTTAATACCTGAACTATTTTCTAACTAATATCTAACAATCTCTTCAACAGTGTCTCTTTTCTTTTTGTTTAGAATCACAACATTGTCTTGATTGTTTTCTTCTTTCCAACTTCACTACAGAGATTCTCATATCTTCTTTTATGACCTACTACACGCTTTTCATATATAAGATATCAGGGCTCGAAAAATCTGAAAAAAGGTACTAGTCCTGCAGGTCTAGTACTTTAAAAAAACTCCTCGACCTAACATTAACCTACTTAACCTCAGTCTCTGAAAGCGGAGCAAATGTGACAAGATACAAGATTTCAAGGCATCTTTATATCTCTTTTGCTTTGTGAGCAATAAAAAGGCCTTTAAATCTTGTTATCTTGTCACATTTGCTCAGTTTTCAAAGACGGAGGACAAAAGTTAGTATGTTTTCCTACTCGCCAGAAAGGGCGAGTAGGACCTAAAAATAGCTCGACCTCATAAAATTTACCTCGCAAATGCGAGCGGTCTAGTGGATTTGTTATATTCACCTAAATGGGGAGCAAACAGTCTTCTTAACCAATTATACTCTCTTACACAATTTTCATCTGCGCTAATCTTTCTCTCATCAAAATCAATCAAAGTCAACTGAGACACGATAAAACCAACAACAACTTGTCTGTGTCACTAAACATTCCACCTTGAATGCCATTGTAAAGCAAACCATCAATAAAAATTGGCACATTCTCAACTGTGATACTCCTAAAACTGACAAATTAGAAAGACCTCTATTTGCCTACCAGAGAAACAAAAACCTAAAAGATATCATGGTGCATTCAAGATTTGAAAATCACAACATCAACCCCCCGTTCATTCAAAAATCCATAGACACTCAGCATCCAATTAAAGGAACCATCAAATGCATGAACTTCAACTCATGTGATGCTATCATTCCAGGTGACACACTAATCCACAATGGATTTAAGACACTAGCCACGAATATGTGGAATTGTAAAACACAAAACGTTATATATCTGATTTTATGTCCTTGTCAACTTAGATACGTAGGGGAAACAGTCAAAGCCATACAAACCTGCATCGCTGAACATAGATCAGCTCTTTAAACAAACAAAATGATGGCCCCTCTGGTTAAACATTTTCACAAAAATCCATACTTCTGACCCTAAGATCCACAAAAAACCTGAGGTCTTTTGGATATTCTCCCTCAACACATTTAAAAAGGGCCTTAATTGCGAAATACCATGGGAGAATGCAATTATTTAGTTTCCATTCTCCTTGCTGTTAATGTCCTCCTCTCCCCCCCTTTTGTCCATGTCCTCAGCCACCTCACAGGAATTACAGTTGTTCCATTGTAGGACCCCTTTATGGTGTCGGCCCATATTATTAGACCCCCTTACATGACCATAATCACTTTGAATCTCTTATATCTCTCTTTGCAAGATAATATAGGATTCTTCACTATTAGATACCTACCTTATACATGGACGAGATGCACCGTTTTATCCATAGCCACCAATAATTCATTTAGAATATTTTTTATTTTCGCTCTGCTGCATCTCATCATGTACACATTTATTGTTCTTTATATAATTATATTCACATAGTTAATTAACATAACACTGCATTCGATCGCCACAGTCTCGCCGTATTGAATAGCTCATACTCTTGCGTCATCTTTTTTCCATCTTCATGATGATGCTCGGCACGTCTTATGCGAATAGCGTCTCTCGCAATCAATTAACACCTATCTTTTTTGGCACGATTTGCCCAGATTCAATCACTTAAATAGGGAGACGCCTACCGGCATACCTCTCCCATCAACGGAACACAATAGATCGGGTTTCCATGTGAGCAAGTCTCGAGCAGCGCCGCATTTAGGGCCAGATGTAGGTCGGCAAATACCGGTCGGTAACGGCCTAAAATCGGTAATTTCGGCCGTTACCGACCGGTATCCATGAAATGAGATGTAGGAGTCCAATTTTTTTCCGAATCGGAAAATAAGAGTCGGTATCATTCCGAATCGGAAAACATGAGTCGGTATTATTCCGAATCAGAAAATATGAGTCGTATTTTACCGATGCAGAATTTACCGAATTCACATTTACCGAATTCTTAATTACAGAATCGGTAAATAAGAAATGGTAAAATAATGGGCATGGAGATGTAGGAAAGCCGAAAAATACCGAATTGAAGGAAATTCGGTATTAAGGAGTCGGTATTTACCATGGATTGAATGCAGGTGGTAACCAGGTGCAGGCTATAAAAAGAGCCCCAAAATGCAACAGTGTAACCAGAATGGCGGCTTTTTACGTCATTGCAAGGCGGCAAAGACTACAGGCAGCAGGAGAGAGGGAATGGCTAAGGGAAGAGCAAGTGTACAGGCAGAAGATAACATTTTTCCAACTGACAGAGCCTGAAATACTCCAAAGGTACAGGCTACATCCCCAAACCATCCTGAACCTGATCCGGGACCTACACCCACTCCTGGAGCACCCAACACCAAGGGCGCATGCCATCCCACCCCATGTGCAGGTGCTGTGCAGCCTACACCTGCTTGCCTCTGGGAGTTACCAAAGTGTGATAGCTGCAGTAGGTGGTGTGTCCCAGAGCTGCCTGTCCCGCTTCTTCCGGAGGTTCCTTGACGCCATGATGCAGAGGATGGAGCATTATATTACATTCCCTGACACACCTGCGGAACTTGCAAAGACCAAGGCTGATTTCTATCAACTGGCACACTTCTCTCATGTAATAGGCTGCATAGATGGCACCCACATTCCACTCTGTCCACCTGCAGCCACAGAACACATATACAGGAACCGGAAATCAACGCACTCCATCAATGTGCAGGTCATATGCAACGCTGGCAACATCATCACAGACATCATTGCGAAGTTCCCTGGGAGTACCCATGACTCCTACATATTCCAGAATAGTGGGATACACACACGCCTAGTTGCCGGAGAAATTGGGAACGGATACCTGCTAGGTAAATGACATAGACACACCCTGACAGTCACAGTAGTTAAATGTATCATGTTCATGCAACTAATGCCAATCTTTCTCCCCCCTAGGCGACAGTGCATATGCCCTGCGGTCCTTTGTGCTCACCCCATCCACCAGGAGTGAAAGGTGTTACTATGTTGCTCACAGATCTACACGCAACGTTGTGGAGCGCACATTTGGACTCCTCAAGAGCAGGTTTCGCTGACTCCACAAGAGTGGAGGGGCATGCCAGTACACTCCAATCCTGTGCTGCAAAATCATTGCGACCTGCGCCATGTTACACAATCTCGCCACCAAGGAAGGCACAGAGGTGGAGATCACACATCATGAGAACATTGATGATGACACAGAACAGGCAAAGCCCTATGCTACAGTAGCAGCACCAGCTACAGATGTGAGACTGAGACGGGCAGAGATCACACAGCAATATTTCTGAGTGAGTAATGAGACACAGACAGGCTAAGATTATGATGTACGTAGTTTAATTTTCACTACGCAATTGCAATGATACCACACAATGGTTACACAAAATATCAATGTCCATGACTGGGTGGTCACAGTTAACCCCTCTGTGACCTGTCCTTTGGGTGGAGGGCATAGTCAATGTTTCCATCCACGGATTACAGGGTGGGACTGCTTTGGCTGTGTTTCACGGCTTTCGGTGTTGCCTGGCTCTGTGGAATGACGCCTGCCGCTCCTGCGTATTTCTGGGACAGGAGTGCTTGCGCCACTCCTGCTGGTGGATTCCTCACTTTCAGCCACACATGTGTCACCTCGAGTGGCTGTCTGTTGTGTAATCATCATCTCCATGGCAGAGGTCACTCTGCCCATCCCCACAGATAAATTGGTGCAGCACTGCACAATAGCATCCTGCATCGCTACTGACCGTCTGCACAGCAGGGAGGTTGCAGTTGCAAATCGGTTTAATGCTTTTGTCTGCTGGCGCACATCCACATGAGCCTTGCGCCTCTCCAAGTGGTCCCTGTCCAATTTGTCGCACAGGACAGTCATGCACTGGGTCATGTCTGTCATGCCATTTGCCAGCGACTGCATGCTGTCTGAAATGTTTCCTATGCCCTTGTCAATGTGATCCAGCTTTTTGTTGATGCTGCTTGCCTGCCTCTGAATACCCATCATTGCCTTTGCCTGCAGGCGCTGGACCTTGACCATGGTGGCCACCAGACCACAGAAGACCCCCTGACCGTACTGCCCTTCAGCACTCTCCCGTGATCTTCGTCCTCGGACACTGGCCCACACAGCTCTTGGAGTGGGCTGCTGCTCATCATTGACTGACTCTGGCGGATTGTTTGCCATGTCACCCTCATCCTCTTCCTCCTCAGATGTTTCGAGAATGCGGGGAGGGGGCACATCAAGCCGCCTAGCCCTTTCCTGCACTGGTGACGGAGTTGTTGGTGTGGGGGACTGTGCAGCTGCTCCTGACTCCTGACTCCCAAATAAAAGAGGAGTCTGGGGCTGTGGTGTGGTTGTCAGCTCAGGTGTCTTGGCTGCCTGCTCTGTGTCCTTCCCTCTTTGAACTGTGCTGAGACCAGCTCCTTCTATCCTCTTCTCTCTATCCATTGCTGTGCTGCGCGATGACTCTCCTGTGGACAGACATGGACATTGTGTCAGTGGAGTAGTTCACCTGTGTGTCTTGATTAAATAACACTACTATCACACATTTGCCTGCTCCTCATTTGCTTATGCTAGTACTGTGTTGCATCCCTTGCTGTATGGTATGCTGAGTGCATAGATTTATCTACACATGACTACGTCTCCCTTGATGCTTTGCTGAGCATTAGTAATACCTGTTGTGGAGTGTGATGTAGGCACACAGAGTGGGGAAGGGGAACAGGTTAATGGGTTGATGATGATGTACATGCATCTTACCTTGTTTCTTTGCAGCTCTGGCCGAGCTGTCAGCGTCCCCAATGCCATGGATGCATTCCGACTCCAGGGTGGATTCCACGAGCTCCTCAAAGTCGGTGAGTCATGGTGCTCTGTTTCTGCCTCCCCCTGTTGCTGCAGCTTCTTTTCTATGGGCAGCTATTTTCTTTTTGGTAATTATGCGAAGGTCATACCACCTTTTTTTTAAATCGTCAATTTCACAGTGGGTGACCCCGATGACATTTACCTTTGCTTGAATATCAATCCAGATAGTGCGCTTGACAGACTCTGCAACATGCAGTGACTGTTTCCCAAATATTTTGCTGTAGTGTTTCACTACCTCTGCAACCAGCACCTGCAGTTCTTCAGGGTTGAATTTCTGTTTCCTCCTGCGCTCTGCTGCATCCCTCTATCCTTCCTGGGTCTCTATGATGCTGTTCAGGTAAGCTCAGGGTAGCCTGCTCCTCTGTCTGTCCTCCTGCTCTCCTGACAGTTTGTTTCTGCACCTGCATGGGTGTGGCCACTCCAAGGTACTGGGGAGGGATGCTTGATTCTGATTGGTTGATTCCACTGTACCTTTGTTTTTGGGTGTGGTTGGTGTTTCTGATTGGTTCACAGGCTCACATGTTAGTCAGTTTCAAATATCCGATTCGGTATTTACCGAATCTGTAATTTCCGAATTGGTAAATTCCGATTCGGTAAAACCCATTCATTCCTATGGGCCAGGAGGCCCATTGGTATGAATGGGTTTTACCGATTCGGAATTTACCGATTCGGATATTACCGATTCGGTAAATACCGATTTCAGATACCGAGTGATTCCGAATCGGTAATTTTTACCGATTTTTTACCTACATCACAAATTCTGATTCTTAAATACCGAATCGGTAGGAGTCGGTATTTAAGAATCGGAAAAATAAAATTACCTACATCTGGCCCTTAATCTTCCAGGTGAGCGTTGTGATACCGATATAGCACACTGGGGGTGTGGGTGATATTCTTTGTTTGTATCCCCTCCCAGGCTCAAATTGTAATCTAGACCTATTCACAGACTTGCGACCGTGAGCCATCCTGTTTCTTCTTTTTTTATTACCGCCCCGATACTATATTATTAATCTTTCCGACACATGATGCAATTCCTGATATGAACATGCTGCTCGAACCTCCAAGCATCCCATGAGTGTAGTCATTCTCACAGGGGAGTGTATTTCAACCTATATTTATTTTAACTTTTTCTCAACATTTTCTCACACCCTCTTTCCTGACTAGAAGCTGCGAGATACATCCTCGCTCAGTACGCTGCTCACCACCGATTTTGAAAGATAAGCGCTCGTTTGCAAACATCTTCTTTCTCGCATGTTTATTCACACCCTGCTGGCTCAATCGAGTTAGCCTCTCCCCATTAGGAAACACTCTTACTGGCACTTATGACCACCGCAGTTATGTTTCATACCATCTATATTACTGAGAATACCTGCACTTTATTTTCTTTTATAGAAACATCTATCCAAGTTGCACTACGTTACAGTGCCTATTTCAGCCTGCCACCCAAGCAAGATTTCTTGGTTTCTCAAGTTTCCGTGGACCACCCATTAATTTACTTATCAGGTAAACATCTCAAATCGCCATAGTCCTGGTATTAGTCATTCTCCGACTTTATATAAACTGCTACTAAATTACATCCCATTCATTCCTTATTAACAGATTGGGTTAATGTTTTTATTCATTGGTATTTACCTATCTGAAGTTTCCATTGGAATCTCGATCAAATTGAATCCATTTGCATAAAATCATACGTGAGACATTAGGTAATCAGCCCACTTACTACATCCAACCTTCCATATTCTCTCAATTATATTTTACCTCAACTATATTAAGCATGTCTGTCTTCATTGATTTTCTACATCAGGTATCCACCTACCAAAGAAACTGTACTCCCTACTCACAGGCCAGATGTTTTTGTATCCTCAGGTAGTTGAATAAAGATATTTACTCATTTATCCACCTATGTTCAAGTTTGAAGTACTCACTATCTGGGTAGTTTGAGCCTTAATATTCCTCCCTCTCCTTTTATCATCTAGAATGAAATCTATATATCAACGATGTGTCTCTAAAGCATTTACGATTCAATGTAATATTTTTTATTGTACAGTTTATTACATCCATGTTTCTCTATTTGTTTTTATTCAATTTCAGAAATTGTGGCCTTTTCCTGATGAAGGCGTCACTTACGCGGTCCTCCTGTGACACCTGCCCCGCCTCGCTCTTGCCGCTGCCTCTGATTGTTGTATGAGTCGTTGCCTCCCCTCGTTTCTTTGGATCCCTGTTTGCCCATTTTTTACTGTTTCACTGTTTTTCCCCCACTGTTGTGCCCTCTGTGCCCCTTTCTTTTTTTCTGTGTCCCTACCCACTTCCCTCCGCTGTGTCCCTGCGGCCCCGCCCCCCGCTGTCCCATTCGCCGCCCCGCTCCCGCCTCCCAGCTGCTCCTCCCTCCCACAGCCCCTCATATGGAGGCCACGCCGCTGCAAGCCCGTCTGCGCCCATCCGCGCCTGGACCGTGCCCAGCGCCAGAACCCCTGGCCCTTGACGGAGCCAGGGCATCCAACTGAGATACGACACCACCACCCTCAATGCACTCAACACCGGACGACCATCCGCCTGCTACCGAGCCACCCTGAAGAGAACCCACGGACCCTTCATCTGCCAAGCCTGCAAATTCACCTGCCTCCCAACCTACACCCCGCCCGTCGAACCCAGCAACAACAACCACCTCAAGTGCATCCTCCTCAACACCCGCTCCGTCCACAAGCACGCCGTCGAACTCTGGGACCTCCTCGACACAACAGCACCGGATGTCGCCTTCTTCATGGAAACCTGGATGAACGCCTCCTCGGCCCCCGACATCGCCATAGCCACCCTGGACGGCTACAAGATCACCCGGAAGGACCGCGTCAACCAAACCAGAGGAGGAATCGCCATCGTCTACAGGAACACATCAGCTTCACGACCAACGCCAAAGACACACTCTCCACCGCTGAACACCTACACTTCCAGATCCGCACCGACCCCAAAACCACACTCAGAGGAACCCTCGTCTACAGATCCCCGGGCCTGCGCACACAATTCAGCGAAACCATCGCCGACTTCATCAGCCCACACGCACTAACCTCACCAGAATACATTCTCCTAGGGGACCTGAACTTCCACCTGTAGAAAACAACAACATCAACACTACCACCCTGCTCGCCAACCTTGGACTCAAGCAACTGGTGAACACCCCCACTTACTACGCCGGCCACACGCTGGACCCCATCTTCTCCGCCAGCAACAAACGTTTCCTTCAGCCACTCCACCGGACTACACTGGACCGACCACAGCTGCATCCATTTCACCTACAAAAAGACTACTACACACCACCGCACACTACAGATCCCCCGCAGATGCTGGAGCAAAGTCACCACAGACCAGCTTACCATTGAGCTTACCACTGAGCCAGAACCCACCAGCCGACACCTCCGACACCAACGACGCAGCTCACAATCTCGCACAGTGGATCACCAACTGCACCAACAACCTCGCTCTGCTGAAGAACCCCCCAGGCAAGACCAGCAACAGGAAAACCACATGGTTCACCAACACCCTCAAAGACCCAAAGAAATCTTGCCGCACTCTCGAAAAAACCTGGCGCCACGAACGGACGGCAGAAAACATGACAGGCCTCAAGAACGCCACTCGCAAACACCACCAGCTGATTCGCACCACCAAAAGGACATCGTTCAAAGAGTGGCTGGACAACAACACCCACAACAGCAAGGAACTCTTCAGCATCGTAAAAGAGCTCTCCAACCCCAACGCCAGCAACAACCACTTCACACCATCACAAGACCTCTGCAACTCCCTCGCCACGTTCTTCTACCGCAAGATCGCAGATATACACAACAGCTTTGACGCCCATACTCCGCCTCCAGTCACCAAACCAACGACCCCCACCACCACCCTAAGCGACTGGACCCCCATCAGTACAGAAGACACCACCCACATCATGAACACCATCCACTCCAGCTCTCCCTCTGACCCATGCCCCCACCACATCTACAAAAAAGTAGACGCCATCATCGCACCCCACCTACGGAACATCATAAACAACTCCTTTGCATCAGCCACCTTCCCAGAGAGGTGGAAGCACGCAGAGATCAACGCCCTTCTGAAAAAACCCACAGCTGACCCTAAAGACCTCAAGAACCTCCGCCCCATCTCTCTTCTTCCCTTCCCGGCTAAAGTCATTGAGAAGCTGACTGCATTCCTCGAGGCAAACAACTCGCTCGACCCATCCCAATCCGGATTTCGAGCCAACCACAGCACCGAGACAGCCCTCATCGCAGCCACCGATGACATCAGGACCCTGATGGACAATGGGGAGACAACTGCCATCATCCTCCTAGACCTCTCAGCCGCCTTTGATACCGTCTGCCTCCGCAACCTAATAACCCGCCTCTACAACACTGGGATAAAAGGAAAAGCGCTGGACTGGATCACCTCGTTCCTCTCCAACAGAACCCAGAGAGTCCGCCGCCCGCCGTTCCGCTCCGCGGCCACCAAGATCATCTGCGGCGTACCCCAAGGCTCCTCGCTCAGCCCAACCCTCTTCAATATCTACATGAGCCCCCTTGCCGCCATCGCACATAAACACAACCTCATCATCATCTCCTACGCCGACGACACCCAGCTGATACTCTCCCTTACCAAAGACCCAACCACTGCCAAAACCAACCTCCAGGAAGGAATGAAAGAGGTCGTGGAATGGATGAAGCTCAGTCGGCTGAAATTGAACTCAGACAAAATGGAGGTCCTCATCCTCGGACAATCCCCATCCGCCTGGGACGACTCCTGGTGGCCCACAGCGCTGGGCACTGCGCCGTCACCCACGGACCATGCACGCAACCTGGGATTCATCCTGGAATCCTCGCTCATGATGACCAAACAAGTCAACGCCATCTCATCCTCATGCTCAGAAAGATCTTCCTGTGGATCCCCACAGAAACCAGAAAGATGGTCACGCAGGCCCTTGTCACCAGCCGACTGGACTACGGGAACGCCCTTTACACAGGAACCACAGCCAAACTTCAGAAACGACTTCAGCGCATACAGAACGCCTCCGCACGACTCATCCTCAACATCCCTCACCACAACCACATATCGGCCCACCTGAGAACCCTGCACTGGCTCCCCGTCAGCAAGAGGATCACGTTCAGGCTCCTCACCCACGCACACAAAGCGCTCCACAACATGGGCCCCAAATACCTCAACAACCGCCTTTCGTTCTACTCTCCTACCCGCCAGCTCCGCTCCGCCAGCCTCGCCCTCGCAACCGACCCACGGATCCGCAGAGCCACCACCGGAGGAAGATCGTTCTCCTACCTGGCCACCAAGACATGGAACTCCCTCCCCGCACACCTACGACTGACCCAGGACCATCTCACCTTCAGGAAACACCTCAAGATCTGGCTATTCGAGCAGTAGCGCCACCCTCTCCCTTCAGCACCTTGAGACCCTCGTGTGTGAGTAGCGCACTCTATAAATGGATTGATTGATTGATTGATTGATTACGCCGAAACGCACGTCAATAAACTGACATATTTTACAGTTCTGCCACCATACTATCTTGTCTCCTCCTTTGATGATATCGAGTTTTGATGACCTGTATATTTTTATATGTGTATATAACAATAACATGTAGTATTTTTCTGTATATACTGTTTTAATGAAATGAAGGATTTGTTGAATAAAATGTCTTCCTAATTTTTTATATTAACTGCTTTTGATCTTTTTTTATTTTTAATTTTTTTATTTTATCTGTGTTTACTTAGCCTTACATTAATTATTTGGACACTTGGCATTCATCTGGTTTTAATTGTCTAGGAATTTACTTCACATTGTGTTTTACCCTGTCCTAGAAATTGGAATTTACCAGGGGGTCCTTGTTATATTCAAATATGGAAACAGTCTTCTTAACCAATTATACTCTCTTACACAATTTGCATCTGCACTAATCTTTCTCTCATCAAAATCAATCAAATACAATCCAGATACAATTCTGACTCGGGACAATGCAACATATGCCATTCCCTCTTTAAACACAGTATTTCCAATGTTTACCAACGCGCTGTCTACACTTAAACCTTGAGATTTATGAATGATCACCGCATACGCTAAAGAAAGAGGAAACTGTTTCCTACGAACATACAAATCTTTAACAAGCAAAAAACAAACAGAACAACGTCCAATCTGTTTTACTTCTTCAATCTGATCAAATTTAATCTTTAAAATTTAAATTCCATCTCTATTTTGATCATTAACAAAATCAGCAACTTTTCCCATTGCTCTATTGACTAAACCTGTTTCTGCATCCAAATGACGCCATAAAATTACCCGACAGTTTATATATATATATTCTTTTCTAAACCAGCAGTTTTAGATATAGATTTTTCCAATGAATCCAATTTTGTTTTGAAGTTTTCTGTCAAAATAATAGTAATACCTTTGTGCTCTATTTTATCAATGGCTTCTAATTTTATTATTTGTTGTTTTTCCAGCTTTAAAAGTTCTTCCTTGAATGTAAAACACTCTCACAGTGTTGGCATTAGGCAGATTATAGATTTATTTTCTTTTTTTTTAATAATTATTTCCGGAGCAACATCTTCATTGGGAAACAAGTTTGTAAGTAGATGACTTTGCAAAGCTTTTTTACCATGCTCTGTCAATACACCAATTCTTATATCTTGTAGAATACTTCCATAGTCTTCATCACTTGCCTGTCGCATATTTTTAGTAAGTTCTTTGTATTCAAAATATAACCAAATGTTGACATTTCCAATACTTCCCAAAGACTTTCTGGTGTCTTCATGCACAAGTGTTTTAAATACTGATGTCCCCTTTTACAGTAGTAAGTTGCAGTAGATCGCCAAACACTATCAGATGTTTTCCTCCAAATAAGACATTGTATTCTGTTGTTAATATTTGCTGCATTCTTAAATTCACAAAGGCAAGCAGTTAGTTTGAAACCATGCTCACGTCATCAATAATCAGAAGTTTCATTTTCTTTAGCACTCTAGAAACTTCATAACAAGCTTCTCCAGACAGCTTGTGATATTCTAATTTGTTTTCATGCTCTACAGGTAGCATTAGTAAGCAATGTAAAGTAATTCCTTTAATGTCGTGTGCTGCCAGTCCAGTTGGAGCAATTACAACACAAGATAAATGTGATTCAGTGGTTTTCTGTAGCTAACTGCTCAAAACTTTAATTAAAACACTTTTTCGTGGACCAGCTTGACCACTGACATACATTCGGATAGGTTCAAATGATGTGCATTTGCATTCTTTCTTTTCATGAAGAAAACCATGGTAGATCTGTTCTCTCACTTGCTGATATATTTCTTTCTGTTCAATATTTAGTTCTTCCAAGTTTCCTAAGTCCGTAATTTCTTCTTGAGCTTGATGCATTGCTGTTTCCACTCATGGCGATTGCTGCTTTATTTTCAAGAATTGGTTGTCCTAGTGGATCTTGACTCAGTGGAGCAGAACTTAGACTATCTTGAGAACTGTCTCTAGCAATCTCAGCTGCAATAGTAGCTTCTTGATCAATTTCTTCATTCAACATTTTGAGATAATTTGCAAAAACTGTGCATTCAATGCTACCTTTACATGCATTAAAAAGAATCTTCTTAGCACTGAAAAGTAATTCCAGTTCCGTACGCCAAGGCTTGAAGAGTTGTAGAAGTGCTAAATAGTAAAATTCTCTTTTATCAGGAGTATCACAACTCAGTTTCCTATGATTAATCAGATTTCCTTTACTATGTTATGTTATGTTATTATTATTTATATGGCGTACAGCTGCTCCAGCGAAGGGGCGTCCTGGCGCTATGAAAAGGTAAACACAACACAACATCAAAAGAAAGAGGGCACAGAAAACAACCTATGAATAAGCAAACAGAAAGGTTTTGATGGCACGCCTAAATTGAAGGTCATCAATTGCCCGGATCTCAGGTGGAAGCAGGTTCCACCACTACGCTGCTAACACTCGAAAGGAGCGGCCGCCCGTTCTGCTCAACCTGAAGCGCGGGACCACTGCCAGGTTCTGACCCAGAGATCTCAGTGTTCGCAGAGGGACATAAGGTGTTAAAAGATTCGCCAGGATTTGGGGAAACGTACCCATGAGGATTTTAAATGCCAAGCAGAGAACCTTGAATTTAATCCTCTGATTTACGGGGAGCCAATGAAGCGAGTGCAGCGTTTTTGAAACCGAGCACCGCCTAGGCAGACCTACCACTACTCGGGCTGCAGCATTTTGTACTCGCTGCAGCCGGATGAGTTCAAACTGGTTTATCCCGGCCAAGAGCGAGCTGGCATAGTCCAGCCGGGACAGTACTGGAGCCTGAACCACCAGCTGTCTGGTGGGGACATCAAAAAATTTCAGTATAGGCCTAAGACCTCTAATAATGCCATAACAAGAGGCCGCCACCCTCTTGGTGTGGCAGATAAAGCTAAGTGTTGGATCAAGCCATACCCCAAGATTTTTTATCTCCCATACCGGAGAGGGGGTCACACCCAGTTCAGAAGGCCACCAGTTGTCACCCCACAGCCCCACTTGCTTGCCAACCACCATGACCTCTGTCTTCTTAGTATTCAACTGGAGACAGTTAGAGTTCATCCAATTGGCCACTGCCCGTAAACCGTCCCGGAACCTGAGAGCCTCCACATCAGAGTCTCCACTCAACGTGACCGCCAGCTGCGTGTCATCAGCATATGAGACCATCGTCAGGCCCCATTGCTTGACGACCGCAGCCAGCGGTCTCACGTAAAGATTAAATAGAGTGGGACTCAACGATGACCCCTGTGGAACCCCCAGGGCCAACGGGTAAGGTTTGGATTTGCCAGGTGGAATCGCAACTTGGAACGACCTATCCGTAAGAAAAGATCGAAACCAGCATAGGGCAGAGCCCTTGACTCCTACTTCCTCAAGTCGCTGGAGTAAAATCCTGTGCGAGACCGTATCGAACGCGGCACTAAGATCTAATAGTAATAGTGCCGCTGTCCGACCTGCATCAAGCACAGAACGCAGATGTTCGACCATAGAAAGTAGGGCCGTCTCCGTGCTGTGGCCCGCACGGAACCCATTCTGAGTTGGGTCTAGAATGTTAGCTCTGGTAAGGTCTGCCAGGATGCCGTTCACATGGGCCTCAGCAACTTTTGTAGCCCAGGGGAGCAAGGAGATCGGGCGATAGTTCTCAGGTTTGAGAGGATCAAGGGTAGCCTTCTTCAGAATGGGTGTGACTACGGCCTGCTTCCACCTAATAGGCACTACACCTGAAGATAGTGACAGGTTGATCAGAGACAACACCGGATCGCTGCATAGCGGCAGCATGTTCCTAAGCTGAATCGGTTTAAGCGGGTCTGCAGGAGAACCCGACTTAATTTTTAGACTCAAGTGATCAAAGGCCTCCCTTGTCAAGGAAGGCAGGGTGTCAAGACACTCACTATCTCCCAAGATACAACTGTCTCGCTCTAGATTAGACGAAACCGTAGGGAAGGTTCGATAGATGGCTTGCACCTTCTCGAGAAAAAAAGAGGCCAGACCCTCACAGTGGGAGTCCGAGCATATTTCTGCAGCTGTTGTCCTCTTAGCCATGAGGTCCTTTAAAACCTTGAATATAAGTTTCGAGGGGTTAGGGCTATTCAGAAAATCTTGAGCATAATAGGCTGCACGAGTTCTGCATACCGCTCTATGATAGATCTTCATTTTAGCAAAGTAGCAAGTCTTGAGCTCGGGATCAAACGATTTTCTCCATAGCCTTTCAGCCTGCCTGCAAGCTTTTTTAAGGGACGCTAGGGTACTATCGTACCATGGGCTATGCTCCTTGGAGCCCTGTTTGGACCATACCAAAGGGATCAAAGAATCAAGGGCGCGGTAGATCCAAGCACAGAAAGAGTCGTAGCCACCATCAACATTGGTGACAGGGCCCAGGGGTACTTTCTCCAACAAATGATAAAAGTCCTCTAATTTTAATTTGTTCCAATGTCGTTTAAGAATTGTTCTGTCCTTAGATATAAAAGGAGGTTCGGACATGGGAAAAATCATTTTCACCAGCATATGGTCGGTCCAAATCATCTGAATAGGACAGGGTACTCTAATTCCCTCTAAGTTGGTAAAGAACGGGTCGAGTATGTGACCATCTCGATGAGTGGGGGAGGTCACCAGCTGGGAGAGCTGCGAGGCCTCTAAGTCGGCCAAGAAACTCCGAATAGAGGACAAAGACGGACAGTCCAGATGGAGGTTGAGGTCACCAAGGACGTTAAAATTCGCACATCCTAGTGCCTCCGTGCTGATTAAATCTGGGAGAGCAGCCCGAAAGCAGCATCGCAGCCCGGGGGACGGTATATTAGGAGGCCAGAAAAGGAGAAGTGGTGATTAAACGAAATTCTAAAAAAAGCACATTCACACCCTGGGAGTTTAAGGGCTTTCCATTCGCATGGATAACAGAGCTTAACGGCCATCGCAATTCCCCCTCCTCTGGTACCCCGGTTAAGCGTAAAAATCGCATAGTCAGGGGGAAAGGGGAGGTTAAGTATGGAAGAGTCCGAATCCTGCAGCCAAGTTTCGGTCAGAAAAAGCACACCAGGGGACTCTATTTTAAGAAGATCATATATCTCCTGATAATGTTTTACCAGTGACCTAACGTTCAAATTCCAGATGTTAAGATCACGCATTCCTGGCATATGTTTCTGCCGCAATGGTAAATTCAAGGATTGAATGCGCGAGGGGGTGTCCAATGCCCAACCACCACAGGCACAGCAATAAGGGCCACATGTCGGGGCCACTGGAGGAAGATCACAAGTGGTGATCAGTCCCCGAATGGCCAACAACTCTTCCCTTTGATGCCTGATCATAGGCGATGTCATGATGGGGAGGAAAGAGCATAGAGTCCCGCCGCGGCCCGCGCTGCCTTAGCGCTGACGGGGGCAGACGGCAGGACTCTGGCACGACTCAGGTGCAGCGAAGGCGCGTCCGCTGCGCGATACCGCTGCGCGTTGAGGGGAGCTTTAAATAGGCGTCCCTCCACTCAGCCGGAGCGCTAGACCGCTCGTCAATGACACCCACCGAGAGTGAACACCACTCCAAGATGGCGCCCAAAGAAAATCCCACCCCAGGAACCGGACCCGCCTGAACAGCGGTGAGGAGCCGATTACAGTGCAGGTAAGGGGGGTACAATGAGTCCCGTTAAAATCAGGGGAAAATACAACTTAAATTAACACAAATAGTCACCAGGTTAGGTTAAAAATAATAGCGCAGTCTTTGAGGCGCAGAGCGCGATGCAGCGCGCGAGTACCTTCTCAGGGCAGACCACAGGGCAGGTCGCCTTAAGTAGGCGTCCCTCCACTCAGCCGGAGCGCTAGACCGCTCGTCAATGACACCCACCGAGAGTGAACACCACTCCAAGATGGCGCCCAAAGAAAATCCCACCCCAGGAACCGGACCCGCCTGAACAGCGGTGAGGAGCCGATTACAGTGCAGGTAAGGGGGGTACAATGAGTCCCGTTAAAATCAGGGGAAAATACAACTTAAATTAACACAAATAGTCACCAGGTTAGGTTAAAAAAATTAGCGCAGTCTTTGAGGCGCAGAGCGCGATGCAGAGCGCGATGCAGCGCGCGAGTACCTTCTCAGGGCAGACCACAGGGCAGGTCGCCTTAAGTAGGCATCCCTCCACTCAGCCGGAGCGCTAGACCGCTCGTCAATGACACCCACCGAGAGTGAACACCACTCCAAGATGGCGCCCAAAGAAAATCCCACCCCAGGAACCGGACCCGCCTGAACAGCGGTGAGGAGCCGATTACAGTGCAGGTAAGGGGGGTACAATGAGTCCCGTTAAAATCAGGGGAAAATACAACTTAAATTAACACAAATAGTCACCAGGTTAGGTTAAAAATAACAGCGCAGTCTTTGAGGCGCAGAGCGCGATGCAGAGCGCGATGCAGCGCGCGGGTACCTTCTCTTCAATCATCCTTCTGAACCAATTACTGCATATTTTTCTTCGTCTATGTTCTCTGTAATATTTCTCTTGAAACTGTAATATTGCAGCATTTCATAGAGGCATATGTTTTCAAGATGAGGGCTTCTATTTGGATAGTACGTATCCAATATGTTTGTTTTAACAATATCTGTGCTTTCCCGTTCATTTAATGCTAAATATTTGATTTCTTGTATGGGTTTGAGTACTCGATTTCGTGTTGCAGCAAGACCTAGACTAACCCAAATGATTCCTCTTGACTTTGAATATAATCTTGCAGAGGACAACGGATCCGAGCATTCGTAGGCTCCAATGTCTCGATGGGACAGCATCTTCAAACTAAAGCTGTACAACTTCTTACCAAGACTCTTCTCATGGGAAATTTCTTCCCACATTTCTTTCAACTCTGTCTTTTCTGATTTTGTTATGTATGATGTTACATACCAAGCAACAGCAATGGAAGTATCCGCAACATACTGGATATCCATATTAGCATTCCACATCAACAAAATAACTGGATTATAATCATTAATATCATTTGATTGTTCACTTTTTGAATTGTAAGTATTTTTGGGAGATTTTCTAGTGATTGTATGTCTCACTGCTGACATGAAGCTGTTTACTCTTCCTTTGCATATTACTGGACGTGGAAAACCAAAACGACATTTGGTACAAAACTTTTCCTTCGACTTGTATTTCCATTGACAGTATTTGCCACATCGATGAGTTTGAAACCCTAACACTTGTTGCCTTAAGTGTTTTCTTCTCTTGTTTTTGGTATAGCATATGTAACATAGTCTTCAATAAAAGATAAAACAGTCTTATCCGAATCAGTTCCAAATGTGGGTGCATCCTTGATCCATAAAAGCATATGTCTTTGAGGAGCACCTCTAGCTTGATACTCCTTTCTCCAAATGAAATCAATAACTTCCCCAAGAGGAGGATTGGTTTTATTGCAGATAAAAGACATCATACCTTGAAACCTATGATTGAAATACCTGCATACATTTACAGGATCCAAGGAACACAATTCTCCAGGTGTCTTGAACTCAATGTTTTTAATATTTGAATTTGCTTCTCGAAGAAATTCAAGTAAATAATTCGATGCATTTTCAGCTTAGTGTAACAAACCACGTAGGTGTTCCTAAATTCCTTAACATGCATTTAAGTTCTCCATGACGACGATACCAATACTCATTAACCACCTTCCATGCTCATGACAAGCTCAGCTCGTCATGAGGCACACTGGAGCTTTGCTAATGACAAGGTGAGCTCGTCATGAACAATGGGATTCAATAAATGTCAGCACAGGAGAAAAATACCTTTAGCATTGAAGGTGTTAATACCATGCTGACACTCCATCAAATTAATCAATTGAGATTCTAAATGATTATCTCTCTCATGTACTTTGTCCATGAGTTCCTGTGCAGAAACATTTTGAAGATGAACTCCTGTTTTTTATATGATCGTTGACTGCATATGAAAGTCCAGACAAGTCACTTTCAAACAAAAGACAAAATATATATGGGATACATTGAAATCTTGGATCTTCAGAGTTCAATCTGGTTGTCTGATATTCTGATGCGGGAATTTGTACTGATCGTTCATCATATCGTCCACCTTTTCCAGTGAGGAAGAGCTGTGGAAAACAACGAGCTTCCAAACTTTTTTCCCAAACACACATGGGATTCCCCTCTGCTTTCTTCATTTGGAATAATTCAATAGTATTTCCTATCACATTTTTGGAATGTAAAGGATGTACAATATAAAGTTCATACATTTCTTCATTTTTGGACATGTCCACTTTTTCAATTTGGTACTACCTGGGTAATTAGAGGAGTGAATCAGTACTGTGAAGGTTAGGGGACAGCATGGATAGTGCACATTTGATTGTAACACTGCATATCTTAATGTATCAGTCATTATACAAGTACATGGATAGTAACTGGATCCTTAGAGTGCTTGAAGTTGAAAGCATGGTGAATTCATAAGTGCTCGGGTTTTGGTGCAGTAATTATATAAGGACATGCTACTGGCTGCAAGATTAGAGGAGTGCGGAGAGTGACAGTGTCATTGCTGGACTACGTGGGTACTACCTGGGTAATTGGAGGAGTGAATCAGTACTGTGAATGTGGTTAGGGGACAGCATGGATAGTGCACATTTGATTGTAACACTGCACATCTTAATGCCTCGTTGATTTTACAAGTACTTGGATAGTCCCTGGAATTCTTCCTTTTGGCCCCTCACTCTTGGTTCTCCTCCCCTTCCGTCCTCTACGGTTAAGACACTGGGTATTAAGATTAACAACCAGCTCACTCTTCACTCACAGGTTGGTGCTGTTGTTTCTTCCTGTTTTCTGATGCTTCGAACTATTCGCTCTGTCTCCCGCTTCTTTTCCCCTTTGGCACTTAAACTTATTATGTCTGCCTTGGTCATCTCCCGGCTAGACTATGCCAATGCCCTGTACAACGGCATTCCGGCATATAGTCTACGCAAACTTCAGCTTGTGCAGAACCAAGCAGCCCGGTTGGTGTATGGTCTTCCCCGGTGCCACCATTCCACACCATTATTGAAGGAACTGCATTGGTTGCCTGTTCGGCAAAGATCGCTTTTTAAGACTGGATGCATGGTCTTTCAGGCACGACAGGGAACGGCCCCAGCTTTTATCTCTTCCCTTTTAACTAACTATGTCCCCGCCAGACATCTTCGTTCATCCGATCGATCCCTCTTGCAGGTTCCTCGGTTCACTAGGAAAAAATGGGGAGGTTCCAACTTCTCCATTTTGGCTCCTGTATTTTGGAACTCCCTGCCTGATCATCTCAGGGCCTCAAAACAATACTCCCTCTTCCGTAAGGGACTGAAAACTTTTTTGTTTGCTCAGGCCTTTCCACTCTAATGATCCTTCCTTTTCTGCCTGCATGCCGTCAAAAGCGCCAAGAAACCGTAATGGTGTAAGATGCGCTATATAAACTTTTTAAATTCAAATTCAAATTCATAGTGACTGGATACGTAGAGTGCTGCAAATTGACAGCACAGTGAATTTACAAGTGCTTGGGTTTTTGCACAGTGATTAGATAAGGACTTGCTACTGACTGCATGATCACAGGAGTGCACAGAGAGTGACAGTATGATTGCTGCACTTCATGTTCAGTACCTGGGTAATTGGAGGAGTGAATCAGTACTGTGAAGGTGGTTAGGGGACAGCATGGATAGTGCACACTTGATTGTAGCACTACATGTCTTAATGCCTGACTCATTGTACAAGTACATGGATAGTGACTGGATAATTAGAGTGCTGCAAGTTGACAGCATGGTGAATTTATAAGTGCTTAGGTTTTGACACATTGATTACATAAGGACATGGTACTGCATGGATAATTGATTAGAGGAGTGCACAGAGCGTGACAGTGTGATTGCTGGACTGCATTGGTACTACCTGGGTAATTGGAGGAATGAATCAGTAGTGTGAAGGTGGTTAGGGGACAGCATGAATAGTGCACATTTGATTGTAGCACTACATGTCTTAATGCCTGAGTCATTGTACAAGTACATGGACAGTGACTGGATTCTTAGAGTGCTGCAAGTTGATAGCATGGTTAATTTATAAGTGCTTAGGTTTTGGCACAGTGATTACATAAGGACATGCTAATGGATGCATGATTAGAGGACTGGACAGAGAGTGACAGTTTGATTGCTGCACTTCATGTGTACTACCTGGGTAATTGGAGGAGTGAATCAGTGCTGTGAAGGTGATTAGGGGACAGAATGAATAGTGCACATTTGATTGTAACACTGCATGTCTTAATGCCTCAGTCATTATACAAGTACATGGATATTGACTGGATACTTAAAGTGCTGCAAGTTGACATCATGGTGAATTTATAAGTGCTTGGGTTTTGGGGCAGTGATTACATAAAGATATGCTACTGGCTGCATGATTAAAGCAGTGCACAGACAGTGACAATGTGATTGCTGGAGTGCATGGGTACTACCTGGGTAATTGGAGGTGTGAATCGGTACTGTGTAGGTGGTTAGGGGACAGCATGGTTAGTGCGTGAGTCATTGCATGAATGCATAGGTAGTGCTTGCATACTAACTGGGTGATTGCACAATATAGAATCAGTAAATCATATCTCATGTACTTATAAAATCACATATTCACTACCCTTGCCCTCCTGTAATCAGTCAAGCACCTCTCAATAATTCAGTAAATATACATACAACTATATAAATACCATCTGAACACATATATGAATAATTACATACTATCTAGTTGAGTAGAGTGGTACAACATGCTACAGAGGGTAATATATGGTGATTTATTTTTCAGTTACATCTTGAAGATTCAATCTACAAATATGCGTTATCATTAAACTATACCTCTCAAAAGACTTAAGAAAGAAGAGCAATTAACAACACATTTAACAATCATTTAAAAAAACACATATTTCAGCTTTGTATCTAAAATTATCTGGCATCATTCAACTATACCTTTACTTAGACTACAAAAAGAAACCAAATTAACTGCACCTTATTTCACCATTCTATCTTTAATTATATGTCATAATTTAACTTTACCTTCTGCACAAACTAATAACAGAAACTGAATTATTAACACCTTATATGATCATCGTTCAAACAGCACATATGTGCTACATTTTACCAAACTAACTAGAAGTATGCAGTGTCATTAAACTATACCTTTGTAGAAAGAAGAAATATTGATGCCTAATAAACTGCACCTTATATGAACATCTTTGATAATACACATTTGTAGTGCATGTTCAACCAACTATCAAAAAATAAGAAGCGTCATTCAGCTATACCTTTGAACAGACTTAAACATATATATATTACTGTACATACTCTTTTCTCAAACAAACTTCAAGTACAATACAAATAATCCCAATATACATCTCTACATTTAATAATATATTTCAAACACAGTTTTAGAATAATGTCAAATCTATTGTAAATAAACTTCAAAAATATATAACACCTTTTAAATAAATCTGTTGAATGAAAAATCTCGCACTCAGACAGGATTTTCTTTTACACACAGAGAATGTAGTTCACCACGCTCTCCAAGGTAAAACCAGTAATGGCAAGATGTCCCTTTATTGTTCCATACAAATACACATAAGCAACAAATCACATTGCTTCCCAGAGATTTTCAAATTGAAAAACACATTTCCATTGGTCATACATAATAACACTTTTCAACTGACTTCTTCACCCCTTCTACTTAAGGCCAGTTTCCATAGACACAGCTCATGCATCATTCAACTTAACTATCAGGTCAAAAGTTCACCACAGAATGTTTCAAATAGGAACTGCAAGTGTGGTTGCTTTTGCAAAACATGCCCTTATCCTTTATGCTGTACCTTTCAAAATGTTTTTACTAACCAATAAGAAACATGCTTTTTAAACAAAGTGAAACGCACCCTATTTTTGAATGTATAATCTTCTTAAACAGCAAATCAAATCTCTACTTTCTTAAAAACAGCATCTTCTCCACCATTTTAGATATCTCTCATTCTACAAACTGACTACCTCAGTTACAGATCTCTTTTCATTACCTACAGAGATCCCTTCAAGATGCTTTCAGTGTGGATTGTTGGGCACAGCTATGTATTCTGTTACAAAAGGTATGCTGAAAGCTGAGGTATTAACAAAGATCTAGCTTTACAAAATGTAGACATTAAATGGATTGGACAGAGAGGATTAAAGTGGCACAATATGATGCCTTTGGTTAAAACCTTTTTGCATCTCCAACCTCCTGACCTCATGATTGTGCACTGTGGTGGCAATGACCTAGGCACATTGACTGAGGTAAATCTGGAAATGCTTATGAAGGAATCCTTTGCAGAATTGATGTTGCTTTTTCCCAAAACTGACTTTGTATACTCTAACTTATGTCAAAGACAGAAATAGAAGTGGTCCAATAAATTTTGGCCACAGATTGAGAAAGCTAGAAAATTTCAATAAAGCTGTTTCTGCTTACCTCAGAGACCATAGAATGGGCTCTATACATAACAACAATCTATGTTTCCATATGGAGGGCATCTACAGGAGTGACGGAGTACACTTCACTGATGAAGGGAACAGAGTGTTTCCCAACAACCTAAAGCTCTGCATCTGCACTTACATGTAGCTGCAAGCAACTCATAATAAACACAAGGGCTCTTTTTAGAGACACCCAAAACCCAACATATAGCCTAGGTTTATATAAAATAATATTTTTTTCGCTTGGAGTCGCGCTCCCAGCGCCACATAGAGCTGCACACCCATCATGTTTATCCCAGGGTGCTTCCCTGGGAGCCGCGCACCCCTCGCGTTCACACTAGGGGGCCGTGCTGAGCGCCGCACACCCCTTCACGTTCACACCAGGGAGCCGCGCTGAGTGCCGCGCTAGGGTCGCTACTCCAATTTATTTATTTTTAAACCGTCCACTTTCATTAATTTACATTCGCCCTGGGGACCCCATCCCCAAAGGCTTGGCCTGTCCGTTGGGGAACGTGGGGGAGCCCCAATGCCCCCACGGTCCCGCCAGCTCCCCACCTTCTGCGGGAGCCGGCATTGCTTTTCCACACGGGGAGCTGCTAACAAGCAGCTCCCCGTGTGGAAAAGCAATAGCCTTTGGATTTTGGAAGAGAGAGCAGGTTTCCTGCTCTCGCTTACAAAATCCAAAGCAAATTTGTCCACCCTGCCATAGCAAACAGCAGTGTCCCGGGGCGGGCACCCCGGGACACTGCAGGATCCGGTGGGTGGCGGGCCCCAGAACCATCGAGGGCTCAAGGAGGGGGGCCGAGCCGCTCCCTCTCATCTAGTATAAAGGTTTGTTGTCCCCTATATATAATTAGTGCCCCGGAGAGGTGGCGGTCCCTGGGGTGTGTGGGGGGCTACAGCCCCCCCACAGTTTTAATTAATAAAAAAAGGAAGCCCCGGGGGGAGGTGGTCCCTCTGCTGCGGGGGGCCGTCTGCCCCATGAATATTTGAGAAAAGCCCTGGGGTGGCAGTGCCTGGGTCTTGGGGAGCCCTTGGAAGCCCCCCACAAATTAAACAAGCCCCGGGGATGGCGGTCCCCAGTGGCGGCGGGGGCCCCCACTAATATTTTCAATTAATTCAAGCGTGAGAGCCCGCGCTTTCTTTTTTTACCCTCTTACGTTCAAGACAGGTGCTGATCTGAGTGAACAATTAGTTTTGAAAATTTCGTCAAGATTCGTCAAACGGCGCCAAAGTTATTGGCAAATCAAAAAAAGCTTTTCCTATGGAAACTGGATTCTAACGATTACTACTTACTGGCTACCGCCAGTAGATGATATATATATATGATTTACTGTTTCAGCCCAAAGGGTGATATGCATGAAACACCGTGGTAACTTATTATCAATACAAATTAATTTGTAATAGCAGGAATGTCCTTGTTAGTGATGAAATGCATCTCATTTTTGATATTGTGTATCAAAGGCCGTGCTCTTTGCAAAAGCTAGCAGCATTCAAAATTTAAAAATTGGAAAGGACCCAGTTAGCCACTTGGATTTTCAAAGATTTTAAAGGAATCAGAATTAAATAATAAGTTATGTTATGACCTGATAAAATCATGTTCCATTTTGAATTATTTCATAAATTTTGCACTGCACTTTTTTGGGAAAAGCATTTGAAAATATAACAAACTTGAAGTGTCTTTTTAGTGTCTATACTCGCGTACATAAAATCTTGTGTGAATAAATGGTAAACTAGGATGCAATGACACCATGTGAGCAAGGTGGCAGTGACCACCGAAACACGTTGTTTTTTCTGTTACGCTTAAAATAAAGTAACATTGTAACCAGTTTCAGCTGTGTCGGTGCCTGCTTACGGAGTCTTAGGGAAGAGAGAAGCAGGATTGGAAGTGGATATAACTGCCAGTAGGTAGTTATAGTTAGGACCTAGTTACTTTAGGAAAATCACAACATTCTATTCCCAATAACTTTTGCGCTAATTGACGAATCTTCACACATTTTTTAAAACTTATGGCCCGCTACGGTCCGCTCCTATCTTGAAAGTTCCAGGTTGATTCTGCAAGCAGGGGCAGAGAAAAAAGGAGGGTCCCAAAATGTGTTTTCTCAATACATGTTTCCATAGGAATCTTTAGACATGGCTACAGCCCGAACTGCTGAACGGAATTACACCAAATTTGGCAAAAATTTAGCCCTTGGTTCAGAAAGAGCCCTTTTTGTTAAATGGTGTAAATCCATTTAGTAGTTGTTGTATTAATGGAAAAATAAATATATATATCTGGGCGGAGCCTAACCTCACATCTCATCATGAGATCCGATTGGCTGTCAGCACTTCATCCAAGAAGTGTTGGCAGCCATCTTGGGACCAATACACATGATAGCACCTCATTAAAAAGCATTGCAGTTCATAGAAGGTTTTAAGACTTTAGTTACATTATAAATCATTTTGTTGATGGTACCATACTCATTTTAGGAATTGTGGTGTGTTCTAAGGTGATTTTACCATGTGAAAAAGCCTTCTGCTGGGATATCATGAATCATGTTTGAGAGAAAACTATTTTCTCATGCTTTTCCCACAGAGGTTTGGAAGGTGATCTGTAAGCTAAACTGAGAGCATATTTTCTGTAAATTCACATTATCTTTCTCAGTCATGTGAGAATGAAGTCTGACATTCTCAGTAAACCATGTACATACGACAAGGGCACAAACTGTCAGTTGATTCCTTTGTGTTCTACTGCAGCTTCCCAGAGTGTTCTAAAGAACAACTCGAGCGCTAACAGTCCTACTTATGACAAATGTATGGCACATCTGAAGCCATCTTGATTGGAATAAAGTGGTAACTTTTAAAACATTTAATTTAAAAAGGAACAAAATGAGGGGGTTAATGTTGCCATAGAAAGTATGATTAGTGCTGCAGAAAGAAAAATTAGGGCACATTTTTTGTGACTTCTCAAATCCTCTTCTATTTCATTAAAAAAATTCTGACATGCAGACTGAAACATGCACTTTCAATACCAGCTGCAGACTTCCCTGGTGAGCAGTAGCTTTACTACAGTGATCTAATAAGCAACTAGAGTGCTAACATTCTGAATTTATGGCAAATGTGTGACACATCTGAATGCCTTCTTGATGGAATCAAAGTAAAAAACAAAGTATTACCTACTGAGGTGACTGTAGTAAATGAGGAAATTAGGAAACTTCATAACAAATAAGTCTCCCAAGATGGCCACCAGAGACGAAAGAGACCAAATGTAGCACAAATATCACCCAGATGTAGCCCAAGAAAAGCCCAATGACAGAATGTCCCAGAGTGTTCTAAAGAACAACTAGAGAGCTAACAGTCTTACTTATGTAGCAGAGAGAGTAGTAGAGAGTGAGTAGTAGAGAGATAGTGTAGTAGAGAGTAGTACAGAGTGAGTAGTAGAGATTGAGTAGTAGAGATTGAGTAGTAGAGCTAGAGCAGTAGAGAGAAAGTAGTAGAGAGTAGTAGAGAGTTAGTAGTAGCGAGTGAGTAGTAGGTAGTGAGTAGTAGAGTGATAGAGAGTAGTAGTAAGTGGAGTAGTAGAGAGTGAGTAGTAGAGAGTGAGTAGTAGAGAGTAAGTAGTAGAGAGAGTAGTAGAGGCTAGTAGTAGAGAGTAGTAGTAGAGAGAGAGTAGTAGAGAGAAAGTAGTAGAGAGTAAGTAGTAGAGAGTAGTAGAGAGGGAGTAGTGGAGAGTAGTAGAGAGTGAGTAGTAGAGAGTGAGTAGTAGAGAGTGAGGGGTAGAGAGTGAGGGGTAGAGAGTGAGGGGTAGAGAGTGAGTAGTAGAGAGTGAGTAGTAGAGTGAGTAGTAGAGTAATAGTAGTAGAGTAATAGAGAGTAGTAGACAGTGAGTAGTAGAGAGTAGTATCAAGTAAGTAGTAGAGAGAGTAGTGGAGAGTGAATAGTAGAGAATAGTAGAGAGTGACTAGTAGAGGTTGAGTAGTAGAGAGTAGTAGAGAGTGAGTAGTAGAAAGTAGTTGAAAGTGAGTAGTAGAGAGTGGTAGAAAGTGAGTAGTAGAAAGTGAGTAGTAGAAAGTGAGTAGTAGAATGTGAGTAGTAGAGAGAGAGTAGTAGAGAGAGAGTAGTAGAGAGAGAGTAGTAGAGAGAGAGTGGTAGAGAGTGAGTAGTAGAGAGTGAGTAGTAGAGAGTAAGTAGTAGAGAGTAAGTAGTAGAGAGTAGTAGAGAGAGAGTAGTAGAGAGTGAGTAGTAGAGAGTGAGTAGTAGAGAATGAGTAGTAGAGAGTGAGTGGTAGAGAGTAGTAGAAGAGAGTGAGTAGAAGAGAGTGAGTAGTAGAGAGTAGTAGTAGTAGTAGAGAGTGGTAGAGAGTGAATAGTAGAGAGTAGTAGCACGTAAGTAGTAGAGAAAGTGGTGGAGAGTGAATAGTAGAGAATAGTAGAGAGTGATTAGTAGAGAGTGAGTAGTAGAGAGTAGTAGAGAGAGTAGTAGAGGGTGAGTAGTAGTAGTAGTAGAGCGTGGTTGAGAGTGAATAGTAGAGAGTAGTAGCACGTAAGTAGTAGAGAGAGTAGTGGAGAGTGAATAGGAGAGAGTTGTAGTAGAGAGTGAGTAGTAGAGAGTGAGTAGTAGAGAGTGAGTAGTAGAGAGTGAGAAGTAGAGAGTAGTAGTAGAGAGTGAGTAGTAGAGAGAGAGTAGTAGAGAGTAAGTAGTAGAGAGTAGTAGAGAGTGAGTAGAGAGAGTAGTATCAAGTAAGTAGTAGAGAGAGTAGTGGAGAGTGAATAGTAGAGAATAGTAGAGAGTGAGTAGTAGAGAGTGACTAGTAGAGGTTGAGTAGTAGAGAGTAGTAGAGGGTGAGTAGTAGAGAGTAGTAGAGAGTGAGCAGTAGAAAGTAGTAGAAAGTGAGTAGTAGAGAGTGGTAGAAAGTGAGTAGTAGAGAGTGAGTAGTAGAATGTGAGTAGTAGAGAGAGTAGTAGAGAGTAGTAGTAGAGAGTGAGTAGTAGAGAGAGAGTAGTAGAGAGAGAGTAGTAGAGAGTAAGTAGTAGAGAGTAGTAGAGAGTGAGTAGAGAGAGTAGTATCAAGTAAGTAGTAGAGAGAGTAGTGGAGAGTGAATAGTAGAGAATAGTAGAGAGTGAGTAGTAGAGAGTGACTAGTAGAGGTTGAGTAGTAGAGAGTAGTAGAGGGTGAGTAGTAGAGAGTAGTAGAGAGTGAGCAGTAGAAAGTAGTAGAAAGTGAGTAGTAGAGAGTGGTAGAAAGTGAGTAGTAGAGAGTGAGTAGTAGAATGTGAGTAGTAGAGAGAGAGTAGTAGAGAGAGAGTAGTAGAGAGAGAGTAGTAGAGAGTGAGTAGTAGAGAGTGAGTAGTAGAGAGTAAGTAGTAGAGAGAGAGTAGTAGAGAGTGAGTAGTAGAGAGTGAGTGGTAGAGAGTAGTAGAAGAGAGTGAGTAGAAGAGAGTGAGTAGTAGAGAGTAGTATTAGTGGAGAGTATTAGAGAGTGAATAGTAGAGAGTAGTAGCAAGTAAGTAGTAGAGACAGTAGTGGAGAGTGAATAGTAGAGAATAGTAGAGAGTGAGTAGTAGAGAGTGAGTAGTAGAGAGTAGTAGAAAGTGAGTATTAGAGAGTGAGTAGTAGTGAGTAGTAGAGAGAGAGTAGTAGAGAGTAGTCAGTCAGTGTCAGTCAGTCAGTGTCAGTCAGTCAGTGTCAGTCAGTCAGTGTCAGTAACTCAGTGTCAGTCAGTCAGTGTCAGTCAGTCAGTGTCAGTCAGTCAGTGTCAGTCAGTCAGTGTCAGTCAGTCAGTGTCAGTCAGTCAGTGTCAGTCAGTCAGTGTCAGTCAGTCAGTGTCAGTCAATCAGTGTAGAGAGGTAGAGGTAGGGAGGTAGAGAGTAGTAGAGAGAGAGGTAGAGAGTGAGTAGTAGAGAGTAGTCACTCAGTGTCAGTCACTGTCAGTCAGTCAGTCAGTCACCGTCAGTCAGTCAGAGTCAGTCAATCAGTGTTAGTCAGTGTCAGTCAGGCAGTGTCAGTCAATCAGAGTAGAGAGGTAGAGAGTAGTAGAGAGAGAGGTAGAGAGGGGTTGAAAGAGGTAGAGAGTAATAGAGTAGAGAGTGAGTAGTAGAGAGTGAGTAGTAGAGAGAGTGAGTAGTAGAGAGAGTGAGTAGTAGAGAGAGTGAGTAGTAGAGAGTGAGTAGTAGAGAGTGAGTAGTAGAGAGAGTGAGTAGTAGAGAGAGTGAGTAGTAGAGAGTAAGTAGTAGTAGAGAGTAAGTAGTAGTAGAGAGTAGGTTGTAGAGAGTAGGTAGTAGAGAGTGAGTAGTAGAGAGTGAGTAGTAAAGAGTGAGTAGCAGAGAGAGTAGCAGAGAGAGTAGCAGAGAGAGTAGCAGAGAGTGAGTAGTAGAGAGTGAGTAGTAGAGAGTGAGTAGCAGAGAGTGAGTAGCAGAGTGAGAGTAGCAGAGAGTGAGTAGCAGAGAGTGAGTAGCGGAGAGTGAGTAGTAGAGAATGAGTAGTAGAGAGTAGTAGAGAGTGAGTAGTAGAGAGTAGTAGAGAGTGAGTAGTAGAGAGGAGTAGAGATTAGCAGAGAGTGAGTAGCAGAGGGTGAGTAGCAGAGAGTGAGTAGTAGAGAGAGTGAGTAGTAGAGAGAGTGAGTAGTGGAGAGAGTGAGTAGTGGAGAGAGTGAGTAGTGGAGAGTGAGTAGTGGAGAGTGAGTAGTAGGGAGAGTGAGTAGTAGGGAGAGTGAGTAGTAGGGAGAGTGAGTAGTGGAGAGTGAGTGAGTAGTAGAGAGTGAGTAGTAGTGAGTGAGTAGTGGAGAGTGAGTAGTGGAGAGTAGTGGAGAGTGAGTTGTATAATAGAGTGAGTAGTAGAGTGAGTAGTAGAGAGTAGTAGAGAGTTGTAGAGAGTGTAGTAGAGTGTAGTAGAGACTGAGTAGTAGAGAGTGAGTAGTAGAGAGTGAGTAGTAGAGTAGTAGAGAGTAGTCAGTCAGTGTCAGTCGGTCAGTGACAGTCAAGGTCAGTCAGTCAGTCAGTCAGTCTCAGTCAGTCAGTGCCAGTCAATCAGTGTCAGTCAGTGTCTGTCAGTGTCTGTCAGTGTCAGTCAGTCAGTGTCAGCGAGAGCAGCTCTGCTGACTTCGTTCTCTGGCTCTAAAGCAGCTCTGCTGACCTGGTTCTCTCCCTCTAAAGCAGCTCTGCTGACCTGGTTTCTCTGGCTCTACAGCAGCTCTGCTGGCCTGGTTCTCTGGCCCTAGAGCAGGTCTGCTGGCCTAGTTCTTAGGCTCTAGAGCAGCTCTGCTGACCTGGTTCTCTGGCTCTACAACAGCTCTGCTGACCTGGTTCTCTGGCTCTAGAGCAGCTCTGCTGACTTGGTCCCTTGGTTCTAAAGCAGCTCTGCTGACCTCGTTCTATCCCTCTAAAGCAGCTCTGCTGACATGGCTCTCTCGCTCTAAAGCAGCTCTACTGGCCTGGTTTCTCTGGCTCTACAGCAGCTCTGCTGACCTGGTTCTGTGGCTCTAGAGCAGCTCTGCTGACTTGGTTCTTAGGTTCTAGAGCAGCTCTGCTCCAGAGCAGCTCTGCTGACCTGGTTCTCTCCCTCTAAAGCAGCTCTACTGACATGGGTCTCTTGCTCTACAGCAGCTCTACTGGCCTGGTTTCTCCGGCTCTACAGCAGCTCTGCTGACCCGGTTCTCTGGCTCTAGAGCAACTCTGCTGACCTGGTTCTCCGGCTCTAAAACAGCTCTGCTGACCTGGTTCTCTCCCATTAAAGCAGCCCTGCTGACCTGGTTTCTCTGGCTCTAGAGCAGCTCTGCTGACCTGGTTCTCTCCCTCTAAAGTAGCTCTGCTGACATGGTTCCCTCCCTCTATAGCAGCTCTGCTGACATGGTTCTCTCCCTCTAAAGCAGCTCTGCTGACCTGGTTCTCTGGCTCTAAAGCAGCTCTGCTGACCTGGTTCTCTGGCTCTAAAGCAGCTCTGCCGACCTGGTTATATGGCTCTAAAGCAGCTTTGCTGAGCTGGTTCTCTGGCACTAGAGCAGCTCTGCTGACCTGGCTCTCTGACTCTAAAGCAGCTCTGCTGACCTGGTTCTCTCCCTCTGAAGAGCTCTGCTGACCTGGTGCTCTGGCTCTAAAGCAGTTCTGCTGACCTAGTTCTCTGCCGCTAGAGCATCTCTGCTGACCTGGTTCCATGGCTCTAAAGCAGCTCTGCTGACCTGGTTATCTGGCTCTAAAGCAGTTCTGCTGACCTGATTCTTTCCCTCTAAAGCAGCTGTGCTGACCTGGTTTCTCTGGCTCTACAGCAGCTCTGCTGACCTGGTTCTCAGCCTCTAGAGCAGCTCTGCTGACCTGGGTCTCTGGCTCTAGAGCAGTTCTGCTGACCTGGGTCTCTGGTTCTATAGCAGCTCTGCTGACCTGCTTCTTAGGCTCTAGAGCAGCTCTGCTGACGGCTCTGTAGACCTGGTTTCTCTGGCTCTACACCTGCTCTGCTGACCTGGTTCTCTGCGCTCACGATGCATGCACCCGACTTCGCGGAAATATATTTAAAAATAATATGAGTTTATTATATGTACAAATATATTATTTTTATGAATATCTTAGATAATCTCTTTCCCTAATATGTATATTAAAGACACAATCTTGGAACATAATTTTTTTTTGCGCAAGTTGCGCACCCAGCACGCCCCAGCACGTATATGACGTCACGCTGGACCCGCCACCGCTCAAGCGTCTCATACCGCAATGAACATGTGTTGCAAATGCGTGGGAGCAGGAGTCACGGACTGGTCGCATACCAGTCGCGCACATCACATAATATCAAATATATCTGATGTAACTGAAATACACGCAGCCATCGCACACCGTACGTGGATCCTTCACGACTTTTCATAAATGGCGGCTAGCATTCGCGCACCCACCGTGATGTGTACGTTTGAGTGCATGACTCCGAAAAAAATTGGGAATTAAAAAAAAAAAAAGAAAATAATATATAAATATATCAAAATAAAAAATGAAAACAAAACAATAATCAATATTTCAGTTCGAATTTTGTTTTGTAATTTTCAGAAAAATATATAATATTTAATGAATAAAATATTTATAAATAAGCATTTAAAAAAGCTTTGAAATTCACTGAAAAAACTATAGGTTTCAAAGACGTTATAGTTAGAAATGAGCATTTAAAAAATCTTAGAAATTCACAGAAAAAAACATAGGTTTCAAGGGTGTTATAGTTAGCTGGCCATTTCACTCGTACAAAACCATAGAAATTCCTCCGTTATAGGTAGTTCTGCTAACTATAACTCGCGCGCCTGCAATGCTTTGCTGATGATGTCACATATTACATCATTCATGACATGGTCAGTGACATCACTGATGACATCTCAAATGACATTACTGATGACATCACTGATGACATCATCCATGTGACAATCTGATACACCTCATCATATTATAGTATAACCTTTCAACACTCACTGTAAAATACAGAGTACCATATTTGAAACCATTGACAGACCAATACCAGTTACTACATAGACACTCACTGATTCCTACGTTTACACACACAACTACCCATTCAACAATAGAATCATTTATACATGCAGTCACTAATTAATAGAACACTATCAAAATGCATTCATACACATATTTAGACATTGACACATCAGCAGTCATCTTAGTCGGTTATGCAGTCATCCTACTCACTCATGTAAAAAATTATTCACACTTACATTTACTCAGACAATTATACAAACAACACCTCATTTATTCAAACACATAGTAACTCATAATTAATATGTTAAAAAAATACCATTACAATTATACACTCATTCATATAGTTACTCCCACAATCACTGACTCTTACATATACATATTTATATTCACCAACTCTCACATACAGTGCCTGTTATATTTTTACTTTGTTGAAGATGTACAACTAAAACATATATTCGCTCACCTCATTTATTCAAACACATGGTAAC
Source organism: Lissotriton helveticus (assembly GCF_964261635.1). NCBI lineage: Eukaryota > Metazoa > Chordata > Amphibia > Caudata > Salamandridae > Lissotriton > Lissotriton helveticus. The sequence goes on from NC_136061.1 coordinate 322,223,915, forward strand.
TCAGTTAATATGTCACAAAATCACCATTACAATTATATACTCATTCATATAGTTACTCACAATCACTGACTCTTACATATACTTATTTATATTCACCAACTCTCACATACAATGCCTTTAATTTTTTTACTTTGTTGAAGATGTACAACTAAAACTTATATTTGTTCCCCAACAACCAAATTAATACACTCAGTTACCCAAACAACGGTTTCCACATGCACTATTAAACCTATACACCTATTCAATCAACCATTCACACATCCCATCCAACCACGCACAAACTCAGTGTTCCATATAAATACTCACCCAACTAATCAATAACTAATATACACACTCATGTAGTTAGTGACCAACTGATGTAGCATGTTATACAACAACAGAAACAGTGATGCACACATTCATATAGTTTAGTTACTAATCCATGTATTAAGTGAGACACGTTTACTCACTTAAACAGACAGTCAGACAGCTACTAAATCCTCCATCCAGACAGTTATATATCAACTCAATCCTCAATACAGATTGGTGTATGTAATACATATTTAAATTTCAAACTAAACCACATTCACTGGATGATGTCATCAATATCATTTGAGAAGTCATCAGTGATGTCACTGACCATGTCATGAATGATGCAATATGTGACACCTTCAGCAGTGCATTGCAGGCGCGCGAGTTAAAGTTAGCAGAACTAACTATAACGGAGGAATTTTTATGGTTTTGTACGAGTGAAATGGCCAGCTAACTATAACACCCCTGAAACCTATGTTTTTTTCTGTGAATTTGTAAGGTTTTTTAAATGCAAATTTCTAACTATAACGTCTCTGAAACCTATGTTTTTTTCAGTGAATATATATATATATATATATATATATATATAGGAGAAATTAAGCAGCAAGGAAATTAACAAATCTTGGGAATTAATAACATTAAAACAATATCTAGAGGTTCAGAGAGTCCCGAGGGGCCTGCAAATTATGTTGATGCCAAATCATCAAGACACGACGAATGAATTATTACAAGATTGGGGTGAGCATGTTTTAGCTTCATCACTGGGACTGATAGAGATACTAGTGAAACCTATTGAAATAGCACTGAATAAAATCAAAGAAGAATTGCAAGAATTAGAAAAAGAGCTAAATACCTTGAAATTAAACCCGGAAATGACTAAATTTAAAGATGACATTGCAAGCCAGATTGAAAAACATGAAGAGACAGTACGACAAAGAAAACACACGAAATTCGTGCGAGACACAATTGACTACGCGGAAGGCAAAATATTTACCTTTGCCCGTAAGTTTGACCCCTTTAGAAATCAATTACCTCTGAGTACATCAACAAGTACCTCTAGCAGTTTCTCGTCATTGGCATCCACAGATCGCAGTGATACTGAAGGAACAGAAGATGGAAATAAGCAGTCTTTTTTAGGCGATCTGCGCCTGGTTTTGCAGCAAAAACAGTAGGAACAAAACCGCGAAACGCAGCAACAATACCAACGAGGAAGAGCAAGAGGGCGCCAATAGCAAAGAAGAAACTACAACGCAGAGGACGGAGAGCCAAGCACATCAACGGACCGATTAGGGGCAATGACCAAGAGTATGAGGCAGAGGAAGGAGAAGCCTTAAATGAATTGCAAGTAGTCAATTTGTCATCAAGGATAATGACGGATGCAGAGACATCTTTACTGAAAAAGGGAATCAACTTCAGCCCTATTCAAAAAATGGACTTAGCTCAAACCAGAATAGACATATATCTATATGTCAGAAAACTGAAGCTGGCCAAATTCTTTGCTGAAAACAAATATAAAGGTAAAAAGGAAACTGTCATCAGCATGACAGAATCAACGTTAAAAGCAAAAGAAGCAGATGCATATCTGACTGTACTAAATCTGAACACCTTAGAAAATGAAGAAATAACTTTAAACATCGCATGTCCGCAAATTGGAGCTGTATTGAGTGACAAACACCCCAAGTCAAAATTCTACCCTCAATTACAACCAGGTAATAAGGTGGATCTCTTTCAGGAAGCAATCACCCAGGACTTATATAAGCTCAAAGGAACAAATTACAAAGATAATTTGACTAAGCATGAGAGAGAAGCCTTAAAGATCCTAATGGAGGACAAAACGATTGAAATCAAAACCGCGGATAAAAGCGGTAATATCGTGATTTGGGCGAAAGAAGCATATGTCACGGAAGCTCACAGGCAGTTAAACAACACTGTCTATTATGAGCACTTACAAACAAACCCAACATCACGGATCAAAAGCGAATTGGACTACAAACTTCTTCAATGGAAAAGACTTAAGTTATTGGATGAGGAAGAAGTCAGATAATTGACAGTAGATCACCCAGTCATGGCCACCATCTACTTCCTCCCAAAAATCCATAAAGGAATGGACAATCCACCAGGGCGTCCAATTTTGTCAGCTAGAGGCTCCCTATTGGAACCAGTGTCAAACTACCTAGACTACTTTCTAAGACCTTTTGTGGAACAACTAAGCTCTTATATAAAGGATACCAGCCATATCCTGAAGAAACTGAAACTAATTGAGTGGAAAGAGTCATACCAAATGATCACAATGGATGTGGTCTCCCTGTATACGACAATTGAAAATGAGGCAGGATTACAAGCTAACAATTACTTTCTGCGAGAACGCAGCATCCACCTGAAAGAACACAATCAAATGCTTCATGACATGATGAGAATGTGCTTAACAGAGAACATATTCCTCTTCGGAGAAGAAATCTTCAGACAAAAGAGCGGCACTGCGATGGGCTTTTCTTTTAGTCCAAATTATGCATGCCTACTAATGGGATGGTGGGAGCAGGAAGTGGCCTGGGACAGAAAACATCACAAATTTGTGAAGAAAGTGATAAGTTGGACTAGATTCATTGACGATCTACTGATCATATGGAACGGGACCAAAGCTGAATTTCAAGAATACTTTGATATTCTCAATGTGAGTCTGAACAATTTAAAATTCACATTTGAAATGAGCAATCAAAGAATAATATTCCTGGACATTGAGATCTATGTCAGTGGCAATAAGCTCCAAACCACTCTTCACAGAAAGAGCACTGCAACAAACTCAACGTTGCTAGCCTCAAGCTTTCACCAAACATCCCTCAAAACAAGCATACCATACAGAGAATTTCTCTGGATACGGAGAATATGCAGTGAACAAACCGAATGGGAAAAACACAGCAAAACTGCTAAGAGGAGATTTCAGAAGAGAAATTATAGCAGAAATATCATCATGAAAGGTTGGACACGGGCCAATGACAAATCACAGGATGAGTGTTTAAAAGAGAAAGAAACCCTAAAAGTAACTGAAGACCTCATATCTGGAGGAGATATCAAATTAATTATGGATTACACACATGAATCAAAGGCCATAATGTCCACATTGCAAAAAAACTGGAAGATCTTAAAATTGGACAATACTTTATCAAAAATTGTGGGAAACAACCCAACGGTAACATACTGTAGAGCACGCAATTTAAAGGACCATTTAATCCACAGCCACTTTGGTACAAACCGAAAGGAAAGTTGGCTCCAAAAAAAAGGCTTTGCAAAATGTTTCAACTGTAAGGTCTGTCAAATAGCGAAACCAACCCAAGAGGTTCAAATGGCGAACAGCAAAAAACCTTGGTTAATCCGTGAGCTAATCACCTGCAAAAGCAAATATGTGGTTTACATCATAGAGTGCCCATGTGCATTAAGATATGTTGGGAGCACCACATGTGAACTTAAAAAAAGAATCCTTGAACATGTGCGTGCAACTAAAAACAAGGATAAAAGCAACGCAATTGCCAAGCACATGGAAGCAGCACATAAAAGTTATTGGACGACCCTCAAATTTTATGGGTGGAAATGTTGCACCCAAATGTGAGGGGTGGAGACAGGGAGAAAATTCTCCGCCCCAAGAAATCGCGACATATCATAAACACAAGGAGCATGACCCCCTTTGGACTGAATCAATCAGAGGAATTATGTATTCATTTATGAACAATAAAGTTTTGTGACAGAAAAAAAACATTAACTCATGGTCAATCAAGACCAACAGTGGATCACAAGATGGAAAAAGGGAAACAAAAATAAGCATCATGACAGGAGAAAATCCAGCTACAAAGACCAAATGCCAATAAATATTCATACACGAATAAAATATCGATGCAAAAAGTGATCTAGAGTTGTAGATGATTAGCAAACTCCAGCAAGTATTGCCAAACAAAGAAAAAAGAAAAAAAGACGTTGGCATAGTTTGATTTGGTTTGGTTATATAATTTGAATTACAAATGGTGGAACACACACGATAATATTTGGATTGTACAACAAGAATGAATATCATGCAGTAAAATGAAACACCTGTTTGACACTATTCACTCCAAAAAAGTGCTGATTCTCAACTAAGGAAGGACACATCACGAACAGTGGGGGTCACAAAACATTTGAATTTTAAAATGATTATTGTTTTTCTGTAGCAATACTCCCAAGATAATGAGAAATTTATGTCTGTTTAGTTAAGGCTGAATGTACTTCGTTTGGCCATTAAACTACATGTCCCAGAAAACCTTAGGTTAGAGGACATGCAGAGGAAATGACGTAACAGTACTCATGGTTAAAGGTTAACATTCAGATCGCAGCGCATTACCGTGAACAAGGCATTTGCAATGCCAAAACGCGTAGGAGATTGCCTTTGCGAGAAAACAAATAAAATACCATTAAGCAACCTGAATCGAGTGCGGCCCATTTTCCTGGGAGACCGGGGTGCTTTGCGACAATATTGAGCGGTCTTGGCTTTTGACCGCAGGAGCTACGCACCACAAAGGAGCGCCCCGTGGGCTGGGAAATCAAAAGCCACAATTGTTGGAATATATATATATATATATATATATATATATATATATATATATATATATATATATATATATATATGTGTGTGTGTGTGTGTGTGTATGTATATATATATATACATACACATACACATATATATATATAGGTTAGCACCAGCCAATAGAATAGTAAATAGCGTATTTTGCACATGTATCCAATCAATGGAAATATTGAATTGCACACGTTAATTTATTTGGAAAAGTAATTATTACTTGAATACTATGTAAATAGCTGTAAATATATGAAATGCTCTGTATATATTTTTTTATGATATAAGAGTTTATTTCTATTTTGTAAATATTTGCTCGGTGTGTCGGATATGAAAATGTATTTAAACATTTATTAATGAAATAGTTGGTATAAAGTTAAACCTGTATTCCAACAGTAAATGCATTACGCTGGTTATGGCTTAATGGACACTCCCCTATGAAAAGAACATCTAGCCAATCAAATTGTAGATTGTTGAATGCACGAGCACTTTAAATTCACGTAACTCTCAGTGCGCCATGTGACCAAGGCCTGTGTGTAGGCTGAAACGTTATGCTGCCGTGGCGTACTAAGCAATAAAAGAACTCACTTGCATCTGGGTCTTCCGTTTTTCCTCTTGTGTGATGGCTCTGGATTGCGGGTGCGTCGTTGAGAGGGTAACGAGTATGAAATATATATATATATATATATATATATATATATATATCTTTAAGGCAATATATTTCTTCAAGATTCAAGTTACTTTTTAATGATCTTTACATTGATGGCTTTTACAAGTCAGCACATTTTCACAGGCTTGTGTGAATCTCAGTTCAAATTCCCCCCAAAACTTTTACAGCCTTTTCCAAAACAGGCATTAGTTTTTAAATGGATGCAGCAGGGCGGAGGGATGTGCATCCCTGTATGTGGTCTCCCCCTGCGAACTCTGGCATGGTCATTTACGCAAGCTTCTTTTATTTAATTTCTGGCTTAGAAAGGGAAATGAGCAAACAGCACCATTTCAGAGTTTTGATTATAATGAAGCACAATTCACAGAGGCAGGATCTGACATCTTATGATCATGTTTACAAACTGATGCTGACTGGCTTTCTGAAGAGACTAGATTTTGCTGTTGTCAGTCTGTTACGGATGGTCCACGATGCAGGCATTCTGAGTGATCTCCATTTTTCATCACAGCTCTGCATGTTCTTTCCCATCAGAAAAGTCATATTATTATTTTACAATTGTATCCTATGTGATCTGAGGCCTAGTATCACACTGTGTTTTGATGTAAATGACATATAGCACTCCATTTTTTCATACACTGGGACAGGAACACCCACTGCGCCCCGACACCCGCCTCTACAACCCTGCAACGATGGGGAGATTGGGCACCAATTTAGGATCACAGCCTTCTCATTCAACACGAAATATGTCCCCAACCACTGAAGACCACCGAACAACAGCAGAATTCCCCTCCTAATCTCCACATGAGCAATTAATAATTTTTTAGAACACAGGGATTTATCTAGTCTCTAATTAACCCTTCTGCATGGTAGAGTTCAGGATTACCTTTCGCCAAGCTACTAAAGACAAATTAGTCTGATAAATATTTAAGCAAGTAATGAAGGGCGTGATGTACAATAATCCATTAGCGATGCCCTCTCTGCCAGTGCTCAGGGAATGCAGCAGTGCTAAAATGGTTGCTGTAAGGGCTAAAAACCCAATACGAAAGAAAGGCTTGCTGACCAGTGTGGGTGCTAAGCTCAAGACTACCGCAGGTTGAACAACCGTTTTGTAGGTAATGCATTATAGGTTTGCTCCCAAAGTTGTCAGCTAGCCACAACAAATTCAACAGCGAGTAAAATAGTAAATGCGCTAATGCGTTCACAGGCATGGCTGTAAATTCAAAGATATGGAACACGGAGGCTTCCTCTCACTTAAGTACCAACTTATCTTTCCTGGGAGCGATCAAAACACTAATCTCGGGTGTTTGTTATCCAATGAACTTTCTTGCTATGGCGAGTCCCTTGAGCAGCACATAGCTTCCCCAACCAGTAGTGTGCCTGGAGGTGCATTTGCAGAGTGGTGGGGAAAGGGGTGTGGCCTCTGAAGACCTCTCAGCAATCCCCCTGTGTGGGCTTACTAGAGGTTAATAATACACACAAAAGATAACCGGATGGTATCCTAACTAGAATGTGAATATGAATTTGTCTAAAAAAAGAATTTGCTTTTTAAAGACGTGAACCCTCACTCACCCATGGGAGACATGCTTCATCATTGGGTTCCCTCTTGCACACAGTGCCCGCAAGGTGCACAGTGTGGGCTACAACTTTCCCTCAGGAGAGGAGCGTGAGGTGTTTTACACTCCAATGTTTTAAGTGAGCGAGGGGCAGAGTGCAAAAATATCAACATTGAGTTAAAACTATCTCAAAGGGGGAAATTATGTTTAATGAGTATCCCCTATGGACAGCATTAAAAACAGTGTGAGTAATAGAGGTAAATGTGTTCCCTATCTGATTAGGTCAACATGTTTCTGCCCAGATGACCGGAAGTTTGTGGCATTCTTCAGGACCAACGTCATGTCACTCTGCTAACAATGTGATGAAAGAATAAAGAAAAGCCATACTTATTTCTTTGGATGTTTCCAGAACTAACTTCAGTCTGGTCTGTTTTCTGTAACAAACAACCACATTAATATGTCATGAATATTCACAATTCATGGTTATTGACTAGTAACCAAGTGTAAGTAAAAAGCAGTGTCAAATCACCACACACGTGAAACAACGTGAAAAAACACACAGGTGATTTAATTAATAATCTCACCAATATCAGACTAATTGTCTGTCTCTACCTTTAGCCGGTCCTCTATATATGTATCACCGGAACCTAAAGGTGACATCAAATTCATTTGAATAACCATTATATACAAAATCATATCAAGGACCTTACAAGCACATGTCGACAGTAATCATACTCATAGGGCCCGATTCACAGAATGAACTTAAGACTAAATCCTAAACTTACTACTATTTGGTATTCACAGAATGCACTTACTACTTTCGGGATTCACAGAGTGAACTTACTACTTTCGGGATTCACAGAATAAACTTACTACTTTCGGTATTCACAGAATAGATTTAAGACTACTAACTCTAAGTCCGAAATCGGGGAGTAAATTCCGGCCCGGAGGCGGAGCTTACGGCCCGGAGGCAGAGCTTACGGCCCGGAGGCAGAGCTTACGGCCCGGAGGCGGAGCTTACGGCCCGGAGTCGGAGCTTGCGGCCCAGAGTCGGAGCTTGCGGCCCAGAGTCGGAGCTTGCGGCCCAGAGTTGGAGATTTCAGCATGGCAAAAATCCCCACCTCTGAGCCGGAAGCTCCGCCTCCAAGCCGCAAGCTCCGCCTCCGGCCCGGAAGCTCCGCCTCCGGGCCGTAAGCTCCGCCTCCGGGCCGTAAGCTCCGCCTCCGGGCCGGAATTTACTCCCCGATTTCGGACTTAGAGTTAGTAGTCTTAAATCTATTCTGTGAATACCGAAAGTAGTAAGTTTATTCTGTGAATCCCGAAAGTAGTAAGTTCACTCTGTGAATCCCGAAAGTAGTAAGTGCATTCTGTGAATACCAAATAGTAGTAAGTTTAGGATTTAGTCTTAAGTTCATTCTGTGAATCGGGCCCTTTGTCTGGTGTGCATGAGACACTTATCCTTAATACATGTTTTATGTACTGTGATATTCATGTAAAACATGAATCTCAATGTTTATATCACCTGGCACGCTGTTCCCTGCCAACTATTCTCATATTAGCACATGCCACTGCAAACAAGACAACGAATCCGCAATGTCATTGCTCACTCCTTGAACATGTTGCATGTGAAACAGCACATTAAAACACAAACATAGCAGCATAAAACTTCACAGCAAGCGCAGCACACGCAGGTCCCTCGCCTTTTGGTTATTTACCAGATCCACCACTGTCCTGTTGTCCACATGAAACAAAACCAATCTGTTCCGAAACTCAGGACCCCACACCTGGAGCGCGACCAGTAGGGCAAAAAATTCAAGGAACACAATGCTCCTGCCTTGCCGCAGCCAGTGCTCAGGCCACTGCTCCGCGCACCACCGTCCGTCCCAGAAAATTCCAAAACCGGCAGCCCCTGCAGCATCAGAAAAGAGTTGCACCTGCCAGACCATCTTGTCCGTCACAAAATCCAAAGACACACCATTGAAGTCAGCCAAAAAGGTCTGCCACACTCGCAAATCGGACCGTACCCCCATCGTTATCCTGACCCTGTGATGCGGGAGCACCGCCCCAACATGGCCATGCCTAGGTGCCTGAAAAAAGTCCTTCCAGCCCGGACAACATGGCACGCGAAATTCAACAGTCCCAACAGACGCTGCACCGGCCTCAGGTCATTCTTCCTCTCCCTAATCACATGCAACAGGAACGCCTGCATCTCCAGTACTTTGCTCTCCTGTAAGCACGCCAATCAAACCACTGAGTCCAATTCAATCCCCAAAAAGGTCAGACAACAACAGGGCCCAGCCATCTTCTCCGGGACCAGGGGCACCTCAAAATCCTGCGCCATCACCTGAAACTGTGCGAGGGCCACTCCGCGTTCACCAGTACTCCCCCTTCCAACAAACAAGAAATCATCCAAATAGTGCGACACCAGCCGATGTCCACTTCTGTCGGTAAAGGCCCACTGCAGAAAAGAACTGAACGTCTCAAAAGTGCGCAGGAGATCGCACAACCCATGACCAGAAGCTTGTCCACAAAAATGGCCCCTTCAAACTGCATCCCCAACAAAGAGAAATCCCCGGATGAATGGGAAGGAGGCGGAACGCCGACTTTGTCACATTTCGCCGATACCGCCCCCTTGCTACACACCCGCACCAAGCCGATGGCATCATCAACCGAAGCATAGAGTACCCTAGAATTCTCCTCCGCAATAAAATCATTCACCGAATTCCCCTCCTGCCAAGACAAATGATGAATCAAGCGAAACTGCCCTGGCTCCTTCTTGGGCACCACCCCCAAAGGTGAAATAATGAGGTCATGTACTGGCCCCGCGTCAAACGGGCCCACAATCCTGCCGTCCGCCAGCTCCTTCCGCAACTTGTCCGCCACCATCCCAGGTAACTCCTTCGCAGAATTCAAATTCTCCGCCCATCTCTGTTCTCGTTGACCCTGATAACCAACCCGAAAGCCTTCCGTAAAACCCGAAAACTATTTCAGCGCTGCCTCTCTCTCCGGGTATTGAGAGAGCCACGGCTGCATGGCTGCCACATCAACGGGTGTAGGGGTCCTTTGGCCCAGCCTGTCCACGACCCTTGGTAACTCGCCACTGCTCAGAGGGGGTGGCCAAAGTAAAACACTACGTGACTGGGTGGCGTCCGCCACACTTGGAACACTTGTGCGTAAACTTGCATGGATGTCACATGCAGAAACCTTTATTAAAGTTCCAGCAGGCCCCGACGGTGGCCCCACCAAGCTTGAGCTGCTGACCTGAGGTCCCTGTTTAGGTAGTCTGACTCTCTGTCGCAGCGGAAGAAACCTGTCCTCCTGCCCCAGACTGGGCGGGACGCGACTGAAAAGGCCGATAGGCAACCAGGAGGCCGCTGGCCGTGTGCGTGGAGGCCGCCGGCTGCTTGGAGGACATCCACTGGACCAAGAGTTCCTGATCAACGTCCCCCCACGCCCTATCGGGATTGACACTAATTCTCGCCCTGAACTCCTCATCATAACTGAGCCAGGCAAACCCACCAAAATGCATCTGAGCCTTTCTGATAATGTCCACATACTTAAACAAAACAATAGCCCGGTCCAGATGCTTCTCGCAATATATGCTGGCATAGATCAGAAATGCCGACGTACAATTCTCCATCGTCACAGGCACCCTCGGCCTCCTAGTCAACTCCCACTCTTCCTCCTTCGAACCCCTCCTTAGCCTGAATCTCTCTGTGCAACAACTTAAAAACATCAACGTACTCATGTTTCCAAATCCTGGATTTCGTCTTATCTGACAAATGAGACCCCAACTGCATAGCCAGGCAATTCTTTGCGATGCTTGTCCCCTTCGTCCTTACCACCTTGCTCCTCTATCTTATCAGTCTGTACACCAGCACCTACAACTGGTATGCTCCCCCCCGCAGCAGTCCCCGCCACTACAGCTGCCCCCCCACGTCCCTAACCGACCCCTCCACCACACCCACCGACCGGCAGGCCTTCTTATGCCCCCTTTTCTGTCCTTCGTACAATGCATCCCACCATGCTCCCTAACCTGAAAGCTTCACTGGCTCCTCCCGGGCCTTGCTCCTGGTGTCCGCCATCCTTGGAGTCACCTTTTTGGAACCACTCGTGCCGGCCGATGGCACCTGTAAAACACCAAACTGTGCCGTTGCGCCATCCCTCTTCCCCCAGTCCTCACCATCACACACCTCCCCCTCTTCCAACTCCTCACAATCCTCATCATAGTCCAACAGCTCCTCATCCCCACATCCACATTCGCTCTCTGCACCTCACACACCACATGCTTCACACCTTTCCCTTGCACACCTGGCACAAACTCGCACTCAGCCGCTGTCGGTGCCCGCTCCCTAGATGGAGGGCAGGCCCCCGAGGACCCCTCTGCTTCTTCACCCAGGCGTTTGGAGGCCGTCTTGCGCCGTCTTGCACCCCGCCAACCCGCCCTTGCCCCTGCCAGCCTCCACTGCCGGCCTGACCCCCACCCAGGCCGTAGGCATCCGAGGGGGCCCCAGGCCATCAGATCTCCGCCGCGTCAAGGCAGCCCCTGCCTCCTCTACCCAAACCCACTCACCTTGGGACCCATGAGTCCCTGCAGCCTGTCCCCTACCTGACCCAGTGACAAGACAATGCGACGGGGGGGGGGGCGAACCCCCGGGCGCAAGCCCCCAACCTGCCTCTCTTGCTGCGCACAAAGCCTGCCACTGGCCTCTGTCTCCTCAAGAATATGCCGCTGCTCGCGAATCCGATCCTCTGTGGACATGGTCTCCCAACTGTCAGACCAAGGCACCTGGTCCAAAACCTTGGTGCCCTGCACTCGGAACGCAAGGGGGGTGGGGGCACCCCCCCATGCCCCATGAAGAGGCCTGTGCCTTGGAGGCCTTCAGGCGGCCCTTGCCCCTGACCCCCTCCTGCCTTCTCACTCCCTTGTGACCAACAATGGGTTCTGAAGGGTGCACCCCCCAGCCCCCCTCCTCACCCTCCTCTGACTCACTGCCAGACAACACCAACTCGAATTCTCCTGGCTCTGGCTCCTCTGTAGCGCTCTCCCCCACCTCTTCCTCCCCAGCACTGACATCCGGGAATAAAACTGCTTTAGGCCCCAGGACCGGCCCCACCTCCCCCCCTCCCAGGCGCCCTCCGCGCAACACAACCAAAGAGTCAGCCGCCTCTAATTCAGGGTCCCTTGGGGCGCCCCCCCCCTTCGTCAACACCAACATGCCTCCGTGGTGAGGCCAAGTCACTTTGTAAGAGCGCAGGGAGGCTCTGGCACCTGCCCCCGCGCTTCGCGCCCTCTGGCTGCCTCTTTACCCTGCCCCTCCCCGATGTACCTGCCTTGGGCGGTGGTGGCTCTTCCAGGCATGCCGGCACCGCCGCAGCAACTCCAGCTGAAACGGACCGTGGTGTGCGGGTCATCCCGACCAATGCCTGGTCCAGGACGCCGGGCTGTAAGAGGTCGGACCTCTCGGCCCAAGATGAGCAGCGCAGCCCTAACGGCCCTTCCTGTGCTTCACACGTCGTCCCGTGGCACTTGCGCAGCACCCGACTCAACACCACACAGGCAACAGCGGAGCCTGCAGACCAGCCCCAGCCGACTAACTGGGTGGGGTAAGAGTACACGTAAACCTACTCACGCTACTACTACCTAAGAGCGAGGCCCCTAAAAACTCCTAAGTCCACTCAACTCAAACTAACTAACTCCTGCCCTGTGGCGCTGGGGGGCAGGAATAGGAAGACCTTCCTCTCCTGCCCCCTTTATACCTAACCTACAACCCCACCCCTAAACCCACCCCCTACACTGCCTTAAGAACCCTGTCCCCTCTCGCGCCAACACCCCAGGGGAAGACTGGTCTGCCGACCTCACTTCCCCTGGGGGCCGCAATGGGCATAATGTCAATTACCATAGATCGTGTATTATAACATTCGCTTCGGTGCATGTTAGGAGTTGTAGTTTTATATCCCAACACTTCCGGTATATAGATCGCAAAAGAGCGGAGGTCTGGACATAATACATAAACAGTTTTACAATTGCAAAATAAAGCGTCTATATTTACAAATGACTAGAAAATATGGAAGCTGTAGGTCGTGTTGGTGTAGTAGTTAACTGCGTTGGTGGTGGTACCAGTGCCACGCTACCCACAACCCGCTCAGCAGCACTTCAGGATAGGGTCAAAACACCTGTCTGCATGCCCGCTGGGGCTGGAGTGACGACTGTGATGACTGGGTCGTCGTCAGACTGTTCATCAGCAGCAGAAGACACCACTTCTTGTTCGTTGTCATCACCCATAAGTGGAAGCCTTGTGGGAACCTTCCTTTTAGGCTTAACTACCTTTGTCGTCTCATGGCGTGCCTCACTCTCAGACTGCATTGCTGGGTTCCAATCAACATCAAGATCATCAGGAGGAAGGGTGCTTGGAGAAGAACTTGTAGTAGTAGCCCTCCTTGACCTTTTTCTTGCTGGGGATCTGGAACGCAATGGATCATCATCAGGAGGAGTGGCTTCCTCGTATGATACCTCTGCTTGAATCTCGATTTCCTGATGTGCCCCTACTTTTGGAGGAACAAGCATTGTGGGCAGTTGTGCCGCTCCATGCGCCTTTATTTGCGCCTCTCCATGCGCTTGCGCCTCTCCTTGCGCCTATCCTTGCGCATGTACTTGCACTTGTACGTGCGCTTGTACTTGCGCTTGTTCTAGTTGCACCTGTGGTGGTTGTTGCGGCTGTGGTTGTTGAACACTCGTCAGATGAGTTACACCATGCATTGATTGGATGCTACTTTCTTGCGATGAGCCACCATCACTGGTCGATGGTGATTGAGCAATTACAGTGGCTGCCTCTGCAGCACTTATGGTCTTGGACCTAACTTGGCGGGGTGGCACTGAGCCCAATGAAGCGGAGGTGCTGCTCCCAGCTTGGTCCCCGGCGGACACCGCTGCTGATGCAGGCGTAGTTTTTTTCCCCCAAAAAAAGGTGTCTGTGGGCACACCTGTCTCCTTGGTTGGTGGTGCCACTTTCTTCTTCTGCTCCTTCTTACTGGCAGTGGCACTGGCAACTTTTTTCGTAGAGGCGCTACGGCCACCTTTCTTTGGGCCCATCTTCTTCAGATGTCAAAACATCAGGCCGCAGTTGCACGAGTTGCAGAGTTGTCTGTGGCCACACGTGACACACGTGATTCCACACAGTGGAGTGGTGTGGCTCACTGGTTAGAGGCGGCAGACCCGGGAGCAGAGAACGGCCCGGGACCAGGGTTCAATTCCCGACGCGGCAGGATCGTGGACCTAGGGTCAGCGGACTCGACAATTCTCGCCTCGGTGCCTACTCTAACCAGGGATCACACTCGGCAACTCTGGGCATTAAGCTTGCCTCATCTCTACAACGGCCCCCCACAGACGCCGGGGATGCCTGGTTTCACCTTGGAGATACCCAGAAGGGACCATCTCACAGGGAATGCCAGGACGGGTTCCCCAGCGGTCTTCAGCGCCGGGACGCTTACGGGCAGCTGTGCGCTTTACAAGTCCAACACATTTACATTTACGTGACGTTGTGCTGCAAACACCGCTGCAGGACTTCTTCCTGGCACTGATGATGCACGATGACTGATGTGATTCTCTTGTGCACCTAAAAGCAAAGGAAGCCAGAGGAACATCAGTTAAATAAATGTTGCATATGTCGTGCTTCAATTAATATTTGCAACTAGGCATTGCATTTATTATTCTTACAACAACACACCCAAAAACGGAAAGACACAAAATAAAAATTGCAATTCTAATCCAAAATGGATGTTTAAATTAATAGAAGATAGACCACACAGAGAGAGTTGGTGCATGCACCACTGATTACCCCTGGGCATAATGGATAAAAGCAAGGCAAACTGGGTGCAGGTCTGAGCACACTGCCTGGCTTCAAAATGGCCCCTTGACCCCCAGCCACATGGCCAGACCCTGCCTGGACCAGGCCTCAAAATGGTCCCCACCCACATGGCCAGGCCCCAACATCACCCCAAAAAGTCAAAAAAACACACAAAAATCACCACATTCCAATGCCATCCTTCCCTCAATGATGTTTAAATTCAAGACACTTGTAAGGTTGAAATTTCAAAGTATTTTAATCATACTTCTTCATCATTCTTATATTATTTATCAATTATTCATGTTTTTCATTGATCAAAATCATCATTCCATGGTTTTCAACATTCCATAATTTTCAATATAGTATTCCATTCCATTCCAATGCATTTCGACAACTAAGTGTCTTCATCAGGGAAATCTATAGAAAAAATAACGTATAATAAACATTCTAATATTCTACCTCTAGGAATTATAATACATGATGTATTATCTCAGTATTCTAAATCAATTATTATCCATGGGATATGTCACATGCCTGGCTATTATCTATATTCTCTGATATGTAGGTCCATAGTTCAGTATATAAACAATAATTATGTGGGTTACATGTTAAAATAATCAAAAAAGCGCTGGTAACAATGTTATAAAGCAGTTCAACTATTTACCATACTGTTACAGAAAATTATAAACATGTTACGGTCGGAGGGTTTGTGAGCCGAGAAAAAATACATGGAAATACTCGCAGTTTATTACGAGTATTAGTGCAGTGATAGTATGTCGCAATATCCTTGCGCTTTTTCGGGTTTGGTCACTAGCTTTTATGTGTTCAAACAGTCTACTTTCATGTTAAATGGTCATCGGTCCTAGAACTAGCTATCTTGATATTCACGGCTTGTATTGTATTAAGACGATAACCTTTTTTGTGTCAGCTGTAACAACATATCAACTGTTGCGACGCGCTTTCTTAAACATGCTCACGGTGCTGGGCATTACAAAGTATCCTACATTGTCGAGGTTCGAAACTTTAAGAGTTTCGTGTGCGCTTTATGTAACGCTTACCGTTTGTGGATGCAAATTCGACTATATAACCAGGGAGAAACGCGAAGACCGGCTTGGTTTCCTCGCTGGTGGATTCTTAGCGTGTGACGCGATGTAAAGGGAGGAATATCACGGGCGGGTGTGTGCACAACAGTTAAAGCGTGTGCACAACAGTTAAAGGGGAAGGTGCTTGCGAAAAGACTGTGTGTGTGTTTGATCAGTTAATAAAGTTATAGTGAGTGAAAAACGGCTTAAAGAAAGGTTAACCCAAACGTCAATGTATGAGAGACTAAACTAAAACATGGATTTGAAACAAATTAAACTTATTAAACAATGATAGGTAAATAAATATAGACAATATTACCATCAATGCTAGTAAGGGATCAAGAAACGGCGCTCAATATGGATAACAAGAGGGTAAATCTGTGTTACATTCAACAACTTAATTGGATATATATATATTATAAATGGACATCTTTATAAATAACAATTAAATTATGTCCATTCATTCATCCCTGTGGGCTTCAATGTCTGTAGGTTATATATCCAATGGTTCTCTCGTTTTAACAGTGTTTTTTTATTGTCTCTGTCAGCTATTTTCTCCACGTTTTCCAAAACACAGGCTTTGATCTGGCTAATCTGATGATTAGCTTCAATGAAATGAGTTGCCACAACTGATTTTAAAGCTCTTGTTCTAATATTGCTTTTGTGTTCGTTAAGTCGTATTTTGAGTTTACGTTCAGTCTGGCCAATGTAGGCCTTGCCACACGGGCACTTAATCATGTAGATTATGTTGGTACTGTCACAAGTTGCGTTCACTTTTAAGTGAATTTTATTGCCCCTCATGGAATGGGTGATGGTATTGCCTTGTAAGATGTTATTGCAGTTTCCACAATTTCTACATGGGATGGTTCCTTTGAATTTTTGTGTACCTGGTGGTTTCGATGGCTGCTTGATGATTTCACCCAAATGTTTCCCCCGGTTGAAGGCAAAAATTGGCATTTCATTAAAGATCTCTTTGAAATCCGGTTCAACTTTTAGTATCGGTCAATGTTTTTTAATGATATGCTTGTATTGTGGAGTTATAGTGGAAAATTTGCTCACACATGTGATTTTGGGATCCTTTGTAGTTTTCTTTGATGTCAGTAGACTTTTTCTGTCTCTGCTGTTAGCTCTCTCTACAGCTTGTTGTAGTATTTCATCCGGGTATCCTCTCTGTTTGAAACGTTGTACCATTTTTTCAGTTTGTTTATTGAATTCCTAGGGGTCAGAGACGATCCTTTTGACTCGTAATAATTGTGAGTAGGGTAAATGTTGTCTGAGTGCTTGAGGCTGGAAACTCTTGGAGGCTAAAAGATTATTACGGTCTGTTTTTTTGGTGAACAAGGTTGTTTCAAAATTGATGAGGTTTTTTGTGACGGTAACATTCAAGTAGTTAATGGTATTTTCATGTATTTCAAAGGTAAACTGAATTCTTGGGTCAATTGTGTTTAATTCAATGATGTTTTCAGCCAACTCTTCTTTAGGACCTTTCCACAAAATGAATATATCGTCGATATATCTAAGATATAGACGTAGTTGGTGTTGCCATTTGGTGTTTTGTAAGATGTACTCATTCTCATATTGATGCATAAATATATTGGCATACGCTGGTGCCGCCGGATTCCCCATGGATGTACCACTCTTTTGGAGATACCAGGGATTTTTCCAAGTAAAATAACTGTGCATCAAAGTAAAGTTTAACAATTCCAAAATGAATATCTTCATGGGTTCCTCATAGTTCATTGTGAGTAGAGCCTTCTCTACTGCCTCAATCCCAGCCAGGTGCAGTATGGAGGTGTACAATGCCTGAACATCTATGCTACACATGATATTTTCTTCTTCGGATAATTTAATGGCCTCTAATTTCAACAAAACATCTGTAGTGTCTTTCACATATGATCCCATTGTGATCACGAATGGCTGGAGATATTTATCAATTAGTTTGCCTATTGGTTTATGTGTACTACCACACGTCGATACGATCGGTCTGCAAGGTGGTCTCTTCAGATCCTTGTGTATTTTTGGAGTCATGTAGAATTGTGGTGGTTTAGGGTATTCTGTAAGAAGGAATTTTTTTGTTGTTTCACCAATAACTCCTTGGTCTGTGGCTTTTTGGATGATTTTTTGTAAGGTCATTTGAATTTCCATGGTGGGGTTAAAGTCAAGTTTCATGTATGTGTTTTCATCCTGTAGGTGAGACCTGATCTGGGTTTGGTAATATTCCTTATTCAGAATAACAAGAGCTCCCCCTTTGTCTGCCCTTTGGCAGATGATGGTTTTATTTTGTGCTATTGATTTAAGAGTAGCCTGTTCTTTTACTGTCATATTTTTAACTTGAGGAGATTTGCGGTAATTAATTTTGGCTATGTCCTTTTTTACCAATTGTTCGAATAAATCAAGTGTCTTGTGGCTTATTGGAGGCATATAGGAACTTTTAATGGTGAGACCTTTTAATATGTCTTCTTTAGGTTCTTTTGGTTCAGTAATCACGTTTTCAAAAAAATGGCGTAGTCTGAGTTTTCTCATTAGTTTGAAAAAACGTATGTCGAGTTCTAAATGGTTAGTCCTGGAAGTGGGGACAAACGATGTTCCTTTCTGGAGGGTAGCTATTTGGAATTTCACATGTGAGATATTTATGACCAAGTTGTTCATTATTTGTTCTTCTTCTTCTTGGTGGTAGCATTCCGGGTTTGTGGTGGATCCTTGTCTTCCTCTGTTGAGTCTTCTTCTCTTTGACCTCCGGGGTCGACCCCTCCTGTAGGGCCTGATTCTAAAAAAAGGCTGTGGTGTCCTGCTTGTATTGGCCTGTATTCTAGGAGTAATCGCTGTCCTTCTTGTTGTTTCTGATGTATCGGTATCCGTGGAGGAGGTATCTGTTTGTGCTGTGTATGGGCGTTTTTGGCGTTTTTTGGCATATACCTCAGCCCAGGTATAGACCTTGCCTAATTTATAGTCAATAGTATCTCTACGATACTTTCGTAACTTTCTTTCGTTGACTTCTTCTGTGTGTTTGGTGAGTTGTGTTTTTATATCATCCAATGTTTTATTCAATTCTTCCATTGACATTGTCTTTTCTAATTCTTCTTTCACCATTGTGATGTCTTTTCCAATTCTTCCAGGATTTGAGAAAGTCCCTCTATAAATAATAAAATAAGGTCAAGTGAGCACTTATTTAATATTGCGAAGCATCTGTCTGTGAATTTTCTTGAGTTTTTGCACAAGGAAGGTTTTAATGAGATCCTCAGGCCTCGAGGAATTCTGGATGCTTTGTGGTATCTTACCATTGTTGTTGCGTGTAAGCGTTGGTTGATCGCCTTACGAGATAGGTATAATAGTTGTTTGATTTGTTGTTCTTTGGTTCTAGAGGTGGAATATTGTGTCGTTTTTTCATTGATAAAAGAGTATATTCAGGTTGTTTCTTCATTAGCATATGCGAACGTGTCAGCTCTGCTTTCAGTCAGTTGCGTGATTTCTTCATACTGCATGTTTTAATCGTCCACAATAGAGCCTCAGTACACTTCTGCCACTCTCAATCCTTCGTGGCAGTTCCACATTTGCGATGGAAATATCCGCAACACTGTGGCCCCCCAATTAACAGAGTGCTGCAATCTCAGCGGCAAGGGCGGCCGCAAAACATTAAAGCAACAAGGCACCCAACAGGGTGAGATGCAGACATGAGCGATCACAGCATGCCAATATCTTTCGCAGCTTTGTCATCAGTTGTGCCTTACGTGTTTCGAAGTAACCTTCTTGTTCAGAGGCTGCTGACGATGAAGAGTGCGTGTGTGATGTCTCTGCCCCTTATATATTGCACGCCTTTGGATGGGCTTCTGTATAGAGTCAATGGATGCTGGGCATTGGAGTCCGCACAATGCACTAATTTGCTGCTGGTCAGTTCATAGCCCACAATAGAGCCTCGGTACACTTCTGCCACTCTCAATCCTTCATGGCAGTTCCACATTCGCGATAGAAGAATCCCCAATGCTGTGGCCCCCAAGTTAGCGGGTGGTGCAATCTCGGCAGCCACGGCGACCGCCAAACATTAAAGCTCCAGGGTGCCCAACAGAGTGAGATGCACTCTAAAGCCAACAAATCTAGCAGGTATGAGCGATCACAGCATGCCGATAATTTTTGAAGTTTCGTCGTCCGTTGTGCCTCACACGTTTCGAAGTAACCTTCTTCTTCAGAGGCAGTTGGCGATTAAGAGTGTGCGTGTGATGGCTCCGCGCCTTATATATTGCACGCCCTCGGATGGGCTTCTGTATAGAGTCAATGCATGCTGGGCTTCGGAGTCCGCACAACGTACTAATTTGCTGCTGGTAAGTTCATAGCCCATAATAGAGCCACTCTCAATCCTTCGAGGCAGTTCCATATTCGCGATGGAAAAATCCCCAACGCTGTGGCCCCCAAGTTAACGGGGTGGTGCAAATTCAGCGGCAAGGGCGGCCGTCAAACATTAACACTCCAGGGTGCCCCACAGGGTGAGATGCACTCTAAAGCTAACAAATCTAGCAGGTATGAGCGATCACAGCATTCCGATATCTATCTCAGCTTCGTCGTCAGTTGTGCCTTACGCGTTTTGAAGTAACCTTATTCTTCATAGGCTGTTGGCGATGAAGTGTGTGCGTGTGATGCCTCCGCTCCTTATATATTGCATGCCCTCGGATGGACCTCTGCATAGAGTCAATACATGCTGGGCATTGGAGTCCGCAAAATGCACTATTTTCATGCTGGTAAGTTCCTAGCCCACAATAGAGCCTCTGTACATTTCTGCCGCTCTCAATACTTCATGACAGTTCCACATTCGCGATGGAAAAATTCCCAATGCTGTGGCCCCCAAGCTGGTGGGGTGGTGCAATCTCGGCAGCAATGGGGGCAGCCAAACATTAAAGCTCCAGGTTGCCTAACAGGGTGAGATGCACTCTAAAGCCTACAAATCTAGCAGGTATGAGCGATCACAGCAGGCCAATATTTTTTGCAGCTTAATCGTCAGTTGCGCCTTACGCATTTTGAAGTAACCTTCTTCTTCAGAGGCTGTTGGCGATGAAGAGTGTGCATGTAATTGCTCCGCCCCTTATATATTGCACGCCCTCGGATGGGCTTCTGTATAGAGTCAATGCATGCTGGGCATTGGAGTCCGCACAATGCACTAATTTGCTGATGGTAAGTTCCAAGCTCACAATAGAGCCTCTGTACATTTCTGCCCCTCTCAATACTTCGTGACAGTTCCACATTCGCGATGGAAAAATTCTCAATGCTGTGGCCCCCAAGCTCGTGGGGTGGTAAAATCTCGGCAGCAATGGGGGCAGCCAAACATTAAAGCTCCAGGTTGCCCAACAGGGTGAGATGCACTCTAAAGCCAACAAATCTAGCAGGTATGAGCGATCACAGCATGCCAATATTTTTTGCAGCTTAATCGCAGTTGTGCCTTACGCATTTCGAAGTAACCTTCTTCTTCAGAGGCTGTTGACAATGAAGAGTGTTCCTGTGATGTCTCCTCCCGTTATATATTGCACGCCCTCGGATAGGCTTCTGTATAGAGTCAATGCATGCTGGGCATTGGAGTCCGCATAACGCACTAGTTTGCTGCCGGTAAGTTCCTAGCCCACAATAGAGCCTCTGTACATTTCTGCCGCTCTCAATACTTTGTGACAGTTCCACATTCGCGATGGAAAAATCTCTATTTTTATGTCCCCCAAGTGGGCGGGGTGGTGCAATCTCGGCGGCAATGGCGTCCACCAAACATTCAAGCTCCAGGGTGTCCAACAGGGTGAGATGCAATCTAAAGCCAACAAATCTAGCAGGTATGAGCAATCACAGCAGGCCAATATTTATCGCAGCTTCTTCGTCAGTTGTGCCTTCCGCGTTTCGAAGTAAACTTATTCTTCAGAGGCTGTTGGCGATGAAGAGTGTGCGTGTGATGGCTCTGCCCATTATATATTGCACGCCCTCGGATGGGCTTCTGTATAGAGTCAATGCATGCTGGGCATTGGAGACCGCACAATGCACTAATTTGCTGCTGGTACGTTCCTAGCCCACAATAGAGCCTCGAAACATTTCTGCCGCTCTCATTCCTTCGTGACAGTTCCACATTCGCACAGGAAAAAGCCCCAATTCTGTGGCCCCCAAGTTGGTGGGGTGGTGCAATCTCGGCGGCAGTGGTGGCCACCAAACATTAATGCTCCAGGGTGCCCAACAAGGTGAGATGCACTCTAAAGCCAAAAAATCTAGCAGGTGTGAGCGATCACAGCATGCCAATATCTATCGCAGCTTCGTCGTCAGTTGTGCCTTACGCGTTTCGAAGTAACCTTATTCTTCAGAGGCAGTTGACGATGAAGAGTGTGCGTGTGATGGCTCCGCCCCTTATATATCGCACGCCCTTGGATTGGCTTCTGTATAGATCCAATTCATGCTGGGCATTGGAGTCCGCACAATGCACTAATTTGCTGCTAGTAAGTTCCTAGCCCACAATAGAGCCTCTGTACATTTCTGCCGCTCTCAATCCTTCGTGGCAAACCACATGCGCAATGGAAAAATCCCCAACGCTGTGGCCCCAAAGTTAGCGGGGTGGTGCAATCTCAGTGGCAAGGGCGACCACCAAATATTAAAGCTCCAGGGTGCCCAACAGAGTGAGATGCACTCTAACGCCCACAAATCTAGCAGGTATGAGCTATCACAGCATGCCTATATTCTTTGCTGATTCGTCGTCAGTTGTGCCTTACGCGTTTCGAAGTAACCTTCTTCTTCATTGGCTGTTGGCGATGAAGAGTGTGCGTGTGAGGGCTCTGCCGCTTATATATTGCACAACCTCAGATGGGTTTCTGTATAGAGTCAATGCATGCTAGGCATTGGAGTCCGCACAACGCACTAATTTGCTGCTGGTAAGTTCATAGCCCACAATAGAGCCTCGGTACCCTTCTTCCACTCTCAATCCTTCAAGGCAGTTCCACATACGCGATAGAAACATACCCAATTCTTTCTCAGCTTTGTCGTCAGTTATGCCTTACGTGTTTCGAAGCAGAGGCTGTTGGTGATGAAGAGTGTGTGTGTGATGGCTCCTCCCCTTATATATTGAACGCCCTCAGATGGGCGTCTGTATAGAGTCAATGCATGCTGGGCATTGGAGTCCGCACAACGGACTAATTAACTGCTGGTACCATGACCCTGATGCCGCAAAAGCGTCAAGAGGCGCGATAAAAACACTGCGGCCCTACTGCAGCGCGCGACAACAGATCCATCAGGACTCTGCTAAGCAGCCTCCACTGCTTCCGTGAGGGGAATGGCTGAATTCCACCAATCCAGGCCGTGAGGGGAATGGCGCAATTACAACCCCCAGAAGCCCCGGAGCCGCAATATAAACACTGTGGCCCTCCTGCAGCACGCTACAGAACCACCAGGACTTTGCTAAGCAGCATCCCCTGCTGCCGTGAGGGGAACGGCTGAATTCCACCAATCCAGGCCATGAGGGGAATGGCCCAACTACAACCCCAGAAGCCCTCGCGCACCCGTGCACCTGATGCCGCAAACGCACCAGGAGGTGTGATAAAAACAATGCGGCCCTCCTGCAGTGCATGACAACAGAACCACTGGGACTCTGCTAAGCACCATCCACTGCTGCTGTGAAGGGAATGGCTGAATTCCACCAATCCAGGCAGTAGGGGAATGGTCCAATTACATCTCCCAGAAGCCCCCAGCACCCGTGCTCCTGACTCCGCAAACGCAGCAGGAGGTGCAATAAAAACACATGAGCCCTCCCGCAGTGCGGGACAACAGAACCACCAGGACCCTGCTAAGCAGCATACGCTGCTGCAGTGAGGGGAACGGCTGAATTCCACCAATTCAGGCCGTGAGGGGAACGGCTCAACTACAAACCCCAGAAGCCCTCACACACCTGTCCTCCTGACAGCGCAACCACGCCAGGAGGCACAATAAAAACACAGTGGCCCTCCCACTGTGTGAGACATGCGCAGGCGTGCATGTGCAAAGCCCGAGCCAAGGGCGGACCCATCTGCGACCGTCTGCAGCTTGGAGAGGCTGGGCTGGGCCAGGTCCCTTGATCCTTGTGACCAGGACATTGCTACGCGCGGATACGGCTCAGTGGACTAAAGCCCGCATGTACCTGCATTACCTGTACTTATTGTGGTGACTGTGCCTTTTTTAGCTACAATTTTACTACCTAACTTTTAGCGTTTTGTAGCCTTCGTGCTTTAATTTTAAGAAGTGCCTTTTGTTGTCCCTATTCTGAAGTGTTCAGATTTGGTACTGTGGGCGATATCAAGTCTATATCAAGTCAAAGTGATTCCTGATTATCTGGAAATGGGTAAAAGGAATTTTTTTTTTTTTTATATTTCTTTTTCTTGAAAATTAACAAAGAAGACAGCAAGGTGTCAGACAATTACATCAAGCAAATAGACTGTGCATTGGCGGATCCTCGAAACAAGCAACATTTAACTCACATATAATAGAGAAGGGTGGGGGGAGGAAAGGAAGAAGACAAAATGAAACATTTAACATCATATACAGTGAGGATCAGGGGGAATGTGGGAGATCAAGTACAGCTGTTTTAGGTGGGACACGTATATCTCCTCTTTAACGATTCCAGGGGGCCCAGATCTTCTGCCACTTTCGGGGGTAACCCCGGGCTACATATACAGTCTTTTCCCTAAACATACACCAGTCCATATCATCCATCCAACACTCTATAGTAGGATGCCTTTGGGCTCCCCACAGCTGTGCAATATTGCGTTTGGCAATCATCGTTCCCAAGGTCACCCACTGAGTTTGGGCTACATTATGATCAGTGGGCTCCCAAACATTTAAAATACAACGCCTGGCTTCAGGTAAAAGTGCGATCCCCGTGACCTCCTGAAGCACCCGGTGAATCCTGCGCCAATAATCAGTGATGTAACCACACTCCCAGATGATGTGCAGAAACGTGGCCAGCTGGCCACAACCCCACCTACACAGACCCTCCACCGAAAAACCCATCTGTACCAAACGAGGGCCCGTGACGTATACTCTGTGCAGTATTTTAAGTTGTACTAATCTAAGCGGGCTGGTATCGCTACCTCCTTCGGAGAGGAGATCGCTGACTGCCAGTTCTCATCATCATGTTCCAGGCCATCACGGGTCCACTGATCTCGCAGTTGGGAGAGAAGGTCCGCTCTATGATTAATTAATTCCTTATACACCAGCGAGATGGTACTATCCGGTATATACCCATCCAGCACACGGTCCTCCAGCGGGGCAGATTCAGGTATCTCCGCCCCCTTAGGAAAGACCGAATCAATCGCATGACGAATCTGAGCGTAGCGGAAGAACTCCGTTCCACCTAGCTTGAACTCGGCCTGTAGGGCCACAAAGGACTTCACCTGCCCCTTAGCCCAGAGGTCCCCAACCCTGGAGATACCAATAAGGTCCCACCTGTCAAATCCCTTCGTATTCCACAGTTTGCCAAGTCGATCCGATCCAAACAGCGGGGTAGCCAAGGTCAAACGATCTTTCCATCCTAATGCACTAGTGGCAACCTGCCAAACACGCACAGCCGTACGCGTCGGCTCCGTCAGAGAACCCACTACCGAGTTGAGTAAAAGGAAATGTTAATGTCAGATATTCTTGTAAAACGCACAACTCACCGGGAGGTCTCATGGCGCTGTTGGGGGACCCACAGGGACAAATGCTGAAGGCCCTGTCAGAACAATATACTCCTTCTTAACCAGGGCGGCTAATGCCATAACAGAGGAGATAGCCCTAACTGAGAAAAGACTCTCCCTGGAGACTGAGAAAATAGCCCTGGGCAATGCTGAGAGTGGTTTAATTCAGTAGGAAAACAGTGTCCCAACAGAAGAAATATGTTCTACCATACCCCCAATCATATTGTCAGAAGGCCAAATGGGTGACCAAGACTTACTTAGCCACTCTAACAGTAAGCGATGATCTGGATTGCCCCCTGACCAAGAGAAAATGAACTGGCAGAAACAAAGCTCTGAGAAAGTCTCCGCGGACAAAAACAACTCCGCCATCGGCTGAATTAAATCAGAAACTGCTGATGGACAGCCTTTTCTTAAGGCTAGAGACCATGAGTAAAGCCTTGCTAGTACCTGTAATTTCCAAGTTAGAAGGCATTAAGTCAAAATTTTATTATTTTGTTTCCATAAACAGTAACTGTTCTGGGTATGACACAGTAGCCTGCCAAGTTCCTATTGGTTCGGCACACATACCCCAGGTTGGTAGCACCCAAGTACATCAGGCAACCAGTACTCAAGCGCAATCGGGTATGTCTCATCCTAGTAATACAATTACTGATCCTAGTCGCACCCAAGTACATCAGGCAACCAGTACTCAAGCCCAATCGGGTCTGTCTCATCCTAGTAATACAATTACTGACTGTGCTCCAGGGAGATGGTCACTGCATCCCAGGCAGTCCATCAGAGAGTGCAGGAAAGTGTCAACGAGGACCTTCTATATACACACACTTTAGTTCACCCCAAACTGTTAACGACTGCAAAAAAATGCATACTAGATCTCGCACCCCAATCAGCGCCCTTAGTAGCTGTGCTTTTGGGGGTTCTTCCACTTACATTTGGAATTAAGGAAACCTCATTAGATCTTATACACAAGACCATTCATTGGTGTAACAATAATGTGACAAATGGCTTAAATATTTCTCCAGACATCATTATGGCCAGAAGGGTTAGTTGGATCGGTCATGGGACTAGGAAAAATATTGAGGGGGATTGAATAATTGTCAATTTTAGACATCACATGCAAGCCAAAGCATTAGTAGATTGTCAACATAAGAATGGTATCAAATCTAAAATTAAAATAGTCTCATTGCAAACTTTTTGTCCCCCTAAACTTTCTTTAGTAAACCGCGATTGGCAGATGTCTGGTTGGCAGAGGCTGTTTAAGCTGGTTACACGCCCCAAGAAAGAAGTTCAAATACTACACTACCACTAACAAATCGATATCTACCTTTAGCTAACCCTCAGGGACTTGATGCAAATGATTGACTGGTTATGGTAGCGGGGACAACACAGGTCAGAATTCACAACCGAAAGCTCATATTGAACCAATAACAGTTACCCCCATACCCCAACGCTTGTTGGATATTCCCCCTAACTCTACCCCATCCCAATTATTTCCAATGATGTGTCAACAAAGGTATTGTCCTGGAATATAGCTGGGCTTAGGTCAGAGAAGGGTGATATTTCTTGGGTACACATTCTTGCAAAACACCATATTATTGCTCTAAAAGAGACCTGGGAGCCCAATTATGGTTTTTATCTTGATGGCTTCACTACGTTTTGCAAACATGCAATACTCCGTCTAATATGGGCAGAGCCAAGGGAGGTCTTCTTTCAATGTTCAGTCTTAAACTTTATTATAGGACCAAACTGATTGATTCTCCATCACCTCACGTGTTAGCAGTGGAAATGTCAGGAAAGAACCTTACTACCTTGTTACTGGTGAATTTTTTTAATTCCTTCTCCAGGATTCATGAGATCGAACACCTTTTGGCCTCAGAAGATCTAGTAAAAAATTACGGAGAAGCCAGTCAAGTTTATTATGACATGCTAATTTTGGGGGATTTTAATACTCGAAAATGTTGTCTTAATTGTCCCTCAATGTTGGAGGAGGAAGACGATTTACAGGTGTCAAACCACTTTGAGCACACACTATCAGACATTTTCTTAGAAGGTCTGCTCTCTACGTACAATCTGAATTGTTTAGATAAGTCTGCCCTGGTTCCCACCTATGTAGGTAATGGTAGCTCAAGTATAATTGATTATATTTTCTATCTGCCTTATTAATTTCGGCCGTACAGATTTTTAACATTGTTTGTAACTGTTTTAGTGACCATAACCCTTTAATATTGGTTCTCCTCCTCTCGTCTGTCCTAAAAGGGGGGGCTGCGAACCAAATTACTAACACAAATATCAGTACTAAAGACCAAGCACGAATGTTGAGGTGGGAAAAGATCACTCCAGAGAGTTTCTTGGAGTATTTGTATACGACCTGTGCCTCGGAGCTTCAAGTATGTATGGACCTGGTATTACAGGACAGAGCTACTTTAGATGCCGTTGATACCATCATTAAACAGGCTGGTTTTAATTTAGTGACTAAAACCAAAGTGAAATCCCCAAAACTAAAAAGGTGGTTCGATAATACTTGCTCAGCCGTCCATAAGGAGTTAATGAAGGCTGTCAAGAAAAAACCGAGGGACCCAATACTAACTAGGAGCTGCAGGAAGGCGTATAAATTAGCACAGTTCATGAGAAGAAAAAACAACTAAGAGAGCATGCCTGTGAGGAGCTTAGTCAAGCTAGCGTCCTGTCCGATAGCTCTAGATTTTGGTCTATAGTTAACAGTCCCTTTTTTCTGATGTGTCAAATTCTAGCAAGGATTTCATAATACCTGCAGGGAGAGGAGTCCAGCATTTTGGCAATATTTATAGTAATACCAATCTAGCAGAAGCCGTGGGACATTCAGCTCCCAGACTAGCTAAGTCCCCCCTTCATTTCAGAATAGATGAGGTCTAGAAAGCCATTATTTCAACATCAGGCGGAAAGGCTCCTGGTCCTGATGGGGTACCAGCTGATCTTTATAAGGCTGACCCCAAAGTCTGGGCCAAGATTTTAACACATGTTTTTAATGCTGCTTGTGCTTACTGCTTCTCCTCGGCATGGGCAAAGGCAAACATTGTCCCCATCTTTAAAAAGGGTCCTCATGACGATCTGGCATGTTGTAGACCAATTTAGCTTTTAGATTCTGCATCCACAATTATGGGTAAGGTAGTTCTGGATCGCCTCACAGCCTGGCTGGATCATGGCAATGTTATCTCCGATCTCCAATATGGATTCAGGCAGGGGAATGGGACACTAGATCAATGCCTGAATATCCATGTGGTGATCAGGAAGTACACCGTTGCCAAGGGAGGGGTCCTGCATCTGGCCTTCATGGATCTAACCTCAGCTTTTGACCTTGTCAATAGGTCTAAACTTTGGTTGATCCTCTGTGATATAGGGCTAGATGCAGAACGGATCTCCTCCCTGCATACCGCTCATGCTAACCCCACGACCGTGGTACGGTTTAATGAAGATGGCAGCCTGACAAACTCTTGGCCGGTAGGAAGGGGAGTCCGGCAGGGGTGCATTTTGGCCCCCTTACTATTTCCACTATACATTAATACATTTTGGGACACTTCAATATCATCCTGCAAGGACATATCTAGGGCCGGCACTAAAATGATCCCCGCATCCCTGTACACCGACGACGCAGTTTTATTGTCTGGAACTGCAAGGGGCCTGCAACAACTCTTGAAACGTTTTTTAGATTTTATGAATTCTTTAGACTTAATCACAAATTTTAAGAAATCTCATGCCATGTTCATAGACTCTCGAAAGGCGGCCAAGGCTAAATTTTACTGTAATGGGGACAAACTAACTAAGGTATCCACGTTCCCATACCAAGGGGTGCTCTTTGATGACCAAGGTGCATGGTGTGCGCAACGAACACTTAAAAAGAATGTCCTAGCTAGAGCGGCATGGGCCACTCTGGACTTGGCAAAGAGACTAGGGTCAAAACCCCTCCCTGCACTACTGAAGGTCTATAATGCAAAATGCATTCCCATGGTTATGTACAGATGTGATATTTGGGGCTACAAGGACGTCAAATTTATACAAGTGGCATAATTTTATGCACACATTTCTTGGGGTCCCTGTTGCTACTCCTGATTACAATCTGCATGAAGAATTGGGGGTGGGGTATATTTCGGACCAGATTGCAGTTTCCCAGTTGTTACGTCTGGGCTCAAGCTTCCCCAAATTTAAACCAACTCATAATTTCAGATTGCATTGCGCTAGAGGGAGCCCTACACATCCCTTGGCTGAAATACATAAAGGAAGAGACAAGATGTCTTGGTTGTCCAGAATTGTTTTTGACCCCGAGGCCCTTGGGCAAGACCGCAATTATAGATTTTAAATGGCAGTTTGTGGATAGGCGGAAATGCCTCATGGAGGAGGTTGAGTTAGCTAAACCCTTGGTGAGAAGGTCTTTTACATTGAGCTTAGGTCCGCAGCTGCAACCATATTTATCGTATGTCAACAAACCATACCATTATTTTGTCTTGACAAGATATCATTTAAATATGGTTCCCTGGCTGCTGGCATTTTTGAGAGGATACTCAAAACCGGAATCACGAAAACCCTGCCCCTGTGATAACTTCTCGGAGCAGGATACCTTACACCTAATGTTCTTCTGTACTTTTTATGATTCTTTGCGCAGGCAGCACATTCTTCCTTTACTTAGATATTGTCAGTTTGCCCAAGTGAGGCCAGCCCTCCTCTGTCTACAAATGCTAGCCCCATCTATAGTTTGTTTTGGGGTCACAAGCATTTTAGTCGGGCCATTAGACAGAGGACTAGACTATCATTGCAATAGCAAGCCTGTCTTACTAGCTGGTTCAAATACCTTTTCTTAACTAATGCCTTGCATTTTTTAATGTGATTTTACCTATGGGCTTGGTTTACTATTCTAGCACAGTTGCACTTTATATATTATGGCTTTTAAAGGTTTTTTAACATGAGTACTGTAATTGTAATGTAGGATGATTTTATTATAATGTATTCTGATGGAATGTGTATTTCTATAATATTGTATGCTTTTATGACTCTTGGCTGTCGAATAAAGTACTTTTGACTGACTGGCTGACTACTTTCGAAAGAAATGATAGATATCTGGCCAACAGAGGAAATCCATGTGATATGGCCCTGATGGTTATTAGTAGTGTTTTCAGTCTTATTTTTGCCCCTACAATGCATGCATTTCCATTGCACCAATAGACCTATGCATCAATTGAATTAAGGATTTTTGTAACAATTCCTAAGCCAAAGGTATCCAAACTCTAAAATGTGTAATTGATCTTCCACATTCATTAGGTATATATCAGCTATATATTGTACCTGATCTCTACCCTGATTCATAGTTATTTCTGCTCATGTTCCACTTTATTCCACTGCCATAAAACCTTGAATCTCCATTAATTGCGGCAGGATTCGTAGGAGGTCACATTAGTGTTGGAACAGAGGCTGATATAGCCCTAGCTATTTAGTTCACTTTACGGGTGGAGCAAGATTTATGGACACAGAACTTTAAGACCAATGTCTGTTGTTTTTCAGATACCGTACAGTATGGGCAATGCTGTCAGTGTTCGAGTGGGCAATGCATTGGGAGCTGGAAATGAAGAGCAGGCAAAGAGATCTTCAACCGTTGCTTTGCTAACCTCAGGTAGGAGTATACTCTTTGTACAGTTCTCACACACACATACCTTTTCAGCACATATATCAGCTGAAAACACAAAAGATTTTCAAATAGAGTTAAGGTTAATGTTAAAACAAATGCACATACTGAGGCTGATTCACTTAAGCATTTATGCGTATGGGAAGTAGTACTGCATGAGCACTCTTTAAGTACTCCTTCTTGAATCGGCCCTGAAACATCCAACTCCCAATTTGTGGCCATATATGGTCACCCACTGCCTGTATTTCTTAGTGTTATCAGGCAGGTGGGTCCTGGGGACCATCTCACAGTCTCCTAAAGAGACTATGGACATCTCTGCGGGACCTCACCCAACTTGGGCACCCATCTCCTCCCCCAGGACTACACTAGCCATCTGCCTGGACAGTGCACCAGTAGGAACTCCCTCTGTTTACCCGTGTCCCCCCCCACTCTTCTGCTAGGGACCCTGCTCACCTTTGACAAAGTCTCCCACATGACCCTTGTGGACCTGGTAACTCACCCAGCTGTCCGCCTCCTCAGCAAGCTTCCTAGGGTTAGTCTGGCGTACCTCTGGAAAACAATTACTAGAAAAGTGCTCCCATGGGATTAAGTCATAGAATGCTTCAAAGACATTAACTTTACTGCCCTTCACCCAATCAAAAAAAGATACACTTTCTCCCAAGTACTTGACTCTAGTTTCTTACAATGTCTAAACCTCTGGCGTCAACCCACACCTGGTCATCAAGGCTTCCTTCATTTGGACATAGGAATTCTGATCCTCAGAGGACAAATCTAACAAGGTATCCTGCCCATCACTGGGGAACCGCCCCCACAACCCCGCTCCCCAACCCTTCTCAGGGACCCGGTTGGAGGTCATAGCTACCTCATAGGCCTTAAACCATTGCCCCAATATCTCCATTCTTATGGAACTCCTTTATGACATCTTTGGGGATGAATACTCCCCTTGTTTATACAGGCAGAGATGGTGTGCTACCACGAGTGGGAGTAATCTCTAAACTCTTGGCTTTCAATTTCAACTCCCTCAACATCCTTTCATGCTCTAAATGCATTATCTCATCTTCCAAGGGTAACTTCCTATTCTCTAACTCCATCTGGCTACCTAGCTTGAGCTCGGCTAGCTCCAACTTATGCATTCTATCCCTCTCCCTGTTGTCCAGCTCCTCTGGGGACAGGCCCTTTGAAGAAACACTGCTGCCTGGCCTGGAAGGTACTTTCTCCCTGGTCAGGCCCAATGTCCTATCCAGCTGCCCATCTGTATTTGCTGCTTCCTCCCTAAGCTGTTCAGGATGCTCAGTAGTATTTCTAGATTCCAACCGGGCCCTCAGCGCCTTTTGGAACTCTTCCTTCCTCTTCCTGGTGATGCCTTTCACTGGGATTTTAAATTTTTACAGAGGGTTTTAGGCTGTGGCACAGAGTAGGTATCCACCCTATCTTCTTCAAATTGTAGATCCGTAGATGCGTTGGATGCTGCCTTTGTCATGGTGGCAAGAATTGGCAGTTCTTAGCAAAAATAGAAGTCCCAAGGAAAAAATTCTACCAAAAATGTATGTGGTCGCGTTATGGTCTGCACTCACTAGTAGTGTACACCAATCACTGTATGTGAGTCACAAATGCAAGTCCAAATTCTCCCCGCTGACCACCAATGTTAGAAATGGGGGTCTCTAGTTGGCAATGGATTGCACCTTTGTCCAAATTGAGACCATTGCTTTTGGTCAGGGTAAGGGGCTATATTTCTAAAATAACCCCTGCTCACCCCTTTGGTAGCTTGGCACGAGCAGACAGGCTTATCTCAGAGGCAGTGTGTAAAGCATTTGTGAACATATACAGTAATACAGTAAAAACACTACAAATTGACACCACACCAGTTTAGAAAAATAAGTAATCTTTACTAGACTTAACACAAGACCAAACGACAAAAACCCACAATACTGTAATAAAAATATGACTTTAAAATGGCAGAAATAGCTTATTTCAATGTAGATGGTGAATGTGACACTTTACTCTCAAAGTACCTTGGATGCGTCACGCAATACAAACAAAAAGGGTCAGAGGGAAGGTAATGCGTCGGTTCCTTGCTTTGGGGGAGGTGATGCATCGGTTCTTTACTGCAAGGGAGGGGAGGTGATGCGTCGGTTTCTTACTGCGTTCCGGTTACTATGCAACAAGATGGCGCCTTGATGCGATGATCTGGAGCGATGTGACAAAAGTGATGCAGCAACGTGGGTGCAATGCGTGCATGCCCGACGGCCGTGTGGCAAAATCGATGAAATTTGGAGCCACGACAGGCCCTGCGACATGCTTCTCCTGTGATGAGACAATGATTTCTGCGGCGGCACGCTTCTCCGGTGATGCAACATGCTTCATCTGCTATGCGATGGCGAACAGCTGCGGCGGCGGCACGCTTCTTCGGCGATGCAACGGCAATTGCTGTGGCGGTGACATGCTTCTCCTTGTTGCGTCGCACTTCCAGCTCCCAGTGACACGCAGTCTCTCAGAGGGCCCAAACAACAGCAGGCACCTCACTGCAGGTAGAATTCTCAGCAAGGGAATTCAGAGGGAGCTGGTGGTGAGGTCTTTGTGTCCCTGGGACTTCAGAGCAGGAGGCAAGCTCAGTGACAAACCCTTGGAAATCTTCCTCTAGATAGTAAAAGTTCACACAAAGTTCCTTTTCTCCTTTCCTTGGCAATAAAGTAACCACTGCAGACCAACTCCAAACAGCAAACAGCACAGGGGCATTAATCTTCCTTCAGCTTCTCCGGTTCTTCTCCTTGGCAAAGGTTTCATCTTGATTCCCAGAAGTGATCTAAAGTTCTGGGGTCTGGGCCCCAATATTTGCACTGCAAAATCATTTGTCCTCTGAAGGCAGAGGGTGCCTCTGCCCAGCTAAAACCAGTTCTGTCCTCTTGGGTGCAGCTTCCGGGCAGGAGGTGGAGACAGCATTGTTTGAGAGCAGACCTGGCCCAGGTAGCTGAAAGGAAATCTCCTCCCCCTACTCTCTATTCTATGAGGGCTCAGGTCAGTGAAAGGAAACCTCCACCCCCTACTCTCTATTCAAGGCAGGTACTATTCAGCCCAGCCCTGACCCATCAGACTGCTGGAGCAAGGGACCTATCCAGCCCTCTGTCACTCACAAACCAGACATTGAATACATAAACCTAGCAAAGACCTGTTGGGTGGTTTGGTAAGAAAATACCTACTTTCTAAAAGTGGTATTTTCAAACACAGAATGTAAATATCACCCCCACTAAAAGATGTATTTTAACATTCTGTGTTAAGGCATACTAAACTCGAATTTCTACCTTGTTCCCTGGGTCAGTTAGGATTATAAGATGTTATAATCAAACTTCCCATTCTTGCCTATGGGAACAGGTAGCCTTGCAATAGTGAAAAACGGAATTGGCTGTAATTTACTATCAGAGCATGCCACACACATCAGGGCATGTTTACCTTTTACATACAATGCTCCCTGCCCCCGGGTCTACCTTAGGGGTGACTAATATGTAGAAATGGGAAGGTTTAGGGATTAGCAAGTGGGTGTAGGCTCTGCAATGGCGGGACTGAGCCATATTTTACAAGCTGTGGGTGTCACAACCAGTGCTGCAAGCCCACCAGCAGCATTTGATTTACAGGCCCTGGGCAAACATGGTGCACTGTGCTAGGGTCTGACAAGTAAATCAAATAAGCCAATCATGGAGTCACTAATCCATTACAACAATTTACAATAGGGAGCACTTGCACTGTGGCACAGAATAGCAGTGGCAAAGTGCCCATAGCTCCTAGACAAGCAAAAACATAGCAAAAACATGGGAGGCAACAGCCAAAAATGGAAGGGGAGACCCACGCTAATGGTGCAAAGTCTAATATTGAACACCATTATTATGCCAACATTTCAACCCCGTACAGTTAAACATAGAAAGTCATTATTGCTTAAGGTGGACAGAGTACTTCGCTCCGCTGGCAGAGCTTGCGGATTTTTGCCTACTCTGCATTCCACTGAGAACGCAGAGTTGATGCAAAACTCCGACTCTGCAGCAGAGCTCAGTTCAGAACCAGGCCCCACATTAGGCTCCCGGCCTCCACCCAATAAATATTTAAAAGAAATTAATAAGGAAGATAAAAAAACACACTAACTTCTATCGCCGCATCTCTGGGCTGCCCTTCTCCTCCTCACCGTGGTCTCTCCTGCTGAGACCCCTACTTCAGACGTACGTCGTGGTAGGACTTTGCATGTGTGTGCATTCCTACAAGATGTACGTCTGACGTAGAGGAATTGACAGAAGTCATTACACCCACTGCAGTCACAGCAGTGACAAGATGACATTCCACTCCCACTAATGCGGCGCCATAATGGGGGGAAGCCCCTCATAATCCCCACTCACCTTGCTGGATC
Organism: Lissotriton helveticus; assembly: GCF_964261635.1. Lineage (NCBI taxonomy): Eukaryota > Metazoa > Chordata > Amphibia > Caudata > Salamandridae > Lissotriton > Lissotriton helveticus. The sequence continues at coordinate 322,259,639 of NC_136061.1, forward strand.
ACATAACCCTCATACACTCTACAATCAGTTATTCACCCGTTGCAACACTTCAGGGCAATGGGTCACGGGCGGTGACCCCTTTCCCTCAGTCAAGGTAATTTGCCCTCATTATGTTTTACCCCTACCCACCGTTCAGAATTACACTACGACACACATAGAGCAACGCCACAATTCACAGCCCGATGGCTGTACATCTGCTTACACCTCTTCTCAGGTGTTCTGATGTTGTTGATATCCTTACTGAGGTTCCGTAAAAATCGTTACGACGTTTTGGGCACCGCCGAATATGGACGAATGTGGTATCAATGAACCATAAATGACGAGTTGTGTAAGTGTACGCGTTTTCGCCATACTACTCAGAAGAGCTCCTCACATTTACAGGTTTCTTCAATGGATGCTCGGGTTCCATTTTAGATACGGCATCCATTTTGTTTCTTGCCCTCACGTAGTCAGCGAACAGGCAACTGTCCGCATCGTGACCTTTTGTTCCCAAGCTTCACGGAAGAAGCATATGCTTTTCATGCGTCTTTTATGAGTAGGGGGAGGACACTGCTAAAGCAGTTGCCTCCGCTCGGAGGTGATCCTGCCGTGCCGGTCTATTGTTTCAGCCGTGCATACGCAAGGATCAAATCCTTTTGATCCTGTGATCATGCTTCCGATATTGCCCTCACACTCTTTTCTCTACTGTTGTCTGACTTCCTTGCAGCTGTTCCTGTCTCTTTCTTTTGTTTATTTACAACTCAAGTGGAATGTACCTAATGGTGAGAAGATGTGCTTTTACAGTTGGAACTGGTGATGTTAATGTAATTATGTTCCGATGCTCTGAATACATGAAAGCGATCCTTTGAATTTTACTGAGGGAAATGAGTTGTAACCTTTTGCTTACATATTGTGCAATGACAAAATCCTGTATAAAAGAGAGCGACCCACATATGCAATTGGAAGCAGACTCGCAGAACCTACATGCGGTTGTACTTCTTGTGACTTTTGCCTCCCTGCAGTAATAAACGCTGATCTTTGACGCCGAAGGAAGTCTCCCGTGTCTCTGTCTTTAGTGCGCCAGAACAGGTACCCCACGAAGGTTTTAGGTGTTGTTCCCTGGCACCGCTGGGCCTTAAATAGCCCAGTCCTTCATTACTACACCATATCAGACACAATACGCTCCCGCCATTGCTGCTAAAACCTCAGCATATGTTCTGATAACGTATTATTACTTGGCATTTGTGGTCATTTAACTATTGTTCTACGGTACTGTTAAAACTTTAAATGTCAATAAAAAGATTTAAACAAAAGAATGAGTATCCGTGTGTGGGAAAAACAAGAGGTCAAAAGACTGTAGCTTGAATGGACCCTGCAGTGCGCTGGATCGTGATAATCTAGGCAAAAGTTACCCACATTGCTGCAAACACCATCAAAGATCAGTAAATGCTATCAAGATTAAAAGAAAGCAATCAACAAACCATGTAAAATTAAATTAGGGTGGTGGCAAACTGCTATCATGTGGTGAAAAGCTCCAGAACTTACTGAGTGCCGTAAACACGTCTATCTTGCAGGGCTGCAAGCACGTGCATGCTTGTGCTCACACTGCCATATATTCAACAGATTTCAATGGGATTGCTGCATGTTTGTCACCAAATTTAATTACTCCTGGGTTATTTAAAAATGATTTGGGGAAAATAACACAGCTTGTGAGAGCTCTAATTACTAATTAAAATTACAGAATTATTAAACAGTATTGGGTATAACGTTGATCTTCCAAGTAAAAGAACTACAATAGGCATAAAGAAATCACTTCCTTACCCTTGTATAGGGCTGCTATAGTTTGGGATAGGATGAATATAGAATTTAAAATGTTAATACTTAGGACGTGATATATAGTTTTGTGGATGACCGTCTTCAACACAAACAAAATAACTATGTGGGACCTCCTTTCCATGCAGACCACTGCCACCATCATGAGCTCCATCCACTCAGGAGCACCCAGAGAGCCCTACCCTTTTCACATGTTCAACCTGGGGAACAGCATCAACAGGAAGTAACTCAATACAATCCTCATCTCATCCATCACCTCTTCCTCCTTTTCAGAGGGATGGAAACACGTTGAAGTCAAACCGCCCCTGAAGAAAACCCACTGCAGACGTTAAAGAACTCAAAGACTACCGGCCAATCTCCCTTCTCCTTTTTCCCACTAAAGTCGTGGAGAAAGCAATAAACCTCCAATTAACCAACAACCTTGAAAACTACAACCTCCTGGACCACTCACAATCTGGATTCTGCACAAATCACAGCACAATGACCAACCTAATCGCAGCCACCAATGACATCATGGCTCTCCCAGACAGAGAGACCAGAGCCCTTATCCTTCTTTATCTTGCCGCAGCCTTCCACACCATGCCGCACTGGACCCTCCTACACGGGCTCCACCAGATTGAGATCCAAGGTAACATCCTTGGGTGGATTGCATCCTTCTTCACTGGAAGAACCCAAAGCCTTTGTAGAGGCTGAAATAATAAATAATAAATGATTCCGCACATACGACTCTCAGTCAGCACATAAGATAGCAAGGTTTATTAGAGACCAACAAACAGTGGATTAACGTGCAGCAGGGAGAGATCAGCAAAGTCACTGAATGTCTGAAGAGGTGACGTGTCTGACAGCTTTTATAGGCCCAAACTGCAAAGGATGTAGCATCATAACATACGTAGCACAAATTAAGCATAGTTCATTTGAACAATTAGCAAGGGCCTAAACAGTTATGTACCATTTAAGGTCCAAAACATACTGTTGCCGACCACGTGACCCAAGTGGGCAGCTTCTGGGACTTTCCACTGTAATGTAAGATATAAGTCTGGTGCTTTTCCAGTTAATAATTGCAACATAATAGTAATGACCAGAAACATATTACGAAATGGGATATGCCAAAACGTGCGTGCCTAAGCGAGCATCTTCCCTAGCCACGTATCTCTTTTGAGTAAGCATGGGCGGATTTTGCGGATTCGCAATCCGTGAATTTGCGGATTTGCGTATTTGCGGATTGCGACAATACGCAAAATCCGCGAATTCTCGCGGATTTGCGTATTTTTTTGGGGGGGGTGTGTTCGCACGGGTTTCTGCAAGTTCGCGAGGGTTTTGTACAATTTCGCAAATTGCAAACTTACTTGTCGGGTCGCCAGTTTTGCGAACTTGTTGTTTCTACGTGCCCAGCCTGTTTGCTAGGCTTTCTTCATCACTGCCACCCTCTGTCACCACTGGCACTCTCTTTGGTCACCCATGCCACCCTCTGGCTCACCCATGTCACCCTCTGTGTCATCACAGCACCCTCTGGTTCACCAGTGTACATTATTGGGGCAAAGCAAAGCACTGCCATCCTCTGTCAACACTGGCACTCTGGTTCACCCATGCCACCCTCTGGCTGGCACACCCATGCCACCCTCGGTGTCATCACAGCACCCTCTGATTGACCAGTGAGTGTACATTATTGTGGCAAAGCCAAGCACACCTGCTAAGTGCTTTAAGTTTTGCAAACAACAACACCTGCCCTGCCCCAACTGACATTAATGAAGGCTGGCACCTGCTTGTCTGCTCCCTTTCCTTTTTGTTGCAATAACAGGATGCAATGGCATACTTGTAACTATTCTGTGTCTGTCAGAGCAGGGTCACACAATAGTTGCAAGTAGGCAACCGGATTCTGGAGGGCCCCTTCAGGAAGCACTACAGGGAAATGGTTACAAATGATGAGCTCGAACTTTTGCACCTGCTCGTTGGTTTTGCTTTTGCAAAACTCGTTTTTCGGTAATTTCGCCCTATTCGCGAGGCGCGGCGTCGTGCGAAATCGACCGTGGAAGCCGCGAACTCGTGCGAGTTACCCCAAGGTTGAGTATGGGCGCCGCCATTTTGTTTGCGTGACGTATTTCCGTTTCCGCCCGCTATGTGTAATCTCGCGCAATGAGCGCCTTGCGAATGCAAGTTCGCACGAGTTCGCGAGAGAAATCGCGTGCGAACTTACTTACACGCACGTGTTCGGGCCGCCATCTTGTTTTTCATTCATTCCTATGTGTCTGGGCATGGTGTTTCTATCCTCTGTATATCTCTGCCATCCTTTGCTTGTTTTAATATTTTTTTGATCTATTTAACTTTTTTTCTATCCCTCTAGTTTTCTAGATCTATATTTTTGTGTTTTAGGCTACTTTTGTTTACTTTTCAACTACTTTTTTAAACTTTTATTTCCTTCTTCCCTACTCTTATTCTTTTTCATTTTGTCTTTTTCACCTGCCCAGAACATGGTGAAGACAGCTGTCAAGCTGCCCAAGACGGGCACCGCAGCCCGTGCCCGGCTCCCGTGTGGCCGTTTGAGGGCGGAAATGGTGGTGCCCAGGGAGATCTTCAGCCCTGAGGAGGTGGGCTCACTCGTTTTTTATGTGCAGCGCCGTCTCCCCAGGACCATCGCGGCAGGCGGCAGGATCGCTGCTGGTTATACCAACAGCCAGCAGCGACGGAAGCGGTGGGGGCAGGTGTGCCGGGCCCTTTTTGACATCACGGGGGTCCAGCGCACCTACAATCAAGTGACCCACCGCTGGACCGATATCCTGGACCGGGAGCGCGACCTGCTAGACCTGCTGGGAGTGGAGGTCCCCGGGCTTGGTGAGTAGTAGTAGCAATTTTTTCATCACTCACTACTCTGTTTTTTCTTCTGCTCTGTGTGACTGTGTTATATTGCAAATGTTTGCTTTAACTTTTTTACAAAGAGCAATAATGCTGCTGATTACATTGATATCATAGGAGAGGTAAATTAATATTTCAAAATCTTCTGTGCATTTCAGGTGCACTGTTCTCCCTCTCTGTGGCGGTGCCACTGCTTATTTGTTTTCTATTTTGTGTTCATTTAATTGGGCTGAGTAATGTATGAGTGTACTTTTACAGAACTGCGTAATGCTAGACACAAAGGGTGCCTTCCCACGCAAGGGGGGGGTGGGGGGTGGGGGGTGGCGGTCAGGCAGCTGTGCGCCTCGCAAAAGTGCCTGCGTGAAATCTACAAGATTTAACGCAGGCACTTCCGCGACGCTGCTACGTCAATTCTTTATGCCTGCTTGCTTGAAGCAGGCGTAAGGACTGATGCGGTATGTTGAGTATTGGGCAGCCCTGAGCATTGCTATAGTTGCATCGCGCCCGCGACGCGACTCTAGAGATGCGCCCCTCTTTCGTCACGAGATGCGTCACGCATCTGCCTACCCTTGCGCCAGGGTTTGCCGCATTGTAATTGCGGCGCATCTACCGTGACGCAAGGTTAGTTTTGCGTTACGCATTTGTTCTGGTGCACATCTGGAGGTGTCCAGCTCAGAATTCGTAAGTATGCCCCTAAGTGTCAGATTAGCAATTACCTGCGCATCCCTGCAAAGTGTGCGGCACGCCAGCACCACCCATGGTGCGCCGTATTTACAATGCGGCACACCATGGTCCCAAAACGTCACCGAAGCGTTACGCATCGGTGCCGTAAAGGCGGCTCATTGATGGAGTTGCGTTGCAACGATGGCGCAGCTCCAGCAATGCTGCGTCAAGCCGTAAGTCTGCTTCATGCAGGCGCAGGGTTTCAGTGACGCATCATTGTCCTAAATGACTGATTGAAATTTTATATATTCCCCATAGCCACTTTTAGCATGCGTTCCTGCGCAGGAACGCCCTCCCTTGCGCTGGAACGCTCCCTTATGGCGCAGGGCTTTAGAATGGGATGCATCTCCCATATGCGTCACGTTGTTAATGTACGCCACACCATGGCGCCTCTCTTGTTGTGGCGCTGCGTCACAAAAGTGACGCAAGAACGGAGCAAAAGAGCTGCAAGGGGCTTGTAAATCTGCCCCTAGAGTAGAGGCTCAGGTGCAGTCCTTCCTTTGTAGCCCTCTTTTTGACTGAAATAGTTGGTTCTTGTTCTTTCTAAATGTTTGATTTGGTTGACAAGGACATCGACAAGCAGCTTTCATCAATGTTTTCTGTTCATTCTTTCATGTTGTACGTCAGGTCCGCCCAGGGGCAAGTGGACAGAAAAAGCGGATGCAGTGGCTCCAAAGGAGGAGGATGCAGGCCAGGGCGGCGAGTGCTCCTTTGCTGGCCCCAGTAAGTTTTCATTTAAATATAGAGGACCTATTGTTGTCCTAGCGTTCCTAATTTAATTTTTTCGAAATAGTGTTTAGATAGGAGCAAAATCAATAATACTACTGTTGCAGGGATAAATCTCCACAAACCGAACTATGGACACCAAAGACCAGAGTAATAATATTTCAGAGTGGCGTGTTTGGCACACCGTATAAACCTGGTAGTGTCAGCGGCACGGACTCCTCCTTGCAAAAATTGCAAAACCTTTCGCTCAGTCACTCTAGTCTGGAGGACCAAAAACCACAGAGTCTATTCAAGTTTAAAAGCTTTATTAAAAGTTTAAGTAAACACATATATTAAAATAAAGTTAGTTGGAAATGGAAAAGTGCTTGGTGCTGAGTTGATGAGTAATGGAACACATTTCTTGTGGTCGAGCCGAGCTTTCACCTGGTTTGAAGTTGATGTTGCTCTTGTCCTTAGAAGTCCAGTTTCTGTCTGTTCAGAGAAAAATGGTGTGTGTTAAAATTAAGCAAGCATCCATCAATTATGTCAAAAAAATGCAGCAAGACAACAGCCTTCCCTGGAAGGAGGGACATTTTTACTTTAGACTAGAGTAGACAGTCAATTACTTTTTCTGTTGTTTTCACATTCTTCATTCATACTTAGACCAACTACTAGTGAGTGGTGTAATCTAACATTCTTAAATCTACTTTGTAGGTGGAACATCTGGTGGCGAGGCCAGCTCGGATGTGGTAATAGTGATCGACTCCGAGTCCGAGGACCACTCTGGGGAGGAGGCGGCGCAAGAGGAGTCGGACCAAGAAGTACAGACTGTGAGGAAGGAGACAGTGGTGGTGGCGGGTACAGGTAAGCTGGATCATGGTACTATCTGACTCTTAGATAGCATATGATGTGTATCTACAGAGAGTAGACGGTCACTGGATGAACTACGAACATACTATGAAATGTTTCCAGGGGGGGGTGCAACATCATCACCATCTCCTGAGTCCTACTCCTGACATGATTGATAGAATGGTTTGTGGCCAAGGGCCGCACCGAAGGGGGCAGGGTCGGTGGGGGAGGGGGGTGTATCTAGAGCAACAAAAAAAAATATGACCATGAAATTGAAATCATGCCCCTGCAGCGGATGCCTTCGTCCACTGAGCCACCAGACCTGGCATACACATTACACACATCTTTCTTTCTCTCTCCCCCTCCCTCTCTCTCTGTCTCCCTCCCTCATCCTCCCTCTGTCACCCTCTGGCTCCCTCCCTCTCTCTCTCTCTCCTTCTGTCTTCCTCTCTCTCTGTCTCTGCCTCTATCTGTCTGTCGGTCCCAGCCTGCTGTAATTACCATATTGTAATTTGTCACTGGGCCAGCACTGGATGGACCTGCGATCCAGGGGGGGGCAATCGCGCCCTCTCTTGCCCATTCCTGCGGACGCCCATGATATTGGCCTGAATAGTTTATTTTGTACTGCGCTGGCTAGTTGCTAGTTGTACTGTGACAAAACTTCCTGCTGAATCATTTTGTGTTAATCATATTCTTAAAGAGCATTGGTTACAGATTATGTCTTTCTTTCTTCATATAGTTGGTCATACTAAAACAAAACCAACAAGGAGTATGCTGGCTGTACTGGCCCGGCAACGGAGGCTGGATGCAACTGTTGCCCAATATCGGCGGCTGGTGGAACTGGAGGGGGACGACACGCAGTCCAGTACTTCCAATATAAGATCTGCATCCTCCTCAGTGACCCCACGTTCTGCCGGTCAGCGCAGTGCTCCAGCCAAACGGAGCCGTGCTGGCAGACGCCACCGCCGAGCAGCAAAGGCTGCACCTCACAGTACTGTAAAGGCTCGCTTGCGCCGAGCAATCCGCAGAGTGTCGGACCTGGAGGTGGAGGTCCGGAAATGGAAAGAGTACCAAAATTTGGTGGAGGGCCTCCGTTTAGATCACGCCACCCTCCGGGAGCAATACGATGCCCTGGCCCTAAGGCATGATGCCCTGGAGGCCAAAGTTAACAACACCATGCATCCCTAGAGTGTCCCTTGCCCTTTTTTTAGTGACTTTTGGGGGGTGGGAATTGGGAGTTGGGTTTTTTGGGGACTTTTGATGGACTATTTATTTGTTGGGGTTAGGGAGGGTCTTGTGGGAGATTATTTTGTTAGGGATATAAAAATATACTTTTTCAAACTTTATCTGAGCATATCTTTTTTTTTACTACTTTGGAGCCTGGTGGGTGGTGGTTTTGCAGTAAGTTCGTTTTACTGAACACTGTCATCGTGTTGGTTCACGTGTAATTGGCCAAATGTTTTTCCAAAGTAAATGCCTGTCACAGAGTTTGTTAATTGAAGAGTCCTAGGACTTTACTACTAGTACCACTGTCACTCTCTCGCCTCTCCTAATACTCCATTATACTACCTCCCATCCAAACGCTTATCTTAACTGTAATTTGTGTTTGAGGGCTGGCTCCACTTGGAATTCACAGTGTCCTAAAGCGTTCTGCAGCAGGGCCCCAACTTGAGTTTCCCTGCGTGGATTTTCTGCAAAACAAAAGCAATCAACATTAGAAATATGGCAGCGGTGCTCACAGACCCCAAAATCATAGAAGCCCCACAGACAGCACCCCTAAGACAGGCAAGCGAGCAATAATAACGCCTAAACGTTCACGTGTAATTGGCCAAATGTTTTCCAAAGTAAATGCCTGTCACAGAGTTTGTTAATTGAAGAGTCCTAGGACTTTACTACTAGTACCACTGTCACTCTCTCGCCTCTCCTAATACTCCATTATACTACCTCCCATCCAAACGCTTATCTTACCTGTAATTTGTGTTTGAGGGCTGGCTCCACTTGGAATTCACAGTGTCCTAAAGCGTTCTGCAGCAGGGCCCCAACTGGAGTTTCCCGGCGTGGATTTTCTGCAAAACAAAAGCAATCAACATTAGAAATATGGCAGCGGTGCTCACAGACCCCAAAATCCTAGAAGCCCCAAAGACAGCACCCCTAAGACAGGCAAGCGAGCAATAATAACGCCTAAACGTTCACGTGTAATAGGCCAAATGTTTTCCAAAGTAAATGCCTGTCACAGAGTTTGTTAATTGAAGAGTCCTAGGACTTTACTACTAGTACCACTGTCACTCTCTCGCCTCTCCTAATACTCCATTATACTACCTCCCATCCAAACGCTTATCTTACCTGTAATTTGTGTTTGAGGGCTGGCTCCACTTGGAATTCACAGTGTCCTAAAGCGTTCTGCAGCAGGGCCCCAACTGGAGTTTCCCGGCGTGGATTTTCTGCAAAACAAAAGCAATCAACATTAGAAATATGGCAGCGGTGCTCACAGACCCCAAAATCCTAGAAGCCCCACAGACAGCACCCCTAAGACAGGCAAGCGAGCAATAATAACGCCTAAACGTTCACGTGTAATAGGCCAAATGTTTTCCAAAGTAAATGCCTAACCAATTTCATCCCTTAATAGACCTTGCCAGCAATGGCCCAGCCAAGACCCATAAACCCAAACGCAAAAAAGTCACACTTAGCAAAATGTATTTAAATGAGGACTCACTACTTCCAGACAGTCCCTCTTTAGGGGACTCGTCAACGTAAGTTTCTTCATTGTGCAGATTCCAGGCATCAGCATTACGGGAAATGGATAGGGTGAGTCTGGAGGAGGAGGATAGACAACCAGGACTGAGTTCTTGTCAACTAACTGTTGTGAACCTGAGGAATGCTGCGGCATCAAAATCAAGACAGTTCTGCTGATGGGCTTGTTGTTTGATTGGTTGATTACAGTTTTGTTGTGAATGTGATGAAGCACTTGCTAAAAAAGAAAGACAGACACACAGGAATAAAAGTGAATAAGGACTAATGTTAAAGTTAATGAATCATTGACTCATTTTCAGAGCTCGCTGTCAGGGAAGCAGAGCTCGTCCTCAAACTCTGCAAATTGAGTCGGTAGTACTTCTGGTAACTGAGGAGAACTTTCCTCAGGTAGGTCGGTGTCCTCTTCTTCCTGCGTGCATTCTCGTACTTTGTAATCTGGTGGTATGAAGTGCTGGTTCATCTTTATCATGGTGAGCCGCTCCACATTTGCGGGCAAGAGGCGGGACCTTTTGCAAGTCACAATGCCACCAGCAGAACTAAAAACCCGTTCTGAAGACACGCTTGCGAGTGGGCAAGACAAGTAATTGATAGCCAGGTTGGTGAGCTCTCGCCATATGTTGCTTTTCCCATGCCAATACGCCAATGGGTCCTCAGTAATATTGACCGCTGTTGAGTCATCCAGATAGGCCTGCACCATTGAAAGAATGTCCTCCCGGATTCCTGTACTTTGCACTTCTGTGTCCTTTCTGGGACAAGGAAACCCTAGCTCACTTAGCCAATCCGCTTCAGACATATCGCCTGGGCCTGGTGCAGATGATACGGTTGCTGGTGTGGTTAACGGCTCAGAGGAAAAGTCACTCACTTCTGCCACAGGCACAGATGCAGAAGTGTTTTTTTGGGACGCCTGATGGCCTGCTGATTCACTAGTAGTACTGTCTTCTACAGTTTCCTTCCGCTCTCTTTCAAAACGAATGGCTGACTGAACTATCCAACCTTTGTACTCTGTAACATCTGATGTTTCAAAAGGAATTATTACTTTGCCAAACAATGGCTTTTTGTAACGTGGATCCAGAATAGTAGCACAAATGTAGTGCTGTTGTTTCTTGATATTTACGAGCCGTTTATTGCTAACTAGGCGTTGTAATAATCTCTGCGCCAACTCATATGCTTCATTCTTTCCAGCATCTTTTAATTCTGAAGACACCACCTTGACTTGGTGCTCGAGCTTCAGCAACAATGGGATAGCTTTGCTCAAAGAACAGTCCTCCCTGCTGACGTCACGCGTGAAGACTTCAAAAGGACGAAGCATGTCTGTCAGGCTTTTAACTAGCTGCCATTGCTCCACCACTAGTATCATTTCTGTCGTATCACCACCCAGGTTGTAGAAATACTCATTGACTACTGGAAACAGCTCATGCAGACGCTCAAGCATGTAGAAGGTTGAGTTCCAACGTGTTGCCACCTCCTGGATAAGTGCTTTCACTGGCATTCTACGTACATTTTGCTGGCGCCTCAGCTCCTTCCGGGCCTTAAAAGAATGATTGAAATGTGTGCATATTCTTCTGCGGATGGTCAGTATTTTGTCGACTGCAAGTTCTTTTTTCAAGAACTTTTGCACGACAAGGTTCATACAGTGCGCCAAACACGGCACTCTGAAATAGTAACCGTTCTCCACGGCCTTAACTACATTGCTGCCATTATCAGTAGAAACATAACCAACCTTGCAATTTCTTGGGGGCAGCCATTGCGAGACCTTTTTGTTAAAGTCATCCAAAATGTTGGCTGCAGTATGACTTTTCTCCATGCCAAACATGGCTAATGTTGCATGTTTACGAGCACCCTTAAAAATCTCGGCCAAGTCACCACCTGCATTTATCTGTTTTGCAACCCCTGAAAAAGAGACCCAGTGTGCAGTGATGCACATGTAATCAAGGGCTTGGCAACTGGTCCACATGTCTGTTGTCAGGTGTATAGTGTGAACAGCACTCTTCTGCAAAGCTGCCCCAACCAACTCAAGCACCTCTTTATGTAATGCTGGAACAGCAACCCTGGCAAAATAGAACCGGCTAGGAACCTTCCATTTAGGGGCCAGTGTTGCCACGAGTTCAAGAAAACCCACATTTCGACAAACGAAAAAGGGAGAAGGTCCACCGCTAGCATTTTAGCCAGCTTAGTGTTATTCAGGTGTACAATTGGGTGGTTGCGTTGAAATTGCGCATCTGAGGAGAACATGGCTGAAATGGTGCACTGGACAAATTTACTGGATGATGCTGATGCCTTCTTCGACCCACTTGTGCTCAGTGTTGACATTTTCCGCATTGGTGTGTCTCCCAGACTCTCAGTGTGCCTCCTATGTGTTCCGGAGGGTGTGGTGCTGCCAGGGGTACTGGGTGCAACCGGACAAATGCCTGACGCTTCTTCTACCTCCCCGTCATCTTCAGATGAAACACCTAGTATGGGTATATTTTGGCCACTTGCCCTTTGGGATTGCTTTTCCTTGATGTTTGCTAGGTGCGCAAACCATACGACAGCGTGCCTTCTTTGAAGATGACTGTTGGACTTTGGCCCTTAGGGCAGGTTCACCCCTAGACTTTTTGCTTGAAATGGTGACCTGGAGATGGTGATTTTAGGATTCTGCGCACTTTCACTGTGTCCCAGTGGAAAGTGCGTGCGTGCGCACTCTGAGTGCATGTGCTGAGCTAGGCCTGCCCGCCCATAGGAATGCATGGGGAATGTATGTGTCCCTGGTAGTTCCTGATGCGTGGGGTGTACAGGCTTGAGTCTGGTATGTGTGAACTCGTGTGAGTGAATGCTGCGCAACGGTGTATGCAGCATGTATGTGTCTAGTAGCGAAGCGCCATTTCTAGACATGGCTGTACGTGTGCTGTGAGGGTGCTGGCGTGTGATTGGCTGGAGCTGGCTGGCATGCCAGGCTCCAGGAAGTCTGGATGGGTCTGCCCGGTGGTGAGTGGGAGATTAGCATGAGTGATGTGTGGGAGGAGTGTACCTGTGTCCTGGATGGGCTGGGTTTTCCCCACACAATGCTGGCTCCGCCCCCCTGTGGTGTGTCTAATGACCCAAGCCCTGCCAGTGAATAGAGAGGGTGGTTGAGGTAAACAGAGTACTCAAGAACCAGCTGCGACTGGTTCCGCCCCCACTCTGCACCTTCAGACAAAGGAATGCACTGTATAAAAATGGGGCTGTGTCCCCACAGATTTTGCTCTCTTCCAGGATCCTGAGGGGGCTGTTGCTGCTGCTGCTGGGCCAGAGGACCGCCACTTGGGGTGTCTCCCTGCCTGGAGACCCAGTGTGCTGGCTCTGGGCCCAGCTTTGCCCCCTTGCCTGCCCAAGGACCTCTGCTGGGCTTGTTGGCCCCTAGCGCCTGGGAGCGCTTTGGATTGCCTTTTCGGGCGCTGGAGAGCGCTTTATTGAGACCCAGCGCTTAATAGCGCTTTATTTGCCACTTTAGCGCTAGAAGCGCTTTATTTATCAGCTGAGCGCTGGGAGCGCTGTCACTGCCCCTCCGCGGCTGCCCACGCCGCTTTTGCTGATTTTGGAGTCCCCTGGCAGGTGCCCACCCTGCCCGGGACATTGCCTCTGTTTCGAATTTATAATTTACCTCGAGGGAGGCCACCCCTCGGTAAATTCATCCCCCGCCTAGAAGTGCCTGAAACGGGCCGCCGCGCTGCCCGCGACGACCCGGAAGTGCAAGGGCCCGTCGGCCAATCACAGCGCGGCCCCGGGGGAAGCGACCGGAAGTCCCGCCCCGCAGCCGCGACCTGGAAGTCAGGCAGGCCGGGGGCAGGAGAGAGGCAGGCGGAAGCTGCTGCCTGCCGGGGCTCCCGAGGACGAGGGAGAGCCCTGGAGAGAGGGAGAAGTGTGAGAAGGGAGCCCCCGAGGAGCGGGAGCTCCTGTGAAGAGCCGCCGGCCAGAGGAGACGGCGCGAGACCGGTGAGTGCCCGCCCCTCCCCTCCAGAGCGAGTCACTTGTGCCGAGAGGCCTGTGGGGCCTCAAGTGATCCCCGAGTCCACTGAGGACTCCAACGACCGGCTGAACCTTTGCTTGATGAGCCCAGAGAGGCTCGAGAGCGCGCCCTTGTGTTTAGAGCCTGCGAGGCTCAGGGGCATAGCCTGGTGTTTTGAGCCCAGAGAGGCTCTGAGGGTGCCATTCGTTTTGTGAGCCCAGGGAGGCTCAAAAGCGCCACAATTGTTTTAAGAGCCCAGCGAGGCTCAAAGGGGCATTTTGATTCCAGAGCCTGTGAGGCTCCCACAATTGGCCCATCCTCCCCTGCACAGTTGCCCAGCACTTTGTGGGCAACTGCTACGTTTAGGCCCTGACATTGGGACACAGGGACAGTCACAGGTGGTGACTTGTGAGTTTGGCGCAGTTGTACTTTCTATGCACCTCTGAATGTATTGTTTATGCGTCATGTGCCTTTACACCTCTGAATGAATGTTGTTATGCATTGCATCATGTGTTTTCCTCTTACACCCCTACAGGTATTGTAATACATAGGTGGTTGTTTTCTCCCTAGTACAGGTGGTGCTAGTGAGGTCCTGGTTACCAGTGATTACTGGTTGTGTGCTATTTTGTGCTATATTCTATGTACTAAGTGCTATTTCTGAAAGTGCTACTTCTGATTCCTGACAGTGGTCCAGGTGGCCCTGTCTTGTAAATAATCCCTTGTAAATTCTGCCCGTGCCTCTGGCACATTGTAAAGTGTGTGTTTTATCTAATGTGTTTTGGTGTAATACAAAGGCTATTTTTATATAACCTTGTGTGGAGTTTCCTTTGTGGTGGGCCTTTGGTTGTTGTTGCTGGGGTGCGTGCGCAAATACTTAGCCTACATCGCCTCCAAGTTTAGCCTTGCTGCTCGCGCCACGTTACCTAGAGGGTGAGTAGGGGTTATCTTGGCGTGTAACTCCCTTGCCCTGACTTGGGTGTGGTGGTCTCTGGGATCCCCGGCTGGCCAGGGCCTTCGCCAAAGTCAGTCAGAGACCACCACACCCAAGTCAGGGCAAGGGAGTTACACGCCAAGATAACCCCTACTCACCCTCTAGGTAACGTGGCGCGAGCAGCAAGGCTAAACTTGGAGGCGATGTAGGTTAAGTATTTGCGCACGCACCCCAGCAACAACAACCAAAGGCCCACCACAAAGGAAACTCCACACAAGGTTATATAAAAATAGCCTTTGTATTACACCAAAACACATTAGATAAAACACACACTTTACAATGTGCCAGAGGCACGGGCAGAATTTACAGGGGATATGTACAAGACAGGGCCACCTGGACCACTGTCAGGAATCAGAAGTGGCACTTTCCGAAATAGCACTTAGTACATAGAATATAGCACAAAATAGCACACAACCAGTAATCACTGGTAACCAGGACCTCACTAGCACCACCTGTACTAGGGAGAAAACAACCACCTATGTATCACAATACCTGTAGGGGTGTAAGGGGAAAACACATGATGCAATGCATGACATTCATTCAGAGGTGTAAGGGCACATGACGCATAAACAATACATTCAGAGGTGCATAGAACAATAACAATTGCGCCAAACTCACAAGTCACCACCTGTGACTGTCCATGTGTCCCAATGTCAGGGCCTAAACGTGGCAGTTGCCCACAAAGTGCTGGGCAACTGGGTAGCACAATGATGGGGCCAATGTGGGAGCCTCGCTGGGCTCTCAAGAAATAAATTGGCCCTCTGAGCCTCTCAGGGCTCCAAGTAAATCAATGCACCCCCTCTGGGCGCTGAAAGCACAGATGCAGCCTCACTGGGCTGTGGGGGTCCCTTACGGGGGACCCGGGAACACTGGGGGTGCCTCGAGCCTCTCACTAGGCTCAATGAACACCAAGTGCCCTTCTTGAGCCTCTCTGGGCTCTTCACAACAACTGATGCCCCGAGCCTCGCAGGCTCTTTGAACGAATGCAGCCCGAGTGGAGCCTCTCGGGGCTCAAGCGACCCTGCAATGCCCCCAGAGGTCGCGCTAATGAGAGGGGGCGGGGCGGACACCGGCAATGTGTCCCGACGCCCCCCTCTCCTTTCCAAAGCACCAGCACTCACCGGGTTCTGGCGCTGCAGTTCTCCTCTCTCTCCTGCACTCCTCTGTGTGCAGCGCGGGGCTCTCCTTCCGGCACCGGAGCCCCGCCTGCCTCTCCAGCCGCCCTGTTCCTCTCAGTGACTGCACCGGGGCGCAGGGTAGGCTCCTGCCTGCTCCGGTGCTTCAAAACTGCCGCAGCTTCTCTGTGGGAGGCGGGGTAGGCTCCCGCCCTCCCTCTTCCGGTTCCGGTTGTCCCGGAGGCCCGCCTGACTTCCTGCTTCGAGGCCGCCAATGGCAGCGCGGCCCCGGGGGTGTGGAGGCGGGACTTCCGGGTCGCCGTAGGCAGCGCGGCGGCCCGGGTCTCCTGGGCTGCGGCGGTGATTTAAACACGGGGTGAGCTCCCGATAATAAAATAAATCACGCAAATATGCGGCGTGGGCAGCCGCTAGAGCAGCAAAATGCAGGGTGGGCACCTGCCTTACAAAAGCGCTCCCAGGCGCTGCTGATCAATATAAAGCGCTCTCAAGCGCTAGTGAGCACAAACCACAGCGCTCCCAGCGCTAGGACGAAATAAAGCGCTCTCAAGCGCTAGAGAGCACAAAATGCAGTGCTTCCAGGCGCTGGAAGCTAGCAAAGTCCAGGCAAAGTCCTTAGGTAGGCAGGGGGGACAAGGCTGGGCCCAGAGCCAGCACACTGGGTCTCCAGGCAGGGAGACACCCCAAGTGGCGGTCCTCTGGCCCAGCAGCAGCAACAGCCCCCTCAGGATCCTGGCAGAGAACAACTTCTGTGGGGACACAGCCCCATTTTTATACAGTGCATTCCTTTGTTCAAGGGTGTAGAGTGGGGGCGGAACCAGTCGCAGCTGGTTCTTGAGTACTCTGTTTACCTCAACCACCCTCCCTATTCACTGGCAGGGCTTGGGTCATTAGACACACCACAGGGGGGCGGAGCCAGCATTGTGTGGGGAAAACCCAGCCCATCCAGGACACAGGTACACTCCTCCCACACATCACTCATGCTAATCTCCCACTCACCACCGGGCAGACCCATCCAGACTTCCTGGAGCCTGGCATGCCAGCCAGCTCCAGCCAATCACACGCCAGCACCCTCACAGCACACGTACAGCCATGTCTAGAAATGGCGCTTCGCTACTAGACACATACATGCTGCATACACCGTTGCGCAGCATTCACTCACACGAGTTCACACATACCAGACTCAAGCCTGTACACCCCACGCATCAGGAACTACCAGGGACACATACATTCCCCATGCATTCCTATGGGCGGGCAGGCCTAGCTCAGCACATGCACTCAGAGTGCGCACGCACGCACTTTCCACTGGGACACAGTGAAAGTGCGCAGAATCCTAAAATCACCATCTCCAGGTCACCATTTCAAGCAAAAAGTCTAGGGGTGAACCTGCCCTAAGGGCCAAAGTCCAACATAACCCCCTTCCAGCCAAAACGCAGGGTAGACCGATCACCACCGTGATGGACTTCCCTGCTTGGGGCGATAGAACACGGACGCGGGCCCGCAACTACAGGGACACCCTCCTGTTCTACGCCACGGTGAACCCATGGGATTCCTTCTAAACACACTGTCTGGACCAACTGGGCTACCCCACTGGTACTCCCAAGTTGTCCGCGGCCAGGACCAGGCCCTGGGCCACCCAGGTGCCACTGGTCCATGCCAATTCGCAGAGCGGGGGGTAGTAACCCCTGGCACATAGGAGCCATTCTCCACTCTTCCTGTCTGCAAGATAGGACTAGACTGCCACTGGTACTCCAGCCTAGGGCCTACAACCTCAGGCGGACCAGGAGTCTCGGGGAAGGCTCTCCTCCCCCTACCTCTTCTCCTAGGGTTCCTCCTCCCTCTGCGAGGGGTACCCCTAGAACGCCATTCCAACCCAGGACTTATCCACTCAGGTTGCACCGGGGTCAGAGGTGGGCTCTCCCACCCTCTGCACCCCCTTCCAGAGGTCTGCCCTCTCCCACCTGGAGAAGTTCCTCTGGACGAAGAACCGGTCAGGACACTGGTTACAGTCGTCCTACCCTTCAGGTCAGGCTGATCCTGAACCTGGCCTTCCAACCTCTGGTCTAAAACCTTCGGTGGAACAATTGCCTGGCACTCCAGGACTTCTGGGGATTCACACGCAATCCCCCTGAGGCTAACAAATGTCACATCTGTTGCGTGACTGTCTGTCTGGCGCAGATCTCCCGCCCTCTGTCCACCTGACAGTGCGTGACGATCCCCCAGACCAGAAGTGTTGTTACCATGGTCACTACACGGGAACCTAGCCCAACTGGGTAGTCCCTGACCCACTGGTCCTTCCACTGGGGAACTCCCCCAATCACTCCTCACTCTGGACTCCTGTACCCTCCCTACCGGAGCGGTACTGCCAGACTCTAGAACCACAGGAGCTCTGGTTACAGACACTCCAGGTCCTCTACTCACTAGGAGATCCTCCTCAAATGGGCTAACAGGACAGCCTAGGTCCCCAACCTGGTGTTCCCTCAAGAAACCACCCAGGTTCTGAGACAGGGCTTCGGGCCTCTGGGGGCTCTCAGCCACCCACTGACTCCTGCTCCACTGAGCCAGGCAGTCAGCCCCTACACCCTTCTCACTAACCAGGGACCTAGCTGGGCTACACTGAGCCTCTTCCACCACGCTGGGCTGGAAGATCCCTGACCCACTACTTTTGGAGTCACTCACCAATGACTCTACAGAACCTCTGGTCCCTTCCCAGCGGTCTGCTTCCTCTGCCAGCTCACATGGTTCAGACAATCCACACCCTAACAGGTGTTGGCGCAACCCTGGTGAACAACAACTGAGCAACTGCTCTCTGAGAAACATATCGAACAATAGGTCCCAATCACATTTCGTGGGCTCCCGTACCCAATCACACAGGGCTCTACAGCAGTCATCCTCAAAGTCTTCCCAAGACTGATGAGACGGTTTCCTAAGGTTCCTAAACCTCAACCTATTCTCCTCCTCTGGGGAAACAGGAACCATACTCTGGGAACTGGGACTTTCTAGACTGAGATTTAAATAGCTGCCACCACTGGACCCAACCCTCCCTGGGGGATCCAGACACTCAACACTGCGCGCAGGGGATAGTCTACCCTCCAGAGCTACTTTGCCTCTGGTGGCGGCCCTCTCAGCCTCCTCTATCCTGTCCTGCGCTAAGACCCTCTCGGTCTCCAGCTGTTGCTTCTTAACCTCCAGCTGTTGCTTTCTACTGCCCAGCTGTGCCATAGCCTGGGCATGCTCCAACCTGAGCTTTTCTAAAGCCAGCTGGTGCTCCCTTTCTCTCCTCCTATCTTCCAGCTCCTCTGGGGACAGGGAAAGGGATGAGGCGCTGCCTCCTAAACTGGACCCAGCAAGGGACTCCCTATCTATGGGGTCCTCACTATCTGCTGGCGTCCCTGTGCTATCATCTTCCTCCTCCTCAGACTCTTCAGGGCTCCCCTCTGACCCACCACCCTCATGGTGTGAGACCCGGGCCCTCTCCGCACTGTGCTCACGCTCCCAGTCATCCTTCTGCCATTGGATCAGGTTACCCCTAAGTTGGGACTGGGTGTCTGACTCATTCACTGCAATGTCTCTCTCTTCGCAAAACTCTCTCAGTTCATGCAAAAACAGACCCCAGACATTAAAAGCAGACTCCATCTTGGCAAGATGCTCACAGACACGTGCAACACAGGGGACTGAACAATCTGAAGTAAGAGGACACAATTCCAAAACTTCAACAATCTCCTTATCAAAGAGAACTCATACTCATGCGTCCAGGAAAAACACACCATTCATCCACACACACCCTCCCCTCGGATCGGTAAGGCAGTTTCTACCACCCCTGACTTCTCAACCTGACCAAAAGCGACACAGGTACCAAACTCTGGAAGCAGGGCGGGGGACAAATGTACTGAACACAATCAAATGACACTCTTCAGGAGAAGAAAATAATGAAACTTCCAAAACAATACAATCCCCTAAAAATGTGGTCATCTAAATGCAGAGTTTTGTGGTATGGCCAGTTACTACTAAGGTACAACGCAAACACAAATCCTTATCCCACCGCTTGCCGCCAATGTTGGAAATGGGATCCCCGGCTGGCCAGGGCCTTCGCCAAAGTCAGTCAGAGACCACCACACCCAAGTCAGGGCAAGGGAGTTACACGCCAAGATAACCCCTACTCACCCTCTAGGTAACGTGGCGCGAGCAGCAAGGCTAAACTTGGAGGCGATGTAGGTTAAGTATTTGCGCACGCACCCCAGCAACAACAACCAAAGGCCCACCACAAAGGAAACTCCACACAAGGTTATATAAAAATAGCCTTTGTATTACACCAAAACACATTAGATAAAACACACACTTTACAATGTGCCAGAGGCACGGGCAGAATTTACAGGGGATATGTACAAGACAGGGCCACCTGGACCACTGTCAGGAATCAGAAGTGGCACTTTCCGAAATAGCACTTAGTACATAGAATATAGCACAAAATAGCACACAACCAGTAATCACTGGTAACCAGGACCTCACTAGCACCACCTGTACTAGGGAGAAAACAACCACCTATGTATCACAATACCTGTAGGGGTGTAAGGGGAAAACACATGATGCAATGCATGACATTCATTCAGAGGTGTAAGGGCACATGACGCATAAACAATACATTCAGAGGTGCATAGAACAATAACAATTGCGCCAAACTCACAAGTCACCACCTGTGACTGTCCATGTGTCCCAATGTCAGGGCCTAAACGTGGCAGTTGCCCACAAAGTGCTGGGCAACTGGGTAGCACAATGATGGGGCCAATGTGGGAGCCTCGCTGGGCTCTCAAGAAATAAATTGGCCCTCTGAGCCTCTCAGGGCTCCAAGTAAATCAATGCACCCCCTCTGGGCGCTGAAAGCACAGATGCAGCCTCACTGGGCTGTGGGGGTCCCTTACGGGGGACCCGGGAACACTGGGGGTGCCTCGAGCCTCTCACTAGGCTCAATGAACACCAAGTGCCCTTCTTGAGCCTCTCTGGGCTCTTCACAACAACTGATGCCCCGAGCCTCGCAGGCTCTTTGAACGAATGCAGCCCGAGTGGAGCCTCTCGGGGCTCAAGCGACCCTGCAATGCCCCCAGAGGTCGCGCTAATGAGAGGGGGCGGGGCGGACACCGGCAATGTGTCCCGACGCCCCCCTCTCCTTTCCAAAGCACCAGCACTCACCGGGTTCTGGCGCTGCAGTTCTCCTCTCTCTCCTGCACTCCTCTGTGTGCAGCGCGGGGCTCTCCTTCCGGCACCGGAGCCCCGCCTGCCTCTCCAGCCGCCCTGTTCCTCTCAGTGACTGCACCGGGGCGCAGGGTAGGCTCCTGCCTGCTCCGGTGCTTCAAAACTGCCGCAGCTTCTCTGTGGGAGGCGGGGTAGGCTCCCGCCCTCCCTCTTCCGGTTCCGGTTGTCCCGGAGGCCCGCCTGACTTCCTGCTTCGAGGCCGCCAATGGCAGCGCGGCCCCGGGGGTGTGGAGGCGGGACTTCCGGGTCGCCGTAGGCAGCGCGGCGGCCCGGGTCTCCTGGGCTGCGGCGGTGATTTAAACACGGGGTGAGCTCCCGATAATAAAATAAATCACGCAAATATGCGGCGTGGGCAGCCGCTAGAGCAGCAAAATGCAGGGTGGGCACCTGCCTTACAAAAGCGCTCCCAGGCGCTGCTGATCAATATAAAGCGCTCTCAAGCGCTAGTGAGCACAAACCACAGCGCTCCCAGCGCTAGGACGAAATAAAGCGCTCTCAAGCGCTAGAGAGCACAAAATGCAGTGCTTCCAGGCGCTGGAAGCTAGCAAAGTCCAGGCAAAGTCCTTAGGTAGGCAGGGGGGACAAGGCTGGGCCCAGAGCCAGCACACTGGGTCTCCAGGCAGGGAGACACCCCAAGTGGCGGTCCTCTGGCCCAGCAGCAGCAACAGCCCCCTCAGGATCCTGGCAGAGAACAACTTCTGTGGGGACACAGCCCCATTTTTATACAGTGCATTCCTTTGTTCAAGGGTGTAGAGTGGGGGCGGAACCAGTCGCAGCTGGTTCTTGAGTACTCTGTTTACCTCAACCACCCTCCCTATTCACTGGCAGGGCTTGGGTCATTAGACACACCACAGGGGGGCGGAGCCAGCATTGTGTGGGGAAAACCCAGCCCATCCAGGACACAGGTACACTCCTCCCACACATCACTCATGCTAATCTCCCACTCACCACCGGGCAGACCCATCCAGACTTCCTGGAGCCTGGCATGCCAGCCAGCTCCAGCCAATCACACGCCAGCACCCTCACAGCACACGTACAGCCATGTCTAGAAATGGCGCTTCGCTACTAGACACATACATGCTGCATACACCGTTGCGCAGCATTCACTCACACGAGTTCACACATACCAGACTCAAGCCTGTACACCCCACGCATCAGGAACTACCAGGGACACATACATTCCCCATGCATTCCTATGGGCGGGCAGGCCTAGCTCAGCACATGCACTCAGAGTGCGCACGCACGCACTTTCCACTGGGACACAGTGAAAGTGCGCAGAATCCTAAAATCACCATCTCCAGGTCACCATTTCAAGCAAAAAGTCTAGGGGTGAACCTGCCCTAAGGGCCAAAGTCCAACAATGACCTATCTGGCCTCCGGTTCCATAGTTGGTACCAGTCTTACCACGGCTAACTCTAGTCTTACAAATGCAACAAACGGCTATGTTATCATACTTTGCATGGACACTAAAAAAGTTCCAAACTGGGGACTGGAAACTTCTGGTTTTGCCGCACGAGATGATACTGCCAATGCCAGATGAAGCAGGGGTGGATGAGCCTTGCAGACATCTACTGGGTTGTGCAATTATTGCAGCAACCCTACTTTAGGGAGTCGAGCTGGATGGAGTCCCCCTCTGGGGAGAAAATATGGGAGCTGTAGGTTTTGTTGAACTTGTTGTACTACTTGACTGCGTTGGTGGTGCTACCAGTGCCACGTCGCCAGGGTCACGCTCAGCATGACGTCGGGATAGGGTATAAATGTCTGTCTGCTGCATGGCCGGTGTGGCTGGAATGACGTGTGTGATGACTAGGTCATTGCTGTCATCCTGTTCATCAACATCAGAATGAACCACTTCATCAAGTCCGGCGTTCGGATCCATAAGTATGAGCTTTCCGGGGCCCTTCCTTTTAACTTTTGATACCTTTCGCAGCGAGTGGTGTGCCTCCCTCTCAGACGTCGGAGATGGTTGCCAATCTAGATCCAGATCATCTGATGGAGCGGGGCTTGAAGAGGAACTTCTACACACACTCCTTGATCTTTTCCTTGCTGGGGAGCTGGGAGAAAATGAATCATCAGGAGGAGTGCCTTCGTCTTCCTGACATGATACCCCGGCTCCAAAGTCAATTTCCTCCTGTGCCCCTACTCCTGGAAGAAGAACCATTGTGGGCACTTGCACCGCTCCATGCGCCGCTACATGGGCCTCTTCACTGACCTCTACTTGCAACTCTCCATGGACCTCTCCTTCTCGGCCTTCTCCTTCTCGGCCTTCTCCTTCTCGGCCTTCTCCTTCTCTGCCTTCTCTTTCTCGACCTTCTCCTTCTCGACCTTCTCGACCTTCTCCTTCTCGACCAGCTCCTTCTTGACCTTCTCCTTCTCGACCAGCTCCTTCTCGACCTTCTCCTTCTCGGACAGCTCCTTCTCGGACAGCTCCTTCTCGGACAGCTCCTTCTCGGATAGCTCCTTGCGCATGTACTTGTGCTTGTACTAGTAGCCCATGCAGTTGTTGTTGCGGCTTTGGTTGTTGAATAGTACTTGTGAGATGAGTTACAACCTGTGTTGATGGTGTGCTGCTACTTTCTTGCGATGAGCCAACATCACTGGTCGTTGGTGATTCAACCACTAAACAGGCTACCTGTGCAGCACTCATGGTGGACTTTTGTTTTTTCCACAAAAACTTAGTGGTCGAGCCACCAGTCTCCTTGGTAAGTGGTGCCACTTGCTTCTTCTTCTCCTTAGTAGAGACATCTTTCTTGCAAGAGGAGCTACGGGCACCTCTTTTTGGAGCCATCTTCTTCAGATGTCGGAACAGCAGGCCACAGCAGGACTTCTTCCTGGCACTGATGCTCAACGATGATGCGGAGTTATTGACTTTGTGCACCTAAAAGCAAACGAAGACAGAGGAACATCAGTAAATATATGTTGCATATGTAGCGCTTCAATAAATAGTTTGCATTTATGAATACACACGTGCACACCACACAATATGGAAATTTCAAAATTAAGAATTGCTAAATTTTTGGGAAACAGGAATTTAACATTGATCCAAGATAGCACACACACAGAGGGTTATAGTTTCATGTACCACTGACTCCCCCTGGGCACAATGGGTGAAAGCAAGGCAAAAGGGGTGCAGGCCTATGGCACAAAGCTCACTGCCTGCCTTCAAAATGGCCGCTTGACCCCCATCCACATGGCCAGGACCATGCCTCAAAATGGCCCCCACCAACATAGCCAGCCCCCAACCCCTACTCCAAAAAGTAAAAAAACACAACACCAATCAAATCACCACAATCCAATGCCATCCATCAAGTTTCAGAAGGTTTATGCTGCCTGCTGGTGGTTTTCTGGTGCGAAATTGCAATTTTTGCAATTTCGCGAGTGCGAGATTGTTGCTTCACGACGTGAACGTGGCGAATAACCAGCAAAATCCGCGAACAGACGGATTCTGGGCCCCCTGGGCATGATAAAATCACAGCACACTGGGTGCAGGCCTATGGCACAAAGCACACAAACTGGCTTAAAATGGCCCCTAGACCCCCACCCACACGGGACCAGGCAATAAACTGGCCCCCACCCACATAGCAAGCCCCCAACACCACCCCAAAAAGTCGTAAAACACACAAAAATCACAACAATCCAATGCCATCCATGCCCTGGCCAGAATAATGTTAAAATTAAAGAAAACAGTTGTATCATGCATGCACCCATAACTAAGCCTGGTAGTTTTCAATTCATGTGCAGAATTGTAATTTTTACAATTTCGCGAGTGCGAGATTGTTGCTGCGCGGGACGCGAGCAGTGCGAACACAGGCAAAAAAAAAATTAAAAATCCGATTTTCGGGTAATCCGCGGGAGTTCAGGGCCCCTTGGGCATAATGAAAGCAACCAGAGCAGACTGGGTGGGCATAGGGCACAAAACACACTGCCTGACTTCAAAATGGCCGATTGACCCCATCCACATGGCCAGGACCTGCAGGACCATGCCTCAAAATGGCCTCCCACACATAGCCAGCCCCCAAACCCACCCCAAAAAGTCAAAAAACACACACAAAAATCACCACAAACAAACAACATCAACTTATCAACTTACTTGTAAATCAAATTTCTAATCAAAAAGTAATCCAAAAGGCCTCAAAGCCAAATCTCCAGCAGCATACACAAAAAGTAATCCTTCCCAGTCAAGATCGAATTCAAAGTGGCCAGGAAATGGACTAAGCAATGGGAGGAGCTTGCTGGACAGGAAGAGGAAGTTGGAGACTGGGTCACTTCCTTCACCCCTCCCCAATTGTAATTTTTGTAATTTCGCGAGTGCGAGATTGTTGCTGCCCGCGCCGCGGCTCGCGAGCAGTGCGAACACAAGCAAAAAATCCGCCGCGCGCGGATTTGCGTATTTTCGCCACATCCGCGAGAGTTCGCGGATTGCGGATTTACCGAAAATCCGAAAAATCCGCGAGCGGAACGGATTTTGCGGCCATGCTTACTTTTGAGCAAGCCTTGCGTTACTAAAACTGTTTCTCTGAAGCTAGAGAAAGTGCAAGCATCTTGTGCATGTGTTTTTCATGTCAACTTAACAGGGCCTATAAGCTTTCTGCATTTGGTATCATAAAGAAAATGGCTTCTACACCTTCACCATTCCAGCCAACACCTCGAGCCCTAAGAATATAATCTGTGGCATTCCCAAAGGGTAAACAACCTTTACAACGCAACTTTTACCATGCAGTGCCTTTACAACGCAACTTTTACAACGCAAACCATTACAACGCATTGCGCTGGGGGGCGCTCTAGGATAGGGAATAGGTTTAATGTACTATCCAACACCTTCCCTACTATCCACGGGAACTGGAGTTGGAATAGTAAATTAAATAATTCACTATCCAGCGCCTAAAAGCACTATGCGTTGTAATGGTATGCGTTGTAAAAACCGCGTTGTAAAAGCGTGCGATGTAAAAGCATGCGTTGTAATGTCATACATCCTTCCCAAAGGGTCCTCTGAGAGCCCAACCTTGTTCAACACATTTTTTTACCCCTCTGGCCACCTTGGTCTGATCCTATGGCATGAACATCATATCATATGCTGAGACACTCAGCTAATCCTCTCCCTATCATCAGACCCCACAAAAAACAAAGCCAACTTTTCCAGGTGCATGACCAGCATCGCCAGCTGGTTGCAGAACAGGTGTCACAAACTGAACACCAACAAAACAGAGATACCCATCTTTGGGAACAACACCTCCCCCTGGGACGACTCCTGGTGGCCAGCTGAATTTGGCCCCTCATTAACACCCACAGATCATGCAAGGAACCTTAACATCATACTCAACAGCAAGCTCACCATGAAGTAGCAGATGAGCAGTATCACACCTTCCTGCTTCCTCTGCATGCTCCGGAAAATCCTCAAGTGGCAACCCATCAACACCAGATGCACCGTCTCCCAGGCCCTCATCGGTAGTCCCCTGGACTAAGACAAATTCCCTCAACACGGGGATCACCTCCCAACTACTAGATAGACTCCAGACCATTCAGAACACAGCAGTCAGTCTTGGCTTCCACCTACCAAGCATAACCCACATCACCCCTCACCTCAAATCACTAAGTTGGCTCTCCGTCAGCAAACTGTGCCATTTCAAACTGCTAACCCATGCCTACAAGGCTCTACACAACAAAGATTCGACCTACCTTAATCTCAGGGTGAATTTCCACCAACCTGCCAGACAACTCCGCTCCACCTCCCTCTCACAAGCCCACACGCCCTGCATCCACAGAAGCAGAAGCACAGCTGCTCCTTCTCCTACTTAGCTGTAAAAATCTAAAGCGACCCCCCCACCACCGAACAGCCCTGACCCTGTAGGAATTCAGCAGAGACCTAAAAATGTGACTGTTCGACTAAACGACCCACAGCAGCAGCACCCATGAACCCATTGCCTGGATACCATGGTGGGTGATCAGCCGCGCTATACAAATCCTGATTGATTAATTGAGTAAAGAATTATACTTTCGAGTGACAAAGGACCTTGATCCTGGCAGGTTATATCACTCTCCATTTCTAGTCCAAAGCTTGTAATCTTTGTGTTATTCATTTGTAAGATTTCCACTGCATTAATTGGCAAAGTCCCAGTCAAGAAACTTAGGCCCTGATTTAGGGTTTGGCAGATGGAATAAAGGCGGGCAGGGTGGGTGGCCTCAACATCCACGGCTCTGCCTTTACTTTCTCCACCAAATTTAAAGATGTTGGCTCAAGGTAGGAAAGGTTTGATAAACAACTCCATCAAACGTGATAGCCAGCCAAAGCAGGAGTTTGCTTATGAAAAATTAAAAAAACTGAAGACTCCCACACCATGGGAGTTTTCTCCCACTGTGCAGGGGTAATTTGTCTTTTTTTACTGTCCCTCACTGCCAGGGTATACCTGGCACTGGCTGTGACAAAATCTATCTAACCACCCATGCTAAATAGGACGGATGGCCTAATGACTTACCTCTAATGGTTCCTACTGCCTTGGGCTGTCAGAGGAAGGTTTATGCCAACAGAGTAAATTTTACCCTACTGGTGTAAACCTGGCAGCCCAGCAACCTCTAAATCAGGCAGGACGACTAAGAGTTTGGCAGAGAAGGTACTCTGTGGGTATTCTGTCACTTTTGATACAGAGTACCCTCTAAATCAGCCTCTCAGTCTTTAACATGTCTGCTTGCAGTTCATGTAAGATGTAACAGAAAATGTAGGAGTGATTAAATCATATAAGTGCTTGACCCGCCTAGCATAATGTGACAGGTAAGTTCTTCCAAAGTTAAGGAACCCTATCATGACTTGTGAATATCTTAATGTGGTTGGCTGTTGTAAAATAGCATGCATCTGTAGGACGTAAGATGCCAATAGTTACCCTCACTGTAAAATTTATATCCAAGGTAAATCTCCTTAAGAAATAGAATTTTAGATTTTTTAAATGTCTTTTAGTTATTCCCTTATCAGGTAAGAGTGTCAGCATATTGTGCACCCTATCTAAATATCTGGTCAAGCCCATATTCTGTAATGTAGATGTCATCAATCTATGATTGCCAAAACACTTTTTGCAAAAAGCCCAGGGGTATTCTTAAGAACCTGATGTAATCGTGTTTAGGCCAACTGAAATCCACAGAACGAAAAAGCAGTTAGATACAATAATTCAGGTGCTATATTTTAGCTAACAAATCTGTTTAAAACTGTTAATGTGGTTTTGATGTGTTTCCAAACCAGATTCATCATTTGCCCATTGCAGTAAGTGTTTGCACAGCATGTCTGTGTGATATAAAATTCTTTAAAAAAAATATTTGTATTAATCATCATCAATTAGTCAATTCATTGATACACACAAATAGAGTAAATAAAGGGAAAATTGAATAGAAAGAAAACAAAAGATAACATAACATACAATTTCATACCAAAATTCCATGATCATATATAATTAATAATAAGTACTAAATACAGTTCACACACTAATGGGAGGGAAAAGGATAAAACCATAATCAACAATCCCCCAGGTTTAAATTATATAATACCCTATTCCTACTCTTCAAAAATAAAAATAAAAATATTATATGTATACTACAATGTTCATTATAACTAGATTCTCTCCAACCTACGTTTCCAATCTATTGCTGGAGCCCAAATCCGCTTCCCTAGCTGCCTTGCTTTCCATCCTTTTTTCATAAAGCCCTTTTTCTAAACTATATATGGCTAAAAGTTGTGACACCCATTGTTGGAATGTAGGGAGGTTAGGATCTTTCATGCCGATGCTACACAGATCCTAATGATAGCCATTGCCAGAAATACAAATTCATGATGTACTACTTGGACTGCATCCCTGGCCACCCCCAGAAACACTAGCTCGTTAGTTAAACTTATCTGGATGCCCAGGGTCCGTCTCATAAAAAGCTCTATTGCCGTTTTTAAGGGGACCAGCATTGGACACGAGGCAAACATATGAATCGTGTCTGCTTCTGTGCTCTGGCAACGCAAGCCGCAGATACCACTAGTGCCACCCCATTGAGATATTCTCACTGGAGTAAAGTATAGTTTAAAATAGTTTTAAAATGTTGAGCTTGAAGGTTAGCCATCTTTAGAACCATACACCCCAGTATGAGCGAGAGTTTAAACTCGTTCCCTTCAGTGTTTAACTTCCCCCGCCATTTTTCTGAAATTTTTTCCAGATCATCATTCTTAAAATGATTAAGTTTATCATAGATCTGTGTGATTGAGCACCCCTCCAGGTCTTGCAAGCGTTCCATAACCGCATCTCTCTCAAACGCCCTATTCCCCCCTTGTTTCCTTACCAAAGCCGACCTAATCCGCAAGAATTTTAAAAATTCTTTACGCTCCAAGTTATAAAGATTTTGTGTTCTTTCAAAAGAAATTATTCCATCAGAAACAATAATGTCTCCGATTGTATTTACGCCCAGTCTCATTACACCGTCATGGAAAACCTCTGGTAGAGATGGATTCCTAAATAAAGGAGTGTAATAATTCATTCTCCCCAATCCCAGTTTCTTACGAATAGAAGTCAAAACCATAATTGCGGCTTCCAGAGTCTTGAACTTAACTTTTTTATAATAGCTTGCCTCGCTAAAACTTAAAAGCCAATTGCGAGCTTCACCGTTTAAAAGTAGCTCATATACATCTGGTATACCATCACCGCCCCTCCATCGATCCGTAACCGTGCCACCCAAAAGCCCACGAATATATTGGAGTACCGAAGCCCAATAATATGCCCTTAGGTCTGGTACTGCCCAGCCCCCTGTGGGAGGGACATACATTTAAGTGCCCTTCTTGTCTTGCCATGAGCCCAAATAAATTGATTGACAACCCCCTCCATCTCCTTAAACCAGTTGTTACCAAACTTCAAGGGGATCGTCCTAAATAAATATAAGGCTTTTGAAAGGAATAACATTTTGATAATATTACAGCGTTCCAAAATTTATCAAATGTAAGTTATTCATCCTATCAAAATCTTTCTTCGATTTTTGAATTACAGGGACTAGGTTTTTTAAAAACTATTTTAGTTAAACCTGATGTTATGATGACCCCTAGATACAAGGCCGAATCTGTTACTCTTGGGTCTGCCAAGCCAGCGTTGTCATTAACCACGATTTGTGTCTTACCACGATTCAGCTTATAGCCCGAGATTGCCCCAAAACAATCCGCTTCAAGTTCTATTTCATCTAAGGCAGAGGAAGGATTTGCAGAGGTAATTGCCAGATCATCTGCATAGCCGAGGATCTTGCCTGATATTAATTGAGTCACTCTGTTCTCCCATAGCTCGTAGTCGAATCTTTGGGTTCCTATACAACGCCTGTATTGCCTTTAAACACCCATTGCCAATATTAAAATTCTCCAATACAGACCAGAGAATGCCCCACAAGACCCTATCAAACGCTTTCTCCGCGTCGGGCAATATAAGAGCCATAGGGTCCCGTGTTGCTGCGGTGCCATCGAATAAAGTACACACTCTTCTAATATGGTCAGCCGTACCCCTCTCTGGGATGAACCCATGTTGTCTGGGCAAAATCTCCTTTCCTATTGTGGAACTGAGGCGATTAGCTAGGATCTTAGAATAAATCTTCGTGTCACTTTTCATAAGGCTAATTTGCCTGTACGAACCTGGATCTGTGGGTGGTTTGCCTTTTAAAAAAAAAATAACCATAGTGGCTTTTCCCCATAACTGTGGGGGAATTTGTGCTTTCTGGGCTTCACGCATTACATAGCACAGATCTTCCCTCAAATACGGGAAGAATTTTTAAATAAAATTCTAAAGGAATAAGGTCTGGCCCAACTGCCTTACCAGCAGGTAAATCATTAATTGCCCCCTCGATCTCTTCAACAGAAAAACTAACCTTCATAGCTGTGGCATCCTCCACAGAGAATCTCTCGATTAGGGTCGGTTCTATCTCTTTACTGTTCACCACTATATCCTCGCTATATAAATTTTGATAAAAATCTTGGAATATCCTACAGATATCCTTTGGAGTGGTAGCAACCACCCCAGCTTCTGAAATAATCTCAGAAATATCCCCTCTAATTGCTGCCTGTCGGGTCCTTACAGCTAGAAAATGACCCACTTGTTCGGTAAATTCATTGTGAACCTGTTTCCAGGCCAAGAATTTACCTGCTGCTTTAGCAGCAATAATATCCCCGACTGCAGCCTTTGCTAATGCAGGTTTCTGATCTATCTCATCAATATTGAGGTTGAAGCCTATTGCCCGGACTAATTCTTCCCCCAGATCAATAAGTAGCCTTTGTCTCATCTCCATCTCGGATTTTTCCAGCTTATTCCGTCTCATGGAGTAACTCATGGTTTCTCCCCTGATACCGGCCTTCAGGGCATCCCACACTATCCCAAACTGGGCACTCCCCCTATTAATTTCGAGAAAATCTTTGAGCCATTTCTCCATATGCGCAACATAATTTGCATCCTGCAACGAAGCCCGTTCAAACTACCAGCTCGTTGCCTGTGATTTTTGTTCAAGTTTAGAACCTCTAGCACTAGGGGATTATGTTCCGAGACCATGCGTGGAAGCCTACTGACTTTACAAATAGAGAGAAGAGATGGAGGGATCAGAAAAAAATCTAGCCGCGCTATGGCCCTATGCGGTGCAGAGTAGTATGTACTGCCAACCCCCGGGGGGGGTTTTGGCTCCCAAGCATCTATAAGCCCGCTTTCATTTATCATTTGGACTAAAGCCCTGTGGCTTTTCTTCTTTCGACCTACAAACTTGACTGGGTCGACTCTCCATTGCCCATTTAAACCATTAATATTAAAATCCCCACACATGATGATAGGGAGGGGCCAGTTAGCTAGTTGCGTGTTAACGTGGTTGAGCATTTCTGGGTCATCTACCGTCGGGCCATATATTGCGCAGAGTGTGAAATTGAACCCTTGTGCTTGACACTCCACAATAGCCCATCGGCCATAAGAATCTGAGAGACATTTTTTTACTGATATAGCATTTCCTCGGGCGAGTATCGCCACTCCCCGTGTCCTAGTCCCTTGTGAGGTGCATACTCTCAATTAAAACCCCAGCTGTTCCAGGACAAACTTACAAGGCCCCTCAATATGCGTCTCCTGTAAGCAGACAATATCAACCCGCAAATGACTTAAGATATTCTTTCACCATCCTTCGCTTTGCTGCATCATTAAGCCCACATACATTTAACAGTTACTATCCACATGCTATGTTTCCAGTTTCCATTATTTCAATTGTGTGTGACCCAATATTGTTTTTCTTATCAGATGATGATTTCCCCCCCTAAAATCCCCTTCTGCCCTCCCTGTCCACAAACAACCCCCCACCCACCCTCTACCAAAAAAAGAAGCAAGCAGACTTAAGGTCTCTGTGATGGAGTCTGAAAGTCGACCCCCCTTTGCCCCTTTTCTGTCTAAACTTTTACTAGATGCACCTTTATTCATACCCTTCCTCCCCTCGTACCCACACATGACCCCCCCTTGGATTATCCTAAAAGAAAGTCATTACCTAACAAATACAAACCAACAAATGCACTTAGCCCATCCCTGTGCCTACTTCATTTAAGACATTGCATTAAGCTTTTTAAGATTTTAAAGTGTCCATGTACGCCTTAGCTTGAATTTCAGAGGTAAAAACTCTTGGATTATTCTTGTAAATGATCTTAAGCCTCACAGGATTCATCAAATAGGCTTGCAAGCCCATCGCTTGGCAAGGCTCGATCAATTCTCTCAAGCGCCAGAGTCTTTCCACAGTGACGTGGCAATAGTCCGGCTTCGTAAAAAAGATTGATTCTCGAAGGTCCGTTTGGCATTTGGGCGAGCTTTAGAGAAAACATCCTCACGGAGCAAAGAATTCCCGAAATAAACTAGGATTGCTCTTAGCCTAGCTGCCCCATCGTTGCCCCGTTTTGGAGTTTTCTTTTGCATCATTGGGAAACGGTGGACCCGTTGTATCTCTACCTCCCAATTCCAGTGAAGGAGCTCTGGAAAGGCTCCCTTCATCAGCCTCAAAATATAAGCCATGATATCCTCCCCTTTACTCCTTCTTCGATCCCAAGAATCCGGAGGTTATTCCTCCTTTGTCGGTTTTCAAAGTCCTCCATCTTCCATTGTAGGTCTGTAAATTGCTTGTCATAAGTCTCCGTCTGAGCTTGGACTTTTACCTGATTGTCCTCTAAGATACTTGTGCGATCTTCCATCTGAGTCAATCTGGTGTTTGTGTCTGTACAAGCCTTGGCCATTTTTCTAGCCGCCCCGTGATTTTAATTTCTGTAGTCAAAAACTATTCTATGTGAATTAACTGCTTCAATACCAGAAAAGAGTAGTGTTCATGTCTGAATGACAAGCCACTATTATAAGATACTACTGTAATTAGGTAAAATAGCTGTCCTAAGTTTGTCTTAAGACTGTCTTAAGACTTTCTTAAGTCTGTCTTAAGTCGGTCTTAAGTCAAACTTAAGACAAAATCCTAACTTTACTACTACTAAATGCCTTCTGTGAATACCAAAAGTAGTAGGACAGACTTAAGACAGACTTGACAGATTTAAGCAAGCCTTAAGACAGATTTAAGACAGATTTAAGACAGACTTAAGACAAACTTAGGACAGACTTAAGACAGACTTAAGACAGACTTAAGACAGACTTAAGACAAACTTAAGACAAGCTTAAGACAGACTTAAGACAGACTTAAGACAAACTTAAGACAAACTTTAGACAAAACTTAAGACAGACTTAAGACAGACTTAAGATAAAATCCTAACTTTACTACTACTACTAAATGCTTTCCGTGAATACCAAAAGAAGTAAGTTTAAGGATTTTTTCTTAAGTTATTTCTGTGAATCGGGCCCATTGAGCATGAACCTGAGGCTCACAATTTACAGGAATCACATATGGACAGATCATTTCTCCCATCTTACTTGGGGACAGACTTACTAAGCACATGTGTTGTCCTTGCATGACACATGTTGTAGCAAGACAACATAAGTTCTTATCTGGGATGTTCTAAGCCACGCAAAGCCACTTTGCTTGGTATAGTAAATAGAAAGTAATGCAAGGCAGCACATAGAACTGTCTTGGGTTACTTTGCATCAGGTAGACGTTCCATGTATTTCGACACAAACCCAGATTTACAAAGACATGTACATTTTGCCCTAAAATGGCACACCTATCCAGCAGAGGTGTAACAACTAGCAATATTTTTATTTCGCCCAATAACTTGTCCCTTCTGCAGCAAATATAGAAAGAGGAATATGCTTCTAAGGATTTTTTTTGTGCAGGAAGGTGCTCCTGCCTGCACAAAAACAATCCTGCCCATAAAGCAGGAACCCTTGTAATATAGAGCAAGAATACCTGTGTTGGCTCTAGGCAGCACATAGTGTGCTAGTGCAAGGAGCAAACTGAAATGTTCTATATTTTTGTAAAAATTGAGCATTTCTTCTCACTTACTTTCATGTTATGATGCACAGCAAGTTGCCTTGCTGCATTACATTGTGTGAAAGAATGGTAAATCTGCCCATTTATTTTTATAAAATACTGTAGCTTGCTATAATGCCCACTCACATGCGTATTCTTCCCTGTGCACTAAGGTACTAAAAAGGAAAATGCTTGCTTTAATAAATAGGAGTGGGAAGAATTTGTGGAGTTGGATTCCGGGAAATCATGCAGATTTATATTATATCAGATATGTGGAACTCCATGACATAGCAAAGTGGGCACTTGGTACTGTTTCCTTAGCACAAACTGCACCTTTGCTTCTATAAATGAATGCATTATTTCATTGAATGATTTAGCTGAAGAAAATAGCACTGCCAAATACCACTCGGCACCCTTGCATTCTCTGCAGTTATTACAACTTTTAATCATTGCGAAATATGTAAGGGTGTGAATGGTATGCAGTGGTTTACAAACTTTAGGAACCACTGCTTAATTTTTCTTTCCACCAGCATAGTCGCAGAATTTTAATTTCTCAATAATTCGATTATATCTTTCTGGACTCCTACTGTGGCAAAGATTGAGCCGTGGTTTTCTGTTTAACCTTATGCTCATACAGCTGTTTGCTTATGGCGCCTCCAATCCCACATTTTGTTTTGAGATGTGGTTAAGTGGCTTGAGAACCTAATCCCAGCCTACGGTAGAGTACACTTCTGATGTACTATTAGGAAGCTCCAGTTTCTGATTTTGAACAGGATCAGCATTCTAATAATGGTGCACTACCAACACTGTACTTCTCCTTCAATACTGCTGAAAACTATTTAGGAAAGTGTTTCAAAATTCCCTATGAATTTCATACCTAAATCAAATGCAGGTGCAGCTCCATGCTTATTATGTATCTGTTTTAAATCCCCTAGTAACATCACTACCAAGGGTGTGCCAGGAGTAGTAGTGTAAATAATCACAAATATTGTAACAAATGTAGTATTCTTTTCTAAATGTGGTACCATACCAAGTGATTCATACATCATCAGCATGCTGTGTTTATCCTGGGGTGTTGTGTGAAGCTAGACTGCTTCCGATTGATTAATTTTAAGAGGCATCCAAAATGAAATCTTGTCTCGCTTTGTTGTCGCTTTGCCCATAATAGCATTTATAGTCTGCGGAATGACTGCCTGCGGTGCAGGGCCGCAAACTATTGTCCCAGCTGGAGTCAATTGAAAAACCAACTTTCTGAGTCACACACAGATAACCACTAAGTGATTTAATACGTTTCTTAAGTATGGAACTTGTAGATTTACTTCATCTTTATTTGAGGTATACCTAGCCAAGATATTGCTTGCCATCCCCTTGAAGCAAAGATTCCTCACTCCCCTAATAATGCAGCTTATTTACTTTACTTGGATTCTGTGGAATGTTATTGATCAATGAAGGAGCCCTAATGTCTTTTTACCATCTTATGTTCCTGTGAAACCATTTTTACTGTGTAGGAAAAATAACTGAAAAAGCAAGATCCTTACTGTAATGAAACAATCATCAAACCACCATCACTACTGGTCATTTGCATTGAAAATAACATGCATTTGAATGGATGATTATATGAAATGTAATACTTTAGATCTAAATAGGAAAAATATGAATTTTATATCAATAGTGTACAATTCCAACAGAATTTAGTTTGTGTGTATAAATTATGTAAGAGACTAAATGCCACTACATAATACAATGTATTCCTCTTTGTCATTTTCTGAGTTTCTCAGTAAATGTTTTGTGGATTGCGCAATATTTTTCAGGTGTTTTGATAGCCTTTGATATCACTGTTATAGGAGGGTCAAGGACAGTGATTGCGAGACTCTTCACTTCTGATGAGTGAGTATTCACAGTTTAATAAAAAAAGGTCCTGTGCAGAGCTTAAAGATTATTTGTGCTACGTTTGTTTAAAATAAGATTGCACATTTTTTAATGATGTTTATATATTATTGTTTCATTAATAGTAGACCAAAATCACAGAAAATTGGTATGATTGTGTATTGTGTACTGAGGTTATGATTTGTTAGACTGTTCACATTTTAAAGATTTCATGTATTATGGCGAGCAGGTCAGGTTAACATAGGCAAATCATGCAAGAACAGCATATTCAGGATCCACTATGCATGCTCCAATGAATATACTGATGGTAGAAATCTCCAAAGAGGATATTCTTTTTTACTACTGGGAAACATTTTTTACTGTGGAAAAATATGGAGGTATAGAATCCGGTCTTGAATGTATGTTTCGCTCTCCTAATTAACTGAATGGCATATTTACCAATATTTTACATTGGGGCCTATTCTTAATGGTAAATTTGGTCTCAGGTAAGCAGAGGGCTGGAGTAATTCCTCTTCCAGGTTGGGAAGGGGAATGGATCTACCCCCGCATTTGGTGAGGAGCATATTGCAAGGTGCAAACCTTAAAAAAAAAGAAAAATTACATTCCTAGATGTGCACCTCGAAACTTGAGCCTGATGCATCTTTCCATGTATACTTTAGTGAACTGCCAAACAATGGAAAAGTATGCTTGGGCAGAGGTGTAAATCTCTGCATGTTCTTTTTAGGTATTTCTTGTGAATAGGGACCATTGTCTCAGCGTGGGTCCAGGAACCAAAATAAAGCCATAATCAATACAATGCAAATTAAAAATTGATTTAATCAAACTGATGCAGATTCTAAGAATAGGTGAACAGTTAATTAAAAACAATTGTTGTGACACCACCTCCAACACTTTTCTTGGCAAACACAGAAACTAAACTATGACATCCATTCCCCTTACAGTAATGCTTCCAACATGCAGAGATGGTTTATCCTGCATGTCTGGTCCATAGTAACCTTATCATGCTTGCAACCACCATGGTTTAGAAATCATCTGTGAACAAGATAGATATGCCTGTGGTGGAGGAGTTCTGGCTAAGGGTTTTCAATTGGCATAGTCAGCTATGACTACTGTGTAGGAATCAGATGATGCCTCCACTTCTAAATGAGGCAGGAGATTTTTGAATTTGTTGACACTGGGCATCCACGAGCTTAATGTGAGGGCACCTGTCACTAAACTGTGTTGGAAGCCCTTCCGCACATTCAAATACTAGTGAATTAAAATACCTCAAAGCATTATAAGGTTAGTGGCAGCGTACCTGGTTTTACATATTGTACCATCTTTCACAATTCTGATGTTTGAAAGAAAAATACTGCTGGAAAACATAGTTTCAGTGGCCAGGAAATAAATAGTGTTAAGACTTACCTAGAAGGGAAATATATAAAGTGGCCATGTAAACCGGCCAGCAGAAAGTTGGCATTACCAAGGTCCATTCATTCAAAGTTCAAAGTGGTATGCCTAAATAGTCGCTATTAAAGGGACTTTAATAGCGGTATAGCCCATCTACGAAGGGCTATAAGGCTATTAGAACATTCTGTCATTAGAGGACAGAATGTTCTAACAAAAAAAACAAAGCCTTTTGGAAGCGTGAGGGGATTGGAATCCTCTCAGGCTCCCTGAAGCCTTTGTTCACAGCCAGAGCGGTGAACAAAGAAACATTGGAATGTTGGAGCTCCAGGCTTATACCAGCCATTATAAGCCCAGAGCACTCCATTGTTTTCAATGGAGCTCCCAACATTCCAATGTTCTAATTACATTTAAACATTTTATATTGTGTTCAAATTCTATTACTCAACTCTTTTATTTTGATACTGCCCACCCAGCATACGTGACTTTGTTTTAACAAGAGACCATATCAGTAGTTGTGGTCAAACAAAAGGCTTTGTAGAACAATCTAATGAGGGTCCCCAACCACTTTGGACCTGGAGATCAGAGATTAATGATTACAAAGTATTTGTGGAGAATCTTGCAATACAGATTTCTCTCCAAATGCAGGGGTGCTGCCTTAGCTAATCATATGCTGAAAAAAATTGAACATAAAAAATGTGCAAAGCCTAAATATCCTCCTCATCAAGAAGATAAAATATATTGCTAATTTACCACCTTTGTGACTGCTGTTTGTCTTCCTTCAACAGAGAGATCATTTCATTGACTGCTCACACACTACTGGTATATACACTCTACCACATATTTGAGTCTATTGCTGTAAGTATGCTCAACACTTAGGTAGGTTATTCTGGTGTGTAAGGGTTTGGCATAGGACATAGTGTGGGGCATTCCACAGATTCACTGTTTGCATGGTACTCTGTCATACAGGAAGAGAATGCAACTATGCAAATTTGCGGAGTTCGTATGATGATTGATGAGTGTTACAATTAATATCACTATCCCCTGGACTATTGCTTAAGTTAATTGCTGAGAAATAGCCACTCTCAACAGGTAACTTTGTACTGTCTTAGGGAACAGCATTGTGAATTAGCATGGGGCAGCATGACTGCTTGTTTATTGTGTTTTTAGTAGTGTTCTCCAGTGCACTGTCCTTCTGCCATCCGTCAAAACTGAAAATGTCATATTTTGTGATTTCCCCCTATATCTGGGATCCAAGATTTTGTTTACAAGAAAGTCAGAATGAAAACTTGAATAATTGTGTAGAATGTTCTTTGAACTATCATATGCAAACTTCCTTTAACTGTATATTATAATATTCCCACTATATATATATAACATTTCTATTAATAATCGCTTTCATTCTGGGGCAATCTGCTTTCAACATTCTAAAATGATACTTCAAATTGAATGATTCGCTAATTTATTTTAGTTTCTCATAGCTGTCATTTGCCTTCTGTTTTATCAATTGTACTCGTCTTGAATTTGACTTTGACAATTTCTTCATTTAACAATTCTTAAAAATATTCTATCAGTTTCTGCTGTTCAATTTCAAAATTATTTTCCATTGATTTATTTATATCTCTGTAATTCTTAGAAAGGTAAACCATATAGTCGTCCTTTAGGATGTTAATTGTTCGTGAAGTAAATATGTGTTCCTGTCTGTTTTTTTGGCATAAACATAAGTGGCAAGTCATGATTTATCAATTGTTATCTTTAGATATAAATAATCATTTTTAGAAACTCCAGTGATCACAGGTTCATTTAGCTCTCCAAAAACGTGTTTAAATCTCCACTAGATACAGTAGTGTAGTTCCTATATTCCCAATCGGCTCTGCGCATTGGAATAATATAAACAGCAGTGTAGACGTAGGACTGAGGTCATCTAAGTCTCTACGGGCTATATTAGACTTAATTAGTTTTGCCAGCTAGCTCAGAGGTCACTATAAACGTTCTCGAATGTTCAGGAAAGAGTTAACCGTCCTGATTTAGACAAGAAGGGATTAGTTTCTGACAACCGCATAAACATGACAACTTTGCTCCCTCATAATAAAGAGTATATCTCTAGAGTTGTGTGAAAACAATAGACAGTTATTTCACTCAGTCAATCGTGCATACTTAGTTTCACCAGAGTGCAGAGAAATAGAGAGACGGGCGTTTTCAATAAAAGGTGTTATTTATTGAGCAGTCTTCTTTCTCATGCAAGAGAAGTGAGTTGCCACAATTGCAATACTTATCATAAAGTTAAGTGCGTACAGTAAAAGGAGTATTATAAAATAATACTGTAAAAGCATTGATAAGATTTCTTAGCCATATGATACTTTAAAACGGATAAAATATATAAATACATAAAAACATTGACTAACGTACTCAACTGGTGCTTCTAAGATACGCCTACCCCAGTGTACCTGACCTAAGCCTAATACGTGGGAAGGAGTAAGTAAGTTGCAGTTTAAGTTAAGTTGGTTTTTGCCAAGAATCTGAATCAAGAATTCTCTTAAGGATTTAGTCAGCTCCGTACCTTGGTAATAGAATGTAGGAGGTCTTGTATCTCTCTCTCAGAACTCGATCTCCCAGCAACCCGCAAGGGTGACTGGAAACACCGGAGCTGGAATTTCTTGGCAGGAGAAGAGACAGCGTCTCTCTCAGTACGTCAAATGGGAGGGTCGGCTTCCTTCGGCTCTCGCATCAGCTGGGCGTCGGGCAAGTAGATAGCCGCTCTGCTCCAAACCACCGTGTGTTTGCTTAAGGCAACGTCGGTATATTTATACCTGAAAGGTGCCAGGTTTGACTTAAGGTTGAACATAAGACGTCACTAAGAACTAACAGTTCTTTCTGGACTCTAGGAGTTCTTGTGCAAATCAAAACAAAAGCAGGGGGAATTCCCGGGCTGCTGGAGGCTTGGTTTGTTTAAAGAACGAGTTGTACTTTCTAGGAGTCTATGGGAGTAGCCTTGCCGTATTTGGACTGCATGG
Organism: Lissotriton helveticus; assembly: GCF_964261635.1. Classification (NCBI taxonomy): domain Eukaryota; kingdom Metazoa; phylum Chordata; class Amphibia; order Caudata; family Salamandridae; genus Lissotriton; species Lissotriton helveticus. The sequence continues at coordinate 322,300,358 of NC_136061.1, forward strand.
GCTATGACTAGATATGGACATGATTCCTATGCCTTTATAAGGATATGTTTTGTTATAACCATATAAGGGCATGAATCAGGGATATCTTGATTAGGATCCTAGATAGATTCACAACACCCACTCCACGTATTAATGTCCATCATTACTTAAATACTAAGCAATACTAAACATATAACGATGCATGTGTTTTCCAACCCACCCCAAAATACATAAATTGCATTTGAAATGGTGTATGGTATATACACGAAAATGAGTATTTATACTGTACATTTTTCAAGCAGTGTTATCATTCAGGAAATGCATATATACATTTTGGCTGAATGAATTGAGAAAATTACATTTATGAAATGGCTCGAATACAGAAAAGAAGGTCAAGACCATTTCCTCACATATTCATACAATACTGTACATGTGCTAGAGGCTGAGGTAAAATATTGTCTCTATTATCGCTAAAAATAGAAGCTCTGTTCTCTAAGAATAGTTCTACTTTAAGCAGAGTACCATGTGCTAGAAAAAAGGTAAATATTTTGGAAATGGAAAAAATATTTTCGCTTTCAGGGGAAAAAATAGTTCCAAATGTTTTCAGTAGTTTTGTTTATCAAAAACTGAAGGCCGAATTCAGAGTTCAGGGAACACTGTGTGCTCGTTGTTTTTAAAGTTATTCTCGTTGTTCAGGGGAAAACATCATATCAGACAGGCTTGCGAAAAATTGGTCTACAACATCAGGCGAAAGTTCGGCCAAGTTCGAAAAAGCTGAAATTGTGCATATGTGAGAATGATTGCTATCATCGATGTTTGGATCAGCAATGCTCACAGAAGGTTGTACCTGTTTGGTGCTGCTTTCCTCTCGTACTTCACCCCCACCTACTCGTAATGGTGAAGTCTCAATGAATGCCGTCATCAGAATAGGTAGCCGCTGGGGACAACACGTTGCATGAGTCTTTACCGGACCTAGCAAAGTATCGATATCCATTGGTAATGCTGATGGTAGTGTAAGACAGACGTCCAACACGCATTCTTCTCCGCATAGCAGACATCGAAGCACAGGTAAGATGCAATCTTGCCAGATTGGTCTGAATGAAAGAAACCAGGTTGTACTCAGATCTCTTAGCCGACCTAATCCCAGGACTTTAGTGATTCGGTCTCGGTAGCGTATTGCTAGGATCGTCTCTTCCATTGTAGCTAGAGTTTTGTCTGTGGCTTGGCTTGCCATATCGGAGCAGAATGATCAAAAATAAAATTCCTGCTACGAGTCCCAAAAGAAGAGGCAGGCCGCCGAAAAAGGAATGGAGAAAATTCGGAAAATGCCCAGAACTGTTTCAAAGAGTGCTAACAGTCCCGAAAAAATTGTCTTAAATAGATGTGTGATGCCACTGGTATTAGACATGTTTAAGATTTGACCTAACATTTCTACGAAATGCACGGGGCAATTTGTTGATAATAGGGAATGTATCTCTGCCGCTGTCCTTGCAACTTGCAGATCATACGTCTCTTTGGACGAGGTTAAAGGCACAGTTGTCTGTAAAAGAATAGACTTCATTCTGCGTAAAGTATCAATTCGAATAGAAGAGATATTCAAAGAAGGCCATATTGTCCCCTCCATGTCTGGATTGCTGTTTGGATGCAATACTTGCATACAGCAAGTGACCATGAAAGTAACGCTCACGAGATAGGCTTTTCCTGGCACCATGCCACTACAGATGTGGTCACTTATTAGAACGTAGCTGCTGTTGGAAAGCTGTCTGAAAAATGGCTCTATCTGTGTTGCAGGAGTGCCATGCAGGTGACATGAAAGGTTATTTGATGAACCTTTGCAGGCTCCATGCAAGTTAATACCTTGACACAGAAGTGTACCGCTTAGTGATTTTTTACAATTGTTACCACTGAGAAATACCTCTTTTTTCCCTTCACTATAACATTTGTGTGTATAAGGTAAATTCCATGTTGACTTGATGTATCCTTTACCCACCCTTTCATACAGGCCTGCTGGTATATATTTTTGGCAATACTTAAACTGGAAAGTTGTTATCGGAATTGTAATCGTTCTGTGTATTATCCATTCAATGACAGGTCTCTCTGATATTGTCAATGGTAATCGCTCAAGTTTTTAAATGCTTAGAATCGCATAGTCTGCTCCTTTTTGTGCAAAACTGATTTGTTTATCAGTAAGGTTAAAGATAGAGAATAATGACGTTATGTTGATTAGACGCCATGGCACGTAGCCTGAACGCAGGTTTTGTAACGTCCAGCCTAGCTGTACAATAGAACGCAATTGGGACTGACCATGTTGTAACATTAGCAAGTCCTGCTCTATTATATCAATAGCAGATGATACAATGCTGTCCAGTGAATATATTCTGAAGGACAGAGTCGTTAACGCATTGTCCACTATAGAAAGTGATTTTTCCATTACGATCAATTTCTCGTATTTTTTCTGCTGTTTCAATTTGCATTTCTTTCCAAGCTTCGTTGTAAGCTGCGTATATACCGGCCGCTATGAAACGTTTTTGACGCTGTTTGCGAGGTCCCAGTATGAAATCTCGCAAGTCAGCACCGTCTTTAAGTAAAGTCAAGTGTTGCTTAATTTCAGCCAGTGTGGATTTTTGTAGCCACTCAAGGCATAGTTTCCCTACACTGTATGTTGTGACTATCCCTGGATGTTGTCTCTGGGAATATCTTGGGTCTGGCCTGTTCTGTTTTAACCCCTGTAGTTTGTTCAGGAATCTATCTTGACAGTTATTTGTGTCTGTGGGCCAGATCAACCATTTTTTCCAATCAGGATTTGTTCTGTTTTGGTGTAAAATATGGGATACGTCTATCTCCACATCTGTAGTGCTATTACTATCAGGTATGGGCTTTGGAATAGACAGTTTATTTAAGTCTTTTATCTTGGCTAAACCAAGACAGGTTGTTTGTCGAATGGTGTCATTCAGGAATATTATCTGTTCTGGGATCATGCAGGCTCTAAATAATGCTTCTAGACCTTGTACCTGCCAGTCTTTTGAAACCCAAATGGTTTTTGTTTCAATGTTGTTTTTCCAAAATCCAAAACCAAATGTAGACATTTTGTCATAAAATTTTTCAGAATAAATCAATTTAGTATTTGTCAACATTGTTTTCATTCCTGTCTTATTTAACATTTTAAAATAAAATGTTTCTGGATCACTGTTGTTAAAACCCTGAGCAGTATGGGAATTTCTCATTAAATGTTTTCGAGCTGCCTTTTGGCGGAGTTGGACAATGTTCCCATTGATTATAATTAAAAAAATTTTTAGGTTGAGCAGATTTATGCAAATAGTGATGATCAAAATGATTATAGCAATATAATTCTTCATAATTTGATGAACCGTGTAAATAATCATGTTCTGTGAATTTAGCTGACATTACTAAGTCTGACATCATGTTATTAATATTTTCAAAGTCCCAATCATCAGAGAAAGTACTTGGTGTCACAAAGTCACTTAAGGAAACCTTAAACTGGTGTGGATATTTCAAGAGCTCAACCGGGTCATAGATTTCATAATCCGTTTTGTCCCATGCTACCCCACTGGGTATTGGATTGGCTGTGATGTTCACTGATGACAGTTCTCTTTTCTTGATGTGAGAGGATCTGTGAGGCTTTAGGACTAAGTTGATGTGCTGACTTGCTGTGTCCATTGTACTATATTTTCCTTCAATGAATTTTCCCAAACATAGAACCATGATGAGCCAAAGCAGGAGGAAAAGTACACCTAACACAATCCAAAATTCAATCCATGGTGAAATCAGATATGTTTCTTTTAGTTGGGGAAAAAGTTCAGTTACTTTGTCTTTGAAAGTTTTTGTTGCTGGCGTTTCTTCATGCTCACTTGGATCATCAGAAAAGCCAGATGCAGTTCTGTCAATTGTTGGAATTGCTTCCCGATTTTCATTAGTCTTTGGATCTTTCTTTGTTTCATTAGCATAGTCTGATGTTACATCATTGTAGGCTGGTGTTTCTTGACGAACTGTTGCAATTTGGGTCTGAAGAGGCACAAGTTCCATGGCTTTGTTGCATAGTCCTTTTTTGTTCACTGCAGGTTTATCAAAAGTGATTTGTCTCTCAGTTTGAACCTCTTGGATTGTAGCAAGATTTGGTCTTCTGCTATTTCTTGGGAGTCCACTGGGCCTACTACTTATTATCGGCCACATGATTGTGGTTTTACCAGGTCGATGGATACAACTCGGTTCTCCTTTTTACCAGCAAGCGGAGGTAGTACTACTGATCTTGTTCCGCTGATAGCTAAGACAGGTACTGCTTTTCTGTAAGAAAGCCCAAATTCCTTCTTTACCGCGATCTTTTCTCTGACCAGATCCCCAATCTTTGGAATCCAGACAGGTCTTGCTGGGACAGGTGGTTTCTCTTCAATGGTTGTTGGCTTTAACTTTATATTACTTAGACTACTTCTTGTTTCATTTAAGTCCTGTAAAACAGCCAAACGGTCTTTGATATCAAAGGCTTTTTCATTCACCACTGAAGTCTGACAATCTAAGTCCTGGATGTGCATTCTAGTTCCAAACAATAGTTCGTATGGAGTGATACCTTTTAGATAATTTATTGGCAGATTGTTAAGACTACGTTGGACACTTGTTAAATGTTTGTCCCACCCATCACCCGAACCGAATACCCTCGCCGTTATAGATCGCTTTATGTCACGTTTTTTTCTTTCCACTACCGCATTTCCCTCAGGATGGAAGGGAGAAGAGTACCGCAATGCAATGCCCATGCTGGTCATGGCCTCTTTGTAAGCTCGAGAGCTAAACACAGGACCCTGGTCAGAATGTAGCATGCCAATTGCGTATGTGCTGATAAAGACTCGCAAATCTTTTATAACAGTTCTGGCGTCAGCCGAGTGCTGTGGTCTACATTTTAAGTGAATCTAGTCTTAATTTTTATGGGAACACATTTCTCCCGCTGGATTTCAGCGTATAGATAGCCTGATGCTTTCTAATAAAGGAGTCCTGGCAGTAGTCTGGTCCGGTTCACAACTGCGATCCCTCTTGCAGTCTGGACAATCCTTTGCAAATTTGTAATTTTGAAGGCTCATCCCCGGCCACCAGTATTCTGATTGTAATTCTTTTAGAGACTTCACGATCTCTTGGTGCCTTAGACCCAGTCCCATGTGTGCTTCTTGAATCAAGTAAGACCTCCGGTTCGTGTTTGGAATTACTCTATCCCCCACTCCAGGGATTTTAGCAAAAGGAACAGAGTTTGCATCAATTATGTATGTATTATTGAGTGGATAGTCGAGAGGTAATGCTGCATAGTCGCCTTTTAATGAGGCTTTTACCGCCAGCATGGTTTCTCCGTCTATGTGTTTTTTAGAACGCTTTTTTGTGGCTACGGAAGCCGGTTGAACCGCTGCCGCTGTGGCTCTGTTAGCCAATGAATTCCCCGCAACGTGAACGCCATCACGTTGATGACTCAGTATATGTATCACGTGAGTCTTTCGTAGTTCATTCTGCAAAAGAACTACTTGTTCTCATAGCTTTTTATGCTTTATTGTGGCACCTGTGTCATCTTTTTAACCGTTTTGAATCCAGGTCTGCATGCTCTTATTGTAAGACTGGACGCAGTAATGCGAATCGCACACTATTAGTGTGGGGAATTCGAAATCGGCATTTTCAAGCGCCATCTTTAAAGATCTTATTTCAGCTCGCTGAGCTGTACAGTTTCTGAGTGATTCAGTTTTTGTTATTATCGGTCTGAATTTACATAAGCGCCAGCGACCTTTAACAATCGCGCACGCTGCATTGTAAGATTTTTTATCCACATCGTAGTGTTGTGCAAATCTGTCCATGTAGATTACACAGGTGTACTGTTCGAGAGGCAGAATTTCGATCGGCAGAGGATATTCATGTTCGTATTCTAGATCTTCTAGTTTTTTCATTTTCGGATCAAAAGCGTGTTTCACGTCTTCTGCAGCAAGAGAATTTTCCCATTGTATCCATTTTGGATCTAATGCCACAGCATTCGGAATGCGTGGTCTTGTTACTGCCTCATGGGCTGATTCTGCTGTTAAAACAGATATGCTCTTGCCTTGGGCTAGGGCTCTTTCTTTTGCTACAGCAGTTTGAACCGCAGTTAGAATTTCTTCAGTGGAACTGAATTTCATTTCAGCTTGTGTGTACAAGTGTGATTTGTAAGCTATTGGTACCGTTTCTCCCTCATTAGAGGTCAGGTACGTGAATCCGCATCTTCCTGGGATGACTCGGATTACAAGGTTGCGTATCTTTTCGCGAGTTTGCAGTTTTGTTTTAGTTAACATGTCTGTCTGTAATGATCTTAAAATTTCTGTATGTTTCTGAGTCTAATTAATTGGTTTGAAATCAGGTTTTATTAATTCATAGAGAGGTTTAACCCTCTCTGCATAATTTAGAATGTATGTTCTTCCGAAATTCAGGAAACCTAGTATTGATTGTAAGTTCTTCAGCGTTTTTGGAGCTTGGAGTACACCGCACTTCTCTAAGAAGTTGTCTGCTAGGCTTTTGCCTTCACTTGATAATTCATATCCTAAAAACAGGACGGTTAGGTGAGCAATTCTTGACTTTTTAAAGTTGAATTTGTACCCTTCAGCTGCGAACCCAAGTATTATGGTGTTCACTCTTTTTTAATGAGTCTCCAGGTCATCATCTGTGGGATAGATGCCTTCGACATAGGATAATGCCTCATCATCATATATTTGTAGTAACTCTGTTACCCTTGCTGAGAATAATCCTGGGCTATTCTTGAATCCCTGTGGGAGTCGACAGAATTGTTTTTGTGACCCCATTGTTGAGAAAGTGGTCAAATACCTGCTTTCAGGTGCAATGTTTTGACAAAAGAATCCATTAGAGATATCTAATGGTGTTTTATATTTTTTGCACACGATGTTATTCATTAGTGCTGCACTGTGTGAATTTTGTACTGCAAATGTTTTGCAACAGGAGTTTAAGTGTCTGTAGTCCAAAACTAGACGATATGAATCGTCTGGCTTGGAGACAGGAAACAAAGGATTGTTCATTTGTGAGGTGCACGTTGACTTTTTAACTGGATTTTGTGGGGAGGAGAAATCCTCATCCCATCCTACATGATTTTTATATAATGCAGGAGCTTGGGCCACTGCCCATTTTCTTGCAAATGTGTATTTTTTATGAATTGGAATATGATTTGAGAAGGCAGGCATAATCATTTCTTCGCCATGAGGGCACTCACTGACAAACTCTGGTGGCCAGTCTTTTTCAGCTAACAGGATATCATAGCCTTTAGATAAGTTATCCCAAAAGAGACCCCTTACTTTCCTAGTTTTATCCCCCTCTACACGCAATGTTATTTTGTATATTTTATGGGGTTTGCTAACTCTGGTATCTGCAGTTTCCACCTGAATGTATTAATTCGTTTCCACTGTCTCCAGAAGATTCATCAGGATCTTGCGAGCTATGGTCACTTCTGCTGCGCTGTCTAGCATTGTCTGGGCCCACTCTCTGTTTTTCAGTTGTGTCCTCAGTATCCTCGGCATGTTTTATTTTAATACTAGCTGCCTTCTTTCTTGGAAATTGTAATTTTTTACTTTGATGAGCAGGTTCCTTGTCTTTGGACTTGACGTGCTCTTCTTTGTGTTCTGATCGTCCTCTTCTTTCCGATTTTGTGTGAGGAATTCTGAAAAGATCGAGAGGGACGTGTATCAATATCTTGATATCTGTCAGGTTTTCTCAATCTATCCCTATCTCTAAGGTTGTATCTTTTCTCAGAGGGCTCCCTGTGGGGAGACTTGCTTCCTCTCTCTCAGGACTCGATCTCCCAGCAACCCGCAAGGGTGACTGGAAACACCGGAGCTGGAATTTCTCGGCAGGAGAAAAGACAGCGTCTCTCTCAGTGCGTCAAATGGGAGGGTCGGCTTCCTTCAGCTCTCGCATGAGCTGGGCGTCGGGCAAGTAGATAGCCGCTCTGCTCCAAACCACCGTGTGTTTGCTTAAGGCAACGTCGGCATATTTATACCTGAAAGGTGCCGGGTTTTGACATAAGGTTGGACATAAGACGTCACTAAGAACTAACAGTTCTTTCTGGTCTCCAGGAGTTCTTGTGCAAATCAAAACAAAAGCAGGGGGAATTCCCGGGCTGCTGGAGGCTTGGTTTGTTTAAAGACTGCGTGGTACTTTCTAAGAGTCTATGGGAGTAGCCTTGCCGTATTTGGACTGCATGGGCTATGACTAGATATGGACATGATTCCTATGCCTTTATAAGGATATGTTTTGTTATAACCATATAAGGGCATGAATCGGGGATATCTTGATCAGGATCCTAGATAGATTCACAACAATACCACATACATCAATACAAATTTGCACCTCATTATGTTTTTTTTTTTAATTGCTTTTACGTAGTGTATGTTTGCACTTGAAATGTACATAAAAATTATAGCGTAATCTGAGCTACATTTGAGCTTATTGCTGTTCCCCACAATTGTAAATAATATTTATCTTCCTTTAAAGAATAGTTATGTTACAAGATTTTGTATGGCAATCGTATATGAAATTATGTTTTTGCCTGAATGGTGAATTGCTGGAAAATAATCCCTTTGCCACTGGATAACCATTCATAATTTGGAATTGTAGTATCAGATCAGGATGCATGACGTTACAACGCATACTTTTACAACGCATGCCTTTACAGCGCGGTTTTTACAACGAAAACCTTTACAACGCATAGCGCTTTGGGGTGCTGGATAGTGAATAGTTTAATTTACTATTCCAACTCCAGTCCCCGTGGACACTAGGGAAGGTGTTGGATAGTAAATTAAACTTATTCCCTATCCTAGAGCGCCCCCCAGCGCAATGCGTTGTAATGGTTTGCGTTGTAAAAGTTGCGTAGTAAAGGCACTGCGTGGTAATAGTTGCGTTGTAAAGGATGTTTCCCATCAGATCATCTTCTAATAGTTGTACTTGGTTTCGCTTTTTCTAATTACCTGTGTCCTTTATTATCATTTCAAAACAGTGGCTGTTATAAATCACCAACATTGTTTTTCTTCACAGTGCACATCAAATGGAATTCTTAAAGGAATGGGGAAGCAAAAGATTGGAGCAGTAGTGTACGGCATTGGTTACTACGTGATTGGATTGCCATTAGAATTGACACTCATGTTTGTTGCCAAATTTGGAGTGCTAGGTATGACCCTTGTGGGAAATATAATTTGGTGCCCCCTATAAATAGTATATTTAACTACATTTTCAAATAAATGTGAAGGCCAGATTTTTGCCTGATTTTGGAGAATGTTATGAGTACATGAGACTTTTTAACAGTGACAGAGCCATCCACATGGTTTTGATCGTTTGTCCCTTTCAATGTTTTTCTGATGCTGAAAATCTACTTTTCTCTCATAAGAAATGTTTGCTGTTTGCCACACCTCCTTCTTTTCTGAACTGTCACACATCTTCTCCAATGACACCTTATGTCTTGTGTCTCATGCTAGGATTTTTTTATCTGCTTCCTAACCCTTTCCTAATGTACTTAAAATGATCTAAAAATGCAAGACCTAGATTGAAGAAGGTGTCATGTTATGATTATGCTGTTGATTGTGGAGCATGGAAGTATGCGCTTAGTCATGGCAACCAGGGTTAATATGGATACATCGCTTTGTTTCCCGGTGCCTCTGCTCACTCCTGGAGCAAAAAGATGAGGGAGTATACTTAGCTTTCGTATTATGTGATAAAAAAAAAGCAAGGGAAAGAGGTATTATCTGGCTCCATCTGAGGGGTTCTCGCTGCTCTACCAAGCTGCAGGGACTACACCTATATAAGCTTTTGTGACCATGTTGCAACAATCATCCTATTAGTCATTTCAGCTTTCCCATTGGTGCCTTTGATTACATAACACCCTCCACGGTGGTCCAGCACAACAATTACAGCTAAGTGCAAAAGCTTGAATGTATAACTCTAGTTTGGCTCTCTTAGGATGTCAGGAATGCTTCTGAGATCAGGAAACAACAAACTAAAGACTGTGCTTGTTCTTTATTGGAACAAGGGAATTCGAGAGGAGGGGTTTATCACACACAAGAGGCTATATGAATGCTAGGAAAGAAAACAGGAGAGAAGCTAAGGACTGGAGCGGGTTCGATCGTTCTATGATCAAGAAACAGTACACGAACTGGGAAAACATGTAAAAGAGAAACTAGGAAGGCTTCTCAAATATAAACTATAAACAACCAGATGAACAAGCAGGAAATCAATAGACAGACTATCCTAAATTATAGTTTTCATGCTCATTAGAAAGTGAACTCTCTGTGAGGTAAGAAAATCTAGAAAATGGCAAGAAGCAGCTAATCAGAGTCTTCCTAGATGCTTATAGAAGATGAGCACTGGGAGAGTCTCAATGCCAGGAGCGGCAAGCCTCAGAATCTCACTAACACAGGGAAGGACTAAAGGGAACAGAGAAGGCAAAACTAATGACAAAACTGATCTTAAATAAAAGCAGTACCAGAACCAGAGAACAGGAACAGGGCTGCAGTAGAAATCAGCACACAGAACTATGTACACTAGAAATAGAAAACTTGGATTCCTGCACACTAACAAGGGCAGGATAATGGAAGTATGCAAATAGGAAAAGGAACACAGAAACACAAGGCAAGGAATCTGCATACATTAAGGAACAATGGCACCCACAGGTAGAAAGAGGTAGAAATAAGAAGGAACATAAACTGGTAAGACTAAGTTGCAAAATTGGAATTGGGAGCAAAAAATAAGAGAAACCATAGAACACAAAATCAAGGAACAAGCCGGAGGGAGAGCACCAGGGCAGCATTAGAACACTAGGAATCTCTGCAGTGAAGACTGATGCAAGCTTCTACACATTGCACTCACAGAACTGAAATAGCTTGAAGCTCAGGGGAGGATCATAGGTGAAGGGAGAGAGCAAGATCCAAGAAATAAACCAGGTGTAAGGTATCAAGGAACTGCCAATGAAGGGAAGTCTGATCTGGTGTTTGATAATGGGAAGACTATGAAAAACAAAAGATACTATAAGGCATATGGAAAAACCGGGAATGGAGTGGAGATGGGCGACAATGAGAAAAGCCTATGAATTAATGAAAGGGTCAGAAAAAATGTAGGATCCTGGATCCAGGATATAGAACATATACCTACCACCGGGCTATGACCTAGGCAGGATGTGGTCATATAAAGGATTACAAGGACCATGATGTATGAGGATCTGAACTGGAGTATGGTGTTGAGCTAGGAATGCAAGGTGTAGAAGAATGTACAGCCATATTCTGGTGCAAAGGCTGGGCCGCTGAAGACCCTTATGAGTGCCATCTAATGGCAGTATCCTGATAGTAAAACTGGTCAAGCTTTAACCTATTTACCCCTTGGCATCTCTGTGGAGAGTGGATAAGACATTATGGGCCTTAATGCTATCCTTTTCCTTCCCTCCATTCACCATACAATTCTTTCCTGCACCATCATAGTCACCTAGCACGTCTTAAATATATGGGGGGCATTACTCTTATGCTACCTAATTATTCTTCTCATGAGATAGACCTGTATTACTCCCACATCATCTCAGTTTTGATGAACTCATTTCAAATAGTGATATAATCATCCATCTGCCAATTACACATAAAACAAGGAGTGCTCTTGCCTTCATTCACAAGATCAACATCCTGGTCTGTTCATTCTCCTCATTTTGAACATCTTTCTTACAGACTAACTCTCACAGCCCGCCTTCTTCACCACAAATCATGTAATCTATCAGTTAAATAATAACTTTCTCCTCAGTAAGAGCTCAATAATAAAGGCAAGGTAGATTCCTTCTTTATAAAACAATGGTATTGGCATTTAATATTTAATTACATCTGATTTTTTTTATATGCATAGGCTTTTCTCATTGTCGCCCATCTCCACTCCATCACATCACATCATGTTGATGATTCTCACATGAAATTACTGTTTTGTCAGGGCACGTAAATTTTCTTTCACAGTAATTGTTCAAAAGAGGTGAGTGGCTAACTGACACAATAAGTAGAGATTGTTCTTTGCTTCTGCCCAGCACCATTACAATTCCTCAATATTACAGCTGTCTCCCAAGCTTGTTGTATGATTGTGGACAGCCTTGTGACTTATATAAAGAGATTCTAGAGTCATGTTATGGTCCATGCCACTCTAAACTTGGTGAGTCCTTGATCTGCCAAATTCCAGTAACATCTTTATTTGCAGTTACTAGACCAAAATGTAATATCTTCAATGCATATATATTTGTGTATAAATCAGATGCCCCCGTTTTCCCGCTGCTGTGTCCTCGGCGGCCCGCCCCCCGCTCGCCCATTCATCCACTCCCTCCTCCCAGCTGCCTCCTCCCTCCCATTCCCCCCTTCTTATGGCGGCCTAAGGCAAGCCTTTATGCGCACGTCTGTGCCTCGACAGCGCCCAGCGCCAGAACCCCTGGCCCCTACGAACACCGTGACACCCGATGCCACTACGACACCAACACCCTCCAAGCACTCAACACAGGACGAGCACACGCCTGCTTCCTGGCTGCCCCGAAGTGCACCAAAGGCACCTTCTCATTTTGGAACTGCAGCTTCACCAGCCTCCAAGCCGCCCACCCCCGCCCACCAGGACAGGACACAACCACCTCAGATGCATACTACTGAACACACGCTCCGCCCGCAGACACACCATCGAACTCTGAGACCTGCTTGACACATCCTCCCTGGATGTCGCCTTCCTGACAGAGACCTGGATGAACGATTCCTCAGCACTGGACATCGCCATAGCCATCCCGGACGGCTACAAGATCACCCACAGAGACCGCACCAACAGAATAGGAGGAGAAATCGCCATCATCCACAAGTCCACCCTCAAGGTCTCGACCAACTCCGACGACACCCTCAGCCCCACCGAACACTTGCACTTCCAGATCCACACTGATCCCAACAACACCCTCAGAGGGAACTTTGATCTACCGACCCCCCGGACTCCGGCCTCAGTTCAGCGACTCCATCACCGACTTCATCAGCATACACGCCATGACTTCCACAGACGACATCCTCAGTGGAGACCTGAACTTCCACCTCGAGAACAACAACAACACCAACTCCACCACCCTGATCACCAACCTCGGACTCCGACAGCTCGTCACAACATCCACCCACTCCGCCGGCCACACACTTGATCCCATCTTCTCCGCAAGCTCCCCCATCTCCTTCAGCCACACCACCGAACTCCACTGGGCCGACCATCGCTGCATCAACTTCACCTTCCATAAACCCACCACGTACCACCGCAACCAACAGATCCCCTGCCGCTGCTGGAGCAAAATCACCAAAGACCAGCTAAACACCGCCCTCTCCGAAGCTCACCGCCTATCCCACTGACCCTGAAGCCGCCACCAGCAATCTCAGGCGCTGGATCGACGACTTCACCAACACCGTCACCCAGATCAAGAAACCCTCCAACAGACACACCAACAAGAATGCCAGCTTGTTCTCCGCGGACCTCCCGACCTCCAAACAAACATCCCAAAGACTAGAGAAGAAATGGTACCACGAATAAACACCAGAGAACCATGCAGTCCTCAAGAACACCATGCGCAAACACCATCACCTCTTCAGATCCGCCAAAAGGACCTCCTTCAAGGAACGCCTCGACAACAACGCACACAACAGCAAAGAGCTCTTCAACATCGTGAAGGAACTCTCCAACCCCTGCTCCAACACCAACGACATCCCACCATCACAAGCCCTGTGCAACATCCTAGCCACCTTCTTCCATTGCAAAATCACAGACATCCACGACAGCTTCGACAACCAGACCACCACGACAGCCAACGACACCTCAGACCCCACGGCCACTACCCACAACGACCACCTGCTCACCTGGACTAACATCAATGACGACGACACCATCAAAATCATAAACAACATCCACTCCGGCTACCCGTCAGACTCGTGCCCACACCACATCTTGAACCAAGCCAGCACCACCATCGCATCCCATCTCCGCAAGGCTACCAACATCTCCCGGAGAGCTGGAAGCATGTCGAGATCAACGCCTTGCTCACGAAACCCAAGGTAGATCCGAAGGACCTTAAGTACTTTTGGCCCATCTCCCTGCTCCCGTTCCCAGCAAAGGTCATCGAGAAAACCGTCAACAAGCCACTGACCCGCTACCTCGAGGAGAACAACATTCTGGACCCGGCCCAGTCCGGATTCCGCAGCAACCACAGCACCGAAACTGCCCTCATCGCTGCCACCGATGACATCAGGGCACTGCTGGACAACAGCGAAACCTCAGCCCTCATCCTTCTGCCACCTTCGACACGGTCTGCCACCGCACCCTACGCACATGCCTCCACAACGCAGGGATCCAAGACAAGGCTCAGGAATGGACAACCTCCTTCCTCTCCGGCAGAACCCAGAACGTCCGCCTCCCCCCTTTCCGTTCTGAAGCCTCCAAGATCATCTGTGGTGTACCCCAAGGATCATCCCTCAGCCCGACATTGTTCAACATCTACGTGGCCCTACTCGCCCACGTCGCCAGACTGCATGACCTCAACATCATCTCCTACGCTGATGACACACCGCTGATCCTCTCCCTCAGCAAGAAACCCCTCACCGCCAAGACCAACCTCCAAAAAGGAATGAAAGCCATCGCCGAATGCATGAAGATTAGCCATCTGAAGCTGAACTCGGACAAGACGGAGGTCCTCATCTTTGGCTCCACCACCTCAGCCTGGGAGGACTACTGGTGGCTGACCGCCCAGGGAGCAGCACCAACGCCCACCGACCACGTATGCAACCTGGGATTCGTTCTCGACTCAACACTCTCCATGACCAAGCAAGTAAACACTGTCTCATCCTCCTGCTTCAACACCCTGCGCATGCTCCGCAAGATTTACAGGTGGATCCCCACTGACACAAGAAAGACAGTCACCCAGGATCTCGTCAGCAGCTGGCTGGACTGCGGAAACGCCCTATACGCGGGAGCCCCGCCAAACTACTGAAACAACTGCAACGCATACAGAATGCCTCGACCCGCCTGATCCACAACATCCCTCAAAACAGCCACATCACGCCCCACCTGAGAGACCTGCACTGTCTGCCCATCAACAAGAGGATCACCTTCAAGCTCCTCACCCATGCAGACAAGGCACTCCACAACACCGGACCAGCATACCTCAACAGACGACTCACCTTCTACACCCCGAACCGCCAGCTCCGCTCTGCCGACCGTGCCCTCGCCACCATCACCCAGATCCCAAGAGCGACCTCCGATGGCAGATCGTTCTCCTACGTCACCACCAAGACCTGGAACACCCTCCCCGTCCTCCTAGGGCAGACCCAAGACCTACTAACCTTCAGGAGGCTACTCAAGACTTGGCTGTTCGAGCAGTAGCAGCACCCCCCCTGCGCCTTGAGACCCTCATGGATGAGGTGCGCTCTACAAATTCCTTGATTGATTGATTATGCAATGAAGGGCTAGTTTGGGGATATTATCAAGCTGCAAAAATAACAATTGATGTACAGAATGCAGAACAATGTCATACATTCACCCCAGTGCAGAAATCTGGTCCTAAATCCATCGTTTTTTTGCTCCCCATGCCATTCCAGTTTGGACCCAGCCATTTGCAAACCAGTCTTAACTCTGTGCCCAATGGAAACAGTACCGTTCTAACTGCCAGGTCAGGTCCTCCCTGGACAGGAAACAAGCATCCAAGACTAGTTTTGGGCTTCGAGCCCTCATCAGCCACGATAGCTTCACTCCAGTGGCATGGAGAGCACGGGACACACATCTGGGCATACCCGTCCCACTCGGGGTGACAAATGCAAAAAAAGCAATAGATGGACAGAATACAGAACAATATCATACATTCACCCCAGTACAGAGATCTGGGCCTAAATCCATCATTTTTTTTTGCTCACTATGCCATTACAGTTTGGACCTAGCCATATGCAAATCAGTCTTGACCCTGTGCCCATTGGGAACAGTCCAGCCCAAACTACCAGTCCAGGTCCTCCCTGGACTGGAAACAAGCATCCAAGGACTCCAGTGGCATGGAGCACACGGGACCCAAGTCTGGGCAAATCGTCCCACTCGGGGTGACAAATGCAAAAAGTACAATTGATGGACAGAATGCAGAACGATGTCATACATTCACCCAAGTACAGAGATCTGGGCATAAATCTATCGTTTTTTTTGCTCACCATGCCATTCCAGTTTGGACCCTGCCACATGCAAATCAGTCTTGACTCTGTGCCCAATGGGAACAGTCCAGCCCGAACTGCCAGGCGAGATCCTCCCTGGACTGGAAACAAGCATCCTAGGACCGGTTTCGGGCTTTCAGCCTCATCAGCCAGGGTAGCTTGACTCCAGTGGCATGGAGAGCACGGGACCCACGTCTGGGCATACCCGTCCCACTCGGAGTGACAAATGCAAAAAGAACAATTGATGGACAGAATACAGAACAATGTCATACATTCACCCCAGTACAGAGATCTGGGCCAAAATCCATTGTTTTTTGCTCACCATGCCATTCCAGTTTGGACCCACCCATATGCAAATCAGTCTTGACACTGTGCCCAATGGGAACAGCCCAGCCCGAACTGCCAGGCCAGGTCCTCCCTGGACTGGAAACAAGCATCCTAGGACTGGTTTTGGGCTTCCAGCCCTAATCAGCCAAGATAGCTTGACTCCGGTGGCATGGAGAGCATGGGACCCACGTCTGTGCATACCTGTCCCACTCGGGGTGACAAATGCAAAAAGCACAATTGGTAGGCAGAATACAGAACAATGTCATACATTCACCCCAGTACAGACATCTGGGCCTAAATCCATCTTTTTTTTGCTCACCATGCCATTTCACTTTGGACCCTGCCATATGCAAATCAGTCTTGACACTGCGCCCAATGGGAACAGTCCAGACCAAACTGCCAGGCCAGGTCCTCCCTGGACTGGAAACAAGCATCCTAGGAGTGGTTTCGGGCGTTCAGCCTCATCTGCCAGGATAGCTTGACTCCAGTGGCATGGAGAGCACGGGACCCACGTCTGGGCATACCCGTCCCCCTCAAAATGACAAATGCAAAAAGAACAATTGATGGACAGAATACACAACAATGTCATACATTCACCCCAGTACAGAGATCTTGGCCTAAACCTATAGTTGTTTTGCTCACCATGCCTTTCCAGTTTGGACCCTGCCATATGCAAATCAGTCTTGACCCTGTGCCCAAGGGGAACAGTCCAGCCCGAACTGCCAGGCCAGGTCCTCCCTGGACTGGAAACAAGCATCCTAGGACCAGTTTTGAGCTTTTAGCCCTCATCAGCCAGGATAGCTTGTCTCCAGTGGCATGAGGAGCACGGGAACCAAGTCTGTGCATACCCGTCCCACTCAGGTGATAAATGCAAAAAGAACAATTGATGGACAAAATACAGAACAATGTCATACATTCACCCCAGGACAGAGATCTGGGCCTAAATCCATCGTTTTTTTGCTCACCATGCCATTGCAGTTTGGACCCAGCTATATGCAAATCAGTCTTGACCCTGCGTCCAATGGGAACAGTCCAGCCCGAACTGCCAGGCCAGGTCCTCCCTGGACTGGAAACAAGCATCCTAGGACCGTTTTGGGGCTTTCAGCCCTCATCAGCAGGATAGCTTGACTCCAGTGGCATGGAGAGCACGGGATACACGTCTGGACATACCCGTCCCACTCGGGGTGACAAATGCAAAAAGAACAATTGATGGACAGAATGCAGAACAATGTCATACCTTCACCCCAGTGCAGAGATCTGGGCCTAAATCCATCTTTTTTTTGCTCACCATGCCATTCCAGTTTGGACCCTGCCATATGCAAATCAGTCTTGACCCTGCACCCAATGGGAAAAGTCCAGACCGAACTGCCAGGCCAGGTCCTCCCTGGACTAGAAACAAGCATCCTAGGACCGGTTTCGGGCTTTCAGCCCTCATCAGCCAGGATAGCTTGACTCCAGTGGCATGGAGAGCACGGGAGTGAGCTAAAGAATGATGATGTATTAAAAGATCAGTCGACTGGGGGTGAGTGCTTGCAATGTTCAGCACTCCATCCATATTTCCCTTTGTTTTTGCTAATTACGCCCTAAGTTGGCAGGGTATGTCCAAACGTGTGTCCCTTGCTCATTTGGCCGCTGGATTCAAGATAGCCTGGCTGATGACGGCTGATTAGCCAGAAACCAGTCCCAGGATGCTTGTTTCCAGTCCAGGGAAGACATGGCTTGGTAGTTCGGGCAGGACTGTTCCAATGAGGCACAGGGACAGACTGATTTGTATATGGCCATGTCTGAACTGGGGTGGCGGAATGAGCTAACGAATGATGATGGATTAAACCCAGATCAGTTGACTGGGGGTGAGTGCTTGCAATATTCAACATTCTGTCCATCATCCCCTTTGGTTTTGCTAATTTTGCCCTAATTTGGCAGGGTATGCCCAGACGTGAGCCCCTTGCTCTCTTGGCCACTGGATTCAAGATAGCCTGGCCGATGTCGGCTGATTAGCCAGAAACCAGTCCCACAATGCTTGTTTCCGGTCCAGGTAAGACGTGGCTTGGCAGTTCGGGCTCGACTGTTCCCATGAGGCACAGGGTCAGACTGATTTGCATATGGCCATGTCTGAACTGGAGTGGCGGTGTGAGCTAAAGAATGATGATGGATTAAACCCAGATCAGTTGACTGGGGGTGAGTGCTTGCAACGTTCAACACTCCGTCTATCATCCCCTTTGGTTTTGCTGATATTATCAAACTGCCATTCTATCACTTGCCCTAGGATGCTCCGTACGCCTTACCTGAAGGACATCATTTCACAGCATCACCATGTGGTGTGAAAGAAGTCATCTGGTTGTTCATCATATCTCAGCCACAAGGAAGCTAGTTTGCCTGAAACCCAACCATTAGTCTAAAGCGAGGTATATTTAATGCAGGTATTTAAGTTGGATTATCTTGAAAGTGGTGTTAATGGTCACTCCTTTTGGCGAGATCCTGGCTTCAGCCATTTCTCATTCATGATTGTACCCATGTCAATACTTGCTTCTGACTGTTGAATGTGTTATAGATCTGAATCATTAAAAATTATATAGTGCAGATTTTCTCTGTCACCTCAGATTTTCCTTCAATAATTTTGTTCCAAGGGTTTTTAGTCAGAATGCTTCGTGAGGTCTTTGGTTTTGGGAACAGGACTTGCCTCAATTTGAAGTATTTAAAGACTCGAAAATTGTGCATGCCATAAATTGACTGTATGCCTGATATTGAGCACATAACAACACCAGTCATCACATCCTCAAATTTGGATATGACAATGGCGTCTCACTCAGAGAAGCCATTTAGAGTGTGGACTTGAGTAATAATGGGACAGATGTACATAGCTTCCCATTACCAAATAGCTAATTTTTGTGATTCGCTATTTGGTAATTAATAGCATCCAGGTACAAATCTATGTTTAACACAATTAGCAATTCCCCGTGGGTCGCAAATAGACCTACCTCATTAATATTTATAATGTAGGTCACGGTTTTCAACCTATAGAGAATCGCAAAAATTACACGGATGGTGGCCTGCTGGGGTCAGCAGGCCACCATGTCTGTGATGGATTTTAATAAGGGAGATTAGAGATGTGGGGTGCACTCCTTTAACTCATGAGACTAATCCACTGTAGTTATAAGTTTATTATAAGGTGCTGCGACTGGCAAGGGCTGTCACCCCTTGTAATTCCAAAATAATAGATAAACACAAGCAGCGTGGCTTGAATCGGTCGCGCACTGTTCACCTGGTGTGTAAACACCTCTGTTTATAATCCCAAACAATTAATTAACACAATTCTTCAGTTCATGCAACTGTATGTTTAACCAAAATGTTGTCATTTGAATAACAATTTCACATAAATGTGCGTGACATTTCCAAATCAATCAGAGTAAATCTTCATTGTCATATATACAAATGTACATGGAGCAAATTTCATTTTGACAATGTATGAATCAAATAAACACAATTTTCATCGTTGGCACCCAATGCATTTCGGAACTGATCTGGTTCCTTCTTCAGGGGCTGCTCTGCAAATTAAATATATAATGTATGATAATAATACCCATGATGTGCTCATAACTCATTGACTTTAGAATGTATGTTGTATTGTCCTACCTTCTAGTGGTGTTTAGAAAGCTCAAAGGTCACTGTGTAAACGCGTCTAAAAAAAACGAAAACATCATGAATAAGCAACATCTCTGGACAGTTAACCCCTTGTATGCTCATGATTAGCTCAGCTCGTCATGAGCCCCACCCGCGGGGGGAGCGCCAGCGCTCCCCCCGCGGGTGCCCGATCTATTTCGTTTGTACGGGGGAGGGAGGGGATGACCTTCCCCTGCCTCCCCCCGCCCCCCCGCCCGCGTCATCAATGACGTCAGCGCGCGAGGCGCGCTGACGTCATTGGAGGTTCCATTTCTCCTCCGACGCGCAGGGAAGCCATTTGCTTCCTGCGCGTCGGAGGAGAAAGAGGTGAGTTTTGGGGCCGGGGAGGGGTGGATTAAAACAAAAGAGGCATCGGGGGGAAAGGAAAGGGTTTTCCTTTCCCACGATGTCTCTTTCTGCATTCCTGCTGCACGATTGTGCGACCGTGCAGCAGGAATGCCCACTAGACACCAGGGATATTTTTTTTTGTGGTGTAGCGAAGGATTGTTTGCTGGGGGATGCGGCCCCTTGGGCAAGGGTCGCTCCCACTTTTCGGGGCACTTAATTTGGCTTTGTCTGCCCACCTGGGGGGGGGCAGATTATTATTTTAAATTATTTTTAGTCTAATTTTGGCAATGCGTAGGGGAGTGGCCCCTTGGGCAAGGGTCACTCTCATTTGGGGGCCATTTTGCGAGCCCTGTTATGTTTTGTTTGGTTTGGGGAGCGACCCCTTGGACAAGTGTCGCTCCCTTTTTGGGGGCAAGTAAAAAGGCTTTGCCTGGCCCCCTGTCATGATATACAACATCGGGCCCACTTATCGTTCAGTTTTGACAGAAGTGCATCCACTGCTCCTTCTCGTTTCCGTTTTAAAACATTAGACAATGCGACAATGCAGCATTTCAAAAGCAGATGTAACTACAAAGAGCACATTTTGA
Source organism: Lissotriton helveticus (assembly GCF_964261635.1). Lineage (NCBI taxonomy): Eukaryota > Metazoa > Chordata > Amphibia > Caudata > Salamandridae > Lissotriton > Lissotriton helveticus. Next base: position 322,321,476 of record NC_136061.1, read on the forward strand.
TAATACATTTTTATTAGTAGACAATAGCAATCTTAAGAGGCATTGCATAGCTTCATACACACTCTGACCCCAATTCCATCACAGTCTCTCTCTCTCTCTCTCTCTCTCTCTCTCTCTCTCTCAGTCAGTCAGTCTCTCTCTCTCGGTCAGTCAGTCTCTCTCTCTCAGTCAGTCAGTCTATCTCTCTCTGTCATTCACTCTCTCTCAGTCAGTCAGTCAGTCTCTCTCAGTCTGTCTGTCAGTCAGTCTCTCCCTCTCTCTGTCAGTCTGTCAGTCAGTCGGTCTCTATCTCTGTCAGTCTATCTCTCTCTTTCTGTCAGTCTGTCAGTCAGTCAGTCTCTCTCAGTCAGTCTCTCTCTCTCTCAGTCAGTCTGTCTATCTCTGTCATTCAGTTTCTCTCAATCAGTCAGTCTCTCTCAGTCAGTCTGTCAGTCAGTCGGTCTCTCTCTCTCTGTCAGTCTCTCTCAGTCAGTCCCTCTCTCTGTCAGTCTCTCTCAGTCAGTCTATCTCCCTGTCAGTCCCTCTGTCTGTCAGTCTCTCTCTCAGTCTCTCCCCCTCTGTCAATCTCTCTATCTCTCTCTCTCTCTGTCAGTCTCTCTCAGTAAGTCAGTCTCTCTCTCAGTCAGTCTCCCTCTGTCTGTCAGTCAGTCTCTCCCTTTCTGTCAGTCAGTCTCTCACAGTCTCTGTCAGTTTCTCTCAGTCAGTTAGTCTCTCTCTCTCAGTCAGCTAGTTTCTCCCTCTCAGTCAGTCTCTCTCTCTCTCTCTCTCTCTCTCTCTCTTTCTCTCTCTCTCTGTCAGTCTGTCAGTCAGTCAGTCTCTCTCTCTGTCATTCTATCTCTCTCTTTCTGTCAGTCTGTCAGTCAGTCAGTCTCTCTCAGTCAGCCTCTCTCTCTCAGTCAGTCTATCTATCTCTGTCATTCAGTCTCTCTCAGTCAGTCTGTCAGTCTCTCTCTCTCTCTCTCTCTCTCTCTCTTTCTCTCTCTCTCTCTGTCAGTCAGTCTCTCTCTGTCAGTCTCTCTCTCTCTCTCTCTCTCTCTTATTTTCTCTCTCTCAGTCAGTCTCTCTCTCAGTCAGTCTCTCTCTCTGTCAGTCAGTCGCTCTCTCTGTCAGAGTCCCAGTCTCTCTCTGTCAGTCACTCTCTCTCTGTCAGTCAGTCTCTCTCTGTCAGTCAGTCTCTCTCTCAGTCAGTATATCTCTCTTTTAGTCAGTCTCTCTCTGTTAGTCCCTCTCGCTGTCAGTCTCTCTGTCAGGCTCTCTCTCTCAGCCTCTCTCTCTCAGTCTCTCTCTCTCAGTCAGTCAGTCAGTCTTCCAGACAGTCTCTCTCTCCCTCTGTCAGTCTCTCTCAGTCAGTTATTCTCTCTCTCTCTCTGTCAGTCAGTATCTCTCTGTCTGTCTCTCTCTCTGTCAGTCAGTCTCTCTTTCTCTGTCAGTCTGTCAGTCTCTCTCTCTGTCAGTCTCTGTCAGTCAGTCTGTCTTTCAGTCAGTCTCACTCTTTCTCTGTCAGTCTTTCTCTCTGTCAGTCTCTCTGTCAGCCAGTCAGTCTCTCAGTCTCTCTCTCTCTTAGTTTCTCTCTCTGTCAGTCAGTCTCTCTTTCTCCCAGTCAGTCTCTCTCTCTCCCAGTCAGTCAGTGTCTCTCTCTCCCAGTCAGTCAGTCTCTCTCAGTCAGTCATTCTCTCTCTACCTCAGTCAGTCTCTCTCTCTCTCTCTCTCCCTCTCTCTCTGTGTCAGTCTCTCTCTCAGTCAGTCTCTCTCTCAGTCAGTCTCTCTCTCGGTCAGTCTCTCTCAGTCAGTCAGTCTCTCTCACAGTCATCAGTCTATCTCTCTCACTCAGTCAGTCTCTGCCTCTCTCTCTCTGTCAGTCAGTCTCTCTCTCTGTCAGTCAGTCTCTCTTTCTATGTCAGTCTCTCAGTCTCTCTCTCTGTCAGTCTCTGTCAGTCAGTCTGTCTCTCAGTGAGTCTCACTCTTTCTCTGTCAGTCTTTCTCTCTGTCATTCTCTCTGTCAGCCAGTCAGTCTCTCAGTCTCTCTCTCTCTTAGTTTCTCTCTCTGTCAGTCAGTCTCTATTTCTCCCAGTCAGTCTCTCTCTCTCCCAGTCAGTCAGTGTCTCTCTCTCCCAGTCAGTCAGTCTCTCTCAGTCAGTCATTCTCTCTACCCTAGTCAGTCTCTCTCTCTCTCTCTCTCTCTCTCTCTCTCTCTCTGTCAGTCTCTCTCTCAGTCAGTCGCTCTCTCAGTCAGTCTCTCTCTCGGTCAGTCTCTCTCAGTCAGTCAGTCTCTCTCACAGTCAATCAGTCTATCTCTCTCAGTCAGTCAGTCTCTGCCTCTCTCTCTCTGTCAGTCAGTCTCTCTCTCTGTCAGTCAGTATCTCTCTACCTCAGTCAGTCAGTCTCTGTCAGTCAGTCTCACTCTCAATCAGTCTTTCTCTCTCTGTCCGTCAGTCAGCCACTCTCTCAGTCAGCCAGTCTCTTTCTCTCTCTCTGTCAGTTTCTCAGCCAGTCAGGCTCTCAGTCACTCAGTATTCAGTCTCTGAGACAGTCAGTGAGTCTCTACTCTCTCTCCACTCTCTATCTCCATTCTCTCTCTCAACTCTGTCCACTCTATCTTCACTGTCTCTCCCTCAACTCTCTCCACTGTCTCTCCACTGCCTCTCTCTCCACTTTCTCTCTCTCTACTCTCTCTCCACTCTCTCTCTCTCTCTCTACTCTCTCCCCACTGTCTCCCTCCACTCCCTCTCTACTCTCTGTCCACTCTCTCCCTCTCCACCCTCTCTCCCTTCTCTCTCTCTCTACTCTCTCTCCACTCTTTCTCTCTCTCCACTGTCTCTCTCCACTGTCTTTCTCCACTGTCTCTCCAATCTCTCTCTACTCTCTCTCACCACTCTCTCTCTCCACTCCCTCTCCACTCTCTCCACTCTCTCTCCTCCCTTCTCCACCCTCTCTCTACTCACTCTCCACTCTCTCTCCACTCTATTTCTCTCTTCTCTCTCTCTCTCTCCCTATCTCTCTCCACTCTCTCTCCCCACTCTCTCTATCCACTCTCTCTACTCTCTCTCTCCACTCTCTCACTCCACTATCTCTCTACTCTTTCTCCACTCTCTCTCCACTCTATTTCTCTATTCTCTCTCTCTATCCCTCTCTCTCCACTCTCTCTCTCTCTCTCTCTCCACTCTCTCTATCCACTCTCTCCACTCTCTCTCTCCACTCTCTCTCTCCACTCTCTCTCCACTCTCTCTCCACTGTCTCTCTCTCCACTCTCTCTCCACTGTCTCTCTCTCCACTATCTCTCTCTCCACTTTCTCGTTCTCCACTGTCTCTCTCTCCACTGTCTCTCCACTCTCTCTCTCTCTCTCTCTCTTCTCTCTCTCTCTCTCTCTCTCCACTCTCACTCTCTCTCCACTCTCACTCTCTCTCCACTCTCTCTCTCTCTCTCCACTCTCTCTCTCTCCACTCTCTCTCCACTCTCTCTCTCTCCACTCTCTCTCCACTCTCTCTCTCCACTCTCTCTCCACTGTCTCTCTCTCCACTGTCTCTCTCTACACTCTCTCTCTCCACTCTCTCTCTCTACTCTCTCTCTACTCTCTCCCCACTCTCTCTCTCTCCACTCTCTCTCGCTCACTCTCACTCGCTCACTCTCTCCACTGTCTCTCCACTCTCTTTCTCTGCACTGTCTATCTCCACTCTCTCTCTACTATCTCTCCACTCTCTCTCTCCACTCTCTCTCCACTCTCTCTCCACTCTCTCACTCTCTCTCTCTACTCTCTCTCCACTCTCTCTCCACACTCTCTCTCCACTCTCTCTCTCCACTCTCTCCACTCTCTCTCTCTACTCTCTCTCTACTCTCTCTACTCTCTCTCCACTCTCTCTCCACTGTCTTCCTCCACTCTCTCTACTCTCTCTCCACTGTCTCTCTCTCCTCTCTCTCTCTACTCTCCCTCTCTCTCCACTCTCTCCACTCTCTCTCTACTGTCTCCCTCTCCTCTCTCTCTCTACTCTCTCTCCACTCTCTCTCCACTGTCTCTCTCTCCACTCTCTCACCAATGTCTTCCACCACTCTCTCTACTCTCTCTCCACTGTCCCTCCTCTCTCTATCTCCACTCTCTCTCTCTCCACTCTCTCTCTCCACTTTATCTCTCTCCACTCTCTCCCACTCTCTCTCACAAAGTAGTGTGCGTTCCATGGGGATCCGCAGAAATGTTTCCAGAGGGGGCACATTTTTAACTTCATCACCATCCCCCTTGCACTCTTCTCCCTTCTGCCTTGCACCCTTCTCGCCCTCCCCCTTGTACCCTACTCCACCTCCGCCTTGCACCCTTTTCTACTTTGCCCCATTCTCCTCTCTGCCTTGCACCCTTCTCCCCTCTGCCTTGCACCCTTCTCCCTGCTGCTTTGCACCCTTCTCCCCTCTGCCTTGCACCATTCTCCCCTCTGCCTTGCACCCTTCTCCCCTCTGCCTTGCACCCTTCTCCCCTCTTCTTTGCACCCATCACCTCTCTGCCCTGCACCCTTCTCCCCTCTGCCTTGCACCCTTCTCCTCTCTGCCTTGCACCCTTCCCCCCTCATCCTTGCACCCTTCTCTCCCTCCGCCTTGCACCTTTCTCTACCTTGCACCCTTCTCCTCTCTGCCTTGCACCCTTCTCTACCTTGCACCCTTCTCCTCTCTGCCTTGCACCCTTCTTTCCTCTACCTTGCACCCTTCTGCCTTACACCCTTCTCCCCTCCCAGTTTAACCCTTCTCCCCTCTGCCTTGCACCATTCTCCCCTCTGCCTTGCACCCTTCTACCCTCTGCCTTGCACCCTTCTCCCCTCCCTGTTGCACCCTTCTCCCCTCTGCCTTGCACCCTTCTTCCCTCTGCCTTGCACCCTACCCCCCTCCCCGTTGCACCATTCTCCCCTCTGCCTTGCACCCTTCTCCTCTCCACCTTGCACCCTTCTCCCCTCCGCCGCCTTGCACCCTTCTCCCCCTACCCGTTGCACCATTCTCCCCTCTGCCTTGCACCCTTTTCCTCTCCACCTTGCACCCTTCTCCTCTCTGCCTTGCACCCTTCTCCCCTCTGTCTTGCACCCTACTCTACCGTGCACCCTTCTCCTCTCTGCCTTGCACCATTCTCCCCTCTGCCTTGCACCCTTCTCCTCTCTACCTTGCCCCTTCTCTCCTCTGCCTTGCACCCTTCTCCTCTCTGCCTTGCACCATTCTTCTCTCTGCCTTGCACCCTTCTCCCTTGCTCCCTTTTCCCCTCTGCCTTGCACCCTTCTCCCCTCTGCCTTGCACCCTTCTCCTCTCTGCCTTGCACCCTTCTACTCTCTGCCTTGCACCCTTCTCCTCTCTGCCTTGCACCCTTCTCCACTCTTCCTTGCACCCTTCTCTCCCTCCACCTTGCACCCCTCTCTACCTTGCACCCTTCTCCTCACTGCCTTGCACCCTTCTCCTCTCTGCCTTGCAGCCTTCTCTACCTTGCACCCTTCTCTACCTTGCACCCTTCTCCTCTCTGCCTTGCACCCTTCTCCCCTCTGCCTTGCACCCTTCTCCTCTCTGCCTTGCACCCTTCTCCCCTCTGCATTGCACCCTTCTCCCCTCTGCCTTGCACCCTTCTACCCTCCCAGTTTAACCCTTCTCCCTTCTGCCTTGCACCATTCTCCCCTCTGCCTTGCACCCTTCTCCCCTCTGCCTTGCACCCTTCACCCCTTCCTGTTGCACCCTTCTCCCCTCTGCCTTGCACCCTCCTTCCCTCCCCCTTACACCCTTCTCCCCCTCCCCGTTGCACCATTCTCCCCTCTGCCTTGCACCCTTCTCCTATCCACCTTGCACCCTTCTCCCCTCCGCCTTGCACCCTTCTCCCCCTCCCCGTTGCACCATTATCCCCTCTGCCTTGCACCCTTTTCCTCTCCACCTTGCACCCTTCTCCTCTCTGTCTTGCACCCTTCTCCCCTCTGCCTTGCACCTTTCTCCTCTCTACCTTGCACCCTTCTCCCCTCTGCCTTGCACCCTTCTTCTCTCTGCCTTGCACCCTTCTCCCTTCTGCCTTGCACCCTTTTCCCCTCTGCCTTGCACCCTTCTCCCCTCTCCCTTGCACCCTTCTCCTCTCTGCCTTGCACCCTTCTCGTCTCTGCCTAGCACCCTTCTCCCCCTCCCACCCTTCTCCCCTCTGCCTTGCACTTTTCTCCCCTCCGTCTTGCACCCTTCTCTACCTTGCACCCTTCTCCTCTCTACCTTGCACCCTTCTCCTCTCTACCTTGCACCCTTCTCCCCTTTGCCTTGCACCCTTCTCCCCTCTGCCTTGCACCCTTCTCCCCTCCGCCTTGCACCCTTCTCCCCTCTGCTTTGCACCCTTCTCCTCTCTGCCTTGCACCCTTCTCCTCTCTGCCTTGCACCCTTCTCCTCTCTACCTTGCACCCTTCTCCCCTCTGCCTTGCACCCTTCTTGGCCAACCCCATGCACCTTTCCCACCCAATGGAGGGGGCTGCCACCTGGAACAATGGCACAATTTCAAAAGCATGATGGACTTGGGCTGGCCCTGACTGGGCCCACACCAGATGCACTGGCGATCCAAGGGACCCCCCTGCGGACACCCGTGGTGCGTTCTGAGTGGTTACCTGGGGGCACCATTTTGCTGCATCATCCCTTCTCATATGAGCATTGCCCTGGAGAATGCTGTCTCTGGGGCCCCCACCCCATCCTTGTCCTTGTCTCTTCTCAGAGGAGCTGAGCCCTGTGGTGAAGGCTGTCTCTGGGCCCCCACCTCCATCCTTTTTTCGGGGCGGGCTCTGACTGAAGAGAAACAATGTAAGTTGATACTTTGTTTCTCTTCAGTCAGCGGGAGGAAGACAGCCTGCAACTGCTTTAGAGGGAGAGAGGCTTGCTTTAGAGCAAAGCAAGCCTCTCTCACAGCTCTCACTGAAGAGCTGAGGGGGCTCCCTTCCTTTACTGAAGAGAGTGGGCCCACCCCGCACCGCGGGGGCTTTGGGAGCGTTTGTTACGCCCCTGCTTTACACCAGTTTCTGCTAATTGGTGACCAGTACCATGCTCTGGCGCTTTGCATCTTAAGCAGATGTAATCCACCCACAATTTACTTTAAATAGCTTAAGTGGAGTGTGGTCAACCTGGTGGAGGAATTTTGTATGTATGAGGCATAGCCGACCTTTAGGGGCCAAACTCATGATTTGGCTGCAACTGTACGACCACTCGTTATCTCAGTTCACACATATCTGCCTCCCATTGTGACATTTAATTGGGGCATCAGTCTGCATTATGGAATAGCGATTAGTCAATATGAAATAATCACAGACCAATTCATGATGAAGTGTAAAAGCCACTTTATTAGGTCAGGTTTATGCAGTAGTCTTGCATTTTTATTTATTTATGAAGTTGTGCGTAGCACAAACAAGACCAAAACGTCCTTTGAGAATGCATGCAAGGATCAGTGAAGAGGGGTATCAAATAACATCACATTTAAATAATAAAAAAGCATGCTAGGAGAAGAACAAACATAATTTATGCTAGTATAACCGAACAACTCTGTGCTTCACAAGTGATAGACTCATATAGTAGTTAATCCAAGGGCGGTGAGTGAGACAGACGAGCCATGGTCATTTAAGGCAAGAACTTATTCATAAGGATTATTTTCACGTCCTTTTTTAAAGAAGCTGTTGATGATATTCTGCGGACTTCCAGTGGGAGAGATTTCCAGATCTTCGGGGCTGAAGCTAAGAAAGCTCTGTGCTTCATTCTCTGTTTGCGGAAAATCTGTGGTTTCAAAATGAAAGAATTTCTTGAGGGTCTGCCCCCTCCTGATAGTTTTAGCTTTTGTGCCAGGTAACAGGGGTATTGAGATGGAGGGCTTTGTGAGTCATGCAGGCATTCTTTATTTGTATTCTTGCCTCAAATGGCAACCAGTTTAGGGATTTTAGGGATGGGGAGATGTGAGCATTTCTCTTTGTACCCGTAATCAGTCTGGCTGCGGCATTTAAGGAAGCCCTTAGTGGTGTTAAGGTATATTTGGGGCGGCCACAGAGCGTAGCACTGCCATAGTCTAGCCTCGGCAAAACAAGCTCTTGAACCACCTGCTTGAGGTCATCTTATGGCAGGAAAAGTTTGAGATTCCTAAGTATCCTCATCAGGTGGTTAGCACCCTTGCATACCTTACTGATATGATTCTTCATGTTCAGGTTTGTGTCTTGGGTGATTCTGAGAAATTTGGCTGAGTCAATGATATGAGGAGAGCAGTTGAATAATATGAGGAGTTTTATCCAGCGGTCTATCTTGGGGGTGTGATTAGGCAGAGCTAGGAGAAGGAATTCAGTTTTGGAGGTTTTGAGCAGGAGGTGATTTTCAGTTAGCCAGTTTTGAGTATTCGTCAGGGTAGAATTGAGTGAAGTGAAATCTTCAGAGGAGGTGATTTTCAGGTAAAGTAGCGTGTCATCCGCATGTATGTGAAAAAGGGTATTCGTGAAATTTAGTGCATTTGCTAAAGGTTCCAAGAATATGTTAAATAGTATGTGAGATAAGGCAGACCCTTGTGGGACCCCCATGGAAACTGAAGAGGGCTGGAAGAAGGATTTATTCACCTTGACTCTTTGGGATCTGTTGTGCAGGAATGACGAGAACCATTACAATGCCAGGCCATTACAATGCCAGACCGGAAAAGCCCATCCTGTGCTCAAGAATGGATAAAAGGATGTTGTGATTTACGGTGTCAAAAGCAAAAGAAAGGTCAATGAGTATTAGGAGGCAGAAAAGTTTTGGTCTAGCATTCTTAAAATGTCATCCATAATGTGAGTAAGCGCCGAATCCGTGCTTCGACTCCGAAAACCCGATTGATTTAAAATTCTCTAGGTGATCGCAGAGTTGCAATTGTATGCATTTTTAAAGGAGCTTAGCCAGAGTGGGGATGTTGGAGATCGGGCACATGTTGTTGAGATCAGTTCTATCTGCATTCTTTTTTTTTTTTAGAATGGGTGTAACCTGAGCAGCTTTTAGGCATTCGGGGATCGCGCCTTGTGACAATGAAGCATTGACAATCTTTGTTCACATGGGGATGAAGGCATTCTTGATATCTTTGAATAGGTTCGGTGGCAGTGGATCGCTGAAGTGCTTAGAAGCGTTGATACTAAGGGGGTTTTGTAGATGTCTCTTTTTCTGAGGGGAGTAAAAGTATCCCATGAGACATTGTTGTTGGTTCTTTGACTCAGTGCTTCGAGCCTCTAAGAGTAAATCGGAGAAGGCACAATCTTGTATGCTGACAGAAGAGCCTTCTCAGATTAAAGGTCAGTACTGATTAGTTCGGTTTTCTCTTTAAAGAAAGCAGCCAGATCATCACATGAAGGAGAGGCGTTTCCTGGGACAAGGTGGTTGGGTGCTTTCCCCGATTGTTGTTTAACAATTTCAAACAGTTTCTTCGATCAGTTTGAGGCTTGGTTAAGTTGGGATCTGAAGTAATCAGTCTTAGCATTCTTGTTTTTTTTTTAATTATAGGAACTCCTTACCGCTCTAATGTCTTCTAAATGCTCAGAGGAGGGTTTGGATCTCTAGGATTGGTCCTCTGCCCTTAAGTTGCAGGTTGCCCCGAGTATAGATTGCTGTTGAACCAAGGTTTGGAGATTTTGGAAGAGGCATTTTTGTTATTGTAGTGGTGCTATGGAATTGATGATATTAGAAATAGTCAAGTTATAGAAGACAGTGAGATCAAGAACATCTATTATGTCGGTTTGTGAAGACAAGGCAAATTTATTTCCATTGCTTAGTTTTCTTCGGTTGATCCTTCCTCAGTGCTAGATCCCTGTTAATTAGGAAGGAGAGGATGTAATGGTCGGGCCAGTCACATGTGGTAATGTCATAGTATGAAGGTGTTTCCATTTGATATGATGAGGTCCTTTGTCATGAGTTGGCCAGTCACAGAATTGGGTCATCTCGTGTACTAAGAAGAATGATTTTAGGCAGGTTAACGTAAGTACTCATTTAATAATGGCATCAACTTCTCCAGTACCTCAAACTTCTTCGTTTGTAATAACCATTCACTCTCAATTCTCCATACGCCACCCTCATTCTTTAATATGTCATTCACCATCTTCCTTGCATTCCCCATCACTCTGCCACTTCCCCATCAAACATCGTCCCAAATGCAGCTTCCTTGTCCTGTTCCAAACTTCCACACACCATCTTTTCCTCACCTGACTCCCCTCCTGTCTCCTCCAGAGGGGCGGATATGCCTGCAGATGACTCTCCATCACCCAAACTACCACCACCTGCCACCCCCCAGCACGGTGCCACCTCACTGTCTCAATAATAGACACCTCTCCTTCAAAGCTTCCCCACTATATCTCGCAATTCCATCATCAGGTAGTAAGCATTACCAAACTTAGATAGATAAACCTCATCATTGCTTAACTGCAACTGATCCTGCTCTTTATGGACTACATGCAATATTACCTTAATGTCTATTTCCACACAAAAATCACTCATTGCCCTGTTGAGTTTCTGCCTGGCCCCTCTCCATTGTCTCTGAGGCACAAATTCCATCTAAAGTAGGCAGGCCCCTGCAAATTTTCTCGTAATCAGCCTCACATCCTCAAACACGTACTGCAAAAGCATCAGGCTGGACAATTTGACCACACTGTGTATGAGGTACATGTTCGGATCCAGACACCCCCTTTGGGGTACCAGGCTCGCTAAGAAAAGTAAAAAGTTTCTCCATCCCACCCGCCCTTACTCCACTACATCACCTCATGTTTGTTACTGAGTACTCCAACTCCTCTACCATAAACTTGCTGATCTGCATATTTAGCAACCCATCGCACAAAGCAATGTCCTACTATCAATGTCACCACTTTATTTGTCCATGGACCTCTCATGCACCCTACAGTGGAAAAACTCACCATTAGTCAAGTGCCCCCACTCACCTGTTCTCCTCCTTACCATCTGCCGACTCCTTAATTTCCGTACGTAGAACTCACAGCATCTGGACCTTCAATGCCCTATCTGCTGAATGCATCGCTGATCCCATCCCCAGTGTCCCGCAGCCAGGCCAATCTGAAAGGAATGCTTCCCATACTTGGTGGGGTTCAATCCCACCTTCTGCAGCACCATGCGCAATAGTGGAAAGCAATAACCTTCCTACCCCCTTCATGTCAAAAGACTTCCTCCTCTTGTCATCCAGGCCACAAAAAAAACTGTTGCCATTCCCTAACCAAGAATGCATCCAGGCTACCCCCTTCCTTGAGCGAAATCCACCTACCCGTCCACACCTAATCAGTCTTCGAACTATGCAAACAAATCCTTAGCTGCAAACGCTCCAAGCAACTTCTGCATAAAAAACCTTTCTTCTGATCGATCCCTAAAAATTCTGAAACAAAAAATGCCCTGAAGAGCATCCACAGCATGCAAAACCTGAAAGCCATGACTTCAAAATAGTCATAACAACAGACCGGCAATACTGCCAAGATGCGCTGTAATAGCTGAAATGTTATGGCCTCTCTGATCCGAGCCACTGTACTCCTCGCCCTTCTCTAACCCTTTAAAATCTTCCCCAAAAATTCACCTCTCGCCGGGTCCACCCCGAATACAACTTGCCATATAAGGAAATACCAACCAGTTTCCCTGATATGATTGTGGAAGATAGACCCTTATCAATCAAAGAAAACTCTTAAACTCGTTCCATGCCAGATGATAACTCCTTTTCATCGAATCTGCTTAAGACTTCTCCACCAATCCAATCCAATCCAATCACTCTCACTCTACCCACACCCAAATGTCCTGCGAGACCTGCATCTTGCTGTCTTCCGGAGCCAGCTGCTGAAACCTCTGCCACTGCCAGCACAATTAGGAGTCATCTATATCATTGTTCATCCCAGGCACAGGTCAGCTGCAAGCATTCCAACATGATCTGCCTCAATAGATGCAGCTACCTGAAGTCACAAGCCTTCTGCCTGTTCACCAGCTGCATCACATTCATGCTGTCAACAATAAACATTGCCGTTCAGTTAGACAACTCCCCCCACACCACCAGAGCCAGCAGAAAGGGAAAGAACTCCAGGAACTTATGCTTCTCCCCTGATACAACCAATGTTCAGGCCACCGTTCTAAACACCACCTTCCCTCCCAGAACAGGCCAAAACCACTCACCCCTGCCGCATTGGAGAACATTTGAACCTGCCAAATAGTGATGTCTTCCAAGAACAACCTGAACACTCCATTGAAATCCTCCAGAAAAGTCCTTCAAATGCACAAATCTGCCCGCACAGCAAAAGATATCCTCACTCTGTGATGAGGCAAATATGCCCCAGACATGGTCAAACCCAATAGTCTGCAGAACGTCCTACCACCGTTCATCACTTAGCACACACATTTCTGTAAACTCAGCAGCTTTTGTACCTTCCTCATCTCCACATGCCCCACCCCTATCACTACATCCAAAAACTGCCAGATTTCCATGACCTTGCCCTGTGGCAAACGCGCCACCCAGTGCTTAATTTGAGCCAGTGGATTCAGGTGCTCGGCACCAGCACAAAATTGACTCCACCAGGACTTATGACAGCTACCACATGGTGGTGCTGTTTGTGTAATATGGAGATGACCACAGCAAACAGTTGTTTATTAAACAAATACACATTAATACAACTAATATCTGACTCCCAAGCCATTCCTATAGCTTTGGGGGGCCTCAAACTGTCTGAATTGTCACACTTGTAGCAGTATGATGGCTGGTAGTTGTGTAAGTACTGTCATTGGTAGCGATAATGGGTGGTGTAAGCTGGGGTGACCACCTGACAAGGACCCTGGCACTTATTTTTTTTGCAAATGAAGCACTGGCACCATACGTTCCTGCACATCCAAATTGATTCCAAGAAAAGTCAAAACTGTTGTTAGAAATCGGGTCTCTAGTTGGCAGAGGTATACACCCTGTCCATGTAGGAACCACAATCCTAGTCAGGGTAAGCTTGATGCACACTAAAAGGTAACCTGTGCTTATCCTCTGGTACCTTGTTACAGAGCAGTCAGGCTTAGCTGAAGAGGCAATGTGTAAAGTATGTGTGCAACACACACACAGTAACACAATAAAAACACTACAATAATACTCCACACTGGTACATAAAATAGACAATATTTTTATGAGAAATTCAAGACCAAAAACAAAAAAAATCCAATAAGTACAACTGGAGTTATGATTTTTTAACGAATACTCCAGAAATAATGCTCACAAGTTAATAGCGCTAAGGGGTTACTTGAGGATGCGCTCACCAGGGTAAATCCAAAGTTCAGGACGACCACGATGGAGGGCAGGCTAGCTACAAGACTCAGACAGGACCCACTGACAAAGTACATTGGATGGAGCAAACGGCAACATCGCAGACTTGAAGCGAGGAGTCGAGGAGGCGCCATGTTGATCCAGTGGATAGAAGCAAAGCATCAGTGCTGATTAGCATTGTCGATGAAGGCTTAGTCGATGAACTCCTTTACGATTGATGCACTGCATCATTGTTGAGCTGCACTGTCCATCTTCGTCGAGCCATAATGTCTGTCAAGATGATGTAGTTGACCGGCTTGGGTCGGTTCAAATCAACACAAAGCGTCACTGAGTCGATTTTAAAAATAAAAACAGCTGCAGAACCCACGTTTGAAGCCCAGGACTGGATTGGCATCTTATACAGGGGAGAAGACACAGATATCAGAGTCCAGCAGCAGAGTTTGCAAGAAGTCTTTGATGGCCCTGAGACTTCAGAACCAGGAAGCAAACCAGCAAGTCCTTGGAGTCACTCTGGATTCAAGTGAGATAGGTCCAGTCCTTGTCCTCAACAGGGCAGAGATCAGCAAGCAGCAGGGCAGCTCAGCAAAGCAGAAAAGCAGTTTCTTGAGAACAGTCAGTCAAGTAGACTGGCAATCCTTGTAGCACAGCAGTCTATACTCCTGGTTCTTCACAGGTCCAGTAATGTACTGTCTTGGTAGGTTTAGAGCTCCAGGGCCTCCTTTATGAGGCTGTGCGTCACTTTTACGCCGCTGGTGCGTCACTTTTTGTGACGCACCAGTGGTGTAAAAAAATGCGCCTTGTTGCGCCATATTTAAAAAGTGACGCATCTAGGTAGATGCGTCACTTTTTAATCCCCTGCGCCACATTATACCTGCGCCAGGTATAATGTATGCAAGGGGGGCGTATTGACGCAAGGAAGGGTCGTAGAAGTGACGCAGTGAAATCTATGAGATTTCACTGCGTCACTTTTAGGACACTGTTGCGTCAAAATCTTGCGCCTGCCTCACAGCAGGCGTAAGACTGATGCAGGCCCTTTCACATGGGGCTTGCCCCATGTGAAAGGGCGCATTGCTGGAGTTGCGTCACTTTTGTGACACACTCCAGCAATGCGTCACTTTTGCGCTTACAGATACGTCAGAAATACTGACGTATCTGTGACTCCTTGCGACATGATGCGTCATAAATTAAATATGACGCATCAGGAATGTCGCAAGGAGTGCGCACTGAGAAGTGACGCACCGCTGCTTTCACGCAGCGATGCGTCATTTCTCATAAATGAGGCCCCCAGTATTTATACCTAGTTGTGCCTTTAAAGTGGGGGTGACTTTAAAACAAACCCTTCAAGTGCACAGGGCCTCTTTTATCCCAGCCCTGTCTGTCAGGCTATCTGTGGGGTGTAATCAGCCCTCTGTATGAGATACAGGACACTGTTTATTCAGATGTAAGTGTCAGCTCCCTTTACCACTTCCTGTCCAGGAAGATCTATCAGAATGTAGATGAATGCAGATGAGTTCTCTGTTTCACCCACCCTTCCTGTGTTTGTGGCAGTCTTGAGGGAATAGACAAAGTGCAGCTTTCACCCACCCCAGGTGTGTATTAGAGACAGAAGCAGTAGGAGCAGAGAAATGTCCACTTTCTAAAAGTGGCATTTCGAAAACAGCAATGTTAAATCCAACTTCACCACTAAAGAGGATTTATTATTACCATTCCAAATGATTTGGAACTCCTTTCTAATTAGACAGCTTAAAAGTGTATGAGAGAATTATCAATGCTGACCTATAAGAGGAGCAGATCTCACATGCAGCTGTTTGTCACTACCAGGATATGCAAAATATAAAAGACCATGTCCTACCTTTAACTTACACAACACCCTACCCTTAGGGCCTACCACAGGGGTGACTTATGTTTAATAAAAGGGGAATTCCAGCCTTTGCAAGTTGTCTTAAATGCCAAGTCAAAGTGGCAGTAAACTGCACACATAGGTCCTTCAAAGGAAGGCCTAAGACTTGTTTGAAAGGCTACTTATGTGGGCGCACAATCAACATCAGTGCTGCATGCCCACTAGTAGCATTTAGGTCATAGGCCCTGTGTATATGGTGTACCACTTTACCACTTTACAAGTAAACCCAATATTTCAGTTGTGCATATACCATGGTTAGGGGAGAAGCACATGCCCTTTAGCACTGGTCAGCGGTGGTAAAGTGCTCAGAATACTAAAGCCAACAAAAAGGAGGTCAGAAAAAGAGTGGGAGGAAGGCAACATTTTTGGGGTGACTTCAGAGAGGGCCATTTTCCAACAACTTTACAAGCCCCCTTAATCTTCTCTGGTGTCAATGGAACACCAAATTCTGCCAGCAGCTGTTCAAAGAGACGCAAAGTTTGCAGACACTCCCCTGAATCCTTCCGACCCACAAACAAAAAATCATCCTGATAAAAAGCTACTGCAAAAAAGTATTGAAAGCTTCAAACAGAGGGAAGGAGATCGCATAGCCCATGGGCAGGACCCTATCCGCATAGATAGCCCACTCAAATTGCACACCCAACAAGGGTGAATCCGCTGGATGAATAGGCAAAAGTTGAAATCCAGATTTGATGCTTCACTTGACTAATTCAGCCCCACAGTCAAACAGGAGTATCAAACGCACAAAGTCATCCACCATCCCTTGTGTCCACATTTACAATTCACGGATCGCCCTCCAGGCCAAGACAAGTGATACATCATCCTGAACTCTCCTTGTGCCTTCCCGGGGCTCACCCCCAGATGGAAAACAATCAAATTCGCCATAGACCATTCATGGAAGTGGCTCACCACCCTCTCTTCAGCACCTCTTTCTCCAATTTAGCTGCCAACACCTGCTTCGCCAACTGCAAATTGTCCATCCACCTGCATTCTCTTGACCCCTGGTAACCTAAGCAAAAACCCTCAATGAAACCACACTCCAACCTCAACTCAGTTTGCCTACAGCAACTGGACCATTTTCTCAACCCTAACTGGCAAAGAAGCTCTTGTAGCCAGGCAGGACATGCTATCCCCTCCCTCTGGGAGACGTCTATTTTTCAGTGAGGGTGGCCAACACGAAACACTAGGTGATAGGGTGCAGCCCCACAAATTTAGAACATGCTTGTGCTTACAAAGCTGGGAGCAGAAACCCTTATTTAACTTTCACCCAACCCAGCATTGGATCCTGAACTTTTCTGACTATACCCTGCACCTGGTTGAGCAAGACGGCACTGAAAGGGCCTGTAAGTGATGTCCAAGCCACTGGCAATGTGCGTCTTAGCAGTCGGGGACATCCACTGCAACCACAGAATCAAATCTACATCCCCCAAGGCTTGTCTGGATTTTAACTCACTCTGGCCCTGAACTCATTGTAGCTGAGCCAGGAATTCCCCTTAAATTGCATCTGTGCTTTCCTGATAATATCCACGTATTTGAAATGGGGCTATTGTTTGATCAAAATGCTTTTCACAATATACACTGGAGTTTACTAGGAATCCAGACATTCACTTCTCCATGTTATTGGACACCCTAGGCTACCTGGCCAGTTCCAATTCCTCCTCCTTAGACCCCTCCTTCTTCTGAAGATCCCTAAGAAGCAAATTAAATACAACAACATATTCATGCTTCCAGATTCTGTTTTTGGTCTTGTCTGATATATGGTACACCCGGGGCATCACAAACCCCATATGTGGGAGCTTTGTCTTATGTTTTGACCCATCCTTGCTCTCATCCCCTCCCTTGTTCGTCACTGCACCATTGTCCCTCGGCCCCGCCTGCTTAGCTCTCTTTGCACCTGACTTCCCCTGCTCACGCTTTACCAGCCTCACATGCCACACAGGCGATCATTTCTCAGGCCTGTTGGTCACCCCATCCTAGAAAGAGTTGAATATATTTGCGACCCTAAACACAAACCCTTTATCCCAGACCGACCTCCATCCCTCAGTTCTTTAGGTAATCTACCACTGTCGCTGATTTCCTTGTGGCATCCAACACCAAACCCGGGCTGCAGACCTCAGGTGTTTCCTCCATCTGCCCTTGACCTCTGCAAAACATCAAGAGTGCCCTCCGTGATTATGACATTAACACTGGTCTGCTGCCGCTGGTGAGTCCCGTTTCTTCTCCATCATCATCTCTCAACTCACTTTCCTCCCATTCATCACCTTCATCCTCATCATCAAGCACTTACTCATCTGCTCCTTCTGGATCCCAAACCTACAACCCCAACCAGTCCACTCGCCCTGCAATGTGGCAAGGGTACATCCTGAACATATGGGACATCCTAAGGCACAGGTGCCAGATGTGACTGAGACCTTGGTCTGCATAGGGCTGCCCTAAAACCTCCCACCCAGCCGGGCCAACATCCTAGGGCCACTGCATGCCCCATTGGCTTCTACAACCTGCCATCAACCTCTCCAATTGGCATAATCTACCGTCCACCCTCCAGGCTGCACCAACCTGCAGGGCCTTCTTCATCTTTGGCCACATGAGCCATTTCAGCTCTCACTGGCCCCACTGTGCCCTCCTGTGCATCTGGACCCAGAGCCAATGACCTCTGCCTGACTAGTCTCTCCATCACCTGCTGACACTACTGCCTCCCATGGGCGCAGGCCCCTGACCTTCTTATCAAGGTGTCCATGCTCCTTCGTCACTTCCCTCTCCCAGCTTAGCTGCTCCCAGTGCTCTTCTGTATCCCTTAGGATCCTTTGCTGATCCCAAATCTTAGCCTTGATGTTAACACCATGCCACTGGGACTGCTGACCCTGCCCCAGCCCCGCCAACCACTGTGCCTGTCGTGCTGCAAACCCTCCAGGGCCTGTCTATGTCATTATGCCCATGCAACTGCCTGCCTCACGAACCTGAGACACCCCTCTTTTCTTTTTCTTAGATCCAGGGCCTACAGTCTTCCCTGGCTCACCCCCATGTTCTTCTGTACTGCCTGCATGCAGGCTATGACTGGCATCCCCCATGGCCCCTACCTTAATGGCCCCTCTCCTTCCCCATCTCCCCGGCCTACATCTTCTAAAACACCTGCAAGAGCCAACACTGTACCTGCGGGACCTAACCTGAACTCCTCCTCTAAAGGTCTCAATTCCCTCATGGCCAGCTCAGCTCCGGAGCCCCAGCAGCCGCCGGCAAACTCTACCTCTTCCTTTGCAAAGCCTGCACCCTGCCTTTCATGTGACCGGTCTTCAGGCGGTGAACACAGAGCAATTCCTGCAGCTATCCTGCATGACGCCGCATGCGTCGGGCGGTTCATTTCAACTCAGGCGTGCTCAAGCAGTCCAGGCCTCTGCAAATCTTTGCAACCTGCTGCACTTAGCCAGGCAGTGGAGCAGCCCTGTGCACTCTATCCTCCGTCACCGTCCTCACACCTCAATATTATTGCCCCTAACCGAAGAAAGGTGAAGGAGACAAGAGGCTGACCCTTCACCTTTCCTTCCCTTACATGCTTTTCCTAACCTTTAACCCCTCCCCTACCACTAGTTATCCCCTGTCCAGGCCTGCATGAAGTATCCTGGGGGAGACTGGCTTCACCATATGCTCTCCCTAGATCCCTTCCTATTTAGTAACAAATCGCGCATGCAGCAAGTCACCTTGCTGTGCTGCATGATAGGCAAAGGGCAGGAATGAGCCGTATTTAACACTGTACAGTGCATTTCGCTTGTGTACTTTGCAATGCCTACGCAGGCACCCTAGCACTGTGGTGCAAAGGTGCCTGCATTGAAGGCAGGATTGTTATTGTGCAGAAAGGAGCACCTTCCTGCACAACAACAATCCTCTGATGCATTTCCCTCTTTCTATGTGTGCTGCAGAATGCAGCACACTTAGAAAGAGGAAACAAAAAGGAGAAATAAGATATTTCACCATGCTGTGCCTCAGGTGGGGAGGCGTACAATTCTAATGCATTCCCAGGTCTACCACTCTTGGGAATATGTCAGATTATATGGGTGGATGCGTAGGAACACCCACGCTAATCCCATGTAATAGCTTTACCAAGCACTGTAACTCAAGGAAGCGATTTGTGCTGCCTTATATTAGACTACATTTACCTTGCCCCTCAGAATGGTCTTGCGGAGATTGATAAATTGCATTGTAGGTTTTGTGCCTCCTTGCCCCACCTTGCGTGGCGCAGGGCGATGTAAAACCTATGCTAAATATGCCCATATGTGTTTAATTGATTAGTAATGAGCAACTTCAGCATCTTACATTTGTAGGGTTCCAGAGAGAAAGGTGTATCATTCCCTACAAACCGCCCTTATGTGAAAGTACATTAAAGTCTCTAGTGCAGTGTTTTCCTCACACTCTGTAATGTCCAAGTGATTTAAGCATTGACCATTGAGCAATACATACCCCCTGGTATGCAGCCCCTATTTCTGAATACAAATGGTCACTATAGATGTAGTAAGTCTGTATACTTCCATCAAACATGAACATGGGATTGCCGGGGTCAACAGAGTGATGTTCACTCAATCCGTACACTAATTAAATTCATGGAAAATGACTCTTGAGATGTTACAATTTTGCCTGACCCATAATGCATTTAGTTTCAACAAAGAACATTACCTATAGGTACCAGGGGCCATGATGGGTGCCACTTCTGCCCCACCATATGCCTGCATTTTGAGAGGGAGTTTGAAAAATTCTGGATATGGGATGACGGAGCCAAGAAACATAAACCACATATCATATATTGGGAAAGGTATATCAACAACATTCTGTGCTTATTACAACTAGGTGAAGACAAACTCATCAACTATTTGGAGATCATCATCATTAACAAGTGCAATATCAAAGCCACCTCTGAGTTCTCTGCTAGTACAATCACCTTTCTGGGACTAGTTATCTATATTGATGTCTACAAATTGCACAGCACACTCTTCCAAAAAGACACAGCTGTGAGTTTTACAGGCAGATGTCTGCCACCTGCAACTACTATTCAGAATATTCCAAAGGGGTAAATGCTCAGAATTTGCAAGAATTGCTCACAAGATGTCAACTTCAAAGTAACATTTGAGAAATTGGTCAACAGGCTAAAAAAAAGGGTTACAAAAAGTATTATTTGCACCAGGTTGTCAAAACTACCCCTGCTTCATAAACGTACTAATCATGTGACTAAGAAGGAGAACCTTAGATTCATAAGACAACACTATAATGGGTATCACTGTATTTGAAACATTTTTATCTCCTAATCAGTAACCCCTCACTCAACAACTGTGTCCCGGACCAACCACAGATGGATTTCCAACGAGATACCAATCTAAAATTAATAGTGTTCACAACTGAATTTGAGGATAAATATAAACCAACTACTGCTCTTTTCAACAAACCACCTGCCTTCTTCCTTTGTCATGACTGCTCTGTATATATATTGAATCATAACAAACTTAAAATCTTCTCGTTTGATGCACTTACCAAAATAATAATACATCAATGGATCAGTTTTAACAGCACTTACATTGCACAAGACAGTGATACTGAATGTACGGCCCGAGGGACGCATGCAACCTTTCTGACCTTTACATGAGTCCCTCCTGACCTTTACATGTGGCCCCCTGATCAACAGCAGCACTGGGCTGCTGTTCACTCAACTCAGTGCTAACATTAAAATTATGTTAAATATAGCCCATTCCAGCTCATCACCCACTTACCTGCCACGCTGACTGTTGCCCTCAGGGGACCTGAACTGGGCCACTTGACGCCGGACGCTGCCGGGGAATGGCCATTGTCCCGTTGACACCAGGGACTAAACTCCCTAGCAGCCTTTGCTGCTGAGATGCCGGGAACACGCTGTTGGCGCTAGGAGGCGCATAAGAAGAGCCGCGGGCTAGCGCAGCGCGGTAGCCCATGCCAGCTCATCACCCACTTACCTGCCACGCTGACTGTTGCCCTCAGGGGACCTGCACTGGGCCACTTGACGCCGAACGCTGCCGGGGAGTCTCTATTGTCCCGTTGACACCATGGACTACACTCCCCAGCAACCTTTGCTGCTGAGACGCCTGGAACACGCTGTTGGAGCCTGGAGGCGCATAAGAAGAGCCGCGGGCTACCGCAGCCCGGCAGCCCATTCCAGCTCATCACCCACTTACCTGCCACGCTGAATGTTGCCCTCAGGGGACCTGCCCTGGGCTACTTGACGACGGACGCTGCCGGGGAGTCGCCATTGTCCCGTTGACACAGGGGACTACACTCCCCAGCAATCTTTGCTGTTGAGACGCCGGGAACATGCTGTTGGTGCCAGGAGGTGCATAAGAAGAGCCGCAGGCTACCGCAGTGTGGGACGTGCGCAGGCGTGCCTGGGCCAAGGGCGGGCCCATCCGCACCCGTCAGCGACCGAAAGAGGCCCGGCTGGGTCACCCCCTTTCTATTTGACTTCTACTATGGGTAAGCAGAAACTTCTTTGCTCCCAGGTCCAGGGGGGGTAAAAGCGAAAGTACCCAGGAAATCGGCCACTATTATAGCCTTATAGCCCGCCCTAGCGGGCTATACCGGCTATTAAAGGCCCTCTCCAGCGTTAAGGGCCCCGAGCCGAAGGCGAGGGCCTTTAACAAGGGAGAGGGACTTTAATAGTGGTATAGCCCAGCTACCAAGGGCTATAAGGCTATTAGAACATTCTGCCACTAGAGGGCAGAATGTTCCAACAAAAAAGAACAAAGCCTTAAGGGAGCGTGAGGGGATTGGAATCCCCTCAGGCTCCCTGAAGCCTTTGTTTACAGCCAGAGCTGTGAACAAAGAATCATTGGAATGTTGGAGCTCCAGGCTTATACTAGCCATTATAAGCCCGGAGCACTTCATTGTATTCAATGGAGCTCCCAACATTCCAATGTTCTAATATTTCATACTTAACCTCGGCTGTGGGGGTATTGAACAAAGAAATTGCTAATGCAGAAAGGCACCTGGGGTTGGGCATGAGTGAAGACCAAGCAGTTGGGACTTTTACATCTGAGTCTGTGACAAAAAATTCTGTGCCACTGGAGCCGCTTGTCCTTTTAACATCTCCAACTAGTGCCCTTGAAACGATTTGTGATGCCACTGAGGCATGGGATCTGGCGAATGTAACCAAAACTCCTTCTCCAGCCCAAGTATTGTCTCCCAAAGGGCAGCCTCACAGGCAAAATATCGTGAAAAAGAAACCAACTAGGATATTCTGTAAACGGGACAGAGGCTCAAAAAGTAATAACTCGGCCCAAGGGCCTGCTGCAATCAAATGTGACTGTGCGGGACATGGTGGAGGAAATTCTTACATCTCATTTGGAGTCGGTTCTGACCAGCGTTGCAAAAGACATTATTGACACAATGAACATTTGTGTAGCTGGTATAGTGGAAAAATGTGAACGCATTAACTCTTTTTTAACAGCTTCAAATTGTGTACATGGCTCGTCTAAATTAACTGAGCCTCCTAAACCCAATCTAGACATTGGTATATGTACGGGTGAGGACGCTGGAAACGTCCAATTAATTCCCCCATCAGAAGGGAAATTTGATCTAGAGCTAGTGATCGTCAGGGCTGCATCAGTAGTGGGGGGAATTATAGTAGTATTGATAGGAACCCCGTGGCCGCAAAGGATTTTGCTCAAACTAAGCCCAGTGGGGACCTTACTGCCCCACAGGAAAGGAGCAATATAGTCAAACAACCTAATAATAACCTCCCCCCTGAAGCTGCTCCCTTGGTCGCGATCCTTGTAAGGGTCCCACCATTGGGTGCCAGGGAGGAAGAATCCACTGCAGATTTGATAGTAAAAACTAAAAAATGGTGTGACTGCTACTGCTCTGGTAACACTGAAATTTCTCCTAGCATTGTAATGGCCAGGCGGGTGGGGTGGATAGGGAATTCCCCAAAACAAGTAGATGGGTATTGTGTCATAGTTAACTTTAATAAACGTGGTGTTGCTGTTAGATTATTGTGGGATGGCTCTGAGTTGGAGAGGGGGGTTATCAGGGCCCTACCGCTGGGATACTTTTATCCCCCTCCCAGACGCCCAAATGTAGTTGTCAAGACCCACTTAGAGCCGTTATCGAGGAGATCATTTCAGGCTCCTTCTAGCGCTCCTAAATGCAATGACACAGAACCCCTACTTGAATGTGTTAGTGTCAGAGATACATTACCCCACCAAGCCTTCTGTATTCAGTCAAGCCATACAGAGGAGAATTTGGCCTTATCAAATAGGTTCGCCCCTTTGGCCCAGTTAGATGAGAATGACTGACTAGAGCCCTCACATGTCTGCCCTCGGGTACCTAGTCTCAACCCTCATAATATTGATGTTGATGCTGGTTCTAATTTTAGTATAATTAGTTTGAATATCGCAGGGCTTAGATCAAAAAGGAAGTACTCGAATTGGTTAAAGTTCATTAGAAACTATGATATTATAGCTCTCCAAGAGACCTGGGATAAGGAGAGTAATTTCTGGTTAGATGGATTCAAATCTTATTTTTTGCCTGCTCGCTCCACGCCGGCAGGTAGAGCTAAGGGTGGTTTGATGTTTCTCTTTTCTTTAAAGCTAAAAGGGTTAGTAAAGCTGTTGGAGGCAACCTCCCATAACTGTTTGATAGCTGAACTTATTACCACTAACTACCCTAAAATATTGCTAATTAACTTCTACAATTCGGGGGAATGTGATCGTAGTAACAAGCATCTTTCTTATTTGAATGTATGAATGAATGAATAAAACTTTATTTTTGGCTACTCAAAACCATTAAATAAGACATCAAACTTTAAAATAAAAATGTTTATCAAGTCAGAGGTAAAATGATAAAAAATGAAAAGAAAAAAAAAAAGGAACTTAAAAATAAGTGAAAACATGATTAAAAACTAAATCTAAATTAATTAGTCCAATTCTTCATGAGCCAATATATCTCATTCATTTTGCAGTTAGCGGCCGCTGGCCTAGTCATGCGGGGCCATCAGCTTCCGTCGTGCCTGTTCGATGAATTTGCCGAACACAGCCATATCTTTCACTGTTTCCATTGTGAATAGATAGTGGACCGCCTCCTTTATCGTTCTAATTCCTTGTCTGAGTAAAATTGGCTTTAAATAGCGATTACGCTCACCGGACAACCCCGGGCAGCAAAACAGGGTGTGAGCGAAGCTCTCTTGTTTATACTTACATAAGCGGCACTCAGAGTGCATTATCTCAAGTCTCCTCGTGGGGTAAAGCTCTTTGAGGGGCAGAGGGTGTAGTCGGAGCGCTAAAATCCTGTTAACTGCCGCCTTGCCCACGGCTTGGGTAAGGTGCAATTTCGAGGTCTGTGCCAGCTGCGGGAGTATTAGGGACTCATGGAAGACTCTCAGTTCCAATGCTTCCAGGTCAGTAGTGCGTGAGCAAAGCCGGACTTGTCCTTTTGTTGCGCTTTTAATGGCTGCATAATTGATTAGCTCGGGGTCCCAGTTGTCCACAGCAAGGTTCAGAGTATCTTTAGCAAGGGACAGAATATTTGACCACGGATTCTTTTCTTCCAGGAAAATGTTCTTTATACTGAATTTCAGCGAGTTTTCTGAGGCCGCGGTTGTGAGATAAAAATATTTACTAATTGCGGCCAGTTCCTCAAGTTTTTGTTGTGTCAAGCCGAATTCGAGTCGCACTAGCGTGTTTCTGGTGCTGAAGGGTAGACGGAATAGTTTTTTATAGGCCGAACAATGGATTTTTTCCAGGGTGTTGAATGCTTCTGTTGCGTGCGAACTGTGGCTTTTTGCTGATTTATCTCCAATGTTGTGTGTATTGAAATCCCCAAGAATTATTGAGTCGATGTGGGCATATTGTAAGAGGAGGTTTTCAATGTCTTCTAATAACTCGGAGAGATTTTCCTTTATTCCCCGTCCATTAGGGTTATAGTAAACATTGATCAACAATATAGACAATGTGCCCTTACTTGATGAAAGGCATTTCAGAATGCCGACCATGTACAAGTTTGACGTTGTTATAATTTTCCTAAATTGTATCTTCCGGGAGAGCCTGATATACATGGAGATACCTCTGATAGCCCACGTTTCTTGCATGCAGATTATATCCATTCCTGCGTAAAACAGGGGTGTTGCGGGATATTGTATTAGTTTTAGTATCCCAGCAACATTCCAGGACATAATAAATAAGTCCTGTTTGCCGACTGTCGCCCTTTTCTGGTTTATGCCTGGTAAATCTGCTTGCCAATGCTGTGCTGTGGTCTTAATTGCAGCAGTACACAGTTTAGGAATTATGAGCTAAGGCTCGTGGCACCCAAGACCAATCTTCAGTAGAGTTGTTTTGAATAGAGCAACTCCGGATACCTTTGCCCAGGTTTGTAGTGACCTTGATTATCCCATCACTTATCAATTTTTTGTTTGTTCCACTGTCGCTCCCATGGAGTATGGAGAGTGTTTTTAAGGGTGGGAGTGGTAGCTCTCTTTGTGTGTCCAGTGTTCTAGAACCATTTTGATTCTTCAAGTGGGCATGCTTCAGCGGCATGGGGTATTTTGTTGTCGGGCGACTTGTGATTTTTGTGCCCCAGTCTTCCAGTAATTGATTGTTTCTTTTTAGTAGATGGACTATATCTGGGTTCGAAAAAAACAATTCTGTGGATTCATTAGTGTCATCTGGTCCTTGCATAAGATAGGAGACAGTGTCGATGTCAGATGACTTTATATTTTCCAGGCCTGGGATGTTCGCAAAAAGTTTTAGTAAGTTGCTACGATTGAGTATGTCCCATTTGCCCTGTGAGGCATATTCTGGGTAGAGACATAGTCTCAGATCATCCTGTGTGTGGGGGGTCTGGGTCTTATATGTCCCTATTGTGGATGGGTCTTGACTCATTAAATCCTGTCGGGTTTTCAAAGCCACAGCATTGGCTTCATCGTTTACATGGGTTGTGGTGCCCGTTATTGTTATCGGCAGCAAAACCTCACTTTGGTTTCTGGTAATAGCCACAGCCTCACTGAGCCATTTTGGTTATGATTGCTTTTTCTTTGTTTGTTTAGCTTTTTTTATTTTTTCGTATTTTTTCGAGATAAGTGACCAGTATCAAGGATTGTCATCTGCAAGCTGTTTGAGTTTGCTTGTTCTTTTGCCGTGGTGCTGCATTCGTCTGTAGTTGTTTGTGATATCCTGCTTGGTTCAGCTGCCGTCGTCTTTGTGTAGTCCTGCTGTGGTTCTTTGCCATTGAAGTCGGCGGACGTCTCTGTCCCGAGTGGGATGCTGTCAATATTTGACGGCTTCAAAGTTTCGTTGCTCCTATGCCTGCTGGATTCTGTTTTTAGATCTTCGATCAGTGTGTTCATTATTACTGGCAGTTTTTCCAGGCAGAGCAGCACCGGGCTACATCCACAGTCCTGTGGCTTGGATGTGACTGTGGTATTTGCCTGAGCGCTTTGAATTAAAGAGTTCAAGGCTTCAAGTTTAGAGTCTATGCCTGATATCAGGCCGGCGACTGTGTGTAGAAGGCTTATCTGGACGTCTAGCTTGTCGGCATGCATTATAGCTGCGTTTACCATTGAGGACAAGACGTCGTTGATCAGTACAAGGTGATGGTCCAGTTTAGCCAGCTGCTTCTCCATTGTATGGTCCGCCCCCTGGTCTTGTTGATTGTATCTAATGCCATTATGATCCAATCCAGGGCTAGCTAGGGTTGACTGGGGTATTGCAGGGATTTTAAATGGCTCAGCGTATGCACTGAGTGCTGAAGTACTGATTTCGCTGACCCCTATGGTGTGGGTCAGCCCTGTTGCCTGGTGTGCTTTAGTCACGCCGTCGGTTGGTAAAGCCCTTTGGGTGTCCCCGGTTTGTTGAGTTGCTTGAGTTGCTTGAATTACTAGAGCATGGGGGCTAACTAGGCCGGCTTTGTTATTAGGCAAAGTCGGAGTAGTTTTTGTATGAGCTAGTAGGCCACCCGGAACAATAATTATTTTTGGTGATAGCGGGGTCGCTGGGCTCAAAAGAATGTTGTCTCCTGAGGGGTTAACGGCTGTGTCCGAGTTAGCTATGACGCTCTCTTTGTCTACGTGCAGGTGTGTGCAATTAGAGATTTTATGGGGAAGAAATCCCGTATGTCTCTATTACTAGCAATGTTGATTGTTGTTTTTCTATGGCTACTTAAAGGTGATCCCTTGTCTGGCGCGGGCGTTGACCCGTGTGGAGGTGTAGTCTGATCTTGTTGGGGCTTGTTTCCATGGAGTTGTGCTGTTAGGATGTCTCTATTATAGTTCACCT
Source organism: Lissotriton helveticus (assembly GCF_964261635.1). NCBI lineage: Eukaryota > Metazoa > Chordata > Amphibia > Caudata > Salamandridae > Lissotriton > Lissotriton helveticus. The sequence goes on from NC_136061.1 coordinate 322,348,883, forward strand.
CTGCCTCCGCCTCCTCTTCCGCTGATTCTTCTCTATAATCTGGCCCGATGTTAAAGACCCCTCCGCTGGGGGGGTAAAGCATTTTTTCCTTAAGGCGCTTTGCTGTCTTATGGGGGCGAGGGTTCTCTTGGCGCTGTAGGAGAGTAGAATTTCTTGTTCTCATCACTGTATTTCCACTGTATTTCCACCCAGAGAGCTGGTCCCGGGTGGGGTCCGAATTGCACCTTCTTGCGTCTAACCCAAGGCGCAAACCCTATTTAGCGAGAGTTGCGGTTGCTTCAGCTCCCTTGGAACGCAGTTTTGCTGGGTTTGCGCTGTTATCCACTATGTGTGCAGCTGGGCTCACGGTATTTGCTGTGTTGTACTGGCGGCGCTCTCGGGGCGACTCCCAAAAGCTGTTTGATGCTCTGTGGTATAGCGAGGTCCTGATGTCAGTGATGCGGGGTACGGGGTACGGGATACGGGATGCAGATGAAAAATATTCCCAGTGTTGGGTATTGGATGTTTTTTGTCCTGGGGAGGTTTAATGTGCCGCAGTTGGTGTGCCCCGCACCTCGGGACGCTCACCCCTCACCTCGCTGGATCCCCTTATGCCACAGCTGCTCTGCAATCTCGGTCCCGGTTACTCCCACCTCACGCCTTGCCGCCGGTTACTCACGATTGATTTTTCTGTGGTACTCTATGACTCCTGCTGACTACCTGCTGACTACAGGAGCAAGGTGGGGCGAGATGGGGCGAGGTGGAGCTAGTTAATTATGAGTTCTAAGCCTCTGGGTCTTCACTGGCAGTGGAGCTTGCGAGGGGGCTGGCTGCGAGCGGCACTCACGGGGGTGACCGCGGGCAAATCGGACCTAGTCGGTCTGCCTTTCGGTCAGCTCCCCGGGCTCTTACTTCGCGGCCGCCTCTACCGGCAGCTGCGCTCGCGTCTCTGTCCCCCACGCTTTGGGCGGTTTTGCGCGACCTCACCTCCGTTTGCCTCCGTTTGTCTCTTCTACCGGTCAGACAGGCGGGTGTGCAAAGGGGGTGCAACTTCTTCTTCACGCTGGCTAAGGAATCGCCGGAATCGCGGAAAGAAACCCTAGGTGGCTGCCGGCAAAAATCCGCTGCCTTTGCTTCGCCTCATCTTTCTTATCTGACACATTTTTTAGAAACATATAGTTCACAGCAAACCACTTATTTTCATACTATATTCATGGGCAATTTTAATATTCATTTGTGTGATCTTAATTGTCGAATTGATGAGGTCCATGGCCCTTCCTACTCATCGCCACCCCATTTTGAACACACTCCTAAAGGGGAGGCTCTGGAAGATCTTCTTCTGTGTGCTGATCTTTATGAGCCAGGCTTTCATGACACTAGTGGGAGGGTAGCAACTTTTAAGGTGAGGGACAGGGAGACCATTATCGACTATATATTTGTATCTTCCTCTCTGCTAGGGAACGTAGTTTTTTACAATGCAAAATGTTCTCCCTTTAGTGATCATAACCGTGTCATTCTTGAGTTTGAGAAGGGCCTGGACCTTCTATGCGCTTTAGCCAATGTTGGGAGGCCTAACCCTGTGATAACCAAAGACCAAAGGAGGAGGTTAAAATGGGCTAAGGTAGTCCGGATCTTTTCTTTGCCAACTTAATCACAAAGGCCAAAAACTACATCGCAAAGTGTGCTGATTATTTTACCCCTAAGGATACAGTTATTACAGCTTTTGAGGCTATTTGTGGACAGGTTGCAACAGATCTAACCATTACAAGCAAGCCCACATCTAACTCAACAGAAAGGTGGTTTGATTTTAAATGCTCTAGGGCCCACCAAAACTTAATAAAAGCATTGAAAGTTAAACCTAGAGACAGGGAACAGATAGCTAGGCTCAGAAAAGGATACAAATCAGTAGTCCTTACCCGCAAAAATGAGATCAAATCAGAGGCATGGGACGCCTTAATGTCTGTTGAAACAGGACAGCTCAAAGTTTTGGGCTATAATTAATAGCCCTCTTTTCTCGGGGCAGGAGAATGGTAGCCTGGAAACTAACATCCCAGAGGACCAGTGGCTATCTCATTTTGAGGGTATCTATGGGATTAATGAATTGCATGAGTCCTTTGACACTGGCAATGTTCTACCTCTGTTGGTTTTCAAAGAAGAAGACGTTGAGAGGGCAATAATGGATTCCTCTAGTAACAAGGCTACTGGCCCGGACGGCGTCCCCGTCGACCTTTATAATGGTAACTTCTAAATTTTGGGCCAAAATCTTAACCAATGTTTTTAATTTTACAGTTGGCCAGGGGTTCCCTGCTTCATGGACCCAGTCTATCATCATTCTAGTTTTAAAAAGGGGCAGAGAGGGGACCATAGGTGCTATAGGCCCATTTCATTGTTAGACTCTGCCGTTAAAATCTTAGGTAAGGTGATTTTGGCCAAGGTTTCGGATTGGGTCACTGAAAATGAGGTTTTGTCCAATCTCCAGTACAGGTTTAGACGAGGCAGAAGCACTATGGACCAGTGCCTTAATCTGTACTTATTGATAAATAAATATACTGTAGCATCCAAAGGGTCTATATACCTGGGCTTTATGGATTTATCGACAGCCTTTGATCTTGTGAACAGATCGAGGCTATGGTCCATTTTGCTTGACATAGGGATCGATCCATGTCTGGTATATTTTTTAGCTGACCTACATTGGGACCTATTTGCAGCTCTTAGGGTCACCCAGGAGGGTAAATGCACACAACACTTTAAGTCTGGTAGAGGTGTTCGCCAAGGCTGTATATTTGCCCCTCTACTTTTTTACGTTATATATTAATGCCCTAGATAAAACATTAGACAAAGCTAGCTTGGACATCCCGCGTGTAGGGAATAGGACCATCCCGGTTCTCCTATATGCGGACGACGGTGTGTTACTAGCACGAACCCCTTTAGGTCTTCAGAGACTATTAGACTCTTTTGTGACCTTTATGAATTCCCTGGATTTGGTGGTTAATATCTCCAAATCCCACGTTCTGACCATGGGTCAACGTAAGAATAAAGTTAAAACTTTTTACTGTACCGAGGTCACTAGAGTGAAAGTTTTCACATATCTGGGGGTCCTGTTGGATGACAGATGCTCCTGGGCCCCCCCAGCTTGTAGCCAAAAAAAATGCTGTGGTGAGATCCTCGCCTAAAAAACAACCATTTTCATGTGGTCGAAAGTATCAGTGACTAGGAACCCACAGGGTAGGTGACATGCTTCATCATTGGGTTCCAACCCTAGTTGCCAAATGCTACTAAAGTGTGCTACGACGCTTGATCACAGCAAAACTGGGTTTTGTTTGGGGGGGGTGTTCATGTAACTGTGTGTGTGTCCGAGTGAAGTGATGATTTTAAATTGTCTTGAGATTCCCTCCCACAAGTCATAATTTTATTTGTGGGATTCTCGGTCAATGTTAAAAACAGTGGTGGATAGATGTGGGATAATTAGTTGCTCCCACTTATCCTAGGTGTTTTAGCCATCTTCATGTCCCTCTTAGAGTCAGTCTGGCTGTTATCAGCACCCAAATCTGATAAGTAGCATGTGTACTAAGACAGGCAGGTGTGGATGTGTGTAGTAGATACTTACAAAACCTCCGAATGTATTGAAGACGATACCTCTTGTCTCGTGTTCTGTAAGGCAAAATGTTACAAAAAAAAGAATTTAGAGACATGTAGGTAGTTTCTTATGGAGCCAGGTAAGATCCTTACTTCCTTATACTCCTTATTTTGAATTTCTATATTTGATACACCATTATTGTTTCATGTACTGTGTTACAGCACATTTTTAGTTATGAACGTTCACATACTTGCTGAACCTGTGATACTTTAAATAAAAACCAACATAAGCATAGGGTATTTTGACATTTGTTTCATTTCAGTGGCTTAATCAAGTGGTTGAGCCTTATTTCACTCACCTAGGTTGTGTGTGAATAAGTGCACTTTCCTTGCTCATTCTTAGGGGTATGCAACCACTTTTACTCCTGATTTTCAAGTGACATTATCATATTATCATGCACTGTTACATACATTTTTTGCTGTGTGTTTCACAATCCTTATGTATATGCAAATTTAGCTTCATTTATAGTTTCATGCATTGTAATTTTAGCATTCTTGTGTGACCTCTATTTAATGAATCCTTATGTGGCCTCTACTTAACGGAGGAGCTCGGACATAGTCCACAACATACGGGATTGCTGAGGTTGAGGAAGGCTCAGATACAGGTGAGGCACCTTGACGAAGTAAGTACAATTGGGGGAGCCTAAATCATGGGGAACTGAGAGTAGTCGATACTTAATCCATAAACAATTTTCTCACTGTCCGCAGAGTTGACTACAGGGGTAACCCCCTTGCAGTATCCTGGGGAGCAAATAGCTTAACAGCAATAAGTCAGTTGCTTTAATTTGCTTTTACAAACTCAATTCGTGACATAATGGTTCCTATGCAATATACCACATTCAGGGACAATAAGTAAAACCAATCACTCCATGTAATTTATATGGCGTCGCCGGCAAAAACATAGATACACACTGCATGTGGCGAGTTACCCCATTTAATGATCTAGAACAAGCATGCTTCATTTTGGGTGAGAGAAATATGGCAGTTCACTCTGTTCTTTTCAAAATTAATGAAATGTCAAACATCGTTATTTAGATGGTGACTGTGACTGAACAGCCGCATGATGATAAAAAAATGATGTGAACCTTGGTCACAAGAATGCTAAGAACAAAATGCATGAAACTATAACTTCGGCTAAGGGGTCCATTAGGATGTCGGGCAGTGGCACCACCGCGGTGCTGGCGGGGTGGAAATACACATTTTTCCGCCCGCGAGCAGCGGGAATCACGTCCGCCATATTAGTATTGCAAAACATAGGTCAATTCCCGACTGCCGCGGTGCGCCACGCACCGCCATCAAAGTGCGTTCGCCACTGCGGCGGTGTGAGCCAATGGAGACTCACTGCCATGCGAATGACGCCCGCCCGCTCCACAAATTAGGATGGCCCAAACAAGCAGACGCACCGCAGTGGAGACACCGCCCAACCAGGGACGGCGGAAACTCGACAGTGGAGCGCGATACCAGAGTCACGACCGCCATTGAGCCAGCTTTACATGTGTTCCTGTTGCTGTACCTGCTACACCACTATCATCTAATGGGCCGCCGCGGATGCCGCCCCAGGTACGCAACTACACAATTACAACACACAACACACGGGCTGACACAGGGTCCAAATGCACAACAGACACCCTGCTGGGGGCATCAACACATCCACAAGGGCACCCACCTGCCACCAAGTCACCCCACTGCATCCTGGACACACATCGACCGCGAACGTGCAGCAATGTCCCGGTCACGTCACCGCAGCGGTGAATACATGCGCACAATGCAGAAGGCAGGGCCAGTCCAAGCCATGGGCAGGGCACAAAGACCCCAGGAACACACCTCCCCCACCACACATCAACACACCCCATGAAGGCACAGGCCAAGTGCCCATTCTGTGCACCCCCATGCACAGCAACAAGGAAGGCCAATCCACACCCTGCACCACACAACAAACAACCAGGGAGACAGCCACTTCAGGAGTGGCTGCACAGGAGCACACAACACACAGCACAGTGCCATGAAACACACACACCACAACACCACCTCACACATGGAAACAAACATGAATACAAGCACCAAAGTACCACACACAAGGAACAAACATACAAATGGACACACAGCCTGCATACTCACATATACATACCACACACTCACAAACAGACACCAAAAATGTCCACAGCAATGGAGCACAATAAATCAGCAATCCAAAGTGGGATGCACACAAATGGAAGGCCATGGAGACACACATCACATCCAAGACCAGGAACAAAGAACCCCTCCCTCAGCCCATCAAACCACACATGGCTGCTACAGTCAGTGAAGTCAAACCACAGCCAACACAGTGCAACAACAGACACAGGGAGACAGCAAGGCATACCAAGTAAAGGCACAAGGAAGGAAGGAAGGCCTGGAAGTGTAACTGGGAACAGCCACACGTGCATACAACAACGCCACAGGAGTACACCTGCAGCACAACACACAGGGCCCATCCACATACTCCATTACTTACAAACACCAGGAGGAAATTACACACAACCCCACTCACAACAGCAGCACACAACACTAGTTCCACACACACTGAAGGCTGCCAATACTTGCCAGTACATACACACACAAACAAACACACAACCTGGGCGTAGCCACAAACATAACACACACACAGGGATGCCAGAACATGTCTGCCCAAAAACAACACACAAACACAATACACAACAGAAACACACACAGAACCCCATCAGAAACAGACATACCCTGTCAGCCAATCTGTGGAAAGGTAATGGGAGCACAGACACAACAGGAGTGCACAACCCCATCACCCAGGACCAAAACACTCCCAATATACCACAAATCACACAAGAAGTGCACCATCACAGAACAACACTGCCACATCAAACCAACTACAGATGCACATGAAATAAATAATTAACAAACATTGCAGGACATCAGGGGATGCACTTCAGGCAAAGCGAAGGCCACATACACACAGCACTGTATGCACAATAAGCAGTGTGTGCACACCAAGCATAACAGTCACACACAGACATGACTGACAGAACCTCAACATACACAGCACAAATCAGCATAGCATAGCACAAACACAACAGCACACCCAGGAAGTGTAGCAATACCGCAGCCAACACACATACATCCAACACAACAACACCAGATGCACCACTCTGGGATACAAGAGCAGAACCATCTTGAGCAGAGCACTGGGCAGCACACACAGCTGAAGTGGACATAAGCAATCCTGACTGATCAATAGCACAAGAACATCACACATAAACCAATGGGGCAATGTCCAGAGTGGTACATTTGTCCTGGCCCAAGAACTGCATCAGAAATCACAGTGTCACAAATGAAGTGATGGGGAGGCACACACACATGTAAACCAAGGGAACAGCTGACATCAAAGTGACCTGTCTTGCATGTCAGTAGTCGACATGTAAGGGGTGTACCATACACAAATAGAGGGAGTGTAGACTCACAATGGGTATGCATAAGTCGCACACATACGGCATGGCATCACACCACACACACCATGCCATACAGGAGGATAAAAGGCATCATGTGCCTGCAATGCATGTGAAACACAACCACAATGGCAGTGTGGAGCAGCAGGGCTGCACAGTCTACATAAACAGGCTCAAGACACATGGATGATCAACCAAACACAACACTGATGTGCAAGTCACACACTATGCACACTCACAAGTGACTCAAACAACAAGTAGGAGTCAGACAGAACAGCACGGACACACCAACACACTGCACAGTGCACAACAGACAACTCACACATCTGCATACAACCAAATCCACAGGGCTGAACAATCCAAACAACAGGCACACAACTCCTGGCTGAAACACGTGTGTCTTTCACAATCCACACACACATCCACACCCCCTACAAAGTCACACCCTCCACACTGCACACCTCTTGACTACCCAAGAGCACACATCTCATGTAGGCCATGGGACCAGGACTAAGGGCCATCACAAGATGACTATACACATACACAGCTGGGCACACATAATGGAATAACACGCATACATGATGACATTGCCCAGCCTGCATGCAAACCTGTGCACAGTACCACACCCTGTGCTGGCAGTGTCCCTCAACCTGACATGTCAACAATGTAGCCAACTATAGCAAACCACGAAAAAGAGAACTGCATGACAGGTAAAATTGACACCACAGATAACACAAGTATCAGTGTCTGAATGGACTGAAGTCCCTGTCACCCCAGTTAAAAAATGTGATGCGGCTAAATAGCTTGGCAATGTTGAAGTGACACATAGAGCATGGGTCACTGTCAACCAAATGCACACACCGAAAGAACTTTAATCAGCAAAGACACTGACAAAACAGACAACAGTAATAACTGTCTTTATTCAAATATTGCACAGATGTGACAGTAGAACAACAGAAGAGAAGAGCAAGGCACAAAACGCTGAGCATATGCAAGAGAATCTGCACAGGCAAACTCTAAACAGGAAGGCTAGTGTCCAGTACAGGGTGCAATGCAAATACTTGCGAGGCTGCACAGGGAATAGGCCAACACAGCAGAGCAACAGGGACAGTGTACATGGCAATGTTCACAGCAAGTACATGAGAGGCTGCACAGGGGAGAGTCCAACACAGCAGAGCAACAGGCCCAGCGTCCAGGGCAATGTTCACAGCAAGTACATGAGAGGCTGCACTGGGGAGAGTCCAACACAGCAGAGCAACAGGGCCAGTGTCCAGGGCAATGTTCACGGCAAGTACATGAGAGGCTGCACAGGTGAGAGTTCAACACAGCAGAGCAACAGGGCCAGTGTCCAGGGCACTGTTCACAGCAAGTACATGAGAGGCTGCACAGGGGAGAGCCCAACAAAGCAGAGCAACAGGGCCAGTGTCCAGGGCAATGTTCACAGCAAGTACATGAGAGGCTGCACAGGGGGGAGTCCAACACAGCAGAGCAACATGGCCAGTGTCCAGGGTAATTCACAGCAATTACATGAGGGGCTGCACAGGGGAGAGTCCAACACAACAGAGCAACAGGGCCAGTGTCCAGGGCAATGTTCACAGCAAGTACATGAGAAGCTGCACAGGGAATAAGCCAACACAGCAGAGCAACAGGGCCAGTGTCCGGGGCAATGTTCACAGCAACTACATGAGAGGCTGCACAGTCAAGGGCAGAAAAGGAAGGCCAGTGGGCATGGCAAAGTGCAGAGCGTCTACATGAGAATCTGAACAGTCAAGGGCAGAACAGCAAGGCCAGTGGGCATGGAAAAGTGCAGAGCAACTACATTAGAATCTGCACAGGGAGTTTGTGCGACTGTACCCTTCCATGGGCAGCAAAACAGTCAGGGGGTAACAATTGGCAGAACAGACCCACCTGTGAGAGAGACAGGTGTGTGAGGGGGACTAGCACTCATACTTGGCTGTCAGGCGGACTGGGCGCTGGCTGTGTGTTGGGGACAGCAGGAGCACCTAACTGGGGAGAGAGCGGGCCAGGTGAGGTAGGGCTATCAGTGGCTTGGCAAGCCGGAGGGCTGCTTGGACCAGGTGGTGTAGTGGCACGTGGAGGTGGAGTCATGCAGACCTGTGACACAGTGTGGGTGGGAGATGTTTGAGGGATGCCTTTCCACTTCTTGGTGATTCGAAATGGCTTCCCTGTACTGGGGTTAATGGGAACTGGTGTGGACATAACAGGCACACACACCAACAGACCCACATCAGGTGCTGACACTGGCACTCCCTCAGGTTACGTTTTGGATCCTGCGGAGCGCTTTGTCTGGCTACACCTCTGGACCACCTTCCCCTGTTTGCCAGGTGTACACCTTACAGTGCCCTCCTTCCCCTGTTTGCCAGGTGTACCCCCTACACTTCCCTCATTCCCCTGTTTGCCATGTGTACCCCTACAGTGCCCTCCTTCATCTGTTTAACTGGGCTTGGAATGGGAGTTCATGTGGTGGGGGAATGTGGCTCTGAGCCCTTCCTAGGTGTACCCTTGCCATACAACACCTCCTCAGTGGGCATAGAAACTGCACGCCTAGCTGTGTGTGAAGTTTTAGGCACAGAAGAGTCCTTCGCTGGTGATGCCTCTGAGGCATGTGAGCTTGATGTCTGCTTAATTGCTTTTTTGGCCTTGCTCTTCCCTGACGTGCTCTTGTCTTTGCATTCTGGGGTGGCTTTGCACTTCTGTGGGATGGTGTCTGTGGGTGGGCCCGCTTGAGTTGTTTCTGCTGGATGCTTCTTGTGCTCTATCGTGACAGTGGCGCATGGGAACCGTGGTCACTATCATCAGATGTGGCCACTGATTGGGCGGTGGACAAAGGCCCTGGAGCAGCAATGGGAATATGTGCCTGTTGAAGGGCAGACGTTACTGTGGATGACAAAGCCTGGACAGTACGTTGTAGCCCACCCACGTTTGAGTGTATGCCCTCCATGTAGGCAACCACCTGGCCTAATTTTTTGTCATGGTCACTGAAGGCATTGAGCAAGGGTGTCTGGCCCACACAAAGCTGGCGCAGGAGCTCAACAGACTCAGCACTGAGGGCAGCAGGAGGGGCAGGGGCAGCGGTGCCAGGTGTGAATGTAACTCGTCCCCTCTTACTGACACGGACACAGGCAGATCCAGAAAAAGTGGATGAGAGGGTGGGCACTGGCTGCTGTGTGGCAGAAGATGATGCTGAGTCCCCATTCCCTGTGCCTGCCAACATTGATGCATCCCCGCTGGCATCTGATGAAGTTGTACTCTGTGTTTCAGGCAGGGACTCCTCCTGCATACTCTGTCCCCCTCTGAAGAGCTGGCGACCTCTGTGTCACTGGGCTCCTGTGCAGCTGTAGTGCTAGCCTCGCCACCACTGGTGTCCGGCTCCTGCCCCTCCGTGTCCACTGGCGAATCTGCATGAGAGAGAGATGCAGGGTTGGGTTAGTGTCATCAACTGGACAAAGCAATTCAAGCAATGCAGTCCAGAAGATGACCTAATCTACCTGTTGACCACCACACTCTGCAATCACATTGCAGCAACTCACTACATAGACCACAACAGTGCCTGTAACCCAGAATATCTGCCATGACTGAGCCATGTTACGGCCACACAGCACAACACCCTGTTCGTGGATGTAGTCTACCAGACACACAACTTGCTCTGTCCACACCTCGGGACATGATCTGGGCACACCACTTATTGCCACTGATAGACCTTGAGGGAACAGGAGGGGATAACACAGACACCTATTAGAACATGACAGTTCACAATGGCAAGTAGCCCATGCCAAACACCATGTTGTACTCTGGGTCACATTGTTGTCAGATGTGTAGACCTCAACAATCATGGTGCATGCAATGCACACCTACATCAAGTCACACTCAGATCGTGGACACTGCTGTTCACCCCCAAATTGATTCCCCACACTATTCCAATGCTGAATGGCCATGGAGATCCTAACGCATACAGCTATGGGAATGACCAGCAGGGAGGATCACCTTTGTAAGGCCAGTTTGGGCTAATGCATGACACTGGCACCCATCCCAGCAGCCACACACATGACACAGTACAGCACCACCCCTCAAGCATCACATAGGCCACCGCTGCCACAGGCCCTGTATACATGCATCTGCTCCCTGCCAAAGTCAGCCTCCCCAAATACTCACCCCTGCCTTGCTGCCGATGCTCCTTCAGACGTGCATCCAGCTCAGGATGAGTCACTGCCAAGATGTGGCCTATCAGTTGTGTCATGCTGCGGCGTGCCAAACGCTCAGTGCGTGGAAGCAGCCCCAGGGTCATCTCTGCCACATTCTTTGCTAGCCGGCTGATGTCGTCCCACCTCTTGTGGCAGTGGGTGCATCATCGGTTAGATATCCCCAGGGCTCGCACCTTTGCTGCAATGGCCCTCCACACGGCCTTACGCTGGTGTACCTTGAGCTGCAAGCATGGGCGAAAAGAGGGGGAAATGATCAGTGACACAGTGTCATGTAGCAACATCTATCAATACAGTAGCAAGACACAGATTTATTACCAAATGTAATCCCTGTCCATCCCAACCTGGGGTACACCTCACATGGCCACTCTGCATGGGCTAAGCTGATGTGATTGTATGCATTTATGAGGGCGTACAGGGTCGCTGCTAATCTGATACACATGCCGGATGACTGCACGGAACCCCTCTGTGGCTTGCACACATCTCCAGACCTATGCATGTCTGGCCACTACAAACATCACACATCGACCTGTGTCTGTGTGTAGACTCACTGTGTGTATGACTGGGCAGCATTCAATGAGCATGTCCTGTGAACATATCTGTATGTCATGTGTGTGGCATCGGGGTACATGGACTCACCAACAAAATATAGATCTACACAAGTGTGGTTGTGTGCTATTATACAGGACTAGGATGGTGCATATTTGGATTTCAGTGAGAATGAGCAAGAGTAAGGACACAGTAAGTGCAGTGATGTTATCTCATCTTGGTGGGCGGGCACTGTGCAGAGCATCTGGGTTCACACTGAGTCGGACAACAGGGGCACACAGAGATATTCAGGCAAGCAATTACTGTCCTGGCACCTGTATGTCCAACATACTGTGTCTCTGTATGGCTGACAATGTAACACACTCCACTCAAACAGACAACTGCAGGCAGGGAAACACGTGACATTGGGACACACACTCCTTCCCCATGGAGACAGCATGTTTGTGAGTGCCTGACACAACTCCACACCCTCAGGCATATACTGCAGCAGTCCAACTATATGTCTGTCCCCCCTGCCCTACACCTCCCTTTCCGATGACTTACCACGACATTTGGTGCACCATACAGCTTTGGGTACTGTGCGAGCACCTCGTCCACCAGGACCTCCAGCTACTTGCTTGTGAATAGACTGGCACGGATCTTCTCTGTCCTTGCCATCCCTATAGACATAGAACACCTGTGATGGAATTGGGTGGTGAGGAGTCTCAGGCAGCAGGCTCTGGAGGCAGCAGGAGATGAGGGTCCCAGGCAGCAGGCTTTGGATGCATCAGCAGATGAGGGTCCCAGGCAGCAGGCTCTGGAGGCAGCAGCAGATGAGGGTCCAAGGCAGCCGGCTCTGTGAGCAGTGGAAATGTGAGGCTCACTCCCACACATATATAGCCCCCTGGCATCGTTGCTAAGGTGCCAAGCTGCAACAATTGGTTGTCAGGTCTGCCTCTTTCAAAAGCATCCTATGTCCGCCTCCGCGGTGGCGGAGCACGCCTACCGCGATTTTCAAAATTGCATCATGCCACTGCAATCATCGCTCCCATTGGGTGTAGGCAATTCTCCATGGTGGTGATGCACTGCCGAGGCCAGGCGGTAGCTACCGCGAGTTGGGTGGAGGAGCATGCCCACCGCCATCTTCCCATGTCCCAATGGCTATCACTACAGCACTTGTGTGTAGGGGGGCTGCTAGTGACACACCGCCGGGGCCAGGCGATAGCTACCGTGAGTTGGGTGGCGGAGCATGCCCACCGCCATCTTCCCATGTCCCAATGGTCATCACTACCGCACTTGTGTGCAAGGGGGGTGCTGGTGACACACCGCCGGGGCCAGGCGGTAGCTACCGCGAGTTGGGGCACATACAATGGCAATGTCCATCTGGAACACTTCAACAGTGCACAGTGGCCACACGGTGAAGGGCACATCATTATGCACACAAGGTCAAAGTTCTATTGACTCCACAGGTGCCTACATGGGTCATGGTTGTGTATGTGTGACAGACATTGGTCTGTAGTCCCTAACATGTCACAGATGCATTAGATGCTTGATGAGGTAGCACAGTGTTGTAGTGGACTCTACAATGTGTACACATATGAATGTGTTGTGGGGCAGTGATAACCTCAGCAAGGATTGTCTGACTGTATGATGTTGTTACTTACTTGTGCTTATCTGTGTGCTCAAACACGCAATTGTCAATTCACCGCCAACTGTGATCATTGTGTTGTGGATGTGTGCCAAGTTTGAATGATGCATTGATGTGTGACAGGTACAGCAGATGAGTATGAGACAGTTGTGTTGATTTGTTACACAATGGCTGGATGCCACGCTCCCAGGCGTGCTCATGTGGAATGTTGTCATGAAACATGTGCATTCACATTGACCTATGTGGTATTTTACGCACTGGTGTATTGTAAATGGAGAGGTATGCCCTCTGTGTGGCTCACACATCCACCCATGTAACATGGTGTGTCACACATCCCTAAAGTCAGTGTTTGTATATTCTGTTTTATCCTGAACCGGATAAGCTGTGGCCATCTCATGATGGATGTCGTTGACATGTGTCCACTTTCATCTCAACTAGGAGGAGGCCTATTCTGATACGCCACTTGACACTGCTGGAGGACATGGAGGATGTGGCAATCATTCGCAAATTCTGTCTCGATATAGCCACCCTGAAGACGCTTTGTGATCTGTTGGAGCCCCACCTGCAGCCTCGCCGCACATACCCAACAGCTTTCACCCCAACTTACAAAGTAATGGCAGCCTCCATTGTTTTGCCACTGGATCGTGGCCAGACCTGCAGGAATGTCTCAACCCATGTTCAGCATGGTGCTGCAGGATGTTCAGTCCACCATGGTGATTCACAAGGACAGATATATACATTTCCTCAGGGGTGCAGATTTGGCAGCTGTGAAGGGAGACTTCCATCCCCTTGGGCACATCCCCCATGTTGTCTATGCCATAGATTGCAAACATGTTGGTCTTTTGCCACCACAGGCAAGTGAGCACATTTTTCGCAATAGAAAACATTATCACTCGATCAATGCACAGGAGGTGTGTCTGGAAGATATGACCATCTCGCATGTGTGTGCCAGATTCCCAGGCTCGGCCCATGACTCCTACATCCTGAGGAACAGCATTGTGCCCTGGCTGATGGCTAATATGCTTCCCCAGCGTGCTTGGATTGTGGGTGAGTATGCCTAGTCGTATGGCGTGCTGGGTGTGTGACCTGCTGCCTTCTGCCTGTGCAACATTGCAATGTGTGTTTGTCATTCCTAGGTGACTCTGCGTATCCCATCCGTCCATGGCTGCTGAGCCCACTGCGTCATCCCAGGACCCCGGCTGATATCAGATACAATGAGGCCCATGGCAGGACGTGTCGTGTGGTTGAGCGTACTTTTGCAATGTCATACTCGCCTGGGAAGGTGTGTAAGATCGTAGTGGCATGCTGCATGCTCCACAACCTGGCCATTCACAAGCAGATTCCCCTGCTCCTGGATGATGATGAGGACCCAAGGCCCCCGCCGGCACAAGAACCTGAGTCCAGTGATGAGGACAGTAGAGAGGAGGAAGAAGGTGACATGCGTCAACAGCTCATCACCCACTACTTCACTTGAAGGTGGGTGACAAAGTACAACATGTACATTGTCTGGTGTGATTGCTGGTGTCGTGAAGAGCTATGTGCAAATGGTACAGACAGCCAGATGTAAAGTCGTATATGTGTGGCTGTGTGACAGTGACATGTAAGCTGTGAACGTATCCGGGACATGTTTGTTGAAACTTGTTGCCCATTGTGTTATCTGCATGTTGGGTTATGTAGATGGTTTGTGTAGTGTTATGTCTGTGATGCCACACTCACACCAGTGAATGTTGTTCTGTTGTATTTCCCTAGGTGCCTCAGATTTATCCATTCCTACATACAGTACATCTTTCTGTTACATTATGGACATCTTGAAGACTGTACATCTTGTACTAAAGACAAAGCTGACACGACGACAGTGTGTGAGGTATTTTATTTACAAATTTGACATGTGAGGGGGCAGGCAGATAAACATGAAGGTGGTGATGGAGCAGTGAGGTGACAGTCATCGTAAATGAGATGAATGAGTGGACACCACATCGATGTGGTGACCCAGTCCAACAGACAGGTGCCATTCCCAAAGCACTGTGGGGAAGGACAGTCCAAACAGTCAATGCAGTGGGGAAGAGGGTTGCCATCAGGGCTGACTTCGTGACTGGCGTTTGGCTGGTGCTTTGCCTCCAGAGACTCCCAGGCTCTTCTTTGGATGGCCCCTTGGTCGTTTTGCTGGGGTTGGCCCTGGTGTGGTGCCAGCGGCGTCTGAGGACTCACCCCTCTCAGTGGCCGCAGGGGAGGATGGTGAACTGTCATCCTGCAGCACACCAGAGGAGGGGTGGAGGTGTTGGTTAGGACCAGGCCTGTCCCTCAGTTACACCATTTGCTGGCCCATGAGGTCCACCATTTGTCCCATGCGGGTGTCGATGGACCTCATCAGCAGGTTGGAAAGGATGAGACCTCTCGGTCACCCCGAACATATGGCCGGGTGCCCCGACCGCCCGGGAAACCTTTGCAGGCGGGGGGCGTGTTCCCGGCTGGTATGCCCAAAGTGGCGTGGTTGGAGCACGCCCCCGCCGCCTAAAAGGGTTGTCCTAAACCCCCGCCCGGAAGTCCGTGCACTTTTTGGCGGGAGGGGGATGCCGCCCCGCCTCCTCGTTGCAAGTTAAAAGTCGCGGGGGCCCAGGCAGGCGTCCTCTTGTTCCCGCGCTCTGAAGGCTGCACCACTCGTCGCTCGTGAGCCCTCTAGGGAACAAGCAGCAGTTTTTGAATGTGATAATCATTTTTCTTTCTGTTTCAGTCATTGGGGCGTATCTGAAATCCGAGGACCCGCGCGGAAAACTGGATAGAGAAAAACAGAACGTCGGATATGCCTGGAAAGAAGAATGAGAAGAGCTCCGAGATGGAACGGATGCTTCGCACACTGGTAAACCGAGTGTCGGCGATGGACAGAAAATTTGGTAAAGTAGACCGATTGGATCGCTGCTTAGCGGCGCTCCAGAAGAAGGTGGAAGCTCAGGCGGGGCCCTCAGGGAGGCCAAAGAGGGTTGTGGGGCCTGCTTTGCCGAACGTTACTCCGGGTGGGGACAAGGGGAAGGAGAGGAAAGAGAAAAGGGGTCCTAGAGAGGCCCCGGTCTCGAGGGAAGTCCCGCTGGCCCCAGTAACCCCAGCGGCCAACCCGGTGCCCGCACCGGATGGGGGATTGCCAATCCCTGTGATTATCACACCACTAGATGAGGGACAGGTACCCCCTGAACTGGCGATGCACCTAGCGGCGGTGTTGCCTTGGCTGAAGAAGGGAGCGGGGGGATCCGCGGGTGCGGAAGATCCAGCTGAAGAGGCCAGGCAGATTATCGACCAGCTCAGGCGGGCGAGGGGCTCTGGGGCTGGGAACATGCCTTCTATTCCTCTGCAGGTGGCGAACCCGGCCGCGATCGAGAACCAAATATATCAATATGTTTTCATTGTTGACGGACAACCGAGAGTTAGAGTATGCCAAAACCCAGAAGGAATGGTTACACCCAAGTGAATGGAGGGCCAAAATGGCGGAATTCAGGGTAGAGGAGTCTATGATGAATTGGATTAGGGCTTTTTCTGTGTTTGTGGCAATTATGGGTGAGCGAACACCAAACTTGTTGGGTGACCTTGCGTGCTACCAGAGCAGGATCACGGGCTTCCATGAGAAATATGGGGGGACGCATGGATGGGGTACGATGTGTCGTTTAGAAAAGCGAAAGAGTTTAATGAGTCATTGACGTGGGATTGTTTGGACACTGTATCTTGGCATGCGCTGTTCACGCCAGGGTCGGCGGCAGAAACAGGGTCGAGTGCGAATGGTTTCAGGGCTTTTCCGCAGAAACAGCCGCCGCCCTTTCGACCAGCCCAAGGGGGAGAATCTCAGTCGAGATCGGGTTGGAATGGGAACAAACGAGGGGTATGTTGGGGTTTTAACAAGGGAACGTGTAGTAGGCCGCAGGGAACATGCAGGTTCAGGCATGCCTGCGCAGGTTGTGGTAACACCTCCCATCCCGAAACTAGCTGCCGATCCAGAGGCAATGTTACTGGGGGAAAAGGGGGTACCAAGCAGGATTGACACGGTGGCTCGGATGACTAAGCAATCACCCGTGGAGATTTTGGCTATGACCCCCTGGCTGAGCAAATACCCTGATCGTGTCTCCGCCGGGATCCTGCGGGATGGCTTCTTGTATGGCTTCAGGATCCCGGCGGGTGATTTTCGGGGGTCCCCCTTATGCAGGAACCAACTGTTCGTTACGCACAACCCGGCTGTGGTCACCACAAAAATTGCAAAAGAGGTTCGCTTGGGGCGGGTTGCGGGACCGTTTGATGAGATACCAGCTGCCAATTTTGTGTGCTCCCCATTAGGCGTAGTTCCCAAGAAGGAGCCGGGCGAGTTCAGGCTCATACATAATCTGTCTGCGCCGAGGGGGGCTTCCGTGAATGAGGCAATCGATGCAGGTATTTGCAGTGTGAGGTATGCATCGTTCGATGACGCAGTGGTCATGTTGAATCGCCTAGGTCCCGGGGACTGTTAGCAAAATCGGACATTGAATCCGCATTTAGATTACTGCCGGTTCATCCCAGGGATCAACATTTGTTGGGTTTTGCATTCCAGGGACGGTACTACATGGATATGTGCATGCCGATGGGTTGTTCAATTTCCTGTGCTTACTTTGAAATGTTTAGCTCATTTCTGTAGTGGGCATTCTCAAAGGCCTCAGGGCACCAACATGTGATGCATTATCTCGATGATTTCCTGTTTCTCGGCCCGGCAGGCTCTCGGGACTGTGCACGGGCATTGCAGGAATTTTGCGTGCTCATGCAGGGTTTCGGGGTGCGGTTGGCGCCAGGTAAGACAGTGGGGCCGACTACCTCCCTGGAGTTTCTGGGTATCGAACTAGACTCCATGGAGGGTTGCTTCCGTCTGCCGGCGGAAAAAATCGCCAAATTCAGGGCCTCCCTGCAGCAATGTCTAAAAAACGACAAGGTGACACTGCATCAACTGCAGCAAACAGTGGGACAGCTAAACTTTGCGCTGAGTGTTATACCGATGGCTCGCCCTTTCTCATGATCCATTGCTCAGGCCATGGTTGGCCTCAAGGAAGGGCACCATCGCACAAGACTGTCGGCCGAGGTTCGGCAGGACATGCTCATTTGGCTGGCATTCCTGGCGGATTTCAATGGTCGGGTAGTCTGGAGCAAAACCCCGGCCTCATCAGCGGAGCTAGGTCTATTGACTGACTCTGCGGGCAGTGTGGGGTTTGGCGCGATCCTGGGTAACCGATGGTCGGCTCAGAAGTGGCCGGCATGGTGGGCAGCAAGTGGTTTGACGAGCAACATTGGTTTCCTAGAGTTATTCCCGATCTGGGTAGCATTGTCGGCCTGGCCAGAGGAGTTCCGAAACCACTCGGTGATATTCTGGTCTGATAACATGACTGTGGTAGAATGCATTAACCAACAGGCAGCACGCTGCAAATGGATATTGCGATTGCTGAAAGAAATTGTGTTGAAATGCTTGAAGCTAAATGTACAATTCAGGGCAAAACATGTGCCGGGAGTACTGAATAACGCAGCTGATGCGTTCTCTCATTTCAAAATGCAGGCATTCAGGGATTGTTTACCCTCAGCAGAGCTAGTGGCAGCGCCATTTCCCGAAGCACTATGGCAAGTCGGCGCTCCGGACTACAAAACCTCGTGGCAGCCAGCCTAGTGCCCAGGACAAGGAAAGCTTATGAAGGGGCGTACCGCTCATACTGTGCCTTTTTGGGCCCTGCATGGGAGCAGAGATGGGGTCAGGAGGGCTCCTTTACCCATTTTTTAGTGGCACTTCATGAGGAGGGCCGGTCTGCGGCAACCGCCAGTCGGTATAAGGCCGCCATATCGTTTATGGCGCAGCTCCAAGGGATAGGGGATCCGACGGACTCCTTTATAGTCAGAAAGGCGCTGCGCAGCTGGCGGCGCCTAGAGGGGCGCAAGAAGGACACCAGGTATCCAATAGGATTTGACAGATTGACCGCCTTGCTGGCGAAGCTAGAGGAGACATGCTCCGCTCCTAGTGAGGTTGTCCTATTCCGGGCAGCATTTGCACTGGCATTCTATGGGGCCCTGCGGGTAGGCGAACTAGTGGCTGCCAACAAAATGGATACCGAAAGGGGTCTGCGTAGGGACCACACACAAGTGAGGGGGGATTCCCTGCTCATCACGATTGCCAGGTCAAAGACAGACCAGGAGGCCCAGGGGAGTAGCATTGTGTTACAACGTGCTCCGGGTAGTCCCTGTTGTCCAGTGATGCACGTTGAGGCCTACCTACAACAAAGGGGGTCGACGTGGGGGGGAGCCTTGCTGCGGCAGGCTGACGGCACCCCATTAGCAAAGTTTCAGTTCCAAAGGGTGCTGGCAACCACGATTGCAGCTGCGGGCTTGAACCCGGGTGATTTTGGAACTCATTCATTCAGGATAGGGGCCGCTACAGAAGCGACGACCGGGGGTCTGCAGGCAGACAATGTTAAACAGTTGGGGCGATGGTCTTCAAACTGTTTCAAATGTTATGTGCGGTTGCACATGTTGTAACTTAGTGAAGATGTGCACTCACGCTTGTTGTCTTTTGTTTGGATTACAGTTTCACGAGCCTGTGACGCAGGGCGGAAATTGGGACCGGCCCAGTATCAGCTAACCACCACGTCAGGAACAAGGAATGGACGACGAGTGGTCTGGGTCGTGGGCCACTCATACGTGAGACGGGCCACGGACATATTCAGGACAGGTGATGCGATTCACACATCTGAGGAATATAGTTTCAGGGTGTCCTTCCATGGGAAGGGCAGTTTGTGTATTGACCAACTACAAGGTTTTGTCGAAGAATTGTTAGGGCGGCACAGGTCACCGCCATCAGTAGTCATAGGGCACATTGGGGGCAATGACTTGGTGAGATTGGGCAGACGGGCTTTAATCGAACACATACTTTCGGCAGTCAGTTGGTTAGCAAAGACACTCCCGGGGTGTACAATAGCTTGGTCACACATGATTCCGAGGAGGGTATGGAGGGGGGGGGTGGTCCACGACAGCGTTGAACCATTCGGTAAAGAGGGTCAACAATAAAATGGAGAAATTGTTTCGATCTAACCACCTTCAAAGTATACCTCACGGTGCATCTGGGGGGACCGTTGTTATTCAGACGATGGGGTACACCTGTCCAGGGTGTGGAATGACATATTGATAGGAGACATTACAGCTTGGCTAGTGGGATTGAGGAGACATGACCTATAGGAGTTGTGGGGGGGCCAGATAGTCGGTCAACTATCTGGCCTGTGGCGGTAAGGTCATGATCGGTGAGCAGTGATTTCAAGGTCCCTAGTGGGGGCGCCACCCATTGTGGATGGGAGCTCCCGGGGGGAGGCGGCCGTTGGCCCCTCCCACGGGGGGGGGCAACACCCATTACGGATGGGATCGCCCAGGGGGAGACGGCCATAGGCCCCTCCCAGGGGGAGACGGCTATATGCCCCTCCCACGAATTTCCCGGGGGGCGGATATCCGCTGCGGCGGGAGAGAGTGCGGGGAAAGGGGGGAGTCCAGGCTGTCCTTCTTACAGTTACCCCGCACGGGAACTCGGACGACCTTAAGATGGCGCCGAGTGGAAGGGGGTACCCATGGCAAGGCAAGTTACGGTTGGCTACGAGGGTAAAGTCATTCTTCGCATGCGCCACTCTAATGGGAGAGGGCGTAAATTTGGTGATAGGGATCTGACACCGGTTAAGACCTTGCCGTTGGCCCTTAACGATAGGATGTACAAAATTCGTATGCAATGCATGATGTCATGATGTTAGACTCGGTTAGGAAAATCTTTGTATTAGAGATTTGTTAAGGTTAGCCTGGATACCTGTCTTCATCAAGTGTAATGAAAGTTGAATTTTGTACATGATAAATGAAACGTTTTTAATTTAAAGTTTTACATTTTGTTTCATATTTTAATAAATACGGCCGGGGGGGTCGTGAGGCCCCCCTGCCTTCCAAAAAGTCAAACTGTGTCTGTCTCCTACCATTGGGATTGGTGGTGGAAGGGGTGGCGGGCATCCCGGACCATATGGAAAGGAGGAGACCTCTCGGTCACCCGAACGTATGGCCGGGTGCCCCGACCGCCCGGGAAACCTTTGCAGGCGGGGGGTGTGTTCCCGGCTGGTAAGCCCGAAGTGGCATGGTTGGAGCACGCCCCCGCCGCCTAAAAGGGTTGTCCTAAACTCCCCGCCCGGAAGTCCGTGCACTTTTTGGCGGGAGGGGGATGCCGCCCCGCCTCCTCGTTGCAAGTTAAAAGGCGCGGGGGCCCAGGCAGGCGTCCTCTTGTTCCCGCGCTCTGAAGGCTGCACCACTCGTCGCTCGTGAGCCCTCTAGGGAACAAGCAGCAATTTTTGACCCACCCACCAGCCCCTGTTGCAGAAGTTTGGAAGTAAACAAAGTGGTGATCTGCAATTGATGGTGATGCAGAAACGTCTGGTTTAGGCCTTTTTTCTCCCAATTTAGATGGATTCCAAGATTGTGTATGCAACTGACTACTTGTCTATAGATGGTTTCTCTGTCACAGGACCTTTTTCTCCTTTGTAGCAATGTTTATAGTATGTTGGGTACTATTCTGGGAATTCCGCTCTCCAAGGACGGGGGTAGCAGTGAGGAATATATCTTGCTGTGATATAAATTTTGCATAGGTTTTTTCCCACTAGTAGGTCATTAATTGTCGTATTTATTAGTCTTCGGTCGGGCGGTAAGGTCACGATCGGTGAGCAGTGATTTAAAGGTCCCCAGTGGGGGCGCCACCCATTATGGATGGGAGCGCCCGGGGGGAGGCGGCCATTGGCCCCTCCCACGGGGGGGCGGCACCCATTACGGATGGGATCGCCCAGGGGGAGATGGCCATAGGCCCCTCCCAGGGGGAGACGGCTATATGCCCCTCCCACGAATTTCCCGGGGGCCGGATATCCGCTGCGGCGGAAGAGAGTGCGGGGAAAGGGGGGGAGTCCACGCTGTCCTTCTTATGGTTACCCCGCACGGGAACTCGGACGACCTTAAGATGGCGCCGAGGGGAAGGGGGCCCCCATGGCAAGGGAAGTTACGGTTGGCTACGAGGGTAAAGTCCTCTGCGCATGCGCCACTCTCACGAGAGGGCGTAAATTTGGTGATAGGGATCTGACACCGGTTAAGACCTTGCCGTTGGCCCTTAACGATAGGATGTACAAAATTCATATGCAATGCATGATGTCATGATGTTAGACTCGGTTAGGAAAATCTTTGTATTAGAGATTTGTTAAGGTTAGCCTGGATACCTGTCTTCATCAAGTGTAATGAAAGTTGAATTTTGTACATGATAAATGAAACGTTTTTAATTTAAAGTTTTACATTTTGTTTCATATTTTAATAAATACGGCCGGGGGGGTCGTGAGGCCCCCCTGCCTTCCAAAAAGTCAAACTGTGTCTGTCTCCTACCATTGGGATTGGTGGTGGAAGGGGTGGTGGGCATCCCGGACCATATGGAAAGGAGGAGACCTCTCGGTCACCCGAACGTATGGCCGGGTGCCCCGACCGCCCGGGAAACCTTTGCAGGCGGGGGGTGTGTTCCCGGCTGGTAAGCCCGAAGTGGCATGGTTGGAGCACGCCCCCGCCGCCTAAAAGGGTTGTCCTAAACCCCCCGCCCGGAAGTCCGTGCACTTTTTGGCGGGAGGGGGATGCCGCCCCGCCTCCTCGTTGCAAGTTAAAAGGCGCGGGGGCCCAGGCAGGCGTCCTCTTGTTCCCGCGCTCTGAAGGCTGCACCACTCGTCGCTCGTGAGCCCTCTAGGGAACAAGCAGCAATTTTTGACCCACCCACCAGCCCCTGTTGCAGAAGTGTGGAAGTAAACAAAGTGGTGATCTGCAATTGATGGTGATGCAGAAACGTCTGACAAAGTGGTGATCTGCAATTGATGGTGATGCAGAAACGTCTGGTTTAGGCCTTTTTTCTCCCAATTTAGATGGATTCCAAGATTGTGTATGCAACTGACTACTTGTCTATAGATGGTTTCTCTGTCACAGGACCTTTTTCTCCTTTGTAGCAATGTTTATAGTATGTTGGGTACTATTCTGGGAATTCCGCTCTCCAAGGACGGGGGTAGCAGTGAGGAATATATCTTGCTGTGATTAAGGGTGGGCGCCCGATTCGGCTACGCCCACGGAGTAGGCGTAGTGTTGCCTTCTACGCATTTTGCGTAGACAGCGTAGCCGGCAACACTACGCCCACTCCGTGGGCGTAGCCGAGTCGGCCGCCACCCGCCTCCCTCCCGCCCTCCCCTAGATACATTATTTAAGCTATTACAGTGATTAAAACAATATTAAAGCACTTACCTTGTCCGGGGCTCGTCCGGGGCTCCCTCTTTGAATAGCGTCCTTTTCCTGGATACCAATGCGCATGCGCGGCCGCCCGCGCATGCGCATTGGTATCCAGGAAAGGACGCTATTCAAAGAGGGAGCCCCGGACGAGCCCCGGACAAGGTAAGTGCTTTAATATTGTTTTAATCACTGTAATTCCTTAAATAATGTATGTAGGGGAGAGCGGGAGGGAGGTGCGTAGTGGGGCTACGCGGAGTGCGGGAGTGGGCGTAGCTTCTCGCCCTCTCCGCGTAGCTCCGCGGAGCCCCACTACGCCCCACTACGCCCAGGGTTAGCTGTAATATAAATTTTGCATAGGTTTTTTCCCACTAGTAGGTCATTAATTGTCGTATTTATTAGTCTTCGGTCGGGCGGTAAGGTCACGATCGGTGAGCAGTGATTTAAAGGTCCCCAGTGGGGGTGCCACCCATTATGGATGGGAGCGCCCGGGGGGAGGCGGCCATTGGCCCCTCCCACGGGGGGGCGGCACCCATTACAGATGGGATCGCCCAGGGGGAGATGGCCATAGGCCCCTCCCAGGGGGAGACGGCTATATGCCCCTCCCACGAATTTCCCGGGGGCCGGATATCCGCTGCGGCGGAAGAGAGTGCGGGGAAAGGGGGGGAGTCCACGCTGTCCTTCTTATGGTTACCCCGCACGGGAACTCGGACGACCTTAAGATGGCGCCGAGGGGAAGGGGGCCCCCATGGCAAGGGAAGTTACGGTTGGCTACGAGGGTAAAGTCCTCTGCGCATACGCCACTCTCACGAGAGGGCGTAAATTTGGTGATAGGGATCTGACACCGGTTAAGACCTTGCCGTTGGCCCTTAACGATAGGATGTACAAAATTCGTATGCAATGCATGATGTCATGATGTTAGACTCGGTTAGGAAAATCTTTGTATTAGAGATTTGTTAAGGTTAGCCTGGATACCTGTCTTCATCAAGTGTAATGAAAGTTGAATTTTGTACATGATAAATGAAACGTTTTTAATTTAAAGTTTTAAATTTTGTTTCATAATTTAATAAATACGGCCGGGGGGGTCGTGAGGCCCCCCTGCCTTCCAAAAAGTCAAACTGTGTCTGTCTCCTACCATTGGGATTGGTGGTGGAAGGGGTGGCGGGCATCCCGGACCATATGGAAAGGAGGAGACCTCTCGGTCACCCGAACGTATGGCCGGGTGCCCCGACCGCCCGGGAAACCTTTGCAGGCGGGGGGTGTGTTCCCGGCTGGTAAGCCCGAAGTGGCATGGTTGGAGCACGCCCCCGCCGCCTAAAAGGGTTGTCCTAAACTCCCCGCCCGGAAGTCCGTGCACTTTTTGGCGGGAGGGGGATGCCGCCCCGCCTCCTCGTTGCAAGTTAAAAGGCGCGGGGGCCCAGGCAGGCGTCCTCTTGTTCCCGCGCTCTGAAGGCTGCACCACTCGTCGCTCGTGAGCCCTCTAGGGAACAAGCAGCAATTTTTGACCCACCCACCAGCCCCTGTTGCAGAAGTTTGGAAGTAAACAAAGTGGTGATCTGCAATTGATGGTGATGCAGAAACGTCTGGTTTAGGCCTTTTTTCTCCCAATTTAGATGGATTCCAAGATTGTGTATGCAACTGACTACTTGTCTATAGATGGTTTCTCTGTCACAGGACCTTTTTCTCCTTTGTAGCAATGTTTATAGTATGTTGGGTACTATTCTGGGAATTCCGCTCTCCAAGGACGGGGGTAGCAGTGAGGAATATATCTTGCTGTGATATAAATTTTGCATAGGTTTTTTCCCACTAGTAGGTCATTAATTGTCGTATTTATTAGTCTTCGGTCGGGCGGTAAGGTCACGATCGGTGAGCAGTGATTTAAAGGTCCCCAGTGGGGGCGCCACCCATTATGGATGGGAGCGCCCGGGGGGAGGCGGCCATTGGCCCCTCCCACGGGGGGCGGCACCCATTACGGATGGGATCGCCCAGGGGGAGATGGCCATAGGCCCCTCCCAGGGGGAGACGGCTATATGCCCCTCCCACGAATTTCCCGGGGGCCGGATATCCGCTGCGGCGGAAGAGAGTGCGGGGAAAGGGGGGGAGTCCACGCTGTCCTTCTTATGGTTACCCCGCACGGGAACTCGGACGACCTTAAGATGGCGCCGAGGGGAAGGGGGCCCCCATGGCAAGGGAAGTTACGGTTGGCTACGAGGGTAAAGTCCTCTGCGCATGCGCCACTCTCACGAGAGGGCGTAAATTTGGTGATAGGGATCTGACACCGGTTAAGACCTTGCCGTTGGCCCTTAACGATAGGATGTACAAAATTCATATGCAATGCATGATGTCATGATGTTAGACTCGGTTAGGAAAATCTTTGTATTAGAGATTTGTTAAGGTTAGCCTGGATACCTGTCTTCATCAAGTGTAATGAAAGTTGAATTTTGTACATGATAAATGAAACGTTTTTAATTTAAAGTTTTACATTTTGTTTCAAATTTTAATAAATACGGCCGGGGGGGTCGTGAGGCCCCCCTGCCTTCCAAAAAGTCAAACTGTGTCTGTCCCCTACCATTGGGATTGGTGGTGGAAGGGGTGGTGGGCATCCCGGACCATATGGAAAGGAGGAGACCTCTCGGTCACCCGAACGTATGGCCGGGTGCCCCGACCGCCCGGGAAACCTTTGCAGGCGGGGGGTGTGTTCCCGGCTGGTAAGCCCGAAGTGGCATGGTTGGAGCACGCCCCCGCCGCCTAAAAGGGTTGTCCTAAACCCCCCGCCCGGAAGTCCGTGCACTTAAAAGGCGCGGGGGCCCAGGCAGGCGTCCTCTTGTTCCCGCGCTCTGAAGGCTGCACCACTAGTCGCTCGTGAGCCCTCTAGGGAACAAGCAGCAATTTTTGACCCACCCACCAGCCCCTGTTGCAGAAGTTTGGAAGTAAACAAAGTGGTGATCTGCAATTGATGGTGATGCAGAAACGTCTGGTTTAGGCCTTTTTTCTCCCAATTTAGATGGATTCCAAGATTGTGTATGCAACTGACTACTTGTCTATAGATGGTTTCTCTGTCACAGGACCTTTTTCTCCTTTGTAGCAATGTTTATAGTATGTTGGGTACTATTCTGGGAATTCCGCTCTCCAAGGACGGGGGTAGCAGTGAGGAATATATCTTGCTGTGATATAAATTTTGCATAGGTTTTTTCCCACTAGTAGGTCATTAATTGTCGTATTTATTAGTCTTCGGTCGGGCGGTAAGGTCACGATCGGTGAGCAGTGATTTAAAGGTCCCCAGTGGGGGCGCCACCCATTATGGATGGGAGCGCCCGGGGGGAGGCGGCCATTGGCCCCTCCCACGGGGGGGCGGCACCCATTACGGATGGGATCGCCCAGGGGGAGATGGCCATAGGCCCCTCCCAGGGGGAGACGGCTATATGCCCCTCCCACGAATTTCCCGGGGGCCGGATATCCGCTGCGGCGGAAGAGAGTGCGGGGAAAGGGGGGGAGTCCACGCTGTCCTTCTTATGGTTACCCCGCACGGGAACTCGGACGACCTTAAGATGGCGCCGAGGGGAAGGGGGCCCCCATGGCAAGGGAAGTTACGGTTGGCTACGAGGGTAAAGTCCTCTGCGCATGCGCCACTCTCACGAGAGGGCGTAAATTTGGTGATAGGGATCTGACACCGGTTAAGACCTTGCCGTTGGCCCTTAACGATAGGATGTACAAAATTCATATGCAATGCATGATGTCATGATGTTAGACTCGGTTAGGAAAATCTTTGTATTAGAGATTTGTTAAGGTTAGCCTGGATACCTGTCTTCATCAAGTGTAATGAAAGTTGAATTTTGTACATGATAAATGAAACGTTTTTAATTTAAAGTTTTACATTTTGTTTCATATTTTAATAAATACGGCCGGGGGGGTCGTGAGGCCCCCCTGCCTTCCAAAAAGTCAAACTGTGTCTGTCTCCTACCATTGGGATTGGTGGTGGAAGGGGTGGTGGGCATCCCGGACCATATGGAAAGGAGGAGACCTCTCGGTCACCCGAACGTATGGCCGGGTGCCCCGACCGCCCGGGAAACCTTTGCAGGCGGGGGGTGTGTTCCCGGCTGGTAAGCCCGAAGTGGCATGGTTGGAGCATGCCCCCGCCGCCTAAAAGGGTTGTCCTAAACCCCCCGCCCGGAAGTCCGTGCACTTTTTGGTGGGAGGGGGATGCCGCCCCGCCTCCTCGTTGCAAGTTAAAAGGCGCGGGGGCCCAGGCAGGCGTCCTCTTGTTCCCGCGCTCTGAAGGCTGCACCACTCGTCGCTCGTGAGCCCTCTAGGGAACAAGCAGCAATTTTTGACCCACCCACCAGCCCCTGTTGCAGAAGTTTGGAAGTAAACAAAGTGGTGATCTGCAATTGATGGTGATGCAGAAACGTCTGGTTTAGGCCTTTTTTCTCCCAATTTAGATGGATTCCAAGATTGTGTATGCAACTGACTACTTGTCTATAGATGGTTTCTCTGTCACAGGACCTTTTTCTCCTTTGTAGCAATGTTTATAGTATGTTGGGTACTATTCTGGGAATTCCGCTCTCCAAGGACGGGGGTAGCAGTGAGGAATATATCTTGCTGTGATATAAATTTTGCATAGGTTTTTTCCCACTAGTAGGTCATTAATTGTCGTATTTATTAGTCTTCGGTCGGGCGGTAAGGTCACGATCGGTGAGCAGTGATTTAAAGGTCCCCAGTGGGGGTGCCACCCATTATGGATGGGAGCGCCCGGGGGGAGGCGGCCATTGGCCCCTCCCACGGGGGGGCGGCACCCATTACGGATGGGATCGCCCAGGGGGAGATGGCCATAGGCCCCTCCCAGGGGGAGACGGCTATATGCCCCTCCCACGAATTTCCCGGGGGCCGGATATCCGCTGCGGCGGAAGAGAGTGCGGGGAAAGGGGGGGAGTCCACGCTGTCCTTCTTATGGTTACCCCGCACGGGAACTCGGACGACCTTAAGATGGCGCCGAGGGGAAGGGGGCCCCCATGGCAAGGGAAGTTACGGTTGGCTACGAGGGTAAAGTCCTCTGCGCATGCGCCACTCTCACGAGAGGGCGTAAATTTGGTGATAGGGATCTGACACCGGTTAAGACCTTGCCGTTGGCCCTTAACGATAGGATGTACAAAATTCGTATGCAATGCATGATGTCATGATGTTAGACTCGGTTAGGAAAATCTTTGTATTAGAGATTTGTTAAGGTTAGCCTGGATACCTGTCTTCATCAAGTGTAATGAAAGTTGAATTTTGTACATGATAAATGAAACGTTTTTAATTTAAAGTTTTAAATTTTGTTTCATAATTTAATAAATACGGCCGGGGGGGTCGTGAGGCCCCCCTGCCTTCCAAAAAGTCAAACTGTGTCTGTCTCCTACCATTGGGATTGGTGGTGGAAGGGGTGGCGGGCATCCCGGACCATATGAGCTCGCGTAAGAGTTTGTCAGACCAGCCACTTTGTCCCTGGACCTGTTCGTAGGCCCGATGACTCTGGTGAAGTGGTCCAGGGATGGGGTCCCAACCTCCTGATGTCTGGGGGTGACCATGGTCCTCCCACCAGCCCTGGGACTCGAACCCAGAAACCCAGGTCCGAGGTCGAGCGCCCTAGCCATTAGGCCAACTCCTCTCCCCATGAATATGCACGCCTACAAACTGGTGTGAGATATATTTATTTTTATAAAAAAAACTATTAACATCTATATTATAAAAACAAATGTATGTCTGACTGTCTGTCTGTTTGTCCAGTGTGCATTACTACACCATTCATCCAATCGCCATGAAACTTTGGGAAGTTGTTGAGTACACTCCCGCGAAGGTTTCTGGCATAAAAATATTTTAAATATCAGCCCCCCAGGGCCCTCATAATCTTTTGAATACTGATAAACGTTTACAGTTTCCAGTGCGACTCGCTTTTGCAATCACCATCAACAAAGCACAAGGACAATCGCTGCAAGTGTGTGGACTAGATTTGGAGAATCCGTGCTTCTCACATGGACAACTGTATGTGGCCAGCTCACGCGTCGGAAAACCTTCTGATTTATTTGTCTGCGCACCAGACGGAAAAACAAAAAATAACGTGTATCCACAAGTACTCAAATAAATAAATAGAATTAAAACGAAACTTTGAAATGTTTTCCATATTAAAATGAATAAGTTTCAATAAAAATGACACAATGTAAATTGAATGTTATCATAACAGGTTTCCTTGAATTTCCTTTCTTCTGAGATTGCAGCAACGCGCGACGGGTAAGCTAGTTACTATATATAATAGATAGATAGATAGATAGATAGATAGATAGATAGATAGATAGATAGATAGATAAATAGATAGAATCAATCATCACATAAACATAACTTACCTGTGCTCTTGATGCTTGAAAAAAGTAATACAGTTTTAAAAAAACAAAAATATTACTCACTGAGCCCGCAACTTTGACACCTATCTGGTTGAGCAGGTTATTTTCTGGGTCTAGGATGTCGGCTCAGTGGTGCGTCAGCTGCTGCTTTGTGTGCTGAATCCCTGTGCTGCAGTGCACACACCGCCACACTCGCCCCCACAGCAGCCGATGCTCCCGCAGGACTTAACACTTACCAGGTGTTCCAACACACACAGGGAGCTGGCACTGCATCCAAAATGTAACTGTGGCCACCTTTGCTTCGCCAAAAAGTGGGTTGCATGGCACTGACACTGCCTGCTTCTGCCGTAGGAACTAGACTAGACTGATAAGGAAAGGAGAGAGTCGGACTGGAAGGGAACTTGGGAAGAAAAAGGAAACAGGAAAAGGACAGGTCAGGAAAGAAAAACAAAACAGAATGTACAAAAAGTCGCAAAAATCCACACAGAAATGTAAATACACACAGAAAAGACTGTAATAAAAATAAGTAAACAAAAGATGGGATTGAGAAGTGGATGATCAGATGGGGGTGGATTAGGTAGGATAGAGTTGGGGAAAGAGCCAGCAGGCTAAACTTAGGCAGAAGCAGTAACAGCCAGATTAATTAAACTAAAATCGGCTCGCAAAGGGCCAGATTCTGAGAATCTGGCCCTTTGCGAGCGCTATTTTTGCATTTGGGATTCATCATCCCAAATGCAAAAATCGCAATTCTAGAAATCGCTAAATTGTGATTAATTGCATTTCAGGAATCTCAATTTGAGATTCCTTAAATGCAAATCATGAATCATTTTAAAATTGCGAATTCGCAATCTGGGGCCGCTATTTATCGCGAAGTCTAACTACGTGGTAAATAGCAAAAACTTTGAAAAGTGCACTAAAGTACATTTTTCAAAGTTTCATGTTGTGCACACACATGCCCTAAGGGAATGTGTGTACGCAACATATGTGCACACATCAATTTCAGGGGTGCAACAGGGTGTCCTCTGGACACCCCTGCACCCTTGAAATCGCAATCTCAATTTGCAAATCGCTAATTGCGATTAGGAAATTGAGATTGTCTTCCCATTCATTCCTATGGGCCTCAGGAATGAATGGAGTGATATTCCTTAATTATATTCCTTAATATTCCTTAATTGCGACTCGCAATTTGCGAGTCGCAATTAAGGAATTATTAGAAATCGCTATTTTGTAAGTGATTTCTTGATGAATAGCATTTTGCTATTCCTTAATAGCGATTCGGTATTTTTCGCTATT
This sequence comes from Lissotriton helveticus, assembly GCF_964261635.1. Taxonomy (NCBI): domain Eukaryota; kingdom Metazoa; phylum Chordata; class Amphibia; order Caudata; family Salamandridae; genus Lissotriton; species Lissotriton helveticus. Next base: position 322,380,312 of record NC_136061.1, read on the forward strand.
AAGGAATAGCAAAATGTGTTCTTGATGAATCTGGGGGTTAGAAACAAAATGGCTTCATACTTGCACGCCACATAGGGCAGATCACATCGATTTTTCAGCATTGAATGTGCTACCAGCACTAAAAGTCAGCACGAGCAGGGTGACATTTATTTTTCCGTCGGTTCACGTAACCCCGCAGGATCTCCGCCTAGTGAAATTCTGCGATTTCTGCCCAGGCCTATTATTGATATGAGAGGCATGCATTTTGATGAAATTAGCAAATTGATTTCAGTGTTACTGCAAAAATAAATCCCTTTGACATCTGAGGCAGAAACGTACAACCTGCAGACAGCAAGAACTGCTTCAGAGATTCAGGGGCAGCTGCATACATGATACCTGAATCACTTTCTGGATATTGTGCATGCAGCTTTTAACTCATCAACTTCTTTTTAAGAATGTTGGATCTGGTCTGGTGACTAGGCATGGGTGGATTTTGCGGATCCACGATCCGCGGATTTGCGGATTTACGGATCGTGGATCCGCAAAATCGGCGGATTTTGCGGATTTGCGGATCCGCGGATTTGGGGCGGGGCTTCCATGCGAGTGCACATGCCTCTTGTGTGTGTAAAAGGTCTGAGGCCGATCAGAGCAGTAGATAAAGAGACAGAAGCTCCTGCTCACAGGAACAGCAAAGGGATTGCGCTCGTGAAAGTCAAGGATGCAAAGGCCTCTATCCAGCATCACAGCTGATTTTCGACGGTAGATTTGGGAAGAAGGCACACCTGCCCAGCCTCGATGACGAGCACGATTGTTTTTGGGCTGATGAATGAGTCACTGCATTTGAGCTTCAACTAGTTACAGCAACCATGTGTGTGTTACTATGCAATCGCCCCGAAGGGCGCAGGGGTCCCTTGGGTGAGCTGTCCATCATAGTGGGTCAATGGCGGGAAGACGGTGTACACCGCGAGTGTGTGGGCGGGGCTTCCATGCGAGTGCACATGCCTCTTGTGTGTGTAAAAGGTCTGAGGCCGATCAGAGCAGTAGATGAAGAGACAGACCCTCCTGGTCACAGGAACAGCAAAGGGATTGCGCTCGTGAAAGTCAAGGATGCAAAGGCCTCTATCCAGCATCACAGCTGATTTTCGACAGTAGATTTGGGAAAAGAAAGCACACCAGCCTGGCCTGTTGTAACTATTTTACGATGGCGCCGGCAAGCTGCCAGCGCCATCCTAAAATAGTTACTAAATTAGCTTCAACAGGAAGCTCTAATAGATAAAATCGAGCACCTGCTTTATTTTATCTATTAGAGCTTCCTGTTGAAGCTAAATTAGTAACTACTTTAGGATAGCGCTGGCAGCTTGCCGGCGCCATCGTAAAATAGTTACAACAGGCCAGGCTTCAACTTTTTCCCCCGGATCCGCCGCTCGTGGATTTGCGAATTCTCAGTAAATTCGCGGGAGTTCGCGGATCGCGAATTTACCGAAAATTCGCAAAATCTGCGAGCGGAACGGATTTTGCGCCCACCCTTACTGGTGACTTAAAACAGTGGAAAAAAATAAAGATGCAGAGAAACCATATCATGCTATTTGTGAAATGCTTGGATTTCTGAACTTAGTGATAATTGGATGCAAGTGTTTCACAAAAAAGACGATACACAAGTAAACCTGTGTTTTGGTGTATAAACTATTCACCTGAAATCATCTTTCACCTTCATCTAGAGCAACCTCCAGTAGCTTTCCTAGGCACGGAAAGGTTGCTGCAACCCTTGTAATCACACCAGAGACAATGGTGAGCAATGCATTCGGGCAATAACCACACCCTACGCCAAAATGGGGTAAAAGGCCTCTTTATTGGACAGGTAGGCAGGACATAAATATGCATACAATTCAAATACATACATTTCCCCGACTAATACCCCCCTCAACCTGTTTCCCCACCTTGTCCCTCCCAAAGCTCCTCACCTAACGCCTAACTCAGTCTCCTGCCTACCTCTTGGCTCCAACTAATCTCCCCTGCTTCCCTCTGCCCAAACCTAATCCCAATGCCCCCCAACCCTTCCTGCCTATCTTGCTTACTTCCAAATCTGCCACCTGTCCAAGCGACGATGCCTAAGCGATAAACACAAATGTATAGTAATTTTACAAAAACAATTATATATATGAAGTCAAACAGATGGGTGGGAGGGAGGGCCAAAAATGCAGCTCCGTTCGCACTTCTGACCCTGCCTCTGGTAACTGCGACACTGGAGAGCCGGCTCCCGCGCCTCGCGCCACCTGTGTAAACAGCGCTGACGTCAGAGCCGGCCTCCGTGTCTCGCGCCCCTGTCCCCAGCTGCCTCTAAAAACCTACCAGGCTAAGGGCGTACCAAAGCCCGAAGCAGCCCGGGGGCGAACACTCTGCAAGTGTCGCCCCCAGGAACCCATTATCTCTGCTACAAAATGTGAACTGTGATGAATCAACTGCACCAGAGCCACTCTTTGATGAGTTGTCTAATGACTAGCTTGACAAATTGTTATTGTTTGAGGCTCTAAGTGGAGTACTCTGATTTTCACTGACTACTTTGGAATTGCAGCCACTGAAAGTGCAAGCTAATAACAACAAGTATGCATTAACTGATTCTCCCAATGACCACACATTCTGCGTGTAAATTACTGATGTTGGTATGTCCTGGATGAATATTGAAATGTGACTTATGATTTGCTCAGAAACATAAAGTGGATTCTGAGCCTACCACAGAGAATGTACTGGGAAGAAGAAGATCTCAGCTATTTTTTTCAGATTCTTGGTTTTTATTTTTAAAGCCACAATTTTTTTATTGACATAGTCGGTATCATGACTGTTCTGTTTAATCACCAACATGCATCCCTCTTGACCAACATAAATGCTTTTTCATTTATTATAACATTTTGATACTTTCTTGCTGAAACATGCAAGACTTATAGAAACAAATTCATGCACAGATTACTGGATTCTTTTTTCTTTTTTCTTTAATCATGCTTTTATGGTGTTACACTCACATATACTAATTTTTTACTTCATATGTATGTGACATGTAGCATGAGATTAGTTAAAATATAGAATTTTATATCTCAATGTTCTGAGAGCATGGACTTCCTATCAATTAGATACATCTCTCTATATATCTCCGTTCACATGATATTGCAATTCAGACGTACAATTAGGGGATGATGTAAAGATCATATGGTTCAACTCCATATTAATTAGGCTGCGAGTTTTCTGTATTTTTGCTGCATCATCAACATGTGTCCCTTTGACACAGATTTAATCTATCCTTATCTTTCAAAGAACCTGTGAAAGTGTCAAGTGACTCAGACATACACATAAATAAGACACTGGATGGGATATATGTCTGGAACAAGTACGTTGTTATCCCTCATTGAAGGTCAAACAACAGCAATAGTCAAAACAGTACTCTCATATTTTTTGCTTATTTGTTTATAAGAATGCATCTTAGACTGACATCTTGATGCTAATTAGTTATACCAGGCATTCCTAAGGTGATGTTGGAAATTCTATCTTAGATAAGATACAGTATAGAAGGACTGCCACTTCACCACTTGTCAATAGAGGTCTTTCGCCCCAGATTATTGTGCAAAAATCTGCCAGAGCCAATCTTGACTGCCAGACATGCTGCTATATTGCACATTCTTCTGAAAGCTGATATTGAGCTTGAGTCCAGGAGGAGTTGATGCTGATGCTAAGCATGTTTGCCTTTCTCAGGGTACATGACCTTCCTGACTACTGATAACTGCAACTCTTGCCGGCATACAAGTATGTAGCGTTCTGATTCTACCTAACAAAATCTAGATGGAAGTTCTACTACTTCATGCTCCCCTAAAGTAGGCCATAATACTAGGCTTTAGAGTATTAGGGGGCAGATTTATGAGGCCCTTGTGCCTCTTTGCGCCGCAATTGCGTCACTTTATTTGACGCAACGGCCCTATTTACAACATGACGCATCTAGGAGATGCGCCACGTTGTAAAGCGCTGCGCCATAAGGAGGCGTTCCTGCGCAGGGGGGGGCGTTCCTGCGCAGGAACGCCTCCTAAAAGTGGCTGAGTGAAATCTATAAGATTTCACTCAGTCACTTTCTACGTCAATTCCTTACGCCTGCTTGAAGCAGGCGTAAGGGTGATTCACAATGCAATGTAGTGGTGGCCCCTGTGCATTGCAGGAGTCATGTCGCACTTGCGACATGACTCCAGCAATGCGCCGCCCTTACGCCGAAAGATGCGTCACGCATCTTCCCTGCCTTGCACCATGGGTGGCGGAGCTGTGGTGCACAGTGGCGCACATTAACTGGCGCATCCCTGGGGATGCGCCAGTTAACATAAATCTGCCCCTAGGTTTTTAGATCAAATTTTAAAAATGGTAGAAAGGTCTTTTTTTGTTGTTGTTCGCAACCTGCATTTGTGCTGCTTCCCTTGTGTTCTGTGTGGTTGTTTTGGATATGCGAAGCAAAAGGGTGAACCTGCTGAAATAAACACTTTTTAGTTAAAGTGTTTTTTTTTTTGCAGTTTGTGTGTGTGGTATTGTGACAGAATGAAATATGTTTGTTTCAAATCTTCACTGGTATACCTGAATACCTGAATCCCTTTCAATTCATATTCAAAGTTTGGTGCATTGAGCTCACTCGTGTCACCCCTGGGTGTAAAAACAAACCATGAAGAGCTGAGCCAGAGACTCAGGGGCAGATTTACAAGGAACTGACGCATCTGCATAGATGCGTCGGATTCCTTGCATCACCTCCAAATGTCCTTGTGCCACCATGGATGTGCTGTACTTACAATACAGTGCACCGTAGCGCAAGGAATTACAGATGCATCAGAAATTCTCATGAATCTGTTGGAGGAAAAGTGACGCATTGTTGGAGTTTGTCACAAAAGTGATGCAACTTCAGTAATGCGCCAGAAAGCATAGGTAGGTGTACTAAGTAAAGAAGTCCAAATTGTAGAAAAGGTGGTAGGTTCCAAGATGCACTTTATTGTATTAGGTTCCGGGTAGTAGATAGATGGTAAATTATAGTAAGATGGTAAGTATTGGTCAAAGCTGGAATTGTAGCCCCACCAGGAGCATCTTCCTTCTGCTCAGCCTCACATCTCCAACTGACGCTCTCCACAAATCCACACACCAACATTCCATGACATCATACAGCATTCTCCAGCCTTGCAGGCTGAACAGAAGGGAGAGCATTGATGTAAAGAAAGAAGGGAGGAATTAACCTTACAACAGTAGGTCCCATGTAAAATGCCCTGCGTCAATCCTTACGTCTGGTACGAGCAGGCTTAGGGATTGTGACGCAGTTGAATCTTGTAAAGTTCACTGCGCCCGTTCTACGTGGCTTTTTGCATGGGAACGCCTACCCTGCATACATTATACCTGGCGCAGGTATAATGTGACGCAGGACTTTACAATGCGACGCATCTCCCTAGATGCGTCACGTTGTAAATAGGCCGCAACTTTTACGCCACTGCTGCATCACAAAAGTGAATCAACAGCGGCGCAAAAGTGACGCAAGTGGCTTGTAAATCTGCTCCTCAGTTTGTGCCACACACTTTATCCAGTGGAAATTGCCACAGGGCAACCGTGCTGCACTTTTTCATCATGTTCCACAGTGCAGCAAAATAGAACAGGAAAATCCATTCTACTATTTTTGGTCTGCGCGTCTTCTGGTGACACGAGACCTCAATCCCTCACTGTGAAGTTCCTCGGTGTGACAGTGTTGTGCTCTCAGCCTTGTGCCTTTATAGTCTCTACTCTGTAGAATGTGTTAGACCCTCTGCTCTCAGGGTTGCGTTCTTCCCTCTGATATTCATGGGCAGGTCGTTCTCAATGTATTGTTCCTCTAGGTTAGGGCATCAACTCAGCCATTTCTGACTTCCTCCGCCTATGTCATACTACATGAGAACCATACTTACCTGGATGAACCAGTCCATTGAAAAAAGAAAATAGATTGTACTACGACGGGGCATGTTGATTTGACAGTTTAGCAGTTTTTGGTCGATTATTGACTGAGAAGGGAAGAGGACCAGAAATGATGTCAGGAATTCTTTTTATTCTACGCAAACTGCTTGCAGATTGCAGGACAGTAGGGGAAATGTCACCATTCAGTTAAGACATCTAGTGCTGCCAGCCTCTCTGTCATCATGTACAGAGATATGAAGAAGCATCCTGTTTCTTTAAATTGTAGAGGAAGAAAAAAGTCCCCATCTTTACTGGCTACATGATGTAATTTGGCCACAACTATGAAACATTTGCCCCTTTATTGGCCATAAAAAGGATTCAATGGGAGAATTATTTACTTTCTTTTGCAAGGAACAAGTGGTTTGTGTCTCAGCATGACATAATCGCTGTGCGAATTTGGACTGACATGATGTACAGCAATATGAGCACTCTTTGGTTCCATGGCTCACATTTTTTAATATCAACCCAATGGGTCTGATTTTAAAAGGTAACTTGCACTTTTGAATAATTTACACTTTGGAGTAAGTTTTCTACTTTTTGTTATTCACAAACGTCAAGTGTAAGTTTGCTATACAAGTGTAAGTTATGTCTCTACCGCTAGAGTATAGCAATTGGCTTACTCTTGTGTAGATAGGGTGCGGCCCCCCTAAACTCCACCCTGCCACTCTCTAAAACCCTCTTACTCCTTCCTAATCCTATCTCCTTTTGGAGTAAAGTGCCCCTTTTCCCACCACTCCTTCTAGTCACACTCGAATTTACTCTGAAACCGTATACGTATGTTTCCTTAGACTCCGCAGTCGGGTTTAGCACATCATACACATAAGTGTAGTTAATTGCAGAGGTGTAATCTCTACACATAGGGGCCCATTAGGATGTCGGCCTGGCGGGGGCAATCCGCCCGACATCCTCTCCTGAATGCCCCCGCCATATTAGTATGGCGGGGGGACCGCAGCAGACGGAAAGACTGTCCGCCGCTTTTCCGCCCAGGTCACCTTGCGGCCGGGGCAAAAAAGGTTTAAGATGGGCTAGGACAGATGCCTTGACAGATCCTCTTGATTTGGCCCTATTGAACAAACAGTTTTATTCCCATAAATAGTTTGTGGAGGGTTTGTTTCTGAAAAACTAACCACAAAACTACTAGCCCTAAATCAAGGTAAGTTTTCTCCCTATGTATGGCGGTCATTTGCATTGTTTCCTATACAGGGGAGTCATGCTTTTCCTGGCAGTCCGAAAGGGAAACGTACAGCAGAAGGGTAAACAGCCATTAGTACTCAACTTTTCCTCCGCATACCATTACAACGCAAGAGTAACAAAGCATGTGTTGTAACGACGCGTAGCCTTTACTACACATGTTATTACATTGCATGCACTGTTACAACGTAAGCTTTGTAATGTGATCCACATCGTTGTGAGGAAACTGAGGCTCTTCCATTTCTTCACAACTGCGTGCACCGTGCACCGCTCCTCTGACGACTCTGGAAGGAGAGGAACCACAAGGAGAGAGAGGTAAGAGGGGATGTGTAGTTTTAAAGGGTTTAGGGTAGGCGTAGTCTTTTGTGATTAAGGGTAGTGTTGATGTGTTTGAGGAGTAGTGTTTTTGGGTTTAGGGTAGTGTTGTGGGTCGTGCAGGGTAGTGTTTGTGTGTAGGGACAGGAGTGGGGGTCGTGGAGGCTTGTGCAAGGGTAGTGTTTTAGGGATTATGGTATTGTTGTGGTGTTTGTGTAGTGTAGGGTAGTGTTTTAGGTTTTAGGGTAGTGTCTGGGGTGTCATGCAGGGTAGTGTTGGAGTGCAGGGATAGGACTGGGGGTTGGGGGAAGGTCGTGCAGGAGGTAGTGTTTTAGGGTTTATGGTAGTGTTGTGGTGTTTGTGTAGTGTAGGGTAGTGTTTCAGGGTTTAGAGTAGTGTCAGGTGGGTTCTGCAGGGTAGTGTTAGAGGGTGAACATCCATTACAACGCAACTGTTACAATGCAGTACCTTTACAATGAATCCTTTACAACGCAAGTGCCTTTACAACGCATGCTATTACATCGCATGCAATTACAACGCAGATGCTATTACAACGCATGTTATTACAACGTAAGTATTTTTTAATATCAATTTTATAATTATTAATTATTATAATTATTGTTAAACATTAATAATATTGATTATTAAAAATATATAGTTTAATTTAATTTTATTAATCTAGTATTTTTAAAAAAAAAATAATATATTTAATAGATTTATAAAATCATTTATTTTTAATGAACTTTATTTTTGGAATTTTTAAAAAAATGAACAACATTATATTATTTTTTAACATACTGTTTACAATTTAATTTAATAATTTAATACTCTTTATTTTTATTTAAAACTCTTAAAATACATAGTAGTAGTATTTATTTGTAAATAAATTAATAGTCAACAAATATATTTATAACTGTTTGAAAATATTTTAAAAATTATTAATTTAAATATAATAATTATTATTACCTTTATTTTAATATATTATTGTTTAAAAAAAATATTAAATAAAGATGATTATTAAAATAATACTCGAAATAATTAATAATTTATGAGTGGATTTAAATACCCCTTTTTTATAACACAGTTTTTTTAATAAAAATAATAAAAAATACACTTGAATAAATAATCTTTTTTTTTTAAATAATAAATTTTTTAAAATTTAAAATACATTTAAAATATAAAATAATAAAATTAGTGAATTTTTTTAATGAAATTTAGCATTTTTATAGAAAATATAATTGATTTTATAAAAATATGTGTATTAATTATAGGATTTTGTTAATGTTTAATTATTTAAAAAAAAGTTTAAAATGTTTGAAAATAATAAATAATACATCAATTATTTTTGTTAAATGTAGAATATTTATTATATGTTATTAAATTTGAAAATGATTACAAAAATTATTATTATTTTAAACATTTAATAATTTAAAACAAATTTATATTATATTATTAAAAGGTTTAAAAATATATTTTTTGTTAAAAGATGATTATTTATTTATTTTTTTAAATATATAGTTAGAATAGTTTGGTTTTATAAGTATTTATACAATATTGAATTTATTTTCACACGCTTTACCATTGAGTTCAATGAAAAGAAATGTCCTTTATTTATTTCCATAGACAGCTGTATGTTTGCCGCGGAACTCTTTTTCATGTTCATTTGATGATTGATGTGGGACAGATCAGAAGCAAATGGACCAAGTATAGAGGTAAGTACAATATTTAATTAATATTAGAAACATAATATAATATATTGAAGTAGAATAAACATATATTAATATTAACAACTAAGGAATGCTCAATTGTTTATAATGATTTTTATTTATAAAATAAATACAAAAATATAGATTTATTTATTAAATTTTTAAATTATTTTTCAAATATTAACATATGTATAAATTAAATTTAAAAAAATGTTTTTAATAACTTTAATGGGTAATAATGTATAATATATATAAATTGGCCTTTTTTACTCAGGATGACGTAGACGCGTAGACGTGCTTGATCGCGGCGATTTTGAGGAGCGTTGTTGGACAATGCAGCAGCAAGCAGATCTGCGCTCAGGTAGGAAACTTTTTTAACTTACTTTTTACACAGTTTGTTGCTTTAAAGTATATAGATTGCAAGGAGAGAATAGGGAGGAATAGTATATATTAGTTTTTATACTATTGTCACTCTTTTAGCATGTCGCCGATCGTGTAGCTAGAGTATGCCGTTATCGGATCACCTGTTATTATTTATAAATTTGTAAATGTTATTGGTTAATGTAAATTATTGTCATAGTACAGTATAAAAAAGTATATAAAATGTTTAGTTGATCTTAAAGAATGTGTTTGAAAAACCGGATCAAGAAGAAGATCGAATGCGATGTTTTGGATTAAATATAGAGTTTATTTTTTCAAAAATTGATTTTTTAATTGGGATCTTTTGAGTCTTGGATTTAATAGAATATTTGTAGGATTTTGGTTGTTGAATCGAAACAGAAGGATCGATTTTTGAATTAGTGATGGATTTCTAAAAGAGATGGAATTATCAAATGCGAAGTTTTGGATTTTTTTTTGGAGTATATTTTCAAAAAAATCTTTTGAGTCGAGGATTTCCAAGAAGATTTGTTGGATCGTTGTTTTTTAAAAAATAGAATCGAAACAGATCAAAGAAGATGGATCATTTTTGGATTTGGTGGTGGATTTCGGAAACAAATGGAATTATTGGATTTGGATTTGGATATCGTTTGGAAAAATGTGATTCGATCTTTTTTTGACCAGTTTTTACACATTTTGGGGTTGATTCCGATTCGGGAAAAACCGCTCCGAATAGCCGTATGGAGCGTTTTTCCCATACGAATCGTACCCTGCAACGTCCCCTGTACGTATGACGAAGTACGATTCGTACCAGGAGCTGGACTCTGTACGAATCGTACAGAGACCCTACGAATCAAACCCCCGTATGAATCTCCCTCGGAACCCACTGTACGCGACATCTCTACGGTTTGCGGCTGGTTTCTCCGACCCAGCAAGTACGATTCCTGTTGGATATGCACCGTACGACACTTGTTCTACGGGAGCCGAAAACATCCGGAGAAGCAGAGTTTGCCTCGAAACAGGTACGGAACGCCCTCCCCCCCGGGTACGGTGCGTACACCCCATGATCGCAGCGGTACGGTGCATACCCCTGCGATCATGGGGTGTACGCACCGTACCCCACGATCATGCGGTGTACGCACCGTACCCGATGTTCGCTGGGTATACGGTGCGTACACCCTGCGATTGCGGGGTAAGGTGCGTACACCCCATGATCGCAGGAGTACGTACCGTACCCCTGCGATCATGGGGTGTACGGACCGTACAGTGTGTATGTGATTGTGTGCTTTTCCGTACGAATCGCCCTTACCTGACGTGGACCGTACGAATCGCGTCCTCATACCCCGGTCCGGATCGTACTCGTCGGGTCGTACGGCATGTTTACGATTCGTACGGAGAGGGCTCTGGATCCGAATCGTACGGACGTTTTTTTCCCAGGATCGGAATCGACCCCTTTTAGTGGATTACCGTCTTTGGAGAATGGATTTTTTCATTTTTGTTAATTTGGAAAATGCAAAGAAGAAAAAAAAGATTTCTATTTTCAAGCACTGGAGTGGATATGTTGATGGATTACCACAAAAAATTGATTTGCTTGGGATTTCAAAAGAAAAAAAGAAAAAGAAAGAAGACATCTAAGGTAAGGTGGCCCGACTTTTTAATATGAATAAAATGTTTTGTTAAAAATGCCACTTGAATTGAAAAGTTTTATGAATTTAGGGCAAAACAGGAAAGTAATGTAGTTAGAGTTAATAATGTAGTATATGAACAACATTATCTAGGTAGTCTAAAGCCACACACAACGAAAATTGTTGTAAGGTGCCCAATAGTCTCGCAGACATTTCTTTTGATTTTTTAGAGATGCGTGGATTTAAACTACCAGTTGATGCTTGTGTCATTCTCATTTCTTGGAAACTTTGCTCCTTCCTCAATGTTTCCAAAAAATGATAAAAGTTAGGGTGAGGATTACCAATTGTATGATTGAATGGCATTGCTTGTCTTTGCTTCTCCTTCTAAGTCTCTCGTGTAGCAGTTCCACCACTCCACATGGAAACGTGGCTTCCTCCTGCGACCCGACCTGCTTAGATGCCCAATCCATGTGTCCTCGAAATAATTTAGTAAGGGTGCCAATTTGTCCTCGTTTTCTGTGTAAAATTCAGATTCTGTAATTGCAGTGTAGTACTTGTCTACACTTTCAGCAGGAACAAAGCAAAGTGCAGTTAGTTTTTTTAATTCAAATTGCAGTTTGCTATCCGAAGAATAATCCACAACTAGGGAAGTTTTTTGTAATTTTTGCCAAAATGCCTGGGAAAAATTGAAAAAACATCCCTGAATTTGGGTATCCATGTATGTTTTTGTAATTACATTTATCATTGCAAATTCAAAATCAATAATTATTTTCCTAGGACATTTGTTTGAAGTTTTGGATTTACTCACTTTCAAAAGTTCAGTGTAGGTTGTGGATTGTTTGTCAGGTAGCAAACTGTACACTAAGGGGACTATATTCTTGTTTATTTTTGCATGAATAGTGTACATTTGAGCGAATGGATGGGGCGTGCTTTTAAATGTCCCATCCATTATCCATATTTCACTATTCTCTAATTTAACAAGGTTATGGGGTGTACTGAAGATAAGTATACGTTTCAGAGGGTTTTGGCTATCATGCAGGAGGAAAGGTTAGTTAGAAAGAGATACAGAGAGTTCTGGAGGAATGTGAATATCAGAATAGGTTTGTGGAGTAGTTCTCTGTGGGTTATTTGCCTGTTTTTTTCTTTGAATAATTCTTCTCAGATTAGGTATTATTGGCATACTGCTAGCAACATGACTAGGGACATGCTGAGCAACCTCCCTTAAAATTGAACCAGAAGTGTCATTGGAGGTGATTGCAATATCCTTCATTTCGTTAATTGTTTCTCTAACTTCAATGTTCATTGCAGAGGCAGATTGGTTATGGTCTGATGTTTTAATAACTCTGTCACCTAGAGTAACTGCTCTGCCTTTGCAATGACTTGAGTAATATTGCACGCACCTCCAATGTCTTCTTGGTTCAGTAATTCTCTTCTTGCAATATATGTACCCTGCATGTTTTAACAGTCTGTTCCCTTTGTTTGACCGGATGTACTTTGCTGTTGTATCTGCTGACATTATCTGAAATGAAGGGGAAAAAAAGAGTTTGAAAAAATATGTTTTTGCTTTTAAAGAATACACTATCCAACACTTAACTCTACTTTTACACTTTCCTGGAGTTAAATTAGTAATTGTATCCTTTACACTATCCAACACTTACCCTACTTCAACACATCCCTGGAGTTAGAATAGCAATTTAAACCTCTACACCATCCAACACTTACCCTACTGATACACCTCTCTGGAGTTAGAATAGTTAGTTTTACCCCTACACTATCCAACACTTACCCTACTTCAACACCTCCCTGGAGTTAGAATAGTAATTTTTACCCCTACACTATCCAACACTTACCCTTCAGCTGCACGTCCCTGGAGTTAGAATAGTAATTTTAACAGCTACACTATCTATCACTTACCCTACTGCTACACCTCCCTGGAGATAGAATAGTAATCTTTACCTCTACACTATTCAATACTTACCCTACTTCAACACCTCCCTGGAGTTAGAATAGTAAATTCTACCTCTACACTATCCAATACTTACCCTACTGCTGCACCTTCCTGGAGTTAGAATAGTAATTTTAACCTCTACACTATCCAACACTTACCCTTCAGCTGCACCTCCATGGAGTTAGAATAGTAATTTTAACCTCCACACTATCCATCACTTACCCTACTGCTACACCTCCCTGGAGTTAGAATAGTCATTTTAGCCTCTTCACTATCCAATACTTACCCTACTGCTACACCTCCCTGGAGATAGAATAGTAATCTTTACCTCTACACTATCCAATACTTACCCTACTTCAACACTTCCCTGGAGTTAGAATAGTAATATTAACCTCAACACTATCCAATACTTACCCTACTGCTGCACCTCCCTGGAGTTAGAATAATTATTTTAACCTCTACACTATCCAACACTTACCCTACTTCAACACTTCCCTGGAGTTAGAATAGTCATTTTAACCTCTACACTATACAAGACTTACCCTACTGCTGCACCTCCCTGGAGTTAGAATAGTAATTGTAACTTCTACACTATCCAACACTTACCCTACTGCAATACCTCCCTGGAGTTATAATAGTATTTTTACCCTCTACACTATCCAACGCTTACCCTACTGCTACACCTCTCTGGAGTTAGAATAGGTAGTTTTACCCCTACACTATCCAACACTTACCCTACTTCAACACCTCCCTGGAGTTAGAATAGTAATTTTTACCCCTACACTATCCAACACTTACCCTTCAGCTGCAAGTCCCTGGAGTTAGAATAGTAATTTTAACAGCTACACTATCTATCACTTACCCTACTGCTACACCTCCCTGGAGATAGAATAGTAATCTTTACCTCTACACTATTCAATACTTACCCTACTTCAACACCTCCCTGGAGTTAGAATAGTAAATTCTACCTCTACACTATCCAATACTTACCCTACTGCTGCACCTTCCTGGAGTTAGAATAGTAATTTTAACCTCTACACTATCCAACACTTACCCTTCAGCTGCACCTCCATGGAGTTAGAATAGTAATTTTAACCTCCACACTATCCATCACTTACCCTACTGCTACACCTCCCTGGAGTTAGAATAGTCATTTTAGCCTCTTCACTATCCAATACTTACCCTACTGCTACACCTCCCTGGAGATAGAATAGTAATCTTTACCTCTACACTATCCAATACTTACCCTACTTCAACACTTCCCTGGAGTTAGAATAGTAATATTAACCTCAACACTATCCAATACTTACCCTACTGCTGCACCTCCCTGGAGTTAGAATAATTATTTTAACCTCTACACTATCCAACACTTACCCTACTTCAACACTTCCCTGGAGTTAGAATAGTCATTTTAACCTCTACACTATACAATACTTACCCTACTGCTGCACCTCCCTGGAGTTAGAATAGTAATTGTAACTTCTACACTATCCAACACTTACCCTACTGCTATACCTCCCTGGAGTTATAATAGTATTTTTACCCTCTACACTATCCAACGCTTACCCTACTGCTACACCTCCCTGGAGTTAGAATAGTACTTTTAACCCCTACACTATCCAGCACTGACCCTACTGCTACACCTCCCTGGAGTTAGAATAGTAATTTTAACCTCTACACTATCCAACACTTACCCTACTTCAACACCTCCTTGGAGTTAGAATAGTATTTTTAACCTCTACACTATGCAACACTTACCCTACTGCTACACCTCCCTGGAGTTAGAATAGTAATTTTAACCACTACACTATCCAACACTTAACTCTTACCCTACTTCAACACCTCCTTGGAGTTAGAATAGTATTTTTACCCTCTACACTATCCAACACGTACCCTTCAGCTGCACCTCCCTTGATTTAGAATAGTAATTTTAACCGCTACACTATCCATCACTTACCCTACTGCTAGATCTCCCTGGAGATAGAATAGTAACATTTACCTCTACACTATCCAATACTTACCCTACTAACACCTCTCTGGAGTTAGAATAGTAATTGTTACCTCTACACTATCCAATACTTACCCTACTGCTACACCTCCCCGGAGTTAGAATAGTAATTTTAACCTCTACACTATCCAACACTTACCCTTCAGCTGCACCTCCATGGAGTTAGAATAGTAATTTTAACCCCCACACTATCCATCACTTACCCTACTGCTACACCTCCCTGGAGTTAGAATAGTAATTTTAGCCTCTTCACTATCCAATACTTACCCTACTGCTACACCTCCCTGGAGGTAGAATAGTAATCTTTACCTCTACACTATCCAATACTTACCCTACTTCAACACTTCCCTGGAGTTAGAATAGTAATTTTAACCTCAACACTATCCAATACTTACCCTACTGCTGTACCTCCCTGTAGTTAGAATAATAATTTTAACCTCTAGACTATCCAACACTTACCCTACTTCAACACTTCCCTGCAGTTAGAATAGTAATTTTAACCTCTACACTATACAATACTTACACTATTGCTGCACCTCCCTGTAGTTAGAATAGTAATTTTAACCTCTACACTATCCAACACTTACCCTACTGCTACACATACCTGGAGTTAGAATAGTAATTTTAACCCCTACACTATCCAATACTTACCCCACTGCTGCACCTCCCTGGAGTTAGAATAGTAACTTTAACCTCTACACTATCCAACACTTACCCTACTGCTACACCTCCCTGGACTTATAATAGTATTTTTACCCTCTACACTATCCAACACTTACCCTACTGCTACACCTCCCTGGAGTTAGACTAGGCATTTTAACCCCTACACTATCCAGCACTTACCCTACTGCTACACCTCCCTGGAGTTAGAATAGTAATTTAAACCTCTACACTATCGAACACTTACCCTACTTCAACACCTCCTTGGAGTTAGAATAGTATTTTTAACCTCTACACTATGCAACACTTACCCTACTGCTGCACCTCCCTGGAGTTAGAATAGTAATTTTAACCTCTACACTATCCAACACTTACCCTACTGCTACACCTCTCTGGAGTTAGAATAGTTAGAGTAGTAATTTTAACCTCTACACTATCCAACACTTACCCCACTGCTGCACCTCCCTGGAGTTAGAATAGTAATTTTAACCTCTACACTATCCAACACTTACCCTACTACTACACCTCCCTGGAGTTCGAATAGTAATTTTAACATCTACACTATCCAATACTTACCCTACTGCTACACCTCCCTGGAGTTAGAATAGTAATTTTAACCCTTACGCTATCCAACACTTACCCTACTTCAACACCTCCTTGGTGTTAGAATAGTATTTTTAACCTCTACACTATCCAACACTTATCCTACTGCTGCACCTCCCTGGTGTTAGAATAGTAATTTTAACCTCTACACTATCCAACACTTATCCTACTTCTGCACCTCCCTGGAGTTAGAATAGTCATTTTAACACCTACACTATCCAACACTTACCCTACTGCTACACCTCCCTGGAGTTAGAATAGCAATTTTGTCCTCTATACTATCCAACACTTACCCTACTGCTACACCTCCCTGGAGTTAGAATAGTAATTTTAACCCCTACACTATCCAGCACTTACCCTACTGCTACACCTCCCTGGAGTTAGAATAGTAATTTTAACCCCTACACTATCCAACACTTACCCTACTTCAACACCTCCTTGGAGTTAGAATAGTATTTTTAACCTCTACACTATCCAACACTTATCCTACTGCTGCACCTCCCTGGTGTTAGAATAGTAATTTTAACCTCTACACTATCCAATACTTACCCTACTGCTGCACCTCCCTGGAGTTAGAATAGTAATTTTAACCTCTACACTATCCAACACTTACCCTACTGCTACACCTCCCTGGAGTTAGATTAGTAACTTTAACCTCTACACTATCCAACACTTACCCTACTTCAACACTTCCCTGGAGTTAGAATAGTAATTTTAACCTCTACCCTATACAATACTTACACTATTGCTGCACCTCCCTGTAGTTAGAATAGTAATTTTAACCTCTACACTATCCAACACTTATCCTACTGCTGCACCTCCCTGGTGTTAGAATAGTAATTTTAACCTCTACACTATCCAATACTTACCCTACTGCTGCACCTCCCTGGAGTTAGAATAGTAATTTTAACCTCTACACTATCCAACACTTACCCTACTGCTACACCTCCCTGGAGTTAGATTAGTAACTTTAACCTCTACACTATCCAACACTTACCCTACTTCAACACTTCCCTGGAGTTAGAATAGTAATTTTAACCTCTACCCTATACAATACTTACACTATTGCTGCACCTCCCTGTAGTTAGAATAGTAATTTTAACCTCTACACTATCCAACACTTACCCTACTGCTACACATACCTGGAGTTAGAATTGTAATTTTAACCCCTACACTATCCAATACTTACCCCACTGCTGCACCTCCCTGGAGTTAGAATAGTAATTTTAACCTCTACACTATCCAACACTTACCCTACTGCTACACCTCCCTGGAGTTATAATAGTATTTTTACCCTCTACACTATCCAACACTTACCCCACTGCTACACCTCCCTGGAGTTAGAATAGTAATTTTAACCCTTACACTATCCAGCACTTACCCTACTGCTACACCTCCCTGGAGTTAGAATAGTAATTTAAACCTCTACACTATCGAACACTTACCCTACTTCAACACCTCCTTGGAGTTAGAATAGTATTTTAACCTCTACACTATGCAACACTTACCCTACTGCTGCACCTCCCTGGAGTTAGAATAGTAATTTTAACCTCTACACTATCCAACACTTACCCTACTGCTACACCTCACTGGAGCTACAATAGTTAGAGTAGTAATTTTAACCTCTACACTATCCAACACTTACCCCACTGCTGCACCTCCCTGGAGTTAGAATAGTAATTTAACCTCTACACTATCCAACACTTACCCTACTACTACACCTCCCTGGAGTTCGAATAGTAATTTTAACCTCTACACTATACAATACTTACCCTACTGCTACACCTCCCTGGTGTTAGAATAGTAATTTTAACCTCTACACTATCCAACACTTATCCTACTGCTGCACCTCCCTGGAGTTAGAATAGTAATTTTAACACCTACACTATCCAACACTTACCCTACTGCTACACCTCCCTGGAGTTAGAATAGCAATTTTGTCCTCTATACTATCCAACACTTACCCTACTGCTACACCTCCCTGGAGTTAGAATAGTAATTTTAACCCCTACACTATCCAGCACTTACCCTACTGCTACACCTCCCTGGAGTTAGAATAGTAATTTTAACCCCTACACTATCCAACACTTACCCTACTTCAACACCTCCTTGGAGTTAGAATAGTATTTTTAACCTCTACACTATCCAATACTTACCCTACTGCTGCACCTCCCTGGAGTTAGAATAGAAATTTTAACCTCTACACTATCCAACACTTACCCTACTGCTACACCTCCCTGGAGTTAGATTAGTAACTTTAACCTCTACACTATCCAGCACTTACCCTACTGCTACCCCTCCCTGGAGTTAGAATAGTAATTTTAACCCCTACACTATCCAACACTTACCCTACTTCAACACCTCCTTGGAATTAGAATAGCATTTTTAACCTCTACACTACCCAACACTTACCCTACTGCTACACCTCCCTGGAGTTTGATTAGTAACTTTAACCTCTACACTATCCAATACTTACCCTACTGCTATACTTCCCTGGAGTTAGAATAGTAATTTCAGCCTCTACACTATCCAACACTTACCCTACTGCTGCACCTACCTGGAGTTAGAATAATATTTTTAACCTCTACACTTTCCATCACTTATCCTTGTTGAACACCTCCCTGGAGCTAGAATAGTGTTTTTAATAGTAATAGTGTTTAATAGTATGAAAAAGTGTTTCTTTTGTTTACCTTTATATTTGTTTGGTTGGCTCTTTCAGAATATGTTGTTTGTTGGTCTTCTTGTTGCAATGTTGATTTTCTAATATGTTGACCTGTTTACAATTTAAAAAAGTTAATGTTTGTTTTGTGTCCTTTATTTTTGGACTGCTAACTCTAAGAGGATTTAGAATTGGTTAATTGATCTCTTTGTTCACTTTACATTAGTTTTTACCTTTTTTAAAAAGTTTGATGATTTGTGGATGCTTTCTTAATTTGACGAAGATGGTCCTCTGATGTCTTTGAGGTTTTTTTTATGAAGATGGTTATTGTTTGAAGATATCTGTATTAGGAAATAGGAGTTAAAGTCATATTTAAATCTTTGTTTAAAAATGTGTATGTCCTGTTTTAAAAAATATTTTCGTTACTATATTTTTTTTTAGTTTTGTCATTCAAATGCTCTTTCACCATTTTTTTTCAACATAAGCACTTTGGAGTTAGAATAGTTATTAATAAATCTAAATTTAGTCAACAGGAATACTTTACTGAAGTTAGAATAGTACGTTTTCCCAATGCATTTTCTGCATTTTCTTTAATGCTTCATTCACGTTGAGTTACATTTCAAACTTTTACTGCCGCATTATCCACTTATTTCCTTAGTTTTTGGCCTCTCTGGATTTGAAAAATTATTTAATGAACCTGCATTACTCTTCACTTACCTTATTTTAATATGTCTTGAGCCTTGGACGAACTTTGTTGCTTTTCTTCGTGCTTTGATTTTTTTAAGCTGTTTGAAATTTAAAAAAGAAAATGTTAGTTTTGTGTGCTTTTTTTGGGGGAGATCACTGTTTGAGGATTTAAAAGAGGTTAATTAATCACTTTGTACATTTAGCTTTTTATTTTACCTTTAGATTAATTTGGTTGTTTTGTGGATGATTTCGCTTTTTTGGAGAGGATGGTTTTCAGATGGAGATTTGATTCTGTTTTCCAAGTTTCTTTTTCTTTCTATTTATCTGTTGTGGGATGTAGGAGTTAAACAAATGTTTAATATCTATTTTTTAAAACTTCTTGTTTTAGGAAAATAAAATTATCGTTAGAATTTGGATATTCTGAAATTTTAAAATGTCATTTAAAAATGCATTTTTTTCTTCAACTTTTTGGATACTATCGTTTTTATGCTGTTTTAAAATCTGTTTAGTAAACATTAAAATTGGTTTTGTGCAAACATTTATTTTATTAATGATTTACTGCTTCACAGTTTAGTTTGTTAACCTTTGAAAAAGAAGTTGCTATAAGTTGTTCCGGTTCTGTCTTCAATCTTTTTAGTAACGAATGATTTCTTCACAAAAAAAGATTTAGTAAGCTGAAAAATTGAAAATATTAAACTGTTTAGCTTACTAAATATTTTAACGTGTTTTAGTCTTTAAGTATTTTTTTTTTAAAATACAAACGTGTTACATATTGTGGATTCAAAAGATTCTTTTAAACATGATTGCATGTTAAGGTTCATAAAATCATTAAAAACATATTTTAATTTAATGAATGTACTTACAACTATTTTCGCTAAATCACTATATTTGTTTCCAAAATTGTTGAATCGATTTTCAAGTATGCTGATAACTGAAAAATGTAATTATATATTTTTTTTAAATAGTTCTAAATTATTTACAATTATGCTATTTATTTATTTGCTATGACTAATACTTACTTGATTTTTTCAGAGTTGATGTATTGTTTTTGTCGAGTTGTTGTGGCTTGGTAAACGTAGAAGTGTTAGGAAAATCCGTCTGCTTTCTCCGGTAGTTAATTAACTACTGGCTTCAAAATGGTGTCTTATTAGTATTTATACGTTTTTGTGGGTGTCGCCTTAAATCTTTTGAAAAGTACCCTTTTATATGTGTTTTTTTCTGATTCGTTTGACGTGTGAACTTATATTTTAAATTTAATATTTAAAAGTGAGAGTTGTATCAATTCAATAGTGTTTACTCCTCCATTTTGTTTTCAGTGGCGTGGTGTTTGGGTCATGAAAAGAGTAGTAGGATTTGATTTTACCTTCGTTATTAAAATGACGGCTATGTTTTTGTGTTAGTAACTGTTTTCCGGATTAGTTCCCAAAATGTGATTAATTTATGTTGCTTTAAAATGATTTTATCTTGAAAAATGATTTATTTTTAATTTTGTTACAAGTGTAATACTTGAGTATTTAATTTAATACTCGAGTATTAATGCTGTTTACATGCTCGTGTTTGTTAAAATGTGTGTTTAGTTTCTTACCTCATTTTAATACACTTCCCCACCCAAAACCCCTATTTTCCCTGCATCCCGTCCCAGGAGGTATTTTACAAAAAAAAATGTTTAAATATATATTTTTTTACGCGTTATAATGGTATGCGTTGTATTGATTTTCGTTGTAATGGTACTTTTCTATCTTTTAAATTACTTTGCGTTGTAATGGTATGCGTTGTATAAACTTTCGTTGTAATGGTATTTGCGTTGTAAAAAATGCGTTGTAATGTCAGCGTTGTAAAAGCATGTGTTGTAGTGTCATACATTCGTGTGAGAGTGTAGTGATAGGACTGGGAGTGGGGGAAGGTCATGCAGGGGGTAATGTTTTAGGGGCCCATTAGGATGTCGGGCGGATTGCCTCCGCCAGGCTGGTGGTAGCCACCGCCGGCCTGGTGGGGGCAATCCGCCCGACATCCACTCCCAAATGCCCCCCGCCATATTAGTATGGCGGGGGGACCACGGCGGACTGAAAGACAGTCCGCCGCTTTTCCGCCCCGGTCGAATTGTGTCCGGGGCGGAAAAGGATTAATATGGTGGCGGTGTCTAATAGACACCGCCAGCCATATTATGATGGGCCAAATCAGATGCCTTTCCGTGGCGGCGATCCCACCACGGACAGGCATGCGATCTTCTGAAGGAGGGTTGGGGGGTGCACACGGGGGGTACCTGTGGTACCCCCCAGCATTTGCATAAACAAAGCGGCAGGCACCGTGCGGTGCCTGACGCTTTGTTTATGCAAATGCACGCATACATTTTTAACATTGTGGCGGGCGATGCAGTGAGCACCGCCCATCACAATGTTAAAAATGGGGGATGCGCCCGCCACTGTGGCAGGCGCATCCTAATGCACACATCGGACCCTTAAGGCGGGCAGTCCCGTTTTCCGCAAGGGTGCCTAATGGGGGCCTTAGTGTTTAAGGTAGTGTTGTGGTGTTTGTGTAGTGTAGGGTAGTGTTTTAGGGTTCAGGGTAGTGTCAGGGCGGCCGTGCAGGGTAGTGTTAGAGTGGACAGGGCTGAGGGTGGGAGAAGGTCGTGCAGGGGATAGTGTGTTAGTATTTAGGGTAGTGTAGTGCTGTTTGAGTAGTGTAGGGTATTGATTTAGGGTTGTGGCGGGGGGTTCGTGCATTGTAACATAATAACATAACATGTGCATTCGTTCACCCAGAGGTCTCTTGGCGCTGAATAACAGATGTTTAATATTACCCAACTCAATGGTACTCATTTTATCGACCTCAGATGGATAAAAGGCTGAGTGGACACGCCAGGATTTGAGCCTGTGACCATGAGGTCGAACACAGGCCCCTGCAATAGACACATTAGTCTACTGAGCCACCAGACCCAGCTAGTGTTTGTGTGTACGGAAAGGAATGGAGATTAGGGTAGTGTTGTGGTGTTTGTGTAGTGCAGGGTAGTGTTTCAGGGTTTAGGGTAGTGTCAGGTGGGTTGTGCAGGGTAGTGTTAGAGTGTAGTGATAGGACTGGGGGTGGGGGAAGTTCATGCAGGGGGTAGTGTTTTAGGGTTTAGGGTAGTGTTGTGGTGTTTGTGTAGTGTAGGGTAGTGTTTTAGGGTTTAGGGTAGTGTCAGGTGGGACGTGCAGGGTAGTGTTAGAGTGTAGGGACAGGACTGGGGGTGGGTAAGGTCATGCAGGGGGTAGTGATTTAGTGTTTAGGGTAGTGTTGTGGTGTTTGAGTAGTGTAGGGTATTGATTTAGGGTTTATGGTAGTGTCGGTGGGTTCGTGCAGGGTAGTGTTTGCTTTTAAGGACATGTCTGGGGGAAGGGTTAGTATTGTGGTGGGGTAGTGTTTGAGCGCTTAGGGTAGGGTTGTTGAGTTTGTGTTGTGTAGGGATCTGTATTTGGATGTAGAATTTAACATAGTTTAGGGGTGTTTTTTAATACAAAAAATGCGTGGAAAAAGTATGCGGGGTAAAGGGATCCGTTGTAATGACATTTTTTGAAGCATTTCCAGGAACTTGCTATCTCTAATGGTATGTGTAGAAAAAAATTGCGCTGTAAAGGTACTTGCGAACTAATAACTTTGTGGTAAAAGTATGCGTTGTTTTGCATTGCGGTGTATCAACATATATTCCAGCAGAAGGCCTGTCCCCAATAGAATAGGCATTCCGATGTACAATGAGAAATTGTTCAGTGATGATGGGCTGCTGATCAAAGGTTTCTGACAGCGCAGCCAGCTGAGTCTCCACCTTTGGAATCCTTGGGCCTCATTTATGAAAAGTGATGCATCGCTGCGTGAAAACAGCGATGCGTCACTTTTCACTGCGCACTCCTTGCGACACCAATGATGCGTCATATTTAATGTATCACACATCATGTCGCAAGGAGCTACAGATACGTCAGTATTTCTGACGTATCTGTAAGCGCAAAAGTGACGCATTGCTGGAGTGTGTCACAAAAGTGACGCAACTCCAGCAATGCTCCCTTTCACATGGGGCAAGCCCCATGTGAAAGGGCATGCGTCAGTCTTACGCCTGCTGTGAGGCAGGCGCAAGATTTTGACGCATCGGCGTCCTAAAAGTGACGCAGTGAAATCTCATAGATTTCACTGCGTCACTTCTACGACCCTTCCTTGCGTCAATACGCCCCCCTTGCATACATTATACATGGCGCAGGTATAATGTGGCGCAGGGGTTTACAAAGTGACGCATCGACCTAGATGCGTCACTTTGTAAATATGGTGCAACAAGGCACATTATTTACGCTGCTGGTGTGTCACAAAAAGTGACGCACCGGCGGCGTAAAAGTGACGCACGGCCTCATAAATGAGGCCCCTTGGGCCTTATTTATGAGCCCGTGCGTGAGTTTTACGCTTCGGATGCGTCACTTTTTGTGACGCAACGGCAGCGTAAAACATGCCTCCTGATGCGCACTATTTACAAAGTGACGCATCTAAGCAGATGCGTCACTTTGTAAACCCCTGTGCTACATTATACCTGCGTCAGGTATAATGTATGCAGAGGGGGCGTTCACCCGCAAAAAGCCTCGTAATAGTGACGCAGTAAAATCTATGAGATTTCACTGCGTCACCTTTCGGACGCTGTTGCGTCAAAATCTTGCGCCTGCCTCACAGCAGGCGTAAGACTGACGCAAGCCCTTTCACATGGGGCTTTCCCCATTGGAAAGGAAGCATTGCTGGAGTTGCGTCACTTTGTAAACCCCTGTGCTACATTATACCTGCGTCAGGTATAATGTATGCAGAGGGGGCGTTTGATGAAGCAAAGCTTCGCATATTTTGCGGCTTGCCGAAATCAAGAACCTCGTTTATGTGTAATAAGGTAACAAAAATGTATGTTTTACTAACATTTATTTTGTTTAAGCAAAGTTCCCGAAGCTTGCCTATGTGTATTTCTAATGAATTAATCCGTGTCCCTAAAAATGGCCGCCGCTTGTATTTTAGTTACTGCGCATGCGTCAGCCACACTCACGTGTCCTGACGCGTCTGCAGAAGTGGAGGGAAAGTTATGCGCATGCGTAATTCATAGCTGTGCTTATCATGTGGTACTGCTCGTGCCACTGCTCTTGTGTCCGTATCAATGTAGCTAACATTTAGATGCAATAAGTTTATTTCTTGATGATGAGTTAAAAGTACAAACCCTGTGATGTGTTTTCATAATGACATTATTATGTATTAATTTGTTTTCGCTTACTTTTCATGTACCGCGGGAAATGGGGGTCTGAGTGAGAGGAGAGCCATATTGGAGGTCCCTTCTGCGCCTGTGCGACATTCGGCAGCACGAGGGACCTTGGCTGATGGAACATAGCCAGTTGGCAGTGATGGGCGAGATGCTCCTGAGAAAGTCACCTCTGCCCTGCGAGAACAGCGAATGTGGCTCCTTATATGATACATTGTAATATTGCGCTACTGTTTGCCGTGTAACTTCTCATGGGAACCCCAAACCTGCTAGGCGGTACCCAAATATGTTAATGAAGGCTTCAAATCGTGTATTGTGATTGGTGTGTTACCCAAACCCTACCTTAGGACCAATCGAAATTGAGGGATTCTGACACTTTGCAACATTGGGGGGTGGTACACTGTCCCCAAACTGTATATCTACCCTGGGTTCACCTAGTGAACCGTCCGACTTGTCTGGTTTAGCTGACCTGTCACTGACCCAACGCACTCAATAGGTGACTGAAGATACAGAGCGCTGCGGAGCACTCTGTCCGAATTTGACCATAGACTAAGGTTCTACTGAACCTTAAAGTGCTGGCAAGGCACTTAGCTGGGAGTTCGCTGACCCAATCGGGGTCTTGATCGATAGCTGCAGAGCGGGTGGAGCGCAGGCGTTGCTTCCGAACTGTGGGTTCCGGTCCTGTCCTGAAGAGGGTCCTGTCCTGAGGGTTTGCTGTCCTGTCCTGAGGGTCCTGTCCTGATTCCTATTCCGAGGGTATCCTGTCCTGTCCTGGGTGTCCATTCTGCACCTGCTGTCCTTTGAGGGGTATCCTTCCTTGAGGGTTTCCTGTCCTTAACTGACCCGTGGCCAGGGTTTGGTTTCCACACTTTTCTAGGTAAATATTGCTCTGAACCTCTTGAAATTCTTGCACCTTCTGAATTTCTAACTTTTGCTTTAATAAAGTTCAACATTGCATATGTTATATTTTCCATGCCTTTCCGCAACTATTGAAAGTCATTTATATTTTTCCATAAAGTTTATTCCTATGTCTTCTCATTTGTTAGAAATTATATTTTGCATAGCAGTGTGTCATTTCCTGATATGGTCTAGAACTTTGTTGCCTAGGTTGTTCAAAGGCCCCTTCACCTTAAGTGAAGCGTGTTATTCATTATAAACTCTCCTATAGTCACTCACACTTAGGTATCCCTGTTTAGATAATACTGACTTGCATAGTATCTTTTCTCGTTACATTTTATTTAGTACCTTGATGATTACTCTGTCATTATTTCTTTCTGCCTATGTAATTTACGTTATCTTGGTTATTGATTGCCTTGTTTTATTGTACCTCATGCAAGAAAATATTGAATTTAGATAAACATTTTAAAACTTCCAGTTGTCCGTGGTCATTTAAACAGTATTTGAATGTTATTGTTTGGGGTTTGTATTTTGCTGCCTTTCCTTTACAGCTAGCTCCCTGATTCATTGTGGTCATTAGGCACCCGCATCGGTGGATGGTAAGTCGGGTGCACCGAAATTTGGTAGCAGGGAACACACACACACCAACTTGATAGAGCTCGTGAAGTCACCTGATCGATGTATATGGTGATTTGAAAAGTATATGGGCCCTGAAGCCGGAAACGGCGAAAACTGTTGGTCGGGTGGCCTCGCGCGCTCTATCAGTTTTCTGGTAGCTAGAGGATGGTTAGGGACTAGTTGAGAGTAAGGCAGGGATTAGTTGGACTAGTTAAGTCGGAAGCTGCTATTATATTAATGCTGCTATAAGAGCGGCTGTTCTGAGGGAACTGATCACTCTCTTGTGAATACGCTGCTGAAACTCATGAATTTTTGTATTGTTATTATTTTTGTTCTTATATTGTTATATGTACTAATTCATGCATTTGTAAATCGAATTGTTAAGTGTTGTCCGAACTCCCCGGGGAATTGAAAGGGCAAGTGGTGAATAGAATCCATTGTCCTGAGGTCACAGGTTCGAGGAAAGTTAGGTGCAGGTTAGGATAACCGGGAAGCACTAACTAGGGTTTTCTGAATACATGTGTGAATAAATGACAGTAACGGGGTTCATTGGCAAAATTCCCATAGTGGCGTAACCTAGTAAGGGTCACATCGGAAGAGTAGCAGGTTCCTCGGAGCTAGCGTGAAAGCAGAGGGGTCCGCTGAGAAACCTTAAACTCGGAATATATCCCGGAAAGAAGTGGATGAGTTTAGGGGAATAACAGGTTCACCGATGCTAGAGTGAAGGGTAGGCAGAAGAGATCTGCCCGCAGCGCGTGAAAAGTAAATGGAAGTAGTTTACTTGCAGTAAAAGAATTCTTTCTCTGTCTAGACACTTGAGCACTGTGGCGAATGTGTATTTGTTGTAAAATAACCAAGCACTGAGCACTTTAAAAGAAAGAAAGTTTCCGTTACCTTGTGAAGGGAGGGAGTCAGTCGCGAAGCGTCTCTGACGTCACTCTGTGCCGCGCTGGGATTGGTAGAAGCAGCGGGCGGGTAGCGGAGCTGAAATTGTAAAGGAGGGGTGAGCGCCGGAGCGTGGGAACTGTCTCACGAAGGGGCCGCGCACCCATTGGCGGAGCTTATTTTGTGTCGCGCACCCATTGGTTGCACGAATTTTCTGAAGCGCGTTCTGATTGGAGGTAGTTTGTAAACAAAGTTAGCGCAGAAGTCGTATGTGGCACTCGCGGACTACAGAGACTCGACCTGATCCAAGGCATCTAGGGTTTGAAAGGGATCAGTGGAAGGCTAATAGATACGATATTATGTACGGAACCAAGAGAAAAATGTCCCTTGTAAGTAAGGTGAAAAATTATTTTAAAACGGACAAACCGATTAAATCTAGAGAAGGTGTTCTTGTCCCAGCACCCAATACTCCCGCCTCATTCATGATGTTTGACCGAGGGTACAATACCTGTGTGTGGCTGGAGAATTGGGTGAAGTACACAAAAGATGACGGAGTATTGGCTTTTCCGTTAGATGGTACTTTCAATGGTAGGATCTTATTTAATTTAAGAACCCGAATGAATGAACTGCATCCCAGACCGAGACTAACGCAGTATGAGGCATTAGAGGAATGGGAGATTGAGGCTTTTGAAAGAGAAAGACCCCGAATGGACAAGGGTTTGACCAAGTGGTACCCCAGGCAGAAACAGGAATCCAGGGATAAAAGGATGAAACAGTGGAGGCAGAGCATGATTGTTGAGGGTCTGTTTCCCATGATGCCTGCATGTCATAACATTGGAGCGGGTGAGAAAAGTACTGAAAAATGTAAGCATTGGGGGGCCCTGGGGGATTCAGATGATGAACTAATAGATGACATCTGTACCAGAAGTCCGCCACCTTACAATGAGGGAACCCGACCTTCCAGTGTAGGAGATGTTCCCCGACGCCACTTCCTAAAAGAAGAAGACAGGTCCCTGGGACTGGGAGGGGGTGGTCAAGTATTGCCCTATCCTGAAAAACCCGAACTGACGGAAACAAGGGATATATATCCCAAAGTGCCCGCAAGTCAGGAAGAAAAATATTCATGTACGAAAACCTTTTTTCCCAGACCCTTGTATGAAAGCGAAGAGAAACCCTCGAATTCAGGACTGCCTTTTGTTCAACCTCCATATGGGGAAGAGCGCAGGTCCTTTAATACTGGAACTTTATTCCCGAAACCAAATTATGGGGGAGGACCAAGTGAAACGCATCCTACTGCCCCGAGTTTTACTCCTCCATTGACCCCCCAGATATTACATGACACAACTCTAAGAAGGGTACTAGTGGAAAAGGAGCAAGAGGCTCTAGCTAGACAAAGAACAGAAATAATTCAGAAAATTTCTCAGTTAAATACCAGTCCTGAGGCATTGACTATTCCAGTAACTATTGGACCGGTGGTCCCGTTATATGGAAATGGTCAGGGAAATCCGATTACTCCAGTTATGACCCCAGTCATGGCAACCCCGAGACAGGAACCGATCATTATAGATGATCAGTCCAGTGAGTGCGAGTCTGAAGTTGCGTTTTTGGAATTGCCAAACAAACAGACTGGAAAAGGAACACAGCAGAGGTATAACCCTTTTAATACAAAAGAAATTAAATTAGAGACAGCAACAGGTACTAGGAATGTCTCTCTGGTAACTCCGGATGAAATTGAGAGTTGGAGTCGTGAATTAGAGAAGCAGACTCCGCAAACAAAGCCTTTAGATCTCTACAAGCTGAGGGTCGAAATAGAAGAATTAATGGCAGGAAATGTGGGGTTGGATCGATTGAATACCTACTCTGAAGAAGAATTGTCGTTCATATGTAAAAGCTTTACAAGGAACACCAGAGTGCTCCATGAAAAACTGACCGAAACAGCAGTTAGTATGGGGGTAGATATCTCAAAATCCAAGCCCTTACAGAAACCGTACAGAGCAGACTTCTCAGACAAAGATATAGAACACCTGAATGTGGCAGGGAAGAAGTTGCAGATTAAAGAATTAATGGGGGTACTGCAGAAATGGGGAGATGTGGAAAAATGGAGAAGCAGGTGGGCGAAAAAGAGGGAAGAGGTTCGCTCCCGACAAGTGACTCCCGAGTTTGCTTTAAGAGAGGTAGAAAAACCTGAGCAGTTATGCCCCATGCGCGAAGTTCCAGGGGGAAAATATGTGCATGTCCCCTGGTCTAGGCAGGATATTGTGTCCTTCACGAACGATTTTCCAAAATTACGAGAGAAACCAGTTGACTGGTACAGGCAGGTGGAGAGGTTCGTGAAGGTACAGAAATGTCTGTGGAAAGACCTGGATGGGTTTTTCGACATTGTGGTTCCGGTAGATTTATGGACCCAGTGTAAAATAGCCATAGATTGGCCCAGTGAAGAGTATCCCAGAAACAAGGAAACTGGAGAGCCATCAAAGGATGTCATGCGAAAGTATGAGCAGGTAATTCAGCATTTGAAAGAAAAGGTGCCCGCGAAGGAAACTGATTGGACAAAAATAGATAGAACAACACAGGAAAGGGACGAGACAGTGCACTCCTTCTATGAGAGGTTATTGCAGGTATTTAAAACATACAGTGGTATTGACAACATCGACCTGAAGGATATGACGCACTTTATTTACAGGTTTGTAAATGGTTTAAGACCTGAAATTTGTCAGTGGATAAAAGATAATAAAATCTGTTGGCATACTAAGAAAATGGATGAGGTCCTGCGGTACGCTAAGTACTGCGAGGACGAGATGGCAGAAAAGAAAAAGGCCCTTAAGGAGAAGGTTATGTGGGCTCAGGTGAAGCTCGCAGAACAACAGGAAAAACAATTGAGTAACATGGTTAAAAATGCTGAGAACAAAGGTCCTGGGGGAGGGGGTGGAGGAAAGCCCCGGCCCAAATTTAGCAGGGAAGAGGCTATGAAAAAATTTCCCTGCCATCAGTGCGGCGAAATTGGACACTGGCGAAACGAGTGTCCCCAATTAGTCGATGTTAATGAGAAAACTCCTGATTTAACTCCACAGACGCAGAAAGAAAGACCAAGAAAGACTCAACCCCAGGTAAAAACAGTTCAGGTGCCTCGAGCACCCAAGCAGGTATACAGGGGAAGACAGGCAGAAAATGAAGAGATAGAGGTTTGGGAAAGCGGGGAGAACAGAAATACAGCAACTTCGCAGTATCTGCTGAATGATACCTTCCTTTGTAATGATCAGGACTGACGGGGCCTGAGAGGGGAGGACGAGGAGTGCGTACTTGGCGCTTCCTTGCCGGTAGACCAGTCTGGACCATATATTGAAGGAAAGGTTGACGGAAATGATGTCACCTTTCTGTTGGACACTGGCGCTACCCGTTCTACTGTAAGAACAGTGGACGTTCCAAACCTACCCCTCTCGGGAGAAAATATCCAAGTAGTGGGTGTATCTAATCAATTGATTAGTACTCCTGTTACCGAACCAATGGAGATTTCAATTGGAAATTTTAAACAGATGCATAGATTTGTCGTCTGGGACACCAGTCCAGTGAATCTACTGGGTCGTGATTTGCTGTGCAAAATGAACTGTACCATCTTTTGCACACCAAAGGGTGTTGAAATACAGACCCCAGATGAAGACGGCATTTATAAATTATTGTTGCTTAGACCTGACTCAGAAATTAAAAGATTGACCCTGCAGGACTTGCCCCAAGAACTCCAGGAAGCCGTAAAGCCAGAAGTGTGGGATTTCACTGGAAAAGATGTGGGTTTGATGAAAGATGTGGACCCCATACAGATAGCCATCAAGGACAATGCAGTATATCCTAACACTAGGCCCTACCGAATGAATGCTGAAGTGAAAGCAGGTGTCACTCTGGAAATACAAAAATTATTGGAAGGAAACATCATACAGGAAGTGATGAGCAGCCCATGCAACTCACCGATTATGGGCATCAAAAAGCCTAGTGGCAAGTATAGGGTAGTGCAGGACCTGAGAAAGGTTAACAAAATTGTAGTTCCTTGCTGCCCTATTGTCCCAAACCCTGCAGTGATATTATACCAGATTCCTTGGGATGCTGAATGGTTCACTGTGATTGATTTGTGTCATGCATTCTTTTCGATACCCCTGCACCCCGACAGCAAATTTCTTTTCTCATTTGCTTTTGAGGGTCACGTGTATTGTTGGAACAGGGTCCCTCAGGGGTATACAGAGAGCCCCTCTATCTTTAATCAGATCTTGAAAAAATGTCTAGAGACTTTGATCTTACCTGGGAACTCTGTGTTAGTGCAGTACATAGACGACCTTCTAGTGGCGTCTAAAAGTCACCGGGACTGTGTGGTTGACACCATTGCCCTCCTAAATCATCTGTGTGAGAAAGGGCATAAAGTAGCCCTGACAAACTACAGTTCTGTGCGAAATCTGTAAAATATCTGGGACACCAAATAGAAAAGGGTGTCAGAAAAGTCACATCAGAAAGAGTGAGAATAATTCAAAAAATGCAGTTGCCCCGTACTCAAAAAGATGTCAGAATGTTCCTGGGTGTATTAGGGTACTGCAGGCAGTGGATTCTGGGATTTGCAGCCTTAGCCAGGCCCTTGATAAAAATGACCACGAGAGGGATGCCAGATGTTGTACAGTGGGACGATGAAAGTCTAATGGCTTTCACAAGATTGAAGAACTGTCTGTGTACCGCCCCTGCGTTGGGAATGCCAGATTATTCCAAAGAGTTTGCTCTTTTCTGTGACACTCGCGATAATTGCGCATTGTCTGTCCTGACTCAAGAACATGGCACGACCAGAAGGCCTGTGGCTTATTTCTCTGCCACACTGGACCCAGTAGCTGCTGGGTTACCAGGCTGTCTGAAAGCAGTAGCTGCTACTTGTGCAAGTTTGGAACAGAGTGAGTCCATTGTCATGGGACATCCTGTGACCGTGTATGTTTCACATGGAGTGGTAATTCTATTGACCAGAACTAAAACACAGTATCTCACCCCTAGTCGGCTGACTAAATACGAGAGGATTCTTGTGGGTGCAGCAAATGTAAGCATTGTTAGGTGCGGTATTCTGAACCCTGCCACCTTACTCCCCGACCCCTTGGAAATGGAAGGTGGGGATGATGATGAACATGATTGTATTGACCTAACAGAGTTCAGTACCAAGCCACGCCCAGACATAAAAGAAGTACCATTGCCTGAGCATGATAAAGAACTATTTGTGGATGGTTCCTGTCTAAGACATGAATTAGGAGGCTTGAGTGCTGCTTATGCAGTAGTGTCTTTCACAAAAATTGAACAAGCAGGTTACCTATATAACATCAAGTCTGCACAAGTAGCCGAATTGATAGCCATGATAAAGGCTTGCAAAATTGGGAAGGACTTACGCATAACAGTGTATACTGACAGTCAGTACTGTTATGGCGTTGTGCATGACTTTGGCCAATTATGGCTACAGAGGGAATTCATGACTTCCTCAGGTACTCCCATTCGGAATGCAAAGGTTGTTCATGACCTTTTAGAGGCCATCCAGTTGCCCAAAGAACTGGCAGTGGTAAAATGTACTGCTCATCAAAGGAGCATGGACAGAGTATCACTGGGGAACGATTATGCTGATCGAGTGGCTCAATGGTGTGCCAAAGATCGGTATATTGTAAATCCAAAACGAGGGGGGCCAGGAACCAGCTGCCAGCTTCAGGTGTTTGAGGAAGTGCCTACATGGGATGAGGTGAGAGAGTGGCAGGAGTCGGCTCCTTGGCAAGAAAGAGAGAAATGGAAGGAGGATGGGTGTAGACCGAGACGTGTGGATGGTGTGATTTTGGGCCCAACTGGTATGCCTGTGTTACCCCGACACTTGCTTGGCACAATGGCAAGATTAATACATGAAGGATCACACATTGGTAGGGATGCCATGATTCTGGTATTTCAACAGACTTGGTACAGTAAAAAGTTCAGGAAGGTAGCAGAGTCCCTCTGCCAGAGGTGCCTGTCATGTCAACAGATGAACCCAGGCAAGAGGACAATGGTTGAACTGAGCAAGATTGGGAGATCAGGGGGTCCCTTTATAAGGATACAGGTTGATTTTATCACCATGCCCCGTTGTGAAGGGAAACGATATGTCCTTGTCATTGTTTGCGTATTTTCAAAATGGGTAGAAGCTTACCCTACTCCTCAAAGTGACGCACTGACAGTAGCGAAGTGTTTACTAAAAGAACTGATACCTAGGTTCGGAATACCATGCATTATTGAATCAGATAAGGGTGGACATTTCCAGAATGACATACTGGCTGAACTCTGTAAGGCCTTCGGAATAAGGCAGAAACTCCATTGTGCATACCACCCAGAGGCTTCTGGAATAGTGGAACAAGTAAATGGAACTATCAAAAACAGACTAGCAAAGCTGACAGATGCTACTGGCATGACCTGGGTGAAGGCCCTGCCCCTGGTCCTGATGGGACTAAGAAGTGTTCCAGACCGCAAGACAGGCCTAAGTCCCCATGAAATCATTATGGGAAGAGTGATGAGACAAGCATGGGTGCCAGGAAGCAAACTGTTGAGTATTACTGATGATTTGGTGCTTGAATACTGCAGAAGATTGGGTGACCAAGTGCGTTCTATCTCTCGCCAGATTGGAGACGACGGCATCCTCAATCCAACGACTCCTCTCCACAGCTTGGTTCCAGGAGATTGGGTCAAAATAAAGAAGCACACTCGATCAAGCTGTCTGGCACCAAGGTGGGGAAAGAAACGCCAAGTAATCCTGGTGACAACCACTGCAGTAAAGGTCGCAGGTGTTCCTCAGTGGATCCACGCTGGACACACCCAGAAGGTATTGCCAGACAAAGGATTTGAAGAAGAAGGGCAACCGGCAGAGGACCCTGAAGGAGCCAGACCAGAAGCAACTGACAACGAGCAGCCCAGCACCAGTCAGGTTGCAGGAACAGCAGACGTTGGCCCAGGAGTAGTTGACTACGAACTGCCAAGAATCCAGCCTGCTGAAGAGGTCCAGGAAACTGAGCCAGGAGTAGCTGAAGACGAGCTGCCAAGCATATGGCCAGAAGAATGGATACCGATGATTGATCTGACTGAAGATCCTATCAGAACAAGAGAACGACTTAGTGAAGGTAGAGAGTGGACTAGTCAGGAAAAGCAAGGCACAGGCGAAGAACCTCAGCCGCTTGAGATTCACATCAAAACTGAGGAAGGAGAAGGTCAGACAGGGACAGAGCAGGTATTCGATACACCACCGCGAACACCTGATGCAGATAAGGGAGAGACTAGAAAAAGAGTGATAGTTCGAGCAGAAGAAAATCAAGAGATCGAAGTGCTTGAACAGGATCAGAGAGGGTTAGAAGAACGGGTTCAGGAAACAGAAACAGAAATAAAGACAATCGAAAGCCAAAAACAAAATATTCCTGAACAAGGCCAGATTAGCAACCAGGCAGAAGAATTTGATGCTAGCCCTGGAACTAGCCAGATAAGGGAAGTAGGAGAAGAAAGTGGAGAAGAATTACCACAAGATAGAGAAAACAAGAAAATAAGAAAAGAAAGTGAAGTCCAAGTACCGACTAAGAGACTAAAGAAAAGAAACAACCTTGAGCCTAGGTTTGTAAAAAGATTGAGACTTAGGATAAAGACAGTGGAAGAAAAACGTGCAGAGGCAAGAAGAAGTGCTCGGATAGCAGAGCAAGAAGAAGACTCTTCCAAAAGAAGGAGTGAGCGAATAAAAAGACAAAACAAAAAGTACAAGTCTCCTGAATGGACACTGGTTTTGGAAGAACTTGAAGATCTTGATATAACTGACGTGAGCGACGGAGAACCTGTCCCAGAGTACTCAGCTGAAGAGGAAGACGAACCACCGTGAATTTGCACAAAGTAAGCTAGTTGTGTAAAAAGCTAAAAAGAGGGGTGAGAACACTCCTTCTGAGCTAAAATGTCTGATTCAACAGTGAATGGTAGACCTAGTTGCAGCCGTTTTAAGACGTGTTGCAAGGTGTGTATATGTAGTGTAGTAGTACTGATAGTTATCTGGATAGGATTAACAATTTTCATTCCCTTTGCTGTAAGTAAAGATACTAACATTGTCCCTGCTGAAACTGTAAATACTGACAGTGAGGAGTTGACCACACAGAGTGTAGAAAGACATGAAAGAGCTTTGAGACAAACAAAACAGAACTTAGAAGCATCAGATGAGGGAGGACTACATTATCATGGAGTTAAGAACAAGACACACTTAAACGTTTTCGCAAACTTATTAATACACTATGTAGAGACTATGGAAATTGAAGATTGCTATGTCTGCATGAAGCTACCTACTTCGGTGGCTGAAGGCGTGACATACCATCATCTGCCATTGACATATGGAATTTCCTGTAGCATTTTAGCTAGTTTATTTTACAAAAGGGGACCGTTACAGTATTATTACTCTAACAATGACGTGATCTTTTCTGAACTTCCTATACGTGGGAACTTGAATCCTGTACATACCAAAACTGACACCATAAGATATATGGGAGACTACTTTCTGACTATAGGGAACATTGACATAGCAGACGCACACAGAGATAACTTGACTTGTTCTTTGCGTGAGCAGGAAAAGATGTTCCTGAACATGGCAGAGAAAAGGAGAATTAAAATTCAGAAGAAGGCTAATGACGAAAGTCAGAAAAAGCCAAAGTGGGCAGAAAACATGGAAGGCACATCATCTGGTGGAGCGGGTCCTGCTCTGTTGCTGGATTTTGAAAAGAAAGGCAAGCTATGTCTTCACCGCGAGAAGACTAGCTATTATAATAATGTTTTCATTGGTTCCAGTGAATGCGAACATAATTACAAGGTAATTGGAGGTTGGGGTTTCAAAAATGGGTCAGAGCCTGTGTTTCCTGGAATTTATTATATTTGTGGGGACAAGGCTTATTTCAAATTGCCGGATCACTGGTATGGAAGCTGCTACTTTGGCATTGTTTTCCCGAAAATATACCATGTGAATGGAAAAGCTGGAAGCAATGAAGATACTAATGGCTTAGTGCGTAGTAAAAGAGAGAGTATAGGTGAAATTATGGGTAGTATTTTCAGTGCACTGATACCTGGAGTGGGAGTGGTTCTGAACACTCACAGAATTTGCAAATTGTCTACTATAGTAGATGTGCTGTCTACTGAAACAGCTCATGGATTTCTGCTGGTCAATACCGAAATGGTTGCGATCAGATCAATGGTTTTACAAAATCGACTTGCTCTTGACACCTTATTAGCGAAAGAGGGCGGAGTCTGCCGGATGTTGAAGGCGCAACATTGTTGCACTTATATTCCGGATAAAAGTGTACAGATCAAAAGATATGTGAAAAACATTACTAATTTGGCAAAGGAACTCAAACCACTCGAGGTTGATAGTGCCTGGAAGAGACTGGTAGATGGTCTCTCAAATGTAGGTCATTGGCTTGCTAGCATAGGTAAAAGCTTATTATTCAAAATTCTGATGCCAATTGGTATTATAGGTCTTATTATACTTTCCATTGTCTTATGCTGTAAATACCGCAAGCGCACCAAAAAGCACGAGGTAAATGCAAGAGGAGTGAAACGAAGTGTGGATGAGATTGAATTAGAGGAAGTGAATGATCAGATATACAAAAAGGTGAAGACTTCTCATCCGGCTAAAACTGAAAGAGAAAAATTAGAACGGTTGCTGGAAGAAATAGAACTTTATAAAGTGTGAAAGAAAGTTGGCATCTGGTTCCATTATAATTTGTGATGATAGTAGATATCATCAAAGAGGGGATTGATGAAGCAAAGCTTCGCATATTTTGCGGCTTGCCGAAATCAAGAACCTCGTTTATGTGTAATAAGGTAACAAAAATGTATGTTTTACTAACATTTATTTTGTTTAAGCAAAGTTCCCGAAGCTTGCCTATGTGTATTTCTAATGAATTAATCCGTGTCCCTAAAAATGGCCGCCGCTTGTATTTTAGTTACTGCGCATGCGTCAGCCACACTCACGTGTCCTGACGCGTCTGCAGAAGTGGAGGGAAAGTTATGCGCATGCGTAATTCATAGCTGTGCTTATCATGTGGTACTGCTCGTGCCACTGCTCTTGTGTCCGTATCAATGTAGCTAACATTTAGATGCAATAAGTTTATTTCTTGATGATGAGTTAAAAGTACAAACCCTGTGATGTGTTTTCATAATGACATTATTATGTATTAATTTGTTTTCGCTTACTTTTCATGTACCGCGGGAAATGGGGGTCTGAGTGAGAGGAGAGCCATATTGGAGGTCCCTTCTGCGCCTGTGCGACATTCGGCAGCACGAGGGACCTTGGCTGATGGAACATAGCCAGTTGGCAGTGATGGGCGAGATGCTCCTGAGAAAGTCACCTCTGCCCTGCGAGAACAGCGAATGTGGCTCCTTATATGATACATTGTAATATTGCGCTACTGTTTGCCGTGTAACTTCTCATGGGAACCCCAAACCTGCTAGGCGGTACCCAAATATGTTAATGAAGGCTTCAAATCGTGTATTGTGATTGGTGTGTTACCCAAACCCTACCTTAGGACCAATCGAAATTGAGGGATTCTGACACTTTGCAACATTGGGGGGTGGTACACTGTCCCCAAACTGTATATCTACCCTGGGTTCACCTAGTGAACCGTCCGACTTGTCTGGTTTAGCTGACCTGTCACTGACCCAACGCACTCAATAGGTGACTGAAGATACAGAGCGCTGCGGAGCACTCTGTCCGAATTTGACCATAGACTAAGGTTCTACTGAACCTTAAAGTGCTGGCAAGGCACTTAGCTGGGAGTTCGCTGACCCAATCGGGGTCTTGATCGATAGCTGCAGAGCGGGTGGAGCGAAGGCGTTGCTTCCGAACTGTGGGTTCCGGTCCTGTCCTGAAGAGGGTCCTGTCCTGAGGGTTTGCTGTCCTGTCCTGAGGGTCCTGTCCTGATTCCTATTCCGAGGGTATCCTGTCCTGTCCTGGGTGTCCATTCTGCACCTGCTGTCCTTTGAGGGGTATCCTTCCTTGAGGGTTTCCTGTCCTTAACTGACCCGTGGCCAGGGTTTGGTTTCCACACTTTTCTAGGTAAATATTGCTCTGAACCTCTTGAAATTCTTGCACCTTCTGAATTTCTAACTTTTGCTTTAATAAAGTTCAACATTGCATATGTTATATTTTCCATGCCTTTCCGCAACTATTGAAAGTCATTTATATTTTTCCATAAAGTTTATTCCTATGTCTTCTCATTTGTTAGAAATTATATTTTGCATAGCAGTGTGTCATTTCCTGATATGGTCTAGAACTTTGTTGCCTAGGTTGTTCAAAGGCCCCTTCACCTTAAGTGAAGCGTGTTATTCATTATAAACTCTCCTATAGTCACTCACACTTAGGTATCCCTGTTTAGATAATACTGACTTGCATAGTATCTTTTCTCGTTACATTTTATTTAGTACCTTGATGATTACTCTGTCATTATTTCTTTCTGCCTATGTAATTTACGTTATCTTGGTTATTGATTGCCTTGTTTTATTGTACCTCATGCAAGAAAATATTGAATTTAGATAAACATTTTAAAACTTCCAGTTGTCCGTGGTCATTTAAACAGTATTTGAATGTTATTGTTTGGGGTTTGTATTTTGCTGCCTTTCCTTTACAGCTAGCTCCCTGATTCATTGTGGTCATTAGGCACCCGCATCGGTGGATGGTAAGTCGGGTGCACCGAAATTTGGTAGCAGGGAACACACACACACCAACTTGATAGAGCTCGTGAAGTCACCTGATCGATGTATATGGTGATTTGAAAAGTATATGGGCCCTGAAGCCGGAAACGGCGAAAACTGTTGGTCGGGTGGCCTCGCGCGCTCTATCACGTTCACCCGCAAAAAGCCTCGTAATAGTGACGCAGTGAAATCTATGAGATTTCACTGCGTCACTTTTCGGACGCTGTTGCGTCAAAATCTTGCGCCTGCCTCACAGCAGGCGTAAGACTGACGCAAGCCCTTTCACATGGGGCTTTCCCCATGTGAAAGGAAGCATTGCTGGAGTTGCGTCACTTTTGTGGCACACTCCAGCAATTCGTCACTTTTGCGCCTACAGATACGTCAGAAATACTGAAGTATCCTTAACTCCTTGCGACATGATGCGTCATATTATAAATATGACGCATCAATCATGTCGCAGGGAGAGCGCAGTGAAAAGTGACGCATCGCTGTTTTCACGCAGCGATGCGTCACTTTTCATAAATGAGGCCCCTTGCACTTAGTCCCCCTTTAAATGAGGCAGCAAACGGGTGACACTTTCTCGCTAAGAGTATAATGTCACCCACACTTAGTAGTAGCATGGCATAGCCCACAGTCTAGGTTGGAAACCTGTTGCTGGGCGGGGCAGCAGAGACAAAATAAAGTAAACAGTGGTTCTCAACCTTATCCAGCCTGCACCTCCCTGGCTAGCAACCATTTAAATTAATGGCATGATCAGATCATGATCAATTGACAGAGTCTGTCCAGGCTCTCTGCCACGTGGGACCCAAGGCTGACTACAGGATGTACAGTTCTCCAATTAGGCTCCTCTTTTACTGCAGTTTAGACTGACTCTGTTTTTGGCATATATTTAGAAGCTTTTGTTTGATACTATGGATTGAGCTGGGGGTGCTTTTTTTACATTAATTAGGCAGGTGTGGTTTTTTGTTTCAGTCTTCAAATATCTGAAGTTTATTTGGTTTGCAAATGAGTTTCTGTGCTAGCAGGATATTTCCATGCCGTAATATATTGAAATTCGTATTCCTCCAGTTGTACATTAGCGCCATCTTGTGGCCCTTGCAAAATGAGCTCAGTTTTTTTGCATCCATCCCAGCAAAGCAAGAAATTGGAATCACATGGGTTTATTGCACTTTAGAACACCCTATTCTTTTGCGTAACAATCTCAGACATTTCGGTAATGCAGAAAAGTACTGCAATTGTGTTATTTTAACGTGAGATGGGTTGTCCTGGTCAGGGTTGGCACCACCATACTGTATGAGAAGCCTTTTCAGTGTAATGTTTGAGTGAGCATATGTTCTATAACAGGGGGGTATGTTCGACTTCAACATATTAGTTGAATGCGGAATATCGAGTTGAAAGTATAAATGTATTTGACACTCCTTTGGCAGAAGATTTCAGAACAAAGGCGAGGTGCGCACTTGGAAAGCCATATAGAAATGGAAGGGTGAGGCTGAAGATGCATGTCCACACTCAGAGACTTATTTAGAGGATGCCTGCATCGTCGGAGTCACTATCTATGACCCTCCCATGGCGCATGCTCTCAATCATCCTAAGAGGTGACATATAGCCACACTGTGGGCCTCATTTATGAAAAGTGACGCATCGCTGCGTGAAAACAGCGATGCGTCACTTTTCACTGCGCACTCCTTGCGACAATCCTGATGCGTCATATTTAATGTATGACGCATCATGTCGCAAGGAGTTACAGATACGTCAGTATTTCTGACGTATCTGTAAGCACAAAAGTGACGCATTGCTGGAGTGTGTCACAAAAGTGACGCAACTCCAGCAATGCGTCCTTTCACATGGGGCAAGCCCCATGTGAAAGGGCCTGCGTCAGTCTTACGCCTGCTGTGAGGCAGGCACAAGATTTTGACGCAACGGCGTCCTAAAAGTGACGCAGTGAAATCTGATAGATTTCACTGCGTCACTTCTATGACCATTCCTTGCGTCAATACGCCCCCCTTGCATACATTGGGGCAGATTTATGAAGGCCTTGCGCCGCCGGTGCGTCATTTTAAACATGGGAAAAAGTGACGCACCGGCGGCGCAAGGCCTTCATAAATCTGCCCCATTATACCTGGCGTAGGTATAATGTAGTGCAAGGGTTTACAAAGTGACGCATCTACCTAGTTGCGTCACTTTGTAGATATGGTGCAACAAGGCACATTTTTTACGCTGCTGGTGCGTCACAAAAAGTGACGCACCGGCGGCGTAAAAGGCACGCACGGCCTCATAAATGAGGCCCTGAGTGTCTTTGAATGGCCTCATAGATCTGAAGTAATGCAGGGCAGAGCAGAGCACTGTGTTGCCTTAATCCTGCACTTTCAAATTGGTGTAGGACAGGGCAGAAAAAAGACTTGCGGAGCTGCCCTACCCTGATTTATTCTAAACGAGGCCCTCAGTTATTTTAATATTGTGGAATGTCCTGACAAAAGTTTCAATCTATCTCAAGCCAGATTTTTAAGAAAATATGCAATCGTGGAACACATACATCTATAAAAAACTACAAATACAATTTGCAAACCCTTTATACTTTCGCACAACATTTTAGAAATGAAATAAACATATTTTACCCAAAATGTTAATATAAAGCAAAGTAAATGTGATTGAATACTTTTTAACATTAGGGTTACATTAGTGAAGACACTAAATAGTTCTAGAATCTTATCTTATATGCTAATTTTATATGGAGGTTTCACTAGGATACCTCCTAAAGCTTTCGGTAATTATCCTCAACATGTTAATAAATAGTTCTGATTATTGATTTTTTGTATGTATTTGTAAATAAAAATCAATTGTTAATGCGGAAGCACTATATAAATAGCAAATTATTAAATATCCTCTACATATTGAACCTACAAAGTGTGTGCAGGGCAGTTCTTCTATTTCAAGTGGCTATTTCATTGTAAGTTACCCTAAAAGATGGTGTGCTCACCTTCACATTGAGGGGCACATTATCAAGCAATTTTTCGCCACTTTAGCTGCACTTTTGTGCCGCTAACGCAACTTTAATTTATCACCCTATTATCAAGCTTTCACTAGCAAGCATTAGCAACAGCTTTCTGGCGATCTTGGACGATTTTCCTATCTCCGTGAATGCCAGCGATAGTTTTCGTTAATGATATGCAAAGTAGGCGTTCCTTCAAAAATTTCACGAAAAAGTCGCTAACACCACATCGCACTATTAGCAATGATGGCCCGGACCCGCGAAGCAGTAAAAAAAGTCACGCTAAGGCCCTTTAGCAGCAGGAACTTATGACCAGAAGAAAGCTGGTGTAAAAATGGTGAAAAGGGGAGGTATATAAGGGAGAGTAGCCCAGAGACCCATCTGAAGAGCCACTGACGCCATGGAGGTACTATTCATTCAGCTTGGAGCACCACGAAGGCAACAACCACTACTGCCACTGCCACCTCCCCCAGGACCACCACTGAGGCCGCGCCGAAGAAGACTACGGGCCCTGTGCAGACGTTGCAGCCTCGCAGACCTAACGCCAGAGGATGTCATTGCCCACTACAGGCTCAAAAGGACATTCATCCAACACATCCTGAACCTGATAGCCCACAGGGTGACTGCACCAACACAGCGGAGAACGAACATTCCTCCGCAGA
Source organism: Lissotriton helveticus (assembly GCF_964261635.1). NCBI lineage: Eukaryota > Metazoa > Chordata > Amphibia > Caudata > Salamandridae > Lissotriton > Lissotriton helveticus. Next base: position 322,423,073 of record NC_136061.1, read on the forward strand.
CAAAGCTGGCTGGCTGTGCTGCACATGTTGGCCTCTGGGACCTTTCAACCAACAACGGTCAGAGCCGGTGGAGTATCACAGGCAGCATTTTCAATCTTCCTGCCTACTGTCTTGGATGGCATACTCAGCCTGAGGCCCCAGCACCTTCACTTCCCCAACACTGTGCAGGAACAGATTGCAACCAAGCAAGGCTTCCATGCTATAGCCGGATTCCCGCAGGTCTTTGGGGCAACTAAATGCATAAATGTCCTATTAGTGCTTCCTGCGGACAGTGCACACATATACCGCAACAGAAAAGCATACACATTCTATGAATGTGCAGGAAATATTGGATGACCGGAGACTGTTTACCAATGTTATAGCCAAGTTTCCTGGGAGTGTTCATGATTCCTAAATCTTCCTACAGTCCATCATTAACCAGCACTTCCAGGATGGCCCATATGGAAATGCAGTTCTTGTTGGTAAGTACCAACTTAACATAATACACGCCTCAGTTGCACATACATGGAACTCCCAAATGTACATGTCATAATTTCTCATACAACACATCAATCAACATGCCCACTTACTAGACACAACAACACAAGGAACTGTGGGAACTGTGGCTAGGTATGTAGACTAACCATCCTTAAAGGCTTAGCCCCTCCACCACTCATTTGCAAATGAGGGGAGAGGTGGGAACCAAGTATGTGTGACGGAGGGACTTGATCCATAATGAAAGTATGTACAAAAGGCACAGTGTGTCAGGGTTGTGCTGGACAGTCGGAAGTAAGCTGAGTGCAGACCGGCCTATGTGGGCATTTAGTGAGCTTCCGTAGTCCAGCTTGAGGCCAATGACTGTGTTCGGGTGACTGTCTTACCTGACACTGAGGGGATCCATTTGAAGGTTGCATGGAAGACGCAGAGGCAGTTGAAGCAGCTGCAGGCCACTACGTAGACCTATTGGTTCATGGAGAAGCAGGAGTCACATACGGTGCCTACGTACCTAGGCTGGGGGGCTGCTGAAGCTGTCGTCCCACCAGGTGATGCCACATGCTGATGGTTTCGTTATTAGGATGAGGACTCATGTCCCCTCTGCGTATAGCACCCCCCAGCCGGTGATCATTCATGTTGCAACTGAAAGCAATCCCTCCTGGAAGCCAGGTTTGGTGTGTGGGTTTATTGTTGATGGGGAATATGAGCTTTGTGTCCTTGTAGGTGGTGATGTTTAATGGTATCCTCCATCTTGTACCAGTTCTTCTCCATTTGGAAGCAGATGCATCTGCCATCTTTAAGTTTGTTTGTGACCGAGGTGGCATTTCTTGCACGCTGTATTTTGTAGTTGCATAGTGGTGCAAGTGTGTATGCGCATTTGGAGATAGACGTCAGTAAAATTTGATCTTGCGCCATTGGTGACTACTGCAGCATTGTGGGTGTTGCTGTTGATGGTGGTGTGTAGCATCACCTAGTTGACTGAGCTACACTAACTTTGTGTGGATCTGCATGTGGTCTAGGGTGGCTTGTGTTTGACCGACGAGGAAGCGTATGCGTTTGTGGTCACTCCATGGGCGTTTAGTGGGGTTGACGAACTAGTCGAAGTTTACACTTGCTAAGAAGGTGTCAAAGGTGTGTCCTGCCTTGTGGGTCATTGTGAGGAATATTTTGGACAGTCTGATGTCAGCAAACATTTCACATATTGTAATGGATTTTGTGTATTTGTGGTATGTGATTTGGAGCCTCCGCTCAGGAATGCGTACGTAGTCCATGGAGTGGATGGCGTGGCGTCTGATGATGTTGATGGTGTGAGGGAAGTGTCCCTGCCCTCAGTGGTCCCTGCCGACGAGGGGGCGGCTTAGTGTTGCTTTGTGGAAGCCCTGGACATGAAACAGCTTGTGCTCTGCGGTCAGGCAGGTCTTGCTGCAGCAGCAGCATCAGAACTGAATGTGATCCGTGTCTGGTGTGCCCTATTGCCATTTGAAAGTTATCATGCTATTGAATTTGAGGACCGAGGATGAGTGCAATGGCTAGACACCAGGAGAGCCAGGGGGCCTGACGGTGTGTGTGTTATGTCTGTGGTTATGCGCAGATGGCCTTAACATTGTAGCACAGTAGGAGTGCCAGTGATGCAACTGCACAGCGCACACAATGAAATTGGCTTGGGGGATGGAGGATCAACTGTGAGCCAACACAATTAGCATTGATGCTGGTAATCAGTCAGAAGCGACACATGGCTAACATGAAATCCAATATAGCACAAATCACACAACACAAAACCATCCACACTAACAATACAGCCTGCATAACCAATAATGAACACGTCTCTCCATCACATGTTACAGGTGATCAAGGATCTCCATTACAGGTGATCACATGTTGCAGGTGATCACACCTTACAGGTGATCAAGGATATGCACTATGTCTGTGGATGATGACACCCCTCCGAAACCCCACCACCCCGGCACAGAGGCAGTATAATGCGGCTCACAGACGCATCCGGTCCATTGTGGAGTGCACGTTTGGCGTGCTAAAGTCATGTTTCGGTAGCCTGGACATCATAGGTGGCAGACTGCAGTACAGCCCCAAAATTGTGAACAAAATTCTCCTAGCATGTTGTGTATTGCACAATATATGTGTGTGCACCAATGCTCCATGGATCCAAATGCCTGATGCACCGGACGATGACCAGGATGAAAATGAAGATGAGGCAGGTGAAACACTCACCACAGTTAATGCAGGTGGAACTGCCCGAAGGAACCGAATAATAAACAATTTCTTCAACTGAGCACGTTACATTGTGACAGTCCCCATCAAATGTACATCACTGCAAAATGACCCCACACACAATTTGTGTCAATAAAAATACACTACACACATACCCTGTCTCCATTTTACTGTCCTGCATAAGTACATCACTATGAAAAGAGTACGTAGCACAATGATTGCAAAGAACATCACAATACTCAATTAATAGTGGAAATGTCTCCTCAGTAAAGCGATGCTCTTCAGTGTAGCAAATGTGCCAAAGTACACTTTTAATTGTGTAAATTGTGCTAACAAACTCTAATATTTGGTGTGTCCTGTTGTGTAAATTATGAAATATAGGTTGTCCTCTGTGCACAAATCCTAATTGTAGGATGTTGTTTTGGGGAAACAAGTCAATAGAGTGTGTCCGTTGTGTTAATTTATGCAATTTAGGGTGTGAAATGGGGTAAAATATGAAAACTGGGTGTGAAATGGGGTAAAAGATGATAAAGGGTCACGTGAAATGGGGTAATAGATGAAAATTGGATGTGAAATGGGGTAAAAGATGAAAAATGAGTGTGAAATGGGGTAAAAGATGAAAAATGGGCATGGAATGGGGCAAAAGATGAAAAATGTGGCGTGAAATGGGGTCAAAGATAAAAAATGGGTGTAAAATGGGGTAAAATATTAAAAATGGGCGTGAAATAGGGTAAAAGATGAAAAATGGGCGTGAAATGTGGTCAAAGATGAAAAAGGGCCGTGAAATGGGGTGAAAGATGATTTTTAGGGTGTCATCTGCTAATTCCTTTGACCCACTTCCACCTCAATTTCATAAACCACCAAGACAAATTGCTGAACCACAAACGGGACACGGCAGCCGGACCACCCGCAGCCCTGAGACACCAACCAGACCACCATCTCCAAATGGACACCAGGCACGGATGAAGACACCGCCTACACCATGAAAGGCATCCACTTGGGGGCCCACACAGACCCCCAGGGGTCTGTGTGACTCACAACTACCACAAAGCTGCATCTACCAATGCACACGAACCACTACAACAGCAACACTGCCTTCAAAACACGCACATGCACAGACAAATGGAAGTGTGCAAAAGTAATGGCCCTGCTCAAGAAGCACACAGCTGACCTTACTGGCCTCAAGAACCATCGGACCATCTCACTCCTGACCTTTGCAGCTAAAGTCACCAAGAAAACAGTCAACAGGCAACAGACAAGATTCATCATAGAGAATGCCATCCTCAACCCATCACAATCAAGATTCAGAAGCATGCACAGCACTGAGGCTGCCCTACTTGATACCACAACACACATCAACGTCATCAACACACTCCTTGACCCAGGACACTAAGCAGACCTCACCCCACTCAACCTTTCAGCAGCCTTCAACAACATCTCCCACCACACACTAGTCACCAGACTACATGACTGGATCCAATCATTCCCCACGGTAAGAAGGTAAAGGAGCAGACTGCCAGACTTCATATCTGATCCCACGACAATCAACTGCAGAGTCCCACAGGGCTCATCACTGAGCAAGAGCCTCTTTAAAAGATACATGTACCCCCCTCACAGACATTGTCCAACAACACAGCCTCAACATCCTATCCCACACTGACGACACCCAGCTCATCCTTTAACCCACCAAAGATCACTCCACTGCCACTATCAACTTCCTGAAAGTAATGCAACACGGGGCAGTCTGGATGACCAACAGCTGCTTGAAGCCCAACCCAGAAAAGACAGAAGACCTTGTCCTTGTAACCAGCCCTTCAGCATGGGACAACACCTGTTGGCTCACAGCCCTCAGAAGAGCACCTTTCCCCGCAGACCACGCTAAAAACATCAGCATAATACTCCACTCATCACTCAACATGTCCGTGCGACACCTACAGCTGCTTCAACACACTCTGCATCCTCTGGTAGTCCTTCAAATGGATCCCCCCTGAGTCAAGGTAGACAGTCACTCATGCACTCATCAGTGATCACCAGCAGACTGTACTATATAAATGCACTTCATGCTGGCATCAGCAGGTCAATATTCTGCAAACTACAGACAATACAGAACACCACCGCCATACTCGTCCTCGTCATACCCTGGCTCATACACATCAGCCAACACCTACAATGACTCCGCTGGCTCACAGAGGAGAAAACAGTCAGCTCCAACATCCTCATCTCATGCCTACAAATGCCTACACAATAATGGACACAAATACCTCAATTACAGAATCTACTTACACGTAGCCAAAAGAAAACCACAATTTACAAAACTATCACTGGCCAAAAACCCTTGCATACACAGAGCCTGAGCATGCGGAAGATCCTTCTGCAACATTGCAGCCAAGACCTGGTTCAAACTACCGACAGACATCAGACCTGCCCCCTCTTGAGGGGCGTTCATGATGCCCCTCAAGAGCTCGCTCTTTGGCCAACAGATCTGCGCACCACCACCCCATTGCCTCGTGACCCCCACTGGTGAGTATTTCTATTTCAAAGTACTTTATTCGGTTTACTTGTGTAAAACCATAAAAGTTCATAATACAAAATACAGTTCTAACATAAAATTAAAATACACGATACATGTTACCCAAGTTAAAAACGGTGAGGTGGTTTATGCTTCTACGGTTAGAAGGGCGACAGGTGAAGATACCAAAAAATGCTAAGACACATTAAAAATCCAAACTTTTTCTGTACTTCATTGAACATTTCAAGAAACCGGCCACAAATGGTATACAATCAGGTTTCAGCAATTGCAAGTAATATAAAGCGGGACGAGCTTGCACAACATTTAACTTTATTAAAATGGATTTTAAATAAAAAGCCCTTGGGAATTCATAATATTTACAGTAAAACATGAAGTGCAGCAGATCCTGAGGAGGCAAATTGTCGCAGCCACAGGGTGCTAACACTATCCCTTTATGACAACCCCTTGGTACTGCTAATAAAAGGTGAAAAAGATTAAGCCTAAACCTGATTAATAAGAATCGCTCATATGCTGGTAACTGCCAGAGTAAGTATAGTTCCGCTTCGAGTGATGTTTTAAGTGTCAAGTGTAAGTGCACACTGGGCTTCAGCGGCTCTTTCTCCTCCCTTTCCGCTATTTTACGTAAGATAAAGGAGTGTTTTATGAGCGCCACATCGTTTCTAGTGATACCTTCTGGTTTTAAAAACAAATCCAGGCGACCCTCCTTGCTAAAATTGGATTTTAGATATTTAATCCAGGGTATTTTGGTCATACAATCTAGTCTCAGAGTCTCTCTTAGGAGGCTATGTGTGAGGCCAAGATGTTTGTTTAGCCAGCATTGTAGCCAAAAGGTGAGGGGGCGCAATGACAGGGTATCACTGATGAAGGGCATGCCGGTTTCTTCATGCACGGACAGATTCGGGGTCCCCTCTGGGACACTCAATAGCTGCTTAAAAAAAGTATTTTCAATCACCTGAAGACCCTCGAGGCCAGTGTATCTCCATAAGTCGCTCCCGTTGCTGGCTATCGATATGCTCTTTGCTCGATAGATCTTTAACATGGCCGCCACGGGTCGGTTTCCCATTTTGGAGGCAAAGCCGAAGAGCGCTGCATAGGTCCTAGTAACCTCTCTCCTTTTCTTGTTTAAAAGTGAGGCCCAATTTAACCGATGATCTAATAAAACTCCCAGATATGAAAAGGATGTGCATATAGGCACCCTAACTCCGTTGACCTTGAAGGGATACTGTCTTTTGGCGCACTGCCCTACCTGCATCACATAGGATGTTAATGGATACGTCTCGCCTGTCCATAAACCAGTGGAAGGCATCGAGTAGGGTTTGTAGCCCTTTCGGAGTGCGGGCCAGGATGACGGCGTCGTATGCGTATAGCAGAACGGGCAATCCCCTTCGTCCCACATAAGGGAAGTCAGCCCCTGTTTCTAGTAGTGATTCTTCCAAGTCATTTATGTAGAGGTTGAACAGAAAGGGGGCCAAAATGCACCCCAGTCTGACCCCCCGGCTAGTGCTGAAGTTCCTAGATACCTTAAGGTCTGCAGTGTATCTAATGTTTGCCTTTGTGTCTCTGTGCAGATCCATTAAGAAGTTCACCAGGTTTTGCTCCACACCCATGGCCTCCATGGATTGCCACAACTTTCCCCGATTGACGCAGTCAAAGGTGGAAGAAAGATCCATGAAGGCCATGTAGATTGCCCCTGTGCGAGCAATGGTGTACTTCCCCAGGATCAGGTAGAGATTTAGTCATTGGGCCATGGTCGAGTGACCTGGGCGGAACCCAAACTGGATATCGGAAATGATCTTGTTCTCCTCCGCCCAGGTGGTCAGTCTCTTTAATATAACTCCCCCTACAACTTTTACAACGGAATCGATCAGGGAGATGGGCCTATAATTTACAGTGCAATTGCGATCTTCCTTTTTAAATACTGGGACAATGGTTGAAACTGCCCATGAAGATGGGCATCCTTTTTTTGCCGCAGCATTTCCCACTGCAGCCAAAATTGGAGCCCAAAAGAGGGGGTTAGATTTAAAAAGGTCCGGGGGAATACCATCTGGGCCTGGGGGCTTCTTATTTGTAAGATTGTTAATGCCCTCCACCATTTCTTTTACTGTAAACACCACTACATCTGTGCCTGACGTCTTCTCAGGCAAAACTAGCTGGGCAGATGTATTTTTAAAAATGTTGACGAAGTAGGACACCCATTCGTCCTCTGTGATGTTGGAGCCCACTTCTTTGGCCCCCGCCGCTAGAAACGGTGATCGATTGATTGTGGTCCAGAATCTGGAGCTACTCGATAAAGTCAGGGGGTCTAGAAGCTCCCTCCATAATGCATCTTTCAGCTCAGCTTTCCGGTTAGCCTGAACAGTTTTGTATGTTATCCTCAGTGAGCTGATCAGGGATCTGTCCCTAGGAATTACTTTCAGGGCCGCCTTGAGATCTCTTGCAGCTTTGGAGCATTGATGACAGAACCATTTAGGTTCACTGGTTGTACTTGGTCTCCCTGGGACGAGAAGCATTTCTCCCACCTTAGAGGCGATCCCTTCGAAGGCTTTAAGAACTCCTTCCGCCAAGGATTCACCATGAAGACAGCATGATAATTCTACTGCACAGTCAATCTCTAATCTATCGTGGAAAAGGTACGGGACAACTTGATTCCATTTAATCCGCCGCCCTCCGTTTATAGGTTGAAGCATATTAGTACCTGCTGCTTGGCCCTTTTTCTTCATAAGGTTCCCTCCCATCATCACACAGACTGGATTATGATCACTGTGTGCACTAGGGATTATAGAAAAGCCCTGGAGCAGGGACAAAATTGTACTGGAAGCCAATATGTGATCTATAAAAGATCCATGTCCTCTGCCTTTAAAGGTTGGTTCCCTTTGTGTGCTTAGCGGAGGGGCATGGCTCATCGCAGAAGATAAATCGTGCTCATTTAACATGACATTTAGAGCATTTCCCTGTCTAGAATGCTCAAAATTAAGACCCGCCATCCTAGGACAGCCCAGTGTCCCAATGGGATGTAGCTTAGGGTCGCCACATAGATGCACATTAAAGTCGCCTGCGATGAGCAAGTTCTTCCTTGTTGGGCCACGACACTGTGCTATGTAATCAGTCAGTTCGGTGATCCTACAACCCTCATCCTTATGGATAGCGTTATAAAAGTTGACCACGCAGAGACTACTATCTTTTTTCCCCAGAACGATGGGCTGAATGTTTCTGTTATCGGAGGGAAAGGCCCTAATGCTACATCTCAGGGCCAACGATGTAAACATGACCAGTCCTCCCATTGCTCTTCCACTGTTTGATCTTGTCGCTGGGATAAAGAAAGCTCTGCACCCCACCAGCGAGATGTTGCAGTTGACAGCCCACGTCTCTTGAAGACAGATGGTTGAGTAGTGACTAACAAATTGCACCCATAAGGGGTCTGAGGCCTTTCCTGCCGCCCCAGCGATGTTCCAGGAGAGTACGTTGTAATCCTGAATATTCTCCTGTATACCAGAAATAGGCTCTCCAGGTAGGTCAGGCAATGTTTTTCCGGAAGAATTGCTACACATAAACCTACTTCTACTAAGGGAACAGATTTATCAGGATTAGCCACCACGGATTCAGGCTCTAGCACAGGACTATCTGTTGAAGGGGAGTAAGAGGTCAAGTGGCAGGTTCTGTGAGGGGGATTTGATGTTTCTTGGTTACCACACAGTCAATCACAGTTGTTTAGACCAGAGAGAACTGTGTATCTGTTTGTGCCGACTGGAAGCGGAGTGTATCCATATCCACCCCTCGCACGAACTCCGGTGGGCCACAGAGGTAAAGTGTTCATCCCCAGTTGCCCTCTGGGATTGGTTATCTCGTTGTCGTTGATCCAACTCCCAGATTCAGGACCGCCATGCAACGCGGTCCTGTAGAAAAAGCCAAGGGGTAATATCTCTATACCCTGACCCTTATGAGATGTTCCTAACTCGACTTCCCTGAATATCCTTTCTACTGGTACCGGGCTATTAAAGTTTATCACTATACAATCTCCATTTCTGGATTTTCTAGAGCTGCCCAGCCAGGATACTCGCCGAGCCATAATTATATTGTGCCCCACCATGTGACCCTCTACGGTGTTGCAAGATAGCCAATGAGTTACTTTGTTTTTAATCTGGCTAAATTCCTCCTTAACTCCCTCGGGAAGAGGTGGAACATTACCCAAAACTATCACCAAGGGGGTCGATTGTGGGGGTAAATCAATGATGGGGAGGTTACCCTCATTCCTGAGTATCTTGTTAATATATGTTTTTCCATTAGCATGTGAAGCAGGTTGTGTGCAGTCTTTCTGGTGTTTCTTATTGACCCCCTCCTTGCATAATTTCCCCTCGTCACCCTGCGGTTGAATCTTGGTGTCCTCTAATCTATGCTCCCTAGTTGCCGGGGTCCCTCTCTCCTTGGTCATAGCAGATGAAATTGTGGTAGATTTTGATGAGGAGTGTTGGTTAAAATCAATCCATTTGCTTTGGTTTATGACTTGTCCCCCGAGTTTCATGCTAGCTGACAGGGTTTCCAGCATGTGGGTATTATCAAGGGTGGTCTGCTGTAGTTTCCCCAGATTCTCGTTGATTATCTTCAATCTCTCAATGAGAGGGAGCATAAGGGACTTTAAGATCTGTTCTACCTGTCTGACTAGACCTCCATCGCCCTGTACAACTGGTATAGATCGATTCGGCTGCTGGGATTGGCCGTTAGTGGTTTTGGGGGGAGTACTTATTAGTGTGACAGGTGCGTTAGCTGGTATAGAGGTGCTTGGGGCAGATTAGTTTACCACTTTATTGGAGATTTTAGGTATCTTTGAACATTTACCTTTCTGTCCACCCCCGCCCCTCTTTCTTTTCCCTGAATGTGTAGTGCATGTTGCTGAGATCTTAACAATGGGACATGCTTGGGCCTTAGTGGGACATGTATTGGGTGGCTCACGTACTTCAAAGGATTTATTACTACCCAATGAGCTATTCTCCAAAGTAATAATATTATGGCCATCTGATCCTATGCTATTCTCTAGCAAGCTGGTGCCATTGAGGTTCAGACTTGCTAGATTTTCTGGTGTTTTAGCATTCTTGAAGTGACCCAGAGAGGACCGTTTTGAACGAAGAGATTCAAGGGAGAGCCGCTTTTCTGTAAGCGATATTTCTCGTTCAAGGACAACCGCTGCCCTTGTAATAAAATTGTCTAGGGTCCCAGTGATGCTGCCCCCGACGGGGTTTGGCACAAACCTTCCCCCCTTCCCAGGTCGAGGGAACATAGTTGTCAGGTGAGGGGTTACTCGTAATGGACAAAACAAACAGACACGGGCGACAATGTACAGCAGATAATAATAGTGGTCCTGTTCACCTAGAAGTACTTTCGCTACAGGAGTTGGCATGTTGGAGGGGTGGCCCAGCCCGGCCTCCTTCGGCCTGTGACGGCCTAGGACGACCCTGCCCTTGTCCCGGGCTTCTCCCGGGATGCTCCTGCGCAGCGGGCGCCTGGGTCGATTATATGTCACGTGCAGTGACCTGTGGGCGGTGCTGGCAGCCGAACGCGGGACCAGGTGTTGTAGGTCAAGCAGGGACTCCTGGTACTTCGAGTCCCTGCTAGCGTTCAGCGCAAGTTCTCCTTCGTGTTCCACTCGCCCCCAAGGCACAGGCAGCAACAGAAGTCCAGGTAGGAACACTCCCTCCAGTTCCCGGCAACGAAGCGGCACCCACCCGCGAAGCGGGTGCGGCGAGATATGGGCTTTAAGCAGCTTCTCCTGCCACAACATCCTCTGGAAACAAACAAACACCAAGGGCTCCTCTCCTGATAACAAAGCAGCACTGGTGAGTAGCACACTTACAACTCCCCTGATTGATTGATTTTATTGTTGTGAAATATGCAATTATGGTGTCAGCTGGGGTGAAAGTTGCAATTTAGGCTGTCATGAGTTGTGAAACATCATATTTAGGTTGTCATCTGTGTGCTAATCAAGCATTTTATGTTGTTATATGTGTCTGAAATGAATTTAGCTCTAAGACTGTACATCTGTGTATGAATTTGCTGTAAGCATGAAGATCTTGCTGCTACAACGATAGAAAAATACATCGGTCAACACATTGTACAATGCTAGATATTACTCATGAGCATATTTGCATGCAGATTTTACCGCTTTCTCTAAAACAGGCTGCATTGAGACAGGAAGTGATGTCTGCATGCTTCCTGTCTACTGGAAAAGTGTTTTGCACTTTCACTTTCTCTTTTGAGCACATTGTTGGTGATTGTGGAGAGTGTTGGAGGTGTTTGGTGGTATGTGCTGTAGTGTTGAGATTTTGAGAGTATTCCTGTGTCCTGTTGATTGTGTCTGTGAAGTGTTGTGTCCTTATTTTGTGTGTTTTTTGTCTCTTTTACTCAAATCTGTCGGGTGTTTGTCTGGGGTAGTTAACTTTCTAAGTAGTTTTTGGGCATATATTAGAGGGTTATATTTCTGGCTGTGGGCTCTCAGATGTGCAGGTAGATGCCAGGTGTGGGCAGGGATGGCAGAATGTTTGAGGGGGCATTTGGGGGCTTCGTCTGGATGATAAAATTCTACCTGCCCTTGATGTTGGAAAGAGGAGACCCTATCGTGCAAGGATATAATGTCAGTGTGCGGAAGATGAGGTGGGAGCGTGTGGGGGTACAGATGCTCCTGTTCTTTGGAGTGGACTGTACCTTGTGCTAGCAGGATCTGCTGGGCCGTGAAGCTAACCTCTTGGACTACACTTGAGTCATGACTGGCATAAAGGGTGTTAAGTACAAACTCTACATTTATTTGTGATTGCGTTAACTAAAATAAATTAGGACGTGTGTGATACTGGTGTCACAGTGAAAAAAGGTTGCTGAGTGAGGTGGGAGATGTAATGCACTCATGCATTTCATTGGCACATCCGAGACTCAACGCTGCATCATATTGACAATCTTAGGGGGCTAGTATGTGTTAACCACTGCGCAGGAGCAGCACTTATCACTGTTGTGCCTGCATGCTGAATATTGTTTGTGTATGGCAGGGGTGACTGTGCATGCACTATCCAAGGAACTGTTCATGTGAGCAGTGTGCTGGCCAAAGGGTAGTGTTGAAATGTTTCCTCGAGAATTGTGTTACGTTACCTACACTGCCCTGTGAACATAGTTGATGTGTGACAATGTATTTAATATGAACAAATGTCCAGATTGTCATACATCAACAAGCTCTGTGCGATCGGCAGCAATGCAATTGTACAAAGAGCATGTATAACATCATGATGCATGTAGTTATGGTGTCTTGTGGATGTCTCACACTACTAGCATGTGCATCTCAGCTAGCATTGCAGTCTAGTTTGTCCCGACTCAGCATTCACTGTTCTGTTGTGAATGGTAGTTAAAGTGGACACAATCATGTATCCAACATGAAACGCAACACTACATTTACATAGCATTTTCTGTTATGGTGATGATTGGTATGAGGAATATGACACATGTGATTTAACTTCTGATACCAACACATATATTTTTTCTTGTCTCACAGATGGTCAGCCACCAATCACACAGGGGGACAACGACAGCTTCTAGGACCCACACGCCACTGGTGAGTTTGGACATAATATATTGGCATAGTGCAGTGTAATGGATGTCTGGGTAAAATGATGAATGTTGTAGTATGCAGTGTGGGTGTGTATCACATGTCCCTTGCGTACAGTTTGATGATGTATTGTTGAAGTCAGAATTGTGCACAAATCAGTAAGTGAAGTATGAGCAATGCACTGGTCTCACTGTTGTAACCTTGCCCATCCCCAATCTGTGATACACATAGTAAGTAAGGTGCAGATCATTGAGACCCTATTGCCAACACAACATTACTTTCATTGAAGTGGTGTTGTCAATAGGGGCCTAGCATCATGAGCGAGCCAGTGTTAATCCACTTCACGTGTAATAACGCTTCATTTGTAATAAGGTACACTTTCACGCTGTGTTTAGCAGGAAAGTGGCGTGCAGTGGGAACTGCGGTTGGCGTTCCACAGCAACACCCAATGTATTTGACGCTGCCACCTATGTACAAGTGTGATGTTGATAGATGGCAGCGCACAATTTAACAACAGTGACATCCTGGTCATAATCTAGCTAAATGAGGATGAATCTTTTTTCACATCATGTTTTCTTTTTACATGTGAAATGCCTTGTGCAGCCCACATTGAGTAAGCAAAATGACATGGTTTGTATATGTACAGGACGGTGGCCCTTCCTGCACATAGAGAAAAAAATTACAATAATCAAAATTGTATCTTGGTTGTGTGCTTCACGACTCAGCACACATGAAAGTTACAACATAGTATACTAGGATTGGTTATGTCCATGAAGGGGCACCTTGTACACACACACACTTGCACCCTGGTGCATGTGTGCCTGCCTAGCTGCTAAGTTGTGAGACTTGCCGCCTTCGCCGGAGGAACACAAGTCTGCATCACATCCTTGGTAATATGGTGCAGACTTGCGTTTCCAAATTGGCGGTGAGAGGCGTTAAGCCAAGAAGGCTAACGTCTGTCTTCGCCACTTCCTTGTCAATATGCCACTGGGTCTATGGGTACTGTCACCACAGTACATGCCTGAGGATTACACAGGACACTGATAGTAGAGGAGACATGTAAGTGGGGTTGCTGATGACTATCAGATGACACGGAATGCATCTACATCCTTGCATGAGATGGCTGTGCAAGTGTGCCTGATGATGCACAAGGAGGCATTGCTTTTCAGTCTGTAAGTGTGCAAACACAGTTTGGCACTGTGAATGTGAAGGTATGCAGCTGCCATCTTCAAAGAAGTGGCAGTGGGTATCTTTGAGCCAAGCATATCAGTGGCACGTTTCCCAAACACACAGCAAAGGTGGCCCGATGAATCTCATTGGCATGTTTGTCCCCTGCAATGGTGTCGACAAGCTGCCTCCATGAGGCCATTCCCTGATTGACTCTGGACCAGGTGTGGGAGCTCCTCTGTCCCAAGTGCTGTCATTACTGTGTATTCATTTCCCATGCATGGCTTGACTCCATTGCTGTGCCATTTATTTTACAATGCAGGGCTATCAAAAGCTAAATGTGAGAAAGCATTACCCCTAAAAACACTATGATCATCGTGACTGAAGGGTGCCGTTACAATGGGGAATGAATTGTGACTTTTTGCACTGTAAAGGCAAAATATTGATTCACTACGGAGTGAGCTTAGCGGATACAAGACATGGATGCATGATTGAGAATTTGGAGGAAACGATGTTTCCCCCTCTCTGAGCCAACACTTCACATATTGTGTAGTAGTGTTATAGAGTGGGACAGGACAGCACATCACGTATAACTCAGCGTTCATCTATACAATGGGTTTACATGTGTGCTGCATGATGCAGCATAGTTAAAAGTGTAAGTAGGGCTGTCCCCGGATAGCTCAAGAGCAGGTTGGGTAAACTTCCAAAACATTTAGCAGGCCCCCAGCACACAGACACACATGCACTCTTGTGCAAGAGTGCCTGTGTTGGAGCTAACTTGATGAACTGCACACAGTTGCTGGGGGTCACACAGGCCTGCACATGGGCATTGCACATATCATGCAGCACTGTGTCACAGGAGAGGATGAGGGTGGTGCTCAACACAGAAGGATAATGCCTCCCTCCTCCGATTGCCTGCACATGTCACCCTCAGTCCGGGTGTGTCTTGGCACCATCATTTGACACTGTCAGTCCCATTTGGTTGTGACAGTACATGTACCATGCCATGCACTGTAATGTCAGTCTGCCCAGCATGTAGTCACTGATACATGCTTCAACATTTCACTGTCCAGGTCACTCTCTGACTTCACATAGTTACGCTGGAGTGTAGGCTCCCATGTTTCAGTGATCTTGTAATACAGATGTTATTGCAGAACATTGACATAGTCTAAAGGACTAAAAATTGTTGATATTTTACAGACAACATGACGCCAGCAGAACAACAAGCCTTCCAGGTGAGGAAGGACCACTTCAAGTCCGTAAAGAAGGCGGCAAAGGGTTGCCACACATGGCCACGAGGCACCAGGAAGAACGGAAGAAAGTTACATGGAAGGCGGTGCCCGAGATTTCGACAACTGGCACACAGCCCATCCCAGGCCCCTCTGGCGTCAGTGGTGGGTCCCAGCCTGGACAGGTGTCACATCCCTCTACGTCCACACACCCCCTAGGGACATTCCCACCTGCACCTGGCGATCAGGTGGTGCCATTTACAGTTAGGGACAGGAGGGTGATTCTTGATAACAATGTGTTCCTGGCAGGGAAACGGCAGGAAATGGCTGATATGAACAGACATTTAACGGACCTTAAAAAACACTTTGGACTGCCATGATGCCTGGAGATGTTGGACCCATACCCCTCTTCTTCCTTCCCCCAATGTTTTAAGATCTGTTATTAGGTAGTGTTAGGTTAGTTCTTTTAATTATTTGGTAGTGTAGTTTTAGCGTAGGTTATAGTTAGTGTTAGCTTTTAAGGTAGATTTTAGATATGCCGTATTTGGGGATAAGTTTCCTTTTCCTCTGGGTGGGGAGGTTGATGTTTTAAAAAAAAAATACTAAAAAATATATCTTTGTGTAGATTACATATGTAGTTAGTTTATGTATATCTTAGATGTATTTGTCCTGTCACATGGTGTGCCTGAAGGGTGGGAGGGGGTGGATGTCTAAGATATGTTGCTGTGTGTTCAGGATTAGTTTGGGTAGATAGTTTAGGTAAGTTAGATTTTTCTAGATAGTTTAGATTTTAGTAGTAGTTCTAGTATTCAGTGTTAGTTTAGGGTTGTTCATTATGTTTACTGTTCAAATAAAAGTGTGAACATTTGTATTTCTGCTTGCACTTCTGTCAGGGGTGATGTTGGGGAGTGTGGCTTATTGGCTTGTATGCAACTCATACCATCACTGGACACTCCATGGAATGTGTAAGTCTGGTCATGACATGTTACTTAGCATGATATATTGTGTCAGACTACCTTAGATGTGAGCACAGTGAACTTGCATGGATGGCAGGGTGGCAATTAGTATTTATGGCCTAGTCTTGGAATTGTTATTTGTCAAGTTCTACATCTTAAGTGTGACACACATAGTTGCACAGCACATTATTGCACATTTACAACACAACCTAGGGACATGTCATTGAGAGTATATATGTTTTGCTAATGTTGTCCATCATTGAGATGGATGTATGAGCAGGGTAACACAGATTCCGTCACACACCTGCATATAAGATGCTCCAGGCGCTGAGTCCATCTACATTGCACAGACCTTTGCACACTTTCTGTGTATTGCCAGTATATCAGCATCCCCTGAATTATATGTTCCTGTGCATGTATGCTCAAACTCAGGCACATGTATGATTTAGTAACTTTGTGTGTCCATTGTGTACGGCACATGGCACAACAGTCATCCTGATTCAGATAGGTAATCTGAAACTTTACATTTTCCGTTATTCACAAATGGCATTTATGAGTAGTACAGTTAGGTATACTGACTTCACTTCTCATCAATGCCTTTCGTGACTCACTTAATTTTTAAAAATGTGATTTTGTCACAGGTAGCGTTTTGTTGCGTGCACACTGTTCTGCTGCACACAAGGGGGCAAGTGTTGCATTGCTTCCTGTAGTGACAGTGTCATAGCCACTTGTCCTAGTTGTTCCCCTGGCATTGTCTCATAGTGATGCCCTCCTTGAAATGTTGGCCTTGCATCTGACTATATGCTAAGTGCACTGCACCACACATCCCTAGACATGTTGCCCAATACGCTCACAGTGATCACAGCATGTAAGGGGTAAAAATTTGTTGTGCATTGTTTTTCCACAGGAAGGGGCTGACTGACGCCTTGCACTTTGGTGTGAGTCCCTATTGGTAACTCAACTTCACTGAGGCAGACATTGTGGTTCCATATGTGTATGGTAGACATGTGCCCTTACGTGTCTTCATCAATGTGAATATGGTGTGCGCCATTTTGGGATGTGGCATGCAATGCGCACCATCACAAAAGTCTTTGTCTACCACGTAGAGTTTGAGTAGATATGCAAAGAGAAAATTGTTTGCAATTGTAAAGGGGGATACTACTTTTGGCATTCTACAAGCTTTTACATTTTAGCACACATGCCAATTTCTGTATTGGACGTGGGTATAGGTTGTGAAATAGCTAGATTGTATTTCTTTTGCAATGAGGGCACAGACAGTTGACACATACATGGGCATCTCACTGCCTATCTGTGTCAGGTAAAACATGTACATTGCTTGTATTCCCCTTGGGGTACCTTCTGGTGGATTCATTGTCCATAAACATTTTACAGACTTCTATACTTGATTGGTCATTACCAAAACACACAACAGTGTGAGTTCAAGATTGTAATGTACATTAACAGAATGAAGACTGGACCAGTGCTTGGCCATACAACCACACATTGCATAGATGCCCGTTAGAGGGCCAAACAGAGTCCTTTGTTGGAAACAGGTCCAAGGGAAGAGACACAGTTCAGTCCACAGGCTGATTGCAGTGTAATTGGTAAGAAAAATATGATTTGGCAGTCCATGTGGAGGTCTAAGGTGAGTTTCGGGGGACAGTGGAAGACAGTGTAAGATGGTCTTCCGGGGCATGATACTAAGCCCAGAACCAAGAAGAAACAGGCCATTTGGCGTTGATGTATGCTACCACTTTCTCCTTTGCAATAATAATATATCATCTTTATCTTTGTCCTCTGATGTGTCATGTGCCTCACATGTGGGAGGTGGTATAGTGGGTGTAGCACTGTGAGACACTAACACATCAGGGGGCAGAGCTGAGGATGTAGAAGAAGCAGCATTCATTGACGCCAGACCTTGAGGCAGCAATGCAGTGATGAGCAGCTGCAGGGCATGATAGATTCCAGCAACATTGAGCTGGTGTTCAGCCGTGGCAGCTAGTTGTTGTGCCTGCATCCGCTCCATGCTCTCCATTATTTTACTGATGTTGGACAAATCCTGGCTGAGATTGATGGAGCCAGTCTGATCAGACAGTTGGTGTTGTCTCAGAATCATGACTCCAGCAATTTCAGCCATGGACAGTTGGAGAGCATCAAGCGGGCTGTGGGTGTCCATGAGCTTCTGTATGTGGTCCCGGATGGGACTCAGACACCCACGTATGGCATCTCAAACCCCACCCGCACCTGATCAGCCATCTCCCCCTGGACCTCTAGCACATGGCGTTGGAAGGCCAGATGTGGGTCCTCGAGGTCCTGGGAGCCAGAGGTGGTGGGAGGTGCTTGCTGCTGGTTGGTTTGTGCAGGGGGTGGGGTTGCCGCGATGCTGCTAGGCTGTCCTGATCCTGGAGGTGGGCTGCTGAGTGAATTGAGCAGAATTTGCAGTTCATCCTGATTAATGGTGGTGTAATCGTCCTCGTCATCAGTGAAGGTTGGGCCAGTCTGCTGTTCAGGAGGTGGTGTCTCTCCCTCCGCAATGTGATAGGGGAGATACATATTAACAGTGTGTTTCATTTATGATCATGCATTGTATGAGTTTAGAAGCAGACTGCAGGACAGTGTACATTTTGACTGTTTATTGTGAGATGCCTATTTTTTGCTGCAGGATAGTGATTATTTTGAGGACATAACCAATGTGACGTTGTTGTTCTACATTGTTATCTCAAGTTTAAAGCTATGACAAAGGATGCTTGTCGTATTTGTACGCACAAACAGCACATGTTGTGTCCTATGTTCATTTGTGCGAGTGATGTAGTTTCTTCCAAATATTAGTCAACGTTGATGAGTTAAGATTTGTATGTGTGTGCACTGTATTGTGCGATTGTGGCACCTGCAGCTTTAGTTTTACTGCCCATTATACCTTTCAGGCAGTGAGCATTTCACTTCTGTGCATTTACAATGCTGAGATGTTGCAAGCTGGGTGGAATATGGCACTTGGTGTACACAGGACTGCATCTCATGAACAGGCAAGTGTGCGTATTGCTTGGAGATGTGTGAGGATGTCATAATTTCCCCCATGCCTCATCAGCACACATATACCAATTGTCTGCACAAAAACACATCTCTCTTTGACGTCAAAATGATAATGCACTGTGCAGGTGATTGATCATGTGCACGAGTAGGCAACACACCTGCAACATTGTGCACGTGTGTCTGAGTTGTGTGCAAGGTTGTGTATGTGCAGTAAAGTCCACCTATTTGCACATGCACATTCCTGCACACAACTCAGACACACGGGCACAATATTGCAGGTGTGCTGACATTGGTGGTGGCATGCCTACTCATGCACATGATCAGTCAAATTCACAGTGCATCATCAGGTTTGCATCAGAGAGAGATGCGTACTTGTGCAGGCTATTTGTATATGCGTGGTGATGAGGCTAGGGGGCCATTGCCGCATCTCAAGCTAATGTGCCACTTTGCCATTTCCTGTGGTATTTATTTTGTGGTCTGCGGGTGATCTTGGACTACATTGTGCTTAGTTTTCTGTGTACATTTCAAAGTCTGTGTGCCTGCCAATATGTGTCTTGCAATGTATTGTTTGAGTAGGGTAATATGTGTCTGTGCCACCATGTACAAGGGTATCCAGGACATGATCCACAGTAATTATGTATATGCACTGCAAGATAGTTAATTGTGCACGAGTGCCATTGGGCCCATCTGTCCCTGTCCCCTCAAGTCCCTGGCTCTTACTCATCCTGTTGTTGTTCTGTCTGGTCACGTTCATCAGTGTCCTAGCCCACAACTCCAAACACAGTCTCCTCCCTGATGACTCAGGAAACCTGCTCCTCCTAATCATCCAGCTCCTCCTGTGGCGCAGGACTCCCAGTCTGCATTGCTGCTTTCAGTTTCTCCTTGGTCTTGCGCTTAGTATCATGCCAGTGCTTCTTGCAGTCGTCCACTGACCTCCTCCTCTCTCCGACTGCATTCACCTTGACCACAATGTCTTGCCAAATTTCTTTTTTTCTTGTCAATGTCACTGTGGAGGTGACAAACAGTTCTTGTTGGTATTCAGTCACCTCCGCAATCAGGACCTGGTTTTCCTGCGGGGTGAACTTGGGGTTCCTCTTCCTCTTGGCCTTCACATCGGGCTCTGGCTGGTCCTCCTGGATATTTGTAGGGTTGTTGGTGGCCTCTGCACTAGTCCCAACTTCACCCTGGCTCCTCTGCTATTTTCCATTTTATTTTTAATTTTTTCCTGCTTGAAGGGCCTTTTGTAGTGCATTTTCACGTCAGACGTGAGAAATGAAGGTCTGGTGCCAATTAGCAATCAGATTCCGTCGCTAATTGGCACATCAGCGCTTTTTTTACATTAGCATCAGGCTTTTTATCGCCGTCATGCTAAATCTATCGCTGTCCATTTCCGCCGGAAAGGGAAGCTATCGCCTATTACCGACATGTTGCTAAAACGCTGCTAACACGGCGATCTAGTCCGGTGTCCGACGGCAATAAAAAATCTTGCGCTAAACACGGTTAGCGATAAATATCACAATTTGTTGCTAATATCCCCCAAATGTCTTTCACTAATGTCTCTTCCTTTTTCCCCAGGTCTTTGGTACGGGATGACAGCCTGCGCCTTTGTTCTCGCCTTCTTTCTCACAACTTATATTTTAAGAGCTAACTGGAACACTGTAAAAGAGGAGGTAAACTATTGCAGTATATTTTTGTTAAATGCTTGTGAATTTTAAGTTGCACCAATGAGATGTAATGGGTCAAATAATGTGAATATTATTTAGGCCTGGGCAAAAGTTCAATTATGTTGGAGTAATCAAAGTAAAGTTGGTAATTCTGCTATGCTGTTACTCCTTGATGCAGAATAACAGATAATGACATGATTATGCCTCCTCTTGTAATTAGGAATAATGTGGTGGGGGTAATCCTACAAGAGCACATTCAGTGAGTGTGAGTGGCTGCTTGTGCTTACGTTCTATTGCATGTAGGGCTATTTTATTAGCACAAAATGCAGCCTTGTGTCCATTTTCGATGCAAGTAGTAACTTTACAATAGTACATTATGCTCCACCCCTGAGGACAGGGGGTAGGGACATGAAAGTGTACAGTTTTGAGTAACTTTGCACTAGTAGATGGTGAATAGCCAAAAGTAGTGTAATGTTAATAGTCCCCTGAATGTTTGGCTCTGATATCACAGTGAATATTTCCTTCATTCTACAGTCTAGGAAAAAGTTATAGTCATTCAGGAGGAAACCTGTGGTATCGCCCATATTGAATTAAGGCATGCCGCCCACCACCCCTCATTGTTCTTCTGTCTGCATTGGAGCGTCCCGAGATGACATCATTTAGAATGTCACTGTCGGAGCGTTCCAAGGCGAGCGCCGATATGTAGCTGTCATTGGTTTGGTGACAGGCTGTCAGCTGTGGCTGGAGTCGATCTCTCTGTACTTGCGACCTGATGAATAAACCGAGTTCTGTCAACTTCACCAGCGTCTTCTTCTTTTTTTAAGTAGATGCTACACTGGCGACGAGGGTCAAGGAGACTCATCATAGATAATTTCGGCCCCAACACGCAAAAAGGCAAAATAACGAAGCAGAGAGCAGTTGAAGCGGGCGCAAGAAAAAAAAAAACAAAGAGAATAATCTTTCATAAGTGACGGACAACAAGAGGCGGAACCCGCAAATGAAGAGAGAATAAGTGAACACTCACCCGCTCAAAAGGTGACAACAACAGACTGTAACAGAGTCCGTAATCGTCATCCCCTGCGGCCACAAGTGTGGGAGTACGTAGGAGAACCAGGGCGGATGTCGGAATAAGCCCGGTGAGTGCAAGCGTGAAATGTGTGGGATTCGTGCACTCCTCCGTAAAGAACCTAAGGGAAGACCGTCGGCTCGGCAGACAAAGTGAAGAAGGTAACGGCCGAGGAGTGCAGAGTGTATCGGTTGCAAGTGAGGCCATTGCGGAAATGGAAGGGTGAGGCAGCAAGCTCTGCAGGCGAACGTATGCCGGCGAGGCGATGAACAGCTTGTGAGGAGCGTCTACGCACTGCGCGTGTAACTGACAGGGATTGTGCGATCCCCGCGAAACTAACTTGTATGAGCCTGAGAACGAGCGGTTGCTGCGTAAGGAAGTGCAGTGGTCCAGCAGTATTATACACATTGGAAAAACGTGTACAGCAAACATTGAAGAAGGTAGCCTGAGGGGACTGGGGAGGTTTACACAGCGCGTCATGGCAGTTCCTGTCAAATGTAATAAAGGATAGAGATCTTGCCTACGGAGAAGGAGACCCTGTCAGGAAGTATTCTAAGTGAGGGACAGCGCCATCCAGTGGGCTCCAGGGTGTTATCATCTCCATCCACAATCCTAATGAGAAAACTGTCATTACGAATATAAGAGAACTGTTTACAAACCTTCGTAGGGAAGAGTAATAAAAGACAGAGGCTTTGTCCACTGTGAAAGAGACCCTGTCAGGAAGTGTTCTCTATGAGGGACAGCGCCATCCAGTGGGATTCAGTGTGTAACAACCTCCATCGGTCGTGCAATAGGAAAACCTGTATTTACGCATGAGAGAACCGTCTTAAAGTCCTTGTGTATACAACAACGTGTTAGGGTTGATTTGCTTCACCGTTTTCTTTGTTTGATAATCCCACATACAATTTTTTTTTTTTAGGGTGACTAATTAGAACCTAAAGTGAGTGTATCACCGAGGGAATTTATCTAAGTACACATGCAGAATGTAACGCCCCCCCCCTTTCTTTCCAGCGAGCCCAGGTGAGTTCACTATATATATAATTCTTTATTGTTTGATTATTTAAAATCTTACAATGTTACAAAATATAAAAAAGAAGATACATTAAAAGCAATTACATCCTAAAAACAGTTCGTTAAAATTTCATTAAACTCATATTTTATAATTTATTCTCCAAATGTTTTAGTTACTAGCATTAAGAACCTTACGAAGGCAGCAGTCATGATTCTATCATTTGAGTGAAGACAAATTTTCAGTGCCTGCCTGCATGTCCTTATTTTACTTATATTAAAATGCAATTTGAGTGATATGCGTCTTTCATTACGGAGTTCTGGACAAATACTTAAGAGGTGGACAATATTCTCTTCTCCAGCTTTACAAAGTCTACATAATGTGTTACTCTTAGTTTTTTTCCACGGGGGGAGGTGACTAAGGCCCGGTAGGATTCCAAATCTCGCTTTTAGGAGACATTGTTTACTTTTTTCAGACCACGGGATTTCCAAGTATTCTTGTACTTTCTTTTTTTGATATTCATTAATTACCGACCATGAATGCTTTCTTTTTGCAAGGGTATCTTTATCATGTACAAGTGATAGGTGGTTTGTTGTTCGATTTACTATTTTTTTAAACGATCCGTTGGTTATCGTGTTATTCCAAATTGGTGTAATTAGAAACTCTTCTATTGCTGCATTAAGATACTTCCATGCAGATGACTTCATATTATTACTTATTTCTTGCCAAAGTAACTGAGATATATAATTATCATGGTCGTTTTTTATCCGATACCAGGTTTTGATAAACTGGGCTTTTCATGCAAAATATTGATTATTTAAACCGAATTCCAGTCTAATTTGCGCTGGTGATGCATTGTTTGGAAGATAAAAAAGAGATTTGTATGTCTTTGAAAGAATATTGTTTATTAGGTCAGCATCCTTCCCCATTAATGCCTCACTGCCGTATGCTATGGTTGGTAGTAATTTAGCCCCTATAATTTTCAAGAGCGGTAGATAGGTTAGGTTCCCAAGCGAGTTCTGTGATATCCTGAATGCTGCAGTTAGCGCATTTGCTTTTCTTTGTATATCCAGTTTTTGTAGATGATAATTTCCCTTCTGGTCGAATAGTACACCCAGATATCTGTACACTTCTACTTGTTCTAGTTTCGTGCTTTCCATATACCATTAGTTTTTTTGTCTCAGCTTTATATTCCTAGTAACCACCATAATTTTTGTTTTGGTTTCCTTTATTACCATTCCATTTTCCTTAGCATACAGGATTGTTCGGTTAATTAGACGCTGAAGTCCGACCTTGGTATGACTTAAGAGGATGGCGTTATCTGCCTACATTAGGTTAGATATCTGTTTACCCCCTAGTTTCGGAGGATGTGCATTTAGCTCATCCAGATTTCCTGATAAGTCTCCTAAGAATAAATTAAAAAGAAGGGGTGCCAACACACATCCCTGTTTTAGCCCTTCTAGTGCTGGGATCTCCTTTGTTAGTGTTTGGCCATCCCCCATTCTCACTCTTACCCAGGTTTTATTGTATAACATTTGAATTAATCTTAATAGTTCTGTTGGAATATCTTTATCCAGCAGTTTTTTCCACAGTAGATTTCTTTGAACGCAGTCAAATGCAGCTTTAAAATCTATAAAGCATAGGTACAAGGGCTGTTTAACTCTGAGTGACTTTTCAATTATTAATGATAACGCCATAATGTTCGTCATTGTTCCAAGCCCCTTAATAAAACCGGTCTGGTTCAATGGTAAAATCTTGTTTTCTATTACCCATTCATTTAATTAAATTAGATGCACTCCAGCAAACAGTTTGGCATCCGTGTCTTGAAGGGTGATAAGTCTATAGTTTTCCGCTTGCGCCCAATTTCCTTTCTTAAATATTGGGGAGATTAAGGATCCTCGCCAGGACTCTGGGATGATACCTGCCTCTATGATTTCTTTAAATACCTTTACTAGGTAGCTCGACCATAAGTCTGGGTTTTCTTTATAAAGGGCAAATGGTATACCATTTGGTCCTGGTGCCCCATCTTTCTGTTTCTTTATTAATTTTACTAATTGGTCTTTTGATATTGTAAAATTTTCTTGCATCTCATGACTAGATATAATAGCTCGTTGTGTTTTCGTATTGATTAATGTACTTCCATTACGGTTTAGATGTTTTCCTAAAAATGTAACCCATTCTTGCTCTGTTATCGTTGATGAAACCACCAATTTATTCGGCCTCACTAATTTGTTCATGATTTTCCAAAATTCTCTTGCATTTGCTTGTTTGCTTGCATGAAATAATTTTGACCACAATTCCTGTTTTGCTTGATATTTTTCATTTCATATTAGTTTTTTCAGGTGTTGATTTAATAATTTCAATTCAACTAGGATTTCCTCATTAGCAGTCGTATTTTTTATTTGTCTTCTTATCCTATTCCGAGTTCTTTTTAACTTCGTTACTGTATATGGAAGATTTATATATGAATCCTTTTCTTCTCCTTTTTCTTTTACACTCCTTATATTGGGATTATCTTGGGTTTGAGGTTTCACTAATTTCCTGGTGAATTCCACCCATTGTTCAACTACTGTTTCCATTGGTCTTTCATTGGAGCAACTCTCTATAATATTCTGGACTTGTTCATTCATCTTATCCTTATTCATATTAGTCCAGATACGTTTTTTATAATTTATGGATGGACAAGGCTCTGCACTTAGTCCATCACTCTTCAATCTTTATGTGCAACCCCTGGCCGATGTAGCAAAAAAGTGGGGCCTTACGCTGGTATCGTATGCAGACGATACCCAGCTGGTCATCACTTTATCTGAAGCGCCATCTGACACGGCTACCAGGTTTAGAGATGGAATGACAGCTGTTGCCCAGTGGATGACGGACAACTATTTGCAGCTCAACACCAGCAAAACCGAGGTCTTGCTGGCAGGGAAGAACACCGCCCTTTGGTCTGAGCATTGGGGGCCGGCATCGCTAGGCGAAATGCCAATACCAACGACTCTTGTAAAGAACTTGGGAGTCTGGATGGACTCCTCACTAACCTTCCAGACCCACACGAAGAGAGTGGCAGCTACCGGCGTGGGTCTGCTGAGAGGCCTCAAACCCATCTTGAAATATTTTGAACCAACGGTGCGGCAGATCATCATGCAAGCCTTGATATCCTCACGCTTGGATTATGCCAGCGTGTTGCTTCTGGGTGCTAATAAATCTGAGATCCTACGCCTGCAAAGAGTTCAAAATATGGCCGCGAGAACTCTGATAGGGCTCCTTTGATGGTGCTCTGTCAGAGCTATAATGAAAAAACTACACTGGCTACCGATCTCATCTCGGATCCAGTTTAAAGCCCTGGTGATGGCTTTTAAGATTCTGAAGACCGAGAGCCCGGCCTTATTGTGCCCTCTGTTGACCTGGTATGTCCCGCAGCGTAGTCTGCACTCGCTGGGGCAACATTTGGCGAAGGTGCCGCGCTTCAAACTGTGTCGCATGGGAGGCCGCTCTTTCCAGGTGTTGACAGCTAAATTATGGAACTCTCTGCCGACCTATATCAGTGGCATTGAGAATATGCAAGACTTCTGGAAGGCCATTAAAACCTTTCTGTTTCCATCACCATAGTCTTCCCCCTTGAAGTTTTCTGGATGGCCTCTGTTTTTGTTTCTCGATCTGGCAGCGCCGGGACGCCCCTTTGCTGGGGCAGCTGTTGCGCTTAAAAAATCTAATAACATAACATAACATAATTTATCGTTCCAGTGTACCCCGACACAGTATGGTAGGATTGGTTAATGTTGTTTCTGATATTGGTGGTTATTATCTGCGGACAATGGTCACTATCACCAACTTTAACTAGCATATATGAGCTTACATTTGGAAATATATTGAGTGATACCATTGTATAGTCAATCCTAGTGGTTGTATTGTGCGTGATATACGTATATGCTGGGGGAGTATCCTCTTTAAATCGGCCGTTAAGGATTCGCAAACCCAATGCTTCTATGTCCTTAATGAATGTTGTACCAATTTTGTTTCGTGCATATTTAGTCGTAGCACCTAGATGTTGTTGGGGGATTGACGGTGAAGTAGTGTGGCTCACTGGTTAGAGGCGGCAGACCCGAGAGCAGAGGACGGCCCGGGACCAGGGTTCGATTCCCGGCGCGGCAGGTTTCTGGACCAGGGTCAGCGGACTCGATAATTCTCTCGCCTCGGTGCCCACTCTGATCAGCGTTCACACTCGGCAACTCTGGGCATTAGCTTGCCTCATCTTCACTAACGGCACCACCAGACCGCCGGGGATGCCTGGTCTCACCCTGGAGATACCCATTAAGGGACCATCTCTCAGGGAAGCCAGGAAGGGTTTCGCAGCGGTCGAAGCGCCTTGGGACCCTACGGGTAAGTAGTGCGCTATATAAATGCCTATACATTTACATACATTTACATACCACTGATGATTTTGCAATTGAGTGACGTCATCCCTTGTAAATGATACTAATAAATTCTGATTTAAATCCCCCGTCATCACATAGTCCACTAAAGGATTCTCCAGCATTTGTTCCAACAGAATACTGTTAAGCTTTGCACATATAGATGCTCTACTTGTTTTTGTTGGATGGATATATACATTGATCATAATTAATGACCTTATCTTTTGATCAGTTGTTTTATATTTCAGTTTGACTATAAGTATGTTTTTACTATTAGATTCAAGTTGCTCATGATCAGCCTGTAGATTACTTGAAATAAAGGTTGCTAGCCCCCCACTCGGTCATCCATACTTGTGAATTTTGTTTGCATGTTCATAATAACCTACATAACCCTCCAATATGAAAGGATGTATTTCCCAGGTTTCCTGGAGGAGTATAATGTGACATGGGAGGGGTATTGAGCTTATTTGTGCATTATAAATCTTTGTCCCCACTCCATTTATGTTCCATGAACACATTTTCATCTCCGATACTTTTGTTTGGGGGGGGGTTTATGTTATTCCTTGATTGATCCTTATTGTTATGAAGTGCCTGCGAAATCCATTTTTCATTTATTGCTGATATGTTTTCTATTGTAGTAGGTGGGGTTGTTACTCCTATTGTGTTACTAGATCTACCCCGGGCATTCCTTAGCACTGTTCCTTTTTGTTTAGTGTTTTTTCCATTGGGGACATGATTTGTCTGATTAATAAATGGGGTAGGATAGACTTTTGGCACCTGCTTGGTGATGAAAACTCCCCAGGTTTTAAATGTTTTAAGTTCTTTTAAGATTTTTTCTGCTATTACCATTGAATTTAAAGTGATAAATGTCGATTCTTGAGGACTATCCTTATCTGCAATAAATTCGATGGAATTAATATTGTCATTCTTAATATTGACTAATGTTGGAATTGATTTAAATAGTCTAAGGATGTTCCCTCTATTAAGTTTGTCATATCTACCTCTAGATACGTATTCCGGTTTAAATATAAGCTGTACTTTCTCATTTATTCTTTGATTTTCTTTGCAAGCTACCTCCAGATCTTGGTTCGTTCTATATGTAATTAGTTTTTTCCCTTCCCGATTTTCCATTACAAGATGGTCCCAATGCGGTAATATACTTTTAGTCTCTACTGGTCTTTGTATAATCCTTCTTGCTGCATCATTCTCATTTGATCTGAAATACGTTTCTGTATTCACATTGTAGCACTGATCTTATAGCTGGGATGTTTTTATTTTGGTTACTTTTAAAGGCGTAGTGTCATTCATTCCACTCATATTATAGAGTTCCGAACAGTCCTCCTGCATTTCATCCTCTCCCAGTTTTATTTCCTTGACCAACGGTCGGGTAGTTATAGTCATCAGTTTTTTTTCCATCCCCTTTTTTCTTATTTTGGGTTCTTTATTCAATGATTGTTCCAATACTGGTTCTTGTACAAATATTGGAAATATTTTTTTTGTCTCATTCCTACTTGTTGGAGAGGTCTTTTTTTCCTCATTTAATATTTCTCTTTGTACTTCGTTTTTTGTATTGCATCTTCAGTTTTTGTAGGGTCTTCATACCTATGGTTATTAGGTTTTTTGTTTTTCCTTGCTTTACGTAGTTTTTTTCTTTGTCGTTTTGACATAGTATAACCATTTGTATCCTGTTCTTTACATTGATACTCTACCCTTGCTTCCGTACTGGACGTTTCATCATTTGTTTGTTCCATTGCTTGTATATCTATTGATAGATCTTTTTCATCCTGTATGTTTGCTTTTTTTTGGGACTTCTTCAATATTCCTATTTCTTCCTTGTCGTCACTTGCCCTAGAGCTCTTGTTTTCCATTTTAGCTATCTCAGTCTTTTCACATTTGTATTTTCTCATGTTTTCTTCTTGGCCATTTTTTTTTTAATTACTTTTTATTGTTGCATTAAAAGTATCACAAATGAAAAAATGAGCACACGGACTGGCTTCAACATTCAGCTATTGCCCGTCAGTTACGCAACTTTTTCTTTTTTAGCCTCTCAGGATTCCACATGAATCAACTAAATACGTGGAGTTTTAACAAACATCGTTGTAGGTAACTTAGAAATGAAAAAACAACCCCCGAAACAGCCACCTCCATGTCCACCTCCCCCCCCCTCCCGGGTCCTTCCCACCCCCTCCTGGCGTATCCCCACCCACTATTCAGATCTGGGTTGTACAGTACGGTCTGAGACATGGCCACCTCCAGTCGCCGCCGTTGGGCCTGTGTCACCAGGTAAGTTCTCCGAAACTCCCACTCAGGTTCCCTGTGGCTTCACTCTAGTCCATGGTATTGTCTCCACTTTGCCCACACTCTCCGAAACTTTTTGGGGTAACCCCTGGCTTTATACGTCACTCTCTCTGCCGCCATGTATAAGTCTAGTCCCCTCCTCCATTCCTCCAAGTCTGGCGGTTCGGCCGCCCCCCAGTATCGTGCAATGTCTCTCTTCGCCACCACCAAAGCCAGCACTAGGAAGATGATCAAGGGGCGGGCCAGGTTCACTTCGGTTGTCATACCCAACAAAGCCAACCTTGGGTCGCGTGGTAGAGTCGTTTCCAGTACCTCATCTAATTCTACAAATATTTCTCCCCAGTACGCTTGTATGATTTCGCAACCCCAGAGTGTGTGATAGAAGTCGCCATCCTGCTGGTGGCATCTAAGGCACGCTGCGTCCGTGACCTTCCCCATTTTAAAAAGGCATACCCTATTGTAATAGGCTCTGTGGAGCACCTTCAGCTGTATGAGTCGAAGCCTAGACTTAATCGCTACCTCGCGCGGGTGCATAAGAACCATCTCCCAGTCTAGGTCCTCCATGACCCCCGTGTCTGCCTCCCACTTGTTTCGCAAGTCTTGTAGGGTACCTAACATATTGTTGGTCAGTGTTCTATATGTGAGGGATACTGCCCCGCCCCCAATCTGCTCCTGCAGTGACCTACCCTCCAGTCGAGCGTATTCTGGGATGTCTGTCAGAGTGATATTTTGTGCCCTCCAGGCGTGTCTCAGTTGCGTGTATTTGTAATACTGTGTGTTATATAAGCCATATTCTCCCTGAAGCACGTGGAACGTTTTCAGTTCTCCCCTGGAGATCACGTCCCCTATTGTTGAAATGCCAATGTCATCCCATCTTCGGAAGCCTTTCAATTTGTTCAGTTCACCCAGCCATTTACAGTGCCATAGTGGCGTCTGCCGGGTGGGCCGCTTGTCCCATCCCATGCGTTTGGTCGCCTTATGCCACGCAGTCAGCGTAATCCTAGTGGCCGGCAGAAGTTGCTTCCCTCCGGTCCCTCCGTACAAGTAGTACAGTACGTTGGTAGTAGACCATTTCGACCTTTCTAGTGCATAGGTAGGGTGATCCATTGCCGAGTGTAGCCAGTCATTAATTGGAGTGAGATGCTCCGCCCAATAATATGCTTCTAGATTGGGAAGGGAAATCCCTCCACTGTACTGGTGTCACTGCAGTGTGGATAAGGCCACTCTCGGCTGTTTCCCCAGCCATAAGAATGCACGCAGGTCCGCATGGATTTTATTCAAAGTGTTAGCCGGTAGCGGATAATATTCGTTTTGAAGGGCATAGAGGAACTTCGGGAGCAGGACCATTTTATATAGCGCTGCGCGACCCAATAAGGTGAGCGGGAGCTGTCGCCACCGATCCATTTCTGTCTTCGCGCTTGCCATGATGCGGGCCACATTATTATTAAAGGAGAGCGTCCTGTCTAGTGTTATGTACACTCCCAAATATTGGAAGCCCTCTGTGGTATGAATGAGAAGTCCTGGCAGGCAGTCCCTTCGCTCCAAGCCTTGCGGGTCATATAGAACCGATTTCTGCCAATTAATAGTGTGACCTGCCCTTGCACCGAAATCAGCCAGTTCCTTGAACAGCACCGGAGTTGTGGCGTCCGGGTCTGTAACAAACAACAGGTCGTCATCGGCATATAGTGAAATTTTCTCCTGGTTATCCTCAGACTCCCCCCATGTGAAGCCCCTAATTCCCTGATTCCGTCTAATCCTGATCGCTAAGATTTCTATTGTTAGTGTGAAGAGTAGGGGGGACAGTGGGCACCCCTGGCGCGTTCCTCTGCCGATGTGGAATTCGCGCGACAACCTCCCATTGACCCGCACTCGTGCCCTCGGGGCTGAGTACAGGAGCTGAATCCACTTCAAGAACTTGGGGCCAAAGCCGAACCTCCGCAACGTCTCGAGCAAGAACGGCCAATGGACCGCATCGAAGGCCTTTTCTGCATCCAACGAGAGGAACCAGTGTGGCTCGCTCCTCCCTCGGACTTCCTGCAGCCAGTTATGTGTGCGGCGGAGATTCAATTTGGTTGCCCTATCCGGGAGGAAACCGGACTGGTCCGCGTGTACCAGATCCGAAATTACCCTCCGCAGGCGTCTGACAAGAATAGTGGCCAAAATCTTTGTCTCCATATTGAGGAGGGAAATTGGGCGGTAGGAGGCACATACGTCCCTAGGTTTGCCCTCCTTGTATATTGGGACAATTGTGGCCAAGGTGAGGTCGGGAGGCAGGCTCGCCGCATGGAATGCCTCGACAAATAGGGTTTTTATGTGACGTTGTAACAGGTCAGCCGTCCGTTTGAAGAATTCCGCCGGGAAGCCGTTGGGCCCCGGCGTCTTTCCCGGTTTCAGGGATGCCACAGCCTCTGCTATTTCCTCTAGTGTCATCTCAGCGTCCAAGGCCGTGGCGTCCTCAGGGGACAGGGTCGGCACCTCCATGTCGCACATATAGTGGCGTGCTTCAGCCTCGCCACCCAGGTTCCTGGCCCTATAGAAGTTTTCGTAGTACGTTGCAAAGGCCTCTGCTATAGCCTCGTCTGTGCCTGCTGACCTATTCTCCGGTAGTGTAATCCTATCCACCCATCTTGCTGCCCTTTCTTTCCTGCTCAGCCATGCCAAAAGTTTACCCGATTTATCCCCCACGTCATATAATCGGTGGAGCGTCGCCAGCGCCTGTGTGCGTGCTTCCCCAGTGACAAGTTCCCTATAGTGTCTCTGTGCGTCTAACAGTTTCCTAAGTATTGCCTCTTCCTTCCTCTGGTGGTATTCCGCTTTGAGGGCTAAGATCGAAACCTCTTCACTAGTGACCTTGTCCTGTAGCTTCCTATTGGCCTCTCCCAACCTACTTTGTATGCGATCCCTGCGGACCGGCTTCATTGCTTCCCAGAGTGTGACCCCTGATTGGACCGTGCCCTCATTTTCATCCACATATACCTTTATGTCTGCTCTGATACCCTTCAATATTTCTGGTGTTTGGATCTCCCAGGCTGCTAGGCGCCATTCCATTTTCCTCTCCCTCCTCCTCCGTCCCAAATGTGCAAACAGTGGGGAGTGATCTGAGATTCCCCGTGCCTTGTATTCTGCTAGATCATTCACAGAGACATCCTGTCGGGACGTGAATATATAATCCAGCCTGGAAAATACCCTATGGGCCCCGGAGTAGAAGGAGTAGGCCTCCCGTGTAGGGTGAAGCCATCTCCAGACATCAGTGAGGCCTATGATTTGCATCTGCCGGGCTAGTGCTGTGTCATGTCCTGTTGTGGGTGGCGTCCCCGATCTATCCCTTGCGGCACACATCACGTCGTTGAAATCCCCCCCCACTATCTGAATCGTGTCCGCCGTATCTAGAAGGATAGCGGTGATTGCCTTGAGGGTGCGTGCCTGCAGTTTTGGGGGGGCATAGACTGAGATGATCGTGTACCTGCGCCTCCTCCAGACTCACTGTACTCCTGCGTATGACCCCTGCGGGTCTAGCCATGTTCGAGTGGTAGTGAACGGCGTAGATTTTTTAATGAGGATCGCAGCCCCCCTGGAATCCGTCGTGTAGCCTGCGTGTGCTAGCACCATGTGCCTGCCTCTCGCTATAAAAGCGCATTGATTGCCTCTGAGTTGGGTTTCCTGGAGTAGGATAATGTCCGGCGCTAGCCTTTTAAGGTAGGCATTTACCAGGCTTCGTTTAATTTTCGACCCAAGACCGTTAACATTCCATGATAGTACGGTGACTCCTGCGTCACCTGTGTGTGCGTTATCTAGTGTGTCTGCCATAGTGTATTTCCTCTATCATTCCAAGTGGGTCCCCCGAGCAAGGGTGGCTTACGGTACGGCATGGTGTGTTGTTGCTGTTTCTCAACTGGTTCCCCTCTCCCTCCCCAACTCCCCTGGTCCCCCAACTTGCGTGTGCAGAAAATCCATCCCCTCCCTACCTCCCCCTCCCCACCTCCCTCCCCTTCCAGTCGCGTCCCAACCGGGGACCTAACCATCCGCGGGAGAAGGCCTGTCGCCCTCCCACATATCCCCCCCATCACACACCAAACAACTGTGCAAACAAGAAAAACAACATAGGAGGGCGTGTCAACGTGCGTGTTCCCGGTAACCGGGCTGCTATCTCAGTGTCCTCCGGAGATCTGTGCTCATGAGTGCGAGTCCTGAGTGTCTGTTGCGGGACCCCGCCCCGACGAGTCCTGCTCCAACAACTGTATTTCAGTGACCAGAGGGTGGACCGAATCGCCAAGACCGTCCTCCCCGTCTCTTCCGGATTCATGTCCCTCCGATTCCTCCTCCTCGTCACCTTCCGAGCGGATGCCATTCCGCAGGCAGCTGAACCTGGAGCCCGCTACTGAGTTGTTACTCGGAGATGTCGATCTGCCCTCTCTTCTTTCACTGGCACCCCGAGTCTGATAGGGCGTCGCCGGCTTACGTCTCCTAGTCTTTCCAGATCGCCTACGTTGTGGTTTCGGCTGTTCCCAGCGCGCCTTTTCCCTCAGTAATCTGTCCATGGCTTTTCTTCCGGCAGCCTCCCTACTGTTCAGGATAGGGCGTTCTTCAAGCCATTGCCAGGCGTCCTCCGGGCAAGTGAAAAAAATGGAGTTGTCTTTATAGATTACTTTGAGCTTCGCCGGAAAAAGGAGCATGTAGGCTATGTTCAAGGATCGTAGTTTCATCTTCACTGAGTCAAAGGAAGCGGATTTCCCCCAGTTTCCTGGCTTCTCGAAGTATTAGGTCCCTGTCAGCATAGTTCAGGAATCTCGCTATGACTGGTCTCGGTCTTGCTCCCTCTGGTGGTTTGGCCAGGAGCGCCCTGTGCGCCCTCTCAATGACGAAGCATGCAGAGAACTGTGCCGCCGGGAAAGTAGTCTTTAGCCATGTGTGGAGGAAGGAGGCCATATCCCTCCCCTCGAGTCCCTCTTAAAACCTACAAATCGAAGGTTATTGCGCCGAGATCTATTTTCGGCATCGTCCACTTTCCATTGCAGGTGGCGATGCGAAGCCTGAAGCTCTGCCATGTCCTTTTTCAATGCAGTAATCGATGCCTCATTGTCCGTGACTCTAGTTTCGGCCACTGTCACTCGCTCAGTTAGATTTCGAAAGTCCTGGCGCAGTAACGTTATCTCGGATCCTACTTCCCCGATTTTTACCTTCAGTGCCGCCCGTGATTCCTGGATGTCACTCCTCGAGGCCTGGATGGCTGCCAGTAGCATTGCTGTTTCGGTTTGTGGTCCAGGTGTTTCCGGCCGCTGCTCCGCTGCCGGCCTTGATGTCACAAAATTATCCATAGGGCCCTGTTTCGTTGTCTTAGCGATCGGGTCTCTTTTGCCCATGGTGATCCTCGTATCGGGGCGGGAAGCGCTACGGGTGAGCCGCCTGTTGCGTTTGAAACTCGTTGTTTATAGGAGGTTTTACTCCCGGCGCCGTCCCTTTCGAGGTTGCCGCCACTCCAAGCTCTGCAGTCTGTAAGACAGTGTCTCCAGGGGAGGGTAGTTCACCCCCGGGTTTTGTTTGGTGGTACTCTTTAGGTTGGCTGGTACCTCGTCCACCTCAGGGTTCCGCTTGGAGCGACCTGGCCACCCCCCTCTGTGTCTCCAGGGGCTGTTCTTCCCTGCGCCCGGCCTCCTGTCGCTCCGGAGCCTGTTCCTTGGGGTTGTCCCTGGAGCATCTCTGCTATCAGGGGCTCACTGTCTTTTTCGCGCTGTCTCCCGCTGTGCGGCTCTTGGTGTTAGGGTTGGCAGTGATGGCCGCCTCGTCCCCTCGCCCTCTGCCCGAGTCGTGTAGATCTCCCAAGCGTCTCCCGTGTAGTGCCGGCCCCCCTATATTGTTACTTTGGATGTTCTGAGGTGGCAGGGGGGCACTGCCTCCACTTCCGGGACCTGTTTTTCCCACTATGTCTGTAGGGTCTTTTTCCCCGTCCGGCTGGGCTTAGCGTCTTCTTTGCGGGGAAATCAGTGACCAGTGGCACACCCCTAGCCTCTCTCGTGCCCTCGCTGTTGCTCCGTGCTGTGTGGACCGGGTATCTGGTCGGCGCCGCCCCAGAAGGGGTCTATGTTCGCTGCCGGTGTCCGCCTTTCCCTGCCGCCGGTCCCAGTGCCCCGGGGGTCCTCCCCGCGGAGCGGTGGTTCGTGTCGGTGGGAGCGGGTGTGAGGTGAGCGCCGCCGATTTGGGTGTTACATACGTGGGCTCGGGGGTAATCACCTGCCTCGTAGGCCACTACAGCAAGGCCTCTCCCTAGGCTGCCCCCTCCTTCGGCGCGTCTCCCCCTGGGCTCACCTTCGTCGCTGGTGTCACTCCGATTCCTCCAGTAGGCGTGGACAGGCTCCGCCGATTCGGTCTCTCGGTCCCTTCGTCGCTGGGTGGGGGGGGGAGGAGACCCTCCCGCCCTCCGTTCCCAGTCACCTCCATCTCCAAGGGTTGCGACGCGCGGGTGTGCCCTATCCCGCTCCTCCTTCGGTCTCCGAGTACCGGCTCATCAATCAACCGGCCGCCATCTTGGTAAAGGCGGCCGGACTTCGATCTGGCTCTACCGCTCCCGTGTGGGCACCGCTATCAGCACCAGAATGGGGTCCAGGTCCGGTCTCGGTCGCGCCGTGATTCCGGCTCCGCCACAGCGATCCGGCAGGCTTACAGGCCCGTTTCGCTCCGCTGCTACAGCCGCCTAGTCACTCGCCGCCATCTTGCCCACCACGGGCGCTCCCGGTCCGGAGCTTGTTCCTCAGGATTCGGGGAGCTCCACGCTGGTGTCGGTGCCTCAAAGCGACCACCTGATGCTGGATATGTTCGTACCCCGTCTGGTGAAAGGTGTGATCTCCGGGGTGTTGTCAGACGACGGATTAGTGAGCAGCCCAGCCGGAGCTCCGGCAAGACACGTCTTAGCCGGCCATGCTGCTGGCCACGCCCCGGCCATTTTCATTTTTAATTGCTTCTTTTGTGTCTTCTATTATAGTATGCAAAACCTCTGGTATTGCTACTAGCTTCTCCATAAGTGGGGTGCAGATACAATCAATGTCCGTTCTTTGTTTTTCATTTTGTACTCTGACTATCAGACCATTAAGCTGTGCAAGTTTATTATCTATCCCCCCAACTGTATTTGCCATCATTGTAAGTAGGTCAATCTGAATATCCATCTTGTTGGATTGATATTTTAACGCTTCTAGAGTTAGTGTCGATGTTTGATAAAAAAATATCCCAATTCATTCCAATAGCTGGATTTTTTATTCCTTTTTGATTGTATTGTATTTCCCTTCCGTTCCGTTGTTCAGTATGAGCTGCATATTCTGTTGTAGGGAGGATGTTTGTTTTTGGGCCTAGATCTTCAATTGTTTTGTCAGTTTGCCATATTGTATGAATTGCGTTTTCTTCTTGTTTAGCATTCCCAGTATTATAATTTAGTACATTAGTTTGTTTGGTCATATTTTCTTCGACTGATGACTGTGGTTTTTTCATATTTCTACATTTATTTCAATGGGTATTACTGACAACTTTGATTCCATCATGTTACTTTTATTTAATATATCTTGTTTTTCCGATGCATCAAAATCATCCAGTTCTATTGGTTTATCTTGTTGATTTACATCCGGAAAAATGGTTGCATTTAGCATATCCTGATCAGTGATTTGGAATTCATGTTCCTTCTTTTGTATGTTAGAATCTCCGTTTTTTTGTGGTACTTTGCATAACTTGCCTGGTGTATTTCTCAGTACTCATTGGTTTAATTGGAGTTTGTAGTTTGTCATTTTCCATATCCCTTTGCATTGTGATAAGAGCACCAGCTGGATCTTTTAAGAACTCAAACTTATCCGGGATTTTTCCTGATTTTGCAAACATTCTGGCTATTGGGGAGATTAATGTTTGATTTGCTCCTACAATATTCGCTTTCACCTTTTTTAGGACCTTTGGTTGTTGTATTTTCTTTGTGCGTCTTACAGTTGTTCCCGACGTTCTCACTTTGCCAGAGCGCATAGTACCTCTATATTTTCGTGCGTTTTCAGCACTCCCCTATATTATTATTCCAGACCTTGATGTAGGCAAGGTACTCAACTCTGTTATTTCAATCAGTTATATAGGTAGGTAGTTTGTCACAGCGCAAATGCCTCCCTCTGGTGCTTTGTGTTTGCAACCTTTGGTTTGCAGCGGCGTTGTTTTCCCAGCGCGGATCTCCGCACTCATGCCTGCATACCACCTGCGTTCAACCAGTACACTGCCAGCCCCGGATGTCTTGGTCTCTTTCGGTCACGGGCTGGCCTCCCCGGTTCAGAGGGAAAATGCGACCTCCCACTTGTGGCCGCTCGACTTTGCTACTCAACTCTGCCTCTTAGTCACCCTCAATACGCTCACCCTCCCAAGCCTGTCTGCCCTGTAAGTGAAGGACAGCTGCCGTCAGGGAGAGAGCGGGGGTGAGGGCGGGGCTAAAGGGAAGAGCTAACGAAAAGAGCTAGGGTAATGTAGCAATATGGCAATGATTGCCCCAAGTTAACAATTTAACAATTTAAACGCCAGGTGTATCAGGAAAATTAAAAGCGGCTTCTAAATCAGCCTTTTCTGCTGCACAGATAGCACTCACGGTTCAGCTCCAGTCACTACGGTTCAACAGTCCCCAAGGCTCTCAGACCCGCCGGAGCTTCTTGCTGTGATTTTTTCTCTCGTCGTGGCACTTGGCCTTTGGCGTTTGCTATTCTCTGCTCTGCTCACTGCCGCTCCGCGCATGCAGCTCTCGCAGCCGCCGACATTGGATCCCACTGAGTGCCGTCGTGTAGGTCTCCGAGACCGAGTCACTGAGCTCCCAGGTCCCAGCTCCCAGGTCCGAGTCTCCGGGTCTCAAGGACGGACTCAAGGAAGGGCTCAGGATCAACCAGGCTCAACCCCCGCTCTGCTCCAGCTCCAGCTCGGCTCGGCAGAAACAGCAGAAACAACAGGTCGGCACTGTGGGCTCCTCCCGGCTCCCCTGCTCCCGGTTCCCGGCTCCCGGCTCCTCTCTCGTCTCCTCTTGCGGCTCTCCTCACCACGGTCGCGTTCTCTCACTTGCCTGCTCGCCTGCCACTCAGTAAGCTCACTATTAAGTGGAACAAGTGGAAGAAGGTATTTATGAATTATGCACTTGTCTGTGGACCGAATTTAGGTCTGGAAAGAAAAGTAGCATTACTATCGTACTATTTAGGGGCAGAGGGGGAGGAAGTCTTGGAGCATCTCCCAGAGCTAGGAGCACAGGAAGCTAGGGGTCTGAATTAATTTGAGATTAGTCTGAAAAAATTGGACTTACACTACCTTCCCAAAACTAGCACCATAATGGAAAGATACTATTTTGGGAAAAGAGGGCAGAAGGAGGGGGGATCGATAGAAGTCTTTGTCTCAGATCTACGGAAACTGGCTGCCACATGCAAGTTTGGGGGTGCATGTGAGGAAAGAATCAGAGACCAGTTTGTGTTAGCATGCAGGAATGAACGTGTGCGCGAGGAACTGTGGCTAAAAGATGATCCACCACTGAGAGAGGTGCTCATAGTTGGCAAGCAAGTAGAGCACATGATGCAGTGCGTAAATGAAATCAAACAAGACAGCAAGGGTAAAGTCAATGATAGTAAGGTCAAGGTCAATGATGTGGTGGCGGAAGGCGAAGGAGTGTTGGCAGTCAAAGAACAGAAGGGGGTGCAGAAAGAACATAAGGAGAGCAAAATGGGATGGTCGTTCAAAAGCAACTGCTATAGGTGTGGCAAGCAAGGACATATGGCAAGTGACAAGGATGGTTCAGTTCGCCTTTGCATTGACCTCAGGGCGCTGAACAAGGAGGTTGTGGTCGACAAGTTCCCTCTGCCCAATATTTCGCAAATGATGAGCATGTTGGAAGGAGCAAAAGTGTTCTCAAGATTGGACTTGACTTCCACCTACTTCCAAATCAAGCTCCATGAAGACTCACAGGAACTTACAGCATTTGTCACACCAATGGGAGCGTTCAAATTTAAGAGAATGCCCTTCGGTCTAGTCTCGGCTGCGGCGGTGTTCCAAAGGATCATGGGAAATATCCTTGTAGGTATTCCTGGTATCTTGTGTTATCAGGACGATGTACTGGTCTTTGGCAAAGATAACGAGCAACACAACGCCAGATTGAGACAGGTGCTGGCGAGATTCAAGATGCAGGGCCTTACAGTGAAGAGAGAAAAGTGCAGGATCGGATGCAAAGAGTTAGACTTCTTGGGTCACAGAGTAACACCAGGCGGAATTCGTCCTAAAGCAGAACTCCAGAACACCATAATCAACTTGACGCCACTGAAGAGCAAAGAAGAAATAAAGTCGTTTATGGGCATGCTGGAGTTCTACAGCAAATTTGTGCAGAACTTCGCAGGCTGGACGTATGCCATACGCAAGTTACTCAAAAAGGACGTGAGTTTCAGTTGGGATGAGGAGTGTCAGAAGGAATTTGAAGATGTTAGGAAAGCACTTGCAGAGGCACCCAGCCTCAAAGCATTCATACCGAAGAGGAAGACGGTGGTGACAACCAACGCAAGTTCAAAATGACTTGGGGCAGTCCTCACACAAATGGGGACAAGTGGGGAGGAGACCATAGCTTTCGCATCAAGGTCCCTACGGAAGTCCGAGATCAACTACTCGGTAATAGAGAAGGAGGCTTTGGCGGTGCACTGGGCCATGAACAAGTTCCGGGACTTCATCTGGGGAACAAATTTCAACCTGCAAACTGACCACAAGCCACTGGTCGAAGTATTCAAGAAAAAGGGTCTCGCGCTATCTCGAGTCGAATCAGGCGGTGGGTCGTAAACCTCCAAGAGTATACTTTCAGCGTTGAATATGTGCCTGGGTCAAGAAATCTAGCAGCTGATTGTCTCTCATGACTAGTAGGAGAAACGGAGGACGATGAAGATGGTGACAAGAACTGTGAAGATAAGGACGAGCTTCAAACAGAAAAGGTGTGTGCGATTACCCAAGGGGCCGTTGGAGAAGAGAGTTGGGAAGAAGCCCTAAGAGCAGATGATCAGTTGTTGGAAGTGTGTGAGAGAGTAAATGGAAATTGGAGACATAAAGACAAACAAGATGAGACCCTACGCCCATTCTGGATGGTCAGGGTTGAACTGTCCGTCGCTGACGATTGTCTGTTCCGTGGCACAAGGTTGATTCCACCAAACACCTTGAGGGAGTACTTAGTAGACATAGCCCATGAAGGACACCTAGGCATCACTAAGACCAAACAGAGGATGCGGGAAGATTACTGGTGGCCGAGCATGGACAACGTGATTGAGAGGAAAGTGAGAGAATGCATACCATGCGCCGTCAGCGTCAAAGTCTTGAAACAACCCCCCCCATGCAGTGCAGACCACCCCCATCTGGGCCGTGGGAATAAGTGGCATTAGATATAATAGGTCCACTGACGGGGGAGATACGCACTCCTTATGTCTTAGTACTCATGGACCTATACTCTAGGTGGCCAGAGGTGAAAATCGTATCGGAGATCACCACAAAATCTGTCATCGAGTTCCTACAGGAACTATTTCTCAGAGAAGGCCTACCCAGCAGTCTGTTGACGGACAAAGGAGTACAACTATGCTCAAAAGAAATGGGAGACTTCCTCGAGAAGAACGGGATTCAACACAAGCGCTGCGCGTTATGCCATCCCGAGACCAATGGGATGGTTGAGCGGTTCAACAAAACCCTCAAGGAGTGCATCCATTTAGCAGAAACCAACGGGCTGAACTGGAGAGAAGAGTTAGAGAAACGTCTAGAAGCTTACCGGCTGACTCCTCACCAGACGACGGGGGTCACCCCTTTCGAACTGCTCCGGGCAAGAAGGCCAAATACAAAACTGTCACCGGGATGGATGGGGTGGCACAAAGGATGGACAGATAAGTCTAGAGAGTTTAAAGGACTGGACAGACAGCGCAAAGTCCGATAGAGAGAAAAGAAAGGTTTGATAACTTACACTCCGCAAAAGAAGTAGAGTTCAATATAGGAGATACAATAAAAATCAAAGCACCCACAGGCAGGGCGAGTTGGTCTGAGTTCACCAAACCCACTAAGATTGTCAAAATGTTTAGAAATGCAGTAAAAACGCAGGAGGGAAAGATCTGGAATCTGGTAAGAGTAGTGAAATACCACCCCCCGCCTGTAGATAAAAATCTGGAGGTCAAGAGGGAAGAAAAACCACAGATGCGGAGCGAAGAGTCTGTTGGTGAGCAGTTAGGGGAACCCCGCAATGCCTGCAGACCTAGCCAAAGGGTGGTTGGTCGTCCTAGATACCTGGAGCAATATGTTACCATGTAGTGCTATTATTATTCCTGTGATGTTCTCATGTGGTATTGTGGTCATGTGTTATTTTCTATTTTTCTTGAGTTTCTGTAGGGAAGGGGGATGTGTGGTATCGCCCATATTGAATTAAGGCATGCCGCCCACCACCCCTCGTCCCAAGATGACATCATTTAGAATGTCACTGTGGGAGCGTTCCAAGGCGAGCGCCGGTGTGTAGCTGTCATCGGTTTGGTGACAGGCTGTCAGCTGTGGCTGGGGTCGATCTCTCTGTACTTGCGACCTGATGAATAAACCGAGTTCTGACAACTTCACCAGCGTCTTCTTCTTTTTTAAGTAGATGCTACAAAACCCTAACTTTCCAAAAGTGGATATGGTTGGCTCTGTTGATGTTAAGGTCTCTCTCGTTTTCATGTGAATCAATAAAGGCAGTAGCGATTTTGGTAAACTGCTGCCAAAATCCTCCATGGGGCTATTCTCCTCCGGGCCGTCAGAGACACATCCCAAAGTTAGATTATCATAAGTAACTTTCTAAATCCTCACTTTAAAACCCAGGTTTCTTTTTCTATCTGCTTATAATTCCTAGCCTTCTTTCTTCCCGGGACTTTAATTTATCCTCAGCTACAGTAATTGTGTTTAAAATGCCTTCTTTTAGGTTTGTACATCAACCACAGTATTTTGCAGCAGTTCAATTGCACTCTTAGAAAAGCTACCCCGACTTTTTACTGTTTTGGTCATCGGTTTATTCTGATTAGTTCTTTTGTCTTCGCTCACACTTAAAAGGGAATCATATTTATTAATGTTCGGGTACTCTCTTCTTTACAATTGATACCAGATTCCATATTTGTTCCAGAGTCCAAAAAACCTTGACTCATTAGAGTCTCCATTTTGTTCCTCTAACTTACTTGCATGCTGTTTTCTAATTCTATGGTGAGTGAAAAACATACCTATTCGTAGGTATTGTGAAATTTAGCCTAGGGCTTCTTCAGCTATGTGCTGGCTTGCACTTTTCTGCCTTACTATGTTACTTGTAATCTCAGGGAAAATGGCCTACACCTCACTATTATTCTCAAAAAAATTATTTTCTTTCTACTAAAGACAAACACCTTGCTTCTGTTTATCTCGGTATATTTATTTATACCCTTTTTACTTTCTATAATTTGTTTTGAATCTCATTCATTAGTGTGCAGAGAAAAGTAAAAACATCAATATTTCACAACAAAATCCCAAAACATTTAAATCCAAAACATTTCATTATCCAACTAAAATCATAAATAAAGTAACTGTGCTCTCAAGGACAATATCCTAAACAATACAAACAATAATTGTGAGTGAGTATTGTCATCAATGACAATACTCATTCACAATTATTGTTTTTTGAGAATAATAGTGAGATGTAGGCCACTTGCCCTGAGATTATATTTCACAAAGGGCCTGCCTGACCTCGTCCCCATTTGGGCCTAACTCCCCTTGCTATGTTTAATATGTTACTTGGCATTCAATTGATTTGAGATATATTCTTTTTATAGTGAGTTTTTTTCAGATAACAGTCATCGAGATAAATATGGTAAAATACATAATTGTTCCTTACTTTTGTATCCCAAGAACTCCATCAACTCCTCAGTCCTGGGTTCAAATGGGCCTATTTTCCTTACTTTGCATTCTTTTTTTAGGAACCTTTGGAGCACATACCAAAGGAGGAGCCATTGTTAGCCCATCTGTTCACGGCTTCCAGTACAGTCAGTGAGTGATTTCACTTGTTCAAACCTTACACTGCATTCTAAATCCTCTGCTGAGCCGCACATGCCCAGGATTACCAACGAATCAGTCTTGAACTGCCCTTCCAGTCCACTTTCATCTCCAATTTTAGAGTTTTCTGTAATTTATTTATGAGGGTACCCCAAGTCAAGATACGTGTGAGAACATGTACACACACATATAGTACCTTTGCCATTTTTTGTTCCCCCTGTATCTTGGATGCCTGAATCCCTTGCCCTCTCGCTCTCTCTCTCTCGCTCTCTCTCTCTCTCTCTCACACATAGTTCAAAGATACTCTCAAAATACAATCACTTGGTAGGGAGGGCACAGGCTAAAATAATCTACTATATCAGTGAGGTTAATGACTTCCGATGGTAGTGCAGAAGGTTGTGAGAACAGAGAGAATGCTTGTACTTTTACTGACTTGAAAGAAACATTGATTCACTGGTAAATACAGTTTTAAACAAAGTCTTCTGACATATTAAGACAACCAACAGAAATGCATGTAAATAAAACAGGCCGAAATAGCAAAAAAATCTTTCGTAATTACATGTATTTATTACCCTATGTTTCTTTTATTTCTTATCAAATAAAGAGATCTGGTGCTCATGCTGTGAATAAGAAAGAGGTGCAGACAGCATGCTAGATGAAACAGAACTACGTGCATCACTAGTAAAAAGGCATGAAACCTATCTATACAAATATTGCACTGTCAAAGGAATCTATATAAGTCTGTGTCAACGGTGTTTCGACTTCTATGACTGTGAGGTCCCTGATTAGAAATACACATTTTACATGATGCAATAAATAA
Organism: Lissotriton helveticus; assembly: GCF_964261635.1. Taxonomy (NCBI): domain Eukaryota; kingdom Metazoa; phylum Chordata; class Amphibia; order Caudata; family Salamandridae; genus Lissotriton; species Lissotriton helveticus. The sequence goes on from NC_136061.1 coordinate 322,467,555, forward strand.
ATGTAATTGCAAAACAATTTGTTTTTCGTTATTTGGACCTGTTCAATTCAATTCAATTAGACTTTATTTCGGATATATTTCAATCCATAAAAGCACAAATTCAATAAACATTTCATAGTAAAAATTACCGTTACATTAGAGCAGATGATACATATTTCCAAAAAACGGTTAATACATATTTCTTTGATGAGTAAGTAGGCAAAGTCAAAATCACAATAAAAATGCAGGTAGTACCAAAATACAATAAAGTGCATTAGTGCATCATCTTTCAGAGATATATAATCACTCATCTAAGCACTTTCTTATTTTCACAGTCAATTTTAAAAATTCTATCACCTGGAGAACACTATCACTGTGCAAAAGCTGTAAATACATGAGTGCAGGTCTTATTTGATTAAAATTTAGTTTCTTTAAAAGGGTTACAAGATAGCGTTTTCGGGGATATTCATAAAATCTACATAAAAATATAAAATGCAGCATATCCTGTGGAGACTTCCCGTCGCAGCCACAGGGAGCTGCAATTTTCTTAAAAATGTCCAACTTTTTGATATGGTGGAATGGCAATACTTATTCGCGGTCTTGACTCGTATGGGCTTTGGTCCCAAGTTTGTTTCGTGGGTCAAACTACTATACACGGATCCGGTGGCACACGTGGCGGCCAATGGCTACATCTCTCGAGCGATCCCCTTGGCTAGAGGGACGCGTCAGGGGTGTCCACTGTCCCCCTTGCTGTTCGCCCTGGTGCTGGAACCGCTGGCTACTGTCATTAGGACCACTCCACTGCTGAAAGGTCTAACGTGGGGGGACGCCTGGGAGGACAGGGTATCCCTGTATGCCGACGACATGCTGATTTACCTATCTCGCCCGGAAACGGGCATCCCGAATTTGCTGGCAATCTGCGATGCGCATGGATTACACTCCGGATACATGATTAACTGGGCGAAGTCAGTCGTTTACGTACTGAAAGGTCCGGCGCCACTCCTTCCCAACAACTGCCCGCTGGTTATAGCTGATACCTCGTTTAAATACTTGGGCGTCCAGGTCACTAGTGACGCGGATATGTTCTATGATTTAAACTTGGCGCCCCCTCTTGACCGTCTGCGGGCGGATGTGCGACACTGGAAAACCTTGCCCCTTACGCTGCTGGGACGCGCGGCGCTGTTTAAAATGATGGCATTGCCGCGCCTCCTGTACGTGCTAGAAAACACCCCGATCCTGGTTCCGCCATCCTATTTCCGTAAAGTGACGGCGCTGATAACCGAGTTGCTATGGGGAGAACGTCCACCCAGAATTGCACACGCGAAGCTTAACCGTGGATGGTACGACGGAGGGATAGCCTTACCAAATATTGAGCTCTACTACTGGGCATCACAACTCAAAGTTATTAATCACTGGTTACACATCCCCCAGAATGACCCGGCATACTTCTCAGATAGAACACAATTGGGAACACACAGTTTGCTGGCCCCGCTTTACACTCCTAGCCTCGCGAAGAAACTATTCGGTCCAACCAAACACACAGTCGCTATATGGCACAAGGCACTGACACGGCTTAAGTGGAAGGGAGTCATAACCAAACTTACTCCACTGTGGGACACTAACCAATTGGGCTGTCTTAGGTCAAGTAAAGGCTTTACTCAGTGGGACACTATCGGCATATCGACAGTGGGAGACCTGTGGACTTCTACGGGAATGGTCCCTTTTCCACACCTGCAATGACAATATGCATTAGGCCCCAATGAGACTTACAGATATGTACAGATACGGCATGCACTCATGGCGGTCATTGAACCGGGCACTAAACTCCCGGACTCCTCACCTCTGGAGGACCGACTTCTCACAGAATTCATTCCAACACGCGCCACCTCACTCACATACCGTAAGTTATTGAATAATTTGCCTGATCCCTTGCAGAAGTTGAAGGAAAGGTGGGAATCTGAGTTAGGATCCATGGATGAGACAGAATGGAATGCCGCACTGGCATTGCCGCGGGAGGCGGGTGTGTCAGCCCGGTTCAGACTGATACAGCTCAAAATACTACACAGGGTATATTACACCAGGACCTCACTACACAAAATGCATAGGGCGGAAACCCCGTATTGCCTTAGAGAGTGTGGGGAGGAAGGAACATTGCTACACACGCTTTGGGAATGTCCTATTATCTCGAATTACTGGCGGCAAATCATGCGCACTATTTCTCAGACCCTTGACACTTCAATACCGTCAGACCCACGTCTGTGCCTTCTGAATGTGTGGGAGGGGGTTGACCTGCCACACCGGAGACGGCAGTGGGTCACTATTGGGACTATGGTGGCCAAACGCGACATTGCGCAGAGGTGGGGTGTAGCGGAACTACCTACGCTGGCATTATGGTGTAGAACGATGGACAAACTGATGATTATTGAACGTGCTGTGTACAGAATGAGAGCTAACCCGCGCAAGTGGAATGCAATTTGGGTGGCATGGAATAAGTATAGGGGGGATCTATGCGAGCCGCTTCCGGAGGATGAGGGCGATAGCTCAGACGAGGATGAAGACCTGGAAGACTAGATTAGAGGGAGAGGGTGGACAGACTGGGAAGGTCAGGGATCGAGTGCCAGGGATACCAGTGGAGCGGGCGTGGGGAAGGGGATAGGTGGTAGCATAGGAACCTGGTCCTAACAAGTGACAATGGGGATGCGTGGGAGGATTCAATGTGACTGTCCTTATTGGCATGAGTCTAAAGTTTGGGTTGTTTGTTATAAAAAGCACAAAACAGTAAGACGTCTTACCAACTATTGATGTATCATGATTGCCTTATATAATGTGTCAAACATTCGCTGCCGGACCGGAAGGTTGTCGGCTGAATAGCTGTGTCACAATGTGAAACCATGACTGATCGAGAACTACTTCCTTCCACTGTGATGAACAATTACTGTCAGTTTGACAAATGCCAATAAAGTCTTACCAAAAAAAAAAAAAAAATGTCCAACTTTGGTCTAATTAAAAGATGATGAAAGATATTAAACCTGAACCTTGTCAGCAAAAATGTTTCATGAGAAGTAAAAGAGCATGTTAGGTATAATTCCATACTATCACAAGTTCTTAACATGACGTATTTTCTAACATTAGGTTTCAAAAGCTCAACTTCTTCTCTTTGGGCCCTTCTATCCATATAAAAAGCCCTCTTAATTGCTGCCACATCACCCTTCACAATCTCACTCGGATTTTCAAACAGGTTCCGGCGTCCTAACCTCAGGAACTGAGACTTCAAATATTTAAGCCAGGGTACACACATTGCGTTATCATGTGATACAAGATCTTTCACTATCAGATGGGTTAACGGAATGCCATGGTTTAACCATAAATTTACCCAACATGTCAGTGGTCTTAACCCAACTATGTCCGATAAATACTGACTTCCCAGCTCTTCATGCACCGCCAGATTCGATGTACTAGCTGGGACACAGAGCAGACGCTTTAAGAAATTATTTTCAATAACCTGTAAGTGATCACCGCTGACATAGCCCCATATCTCACTGCCATAGACCGCAGTAGCTATCGATTTAGCGTTGTATAGTTTCATCATGGCAGTGTTTGGCTTTTTTCCCAATTTAGTAGCAAAATTGAAAATAGAGGCATTTACTCTTGTCATTTCCCCCTTCTTTCTTGCCACATGTGGGGCCCAGCTGAGCTTTGTATCAAATAAAACACCAAGATATGAGAATGTGTAAGTGATGGGGATCAGGACATCATCTAGTTTAAAAATAAATTTCTTTTTTGATGGGCGGCCAACATGCATTATATACGACTTCGAGTTGTTGACCATAAGATCCCTATTAGTCATAAAATCATTAAAAGCATTCAAAAGTGCTTGGAGACCCTTTTCTGTTCTTGAGATTAAAACCGCATCATGGCAACCAATACCTCGCTTTTATCAAATTTAATGTCGCCTCCCCTGTCAACGGAGGCAGCATTGATGGTTACAGGATCCACTGTATAATACAGGTTTTTAAAGTGACATTCCCACTCCTCCTTGGTTATGCAGCAATCAAGTGCATCACCTGATTTGTCTACCAGGAAAGGTTTTTTAACTAGTGCCCAAAATTTGGTGCTGCAATTCAGGGTTGAGGGGTCAAGTATTTCATCCCAGGCCTCTCTTCTTAAGAACTCCTTGCGGGAAGCAATGGCAACCTTGTATTCCTTTCTACACAATTTTACATCCTCCCGATTCCTCGGGGTAGCTGACAAAGCGGACCTTAAGTTACGTGCAGCTTTAGTACAGTCATGGGAAAACCACCTCGGACCCACCTTAACCTGGCTCTTATTCGGGACAGATAGTAATTCTGACACCTTCTCCGATATGTTGTGATAAGCGGCTAGAACCTGCCTGGGATCTCCACCATCAAGGGTACATTCTTTGATATCCTCCGTACAGCTTTCAGCGATATTTTTATAGAGAATGTCCGGAGAGACCATTGACCATTTAAGTCGCCTCCTTCCATCTGTTGTTCCCAGCCTACCTATGCTGTTATTCTGATTTGCCTTTTTTACCCAGGAACCTTTTAGACAGATTTTAAGAGGATTATGGTCACTAAATTCACTTAGAACAATGCTGAACGAATCTAGGAAAGTCTGCATCGTCAGGGAAACTAGCATGTGATCTATGAAGGTGCCCCTTCCGTGCCCTTTGAAAGTAGGGATATCAAAAAATTTCAACGGGTCCCTGAGTGTCATAGCCAATGAGAGGTCGAAGGTATTCAACAAATTATTGCATGATTCCCCCTCCTCAGTGTGTTCCATATGGAGACCACCCATACGTTCACAATGCAACTCTGATAAACATTTCTTCAACGGATCAACACAAGGGTGCACGTTAAAATCCCCCATAATCATGAGGTTATGGCCCAGATCTTTCAAAAAGTTGGAAACAAAAGAATTTAATATAGAAATTTGATTCATGCCTGTCCTATCATGAGTAGCGTTATAAAAATTCACCATGCCAACCCGACAGTTATCTCCGAATAGAACTAGGCCCATCATGCCTGTATGCGGTGATTCAATTCTTCGTACCTTACATGATATTAAAATGGAAACAAAAATTACAAGTCCCCCCTTAGGCCTACCCCTTGTCGATGGTGTGGCTGGCACATAAAAGGCCTTGTACCCTTGCAAAAAGAAGTCACAACCCACCACCCACGTTTCTTGTAAACAGATGATCATAAATTGTTTTATATAGTTAACCCAGTTTTCATCTGACATTTTAGCAGCCAGGCCTGCAATATTCCAAGAAACAACATAACATCCAGATGCTTTAACCCGAGGATGCTCTATGTGTATAGGTTCACCTGTAGCCACAGTACCCTGAGCCGCAGGTACCTCCCGTCAATCACACAGCTCAAGTCCAGACAATACTTCGTACCTGTTCTGTGTATTAACATTAGACCCATACTGATAGCGACCAACACTATTAGCCCTGTTATAGATTTCATTCATACCACCTGAGCCACAGGGATTACTGATGTTGTATGTAAATTGTGATTCCTGGACTGGTGTCTGTGGTTCAAACATCCACCTAGTTAGTCTTTGGGGTGTAGGTTTGCACAAATGTGCATAGAAATATCCCAGAGGGCGCACCCAAATACTGTTCTCGTTGTAGACTAGTGACGAGGCTCTCAAAAGGACAGTTGCCACATGCTGGGGATGTTTAAAGTTTACGACAATGCACTCCCCATTGCCTGTCTTTTTGGAAGGACCTACCCAGTTCACCTGCCTAACTGCCATTATCTGTTCTGAGTAAGAAATAGGAAAACCACAGTTTTTATTAAGCCACGCCACTGTCTTATTTTTCAAAGAGACGTGGGATTCATCATAAGGAGAGGCGGGATGGGTGCCACAAGGTGGAACATTGGTCAACACTGCCACAAACGGTGTACAATCAGGTGGTAGATTTAGATATCAATTATACCTGGGGGGTCTAGGGGCTATACCACTTTGAGGGACTATATTGGGTTGTGGCCGCGAAACAGCTGCCGCTGGGGCGGCCGGTGTATTTAAAGCCTCATTCCCGTTGGCAGCTGCTGCAACGGTATACCCCTTATTTAAATGATCTTTAGCTTTCACTGCATCCTGTCCTTTACCACCCAAATTTACGATACCATTAGTTGGTGCACTCAGTTGTGCAGATAGCAAGCCGCCCAGCCTGGCTACTTCCGTGACCAGAGTCTCAATCTTGTTGGTTAGAGGTTTAATTAACTCCTCTATCTTCGTTGTTAGTATTGCTTCTAGGTTTTTAATGAGAGAAGCAAACTGATCAGAGTTCGGATTAAGACCAGTATCGTTATTACCTGTAAATACAAAAGGGGTTATGGCAGGGCTATGCGGTACTTTCCCGTCCTTTTTTTTAGTGTTAGCATTATGCTTCCCTACCCCTTTTTGATGAGCTGCCCTACAGGTGCGCATCGGCCTGATATCAGGCTGGGCCTCATTTAGCACACCTATTTCTTCACTTGGCAGGACATGTTGATCTGAGTGAACCTCAATACTCACTGTAATGGGCATTGGTTGTTCCACTATAGTAACACCATTCTTCGTGGCCTCAGCATCTAAAGTCATTCTGGTGGGAGACAGTTCTGGCATATTCACTATCACAGTGCCCTTCCCTAAAGAAGCACGTCTTTCACTATTTATCTGGTTTACTTTCTTGACCAAATAGTTATCCAAGGTGGCGGGACCCACTACTGGTTTAACGGTTTTGGATTTAGACATATTAAACAATTGTGACACAAGGTATACACTCAGATAAAACCACTACTTACTCATAGGAAATATAACAAAATCAGACATAAAGTCTCACGTAATTAATACACAGTAAAGGGCCAGATACAATGATGTAAGGTCCCTGGCCCAGTCCAGTCTCCTCAGGCCTCTGAGGGCCACAGAGGGCCCGCCCTTTGCCCGGGCTTAGCCCGGCGCGTCCTGCGCGCGTCCCCGCGGGACGAGGGGCTGACGTTGACTTTATGCGCCTCCTGGCGCTGTTACTGCGTCACTGGTGGTGGTGGGAGGGGCCCCGGCGGAGCCAAGCCCGGCCGGTAAGCAGGCGGAGCAAGGCCCGGCCCTTAACTGGTGGTGCTGCGCGTTGCGGCGGAGCAGGAAGAGGTGTGGTGCCGCGGCCAGGGCAACTGACTCCGGAATCTGGGGATCACGGTTCGATCCCCGGCACCGACGGCAGATTAGCCCAGCACCATGTGACTCTGGGCAATAGCTTGCTTAATCTTCCCGACGGCCCCCAGCGCCTAGAGACCCTTACGGGTGATTGTGCGCTTTACAAATGTGGATTTATTATTATATTATTATTATTATTATTATTAGCAGAGCCCGGCCGTGTCCAACAGGTACCTTAATCACCCCCACAAGCCTCGGAACCGGCGCTGCCTTTATGCGCCTCCTGGCGCTGTTACTGCGTCACTGGTGGTGGTGGGAGGGGCCCCGGCGGAGCCAAGCCCGGCCGGTAAGCAGGCGGAGCAAGGCCCGGCCCTTAACAGGTGGTGCTGCGCGTTGCGACGGAGCAGAGCCCGGCCGTGTCCAACAGGTACCTTAATCACCCCCACAAGCCTCTGAACCGGCGCTGCCTTTATGCGCCTCCTGGCGCTTTTACTGCGTCACTGGTGGTGGTGGGAGGGGCCCCGGCGGAGCCAAGCCCGGCCAGTAAGCAGGCGGAGCAAGGCCCGGCCCTTAACTGGTGGTGCTGCGCGTTGCGGCGGAGAAGAGCCCGGCCGTGTCCAACAGGTACCTTAATCACCCCCCTCTCTCTCGCTCTCTCTCTCTCTCTCTCACACAGAGTTCAAAGATACTCTCAAAATACAATCACTTGGTAGGGAGGGCACAGGCTAAAATAATCTACTATATCAGTGAGGTTAAGGACTTCCGATGGTAGTGCAGAAGGTTGTGAGAACAGAGAGAATGCTTGTACTTTTACTGACTTGAAAAAAACATTGATTCACTGGTAAATACAGTTTTAAACAAAGTCTTCTGACATATTAAGACAACCAACAGAAATGCATGTAAATAAAACAGGCCGAAATAGCAAAAAAATCTTTTGTAATTACATGTATTTATTACCCTATGTTTCTTTTATTTCTTATCAAATAAAGAGATCTGGTGCTCATGCTGTGAATAAGAAAGAGGTGCAGACAGCATGCTAAATGAAACAGAACTACGTGCATCACTAGTAAAAAGGCATGAAACCTATCTATACAAATATTGCACTGGTTAGAAATACACATTTTACATGATGAAATAAATAAATGTAATTGCAAAACAATTTGTTTTTCGTTATTTGGACCTGTTGTTTTATGTGTAAAAGATGTTTTCAGTTGGTTGTCTTCATATGTTAGAAGATTTTTTTTTTATTTCATTTACCAGTGAACCGTCGTTTCTTTTAATACTGTATTACCCCAGGTTCTCCAAATTAATGGGTCACCCTTGTTTGAAAATATATGTTAAGTGCAGGTGATTTTACTGAGTCACTGTGGTAAATGCTATATTGCCATTTGCATTCATACCTCTGGCAAAGGCTTGTGGTTGAGTTTCTTTTAGTCTACCCCTCCCTTTTCCCATTGAAACGGCGCTACACTCTTCAGCAAATGTCGTCACTTAGACTTGGTTAATTTTCCAATTTTTTGAAGGTCAATATACATTTTTTCTCAATGTGCTTTACCTGGTGGGGAAGACACTGCTTCATGTCAATTTAGTAGAAGAAGGATTACATTGGATTTGCAGATAGTCCTTCTTTTGTGCCACCAGCATTAAGGGCTTCCTGGAAAGCTCAACTCTCCCGTCTCACATATTCCTCATTGCCTTCTAGGCCTCAGAGCTCATGCACTTATCCACAGTGCCTGATAGACTGCTTGTGCTAACACTGACCAAAGGAAGATAGTCAGGGGTGGGTGGAGTTCAGAATTCTGCAGAGTTTGACACAAAAAAAACTCTGTGAAATTCCATTGAGTTCCGTTCACTCTTAGTGATGTCACTTCTTGTGATGCTGCTGGGAGACAGAGTGGCAGATTTACAACCCCCTTGCGCCTCATTTACGCCGCCGTTGCATCACATTTGTGACGCAGCGGCAACGCAAATCCTGCGCCATGGTGCGGGGTACTTACAACGTGACGCATCTGGGAGATGCGTCGTGTTGTAAAGCCCTGCGCCACATATAGGCATTCCTGTGCAGGGGGGGGGGGGGCGTTCCAGCGCAGGAACGCCTCCTAAAAGGGGCTGAGTGAAATCTACAAGATTTCACTCAGTCACTTTTAGGCCAATGCTGCGTCAAAACCCTGCGCCTGCTTGAAGTGTAAGAATAAGGCACCCCCGAGCTTTGCTGGAGCTGCGTCGCGCTTGCGACGCAACTCCAGCAATGCGTCATCCTTTGGCACAGATGCGTGACGCATCTGTGCTGTTTTTGCCCCATGCTGCGCCGCATTGTAAATGCGGCGCATCAAGGGTGGCGGAGCTGCGGCGCACAATTACTGGCGCATCCCTGCTGATATGCAGGGATGCGCCAGTAATTGTAAATCTGACCCAAAGTCTGGGGGACTGGTCTTCTAGTAGTTTTATGAGAATACACTACTGTTTAAGACTTATTTTAAATGTACGAAGCTATACACCTGAAAAATCTTCAAAACTGCCAATGCGGAGAAACAATCTTGTGCTGTTGCTGCAACAAAACTATGGAACTCTCCAACTGACACCACGCCCATGCAGTGACTCCTTCTCCCACACCCTCACTATTGCACCACCAGTATGGTCTCCCCTACCCCTCATCCTTCTGGGAGCAGAGCCCACTCTTGATACTATCATCTTGAATAGCTCCAAGGCTTTAACTGCCGGCGGCGAGCACGAGGGCGGCAACAGTGACTGTCACACTCCAGCATGGCGCTACACCGCTGCCTACCATTTTTCACAGCCAGAGGCCAATAAATATCAAACAGGCTAGGAAAAGAAAACACTCCAGGAAGCAATCATTAAAGATCTCCCCCAATAACAAAATCCACAGCTGCTGCAATACTCACCACAGACGTTGGGCACAGACACAAGAGAAGCGGAGCCACTGTTCCTTGGTGTTAAAACAACTTCAAGAGTGGGGGTGGAAGGGGCAGTAGAGCAGCTTAGATGCCATGGCCCCTAGTCAAATGAAGGAAAAAGGCCCCTTTAAAGACTGCTCACTTCGGTGAGCACCAATAATGTGCACATGACTGAGCGCAAACTCAACTCAAGTCCTTGGTGCCAGCGGCCCCTGCATGCACTGAAACTCCTTCGGATCAGATCACTTGAACTCTATTATTCATGAACAGTGTTAGATTTTGGGTGGTAAAGTCTGCTGCGCAGTGCTAATGGAGTTCTTGCCAAAGTCCTTGCTTTGGCATGGGCAGACCTCTGTGAACCCTGCGGACAGAGTGTAGATTACCACCCATCCCTAGACAGAGGGACATGCCTTTATATCCAGCACTTTCTCATTAAGGGGAGACTGTCATCACTCTCCTCAGTCACGTGTCTCCAGGTAGACTCCCTTTCACTACTTCCTGTATCCTTCTCAGCCTTTGATGCACTGTTTTAGGACATCAATTTGATGGCTTCCCTAATGCCGCAGACCCCCGGTATGTGATGAGAAATCCTGAAGCAAAGTGCGGGATGCAGGGCCTTGTTTTGCAGCATTCTCACTGCCTGCAGCTTCTTCAATCTAGGGTACTGTGGTTATTTGTGTGTGTTGCTCTTCAGTCTCCTCTGTAGGCCTCTCGTGAACAGCCTTGCCTGACTAAGACTACATCGGCTGTTGGGTATGTCTGTAGTGTCTTTCTAGGTAGGAGGAAGTAAGTTATCCCTGGGATTCAAAACATCAATTACACCCAATTAACAGGTTTAACTGCCCAATGTTGGGGCGCTCAGGCAACATGCTACTTTTAGTCTCAACATGCCCTTTGGCTGCTATCCTCCCCCAATCTTTTCAGCAGTTTCCCTCTTTCTATAGCCCATAAAATAAAAATAAAGGGTATTAAAAAAGGCATGAGTGCAGAGACCAATTCAAGTGCAAATCAAACATAGGTTCTGGAGTTTTCCTGACCTGTCTTTTGAGAAAATCGATAGGAAGCACACAATGGCACTTTTGTGTATGTACATCACCATTCATTGGAGGAGAGGCTGATGAAAGCAGCAAGGCAAAGGGTTGGCTTATCCATGTTAAACTAAACTAGAATGCTGTCAGGTACAGTAAAGTAAGCCAATGACTAAAGTCGGCTGACCACGTGCCCCATGCTAAATGTTGTGGTGGACCAAAGCACAATGTCAATGACACTACAGCAGACCAATGGATGAAGATGGCTCACTGAAAACCCTGAAAGTATTAATAGTATATCTATTTTTATTAAGAACAAAAGGTCTTGGTTAATGCCAGACCTAAAAAGGCTAGATATTGTGTTGTTTTTGGGTAGAAGTAGGACCTAACTACTCATGTGGAGGGTGGGACCTAACTACTCATGTGCTAGTTAGGGTCTGCCCTTGTCCTTGAAACATAAGCCAGTGTAGTTATTCCAGGTGTGGGGCGTGGCCTTCTTTCCATACTTCTGTGGCAAAGTCATCAGAGAACCATGTATTATAGAGCGCTTGGAATAGGTGGCACTCGTAAGCTGTATGTGGGAATAGGCTCTATCATTATGTGTGTCTTCTTGATTGGATTTGCAGGAGGCAAAAGAGGGTTGCAGCCAGTATGGGCTCACTGGATGTACTTGGTGCATGTGTATCAATATCAATGGAATCTTGTACTGGCAAAGTGTTGCTGAAACTTCTTCATCCCATGGTCTGGTTTTCTCCTTTATTTCTTTGTCAGAGGGTTGATGAAGAATACCTAAAACAGGTTATGCAACCTTCTGGTTGTCTGTATGTTTGTACCCAGCACCAGCCAGTCCACCATCTCTCTGATACAGGGCAGCCTCTCTACTAACTGCAGGTTGGAGCTCTATATCAGGGGTAACACGGCTGTGGTAATCACAATGACTCACTGATCAGTTGTTGTTCTCTGTCCTGCAGTCAGTGAGGGGTAAAGAGTCTGATAAAGCGGAAAGATTCCAAAATGTACTCTCCAGCACCAGTTCAACCTGTGACATACAAGAATGGGCTCTAAGTTCAAGCCAAATCGTCTTCTAGGCAACAGGTCTTTGCCACCGATTTGGAATAGCAACTAAAACAAATCAGGTCAATTACCATCATAATTAACAGTTTAGGTTTAGTCAATGATGAGAGTTTTTAGTTGGTTTTAATGCATTTATTCTCCTAAAGATATTAACAAATTCTTTATGGTCTTTATATTCAAGCAGTAAGTCAAATAAATCAGTTTAGGGAAATTATCAAAGAAAATATGACAAGTGTGTTTCATGAGTCCCTATTCTAGATTAATGAAATGAGCTAACAGAATCCATGAAGGGTTCAAGAAATGAGTGCGATCAAAGGAGCATCAAAGTTGAAATCAAAATAAGTAGTTAAACACCCCATAAAGTGTAGTTCATGAAGTTCAGCCAAGTCTCAATCTCCAAAACATGTCAGCATACAGTTGCAGTAGCAATCAGTACAAAACAAGCATAAGCAGAAAGTTATGTGGAAACAGATTTAGCAGTGGCTGTAACCGTCTAATCAGGAAAAGAAAGGTTGCATCTCCTCCAAAGTGGCAGACAACAGTAGTAGCAGTCAGCATTAGTCCACAGAAAAATAGCAGATGGCAGATCCTAGGCGCAGAGCTCGGACTCAAGCTAGAAACATGCACTGATATAAAAGACATAAACATGGGCGAACAACTGTGTTGCAGGTTGGATCTCTCCAGTCCCAATTTCAAGACATCTTTTGATGGTGAGAAATCTTCTTTCTTCCTTTCCCAAGGAAAACACATGAAGCTCACAGTCGACTACCAATATATGTAACAAACATCACTAAGCATATTTGTTTCTGGAAATGTTTTATTTCAGAGTCTATTCTACCATTTATTCATATTTTCACTGAGTAACAAAACTACACTAAAGACAGAAACAGTTCATATAAGTGACAATTATTGTGAAAAATGTGTGATTCTCTATTCAGTATAAAGTGAACATGAGATAGATAGGAAGTTCAAGCTTGGTGCATTAAGAATATGTAATTGAAAGAAAGGCATATGTATTATAAACTCAGAACATACTACAGTTATGACAAAATGTAAACAAGTCACATATAGGTCAATCAATCAAATACTTGCTTTATATGCGGATGATCTCCTAATGTTTACATCCAATCCCGAAATATCAATCCCTCGATTATTTCTGCACGCAGAAGCCTTCCGAGAGGCCTCAGGATATAGAATCAACAAAGAGAAAACCGAGGTCATGCAATGCAATCAGGAGGATCAAGTCTTCGAAACAAAGCCTCGGATGAGATATCTAGGTATACATCTGCTGCAGAACATCTCTGAGATATCCAAAGTCAATTTCGATAGAGTCTTCAAGGATATCAGTGTGCTTCTACATCGCTGGTCGGGCCTGCCGTTGAACATTTTCGGTAGGGTGAACCTAATAAAAATGGTTATTCTGCCAAAGATTACATTCCTTTTTAACTCAATACCTTTGTCATTCAGTCCCAAGGATATTGCCAAATTGCAGGGAAGAGTAGGATCTTTCATCTGGAACTCTAAATCGCCCAGAATTTCTCTGAAAAAACTGAGAAGAAAATTGAAGACTGGTGGACTTGCTATGCCTGATATTCTTCACTATTGTCATGCTTTTCATTTCCAAAACTTTAGGTTAATGGCCGACAAAGCTGATACATCTTGCTTGGGACGACTATTCTAGGCGTTATTACATGGCCTCCCCCACAGACATGAATCCTTTTTATTTAAGTTTGGGGACCCAAAATACTACAAGAAGGTTAGACTAAAGGTCTTGGGAACGGCTCTGATAAATTGGGTGTTTGTTAGAAAAAAACTAGGCATCCCTTATTATACACCTCTGGCCCCTATTTGGGATTCCCCGGGAACACCCGAATGTCTCAGAGATCAACTATCGCTCCCCCTCAAAACAGCTGGTATTATGCAGTGGCAGGATCTCCTTGATGATTCAGAATTAGTGGGGTGGGATCTACTTTCTCGTTTGACAAACGGAACTCTCACCAGGTTTACATTTTACCAGTTATCTAGCTGGTGGAGTACCACATCTTGGGTTTTACAGCGAATCCTAGGTTTGATCTGGTAAAAAAAAAGGGAGCTGGAAAAAAGAGATTTCCTTTTGGTATGAGGCTTTAAATGAGAAAGATGAAGTCACAGAACTTGAACTAAATAAATTATGGGGTGAAGCGATAGCCTCGCAGGGTGACAATTTACCAGCTCTATGGGGAGATTCTTTTAAATGGCTAAATACAGTTGTTAAATCAGCCCCCTTAAAACGAAATCATCTCTTCACCATGCACAGAGTTTACATATCCCCCCAAAATTGGTCAAATTTACGAACATTGAACATTGTTGCCCATGTTGTAAAGCTTCCGCTGCGGACGATCTACACATGTTTGTTGAGTGCCCAAGACTATCGCTTTTTTGGTCGAACATCGAAGGATTTATAACAGAAGTTTTGGGTATACATATAGTCATTACCCCTATGATGATTCTTTTTGGTCTAGGGGTAGAGTACCAGCTTAATGAAATGAGGACCAAATTTATATTTTACGTAATGATCTTAGCTAGACGGGAAATATGCAAGTCCTGGAAGTCAGAGAATGCTCCCACATTTGCTGACTGCCTAAGATATATTATTTACAACAGTGAGTCGGACATTGCATGCAATGGCTCTAGCCTTGACAAGACCTGGGCGGCCCTAGTGGCTTGGTGGAACAGATGAGTATTTCTATGATTTTACCTGGGTACTGTTGGCGCTTTGTCTCCAACCCAACCAAGGGTCTTTCGGATTAAAGGGTATGGAGTGGACATAGCAAACAGCTTGCCTGGTGGGGGATTCTTCTTTCTCTCCTATGCTGGATTGAATTCCTCGGATTCAATCCTCAAGGCCGGTACATCGCAATGTGGAGAGGAAGAGATACCCTATCTAGAATACCCATCATTGGTATATGAGGAATAAAAAAAATAAAAAAAACAATCAAATACATTTGTGCATGAGTCAGCAATTTCTAAAGCTTATATTCGTAGAAAGAAAATCTAACAGAGGCCTATAGGTGAATATGTCTACCCTCTGTGCCTTGACCATTTAGACTGAAAGTCATTTTATTGTGTTTACCTGTTAACACTAAAGGAACATTACCAGCTTTATTATAACCTTTTAATTTCAATTTTCTAACTCTAGCTATTCCTTCATCTGATGGTTTTCTTAACCATCACACTAACTTTATTTCACAAGTGTTTTCATTCAGAGAGCGCTCTAATCATCGTAGAGTCTCGCCTTTTTTCTTTTCTCACCCCTATACCTTAATGACTTCATGAAGACATCATTTATGAGACAATTTAATCTTAATTCTTATTAAATTCGTTTTCCCGTCTTTTGTGTAAAATGTATCTACAGTTCTGGAATAAAACATAAAGAAATAGTAGACAAAGCCCTATAAATAATACTGGCATAAAAACAGCCTTCAAGATACCTTCTCCTGCTGTTGTAAGCCAATTTTCTATTATTCGAACTCTGTTTCCTAAATTTTTAAATACACTAGCAGGTTGATTCCGATCTTAGTTCGGAAAGGCTGCAAATCGGATTTGGAATTGCCTAAACTGGTCCGGAGACCTTGTTTCCCGACTAAATGGTTCACAGATCCGGACGACCGAGTACGATGTCTGGAAAGCCTTAGCGCTGACCAAATTTGTTCCGGAAGACATTCTGAGAGATAGAGCCCTCCGGAGCCGATTCATACAGCTCTACGGACTAGGTTTTGCAAGTGAGCAAGAACGATGTGCAATTGGTACAGCCTTTCCGATTAGGTTTGACCGGATCGAAAAGGCTTCTGGAATCGGTCTTTGGGGGGCCCACAGCTGGCCCCATTTCACCCGGAGCCCTGGAATACTGGCCTGTGGGAGTACTCCTGGGTCCTATTTACCCAACCATGCACAGTGTGTCGTACACCATGGGGTGCCTGCCACAGGTGCACGCTATTCCCCACCCTCCTCTTTTTGCAATGGGAGCCTGTGTACCCGTTCCCTACACAGGCTTCCATAGAGTTCAATGGGAGTCCAAGTGAACCAAGTCCGTCACTATATGGATGCATCGGAATAGGTCGCACGGACTCCGGAAACACGATTCGCTTGGAAAACTCTGCCGAACCGGGTCATTCAGAGTGGTTTCTTAACGGGAATGTAATCGAGCCCTAGGTGATTCACTGACAGAATATCTACCCCCGAAATATTGCAAGAAAAAAATATCTTGACCAAAATATCGATGACCAAAATATCATCATCATAACTTTATAAAGGTAAGAACAAAAATATTGAATAAAATATGGATGTAATTAATATTGTTGTACTAAATATTGTTTTTTAAATATGTATAAAATACATTGATAACTATTAAATAACATAAATATTAACATCATTTGTTTTTTCAATGTGATATATGTTTTAACAAGTATAACAAATAAACTCAATTTTTAAAAAGTGAAACACACATATATAATACTTAATATATATTTATATGTATCTACTTAAAAACAAAACTTTAACAATTAAATGTATGTATATCGTAATTTAAAAGTTAAATATTAGGGGGCCGATTAACAGGACAAAATCCTAAACTTACTACTTTTGGTATTCACAGAAGGCATTTAGTAGTATTAAAGTAAGGATTTTGCCTTCAGTTAGGATTTTGTCTTAAATTTTGGTTTTAAGACAAAATCCTAACTTAAGACAAAATGCTAATTTAAGACAAAATCCTAACTTTACTACTAATAAATGCCTTCTGTGATTAGCAAATGTAGTAAGTTAAGTGTTTTGTCTCAGATTAGTTCTGTGAATTGGCCCCATATATATTTATATATATGGGATTTGCGACACCCATCGCGATTTCCGCCAACATTATTTTAAAAATATGCTGTTTTGGGCCCTGGGGGTCCTTTTCGGACACCCCGAGCAGGCCTAGGGGGTCAGGGTGTTTCTACCCTGCTCCCTTTGATTGTTTTTTTGACCTCTTTTTTCTGTTTTCTTGTGACTCAGTTCCACAGTGTCAGAATATGGATGCCAACACTTCCTGGTTTGGAGTATTGGCAGCCAATAAGACTGAAGCTCATGCCCGGGAGGGTTTGCGAACCCACCGCTGCCCCAGATATCGAAACTTTCTTTTTCTAATTTCACTGGAACTACTGAACGGATTTACACTATTTAAAAAAAGGTAACTTTCTGAACCAAGGGCTACCTTTTTGCCAAGTTTGGTGTGATTCTATTCAGCAGTGTGGGCTGTAGCTTTGTCTAATGTTTCCTTTGGCGCTATGGCTATCAAACCCATTATTTTTCTCATTTCTCAGGAACTATTGAACGGATTTACACCATTGAAAATAAGTTCGCATTCTGGACCAAGACCTACCTTTTTGTCAAATTTGGTGTAATTCCATTCAGCAGTTGGGGCTGTAGCTTTTTCTAAAGTTTCCTATAGAAATGAACATGGGGAAAACGCATTTTGGGACCCCCCTTTTTTCTCAGCCCCCGCTTAACGAATCACCCTGAAACTTTCAAGACAGGAGCTGACATGAGCGCCCCACTAGCTTTGAACATTTTGCAAAGATTCGTCAAACAACGCCAAAGATATTGTGAATATATATATATATATATATACATATATATATATATATATTCACAAAGCTCAGTCACTCAGACTGAAATAAGCACGCACACACTCGTAGTTTTTTCAAAAGCTTACAGCGGCTTTATTTCCTTGCCAGTGCCCAACGCGTTTCACCTCTTCCAAAGACTTGATCTTGGGATGAGGCGACCTGACAAACTTACTTCTTCTATGTTTAGCACGCATACACTTCCTGTAAGTTACTTAGGTGCATTGTGGTCAGTGAAGTTCTATGTCGTATTTAAAGTGATATACATTCAGTGCTCAGTGTCAAGTGAGATTAAAAACAATTTCAGCGCACGCATCTCTTTTATCACAGTTAAGCCTCTTTTGGTTTTAGCACTTTGGTGCGCATTTTTCATTGTCCTTCACTGTTGATTGCAATTTGTTTAAAAAAATTCATTATATGTCCTCAGTTTTGTTGTACATTTTATTTCTTCTTACTTATCTGAGTTTTTTTTAATCTTCTTTCAATTTTTGGCTCTCTGGTGAGCATTTTATCTTGATGTCAGAACCTCGTGAAGTAAAAGGTTTGTTTATAGGTGGACATAAAGTTCCTCATTTTGATTCAATCCTCTTGGGTCCAGGGTTCTAAAGGTAAGAATGTGTTTGGACTCTTTTTGTCGGAGGGTTTTCATCCTCTTTCCGATGTGGGTATCCGTTCCACAGCACAATATTTCAGGGTCTACCAATCACCATTGTGAAATTTCTCCATGTGTGAATTGTGGCTCGGTAATGTTCTAGGATACGTTTTTTCACTTCAAAAATGGTGCTTCCTATATATCTTTTGTGACAGGGACATTCAATCATGTATATCACATAGGAGCTTTTACACATGAGATGTTGATGTATCTTCCAAGTCATGTCCTTTTTGATGGTAACTACTTTCATTGGAGCAGCAATTTTACAGACCTTACACTGTTTACATGGCCAGAAACCTTCTCTCTGTAACAATGTTTTGTTTGGAGCTTCTTGAAAGTGACTGTGGACAATTCGATCCCCAATGCTTCTCGCTCTTTTGTATGTTATTTCTGGATGGTCAACTATGATCTCTGCAATGGTTGTGTCCAACTTTAAAATACCCCAATGTTTTCTGATGATTTTAATTAGTTTTTTATTTTCAGCGCTGTATGTCGTAATGAGTCTGATTTTATTGTCACTTGTTTTGTCCTTTCTCTTCTGTTGTTAGATCGTTTCCTGATCTTGACTCATGACTCTATTTAGACATTTAGTAACTACCTTCTTGGGGTATTTGCGGGCGAGGAATCGATTGCTTGCATCTTTGCTGTTTCTGAGAAATTCTTGGTCATTTGAGCAATTTTGTTTGAGCCTTAGAAACTCCCCATAAGGGATGCTCCATTTCAGACTTTCAACGTGGATATATATTTATATATCTGTATACCCATTGCAGCATTCTAGGGTTGTTTCATGAGACAATAAGAATAATGGTTCTGAATTGGGCTGTATGCTTGAGGTTGCTTTTTTGTATAGAAATAAGGGCACTATGCCACAATGTTTAGCCTTTGACTTGGCACTATCGTGATCTGATTTGGCTTCAGTTTTGATTTAATCATAGCACAGTTGCTTCTGTTGTAGTGCTGGCATGTAACTCTTCATAAATAGAGACTGTATTTAGCGTGCCATCACCAATGTACTCCCATATTCATATGAAATAGCATTCTTTGATTTTAAATTCACTTAAAAGCACTTTGCGCACTAATTTAGCACTTTATATAGTTAAAACATGAGCACTTGTCCGATATTTTTTGAAACGTTTGCTATATTTGTGATTATTTGAATAGTCAGATTATGAAGAGTTAAATTATGCTCACTACTGACTAACAGGAAAAAGAAGGATCAATGGCTGTACATATATTCATAGACATATTTTTTGGCTTTGTCTGAAAAGCTTGAGGTAAACAGCCTGTATGATACTTTATGTAAAATTCATTAATATTTTATTTTACATGTTCCTTCGACAATTAGACCAATTAGTATGTGGCTGTAAATAATACTTCCTTTAAATGAGTATTTTCTTTATATCCATGCACTGCTGACGTTTCTTGAAGTGGGGCTCACACAGTATTTAATGCACTCATTGGTTCTTGAGGTCATGTGATCAAGGCTGCCGTGGCGCAGCTGAAACGCGTCATGCTGGGGACAGACGAACATTAAACCTCTTTCTAAGTAAATCAGCGCTGTCTTGTGGTCTGTACCTACATGTGGAGTGTTGGTTTCCATTTCCGACCAGTAGGATTGTTGCTCGGATATATTTATATGTATCTTTTTTTTTTTTAAGTTTTCAAAAAGACTTTATTGCGTTGAACTCACCATACACATGGCTCGTAGTCCATGACCACAGTGTGGCCGGCTGCCGCATGAAAAACATCAGACAAAACACAATCGAAGTGTTGGATCTA
The DNA here is from genome assembly GCF_964261635.1 of Lissotriton helveticus. NCBI lineage: Eukaryota > Metazoa > Chordata > Amphibia > Caudata > Salamandridae > Lissotriton > Lissotriton helveticus. The sequence goes on from NC_136061.1 coordinate 322,487,785, forward strand.
TACACAGCAAGCCGCCTACAACCCCATCGGACCGGCCGCGTCAATTAACTACGTAAAATAAAATGAGTTGGATTAAGCAACTCACAAATAGAAAAAGAAAGCAATTCCAAATGTCACAGTTTAGGCACAAAGAAGATGTGTTCACTTGCGCTATTGATCTGCACAAAATCATACCTAGGCATTGTAGGATATTATACAGGACTCTCAAAAGAAGGACACATTAAAGTGCTGTTGTCAGGTGCCAAGCAGGTAGCAAATCTTATGTCACCATGATACTTCAAGCAACTTTCCCGACCATTCCCAATGTAACCCCATGTTTGTGAGTACATCAGAGGATGGAATGTATTGTGTATGTCGCATTTATAGGCTGACAAAGAGCGTTACTCGGACCAGTACGAAGACCCTCTGGCAGACATTGTGGGGATTGGTTCGCCGGCGCGTTCTCATCAGCTCCATCTGATCTCGTTAATAGATAAGATGTCAGTGGCGACCAGATGTCTCTAGGCCTGGAGGCGCTGGGTAGCAGCTCGGCATAGTTAGTAAGCTGCTCCTGGCAATAGATCATATTGTCAAGCCACTCCTTAAACTTGGGCGCTCGCCCCCTACCCCATCGGCAAGCTACCCTTCTCTTCGCCATCAGTAGTGCCAAGGCTATGTACCGACAGGATGCCGGCGGCACATTTTTAACATAACTCAACAGAGCTACCAGTGGTGAGGCCTCTAATTGTACTTCAGTCATCTGACGCAGGGCTTCAAAAACATGTTCCCAATACTCATGCACTGCCGGGCAACTCCAAGCCAGATGCAACATGTCAGCCTGCGGCGCACGGCACCTGTCACATTGGTCCGAGTCTCGCAGCTGGTATTGATGCATTTTAACCTGCGTAAAGTATAGCCTTTGCTGCTGGCGGATATGCGCTCCGTCTGTAAACAGCAAAACTCCCACTGGTCATCGGTGAGATCAAATCCTAACTCTACCCGCCACCGTGCTCGGGACTGTGGGGACTCCGTCTCCCGCTGTGTGTGAATTGTGCAGTACAGCAATGAGACCAGTCTTTTAGGTGTCTCCTGCTGTAGGAGCATATGCAGCGGTCCAAGTGTCTGAGGTTCCTCGGGGAAGACTGAGTGCAGCGTCCGGATCCATTGCTTGAGTCGTATGTACAGAAAAGTGTCTAGAGGCGTGTGATCCAAGTCTCGAAATATACTTTCCGGGGTGCGAAACTGTCCATTTTCATATAAGTCACCCCAGGTTGCAAAGGATGTTTGTTCCCTAAGTCTATGAAAAACCGTCTCTTGTAGCAGGGGCATGGTCGGGTGGTACACCAGCGGTAGAAGCGGGGAGTAAAGCGCGGTGGCCGCAAGGAGTTGTTCAATGCGCTGCCACGCAGTAATCGTGGCATGTACAGTATTCTGTGTGCGTCCTTGGATCTGCAGACTGGCATATAATTCCCCTTCTATCAGGATCGGGAGTGCTAGCCAGTGTTCAGCTGCTAGCTGCGGCATATATTTGGGCTGTCGTATCCAGAAATATAAGTAATGGCCTTGAGCGCTTACATAATATAATTCAAAATCTGGGACGCCAAAGCCTCCCGTGGCGTAATGTCTTGTAAGAACAGTCCACTGGAGTCGAGCTTGCTTCCCTCCCCATACCAACCTGATCAACTCAGTTTTGAGTAGCTTGAAGAGTTGTCACCCCGGATAGTACGGAATGTTTAAAAATAGGTAGAGTAGTTGCGGGAGTATTACCATTTTGATCAGAGAGGCGCGTCCGGCCAGGGAGAGTGGGAGCTTTATCCAACGGGTCACTTTATCGGTAATGCGGGACAGTGCTACCCCATAGTTGAGTCGCATGAGTTCCTCTTTACCCCGCGTAATGCCAATCCCCAAGTAGTGCAGACCATCACCGCACCATTGTAACGGATAATCTAGGGAAAAGGAATTTACCGAGTCCGTCAACGGAAAGAAACACAATTTTCCCCAATTGATCTGGAATCCAGAGATACCTCCAAAAACAACGAATTCCCGAAGGAGCTCATTGAGGTTAGTTTGGGGGTCCCGGATGTACAAAGTGATATCGTCGGCATACATGGATATCAATATTTGCCACATATTGCATCGCATCGCCACGTCATTATGATGTTGCTTCATCCGTGCCGCCAGTGGTTTGGTTGCCAGGGCAAAGAGGAGAGGAGACAGGGGGCAACCCTGACGGGTGCCACGGGTGATCAAGAACTTCGAGGACATGTGCCCATTAACAAGCACCTTGGCCCCTGGTAGGCAGTACAAAAGCCGTATCCAATATAAAAAAGTGGGGGGAAGCCCATCCGAAGCATAATCCCAAAGATATAGTTCCATTCGATGGAATCGAAGGCCTTAGTGGTGTAGAGGAAAACCGCCGCCAAAGGTAATTCCGGGGAGACGGTGTCCAATATGGTAAAAAGGGTTCCCAGGTTGTGGGAGGTAGACCTCCCTGGAACAAACCCAGACTGATCTGGTAAAACTAGGTGATCTAGGATCAAACTCAATCGATTAGCAATAAGCTTTGCCAAAAATTTTGCGTCGCAGTTGAGGAGGGAAAGTGGCCGAAAAGATCGGCACAGGTGGGAAGGTTTCTCAAGCTTCAAAAGGGAAACAATGAGCGCCTCTCTCATAGACGGTGGGAGGATACCAACTTCCAGAGACTCCTTGTATACTTCACGCAAGATGGGAGCCATTAGATCTATGTACATTTTGTTGAATTCTATCGGGATACCATCCAATCCGGTGGCTTTCCCAGATTGCATGCCCATGATGGCCTCGCGGACCTCAGCTAGTTCAAATGGAGTGCACAGAAATTCCCGGTGTACATCGCTTAGCCAGCCTAAGGCAACGTCTCCTAGGTAGGGGTCCAGGTCTAGATCACGTTGCCCAGTACTTGTGTATATGGTGGCAAAGTAGCAGGAGAATTCTTCTAATATACTAGCAGTGTCCCAGCAACACGTACCGTCCAATTTTTCCAATTCTAGGATATAGTTAGAGAGTCGTGGTCGCCTAATTGTGTCCGCAAGCGCTTTGCCCGGACGTTCTCCCTCTCAATACCGTCGCTCTATCCAGTGTTTCCCCCGAAAATGCATCTCTCTGCGCGCTTCTGCCATCTATTCAGTCAATTTCGCTCTGAACTTGCTCTGAGTGTCCCCATCAGGGTGAAGTGACAGCTGAGTCTCAAGTGCATGGATCTCCTGTTCTAGTTTACAAAGTGAGGTGATGATGCTCTTCAACAGTCCGGCCCCTTTAGATATGCAAACCCCTCTAATCGTTACTTTAAATGCCTCCTAAATGGTCTCTACACTCTGCACCGATCCCTTATTCTTTTAAAAAAATTCCTGAATCTCCTCCCCCAGTTCTGTCCGGAACACCTCATCCAGCAGCATGCGCGTATTACGCCTTCAAGCACCGCGCGGGGGACTATAATGCGCTGAGGTGAGTGTGAGCCTGACAGGTGCATGGTCGCAGTACGCTCTGGCTAAATGATGCACTGTACTAATCGCTGGGCCTAGTCCGCGGGATATGAGCCAATAGTCTAGTCGTGCCCAAGAGGCGGTGGTGCGGGTGGACATGCGCCACGCATCTAATAAGCCATTATCCTCAATAATTTCATGCAGTGTCATGCTCGCTCTGGTGCGATGATGTGGTGCAGTGTTCGATCTATCCATGCCAGGGGCATAGGTAACGTTAAAGTCTCCACCCCAGATGATGTAGGTTGAGCCTATTTCCTTTATCGTTTCCCATAAGGAAGTAAAGAACTCCGGGGAGTCTATATTGGGACCACAACAGCATACCAAGTCACTGACTCCAACCCCAGTCGCCCCCAAGCTAGGAAAAACCTTCCCTGCTCATCACTGGCAGACCCGGCAACATGGAAGGGTACATTTTTCTTAATTAATATGGCCGTCCCTCTGGCATAGGTGGAGTAAGATGAATAAACCCTGTGCTGTGCCCATCGGGATGCATACGTAAAGTTTCTCAGGGGTGTAAGATGGGTTTCCTGCAACATCGCTATATGTATCTGGTGATGGTCTAAATAAGCTAATATCTGCCTCATTTTCCGTGGATCTCTCAGGCCCCTGACGTTCCATGTAACAATGTTTAGTGATGTCGTGTCAGAAGACGTCCCGTGTGTAAGCAAAAAGGTAGTCAATACATAGCCAAATAGTGTTATAATGTGCAAGCCCTATATAAAGCACACTAGATGCAGGGCCTGTAGCTGCAACCATCATCTGCATAGCAACCATGTACGTCATGAGTACGTAATATAAAACAATAAGCCTCTCTATACAACTCTTTCCCTGCCCAACCCCCCACCCACCCTTCCCTCCCACTGAAGCATCCCAAACATGCCAGACTCAGATGCCCGCCCACCCCTCCCCAATTGCCTCCCCAACAACAAAAACAACATCATAGGTCCCACTAACCACATGTAGTGGACCACATTGGGGTGCAGCCATTCTAGGTGGCAACACAGCCACCCCCTGTCTATACAGTCCAGCGGCCGGAGCCACCGCACATGCAAGCAGGGGTGCCCGGCGAAAGGGTATGTGGCACAACACAGCATAATTTGTCTATGCAGACATAATTCACATATCAGAGCTACCTCTCAATAAATGCCCCAGTAAATGCTTCAAACCAACACAGGTCGTTACTCTTACTGCGGGTCAGTGTCTACTCCGTCCATCTGGGAATGCTGGGGATCTCCAGCATCTGCGCCGCCTCTGTTCACCTTTTTTAAGTGTTTCAGGAATTCCTCCACTTGTTGAGGCTTCGTAAAGAACCGATATTTCCCCTGATGTGTGACCCGTAGTCTCGCTGGGTATAAAAGTGCATAGTCAATCTGGGCTTTGCGTAGTTTGTTCTTAACATCTACAAATTTCCTCCTTTCCTCCTGGACCATAGGTGTGAAATCGGGATAAATGGAGAAGGAGTTACCATCATAGGACAATACCTGCTTACTGCACGCCGCTCTCAGGACCACATCCCGGTCCTGGTAATTCAAGAGCCTTGCTATTATAGGGCGTGGGGTGCCACCAGGTTTGGGCCGAGGCCCCAGCGATATGTGGGCGCGTTCGACGATGAATTGAGTGGAAAAGGCCTCAGAACCTATCGTAGATAGAACCATTTTCTGACACGTAGTCCTCCATACGCCCAGTGTTGGTCGTTTCCGGTATGCCTAAGATGCGAACTTTGTTGCACTAACTGCGCGCTTCTAAATCTTCCTTTTTCTCCGCAAATGTTCTCAACGAGTTGTCCATGCGAGCCAGCTGCAACGTGTGGCGAGTAGATGTGTCTTCCGAGTCTGAGATGCGCCGTTCTGCTTCCTTGATTCTCTCGTCATGACCCTCGAGCTTATGGGCAATAGCATCCATTTGTGATGACACTCTGTCCACTTTATCTACGATGGTGGCAAACCCCTGTCGCATCTCCCGGAGGATGTCTTGAACATCAGTGGTTTGAGAAGTCGCAGCATCACGAGTGCCACTGTTCCCAGCTTGCTCCTGATCACCATGCCCAGTGCGGTTAACCTTTTTGGCAGCGTCAAAATTAAGTTTGGGCTGTCGGGTATCTGGTTTATCCATGGCGCCAAAGGTATCCCAGGTGCGGTTCTTATCGTGCTCTGCCAGAGATGTGCCCCGTTCACTGGATCGACGGGGAGGTCAGCTGGCGCGCAGCGTAGACAGAGATAAAGAAGAAGATAAGGGAGGGAGAAACATGTGTCCGCCCCTGTGGAGGTGCAAGGAGTATCCTCGTGTCAGGTCAATGCCACTCTAGGGTTAAAAGCGTAGTGCGAGGCCGTCAGCTGCAAAGATATGTTATCCCAGTGCCAGTGCCAGTATGTACAACCTGGGGGCTCACTGTTGCGTGTGTCCAAGATTCGGGCTCGCCTCGTGCCAGAAACGTTTAGGGCAGTTCCAAGCTCATACCGCAAGATTCAAACGTGTGGGGCTGTAGTTATTGCGCCTTCACCGCACCAGCACTAGCTCCGCATGTAAATTGGCGCAGAAAGCGCGTTAATCCCAGGTGGCTTTCAATGCCTCCGCTGAGCGCCTACACCGGAGTCGCAGCAGATTCAAGGCCCAGCGGGGTCTCTGGGAGAGTGATCTCGTCCCAATCGTAGTCGAACAATGCCCTCCCAGAGTGTTATCCTCTAGCTGTGGCAGCAAGTGGTTCGGGCCTTCCAAAATGGCGGAGCCGCGCCGCAAGGGTAACGCAGGAGACGGGCCTAAAAGTTGCAGCAGCAGCAGTCGGACCAGGCAGATTACCAGGACTGGAGGCGAGCCCGAAGGGTGATACCCGCCATGCAGTCGTGGGACAGGTAGCTCTAGCGATCCGGTAAGTCGTAGGTCGCCGATGGGCCAATTAAGGATATTTGTAAAGGATAAATGACGCCGGGCGGCAGGAGCTCACTAACTTGCGGCCATCTGCAAGTGCGCCACCTAGCGCCCCCATATATATTTATATGTATCTACTTAAAAACAAAAACTTTAACAATTAAATGTAATTTATATCGGAATTTAAAAGTTAAATATTAGGGGGCCGATTAACAGGACAAAATCCTAAACGTACTACTTTTGGTATTCACAAAAGGCATTTAGTAGTATTAAAGTAAGGATTTTGTCTTAAGTTAGGATTTTGTCTTAAATTAGGATTTTGTCTTAAGTGTTGGTCTTAAGACAAAATCCAAGCTGCCTGCTTGGTTTAAATAGAGTTGTTACTCACCTGCAGTGCTGTGCGGCCTCAAGCTTCTGGAGGTTTTTGGTTACATATATATATTTATATATATATATATATATATATACATATATATATGTGTGTGTGTGTATTACCTACTGGCGGTCGCCAGTAGGTATATATAGTTAGGATTTTTTCTCTATGGGATTTTTGAAAATTCTATGTCTAATAACTTTGGCGTTTGTGGACGGAATTGGCTGAAATTTTCAGGAAAATGGCACATTTTGTTTCTGAGCAGCCCTTGAAAATTTGGGGGGGGTTCGTCAAGGGGGGGCCGAGAAAAAAGGGGGGTCCCAAAACGTGTTTTTAACATTGAGTTTTCCATAGGGCGGTTGGCCTCACTTTTAGCCCGAACGGCTGAATGGATTTGCACGAAACTTGGCAAAATTGTAGGGACTGGTAGCCCGATGTGCCTTTTGTAGGTTTCAATATATGTGCTCCAGTGGATTTTGAGAAATTAACGTTTAAAAAAAGATATATATCTGTAACAGCGGACCGGGCAGCGGCCCAGGACGCGTACTTTTCGCGCAACGGAGCTTTGTGAAGCGAAGCTGATTGGTTCTCTGGCGTCTGTCAACATTCCAAACAGTCCGTAGCGGCCGCCATCTTGTCTCTCGGTAGGATCGAGAGACAAGAGGAGGCCAAAGCGAAGGGGCAAATGACCATAAGGGGGCATAGTAGATCCTCGCTGACCCCCTAGGTTTGATGTGGAGGTTTTAAAAGGGCCCCGCGGGGCAAAAAAAATAAAAAATAATAATAATCGAACGGCTGAATGGATTTGCACGAAACTTGGTAAAATATTAGGGACTGGTAGCCCGATGTGCCTTTGCTAGGTCTCAATATATGTGCTCCAGTGGATTTTGAGAAATTAACGTTCAAAAAAAGATATATATCTGTAACAGCGCTCCGCTTCGCGTACTTTTCGCGTTACGGAGCTTTGCGAAGCTGATTGGTTCTCCGGCGTCTGTCAACATTCCAAACAGTCCGTAGCGGCCGCCATCTTGTCTCTCGGTAGGATTGAGAGACAAGAGGAGGTCAAAGCGAAGGGGGAAATGACCATAAGGGGGCATAGTAGATCCTTCCTGACCTCTTAGGTTTGATGTACCATTTTGCCAAGTTTGGTGTAATTCCGTTCAGCCATTCAGGCTGTAGACGTATGTAAATGTCCTATGGAAAATTGCATGGGGAAAACACATTTGAAAGTGTTGAAATTTAGAACCAATTAAAATGTTACTTTGGTTTGTATTTGTGTGTGATGAAAGTTAATTGGTTATGTATATATGTCAAATGAGAGGAAACCACAGCCATTTTGTGATACTACTGTCTGAGGTACATTTGTGAGGAATTTTTGGTGGTGAATTTCTGGTGTTTGATTTACACAGTACTAACACTTTTCCTACTTTTAAAAAGGTGAGTTGTTAATTTGTAAGGGGAACTATGTTGTACACTTGAAGATAATTTGAAAAATGTTTTCTGTTATTTATTTGCAGTCCTTCTGTTATACTAAATACTTGATAACGTTAGTTTTATATTATGTATTACTAAAAACGATAAATGAAAGTGATTATTTTTTTCTGCAATTTACAGCAAGCAATTTCAAAATAAAATGGCTCACAATGAAGAGACCGTGGCAATTTCTTTTGAATTGTCCACTACATTGATTGAAATTGAGAGCACCAATAATGAAATATTGTCACAAGGAGGACATGACTTGTATGATTCCATTAGATTGATTGAAATGGACAGCACCAAGAATGAAATATTGTCACAAGGAGATGACTTGAATGATTCCACTACGTTGATTGAAATTGAGAGCAGCAATAATGAAATATTGTCACAAGGAGGAGATGACTTGTATGATTCCATTAGATTGATTGAAATGGACAGCACCAATAATGAAATATTGTCACAAGGAGGAGATGACTTGAATGATTCCACTACATTGATTGAAATTGAGAGCACCAATAATGAAATATTGTCACGAGGAGATGACTTGAATGATTCCACTACATTGATTGAAATTGACAGCACCAATAATGAAATATTGTCAGAAGGAGGAGATGACTTGAATGATTTTTTTGATCAATCTCTTGATGGCGAATTTATCGAGTGTTTGGAGACCATAGAGTTACAAGAATCATTATTGGAGACTTTTCATGAGGACATTGCTGATGAGGACATGTTACTAGTTCTTTCAAATTTAGAAAATTCTGAAGAATAAATGTATATTTAGAAATCAAAAATTGTTTGAGACATTATTCATTTTTATTTTTAATTTATGAGGTTGTAGCGAAGTGATTGTAGTATAAAATGAGACTTATAGTATAGAGTGCAACATTTTTATGTTACATGGTAAGTTTACTCATATTTACTTCCCTTCTGCCACTATATTATCTCCAATGTGTATTTGACATCTCTTCTTCATCTCCGGCCTCCTTTCTCTCACTGTGTGTCTCCGATGCATCTTATCGCTGCTATTTTGTGTAATTACAGAAGAGAGTAAAATAAAATAGTTCGGAACGTGAAAAGAGGGCAAAGTAGAGTACTCCTCACCCCCTAGGCCTTTTTAGGCGGTCCCAAAAGGATCAGTTTCTGCTTTCCTGAGAGATTATGGTATGAGTTCCATATACCACAATAACTTGCATTACAACATGCAAGATATCTATCTCCTATTACCAACTTTTGGAGATATTCGCGCTAAGCGCGAATATCTCCAAAAAGTAACACCTGCCCTGAGCAGTTCTTAGCCATGTTATCCAATGGGAGGTGGATAACATGGCTAAGAGCATTAGCTCGGTAATGTATGAATATCGCTGAGTTTTTAGCGATATTCATGCATTGCGGCCGTTTATTATCGCATTTGTGATAAACCTTGATAATAGCAAGGTTTATCTTCGATAATTTCTGATGATGCTTAGCGGTAAAAAATTCGTTGGTAAGCATCGTTAGCGATAAATATCGCTTAACTTTGGTAATATGCCCCAACGTCTGTTAACGTTCGATTCGAAGGAAATGAGGAAGTGTTGAAAAACATTGTCTGCGCCATCTTGCCTTTTTTGAAATGCCACACTTTTGTCGTGCACGGCAGCCATTTTAGATGTCTTGACCAGACCCACTCTCTGCACGCTGTCGATTCGTAGCATGGCTCCTCACCCTCGCAAGCATCTTCCCCAGGCACTGGTCACCCCCGCTCTCTGTCTTATGCATGGGCAATAAACCTCCCCCCATCTGCGCTGCTCTTCCCTGAGAATCACACTGTGCCCGCCCGACACCTCCCTTTCGCCCTATTCACTACCGCACCCTCTGACACTCCTCTTCCTCTGTGTCCGATTGTCCAGGCTATCAGCTAGCCCTGCAGATGTAGTTTATGGCCCCAGCTGTAAAGAATCACCCCTCTTCAAAGGAGTTATAGTAGATCAAGGCCCACACCCGATGAGATCCGTCACACCACACGTGTTCCTACTATCTGAAAACTATCCTGTATTGTGATTGGGGAGGGGACAGAGCCTGAAGCGGAAGATTCCAGGAATGACTCTTTGTACATCAAAGTTTTTACAATTATGTGTCACATTAAAAATATATAGCACTCCAACAAAGTAGTAGGAATATAAAACTTTAATAACATATAAATATATACAACAAAACAAAAACAGTAAAAACATTTAAACAACGAAGAGACCGTGGCAATTTCTTTTGAATTATCCAATAGATTTATTGAAATTGACAGCACCAATAATGAAATATTGTTGTCAGTAGCGGTCTGTTGTGCGAATAGTTCCAAGGCAGCAGAACGCGCTGAAATCTAGATGGCACGAAAGTGATGTCTAGCAAGTTGCCGCCCAGCAAATAACGGCGTGGGGCGCCGCGGGGGTGAGTGAGTCCAGTAGGCACCACAGCTATTCTTAGCGGCATTGCAGAATTACTGCTGGGGACAATGCCTGTGCTGTAGCAGGGTCACAGCAGAAACAAAAAGGATTCTGTTGAAGATGTTGTTGGTTTTCAATTTGAAAACAGTTCTGGTGTCAACTGCTATGCTATTGTAGTGGTTAATGTTTTGTTTTCTCTAGAAAATGTAAAAGAGGGGGAGGCAGTCCAAAGTTCCGTTAAAAGGGCAAAGGAAAGGATCGGTGGTTTGAACTATCAGTCAAAAAGGGGAGGGGGTGCAACAATTTTTCCTACCGGGTCACACTGTGCTTTCACCGGAAGTGAGGTCTGCAGGATTCTAGTAATTCAAAGTGAGGCTGGCGCCGACGTCCCGCGGATACAGTTTCGTCACTCCACGTGTGATCATGGCAGTCATTCCCCATCGGGGGTCGGAGACTCCCGCGGCTCCTCTAGAATCTTCAAGGTCGTGGAGGACTACGGTGGTGGAGTCAACCAGTGACCGGGCCATTTCTTTATGCTGGGCCCGCTCTTGCCAGGTCGACCGCCATTTTGAGAGTTCGGTAGCTACTGGCGATCGCGGGGTCAAATGAGCGGACGGGCTCCACCCTGCCGGGCGAGACGTTGCAGCATAGCCACAGTGGAAGAACCCTTTTCCGGGCGCCTGGAGCGCTGAGGGTGCAGCTGGGAAGCCTCCACCTGGGGAGGCGGGAGAGGCCTGTTCGCACCGTCTCTCCCTCCCAGTGCACCCCACGGCGTCTCGCTTGAGATTTGTTATGGCCGGACCAGGCGATGAGGACGAGGGGGGGGGGGTCGGAGGCATGTGCAAGACATCCCCCCCCCAGTGTTGTCGCAGCCATTTTTCAAGAAAGAAGAAGTGTCCCGTCCGTCTTCGGGCCGGGCTTCCGGTAGATGTCGGCCGGACGCCCCTGGCTCTGGCCCCATTAACGGGTTTCTTGGTTTATTGGCTGCAGCCGGATCCCGTCGGCCTCGGCCCCCCGACCGTTGGTGGCCGGACCGGAAGAGCATGTGGCGGGACTACCTGCAACTCTCAAGGGCCACCGCGGCCGGACTGGGAGAGAGAGGGGAGGGTCGAGGAGACATTCCCCCCCCCCTGCAACTGTTCAGCGTTGTAAAGGCAATCCCCTGGCCGGGTCCCGCTGGTCTCGGCCTCTCCTCCGGCTACACCCTACGTTAGGATCTCCTGGCCGAGGCGTGGCAGCAGGACCTGCTTTATATGGGCTGCTCCCGGCTGGGCGTAGCCGGAACCCTGCCCCACCTTGGAAGTTTCCAGAGTGGGGGCGGATGTTCTACTGACTTGCATTTTCCCTAGTCTATCGATTTTTTGGGCGTGGCAGGCGGTGGGACAGCGAGGGGTGATTTGGTTTCTCTTACTGTTTTTCTGGTCTCTCACCACTGGCATATTTCTAACGTTTTCTTGTTTCTAGGACATTAATAGGTTTTATCATTACGTTATGTTATCGTTTCTTTGTTCGTTGTTTAATAAAAGTTCATGTTCATCAGTGGCCTACTGATTTTCGATTTCCTATTCTTTTCTTTCCAGGTTGTTTCATGCTAAAGTTTCTGTTAACAGGATACAGTGATCACTTCGTTATTATTGCATATGTCTTTTTCACTAGGGGTGCTCTCTGGTCGGGCCAGATGACGTATGTCTAGTAAATGGTCCGGGTGAAACAGGTGCATCAATCAGTGGGGAGTAGATAGGCATGACAGATTACAACGGGGGAGAAAGGTCCGCATTACGTACCCTTTCACTACTTGCAAAGATTTTCCTACGTTTATTTGCAAACAGGGAATACCTCCAAAAAGAACTAATTCCCAAACAGTCAATGTTCGGACAATCAATCAATCAATGAGGAATGAAATAGGTACGACGTGTTAAAGGCTTGCGTTACCTACCCTTCACTATCTGCAAAGGGAGAGAGAATATTCCTATTCTTCCTCGTTTGCAGGCAGAGAAGATCCTTAAGAGAACCAACTTCGAACAATTCAATGCTCGATTCAAACAATCAACAAGGGGTACTGTGAACACAAATGAACGCCGCTTATGTACATACGCATTGCTATTTTCAACAGGTTGTTCCTAATGTTTCTATTTTAGCGAGGTCAAAAAGAGATCCCATTAGTGGCCTACTGATTTTGCTCGATTCCTTTTGTTTTTTTACACGGTTTTTCGCTATCTGCAAAGACTAAACAGAGTATTTTGACTCTGTGCTTGTTTGTAAATAGAGAATGAACCAAAGAGAACAATCAATCAAATGGAGAGAGAAGCAGGCACGACGGATTACAAAGGGGGCAAAGGGCTGCGTTAACTACCCTTCACTATCTGCAAAGAGAGAGTACTCCTAATAGAAATGAAGGGTGGGGGGTAGCATTCAAAGCAGATCAGTGTGCATAAACACGAAAATGTTTTTACTTACCACGTACTTGACATTCGACAGCTTATGATATTTGCTATTAAAAAACCATTGAAATTCACTGAAAAAACCATAGGTTATAGACCATATATAGTTAGGAATTAGCATTTACAAAACCTTGAAAATTCACTGAAAAAACCATAGGTTATAGACCATATATAGTTAGGAATTAGCATTTAAAAAACCTTATTTTACTCACACAAAACCATTGAAATTCCATATATAGTTAGTTGCACTAACTATATATCGCGCACCCGCAATCCACTGCTGATGATGTCACATATTACATCATTCATGACATGGTCAGTGACATCACTGATGACATCACTGATGACATCTCAAATGACATCACTGATGATATCTCATTTGACATCAATGGTCACATCAATGATGATATCATTAATGTGACAATACAATGCATCTCCTCACACTTTAATATAACCTCTGTTACACCCAGTGTTAAATACAGAGTATAATTTTTGAAACCATTGACACACCAATACTAGTTACTACATACGCACTCACTGATTCCTACGTCTACACACACATTCACTCATTCACCCATACAATCATTCATACATACAATCACTCATCTTTACAACACTATCATATGCACTCATACACCTATACAGACACTCACACTCTGCCACTCATCCATGGAGTTACTCACACACCTAGTCAGTCCTGTAAAGAATCAATCACAGTTCCATTTTCTAATCTACACAGTTAAACATAGAGTACCTTACATTTTAAAACATATACTAACACATACTTACTCTCTTATAGAATCACTGATACAAGTACACATTGATCTGCACAGAGTCACACACCTCCCAGCCAGCCATACACACACTCAGTCTCCCATACAAATACTTGTGCAACCAATCAATAACCCATATAGCTACTTATATAGCTACTGATCAACACATGCAGCAGCTTGCACAACAACAGACATGCTGATGCACACTTTCAGACAGTTTAGTCACTAACCCGTGCATTTAGTAAGACGCATTTAATCACTCACTCATACAGTCAATCACGCACCTACTAAAACCTTCATTCAGACACTTATACATCCACTCATTCTTCAATATGTAAAACATATTTAAACTTTACAGAAACACATAATCACTGGATGTTGTCATCAGTGATGTCATTTGAGATGTCATCAGTGATGTCATCAGTGATGTCATTTGAGATGTCATCAGTGATGTCATCAGTGATGTCACTGACCATGTCATGAATGATGTAATATGTGACATCATCAGCAGTGGATTGCGGGTGCGCGATATATAGTTAGTGCAACTAACTATATATGGAATTTCAATGGTTTTGTGTGAGTAAAATAAGGTTTTTTAAATGCTAATTCCTAACTATATATGGTCTATAACCTATGGTTTTTTCAGTGAATTTTCAAGGTTTTGTAAATGCTAATTCCTAACTATATATGGTCTATAACCTATGGTTTTTTCAGTGAATATATATATATATATATATATATATTATATAATTTTTTCCATCAAAAAACCATAGGTTTCAGGTACGTTATAGTTAGTTGGACATTTGACTCATATAAAACCAGAGAATTTCGCCCGTTATAGTTAGTTGACCTAACTATAACTCTCGCGCCCGCAATACACTTGTGATGACATCACATATTACATCACTCATGACATGGTCAGCGACATCACTGAGGACATCACTGATGACATCTCAAATGACATCACGGATGACATCATCCAGTGAATGAGTGTTTCTGGAAAGTTTAAATATTTTTCATATAAATCTATGCCAAGGCGTTTTGAAGAGTAAGTGGATTTACAAGCGCCTGAATGGATTATTTAGTAGGTACGTGACTGACTGTATAAGTGAGTGATTGAATGTGTCTTACTGAATGCATCGGTTAGTGACTAAATTGTGTGAAAGTCTGTATTAGTCTCTCAGTTGGTGTGTAAGCGGCTGCATGGGTTGGTGAGTAGCTACATGAGTGTCTATATGGGTTATTGATTTGTTGTCTGAGTATCTGTATGGGTGCCTGAGTGTCTGTGTGGGTGGGTGACAGGGTGTGTGACTGTGCGTAGATGTCTGAGTAGGTGATTCACTGATTGTATGGATTCAAAAGTCCATCTAGGAAGGGCTGTATGGGTGAGTTAGTGTGTGTATGGTTTGTGTTGGTGAGTGAATGAATGTCTCAGTGGTATATGTGTGAGTAACTACATATGTTTTAGGGCAGTATATGTGAGTGTTGGAATATATAAATGACTATACGTGAGAGTAAGTTATTTGAAGACTGTGTGTATAAATGAGTGTCTGCTTGTATCAGTGATTGTATAAGACAGTAAGTATGTGTTAGTATCTGCATAAATAAGTGATGTGATGTGTGTATAAATAACAGAGTTGGTGTGTATAACTGTATACATGAGTAAATTGGTATGTGATTGATTCTTTGCATGACTGACATGGTGTGTGAGTTTTCTCTAAGGATGAGTAGCAGAGTGAAACTGTATGTATAGGTGTATGATTGGATATTATAGTACTGTATTGATGAGTAACTGCATGTATAAGTGGCTGGATGTGTATACAGACCTAGGAAATAGTGGCTGGGATGTAGTATCTGGCATTGTTGTGTGTGGTTTCAAAAATAGTAGTCTGTATTTTAGAGTGTGTGTATCAAACTTTGTATTAGGGCATCAGATTTTCATGTGGAAGATGTCATCAGCGATGTCATCAGTGAAGTCATTTGAGATGTCATCCATGATGTCATCAGTGATGTCACTGACCATGTCATGAGTGATGTAATATGTGATGTCATTACCAGTGCATTGCGGGCGCACAAGTTATAGTTAGCTCAACTAACTATAACAGGCAAATTTCTCTGGTTTTATGAGTCAAATGTCCAACTAGCTATAACGTCCCTGAAACCTATATTTTTTCAGTGAATTTCTAAGGTTTTTTGTTAATGCTAATTCCTAACTATAACGTCTGTAAAACCTATGGTTTTTTCAGTGAATTTCAAATGTTTTTTAAATGTTAATTTCATATTTTAATGTGTCTAAAACATATATATTTTTTATATATTTTTTTAAGTTTTAAAAATGATGTAATATTTTATATCTTCCCCAAAAAATATGTATCTCTTTTTTTTGGGGGGAGAAAACTGCACTCACATACCGGTAGCCTACCACGCTAATCCGATCCACCATATTGCTAAACTCGTAAATGATGCGCATTTCGTTTTCAACGGGTTCGTGCACCGCATCCCGTAGAACATCATATACGCATGAAGTCGCCCCAGCTGCTACTTTGGTATCCGACGGGTACGCAGTACCAAGCCACGCGTTATGTCATGTACGTATGAGGCAGCGCCCGCTGCGCGTTACATATGTGAAGAGTGCACGCTGCCTGGCCCTGTGTTACCTCACAGACGTATGGTGTCACGCCGGGTATGCCATTCCCTCTTTTTTTTCTCAAAAGTATTTGTAAATTACTTTAAACAGTATATGACAGCAAGCGATAATCTGAAATATTTTAAACATTTATATATTACTAACTGTAATAAACTTTGATTTCTTAAAATTGCGTCGGGTGCAGCCTCCTTGCACGCTCGGTGCGCGATTGCCATGTGAACTTAAAAAAAGCATTTGATTGCTTCATAACATTTCCCATTGTAACAGTTGGACGACCCCACCCATTCTAGTCATTCTCTCTACAGCGTTTGATGAGAGACACCACTTCACCTTAAACAGCTTTTTTGAAAAGTTTTTTTATGTGTACACATAGCTTATTCTTATTCATAAGTCTTTATTTCGGTAAAAAAAATTGAAACCAACATAATACATGAATTACATAGTACATGGTGCTTCTCAGGATGTTCAATAATAATAGAGATAATCATAATCATAATAGGCTGTCTAACTATCTAATACTGAGAATAATTTAGAATGGGGTAGTTGAAACCATTCTGTACATACACACTCCGATCCGGCCGATAATTAATCTCTAAACTTGTTCTTTCTGAAAAATTGTGTTTTCTCTCTAGGCTTGTATTTAGGGGCCGAGGGTAGCGGGACCTAGGGTAGAAATCATGGAGTCCCCAGACAGAGATCGGGCCATCCCCTAGTTGTGGAGACCAAGTTTGTAAATAAGGCACAACCCTATCACTCCAGAATCTAACTAGCACCAGGTCACCTGGAAGATCTTTTGGAATGGGGCCGACCCAACCCACCCTTCTAACACTTCGAATAGCACCATCAATGTTCATTGGCAAGGGTCGGTTCCTAGACAGCCAATAGATGACCTTGTGTTTTAGATCCTCTAATCTCTCGGTTTTTCCCTTTGTAATTGGTAAAACACCAGTGAGAACACAGACAAAAGGGGCGGCCATTGGAGGCAAATGTATGTGTTTAGTATAATCTGAATTAGTAGTTTTTTTCCCATGAGGTATGGGGACATTTGGAACCCCTGCATCAGCGATGATACTCTTGGTAGTAGTGGGCTCGATATCGGATGACAAGGGGATATATGGACAGTTCTGTGAGACCGTAGGTCTGTTGAGAGGGATGCTACTTCTTTGAGGAGCTAACTTAGAAACCACGGTAGCAGGTAAGTGCTGTGGTTTGCTAAGACCTGCCATGTTTTTAGTAGGTTGAGTCGGTGCCCTAATTGAGGTCTCTACATCCCTTAACCTATCCCCTAGGGCGTTGATTCTTGCAGTCAAAGGGGATATTAGAGAGATGACAAGGCATTTAATCAGGTCCAGAAGAGCTGCATGGTAGGGGGGTTCAAAGGATTCAGTGTTATCGCTGGTCTGGGAATCTGTAGGTAGGGTGCTAACGGACGATGAAGAACTAGTACAAGGCTGTGGCAGTTTTGCTTCCCTCCCCATGCAGTTGTCCCCGGAATGCTTTCTTTTGACCGTAGGAATTTTAGAGATCCCAAGTTGTTTGGTGTTTGCCTTTACTGACGGGGATAAGGGAGGGGCAGCCAAGATGTTATCGTTTGCGTTCAATAATGAGCTAGACTCCAGATGTACAGGAAGTATTGGGCTGGAGAGGGCTTGGGGTGGGTCTACTAGGTTTTCGACTGGTGCATATTGAATGTGACATAGGGCGTTCAATTCCTCCAACCAGGACAAACTTGATGCTGTGTTGGCTAGCTGCGCCTCAGGTTGTTTACCGTCTACGCTATGTAAGGACAAACGAGTTTCTAGATCTTCCAAATCATGAATAATGGGTAATAATACCCTATCTACATAGCAGTCTAAACTCACCCTACTAGAGTCGCTTGGGGGAATACAAGGTTTAGGACCCCCCTTAAGAGGCATGGCGAAAATGCAGTAAACAGAGTCCCGCAAAAATCAGTGAAAGTCCCAGTGTCTAAGGCGACAGTATGAGCGGAGATGTGGGTCGAAGTCTCACTATACCTTGTTCTGTAGGGGAGAAGGGGGGTGGCCCGTCCCGTCTTCTCGTGCCTCTGAGGGCCACAGAGGGCCCGCCCTTTGCCCGGGCTTAGCCCGGCGCGGTCCCGCGCGCGTCCTGCGATGCCTCCTCTTTTTCAGCGCCTCCGGGCGCGCAGCACCAGGAAGTGTCCCACTCGGCCTGCTGGGAGCTGTAGTTCCCCGGCGGCCGTGCAGGTGGATGACAGCGGCGGCGGGGGAAACAAGCAGCGTGTGGGCCCCAGCAGCGGCGTATGGCGTGCGGCAGGTAGGACTGTCCGCAATAACCCCCCGCTCCTCAGTGGGAGCCTCCTCTTTTTCAGCGCCTCTGGGCGCGCAGAACCAGGAAGTGTCCAGCTCGGCCTGCTGGGAGCTGTAGTTCCCCGGCGGCCGTGCAGGTGGATGACAGCGGCGGCGGGGGGAACAAGCAGCGTGTGGGCCCCAGCAGCGGCGTATGGCGTGTGGCAGGTAGGACTGTCCGCAATGACCCCCCGCTCCTCAGTGGGAGCCTCCTCTTTTTCAGCGCCTCCGAGCGCGCAGAACCAGGAAGTGTCCCGCTCGGCCTGCTGGGAGCTGTAGTTCCCCGGCGGCCGTGCAGGTGGATGACAGCGGCGGCGGGGGAAACAAGCAGCGCGTGGGCCCCAGCAGCGGCGTATGGCGTGCGGCAGGTAGGACTGTCCGCAATGACCCCCCGCTCCTCAGTGGGAGCCTCCTCTTTTTCAGCGCCTCCGGGCGCGCAGAACCAGGAAGTGTCCCGCTCGGCCTGCTGGGAGCTGTAGTTCCCCGGCGGCCGTGCAGGTGGATGACAGCGGCGGCGGGGGGAACAAGCAGCATGTGGGCCCCAGCAGCGGCGTATGGCTTGTGGCAGGTAGGACTGTCCGCAATGACCCCCCGCTCCTCAGTGGGAGCCTCCTCTTTTTCAGCGCCTCCGGGAGCGCAGAACCAGGAAGTGTCCCGCTCGGCCTGCTGGGAGCTGTAGTTCCCGGCGGCCGTGCAGGTGGATGACAGCGGCGGCGGGGGGAACAAGCAGGGTGTGGGCCCCAGCAGCGGCGTATGGCGTGTGGCAGGTAGGACTGGCCGCAATGACACATAGCTTATACTACACACAACATGCAACCATCATCTTGATCATTATTCATGGTCAGTACATTAAGCCTTCCATGTGTGATGGCCATGCATCACAAACGTTACATCAAAAAACAAATATGTGTTACACGATTTACACGATGCCCCTGGTGTGTGTGTGTGCACATTATTGTGCTGCCTTTCGGCCTGGGTATTGGTGGCTCTAAGGAGTATCATCAGCCACGGGCAGAGTGCACATCCTTGATCACATGTCACTAACAGTAATGTGTAGATTTGTATTGCTGTACGCTCTGTTGTCAGGCTTTACCAATATAGTAGTGTGTCATATGTGAGACTTTCAGATTCATGTTTGACATGCATTGCTTGACTATAATGAGCGTTATCACTGTGTATGATGTTGCCTCACTGCTGATCCTCCCTCCATCTGAGCACATTCACATGTGTACACTTCGCGATAGCAACACTTTCAATAATACCGCACACCATTGACATGCATGTCTGCACATATCCACAACCTTGACAACGATATGTGATGTTCGCCATTCAATCTTTTCGAACAGCATCTCATTAGCGATAGTTGCCACCCTCCCAATACATGCTACATTAATATAAATTGCGCATTCTGCGACGTCAAAACTGCAAAAAAACACACATAACAACACTTCCTGGCCAGGCAGGAACTGAACAACGCCCAGATCCCCGGAACAATTATTCATACCCCTACGCTGGCCTGGCATACGCAAGCCCAGCCCACTTTGCGTATGTATAAATTGGATAACAGCGATGCCACATGTCCCAGTTCTTCCACATTGCCTCAGGTAATATGGCCGCATCCACCTCGCATATCACAATGTGTAATAAAAAAAAGAGATCCATGAGGTGTACACTATCCTGACAATAAACACTGGTTCTACATTGTGAATCCTACTACCCGTCTTGTTTCCAAAGGGATTCATAAGGCGTACATTATCCTGCAATCAACACTACAACTCAATTGTGAAGACTGCTGGCCGTAGTGTTTGCACACACAACAATGACAGCAGGTGAGCAGTGGGGCCTGGGTGCACAGGGGCTGTATTTGATACAGAATGACACTATATACAGATCATTATGACATTAGCTTGGAGACATCTAATCACACCAAGAAAAAGTGGCACCATGAACATACATCTATTCATTTTGTATTTTCAACCTGAGAATACATCTAAGGAAGAACAATCCTATGTTGCCCCTATATCCTGTTTGTTCTCCCAGAGGCTCATTAGGTGCTGGTAATTTACGTCTGTACCATATCATGCAGGTACTTATACAGATAGTTGCACATATTTATTCTAGATCCCAGTCAGACGTTGTCTCTTCTATATTCAGTTTGTATTCTCACCTTTTACAATGTAACTGCAAATCAATGTATGGCCTTTTCCGAATATTTTCAATGGCAGTCTGTATTAAAGGTCCACCTATCCCACCTAAACAAGAAGTATATGTGTCACGTGCTTATTTTTAATTCCTTGTTCATCTATGTTGTTGGCATGTATAAGGCAAAGGTTTTTCTTACCACTAATCTTTCATCAATTGGCCAGCGTGGGACTGCTTCCTATCACTTTGTTTGTATTACAGTTTATTCTTGTGTTCTTTCTGAATAGAGGTAATTATATCATTATATCACTTGTTTTTTAATTATTTCAATCTACGTTGTTAGGGGGCCTATTCTTTACTTTTTGCCCGAGGAGCGCAGGTTAGGGTATCTTTATTTTTATGATTCGTTTTCTATTTATCCTAAAAGGTAATAGCGAATAATCAGTTTTCTTGTTCTCCCTTTGTTATAGACAATAAATTTAATCAGTACGAGTAACCAACCTTGATAAATCTTGTAATGACGCTAGCCATGGGTTTCTCTTATATTTCGCCTATCGTTCGATCAACCTCACTTCTCTATGCATCGCTTTCAGGATTACAGCATTTTCTAAGTCAAAGAGATAAAAGGGCATTTTTATCATTATTATATTGTTTCCATCTGTTACCCTTTGGAAGTTGCAAACATGCACGTTTTTATCTTTCTCCCCCTTCGATACCTGTGGGTTTTAAGCCTATAAAATGCGTCATCTTTACTTTCATGGCATCTCGCATATCTTCTATAGGAGATGTCATAATCTTTCTATCTATAGCCAACGCTACCAAATACTACTATTGTGTGAGAGGCATTATACTATTACAGACGCGCCGAGTATTTCTAAATGGAGCCTGCAGCAGATATTTTCCCAACTCCAGTGATATACATTATTTTTACTTAGCTGCAAGCCCGCTAGGAATTGCTCAATTTAGATACGGCATTTCTCCCAATCATGTCATCACTCATTTCCCCCACTTCTTTGACGGGCATTAGATTTACAAACGCCCAGTATGCCTTAGCGATTCCAGATTTATTAAGTGTTAGATGGCCCAGGTTTTTTTATCTCACGAGTGAATTTGCGGCGCTTACCTGATTACGATGTAACATCCCGCATATATATTTTCCTCCTGCCTGCTCTCCCGTTCTGTGGCCTGCGCTATGGCCAGTTCTAATTGGGTCTTAAATAATGTCCACAACTTCCCGCCATAGACGTTTGCGTCGTTTGCCGCACCGGAAGGAATTATCTTGGTTTCCGGTTGAATTCTCGGCGCCATTTTAAAGCGGGATCAGATTGTTACTTTTTTAGTGGTATTAAATCCTGGTGAGCGCCATCTTTACATGGGAAATAGATTAGAATATGTAATTTATTGATAGCCAAAAATCTCATGGTCGGTGTTATATTATCTCCATGCTGTTAAATGAGATAAATTTACAAAGAATCAATATTAGATTTCCTAATTTTATTATCGCATTACCCCGCTTTCAATGAACTACATTATGGTGAAAATTCATTATTCGACAATATGATACTAACTCAACATTACTTATTTTATACTGTTCCGCATTATCCAGATCGTTTTATTATATGCAGAATCTCATTGTAAAATCACATTGTCGATTATTTAAGGACTCTCCATTTTGATACTGAAACCAAGATCTACAGCTCTTACGGCTAACTTTGATTAAATCTTTTGATTTATGTATGTTTGGTAACAAACCAGGCGATATTTTCATTCAGTCCTTTGCGAATACTATCAAACTGAAAAATCCAAAAACTCTCGCGTTTTTTCGAGTGTGCTCCATGGGTTGACCTAGTCTGAGTTGTATTTTCTCTAAAATGCACCACCGAAGATCACTTTCATTATGGTTAAGGTCTATACAATGTTGTACCAATGGCGCTGATATTTTCTTCAATCTGACTGCAGATTTATGTTCGCTACATCTGATGCGGAATTCCCTGCCTGTTTCTCCGATATAAGCAAGACCGCAAGGGCACAGAATTATATATATAACATTACTGCTCCTACAGTTTGTTAATGATCTCAGAGTTACTTCAAAGTTGTTATAATTGATTGATTCAGTTGTGATTGCTGCTTCGCAGGCGTGACATGATCCGCACCTGTGGTTACCTAATACAGGACTCTGTCCTGTTATTGATCTCTGAGTATTCCCTGTTTTCTGTTTATTCCTAGTGTGGACCAGCCGGACTCTTAAGTTTTTATTCCTTCTATAGGCTACTAGGGGTTTTGTTCCAAAATTCTCACTCTCTTCTGTTTCCAATATATTCCAGTTTTTATTGATTATATTTTTAATTTTATAATTCAATGAGGAGTGATTGATGACACAGGTAATACGGTCTGCAGGTTTCCTTTTTGTGCCACTTAATAAAGAGTCCCGATCAAAATATTTTGCTCTTTTAAAAGCTTGCCAAATTAGACGATGAGGATAGCCTCTTTTTAGCAGTCTGATTTTTAGTTCTTCCCCATGGCGTTGATATTCCATCAGGTTAGTGCAATTACGGCGTATCCTTAGAAATTCGGCAAAGGGAATGGAATCCTTTTGGCAATGTGGGTGGAAACTCCCAAATTGTAAGATGGTATTTTTGGCTGTGGGTTTCCTGTATAGACTTACTTCTAAAGTTCCGCTACTGCCATTTATTTCTATATCTAGGAACTCTACCTTATTGGTGTGATAATTGGACGTAAACTTTAAATTAGGATCACTTGAGTTTAGCCAGCATACATAGTCCTTCAACTGTTCTTCTGTACCATGCCAAATAAAAAAAATATCATCGATGAATCGACGCCATAAATGAACATTTTCGAAAAAAGGGGCAACTTCATTGTATACATGTTGCAATTCCCATTCGCCCATGTAGGCATTCGCTACACTAGGCGCACACGATGCCCCCATGCTGGTGCCCTTCACTTGTTTGTAAAGGGCACCATCATAGTCAAAATAATTGTTCAACAGGACAACCTCCAAGCATTGTAAGATGAATCTGTCCGGTCGATTATCCGGATATCTTTGTAATAGCGATGATACCGATTGTAACGCTTGACACTGAGGTATGTTGGTATACAACGCCTCAATGTCAAGCGTTACCAGTATGTCCGTCCTTGCATCAAATACGATACCCTCCACCTTGACAATCATATCTCCTGTGTCACTGACAAATGACTCATATTTCTGCATAAGAGGGCACAGAAATGTATCTATATACTTAGATAAAGGTTCTGTGCTCGAACCTATTGTGGAAAGAATTGGTCGCATGGGAGGGCTGGCTTCATTTTTATGCGTCTTGGGCAGGCCATACAAGGCCGGGGTCACTGGGCAAGTTTTGTTTAGGAAGAGTAGTTCATCTTCGCAGATGTATCCTTCTTCAAATGCAATGTTAGTTAGTTCTTTTATAGTTACAGTTAGCCGTTGTAATTCTCTTGGATGGGCTGGCCTATAATGTTCTTCTACACTTAGCATTTCCAGCATCTTTCTGTCGTATTCACTTTTATCGAAGACTGTGATACCCCCTCCTTTATCACATGGTTTTATTATCAAGGCATTGTTTTTTTCGATGTTTTTGAGGCCTAAGTTTTCTTGTTTTGTTAGGTTGAAGTTAGGTCTATTTGTTCCTGAAAGAAGGCGTGTAATGTCTTTTAAAACCCTACGTTCAAAAATGTGGACCTCTGGTCCTACTACGTCAAGGGTTGGTGTGAAACTTGATGGTGGTTTACACCCTGATAGATTAAGGTTTTCATCTCTCTTGTTCTACCTTCAAAGTACTTTTTAAGCCTGACTTTCCTGAAGAAAGCAAATAAGTCTTCGTGAAGTTTAAATTTGTTAAGTGGAGCGCAAGGGACAAATGATAGGCCTCGGCTTAGGACAGACAGTTCTTCATTGTTCAGATTAGAGGATGATAGATTGTAGATTGGCATTGTATCTCCTATTCTGTCTCTATTTTTATTTTCCCCTGGATCTACCACCAGTATTGCTGGTTCCTCGTCTTCACGTATCTTTGCTGAGGTTGAGGGCTCAACGTTTGGTGACCTCCCCTGTCTTGTTGCCAATGCACATTCCTTCCCCTGTAGTTGCCTCTTGATAAAAAAACGAGTCTGAGTGTTTTGGTATCCTTGCCTCCCTATGTAAGCAGTTCTGGAGTTATAACGTCCTCTCCCTGAGTCCTGGTAGTTATTTGGGTCTGAATCAGAGGAACCTGTATCTGAGAAGTTGGTATAATTTCTCTTATAGGTGTTGTCATAACTTGGATTGTAACTGGCTTGATGCCCTCCCTGATAATAATTGGGATTTAAATACGGATAAATCTTTTCTTTCGTAAACCAACGAACATCCTTCTTCAGTTTCTCAGTTTTCTCATTAGTTAGATAGGTGTCAAAGTCCTTCATTTCTAACTGGATCTTTTCAAGTTTATTTCTTGCATCATCGACTGCACTAGATGTTTTTAACTTCTCTTTTAGCTCCTCAATTTCTTTACTGAGGGATGTTAGAAGATCTTTCACAGTTTCGATGGTTAACATCATCCAATCTCTGGAGCAGCGGTTTGAAATCAGGGACCACCGCTCCAGAAATTTACGAACTTCAATAAACAAGGCTGGGGCGTTACGGACCCTTAGGCCGGATGGAATAACTCCCTCTTTCAAGTATGTATGTATTTGAGCCTGGTGCTACAGACACGTGGCATTGGCTTTTAGGGCAGTGTACTTGCACACAGGCTTCAGCAACTGCATTACATGCACACATTATGCTGCTAGCATGTGCTCTGTTCCTTTGTATGTGAACCCTTGTTATAACATAGTATTATATAACCTTGTCTATTGTCGTGCACTCCAACTCCTCTTTGAACTACGATTACCACTAACAGTTGGTAGATCGTACTTCAAAAACAAAGGATGCACTCAACTGGTGTTTTCTATTAAGCTTGAAATAAACCTTCATTTACCTCCAGACGTTGCCACCATTACATTTTTCTCCCTTTTCAGACACTGAATTGACCGAAAATGCGCAGAGCAGGTGCTCATCCTGTGATGATGCCCTTGGCATTCTGATGCCTTCTATTGTGGTATCAAGACACCGTCCCCGACCGGAGACCTGTTCTCCCACCCTACAAAAGTATACCAGACTCGGAGCTTGCACCGGCACGTCGTTGGACACACCGATGGTGGCAGGTGAGCAGTGAAGCCTCAGTGCGCAGGACCACCAATTGAGCACAGTGCGGGGGAAGGGGCTGGGGTGCATCAGCCTGGGTGTGCAAGAGCGAAGAAGCAATATGGCCGTCCGTAATGATATGATCTGACCTCATTCAGTCACATCTCGGTCTCATTTTAATGACCTGCTGGACCGTACTGTAGGCCTGAACCAGCGGGCAGCGCAACCCTACAAATACGTGTAGAGCGCGGTGCTGCGGGAGGGGGAGGGTGCATCAGCCTGGGTGCGCAGGTCAGAACAAGCGATGATGCCGTGCGTAATGATGTGATCGCTGACCTGATTTAGTCTCATCTCTGTCTCATTTTAAGGACCCGCTGGAACGTACTGTAGGCCTGAGCCAGCTGGCAGTGCTGCCCTACAGACACGTGGTGTTGGCTTTTATTGACCTCATTACTAAGCATACATGCACACAGGCTTCTGCTACTGCATTATACGCCCACATTATGCTTCCAGCATGCGCTGTGTTCCTTTCTATGTAAACATTAGCTTAACATAATATTATTTAACCTTGTGTATTCTTGTGCACTCCAACTCCTCTTGAACCACGATTACCACTAACAGTTGGGTAGATCGTACTTCAAAAACGAAGGATCCACTCAACGAGTGTTTTCTATTACGCTTGAAATAAACCTTCCTTTACCTCCAGACATTTCCACCATTAAACTATTTCTCCCGTTTCAGACACTGAATTGACTGAAAATGGGTGGAGCGGGTGCTCACCCCGTCATGATGCCCTCGGCATTCTGACGCCTTCCATCGTGGTATCAAGACACCGTCCCCGACCAGAGACCTGCTCTCCCACCCTACAAAGGTACCCCGGACTCGTAGCTTGCATCAACACGTCGTCGGACACACCGATGGTGACAGGTGAGCAGTGAAGACTCGGTGCGCAGGACCTACAATTGAGCACAGTGCGGGGGAAGGTGCTGGGGTTCAGCACCCTGGGTGCACAGGTGCAGGCAAGTGATGTTCCCGTAGCTAATATTGTAATCTCTGGCCTCATTCATGTTTCATTTTAAGGACTTGCATGACCTCACTCTTTCTCGCGGACCCCAGCATCCTGGACAAACGGGTGATGCAACGTAAACACTGAGGGCTGGGCCCAATACCCCCACGCTCTGTCTCCTCCTCCCTCTGCTCTTTTCACTCTCCCTCCCCATCTCCCTTCCACACACTCCCTCTCCCTCCCATTCTCACTATCTTCCTTTCATTTGGACTCCCTTTGTTTTCATCTTCCACATGGCACACATACTTATGTTTCATTTTTGTCTTTCAGGTTTTGTACACTGCTTCCGGTGGAGTCCCACCCATGTATTTCATGTTATACTGCTGTTTGTTCTAATAACGTTGTGTTTCTATTTATTTGTGTTGTTTTAATAAAGATTTTTTTTTTCCAATAAATAAGTGAGTGTACACTTGTCTGTAGTTTATTGTGAAAATCGTCTGTTTATAGGAGGTTTATTGAGAAAACATGTTTTATTTTGCCGTGCACCTACCAAATATAAACCAATATACTGTTAAATAAATGAAGCCTGCGTAATTCCACAACTGCAAGGGTTCCATGCATGTATCACTTTATAAAACCATGAGTACTGCCCGTGTGATTATAGAACCAATAAGGCACTGCCCAGCACCACCGCGACTTCAGGGTCTGCTGAGGCCTACCCTGCATATTTAAGTAAACCCCAGAGGGTGGCGATCCCCAGACTTCAGTTGGCCTCGAAGCCCCCCGAACAATTAGTAAACAATACCCGAGAAGGTGGCGATCCCCTATGCTACGAAACGCCTCTGTGCCCTTCCGTGCTTAATTTACATGTGACATTAAGATCCCCAGTCCTACAGAGACCCCGCAATATAATATTAGGATTAGCCACGGATCATTACCCACCAGGAGCCTAATTTAAATCGAGTGAGACCCCACTTTTTTTTCTCCATTTTTACCATCCGGATCCGCTCTATTAAAGCAAAACAAGGTTTTCCTCTTCTCGCTTCAACTAGTCAAACAAGGATTTGCTATCACAGGGTGCAAGCCATGCACCCGCCCTCTAATAGCAAACATAAATGTCCCACCGATGCACATTGTATGAGCTGCGCCTGGTAGGTCCCGCTCCCTAGGACCATGATGCATTGGTTAGTATAAACGCATACCAACACTATTTACACAGGTGTAGTACAGCGACCAGAGTGTAGTACAGAGGCATAGGAAGTGCAAAATCTAAAAAGATAAATCCTACCAGAGGTCAGATGACATATTTCAGTGAGCCAACGGCCCTGGGAAGAGTAGAAACAGCTACAGGAAGAAAACGGGTATTCAGCACAACGCAAGCAACTTTGAAGTATTGGTGAGTGCTGCCTTTTTTTTACCTTCTCCCATTTGTCGCCAAATTTATGTAGTGAAGAGGCAGACAGCAGTGGATCTGATAAGTAGATTTATTGCGGGAAAATAAAGCACCTTAAACAGCCACCAATAGGGGCAGACAGCACCTTGTACAAACTCCCCAAGGTTCCGCTCATGACAGCCCTACATTCTAACATTACATACTTACAGTCTAGTAGAATTACATACTAACATTCTACTATGTCTTACATTGGAATACTACGCAGAGCACATGACTTTACAGCAATGAGCTCATGGTTTCATCCCGGAGTCTTCAGACCGGTAGGGGTGAGTAGTTCACTTTCCACTTCCTATATTATATAAACGCAAACTAACACTACTTCCACAGGTATACTACAGCACCCAGAGCACATCACTTTACAGTAATGAGCTCCCGATTTAGGCTCACGCTTTAATCCCAGAGTCTGAACCAGTAGGAGAAAGTAGTTCGCTACCCACTCCCTATATATTATAAACACATACTAACACTACTTACACAGTTATGCTACAGTGGCTAGTATCCTACAGTGCACAGAGCCCTTCACTTACAGCAATCAGCTCGGTTTGATCCCCGAGTCTTCACACCGGTAGGCGGGAGTACTTCGCTTCCGGTATAGTATAAATGCACAGCAGGGGTCAGTAGTTCACTTCCCACTCCCTGTATAGTATAAACGCATACTAACACTACGTACACAGTTTACTACAGCGGCTAGTATCCTACAGCGCCCAGGGCCCATAATTTTACAGCAATCAGCTCGGTTTGAGCCCGAGTCTTCATACCGGTAGGCGTGAGTACTTCGCTTCCAGTAGAGTATAAACGCACGATAGCGGTCAGTAGTTCGCTTCCCACTCCCTGTATAGTATAAACGCCTACTAACACTACTTGCACACATATACTACAGCGTCCAGAGCCCATCCCTTTACAGCAATCACCTCAGTTTGATCTGCAAGTCTTCACACCGGTAGGCGTGAGTACTTCGCTTCCTGCTTCCAGTATAGTATAAACCCACGATAGCGGTCAGTAGTTTGTTTCCCACTCCCTGTATGGTATAAACGCGTACTACCACTACTTGCACACCTATGCTACAAAGACCAGAGCACATCACTTTACAACAATGAGCTCACAGTTTAGGCTCTCAGTTTCATACCCGATTGTAGCAGCATATCATCTCAGCACCATGTCACTCTGAGCTAAGTATGGGCCAAATTTGCGAATTCGTGGTATGTGAATTCGTGTGAATACGTACTCGCGGTCCGCAAAATTTGTGAATGTGTGCAAATTTGCAGATTTTTTATTTGTGCGTGTTCGCGGGTTTTTTTTTCAGCGCAGCTACCGCGAAGTTACCCATGCGGTCGTACATGGGCGCAGCCATCTTGTTTTCAGTGTTCGCGTTGCGTATTTCCGTTTCCGGGCTCTAGTTGCATGCTCGCGTTGGGCATTTCCTACGTGCAGGGCGCAATTACGTGATTGCGTCCGTTTTTTGCGTGCTCGCGGGGAAAATACCGCGCATACTTACCCACGTGGTCGCAATGGGCGTGGCCATCTTGTTTTTCATTCATTGCTATGGTTCTGGGCATGCTTTTTCTATCCTGCTTTCATCTTTGCAATCCTTTCTTTGTTTGAACTTTTTTTTGATCTTTTTTACTCATTATCTATGCCTCTATTTTTCTACATCTATATTTTGTGTTTTTTTCAACTTTTTGTTACTTTAATAACTACTTTTTTTGTTTAGCTGTCTCTTTTCTTGTATTTACTTTTTTTTGAAACCACAAAGAGACTCCGGTGACGACCGGAGGAGGGAACAAGAGGCAATAGGGTTCTAGAAGTAGGTCAGCCTCCAATTAAATCATATATCACAAATAAAGACCACTTCTAGAAATTAACCAAGTAAATGTGGAATGCCAAGCAGTACTGTGGGCATCTCACAAAAAGTGATGGACTGGCATCACACACCACCAGGTGTCATGCTTCATCATCTGCCAGTCCTCGCCCTCCAGAAACCCCGTTTGGTGGAGGACGGGCATGCACCTGACGACAGGGAGGCACTTTCCAAAGTGAGTGGGGGCCCTAAGGGAGTAGTGAGTTAAAAAGCCATCAAGAGTTCCCCAATGAAACTTTATTTAGTGAGGGAGTCATGTGGGATTTAAAAACAGAAGTGCGGTGAATAAGAAAGCAATTATCCAATCACCGCTGTGTGAGTTTTTTTAGAAAAAGGTCAACATGTTTCAGCCATACTGTCCCAAAGGTACATGGCTTTCATCAGGACCGGGATAGGGGCTCCAATCTTACCCTGCTGTATAGGTAATGCCACTCTGTGGATAAGACCTATAGTCCTAATCCACCAAAAAGGTCCATTGACCTGTGAAAATATAAAAGAAAGAGAAGAGAACAAAAAGTGCAATCAGCTCTATAGATGTGCAAATAATGTTCAGATGTACTTGGTATGGTATATGAGATACTGACACCCACTCGAGTCATAATCTTCAATACAAATTATTTATGTTCATAGTAATGTATACTAGAAACCAAGCCACAAGAGCAATCAAGTAATCTTACCCTTTAGTAGGGAGCAACTAGCCCCATGGGAGGCGGGGGTTAGGGGTACCCCGTGATCACACTCGCTAGAATGAGAAGAGCAAAAATGAAGTATGGACCGTGATCTGGACTAACAAGATCACGGTATAGATAGATGCAGCATTCAAGCACAGAGATCAAGACTTACTGCGTGTGGGGCGATTCCCCGTGAGATCACCTAGGTCGTACCTCTCTCTATTCCTCCCCGACGATAAAAAACGGGTATCAGGCTGGCTGTTTATGTAGTGTGGCCCATCAGGAGGTAATATTGTACAGGTGACTCCGTGGTCATAAGCGTGGGTGCACCAATCTGACGAATCATTTCCTGAGTCCGTGTAGGACTATATCAAAAACAAGCCTGATCGCGCCGTATTGCCTGGGTCGGGGCGTGGTCGGGAAGCAATCAATGCTGGGAGACGTGGCGCGTAGTACATGACGTACTGCGTCCGGTGTCCCTAGTGGGCGTGCATGGGATGCCTGGACTCGGTACGTAATAATGGTGATTACTGTACGAGTTAAAAAACATCCCGAGGGAAGAGAGTGGTTTGAGCTCACTAATTTAGTTAGATCGTAGATTTCTCCCGTAGTGTGACAGCAAGATGTAACTGACATGTCTATACTTAGTCAGCCCTTTATCCGTGTCGGAGGATAGTCACATGGTTACAAAAAGGAACACCCTTCATAGTGCGTCTGTGTTGACGTTGTCATAGAGACAGTAATCAACATCAATGGCGAAGCGTATTGCAGTTTAAAATAGAGAGGAAGTGAGAGCAGATGGCGCATGTGCCCTCCTGCAGCTGGCTACCGGGTGTACAAGTCACCAAGGGAAAAAGGCTCTATATCTGATGGTTCGTGGTTGAATCACTCGGTTCTACAATACACTGTGTGTAGGTGTTACTCACACAACTGCGTACACTGTGAAAAACCCGATTATAGAATGGGAGGAGAAGGCAGGTGTAGTGCATTTGCAGAGTATATTAATGTACATAATTCTGTTCGAAATTGTTATCCATCAGTCCATAAATGGCATACTATTGTTTGTTCAATGTCGTATTTTATTTAATGTAAAACTCAAATCAGCAGCCAAGGGTTTGGAGAGAGGCCATAGTGGGCACTGTCTCGAAATCTACAAGTGTCTCGATATAAAACGTCTGCTGATTTCATCTGATCATTAATTCATTTGTAACCATGGAATGTCATCATTCAGGCCAGATTTGGAAGTATTGAGCCTGAATACCCAGCGCTGTTCCCTTACATGAAGCGCATGTGTGCGGTTTGCTGTTTCATTGTTCAGTACTTCGAGTACAGTCCATTTCAGGTCTGAATCAGTGTGGTTATTTTCCAGGAAATGTCTGGTGAGCTTGGTATTGTCCTTACGTCGTCTGAAGGTACTGCGGTGCTCACTGATCCGGATCTTAACCTTTCTTGTGGTCATACCAATATACATTTTCCTGCAAGGGCAGGTCAACATATATACCACACATTCAGTATTGCAGTTACTGAAATTCTTAAGAGTCCAAGGTCTCCCAGTACCTATATCTACTTCTTTTACGGTGTCAGTGAATTGGCATACAACACAACCACCACAGGGGTAATGGCCCACTGGTCGTTGATGACCCCAAAGTGTTATTTGGTTGTCTCTCCCCTGCGTATTGCTAGTTGTATGTACAAGTTCATCTCTGATGTTACCACTCCGTTTGAAGGCAAAAAGTGGTTGTTCCCATTTTATCTTGCCTGAATTAAGGATCTGCCATTTCTTGCGAATGATGTTCTGGATTTTGTTAGAGGTTCTTTTTGTGTAATTTCAAGCAGTGATTCACGATGGTTATTTTTTGCTCTTTTTTTGGCTCTAGTTATCAGTTTCTTTGGAAAATGTCTAGTGAGCAATTTCTTCTCCAAATCATTTGCTTGTGTCGTAAAGTCTGTTAGATCTGAACAGTTTCTGCGGATCCTGAGGAATTGTCCCACTGGGAGGTTTTGTCTCAAGGCCTTAGGATGGAAACATTCATATAGTAGCAGGCTATTTTTGTCTGTAGGTTTGTTGTGGACCTTGGTGCGTATTCCTTCAGGAGTAAGACTGATGTCTAAGTCTAGGAATATGGCATGTTTTTCTTCAATCTTATAGGTAAACCTCAGGTGGGGGTCCATTCCATTAACCCAATTCAAAAACAGGAGTGCTTCCTCCGTAGTACCTTTCCATACTATGAAGACGTCATCTATGAATCTCTTCCATGTTTTTAGATTCATAGAGAAGGGATTGGTGTCATTAAAGATGTTGTCCTCCTCAAATTGCCGGACATACAGGCACCCCAGACTGGGAGCAGATGTGCTCCCCATTGACGTGCCCTGTATCTGATGGTATATGATGTTATTGAATTCAAAAAAATTCTCCGTTAGGGCAATCTCTGCACATTGCATTACAAAATGCGGTGGTGTAACATAATTCCATTGTTGGTCGAGAAGTATTTATTCAACCACTTCCAAAGTTCGTCTTTGCGGAATGCTTGTATAGAGCGCCTCAATGTCCATGGTGATCAAGATGTCTTCCTCCTGGTGGACATCCATATCTCGTAGATGGCAGAGAACGTCTTTGGTGTCCCGTAGGTATGACCTAGATGTTTGGACTATCGGTTTCAAAAACCAATCGTAAAATTGCGAAAGAGGTTCTAGCACCGAGTTTATACCTGATACTATTGATCGACCCGGGGGTGGCGTTACATTTTTATGTATTTTTGGCAAGGTATAGAACCTGGGCATCCTGGGGTCCTCATTGATAAGGAAGTCTGCCTCATTCCTTGTTATCCAGTCATTTTTAGAGCTTCATGTACAATGATCTTGATCCTGTTCAGAAGAATGTTGGTTGGGTCTCTCTGATAGATTTCATAACTGTTGTCGTCTGCTAGAAGCCTCAAGCATTCATCTAGGTACATGGTTGCATCCAATATGACCGTCGCTCCGCCTTTGTCCGCGAGTTTTATAACAATCTCTTGGTTTTGTTTTAAATCTTGTAAGGCGAATCTTTCTCCTCTGTTGAGATTTTGGAATCCTTTCATTTCATTGAAATTGATTGTTTCAATCTCAGTAAGAACTGCTTGTTCAAATGCTAAGACATTACATGGTATGCTCTGAGTTGGAGGTGAAAAGGAGGACTTGTTTCTAAGGTTGGTGTGTCCACCTGCTTCTGTGGTGTTAGTATCTGAATCTCCAAAGAATGCCCTGAGTTTGATATTTCAGAAAAACTGGGCTGGCTCGACTTGAAGAGTGAAAGGGTCATTCTGCGGGGTGGAGACAAAGCCTAAACCCTTTTGTAAAATGGACTCTTCATTGTTGGAGAGTTGATATTTACTTAAATTGACAATATTCGTTATGTCCGGCTCGTTGAGGGGACATTGCCCCTGCCTCTGCTCCTTGTTACAGCCCCTGTGGTTTCTTCCACCGGATCCTCCCAGTGTACCCTGGGTCCTCTTCGTGGTTTTTGTTTGCCTCGTCCCCTTCCCCTGCCCCTGAATAAAAAAGGCTGGGGTCCTGTCGGGAAACCAAACCCTGGTGGATAATATGGTTGCTGCCAATGGTTTTCCCTATTCTTTTCTTCTTTCACCCAGGACCATGGCAAAGGGAGCTGGCAAGTCTAAGGGTAAGGGTCCTTTCGGGCGCTTGAGGGAAGAGGAAGTAACTGCCCAGGAGATCTTTAGCGCGGTGGAGGTGGCCCACTGGTTTTCTTCGTCCAGCGCCACCTCCCCAAGACCGTCGCGGCAGGCCCGGTACCGGGTATGGGCTCCAGGAGGGTTGCCAGCTATGGGGGAGGGTGTGCCGGGCCAAGTATATGGAGTCTGGGGTCTGGCGTACCTGCAACCAGGTGACGCACCGGTGGTCCGACATCCTGGACCAGGAACACGACCTGCTCGACAGGCTTGGCATAGAGATCCCTGGGCTTGGTGAGTAGTAGTAGCTATTTAATCACTACTTTGTTTTCCCCTGCTCTGTGTTATTATGAAATTGCAAATATTTTTTTTTTCCGAAGAGCAAGAATGCTGCTGATTACATTGCAGGTAAATTATGTTTCAAAAGCTTCTGAGATTGCACGTGCTCGCCTGCTCACTGGCGGTGCTACTATGCTTACTTGTTTTCAATTTTGTGCTCATTTGGCCTGGGTGATTATGTATGAGTGTACTTTACACTGTATACAGAAGTGCGTAATGCTATACACTAGAGATTACATTGCAGGTAAATTATGTTTCAAAAGCTTCTGTGATTGCAGGTGCTCACCTACTCACTGGCGGTGCTACTCTGCTTACTTGTTTTCAATTTTGTGCTCATTTGGCCTGGGTGATTATGTATGAGTGTACTTTACAGAACTGCGTAATGCTACACACTAGAGACTCAAGTCCAGTCCTTCCTTTGTACTGCTGCCACTAAGAAGAGATAGTGGTGGTGGATTGATAGTTTGAGTATATTATGACTGGTTATTTAGTAGGAAACTTTAGTGGTCTTCAATCATGACGGACTGTGTCTGTCACTTCGCGTGCTGCAGAGTGGTGCCTGCCAGTCCTAGTAGAACCTTTTTGGAGTTGGTTTAGTAAGTTACATAACTTTCCAAGTAGACGGTCCGCGAATCCAGCAATACTAATATCCTAGTAGACCACATCAGATAGGTCAATAAATGTACTTAGTGCAATTGTTGTCTATTTCCCCGAAATAATTTGTTATTGTTTTTTTTAAATGTTTGATTTGGTTGACAACAATCATCCATGTTTGTCTCTTTCTTTCATGTTGTACATCAGCTTCCCCCAGGGGCAAGAGGACAGAGGAGGAGGTAGCGGCGCTGGCGGAGCAGGAACAACAAAAGGAAGGCCAGGATAGGTCTGCCGAGGGCTCCTCTGCTGGCCCCAGTAAGTTTTCCTGTTAATATTATTAATCATACTTCCCTATCTTTTACAGCACCTATTTATTCCAAACGTTCCTCATAATTCAATTTTTTCCTAAATCGTCTTTAATCTTCTTGTAGACTGTTTCTAAATTCTTTTCCTGCCTCTACTATGACTCTCTGTGCTACTACTAGATTATTATTAGTCTGTCTGGGTAGCTAGCTAAGCTTGCACAGTTGGCAAAAGGTGTACTGTTAAACAAAACTCCTATTCAGCAGTAGCTCTAGGCACTGAGTGTAGTCGTCTGGGTTGTCCATAATGTCTATCAAAGTCTTCTAAATGTTTATGCTTTAACAATTCCCAACAATAAAATGTCAATGGCCACCAAGAATAAGATACTAATTTACTTTTTGATCAGAAAGAAGGACATACTACTACTGTTGCAGGGACTATTCTGCACATACAGAACTATGGACAAGAAATAGGGCATTGGTTATAAATTATATTAGGCGCAGTTAGACTTTCCACATACCTCAGTCATAACAGAAGTTGAACCCCCAATCTCCTTACTGACTAGCTAGTGTGTCAGAGAGTCATTATTTAGCTCCCGAATGCAGCGATGATCCTCAATGATTATACAACCCAGAACAAAAGACTATGGAGTCAGAGTCCCGACCTCTCAGAGTCACGGACTCATGCTTGCAAATTGAAAACCCTTTCGCTCACTCACTCATGACCAAAAACCACAGAGTCTATGTAAGTTTTAAAGCTTTATTAAAAGTAAAACAACTAGCTCTGTGTGTACTCTGTAAAAATTAAAATTGTGCATTATATAAAAACATTTATTAAAATCAATGTCATATAACAAACGGTTAATTTTTAGTTTAGACTAGAGAGTCACAAGTTATTACATTTGTTTATGCAGTACTAGTAATTTTTTTTTTATTCCTAAACAAAATAGGGAGTGGTGTGTATGGCATCTAAAAATATTACATTTATTTTCTAGGCGTAACACCATCGGCACAGCCATCCACCAGTGCCGGGGCCAGCGCGGAGGTGGGCACTCCAGGGGCTGATGCGGTGCCACAGCCAGCAGGAACTGCTGTGGGGGATGCCACGCTAGTGGCGGGCAGTGGTAAGCTATTATATTCCTTACTTATTGAGATTGCAGAGTGGGCTCTCTGCAGGGGTGTATATGTTGTACAGTACAAGTACACTTTACTGTTAAGAAGACTTACAAATTTAGAACTAAGTTTTTGTCAACCAGGTAGAAGACAGTCACCCTTGACTTCTCATTAGCAATAGCATTAGCGGCGGGAGTTGACTAGTAACCAATGGCCTCCTCTAAATTTGACTTCAACTCAGCTGTGAAAGTTTTATCGAGAAGCCAAGTCAGATCAGAGATGAACTTGATGGATGGATTGAACGAAAAGGGAAAGAAGGGTGTAAGGAAGGACGAGCGAGTTAAAATGAATGACTGACAAAGAATGATATGTGTTTTTGAATGCTGCCTGAGGTGGCTCGGAATCTGATGCATCGCCGGTTGAAGGCTGAAGCAAGGATGGGTGGAAGGAGAAAGAAAAGAGGACTGCCTGGGTGGGTGAAACGGAAACTGTATGTGTGCACAATATATCTTTTGGTTCAAAGTCAAATGCAAGTCAAGTATGGATGCATGGCTGGCGGTTTACAAAATAAAATAAAAAGGTTGTTTTTCGGTGAGAAAAAGGAAGGTTTGTCCAGTTGAAACATTATGAAGAGTGATTGACATTTATTTTGAATGGATGGATGCCGGGATGGTATCTTCTTCATAGATAGCATAGGTGTATGTAGACAGAGTAGACGGTCACAAGATGAAGAGTGTTACTTTGAAGAGCATGTAACTCTGCACCTCAGTGCCAGAGTAGCAAAGCCAAGGAAAGAAGTTTTAATTTTTCAGAATACTACCATGACTAGTAACAGTAGTTTGCAAGCACAGCATATATCCGGCGATTAAGGGGAGTCGGGGACCACTCACTACCTCTGTTAATAATTTTTTTACAACTCTGTCATTTACATTGATGTGTGGCCTATCGGTGTTTAGTCAATCAAAAACAAAGCAACTAAAGTCATCCCATATGTAAGCAAATATCCTGTGAAGGGATAGATGATCATATTATCTTCTTCATTTTCCTTTTGTAGTAGGCAGGGGCAGGCCAGGGTGAAAGTTAAATTAATTGAGCAGTACCCCTTGTAACAGAGTATGGCCAGTGCCGTCCGTAATAGAAAAGTAAGAGCTTCACCACCTGCATGTACTGGACTGGTAACAGTAACGCAAGTCTGTGTCATCATGGCTTGTGTCGGTTTTTCTCGGGTGCAAATTGACTGCGCTGGCATTATGCCGGCTTCTACAAGTTTACGTACCAATTTTGCTAAACAAGAGTGAAGAAGAAGGCTGGTGTACTGTCTGAGTCTAATGTAGTGAGTCCATATAGTGCTAGTAGAAATTCTGAAACTCCCACTAATGTTAGAGCAGAGGCCGACGAAGTGGGAGGATAGATACATGCCACAAATGTTAGGTACTGTACTTGCAAGTTGCTAGTGCTACTGTGACACAACTTTCTGCTGAATTATTTTGTGTTAATCTTAAAGAGCATTGGTTACAGTATGTTTTTCTTTCTTCATATAGATACTCCTTCCAAACTAACAAGGAAGGAGTTGGCTAGACGGATCCGGCAACGGATGCTGGAGGCAATTGTCGCCGAATATCGGCGCCTGGTGGCCCAGGAGGAGGAGGACACGCAGTCGCAGTCGACATCATCCACGACAGCTGCATCTTCCTCCGCTGCCCCTGGGTCATATGGTCAGCGCAAGACTTCAGCGGTACGGAGCCATGGTCCGGCAGCCACCCGCCACCACCAAGCAGCAAAAAAATCAGCTGCCCCCTCCCCCCCCAGTACCTGCCGGTGCAAGGCTTGTGTGCACCGATTGACCCTCTGAGTGTCCAACCTTGAGCAGGAGGTGGCGGGGCAGAAAGTTCTGCTCAAGGACTTCCGGAGAGAGCTGCGTGACCACCTGCCCACAGGAAACCGCCGGCGGAAGTAGAGGTGAGACTGTCCCTTGCCCCCTATCTATAGACTTTTGGGGGGGGGGGGAATTGGGCGTTTGGTTTTTTGGACTTTGGGGGCTTTGATTTCATGGACATTCGTTAGGGTTAGGGAGGGGGGTGGGTCCGGTCGGGTCTTCTTGTGGGATAGTTTATTTTTGTTAGGGCACCAATAATTATTTATTTCTACTTAAACATAGCACACGTGTTTTTTTACTGTTTTGTGTGGGAGGCGGGGGGAGGTTAACTGTACGTTTGTTTTCCTAAAACCTAACTGGACTGGTTGATTCAAATTGTCTAATCGCCCACATTTGTACAAAAGTGCCACTGACAGAGTTAGTGAATTCAATTGGCCTACTACTTTACTAGTACCACCATCAGTCTCTCCTCTCCTCCTACTCCATTATTCTTCCTCCCCCACAATGCTTATCTTACCTGTGATTCGTGTTTGAGAATAGGGCTAGACACAGGTCTGGCTACATGGCAAATGGCGATTAAGGTTGGCTATGGAATCCTGGACGGATCAAATGTCATCGTTTTGGTGGTAGTAGTAGTGGTACACACTGGCAGTAGCAGCATATGGAAAAAAAAGGAAATGAAACATTGATTGGCCTGAGCGGAGCATTAGAACAGTACGATAGATAGTACAGTACACAAGAACAGTGCCATAAAGTGTAGCCTAAGCAATGTTAAAGTATTCAAAATATAACTACTAGTTGCGTGGAGTATGGGTACTACAAGAGATAGTACTGAAGGTGAAGGACACCGCAGCGTAAGCATTCGTGCCGTCTAGGAGGAAGATGTTGTTGATGATCAATCCACTTGAGGACGCACATGAAATTCTGATTTGATTTGCAAATACTCATGGGTGTGTGTCAAGCAGAATAAGAATAAGAATATATCCTCGGATTCCTTCACCAGCCTTGAAATTGATTTTCTGTTGCTTTGACCTTATCCTCCCCAGCAAGTGTGTGGAATTAATGTTGTCATTTAGTCACACGTCAATGAAAACCACACAGCCCGGAGGAAGAGGGTTAGGGTTTGAAAATTGGATGGGGATGGGGGTTTTTGGGCACGTTTTGTGGAGAGAGGAAAACACAGCATGGCAAACAACAAATGAAGAAAAACAAATGTTTGGATAGGAAGATATCCATAAATCTTTTAAGGGACATAAAGGAAGTGCAGTGCATGCATGAGGAAGTTGTTTGCTAAATGGATGGTTAGGTTACTGAAAAGTAGTACTTACTACAACTTACTAACTATGAATAAACAATTTGACAGTACAGGGCTGCAGTAATTACGCAATTTCAGTTGCCTATCTGCCCTCAGAGAGAATAAATGCTTATTAGTACATTAAATTAGTTTTAAAAATAGCAAAGAAACTTATCAAATCGCTGTAGGGATGAATTTGAAGCAGAGAGCAAACGCACAGAGTCACACTCATAGAAGTTCACAACAATACCATTCTTTAAAAGATAAGGAGAAGTGAAGAGGATACTGTAACTGTACGTTGTAGTTGTCCTGTTCAATTTGGGAAGTTGCATGCATCCAGCCATTCCTCTTATTCGCGTTAATCCTCCATTCCATCTGACGCTCCGTTGATCAATCTTGGTGACCAGACACACTGTCCACTGCCTGCCTGGCGGACGCAGAATTGCGGACTGCTAATGGTAAGCCTGAGTTAATGTTTTTACCATCGCAACAGGGTAAAAGCTGGCCTGTAATTGTTGAGGGAAAAACAGGAAGGGATATTAAAACACCACGGAGAAAAAATATAAGGTACGGTGTGTAGTGTAAAAATAACACTTTCAGTTTCAGAGGCAATAGTATTACATACAACAAGCATTATTTCTAAAGTGCGTACTCTGAGTCTCCTTTGCAAGGATAGTAATTAGCACACAGCAGGCCAGGGCCATGCAGACGGTCAAGGCAGGCACCACTGAGTGAACCAACCTGATGTAGCATACCTCTTTGACACTGACAGACAAAGCATATCTAATTGTATGCAACAACCCACATAGCCACAATTTTACATGAACTGCTCTCTGGACTCTGGCATAACAACACTACACTGGCTCGACCCCTCCATACCACGACTAGACAGACATGTAGTTCTGCTGTGGTTGTTGTTGACTTGTTTACCTGTTTGCCACTCACAAAATGGCCATAGTTCTTCAGTAAACCGACGATGATGATCCAGCATCCATCCCAGTGAATGACTGCAAAGTATAAAGATATTATGTATCTTTGATCATCACGACTCATCATCATCATGGTATATTGGCAAACTCAATGTTGTTCATGCAGTCACAGTCTACACACAGTGAGTTCAAGGACATTTTCCATATTAAGGAATGCAATGTAGTGGCCCCTGCAGTAGAAGTACAATTTGAATTAAACAAGGTAAAACAGAGTAGACTAGAGTTAGATTTAGTGTGTAAAAGATTAAATAATAACAGAGCACATATGATTCATTTCATGCACAACAAACAAACAGCAATTGCTTTCAACAGAGCCAGACAGCCAGTGTTGTCTACCGCATGCCATCTCATTATTCATTACCTGTTCCACTTTTTGTCCGCATCTTGTTCTTAAAGTTAAGGACCACAGGGCAGCCTCTCATGTCAATTTCCGAAGTAACAGTCAGCATCAGCAATCAGCATATAGTCACTAATTCCAGTCCCACTTCTTTTGAGGAGACTCGTCTACGAAGCAACAGTTTCTTGATTCTGCGTAATCCAGCCATCTGCCTTGAGGGAAATGGATAGAGGGAGTCTGGAGGAGGAGGATAGAGGAGCATGACTGAGTTGTGAAATTGTGAACTTCAGGAATGCAGGCATCAATAAGGAAATAAGATCAAGACAGTACTGGTGATGGATTTGTTGTGATTGGAGTTTTCTTGTGGTAAAAGTTGCAAAACAAAGAAATACACACAGGAATGAAAGTGAATAAGGACGAAACAAAAGGAAGTCAGTATTTCAGACTTAGGTCAGTGTCAGGGAAATAGAGCTTGTCCTCAAAGTCTGTGACTTGCAACGGGAGTTGGTCAGCTAACAGAGAAGAACTTCTGTCACCTAAGTCGGTGTCCTCCTCTTCTTCCTGCGTGGATTCAAGTATTTTGTAATCTGGTGGTATGAAGTGCTGATTCATTTTGATCATTGTTAACCTCTCCACATTTTTGGGTGAGAGGCGGGTCCTTTTTGAAGTTACAGTGGCACCAGCAGCACTGAAAACACGTTCAGAAGACATGTTTGAGAGTGGGCAAGACAAATAATTTAGAGCCAGCTTGGTGATCAGTGGCCTTTGACCCCTTTTCCCATACCAATACATCAATGGGTTGTGATCAATGTAGACCTCTGTTGGGTCATCCAGATAGGCCTGCACCATCCACTCAAGGTCATCCAGGGCTGCTCCACTTTGTATACCAGCTGTGGCCTTTGCATCAGCACTGGAACGAGCAAACCCTTGATGAGTTATCCAATCCGCTTCCGACAATATTATGGCTGGGCCTGGTGCAGGTGATGATGATACGGTTGCTGGTGTCGGTAACGGCTCTGAGGGAAAGTGACTGCCTTCAGCCAAAGAAGTGAACCATGACACCAGATGGCCTGATGATTGAGTAGTACTTCTGCCGGTTCCTTCAATTTCCTGCCGCTCTTTTTCGAACCGAGTGGCTGACAGAGCTAGCCAATGTTTGTACTTTGAAACATCTGCTTCTTTAAAAGGAATGAATGTATTGCTGTCCAGTGCCTTTTTGTACCGTGGATCCAGAATTGTGGCACAAATGTAATGTTGATCACAATGTATTCTATTAAGCCTTGCATTGTCAAGTAGGCGCCAACTGATATGCATCTTGCTTGTCAGTATCATCTTTGAACGTTTTAAGACACCGCCTTCAGTTGGTGCTCTAGCATGCGCAACAATGGGATAGCTTTGCCCAAAGTACAGTCCTCCCTGCTGACTTCACGCGTGAAGACCTCAAAAGGACGAAGCATGTCTGTCAGGCTTTTAACTAGGTCCCATTCCTCCACCTCTAGCCTCATGTCTTTCATAGAAAAACCCATTGCATAGACATACTCATTGATTACCAGGCACTGCTCAAACAGACGCTTAAGCATGTAGAAGGTTGAGTTCCAACGTGTTGCCACCTCCTAGATGAGTTCTCTGACTGGCACTCTACGGTCACGTTGAATGGTCTCAGCTGCTTCCGGGCCTTAAAAGAATGGTTGAAATGTGTGCAGATTCTTCGGAAGGTGGTCAGTAACTTGCTAACTTTGTTTTCTTTTTTCAAGAAATCTTGCACAATAATGTTAATACTGTGCACCAAACACGACCCTCTGAAATAGCCACCATCATTCATGGCCCTAACTATATTATTGCCATTATCCATGTAAACAACCAATCATGCGCTTTCTTGGATGCATCCATTTAAAGACCTTACTGGTAACTCCTCCAAAATGTTTACTGCAGTATGAGATTTCTCCATGGCAAACATGTTTCCGACTAGCTTGAAAAATTGTGGCAGTGTCAACACCTGCAGACATCTTGTCTCTAACCCCTGCAAAAGAGACCCAGTGTGCAGTGATGCACATATAATCAAGGG
This sequence comes from Lissotriton helveticus, assembly GCF_964261635.1. NCBI lineage: Eukaryota > Metazoa > Chordata > Amphibia > Caudata > Salamandridae > Lissotriton > Lissotriton helveticus. The sequence goes on from NC_136061.1 coordinate 322,531,499, forward strand.
CTTGGCAACTGGTCCACATGTCTGTTGTCAGGTGGATAGTGTGAACAGCACTCTTCTGCAAAGCTGCCCCAATCACCTCCAGCACACCTTGATGTAGTGCTGGAACCGCATCTCTGGCAAAATAGGACCGGCTTGGAACTTTCCATTTAGGGCAGACTGTTGCCACAAATTCTCGAACACCCACCCCTTCCACGAAAGAAAAAGGGAGAAGGTCCAGCGCTAACATTTTAGCCAGCATTTAATTATAAAGACGTGCCATTGGGTGGTTGCGTTCAAATTGCGCCTCCGACCAAAACATGCTTTTAATGGTTGTCTGGACCGTTTTCATATGTGATGAGGAGGATCCAGACCTCTTCAACCCAGTTAGGCTCATTGATGTACTTTTGCGTATTGGTGTCTCTCCCAGACTCTTAGTGTGCCTCATAGATGTTGCTGGGGTAGAGGGTGTGGGTGCTACCACTGCAGTGCTGCTGCCAGGGATACTGTGTGTACCAGAAAAAATGTCTGTCGCTTCTTCACCCCCCCCTGCACGATCAGCCCCTCGTCATCATCAGATGCAATATCAATGGATACATTTGGATTTGTTGTAGTTTTGGCTGCCCGGATCTTACTTCGGTGCGCCTCCCACTGGATAGTGTGGTGTTTTTGGAGATGACCTCTCTGGCCTCCGGTACCATAGTTGGTACCAAGCTTACCCCGACTTACTACAGTTTTACAAATCAAACAAATAACTAGGTTTTCCGCCTTTTTGCTAATACTAAAGAAGTCCCAAAATGGGGAGTTGAGATTTCTGGTGGTGGTGGTGGAGGTGCTACTTTCAATGCCAGATGAAGTGGAGGATGGGCGTGGCCGATTTTGACTCTGTTGTGCACTAACAGTTACAGCACCACTACTTGAGGTAACAGAGGTCGAGCTGGATGGAGGTCCCTGCCTGCCCTTCTGAAGAGAAAATTTGGCAACTGTAGATCATTTTGGTTTAGTAGTTACCTGTGTTGGTGGTGGTACCAGTGCCACGCCGCCCACATACCGCTCACAGCAATTCGGGATAGGGTAAAAATGTCTGTCTGCTGCATGCCCGCTGGGGCTGGTGTGACGACTGTGATGACTGGGTCGTCATCTTCAGACTGTTCATCAGCAGCAGAATACACCACTTCTACTTCTTCTTCGTCGTCATCACCCATAAGTGAAAGCCCTGCTGGAACCTTTCTTTTAGGCTTAGCTACCTTTGTCGGCTCATGGCGTGCCTCCCTCTCAGACTGCATTGGTGGGTTCCAATCATGATCTAGGTCATCAGAAGGAAGGGGGCTGGAAGAAGAACTTGTAATAGCCCTCCTTGACCTTTTTCTTGCTGGGCATCTGGAAGACAATGGATCATCAGGAGGAGTGGCTTGCTCGTATGATACCTCCGCTTGAAACTCGATTTCCTGATGTGCCCCTGCTTCTGGAGGACCAAGCATTGTGGGCAGTTGTGGCTCTCCATGCACCTCTCCATGCGCCTCTCCATGCGCCTCTCCATGCCTCTCTACTTGCACCTCTACTTGCGCCACTACTTGCGCCACTCCTTGCTCCACTACTTGCGCCTCTACTCGCGCCACTCCTTGCACAAGCACCACTCCTTGCGCCTCTCCTTGCGCCTCTCCTTGCGCCTCTCCTTGTTGCACCTGTGGTTGTCATTGTGGCTGTGGTTGAACACTCGTCCGTTGAGTTACACCCTGCGTTGATTGGATGCTACTTTCTTGCGATGAGTCAACGCCAACATCACTGGTCGATGGTGATTGAGCAATTAAAGTGGCTGCCTCTGCGGCACTCATGGCCTTGGGCATAACTTGGCGTGGTGGCACTGAGACTAATGAAGCTGAGGTGCTGCTCTCAGCTTGGTCACCGGCGGACACCGCTGCTGCAGGCGTAGTTTTTGTTTCCCCCAAAAAAGTGCCTGTGGGCACACCAGTCTCCTTGGTAAGTGGCACCACTTGCTTCTTCTGCCAGTGCCACTGCTAGGCAGTGGGACTGGCAACCTTCTTGGTAGAGGAGCTATGGCCACGTTTCTTTAGGCCCATCTTCTTCAGATGTCAGAACAGCAGGCCGCAGTTGCACAAGTTGCAGAGTTGTCTGTGGCCACACGTGGCGTCACGTGATTCGTGTTTCTCTTTGTGCACCAAAAAGCAAAGGTAGACAGAGGAACATCAGTTAAATAAATGTTGCATATGTCGTGCTTCAATCAATATTTGCAATTAGGCATTTATTATTACAACACACCCAAAAACGGAAAGACCAAAAATAAAAACTGCAATTATTTCTAATCAAAGATGGATGTTTACATTAAAAGAAGAGAGACCACACAGAGAGAGTTGTTTCAGCCACCACTGAGTACCCTTGGGCATAATGGATGAAAACAAGGCAGACTGGGTGCAGGCCTATGGCACAAAGCACACTTCAAAATGGCCCCTCGACCCCCAGCAACATGGCCAGGCCCTGCCTTAACCAGGCCTCAAAATGGCCCCCACCCACATTGCCAGGCCCCAACAACACCCCAAAAAATCGAAAAACACACAAAAATCACCACAATCCAATGCCATCCATGCCCTAAATGATGTTTAAATTCAAGACGCCCCACAGAAAGCCTTGGTCCATGCACCACTGAGTACCCCTGGGCATAATGGATGAAAGCAAGGCAGACTGGGTACAGGCCTATGGCACAAAGCACACTGCATGGCTTCAAAATGGCCCCTTGACCCCCACCCACATGACCAGGCCCTGCCTGTACCAGGCCTCAAAATGGTCTCCAGCCACATGGCCAGGCCCCAAAAATACCCCAAAAAATAAAAAACACACAAAAATCACCACAATCCAATGCCATCCATGCCCTAAATGATGTTTACATTCAAGACACCCCACAGAAAGCCTTGGTCCATGCACCACTGAGTACCCCTGGGCATAATGGATGAAAGCAAGGCACACTGGGTGCAGGCCTATGGCACAAAGCACACTGCCTGGCTTCAAAATGGCCCTTTGACCCCCACCCACATGGCCAGGCCCTGCCTGTACCAGGCCTCGAAATGGCCCCCACCCACATGGCCAGGCCCCAACAACACCGCAAAAAATCGAAAAACACGCAGAAATCACCACAATCCAATAACATCCATGCCCTAAATGTTGTTTAAATTCAAGACACCCCACAGAAAGACTTGGTCAATGCACCACTGACTACCCCTGAGCATAAAGGATGAAAGTAAGGCAGACTGGGTGCATGCCTATGGCACAAAGCACACTGCCTGGCTTCACAATGGCCCCTTGACCCCCACCCATATGGCCAGGCCCTGCCTGGACCAGGCCTCAAAAGGACCCCCACCCACATGGCCAGGCCCCAACAACACCCCCAAAAAATCGAAAAACACACAAAAATCACCTCAATCCAATGCCATACATGCCCTAAAGGATGTTTAAATTCAAGACACCCCACAGAAAGCCTTGGTCCATGCACCACTGAGTACCCCTGGGCATAATGGATGAAAGCAAGGCAGACTGGGTGCAGGCCTATGGCACAAAGCACACTGCCTGGCTTCAAAATGGCCCCTTGATCCCCACCCACATGGCCAGGCCCTGCCTGGACCAGGCCTCAAAATGGCCCCCACCCACATGGCCAGGCCCCAACAACACCCCAAAAAAGCAAAAAACACACAAAAATCACCACAAGCCAATGCCATCCATGCCCTAAACGAAAGACTTGGTCCATGCACCACTGACTACCCCTGGGCCTACTGGCTAGTGTGGCTTTACACGCACCCCAAAATTAAAAAACAAATCCCACATATAACAGTGAGCTATTCAATTCCATGACATAAATGATATTTAAGTTCAACAAAGCTCACAGAAACAGTTGTATCATGCACCCATGACTAACCCTGGGCCTACTGGATACTGTGGCTACCCATAATACATTTTTTTAAAGTTGTGAAAAAGTTTAAAAATTGTAGTTGCAGCAACTGCAATTCCCCAAACAAACAACACCAACTTACTTGCAAAATCTCAAATCCAAAAGTAATCCAAAAGTGATCCAAACAAAAAGTCCTCAAATACAAATATCCAGCAGCAGCCACAAAAAGTAATCCTTCCAGCTCCTGATCCAAATGAAAAGTGACCAGGACATGGACAAAGCACTGGGAGGAGCCTGCTGGACAGGAACAGGAAGTTGGAGACTCTGGGGCACTACCTTCCTCCCACCCCCCCCAAAAATGGACTCCTTGCACAAATAAAGTGCAGCCAAATGACCATCTGAGGAGTTATTCTGATCCAAATCATCATTTTCAGAAGGTTTATGCTGCCTGCGGTAGATTTCTTGTGTAGAATTGCAATTTTTGCAAGTTCAGGAAAGCGAGCTGTTCAAATCTCCCGCCGGAAGTCAGCTGCGTGTCGCATCTACTTGTTCGCAATTGTTTACTCCCATGATGCGTGATCGCGTGCTCTTATGACGTAGTTGCGTTCTCAAACTCTCGCAGTGCAAGATGGCGGGCCGCTATGACGTACTCGCGGTCAAAAATCGCGCAGCCAGATTCGCGCAGCCAGATTCAAAATGGCGCGGCGCACGCAAACCAGGAGGAAAAACAACTTGGTGAATTCAGAATCACGGTAAGTCAACGTCGCGCACGCGATTATATTTTGAAGCGCGACCAAGCAAAAAAATCCGCCAGCCTGCGCATTGGGATTTTTTTGACAATTTTGTGCGATTCGCGGACCGCGAAATTGCCAAAAATTCACAAAACCCGCTAGCGGAACTGATTTTTAGCCCACAACACCGCACTTTCAGACAGGTAAGAGTGACTACTTCACATCACACTCCCCCACAGAGGTTACAGTGCTCTTACCCTCCTTTCCTACTTCACCCTTTTTCCCCTTATTTGCTTCACGGAATCACAAAAATGGCAGCCAACACTTTGCAGCGCTCGCAACCAATAAGCAGCAACCTCGTGCTCGTAACGCCTCAGTCAATCAGATGGCAGAATTCCCAAATATCAATATCTGTAAATTTCGATATTTCTCAAAAACTACTGAACGGATTTACACCAAATAAACAAAAGCGTGCTTTCTAGACCAAGACCCTTCTCCCTGCCAAATCTGGAGTAATTCCATTCACCCGTTTGACCTGTAGACTTATCTAACGTTTCCTATGGGAATTAACATGGAGAAAACACATTTTGGGACCCCCCTTTTTTGTCAGCCCCCCTGAACAAATCACCCCCAAACTTTCAACGTAGAAGCTGATATGAACAAAGAATTAGTTTGGAGAATTTCATGAAGATTCATCAAGGAACGCCAAAATTATAAGCACAACAAAACATGCTCTTCCTATGGCAACTAGGTCCTAACTATAACTACCTACTGGCGACTGCCAGTAGGTAGTTATAGTTAGAACCTAGTTTGCATCGAAAAAGCACTTTTTGATTTGCTAATAACTTTGGTGTTGTTTGATGAATCTTTGCAAAATTCTCCCAAAAAAAGTCTATCCAGGTCAGCTTGTATCCTGAAAGTTTGGGATGTCATCAGTGATGTCACTGACCATGTCAGGAATGATGCATTATGTGACGTCATCAGCAGTGCATTGCAGTGGAGCAAGCTATAGTTAGCTAAACTAACTAAAAAGGGGAATTTCCACGGTTTTGTATGAGTGAAATGTCCAACTAACTATAACCTCCCTGAAACCTATGTTTTTTTTCAGTGAATATGTATATATATATATTACCTACTGGCGGTCGCCAGTAGGTATATATAGTTAGGATTTTTTCTCTATGGGTTTTTTGAAAATTCTATGTCTAATAACTTTGGCGTTTGTGGACGGAATTGGCTGAAATTGTCAGGAAAATGGCACATTTTGTTTCTGAGCAGCCCCTGAAAATTGGGGGGGGGGGTTCGTCCAGGGGGGGTCGAGAAAAAAGGGGGGTCCCAAAACGTGTTTTTAACATTGAGTTTTCCATAGGGCGGTTGGCCTCACTTTTAGCCCGAACGGCTGAATGGATTTGCACGAAACTTGGCAAAATTGTAGGGACTGGTAGCCCGATGTGCCTTTTGTAGGTCTCAATATATGTGCTCCAGTGGATTTTGAGAAATTAACGTTTAAAAAAAGATATATATCTGTAACAGCGGACCGGGCAGCGCTCCAGTTCGCGTACTTTTCGCGCAACGGAGCTTTGTGAAGCGAAGCTGATTGGTTCTCCGGCGTCTGTCAACATTCTAAACAGTCCGTAGCGGCCGCCATCTTGTCTCTCGGTAGGATCGAGAGACAAGAGGAGGCGAAAGGGAAGGGGCAAATGACGATAAGGGGGCATAGTAGATCCTCCCTGACCTCTTAGGTTTGATGTACCGTTTTGCCAAGTTTGGTGTAATTCCGTTCAGCCATTCAGGCTGTAGACGTATCTAAATGTCAATAATCGAACGGCTGAATGGATTTGCACGAAACTTGGCAAAATATTAGGGACTGGTAGCCCGATGTGCCTTTGCTAGGTCTCAATATATGTGCTCCAGTGGATTTTGAGAAATTAACGTTCAAAAAAAGATATATATCTGTAACAGCGCTCCGCTTCGCGTACTTTTCGCGTTACGGAGCTTTGCGAAGCTGATTGGTTCTCCGGCGTCTGTCAACATTCCAAACAGTCCGTAGCGGCCGCCATCTTGTCTCTCGGTAGGATCGAGAGACAAGAGGAGGCCAAAGCGAAGGGGGAAATGACCATAAGGGGGCATAGTAGATCCTTCCTGACCTCTTAGGTTTGATGTACCATTTTGCCAAGTTTGGTGTAATTCCGTTCAGCCATTCAGGCTGTAGACGTATGTAAATGTCCTATGGAAAATTGCATGGGGAAAACACATTTGAAAGTGTTGAAATTTAGAACCAATTAAAATGTTACTTTGGTTTTGTATTTGTGTGTGATGAACGTTAATTGGTTATGTATATATGTCAAATGAGAGGAAACCACAGCCATTTTGTGATACTACTGTCTGAGGTACATTTGTGAGGAATTTTTGGTGGTGAATTTCTGGTCTTTGATTTACACAGTACTAACACTTCTACTTTTAAAAAGGTGAGTTGTTAATTTGTAAGGGGAACTATGTTGTACACTTGAAGATAATTTGAAAAATGTTTTCTGTTATTTATTTGCAGTCCTTTCTGTTATACTAAATACTTGATAAAGTTAGTTTTATATTATGTATTACTAAAAACGATAAATGAAAGTGATTATTTTTTTCTGCAATTTACAGCAAGCAATTTCAAAATAAAATGGCTCACAATGAAGAGACCGTGGCAATTTCTTTTGAATTGTCCACTACATTGATTGAAATTGAGAGCACCAATAATGAAATATTGTCACATGGAGGAGATGACTTGTATGATTCCATTAGATTGATTGAAATGGACAGCACCAATAATGAAATATTGTCACAAGGAGGAGATGACTTGAATGATTCCACTACATTGATTGAAATTGAGAGCACCAATAATGAAATATTGTCACAAGGAGGAGATGACTTGTATGATTCCATTAGATTGATTGAAATGGACAGCACCAATAATGAAATATTGTCACAAGGAGGAGATGACTTGAATGATTCCACTACATTGATTGAAATTGAGAGCACCAATAATGAAATATTGTCACGAGGAGATGACTTGAATGATTCCACTACATTGATTGAAATTGAGAGCACCAATAATGAAATATTGTCACAAGGAGGAGATGACTTGAATGATTCCACTACATTGATTGAAATTGACAGCACCAATAATGAAATATTGTCACAAGGAGATGACTTGAATGATTTTTTTGATCAATCTGTTGATGGCGAATTTATCGAATGTTTGGAGACCATAGAGTTACAAGAATCATCATTGCAGACTTTTCATGAGGAAATTGCTGATGAGGACATGTTACTAGTTCTTTCAAATTTAGAAAATTCTGAAGAATAAATTTATATTTAGAAATCAAAAATTGTTTGAGACATTATTCATTTTTATTTTTAATTTATGAGGTTGTAGCGAAGTGATTGTAGTATAAAATGAGACTTATAGTATAGAGTGCAACATTTTTATGTTACATGGTAAGTTTACTCATATTTACTTCCCTTCTGCCACTATATTATCTCCAATGTGTATTTGACATCTCTTCTTCATCTCCGGCCTCCTTTCTCTCACTGTGTGTCTCCGATGCATCTTATCGCTGCTATTTTGTGTAATTACAGAAGAGAGTAAAATAAAATAGTTCGGAACGTGAAAAGGGGGCAAAGTAGAGTACCCCTCACCCCGTAGGCCTTTTCAGGCGGTCCCAAAAGGATCAGTTTCTGCTTTCCTGAGAGATTATGGTATGAGTTCCATATACCACAATAATTTGCATTACAACATGCAAGATATCTATCTCCTATTACCAACTTTTGGAGATATTCGCGCTAAGCGCGAATATCTCCAAAAAGTTATACCTGCCCTGAGCAGTTCTTAGCCATGTTATCCAATGGGAGGTGGATAACATGGCTAAGAGCATTAGCTCGGTAATGCATGAATATCGCTGACTTTTTAGCGATATTCATGCATTGCGGCCGTTTTTTATCGCATTTGCGATAAACCTTGATAATAGCAAGGTTTATCTTCGATAATTTCTGATGATGCTTAGCGGTAAAAAATTCGTTGGTAAGCATCGTTAGCGATAAATATCGCTTAACTTTGGTAATATGCACCAACGTCTGTTAACGTTCGATTCGAAGGAAATGAGGAAGTGTTGAAAAACATTGTTTGCGCCATCTTGCCTTTTTTGAAATGCCACACTTTTGTCGTGCACGGCAGCCATTTTAGATGCCTTGACCAGACCCACTCTCTGCACGCTGTTGATTCGTAGCATGGCTCCCCACCCTCGCAAGCATCTTCCCCAGGCACTGGTCACCCCCGCTCTCTGTGTTATGCATGGGCAATAAACCTCCCCCCATCTGCGCTGCTCTTCCCTGAGAATCACACTCTGTGCCCGCCCGACACCTCCCTTTCGCCCTATTCACTACCGCACCCTCTGACACTCCTCTTCCTCTGTGTCCGATTGTCCAGGCTATCAGCTAGCCCTGCAGATGTAGTTTATGGCTCCAGCTGTAAAGAATCACCCCTCTTTAAAGGAGTTATAGTAGATCAAGGCCCACACCCGATGAGATCCGTCACACCACACGTGTTCCTACTATCTGAAAACCATCCTGTATTGTGATTGGGGAGGGGACCGAGCCTGAAGCGGAAGATTCCAGGAATGACTCTTTGTACATCAAAGTTTTTACAATTATGTGTCACATTAAAAATATATAGCACTCCAACAAAGTAGTAGGAATATAAAACTTTAATAACATATAAATATATACAACAAAACAAAAACAGTAAAAACATTTAAACAACGAAGAGACCGTGGCAATTTCTTTTGAATTCCTGATGAGGACATGTTACTAGTTCTTTCAAATTATGAAAATTCAGAAGATGTTGCCTGGGGGTGGGTCGTCAGTAGCAGTCTGTTGTGCGAATAGTTCCAAGGCAGCAGAACGCGCTGAAATCTAGATGGCACGAAAGTGATGTCTAGTAAGTTGCCGCCCAGCAAATAACGGCGAGGGGCGCCGTGGGGGGTGGATTGTCAGTAGCGGTCTGTTGTGCGAATAGTTCCAAGGCAGCAGAAAGCGCTGAAATCTGGATGTCACGAAGGTGATGTCTAGTAAGTTGCCGCCCAGCAAATAACGGCGTGGGGCGCCGCGGGGGTGAGTGAGTCCAGTAGGCACCACAGCTATTCTTACCGGCATTGCAGAATTACTGCTGGGGACAATGCCTGTGCTGTAGCAGGGTCACAGCAGAAACAAAAAGGATTCTGTTGAAGATGTTGTTGGTTTTCAATTTGAAAACAGTTCTGGTGTCAATTGCTATGCTAATGTAGTGGTTAATGTTTTGTTTTCTCTAGAAAATGTAAAAGAGGGGGAGGCAGTCCAAAGTTCCGTTAAAAGGGCAAAGGAAAGGATCGGTGGTTTGAACTATCAGTCAAAAAGGGGAGGGGGTACAACAATTTTTCGTACCGGGTCACACTGTGCTTTCACCGGAACTGAGGTCTGCAGGATTCTAGTAATTCAAAGTGAGGCTGGCGCCAGCATGGGAGCGCCGACGTCCCGCGGATACAGTTTCGTCACTCCACGGGCGATCATGGCAGTCATTCCCCATCGGGGGTGTCTGCGGGGGTCGGAGACTCCCGCGGCTCCTGTAGAATCTTCAAGGTCGTGGAGGACTACGGTGGTGGAGTCAACCAGTGACCGGGCCATTTCTTTATGCTGGGCCCGCTCTTGCCAGGTCGACCGCCATTTTGAGAGTTCGGTAGCTACTGGCGATCGCGGGGTCAAATGAGCGGACGGGCTCCACCCTGCCGGGCGAGACGTTGCAGCATCGCCACAGTGGAAGAACCCTTTTCCGGGCGCTTGGAGCGCCGAGGGTGCAGGTAGGAAGCCTCCACTGGGGAGGCGGGAGAGGCCTGTTCGCATCGTCTCTCCCTCCCAGTGCACCCCACGGCGTCTCGCTTGAGATTTGTTATGGCCGGACCAGACGATGAGGACGAGGGGGGGGGGGGTCGGAGGCATGTGCAAGACATCCCCCCCCAGTGTTGTCGCAGCCATTATTCAAGAGAGAAGAAGTGTCCCGTCCGTCTTCGGGCCGGGCTTCCGGTGGATGTCGGCCGGACGCCCCTGGCTCTGGCCCCATGAACGGGTTTCTTGGTTTATCGGCTGCAGCCGGATCCCGTCGGCCTCGGCCCCCCGACCGTTGGTGGCCGGACCGGAAGAGCATGTGGCGGGACTACCTGCAACTCTCAAGGGCCACCGCGGCCGGACTGGGAGAGAGAGGGGAGGGTCGAGGAGACATTCCCCCCCCCTGAAACTCTTCAGCGTTGTAAAGGCAATCCCCTGGCCGGGTCCCGCTGGCCTCGGCCTCTCCTCCGGCTACACCCTACGTTAGGATCTCCTGGCCGAGGCGTGGCAGCAGGATCCGCCTTATATGGGCTGCTCCCGGCTGGGCGTAGCCGCAACCCTGCCCCACCTTGGAAGTTTCCAGAGTGGGGGCGGATGTTCTACTGACTTGCATTTTCCCTAGTCTATCGATTTTTTGGGCGTGGCAGGCGGTGGGACAGCGAGGGGTGATTTGGTTTCTCTTACTGTTTTTCTGGTCTCTCACCACTGGCATATTTCTAACGTTTTCTTGTTTCTAGGACATTAATAGGTTTTATCATTACGTTATGTTATCGTTTCTTTGTTCGTTGTTTAATAAAAGTTTATGTTCATCAGTGGCCTACTGATTTTCGTTTTCCTATTCTTTTCTTTCCAGGTTGTTTCATGCTAAAGTTTCTGTTAACAGGATACAGTGATCACTTCGTTATTATTGCATATGTCCTTTTCACTAGGGGTGCTCTCTGGTCGGGCCAGATGACGTATCTCTAGTAAATGGTCCGGGTGAAACAGGTGCATCAATCAGTGGGGAGTAGATAGGCATGACAGATTACAACGGGGGAGAAAGGTTCGCATTACGTACCCTTTCACTATTTGCAAAGATTTTCCTACGTATATTTGCAAACAGGGAATACCTCCAAAAAGAACCAATTCCCAAACAGTCAATGTTTGGGGAAACAATCAATCAATGAGGAACGAAATAGGCACGACGTGTTAAAGGTTTGCGTTACCTACCCTTCACTATCTGCAAAGGGAGAGAGAATATTCCTATTCTTCCTCGTTTGCAGGCAGAGAAGATTCTTAAGAGAACCAACTTCGAACAATTCAATGCTCGATTCAAACAATCAAGAAGGGGTACTGTGAACACAAATGAACGCCGCTTATGTACATACACATTGGTATTATCAACAGGTTGTTCCTAATGTTTCTATTTTAGGGAGGTCAAAAAGAGATCCCATTAGTGGCCTACTGATTTTGCTCGATTCCTCTTCTTTTTTTACACGATTTTTCGCTATCTGCAAAGACTAAACAGAGTATTGCGACTCTGTGCTTGTTTGTAAATAGAGAATGAACCAAAGAGAACAATCAATCAAATGGAGAGAGAAGCAGGCACGACGGATTACAACAGGGGCAAAGGCCTGCGTTAACTACCCTTCACTATCTGCAAAGAGAGAGTACTCCTAATAGAAATGAGGGGTGGGGGGCAGCATTCAAAGCAGATCAGTGTGCATAAACACGAAAATGTTTTTACTTACCACGTACTTGACATTCGACAGCTTATGATATTTGCTATTAAAAAACCATTGAAATTCACTGAAAAAACCATAGGTTATAGACCATATATAGTTAGGAATTAGCATTTAAAAAACCTTATTTTACTCACACAAAACCATTGAAATTCCATATATAGTTAGTTGCACTAACTATATATCGTGCACCCGCAATCCACTGCTGATCATGTCACATATTACATCATTCATGACATGGTCAGTGACATCACTGATGACATCACTGATGACATCTCAAATGACATCACTGATGACATCACTGATGACATCTCATTTGACATCATTCTTGTGCTAATACGATAAACCTCTTCAGACTCTAATATAACCTTAGATACACTCAGTGTATACAGACACTCACACACTGCCACTCATCCATGGAGTTACTCACACACCCAGTCAGTCATGCAAAGAAACAATCTCACCTCCATTTCTTCAACTATACAGTTAAACACACCTTACTTATTGAAACATATACTAACACATATGTACTCTCTTATACAATCCCTGATACAAGTTCACAATGATCGATACAACCACTCACTCATTCAGTGGCTCTCATGCACAGTTATTTATATATGCCAACTCTCACATGTACTGTGTTTTACATATGTATTTAGTATGACATGTAGCATTGAGATATCCATTCACTCATCAATACACTCATGCACACAGTCAACTGCCCATGTAGCTGTTTCCACATGCACTCTTGAACTCATACACCTAGTGAATAAACTGCTCACACATCTATGCACAGAGTCACACACCTTACAGCCACCCCCACACAAACTCAATCTCCCATAGAAATACTTGGGCAACCAATTAATAACACATATAGCCTCTCGTATAGCTAATGATCAACACATGCAGCAGTTTACATCACAACAGACATAATGATGCACAAATTAAGACAGTTTAGTCACTAACCCATGCATTCAGTGAGACATATTTAATCACTCACTCATACAGTCAGTCACGCACCTACTAAATCCTTCATCCAGACACTTCTACATCTACTCATTCTTCAATATGTAAAACATATTTAAACTTTACAGAAACACACAGTCACTGGATGATGTCATCAGTGATGTCATTTGAGATGTCATCAGTGATGTCATCAGTGATGTCACTGACCATGTCATGAATGATGTAATATGTGACATGAGGGGTGCGAAGTTTTGAAGCCTGCCGACATCGGACCAGGGAGATACTGGCATCGCATGCTCAACCGGCGGAAGGTGGAGAGGGAGACCGGCCGCTGCGGAGCCAGGGAGCTCGGTACTACTGTGGCCAGGGGCTGTGCGGGCCTGCCGGAGATCCCAGGCCGGCGATCCGGAATCCATCTAAGACCTGAGGCGGTGAGTGGGGGCACGCTCCAGGCACACCCGCCGGTCGATCTGAGCCTTTCACTCCTGTTTTTGAGCTCAAAAATACAGCTTTGGAGCATTAACACGATATCTCCCTGGGACACTAATTCATTATTACGGAGCCAGCGGCCCGCCATTTTGTGAGAGGCTCGGTCGGTCAGCATAAGCGGCCGTGTTGAAGGAGCGGCGCTCTATTAGGTCCATCAGCAATATTAAACGGGCTGCTGGCTACATTAATGAGAAGGACAAACACGGGGGCGAATGCTCCGTTTACTTTGAGCCATCACAGAGGGAAGGTGAGACATACTCCTACTGCAGCGTCCATCGCCGCCATTATCAATATCGAGCCTGCCGAGCCCACTGATTCCACTTAACATCGGAGCGCAGGAGAAAGTGCTGCACTACGTATTGTCACATAACTTTGCCTGTGTGCGGAGGTTGCATGACAGACACGAGGTGTGTACACTTTGGCCATGCACGACTTGAGGCTACAGGGGGCACTTACCACACATAACTGTCGACAGGGCTAGGCTCTATATGACTAGCCCGATTTGATCTCTGTGCCAGGGGTCCCCCGAGGTACCGACTGACGTCACATCCTGCGCCTACTTGTGAATTGGCACTGAATAGCTGCGTGGTTGACCCATTAACCCTCAATACAACTACTACTCGCCTAATTAGAGTAATAGAAATCGAAAATGGACTTATTGTTGTTGTCCCTCATGCCTAATGGACTAATAGAAATCGAAAAAGGACTTAATAATAGTTACGGCCATCTTTAACTGGAGCACTGAATATTATTCTCCTTTGTAATAATCATTTTCCATCTTCCTACTTCCTATCCTCTATTTCCTTCTATATCTTTCTTATATATATTCACTACCTACCCATTTTCTATGCTACTTTTAATACCACCCACTTCTTGACAGATTTATTTAAACACCCTTTAAGGCATTTCCCTTCACTCTGACTCTTAACCTTTATCTTTCTGTTGTTATCCTCTGAGGCGGAAGCCGGAGGACTGTATTTACAACTGTTTTTAAAAACTGCACCATTTTCACTTGTGTTAGAATTGAGGCGGAAGCCGGAGGACTGTATTTACATCTGTTTTTAAAAACTGCACCATTTTCACTTGTGTTAGAATTGAGGCGGAAGCCGGAGGACTGTATTTTCATCTGTTTTTAAAAACTGCACCATTTTCACTTGTGTTAGAATTGAGGCGGAAGCCGGAGGACTGTATTTACATCTGTTTTTAAAAACTGCACCATTTTCACTTGTGCTAGAATTGAGGCGGAAGCCGGAGGACTGTATTTTCATCTGTTTTTTAAAAACTGCACCATTTTCACTTGTGTTAGAATTGAGGCGGAAGCCGGAGGACTGTATTTTCATCTGTTTTTAAAAACTGCACCATTTTCACTTGTGTTAGAATTTTAAAGACCTTAGAGCTCACCTGCTTGGAAGCGCTAACCTGAACGCTCCCTCACAGACCCCCCCGACCACCCCTGACACAGCGACCCCAGCACTGAATCAGGAAACGCCCAAGGCGGTAGCCACGCCCACTGCGAGGCCACGCCCACCCCCAGAGACTACAAATGTGCCGGCCATACCAGCGCAGCGGACGAGCGCAGCGGGAGCGCCGTTTGCGTGCCGAAGGCGCGCCTAAGGCAAGCCCGTCTGCGCCCGTCTGCGCACGACCGGGCCTAGGGCCACTACCCCTGCCGGATACAGCTGCCCCTAAGGTAAGATACCCACGTCGGGAGTTACTAAGTCTCAGACCCCCCACCCCCTCTTGTAAATACACTCACGACCTAAATGTACCCTTCATCCGCTGTACCCTCTGCAAGCCAGTACAACGCAAATTACTTATAAAACCTCACAAGCCTGCTGCCCTGATACTGGCCTCACTTAACTGCCGTTCGCTCCCCAAACATGCGACGCAGATCAACCACCTCATTGAAGACCAAAAGATTGATATCCTCTTCCTCACGGAAACATGGCTCGCCCCACATTCTGAGGCAGACATGGTGCTAGCAACCCCTCCAGGCTTCCTCATTCAGTCCCTAGGCCGAGGTGGCGGTGTCGCCATCATCCAACGGGACCACCTTCTTTGCAAATCTGAGGATGCACAGATCCCTGACTCTGAAAGCCTGCAATTTACAATCAAGCTAGACTCGACCAACTCTCTGACAGGAGTCCTTGTCTACCGCCCTCCCGGGCATCCAGGCCCTTTCGCGAGCGCTCTCCTGGACACTGTAGCAACCCTGGCCCACTCCATATCGAATTTCCTGATAATAGGAGATCTTAACATCCATCTCGATGACCCTACTGACCAGACAGCAGCTGACCTGATCGCTGATCTGGCAGCACTTGACATCCACCTCCTTAATTCCGGACCCACTCATACCAAGGGTCACCTGCTGGACCCAGTGTTCACTAACACTCCATCGATGCAAGTGAAGGATGCCTCCCCCTTACCCTGGACAGACCATTTCCTAATTTCCTTCCTACTGCCAGGTTTCTTCAGGAAACCTCAAAAACCGCCCACCTACATCAGGGACAGGACCTGGTCCAGACTTCCTACCGAAGAGTGGGCCAGCATTCTTAAAAACACCAGACCGGCACGCGCAGACGATCCGGCTGTCGCTGACAGCAATTTCAGAGAGTGGATCACCACCTCCCTGGACTCCGTACTCCCACTAAGAACTAGGGAGGATAAAAACGGAAAACCTCGGTCCTCCCCGTGGTATACCACTGACCTCCGACTCCTCCGTAAAAACTGTAAAAGAGCCGAACGGCTTTGGAGGAAAGACTGGCAGCACTCCAGCAAGGAAGCATACCACAATACAGTCAGACTCTACAAAGATGCCATCAGGCACGCCAAAGCCTCCCACTATGACACGCGGATTACAGAATCTTCTAATTCAGCCAGGGAATCCTTCATAATCGTAAAGGAGCTGCTCAAAGTACCCCATTCCCCGTCCTCCAGTGTCCCATCGGTGGACCGAAGTAATGACCTAGCCACGTACTTCAACGATAAAATCGCCCGTATACTAGTTTCCCTCCCCCTCCCGGGCCCACCAGCCACTTGGACAATCCGACACCCCCCAGGCAAACCGAAAGTCATCCTCGTCCTCAACTTGAGACATTCAGGCCAGTAACATGTCTGGAAGTCGAGCGAACCATGACCAAAATGAGAAGTGGTTCACCACTTGATGCGGCTCCCATCAGATTCCTCAAAACCGTGGCCCCTGTCATCGTTCCCACGGTCACGGAGCTCATTAATAGCTCACTTACCCAGGGATCTGTCCCTGCCAGCTGGAAGAGCGCGGTGGTAAAAGCACTCCTTAAAAAAACACAGCTCGATCCAGCAGACATGGGAAACTATCGTCCAATTTCTCTCCTACCGGCAATCAGCAAGCTAGCTGAGAAACTGGTCAACAGACAATTGTCCCAGTTCTTTGAAACAAACAACATCTTACGGGAATCCCAAACTGGTTTCCGCCCGGGCCATGGCACAGATACTGCCCTCCTCGCCGTCATCGAGGAGGCAAGGCGCATACTGGATTCAGGAGGGTCAGTGGCAGTGATCCTCCTGGATCTCAGCGCAGCCTTCGACACAGTCAACCACCGTGTCCTCCTCCATCGGCTTGCGGCAGCAGGGATCACCGGGACGGCACTTAGTTGGACATAATCCTTCCTCACCGGACGCACGTTCCAGGTATGGGACGGCATCTACCACTCAGCCACCCTCCCCCTCACAAGCGGGGTCCCTCAGGGATCTTCCCTGAGCCCGACGCTTTTTAACGCATATATGGCTCCCCTGGAAGACGTGGTGACACCATTTAACATAAAAATGGTAAGCTACGCTGATGACACTCAACTGGTCGTCTCTCTATCCCAACTAGTCGACCACCCGGAGAAACTGGCGAACTGCCTTACCCAAATACACAGCTGGATGAGTGATTCATCACTAAAATTAAATGGGTCTAAAACCGAAGTGATGCTCCTGGGAAAACAATGGGCAACCATCCCCCCAACAGTCTGGCCCGACGTATTCGGAGAAATCCCCTCCCCGAAGCGTGAAATCAAAACCCTTGGAGTATGGCTCGAACCGGAGCTCACCATGAAGACGCAAGCGGCCAAAACTGCTGGCACCTGTTTTGGGCTCATGCGCACCACCCGTAAGATCCTCCCATTACTACCACCTGCCTCTAGGAAACTTCTTATCCAGGGGCTAGTATTGTCCCGTCTTGACTACAGCAATATGATCTACCTGGGCGCTCCAGAGGCCACCCTGACTAGACTACAGCGGACACAGAACGCTGCGGCCCGTCTGCTCACGAACCTTCCTTTGAGAGTGTCAGCAAAACCAGCCCTCAAGGCCTTGCACTAGCTCCCTGTTCGCCAAAGAGTGGAATTCAAAGCAATGTGTACAACACACAAACTTATCAACGGAACTGGCCCTACTATCCTCAGCAGCCTGGTCACCCCCTACAAAGCATCCATATCCCTCCGTTCAGACAGTGAGCACCTGGCCAACGTCCCCAAATTCAAAAGGACCCGCACCGGAGGCCGACGATTCTCGGTGCAAGCGGCCGTGAGATGGAATTCCCTCCCACGCACCCTCAGACTGGAAGCCAGCTACCTGACCTTTCGCAAAAAACTGAAAACGCACCTATTCCCGAAATAACTGTTCCTCCTCCCTCCCTCTCCGTACAGGATAAACAATCTCCTTACAGCGCGGGGATGCCCTTGGGTCACCAGGCGCTATACAAATCGCTAAAATAAAAAAAAATAAAAAAAAATCAGCAGTGGATTGCGGGTGCGCGATATATAGTTAGTGCAACTAACTATATATGGAATTTCAATGGTTTTGTGTGAGTAAAATAAGGTTTTTTAAATGCTAATTCCTTACTATATATGGTCTATAACCTATGGTTTTTTCAGTGAATATATATATATATATATATATATATATATATATCAAACCACGCTTGTTCCCTGAAGAAAAGCACGGCACACTCCGGAATCTTAGAGGGCTTTATTTTGATAAAATTGCGCAGTGCTGGCAGTCCATGAGGACTTTGATTTACACCCCCCCAGGCACTGGAGCTGGTGTGTGGCCCGTGCTCATTAAGTTGGGAGCATCACTGCATGACTTGGAGTGCTTCTGAAACTATTCAGCCTCCCAACTGGACTACAGGCACCAGCATGCAATTGCCTGTGGGAGTGTCAGCACGAAGTAAGTGCACCTGATCTGGAGGAGGGGCATGAATAACATTTAACAGGGACAGTTTTCAGAGCAGCTGTACCCTGTGTTGACCCCTGAAGGAGCCCGTGAAACTGGCACTGATGAAGGCGAATCATCACTGAAACACATATGCCCTTTGTTTTATGGACTGCCAGCACGGCGCAATTTTATCAAATTAAAGCCCTCTAAGATTCCGGAGTGTGCCGTGCTTTTCTTCAGGGAAAAATCATGGTTTGGTGTTTAGTCAGCAAGCTGGTTGCTGACCTACGGCACACCCTTTCGGTCTGGAGCACCTTGGGAAACCAGCAGTGTGGGAAATTACATTGGTGGCAAAACAAGGCACCCCCACAGCAGGTATATTGCCACTTGGTTTTGTGGGCTGCAATGGGAGAGAGGAGGCAACACGGTGTTCCTGAGGAAGGAATCCATTTAGGACATTAATTTACAGCCCCCCGGGCACTCGAGCTGGTGTGTGGTCCATGCTAATTAAGTTGGGAGCATCACTGCATGACTTGGAGTGCCTCTGAAACTTTTCAGCCGCCCACCTGGATTACAGGCACCAGCATGCAATTGCCTGTGGGAGTGTCAGCGCGAAGTAAGTGCACCTGATCTGGAGGAGGGGCATGAATAACATTTAACAGGGACGGTTTTCGGAGCAGCTGTACCCTGTGCTGATCCCCGAAGGAGCCCGTGAAACTGGCACTGATGAAGGCGAATCATCGCTGAAACGCGTATGTCCTTTGTTTAATGGACTGCCAGCACTGCGCAATTTTATCAAAGTAAAGCCCTCTAAGATTCCGGAGTGTGCTGTGCTTTTCTTCAGGGAACAGCTGGTTTTCGGAGCAGCTATACCCTGTGCTGATCCCCGAAGGAGCCCGTGAAACTGGCACTGATGAAGGCGAATCATCGCTGAAACGCGTATGTCCTTTGTTTAATGGACTGCCAGCACTGCGCAATTTTATCAAAATAAAGCCCTCTAAGATTCCGGAGTGTGCTGTGCTTTTCTTCAGGGAACAAGCATGGTTTGATATATATCTATATATATATACAAACTAATAGAATACACTTTTTGAAAGAAAAAAAAACAGGCTAATCAAATTAAAAAACTAGACAACTTAAAATTCTTCAAATTTAGCAATAGATATTTCACACATGAAAAACATCATTAATTAAAAATATTATCATTTTAAATATAAATTATAACAATAAAAATAAACTATAATATACTATTTCTACTACAAGACTACAAAGACTACATAAACTATTACAATAAATATATAACAAATGTACTATTCCAACTTCACACAACGAGAAAATTATAAAACTTGCTTTTAATTACAGGTAGGTGTATTTACTATAACCATTTGAGCCACCATAACAGAAGGAAAACTGTTGCAGGAAAAAATGGTAAAATTTACTTTTCTCACTCCAATCAAAACAACAGTTGGGAAAGTGTTGGATTATGAAACTGTAAAATGTACTACTCCCACTACACTAATACAAGTAGGGAAAGTGTTGGATTGAGGAGGGATTACATTCACTATTCCCACTCCAGTCAGTACAACAGTAGGAAAAATGTTGGATTGCAGAGGAGTAAAATGAGTACAACAAGAAAAGTATCACAAACAAAATAAAATTACTTCTAAAACTTAAATTAAAATTCGAAAATATTTTTCATACAAATAAACTTTTTTATTTAAAAATATTTTTAACAAAAAAGTATTATTACATAATAGAATCTCTTTCTAGAAACAATATTTGCACTAATAATATAAATACTTAACAGCAAACCAATTATCATTAACTAAATATTAATTATGAATTAATTATAATTAATCTACTTCCCACAATACACCCCCAAAAAATGCACAACACATACAATTAACATACTTAATTTTTTAATAATTATGATAAAATAAATAATTATTCATTATTGAAAATTAATATTCTTCCCACCCCATACACCTTCAAACCCCACATATACAATCTAAAACAAATATTTTAATAACACAATTAACATAATACATTTTGCGTTTAGCGAGAATTATTTCTCACCTGGTTTCATCCTTGCAGCATGGCTTTATCCCTGGAAGAGGCAGGGTCAACCATATTAGTAGAGTGGTTAACTTGTAAGAGCTGGCCAATGCGAATCACTCTCCATTTGGAATGGTGTTACTTGTCGTCGGCAAGGCTTTGGGACTGGTTATATCAATCCAATAAGGGCTAGGTATAGCTCCCCGTTGCCAGAATCTGTGCATTGCCATTAAAATCGGAACCAATACCTATCTCCAGAGGGACTAGACAAGAGTGCCCCCCTTTAATGTTTGCTTTATACATTAATCCATTCTTGACTTTGCTAAAAAAGTAGTGCAGTCATTAAATCAGTTGAGCACGGACAAGAAGAATATGAGGTCCTAGCCTACGCCAAAGATGTGGCTATCATCACTCCTGAACCAGCTGTAGCAATACCTGAGGTTGAATGGTTGGCTCTTCAATTTGGGCAGTGTTCTGGCTATAAATCAAATATAGCCAAAACTCAGATTATTTGTATTAACCAAGCTTTTTTTAATGACTCTAGGATTACTGAGAAAGCAGTGTATCTCAGCATCTGAATCAGAACGTGTTTGGACGAAATGGCATCTACCAATTGGACCCCATGCTGAGTCACATCAAAGCAAGTTTGATAGAATGGAGTGATTACACCTTTCATTGGTTGGAAGGTGTAATGTTTTAGAAATGAATGTATTATCAATGGTACTTTATTATTTTAGATCTGTACCTGTAGAGCTTAACAGAAACCATCTTCACAAATTGCCGTTGATTTGTGGTAGCTTTATTTGGGCCCAGGTGAAATCACGCAGGGCAATGAAATACATGAATCTACCTAGAAACAGTGGGGGCTGGGCAGGTCCTAACTTTACATTCTTTTATTGGGCTTGTCACGTTAGGAAAATATTGATGAGGCAGAGACTCCATCTATATATCAAATGTTGCTGGGTCCAGAGGCCAAGAGAAGCTTTTTTACATTTCTTGAACCTATGTATTACAAGAAGTCTTGATTTAAGGTTGTTCAGGCAGTCAGGAAAGTATGGCAGCAGGTTTGAAGATGTTTACAGATTAGCAGTATCTGTTATTATACTCCCACTACTGCATCATTATTATTACCATCTATGTGTGGGAACACTACTATGGGCAGATGAAGAAGAAAGAGTATAGAGGCGTTGGGGAATTTTTTTGAACGTGATGGTGTTTTATCATACTCTAGCTTGGCAGAAAAATTATCACTATCAAAAACAGATGTTTGTATTTTTTTATAGATTCAGGACTATCTGCAGAGGAAATTAAATCAAGATACATTATCTAAAAATTATAATTTAACTGAGGCAATTAGAGGCTATGAGAGGATAGGTATTCTTAATCAAGTGCTTATTGAAACACAGCCGGATAACTTAGAGGTTCAAAATCTTAAATGGAATTGCAGGTATATCTGAAGGTGATGCAATCCTACAGGAGTTTATTGCACTTCTAACCCTAAAGCACAGCACTTTAAAGGCATTTTTTATCTTTATTACACTCCAGCTAAAATCTCCCAATGGGGTGGGACAAACAATGGTAAATGCACTCCCTGTGAGGCTGATGAAGCTAACAGCCTACATATGTTTTTTGTGTGTCCTAAGCTGAGATAGCTAATTAGGGGGAAGGAGATTTTCTTGACTGGAATAATTGGGGAAGGAAATTCTATCACACCCTCCGTTATTGCTGGATGAGTCTGTGACTAATCTGGAGATGCACCAAGGCAGGTAATTGATTTTTATGGATGTAGCGGTGGCTTGATTATGCATAGCCTCATTCTGGTTGCAAAAATAACCCTTTTCGTTTGATATGTGGAGAGGAAGATTTTATTCCAAGTGATGTTGCACAGCTGGCCGTGATTAGGCCCACGGTGCTTCCCACTTCCTCCTCGCGGCCTGCGATACAGCCCACCGCCTCCCTCTTTTCTTTGGGTGCGTCACAGTGCCGTACAGTGGCCCTCTATTCCTGTTTTGGCGCCTGCTCTCTTTCTGAGTCGGGTACGCCACATACCTGTGCAGCGGCATGTTATCTGACGAATTGCATGACAGGAATGCCGCAGCTCTGGTTTTGGTACTGCAGCTTCCTATTTTCAAATGTTGGGGCACTATATTCTTACCTTCCTTTCACTGGATATATATTGCTTTCTTCATTTCTTCTTGGGGCCATCTTGCCTTCCCATGATTCCATAGTATTCTTCCCAGACGGCCTTGGGGAGTTTCTGCTCTACCAATTCCAGATGGCAACCATGGCACTATCAGTTTCCTTACCCAAGATGGTGGTTACTTACTTTACATTCCTTTTTGGTCACTTCCTGTTCCTTTACGGTCACTTTATGTTCCTGTTTAGTCACTTTCTATTCATGAGTATTTAAAGGGCTGAATACTTCATTTTCTTGCATTGCAACTCTCTTTGCTCCTGCTGGTGTGTGCTGGTACTGATGCTAGAATGTAATCTTGATGGTTTCTTTTTTGCTCTATTTGATCTTTTTTTTGCTTTAATCCTATGCTTTGTATAACTGTGCTATTTGTTGGCTTATTAATAAAAAAATAAAAAAACAATAACAATAAATTATCAATTAAACAAATATTGATTATTAAAAACTGGATATAAAATCATCAGAATAAATGTCTTCCCACCCTTTACCACAATCAACCTCATAACCTACACCTAAAATCAAACAAAAAAGAAATATTTCCCAATTAAAATAATAAAATTGTCAAATAAATCATTCTTAGAATTTAAAAACACATCTTTAATTAATACAAATTAATTTACTCCCCACCCTTGACCTCCAGAAACCCCACAACCGAAACCTAAAACATGTAATTAATTTGTTAGTTAATTTTAATTAGTAAATGATTATTAATTAATGAAAAATAAATTCCCTCCAACCCTTTACTCCTATAACCACCCAACCAGATAAAATTAATTAAATAATGACCATAATATTAATTAATTAATTAATAATTTGCAAAAAATATTAATTTCCTATAAATTACTTCCCACTCTTTTCTCCATAACCCTACAACCTGCACCCAGAAATAAATAAATTGCACAATTAACACCTAAACCGCAGCGGTGTGGGCGTTCCATTGAGTGGGGGGGGCTCTGTCGGCCGTTGTCCGACGGCAGCACCCGCGAGGTAGTGCTCCCGTCGGCACAGAACGGGTTAATATATCTGGATGGTCATACTGTCAGAGAATCAAAAACCCTCACACATGCAAAGCCTTGTCTCAGCTCAGTATCTTTGCACCTCAGCAAGAGAGCTATTCATCTGCCAGGTTTCAATTGAGCGGTACAAAAGGGGGTGGTGATGGACGGAGCCTCTAAATCAATCAAACACTCTCACCCAGTCAAAAGATATAGGTTGAATCCATCACCGTTTTTTAGCCCACTCTGCCACCCCAGTTCAGACATGGCTATATGCAAATCAGTCTGACCCTGTGCCTCATGGGAACAGTCCAGCCCGAACTGCCAAGCCATGTCTTCCCTGGACCGGAAACAAGCTTCCGAGGACCGGTTTCTGGCATTCCAGCCGCCTTCAGCCCGGCTTGCTTGAATCCAGTGGCAAAGTGAGCAAGGGACTCACGTCTGAGCATACCCTGCCACACTTATGGCGGCCAAAAGCGGTACAAAAGGGGGTGGTGATGGACGGAGCCTCTGAATCAATCAAACACTCACACCCAGTCAAAAGATCTGGGTTGAATCTATCACCGTTCTTTAGCCCACTCTGCCACCCCAGTTCAGACATGGCTATATGCAAATCAGTCTGACCCTGTGCCTCATGGGAACAGTCCAGCCCGAACTGCCAAGCCATGTCTTCCCTGGACTGGAAACAAGCTTCCGAGGACCAGTTTCTGGCATTCCAGCCGTCTTCAGCCCGGCTTGCTTGAATCCAGTGGCAAAGTGAGCAAGGGACTCACGTCTGAGCATACCCTGCCACACTTATGGCGGCCAAAAGCGGTACAAAAGGGGGTGGTGATGGACGGAGCCTCTGAATCAATCAAACACTCACACCCAGTCAAAAGATCTGGGTTGAATCTATCACCGTTCTTTAGCCCACTCTGCCACCCCAGTTCAGACATGGCTATATGCAAATCAGTCTGACCCTGTGCCTCATGGGAACAGTCCAGCCCGAACTGCCAAGCCATGTCTTCCCTGAACCGGAAACAAGCTTCCGAGGACCGGCTTCTGGCATTCCAGCCGTCTTCAGCCCGGCTTGCTTGAATCCAGTGGCAAAGTGAGCAAGGGACTCACGTCTGAGCATACCCTGCCACACTTATGGCGGCCAAAAATGGTACAAAAGGGGGTGGTGATGGACGGAGCCTCTAAATCAATCAAACACTCACACCCAGTCAAAAGATCTGGGTTGAATCCATCACCGTTCTTTAGCCCACTCTGCCACCCCAGTTCAGACATGGCTATATGCAAATCAATCTGACCCTGTGCCTCATGGGAACAGTCCAGCCCGAACTGCCAAGCCATATCATCCCTGGACCGGAAACAAGCTTCCGAGGACCGGTTTCTGGAATTCCAGCCGTCTTCAGCCCGGCTTACTTGAATCCAGTGGCAAAGTGAGCAAGGGACTCACGTCTGAGCATACCCTGCCACACTTATGGCTGCCAAAAGCGGTACAAAAGGGGGTGGTGATGGACGGAGCCTCTGAATCAATCAAACACTCACACCCAGTCAAAAGATCTGGGTTGAATCTATCACCGTTCTTTAGCCACTCTGCCACCCCAGTTCAGACATGGCTATATGCAAATCAGTCTGACCATGTGCCTTATGGGAAAAGTCCAGCCCGAACTGCCTAGCCATGTCTTCCCTGGACCGGAAACAAGCTTCCGAGGACCGGTTTCTGGCATTCCAGCCGTCTTCAGCCCGGCTTGCTTGAATCCATGGCAACGTGAGCAAGGGACTCACGTCTGAGCATACCCTGCCACACATATGGCGGCCAAAAGCGGTACAAAAGGGGGTGGTTATGGACAGAGCCTCTGAATCAATCAAACACACACACCCAGTCAAAAGATCTGGGTTGAATCCATCACCGTTCTTTAGCCCACTCTGCCACCCCAGTTCAGACATGGCTATATGCAAATCAGTCTGACCCTGTGCCTCATGGGAACAGTCCAGCCCGAACTGCCAAGCCATGTCTTCCCTGGACCGGAAACAAGCTTCCGAGGACCGGTTTCTGGCATTCCAGCCGTCTTCAGCCCGGCTTGCTTGAATCCAGTGGCAAAGTGAGCAAGGGACTCAAGTCTGAGCATACCCTGCCACACTTATGGCAGCCAATAGCGGTACAAAAGGGGGTGGTGATGGACGGAGCCTCTGAATCAATCAAACATTCACACCCAGTCAAAAGATCTGGGTTGAATCCATCACCGTTCTTTAGCCCACTCTGCCACCCCAGTTCAGACGTGGCTATATGCAAATCAGTCAGACCATGTGCCTCATGGGAACAGTCCAGCCCGAACTGCCAAGCCATGTCTTCCCTGGACCGGAAACAAGCTTCCGAGGACCGGTATCTGGCATTCCAGCCGTCTTCAGCCCGGCTTGCTTGAATCCAGTGGCAAAGTGAGCAAGGTACTCCCTCTGAGCATACCCTGCCACACTTATGGCGGCCAAAAGCGGTACAAAAGGGGGTGGTGATGGACTGAGCCTCTGAATCAATCAAACACTCACACCCAGTCAAAAGATCTGGGTTGAATCCATCACCGTTCTTTAGCCCACTCTGCCACCCCAGTTCAGACATGGCTATATGCAAATCAGTCTGACCCTGTGCCTCATGGGAACAGTCCAGTCCGAACTGCCAAGCCATGTCTTCCCTGGACCGGAAACAAGCTTCCGAGGACCGGTTTCTGGCATTCCAGCTGTCTTCAGCCCGGCTTGCTTGAATCCAGTGGCAAAGTGAGCAAGGGACTCACGTCTGAGCATACCCTGCCACACTTATGGCGGCCAAAAATGGTACAAAAGGGGGTGGTGATGGACGGAGCCTCTGAATCACTCAAACACTCACACCCAGTCAAAAGATCTGGGTTGAATCCATCACCGTTCTTTAGCCCACTCTGCCACCCCAGTTCAGACAAGGCTATATTCAAATCAGTCTGACCCTGTGCCTCATGGGAACAGTCCAGCCCGAACTGCCAAGCCATGTCTTCCCTGGACCGGAAACAAGCTTCCGAGGACCGGTTTCTGGAATTCCAGCCGTCTTCAGCCCGGCTTGCTTGAATCCAGTGGCAAAGTGAGCAAGGGACTCACGTCTGAGCATACCCTGCCACACTTATGGCGGCCAAAAATGGTACAAAAGGGGGTGGTGATGGACGGAGCCTCTGAATCACTCAAACACTCACACCCAGTCAAAAGATCTGGGTTGAATCCATCACCGTTCTTTAGCCCACTCTGCCACCCCAGTTCAGACATGGCTATATGCAAATCAGTCTGACCCTGTGCCTCATGGGAACAGTCCAGCCCGAACTGCCAAGCCATATCTTCCCTGGACCGGAAACAAGCTTCCGAGGACCGGTTTCTGGAATTCCAGCCGTCTTCAGCCCGGCTTACTTGAATCCAGTGGCAAAGTGAGCAAGGTACTCACGTCTGAGCATACCCTGCCACACTTATGGCGGACAAAAGCGGTAAAAAAGGGGGTGGTGATGGACGGAGCCTCTGAATCAATCAAACACTCACACCCAGTCAAAAGATCTGGGTTGAATCCATCACCGTTCTTTAGCCACTCTGCCACCCCAGTTCAGACATGGCTATATGCAAATCAGTCTGACCATGTGCCTTATGGGAACAGTCCAGCCCGAACTGCCTAGCCATGTCTTCCCTGGACCGGAAACAAGCTTCCGAGGACCGGTTTCTGGCATTCCAGCCGTCTTCAGCCCGGCTTGCTTGAATCCATGGCAACGTGTGCAAGGGACTCACGTCTGAGCATACCCTGCCACACATATGGCGGCCAAAAGCGGTACAAAAGGGGGTGGTGATGGACGGAGCCTCTGAATCAATCAAACACACACACCCAGTCAAAAGATCTGGGTTGAATCCATCACCGTTCTTTAGCCCACTCTGCCACCCCAGTTCAGACATGGCTATATGCAAATCAGTCTGACCCTGTGCCTCATGGGAACAGTCCAGCCCGAACTGCCAAGCCATGTCTTCCCTGGACCGGAAACAAGCTTCCGAGGACCGGTTTCTGGCATTCCAGCCGTCTTCAGCCCGGCTTGCTTGAATCCAGTGGCAAAGTGAGCAAGGGACTCACGTCTGAGCATACCCTGCCACACTTATGGCAGCCAAAAGCGGTACAAAAGGGGGTGGTGATGGACGGAGCCTCTGAATCAATCAAACATTCACACCCAGTCAAAAGATCTGGGTTGAATCCATCACCGTTCTTTAGCCCACTCTGCCACCCCAGTTCAGACATGGCTATATGCAAATCAGTCAGACCATGTGCCTCATGGGAACAGTCCAGCCCGAACTGCCAAGCCATGTCTTCCCTGGACCGGAAACAAGCTGCCGAGGACCGGTTTCTGGCATTCCAGCCGTCTTCAGCCCGGCTTGCTTGAATCCAGTGGCAAAGTGAGCAAGGGACTCACGTCTGAGCATACCCTGCCACACTTATGGCGGCCAAAAGCGGTACAAAAGGGGGTGGTGATGGATGGAGCCTCTAAATCAATCAAACACTCACACCCAGTCAAAAGATCTGGGTTGAATCCATCACCGTTCTTTAGCCCACTCTGCCACCCCAGTTCAGACATGGCTATATGCAAATCAGTCTGACCCTGTGCCTCATGGGAACAGTCCAGTCCGAACTGCCAAGCCATGTCTTCCCTGGACCGGAAACAAGCTTCCGAGGACCGGTTTCTGGCATTCCAGCTGTCTTCAGCCCGGCTTGCTTGAATCCAGTGGCAAAGTGAGCAAGGGACTCACGTCTGAGCATACCCTGCCACACTTATGGCGGCCAAAAATTGTACAAAAGGGGGTGGTGATGGACGGAGCCTCTGAATCACTCAAACACTCACACCCAGTCAAAAGATCTGGGTTGAATCCATCACCGTTCTTTAGCCCACTCTGCCACCCCAGTTCAGACATGGCTATATGCAAATCAATCTGACCCTGTGCCTCATGGGAACAGTCCAGCCCGAACTGCCAAGCCATATCATCCCTGGACCGGAAACAAGCTTCCGAGGACCGGTTTCTGGAATTCCAGCCGTCTTCAGCCCGGCTTACTTGAATCCAGTGGCAAAGTGAGCAAGGGACTCACGTCTGAGCATACCCTGCCACACTTATGGCTGCCAAAAGCTTTACAAAAGGGGGTGGTGATGGACGGAGCCTCTGAATCAATCAAACACTCACACCCAGTCAAAAGATCTGGGTTGAATCTATCACCGTTCTTTAGCCACTCTGCCACCCCAGTTCAGACATGGCTATATGCAAATCAGTCTGACCCTGTGCCTCATGGGAACAGTCCAGCCCGAACTGCCAAGCCATGTCTTCCCTGGACCGGAAACAAGCTTCCGAGGACCGGTTTCTGGAATTCCAGCCGTCTTCAGCCCGGCTTGCTTGAATCCAGTGGCAAAGTGAGCAAGGGACTCACGTCTGAGCATACCCTGCCACACTTATGGCGGCCAAAAATGGTACAAAAGGGGGTGGTGATGGACGGAGCCTCTGAATCACTCAAACACTCACACCCAGTCAAAAGATCTGGGTTGAATCCATCACCGTTCTTTAGCCCACTCTGCCACCCCAGTTCAGACATGGCTATATGCAAATCAGTCTGACCCTGTGCCTCATGGGAACAGTCCAGCCCGAACTGCCAAGCCATATCTTCCCTGGACCGGAAACAAGCTTCCGAGGACCGGTTTCTGGAATTCCAGCCGTCTTCAGCCCGGCTTACTTGAATCCAGTGGCAAAGTGAGCAAGGTACTCACGTCTGAGCATACCCTGCCACACTTATGGCGGACAAAAGCGGTAAAAAAGGGGGTGGTGATGGACGGAGCCTCTGAATCAATCAAACACTCACACCCAGTCAAAAGATCTGGGTTGAATCCATCACCGTTCTTTAGCCACTCTGCCACCCCAGTTCAGACATGGCTATATGCAAATCAGTCTGACCATGTGCCTTATGGGAACAGTCCAGCCCGAACTGCCTAGCCATGTCTTCCCTGGACCGGAAACAAGCTTCCGAGGACTGGTTTCTGGCATTCCAGCCGTCTTCAGCCCGGCTTGCTTGAATCCATGGCAACGTGTGCAAGGGACTCACGTCTGAGCATACCCTGCCACACATATGGCGGCCAAAAGCGGTACAAAAGGGGGTGGTGATGGACGGAGCCTCTGAATCAATCAAACACACACACCCAGTCAAAAGATCTGGGTTGAATCCATCACCGTTCTTTAGCCCACTCTGCCACCCCAGTTCAGACATGGCTATATGCAAATCAGTCTGACCCTGTGCCTCATGGGAACAGTCCAGCCCGAACTGCCAAGCCATGTCTTCCCTGGACCGGAAACAAGCTTCCGAGGACCGGTTTCTGGCATTCCAGCCGTCTTCAGCCCGGCTTGCTTGAATCCAGTGGCAAAGTGAGCAAGGGACTCACGTCTGAGCATACCCTGCCACACTTATGGCAGCCAAAAGCGGTACAAAAGGGGGTGGTGATGGACGGAGCCTCTGAATCAATCAAACATTCACACCCAGTCAAAAGATCTGGGTTGAATCCATCACCGTTCTTTAGCCCACTCTGCCACCCCAGTTCAGACATGGCTATATGCAAATCAGTCAGACCATGTGCCTCATGGGAACAGTCCAGCCCGAACTGCCAAGCCATGTCTTCCCTGGACCGGAAACAAGCTGCCGAGGACCGGTTTCTGGCATTCCAGCCGTCTTCAGCCCGGCTTGCTTGAATCCAGTGGCAAAGTGAGCAAGGGACTCACGTCTGAGCATACCCTGCCACACTTATGGCGGCCAAAAGCGGTACAAAAGGGGGTGGTGATGGATGGAGCCTCTAAATCAATCAAACACTCACACCCAGTCAAAAGATCTGGGTTGAATCCATCACCGTTCTTTAGCCCACTCTGCCACCCCAGTTCAGACATGGCTATATGCAAATCAGTCTGACCCTGTGCCTCATGGGAACAGTCCAGTCCGAACTGCCAAGCCATGTCTTCCCTGGACCGGAAACAAGCTTCCGAGGACTGGTTTCTGGCATTCCAGCTGTCTTCAGCCCGGCTTGCTTGAATCCAGTGGCAAAGTGAGCAAGGGACTCACGTCTGAGCATACCCTGCCACACTTATGGCGGCCAAAAATTGTACAAAAGGGGGTGGTGATGGACGGAGCCTCTGAATCACTCAAACACTCACACCCAGTCAAAAGATCTGGGTTGAATCCATCACCGTTCTTTAGCCCACTCTGCCACCCCAGTTCAGACATGGCTATATGCAAATCAATCTGACCCTGTGCCTCATGGGAACAGTCCAGCCCGAACTGCCAAGCCATATCATCCCTGGACCGGAAACAAGCTTCCGAGGACCGGTTTCTGGAATTCCAGCCGTCTTCAGCCCGGCTTACTTGAATCCAGTGGCAAAGTGAGCAAGGGACTCACGTCTGAGCATACCCTGCCACACTTATGGCTGCCAAAAGCTTTACAAAAGGGGGTGGTGATGGACGGAGCCTCTGAATCAATCAAACACTCACACCCAGTCAAAAGATCTGGGTTGAATCTATCACCGTTCTTTAGCCACTCTGCCACCCCAGTTCAGACATGGCTATATGCAAATCAGTCTGACCATGTGCCTTATGGGAAAAGTCCAGCCCGAACTGCCTAGCCATGTCTTCCCTGGAACGGAAACAAGCTTCCGAGGACCGGTTTCTGGCATTCCAGCCGTCTTCAGCCCGGCTTGCTTGAATCCATGGCAACGTGAGCAAGGGACTCACGTCTGAGCATACCCTGCCACACATATGGCGGCCAAAAGTGGTACAAAAGGGGGTGGTTATGGACAGAGCCTCTGAATCAATCAAACACACACACCCAGTCAAAAGATCTGGGTTGAATCCATCACCGTTCTTTAGCCCACTCTGCCACCCCAGTTCAGACATGGCTATATGCAAATCAGTCTGACCCTGTGCCTCATGGGAACAGTCCAGCCCGAACTGCCAAGCCATGTCTTCCCTGGACCGGAAACAAGCTTCCGAGGACCGGTTTCTGGCATTCCAGCCGTCTTCAGCCCGGCTTGCTTGAATCCAGTGGCAAAGTGAGCAAGGGACTCACGTCTGAGCATACCCTGCCACACTTATGGCAGCCAAAAGCGGTACAAAAGGGGGTGGTGATGGACGGAGCCTCTGAATCAATCAAACATTCACACCCAGTCAAAAGATCTGGGTTGAATCCATCACCGTTCTTTAGCCCACTCTGCCACCCCAGTTCAGACGTGGCTATATGCAAATCAGTCAGACCATGTGCCTCATGGGAACAGTCCAGCCCGAACTGCCAAGCCATGTCTTCCCTGGACCGGAAACAAGCTTCCGAGGACCGGTATCTGGCATTCCAGCCGTCTTCAGCCCGGCTTGCTTGAATCCAGTGGCAAAGTGAGCAAGGTACTCCCTCTGAGCATACCCTGCCACACTTATGGCGGCCAAAAGCGGTACAAAAGGGGGTGGTGATGGACTGAGCCTCTGAATCAATCAAACACTCACACCCAGTCAAAAGATCTGGGTTGAATCCATCACCGTTCTTTAGCCCACTCTGCCACCCCAGTTCAGACATGGCTATATGCAAATCAGTCTGACCCTGTGCCTCATGGGAACAGTCCAGTCCGAACTGCCAAGCCATGTCTTCCCTGGACCGGAAACAAGCTTCCGAGGACCGGTTTCTGGCATTCCAGCTGTCTTCAGCCCGGCTTGCTTGAATCCAGTGGCAAAGTGAGCAAGGGACTCACGTCTGAGCATACCCTGCCACACTTATGGCGGCCAAAAATGGTACAAAAGGGGGTGGTGATGGACGGAGCCTCTGAATCACTCAAACACTCACACCCAGTCAAAAGATCTGGGTTGAATCCATCACCGTTCTTTAGCCCACTCTGCCACCCCAGTTCAGACAAGGCTATATTCAAATCAGTCTGACCCTGTGCCTCATGGGAACAGTCCAGCCCGAACTGCCAAGCCATGTCTTCCCTGGACCGGAAACAAGCTTCCGAGGACCGGTTTCTGGAATTCCAGCCGTCTTCAGCCCGGCTTGCTTGAATCCAGTGGCAAAGTGAGCAAGGGACTCACGTCTGAGCATACCCTGCCACACTTATGGCGGCCAAAAATGGTACAAAAGGGGGTGGTGATGGACGGAGCCTCTGAATCACTCAAACACTCACACCCAGTCAAAAGATCTGGGTTGAATCCATCACCGTTCTTTAGCCCACTCTGCCACCCCAGTTCAGACATGGCTATATGCAAATCAGTCTGACCCTGTGCCTCATGGGAACAGTCCAGCCCGAACTGCCAAGCCATATCTTCCCTGGACCGGAAACAAGCTTCCGAGGACCGGTTTCTGGAATTCCAGCCGTCTTCAGCCCGGCTTACTTGAATCCAGTGGCAAAGTGAGCAAGGTACTCACGTCTGAGCATACCCTGCCACACTTATGGCGGACAAAAGCGGTAAAAAAGGGGGTGGTGATGGACGGAGCCTCTGAATCAATCAAACACTCACACCCAGTCAAAAGATCTGGGTTGAATCCATCACCGTTCTTTAGCCACTCTGCCACCCCAGTTCAGACATGGCTATATGCAAATCAGTCTGACCATGTGCCTTATGGGAACAGTCCAGCCCGAACTGCCTAGCCATGTCTTCCCTGGACCGGAAACAAGCTTCCGAGGACCGGTTTCTGGCATTCCAGCCGTCTTCAGCCCGGCTTGCTTGAATCCATGGCAACGTGTGCAAGGGACTCACGTCTGAGCATACCCTGCCACACATATGGCGGCCAAAAGCGGTACAAAAGGGGGTGGTGATGGACGGAGCCTCTGAATCAATCAAACACACACACCCAGTCAAAAGATCTGGGTTGAATCCATCACCGTTCTTTAGCCCACTCTGCCACCCCAGTTCAGACATGGCTATATGCAAATCAGTCTGACCCTGTGCCTCATGGGAACAGTCCAGCCCGAACTGCCAAGCCATGTCTTCCCTGGACCGGAAACAAGCTTCCGAGGACCGGTTTCTGGCATTCCAGCCGTCTTCAGCCCGGCTTGCTTGAATCCAGTGGCAAAGTGAGCAAGGGACTCACGTCTGAGCATACCCTGCCACACTTATGGCAGCCAAAAGCGGTACAAAAGGGGGTGGTGATGGACGGAGCCTCTGAATCAATCAAACATTCACACCCAGTCAAAAGATCTGGGTTGAATCCATCACCGTTCTTTAGCCCACTCTGCCACCCCAGTTCAGACATGGCTATATGCAAATCAGTCAGACCATGTGCCTCATGGGAACAGTCCAGCCCGAACTGCCAAGCGAAGTCTTCCCTGGACCGGAAACAAGCTTCCGAGGACCGGTATCTGGCATTCCAGCCGTCTTCAGCCCGGCTTGCTTGAATCCAGTGGCAAAGTGAGCAAGGGACTCCCTCTGAGCATACCCTGCCACACTTATGGCGGCCAAAAGCGGTACAAAAGGGGGTGGTGATGGACTGAGCCTCTGAATCAATCAAACACTCATACCCAGTCAAAAGATCTGGGTTGAATCCATCACCGTTCTTTAGCCCACTCTGCCACCCCAGTTCAGACATGGCTATATGCAAATCAGTCTGACCCTGTGCCTCATGGGAACAGTCCAGTCCGAACTGCCAAGCCATGTCTTCCCTGGACCGGAAACAAGCTTCCGAGGACCGGTTTCTGGCATTCCAGCTGTCTTCAGCCCGGCTTGCTTGAATCCAGTGGCAAAGTGAGCAAGGGACTCACGTCTGAGCATACCCTGCCACACTTATGGCGGCCAAAAATGGTACAAAAGGGGGTGGTGATGGACGGAGCCTCTGAATCACTCAAACACTCACACCCAGTCAAAAGATCTGGGTTGAATCCATCACCGTTCTTTAGCCCACTCTGCCACCCCAGTTCAGACAAGGCTATATTCAAATCAGTCTGACCCTGTGCCTCATGGGAACAGTCCAGCCCGAACTGCCAAGCCATGTCTTCCCTGGACCGGAAACAAGCTTCCGAGGACCGGTTTCTGGAATTCCAGCCGTCTTCAGCCCGGCTTGCTTGAATCCAGTGGCAAAGTGAGCAAGGGACTCACGTCTGAGCATACCCTGCCACACTTATGGCGGCCAAAAATGGTACAAAAGGGGGTGGTGATGGACGGAGCCTCTGAATCAATCAAACACTCACACCCAGTCAAAAGATCTGGGTTGAATCCATCACCGTTCTTTAGCCCACTCTGCCACCCCAGTTCAGACATGGCTATATGCAAATCAGTCTGACCATGTGCCTCATGGGAACAGTCCAGCCCGAACTGCCTAGCCATGTCTTCCCTGGACCGGAAACAAGCTTCCGAGGACCGGTTTCTGGCATTCCAGCCGTCTTCAGCACGGCTTGCTTGAATCCAGTGGCAACGTGAGCAAGGGACTCACGTCTGAGCATACCCTGCCACACATATGGCGGCCAAAAGCGGTACAAAAGGGGGTGGTGATGGACGGAGCCTCTGAATCAATCAAACACTCACACCCAGTCAAAAGATCTGGGTTGAATCCATCACCGTTCTTTAGCCCACTCTGCCACCCCAGTTCAGACATGGCTATATGCAAATCAGTCTGACCCTGTGCCTCATGGGAACAGTCCAGCCCGAACTGCCAAGCCATGTCTTCCCTGAACCGGAAACAAGCTTCCGAGGACCGGTTTCTGGCATTCCATCCGTCTTCAGCCCGGCTTGCTTGAATCCAGTTGCAAAGTGAGCAAGGGACTCACGTCTGAGCATACCCTGCCACACTTATGGCGGCCAAAAGCGGTACAAAAGGGGGTGGTGATGGACGGAGCCTCTGAATCAATCAAACACTCACACCCAGTCAAAATATCTGGGTTGAATCCATCAATGTTCTTTAGCCCACTCTGCCACCCCAGTTCAGACATGGCAATATGCAAATCAGTCTGACCCTGTGCCTCATGGGAACAGTCCAGCCCGAACTGCCAAGCCATGTCTTCCCTGGACCGGAAACAAGCTTCCGAGGACCGGTTTCTGGCATTCCAGCCGTTTTCAGCCCGGCTTGCTTGAATCCAGTGGCAAAGTGAGCAAGGGACTCACGTCTGAGCATACCCTGCCACACTTATGGCGGCCAAAAACAGTACAAAAGGGGGTGGGGATGGACGGAGCCTCTGAATCAATCAAACACTCACACCCAGTCAAAAGATCTGGGTTGAATCCATCACCGTTCTTTAGCCCACTCTGCCACCCCAGTTCAGACATGGCTATATGCAAATCAGTCTGACCCTGTGCCTCATGGGAACAGTCCAGCCCGAACTGCCAAGCCATGTCTTCCCTGGACCGGAAAGAAGCTTCCGAGGACCGGTTTCTGGCATTCCAGCCGTCTTCAGCCCGGCTTGCTTGAATCCAGTGGCAAAGTGAGCAGGGGACTCATGTCTGAGCATACCCTGCCACACTTATGGCGGCCAAAAGCGGTACAAAAGGGGGTGGTGATGGACAGAGCCTCTGAATTAATCAACCACTCACACCCAGTCAAAAGATCTGGGTTGAATCCATCACCGTTCTTTAGCCCACTCTGCCACCCCAGTTCAGACATGGCTATATGCAACTCAGTCTGACCGTGTGCCTCATGGGAACAGTCCAGCTCGAACTGCCAAGCCATGTCTTCCCTGGACTGGAAACAAGCTTCCGAGGATCAGTTTCTGGCATTCCAGCCGTCTTCAGCCCGGCTTGCTTGAATCCAGTGGCAAAGTGAGCAAGGGACTCACGTTTGAGCATACCCTGCCACACTTATGGCGGCCAAAAGTGGTACAAAAGGGGGTGGTGATGGACGAAGCCTCTGAATCAATCAAACACTGACACCCAGTCAAAAGATCTGGGTTGAATCCATCACCGTTCTTTAGCCCACTCTGCCACCCCAGTTCAGACATGGCTATATGCAAATCAGTCTGACCCTGTGCCTCATGGGAACAGTCCAGCCCGAACTGCAAAGCCATGTCTTCCCTGGACCGGAAACAAGCTGCCGAGGACCGGTTTCTGGCATTCCAGCCGTCTTCAGCCCGGCTTGCTTGAATCCAGTGGCAAAGTGAGCAAGGGACTCACGTCTGAGCATACCCTGCCACACTTATGGCGGCCAAAAGGGGTACAAAAGGGGGTGGTGATGGACGGAGCCTCTGAATCAATCAAACACTCACACCCAGTCAAAAGATCTAGGTTGAATCCATCACCGTTCTTTAGCCCACTCTGCCACCCCAGTTCAGACATGGCTATATGCAAATCAGTCTGACCCTGTGCCTCATGGGAACAGTCCAGCCCGAACTGCCAAGCCATGTCTTCCCTGGACCGGAAACAAGCTTCCGAGGACCGGTTTCTGGCATTCTAGCCGTCTTCAGCCCGGCATGCTTGAATCCAGTGGCAAAGTGAGCAAGTGACTCACGTCTGAGCATACCCTGCCACACTTATGGCGGCCAAAAGCGGTACAAAAGGGGGTGGTGATGGACGGAGCCTCTGAATCATTTAAACACTCACACCCAGTCAAAAGATCTGGGTTGAATCCATCACCGTTCTTTAGCCAACTCTGCCACCCCAGTTCAGACATGGCTATATGCAAATCAGTCTGACCCTGTGCCTCATGGGAACAGTCCAGCCCGAACTGCCAAGCCATGTCTTCCCTGGACCGGAAACAAGCTTCCGAGGACCGGTTTCTGGCATTCTAGCCGTCTTCAGCCCGGCTTGCTTGAATCCAGTGGCAAAGTGAGCAAGGGACTCACGTCTGAGCATACCCTGCCACACTTATGGCGGCCAAAAGCGGTACAAAAGGGGGTGGTGATGGACAGAGCCTCTGAATCAATCAACCACTCACACCCAGTCAAAAGATCTGGGTTGAATCCATCACCGTTCTTTAGCCCACTCTGCCACCCCAGTTCAGGCATGGCTATATGCAAATCAGTCTGACCGTGTGCCTCATGGAAACAGTCCAGCCCGAACTGCCAAGCCATGTCTTCCATGGACCGGAAACAAGCTTCCGAGGATCAGTTTCTGGCATTCCAGCCGTCTTCAGCCCGGCTTGCTTTAATCCAGTGGCAAAGTGAGCAAGGGACTCACGTCTGAGCATACCCTGCCACACTTATGGCGGCCAAAAGCGGTACAAAAGGGGGTGGTGATGGACGGAGCCTCTGAATCAATCAAATACTCACACCCAGTCAAAAGATCTGGGTTGAATCCATCACCATTCTTTAGCCCACTCTGCCACCCCCGTTCAGACATGGCTATATGCAAATCAGTCTGACCCTGTGCCTCATGGGAACAGTCCACCCCGAACTGCCAAGCCATGTCTTCCCTGGACCGGAAACAAGCTTCCGAGGACCGGTTTCTGGCATTCCAGCCGTCTTCAGCCCGGCTTGCTTGAATCCAGTGGCAACGTGAGCAAGGGACTCACGTCTGAGCATACCCTGCCACACTTATGGCGGCCAAAAGCGGTACAAAAGGGGGTGGTGATGGACGGAGCCTCTGAATCAATCAAATACTCACACCCAGTCAAAAGATCTGGGTTGAATCCATCATTGTTCTTTAGCCCACTCTGCCACCCCAGTTCAGACATGGCTATGTGCAAATCAGTCTGACCCTGTGCCTCATGGGAACAGTCCAGCCCGAACTGCCAAGCCATGTCTTCCCTGGACCGGAAACAAGCTTCCGAGGACCGGTTTCTTGCATTCCAGACGTCTTCAGCCCGGTTTGCTTGAATCCAGTCGAAAGTGAGCAAGGGACTCACGTCTGAGCATACCCTGCCACACTTATGGCGGCCAAAAGCGGTACAAAAGGGGGTGGTAATGGACGGAGCCTCTGAATCAATCTAACACTCACACCCAGTCAAAAGATCTGGGTTGAATCCATCACCGTTCTTTAGGCCACTCTGCCACCCCAGTTCAGACATGGCTATATGCAAATCAGTCTGACCCTGTGCCTCATGGGAACAGTCCAGCCCGAACTGCCAAGCCATGTCTTCCCTGGACCGTAAACAAGCTTCCGAGGACCGGTTTCTAGCATTCCAGCCGTCTTCAGCCCGGCTTGCTTGAATCCAGTGTCAAAGTGAGCAAGGGACTCACGTCTGAGCATACCCTGCCACACTTATGGCGGCCAAAAGCGGTACAAAAGGGGTGGTGATGTACGGAGCCTTTGAATCAATCAAACACTCACACCCAGTCAAAAGATCTGGGTTGAATCCATCACCGTTCTTTAGCCCACTCTGCCACCCCAGTTCAGACATGGCTATATGCAAATCAGTCTGACCCTGTGCCTCATGGGAACAGTCCAGCCCGAACTGCCAAGCCATGTCTTCCCTGGACCGGAAACAAGCTTCCGAGGACCGGTTTCTGGCATTCCAGCCGTCTTCAGCCCGGCTTGCTTGAATCCAGTGGCAAAGTGAGCAAGGGACTCGTGTCTGAGCATACCCTGCCACACTTATGGCGACCAAAAGCGGTACAAAAGGGGGTGGTGATGGACGGAGCCTCTGAATCAATCAAACACTCACACCCAGTCAAAAGATCTGGGTTGAATCCATCACCATTCTTTAGCCCACTCTGCCACCCCCGTTCAGACATGGCTATATGCAAATCAGTCTGACCCTGTGCCTCATGGGAACAGTCCACCCCGAACTGCCAAGCCATGTCTTCCCTGGACCGGAAACAAGCTTCCGAGGACCGGTTTCTGGCATTCCAGCCGTCTTCAGCCCGGCTTGCTTGAATCCAGTGGCAACGTGAGCAAGGGACTCACGTCTGAGCATACCCTGCCACACTTATGGCGGCCAAAAGCGGTACAAAAGGGGGTGGTGATGGACGGAGCCTCTGAATCAATCAAATACTCACACCCAGTCAAAAGATCTGGGTTGAATCCATCATTGTTCTTTAGCCCACTCTGCCACCCCAGTTCAGACATGGCTATGTGCAAATCAG
The DNA here is from genome assembly GCF_964261635.1 of Lissotriton helveticus. NCBI lineage: Eukaryota > Metazoa > Chordata > Amphibia > Caudata > Salamandridae > Lissotriton > Lissotriton helveticus. The sequence continues at coordinate 322,571,569 of NC_136061.1, forward strand.
TCTGACCCTGTGCCTCATGGGAACAGTCCAGCCCGAACTGCCAAGCCATGTCTTCCCTGGACCGGAAACAAGCTTCCGAGGACCGGTTTCTTGCATTCCAGACGTCTTCAGCCCGGTTTGCTTGAATCCAGTCGAAAGTGAGCAAGGGACTCACGTCTGAGCATACCCTGCCACACTTATGGCGGCCAAAAGCGGTACAAAAGGGGGTGGTAATGGACGGAGCCTCTGAATCAATCTAACACTCACACCCAGTCAAAAGATCTGGGTTGAATCCATCACCGTTCTTTAGGCCACTCTGCCACCCCAGTTCAGACATGGCTATATGCAAATCAGTCTGACCCTGTGCCTCATGGGAACAGTCCAGCCCGAACTGCCAAGCCATGTCTTCCCTGGACCGTAAACAAGCTTCCGAGGACCGGTTTCTAGCATTCCAGCCGTCTTCAGCCCGGCTTGCTTGAATCCAGTGTCAAAGTGAGCAAGGGACTCACGTCTGAGCATACCCTGCCACACTTATGGCGGCCAAAAGCGGTACAAAAGGGGTGGTGATGTACGGAGCCTTTGAATCAATCAAACACTCACACCCAGTCAAAAGATCTGGGTTGAATCCATCACCGTTCTTTAGCCCACTCTGCCACCCCAGTTCAGACATGGCTATATGCAAATCAGTCTGACCCTGTGCCTCATGGGAACAGTCCAGCCCGAACTGCCAAGCCATGTCTTCCCTGGACCGGAAACAAGCTTCCGAGGACCGGTTTCTGGCATTCCAGCCGTCTTCAGCCCGGCTTGCTTGAATCCAGTGGCAAAGTGAGCAAGGGACTCGTGTCTGAGCATACCCTGCCACACTTATGGCGACCAAAAGCGGTACAAAAGGGGGTGGTGATGGACGGAGCCTCTGAATCAATCAAACACTCACACCCAGTCAAAAGATCTGGGTTGAATCCATCACCGTTCTTTAGCCCACTCTGCCACCCCAGTTCAGACATGGCTATATGCAAATCAGTCTGACCCTGTGCCTCATGGGAACAGTCCAGCCCGAACTGCCAAGCCATGTCTTCCCTGGACCGGAAACAAGCTTCCGAGGACCGGTTTCTGGCATTCCAGCCGCCTTCAGCCCGGCTTGCTTGAATCCAGTGGCAAAGTGAGCAAGGGACTCACGTCTGAGCATACCCTGCCACACTTATGGCGGCCAAAAGCGGTACAAAAGGGGGTGGTGATGGACGGAGCCTCTGAATCAATCAAACACTCACACCCAGTCAAAAGATCTGGGTTGAATCTATCACCGTTCTTTAGCCCACTCTGCCACCCCAGTTCAGACATGGCTATATGCAAATCAGTCTGACCCTGTGCCTCATGGGAACAGTCCAGCCCGAACTGCCAAGCCATGTCTTCCCTGGACTGGAAACAAGCTTCCGAGGACCAGTTTCTGGCATTCCAGCCGTCTTCAGCCCGGCTTGCTTGAATCCAGTGGCAAAGTGAGCAAGGGACTCACGTCTGAGCATACCCTGCCACACTTATGGCGGCCAAAAGCGGTACAAAAGGGGGTGGTAATGGACGGAGCCTCTGAATCAATCTAACACTCACACCCAGTCAAAAGATCTGGGTTGAATCCATCACCGTTCTTTAGGCCACTCTGCCACCCCAGTTCAGACATGGCTATATGCAAATCAGTCTGACCCTGTGCCTCATGGGAACAGTCCAGCCCGAACTGCCAAGCCATGTCTTCCCTGGACCGTAAACAAGCTTCCGAGGACCGGTTTCTAGCATTCCAGCCGTCTTCAGCCCGGCTTGCTTGAATCCAGTGTCAAAGTGAGCAAGGGACTCACGTCTGAGCATACCCTGCCACACTTATGGCGGCCAAAAGCGGTACAAAAGGGGTGGTGATGTACGGAGCCTTTGAATCAATCAAACACTCACACCCAGTCAAAAGATCTGGGTTGAATCCATCACCGTTCTTTAGCCCACTCTGCCACCCCAGTTCAGACATGGCTATATGCAAATCAGTCTGACCCTGTGCCTCATGGGAACAGTCCAGCCCGAACTGCCAAGCCATGTCTTCCCTGGACTGGAAACAAGCTTCCGAGGACCGGTTTCTGGCATTCCAGCCGTCTTCAGCCCGGCTTGCTTGAATCCAGTGGCAAAGTGAGCAAGGGACTCGTGTCTGAGCATACCCTGCCACACTTATGGCGACCAAAAGCGGTACAAAAGGGGGTGGTGATGGACGGAGCCTCTGAATCAATCAAACACTCACACCCAGTCAAAAGATCTGGGTTGAATCCATCACCGTTCTTTAGCCCACTCTGCCACCCCAGTTCAGACATGGCTATATGCAAATCAGTCTGACCCTGTGCCTCATGGGAACAGTCCAGCCCGAACTGCCAAGCCATGTCTTCACTGGACCGGAAACAAGCTTCCGAGGACCGGTTTCTAGCATTCCAGCCGTCTTCAGCCCGGCTTGCTTGAATCCAGTGGCAAAGTGAGTAAGGGACTCACGTCTGAGCATACCCTGCCACACTTATGGCGGCCAAAAGCGGTACAAAAGGGGGTGGTGATGGACGGAGCCTCTGAATCAATCAAACACTCAAACCAGTCAAAAGATCTGGGTTGAATCCATCACCGTTCTTTAGCCCACTCTGCCACCCCAGTTCAAACATGGCTATATGCAAATCAGTCTGACCCTGTGCCTCATGGGAACAGTCCAGCCCGAACTGCCAAGCCATGTCTTCCCTGGGCCGGAAACAAGCTTCCGAGGATCGGTTTCTGGCATTCCAGCCGTCTTCAGCCCGGCTTGCTTGAATCCAGTGGCAAAGTGAGCAAGGGACCGTAAACAAGCTTCCACTGGAACGGCAGAAACCGGTCCTCGGAAGCTTGTTTCCGGTCCAGGGAAGACATGGCTTGGCAGTTTGGGCTGGACTGTTCCCATGAGGCACAGTGTCAGACTGATTTGCCTATAGCCATGTCTGAACTGGGGTGGCAGAGTGGGCTAAAGAACGGTGATGGATTAAACCCAGATCTTTTGACTGGGTGTGAGTGTTTGATTGATTCAGATGCTCTGTCCATCACCACCCCCTTTTTTACCGCTTTTGGCCGCCATAAGTGTGGCAGGGTATGCTCAGACGTGAGACCCTTGCTCACTTTGCCACTGGATTCAAGCAAGCCGGGCTGAAGACGGCTGGAATGCCAGAAACCGGTCCTCGGAAGCTTGTTTCCGGTCCAAGGAAGACATGGCTTGGCAGTTCGGGCTGGACTGTTCCCATGAGGCACAGGGTCAGACTGATTTGCATATAGCCATGTCTGAACTGGGGTGGCAGAGTGGGCTAAAGAACGGTGATGGATTAAACCCAGATCTTTTGACTGGGTGTGAGTGTTTGATTGATTCAGATGCTCCGTCCATCAACACCCCCTTTTGTACCGCTTTTGGGCGCCATAAGTGTGGCAGGGTATGCTCAGACGTGAGTCCCTTGCTCACTTTGCCACTTGATTCAAGCAAGCCGGGCTGAAGACGGCTGGAATGCCAGAAACCGGTCCTCGGAAGCTTGTTTCTGGTCCAGGGAAGACATGGATTGGCAGTCCGGGCTGGACTGTTCCCATGAGGCACAGGGCCAGACTGATTTGCATATAGCCATGTCTGAACTGGGGTGGCAGAGTGGGCTAAAGAACGGTGATGGATTAAACCCAGATCTTTTGACTGGGTGTGAGTGTTTGATTGATTCAGATGCTCTGTCCATCACCACCCCCTTTTGTACCGCTTTTGGCCGCCATAAGTGTGGCAGGGTATGCTCAGACATGAGTCCCTTGCTCACTTTGCCACTGGATTCAAGCAAGCTGGGCTGAAGACGGCTGGAATGCCAGAAACCGGTCCTCAGAAGCTTGTTTCCGGTCCAGGGAAGACATGGCTTGGCAGTTCGGACTGGACTGTTCCCATGAGGCACAGGGTCAGACTGATTTGCATATAGCCATGTCTGAACTCCGGTGGCAGAGTGGGCTAAAGAACGGTGATGGATTAAACCCAGATCTTTTGACTGGGTGTGAGTGTTTGATTGATTCAGATGCTCCGTCCATCACCACCCCCTTTTGTACCGCTTTTGGCCGCCATAAGTGTGGCAGGGTATGCTCAGACGTGAGTCCCTTGTTCACTTTGCCACTGGATTCAAGCAAGCCGGGCTGAAGACGGCTGGAATGCCAGAAACCGGTCCTCGGAAGCTTGTTTCCGGTCCAGGGAAGACATGGCTTGGCAGTTCCGGCTGGACTGTTCCCATGAGGCACAGGGTCAGACTGATTTGCATATAGCCATGTCTGAACTGGGGTGGCAGAGTGGGCTAAAGAACGGTGATGGATTAAACCCAGATCTTTTGACTGGGTGTGAGTGTTTGATTGATTCAGATGCTCCGTCCATCACCACCCCCTTTTGTACCGCTTTTGGCCGCCATAAGTGTGGCAGGATATGCTCAGACGTGAGTCCCTTGCTCACTTTGCCACTGGACTCAAGCAAGCCGGGCTGAAGACGGCTGGAATGCCAGAAACCGGTCCTCGGAAGCTTGTTTCCGGTCCAGGAAAGACATGGCTTGGCAGTTCGGGCTGGACTGTTCCCATGAGGCACAGGGTCAGACTGATTTGCATATAGCCATGTCTGAACTGGGGTGGCAGAGTGGGCTAAAGAACGGTGATGGATTAAACCCAGATCTTTTGACTGGGTGTGAGTGTTTGATTGATTCAGATGCTCCATCCATCACCACCCCCTTTTGTACCGCTTTTGGCCGCCATAAGTGTGGCAGGGTATGCTCAGACGTGAGTCCCTTGCTCACTTTGCCACTGGATTCAAGCAAGCCGGGCTGAAGACGGCTGGAATGCCAGAAACCGGTCCTCGGAAGCTTGTTTCCGGTCCAAGGAAGACATGGCTTGGCAGTTCGGGCTGGACTGTTCCCATGAGGCACAGGGTCAGACTGATTTGCATATAGCCATGTCTGAACTGGGGTGGCAGAGTGGGCTAAAGAATGGTGATGGATTAAACCCAGATCTTTTGACTGGGTGTGAGTGTTTGATTGATTCAGATGCTCCGTCCATCACCACCCCCTTTTGTACCGCTTTTGGCCGCCATAAGTGTGGCAGGGTATGCTCAGACGTGAGTCCCTTGCTCACTTTGCCACTGGATTCAAGCAAGCCGGGCTGAAGACGGCTGGAATGCCAGAAACCGGTCCTCGGAAGCTTGTTTCCGGTCCAGGGAAGACATGGCTTGGCAGTTCGGGCTGGACTGTTCCCATGAGGCACAGGGTTAGACTGATTTGCATATAGTCATGTCTGAACTGGGGTGGCAGAGTTTGCTAAAGAACGGTGATGGATTAAACCCAGATCTTTTGACTGAGTGTGAGTGTTTGATTGATTCAGATGCTCCGTCCATCACCACCCCCTTTTGTACCGCTTTTGGCCGCCATAAGTGTGGCAGGGTATGCTCAGATGTGAGTCCCTTGCTCACTTTGCCACTGGATTCAAGCAAGCGGGCTGAAGACGGCTGGAATGCCAGAAACCGGTCCTCGGAAGCTTGTTTCCGGTCCAGGGAAGACATGGCTTGGCAGTTCGGGCTGGACTGTTCCCATGAGGCACAGGGTCAGACTGATTTGCATATAGGCATGTCTGAACTGGGGTGGCAGAGTGGGCTAAAGAACGGTGATGGATTAAACCCAGATCTTTTGACTGGGTGTGAGTGTTTGATTGATTCAGATGCTCCGTCCATCACCACCCCCTTTTGTACCGCTTTTGGCCGCCATAAGTGTGGCAGGGTATGCTCAGACGTGAGTCCCTTGCTCACTTTGCCACTGGATTAAAGCAAGCCGGGCTGAAGACGGCTGGAATGCCAGAAACGGGTCCTCAGAAGCTTGTTTCCGGTCCAGGGAAGACATGGCTTGGCAGTTCGGGCTGGACTGTTCCCATGAAGCACAGGGTCAGACTGATTTGCATATAGCCATGTCTGAACTGGGGTGGCAGAGTGGGCTAAAGAACGGTGATGGATTAAACCCAGATCTTTTGACTGGGTGTGAGTGTTTGATTGATTCAGATGCTCCGTCCATCACCACCCCCTTTTGTACCACTTTTGGCCGCCATAAGTGTGGCAGGGTATGCTCAGACGTGAGTCCCTTGCTCACTTTGCCACTGGATTCAAGCAAGCCGTGCTGAAGACGGCTGGAATGCCAGAAACCGGTCCTCGGAAGCTTCTTTCCGGTCCAGGGAAGACATGGCTTGGCAGTTCGGGCTGGACTGTTCCCATGAGGCACAGGATCAGACTGATTTGCATATAGCCATGTCTGAACTGGGGTGGCAGAGTGGGCTAAAGAACGGTGATGGATTAAACCCAGATCTTTTGACTGGGTGTGAGTGTTTGATTGATTCAGATGCTCCGTCCATCACCACCCCCTTTTGTACCGCTTTTGGCCGCCATAAGTGTGGCAGGGTATGCTCAGACGTGAGTCCCTTGCTCACTTTGGCACTGGATTCAAGCAAGCCGGGCTGAAGACGGCTGGAATGCCAGAAACCGGTCCTCTGAAGCTTGTTTCCGGTCCAGGGAAGACATGGCTTGGCAGTTCGGGCTGGGCTGTTCCCATGAGGCACAGGGTCAGACTGATTTGCATATAGCCATGTCTGAACTGGGGTGGCAGAGTGGGCTAAAGAACGGTGATGGATTAAACCCAGATCTTTTGACTGGGTGCGAGTGTTTGATTGATTCAGATGCTCCGTCCATCACCACCCCCTTTTGTACCGCTTTTGGCCGCCATAAGTGTGGCAGGGAATGCTCAGACGTGAGTCCCTTGCTCACTTTACCACTGGATTCAAGCAAGCCGGGCTGAAGACGGCTGGAATGCCAGAAACCGGTCCTCGGAAGCTTTTTTCTGGTCCAGGGAAGACATGGATTGGCAGTCCGGGCTGGACTGTTCCCATGAATCACAGGGCCAGACTGATTTGCATATAGCCATGTCTGAACTGGTGTGGCAGAGTGGGATAAAGAACGGTGATGGATTAAACCCAGATCTTTTGACTGGGTGTGAGTGTTTGATTGATTCAGATGCTCTGTCCATCACCACCCCCTTTTGTACCGCTTTTGGCCGCCATAAGTGTGGCAGGGTATGCTCAGACATGAGTCCCTTGCTCAATTTGCCACTGGATTCAAGCAAGCTGGGCTGAAGATGGCTGGAATGCCAGAAACCGGTCCTCAGAAGATTGTTCCGTTCCAGGGAAGACATGGCTTGGCAGTTCGGACTGGACTGTTTCTATGAGGCACAGGGTCAGACTGATTTGCATATAGCCATGTCTGAACTCCGGTGGCAGAGTGGGCTAAAGAACGGTGATGGATTAAACCCAGATCTTTTCACTGGGTGTGAGTGTTTGATTGATTCAGATGCTCCGTTCATCACCACCCCCTTTTGTACCGCTTTTGGCCGCCATAAGTGTGGCAGGGTATGCTCAGACGTGACTCCCTTCCGCACTTTGCCACTGGATTCAAGCAAGCCGGGCTGAAGACGGCTGGAATGCCAGAAACCGGTCCTCGGAAGCTTGTTTCCGGTCCAGAGAAGACATGGCTTGGCAGTTCCGGCTGGATTGTTCCCATGAGGCACAGGGTCAGACTGATTTGCATATAGCCATGTCTGAACTGGGGTGGCAGAGTGGGCTAAAGAACGGTGATGGATTAAACCCAGATCTTTTGACTGGGTGTGAGTGTTTGATTGATTCAGATGCTCCGTCCATCACCACCCCCTTTTGTACCGCTTTTGGCTGCCATAAGTGTGGCAGGGTATGCTCAGACGTGAGTCCCTTGCTCACTTTGCCACTGGACTCAAGCAAGCCGGGCTGAAGACGGCTGGAATGCCAGAAACCGGTCCTCGGAAGCTTGTTTCCGGTCCAGGAAAGACATGGCTTGGCAGTTCGGGCTGGACTGTTCCCATGAGGCACAGGGTCAGACTGATTTGCATATAGCCATGTCTGAACTGGGGTGGCAGAGTGGGCTAAAGAACGGTGATGGATTAAACCCAGATCTTTTGACTGGGTGTGAGTGTTTGATTGATTCAGATGCTCCATCCATCACCACCCCCTTTTGTACCGCTTTTGGCCGCCATAAGTGTGGTAGGGTATGCTCAGACGTGAGTCCCTTGCTCACTTTGCCACTGGATTCAAGCAAGCCGGGCTGAAGACGGCTGGAATGCCAGGATCCGGTCCTCGGAAGCTTGTTTCCGGTCCAGGGAAGACATGGCTTGGCAGTTCGGGCTGGACTGTTCCCATGAGGCACAGGGTCGGACTGATTTGCATATAGCCATGTCTGAACTGGGGTGGCAGAGTTTGCTAAAGAACGGTGATGGATTAAACCCAGATCTTTTGACTGGGTGTGAGTGTTTGATTGATTCAGATGCTCCGTCCATCACCACCCCCTTTTGTACCGCTTTTGGCCGCCATAAGTGTGGCAGGGTATGCTCAGACGTGAGTCCCTTGCTCACTTTGCCACTGGATTCAAGCAAGCCGGGCTGAAGACGGCTGGAATGCCAGAAACCGGTCCTCGGAAGCTTGTTTCCGGTCCAGGGAAGACATGGCTTGGCAGTTCGGGCTGGACTGTTCCCATGAGGCACAGGGTTAGACTGATTTGCATATAGTCATGTCTGAACTGGGGTGGCAGAGTTTGCTAAAGAACGGTGATGGATTAAACCCAGATCTTTTGACTGAGTGTGAGTGTTTGATTGATTCAGATGCTCCGTCCATCACCACTCCCTTTTGTACCGCTTTTGGCCGCCATAAGTGTGGCAGGGTATGCTCAGATGTGAGTCCCTTGCTCACTTTGCCACTGGATTCAAGCAAGCCGGGCTGAAGACGGCTGGAATGCCAGAAACCGGTCCTCGGAAGCTTGTTTCCGGTCCAGGGAAGACATGGCTTGGCAGTTCGGGCTGGACTGTTCCCATGAGGCACAGGGTCAGACTGATTTGCATATAGGCATGTCTGAACTGGGGTGGCAGAGTGGGCTAAAGAACGGTGATGGATTAAACCCAGATCTTTTGACTGGGTGTGAGTGTTTGATTGATTCAGATGCTCCGTCCATCACCACCCCCTTTTGTACCGCTTTTGGCCGCCATAAGTGTGGCAGGGTATGCTCAGACGTGAGTCCCTTGCTCACTTTGCCACTGGATTCAAGCAAGCCGGGCTGAAGACGGCTGGAATGCCAGAAACGGGTCCTCAGAAGCTTGTTTCCGGACCAGGGAAGATTGGCTTGGCAGTTCGGGCTGGACTGTTCCCATGAGGCACAGGGTCAGACTGATTTGCATATAGCCATGTCTGAACTGGGGTGGCAGAGTGGGCTAAAGAACGGTGATGGATTAAAGCCAGATCTTTTGACTGGGTGTGAGTGTTTGATTGATTCAGATGCTCCGTCCATCACCACCCCCTATTGTACCGCTTGTTTCCGGTCCAGGGAAGACATGGCTTGGCAGTTCGGGCTGGACTGTTCCCATGAGGCACAGGGTCAGACTGATTTGCATATAGCCATGTCTGAACTGGGGTGACAGAGTGGGCTAAAGAACGGTGATGGATTAAACCCAGATCTTTTGACTGGGTGTGAGTGTTTGATTGATTCAGATGCTCCGTCTATCACCACCCCCTTTTGTACCACAGGTTTCAATTGAGAGCAGGAAAAATGTAAGTTTCTTAAATAAACTTTTCCAAAATATGTATTCAAAATCTGATTTTGTCAGTGAATCGGGCTTGAAATGAATATTTTGATAAGTCAAATTCAAATCCAAATCTTTATTGCTTGATCAATTAAAATTATACAATAGGAAATCATCAATTACACAGCCATATTAAAACAAGACTTCAATTCCGAGGACCACATAAAACTATAGGCAAACAAATAACTAACTGTGGGAAAAGAAAAAAACATAATATGGGCAAATTAAATTCCTCCATATTGCAAGTCAACAAGTCATATCTTAATATAAAAGAGGCAAGTTACACTTAGTAAAATCATCAGTTATGTGAAAATTCTCCTATGCAAATTAGATTTTTATTCTAGCCAATTTCAACTACCAAGTTGACTGTACTGAAGCCACTGGCTTCTAAGGTTGCTCTTTTTGATTATATCTGTTGGTTTAAAACAGTCTACCTGATCGTACTCCTCCATTTTTTTAGATAGTTTTTTAAATATCTCCATCTTTCTTCCTTCATAGTTGTACATATACAAATCAAATGAATAATGTTTTCTTCCCATTGGTTGCATAGTCTGAAGGGGATCAACTTAGATGGTCGCAACCACGAAAACGCATGCGTCGATCCTGGAAGATAGCCAAATCTCGCTTTAATAAATATATTTTTAATTTGTGCAGTCCAAGGCGTTTCTAAATAGGGCTGGGCTTTAAGTCCATAACTTAATTTTGTAACTGTTTCTAGCCGGAGATAGGCATATGAACTGTAATGTTGTATCGCAAGCTTTTGAGGCCTATTTACTGCAAGGACAAGTTAGGATAACAGACTAATGTATTAACACATCAGCTTTGTTTGTTCAAATCTTGACTTTGCGATTGTTTATGTGTGTTTATTACCTCTTAATTAACCCTGGGCGAAGCACTACGCTACACTCGCGTAGTTTGCGAAGTTTGCGCAACTTCGGACTATGCGAACTGTCCGTAGCACAGTGCGAACATGTGTAGCGCAGTGCAGCTGTAATTTTTTGCTTGCTCGCGGTCCTCAACATCAAGTTGGCGACCGCGAGCAATCAAAATGACATCCTGGCGAGACTTTTTCCTCGCACGCGATCAGCAACATCAAGTTGCCGATCGCGAGCGTGGAAAATAAACCTCCCGGTGAGATTCTCAACGCGGGGAGGTCAGGTTTCTCATTGTGAGTAGTCGCGTATGCTCGTGACCGCTCGCGATGAGAAACTACCAGTCCACGTTGAGAAAGCTGTTGCTTGAGTGAAAATCTACTCGAGCTGCAGAAAACTACAGCTGGCACTGTTCAAGATTCCATTTTAAATGATTGCACAGTGCCGGATGCTTGTCCGCACTGTGCAATCACTAAAAAGGGCATCTTGCACAGTGCGAACATGCTACTACACAGTTCGCGTAGTGCTACGCATAGCTCGCGTAGTGCGAAGTGCACTTTGCGTAGCTACGCGTAGCGCTACTTCGCGAACTACGCCCAGCCCTACTATTAATATCCTTTTACATAATTAAAAATCCAATGTATATTTTTAAAATTTATATCCATGCATGCCTCACTAATTGTTTTTATACTCTTATTTTATATGTATTGTGGTTTAAGTATAGTTCCCTTAGAAGCACTGCATTAGGATATTTATGAACTGTTCCTCAGGTTATTTGGATGCCCTGTGTTCATTGCAGTCTTCTTTAGGACGTCTCATAATGTGTATGGTAAACAAGACTCCCAGATATAGTCTCTCTAAAACCTAATCGGCTATAACTGCTTCAAGGAATGTACCCCACTTTTTTGTAACATACTGCTATGATGATTCCATAGAAATAACAGATTGTGATTTGTACAATCTGGAATCTTCTGATTATAATACAGATTTCCTGTTTCAGTCATAAATGATAATGTGTAGCGGGGTGGTCATGGTGATCAGGAGCGCAGCCAGAACAGGTACACTCCTTTAAAATGCCAGGGGCCTCATTTATGAGGCCTTGCGTCAGTTTTGCGCCGCCGGTGCGTCACTTTTTGTGACGCACCAGCGGCATAACAAATGCGCCTTGTTGCGCCATATTTAAAAAGTGACGCATCTAGGTAGATGCGTCACTTTTTAAACCCCTGCGCCACATTATACCTGCGTCAGGTATAATGTATGCAGAGGGGGTGTTCACCCGCAAAAAGCCTCGTAATAGTGACGCAGTGAAATCTATGAGATTTCACTGCGTCACTTTTAGGACGCTGTTGCGTCAAAATCTTGCGCGTGCCCCATATGAAAGGATGCATTGCTGGAGTTGCGTCACTTTTGTGACACACTCCAGCAATGCGTGACTTTTGCGCTTACAGATACGTCAGAAATACTGACGTATCTGTAACTCCTTGCGACATGATGCGTCATACTGTAAATATGACGCATCAATCATGTCGCAGGGAGAGCGCACAGAGAAGTGACGCATCGCTGCTTTCACGCAGCGATGCGTCATTTCTCATAAATGAGGCCCCTGGTACTGTGCAGGGAGCTACTGGTTTCAGAGGCTAGAAACAGTCAAGAAAGAACTCATAGAAGGGATGAACATTCTCCTACTAGAGTTTTATTGGACAACTGCAAAGTTAGACTCCACCTGCATTGAGTGAAATTCAACTGCCATATTACAATTTTGCAGCACCCTAATGACTACATTCAGGGTCTACTTAAACATCCGGAAAACCAAGATTTTAAAAATATATCCGTAATATTACACACATTTTATATTTTTAAGGGCATAACTACAGATTAGCCCTTCAGTAATTACCTAATATAAATGTATTCATCACTCTTACTGTGACTGACACGTGCTTTTCTGTACTAATCGAATTTAAAAAGTTTCTCATAACTCATTCTTACTATGCCTAGAGATTGGTTTATTGTTGAACAATCTGTGTTTATATTTAAGCGCCGGTCGATGGAATCCATGGTTTCTAGAAAATGAAAAGAATCTTAGTGATATCTGAACCTTGGTATCTGTGCCGATTTTGAACACTCTCCCCAATAGGGGGCATATTATCAAGGTCCGCTTTTGTGGCTTTAAAAGCCAAGAAAGCGGAGATAAAATTATCTCCCTATTACCAAGCTGTCGCTAAAACCAGTTAGCGACAGCGACCTCTACTGATCGAGGAGAGCGGAACCCCTCGGCAGCCGCACGTCATCGGTGCTCCCGGAGCGGGCTGCAGAGCGCCGGTGGCGGTGGCGGGAGGAGAAGAGCCGGCCTGGCCCTGGGGAGTGAAGGAACGAAGCGCTGTGGAGCCGGCGGAGAGGGGCGACGGAGTAGAGGGGCTTGGAGGCAGTGGGCGAGGGGGGCAAAACTGATACTATCCTGCGCTGCTGAGGTGACGGCATAATCAAGGCACCATTTTGGAGCTCCCGCGCTGTGGATCCCCAGAGACATGAGGGAAAAGAAAGCCCCCTGGGAACAGGAGGCGACCGGACCAGACGAGGCACAGGACCAAAGGCGGTTGGCCATGGACCCAGCTGCTACACTGGCGGCCAAGATGGACACAGTTCTGGCGGCGGTGGAGCGCATTGGATCCACCCTAGAGCAAACCAAGTCGTCGCTAGAGGGACGAATCGATAAAGTTACGTCTGACTTCACATTACTACACGCAGACCACCGTAAGCTGGCGGAGACCGTTACAGAGCAGCGCCAAGTGGTTCAGGAGCTCCAACCTGTGGTGCGCAGCCACGCCACGGCCCTGCAAGACCTGATTGATAGAGTCCACGTACTGGAAGACCGCGCCGAGGATGCGGAAGGGCGCTCTTGGCGCAACAACGTCCGCGTAGTGGGCCTACCTGAAGGAGAAGAAGGGGCGGCACCAGAGCGATACACCGAGTCGTTGGCTGAGAACGATCCTGCCGCCTGGGGTGCTGTTTCAGCAGTTCATGGTGGAAAGGGCGCACAGGGTGCCTGCGCAGGCCCAGAGGGTGGGAGACAGACCCTGTCCGTTCCTCTTCAAGCTCCTCAACTACAGAGACCGGGACACGGTACTCGGGGAAACGCGGAAGATGAGCAACCTACAGGTGGGCAACAGTTGTGTAATGCTTTTCCCGGACTACACAGCGGCGACGCAGAAGAGGAGGGGCTCCTATGGGGCAGTGAAGAAACAGCTCAGGATCTGGACTTGCCCTATTCGCTGCTCTTCCCCTCAAGGCTGCGAGTGGTCTCGGAAGGGGGCACACGCTTCTTTGACACCCCCACGGAAGTCTGGGATTGGCTGGAGGAGACCGGACAATGGTCAGGGACGCAACCAGAGGCCCCTGCAGGCGGAGGCTGGCAAGAGCAACCCTCCAGGAAGAGGAGAAGGAAGAGGGGGGCGAAGAGGGGAATAGATTGATTCCTGACCCAGACCTGAGGCGGAAGCCGGGTGCTGGAGGTACTTCGTATTTGTAGATCTGTACAATTTTAAAACCCTTTTTGTGTGGTGTCACTGATTAGAATTGTTACTTTTAAAACCTGAAACTTGATTGTGCACGCAGCCGATCTTAAACGCTGTCGCGCACTTACACTCACCTTCAGACGCCGCCATCAGTACAGGCGTGCGAGATTAGCCACGCCCACCTGACAGGCCACGCCCACTTGCCCGCTATATAAACGCGCTGAAAGCCAGCGTCCAGTATTGATTCCTGACCCAGACCTGAGGCGGAAGCCGGGTGCTGGAGGTACTTCGTATTTGTAGATCTGTACAATTTTGAAACCCTTTTTGTGTGGTGTCACTGATTAGAATTGTTACTTTTAAAACCTGAAACTTGATTGTGCACGCAGCCGATCTTAAATGCTGTCGCGCACTTACACTCACCTTCAGACGCCGCCATCAGTACAGGCGTGCGAGATTAGCCACGCCCACCTGACAGGCCACGCCCACTTGCCCGCTATATAAACGCGCTGAAAGCCAGCGTCCAGTATTGATTCCTGACCCAGACCTGAGGCGGAAGCCGGGTGCTGGAGGTACTTCGTATTTGTAGATCTGTACAATTTTAAAACCCTTTTTGTGTGGTGTCACTGATTAGAATTGTTACTTTTAAAACCTGAAACTTGATTGTGCACGCAGCCGATCTTAAACGCTGTCGCGCACTTACACTCACCTTCAGACGCCGCCATCAGTACAGGCGTGCGAGATTAGCCACGCCCACCTGACAGGCCACGCACCCTCCTCCCCTCTATATAATGTGTATGTTTAGGAAGCGCAGCGGACGAGCGCAGCGGGAGCGCCGTTTACGCGCCGAAGGCGCGCCTAAGGCAAGCCCGTCTGCGCCCGTCCGCTCCAAGACCGCGACAGGCGCAGGAGATCCTGCCCGCTCCTCCCCGTACATCCACTATCAGCCCAGTGAGCTCAAACTCCTACAGAGCTCCAAGCGCTGTCCCTGCACTTTTGATCCCGCCACTCTTACCAGCCCAGTTAGCTGCAAACTGTGCTGTTGGACCTCTACCTATTCAGACCCCATTCCAGCTGCCTCATCACTCCCCAACGCTTCCAAACCTTTATTCAAAGGAGGACTAATCAATGCACGTTCTATGTGCAAACACAATCAAGACATACACGATCTAATCATCGACTTAGATCTTGATTGCTTAATGATCACTGAAACCTGGTTAACGGAAGAAAGTAACCCCGATATTGCTATCGCACTACCCCACGGTTACTCGTTCTTCAGACAGGACAGGGCTAAAGGGAGAGGTGGTGGGGTCGCCATTATACTTAGAAACAACTTTTCCTGCCATACTTTCAATCTAGATCCACTAAAAAAAAACGAAGGTTTAGGTTTTTCAATTAAGTTAAATGAACACACCTCCTTCTCAGGTGGCCTTGTTTATCGTCCACCCGGAAACGCCACTGAATTTCTTGACTCGTTATGTGACGCCTTGGGACATTTCTCCCTAAGATACTCACATTTTACCCTACTTGGCGACTTCAATCTACACCTTGAATCTAATACCGACGCACAATCCGTCAATTTTTCCCAAACTCTGGATTTGTTTAAAATCCAACAACTCGTCACTCTTCCTACTCACTCCCTTGGTCATACCCTGGATGGTGTATGCACCAACCTTTCTTCCTTAGTCACCCTCTCCCCCTTGCCACAGATCTGGTCGGACCACTCTTTGATCCCATTCCATATTAAAACTGCGAATCCACCCTCTTGCAAGAAAGCCAACCCCCTTCTCACTAATTCCACCAATTGGAAGAAGGTCCAAGAAAACTTTAGCCTCAAACCCCTAACGCCTCATCAATCCCCCATTCTATCAGGGAACGTCGAAACAGACGCCGACCTCTTTCACAACTGGCTCTCCGAGGAAATTAAGTCCAGACTCCCCCCCAAGCGTCCCGGCTCCTCCCATCAAAAAATCAGAACCAAAGCTCCTTGGTTCACACTAGATCTAGCTAACGCTCATTTGCTATGTAGGAAAGCTGAACGGAAATGGCGAAAGACATACGATGAGGCAAATCGTCTTGCCTACACCCTTATAAGGAAAACTTATCTCTCTAAAATTAAAACAGCAAAAAAAAACTTTTACGTTAATGCCATTACAGACGCCAACCAAAAACAAAACGCGCTATTCAAAATAGTAAAATCATTCACCCAACCCAAAGCTCTCCTACCGGAAATACCCCCATCCCAGAACCTTTGTGATCAAATCTCTGACTATTTCGAAGATAAAATTGCCTCCATTCAAAACAATTTCCTCACCCCTGATACCCCCCCGGCTTTCCCCCCACCAAACCCTAGCACTGGTATCCTTTGCAGCTTTTTACCGGCCACTCTAATGCAGACCAGAGAAATCATCCTTGCATGCAAATCTGGCTCGCCTTCTGATCCCTGTCCCCCTAAAATTCTGCACCAACTTATTGAGGAGCTGAATCCTATGATCAACCAAATAGTTAATTCTTCACTCCTCACAGGGTCAGTTCCCAGCCGATGGAAAAAGGGAACTGTCAAACCCCTTATGAAAAAGGCCAACAAATCCCCAACAGATCTGACTAACCTCCGCCCAATCTCCCTACTCCCTGCTTTAGGAAAAATAATGGAGCAGCTAGTCTACAGACAGTTAAAACGCCATCTGGAAGAAAACAACATTCTCCATTCCAAACAATCAGGTTTCCGTCCAAATCATTCGACTGAAACTGCACTGATAGAACTATCAGATACCATCAAAATGTTACAAGACCAGAGGAAAAATGCCATTCTCATCCTCCTCGATCTATCAGCGGCGTTTGATACCATCTCCCACTCCATCCTCATCAGTAGACTGATGGATATTGGCGTCTCCGATACTGTTTTAGCTTGGATTAAATCTTTCCTTACCGATCGCTCACAAACGGTCACCCTAGGTCCTTTCCACTCGAAAGAGAAGACGGTCACATCTGGTGTACCACAGGGGTCCATCTTAAGCCCCCTCCTTTTCAATATATATCTCATTCCACTCTTATCTCTGATCGATTCCTTTGGTATACCAGTCACCTCGTACGCCGATGACACACAACTCATCGTGCCTTTAGAAAACAACTCCACAGATGCCGAACTCAATCTTAAACTCTGTCTAACCGAAGTCTTCTGCTGGATGGATCGCAACCATCTAAAATGTAATTCCAGCAAAACGGAGATCCTTCCTATTGGAAAAAATGCGTCCTTCTGTCCTACCCTTTGGTGGCCAGATGATTCAGCCGCTCCCCCTCAGACTGTTACATCCGCCAGAAATCTTGGTGTTATCTTTGACTCGGACCTTTCCTTCGACATACATGCAAGAACGGTAGCCGGAAAATGCTTTTGAATCATTAAATCACTTAGAAAGTTTTTTAATCTCCTCCCTACCGAAGCTAGGAAAACTGTGACAGTGGCGCTCATCATCTCCCGCCTAGATTATTGCAACGGACTTCTGGCAGGGGCAAAAAAGAACACGCTATCCAAACTTCAAAGTGTGCTTCACTCCGCTGCCAGATTGGTACTCAGGTTACCTCGCAGAACTTCTATATCTGCTGCACTACGTACACTGCACTGGCTGCCTCTCCACAAGAGAATCTTCTTCAAAATTCTTATCATCGCCTTCCGCGCCTTCAATAAAACTGGTCCTAAGTACCTCTCCAGACGATTTCCCCACTACACCCCTAGTCGCTCTCTCCGTTCGTCACAGGATAAGCTCATCCTCCCTATCAAATATAACTTAAAGACCAAGGGCGGCAAAACCCTTAGCTCTCTGGCTATTAAGGCATGGAACAACCTGCCCAAAACCCTCCGCCATCAGACGCTGGAAAAATCCTTCAGAAAGCTTTTAAAAACCTGGATTTTTAACCTCCCTGATGACTACGCCAAAGCAGCTATCTAACCCCCCCCGTAACCTTCAGGTTTGACCAGTCAGAATCTGCAGCGCCAAGATGCTCCCTCCGGAGCGAACGTTGCGCTCTATAAATACAGCCTCAATATCAATATCAATATCAATATCAATATCAATAGGCCTGGGACCGGCGGCGCCCAGCCGGGAGAAGATACGACAGGAGCGACAGGAGGCTCTGGAGGCGGTCGCAACATTGGGAGCGGGGACAGGAACTGGCAGACCGGAGCACGGGCAGCAACACGGTGCTGAGGCCAGCGGATCTTCCTCGCCATCTACAGTAATGTCGGACAACGTTCTGCAGCCGATGGTGACGCCCCAGACAGCGGACTATATAGTGTGATGGCCGACGAATACACGATGGACTACCTCATGACTGGTGTTGTTGTGCAAAGATCCATGGTATCCTTTGAATGTCTGCTGACACATGCTGATGGGAAATACTGCTGTCTCGGAGCCACACGCACACGCGCAGACACAGTAATAGGTCCCGCTAACGCACTGCAGATACACAGCCGCGCATTCCACCAGATCACAAGTTTGTGCCTCCGCGCGCGAAGTGACACACACGGGTGGCTCGCATGAGCCGACACGCTTCACTGCAGGCGGTAACCCAACCACACCCCAACAGCGCTGGGGCCTTGTCAAAGGAGGTCCCTTGATACCACCACTGACTGCGGGTCCCCCAACCGCACACACGTTGACACTGAGCGATATTTTGGTTACACAGTCTGGACACACTCTCCCTTGGGAGTACGCCCATAAAGTTACACAGTTAATTTCTGTTCACATGTTTCAGATACGGCACTTAGTGATTCCCGACCGAGAATCCACCCCCAGACCTCACAGATGCGCCTCCGGCCCCCCCGGGTGAATACGTCGCAGCACCACTCATGGCATGTACTAACGTCATGACCTGGAATATCCGAGGCATGCACACCCCATCACTTCGGGACGTACATGCAGCGACATCACACGAGGATTGCGCTCCTCCAAGAAACGCACATGTCCAGAGTGGAGTTGAAGAGACTTCGCAGGCGATAGAGGGGACAACTGTATGGCACGACCTATTCAGCACATGCGCGAGGCACTCTGATATGGGTGAATGCGGGAGTTCCCTTCGTACATGCTGACACGCAGGTAGACACGGAAGGGCGATACACTTTTGTGAGGGGGAGGCTTAATGGGCAAGAAATACTACTGGGCTCTATTTACGCCCCTAACACGGGGCAACCCGCCTTCCTGGAGTCCCTGAACCACGCCCTTCAGCAATACGCGGGTCTGCCCTGGTTGCTGGGGGGTGACTACAATATGGTGCTGGACACACAGTTAGACCGCTCCTACCCGCCCCTGCGCGCAGTAGCAGCGACCTCAGCGGCACACGCCCTCAGAGACTGGCTGACACATTGGGACATTCAAGACCTCTGGCGTACCCAACACACCACAGACAAAATATACTCCTATTACTCGGCGGTGCACGGCCTCCATGTTAGACTAGACAGAATAGTGGGCTCCTCAGTCCCTGCTCCCGCTCTTAACCAAGTCAGAATATTTGGGTAGGACGCACTCGGACCATAACCCCTTGTGGTTCCAGATTTGCTGGGCGGCAGATCGACCTCCGGTGCCCACATGGCGCCGGCAGGCGGCTGCGCTGGAGGATGCGGAGTTCAGATCATCCCTGGGTAATGCCTTTCTCTCCTACTTTGAGGAAAATGGGGACACAGCGAGCGACCCTATGGTGGAGTGGGACGCCCATAAGGCGACTATATGGAGGCACTGCATAGGGACCGCGTGGAACATCCGGGCGACGGTATCCGCGTCACTGACCCGCATAGAATCCGAGCTCCAGCAGTACGAGCGTGAGGGGGAGGGAGCGGGTAGACATACACTTAAGCTAGGGGAGCTTCAAGGTGAGCATGCGGTCCTCTTTGAAAGACTGAGGTGCCACAACTATGCAGCGCATACGGCCAAGACACATGTGAAAGCAGATAGGGCAGGTCGCTTGCTTGCCTGGCTGATACAGACCGTGGAGCGCAGGGCGCCGATTGATGCCATCCGATTGGGTGATGGTACGGTGGTGTACACACAGCGCGAAATACACCAAGCGTTTACTGAGCACTACCGGGACCTCTACAGGGCTCGGGGCACCGGCCGGGACCATGCGGTGGCTGACCTTCTCGAGCTGATCACGCTGCCCAAACTCACTGATGCACAGACAGAGGACCTCGGTGCCCCGCTCACACTGGAGGAGGTGGGTGATGCGATACAGGCGCTGGCAACCGGGAAAACGCCGGGGCCGGACGGCCTGCCAGCCGAATACTACAAAGCAAATAGAGATGTCTTGGCACCGTGGCTGCTTCAGATGTATCGGGCGTCGATAACTGACGGTAGGCGTCCTCCCTCCCTGGGAGAGGCATTCTTGGTGTCCATACCCAAACCTGGCAGGGATCCGATGTCCCTGACCTCGTATCGCCCGTTAGCGATGCTCAACACGGACTATAAAATACTAGCCAAGATGCTCGCTGAAAGCTTGGCACCATTGGTCCCGCACCTGGTCCACGTCCCTGAATCTCAGGCAGTACTTTCGCGTGGCGACGGAGGCATCAGCGGTGTGGCCTAGAGCAGGGTGCCTGATAATAGACCTGGAGCGGGCATTCGATAGTCTCGAGTGGAGTTATCTTCGGGCGGTGTTGGAGGCGTACGAACTAGACAGGGAATTTCTGGAGATGGTGGGACTTCTCTATAGGAACCCCGTGGTCCGCGTCCGGCTGGGACCATACGTCTCAGAGGAGGTGGCGGTGGGCAGGGGCACCCGGCAGGGATGTCCTCTGTCGCCGCTGCTTTTTGCGCTAGCCATCGAACCTCTAGCGGCAGCCATGAGGCAACTGCTGGCTGACTGGATCCCATTAGGAGACGGTACACATCAGGTGTCCCTATACGCAGACGATCAAGGACGTGAACAGTATGCCGGAACGACTTGCCCCACTGCTGAGCCGATTTGCCGATCTCTCCGGGCTTCGAGTTAACGCGGGTAAGTCCTGCCTATACGCCTTTAATAGCGGGGTGGAAGACCCGGAGTATTGCCTACAGGGCACGAGAGTGCAGTGGCACATGGACACGTTTAAATATCTGGGGATCCAGATTCACCGGCAGCCAGAGGACCTGCTGGAAGGTAACTTAGGAAGGGCGGTTACAGCGCTCAGGGCGCAGATAGGCTTTTGGTCCACGCTCCCTCTGACGCCCACGGGCAGGGTCGCTTTGACAAAATGGTGATGCTTCCTTGCCTTCTATACTATTTTGCGAACCTTCCTCTGTTCGTGCCTGCTTCCTTTTTCTCCAAGCTCAACGGGACACTACGTGACTTCGTATGGGGCGCGTCCCGACACCGGCTGGCCCTCGGGAAACTATTTCTCCCCACAGACAAAAGTGGCCTAGCAGCCCCCTGCTTTGAGAACTACTATCTGGCAGCGCAACTCCAATGGATTGCCCGCTGGCTGGCAGACAGGGGGAGGGAGGACACCGCCACAAGCGAGCTGCCATACACCATGGAAAGGATTATGGCGCTGTTTCACCCACTGGCAGCCAGGGCTAGGCCTACACCACTTCTCTTGGGGGTGGCATACAAGTGCTTCCGCAGGGCACTATACCTCACGAGGAAGGTGCTCCCATATGCGCCCGCGGTGCTGCTGGAGGGCTCTCCGGGAGGTGAGGGAGTTCTCACGCATGCTCGTGCAGTGGCAGGAGGCAGAGGTGCAAACACTGGGCGACCTATACCAAGATGGAGTCCTGATCCCCTTCGAGACGCTGGTTGCGGAGGCTGGGCTACCCCCGGGGGGATTCCTAATGCATAGGTCGCTCACAGCCCGGATGGTGATGGAGTGGGGCGACATTACGGAGGAGCCAGCGCAACATCTCACGATACAGTACCTCCATGTCATGGGCAGAGGCAGACACCTCATCAAATGGTTTGCCGCGTCCCTACGGTTGCACACAGAGCTGGACTTGGCCCCCCTCCGCGGGAAGTGGGAGCGGGACATGGGACGGCCACTGGCGGATACAGAATGGGAACGGATGCTCAAGAGCCCGGTGCGCATCCCCAGAAACATGCGCTTTCGCCAGATTCAGGTATATATAGTCCACAGGGCCTACCTCACCCCAGCCTTAATCAACAAGTATTTTAATAGGGCGGACGCGTCTTGCCCCCGATGCGGTGAGCTAGGCACGGACCTCCTCCACCTCTTGTGGCGCTGCTCACGACTTCACACTTACTGGAGGGAGGTCCGTGCCCGGCTTGTGCAATGCACTGGCCGCGTAATCCCCTGCGACTGGCCTGAATTCCTCTTACACCACTTCAAGCGGTCGCCAACTACCAAGGCGTCGTTCCGATTCCTAGACCTGGGATTAGTCACGGCGGTGAGACTCCTCACGAAACGATGGAAGGCGAGGGACCCACCCAGTGTGCAGGCGTGGACCCTGTGTCTCCTGTCGTGGGGCCGCGCAGAGTGGACTGTCATTAGAAGAGAGGAAACAGTGGGAATCTGCAGAGAGCCTATGGCGGAATGTTGGGAGGGTATGCTCAACACACTGCAGGCAGCAGGGACCAACATGGCTGAGGCGGGGGACACAGTGGGCGGACTGGATAATCATGGGGAGGAGTGCGTGTCGAACACTAATAACAGCACGGCCAGCAGTAACACTGCCAATATCGCGTAGGCGGGGGCCCATGGTCGGAACATTGTGAGGGTGCAATGGACACGGTGAACATACATACATACACCGAGAGTGAGGGGACGGAGACCGGGGGGGGCGCGGGAGGCAGGTTAGATAAGATAAAATGAAGTAATAAGCACACGTTTACTGACCGGAGGAGGGGGAGGGGGACCTCGGGGATGGGAATGGAGGAATGTTTTGTTTTGAGCACAGATGGTAAAGCTGTATCTTGTTATTATGGTTTCTTGCAAAGGTTGCAGTTGCAACTGAGTTATGTCTATATGTACTGGCACTCCAGGCGGAAATGAGACGTAAAGACTCACACAGGACACGGCCCTGTACGGAGAAACGGCTCAGTCGCCTACCGTACACGACACGCTAAAACAGCGTCTTAGTAACACAAGGTGCTGTTGGGGCGCTGTTAGATGAATGCTACTGATACTGTGTTTGAAGTACATGATGTGCGAACTGTGTTGTTGGAAATGATATTGAAATGCCAATAAAAAGAGTTGACAAAAAAAAAGGGATGGTAAGGGAGAATGCCTTGCACAATGGTAATTTGACAGGTGTCATACAGTGGTTACATCAGGTATGTTGATGCACAGCATTTGTTCTACTGGTATTGTAGTACAGTTATTGATGATAGATTTTGGCTGGGGATGATATTGGTAGTCTAGGGAGGACTGACCCAAGGTGGCTTAAAGGATGAGGCTTATTTCTTAATAGACGCAGCACTAATTTGGTTTGTTTGTGCCTCCCTCCAGGTCAGGCAACCACATTCCTTGAAGACTCGGACTGAGTGGTCGTTACTATTTCCAGAACACATTATAGTACAGTATAGTTTTAGAGGGTAGTATGGGTGGGTGTCTGCTGGGGGTAGGGAAACATGGAGTTACTATGTATACAGGTTTGGAAAATAGTTACAAGACAATGAGTTATACTATATGTGTTTAAGAATATCAACTGAAAGTCATTTTGTTTAGATGGACTGAGTAATGTTCAGAAGCGTAGGAAACATATGCATACTCCTATACAGTATTTATAAATGTAAGCGATGTTGCTATTGTTTTTCATAAGAAGAGATAAGTACTTAAGGAAAATATAAATCTGTTACTCAAGGTAAATGGATACTCAAAAGAGGGAAGACCATGGTGTTCACTGGTCATGATTTATGCACTGATTTAAAATACTGTTATTGTAAAATCTGACCTTGTGGCAGAGAGACTATCCTGCACCTGTTGCCTTGGCAGGTGACAATTTTAATTTCGGCACATGTGTAATGGTTTACATGGGTGCTAATTTGAAGGATAAGCAAGCCCGACATGCTCCATGAAAGATATCAAAATGCAGAAGCTGAATGATGTAAGGTGGTTAAATATTCCAAGGGTATCCGGATATATTTTTGTGACTATAAGTGTCAGAGCAAATCAATTATTGGCTAACGTTTGGTCCCTGATCACAGTTTTATTGCAATAGAACCTGTGGATATAATTATGCTTTGGCTATGTGCCTATGTTAGTTGTTGCTCAAATATTTAAGCGTTCTCCAACAATTTGAATAAACCCTATATAAAATCAGATATTAACGTGAGATCTCGCTATCTAGGCTTGACCTTCCTAAAAACTCTTAGAATATTAGTTTAAATAATTGGCCAACATTCAGGTATATGAAGTTTTTAAGTCCATCCAGACTATTTAATCTGTGAAATCCCTATTCGTTGAAGGAATCAGTAATGACTACTATAAGATTCTGGCTGAACAGCTGTTCTTAGTAGCGGTTAAATATTGAATTCAGTACTGGCTGAAGGGCCAATTTTACCTTTAAAAAGGGTGTTCACATTTAACCTTCATTGCTATGACAAATAGAGGTAACTATGTAACGCTTATCATCTAATCACTGTACTTAATAGACACATCAAACAATTCATGGAGGTCGTAGCCATGTAACTAGCTAGGCTTATTTGAGATTCCAGTACATTGGATCAGGCAGAATTTATCACAGAAATTATACTTTCTAATAATGAATGAATGAATGAATGAATGAATGAATGAAATTATTTGTTGAGCGCACGATGGCCAAACGGCTTCCTGGCGCTGGGAGGACTCGGGAGCAGAATAAACAGGGCCAGGGAGGATTAGCAGGGGTAGGCTAAGGAAAACAAGAATGTTTTAAGCGCTTTACGAAAATGTGAGAAGATAGGGATAGAACGCATAGAAAGAGGAAGAGAATTCCAGAACCGGGGTGCAAGAACAGAAAATCTAGACCCACCGGTGTGAGTTTTGCGGAAACGGGGAACAGTGAGGAGGGCAGAAGAAGATGAGCGGACAGTACGGACAGGGGTGTGGGAAGAGATAAGAGAGTTGATGAACGCCGGTGCAGAGCGATCAAGGGCCCGGTAAACAAGGCAACCTAATTTGAACAAGGATCTCTGCGGAATGGGTAACCAGTGAAGGGATTTGAGGACAGGAGTGATGTGGTGAGATTTGGGCAGGTGAAAAATGAGACGGGCAGCCTGATTCTGGATTGCTTGAAGACGGCGGGTTTCGTAGGCAGGAATACCCACGAAAAAGCTGTTGCCATAATCGAGGCGAGAAGTGATGAGGGCAGAAATGATAATTTTAAGAGATTCAAGGGAAAAAAAACGGGAAATTTTTCGGATCAGCCGAAGGGAGAAAAAGCAGGAAGATACTACAGCACTGACCTGGCCGTGCATGGACAGGTCCTGGCTGACCTTGATGCCCAATGTTTTAACAGAAGCAACCGGGGTGGGAGGGGGGCCGAGGGTGGGGGGCCAGAAAGCAGAGGACCAAGGGCTGGATGAGCCGCCAGTCAGGACAAGCTCAGTCTTATCTGGATTGAGCTTGAGATGATTGACGCCCATCCAACCAGAAATAAAGACCATAGTGGAACGAAAGAAGGATAGGGAGTGAGAAGGAGAGGAAAGGTCAAAGACAAGCTGGAGGTCATCTGCGTAATTAAACACCGAGACCCCCAGCTGAAGGAGAGAAGAAATAAGTGGGTGAATGTAAAGATTGAAGAGAAGTGGAGAGAGGGAAGACCCTTGGGGAACCCCACAGGGCACCGGAAGGGGGGGAGCAGAAAAACCGGGGAGGTGAACAGCTTGTGAACGTCCTGTTAGAAAGGACGTAATCCAGGAGAGGGCAGGGCCTCTAATGCCCGCTGCGCTGACACGGTCCAAGAGAATGTTATGGTCGACCGTGTCAAATGCAGTGGACAGGTCGAGGAGAACCAAAGCTTGGGGAGAATTAATGTCAGCCTTGGCTTTCAGCTCGTCAAGAACGGCGAGCACCACAGATTCGGTCGAGTGACCCGAGCGAAAACCTGCTGGGTGAGAAGCAAGAAGGTGGTTCTGCTCAACGTAGGTAGAAAGACAAGAGGTGACATAAGATTCCAGAATTTTAGCAAGGTAGGGAAGAAGAGAAATGGGCCTGAAGTTAGAAGGGAGGGAGGAATCGAGACCGGGTTTTTTGAGAATAGGGGAGACAATAGCAGATTTAAATGAAGAAGGGACCGATCCAGTGGAGAGAGAGGCGTTGAGAAGGGAAAGAGGGGTAGCAGGGCAAGAAGAAAAGAGAGTTTTAAGAATGCGAGCAGGGGCACAGTCGGTGGGAGAGCCGGATTTGATTTTAGTGAGCAGGATTAAGAAGGAGTCCAGGGAAAGGGGTGGGAAGGAGGAGAAGGAGGAATTGGACGCAGAGGGGACAGAATGAAGCGGAGTGAAAGGAGTGATAGAAATGTTAGATTTAATTTTAACGATCTTTTCAATGAAGAAGTCGTTTAAGGAAGAACAAAGAGCCTGAGAGGGAGTAAAATTAGGGCAGGCACGATCAGAAGTAGCCAAATTTTTGACTAAGGAGAAGATCTCTTTAGATTTGTTAGACGAAAGGATTACTTGTTCCGAGAAATACTTGGACTTAGTCTCGAGAATGGCTTTCTTGTACTCCTTAAGAAGAGATTTATATTTCTCCTTGAGGTCGGGGCAGTAGCTACGGCGCCAAAGGCGCTCAGAGCGTCTAAGTTCCAATTTAAGGGCCTTGAGCTCAGAGTTAAACCAACGGTGAGCCTCGTGGGGACGGATGGACTTAACTAGCTTAAGGGGGGCTACAAGATCGCAGGCAGACGATAACCAGTTGTCAACTGCGGCGGCCTGTGAGTCAAGGGAAGTGCCAGTGAGGTCAGGGGGAGAAGAGGCGAGGGAATGAGAAAGGGAAGACAGGTCAGCACGATTCCAGCTACGTGCAAAAACATTCTTGGGACGAGGGTGTTTGTGAGGGGGACCAATGTTGATAGTAAAGGAGATGAGAGAGTGGTCGGACCAGGTGCAAGGGAGAATGCTGGGGGAAGAAACTATGTCTGGGGATGACCAAACTTGGTCCAGAATGTGTCCAAGATTGTGAGTAGGGGACAGTACATGGGACTTAAAATTCAGACATAAGAGAGTAGCCGTGAAGTCCTTGGACGCTAGGTCCTCCCTGGGGTCACCTGGCCAGTAATTAAAGTCGCCTAGGAGGAAGATGGAAGAATTGTTGACTACAAGGGTAGCGAGAAGTTCCTGCAGGGAGGCCACAAACAGAGGCATACTCAGGGGGGGGCGATAGACAAGGACGACAGTAAGAGGCGCGGAAAGATTGGTGGAGCGGGCGACCAGAAAGTCCACCCCAGCTATAGAAGGTTGTGAAAGAGGCTGAAATTGAAGGGTGGATCGAGCGATCATAGCGACACCCCCCCCGGTCTTGCCGTCGGGGCGATCGGCCCGGAGGGCGTAATAAGAGTCGGGGAGGATGGCTAGAATGTCAGGGAGAGAGGCCTCAGAGAACCATGTTTCCGTTAGGAACAGAATATCCGGGGAGTCGGTGGTAAGAAGGTTGAACAGTTCCAGGTGATGCTTGCCTGCCGAGCGAGTGTTAAGAAGGTAGGCAGAGGCAGTGTGAGAAAATAGTGAGGTAGTAATGGGGGGAGGTCTAATGTCCTGGGTAGGCAAGGCTGAGGCACGGGCTGAGTGGGGGACATAGATGAATAACACTCATTACTTCACAGAATCTTTACATTTAATATCAATATTTCTGGATGCAGCAGAAATGTTTGCTCTGGTAAACTGGGCATATTCATGCTCAACCTTGAAAAGGTTTTCCCATCCAGTTAATTAGAAAGATCACTTGGATTTATAAAGCTGTGACTCTACTGTTAATTGGCATTGGAGCAGGTGCTGAGCAAACTGAAATGTGTTGAGGGACTAGACAGGGCTGCCCATCATCCCCTCTTGCATTATTACTACCAGTAGAATGATTAGCTATTTTACTTTACTGATTCCTGACACCATCCCTCCCTAAACTGAAAAGAATGATAATATGTATTTTCAATTTCAGAAAAGTGTCAGGCTACAGGGCAAAGACTAGCAAAACTCAGATTTCATTGATATAAGTGACTAGAAATGTAATTCCTCACATTTTTGGGCTAGGCAACATATATTGTTCCATTAGATATGTAGGAGTGATAGTGTCAGTGAATTCTACTTGGCTTTCCCACTGAATTATCAGCCTTTGATGAACAAGATAAAAAACCAACTGCAATCATATGGATACATCTATTAACTATTGTTCAGAACTGTAGTTACATTTAAATGTTTTTTAATATGATTTTGAATCCAAGCCTTTCCTTGCCAGCTAACAAATATCTTTGCAGTACATGTTTAGTAAGTCTATGGGATGGGATATTACCCAAAATGAGTTTGAAAAAGGCAACTCAAGTCCTAGATAAGCAGGGATGATCCTTCCCTGACTTTGTGGGTTACTGTTTTGGCAACTACTAAATACTTTCAGAGGCTCATTGAACAGAACTTAGCAACTGCTTTTAAAATCTTTTTCAAAACCTATGATAAGGGATTGGGAATTAAAAGAGAAGCTGTTGATATTCCAGAATTCAATGAAACTACATCCAAGGTGGTGTACAATATATAAAAGATATGGACACTCTTCCAATGATGGAAAATCTCATCCTGGCATGCCATAACTCTGGGGAACAACCCTGTGTGCACAATAGAAATCACCGCAGAGAACTGGTCACCCCAGGGAAAATTGTGGAATCTAATGTTTCAAATGATGATTGTCTGAAAGGCACTTTAAGACTTTCTGATAAATTACAGCAGAACATCAATATACCACAGGACCTTTTTTTAAAAAGGACTTTCAGAGCAGAATCGCTAATGGGAGAAAAAAACTACTGGGATAGAATGGAACTCTTAAATGTGTTAGATAAGAGCGCAGGGGTGAAAGGAATTTCATATTGTTAATTGCTAATCATTTCATATTGTTTATTGCTAATCATTAAGCCGGAGCATAATGCTATCTTGAGACAATGAAGGCAAACAGCCAATTGATGTTTTCTGGTGAAGAATGATGACCCTTACACAAATTTACTCATGAGTTTGCCTGTATGTGCCAATATGTGACCTATCTAATACTATTGCATGCATAGAGTTACAAAGGCTTATTTTAAAGATAATGATCATTGTCCCAAAGGGGGTCTCTGAGCATTTGGTTTGTCAGAGTCCAGTACTAAAAGAAGTTTGGCTACAAATGTTTAAGGCGGGCACTCTTGTCTAAGGTTTTTATTATAGGCCAGACAGAGCTGGAAGGATCCATATCCTCATACAGTTTATGATTGGGTAATGAAGATGAGCTATATCATTTCACTTCATAAATTAATTTAGCAGCAACATGGTATGGAGTTAAAAAAGTTGCAGATTGTAAGAGTTACAAGGAAAAGGGTTGATAGTGTAATGCAGCACTTGTGGCCAGTGAATGAATATCTCTGTAACGAGCTGGTTTTGGTTATGGCTGAATGATGTGAGACATGGGTCACATTAATTAAAGTAACTGTATAATTTATTGTCTAATAGTGGTGGGAGAAAAGGGTAAAGATAGCGGAGACTCATGTTTTGCTTCTGGGAGGCACTTTTACAGAGAAATGTACTTGCACAAAGCTATTTACAATGAACTGTTTTTTCGAATTTGTGTTTTTTTCTTTTTTGAATTGTGTGTAAATTATATATGCTGTTGTTTTCTGTAATTGTTCTTATGACTCAAGATAAAAAATAATCATCACACTATTTACATGTAAGGCTGTGTCCCAAAAATATATTAAGGCCTCTCACTTTCATTGCCAAATAACATGTTTGTGCAGATTGTTCATCTTCTCAATAATTCCCTGATAACATTAATTAGTTCATATTTAGCCCAAAAATGATTTTGTCTCTTTAGCTATACTGCAACCAGATATTTTCAGACCACTTACTATTTTTACATCTATGTATATATATATATTTGTGGCTTGAGTTCAAAACCGATTACAGTGTTAAAGACACATCATTAGATTCAAAATAGGGTTTTTTCAAAACCTGTCATAAATATGTGTCCGACTTCTAACCAAATCACTAAAACCTAAAGTAGTTGTAATTCAGTATCATGTCAAGTTAGCTTATATGAAAACACATTACTACTTTTGTTTTCATGTTCAGTCAATTATACAGGTGAACTATTTCTCTCAGTATAAAAAAGCATGTCCTTAATGAAGATGTATTGTCAGGAGGAATGAAATTCAAGTTTGACTTGGAATGGTGTAGAGGCAACAGAAGCAGGGAAAGGGCAAAGACATAACAACATTTCTATTTTGGGAAGACAGTCAGTGAAAGAAACCAGGAGAGTGACAAGTCTTACAATGAATGATAGATGCAAGAGAAATCTCGTGATGCAATGGAGAGATCACTGGTGAACATTTCACAAAGAATTATGGACTTTGTTTCCTCTGGAAAGCATTAAAACCCACTATTCAGGTGGGGGTGAGGGAGTATGGGCACACACACAGGCATCCTAAGAGACATCCGCACCCAACAACAGAATCTGGAAGATAACCTGCAGACGTTAGAGCGGGAAAATTAATCTGACCCAAAGGCCAGTACCCTAGCAGCCATTAGAAACCAGATCGCCAAGTTTGTAGCAGCAGCAGAGCAGGAAACACGCCATCTCTCCCATAGACGTGTAGCCAGGGCATATGGGGAGGCGGGTAGACCCGTACGCCCTTAAGCCATGATTTTAAAAGCTCTGTGGGCGCACAAACATGTAATTAGTATTGAAAAGCCCAATGGTGTGCCTTGCTATGACACACAGCCCATTGGGTCGAAATTCTTTATATTTTATGCTCAGTTATATAGCTCCTGTGAGAGCACATCAGCAACCAAGACCTCAGGGTATCTGGATGATATAGCTTTAGCTTGACTCTCACAGGGCCAGAGTGTATATCTCAACCCCCCTATTACAGTAGAGAAAATTAAAAAAATTATAAAAACGTTGCCCAATAATAAAGCCCTGGGCCTGGATGGTCTACCAGGTGGATTTTATGACGAATATGCTTAACGTCTGGCCCACACCTGCTTAAGATGTTTGACGAAACATAGGCTAAGCAAATACTGCCCCCTCACTTCGAGAGGCCCTCTTGATAAGGCTATTAAAGCTGGACAAGCCTCCAAACCAATGCTCCTCTTATCGACCGCTGTCACTTAATAATGTTAACATGAATATACTAGCCAAGATAATTGCTTCCAGACTCCATTCATTGCTACCATGATCTTACCAGATCAATCCAGATTCGTTCTCACCCAGTCAACAGCACAGAATGTACACACTACTTTTACTTTAGTTCACCAGCTTGGCCCCACTCTGAAAAGCTGCTGTGGTCCTATTAAATGCAGCGAATGCGTTTGACTCTATTGAATGGACCTAAATGTTCACTATCCTGCTTAGGATGAGCATACCTCCCACTTTTCTATGCTGGATCTTTTTACTATATACCCTCCCCGTGGCCCGACTGAGAGTGGATAGTGTCACATTTGAAACAAAACTCACACACAGAGGCATGAGGCAAGGCTGTCCATTGTGGCTGGAACCCCTAGCGTGTGTAATAAGCCAATGTCATGCAGCAGCTGCACTACTCTTTCTTCTCCATCCACTCGCGAGGTTGATGTATGCGGACGATATGGCCATCTTCATCCGGAACCCAGACATCTGCTTAGATCAGATCATCTGGAAGTATTTTCTATTTGACTATAAACAGGACAAAATCATATATCATACCCCTCATCACTAGCACGGTACCATGCGAATTGAAATTCCCTCTAGAGTGGCACATTGACCCAGTAAAATATTTAGGGGTCTCAATTTATAGGGACCCTGAGGTGGTGGTCTGATATAATTATGGCAAAGCGATCACAAAACTGTAGGACTAACTGCTTAGGTGGTCCATTTTGCCACTCTTCCTTGTTGATCATGTAGATATCACGAAAATAATAGTCTTACCAAAATTTCTTTACCTATTCCATACCATACCAATTCCACTCAGCCAGAGGTTTTTCCAAATACTTAACTCTCTCTTAATATCACTGACCTGGGAGGGGAACAACCGAGGATTGCTTGGTGTATGCACACACGGCCATATGAGCAAGAAGGGTTTGCTGCCCCAGATATGCCCTTATATTATATATGCACTCAAGCACAATAGGCAGACTATTGGGTCTAGTTCCTAGTGTATATACCACATTTAGCAATCGAACCAGACGCTGCATACTCCATGCCACTCAAGGCCGTGATTCTACATACTCTGGGGACTATCAAACTGCAAAAATCACCACGACAATCAGCATTACTAGGGCATGGCAGAGGCTTAGTTAAAGAGCCCATAGAACCCCACCATGTGCGCAGGTCCTCCTGCTAACTCACCACCCAGCACTATCAGTCACTGTGGTACACAAAGCGCTAAGCTTGCTAGCTAAAGTGGGCTACACACAATGGGTGATGATTTCGCATATGGGCAATATATTGAATGGGCAGCCATAGCCCTACAGGAAAGCTGCTCTCCCTTGCTTTACTTCACATATCTGCAGTCGAACTATACCCACTGTTCCCAGTGGAGCCCCCACCTCTGATGGCACTACAGACATTACTGTCCACTTCCACTTGGCAGAACCTTGTCACCAGGTTATACAATGTGTCCGAAGAAGCTCAGACCAGTCAATTACTAGGAGGTAAATGTAATGACGTCCTGGATTTGCCCATCACTCAAGCGGAATGGTTGTTCTGCTGTGCACAAACCGGGGAGATAAGCTTGAATGGGAACTTTCGAATCATTTACTTCAAGTTTTTACATCAGATGTTCTACACACCACTCAGGCTTTGGAGGTATGGCCTCAGAGATGATAATATTTGTGGCATATGTGGGTCCTCCAGGGGCTGGCTTCCTACATCTGGCGTGGAACTGCCCCCGGATATACCAGTTCTGAGAGCAGGTTACACACATCCTCAAAGAGGTAGTGATTGAAAAAGTTCATTGTACTCCTAAAGTATATTTATTTGGCTGTGTGAAGTCATTCAAACCGGCTTGTCAAAAACTAGTCCGTCTGCTGCTGGCTAAGATAGGGGTTGCTAAATATTGGGGCCAGAGTGCATACCCCCAGCTGGAAAGCTGGTTTTGAGACTTGGCATACTGAGGAGACCAACTAAAAACGTATGTAACTGCTGAGCGACTCTAGACCAAAAGATGTTTGGGTGCAGATCAGTGTGCCGGAGGTGGCCCCAGCAGACCTAATGATGTGATGCAATAGGAAATGTAAGGTATACGATACTGGTACAATATATGTTTAAATAGCATGCCATCTGGGAATGTATGGGCAATGGTGGGCAATTGTTGTTCTCTGGATTGATGTGATGTGTTAAAATAGATCTGCAATAAAAAAAAAATAATGGACTATGGGAGCACTAAAAGTGCTATTTAAAGAATTATTTTATTTTCCAAATGTGAAACTTAAAAAGTTTAACACTAGAGTATAATTGTTTAAGTATTTTTTAAAAGTGTATGCATTTTGTAATGTGCAACCTGAACACATTTGAAAGGAAAGTGATGTTGTTAAGTCAACATGGTGACATGTAGTTTTATTCCAAACTTGTGCCATTGCTTTCAGAAGGAATCTTTTGTGTTAGGGAAACATGCAGAATGCACAATTTGATGAACCACTTAAATAGTGATGAAATATTATCAAGGTTAAAACAGGCGCTTTTATTTATAACAATCTTAAAGCTCATTGGTTTGGTGAAGGCTGATGGATTTGGTAGTGTGTGTTTTAGATAGGTCCATATACATGGCTGAATTGGGTCTAATTAAACTTTATTACCCCACTGCTTTGTGAAATCTTTGCCCTCTAAATTTGAATTATATGGGGAGATTTGTTTGCTTCATAGGGTAAACTTGAGGTACTTATATGCTGTTGTGTTATATGCTGATTATGTGTACTCTTCTAAAGCCCCCACTGGGAACACGAAGTCTATGTACATCTGGTAAGAGGAAGCATCCACATTCTTTAGCATGCCTAGAGAGAATCAGATGGATCTTTATGTGCACCCAGTGCCAAGATATGTTGAGTCGAAATGGTTAGTGTTGCTGTACAGGTAGTTTTCTGTCTCTGCAAGGCTGTGAGCTGAAAGGTCAGCTATATATATTGGAATATATGTTTCTGTCTTTTTACTGATTGCCTGATTTGTTTGTGCCTAGGCAGTTGAGCGAACTGGGATAAAGCAGAAGAAGCCAACAGATGTAAAATTGCCATACACACACTCCTTCTCAGGTAAGCATTGCATTATGAGTTTTGAAGATAAGGATTATAAACACCAAACGATCCTCTCAATTTGAACACATTTCTCCTTGAGCAATAGGGTCTGACGTGGTTTGAAATATCCAATCTTTCTTTAAGTGAGGGGATCATGTGTTCTAGTTTTCATATTTCTTTTATTTTAGAGTGCTGAATTGCCAAATGTTGGTACAGCTAAGAGCGAAGAAATCAGATTGACACGTAACACTTCTTGCAGAAAGGTGACACAATGTCATAGAGCAGTGGTTCTTAATCTATTGACTTCTAAGGAACCCCATGTAATCATTACTGGAATCCAGAGACATACACTGAATGATCATTTGAATTTAGGGGTCCCCACTTAGTAGTTACTGGGAGAATGGTACCCTAGCCTAAGTAATTTCAATGATTTGTACTGCAAATTAAAATACAGGAGCAAGCATTCATAAAAACAACTATACAAATGACAAAATATTTCATTTGATTAGCAAACAAATATAAAAAAATCTACATTTTAACTTAATGGGAAGGATGGAACTTTTCCATGTTCCCTCAAAACAATCTGAGGATGCCAGCTTCATTTTTAGCTTCCAATTGCAAAATCCTTCACATTTACAGCATGTTTATATGGGTTTAAGAGGAATATATACAATACGTATACTTCAGCATTCTGACGTATTTTGTTAATAAATATCTCGATCGGACTTGTAATCTGGTTCAAGCATCAACTTCATTGATGCTTGAACCCGAACCAGATTACAAGTCCGAAATTGATGCTTGAACCCATGACGGCAGCGGGTGTACTCTCCTTTATATGAATTTATTCTACTTATACTTATCTGGACCAGATTACAAGTCTGATTGAGATATTTATTAACAAAATACGTCAGAATGCTGAAGGATACGTATTGTATATATTTCTCTTAGACCCATATTATATGGGACCATACACAGGTTCTATCTGGAATGTGGTGAACTTGCTTACAAAGATTTGCGCTTGCCCTGAGGAAGTCGTCGGGTGATTTTCCCTGAGACGAAACACGTTTCCGCTATTGGCTACATTTGGTGATGTCATCTACATCAACTCACCCACTATGAATTTATGTATAATACATCTACGTTTATGATAAGGATAAAGGAAATAAGAAAATAAAGAGAAGAAAACTATTTGAGAACATCTTGAATCTGGACACTTCACTGGACTGATGGTTTGATATGGTTCAATTTTGAATGTTACTTTGTTTTTTGCCTGGGAGCGATATTCTGCTTACTGTTTATCCACTGTGTACTTGTAGTTACAGAGGATTATTGGGACGCGGGTGGCCATTTCCATTTTGTTCCCTGGAGCAATCTTGAAAAAAAATTTGTCGTATTGTTACTTAAATATTGGTTTTGTGCAAGGTGTAACGAGCCACGCTTCTAAGTTTACTATCCTCAAGAAGCTCAAAGCGGACCCCAAGGACCTAAGAACTTCCGGACCATCTCCCTGCTCCCGTTCCCGGCAAAGGTCATCGAGAAAATCATCAACATGCAACTGGCCCGCCACCTGGAAGACAACAACATCTTGGACCCGTCCCAGTCCGGATTCAGACGAAACCACAGCACCGAGATCACAACCTCAACATCATCTCCTACGCCGACGACACTCAGCTTATCCTCTCCCTCCCCAAGGACCCACACACCGCCAAAACCAACCTCCACAAGGGAATGAAGGCCGTCGCCGACTGGATGAGGAGCAGCCGTCTGAAGCTGAACTCGGTCAAGACGGAGGTCCTCATCCTTGGACCCACCCCCTCAGCCTGGGACGACTCCTGGTGGCCGACAACACTGGGAACAGCACCAATACTTAGCGACTATGCACGCAATCTAGGATTCATCCTCGACTCCTCCCTCTCCATGTCTAATCAGGTCAACGCCGTCTCCTCCTCCTGCTACAACACCCTCCGCATGCTCCACAGGATCTACAAGTGGATCCTGACAGAAACAAGAAGACCGCTGACACAGGCCTTCGTCAGCAGCAGACTGGACTACGGCAACGCACTCTATGCAGGAATCCCAGCCAAACACTTACGACGACTACAGCGCATCAAAAACGCCTCCGTCCGACTAATCGTCAATGTCCCCCGCCACACCCACATCACCCCCACCCGAGAGACCTACACAGGCTCCCCGTCGACAAGAGGATCACCCTCAAGCTCCTCACCCATGCACACAAAGCACTCCACAACGCCGGACCAGCCTACCTGAACAGCAGACTCAGCTTCCACACCCCCACCCACCAGCTCCGCTCCGCCAGCCTCGCCCTCCCCGCTGTCCCCCGCATCCAAAGAACGACCTCCGGTGGCAGATCCTTCTCCTACCTCGTCACCAAGACCTGGAACACCCTCCCTACCCATGTACAGCAGACCCAAGACCTACTCGCCTTCAGAAGACTCCTCAAGACCTGGCTCTTCGAGCAGTAGCAGCACCCTCCCCGTCCCCCACCCCCGTCAGTGCCTTGGGATCCTCACGGGTAAGTAGCGCGCTTTACAAGTACTCTGATTGATTGATCCTCTTGGAGCATTTTAACTCGTTGCAGGACTTGACACAATCGACAAAAAAAACTACTGACTGCCTACAAACAGAAATTGTGGGCATGCATCTAGATGTTAAAGTACTTACTAATCGCCTGTAGAAAGCAGACTCTCGAATTGAGAAAACAAGGGATATGCACTACTGAAAAAACAGACTTCGTGACAAGAAGGATAGAGACCCTCGAGAACATGGTGGGCTTGAACTTGTTTTACCAGATGTGCAGACAAGAGCATACACAATGATGATGTCAACACCAAACTCTTACAGTAGACTATAGACAGAAAAAATCAAGCAACTCTTTTGAAATGCATATGGCCTGCAATTTCTTAGAGTGCATAACCAATCTTGTTTTCCACGTTCTTCTTTTCCGAATCTTTCTTCCTTTCTCCTCTCAAGACCACTATCTGAGTCTCGTCTTCCCCTTTCGGATATATGTTGTTTTACCACAGTGTATACATTAATGCTTTAGATACTCATCTCCTGTTTCATGGCGTAAAACGCATTTATTTATTTATTTTATTTATTTATGCATTTTTATATAGCGCGGACTTTACCCGAAGGTGTCAGAGCGCTTCACAATAGGAACAGAACTGATACATGACAACATTACAAGTGAGCAAAATACAAAAGCAAACGTTACATTAAATGAAGCAAAATGACAATTGTGCGCCAACAAAATATAAGAGGTAGCAAATGGTGCATTACAAAAGTGTGGTAAATAAATAAATAATACCTCTATTTTTGACTAGATATAACAATAACAGATAGCTCAATAAATAAGAGTCAAGATTCGAGGTAGTAGGAGTTTGCAGGTTTAATACAGCATAAAAGACAGGAACAGGACAACCTGCACGGGAATAGGATGGCAGCGCTGCACGGGGCAGGGACAAAGGAATGGTAACTTTTAATAACAGTGCACAAGTATATATACTTAAACAAAATACATGGTATTCAATACAATAGGCGTAGCAGTGGGCAGGGCCTGTAGCAGTCGCGAAAGATAAGGCAGAAAGTAGGTGTAACAAGAGGCGTGAACAGGGCGTATACATAGACATGTGATGTAAACGTAACGGAATATGTCACAAATGGGGCGGAAACATGGAGGGGGCTACCGAAGGAGCCGGGACCTCTAACCTAGTGGTGCGCGCAAACTGGCAATGACGTGTTACTAGGGAGAAGCTGGGGGCTATGACTTCTGAGCTAGAAGGAGAGACGAAAGTCTGGAGAGTCAGAGCGACATGTACCTAAACACTATCCAGTATCTGATGTTTAGAGAACATGTTGATAGAAGCCAAAAGTTATCAGTGTAAAGGCTAACAGACACTAAGACTGGTGCATGCATTATTCTACATGTAGTGTGTGTTGAGGAATATTAAATGACCATTAATACAGTATTTCTCTTACATGGAGACGTAAAGGCTAGACGATGACTGAAACTATTGATGCGATTCAGTAGCTTAGGAATGCAGAGAAGGAGAGCTGGACAGATAACTGGAATCATAACATACTCTTGGCAGACTGGCAGGCAGAGCCAGGCCGAGCCGGGCACTGTGAGGCACGAAGTAAGTGAAGGGTCAGGGATACAGGTGGGGGCTGTATCGCTCCTCGGGGAGGGTTCAGGAGACAGGAGCTGAATCTGAGTCCGGGCCCTTTTGAGGCCTAGAAACGGGGACTTTACAATGAAATAACGTGCACACTGAGAAACGTGGCAACGTAGCTTTACATAGGCCTAATACTCGTAGCTTTCACGAGAACTGGAAACTGACATACTGGAGATGGACACAACTGTAATTGCGTCTTTAATCGATCATGGGGAATACATATGCATATTAATCATGCACATACAACATAAGATGGGGGACACGTAGGGACACAGAACATGGCAAAATTTACTTTTCCACATTCCCTCCTTGTCACTACGTTTCCATCAGGAAACATCAATATTCATGATACCATCTATCATTTCATACAGTATCATTTGCTCGTCTCGAATTTTCTTGGAACGGGATCTAGGACGGGACTTGGGACTAGGAATACAAGAGGTAGCACAAATACCGCAAATCGCAGGGCCACATTGTATACAGAGGCAGCAACTGAATATGATCGCTACTGCAATACCTAGAAATGACAATACTTTCCATCCCCAGGCAGATATGATACTCCAGAGCCAACTGGACCATGTCCAGGTGCCTGGATTCTGGTGTAACTGATGGGCAATTTTATGAAGTCTGGTTATAGCTGAATAAACAGACGGCGCGTTATTAGGAATGAAAATGCAGCAACTAGATCCGATGACTCTACATGCTCCTCCTCTATCGGCCAGTATGACGTCAAGAACGAGACGATTTTGGAGCACGACAAATCTCATAGCAGATTGCTCTTCGGTTAAGTTACCTAGAGCAGAGGCAGTCTCATTCACTACTGCTTCAAGGGTTCTGGTCAATCTACGTATTAACTTACTATTCTGGATAGGTCCTATAAAGAAGAAGAAACCTCTATTGAAATCTGTATACTGTTCTAGAGCAGTTTCAGTTTGATCGACAACTGGGGACTCGATCTCCCTTCTATGTCTAATATGTACTAGATGTGTGTTTCTATGATAATCAGATGGGGCTAGAAAAACTGGTGGCAGTAGGAAGGCAATGTAACAGGTTCCCTCCCAATCGAGGGGCAGACGAACATATGCGGTCTGACCACAAACAAAATAAGAATGACGTGAAGCTTTGAAAATAGATTTCCCACTGT
Source organism: Lissotriton helveticus (assembly GCF_964261635.1). NCBI lineage: Eukaryota > Metazoa > Chordata > Amphibia > Caudata > Salamandridae > Lissotriton > Lissotriton helveticus. The sequence goes on from NC_136061.1 coordinate 322,611,316, forward strand.
CACTATACTTGACAATAGTAGTACAATCACTATGTCCTACATGTACGGAACCATTATTTCTGACACATAATTCGCCTTTGACTGGTAATACTGAAATAGCAGGTAAGTCTGGAGTAGGATCAGGCTGAACATTTAGGACCATAAAATTCGAAGAATAATTACCTAAATTATAAACTTCATTTTCTAGATCTAACCCTGTTCTGTGGGGAAGACCTTGCTTGTCTGGAAAACATGTACCGTTCAGAAAGGACACATCAGTTGAGGATGACGTTAACATGGACCAGGCTCCACATGAGCCATTATGTGAGAACGGATAAGGAAAGAGTGGCAGAACTCCCTTCGGTGTCTGGAAAGGGGGGAGTCGACCACACACCCAACAATTAGTGGCATTGCTGGTCTGGTGTGAATAGTGTAACATACGGATAAATGAATTATTGCGCATAGCAAGACGATAAGATAGTTCGTGAGGAGGCAGATCACTAAACGTGTGTTCTACTGTAGCATTAGAAAACTTATTTACATGAGAAATTGGAAAACATAAATGAAATGCATAACTCGTGCAGGTAACCATTAAGCTTAAAAACAATATAAAACTTAGAAAAACGATACATCGGATTGAGTTTTGACTAACTCTCTCACTATGGGGGTCTATTTCATACATGTCAGATACCTGTCTAACCGTTTCACCTAGGGGAGGACTTAGACAATTAAACTGGCTGACTTATTTTACTAGACCGGAGCTTACTTTTAAACTCCTGCTGCGGAGTTTTCTCTAACAGGGAGGGCTTTGAATCAATGTCATTTGCGGGACAGTCCTTAAGAATAGTATCTTGGCAGTCTTTAAAATCTTGACAATCCTTGGAAATGTTCTTGGAAACAGTTTTTAGTCCGTGAAATTTCTTGACGTGTGACAGGTGCACCCACCCCTTCCTGCCTTCCAACTTGACGGCAGTGCGGGTGGTTAGAAGGACTAACTTCGGCTCCTTCCAGCGAGGCTCCAGCGGACTCGAACGATCAAAATTCCGGACGAGAACCAAGCTTCCTGGAACAATTTCATGTGGTTTCACCTCGGTATTGTCTGGAAATGCGGCGGCAACCTGTGAACGACAAGAGTGTAGGGCAGACATCAAGGAAGCTAGGTAATCTGTCAGCATATTACTGGAAACATCTGTAATACTTCGGGGTCTGGGTGTACCCCACACATTCGGGGGGCGGCCGAATACGACCTCATAAGGGGACAGACCTGATCTGGAATGTGCGACCATGCGCATATAAAACAGAGCGACTGGCAAGGCAACTAACCAGTCTACACCTTTTTCTTGACAGATTTTGGCAATGCGGATTTTCAAGGTTTGATTATGTCTCTCTACGAGACCGGCTGCTTCTGGATGGCGTACACAATGGAACTTCCACTGGTACCCTAACAACAGGGAAACGTGCTTCATTAGTTCAGATGAGAATGGCTGGCCGTTATCAGAATACACGACCCTAGGGAGTCCATAGCGGGGGAAATATTCACGAACCAGCTGCTTGGCAGTGGTCGCGGCTGTGTAATCTGGGACTGGATATGCTTCTGTCCACCTGGACAAAGCGCATACAACTACAAGGACATACTTGAAACCTCGACATCGCTCCATCTGAATATAATCCATCTGGAGGACTTCAAAAGGGTGGTCAGGGGGCTGGAATCCACCTTGTTCCACCGGGACACCTTTACCTGGATTGAATTGACAACATATCATACAGGTACGGACTTTCTGTTTGGCTGCAGCTCGTAAATGCTTGTTGAACCAAATGTTCTGGATACTGTCTAACATGGCTTTTTCTCCTAAGTGTACTGGACTATGTGCGGTATTGATAACGACTTGAACCATTGAGTCGGGGAGAAACCATGTGGCTCTACCCTTCGTCACCCATCCCTGATCTGTCTGGACCCCTCCTTGTTCGGACCATTTCTTGATTTCTTCGGGAGTAGCATGTAACTGGATATCTATGACATCTTGAGTAGGTTCCTTAACTGTCATACAAGTAGTCTGTTCTAGAGTGGATGTCGGTGTCTTGTTAACTGGTATGTCTGGAGTCTGTGCTGTAAGCTTGGCTGTTCGATCTGCTAGATCATTACCTTGGGAAATAATGTCAGTAACTTTCGTATGTGCTTTGCACTTCATGATAGCGATAGATGTCGGTAAATGTATTGCATCTAACAGAGCTTGAATAAGGAACCCATGCTGAATCTTGGTTCCATGAGAAGTCATGAAACCTCTCTCCTGCCAGAGCACTCCGAAGTCGTGTACAACTCCGAATGCGTAGCGTGAATCTGTGTAAATATTAACTTTCAGGTTCATGGCACGTATGCAGGCTTGTGTCAGAGCGACTAGCTCTGCTGCTTGAGCAGACAGGGTGTCAATACGGTGTGTTTCAATAACTTCAGTGTCAGTAGTCACTGCATACGCGGCTACTAGTTCTCCTGTACTTGTTCTCATACATGAACCATCCACATAAAGTGTCAGGTCGGGATCTGGTAATGGAATATCTGTCAGGTCTTGTCTTGGCTTAGTCATAGTGTTAACAACTTCCACACAGTCATGCATGGCAGGATTTGAAGTAACTGACGGTAACAGTGTAGCAGGATTTAGAACGTTGCAGCGTCTGATTTCTATGTGTGGCTGGAACAGTGTCAGTTCATAACCTGTCAAACGTGCAATTGTCAAGTGCTGAGTCTGTGTTCGGTTTAAAAGAACTTCCACGGAGTGTGGAACTTGTACTGTCAAGGAGTGTCCTAATACTATGGAACCACTTTGTCTGATAGCTAGTGCTGTGGCTGCAACTGACTTGAGGCACGCAGGCAGAGCCTGGGCTACTGGATCTAATGTGCTCGAAAAATAAGCACAGGGCTTGTACTGTCCGGCTTGATCTTGTGTGAGAACAGATAATGCTGTACCATTACGTTCTGTGACAAAAAGTGTAAAAGGCTTACTGTAGTTCGGTGTTGCTAGAACAGGGGCTTGACATAAAGCTTTCTTTAACTCATTAAAACTAAGTGTATGTTCAGATGTCCAAGGGAGGACAGTCGATACGGCTGCCTCCTGTGTCGTTAACTGTATCAGTGGCTTGGCTAGAAATGCATACTGAGGAATCCATTGTCTGCAATAAGAAGTAAGGCCGATAAAAGCACGTACCTCCTTCTGTGTCTTGGGCTGAGGGAGACTCGCTATTAACTGGATACGGTCGGGTGTCAACTGCCTACCCCACTTGGACAGTAAGTGGCCTAAGTAGATCACTTGCTGGACACAGAATTGAAGTTTTGAAGGGGACACCTTGTGCCCCATCTCGGCTAGGAAATACAGAACTGTGAGTGATGCTCGCTCGCAAGCACGTTCAGAACGGGCAGTGATCAGTAGATCATCGACATATTGGAGCAGGGCAGTGTCAGTTGGCATGTGAATATTGTCTAGTTGTCTCTTAAGTGCTTGACTGTAAATACTAGGACTTTCTGTGAAACCTTGAGGAGCTCGTGTGAATTTATAGCTCCTTCCATTTAAACAGAATCCGAAAAGGTACTGGCTGTCTGGATGAATGGGGACACTGAAAAATGCATTCTTGAGGTCGATTACTGTGAAAAATATTGCCTCAGAATCAATGGCTGTCAATAGAGATGAGATATCTGGGACTACTGGATACTGGGGAATGATACATTTATTGAGTTCTCGAAGATCAATCACTAATCGATATACTGGGGGTGCATTTGGATCAGTACGTTTCATGACTGGAATGATCGGAGAATTACATACATTGGAGTCAGTTTCTACAACTACTCCTTGAGCCATAAGCTCGTCAATAATTTTGGATAAGGCTGCTACAGCCTCAGGTGGCAATCTGTACTGTCTGATTTGTGGCAAGACTATACCTTGCTTGAGAGTCACACGATGAGGTGTGATTTGCATGAAACCAACATCAGTTGGACCTTGTGCCCATAGATGCTGCGGAACATTAGACAATCTCGGATCAAAATCTCGTAAAACATAGTGACCCTTGAAGTCACGTAAAAACAAACGTATCCCCTCTGGGGAACAGCAAATAACTGCACCTAATTCTTTCAGTGTCTTAATACCTAACAAATTTTCTGGACAGGACTTCGTAAGCAATAGATCAGTAGTTCGGGACAATGGACCTACTGCTAGAGTAACTGGTTTGGAAATCTCGTTAACAATTGGCTTTCCTGAAAATCCAAGGGAAACATTTCTAGAGCCTGAGAGCGGAGCCCCTGGAACCTCGTCGTGACTAATAGTCGTCCTACTTGCCCCTGTATCAATCAGAAACTTTCTGTCTTTCCCCAATACTTGACTATGTACATAGGGACCTTCTTGATCTACAGGAATCTCGATGAGAGGCAAGCCTACCTCCCTCTCTAGGCTGTTTCATGAATACGCTTGATACTCTGGATACTCGGATTGTGCATACTGGTACATCTGCTGTGTAACATGCTGTGTTGCAGCAATAGGCTGCGGTGCTGGAACTGTCTGTTGTGCATTCTGTGGCTGAGAAGTCTGTGAAACTTGTTCTTGTCTAGGCGGACGTGGTCTTTCTTTAGTTTTACCAGTGGCTATATTGTGTTTCAGAACTGCACACTCGTTTATAAAATGACCTGGCTGTTTACAATAATTGCATGTCCCTTTAACGGGAGCTGCAGGATGACTGGCTTGATTCGAACCCCTCTTCTGACTGTCTTGTGGAACAGATTGTGCAACTAGTACTTTCATTTTCGTGTCTTTCATACGTCTTCTCTCGTGTTCTTGCTCTTCCCTGATTCTGTTCTGGTGATACTGGAGCATCTGGAGCATCTGGGACGGGGTACTAGCTTGCCAAGTACTTTCGACTTTCAAAACTCGATTTTTAACTGGTGGGCTTGAATTCTCGACTAATTTAGTAACAAAAAGATGAGGGTATGACTCGCTACTCGTCTTCAAACCACTGTTTATTATAAAACATTTCTCAAATCTGGAATAAAAATCACTAGTGTCTTCGTCTTGTTTCTGTTTACAGGCTGAGATTGCATCCCAGTCTTCCTTTTTAGTGGCTAATAATCTAGGTAAAACTTGTATTAATAATTCTGGTAATTCTTTACATTTGTCTCCAAGACCGGTACCTGGTACTCGTATCTTATCTTCAGCTTCTAGAGCTGTCCAATCGATCTTTTTCTCTCCCACCTCCCAATCTTTTTCCTTGAGTTTTTCGTATATGCCCGCAGGCAACAGGACTTTTAACATTTTAATAATATCTGGATACGTGTATTCTCCCATACGGAGCATGTCTTTTAATTCTCGGTGGAACCCTGCTGGATCTTTGTCGTGACAGGGAACTAATTTCTTCATCTCTAAGAGTTCCATCTTGGTAACTGGGGTGTAAAGAAATACTCGTTGCATTTCACCACCCGTTGTCCTAACTGGGTGTACTTCTCGTAACGGATGCTGTCTGTCTATATAAAACGGTTTACTTTCTGGGGGTGAGACATGAACAAAATGTGGGTTCAAAAACGTTCTATATTTGTGGCGCTGTTCTAGAATGACACTAATTAAATCTGTACCTAAACCTTTCCATCTATACTGGAGTAACTCGTTCAGGATATCATGTAACGGGCCTGGATCAGAATGTTGACCCTCATACAGTGTAATGAGGTGTTGGATCATATACATACCCACCAGTCGCTGCTCGGCTGGGGGCAGTTTCAGAAACATTTGTGCCACTATTTCGTCTGGAAAAGTGGTAGAATCAGTAATCCATCGGACTGCTGATCGGGCTAGTTCTTGTTCATGCATGGTACTTAACTCACTATAACCGATTCGTGATTTCAGAATGTGATCGGTAGCTTGAAATACTTGTTCTAGAGAACCTTGTTCCGGTGCTGGAGGATGAAACACTTTCTTGTGTTCTAGGCGTGACTGTCGGTCTGGAAATCTAGACTTACCTACATACGCTATTCTGGCGGTATTCTCGTCCTCTACCTCTTCAGTAGAAGAGTCATTTTCTTTCTCGCTTACTAGAGCTTCTTTGCGTTGTTCGTGTAACCTTATTATTTCTTTACGTATTTTCTTGTACATACTCTCTATACTATTGAGTGTCTTGTGCTTACCCTCGGCTATATTATCACTCCACTTTGTCAGAATTTTCATTTCGGTCGGATCTTTAGTCGGGGAATCTTGTTCCCTAATTAAACAATTAATCAGAAACTTTAACAGCATGAACTGGATCTCAGATTTTCTGTGAGACATAACTTCAGCAATACTTTCTGGATCTTGTCCTGTACGAATGAAACGATACATTCTGTCTAGATCTTCTTTCATATTCGGTAGGGTGACCAAATACTCGGACACCTGTCTTATACGTACGGAATATAGAACCATACTATCCTCGCCTGGGACTGGATCATAACAGCATTCAGTAAGAAGTCGCCTGATTTCTGCAATGGACTTATATTTAGGCGTACGCTGTAACGCACGTTCATGTAACTCGACTGCCCCTAGACGTCTACTTGGCGGCGGGGTACCAGGAGGACCTCCTCCCGCGGCCCCTAAACTGGAATCGTCGACTGATACTCTTCGTGCTGGCAGAGTGACTGATGTGGCGGGAATTTGTACTACGGGCTGGACCGGGGGTACCGTAGCAGGTACTGCAACAGGTGCCCCGGTGACTGGAGGATCATGAATTACATTATTTACAGGAGCTGGTGGAACAGGATTTGCATATTCTGGGACTGTGTCGTCCAAATAGGACGAGAGAAAAATATCAGCTGCGGTCTGTTTGTGACGTAGCTTGGTCGGAACTAAGGGTGGCGGAAAATTACTGGATGCCTCCGGGGTTGCTTTTGGCAAGCCCTCGGCAAGAAGAGGATACATACCCTTAATGAGGGCATTCCTCTGTCTGTCTGACTGTTCGGTTTTAACTCGTTCACCTATTTCGATTAGTTCCCTTTCTTGGGCTTTTTCTAAGGATTCTCGACTTAATTCTGACTTTCTGATTTCTTTTTCGGTTCTTTTATGAGATTCTTTGCGCCATAACTCGATGGCATCTTTCTGTGACTGTCTGGCTTTCTTTTTCCATAATGCTTCTTCTACTCGCATGATGCACTCGGCATCCCATGTACCCGATACGGGCCATCTATACTTTTCTTCTAACTGTTTGGTGTACTCCACCCATAAATCTAAATACAATATGGCACTTATGCCATGCTTTTGATACATAAAATGACCTGGACTGTCCCTAGGCGGGACAGGAACTGCTTCTTCTAACAGACCTTTTCTAGTTTTTAAATGACGTAACTTGGAAAACAATGGCATGACTGGGCTGGAGTCTAGACACAATACAATACACAATGAACACGATAATTACACCACTTTCATACCACGACATTGAAATACATGAATGACATTTAAAATAACAGTTCGGACAAAATACTACCTAGAATACTGAAAACAGAATACAGAATTTCTCGAGAACAGAACGGACTAGAACAGAAACTAGATGCACTGCTAAAACAGTACGAAACTTACCGGTCTCATAAAGAGACACGTCAGGACCCGCATCCACCTAAGTGGACACTTCGTGTTGGATCTGTGTACCCAAACCCACGGACCAGAGACAATGCAATTGACCCTGTCTAGATACTACCCCAGCAACGGTACTCACCGGGCAGCAAGAACGGAAGGCCTCGGACTGGACTGGACTGCTATGACGCCGGACGGACGAACTTCGGACTTCTGTTACGGGTGGGCCTCCGGATACCTCGGACCTTGGACTCTCGGCTTGGGCTCTGGTCGGGACTCGCCGCGTTCCTCCACCGCCTCGTCTGGATGCTGGACCGCAACCTCCGTCTCCTCCGTGGGCCTGAGGGATACTTGACCCAACCCGAAATCGATTATTGGCTCAATGAATCAGTACTCACAGTTGATCATTTTTGTGACTGAATAGGTGTTTCAAGTTAATCACCACTTGTAGATTTTATCAAACAACTTAGAAATGCATCCACCTTGAAAAATTAATTTATTCAAAAAATGAATTTATTCAAAAATGAGGAGTTTTAATGAATTACTCCAACACAGCGAGGAAATTTCATATATACATTAATAAAAATTTTTGAACAACGAACGGTAACAAAGAGAGCAGCGTGCTTCTATAAAGGTGCCTAAGAGAGAAATAGTGATTTTGATAGAAAGGGTGTAAGCCTCAACAGAATAGTGACATAGGGTTGTTTATAAAATTGAAAAAAACACAGTGCTGTACAAAGGACAGCAGAGATATGTACAAAGGCCACTAATTGCTTATTTCTCTTTTAACATTTATACATTCTTTTACTGGCATGTATAATGTTTGAAAACGGTAGTGGTCCTATTTTAGGGGAGTTTCGCGTCGACGTTTCGACCCGTCTGGTGGTACTAGGGTAGCTGGGGACCTCCACCTGCGGGTCTTTCTCAGGACGTATGTGGCACAAAAGAACTCCGTACCGTGGTTAATAAAGCTGTGGGCCTACAATGAATTACAAAAGGCAATATTTAGGTGGGTGCATAAGATAGATGTTAACGAAGAGGTGACCTCGACCTCAAGTTACTTCCTTACCCAAAATTTCTTTGTTGGGATGATCAAAAAACCTCCTACACCTGGATGGTTATGGACGACTGAAGGGTCACAGTCTCGCTCCTTCAGTACCTAGGGAGGGGTATTATGTGTCAATCCTTCATATAATTAGGTATCCATTAAATTAATACCTCAAGTATCATTAACAAGGGCTTACCAATTAGTGGTCGTGGGCCTTCCACCAAGGTTATTCAGTTGTAGATGTCAACAGTAACATATACGAATTAATCCGTTACTGTAAGGGAACATATGAATGCAAGTATTTAGAAGGGGGTTCAATCAGTGTATTCGTCTGTTTTAATTGAGAATAGCGGGGTGGTTCATACCTTTTGGTGTCCGTGTGCTGGCATCTTAGTGAGTCTAGGTGGAATTCAATGAAAGCGCCAGAGTTCCTGCAGAAAACATGCAGAAGACGAATGCGACCTTGTGTTATATTGTTTTAAGAGGGTACAGCGTATTAGTAAATAAATGGTGGTTTTTAACCCATTATTTACCTTACGGGATGGCGGCTTCCACTTAAGGGTCGTTTACAAAAGACGATCTCAACCGGCAATAAATGACGCTGTATGGGGACATGAAAAAGAAAGGTCATGTCAGAACCGGGTGCGGTGATCTCGCAACCTAACGGTCATTAATTAAGTTTGGGAATAGGTCTACGGGGGAAAGAAAGTCTTACCGGGAGTGTGGCTTTCCTGGCGGCGACTGCTCAAGTCAGGGGGCCTCGTAGCGCGGTGACGTCATACGGACGTTTTAAGGCATTTGCAAAGACGTCGACATAGAGAGCAGACTCAGTGAAACTCTCAGTTGGATTTTAGGGGAAGTGTTGCTTGGCACAGAGAAAGGACTCGGTGTGGTCATGGCAACGGTGTTTACCGTAGAGTGGCCAGACATGGGTAAAAATAAATTCAATAATTTGAACGATATCGGGGCCATGGTAGTTTTATTTACTATTGTTGGTTATATTTTAAAGGGTATGGTTTGAGAATAAATAGACATCGAGCAAGGGCTTCTCGGTGGACAGTTGTAAGAGTTTATACAATGCACCAGGAAAGCTCAGGGTGATGCACAGTGCGAGGGTAATGTAGTATCCTAAACAATAGTCAGTTGGGGTGCATCATCTGTTGTTTAGAACTGCTACCTGTTTGCTGATTTCTTCGTATTCGTTAAGCCCCCGCTTTATAGTGTCGAATAGATGGATAAAACGGCACTCACGAAGGCTCAATACATGACTGAAGTCTCCTCCTTTATAGAAGCACGCTGCTCTCTTTGTTACCGTTCGTTGTTCAAAAATTTTTATTAATGTATATATGAAATTTCCTCGCTGTGTTGGAGTAATTCATTAAAACTCCTCATTTTTGAATAAATTCATTTTTTGAATAAATTAATTTTTCAAGGTGGATGCATTTCTAAGTTGTTTGATAAAATCTACAAGTGGTGATTAACTTGAAACACCTATTCAGTCACAAAAATGATCAACTGTGAGTACTGATTCATTGAGCCAATAATCGATTTCGGGTTGGGCCATTGTTTCTATGCCAATATTGACTACCCAGGTCCAATAAAGAACCGTTTTGGGTTACCCCATTTTTTATAATGAGGGATACTTGAAGCAGAAATATCTGCACGTGCACGGTATGGTTCCGTCACGGCTGCAGAGGATCAGGGGGCTTGCGTGGCTTCTCCGGCGCGTGGGGAAAGGGCAAGTCCCTATTCGGGCGCCATTATGTGGTAAATAAATAAATAATACCTCTATTTTTGACTAGATATAACAATAACAGATAGCTCAATAAATAAGAGTCAAGATTCGAGGTAGTAGGAGTTTGCAGGTTTAATACAGCATAAAGGACAGGAACAGGACAACCTGCACGGGAATAGGATGGCAGCGCTGCACGGGGCAGGGACAAAGGAATGGTAACTTTTAATAACAGTGCACAAGTATATATACTTAAACAAAATACATGGTATTCAATACAATAGGCGTAGCAGTGGGCAGGGCCTGTAGCAGTCGCGAAAGATAAGGCAGAAAGTAGGTGTAACAAGAGGCGTGAACAGGGCGTATACATAGACATGTGATGTAAACGTAACGGAATATGTCACAAATGGGGCGGAAACATGGAGGGGGCTACCGAAGGAGCCGGGACCTCTAACCTAGTGGTGCGCGCAAACTGGCAATGACGTGTTACTAGGGAGAAGCTGGGGGCTATGACTTCTGAGCTAGAAGGAGAGACGAAAGTCTGGAGAGTCAGAGCGACATGTACCTAAACACTATCCAGTATCTGATGTTTAGAGAACATGTTGATAGAATCCAAAAGTTATCAGGGTAAAGGCTAACAGACACTAAGACTGGTGCATGCATTATTCTACATGTAGTGTGTGTTGAGGAATATTAAATGACCATTAATACAGTATTTCTCTTACATGAAGACGTAAAGGCTAGACGATGACTGAAACTATTGATGCGATTCAGTAGCTTAGGAATGCAGAGAAGGAGAGCTGGACAGATAACTGGAATCATAACATACTCTTGGCAGACTGGCAGGCAGAGCCAGGCCGAGCCGGGCACTGTGAGGCAGGAAGTAAGTGAAGGGTCAGGGATACAGGTGGGGGCTGTATCGCTCCTCGGGGAGGGTTCAGGAGACAGGAGCTGAATCTGAGTCCGGGCCCTTTTGAGGCCTAGAAACGGGGACTTTACAATGAAATAACGTGCACACTGAGAAACGTGGCAACGTAGCTTTACATAGGCCTAATACTCGTAGCTTTCACGAGAACTGGAAACTGACATACTGGAGATGGACACAACTGTAATTGCGTCTTTAATCGATCATGGGGAATACATATGCATATTAATCATGCACATACAACATAAGATGGGGGACACGTAGGGACACAGAACATGGCAAAATTTACTTTTCCACAAAAGTGACAATCGTGAGTCAACAAAATACAAGAGGTAGCAAACGCTGCATTGCAGGAGGAAAAAGTGACGTGTGCAGGTTACAAAAAGCGTACAAAATAAATATAGAGGTATAATACTGCAATATATGGAGGACACTCCAGCACAAGAACAAACGTTACGTAGGCACTGGTGGCACTTGTGCAGGTGTCGAAACAAACAAATGTAGGAGGTAGAAAACAGTGTGTTACAGGAGAAAGTGACGGGTGTAAGTCACCCACGAGTCCCAGACACAGGAAGAAGGACAATACTGCAATAAGAGGCAGACTCTCAAACCACAAGAACACACTGGGCAGACACTTCCATAGTCAAGTAAAGTAGATTTTTCAGTAGTTGAAGGGCTTCCTTCAGATAGCAGAGAGGGCATGAATTACATTTGGAAATGTCTTTGAAGAAGGAGAACTTTGAGGTCATGTTTGAAGGCTTGGGAGGAGGAGGTGGTCCGGAGCTGAGGCGGAAGTGAGTTCCAGATTCTCACTGCGCTGCCTGAAAAGGATTGGGCCATCGATCTCTCGTTCTTGAAAGTGGGAGGTTCAAGCAGTAGAATTTCCGCATTTCGTGATGGTCTAGAGCCTCCAGAGAGTTTCAGTTTATTCGCCAGGTAGCGCGGAGAGGAGGAGTGCAAGGCTTTATGGGTAATGCAGGCAGTCTTGTAGATAGCTCTAGCCTCGATGGGGAGCCAGCGGAGGGAGGATAACATGGCAGTGATGTGGTCGCTTCTTTTGGCCCCATAGATGAAACGAGCTGCTGAATGTAGAACAGACTTAAGGGGGGATAGGTGGGATTTGGGGAGGCCAGTCAGAAGAGAATTGCAGTAGTGCAGTCTGGAGAGGACCAGCGATTGGACCAGGGTTTTGAGGTCATGCACCAGGAAGAAGCGACGAATCCCCCAAAGAAGGGGCAGTTGGTATCGGGCAGACTTTGCAATTGAATTAATGTGGGAGAGTAGATTGAGTTTTGTGTCGAGTATGACACCAAGGGATTTTGCGCTGTCGACAATGATGGGATTAGTGTTCAGCAGATTCATCTGGTCCATTCATGATTGCACCGGGGGAGGAGAAAGTGAGGAGGAGAGGAGGAGGAACTCAGTTTTGGAGGGGTTCAGGATCAGTTGATGTGTTGACATCCAGTTATGAATGGAGTCGAGGGTAGAGCTTAGGACAGAGAGATCGTGAGTGGAGGCAACCTTAAGGTAGATTTGAGTGTCGTCAGCGTAGAGGTGATAGTTGACCCCAGATTTACTTAGGAGATTTCCCAGAGGTTCCAAATAGAGATTGAACAATGTGGGTGCAAGAATAGAGCCTTGGGGAACACCTTGACCCACCGCCAAAGGAGGTGAAAGACTGTCCGCTATTTTGATAATTTGGGATCTATCAGAAAGGAAAGAAGCAAACCATTTAAGCACGGTGCCCTCCATGCCCATTCTCTGTTGAAGGGTGTTGAGGAGGGTGTTGTGGTTGACAGTGTCAAAAACTGCCGAAAGGTCAAGGAGAATTAGAAGACAAGACCCCCCCGAGTCTAGTATTCTCAGCGCATCATCGATCACTTGCAGCAGGGCAGTTTCAGTGCTGCAGTTTTGGATGAAGACGGACTGAAAATTGTCAAGAAGATCATTGTCCTTAATATGACGTGAGAGTTGTTTCGCAACACATCTTTCTGTGATCTTCGCAAGAAAGGGTAGGTTAGTGATGGGGCGGAAGTTGTTGAGGTCATTCGCATCCGCAGTGGGTTTTTTAAGCAGAGGGGTGACCTGCCCAGATTTGAAGGGAACAGGGAGGGAGCCTTGATAGAGGGAGAGGTTGACCAGAGTGGTCCAATAGGGAAGAGAAAGGGTATAGAAGTCAATGGCAATGGCACTGGGGATGGGGTCGAGCGAGTGGTTGGAGGGCTTTGTTTCGAGGATGCACTTGAGGAGGACATCTTCAGAGATGGGGTCGAAGTTCTGCCAGATGGCTAGTGATTTGCGCTCCTCTGGAGGGGTAGGATGAGCGACCTGAACCACAAGTGATTTCACTTTTTCGTCAAAGAATACATTTGCTATACAATTGCTATACACTGGAATGTATTAACATATATTCCCCGAAATTCCATATTTGAATTGTTCTACATTGGACTTCTCCAATAAAAATGTATTGAAATTAAAATAAAATGTGACAGGAGTTCATAGACATAGAGCAGACGAAGGAGCAAACTGCAGTCCCAGTGTGAGGAGTGTGAAAGGTTTTCGTTAACCCCACATGTTTACAGAGGGTAGTCGTAATTCGGATTCACATAGAAATGTGAAAGGATGTCTCCCTGTTGTGCTTCTATTTTCATATACCAAGCCTGTTTTGGCACCCAGAAATAATCAATGCTGACAGGAGACACATATGGTCCCTGTCAACCTTGTGAGCTCTGTATCCTGTGAGAAGATAAATGCATTGTAGAGCAGCAGTATGTACTGTCTGCCCCCATAAGCATGAATGCCTGCTTGTTAGCTCAGCATGCTCATCACTCATGAAAATTGTAACTCATGGGCACTGCTGCCACAGAATTGCGAGGGTCAATTAGATAATCACAAATGTGTGCCAGTGCTTTAATAAACTGATTCCTATAAATTTACATGTCTATCTGCAGTTCTGCTTTTTAGTCTCCTACACATAATACACGGTGCCCTGAGCAAAGTCATGATCTGTAAGATTCTTACAGGCGCTGTCTTATAGAAAAACCTTCTGATGCCCACCTTAGACCAATTCACACGTTTTTTACAATACTTGTCAACAATTGAACGTGCATTTGTTGATATATTAGTTAGATGCAAGAGCACTCATTTGTTTTCATGGCCTGTTTCTTTTATATATTTATTTAAATTCATAATAAGGTATTTTACATAGTTGTTTGAAATCCTTAACTTTTCTTACGTTTCATGGCACAAAATTAATAATAACTGCCATCGACAGCAAACCTCTAAATGTTTTAAGATCTCGAATGCACTCAAACAATCAATACGTCTATTGCTCACAGAATTCCAAACTCACTAATGCTTCATGCTTTTTAATCCCTTCTTTCATTTGTCAAGAGCGGCTAGCCATCTTGGTGAAAAACAATAATAATGCTAATCAAGCCCATTTTGTTGTTTGTGTATTACAGGGAAAGAAGATGATCAGAGTGTCCTTAATGGAAATCCCTCGGATCAGCTTCCAATTAATGAGCTTCCTTCACCAAGGGATGGAACCAAAAGTGACTTTCTGCCCATAAAGGCACTCATTTTAAGACGTGGCCTCGCTGCTATAGTGGCCATGGGCTTATTAGGCATAGGAGTGTTAGTAAGGCTCTTGTTAGTGCATGAGTAGCGAATCCATACAAGTGAAGGTCTTAAAAACAAGCCGTGCCAGAGAATACCAAACAATGTTTAATAATAAAGGAGGACAAATAACTTAAAGAGTCCTATAGTGCCAATTTCACGCTGCTTTGTCGGGCTTTGGGAGCACGAGTTAGGAATGCAGTTTGGAGCAGCGTAATTTAGCCACCACTCTTACACATCACAGAAGTGCTGTCTATACGTGCACCTAACTGTCTATTCATTGTGTGCCTTAAACCTATTAATGTATATGACTCATTTAGACACATTTACTGAAATGTATTCACTTTAGAACTCAGAGAATAATAAACGTGTGCACTAATGTTCATTAGAACATTAGAATGTTGGGAGTTCCATTGAAAACAACAAAGTGCTCCGGGCTTCTAATGGCCAGTAGAAGCCTGGGGCCTCATTTATGAGGCCTTGCGTCAGTTTTGCGCTTCCGATGCGTCACTTTTTGTGACGCATCGGCGGTGTAAAACATGCCTCCTGTTGCGCACTATTTACAAAGTGACGCATCTAAGCAGATGCGTCACTTTGTAAACCCCTGCGCTACATTATACCTGCGTCAGGTATAATGTATGCAGAGGGGGCGTTCCCCCGCAAAAGCCTCGTAATAGTGACGCAGTGAAATCTATGAGATTTCATTGCGTCACTTTTAGGACGCTGTTGCGTCAAAACCTTGCGCCTGCCTCACAGCAGGCGTAAGACTGACGCAAGCCCTTTCACATGGGGCTTTCCCCATGTGAAAGGACGCATTGCTGGAGTTGTGTCACTTTTGTGACACACCCCAGCAATGCGTGACTTTTGCGCTTACAGATACGTCAGAAATACTGACGTATCTGTAACTCCTTGCCACAGGATGCGTCATACTGTAAATATGACGCATCAATCATGTCGCAAGGAGTGCGCACTGAGAAGTGACGCATCGCTGCTTTCACGCAGCGATGCGTCATTTCTCATAAATGAGGCCCCCGGAGCTTCAACATTCCAACGTTTGTTCACAGCTCTTGCTGTGAATAAAAAGGCCTCACAGAGGCCGAGGGGATTTCAGTCCCCATGGGTCTCTGTCAGGACTTTGATTTACAAATTAGAACATTTTACCCTCTGAGATGGAATGTTTTAAGAAGCTTAGAGCCCCCCACAGAGGGCTCTACCAGCCATTAAAGGCCTGCTCCCTTGTTAAATGCCCTCACCTTTAGCTTGTGAGCCCTAAGGCTATAAAGTGTAACATGAATTATGTATTCTTTACTCACATTTCACACTTCATCAAAATTGCATATATATCCATTTATTCCTTGCTCATCTTTTACAATTTAATAAAGTTACTCATGTGCATGTATAATCATGAAATCGAAATGCACATTAAATGCTTAAAGTTAGCTTGACTAAAGGCCTTTTTTTAAAAATGTATTTTGCTTGGTTAGCATGTTCTTTCTTTGCAGGTAAGTTCCCAAGATTTATTGAACACGCTCATTAGACCAAACAATAGAATTTTCCAAAGCATGCACATTGGAGATTTGTTTACATAAATGAGGATAACAAGGGAAGGGGTAGGGAGGATACGTAGTGCAATTGTGCCCACGTCAACATTGAGAGAGCCCCTCACTCTGGTTGACTTGAACCCCCACGGCTGCATTTGGGCTATCCAGTGATCCTCTGTAAGTTTGCCATGGCTCCGACACTTTTTCTCATTTTCTTAAACACCCCCTGCATTTATATACTGTTTCTTCTACTCTTTGGCACCAGTCCATGTCTTTCTTCCAATCCGTAACCAAAGGGGTGTGCGTCGACCCCTAGCCCTTGGCAATATTGCGCTTTGCAACACCTGCTGCTAATGTAAGCCAGAGAGTGACATATGTGGGCCAAACTGTCTCTCCCTCAATTAGAAGCAGAAGCCACTTTGCGTCAAGTAGTACGTCGGTACCCACAACTCTGGTCATTTTTGCCGTAACCCTCCACCAAAACTGCTTGATCCTGGGGCATTCCCACAACACATCAATGAAAGTGCCCTCACCCTGGCAACTTCGGATGCACTGCGGTGACAGCGCCCTGCCAATCGTATGTAAGAATGTCATAGGGTAGTAGGAGCGATGCAGAATCCGGAGCTAGATTAACCACATGCGCAGTCGTATTGGAATCTCTCTTGGGCCCTGCAGTGCCTCTTGCCACTCCTCATCCTCTATGCTGCCCAGGAGTATACATATAACTGATGCTCTGGCAGTGCAATCCTCCCATAAAAAAGTCCCTCCGTTTACATTCAGTGTGGTCCAGAAAATCCTTACTTAATCTAGATAATTTGTTGTGATGCAGCGCTACTCAAAAAATAATTTCTGAAACCATATCAAACACCAGAACATACATTCACTCACCAGTGGGTCCCATATCACTGTGAGTTTCGTACACACAATTTCTATCTCACTCAGTGAATCTCAATGGAGAGCTGCTGTATCATAGCGAAATGTCTAAAATAACTAAACGTCTATATTATTTACATCTGCAGTTTTTGAAAGTTTACCATGGTTTTATCATCAGAAAATATACATTTAGACATATCACCATAAGGGTCGATGAGTCTGCTAGTAAGAAAATTAGGCATAGGAAAACTCGAGACCAGCTTTAATTTCCCATTTATCTAATTTTATTAGAGCAATTTAACATGTCTAAAAGTTTATTTTCTTTCTTTATTTATTTAATCTTCAAATGGCATTTAAACGAAAGTTTCTAGTTCAGAACAGTTAATTTCATTTATTTTAGAAAATTTCAGAAATAACGTTAACATTTTTAGGTTCAGAACACAAGTATTAGCAAAAGACAGATAGTTCCCAAAGTCTATTCTCCTAACTCCCTAACTAAAATCCCTCACTAAAGTGCCATTCCTGCAAAGAAAAGTCATAAGTACAGGTACATCAGCAATACGACAGCATCTCTAGAGGAAATTAAGAAGAAGTTTTTTACTCGGTAAAATCAGCACTTTTTATACCTTTTTTCATTAGCTCTATCTATCTAAAAGAGTAACTTTTAAAGAAAAGTCGAGTCCTCATTGGTCAGTTCGGGGTTGGATGAGCATAACCTCATCTCCACATTATACAATTTCTTCCTGTCAGGGTTTTTTTTTTAATTCCCCCATTGTCTCTCAAAGTCCAGCCCAGTCGAGTTTCCTTAACTCGCAACTTCAAGTAAAATTCTCACGTTCAGAACCATTGCTCTCATCATTTGGCAGCCATCTAGACTTCCAGGCCACAGCTGCCTTGAACCGCCTTCCGCACAGGCCCAAGCAGCTCGCTTTCATTCTCATCGCTTCAGTTGCGCATGCGTTCTGCCTTTGGCTGTCACAGAAAACCAGTGACTCCATTTTGTCACAGGCCTCTCGAGTCAGAATGGGAACTATCATAGAAAGAAACACAAATAAACTTAAAATTGTGAAAAATAGCCTTTCTGTTTACCTCCCCCCTTACTAAGGTTTTCCCTGTTACCTAGCAGATAAGCGACACTTATGCGTGATATTCTCACTTTAAGTCCCGTTTCTGGCCACAAATACATAAACAAAAGCACATTTATGCTTCATTCCATTATATCAAAGCAGCATATTAGTACAGGACACGACAAAACTACATAGTTAGTTAATTATAATTGCAACATAAACAGAGATTAGTTTCCCACGTGTGTGTATGTCCAAGTTTATATTCTAGGTTGGTTATTCTCATCCACCACTCTATTAGTTCAGATTACATGTTATCGAAGTGTGACTTCACAAGGGGTGTACAAAATTTTGTTTCTCCACCTTGCTCCATCAACTCCCCCCTTTGGTGATTTATCACCAAATATCTCCCAAAATTTGCAAATTGTTCCAGGTTCTTCAGGTTAATAAGCCTTTATACTTTAGTATCCTTTTCTTTAGTCCTTTAAAAATCTTTTGTCGAAACTCCTCCATTTCTATGTCACCCTTTTCTCTTTCTCTTTCTCGTTTTTCTTGAATTATCTTCTTTAATGACTTTCTAACATTCCTTCTTTTTCTGTATATGCAGCAGAATCTTATCACTAAAATAGCTAATACTATGACTGTTACTGGAATTAGTATGTTGCCTATAATTGAACTACCTATTTCTTGAAACCAATGTTTAACTGCTGTAAAACCTCTACTAAGACGATCAAGAATACCATCAACCTCCAGTCGTTCAATTTCTCCCTGCAACTTTGTAATGTTTATTATGTATTTTTCAATTCAATATTTAGACTTTTGTCTGGAATATAGGTACAACAATGCTGCACCTTTAATATCCCACAAACTCCTCCTTATTTTGCCAATATAATATCAAGAGCAAGACGATTTTTCATTACCATAGTTCTCATAGCAATCATTTCGGTGTTTACCATTAGGAATCCACCTGCTGTATCTGTTGACAAACAATCTACTATCGTTGACAATCTTCGAATTGGATTTGCATTGAAAGATATTCCCACTGCTGGTATCAGTGCTCCAAAGTAAAGTCAAAGGGCTATCCCTGGAAGAGTTAGTGTAAAGGAATACTATCTCGCTCACTCACAGTATGTACTCCAATTACTATTCAAATCACTGGTCACAAACTGGTTTATAACGTTCACAGTCTTTTTATTAAAAAACATATTTGTTAAAATTTCAGTATAGAGTCGATTAGATTCTACTGAAAACATATGAAATAAAAACATCTTAAACTATACAATAGATTAAAAAGAAATTAGAAACATTTTCACATTTATACAGCATATCAAAGGAAGAAAGAGTACATTCTCTAAGTCATCAACATAATCCTACCATTGACAAAAAAGAATTTTTATAAAAAGAATAAAAAGAACCCCCTACTATAAATGGAACACCTAATGTTGTTACAGATTGTCAGATTCAATAGCCTTCACAATAAATCATTCGGATTTCCAGTATTACAATGTGCAAAATATCAGGAATCCCCTGGGCTTGAATTCTATTTGGAACAAAAGCGTTGACGCGTTTCGGTGTATCGGCCCGTAGATATGGTCACACCTTCATCAGGACAACTCAAATTCGTTTGGGGTCATCTGATTCATTTAACAGGTATCCTTTCTTTAATTAAGGGTTATGGATTTCCCGTCTATGTGTTGCACAATTCCCACACACAGCCAGACACTGGATTTAATCGATTCGATACTGGCTTTGATTTGATCGTTGTTTCTTAAAGTAGGTTTGTAGATGTTATTTCTTTGGTTCATTTTTGGAACGCCGGTTATGAAGCTTCTGGGTTATATCCTCACTCTGTTGCATATGGGGATCCCCTCCTGTTGTTAAGGGTATTCCCTTCCTCGTGGTTTTCCTTCTGTTACTGGGCCACCCCTCGCCTTTTGATAGCGGTTTGTGAGCACTCAAATAGATCTCATAAATCTTCGTACTGTAACAGCCACGGGTACGTCCGGTCTCGTATTTTTCCTTTGGCTCCAAAAACATCACCTATTATTTCTATAACACTCTCTCTTTTTCTACGACTTAACGGTTTACCTATCTCATGTATGCCATTTGTCCCCCTATCTACATGAAAGATTTTTGGAAAGACCAAACCCACATAGCATGTCCCATACCAATGGTCAGGCAACCTGTAATAAGCTTTGTTCCCACAGATAAAATAAATTCCAGGAAAAACAGGATCATCTCCTCCTTTAAATCCCCAACCCCCTATTATTCTATAGGTATCTTTACATTGACTAGCTCCTACAAAATAATTATCATACATACTATTATCTCTCCTAATACAGAATTTTCCCATCAATGGAGTGTCAGTATTTATAGCTACATTTACATTTCTTTCATCAATATTTTCATCATTGAATGTCCAATATTTTAATTTCTCATGTTTCACCCTTTCTTAGCGTTTATAAGCTATTCTTCTCTCTTCAACCATTTCTAAAAATACCTTTTCCTCCACTCTCATTTTACATGTCAGATTATTTTTAAAAGTATAGTCATGACTTAATTCGTCCATTTCTAGAAAATATTCTCCCATAACTGAAGCACGCTTTCTTTTATTCAACGTCTTGTCAATTTTTAACTTTGCAAATACTTCATCTGAATTAGAATAATGGTATTCCAATTTACCTGTTTGGTACAACAGGCTTGCAATCTCACTACATGTAACCCCATATGTAAGTGGTAGGTCACCCCCTCAGAAAAAGATGCAGGCAATTTTACACACATATAACAATCACTTTCATCCATTGTTCTAACATACTCTGATAACAATTTTGAAAAAGTATTCTTTGAAAAGTCGCTTATCAAGCTATCCTGATGTATTTCTGGCCTACATACATGCTGTTTGTTAGATTTCGACTCTGTCTCTTGTTCGCTTGAACTTACATTATTTTTCAATTTCACTAAGCTATCCTGGAAAGGAATTACAATAGCCAAAATTATCCATATTATCGTTAATAATCCAGTACAAACCATGCATAACCTACACCATTTTCTAAATATAGAACATGTTGTCTTGTGCTCGTTATTAACCATTTTTTTTTTTACACAGCAATTTTACTAACAATTTTTCTTCGACCTTGTGTCACCTACAGAATTAGTTTTGTCTACACAGTTAGTTTTGTTACTTCTAACAATATTTCTTCGACCTTATGTAAATTACACAATTATTTTTGTTTTTCTCTAACAAGTTTTCTTCGACCATATGTCACTTACAAATTTCCACTTCCCTCTATAATACCTTTTTCTTTATCAGGATTTTTCAGGATCTATTCTTTCTATCTTATACCTTGAGCAACCGTTGTCCTTTTCAATAATTCGTCTCTTTACTCACTTTTCCCAATTGTCTTTGAGGAACTCAAATCTTCTTGGCTACTGTTCACTTCCTCAATTGTCGGTAGGGCAATATATGTCCATTCGGGTGATTTGTACTTGTGATTTGGTCTTCTCACTCTTTTGGGTCTATGTACCACCTCAATCTTTCTTCCCAAAGATTCTCTTTGACTGGTTATTTCATGGACTTGCTCTTCTTGCTTTCTTTCTCTGTTAACCAGTTTGATTTTCAGCTCATCATTTTTCTTAGGCCAATTATCTCCTTCACAGAATCTTTTTGTCCTAGGCTCTGTGGTGTTGTGTTCCACTCTCCAGGCCCTTTTTCTTGGACTCCTTCTCACAGAAGTCTCATCTGCACTGTCGTCAGTTTCGCTTTCAGTGTCTTCGACAGTTTCGTTTATGATAAACTTCACAACGTCTTTCTCTTTTCCAGAGTTAATTTTCTCTTCTGACAGTTCTTTCACTCCGTAAGGAACATTTCCATAACTGGTACTTGGAATCTCATCCTTGTCGTGAGTTACTTCCGCTTTTCCAGTATCAGGATTTTCGTTCCTGTCTTCCGAGTTTGCAGACTGTTCTTCAGAGTTTCTCTGGTCACCAGTTTCCTCTTTGTTCTGCTTAATGTCCTCACTGATGTTTTCCTCTACCAATTCTCGATCTTCAGATTGATCTTCAGAATTTGTTACTTCAACAGTTTCTTCTTCTCCTTTAGACGCAGAACTAGCCTCTGAAACTTCCAGATGTCGACGTTCTTGTCGAGCTTCAGAATCTGGACCTTCTTCTGGTTCACCTTCAGAGTCTGAATCAGTGGTACTTTCACCTTCGTTTGGATTTTCAGGTTCAGGCACACGGATTGTATGGCTCGCGTGAACCCACCTTTTCACTGCAGCACATTTAACTGCAGTTGTGCTAACCAGAATAACCTGTCGTGGTTTCTGCCAACGAGGCACAATGCAATTTCTCCTGCGGTGCACCTTAATGCGGACCCAGTCTCCGGGCACTAGGTCATGAGCTGGCTTTTTCTCTTTCGTGTCTGAATCAGTTCCCACCTGATTGAACACAGAAGTCACTACATCAGACAGATTTTTGCAGTTATCCAATATGATGTCATCACTAATAGTTAATAACTTATCAACTGGTACATATGCCTGTCTCATTACCCTTCCCATCAGAATCTCATGTGGACTCAGTCCAGTCTTTCTGTCTGGAATGCTCCTCAAAGTCATCAGAACAAGGGGCAAGGCATCTGGCCACTTCAATCCTGTTGCCAAACACATTTTTGCAATCCTGTTTTTAACTGTCCCATTTACCTGCTCAACCACTCCTGAAGCCTCAGGCATGTATGCACAGTGTAGTCTTTGGCTTATATCCAGTGCTTCACATACCATTTGTATGAGCTCATTTTGGAAATGGGGACCACGGTCCGTTTCAATGGTCACTGGAAAGCCAAATCTAGGTATAATCTCTTGTAGAAGTAACTTGGCAACCGTTATTCTATCATTACTCCTTGTGGTGAAAGCCTCTAACCACCTTGAGAACAAACAACAATCACCAGAACATATCTGAGTCGATTACACGGTGGTAACTCGATGAAGTCTAACTGCATTCGTGTGAATGGACCTCCCTCCCGTCCTATGGTTCCCAGACTCACAATTGTCTTCCTGTTTGGATTGAACTGTTGGCACACCAAACACCTCTGGCACAAACTCTCTGCAATCATCCTAAATTTGGGATTGTACCACGTTTGTCCAAACAGACGCAACATAGCATCTCTTCCAATGTGAGCTTGACCATGGTATGCTCGGGCCATATTTGAGATCATGCTATCAGGCATTACTGGTCTTTCATCTTTGTAAACCCCGATTTCATCTTCCTCTCTTTGTCTGCAACCTGCGTTTAACCAAGTATTTTTCTCTTCCTCATCTGCCTCTTCCTGCATTTGCCTCAATTCCTGCCAAGTTTCTACTACTGTTTTTTTGGGGGGTTTTTTTTGGGGAGTTTTTTTATATAGCGCAAACTAGAACCGAACCGAATCAGTTATCAGAGCGCTTTACATAGAACCAGTTACGTTACATGAGGACACACTTTCATTTTTTTTTTTTTTAGGCACAGGGAGATTAAGTGATTTGCCCAGAATCACAGGGGGTTATTGGCATCGTTACCGAGACTCAAACCCAGATCCCCAGGTCCGAGGTCGAGCGCCTTAGCCGTTAGGCCAACCCCTCTCCCCTGTGGTTAGCATTAAAGGAGTTGAAACATGTTCTTTCTCTCTGTCCTTATTAATTGAAGCCAAATTCTTTGCACAGTATTTTGCAATTGCATCAACATAACGATTACCTCGGGTGATGTAATCAACCCCTTTTTTGTGTGCTGCACATTTGACCACAGCGATTTTATCTGGTAACTGAATTGCGTCGATTAGCATTTTTACAAACTCAGCATTTGGTATGGGAGATCCTTCAGAAGTAAAATAACCTCTTTGGGACCACATTTGCCCATAATCATGGACAGCTCTAAAGCCATACTGACTGTCAGTCACTATGGTGACTTTGATCTCCTTTCCCAACTCACATGCTGGAATCAAAGCAATCAATTCCGCTATTTGATCAGAACGGGTCCCTTTCAGACCAGATGCTTTCAGTACTTTTGCTACAGTGCACACGGCATAGGCTGCACTTAAAACACCTTCATCGGTTCTCAGACATGATCCATCCACAAACATCACATAATAAGACTCAGGTAAGGGCTCATCTCTGATATCTGGTCTTGGTTTTGTACAGTATTCCAGAACATCCAAACATTTGTGATCAACCTCACCTCTCCCCTCGACTTCCTGAACATCAGGTAATAGTGTAGAAGGATTTACATTTACACATCTAAAAATTGTCACATTTTCTGCTCCTAGAATTGTCTTTTCGTACTTGGTAATTCTGCTATTGGTCAAGTATTGGGTCTTTGTCCTAGTGAGGAGAATCTCCACTGAGTGAGGTACGTACACCCTCACAGGAAATCCCATCACTATCCCTTCACTCTGTTCTATACTGACACTTGTAGCTGCCACTGCTTTCAGACAACCTGGCAATGCCTTTGCAACATAGTCTAAAACAGCTGAGAAATATGCAATTGGTTTTCTCAGTTTCCATGTCTCTGAATCAGTACTGACAATGCACATCCCTCTCGTTCACTGCAATACAGTTCAAACTCTTTTTCATAATTTGGCATCCCTAAAGCTGGTGCTTCGCAGAGACTTGTTTTTAACTGTTCAAATGCTTCCATTTCAGTTTTCGTCAAAACAATAGGATCTCGGATATCTGCTCTGGTTAACCTCTGCAATGGCTCTGCAATCAATGAGAATCCACTAATCCACTGTCTACAGTAACCTACCATTCCCAGGAACATTCTCACTTGCCTTTGAGTTTTTGGTGGTTTCATTCCCTGTATCATTTTAATTCTTTCTGCAGTAACTTGTCTGTCTCCTTTGGCAATCTTATGACCTAAGTATTGCACTTCTCTCTGACAAAATTGTAATTTCGATGGAGACACTTTATGTCCTTCTTCAGCCAAATGAATCAGCAATGCGACAGTATCAGTTATGCATGCATCTTTTGTCTTTGATGCCAGCATAAGGTCATCAATGTATTGAACCAATACGGACTCTCCAGGCATTCTCAAACTCTCTAATGATTTCTTCAGCAATTGATTAAAGATTGATCGACTTTCTGTATGAGTATGAGTATGAAAAAGGCTTTATTTCGATAAAAGTTATCTTAAAAGCATGAACATAAAATCAGCACATTGGGGTAACAACTCATTTCATCAATATTAGAACCCTAGTTACAGCTTTTTGTAGTTTTTTTAAAAAAAGATATACATTTTCATAGCGAAATGGACTTTCTGTATACCCTTGAGGAATTCAGCACCATGCCAAAATACGATCTCCGAACCGGAACGCAAACATTGGTTGGTTTTCTGCATGCAATGGAACTGTGAAGAATGCATTACACAGATCTATGACTGTGTACCACTCTGCATCATAAGGAATCTGATATAAAATCACTGCAGGATTTGGTACAATCGGACAACAGGGGACAACCATCTTATTAACTTTTCTCAGGTCTTGCACAATTCTAAAGGTTCCATTTGGCTTTTTTAATCCCATTATTGGCGAATTACAAGAACTACTCTCTATTTCTCTCAGTATTCCCTGCTCAATCATCTTGTCAATCACTGGAGTTATTCTTTCAATTATTTCTGCAGTCATTTTGTACTGGGGAATATTCGGGTAATTCGCACCTTCTTTTACTGAGATTTTTACAGGGTCTACATCTTTCATCAATCCTGTGAAATCCCACACCTTCTCTTTCACTGTCTCTTTCAATGCATCAGGTATCTTTTCTCGGTCAAACACAGGGAACAATTTATTCTGCTCAGCATCAACCATGAGCATAGTCATTTTATACAGGCTATCTTCATCTGGGGTCTGCAATTCTATGCTATCCGGTGAACAGTATATGGCACAGTTCATCTTACACAAAATATCTCTTCCTAACAGATTCACGGGACTGCTATCACATACCACAAATCGATGCATGTCTCTGAAATTCTCAATCTCTATTTCAACTGGCTGAGTCAAAGATGTTTTTATCTGTCTGTTAGCTACACCTACAACTTGGATAGAGTCTCCTGAGAGAGGAAGATTTTGGTCTTCCACTGATCTAACAGTAGAACGGGTAGCACCAGTGTCCACTAGGAAAGTTATTTCTACATCATTCACCTTTCCATTCACATATGGACCAGACTGATTTACCTCAAGAGTGGCTCCAAGCACACACTCTTCTCCCTCTCTCAGGCATCATCAGAAACTTTCATCCGACTCACTTACACCCTCCTCCTGTAACCAATACTGGGGACACGCATTCACTCTGTGCAGTCTTGCTACCTGATCCCCTCCGCTGAATCCTGTCTCTGCACTGTATATCTGTTGGTTTACAATGTTGTGGAAGTGGCGGTTGTGGCACCTGACTTTGCTGATTTACTATCTGCTGTTGTTGCGGTTGCTGTTGGTTTACCTCATACTGCACCTGTGGATTCAATGAGGGGTTTTCTGGATTAACTCTTGGTGGATACTTACACTCTTTTCTCCATTGCCCTATTCTGCCGGAATTGTGACAGGGATATTTCGTTTTCAGTTGTTCTATGTTTCCTACTAATTTTGGTTTTACAAAATTACCCTTTGGTTTCCCCTAATTTGCATCAGTGCTCTTATTATCTAATTGTGGTACCTGCCACCTTTACCTGTGCCCACATAACATTTTGTTTTAGTTTCTTTTGTTTTGCATCAATTTCTTCAATGCAATATTTGGCCTTTTTCAACACTTGTATGTCGTATCATGTCTTCGATCTCTGTTCTCAATCCATACACAAATCTATATACAAAATGACTCATGTCCTTCTCACTTAACTCTTCATATCCACTGTACTGTTTGAATACCAGCGACAGTCTCTCATAGAATGCATGTACAGATTATTTTGGCTCTTGGGTTGTCCTATCTATTTTAACCCAGTCTGTCTCTTTTAGTGGAATTTTATTTTTCAAAAACACAATCACTTGTTCGTATTTACGCATTACATCTGGTGATGGAGCACCTGTCACTTTGTCTCGGGGGTACTCTTCTCTTGGCCAATCTACTGATATTTTATATTCAGTCCATAAATCTGCTGGCACAACTATGTCGAATAATCCATCTAAATCAACCCATAATACTTTTGAAACTTTCACAAATCGATCCACCTGTCGATACCATTCCACTGACTTTTCTCTCAATCTAGGGAAATGATTTGTAAACAACATTATATGCTGTCTGCTTCAAGGAACATGTACATATCCCCCTCCAGGTATTTCTCTCATGGGAAATTCATTTACAACTGCCTCTTTTTCCCTGACTGGAAACGCTAAGGTAGATTTATCACTAATCTCTTCTTTCTTCTTTGCCCATTTAACTCTCCATTTACCCACATCTCCCCATTTTCGCAACATCACAATTAACTCTTATATCTGTGTTAATCTTCCAGCAGTGTTCATGTTCTCAATGTCTTTTTCTGAAAAATCTACTCTATATGATTTCTGCAATGTTTTATTCTTGGAAAATTCTACTCCAAGTTCATTTGCCAATTCCTCCAATTGATCATGCACTGTCTTTGCCTTCCACATTATGCTTTTACACATAAACATAAGTTCATCATCTTGATACGTTTTTAATTTATTGGTTCCAATTGTTCCAAATATTAATTCTTCCATGTCTACTTTTAACCTGGCTACATCCAATACTTTAGAATCAAGCTCTTTGAATTTTAAAGTTTTAATCCAATCACTTAGGGCCAGATGTAGCAAAATCAGAAATACCGACTCTTAATTACCGAATTTTACCGATTTGGTAATTAAGAGTAGGTATTTCTAATGTAGGTACCAATTCGGTAAATTTTACCGAATCGGTAAAAATCGGTATTTACCGATTCGGTAAATACTGAATCGGTATTTGCTATTGAATCCTATGGGCCTTGAAGCCCATAGGATTCAATATCAAATACAGATTAGGTATTTACCGAATCGGTAAATACCGAATTTTGCAAGGGTGCAGGGGGTGTCACTTTGACACCCTCTGGCACCCCTGTTTTAGGCTTGTGTGCCATGTGGCACACATACATGCCCTTTGGGCCACATGGCACAGGTGTACATGCACAGATGTGCATGTACACCTGAATCGGTATTTTACCATGCAATTGTATTGCATGGTAAAATACCGATTTTCAAAGCCCTGTGTCAATGTTAAAATTGGCACCTACATACCAAACATGCATTTTCTGTAATTTTACCGACCGGTATATTTACCGATTCGGTAAAATATACAGAATCGGTAATTTTACAGATTCTGTAATTTTACCGATTCGGTAAAATTACCGATTCTGTAAAATTACCAAAAATGCTTGTTTTTAATCCCCCTACATCTCCATGGCCATTTACCGGTCGGTAATTCGGCCGTTACCGGCCGGTAAATGGCCAAAATCTCCCACCTACATCTAGCCCCTAGTTCCTGGTCTGATGGTCCTACAGTGGTTAGCGTTAAATCTATTTTCTCTACGCTCCTTTCTGGTGTAGCAGAGTCAGATTCTGCTCCAGTTGCATATTTATAAGGTAAACTCTGATTAAGAGTTAAAGTCAGGTGGATTTACATTGTTTACTCGTTTTACTGCTGACAAGTCTGGATAAATGTTTCTGTTCAGCTTTTGCAAGCCCTACTGTAGCGGAATTGTTAAACTTGGTTCTTTTACTCTCTGGTTTTATACTGAAATTACAGGTTCTATTGTTACTGGGACTGTCACTGCTTCTATATTTTTCGTAAGCTCTTGTATCTTTTCTATTAATTCATATGTGGTTCGTATATACTTTGCAGTACTGGCTTGTTCTTCAATTTGTTTTTCGGCTCTTTTACACTCTCTTGTTCATGACTCTGTTTGGGGTACCAAAAAGTCTTGACTCTGCTATTGAGGTAGTTGGGTTGTATCTCACTTCTACTCTTTCTGGTACATCTTTAAAATTTAAAAATTGCCTTGGAGTTTCTTTATTTATCTCATCAGCCAATGGAGCATTGAGTGTAATCCAAAAAGAACCTGGTTGATATGGTGGCGGCCTTCTATTTAATATTTCTTCTAATACAGCATTCTGTGATCCACTGTCACCATAACCTTGTTTCCCTGTCTCTATGTTTTTCCTCTTTTCTGTACATTTTCACCCTTCAAAATCATCCACCAATCTAACTGGAAACATGCCATCACACATGTCAGCGTTTCTCTATCTACGCATTCTACTCTCATGTGTCTCTGCCCATGAATTTCGGAATCTACCTCTTGGTCTAACATGTCCTTTCAATCTTTTGCTTTCTAATTCATGCATCTCATCCTCCCATTCAACTAAAGCTTCGAACTGAGTTGGTCTGGGTCTTGAGTCAAGATTCATCATTTTTTCTCTCAAATTTCTCAAAACTGCCACATCAAAAGATCCCCCTTCCGGGAAAGCTAATACACCATCATTTCTAGTATATCTCACCCAATTCTCTAACCAAACACACGCATGGTAACCATATTTTGACAACATGTATGAAGCAGGCGTTTTCGGCGGAGGAAGCAATTTTCCCTCTCTTGTGACTATCGCCTTATTTTTCACAAACACATTTTTCAATTTCTTAAACCATGAGGTTTCTTCTTTTCCTTTCCGTAATAGTAATCCATTTTTCTGTAAATTCCCTTTCTTTTCAAAAGATCGCGTACTTTCCTGTTGCTGTTCCGTAACACCAACCTACCTCAGCGCGGTTTACACTAACGCACCAATTAGAACAAGATACGTCTATGGAGTGCTTAACCAATAGCTTTCACTGCTTTCTGTGATGCACCAATCAGCCTTTTCCCTATCTTGGTCACGCGGACCAATACCAGTACGACACTTTTGACGTCACCAGCACTCTGGCTTCTGCAGCGCCGACTGACCCCGCCCTTACAGGGTTTTTTTTTTAAGAAGCCGTATTTACAAGATATTTTACAAAATCGGTTAGTAACTTACACAAAACAACTCCATTTTTCTGTTTCGCAAAACAAAGTGATAGAATTTTTCTCAATCTCACAAGTATTCTATATTTCCAATAGACAGCGCTTACCTTTTTTGTACCACAGAAATTTGCATTCGCTGATAAGTAGCACCGCTTCCTCTACTTTACCCTTCTCTCAAGCTCGGGTTAAGCTCTATTACTCTCCCAGCAGTAAGTTTTAAACCAGGATACGCAATGATCCCTATACTTGAAGGCTAAGATTTTATAGACTGTCCTCGCTAATCATTTATCCTTTCACACGTAGTGTCCCTAAACAGTGATATACGACGATACAACCACAGTATTTTTTTTTTTTTTGCTTGTATAGCACTGGACTCGACCCCCGAAGGGGTATCTCCGCGCTTAATTCGCTGATGGTGCCAGATTCGGTGCCTTTAGTGGGTGTAAATAGGGAGCTATGTCTCACAGAAGAGATATGTCTTGAGTGCTTTCCGGAATGATAGGAGATTAGCATTTTGTCTCATACTAATAGGGAGTTTATTTCAGATGGAAGGTCCTATGTATGAAAGTGCTCGGCCACCCTGCCTGGCCTTCTTAATAGGGGGAATTTTTAGTAAGGATTGATTGCTTGAACGCAGGAGACGTTCTGGTTTATGGATTTGGAATATCTGAGTCAAGTATTGGGGGCCTGATCCAAAAAGGCTCTTATGTATGATGCAGCAAATCTTGAAGTTGATTCGCTGACGTATGGGCAACCAATGGAGCTGTTCCAGTAGGGGCCTAGATGATGTTCTCGAGGGGGCATTGAGGACCAGCCTGGCTGCAGTGTTTTGGGCCACTTGAAGACGGTTAAGTACGTATTCATTTGCTGAGATAAAAAGACCATTGCAATAGTCCAATCGACTTATTACAAGGGCCTGGACAAGGGTCTTTCTATACACGTCTGATAAGAGGGGAAATAATACGACTATACTACTTCTTTGAAACAGACTATGCGATGTGCGACTTCATTGCCACACTTACTCTGCCTGCAGACAGAGTAACCAGCTTCACGCAATCCTCAGAAGCCTTTTCAGGACTACATATAACGTAATACAAACTCAACAGGTGTTAGTCATAATTCTGTATACAAAAACCCTTATATAGCACTTTTTACATAATCCTAGCTAATTTCTATAGCAACCACTACTCTGCTACCAAGCTTATAACTGATGCAGCGCTACTCCAAAAATAATTTCTGAAACCATATCACTTATCCCTGAAACACCAGAACATACATTTACTCACCAGTGGGGCACATATCACTGTGAGTTTCGTACACACAATTTCTATCTCACTCTTGGGATCAGTGAATCTCAATGGAGAGCTGCTGTATCATAGCGAAATGTCTAAAATAACTAAACGTCTATATTATTTACATCTGCAGTTTTTGAAAGTTTACCATGGTCTTATCATCAGAAAATATACATTTAGTCATATCGCCATAAGGGTCCATGAGTCTGCTAGTAAGAAAATTAGGCATAGGAAAACTCAGGACCAGCTTTAATTTCCCATTTATCTAATTTTGTTAGAGCAATTTAACATGTCTAAAAGTTTCTTTTCTTTATTTATTTATTTAATCTTCAAATGGCATTTAAACTAAAGTTTCTAGTTCAAAACTGTTAATTTAATTTATTTTAGAAAATTTCAGAAATAACGTTAACATTTTTAGGTGCAGAACACAAGTATTAGCAAAAGACAGATAGTTTCCAAAGTCTATTCTCCTAACTCCCTAACTAAAATCCCTCACTAAAGTGCCATTCCTGCAAAGAAAAGTCATAAGTCGAGAAAAAGGAGTCTTACATCACAGGAACATCAGCAATCTGACAGCATCTCTGGAGGAAATTAAGAAGAAGTTTTTTACTCGGTAAAATCAGCACTTTTTATACCTTTTTTCACTAGCTCTATCTATCTAAAAGAGTAACTTTTAAAGAAAAGTCGAGTCCTCATTGGTCAGTTTGGGGTTGGATGAGCATAACCTCATCTCCACATTATACAATTTCTTCCTGTCAGGGTTTTTTTTAATGCCCCCATTGTCTCTCAAAGTCCGGCCCAGTTTCCTTAACTCGCAACTTCAAGTAAAATTCTCACGTCCCAAACCATTGCTCTCATTATTTGGCAGCCATCTAGACTTCCAGGCAACAGCGGCCTTGAACCGCCTTCCGCACAGGCCCAAGCAGCTCGCATTCATTCTCATTTCTTCAGCAGCGCATGCGTTCTGCCTTTGGCTGTCACAGTAAACCAGTGACACCATTTTGTCACAGGCCTCTCGAGTCAGAATGGGAACTATCATGGAAAGAAACACAAATAAACGTTAAATTATGAAAAATAGCCTTTCTGTTTACCTCCCCCTTACTAAGGTTTTTCCTATTAGTAGTTACCTAGCAGATAAGCGACACTTATGCGTGATATTCTCACTTTAGGTCCCGTTTCTGGCCACAAATACATAAACAAAAGCACATTTATGCTTCATTCCATTATATCAATGCAGCATATTAGTACAGGACACAACAAAATTACATAGTTAGTTAATTATAATTGCAACATAAACAGAGATTAGTTTCCCACGTGTGTGTATGTCCAAGTTTTTTTTCTAGGTTGGTTATTCTCATGCACCACTCTATTAGTTACGGATTTCGTATCCTCGGGGGGGGGTAACGGACACGTGGGTCCCAGGCTGTGGACAGAAAAAGGGGGGTTTTAAGACGCTTACCGCTTCGTAGATGTTAGACCAATTTGTAAAGGCAGCTACAAAACTCCGGTAGTAGCCGCGCGTCTATCTCACCCGCTAAGGAAGGCGTCTTCCGCGTCTGGTGCTGGCTCTGCCCCCGGACGCGGAAGTGTCGTCAGAATGGAGTATTTCTAAGCACAGTTTCATAGTAACTGAAAACGGACAAAAATAAGTTAGTTATGAATGGGCATCAAAAACGGACTAGCGTTCGGGATCTGAAATGGGACAGCTTTTGCATTCTCAGTTATCAAGTATCAATGATGTTAATGATATCATGACTTTATGCAAACTGGTGACATTGGACATTATCATTGAGCCCATTTTGGTGGGTTTTAAGTCTATCCACCCATCTTTGTTCTTTTTCGTAGAGGGTTTTTTCTGCATTCCGAGTTTTGTCCATCAGCATTTCAATTACATTCCATTTTAAATCCTCTGCTTTATGGCCTGTTTCGAAAAAGTGTGAGCAGAGTTTCGTATTGTTCTTTTTTAGCCGTGTATGACTTTTGTGTTCCCCGATTCTTAGCTTCACCTTCTTGCAGGTCATTCCGATATATTGTTTTTTGCAGGGGCATGTGATCATGTAAATAACATGTGTTGAATTACATGTGGTGTGCTGTCTCTGAGTCCAGATCAAATTCTCTGTCAGTGGCAACGTTTTGCTGGTGGTGGTCAGATTACAAACAAGGAAAGTCCCACATGGATAATGTCCTGTTATTATGGTCATTGATGGATTTCTTAAGTTTCCAAATGTGAGCTGCTTCTTAGGGCGGGTATGGACTAGTATGTCTTTTAGGTTACGGGTTCGGCGATTTGCGAATCTAGGTTTTGGCCATGAAAGATTCCCTGATGTTAAAATTCGCCAATTTTTATTCACCAATTTTTGAACCTTGTAGGTGGCCGGACAATATGTAGTGACACAGGTGACCAGATCTTTGATAGGTTCTTTTACAAAAGTATCCAGTAGAGCAGTTCTTGGTTGGTTGTTCGCCCTTTTTCGACATTTGGCAATGGTGACCTGTTTGTAGTCTTGTCTCTGGAGTTTTGTACTCAGTTCTTGTGCCTGTTTTCTGTAATCGGTTTGTTGGCTGCAGTTTCTTTTGAGTCTTAAAAACTGACTGTACGGTAGATTATCCCTCAGATGCTTGGGGTGAAAGCTTTTATATGATAGTAAGCTGTTTTTAGCTGTTGGCTTGGTGAAAGTTTTGGTTTCAAGTTGCCCGATCTTTGCAAAGATATTCAGATCTAGAAAATCTATGCTCGTATCATTAGATGAAAAGGTAAATTTTAGGCATTCATCTCTTGTGTTCAGCCAGTCTATTACCTAGCAGATAAGCGACACTTATGCGTGATATTCTCACTTTAGGTCCCGTTTCTGGCCACAAATACATAAACAAAAGCACATTTATGCTTCATTCCATTATATCAATGCAGCATATTAGTACAGGACACAACAAAATTACATAGTTAGTTAATTATAATTGCAACATAAACAGAGATTAGTTTCCCACGTGTGTGTATGTCCAAGTTTTTTTTCTAGGTTGGTTATTCTCATGCACCACTCTATTAGTTCAGATTACATGTTATCTTCACAAGGGGTGTACAAAATTTTGTTTCTCCACCTTGCTCCATCAGTTGCTGTTATCATACGCTTACTTGAAGCTTTGGAGATTGTTTCCTTGACAATGTGAGGGGAAGTTAAAGTTGAACCCAAGAAATGTATTATGCGTTTACAAGTGAGCTGAAGTACTGTTCTGAGAAAACTCGCGCTGGAGCGTAAACTCTATTTTTAGTTTACCGTTCGTATTCTAAAGTTACTTTAGTATATTCAGTATATTCACGGATTGCTGATATTTCGTAAACATATTACCTTCTAGCGGTCGCCCTTAAGTAGTTATAGATAGGACCTACTTTCCATAGGAACAACGTTTTTTTAATTTGCCAATATCTTTGGCGCCGCTTGACGAATTTTCAGAACTAAAGCCCTGCTACAGTCAGCTCCTGTCTTGAAAGTTTTGGGGTGATTCATCAAGGAGCCGGGGGGCGAGAAACAAGGGGGCTCCCAAAAAGCTTCTATTTACATAAACAAGTGAGCGGGGGCTCCTGCCCCTGCACACTGCTGGGGACCACCTCCTCTCTGGGGCATTTAGTAAATTCAATACAGCGGTCGTTAGCGGACCCCCAGCCCCGGGGACCACCACCTCCCCAGGCCTTTGAACCTGTTGGAGAGGGGGCCGGCTCAAGCAATGTACCGTGGTGCCTATGCCCGGGACATTGCAGTTTGCTATGACAGGGCGGGAGCTTGGCTCCTGCCTGCCATAGCAAACACTGTTTTGCTTCATGGAAGTGGGAGCAGGAAACCTGCTCTCACTTCCGTGAAGCGAAGCAGAATTTCTTTTGGACAAGGGAAGCTGCATGTTTGCAGCTCCCCTTGTCCAAATGCATTGACGGCTCCTGCAGGAGGCGGGGAGCTGGCTGGGACTGTGGGGGCATTGGGGCTCCCCCGCGCTCCTCAACTTGTGACCAGGCCCCAGGCAAAGGTGGCCCCAGTGCCAAAAATAGCCTCAGGAGGGGGGCCGCGTAGCCCCCCTCCTTTAAAATAAAAAAGTCATAAAAAATAGGTGGCCATGACCCGGGGGATGGGGTTCCTGTTGCCGAAACTGGTCTCAGAAAACTAATTTAATTAAATGACTAAGGCCCTAGGGAATATTGAGAAAAAGGGGCCACACAGCCCCCTTATAAAAAAAAAGAAAATCCGGCATCTCACCAGAGGCTCTGCCCCCTCCCTGCACCACTCAACAAATGCGCATCCTGGTGCATTCTAAGTTGGGGGATTAATCCTGAAGGTCCCTGTGGGCCAACTAGCCCACCAGGTAACTCCAGTAAGCCCCACACAGTGGGTTTGCTCAGAGGTGGTGCAAGGCCATGCGCCTTTTTACACCACTCTGCAAATGTGCCTCTTGGCACACTGCTGGTGGGCCAATGAGGTCCTCTTGTGTCCTGAGGACCTCAGGACTAAAGTGGACTTGAACCCCTGAACACCAGTGTACCAGGAGGTGCGTTTGCAGAGTGGTGCATAAAGGGGGCATGCCCTCGGACCCCTCTCAGCAATCCAGCCTTATGAGGATTACTGGAGATAACAGGAGGGCTAGGTGGCCCCCAGGGATCCTCAAGAGGCAAGGGGACTTCTTCCCCCAACCAACAGCACTTCAGGTGGTGCGTTTGCAGAGTGGTGAAGAAAGGGGGCGTTGCCTATGTCCACCTCACAGCAATCCCACTATCTGAGACTTACTGGAGGTGTTAGGTAGGCTAGTTGGCCCCTAAGGACCCTAGCAGCGAAGGCGACTTTAATCCCCATTGAAGAGCGCACCAGGGAGTGCCTTTGCAGACTGGTGGTCAAAGGGTAGTTAATCAGAAGGGGGGAGGAGGAATAGGTGTCTAGTCTGTTCCCCAGGGTAGATATTTATTATCAAAAATGGACTAAGACACTTGTAACTACGTTACGCTCAGTCGTATAGATCACCCTCATAAACGTTATGTTTTAGTGCGGTTTATCTTAGTTCTCCGCCCCACATAAACGTTGTGGCATTTGTCATTGGGTGATCTATTGTGCTACATGCCAGCCTCAAGCCTGAGGTCAACTCTGGAGTAGCGTAGTAGTGTCCAGAGAAAGGTGTCGCCACATGGAGAGGTTTGAATTAAAAAACCACCGTCATCCGAAGAGACTTTATTATGAAAAAGGATGCGGTCTGTTATTAAAAAGAAAGTTTTTGGATATACAGACGGATCGTGTAACTGGGTCCTTGTATATCACTTAAAGAAGGCTGTCAACATGTTTCTGCCCCTTTTGGCCCAGCCGGGTCTGTGGAGCATTCGTCAGGACAAAGACAAAATTAAAATTAATACTCACACCCTTTGTGCAGTATGTCAAGGGTTCTCAATACACCCTCTGTGAATTACTTTGAAGGTTCATTTAACCTGAAAGAGAGATCACAAATAAACACATTGCATATTTGTTGTGGCTAATGTACTTTGGCATGTTTAATGTTAATTCTATTTTAGTTGTCTGTGCGAGCAAGTTCTGCTTATCTGAATTCGTTAAAATCAGCGCTAGCATATGTGGGGATTGTTGGCGAATCACAGTGAGGAAAATTAATCGTGAGAGTCATTCAACCTCGTGTTTGTAAGGCAAGGAGTAATAAAAAACCGTGTAGGTTTTGGTTTCTATTATATCATGTTTCTTGGGTCCGTTATAGTGAGCCTGTTGGTGTTTGTTAAAAAACGTGGGTTACGAATGTGAGTTTACTCGTATTATACCGCATGGTTTTCACTGCCTCCACATGATACTATCTTTCTATCGTATACATTCAAATAACAGATGTTAATCAAAGACAATGAGAGGTGAGTTTCACTTTGCTCGTATTATATAGCATGGTTTAAAATAATTTCACATGATCTTACTTTTAACACATTCAAATCGCTTTCATTCACGCAAACAATACCTTTCAGAGTAACGGATTTCGTATCCTCGGGGGGGGGTAACGGACACGTGGGTCCCAGGCTGTGGACAGAAAAAGGGGGGTTTTAAGACGCTTACCGCTTCGTAGATGTTAGACCAATTTGTAAAGGCAGCTACAAAACTCCGGTAGTAGCCGCGCGTCTATCTCACCCGCTAAGGAAGGCGTCTTCCGCGTCTGGTGCTGGCTCTGCCCCCGGACGCGGAAGTGTCGTCAGAATGGAGTATTTCTAAGCACAGTTTCATAGTAACTGAAAACGGACAAAAATAAGTTAGTTATGAATGGGCATCAAAAACGGACTAGCGTTCGGGATCTGAAATGGGACAGCTTTTGCATTCTCAGTTATCAAGTATCAATGATGTTAATGATATCATGACTTTATGCAAACTGGTGACATTGGACATTATCATTGAGCCCATTTTGGTGGGTTTTAAGTCTATCCACCCATCTTTGTTCTTTTTCGTAGAGGGTTTTTTCTGCATTCCGAGTTTTGTCCATCAGCATTTCAATTACATTCCATTTTAAATCCTCTGCTTTATGGCCTGTTTCGAAAAAGTGTGAGCAGAGTTTCGTATTGTTCTTTTTTAGCCGTGTATGACTTTTGTGTTCCCCGATTCTTAGCTTCACCTTCCTGCAGGTCATTCCGATATATTGTTTTTTGCAGGGGCATGTGATCATGTAAATAACATGTGTTGAATTACATGTGGTGTGCTGTCTCTGAGTCCAGATCAAATTCTCTGTCAGTGGCAACGTTTTGCTGGTGGTGGTCAGATTACAAACAAGGTAAGTCCCACATGGATAATGTCCTGTTATTATGGTCATTGATGGATTTCTTAAGTTTCCAAATGTGAGCTGCTTCTTAGGGCGGGTATGGACTAGTATGTCTTTTAGGTTACGGGTTCGGCGATTTGCGAATCTAGGTTTTGGCCATGAAAGATTCCCTGATGTTAAAATTCGCCAATTTTTATTCACCAATTTTTGAACCTTGTAGGTGGCCGGACAATATGTAGTGACACAGGTGACCAGATCTTTGATAGGTTCTTTTACAAAAGTATCCAGTAGAGCAGTTCTTGGTTGGTTGTTCGCCCTTTTTCGACATTTGGCAATGGTGACCTGTTTGTAGTCTTGTCTCTGGAGTTTTGTACTCAGTTCTTGTGCCTGTTTTCTGTAATCGGTTTGTTGGCTGCAGTTTCTTTTGAGTCTTAAAAACTGACTGTAGGGTAGATTATCCCTCAGAGGCTTGGGGTGAAAGCTTTTATATGATAGTAAGCTGTTTTTAGCTGTTGGCTTGGTGAAAGTTTTGGTTTCAAGTTGCCCGATCTTTGCAAAGATATTCAGATCTAGAAAATCTATGCTCGTATCATTAGATGAAAAGGTAAATTTTAGGCATTCATCTCTTGTGTTCAGCCAGTCTATGAATAGATCCAGATTTTCCTCTTTCTTCCAAATCATCAGGATGTCATCTATATAACGCTTCCAGTACAAAATACTGGAAGCGAATGGATTGGTGTCAGAAAAAACATTTTGACTTTCAAAATGGCTGACATACAGACCTGCCACCGAAGGGGCAAAGGCACTGCCCATCGAGGTTCCATGTCTTTGTAAAAACAAGCTACCATCAAATTCGAAATAGTTTTCAGTCAGTGCCAGCCGGCAACATTCGAGGACAAAGTGGCGTGGTGTTCGAAAGTTCAACTCTTCAGAAAATAGAGTGTCTTCCAGCATTTGTAATGTCTCTTGTTGGGGTAGACTTGTATATAATGACTCCACATCGAGTCCTACTAATAGCATGGTTGATGTGTCAAAAGCCATTTCAAAAATCTGGTAAGAAGATCTCGAGTGTCCTTCAGATATGTCGGTGTTTTTTGGACTATGGGTTTTAGAAATTGGTCTGCAAATTGTGATAAGGGCTCTAATATTGAGCCTATACCCGAGACTATTGGGCGTCCGGGGGGAGGAGATCTATTTTTATGAGTTTTTGGTAATGAGTACTGGTAATGAGTAGAAGAAAGAGGTCTTGGGTTCCTTCGTGATTAAATAGTCTGCCTCCTTTTTTATGACAATTTTGTCATTACTGCGTAGGTCTTCCAATGCTTTTCGTTTGGAAGACCTACGCAGTAATGACAAAATTGTCATAAAACCCGCAGATAAGGGTGTTATCCTTGGGAAAGAAGGCTACAAACAACAATGTCTAACGTTACTTGCTGATGAGAGATTCTACACTGAAATAATCTCTGATCCTACACCGAGATTACAGAACTCCATTGCCATGATGGTCTATGAAGCAGAGACTAATGCCTGGATATCCAAAAATGAGGCAGACTATTTAATCACGAAGGAACCCTAGACTCCTTTCTTCGACTCATTACCAAAAACTCATAAAAATAGATCTCCTCCCCCCAGACGCCCAATAGTCTCGGGTATAGGCTCAATATTAGAGCCCTTATCACAATTTGCAGACCAATTTCTGAAACCCAAAGTCCAAAAAACACCGACATATCTGAAGGACACTCGAGATCTTCTTAACCAGATTTTTGAAATGCCTTTTGACACATCAACCATGCTATTAGTAGGACTCGATGTGGAGTCATTATATACAACTCTACCCCAACAAGAGACATTGCAAATGCTGGAAGACACTCTATTTTCTGAAGAGTGGAACTTTCGAACAGCACGCCACTTTGTCCTCGAATGTTGCCGGCTGGCACTGACTGAAAAATATTTCGAATTTGATGGTAGCTTGTTTTTACAAAGACATGGAACCTCGATGGGCAGTGCCTTTGCCCCTTCGGTGGCAGGCCTGTATGTCAGCCATTTTGAAAGTCAAAATGTTTTTTCTGACACCAATCCATTCGCTTCCAGTATTTTGTACTGGAAGCGTTATATAGATGACATCCTGATGATTTGGAAGAAAGAGGAAAATCTGGATCTATTCATAGACTGGCTGAACACAAGAGATGAATGCCTAAAATGTACCTTTTCATCTAATGATACGAGCATAGATTTTCTAGATCTGACAATCTTTGCAAAGAACTGGCAACTTGAAACTAAAACTTTCACCAAGCCAACAGCTAAAAACAGCTTACTATCATATAAAAGCTTTCACCCCAAGCCCCTGAGGGATAATCTACCCTACAGTCAGTTTTTAAGACTCAAAAGAAACTGCAGCCAACAAACCGATTACAGAAAACAGGCACAAGAACTGAGTATAAAACTCCAGAGACGAGACTACAAACAGGTCACCATTGCCAAATGTCGAAAAAGGGCGAACAACCAACCAAGAACTGCTCTACTGGATACTTTTGTAAAAGAACCTATCAAAGATCTGGTCACCTGTGTCACTACATATTGTCCGGCCACCTACAAGGTTCAAAAATTGGTGAATAAAAATTGGCGAATTTTAACATCAGGGAATCTTTCATGGCCAAAACCTAGATTCGCAAATCGCCGAACCCGTAACCTAAAAGACATACTAGTCCATACCCGCCCTAAGAAGCAGCTCACATTTGGAAACTTAAGAAATCCATCAATGACCATAATAACAGGACATTATCCATGTGGGACTTACCTTGTTTGTAATCTGACCACTACCAGCAAAACGTTGCCACTGACAGAGAATTTGATCTGGACTCAGAGACAGCACACCACATGTAATTCAACACATGTTATTTACATGATCACATGCCCCTGCAAAAAACAATATATCGGAATGACCTGCAGGAAGGTGAAGCTAAGAATCGGGGAACACAAAAGTAATATACGGCTAAAAAAGAACAATACGAAACTCTGCTCACACTTTGTCGAAACAGGCCATAAAGCAGAGGATTTAAAATGGACTGTAATTGAAATGCTGATGTACAAAATTCGGAATGCAGAAAAAAACCCTCTACGAAAAAGAACAAAGATGGGTGGATAGACTTAAAACCCACCAAAATGGGCTCAATGATAATGTCCAATGGCACCAGTTTGCATAAATTCATAATATCATTAACATCATTGATACTTGATAACTGAGAATGCAAAAGCTGTCCCATTTCAGATCACGAACGCTAGTCCGTTTTTGATGCCCATTCATAACTAACTTATTTTTGTCCGTTTTCAGTTACTATGAAACTGTGCTTAGAAATACTCCATTCTGACGACACTTCCGCATCCGGGGGCAGAGCCAGCACCAGACGCGGAAGACGCCTTCCTTAGCGGGTGAGATAGACGCACGGCTACTACCGGAGTTTTGTAGCTGCCTTTACAAATTGGTCTAACATCTACGAAGCGGTAAGCGTCTTAAAACCCCCCTTTTTCTGTCCACAGCCTGGGACCCACGTGTCCGTTACCCCCCCGAGTATACGAAATCCGTTACTCTGAAAGGTATTGTTTGCGTGAATGAAAGCGATTTAAATGTGTTAAAAGTAAGATGATGCGAAATTATTTTAAACCATGCTATATAATACGAGCAAAGTTAAACTCACCTCTCATTGTCTTTGATTAACATCTGTTATTTGAATGTATACGATAGAAAGATAGTATCATGTAGAGGCAGTGAAAACCATGCGGTATAATACGAGTAAACTCACATTCGTAACCCACGTTTTTTAACAAACACCAACAGGCTCACTATAACGGACCCAAGAAACATGATATAATAGAAACCAAAACCTACACGGTTTTTTATTACTCCTTGCCTTACAAACACGAGGTTGAATGACTCTCACGATTAATTTTCCTCACTGTGATTCGCCAACAATCCCCACATATGCTAGCGCTGATTTTAACGAATTCAGATAAGCAGAACTTGCTCGCACAGACAACTAAAATAGAATTAACATTAAACTTGCCAAAGTACATTAGCCACAACAAATATGCAATGTGTTTATTTGTGATCTCTCTTTCAGGTTAAATGAACCTTCAAAGTAATTCACAGAGGGTGTATTGAGAACCGTTGACATACTGCACAAAGGGTGTGAGTATTAATTTTAATTTTGTCTTTGTCCTGACGAATGCTCCACAGACCCGGCTGGGCCAAAAGGAGCAGAAACATGTTGACAGCCTTCTTTAAGTGATATACAAGGACCCAGTTACACGATCCATCTGTATATCCAAAAACTTTCTTTTTAATAACAGACCGCATCCTTTTTCATAATAAAGTCTCTTCGGATGACGGTGGTTTTTTAATTCAAACCTCTCCATGTGGCGACACCTTTCTCTGGACACTACTACGCTACTCCAGAGTTGACCTCAGGCTTGAGGCTGGCATGTAGCACAATAGATCACCCA
Source organism: Lissotriton helveticus (assembly GCF_964261635.1). NCBI lineage: Eukaryota > Metazoa > Chordata > Amphibia > Caudata > Salamandridae > Lissotriton > Lissotriton helveticus. Next base: position 322,654,200 of record NC_136061.1, read on the forward strand.
ATGACAAATGCCACAACGTTTATGTGGGGCGGAGAACCAAGATAAACCGCACTAAAACATAACGTTTATGAGGGTGATCTATACGACTGAGCGTAACGTAGTTACAAGTGTCTTAGTCCACTTTTGATAATAAATGGTGGTCAAAGGGGTCAAGGTATGCTATGCAAACTGACCAATGTTGCTGTGTGGGACTTAGTGGAGGTAATAGGAGGGGTAGTTGGCCTCCTGGCACACTATAGGTTGGGGGATGATGTCCACTTTACTCCTGAGGGACTTTGGGGGCCAAGAAGCGCTCCTGCTACCTCCTGTTAGTCCTAAGCATTCAAATTCCTGAGCTCTCGTTGGAGGCTCTGCACCCTTTCTCCACTCATGAAAACATGACTACCAGTTAAAGAACCATTTGTAATGTAATAGGTCTCGCATTTGCAAAAGTTAGAGCTATTGGCATTGTAAATGTAAAAGTGTTTTACTAATGTGGAGTGGATGTAGGTTGTATGTAGTGGAATTATGTGTTAAATTGTGCCGTGAAAATATGTGGAAAGAAAGTATGTGGTATTTAGTGTATAGGAATTATGCAGAGTGGGATTATGTGTTATGGCGAGGAATTATGTGTTATGGTAGTCTGTGATGTGAAGTGTTAACCTCAGGCTTAGTCCTCCTCATTTCCATAAAAGCTAAACTATAAACTCAATGAGACAAAAAAAGGAACCACTGACGAGCAATTCTGGACCTAGTCAGTGGTATGAGCAGGGCAACTGGAATAATGCGACTGTTTGACTGCACCGACTTTCGCACAATTATACATTTTCAGCATTTGCCACATAATCCATCATCTACTGCATAATTGGCAGATTTTAATAAAAAAACCTTGTTTCTAGCTCAAATGGCTCAAAGGTTACCAAAATGTTAGCGACAAGTGTTACAGCGTAGTGGAATGCCCTTTGCAAACCTAGAATGAGCACCTGCTACTTATTGCTAATTGTGGGTTTTAACTTGGTACTAATGGTGTGCAAACCACTCTTGCTTCTTTCTGTGCCTCTCTTGCCTTTTACTGCATTTCTATTGCGTCTTTCTGTACCTCCCTCTCTTTTTCTGCACTTATGTTGCCTCTTTCTGCACCTCACTTGCTTCTTTCTGCAACCCTCTTGCCTATTTCTGCACCCTTCTTCTCTCTTTCTGAACCTCTCTTGCCTCTTTCCACACCCTGGTTCCTTCTTTCTGCACCTCTCCTGTCTGGTTCTGCACCTTCCCTGCCTCTTTCTGTACTTCTCTTGCCTCTTTCTGCACCTCTGTTTCTTCTTTCTGCAGCTCTCGTGCCTCTTTCTGCACTTCTCCTGCCTCCTTCTGTACCTCTGGTGCTTCTTTCTGTACTTCTCTTGCCTCTTTCTGCACCCTTCTTCCCTCATTGTGCAACTCTCTGGCCTCTTTCTGCGCCGCTCTTTCCTCTTTATGCGCCCCTCTTGTCTCTTTGTGCACCTCTATTCGTTCTTTCTCCACTTCTTTTGTTTCTTTCTGCACCACTTGCTTTTTTTCTGCACCCTTGTGCTTCTTTCGCACCCTTGTTCCCTCTTTTTGTACCTCTTTATTTTATATTGACATTTATGTTTTAACTTTACAGAACAATTATGTTCAAATGACCATAACTGCCAAGTGAAAATACTGCAGCAAACTTATGACATGTCTTGAGCATTGATGACATGAGTACACTATGTCGGATATGGTATAGAGAAGTTATCCACAACAACGGTTTACTTGAGAGGTAATTTGAGCAAGCGCACAACCCTGGTGCTGCACATTTTGATGCTATCTTATGTGTGATACTGCGTAGTAAAGAACAGTGGGAAGAGGATACAACATAGTTAGGACAAAATACCTTGACTAAGGGAGTGGAGTTAACCCCCATGACCCAAGGCCCAGAAGTGTAGTGATGAGTAAGGAACTGCTTTTGTAGCGCCTAAAGACCTCATGCCTTAGCGAAGCATGTAAGGTTTGTGTGAGGCTGCCCCTTTAATTGCATCGTGCTGATGAGAATGGAGCACCCTCTTGGCGCTGAGTTGACTTCCGTCTCCCCCTGTGTGTCTGCTGCAGGCATGGCCGACTCTGCAACTCTCCTACCTGTTTCTGCAACTCTCCTACATGTTTCTGTAACTCTGTTGCTTCTTTTTGTACTTCTCTTGCTTCTTTCTGCACCCTGTTGCCTCTTTCTGCACTTGAATTCCCTTTTTCTGCCCCCCTCTTGTCTCTTTGTGTACCACTCTTCCCTGTAAAGGCACCTCTCTTGCATCTGTGTGTACCTCTCTTGCCTCTTTCTGTACCATATTCCCTCTTTCTGTACCCCTCCTGCCTCTTTCTGCACCTCTTTTGCCTCTTTCTGTACTTCTCTTGCCTCTCTTCTTTCTCTACCCCTCTTGCCTCTTTGTGCACCCTTCTTCCCTCTTTCTGCACCTCTCTTGCCTCTTTCTTCAGTTTTCTTACCTCTTTCTGCACCTCTTTTGCTTCTTCCGGCACTTCTCTTGCCTCTTTTTACACCCCACTTGCCTCTTTCTGACACTCTGTTGGATCTTCTGGCACTGCACGTCCTTTTTTCTGCACTTCTATTGCTTCTTTCTGTACTCCTCTTGCCTCTTTCTGTACCCTTCTTCCCTCTTTGTGCACCTCTCTTGCCTCTTTGTGCACCTCTCTTGCCTCCTTCTGCCGTTCTCTTGCCTTATTCTACACCTCTTGTGCCTCTTTCTGCACCTCTGTTAGTTCTTTCTCCACTGTCTTGCTCGTTTCTGCACCTCTTTTGCCCCTTTGCGCACCCCTGTTCCCTCTTTCTGCAACTTTCCTGCCTGTTTCTGCAACTCTGTTGTTTCTTTATGTACTTCTCCCGCTTCTTTTTGCACCTCTCTTGCTTCTTTCTGCACCCCTATTGCCTCTTTTTGCACTTGTCTTCCCTTTTTGTGCACTTCTCTTGTCTCTTTGTGCACCTCTCTTCCTTGTATCTGCACCTTTATTGCATCATTCTGCACGTCACTTGCCTCTTTCTGCAATCTGTTGCTTCTTTCTGCACTTCTGCCAATTTCTGCATTTATGTTGCTTCTTTTTACACTCCTCTTGCCTCTTCCTACATTTCTATTGCTTCTTTCTGCACATCTTTTGCCTCTTTCTGCAACCCGCTTGCCTTTTTCTTTACCTCTGTTGCTTCTTTCTGCATTTCTCTTTCTTCTTTCTGCACCTCTCTTGCTTCTTTCTGTACCTCTGTTGCCCCTTTGTGCACTTGTCTTCCCTCTTTGTGCACCTCGTTTGTCTCTTTGTGCACCTCTTGTGTCATTTTCTGCACCTGTCTTCTTCCTGCACCACTAGTGCCTCTTTCTGCACCTCTCTTGCCTCTTTCTCCACTTGTCTTCCTTCTTTCTACACCTCTGTTGCTTCTTTCAGCAATTCTCTTTTTTCTTTCTGTACCCCTCTAGCTTCTTACTGAACCACTCTAGCCTCTTTCTCTACCGCCCTTGCCTCTTTCTGCACCCTGATCCCTCTTTCTGTACCTCTCCTGCCACTTTCTGCACCTCTCATGCCTCTTTATGCACTTCTCTTGCCTATTTTGCTTCTTTCTGTACTTATTTTGCTTCTTTCTGTACCTCTCTTCTTTCTGTGCCCTCTTGCCTTCTTTGCACCCTTCTTCCCTCTTTGTGCACCTCTCTTGTCTCTTTGTGTACCTCTCGTGCCTCTTTTTGCAATTCTCTTACCTCTTTCTACACCTCTTTTGCTTCTTCCGGCACTTCTCTTGCCACTTTCTGCACCCCTCTTGCCTTTTTTTGCACTCTGTTGGATCTTTCGGCACTGCTCTTGCTTCTTTCTGCACTCCTCCTGCTTCTTTCTGCATTCCTCTTGCCTTTTTCTGCACCCTTCTTCCCTCTTTCTGTACTTCTCTTACCTGTGTCAGCACCTCTCTTGCCTCTTTCTGCAGTTCTCTTGCCTCTTTCTACACCTCTTTTGCTTCTTTCTGCACTTTTGTTGCCTCTTTCTGCACCCCTTTTGCCTCTTTCTGCACCTCTGTTGGTTCTTTCTGCATCCCTGTTCCTTCTTTCTGCAACTCTCCTGCCTGTTTCGGCAACTCTGTTGCTTCTTTATGTACTTCTCTTGCTTCTTTCTGCACCTCTCTTTGCTTCTTTATGCACCCCTGTTGCCTCTTTTTGCACTCATATTCCCTTTTTCTACTCTCTTGTCTCTTTGTGCACCTCTCTTCTCTGTATTTGCACCTCTCTTGCATCTGTCTGCACTACTTTTGCCTGTGTCTGCACGTCTGTTGCTTCTTTCTGCACTTCTCTTGCCAATTTCTGCATTTCTGTTACTTCTTTTTGCACTCCTCTTGCCTCTTCTTACATTTCTGTTGCTTCTTTCTTCACTTCTTTTGCCTCTGTCTGCAATCCTCTTGCCTTTTTCTGTACCTGTTACTTCTTTCTGCATTTATCCTACGTCTTTCTGCAGCTCTCACTTGTTTCTGCACCTCTGTTGCCCCTTTGTGCACTTCTCTTCCCTCTTTCTGCACCTCCCTTGTGCCTTTGTGAACCTCTCATCATTTTGTGTACCTGTCTTTCCTCTTTCTGCACTTCTGTTGCCTCTGTCTGCACATTGACTGCTTCTTTCTGCACCACTCTTGCCTCTTTCTGCACCTCTCTTGCCTCTTTCTACACCGCACTTGCCTCTTTCTACACTTATCTTGCTTCTTTCTACACCTCTGTTGCTTATTTCAGCAATTCTCTTTTCTCTTTCTGCATCCCTCTAGCCTCTTTCTGCACCACTCTAGCCTCTTTCTGTACCTCTCTTGCCTCTTTCTGCACCCTGTTCCCTCTTTCTGTACCTCTCTTGTCGCTTTCTGCACCTCTCATGCCTCTTTCTGCACTTCTCTTGCCTCTTTCTGCAACTCTGTTGCTTCTTTCTGTACTTCTTTTGCCTCTTTCTGTACCCCTCTTGCCTCTTTGGGCACCCTTCTTCCCTCTTTCTCCATCTCTCTTGTCTCTTTATGCACCCCCTAGCCTCTTTCTGCACCACTCTAGCCTCTTTCTGTACCTCTCTTGCCTCTTTCTGCACCCTGTTCCCTCTTTCTGTACCTCTCCTGCCGCTTTCTGCACCTCTTATGCCTCTTTCTGCACTTCTCTTGCCTTTTTCTGCAACTCTGCTGCTTCTTTCTGTACTTCTTTTGCTTCTGTCTGTACCTCTCTTCTTTCTGTACCCCTCTTGCCCCCTTTGTGCACCTTTCTTCCCTCTTTGTGCACCGCTATTGCCTCTTTCTGCACCTCTTTTGCTTCTTCCTGCACTTCTCCTGCCTCTTTCTGCACCCCTCTTGCCTTTTTCTGCCACTCTGTTGGATGTTTCAGCACTGCTCTTGCTTCTTTCTGCACTCCTCCTGCTTCTTTCTGCACTCCTCTTACCTTTTTCTGTTCCTTTCTTCCCTCTTTGTGCACCTCTCTTGCTTCTTTCTACACTTCTCTTGCCTCTTTCTGCAGTTCTATTGCCTCATCTACACATCTTTTGCTTCTTTCTGCACCTATGTTGGTTCCTTCTGCATTGTGATGCTCCTTTCTGCACCTCTCCTGCCCCTTTCCACACCCCTGTTCCCTCTTTCTGCAACTCTCCTGCCGACTTTTGCAACTCTGTCGCTTCTTTATGTACTTCTCTTGCTTCTTTCTGCACCTCTCTTGCTTCTTCCTGCAGCCCTGTTGCCTCTTTTGGCACTTGTCTTCCCTTTTTCTGCACATCTCTTGTCTGTTTGTACACCTCTCTTCCCTATATCTGCACCTCTCTTGCATCTTTCTGCACTTCTTTTGCCTGTTTCTGCACGTCTGTTGCTTCTTTCAACACTTCTCTTGCCAATTTCTGTTGCTTCTTTTTGCACTCCTCTTGCTTCTACCTAAATTTTTGTTGCTTCTTTCTACTCTTTTCTTGCCTCTTTCTGCAACCCTCCTACTTGTTTCTGGACCTCTGTTGCCCCTTTGTGCACTTGTCTTTCCTCTTTGTGCACCTTGCTTGACTCTTTGTGCACCTCTCATCATTTTCTGTACCTTTCTTCCCTCTTTCTGCACTTCTCTTGCCCCTTTCTGCACCTTGGTTGCTTCTTTCTGCGCCTCACTTGCCTCTTTCTCCACTTATCTTACTTCTTTCTACACCTCTGTTGCTTTCAGCAATTCTTTTTTCTCTTTCTGTACCCCTCTAGCCTCTTTCTGCACCACTCTAGCCTCTTTCTGTATCTCTCTTGCCTCTTTCTGCACCCCGCTCCCTCTTTCTGTACCTCTCCTGCTGATTTCTGTACCTCTCAGGCCTCTTTCTGCACTCTTGCCTCTTTCTGCGACACTGCTGCTTCTTTCTGTACTTCTTTTGATTCTTTCTGTACCTCTCTTCTTTCTGCATCCCTCTTGTCTCTTTGTGCGCCCTTCATATCTCTATGTTTACCTCTCTTATCTCTTTCTGTACCTCTCTTGCCTCTTTCTGCAATTCTCTTAACTCTTTCTGCACCTTTTTTGCTTCTTCGAACACTTTTCTTGCCTCTTTCTGCACCCCTCTTGCCTTTTCTGCCACTCCGCTGGATTTTCAGCACTGTTCTTGTGTCTTTCTGCACTCTTCCTGATTCTTTCTGCACTCCTCCTGCCTGTTTCTGTACCCTTCATCCCTCTTTGTGCACCTCTCTTGCCTCTTTCTCCACCTCGTTTTCCTCTTTCTGCATCTCTCGTTTCTGTTGGCACCTCTGTTTCCTCTTTCTGCACCTATTTTACCTGTTTCTGCAGCATTCTTGTCTCTTTCTGTACCTATTTTGCCTGTTTCTGCAACACTCTTGCCTCTTTCTGCCATTCTCCTGCCTCTTTCTGTACCCCCTTCCCTCTTTCTGTACCCCTTTTGCTTCTTTCTGCACTTCTATTGCTTCTTTCTACACTTATCTTGCTTCTTTTTGCACCACTCTTTGCTCTCTCTGCACCTCTGTTCCTTCTTTCTGCACTTCTTTTGATTTCTTTCTGCACCCCTTTTGTCTCTTTTTTCCACCCCTGTTACCCCTTTGTGCATCTCTGCTGCTTCTTTCTGCACTTCTCTTGTCTCTTTCTCCACCTGAATTCCCTCTTTCCGCACCTCTGTGGCTTCATTCAGTACCTCTCTTGCTTCTCTCTGCACCCCTCGTGCCTCTTTCACACCCCTCTTACCTCTTTCTGCACCTCTTTTGCTTCTTCTGTCACTTCTTTGGCCTCTTTCTCCACCCCTCATGCCTTTTCCTGCCACTCAGTTGGATCTTTTGGCACTGCTCTTGCGTCTTTCTGCACTCCTCTCGCCTCTTTCTGCACCCTTTATTCCTCTTTGTTCACCTCTCTTGCCTCTTTCTCCACCTCTCATGCTTCTTTCTGCAGTTCTCTTGCCTCTTTCTCCATCTCTTTTGCTTCTTTCTGCACTTCTGCTGCCTCTTTCTGCACTCTTCTTGCCTCTTTCTGCACCTCGATTTCCTCTTTCTGCATCTCTCTTGTTTCTGTTGGCACCTCTGTGTCCTCTTTCTGCACCTATTTTACCTGTTTCTGCAGCATTTTTGCCTCTTTCTGTACCTATTTTGCCTGTTTCTGAAATTCTCCTGCCTCTTTATGCCATTCTACTGCCTCTTTCTGTACCCCCTTCCCTCTTTCTGCACCTCTGTTCCTTCTTTCTGCACTTCTTTTGATGTCTTTCTGCACTTCTCTTGCGTCTTTCTGCACCTCTCTTGCTTCTTTCTGCACACCTTTTGTCTCTTTTTCCACCCCTGTTACCCCTTTGTGCATCTCTGCTGCTTCTTTCTGCACTTCTCTTGTCTCTTTATCCACCTGAATTCCCTCTTTCTGCATCTTTCTGGCTTCGTTCAGTACCTCTCTTGTGTCTCTCTGCACCCCTTGTGCCTCTTTCACACCCCTCTTATCTTTTTCTGCACCCCTCTTGCCTCTTTCAGCACCTCTGTTCCTTCTTTCTACACTACTTTTGTTTCTTTCGGCAGCTCTCTTGCTTCTTTCTGCACACCTCATGCCTCTTTCGGTACCACTCTTGCCTCTTTCTGTACCCCTCTTGCTTCTTTCTGGACATTTTTTGCTTCTTTCTGTACTTCTCTTGCCTCTTTCCACACCCCACTTGCCTCCTTCTGCACCTCTGTTGTTTCTTTCTGCACTGTTCTTGCTTCTTTCTGCACCTCGTTTGTGAATTTCTGCATGCCTATTGCATCCTTCTACACCTCAGTTTGTTCTTTCTGCACTGCTCTTGTTTCTTTCTGCACCTATTTCGGCTGTTTCTATCACTCTCTTGCCTCTTTCTGCACTTCTCTTGCCTCTTTCTGTAGCTGTTGTTTCTTTCTGCAATTCTCTTTCTTCTTTCTGCACCCTCTTACCTCCTTCTACAGCTTTGTTGCTTCTTTCTGTCCCCTTTTGCCTCCTTCTGGACCCTTCTTCCTACTTGCTGCACCTATCTTGCCTCTTTCTGTACCTGTTTCCCTTTTTCTACACCACTCATGCCTATTTCTGCAACTGTCTTGCCTCTTTCTGCAGTTCTCTTGCTATCTTCTGCACACCTGTTGCTTCTTTCTGCACTTCGCTTGCCTCTTTCTGCACTCCTGTCTGTTTGTGCACCTCTGTTGGTTCTTTCTCCATTTCTCTTGCTTCTTTCAGCACCTCTTCTGCAAATTCCTGCCCCCCTTTTGCCTCCTTCTGCACCCTTCTTGCCTCCTTCTGCAACTTTGTTGGTCCCTTCTGCACTGCTCTTGCTTCTTTCTGCACATCGTTTGCCTGTTTCTGTAATTCTATTGCCTCTTTCTGCACTTCCCTTGCCTCATTCTTCAACTCTGTTGCTTCTTTCTGCTTTTATCGTGCTTATTTCTGCTCCTTTTTTCCTCTTTATGCTCTACTGTTGCCTCTTTCTGTGCTTCTCTTGCTTCTTCCTGTGCCTTTCATCCTCTTTCTGAACCTCTTTTGTCTCTTTTAACGCCTCTCTTCCTCTTTATGCTCCTCTCAAGCTTCTTTCTGCACCTCACCTAGTTCTTTCTGCTTTTCTGTTGCCTCTTTGTGCACTTCTCTTGCATCTTTCTGTACATTTCTTGCCTCTTTCTGCACTTCTCTTGCCTCTTTATGCAAATTTCTTACTCTTTCTGCACCTGTCTTGCTTTTTCTGCACTTCTTCTGTCTCTTTCAGTACTTCTCTCACCTCTTCTGTACTCAATGGGAAGTTCAAGCTCTCAAGTGTAACGGTCTGTGTGCTCGCAGAAATGAGGTATATGTCTACCTGTACATATATTCTTTTTAATTTATAAACTCTTTTTATTAATCCACAAAATTATTACACATACACAGAGCAGTAATATTGCATCATTGGTCTCATTTTCACTTGAATTATCTATTTCTATTGACAAGTCTGAGCCCACCCTAGTAAGAACCCCATTCATAACCGACTTCCCTCATTTAATCCACAATATATCTGCCATGTCAACCAGATTTTCTCCCCTTTTCCGGGGAACCCTCTACTTTTATAAATCACTGATTCTGCTTGCCAGCACCAATCCATTTCATTTTCCCATTCATCCAGTGTTTGGGTGGGCATTGCCCCCCAATTCCATTCTATAATACGCTTAGCAACCACTGCTGCCAGCATCACCCATTGGTTCACATGTCGCGGTCAGTCTTCATTAGCCTCAGTTGTTAAAAGAGACATTTAGGATCTAATAGCTCATCCATATCTACCACCTTTGATGTTACCCTTGTTGTCAAAATACCTGAATTCTTGGGAATTCCCATATCAAGTGATAACAGGATACCACAAACCCACACCCCGTTACAACTTGCACTTTCACACCTCCCCATTCTTTACAACACTGATCTGGGGTAGTATACTCTATGTAACAACTTGAGTTGTATGAGCCAGAATCTGGCAGGTCTTGCCACCTCCCTTGGGATCTGGAGTATTTCCACCCATATATCTTCCTCTAAAGTGCCGACGTCATGCTCCCATGTCTGCCTAATTGTGTTTGTGGGATCTGGGGTATTATTAATGATCTTTCTATAGAAGAGAGAGATTGTATTTTCACATATCTGCTCTTTCAAAACCCTATCTTCAAAAGGTGCAGCTTCTACTATTGTGTCACATTCCCTGACATGTTGCCTGATTCCAGGTCCCAAACGTGTATGCTATTCACCCTGCCTCGTCTTGTAGTCTTGTTGTAACTCTGTAAATACAATATATGCCCCTCCTCTCCAAATATCAGCTAGCGTCTCTATACCTAGCATTTCCCATTTGGCAAAGCCATCCAGGCTTCCTACCCCTTTCAAAAAATCCCCTGCCCGAAGTGACGCTATTCCGGAGAGCTTTATCTTTCACCCCAAGTATTTCGTGGCAGCTTTCCACATCCTCACTACTGTCCGCGTATGTGTCGGGATAAGCCTGTCAACACGCTTCCTATATAGTAGTGTCTGTGGGCCTCTAAATCCCATGGCCAATCTATTGACCCTAAAGGCTGGTTCTGCATGACCATCAAACATTTAGCAATTGACATTCACCAATTGTGCGGCCCAATATTAGCCACAGATATTCGGCACCGCCAGGCCCCCGTCAAAGACCCCTCTTTGGAGTTTGCTCAGAGCAATTCGGGGAGACGCTCGGCTCCACAGTAATGTCCTAATTTCTGAGTCCACTCTCCGGAAGAAACCAGGAGGTATCTCAAAGGGTGAATTTTATAACATATAAGAAGCGTGGGAGTGCCATCATTTTGCGCAGTGCCGCTCTGCCCATCAATGTCAATGGGAGTGTACGCCAGTGTTTGACGTCCATGACTAGACTGTCCAGCTCTCGCCCCAAGTTTTGGCTTTAAAACTCACTTGGATCACGTTTGATAAAGATCCCTACATATTTAAAGCCATTCTAATGCAGCGGCACAGAGCGTCAGGAGGTCAGGGCAGGGGGCCCTTCCCATAGTATAAACAATAATGACTTTTCCCAGTTCATTCTAAAGCCAGAGTACTCTCCATATATACGAAAGAGCTGAAGGATGTGGTCTATTTATTGCCTTGGCTTCTTAACAAACAGGAAGATATCATCCACAGCGGCAAGGTATTTTGAACAGACACATTACAGTGATGCCAACAACTTAGAATATTTTGTGCTGGATCAAGTGCCTGCAAGACAAAGAGGAGGTAACAGAGATTGGTATTTAAGGCAATTAGAATACAGATACATCTTGAGATTCAATTAAAAAATTCTCAATGGCCTGAATACTGAAGAGGAGTTGTATGTCCACCTGTAAAATCCTTGCAGTAGGTGTGGGCAGTTTATCTGTTATCCCAAATTCCTCACATACAGTTGTCTGTTTTTGATAGGGGTTGTTTGATATGATTCATTTCTTACAATGATCGAGTCTGTATTTCATGTTTTTGTGGTTTTTAATTTGGAGCATGTTTGTTTGTTGTTTTTGGTTTTTGTATGTCGTTCTCTAGTCGTAGAGCACAAAGACAAAATAAGAATACAGTTTAAGTGTTTTTGAATTTTTAGAAATGACTGGGTGACCTTTATTTGCCATGGTCCTCTTTATACTTTTTACAAAAGGATGATTGCTCAATGATCTGTTGATGCGAACCTTCTAAGGGAATCCTTGGTCATTGTGGAGCAACCCAGCATAGGGGTGCATTGGGCACTTGCCCTCTATCTGCCATAGTCATTTTTACATATTTGAAATAGTTTACATCTTTTGTACATTTATGTATATAGGGTGGTTGCCTAATCATTTGTTGATGCAACCCCGTCAGGGGCAACCTTGACCAGTGTTGAGTAATCTGGTCTATTTGAAGGCAATGACGTATTTGAAATCACGTCTGTGCATATAGTTTATTGCTTTTACGGCAGCAAAAAGCATTTGTCACTTTAAGGGAAAAAAGCACTGTAACTTTAATGTTTGTAAGACTTGAGGAACATGTATAAATGAGAGTTAATATGGCAACCACACAAGGTTTGACAAAGGCAGCTGTGGCTGCTGAAACGCAATACTTGTTGCTTGTGTGCCAATACATTAATCCTTTTTGCAAACACGAGCGTGCTGGAGTCAGTCTGGACACTGAGGCAGGCATGTGGAGTTAATATATCTATATCTATATATATTATATGTATGTGTCGGAGTGGCGTTGTTGAGAGGCTGTGTGAGTGAGTGAGTGTGTGTGAATGAATGGTTATATGAGTGGCTGTAGAGGTGAAAGTGTTAAGTGTGAGTTGTATAGATCAGTGTGTCATGGTGTGAGTGGCTGTATGAGTAAATGACTAGCTGCACAGGTGAGTGTATGGTTGTGTGAGTTGCTGTATGAGTGAGTGGGTATCCGAGTGGCTCTATGGAGGAAGGATTGGTTGTGTGAGTACTTGAATGGTCTGTGAATGGGTTGTGTGGTTGTTTGAGTGGATATATAAAAGGATCTAAGGAGGTATAAGTGGGTGTGTCAGTGATTCTGTGGATGATGTCATCAGTGATGTCATATGAGATATCATCAGTGATGTCATTAGTGATGTCACTGACCATGTCATGATCCATGTAGTATGTGAGGTCATAAGCCACACATTACAAGGGCTTAAGCAATCTTTCGCTCAGGTAACTATAACTGTTGAATTCAATGCTGTTGTATGAGTGAAATCTGAGCCTAAATATAACATCTGTTTAGCCATTGGTTTTCATTTTTTGTTGTTGTGTTTTTTCAGGAGTGGGGCTTCATGACCCCCCCTTACCTGGGCCCCGTTCCCATCCTACAGAGACTACCCTTATTGTTCTTACAATGAGAGGAGGTGTGTGGCCATCCTCCTGGGCAGATTATGGCCCCAGGGACCCCTCCTCGGGAGGTTTGCCAAAATTCTGGGTGCCCAGGGTAGGTGGAGGTCCCTAGGGGCCCCCTCATTTATAACATATCAAGAACTGGAGATGTGGTGGTCCCTGGGAAAGGGGGGGAGGTTGTACTGTTCCCTACAATAAAAAAACAGGGAGGTAGTGGTCACTGGGGTATTAGTAAGCCTCAGAAGGGGCTCCTGTTTCCCCCCTTATATTTACAAATGCCCCAGGGACCTGGCCCACCCAGTGGCCGATTATAAATGAAGAGCGGAAGCCCATGCTCATTTTTTACATTTTCAGCAGAATTTGCACATCCAGTGCGACTCACACTAAGATTGTGTTTAAAAAAAGCTTTATTGGACCTGGGGGAACCCTGTGGGACTCCCCTCCACCCCCGAGGCCTGTCCTCTTTTCTTTTTTTTCAGTTTTTTTCTGTAACTTGTTTCAACTGTGGTACAAGATGTCTGCCAACACTTCCTGGTTTGAAGTGTTGGCAACCAATCAGATCTCAGCATGAGATTAGGAAGGGTCGTGATCCACCGCTTCTCATACATACCACTGAACAGATTTACACCAATTCACAAAAAGGTCACTTTCCGGACCTACAGTTATCTTTCTGCCAAATTTGGGGTAATTCCGTTCAGCAGTTTGGGCTGTAGCCGTGTCTAAAGTTCCGGAAATTAACTTGAGGAAACGTGTTTTGGGACCCCCCTTTGACGGATCACTCCAAAATGTTCAAGAGAACAGCTGACGTTAGTGGCAAACTAGTTTTTAAACTTTCGCGCGGATCTGTCACTCCAAAGTTATAGGCAAATGAAAAAACGCTGAGTCCATGGAAACTAGGTGCTAACTATAACTACTGGTGAAGGGAGTCGGTGACATAAATATATGTGAGAGAGAGAGAGAGAGAGTGAGAGAGAATTTAGTTTTTTTGAATTGTATTTCCACAACACTTCTATTTGGATCTCTGCTGTTGTTTGTTAGTGTATTCATTCAGGGACATAGCAAAGACTGTTGTGTTAACATGGTGATACTAATTCTACGCTAAATGTTTTATGTAAGTCATTTGTAGAAAATTGCTATAGATGCGTTTCCTCTGGCATGAAAGTGTACGTGACCTATTTTTGCAAGGACTGTGAGTAATTGATAAACCTCTTCAATCGCAGCAACCAGTAGGGCACTTTATGGATAATGGTAACCAGACGGACTGCACACATTCTCCTTCTATCTGTGCCATACCCATGTTGGCCCAACACCTTACTCATACTCTTCTCCTCTTGTGCTGTAACATGCCTCCTTCTGCCTCCATAGTCTTTCAAACTAGTGAACCATGCTGCACCTTTGCTCCTCTTGTGCCTTCGATTGTGTTCCTCTCTTGTACTCCCTTAAGAACCAGATCCTCTTACCTCATTTTCTGAGTGCACACCTGGCCAAACTCTGATTCATCCCGCTCTACTTTATCACCATGCTCCACTGTGTGCTGCAGTGCCATCTGGGACATACAATCCTCTGCTACAGCACTACCTTACTACCTCCACTCCCACCCATGTGTACATCCCTTTCACCTGTGTGGCACTGTCATCTCACCCCCCCCCCACTTCTAAGCTTGAGGAGTTTATTGCTCTACAATAACATCAACCCTAAGGCACCGCTTCATCTAAGCTTCAAGTGTGGTGAAAAAGATGTGGGGGCCCAAAAAATGGGTGACGCTTAACAAGAATAACTAGAAACTCTCTATAACTCTCTATAAGAGGACTGCCCAGAGCAACTAAAGATGCAGGAAAATGTAAATCTTGTCCTTGTCAAGCTCATAGAGAGGTAATAGAGCAAACAATTACTAAAGATAGCAAGTAACACAATCTTTGACCCTTTATATAGCACTATTACTCTGGACTGTAAACAATAAAGCATTTGACAATGTGCTTGCTTACACTTCTGTTGGAGAGGCGCATCTAAAGGGGATACCTTGGTATTTAATTTTGAATTAATAACATCTTAGGCCTTGTAACAGCAATGATATATGGCAGCATCCACTGTATTGCTTCAACCGCATATCACAATTGGTGCATCGGGTGACATGACATTGCAGCTCCAGTTCTTTACCAGGGTTCAGATATGGCAGGGAGGGTCAGCCATGGCAGGCCCTGACAACTTTGAACACTGCTCTCCAGTCAGATGCTAGACTCCATACAGGTTTGTGAAGCCTGGCATCATGTGACTGAAATTTGTGCTGCATTTGAGTGAAACCTACAATGTGTAGACTGGATATTATTCTTATATGAGGGAAACTTGCATTGCTACTGCCCATTTGGTACTTTCACTGTAATACTGAAGGATCACAATCATTTTCAATTATTTTACTGAGTTTTTATTGCATAAAGGAAATGAATACCATTTTGGGTAAAACAATGCCATTACAAGCTCACTCAAGAAAACAGTACCGGATGGTATTGTCACCCACTACTCACAGTATCTTTCCCTCCATTGCTACAAAATATTACCATGTCAGGTAACAGTGGTTCCTTCTTGTGGAATCATAGTTCAAAGCGTAGAAAGCAGATATTTGTTTCCTTCATAATGGTAATCTTTTTTCCATCATACAACCTGTGTTTCGTGCCGCCTACCTAGGATGATGTTACCTTTAGGGCCATCGAGATCATTGTTTTCCACAACACAGATTCCAACATGAAAACAACATAATGTGTCAAAATCTTATCCTAAAATTTCAAAGCTTTATGATTCCAATTGTGTCTATCAAATGCCAAAAAACAGGCATGTACTCAATTGCCAACGGTTCTCAAGGACATCGCTAAAGTATTGCCGAAACATTGGAAATGTTAATCAGTCTTGCACCTTGACATTTCTCCTCATCCTGTAATACATAACATTGGTTGGTTCTCTAAGCCAAATTATCTCTAGAGGTCCAGGACCCTTACCAAAATTCCCACTAATAATATAAACACAGCAGCCATAAAAAGCAGTCCACGTCCAAAAATCAGCTTCGTCTTAGGCACAGTGTCGTTTTTTGTACAATCCATTGGTACAGATTGGTTCTTCAAAGGTAACTGATCCAGGTGAAGCCCATTTTGGTCATAATGGGGAAAATCAAAAACTTTCTGGCTATGTTCTTCCCCTGTAGAACATGAACACAACATATGTTAGAATAAGTAAATGTCTACCAACTATTCACAGTTGTCTGAACTGAATGCTCATACAATACAAATAAAATAGATAAGTGAAGAGTCCGTGGGTTTAGAATTCCTCTGACATAGAAACTTGGGCAAGACTCAAATGACAATTGCATTTATTTATAACTTTTTAAACGTCCATGAATAGTTTAGAAACTTTCTCACAAACATCTGGTAATAAATATTAGGGGTGGGCGGAATTTGCGTAGTCGCGCTACGCAAATCAGTTCAGCGAATACGCATAATTGCTTGTTCATTTCGAAAGCACGAACAACCCAAAAATTCCGCAAAACCACGGATCGCGGAATTTTTGCCATTTACGGGTTCTCCGCACAACGCGAAATTACCCAAATTCCGCAAGCGGAACAGAATTAACTGCCCAGGCCTAATAAATAATACATTACAAACTAATATATACTGTTCACTTAAGCATTATACAGGAGTGTGTATTGAAGATAAGTAAAGAGTTAAGATTACATGCATCTAATGAATAAATGTGCTTTAAATTGTGTCAGGAGACTGTGGGGTATATTCTCAAGTAGCTATCACCGAGTTAACGGCACTTTATCGCAGCCAAAGTCACGATAAATTTATCACCCCATTCACAAGCTGGTGCTAACAGCCCATATCACTAGTTTACCTGCAATAGCAGCCTTAAAAAACATCGCCACAGATGACCCCGGCAACTATCACTAATGAGATGCAGAATAGGCATTCCCATGCAAAACGCTGCGACAACACCACTCCAAAACATTCTCAATGACCAGCCAGATTGGCGAAAAGACCACGAAACATGCGATAAGGCACGTTAGCAGCAGGACACTAACACCTGCTCTTACCTGGAGAAAAGTCGGACGACAGCCTGCACCACAAATGGGAGCCCAGCCGAGCCACACCTGAAGAACAACAGATGCCATGGAGGCACTGAACATGCGTGCCGGACACCCAAGAGGGCTCAAACACACACTGCCACCACCCCCAGGACCACACCCCACCCCCCGGCCCCAACCTGGGCATCCCCCAACTCCCCCGGAACAAGACACTGCACATCAACAGCACAGAAACATGAACAAAAGCAACCGCCTGATGTCAATTTCAACAATCAACATACATGTGAGCACTGGAACCCTGATTCATACATTCACCATTGAAAGACCAAACTGAATGTAACATCCTAATTTGTCACCAAACAACTATTTTGAAGAGTCATGGTGGGGCATCCCTGGACAATCATTGACTTACAGCCTGCAAGACAATATCCAAGATAAGAAGGTGTGTCAGGCACTCATCAAAGGACAGGGAGAGAGAGAAAGAGAGATACTGGGTGAAGAGCGCTTGGCCAATTGGGCCCTTGGCTCATGCAAACATGCCAACAGCTGTGTGTCCCCCCAAATCTGTGCACTCCAAATCACAGGCCTGGCATCAAAGTCAGCACCAAGTCCACATCACATTTAGGAAATGCATGCAGTTATCAGACTGAAATCAGAAATTGAATCCCCTTTGTCTCAACACCCAAGGCTGAAGGCCAACCTTGGTCCTGAATGCGGCTAGCACACCCAGGGTGAGATACCATACCAGCCTCCGACGACTCCCACACCACGAACTGTGCTAATGAAACACCAATGTGCCAACATCCCCACACCCACTTGTCCCTGCATGACCTAGACCTGCCAGGGATGCCCTTGACACATTGGCTCAAAACTATCCATATGTCCAAACGTTGCACGCACATACAACTCATTGCCCAGAGCTGTGTCACATCTTCCACCGAACTTCCGCCGGTCTGAGGAGTGCCGGTGCCACGAGCCCAACAAACGCAATGGCAGGCATTCCCGGGCACATGTGCAACCCCTGTCATGTAGAACTGTACTGTGCATGAATGCTGCATCTGTTGGGATCACTGCCAGTGGCAGTGTTGCAAAGCAGTTTCTGTCTTGCCTATGTCACCTGCATCCAGCCCTGATTTAACTGTCGATCATGCTCATTCGAGTGGCCCATGGAGGTCTGCCTATCCAATGCAACAGTAGCTGAATTGGATTATGACCTGACAGTGCGTCCCCTGTTGGCCCACGAACAGGAGTGTCACTGGGATAGACGTGCATGGAATGCACTGATATTTGGCGTATGTGCTGGCAATTACGCATGGGAGATTGCACAACTCCTCGTGTGCAGTGACCACGTCAAGGCGCTGCCCTATTGGGCTGTGTTGTGGATTGGGGAAACGGCATGGACTGAACACATTTGCCCCAACAAGTTAATGGATTGGCTCACCCTGGTGTTCATAGAACCCAACAACGACGTACTAATGGAACACATTGCACATGAAGTTGTGCTGGCATTCATGGACAAGTAACTATGGTGCTGCAGCAACATCGAATTGTCACCCACAGCACAGGTCCCAACACCTTGTTGCATTGTGGGGAATACTCACATATCCCACCATAACAGAGGACATGTCTGCCTTTGTCTGGAATCTGAATGCATGTGCGTGGAACCACGTGTGTGTACACACACCTGTGCAAGGTGATGCAGTTCCATGGTCAGAGCAGCACAGTGTTGTTTGGCAACGTTACCAATTCGGACCCACTGCTGGGGAGAGAGCACACACATCGCAATGTAGCACAACATGTGACCTTGTCGGACCCCTTTCACCTCATCACTGTCAGCAGAGCAGAGAGTTGGCACAGTCTGGTGGCAGAGCACTATGCAGACCCCATGGGCTGTAAGTCGTGCCCCCTCATACGGGGCAATGGGCAAACGCCAAACAACACATGACTCATCCAGCAAGGCAAGGTGCACTAAGACCGTTGCCATCTGTAATGTTTGGTGTTCATTTCTGCCACCCCATTTCCTGCACCACGACATGTTCCCATGCTGCGTGTAAGTGTCTTAAGCCTGTCACTGCATGTTGTCGCTGTTGTCTTGTCTGTACTGACACGCACATGCCAATAAAGTCTGCGCAACTTCACTGGTGTATAACTGTGATGAGTGTTCATTAGATTGACCACTCGTGTGCCACAATGAGCATCGTTCCTACACATGGAGGGTCTGACTGATACATATACAATGGGGTGGGTCCCTTTTGACAGCTCCATCTCTGTGCGCTAGACACTGTTTTAGGATAGTTCGTGGCAGACCTGTGCACTTAAGTGTCTACAGCCATGTGAGTATGGTGTCCAACCTCTGACCATGTGGACCAATGTCATGAATCATAACAGAATGTGTACACACAGATGTGTGTTAGTAGGTATGCAACGTGAAGTTCCGTTGTCACATGTGATGTAGGACACCACTCCTGTCCTGCTACCTATTTGGTCATTCCCACACACAGCCCTTTTCAATACATGGACATGTGCCTACGTTCGGGGGGTTGTGACATTGTTGTTAATGTGCAATGGGGACACAGCAAGTACTCACCTTCACAGTCATCCAATTGGCCATGTGTCTCAGGGATAAACATGAGGATTGATGTCATTCACCAGGGTGTACCTTCTTGTGCAATCATTGTCCCTACATTCAGGCATACTTTCATACGTGAGTAAATATAGTCATGACACATCTGTGTGATTTTGAATGTTTTATTCACATTCTGGTGAATGACGGAGCTGGAGATGTACAAGGCCATCCAAGCCCACATAACATGAAAGCCCAGTGGTGGGCCACCCAGAGTCCTTTGGGGATTGAAAAGTGATTTGGAAGAGGGAGAGTGCAGTCGGCAGCAGGATTGCTGTGTAATTGTAAAGCAGTGAAGATGTGGCAGTCCATGTCGGGGTTTGGGTGGATTTCGCCAAGTGTTCTGGGGGTCAGTGGAAGGTGTTGTCCCAGGGCATGATGCATAGGGCAGAAACAGGCAGGGGCAGGCCATCTGGTGGTGATGGCTGCTACTACCTCCTTCCTCACACAGCAATTACCATCCACATCATACTACTCTGATACTTCTTCTGTGTCCAGTGTGTCCGGAGTGTGTGGTGGTGTAATGGCTGCATCACTGGGTGCCACTGACACATTAGGGTGCAAACTGATGGGGCTGCATCACTGGGTGCCACTGACACATCAGGGTGAGAAGGTGATGGGGATGCATCACTGTGTGCCACTGACACATCAGGGGTCGGAGATGTGTGTGTCAAAGTTCCTGCTGCAGTTATCTGGGACTGGCTTAGTGGCAGCAATGGCAAGATGATGAACTGCTGGGCATGGAAGATCTCAGCTACATCTCGCTGGTGTTCAGCCGTGGCAGCCATACTTCCTACCTGCATCTGCTCCATGGTCTCCATTGTCTCCTCCGCATCTATGCCAACTCTGTGCTGTCATTGCTGGTGCCTGTCTGACTAGACAGTTCCTATATCTGAGTAATGGCCCCAACGAGGTCAGCCAAGGATTGTCAGTGAGTATGGTGCATATAGGGGTGTCCGTTAGGGACTTAGATGGTCCCTGATGGGACTCAGACACCCACGTATGGCATCGAGTTTGGCTGCCACGAGCTCGAAACCCACCCTCAACTGATCCACCAACTCCACCTGGCAACCCAAAACACGATGTTGAAATTCCATGTATTGTTCGTGGGGTCCTGGGAGACATCTGTGGTGGTGTGTGTTTCCTGCTGTGTGGTCTGTGCAGGTAGGGGGATCACCTTAAGGCAGCTGGCCTGCCCTGCTCCTGCGGGTGGTGTGCGGAGTCTGTCAATTATCCATTGGAGGGTGTCTTGACATATGTACAGGTTGTCCTCTACATCATCAAGGATGGGATTTGTGGTCCGCTCTGCAGTAAATGTTGATTGTCCCTCTGCATTGTTAAAGGGAGATACAGGTTAAGAGAGTTTCCCATGTATGTTGACGCTTAGCAGATGTTTACATACAGACTGCGTGACAAGGCACATTGTGGCTGTTTTGGTGGAGCTGGCTATTTGATGGCAGACAGTGGATTTTCGACTACATGATGGATGTGTGATATTACCTGTACATTATCATCACACAGTGTCAGGCAATGCCAGAAGTGAGTGGCCAGTTACTACGCTCAAGCGGAACCTGTTGCGTCCTCTGTTCTGTAGTGTAGGTGTTGCACTTTGTACCACATTGTCGTCGGATGTGCTGTTATTGCTATGTGTGTCTGCTGCAGTGTGCCACGAGGATGAGGGACATATTCCACAGTCATTGTGCGTGTGCAGTCTGCTACACATGATTGTGCATGTTTGCCATTGTGCCCATCTACCCCCGTATCCCCAGTCCCTGGAGGTTACTCACCCTGTTGCTGTTGGGTCAGGTCATATTGAGCTGTGTCTATTCCCCCAACTCCTGCCACCATCTCCATACTGATGACTGTGGCCACCATTTCCTCCAGCTCATCGAGCTCCTCCTGTGGTGCAGGACTCCCACCTCCAGTCGCCCTTGCTGCCTTCCTGTTGGCGGCGAGCTTCTCCTTGGTTTGGTTGTGCACTTCATGCCAGCACCTCTTGACCTCGACACTCTGACTGCATTTACGTTGGTGACGATGGACTGCCATATTTCTGTTTGGGTTGCCAGTGCCGCAGTGGAGGTGACGAACAGTTGTTGGTGGTGTTCCATCACCTCCGTGACGATGATCCGGTCTTCCTGCAGACTGAACCCCATCTTTCTCTTCTCCTTGCCCTTCCCCGAACACAGGGTTCCTGGCTGGTCTTCCATGGGGCTTGTGGAGTTTGGCTTGTCTTCTGCACTCTGTCCGAGTGCATCCATGGTGCTATGCAGTTCGAATTGGTTTTGGTGGTTTTTTTGTTGCTTTTATAGTGCATTTTCCCGCATGATGTGTAGGAATTGCAGGCCAGTTGCTGGTATTCACTGATTTTGGTATTGTGCTTTGGGGCATCGCAACTTTTTGGGCATTCCTGTTATGCATTTTTGGTCTGTCACATTGGTTTTTACGCGGTCATTTGGCACGATAACATGCTGCTATCGCATGGTGCAGCCGGGTTGGGAATTGGACGTTAAAACGGTGTTATTTTCTCGTGATGGACTGCGATATGCAAAGTTGCGTTACGCTAAATTTGCGATGGTTATCATACGTTCTTGAGAATATCCCCCTGTGTCTTTTAAGGGTACGTACAGTCAAAGATATGGAGTCGAGGGTTTGACTCATCAGTGTATTAGGCAGATCTATTTATCAAGTTGGGTGTATCATGAGTCAGAAGTGGTGTCTTTCAAGAGGGGTTTCTTCTAGAAAACAGATGACAGCTTTACATTTGTATAAATAATCTAGACATTTGCATCGTTTGACTCCCTCTAAACTATTGAAGAATTTTACTCTGTTATAATATTCTCAAAGTCCAAAAGTTCACCTTGTCCTGATGAACTTTCAGCCAAATTCTACAAAATATTTTCCACTCAATTAGGCCTGGTACTCCTATGCTTGTTACACGATTTTGCATCCAATGCTTCTGTTAAGGGTACATTTAAAGATGCCACACTTATTGTGCTCCCCAAATCTAAATATGAATCATAATGTGGTGTGCTGCGCATTAAAAACTTACCAATGGTTGTGATTTTATTGAACATTTCAACATTACCAATAGTACAATACATATTTTTAAATGTGTTCTATTAATGCAGCAGCTATGAGATAGATGAGGCAAATTCAGTTGTTTCTTTGTGATCATGCCTCTAAATCCATCAATGGTGAAATATGGTAACAAGAACCCAATGAGTGCCTTGCAATGTTGAAGGGGCGCTGAATTATTTGTGTGATTTGTATCATCATGTGTCTGTATGTCACCCGCTGCAAGTTTGGCAGCATGGTGAAATCAAAGCATCATGTTTAATTTCAAATGCCTGAGTCACCACTGAAGAGCTGGCCCATGGACCAATGTCATCAATTATTCAATTTCAGGGTAGCCAGTAATCTGACTAAGGTTTTCATTTAATTTTGAAATAACATCCAGTGGCAGGCAAGGGCACTTTTAATACACAACATTATAAAAATCTAAATGTGAGTGACAATGTAGTGAGCGTTATATTAAAAATGATGACTTAACATTAGTAGTGAGTTTATTGGACATTTCAATATTACCAACAGTTTAATACATACTTTTAAAAGCTTTCTATTAATGCGGCAGCTCTGAAATCAATAAGGACATTGCAGTTCTTTCTTTTTGATCATGCCTCCAAATCCACCAATGGCGAAAAGGTTCTTGATATTTAAATGAACCTGCAACAATGTGAGTGAACCAACTTTTTTATCGGAACATTGAGAAAGGCAACCTATCACCAAAATGCATCTGTAAGATGAAATAAAGATGATAACAAAAACCCGGTGAGTGCCTTGCAATGTTGGAGGAGTGCTGAATTATTTGTGTGATTTTCCTATTACACGTGTGTGTGGCACCCGCACCGGGTTCTGTTACATTGTGAAATTGGAGCGTCATATATATAAATGTATATATATATATGTGTATATATATATATATATATATATATATATATATGTGTGTGTGTGTGTGTGTGTCCAAATGCAGATGCAAGGGGACCCGGGCTTGTGGGCGAAGTCACAGCAATAACACAGCACAACCTTCATGCAACATCCAGAGCACGAAATCAAGCCCCCCAGGCAGACGTCAGGTAAGACAGGTAAATCTTCAACAGGGAAAGCATTACGCGTTTTGACTGCCAAGTGGGTCTTAATCATATGCTAATGCAAGGGTCAGTGGCATTGGGATTTAAATACACTTAGGTCTTCAACAGTGAAGAAGGACTATGAGTGCACCACAAGTCATTTTTAATAAAGAGTGTTTTTTCGAGTATCAGGAGCCAGGCAACATTTTTACTTAGTTAGTACTCTTTCAATAACATGGCTAATGCCCACTATTAAATAATATTTGAGTTTTAGTAGTCCTGGTTAGAAATCCTGTCTTTCAATGAACTACCATGTCCATAATGCATTGCAAATATCTTAGAAAGCCTTGTAGTGTCCATAATTTAAAAAAAACCTGGATGCCTGGATAGGCTTCACCTAAAGCAAACATCCACATGCTAGCTTCACCTTCCTGGGGCTTTATTATTGGGGGGCACTCGGAGCCCCCAGCCCAAAAGCCTGCTACCTCCCTGGGACAATTCATAGAGATGTGCTGGGGGGGCCTACACGTCACCCCACAGCCCTGGGGATTGCCACCTCCCTGGGGCTCATATTATATAATGAGGGAGATCAGTTGTGGACCCCCTGGCCCTGGGGATCACCACCTTACCGGGGTTAAATGTAACAAACGAGGGGGCCGCGTGGCTCCCATTAGGAGCCATAGATGGCCGCACCCTCCTCCCCGGCCATTTTTGGCACTGGGAACCACATTCCCTGGGGACTGACTCTTTTTTAAGAAAGGGAGTGGGGCCACACTCCTGATGCCGATTTCTACCAAGGGGCCCATATCCCCAGGGGCCAGGACTTTATCCTTTTTTTCTTAAAAGGTAGTGGCGCTGCACGGCCCATAACCCCAGGGTCAAGCCTTAATATAAATATTTAAATGAAGAGGGGAAACCATGCAGGCCCCTCCACAGGCCAACTTCAGCCCTTGGGACCCCATCCGCCAGGACATGGCCACCTCATTGGGGACCGCAGGAAGAGCCTGAAGGCCCCCACAGCCTTGGCCATCTCTCAGCCTGTTGCTGGAGCCGAAATTTCTTTTTAAACACAGGGAACTGCTGAAACGCAGCTACCTGTGTGTAAAAAGCAAAGTGTGCTCCGCTTTTATAAAGCGAGAGAAAAATGCTCTTGCTAGCTCAAGGCAGGGAACACTGTTTGCTATGGCGGGATCAGTGCTCCCTCCACACCATAGCACACTGCAATGTCCCAGGCTGGTGGTTCCCCGGGCCATGTAGGGCTCCAAGAGAGGTGCTGGGCTACCTTCCTAGAATATGGATTGCCTCAGGGAGGTGGGGTTTCCCTGGGGATGAGAATGGACTGGGAGGAGGGCCTGGCAACTTGACCTCTCATTTATTCAAAATATAATTTGGCCCTGTAGAGGTGGTGGTCCCTCGGGCGGGGGCTAGTCCATGAGGCCCCCTACATGGAAATCTAAAAGCCCCAGGGAGGTGGTGGTCCCAGGGGCAGGGGGGTCCGCGAGGCCTCTCATTACATAATCCGCAGTGAGGTGCCAGTTCTTGGGCTGCTGGGGTGGTCAAAGGGCCTCCCCGCATTTCTACAATAATTAGCCACAGAGAGGAGGTGGTCCCCGGAGACTACCTGGCCCCCCGCATTTCACTTGTATTCAGCCCTGGAGAGGTGGCGGTCCCAATAATTATTTTCAACTGTTCCTGGTATCTGACGCATCTGGAGGTCTAAATTACATGGAACATGGGTCCTGTGGGACCTCTCCTAAAGCCCTAGAGGGTCAGGGCGTTTCTACCCGGCCCCCTTTTCTTGTTTTAATCTTTTTTCTTCTGACTCAGTTGAGCTATCCTGGTTTGAAGGGTTGGCAGCCAATCAGATCTCAGGCATGCGATCGGGAGGGATCACGGGTCCACTGCAGCCTCAGTTGTATATCTGAGAAATCTTTACATTTCTCAGCAAAGACAGAACAAATTTGCACCATTAAAGGAGGTCGATTTCTGGACCAATAGCTACCTTTCTGCAAAATTTGGTATAATTCCGTTCAGCAATTTGAGCTGTAGCTGTGTTGAAAGTTTGCTATGGAAATTAATATGGAGAAAAAGTGTTTTGGGACCCCTCCTTTTTCTCAGCCACCGCTTGACGAATCACCACGTAATGTTTAAGACAGCAGCTAAAGTGACTGTCATATTAGTTTAGAATATTTCATGAGGATTCATGAAATGACACCAAAGTTATTGGCAAATGAAAAAACGGTCTTTCTATGGAAACTAGGTCTGAACTATAACTACCAGTAGGTAATATATATATATATATATATATATATATATATATATATATATATATATATATATATATATATTACCTACTGGCGGTCGCCAGTAGGTATATATATTTAGGATTTTTTCTCTATGGGATTTTTGAAAATTCTATGTCTAATAACTTTGGCGTTTGTGGACGGAATTGGCTGACATTTTCAGGAAAATGGCACATTTTGTTTCTGAGCAGCCCCTGAAAATTGGGGGGGGGTTCGTCCAGGGGGGGTCGAGAAAAAAGGGGGGTCCCAAAACGTGTTTTTAACATTGAGTTTTCCATAGGGCGGTTGGCCTCACTTTTAGCCCGAACGGCTGAATGGATTTGCACGAAACTTGGCAAAATTGTAGGGACTGGTAGCCCGATGTGCCTTTTGTAGGTCTCAATATATGTGCTCTAGTGGATTTTGAGAAATTAACGTTTAAAAAAAGATATATATCTGTAACAGCGGACCGGGCAGCGCTCCAGTTCGTGTACTTTTCGCGCAACGGAGCTTTGTGAAGCGAAGCTGATTGGTTCTCCGGCGTCTGTCAACATTCCAAACAGTCCGTAGCGGCCGCCATCTTGTCTCTCGGTAGGATCGAGAGACAAGAGGAGGCCAAAGCGAAGGGGCAAATTACCATAAGGGGGCATAGTAGATTCTCGCTGACCCCCTAGGTTTGATGTGGAGGTTTTAAAAGGGCCCCGCGGGGCAAAAAAAAAAAAAAATAATAATAATCGAACGGCTGAATGGATTTGCACGAAACTTGGCAAAATTGTAGGGACTGGTAGCCCGATGTGCCTTTGCTAGGTCTAAATATATGTGCTCCAGTGGATTTTGAGAAATTAACGTTCAAAAAAAGATATATATCTGTAACAGCGCTCCGCTTCGCGTACTTTTCGCGTTACGGAGGTTTGCGAAGCTGATTGGTTCTTCGGCGTCTGTCAACATTCCAAACAGTCCGTAGCGGCCGCCATCTTGTCTCTCGGTAGGATCGAGAGACAAGAGGAGGCCAAAGCGAAGGGGCAAATGACCATAAGGGGGCATAGTAGATTCTCGCTGACCCCCTAGGTTTGATGTGGAGGTTTTAAAAGGGCCCCGCGGGGCAAAAAAAAATAAAAATAATAATAATCGAACGGCTGAATGGATTTGCACGAAACTTGGCAAAATTGTAGGGACTGGTAGCCCGATGTGCCTTTGCTAGGTCTAAATATATGTGCTCCAGTGGATTTTGAGAAATTAACGTTAAAAAAAAGATATATATCTGTAACAGCGCTCCTTTTCGCGTTACGGAGGTTTGCGAAGCTGATTGGTTCTTCGGCGTCTGTAAACATTCCAAACAGTCCGTAGCGGCCGCCATCTTGTCTCTCGGTAGGATCGAGAGACAAGAGGAGGCCAAAGCGAAGGGGCAAATGACCATAAGGGGGCATAGTAGATCGTCCCTGACCCCCTAGGTTTGATGTGGAGGCTTTAAAAGGGTCTCGCAGGGCAAAAGAAAATATACCGTTTTTTTAGTTTTTTTGCGTGGAGTGCGCCCGGTTCGCGAACCGGGAAGCGTTCTGGGGAGCGTACTTTCTTGAAAATTAGTGAAAAAAGTTAGAGTAAAATAATAATTGTGAGTGATCAGATGTAGGGTAGCTCTGAGAAGAGCTTTTGGGTTTATGGTACATTTAGGTACTTATAAGTAGGTACCAATGCACAGTCTTAAATTCAGAGTGAAAATTCTGTTGCCCTCATCTGAGAAGTGAACTCCATCTCCTCTGTAGATATCTTGCATGTAGTAACGCAAGTTATTGTTGTACAGGGAGCCCATTCCATGGTCTCTCATGTAAGCTGAAACAGATTTGTTTACATGCTTCCTCGATTTCTCAATTTGTGGACAAAATTGGTTCGACCACCTCCATTTTTGTCTTTGGCATATATTTGAATATACCAAGGCAGTCTGAGGAAAAAGTGCCATCAATTGCTAAAAGGTGTCCTTTAAAAGCATTTCCAGACCTACCCCAGTCAAAGTGCCCAAATCATTACCTCCACAGTGCACAATTAATAGGTCAGGTTTTGGCAAATGCATAAAGGTTTTCACCAATGGTATCAATTGGTGACATTTTAATCCTCTGTGGCCAAACCACTTAATTTCCACATCTTGTAAATTGAGGTTAGGTAAATTCCTGTTTTCAGCGTACCTCTGAGCCCAATAGATGTAACTATGTCCAACAATCCAGACAGAAAACATGGCGAGAGAAGGTTCTCCTGCAGTCAGATGAAGTGTGGCAATGAAATGGCAGCTGAAAAAATGAGAGTGTAAAATGAAAAAAACTGAGGAGTTTCTGTGTTAATGAAGCAGTAAGAGTGATTGGTGGATTTTGATTGCTGAAAACAGAAAGTTAGGGTGCATGGATGAGTTCGTTGAAAGATGTATTTTGAGTGGCGAAGAAAAAATCATTAAATGAAAGATTGCACTGGATATGCAGGTGCACTGAGAGTTCAGAGTTCAATTGCAACTTTGTTGTGTGAACTTGGAAACACCAGAGGTCTTGCAAGAGGTGGTTGCTATGCAGAAAAAGCAGAGAGGGGGCAGAGGGGGGAAGGGTTTTGCTTTGAAAAAAAGTGAGGGAAGAGTTTTGATTGGGTGACATGAGAGATATGTGTGAGGAATTACAGCATTTATGTGCTTTTGATAGCTGCAGACTCTGGAGTGCATACCTTTTGCTCTGCTGAAGACAAATTGGTGTGTTTCTGAGACTGTTTTGAAACTCAAAGTATTTGCTAAGGTGAGAAAAGATTTCTTTAATTTAGATAGAAAATAGTGTGCTTTAAGGAGAAAATTATGAAGAAAGTTGTGTTTTTCAAATGTTGCTTTGTCTCAAGTGTTTTACAAATAGATTTTGTTTCTTTGAGAAATTGTAATTGGAGAAAATGTGAAGTATTAGTACTGACAGGGTTTTTATGTGCATAGGAGCTGTGGAGTGTTTTCAAATTATGACTTGTAAATCGTTTTTGAGAAAAAGCAATAGTTTTAATATTGATGAGAAGGACATAATGGTGTCTGCTTCTTTATAAGGTAATTGAGAGTCTCTGATGTTATTTTTCCCATTTCAATGTAAGAAGTTTGTCTGTGGAGAAAATTGCTTGTAAATATGCTCCCACCTGTGCATGGCAAATTTAGATTTTAAATGTTTGCGTTACATAGGTATGTTAAAGGTGACTGAAACATGCTGCAAAGGCAATCAAAAAACGCTTTTATGTGTCTTAAAGACATTTTAAGTCATTTCCCCATGTGCAGTGTTTTCAAATTATGAGTTGAAAATCGTTTTTGAGGTAAAGGAATGTTTTCAAAATTTATGTGTGCCATATGCCCCCAAATTTCTTTTTCAGGGGTGCAGCAGGGTGTTCTTGAGACACTCCTGCACCCTCGGAAAAATTCGTAATTTGCGATGAGGTAATTGCTAATCGCAAATTGCACCTTCATTCCTATGGGCCTCCTGCTGCATGGAAATGAATGGGTAATTTGTAATTAGCAAATAGCTGATCGCAAACTAGGAATGGTAAAGAATCGCTATTTATTCCTTAAAGTTCGCTATTTAGGAAATGCTAAAAACTTTGATGATACATATGACGGTTCATGTCTAACAAGATAAGAAGCATAGGGATAGATTTATGATGACTGGCGCATCACCAGGGATGTGTTAGTCATTCTGTGCCGCTGTTCCGTCACCTATGGTGTGCTGCATTTACAATGCGGCGCATCATGGGGCAAAAACAGCACAGATGCGTGACGCATCTGTGCCGTAAAGGTGGCGCATTGCTGGAGTTGTATCGCAAGTGTGATGAAGCTCCAGCAAGGCTCAGGGGTGCCCCTGTCGCAGGGTTTCTGTTCTCACACAGAACTGTGGACAGAGGATTGGAACCTCGGCGAATTAGGGTGCCCCAAAACTCACCTTAGTAATCAAAAACCCCTTAGCAAGTTAGGTACAGTGTCACATTGGATATAACAAACTCTCAATGTTTAGACAATCCAGAATATGAACTTATAGTACCTCAGGATACGTGGAACTCATGAACAGTCGGTCGTTATATATTTCTTAGAAACCAGAACATGGAGTTAAGAAGAACACATGTGTATTTGAAATGTTTATTTACTAATGCCGTCTTCTCAGGCGTAGTATCTTAGATAATACAAGTACACATATTATCAGTAGCAAAATTACCAGCATAGTTACTAGTACATAAAAAGCGAATGGTGACAGTAAATGAATAAGAGTTAGCAACACTTATAAGCAGCCGCGGGCCGTGGAGGGAGTTACGGTGGGGCAGGGAGGCGGGGAGGGGGAGGGGCAGGGTGGAGAGGGCTCCACCCTGCCCCTCCCCCTCCCCGCCTCCCTGTCCCACCGTAACTCCCTCCACGGCCCGCGGCTGCTTATATCTCACCCTCCCTAATACACATATTATATTATTTGCTAAGAAGGTCTCTTTGTGTTGGTTTAGGGCGTGCCCATACTTTAGTGTCTTAGATTTGAAGGAATCACATCAGCATACACCAGCTCTCTCTTCATGTGAACCGCATCAAGTGTTGTGTATGTGTGTTCGGCAAAGCAATATAAAACCCGCCTCATGCCCAGAATTGGCAGAAGCTGCACTTATGTTATGAGTATGAAGTCGTGGAGATCAGACCTCATAACAATTCTGTATCGTGTTGTTCTTGAAACTTCAGCACTCGCTGTACAGATATAGTTTAACAAGTAAAGCAGATAGTAGAGCAATAACATATTATTCTCATGTAAATCACGATGAACTATTAGGTTGAAAGCTAAAGCAACAACTAAGTGTCGTGTGCAGAAGTTGCAAAAAAGGAAAAATGGCGTTTAAACCGGTAATGAGTCCATGCTAACTTAACACGGTGTAAAGATATATAGGATCTACATGACACCTCCCCATGATCCGGAAACGAACTGAATAAGATAATAGAAGTGCCATCTCATGAGAGCAGATTGCAACTTTATATGTGGACGGTCCGCAAGGTAAAACATTAAAAACTAGGAAAATTTAATGCTAAAGAAAAATAAAACAGCCAACTACTTTATCGAGGCTTAAGCCAATAGGCAAGCTAAATAATAAAAACTTGACAAATAAGTCAATGAATTGTCAATGAAATGCTAGTACTCAGCATATCAAACATGAAAAAGGTCTATGACATAACTGTGTATGCAAAATAAGCTGCAACAGCCTCTAATAGGAAGTCACCGTCTTCATCCGAAAAGAGTTCAGCCATCCAATTTAAAAGCGGAAAAGAACATACGTGCTCTCCCAGCACCGGATCCTCTATCACCATCAGAGGACAGCTCGGTGGGTTTTCAAGAAAGCTCTGTTCCAAGAAAGACTGTGTTGCCGCCAGTAAATTCCAGGGACCAATTAGTCCATGGATCAATGCCACAGCCATAATCCTTTCGCCAGGACAAACCAACTCGTGAGTAATGATAGGACTCATCAGCTGATTAAAGTCGACGTCAGGAGAAACCGGTCCGCAGAGACACAAATCAATGGCCCAATCGAAATCACAGGTCAGGCAGTGAAATACAGGCTGGACACAGGTGAAGTAGGAGAATCGAAAAGATAATCCATATGCCGTGCTTAATATCGCCAACGGCATTGTGCCATAATATTCAAGCATGCGATTGCGGAACAGCGTGAGCAGCTGCAGGGCGGGAGCTTGCACAGGAGGGACATCCATATTTAAAAATGTAAAAAAGCACAAGAGCGTCCGCTGGTAATGCAAGTAAAAATGGGAATCCACCAAGCACAGTGGAAAAAATAGAATGAAAGAAAGCAGGGATGATTCCAAAGATTTTCTCAAATGAAGTCACGAGACCACTGGTATCAACTTTAAAAAAGTGCGCCAGGCCCTTTGTAGAGGACGCGTTAGAGATAGTCCGAACCATCTTGCTGAAATGGAAAGGCGAATCTGTATTTAAAAGGGTCTGCACCTCTGTACGGGTGTTCGCTATGTGAAGCACGAAAGTTTCACGGGCCGAAGTCAAGGCCACCTCTCTCTGAGACAAAAGAGCTCTTATTCTTGCCATGCCGTTGAAATGTGCTCCCAAGGTTGGTATTTGTGGCCAGATTGAAAACTCCCTATGTTCATGTGTGGGAGGAAATAGAACATTTCTGCAGCAAATAACCCGTTCACTTACTATTACGATAAAAGGAATACTTTTAATTAACCCAGAACAATCTTCATTATTGAGCATCAAATAACTACCATTTTCCAACAACTTGAACGTGGGGATGATAGCAGGAACTGGCGTGCCTTGCAACACGCAAGCCATATTTGGTCGGTGTTTGTTGCATGAACCGTGTAACTGTATGTGCCTACACATTAGTGAATGATCTGGCGTCTCAGTGCATTCCTCTCCATTCAGATAAACTTCTTGATCATCTTTGAAAATCTGTATGTGTATGGAAGCGACCAGACCTCATGAAGAAAACCACTACCTAAAGGTTAATAACGACCTATTGGTATATATTTCATACAATTTGAAAACTTATATAAAGCAAAAGGCAGCGTTATTAAACCGTGGATAAGGCACGTTGCCAAAGCAGTCAACCTTTTGGATTTATACTGGAAATGTTAAAGGAAGAATTACGGAGTAGGGCCTGTAAATCTTTAATGGACAACGAGTAAAATTACTCCAAGCATCATATTCCTGTAACTCCGGGATAGTAGGGGTGTTTAATTTTTTAGAAGTAGCCAATCCAAAGCATTTGGTCTGGGAAATTGTTTCATTCACAAACAACATATGATTTGGGATGAGACATGCACGGTGCAAAGCCTCAGTGCCTTGTACCTGCCAGGTTCGTGAACCCCAAACTGATGTAGATCCTGGATATCTTTACTCTGTGTTAAGTTAGCATGGGCTCATTACTGGTTTAAACGCCATTTTTCCTTTTTTGCAACTTCTGCACACAACACTTAGTTGTTGCTTTAGCTTTCAGCCTACCTGCGTCAAGATCTATGCCTGCTTCAAGCAGGCGCAGGGTTTTGATGTAGCTTTGTCCTATCTGATTGTAAATGCGGCACACCGTGGGTGGCAGAGCAGCGTTGCATGTTAACTGGTGCATCCCTGGGGATGTGCTAGTTAATATAAATCTGCCCCTTTACATTTAATTATGTGCAGGGGACACAGAGTCGGTGAGGTTTATCCAAGGTTAAGAAGAGATGAGTCCTGTTCAGTGAAAAATTGGAGATAGGCTTCACCTCCTCTGCTCCTCAGCATCGTTGGACATGGTTAAATATTAGCTGCAAAATGTTACTCTTGTTAAACAATTTTACTATTATAATCTCTGAGATTTGTCTCTTACTGTGCAACATCTCATTGTTGTTATCTTTCTTTAAAGATAAAGACAACATCAACATGAGCGACAATCAGCAATCAGTTGATTTCGACCTCATCATTGAACTCGTAATTGAAACATCAGTGGATGTTGATCCCTTGGATGATTTCAATCCTGAGGATGAAGAAGAACGTGATGAGGATGCAGATTTGTCAGAATTGTATGACATAGGATGGGAAGCTGACTTGCTTGAGCCTATGGAACTATAAACATTTATTTTATAAATTTATAATAAATAAAAAGTAAATATGTAAACCGTTTAATTTAAAAATAAAGACACCTTCAAAAACAGGTTATGTGTAGTGTCTTCAATAAAATATTAAAATATGGTCATAAAATTAGATCAGATTCATATATAAAACAGGACAGGTAAAATGAATATAAATTCCATTTCTTTTCTGCTATTTCTGTATTCTACATTTGCCATGTACAAAAAATTCTTCTATGTAAAAATGTTAAGTAGTGTGTTAAGTTTTTGATGACTGTTATTAATTTACTGTTGGGTAATAGTGGTTAATAACATTTTTTATTATATCTTACCACAGATTCAACTGCAGATTATTTCAAGATTTTAGGATGCCAAGCAAAGAAAGAGTGAGAAAGGCTGCAAAACGTCAAAGACAGCAGGTGAATGAAAAAAAGCAGCAGTCCTCTAACAAAAAGATTTGTCAAGTCACCAAGAAAGCACCGGGTAAGAGTACAAAAACATTCATAAGAAATATATCTAGTAAAAAAAATATTACTACAGAAAATGTTTCAGTCCAGAAAAGGAGAAGCAATTCAAACGGTAAGGAAAGGCCAATGAGAAATGTTACTGCTAGAGTAAGAGATAACTCTATGCATGAAAGTAGAAGGAAACAACAGTTTAGGGACATTCGTAAACGAATGTTCCGCAACAGGATAATTGGCAATTTGTTAAAAAATATTAAGAAAGGTCAACAGAAAGTGGTTTTTTATAAGAGAAAAAAAATAGTTGAGAAAGTTATTGATCAGGCATTTGAAATTAAACGTAAGTTATTTATTTTGACAATCAATAGAATTAGGAAGCTAAACAAGGCAATTTATGATTTCAAAAGAAATAGTAGATGGAAGAGAATAGTTAATCGTAGTAATTTTTGTGAAGTTTTTTCTGGAGAATGGATGCATAGTTCAAGCTCTGAGGCATTTTTTAATGAGGAGAGTTATTTCCAGGATAATGATTTGGTGCATGCAGTTGACACCAGTGGTCGAGGTTATGAAGTGAAAGATGGTTGTCCAGTTGAAAAAGAAAAACTTGTGACAACAGAGATAGAAGAGGTGTTAGGTAATGAGGTTTTAGGGAGTCGTCCTAAGGGTCCTGTGTACACCTGGAAGTGTAGTAGTATTTGCAGTGTACGACAGGATTCCATCAATTTGCTTTGTGATTTTATACGGTCATTTAATAAGAAAAGTTTGAAGCAGAAAATGAAGTTGTTGCAAGAATTAGATCCTTGCAGAGTGAGAGAAGTGATAGGTTTGCATGGTCATTCACTGGCTTGTCTTTCCAGGAGAGTATGCCAGAGTGTTTTTCATCATTTCAGGATGCTAGCAGTGCATCATAATAAAGTGAGGAAATTAGTTAGAATGTTGTATTATGCTAAGAGTCCAGCAATTATGCTTAAACAATTATGCGCTTCTCTTTTGCATGGTTCTGAAATAGATGTGAAGAATATATGTGAAGAAATTGAGTTTTGTTACTTTGGAAGTAAAGAGGAGAATGTTGAAATTGACCAAGAAGAAGAGAGTAATGTGGAAGATAGTGTACAGGTTTCCAGTACAGATAATTTCCAGAGGGAAATTGCGACGTTTGAGGTGAAATCAAGTGAGAGGCCAAATTTCACTTGTGTGTGTTGTCGACGCACTTATTATAAGAATCAGACTAAGTTAGTGGATTTATATGCAAAAAGTGAAAGGGAAAATAATAGTGAATGGAAGGATTTTACAACATACTTGATGGTAGAAAATTGTTTTGATTTGGGATTGGATCAACGTGTGTGTACTTATTGTTGTAACAAATTAAATCAAAACCAGATGCCTGCTAGAGTAGTTCATAATAATCTGGAATTGGTTGAGATTCCTTCTGAATTGAAGGATTTAAATACTTATGAATCTATTTTGATTCAAAGTATCCATCCCTTTCAGGCTATTGTAAGAATGGAGCCAAAGACAGGGAAATTGCCTCCATCAGATTTACAGAGAGGATTAAAGGGAAGAGTTGTTTATTTGCCTCTAGATTTGAAGAAAAACATTAACACAATTGGAGTAGAAAAAGTGGAAGAGGAACCTCTTGTTATCTTAGTTAATGGGGTTCCGACAAAGAATAAGAAAATATGGCAAGATTTAGTAGATGTTAGGAAAGTCAAAAGGGCAACATTGTATTTGAAAAAATATAATAAATACTATAAAAATGTATATGTTGCAGAAGAGGAAGTAAGTGAGGAAGAGGATAGCGATTTGTGTGCTGGTCAAATTGAGAAAGTAGAACCCTGTAATAGTGAAGAAATATATGAACATTATAGTGTTCATCCTTTGCATTCCAAGGAAGTCATGGGGAATACTATTGAGTTGTTTCAAATGAAACAAGCGAAAGGGAGTCCCATTAGTGTTTGGGAGGAAAGTTTGGAAGCTCGGTGTTTCCCACAGCTTTTTCCAACAGGTCAGGGAGGAAGATATGATGAGCGACCTCATCAAATTCCTGCTTCTGAATACCGGACTTTGCGATTGTATGCAGGAGATCCTAGGTTTCGACAATGCATTCCTTATTTGTTTCATCTCCTGTTTGAAAGCGATCTGTCTGGACTGTCATATGCATTGAACCACATCTTGAAAAGTGGTATACACATGCAAAACATCTCGGCAAGTGACTTTATGGATAAAGTCAATGTCCAAGACAGTATTTTGGATTCTCACCTGATTAATCTCATGGCGTGTCAGCGTGGTACTAATGAGTACTGGTACCATCGTCATGGTGATTTAAAATGTATGCTGAGGAACTTAGGAACTCCCACATGGTTACTCACTTTGAGCTGTGCTGAGTATGGCTGGGAAGACTTACTTGAATTTCTACGAGAGGCAAATGCTAATGTAGAAAACATCGAATTCAAGACACCCGGAGAACTGTGCTCTTTGGATCCAGTCAATGTATGTAGGTACTTCAATCATAGATTTGAAGGTATGATGTCTTTCATCATGAATAAGAAGAATCCACCTCTTGGAGAGGTGTTGGATTTCTTCTGGAGGAAGGAGTACCAAGCAAGAGGTGCTCCTCATATACATATGTTGCTGTGGATCAAGGATGCACCTAAATTTGGAACGGATGCAGAAGACTCAGTGATGAGTTTCATAGAACAGTATTCTACGTGTGCTGTTCCAAACGCAAAGGAGAAAAAAAGCCTAAGAGAAAAAGTTCTACGTTTCCAAAGCCATCGATGTGGAAAGTACTGTCGTCGTAAATTCCGGAACAAAGACAAGTTCTACACCAAATGTCGTTTCGGCTTTCCACGACCGGTGATTTCTAAAGGAAGAGTGAACAGTTTGATGTCTTCGCTGCGACATAATGTGATGAAGAAATCACCTAAAAACACATACAATTTGAAGAGGAACGAAGAGTCTAAGTACATCAACGACTACAACCCGGTGATTTTGTCCATGTGGAATGCTAACATGGATATACAGTTTGTGGCTGATAACTGTATGGCTGTGGCTCGGTATGTGACATCTTACATCACCAAAAAAGAGAAGACAGAATTGAAGGATATGTGGGAGGACATTTCCCATGAAAAGAGCCTCAGCAAGAAGTTGTACAGTTTCAGTCTGAAGATGTTGTCGCATCGAGAAATCGGAGCTTACGAATGTTCTGACCGGTTGTCTTCAGCAAGTCTCTATGCCAAGTCCAGGAGTATCGTTTGGGCGAGTGTTGGTCTTGCTGCAACGCGTAATCGAGTTCTGAAACCTGTGCGGGAAATTGAGTATTTGGCGGAAAAGGAGCCAAACAGTACCGACATTTTGAAGAGCAACATGTTGGATACATATTATCCAAATCGAAGCAGTCACCTCGAGAATGTTTGTCTGTATGAGGTTCTGCAAAATTACATATTCAAGAGGAACATCAAAGAAGATACTGAGAAAGGAGTGTATGCTGTAATAGGAAGTGAGGGATGTCTGGTCAAGCAAAGAAAATGCCACTTGATAAACCATCGAAAATTGAGTGGCGAATCTCCTGAAAAAAAGGAGTTTTTCTATTTAGCACTTTTGCAACTTTTTAAGCCTTGGCGTGCAGAAGAGGAACTGCTTGGAGATTTCCTTTGTTATGAAGACTCATTCAATGCTGCCAAGGAGACCATAGAATGTTCTGCTTTTCCCAAATATGTAGAAATGTTGAATGTGGAAATTGAGCAGGAAGCAACGATTGCAGCCGAGATTGCCAGAGACAGTTCTCAGGACAGTCAGAGTTCTGCTTCATTGAGTCAGGATCCACTAGGAGGACCTCTTATTGAAAATGAAGCTGCCACTGCTATGAATGAAGTGGAAAGAGCCATGGCACATGCTCAGGAGGATGCGGTTAACTTAGAAGAGTTGGAAAGACAACTCAACGTTGAGCAGAGGAAAATATATGACGAGATTACCATGCAAATTGATCATGGATTAAGTCATGACAAGAAAGAGTGCTCATGTACGTCGTTGAAGCCTGTCCGACTGTACGTGAGTGGAGAAGCGGGAACTGGAAAAAGTTTCCTTATTAAAGCAATTTCATGTTATTTGCAGGAAAGGACAGAGTCATCGCTGTCTTGTGTTGTCACCGCTCCAACTGGACTGGAAGCACATAACATTAAAGGGATTACTTTACATCGTTTACTGATGCTGCCAGTGGAGCATGACAACAAATTAGAATATCACAAGCTATCTGGAGATGCTTGTTTTGAAGTTTCAAGAGTCTTGAGGAAAATGAAACTTCTTATCATTGACGAAGTAAGCATGGTTTCCAATGTCATGCTTGCCTTTGTGCATTTGAGAATGCAAGAAGTTCTCAAAACAGAGTATGATGTGTTATTTGGTGGCAAACACATCATTGTTTTCGGAGATCTTCTGCAGCTGACACCAGTGAAAGGGCAACCTGTGTTCAAAATGCTCACGCATGAAGATACCAGGAAGTGCTTAGGGAGCATTGGCAATGTCAATATATGGTTAAACTTCAATTATGCTGAACTGCATGAAAATATGCGTCAGGCAAAGGATGAAGTTTACAAGACTATTCTACAAGATGTTAGAATTGGAAAAGTGACCGAGCATGGGAAAGAAGCTTTACATGCACGATTACTGACAAATTTATATCCAGATGAAGATGTTGTGCCTGAGAATATTTTTCAGAAAGTTACTGAGAAAAAATCTGGAATATGTTTGATGCCAACTCTTGCAGAATGTGCCAAATTCAATAACAAAATGTTGCATTTAGAAAAGCAAGAGATTGTGAAACTGGAAGCTATTGACAGAGTAGAGCATATGGGATCAACAATTATTTTGTCTGAGAATCTGAAAACAAAATTGGATTCATTAGAGAAGAGTATATCTAAAACTGCGGGTTTTGAAAAGACTCTGAATGTGTGCTTGAACTGCCGTATAATTTTAAGAAGGAATTTACATGTTGAAAGAGGTCTGGTAAATGGATCAATGGGTAATGTTGTTGATTTTGTGAAATACAGAAATAGAGATGGAATTGAATTTTTAAAAATTAAATTTGATGGCATTGAGGAAGTACAGCTAATTGGTCGTTGTTCTGCTAGATTTTTGCTTGTAAAAGACTTATATGTTCGTCGTAAGCAGTTTCCTGTTTGCTTGGCATATGCGGTGACAATCCATAAATCGCAAGGTTTAAGTGTAGACTGTGCATTGGTGAATATTGGCAGTTCTGTGTTCAAGGAGGGTATGGCATATGTGGCATTGTCACGAGTTAGAACTTTATCGGGATTGTACTTGATTGAGTGTGATGTCACAAACATTTGTGCGGATCTAGATTGTGTTAAGGAATACAATAGGTTAAGAAGAGAGTATGCGCCACATTTGCCTCAGTATCCTTTGTTTGAGAAACGTGTGGTAGGCCGGAAACGAAGAAATGTGACCAATACTGGGGAGGTTGTAGCAAAAAGACGAAAAGTTGATGAACCTGAAATTATAACAGAAACAAAAAGGATTCTGTTGAAGATGTTGTTGGTTTTCAATTTGAAAACAGTTCTGGTGTCAACTGCTATGCTAATGTAGTGGTTAATGTTTTGTTTTCTCTAGAAAATGTAAAAGAAGAGATTGTGGTCAATTCTGATCAAAGATTTTGCAGTTTGTTAAATTCTGTGTTAGAGAAATGTAGCACTGATAGAACAAACATAGAAAGTGTGTCTGAAATTCGAAATCTGTTAGACAGATGTTCAGGCCAAACACAATTCTCTCAAAATAGTCAGCAAGATTGTCAGGAGTTTTTAATGTATATGCTTGATGTATTGCATGATGAAGGTGTAGATG
The DNA here is from genome assembly GCF_964261635.1 of Lissotriton helveticus. Classification (NCBI taxonomy): domain Eukaryota; kingdom Metazoa; phylum Chordata; class Amphibia; order Caudata; family Salamandridae; genus Lissotriton; species Lissotriton helveticus. Next base: position 322,693,984 of record NC_136061.1, read on the forward strand.
TAGATCACCTGTTTGGGCTTTCTTATCAATGGCAGCATGACTGCGAGAACTGTAGGGTATCAAGTACTACTAGTGTAGACTCAGAAAGATTTATATATTTAACTTTGCCAGACAGTAAATCAGTCTCTTTTAATAAGCTAGTAAAAGCAGCTGATCACAACATGGAGTGTAGCCAATGTAAATCTGAAATGATGTCCACATTATTTATACGAACATATGGCCAGTATGTCATTTTAATGTTCCAACGATGTAGGCCTGATGGAACAAAATTGACAACTTTAATTAAAAATTTTGTGGCTTCACAGTTGTCAATATCAGGAAGGACTTTTGTAACTGTAGCAATTATATATCATGATGGTCCTTCAATAACATCAGGACATTATACAGCTTATTTAAAGTGTAGAAATGGCTGGTCATTCTGCAATGATTCTGTTTTAATTTTAAAAAAAAAATTGCCGTATGACCTTAAAAACTCTTACCTGGTGTTTTTAAAACCAAAATTTTAGGGAAAGAATCTCGGGATGTGCTCTGAGGAATTTCAAGAAGTTCTAATGGCTCCTACACAATTTGGCCTTGAGGATAAGTGTAGTATAGAGACATAACTTCTTATCATAACACTGGACGTCATGGAGAAATACGTGCACTTTGAATGAGTTCAGAAAAACTGTTTCTTTTTATAAGCTAATTGAAGCAGCCAATCAAAACATGGAGTAGAGGGAATGTAAGTCTGCAATGCTGTCTACTGTTTTACATTGCTTTGTGATTAAAAGTGATGTAGAGAATTAAATAATTGTACTAGTCATAAAGGTAGTGTAAGTCTGCTTCATAGTAAGCAGTATCAGTGTGATAGGAAATGTAGAACATGATTGAGCAAGAAGGGGAAGATATTACTAGTCCAGGATTGTGAAAATGATCTTCAACATTTTAATTGTGAAAGTTGCGGAAATACAACATGACGGGATTGGTTTAAAAGAATTTTAAGAGTTATAAATGGCTCAGACACGATTTGGCCTTGTGGAAACGTGTGGTAGAGAGCGAGAAGTCATTTATTGTATGTAACATGTTTTTGAAAACGATGGAGGTTTTCTTTCAGAAAGTGGCGGGTTGAAAGTAATAACAGCACAACAGAGTGTAAGCTGTTCATAGGACATCCTTGGCCGTCATGGAAAGTAAGTTAACTTTAAGGAGTTTTGAATTCTGATTTGTTATGTTGTATGGGTTTTTTAAACACAATCATTTTGATTGTGTTTTTTTTTCCCCGCTGTTATATGATGAATACCTTCAAGTCACTGTTTTAGTGAAATTTGATACATTCTGAGAACAGCAAAAATAAACCATTTAACATGTATAATTAATTCTGTTCTGTTTGCATTTATGATGTACATGTAGAACTGTGTAGGAGGCATGGAGAAGGTGAGGCTTCTGTAAGTGTCAAAGTTGTTGCATACAGTGCTTATATTGTACGTAGTCTTTTATATTTCATTACTTTCACTGTTTCTGACTGATCTAAAAAATTTTTTTTAAAAAGAACAGTAAGTATAAGGGAAGGAAACAGACAGTTATGTTAAAAGAAACACAGCTATAGGGAATAAACTAGGGATACTGGGCCCGATTCACAGAATGAACTTAAGACTCAATCCTAAACTTACTACTATTTTGGTATTCACAGAATGCACTTACTACTTTTGGCATTCACAGAATGAACTTACTACTTTTGGTATTCACAGAAGTTAGGATTTTGTCTTAAGTTTGTCTTAAGACAAACTTAAGACAGACTTAAGACTAACTTAAGACAGACTTAAGACAAAATCCTAACTTCTGTGAATACCAAAAGTAGTAAGTTCATTCTGTGAATGCCAAAAGTAGTAAGTGCATTCTGTGAATACCAAAATAGTAGTAAGTTTAGGATTGAGTCTTAAGTTCATTCTGTGAATCGGGCCCACTGTTACCCGCAATCCTCTGCTGATGATGTCATTGAGCATGTCATGAATGATGTAATATGTGACATCATCAGCAGTGGATTACGGGTAATAGTATCTCTAGTTTACTCCCCTATAGCTGTCTTTCTTTTAACATAACTGTCTGTTTCCTTCCCTTATACTTACTGTTCTTTTTTTTAAAAAAAATTTTTGGGTTCGCTTCCGGTTCGCGTACCGGGGAGCGAACTGCTGGGAAGCGAACTAAGAGAAATAGAGGTTGGCACAGTTCCAAATATTGTACCAATTTTTTAATAACGGGGAGGTAGTTCTGAAAAGAACTTTTTTTTTTATTGTTTTTGTTGTTTTATATTTTTTTATTATTTTTCTGAACATTTTTTTACTTTTTTTGAATTTTTCTGAACAGTTTTATATTTTTTTGGGTTTTTTTTCGGAGGGGGCAACGAAAACGATTCATTGTAAAGGGCTCAACAGGAGCAACAAAACAAAAAAAAAGAATTGATTATTTGGGGCGTTTCGTACAAACTTGCATATGATAGTCAATAGCTCTGTTGATCAGAGTGATGCTTCTTTCTCCGTAGCAAATGAATCCACTGCAATGTACGCAGACTTGTTTTACTTCACGAAATCTTGTTTGTATATTTGGCACCATCTCCCTGCCCTCTGGTCCAGTTACTTCCGGTACAACAGATCTTCTGGCCATAATAGGGAGATTATCTAGGTCGTTACGAAACTGTGCAGCACTGTAGTTGTTAGGATGCCACCTAGTCATATGGCGATGCATTGTGTAGTTTCCGAAACTGTATTTTTTGTCGGTCCCTCTGGACAGTCTATCTTGACATATAAGGCAAGTTACGTATCTTGCATTTACTTTTTTCTGACCTTTGGGAATTTTAAAAAATTGCCAAATGAAGTTTTCTTTCCGGTGAGACGTCCTGGGCTCCTCAGGCAAAAAGTGCCTCTCTTCGTGCTCGTCGTCCTGTTCCTCTTCTTCCTCTTCTTGCTGAATTATAACTTGAGCAGGTGGTCCACTCTTCCTTGGATGTGGTGGAGGTGGTGGGGAAGCACCAGCTGAAGCTACTAAAGAAGCCATTGCTCACTGGTAACAAAGGGTCTTTCTCTCACAATGATGAAAGTCAGAGTGAGGAAAGAAGGAGGGATTTTCATCATTTGGGAAAAACAATAGTTCTGAAAAGTGTTCATTTTATATTATATGACCTAGTCTTACATCATTAGGAAACCAAAAGTGAAATGAACCAATGAAAAGTGTTATTACCAAGTCACAGGACCTGCTGTGTTTACGTTACGCGCTTTGCAGGGCCTCCCGGTTTGCTTCCAGAAACCTGTGCTTTGCGACTCGGTAAGCGTACCAGTTCGCTAACGTAGCACGTCATATGACGTATCACGCGACAACGCGAAACGTCATGCGGACGGGAGGCGTGATGATGTTGTTTTCTAACGCGGCAGTTGCGGTAAAGAAACGTTTACCGGCTCGCAGTCTATTTCGCGGCATCAAGGTCAGCTAACGGGAAGCTTCCTGATTCGCGAAGCGGGAACGAAGAAAAAAAAATATTTAAAAAAAAAGTTATTAATAAACATATAAAATATATTTTTGGATTTAAAGAAGAATACATTTTACAGCTACAGATATTAGCTGTTAAAAAACCAATGAAATTCACTAAAAAAACCATAGGTTATAGACCATATATAGTTAGGAATTAGCATTTACAAAACCTTGAAAATTCACTGAAAAAACCATAGGTTATAGACCATATATAGTTAGGAATTAGCATTTAAAAAACCTTATTTTACTCACACAAAACCATTGAAATTCCATATATAGTTAGTTGCACTAACTATATATCGCGCACCCGCAATCCACTGCTGATCATGTCACATATTACATCATTCATGACATGGTCAGTGACATCACTGATGACATCACTGATGACATCTCAAATGACATCACTGATGACATCAATGATGACATCTCATTTGACATCATTCTTGTGCTAATACGATAAACCTCTTCAGACTCTAATATAACCTTAGATACACTCAGTGTATACAGACACTCACACACTGTCACTCATCCATGGAGTTACTCACACACCTAGTCAGTCATGCAAATAAACAATCTCACCTCCATTTCTTCAACTATACAGTTATACACACCTTACTTATTCAAACATATACTAACACATATTTACTCTCTTATACAATCCCTGATACAAGTTCACAATGATCCATACAACCACTCACACATTCAGTGGCTCTCATGCACAGTTATTTATATATGCCAACTCTCACATGTACTGTGTTTTACATATGTACTTACTATGACATGTAGCATTGAGATATCCATTCACTCATCAATACACTCATGCACACAGTCAACTGCCCATGTAGCTGTTTCCACATGCACTCTTGAACTCATACACCTAGTGAATCAACTGCTCACACATCTATGCACAGAGTCACACACCTCCCAGCCACCCCTACACAAACTCAATCTCCCATACAAATATTTGGGCAACCAATCAATAACACATATAGCCTCTCGTATAGCTAATTATCAACACATGCAGCAGTTTACATCACAACAGACATTATGATGCACAAATTAAGACAGTTTAGTCACTAACCCATGCATTCAGTGAGACACATTTAATCACTCACTCATACAGTCAGTCACGCACCTACTAAATCCTTCATCCAGACACTTATACATCCACTCATTCTTCAATATGTAAGACATATTTTAACTTTACAGAAACATACAGTCACTGGATGTTGTCATCAGTGATGTCATCAGTGATGTCATTTGAGATGTCATCAGTGATGTCATCAGTGATGTCACTGACCATGTCATGAATGATGTAATATGTGACATGATCAGCAGTGGATTGCGGGTGCGCGATATATAGTTAGTGCAACTAACTATATATGGAATTTCAATGGTTTTGTGTGAGTAAAATAAGGTTTTTTAAATGCTAATTCCTAACTATATATGGTCTATAACCTATGTTCTTTTTCAGTGAATATATATATATATATATATATATATATATGCAGCTCCAATTTCTCAGCTCCTCAGTGAGAAAACAGCACTCGGAAATCAGACTGGTGCTTGTACTAGGTTTTATTTATGAAACAGAGTGAAACAGACGCGTTTCGGCTACAAGCCTTCCTCGGTGTCAATTGAGCCCCGCAGGTGAGCCATACATATTCAGTGAGATGCGTTGTAAACATAAAAGACGGACCACAATCATAGCGCATCTATGGGGGCCATCTTAGAGTGGAGTTTTAGTGTTTGTATTGCCGTGGATCGGCATGTCACCCTTTAAAAGAAATGCTGTTAAGGGTTTTAATGGTCACATAGGTACAAATGATAATTTGAAAAATTTCTAAACAATCTAAGTTTTAAACTTTGGGTCTACCAATGTATTGCCGTGGATCGGCTGGGTGCCCTCGTCCAAAAGCTCCAACGAGGGCCATACCTATGTAGACCATATACAATATCAGAATAACTCCTTAATACATCCTCAGTTGAATACCATTTTGCATAACCTTATGCAATGTTTACAAAACATCAACGTTACCAGTGCTGTACATTTGTGGGAGCTTGATCTGTCTAGGAATTAGTGTGAAAGTAAAAAAGTAAAAAATACGATCCTTCCAAATAATAGCGTTTTCATTCATCTTATCACCAACCTGGATTCGCCCCATAAAGAAAGAACGAAGAGTTCATGAGCTCATAGACTAACCAATTTGTTTGTAATCTAATCAAGATTATAAACATAAATAGACAAGAGAACCAGAGGAAAAAGGAGAAAAGGGAGAAAGTGAACAAATGAAAAGGGGGAAAAAGGGTTGAAAAGGAAAGGGGAAAGTTTGAGAAGGAAAAAGAAAAAAGAAAAAAAGGAGAGGAACAGGAGGGGTAAAACATGAAGCAGGAAGATAGACGTGATTGGAGAATAAGTTGTATATATATACACATATGCGTTACAGTTCATGAAGTAAGGTAGATTAATTTGATTCGCTTTAATGCTCAAATTTACATTCTAATTCCTTATCATAACCTTACATTTGATGTATCTTATTCACAATGTTCTTAATGATCTCAGTTTTCTCATGTTTGACAGTTTCCAAAATTTTTACATTTTCTGCATTTTTAGCAATTACATCATTTATAGCAACTATAGCATTTTAAGCAATTCAAGCAGATGGTATAGCGGAATCCAGATCTCTATTCTAGCCAGAATATTGTCTACTTGCCCAGGTGAACAGCCAGTTCTTCTCCGCTGTTCAACCCTGGAGGTACCTTAGTCATCAGATCAATTATGTATCTGGATTCTAGACGTCTAAGTTGTTTTAGTCTATCACCTCCCCGAATGCTTGCTGGAATACAATCAAGCCCGAAGTATTGTAGCTTGCTCCTATCCCTATTGTGTGCCTCATTGAAGTGTCTTGCGACTGGGTATGATGTGTCAACCTTCTCAATCGCCCTTTGATGTTCCAGGACCCTCATCTTTAATGGATTGATGGTGCTACCCACGTATCTTAGGCCGCAAGGGCAGACAAGACAATAGACTGCAAATGGTGTGCTGCATGTCATGAATTTCTTTATAGGTTTCATGATAGGATAATATCCGTCTGCTCCCAGCACAGGCTTTACATTTACCACAAGGGTAAAAACCCTTCATTTCGGTTAGTGTCTGTTGTTTGGGTCTCCTCTGTTCAAAGTGGCTTCGCACAAGCGTATCTTTAAGAGATCTTGCTTTGCGAAATGTGATCTGAGGTTTCGCAGGAATATCCTCTTTAATGGTCTGATCTGTCAAGAGGATATGTCAGTTTTTAGCCATTATCCCTTTGAATATGTGTGATTCTGAGGTATAGGTTGTTATCATGCGGAACTTGCCGCCTGTGTCTTTCTTTTTTGATTCAATCCTCGTTTGGAGTAAGCCTGCCCTTGGGATTTTCCTAACCTTTGCCAATGTTCTTTCTAAAGAGTATACATCGTATCCTCTTTTGATGAATCTTTCGATGCTCCCCTCTGCCTCTAATTCAAGTGGATGTCCTGCCTAGGGGGGCTCCAAATATTCCTCTTGGCGAAGAAAGTTTGAAAGCGGGTTTTTCTGGTTATTCGGAGCTCCAGATCGAGGAGGGTCGGTGTACGAGGTTTCCAGCTCACCTCTCAATATGAACCCAATCCTGTGTTCAAGTCTTTCAAAAAGCAGGCACCAACTCCGTGGGATTCGTAATCAAGGGTCTTTATTAGCAAGAAAGACGACCAGACGCGTTTCGGCGGACAAGTCCGCCTTGCTCACTACATTTGATTTCACCAAGTGTATAAGACATATTTATAGTGATACAATGTAACCCATTGGTTCTTAGAAAAACGACAAAAGTGACATGTGACACAATCATAGACACGGAGGGTAAAAAAAGCATACATTTGAAAATTCATGTATTGAAATTTATAACATTAATGCGTAAATAATTCTTTACAAATTAAATTAGTTTTACCCTCATAATATGTAAACCTCCTGTGTTTCTGACCACATTTAAATGTACCTAAATCGGGGATTTATGTATGTATGAAGCTTTGCAATGCTGAGTATGTTGCTATGGACATGGAAAAAAGGTTTGCGCTTTGTTTAAAGCCTAACAGCGCATGTCAATTCTGTAACTTTCCAGCAACAGCATCAGTCAACCCTCGTGTTTATGGCGGCAGTGAAGAAGCGTGAGTAAGGGCTTATCCCCGTCAGAAATGTTTGTGTGAGCATGATAATGAAAGGGCTATTAGTGTCAAGCTCCATCCTTGTTCTAAAAGTTGCCAAGTGGTTAGTGATTGCTATACGGGTTGGGAGAGAATGGTGCAACACGGCGGGTGTGATAAAAGCGCCAAAGACCCAAATGCCGTTTGAGGAAAAACAAAATGCCATTGAAAAGAATAAAAGGTAAGGCATAGTGCTGAACAACAAATTGTAATTGTATGTTAAAAGGTTGTTGATATTGCCCATATTATTGATTAAAACCTATTGTGGTATGTGGCGGGCTATAAATGCCGTAGAGCACTTATAAATTGAATAATGCGGGTTTGGCCCAAGTGGGCAGTGTAACACCCAGGAAAAATTACTTGCGTTCCTCCTGTATAGAAGAATATATATAAATATATATATATATTCGTGTTGGACATTAACTCCCGCCTAATGTTTAAGGTGTGTAATCCTCCCTAAAAAAGATAGAGGCAATGAATGGAGTTCTGGTCAATAGCGGTGAGGAAGGAGGCCATGTTTTGTGTGTTAAAAACTCATGGCACTGTGGTCGGTGATGGGGAGGCCTGTGTCAAGGTTAGTCCTATTGTCACTGAGTGATAATGTGACTAATATCTACAAAAAAATGTGTGTATGTTTGTGGGTTAAAAACTGTGTTCAAAGATGGTGAAGCTAGATGTTATGCAGCTTGATGGGTCTAATGTCTAGGCACGAGGAATTACTTGTGGACATCTTTTTCTATATGTAGTGCACAGTTAAAGATGGACAATAAGTGCTTCATCAGCGTTGTGGCCGTTAGGTATCTTGGAGTTTAACTGGAGATATATTTGGACTGTAAACGTCTCTGTGCTTGTAGGCTATTACCACCTCTTGGTTTAGGTGCCACATTGTCGATTACAAAATATGTGAGGTCTTCTTTGTTCCCACTGTGGTGTGAATTTATGTGTCTGGCAAAAGGGTAAGTGGGATCATCATTGCTGATGGCGCGTAGGTGCTACAAGATCCTGACATGGACTGGGTGATTTGTACTCCCCACATATAATTTCTTACAGGTACAACTGAGCACATATACTGCGTGGTCAGTCTTACAGGTAAAGTGTTCTCTGATTGTGTAGGGCGTTTTCCTGAACGGGAATTCTACTGTTTTGGTATTAACTCCATGTAGGCAGGCCTTACACTTTGAGCACTTAAAGAAACCTTTCTGGGCTTGTAGCCAGTTCATGTTTTTATTCATGTTTTTGTTTGCAATGGGCGCATAATTGACCAATTCTTGTCGCATTGATATCGCTCTGCGGAAAGTTAGCTGAGGTAGTTTAGCACACTTATGTCCAATGGTGGGGTCCATTTTGATAAGTGGCCAATGCTTGTACATGATTCTACGAAGGTCCTTGTGGTGTTTGCTGTACCCTGTGATCATTCTAGGAGTGAAGAGTTTGCTATCACTAAGGTCAGCTAATGCCTTTGGTTTCTCCTTTAGTAGGTCTTGTCGGGTAAAATTTCCACTCTTTTTCTTAGCTTGATCTAGTGTATTTTCTTTGTATCCTCTTTCTCTCAGCCTAGTAAAGAGGCTTTCTGTGTTGTCACGTAAGTCAGTTTCTAGACTACAATTTCTTTTCATGCGGAGGCATTCCGCATATGGTATGCTCTCCTTCAGCTTGACAGGGTGGAAACTTGTGGCGTGTAGGATTGTGTTACCCGCCGTCTCTTTCCTGTATGTTCTGGATTCTATTCTTCCATCTTTCTGAAAAACCTCTAGGTCTAGAAATGTGATTCTGGTGGTGTCTGTGGTACATGTAAACTTAAGGTTCAGGCTGTTATCATTTATGACTTTAACAAAATCATGTGCACTTTCCTCCGTCCCCTGCCACACCATAAAGATGTCATCTATGTACCTCTTATATAAAACAATGTGGTTGAGGTATGTGTGGTTGTGTTGGGCCATGAGTACTTACTCCTCCCACCAGCCCATATGCAAATTTGCATAGCTGGGGGCGAAGCAAGTACCCATGGCCGTGCCTTGGGTCTGTTGGTACAGGAGTTTGTTGTATATAAAAGTGTTGTTTACCAGGCACCATTCTGCCATCTGTACCAACATCATGGTATGCTGGTGTAGTGTGATATTACGACTACCCAAAAAATATTTCATAGCATTTAAACCGTCTGTATGTCTGATGCTGGTATAAAGGCTTTGAACGTCCAATGTTACAAATATAAAATCAGGTTGCCATGCAAAGTCATAAATTTTATGCAGAAAATCTCCAGAGTCTTTCAGAAAAGCTGGTAACGCCTGTACCAACGGTTGTAAAAAGAAATCTATGAATTTACTGGTATTCTCAAAGAGACGTCCTATGGCCGAGAGGATAGGTCTGCCAGGGGGACAGTCAATGTTTTTATGGACCTTCGGTAGTAGGTAGAGTTGGGGGGTTATCGGATGGCCATTTTTTAGGAAAGTAAATTCCGGCTTGGTCAAGAGGCCTTTACTCCTCCAATCATACAGACTTGTGTGGTATCTCTCTTTGATGTTAGTAAGGTTGGAGCTGTTGATTCTTATGTAGCATTGTCTATCTTGTAGTTGTTGCATGGCTTCGTGATTGTACATGTCTAGCGGCCAAAGGACTATATTTCCTCCTTTATCGGCACAGCGGATTACAATGTCTTGGCGTTGTTTTATTTTGTCCATCACTTTTTCATATTTCACTCTGTAATCGTTCGATTTTTTATTGAAAGTTGTACTATCAATCAATCAATCAGGTCATTTGTAGAGCGCACTACTCACCCGTAGGGTCTCAAGGCGCTGGGAGGGGGGGGGGTGCCGCTACTGCTCGAACAGCCAGGTCTTGAGCTTCTTCCTGAAGGAGAGGTGGTCTTGGGTCAGGCGCAGATCGGTGGGAAGTGAGTTCCAGGTCTTGGCGGCCAGGTAGGAGAAGGATCTTCCTCCTGTTGTCGCTCTTCGGATGCGGGGGACGGCGGCGAGGGCGTGGTTGGTAGATCTGAGGAGGCGCTTGGGAGTGTAGAAGTTGATCCGGTTGTTGAGGTAGCTCGGGCCTTGGTCGTGTAGGGCTTTGTGTGCGTGGGTGAGGAGACGGAAGGTGATTCTCTTGTTGACCGGGAGCCAGTGCAGATCTCTCAGGTGTCCGGAGATGTGGCTGCGTCGGGGGATGTCGAGGATGAGTCTCGCCGAGGCGTTCTGGATCCGCTGGAGTCTCTTCTGGAGTTTGGCAGTGGTTCCGGCGTAGAGGGCGTTGCCGTAGTCCAGTCGGCTGGTGACGAGGGCTTGGGTGACCGTCTTCCTCGTCTCGGTGGGGATCCACCGGAAGATCTTACGTAGCATGCGCAGGATGTTGAAGCATGACGAGGAGACGGCGTTGACTTGTCTGGTCATGGAGAGGGAGGAGTCCAGGATGAAGCCCAGGTTGCGTGCGTGGTCCGTCGGTTTGGGCGCGGTGCCCAGGGCGGGGGGCCACCAGGAGTCGTCCCAGGCGGAGGGCGTGGAGCCCAGGATGAGGACCTCCGTCTTGTCTGAGTTCAGTTTCAGGCGGCTGGTCGTCATCCATTCGGCTACGTCTCTCATCCCTTCGTGCAGGTTGGCTCTGGCGGTGGCGGGGTCGTTGGTCAGGGAGAGGATCAGCTGGGTGTCGTCAGCGTAGGAGATTATGTTGAGGTTGTGTTGGCGTGCGATGGCCGCGAGGGGGCTCATGTAGACGTTGAAGAGGGTGGGGCTCAGTGAGGATCCTTGAGGGACGCCGCAGATGACTTTGGTGGCCTCTGACTTGTACGGTGGTAGACGGACTCTTTGTGTTCTTCCGTCGAGGAAGGAGGTGATCCATTCCAGTGCCTTCTCCTGGATTCCGATGTTGCTGAGGCGCTGTACTAGGGTGCGGTGGCAGACAGTGTCGAAAGCCGCGGAGAGGTCCAGGAGGATGAGGGCCGCTGTTTCTCCGTTGTCCATCAGAGTTCGAAGGTCGTCGGTGGCGGCGATGAGGGCGGTCTCGGTGCTGTGGTTCTACTCTCCAAGGCCAAGTTTTTAAGGTCTTTGATCACCCTTTCTGCAAATACATCAATGTTGTCTTTAGGCATGGGTGGATAGAAAACTGATTTTGGTCTGAATGGGGAGGGTTCTGATGCATAGATTGACAGATTAGCAAATGCTCCTGCTTGTGTATTGCTCAACACTCCTTCCGCTAGGTCCAGCTCTACCTCTGTCATGTCTCTCAGGAAATCCAAGTCCTCTACATTCAACGCAATTGTTGATGTCGGGTTAGTCGGTTTCTCTTGTGGATCTAGAGTTTTTTCGTTTTGGTTTGTAAAATACTTGTTTAGTTTTAATTTCCGAGTAAAATGGTAGAGGTTTATCCTGGTGTCGGTGTAATTAAAAGTTGGCTCTTTACAAAATGAGATTCCCAATTCTAAAGTCTTTAGTTCTTCAGCAGTCAAATCCATGTTTGAAAGATTTATTACTGTGTTTTTCGCTGTTGGTGTGGGGTTTACCTCCTCCTGTTGCGCCTGTATGTGGGTTTGGTTTTTTGGGCCATGTCTTCCCCACCTTCTGTTCTTCCTCCTTCTGCTCTTGGAGGGTTTTGCCTGTTTGTCGTCCGATCCTGTCTTTGTGTACTTGATCTCAGGCGTTGTAGCCGTTCCATGCATAAAAAAGCAAGTTCTACTACTGGGGTTGGCACCTGTTTGTTCGGGCTTGTGGTTGATTTGCTTGTGCCGGGGTCTGACTCAGCTCCTGAGCTGATTTCCTATTCACTTGGTGCATTCGGGTATGCTTGTGTCGTGTTTGTTGCAGAGAGTTGTTGGCGACGGATATTCTCAAATTTCCTGGCAAATGTATAAATCCTGCCTTGGAGGTAATCATTGCGGTCTCTTTGGAATTTCTCCGCCTTTCTTATTTTTATGGTGTTTTCTAGTTTTTGCACTCTTGTCGCAATTTCTGTGAGTCCTTTCTTTACCTCTTCTTGGTTTGGCAGTTTGCTCAGTTCAGCCATGAGAAAGTCAATCGAGCCAGCAATTTCTCTCTGTCAGAGGTCGCATATTTTACTAGGATGTGCAACATGTTCTTTGAAGATTCTGCTCTGTTATCCGCCCAGTCCTGGAGCATGGCGGGGTCTGGGTTTTCGTATGTCGGGGCTACTAGTACTCTCAGCCCTCTTGGTATTCTGCCCACTTCCAAGTATCTTTTGAGTGACGTGCATTCCCACCATTTGGCCACTTCGCTTTTTCTCAGTTTTTCTAGTTCATTCAACAGTTTTTTTATATCTGTACTCTCCGTGATTTGCTGTGCACTGTTGTTTGATGTCTGTTCAGTTGGTGTTACATCTTTGTCCTTAAAGATATCCAGAGCTGCCTCCTCGCGCTCTCCTTCCCATTCTGCTGCCATCGCGTTCTTGCAATTAATTTTCCCTTGATTCCCACTGTCTGTAATTGCCCAATGCGCTCAGAGCTACCTCTCCCTTTGGCGTGTGTTCCGTATAGCACTACAGCCTCTCCCTACTCCCTCAAGCAAGCCTCACTCATTCCCTGATAGCCCTCCGGCCCCACAGACTGAGGATACTCACTGTTGCGTTGCAGGAGAACTGTCTGCTTCGTGGATGTCCTGCCTAGGGGGGCTCCAAATATTCCTCTTGGCGAAGAAAGTTTGAAAGCGGGTTTTTCTGGTTATTCGGAGCTCCAGATCGAGGAGGGTCGGTGTACAAGGTTTCCAGCTCACCTCTCAATATGAACCCAATCCTGTGTTCAAGTCTTTCAAAAAGCAGGCACCAACTCCGTGGGATTCGTAATCAAGGGTCTTTATTAGCAAGAAAGACGACCAGACGCGTTTCGGCGGACAAGTCCGCCTTGCTCACTACATTTGATTTCACCAAGTGTATAAGACATATTTATAGTGATACAATGTAACCCATTGGTTCTTAGAAAAACGACAAAAGTGACATGTGACACAATCATAGACACGGAGGGTAAAAAAAGCATACATTTGAAAATTCATGTATTGAAATTTATAACATTAATGCGTAAATAATTCTTTACAAATTAAATTAGTTTTACCCTCATAATATGTAAACCTCCTGTGTTTCTGACCACATTTAAATGTACCTAAATCGGGGATTTATGTATGTATGAAGCTTTGCAATGCTGAGTATGTTGCTATGGACATGGAAAAAAGGTTTGCGCTTTCTTTAAAGCCTAACAGCGCATGTCAATTCTGTAACTTTCCAGCAACAGCATCAGTCAACCCTCGTGTTTATGGCGGCAGTGAAGAAGCGTGAGTAAGGGCTTATCCCCGTCAGAAATGTTTGTGTGAGCATGATAATGAAAGGGCTATTAGTGTCAAGCTCCATCCTTGTTCTAAAAGTTGCCGAGTGGTTAGTGATTGCGGTACGGGTTGGGAGAGAATGGTGCAACACGGCATGTGTGATACAAGCGCCAAAGACCCAAATGTCGTTTGAGGAAAAACAAAATGCCATTGAAAAGAATAAAAGGTAAGGCATAGTCCTGAACAACAAATTGTAATTGTATGTTAAAAGGTTGTTAATATTGCCCATATTATTGATTAATACCTATTGTGGTATGTGGCGGGCTATAAATGCCGTAGAGCACTTATAAAGTGACTAATGCGGGTTTGGCCCAAGTGGGCAGTGTTACACCCAGGAAAAATTACTTGCGTTCCTCCTGTATAGAAGAATATATATAAATATATATATATTCGGGTTGTACATTAACTCCCGCCTAATGTTTAAGGTGTGTAATTCTCCCTCAATCAATGCATATATATATAAATTCACTGAAAAACCATAGGTTTTGGGGGTGTTATAGTTAGCTGGACATTTCACTCGTACAAAACCATTGAAATTCCTCCGTTATAGTTAGTTAGATTAAGTATAACTTGCGAGCCCGCAATCCACTGCTGATTATGTCACATATTACATCATTCATGACATGGTCAGTGACATCACTGATGACCTCTCAAATGACATCACTGATGACATCACTGATGACATCATCCAGTGAATGTGGTTTGGTTCAATATTTAAATAAGTATTATATATATAGCAATCTGCATTGAAGACTGAGTGAATGTATAAGTGTCTGGATGGAGGATTTAGTAGCACTGTGATGGACTGTCTAAGTGACTAATTTAAAGTGTCTCACTCAATATATGGGATAGTGATTAAACTGTGTGAATATCTGTATCACATTATCTCTTGTTGTGTAAACTACTACATAAGTTGGTTACTAGCTATGTGAAAGTCTATATTAGTTATTAATTAGTCAGGTGAGTATTTGTATGGGATAGTGAATGTGTGTGTGGTTGGGTGGGAGGTGTGTGAATGTCCAAAGATGTGTAAATAGTTGATTTAGGTATATGAGGTTAAGATTGTATGTGGAAACAGTTGTTTGGGTGAGTGAATCTCTTTATGGGTGTGATGATGAGTAAATACATTTTACTCAATGATACATGTCCAACAAAGTAGAAATAGAAAAGGCAGTGTATGTGACAGTTGTTGTATATAAAAAAGTATACATAAAACTCAGCGAATGTATGAGTGACTTTATCGAAAACTGTATACTCGTAATAGTGATTTTATAACACACTAAGTATAAGTTACTATCTATACGAATAAATAAAGTGGTGTTTGTATAACTGTGTAGCTTAGTAAATGTAAGTATGATTAATTGTTTGCATAAGTGAGTAGGATGACTGCATAAGTGAATAGGATGTGTGCTGGCGTTTAATGTCGGTGTAGGTGTATAAGTATATATAATAGTGTTCTATTGATCTTTGTTAGCATGGATGAGTGAATGTGTAGGTAAGTGTTTAGATGAGGAATCACTAAGTGGGTTTTTAGAAAACTTGTATTGGTGTGTCAATGGATTCAAATATGGTACTCCATATTTTATAATGAGTGTTGAAAGGTTATGCTAGTGTATGATGAGATTTATCAGATTGTCACGTGGATGATCATCAGTGATGTCATCAGTGATGTCATTTGAGATGCCATAAATGAGGTCATCAGTGATGTCACTGACAACCTTCTGAGTTTCAGGAAAGCTTTGAAAACATGGATGGTTGAGCAAGCATCCTTCTAGCTTTCCGGCCGCAACAGTCTTCTTCTAGCGCCATGAAACCCAAGGGTGCCCGTGCGCTTTACAAATGTCTATTAACATAACATAACATAACTGACCATGTCATGAATGAGGTAATATGTGACATAATCAGCAGTGGATTGCGGGCACGCGTTATAATTAGAACAACTAACTATAACGGAGGAATTTCAATGGTTTTGTACAAGTGAAATGTCCAGCTAACTATAACACCACTAAAACCTATGGTTTTTTCAGTGAATTTCTAAGGTTTTTTTAAATGCTAATTCCTAACTATAACATGTCTGAAACCTATGTTTTTTCTATGAATTTCAAAGGTTTTGTAAATGAAATGTTTAAATGTATTAATTGTTATATTTATTTTTTTTGATACTGATTTACTAAATTTTTTTAAACTATTTATTCTTAGATACATTTTTTAAATTACAATATAATTACATTATACATTACATTCAATCACGACAACATAGCCTCAACATCATCTCCTACGCCGACGACACCCCGCTGATCATCTCCCTCACCGAAGACCCCCACACCGCCAAAGCCAACCTCCACAGAGGAATGAAGGCCGTCGCCGACTGGATGAAGGACAGCAGACTGAAGCTGAATTCAGACAAGACGGAGGTCCTCACCCTCGGACCCACCCCATCAGCCTAGGACGACTCTTGGTGGCCCGCATCGCTAGGCACCGCCCCGGAACCCACCGACCACGCACGCAACCTGGGGGTCATCCTCGACTCCACCCTCTCCATGACCAAGCAAGTCAACGCCGTCTCTGTGTCCTGATTCAACACCCTCTGAATGCTCCGCAGGATCTTCAAATGGATCCCCCCGACAACGAGAAAAAACGTCACCCAGGCCCTCGTCACCAACAGACTCGACTACGGGAACGTCCTGTACTCAGGAACAACAACCAAGTTCCTGAGACGACTATAACAAATTCAGAACGCCTCGGCACGACTGATCCTCGACGTCCCCCGACGCAGCCACATCACACCCCACCTGAGAGGCCTACACTGGCTCCCCGTCAACAAGAGGATCACCTTCAAACTCCTCATCCACGCACACAAAGCGCTACACAACACCGGACCCGCATACCTCAACGACCGACTCAGCTTCCACACCCTCACCCGCAGCCTCGCCCTCGCCTCAGTTACACGTATCCGGAAGACCACCTCCGGCGGCAGATCCTTCTCCTACCTCGCCGCCAAGACCTGGAACGCTCTCCCTACCAGCCTACGGCAGACCCAGGACCTGCTGGCCTTCAGAAGGCTTCTCAAGACCTGGCTCTTTGATCAGTAGCAGTGGCCCCCCTACTCCCCCCCAGCGCCTTGAGACCCTCACGGGTATGTAGCGCGCTTTATAAATGCAGTGATTGATTGATTGATTGATTGATACATTTTTTAAATTACATTATAATTACATTATACATTACATTACAAAATATACTTTCTCAGAATGAAATACTTTAGTTTAAATACTTTGCAAATAGGCAATAGACTTTTAAGTACAGTAGTCCCACATTCAATGATAGCTGCCGCCACAACCTACGAGCGGACACTCCCTCTCCTTCTCTACAGTGTGAGATCTGTGCCTTTACTGCACACCCCCCGAACATCGAAAAACAAGAAACAGCCAAAATAAAGCTGATATTGCTCAACTGCAGATCTATGAAAAAGCATAAACAGGAGATACATGATCTGCTCACAGAAGAGGGCCCTGACGTCCTTTTTCTTACTGAATTGGTTAGATGACACATCGGCGCCCGAAACCCTTGAAGCTATTCCCCCAGGCTACAGTCTGCTCAGAATTGACAGAGTTCGCCAGAGAGGTGGGGGGTTAGCACTGATATATAAGGGGGACTTACAATGTACTTTAGAGAAAGCCACCCTATCTAACAGTGAGTGTGGTTTTTTCAGGATAAAAGTTTGTCCTAAAAATACCATCAATGGATTCCTTATATATTGTCCTCCTGGGGGGGCCACACAGTTCTGTGACCATCTGACAGAACTGATAACTCAACCTGCACTCCGTTATAAAAAATTACTCATTTTGGGTGACTTAAACCTCCATTTTGAAGACAATGACTGTGGGGAGGCACAGGCGGTGGTTGAAGCTCTGAAATCTCAACTTACAATCATTGTCCCCATCGCATCAATTAGGGCATCTCTTGGACCCTGTTTTTGCTAATTGGGGTGGTATTAAGGTCTCCACTCCGATTAGAATCACTTGGTCTGACCATTACATTATTCCCTTTGTGGTAAATGGTACTCCTCAGGAAATCAGGAATACTAAGCCCAACTCCCACAAACGCAGAAATTGGAAAAACTTTAGCCTAGATTCTTTTAATCTTGCCCTGCTAAAGGAACCCCCTCCCCGTGGTGACACCCTTCTGGAAGCATGGCATGACTATGAGAGTTGGATGTCCAAAGCTCTGGATACAGTAGCGCCTTGGACACTGAAACCCCCGTAAGAAATACTAAAACCGCTCCTTGGTTCTCCAATGAGCTCAAGGAGGTCAAAGCGAAATGTAAAAAGCTTGAACGCTCCTGAGAAAAAACTATGATTCAGAAAGCAAGCTTAATTACAGAGCAGAACAAAAAAAATATCATGAACTCTTGAGAGCTACTAAAGGCAATTATCTCAGGGAAAGCATAAAACTGGCAGACAACCCCACCAAAGAACTCTTCTCGGTATATAAAGAACTTACGGTACCCACTAGACTAGAGGCCCAGGACATCTACTCCAATGAGCTATGTGACTCTATTGCAGACTACTTTGTAAGCAAAGTTGAAAAAATACACACCACCTTTACGAGTGGCACTGATCCACCGTCTGATCACGGTGCGACAGTGGATATTTCACAGACAATAAACCTTGCCTGTCGTGTTTTAAAGTCTCTGACAGACAAGACCTGCTTAGCATCGCTAATAGCATTCAGTCCGGCTCACCCATGGATGTCATCCCTCCGAAACATTGTAAGGGAATTTTAGAAAGCACTATTGATCATATTGGTCATATGATAACTCTATCCTTCCAAGAGTGCCATGTGCTGGATGCATGGAAAATGGCCCAAGTCATCCCATTAAAAAAGAAACCCAATGTGCAAATTTCCCAGTTTCAGAATCTCCGCCCTATCTCCCTCCTCCCCTTCTGTATGAAAGTGGTGGAGAAGATAGCCAACATTCAACTCATGAAACATCTCGAAGATGAGTCTCTCCTTCACTCCACACAGTCAGGGTTCAGAGCTTGTTACTCTACTGAGTCCGCCCTTTTCTTCTCTACAGAATGTCTGAGGCAAATGGCGGATGAGGGGCAGACAGCAGCGTTGGTACTTTTAGATCTTAGTGCAGCTTTTGACACCGTGCTGCACACAACGCTGCTGTCTCGCCTCTCGGATATGAGAGTGGTAGGATCTGCCTTTGAATGGATTAAATCTTTTCTTGAAAACAGGAGTTTTCAAATGCATTGTCCTCCATTCAAATCCTCCCCCAGAAAGCTGAGACATGGGGTTCCACAGGGCTCCAGTTTGAGCCCCACCTTGTTCAATCTCTATATGGAACCCCTGGCCCACATTGTGCAATCTTTCGGAGTGGATATTGTCACGTATGCTGACGATACCCAACTCATGATTAAACTCACGCACAATCAGGAAGATGCCACCAATTTCTCCAACTGCCTTCTGTCAGTAGCAGGTTGGATGAATAACAACTGCCTACGCCTTAATGGCGACAAGACGGAGCTTTTAGTCATCTGTAAATTCTTTTGTGTCTGGTCACCTGAGTGGTGGCCAACTGAACTGGGCGCAATTCCTTCTCCATCGGAATCAGTCAGGAATCTCAGAGTTATGCTTGATGCTGATCTCTCTTTTAAACACCAGGTCAGCAAAGTCACGGGTAGATGCTACAGCATACTCAAAACTCTTCGCAAAATCCTCGACCTTCTTCCCATCAACGCTAGGAGAAGCCTCATCCACGCATTAGTCACACCTCATCTTGACTACGGTAATGCCCTGCTCTTAGGTTTAAGTAAAAAAAGGCTTACACCAACTGCAGTGTGTACAAAACGCTGCTGCACGCCTGGTTCTCAAGCTGTCCCGCAGAGCATCTGGGAAGTTGGCTCTGTCAAGACTTCACTGACTCCCCATCAGGGAGCGTATTAAGTTCAAAGCGCTTTGCTTTGTCCACCGCATTGCCCAATGAAAGGGCACAAGATACCTGCAAAAGCTCCTTACCGTCCATCGCCCCATCCGGAACCTGAGATCGGCCGGAGCAATGCTGTTTAAACTCCCTCGCATTCGCAAGGCCAGGATGGGAGGCCGTTCCTTTAGGTTTTTGGCAAGTAAACACTGGAACGAACTGCCCAATGATCTTTGTATGGAGCCCTCAGAAACAAGATTCCGTTCAAAACTTAAAACCCATCTTTTCCCTGCCAACTACAACTAGTGTTTCTAGCTTAATTTTCCCCCTCCCTCCGGTCTTCTGCCTTCTAGGGTCTTACAGCAATTTATAGCGCGGGGACACACTGTTTTAGTGTAACCAGGCGCTCTAGAAATGGCTATATTATTTTTTTATTATTAGTTACAGTTGTTGCAATGGGCAACACAATTTTAAACACAATGCAAGATTGAGCTCAATGGGGATTTCTAGTTAAGTCCAATCAGTTACTTTATGGATTACTTTTCTAACCACAGGACTGGATCCTAGATTCAGTACTGGGACATCTCCTGTAAACAGTTGAGTAAAAGCGTTTTGGTTATAGTAGTGATTTTTAAGGAATATTATTGTATTTTAAAACTTGACACTTAGAACATTTTTCACAAAAATCACCTATGTTATCCTATGGGAGGAGATTCACTTAGCAGGTAAGTAGTGTTATCGTTACTTTCTCTTACTCAGTGGTGGATCCTGGATCCAGTACTGGTGCATCTCCTGTAAACAGTTGAAAGAATGTGTTGAAGTCATACAGGCGATTTTTAAGGAATATTTGTAGTTTGTGAAATTCGACACTTAGAAACTTTTATGATGAAAATCACACAATGGATTCCTATGGAAGGAAATACAACTTACTGGTAAGTACGGTTAGAATTACTTTTCAGGGTCAGTGCTGGGCTAAAAGATCAAGCTATCCAGGCTGATGAGGGCTGAAAGCCCGAAACCGGTCTTTGGATGCTTGTTTCCAGTCCTGGCTTGGCAGTTCGGGCTGGACTGTTCCCATGGGGCACAGGGTCAAGACTGATTTGCATATGGCTGGGTTCAAACTGGAATGGCATGGTGAGCAAAAAAAAACGATGGATTTAGGCCCAGATCTCTGTACTGGGGTGAATGTATGACATTGTTCTGCATTCTGTCCATCAACTGTTATTTTTGCATTTGTCACCCCGAGTGGGACGGGTATGCTCAGACGTGAGTCCCGTGCTCTCCATGCCACTGGAATCAAGCTATCCAGGCTGATGAGGGCTGAAAGCCCGAAACCGGTCTTTGGATGCTTGTTTCCAGTCCAGGGAGGACCTGGCTTGGCAGTTCGGGCTGGACTGTTCCCATGGGGCACAGGGTCAAGACGTATTTGAATATAGCTGGGTTCAAACTGGAATGGCATGGTGAGCAAAAAAAACGATGGATTTAGGCCCAGATCTCTGTACTGGGGTGAATGTACGACATTGTTCTGCAGTCTGTCCATCAACTGTTGCGTTTGGGCTAAAAGGTGCAGCACTGTGGTCTCTCCTGATAACAGGTGAGTAAATCTGAATTTGTTGTTCGGATGATTTTAGGTGAATATTTTAAAGTTCCAAAACTCCACACTTTGAAGAATTTCCAAGTGAAACCAGTCAATGTTAGCCTATGGAAGGAAATTCAAGTTACTGGTAAGTACGGTTAGATTTGCTTTTCAGGATCAGTACTGGGCTGAAAGATGCAGCACTGTGGTCTCTTCTGATAACAGGTGAGTAAATCTGAATTCGTAATTCGGCTGATTTTAGAGAAATATTTGTAAGTACCAAAACTCCACGATTAAAAGAATTTCAAAGTGAAACCAGTCAATGTTAGCCTATGGAAGGAAATTAAAGTTACTGGTAAATTTGCTTAGAATTACTTTTCAGGATCAGTATTGGGTTCAAAGATGCAGCACTGAGATTTCTCCTGATAACATGCGAGTAAATCGGAAATTCGTAGTTCGGCTGATTTTAGAGGAATATTTTAAAGTTCCAAAACTCCACACTTAAAAGAATTTCCAAGTGAAACTAGTCAATGTTAGCTTATGGAAGGAAATTCAAGTTACTGGTAAGTACTGTTAAAATTTCTTTTCAGGATCAGTACTGGGCTCAAAGATGCAGCACTGTGGTCTCTTCTGATAACAGATGAGTAAATTGGAATTCGTAGTTTGGCTGATTTTACTTTGGTCCACTACATATAGAGCCACTTTCCTACACCATCCCCTCCCTTCACCACTGTGTAAACGCACTCTGTGTCCGTTTTAATTTGGGATATTAAGTCCCCTTGAATCCTGTGGGTCCCTGGGGTCCAAGTAACCCACTAGGTACCTCCAGTAAGCACCACAAAGCTGCGTTGCACAGAGGTGTAAAAAGGGGCACGGCCTGGGCCACCTCTCTGCAACACAGCGGCACTTACTGGAAGCACCTGGTGGGCTAGTTAGCCCACAGGTGTCCTCAGGATTGAAGAGGAATTATTTCCCCAACTTAAAACACACCACAGGGCGTGTTTGCACACGTCACCTCAGGCTCCGTCCCCTCCCTTCGTCCATGTGTAAACGCGCCCTGTGTCCGTTTTAAGTTGGGAGATTAAGTCCCCTTGAATCCTGAGGGTCCCTAGGGTCCAACTAGCCCACTAGGTACCTCCAGTAAGCGCCACAGATCTGCAGTGCTCCCGGGCCACTAACAGCCCCTGGGACCCCATCCCCCTGTGCTGGCCCTCTCCGATGGGGGCGGTGGGGGATACCTAATCCCCCCACGGTCACAGCCGGCTCCCCACGTCAGCATGTTAGCTGCTCCCCATGTGAAAAAGCAATTTGGTTTGCTATTTGGAAGGGTAAAGCAGTTTGCAATGACAGGGTGGGAGCCGCAAGGCTCCCGCCCTGTCATTGCAAATGGCAGTGTCCCGGGGGTGGGCAGCCCGGGACACTGCAGGAGACGGCTTGGGGTGTGGCGGTCCAAAGGGCCTCGACCAGGTTCCAGGAGGGGGGCGCACGGCCCCCTCCCACATTTTACAAAGCCCCAGGGGATGGTGGTCCCCGAGGCTGGGGGGTACATCACAGACTCCCCTATTTGAACATTTAGTGCCCCGGGGAGGTGGTGGTTCCTGGGGCATGTGGGGGGGGGGCTTGAGCCCCTCCACACAGGGCATTTAAAAAAAAAATTAAAGCCCCGAGGGGTGGCGGTCCCCGGGGCCGTGGGGGGCCATGCCCCCCTCGCCATTCATTCTTTAAAGCCCCGGGGTGGTTGTTCCCCAGGCTGGGGGGCCTGCGATCCCCCCCAACAAACCACTTGAAACCCCAGGGGGTGACGGTCCCGGAGGCTGGGGGGGCCTGAGAGCCCCCACAATTAATTTTAAAAAGCCCTGGGGTGGCAGTCCCTGCGGCTGGGGGGGCCTGAGAGCCCCCCACACCAAATTGTAAGAAGCCCCAGGGGGTGGCGGTCCCCGGGGCTGGGGGTCCTGAGAGCCCCACCACCCAATTTAAAGAAGCCCCGGAGGGTGGCGGTCCCCGGGGCTGTGGGGGGCCGTGAGCCCCCACCTATATTATGTTAATGCCCTGGGGGGGCGGTCCCCAGGGTAGTGGGGGGGGCTAATTAGCATTGAAGCGCGGGAGGCCGCGCTTTGTTTTTTTTTTGATCGGCAAGATCTGTGCTTCCTGCACGGATTTTGCTGATTTAAAAAATATATATACATTTTGGGCCTTCGGGGTCCTTGTGGGACCCCCTGTACAGGCCTAGGGGGTCAGGGTGTTTCTACCCTGACTCTTTTCGCGTTTTGCACATTTTCTACCGAGGCACAAGATGGCTGCCAACATTTCCTGATTTGGAGTGTTGACAGCCAATTAGAATACAGCTTGTGCACGGCAGGGTGCGCTTAGGATGCACGGATCCTGCACGGCCATAGATAAATATGTACTTTTAAATGTGATTTTCTCAGGAACTACTGAACAGATTTACACCATTTAAAAGGCATGGGTCTGAACTAAGAACTACCTTTTTGCCAAATGTGGTGTAATTCCTTTCAGCCGTTCGGGCTGTAGCCGCGATGAACTGCTCCTATGGCAAATTGCATTGGGGAAAACACGTTTTGGGACCCCTCCTTTTTTCTGGGCCCCAGCTTGACGAATAACCCCGAGACTTTCAGGATAGAAGTGGACTAGAGCGCCCCACCAGTTTTACAAATTTTGCGAAGATTCGTCAACTGGCACCAAAGTTATTCCAAATAGAATGTTACGGATTTCCTATGGAAAATAGGTTTTAACCATAACTATCTACTGGTGACCGCCAGTAGATAATATATATATATACAAATCTCTGTCTTGCAAATCAGAATATGTTGTGTATGTCCTCGAGTGCCCCTGCGGGCTCAGGTATGTGGGAAGTACCAAACTGCAGGCACAAGAGGATTTTACAACATATTAGAGCAATTAAAAATCGTGATTCTGTGTATCCTGTTGCCCGCCATTTCAATGAAACTCACCAAGCAGATCCCACGTTTTTAAAATACTATATCATTGACAGTGTCCCTTTCAATAAAAGAGGTGGACATAGAGAGGGAATTCTGCACAATCTTGATATCAGATATATTTTAGAACTGGATTCTAAACATCCAAATGGCCTCAATATCACGGAGGACTTATATACTTGCTTATAAACACTAATTGAATCCAAACAAGTTAGAATTAGGAGTCATTTATGGTTGAGTTTCATATTGGAGAATTGACAAGTTTTGCTAAAATTGTAACAACTAAAGGTTAAAATAACAGGGTTACTAATGATATGTCAAGTGATGACTTTGCGATTACAAAATATATAAATTAAATTGGATGCAAACATTCAAAATAAGTTTTTGTATGGGCTAAGAACTTTAGTAACTGATTTGATACTATAGGCTTGTTATCGTGTGTTGTTTATATAGATTTTTTAAGGGACTTTTTTTACACACCAAAATCATGTTTTTATTTACATTAATGCCTTGTCATTGAGGACAGAGGCTTCTGTGGTTCAGGAAATAATCTTTTTATTGCATGAATAGAGGGCCATGAATATCTAAATACTCACAATACTTAGTACAGGGACCACAAACAACTATACTCAGTATGCAGTAACTTGTGGGGAATGGCACTATACAGTTGAATTGAACCTATATATAGGACAAATGGACTCTTGGGACCAAGGTTCCAATTAACAGGAGCAAGGAAGTTCATAAAGATATATAAAACACTGTCAAAAAACTCTATATACGATTTTATATGAATTTTATGTGGATTACAAATCTTCAACTAAGGGTATTTACACCCAGTATTGCACAGCTTTCAATATATTTAGGATCTGATTTATGACGAATGTATAAATAGATTTTTATAAATCTACAATTTTTTAGATCTATGTATTTATCTATTTATGTATTTATGCATCTATTGTAAAACTGTATTTATATATTTATATATATAAGGGTTGTACTGTGTTGCACTTTGCACTTTGTGGAACATTGCGTAATTTTGCACAAGATTTGGCTGTAGATACATGACAATAGTACTCTTATTGGTATTTATACCACGATTTTCAATTAAATTATATGGCTACAAGCAATAAAAATTACAAAAATCAAATGCAGCATTCATGCAATATCATATTGAATTATATAATGCACTGTCACTTTAAATGGTGTAAAAAATCACAAAAAAGATGCAAAAAAAGAAAAAAAGTTTCATGTGATCGAGGCACTTCGGTGCTGAAACGCGTTATGGCCGACAAAGCACAACCCGAATAAAGGAGATTCTGTGCACTCAAAGGTGGTCTGTGCTCCTATTTTTGTATGATAGCAAAAGCCGGCTGGCAGTGGAGTTTTCCAAGATATATATATATCATCAGTGATGTCACTGAGCATGTCATGAGTGATGTAGTATGTGATGTCATCAGCAGTACAATGTGGGTTATGGTTAGGTCTACTAACTATAACAGCCGAATTTCTATAGTTTTGTATGAGTGAAATCTCCAACTAACTATAACGTTCCTGAAACCTACGTTTTTTTTTCAGTGAATTTCTAAGGTTTTTTACATGCTAATTTCTAACTATAATGTTCCTGAACCCTATGTCCAGTGCTATGCTAAAAGGCCCTTAGAATACAGTGAAAACAACTACATACACTAGGGGACACTATGCATTGGGGTACCCCTGTGATTAGCATGACCTCCTCTGTATTTGCCATGAGTAAATGCCTGGGTCATTCATTGCATGAGTACATGAGTAGTGACTGGATGATTAAAGTGCTCCAAGGAGAATGCATGGTGATTTTATAAGTGATTGGGTTTTGGCGCAGTGATTGGATAAGCACATAGGATTGGCTGCGTGATTGGAGGACTGCATAGATAGTACCAGGTAGATTACTGGACTGCATAGATAGTCCTCAAGGTATTGCAGCAGTGCATGTTTTAGTGACTGGGTCATTGCATGAGTACTTTGGTATTGGAGGAGTGTTTGGATTAGTACATGGAGTGGCTGGGTGACTGGAGGAGTGCACAGGGACTGACAGTGTGATTGCGGGACTGCATGGGTACTATCTGGCGAATTGAAGGAGTAAATGAGAAGTTTGTAAATGGATAGGGCATATGGGATTATAACAGTGATCAATTAGTGCCTGGATCATAGCTACTGACTGAAAGATTAGAATACTGCAAGGAGAGTGCGTGAGTGAATTTATAAGTGCTTGGGTATTGGCGGAGTGTTTGGATTAGTACATGGCAGTGGCTAGGTGACTGGAGGACTTCACCGGGAGTACCAGGGTAATTGCTGGACTGCATGGGATCATTGCATGAGTGCATAGCTACTGACTGAAAGATTAGAATACTGCAAGGAGAGTGCGTGAATGAATATATAAGTGCCTGGGTATTAGCGGAGTGTTTGGATTAGTACATGGTAGTGGCTAGGTGACTGGAGGACTTCACCTGGAGTGACAGGGTAATTGCTGGACTGCATGGGTACTACCAGGCGAATTGAAGAAGCGAATGAGAAGTGTGTAGGTGGTTAGAGGACTGCATGGGTAGTACACAGGGATTGTAGCAATGCATGTGTTAGTGCCTGGATCATTGCATGGCTACATGGGTAGTGACTGGATGATTAGAGTGCTGCAAGGACGGTGCATGGTGATTTTATAACTGCTTGGGTTTTGGCGGAGTGATTGGGTAAGTACATAGTGCTGGCTGGGTGATTGGAGGAATGCATGGGTAGTGACAGAGGGATTTCTGGAGCGCATGGGTACTACCTAGGTAATAGAGGAGTGAATCAGTAGTTTGTAGGTGGTTAGAGATAACCATGGGCGTAGTTTGCGAAGTAAGCCTACACGTAGCTACACGAAGTGCACTTCACACTACGCAAGCTATGCGCAGCTACGCAAAATGCTGTTTGCACTGATTGGACAGTGCCGGATGCTTGTCTGCACTGTGCAATCAGTGCAAACAGCATCTTGCACAGCGCAAGCAGTCGTTTTCTGCCGGTCAAGTAGACCTGGTAGCTTCTCATAGCGAGCGGTCGTGAGCATACGCGACCACTCGCAATGAGAAACCTGACCTCCCCGCATTGAGAAGCTCGCCGGGAGCTTTATTTTCCACGCTTGCGATCCGCAACTCAATGTTGCAGATCGCGACCGAGGAAAAAGTCTCGCCGGGTTGTTATTTTGCTTGCTTGCGGTCGCCAACTTGACGTTGAGGACCGCGAGCAAGCAAAAAATGCCCACTGCACTACGCTACGCGTGTTTGCGCAGTGCTACGTGCAATTCATGTAGTGCGAAGTAGCGCAAATTACACGAGCGTAGCGTAGTGCTTTGCCCAGGCTTAGTTAGAGGTCTGCATGGGAAGTGCTCAGGGTGTTGTTGCTGTGCATGAATTAGTGAATAGGTCATTGCATGAGTGCATGGGTACTGACTGGATGAATAGAGTACTGCAAGGAGAGTGCTTGGTGAATTTATAAGTGCTTGGGTTTTGGCTGAGTGATTGCATACGTAGACACATGTCACATCAGTCCCGCCCCCTCCCAGCAACACTCTGCAAACGCACCCTGGGGTGCATTTTAAGTTGGGGGATTAATTCCCCTTGAATCCTGAGGGTCCCTGGGGGCCAACTAGCCCACGAGGTACCTCCAGTAAGTGCCACAGAGCTGCGTTGCGGAGAGGTGGTCCAAGGCCATGCCCCTTTTTACACCTCTCTGCAACCCAGCTCTGTCGTGCTTACTCGAGGTACCTGGTGGGATAGTTGGACCCCAGGGACCCTCAGGATTCAAGGGGACTTCATCCCCCAACTTAAAATGCGCCTCGAAGAGCGTTTGCACAGTGGTGAAGGGAGGGGGTGGGCCTGAGGTGATATGTGTGCAAACACGCCCTGTGGCGCCTTTTAAGTTGGGGAATTAATTATCCTTCAATCTGAGGGTCCCTGGAGGCCAACTAGCCCACCAGGTACCTCCAGTAAGCGCCACAGGTCTGGGTTGCAGAGAGGTGATTGCATGTGTTGTGAGCTAATATAGCAACTGCAATTATGATCCTTCAATATGCGCCTCTTGGAGACAAATAATATCAGCATATAACTTCTATTTACAATATACTCTGGGGGGGGCAGATTTACAAGCCCCTTGCGCCACTTTTGTGTCACTATTCCCATGTTAAAATTGATGCAAAAGTGGCGCGAGGGCTTGTAAATCGGCCCCTGGATCTGCAACACAGTTAACACAAGTTACGGGTACGTTTTGGTAATCAGTATTTACACAAAATGCATTTTTCCAGCTGCAATGAGAAAAATACTTTCAGTAGTTGAGAAAACTCAAATAGTTCA
Source organism: Lissotriton helveticus (assembly GCF_964261635.1). Taxonomy (NCBI): domain Eukaryota; kingdom Metazoa; phylum Chordata; class Amphibia; order Caudata; family Salamandridae; genus Lissotriton; species Lissotriton helveticus. The sequence goes on from NC_136061.1 coordinate 322,722,834, forward strand.
ATAGTTTCAGCAAATGTGAAAGAAAGCAGACTTGAAGAGCTTATATATAGTATGTAAATAAGTATTTAGCGTGTTTATGTGTGTTCCTATTCAGGCAGATAAAAACACTGAGTTCAAAGTAGATGGTAGATGTTTGTCCGGGATAATGTATGTGGGTAAAGAGGTGAAGCACAGCTTCTGTGTCACTCTGCAACTAGAACATTAGTGCTAGACATTGCACCCTAGTTCTGTTCTAGATGTTGAATATGTATCACACTGTAAATCCCAGTGCATGCATGATGTTGCTGTAATTACACACAGACTCATTTCCTAATTATTTTTTCTCAATTGCCTAGTGATATTTATGTAAAATGTAGCCCTTTCTTCAATAAGAGAGACAGTTAGTCTAGAAGTGAAAATAAGTCCGGAAACTTCACAAGATCATCAAATATCATGCCTGTAGAAGATGTATTTTAGACATGAGAAGCATCAATCACGTTTCATGTTCCCTTTCTAGAAAATCAGTAAAGTAGCACTTACAGGAGACGGAATCCGTGTATGAAGGCACCAGTCCTGATGGTGTCTTCTGCTTCAATCCTGCTCGTTCTTGCGCCTAAGAACAAAAAGATGAGTCTGAGGTATCATTCCTCTGCTCCCAAATGGATATTTTCATTGCGCCATATTTTATGGACGTCATGACTCTTATCATTGGTTTCGTCTCGTTCACACCCACACTCGCTCATCAATGCCTCATAGATGCCGCCTTATCTTGCATCTTAACTACTCACAGCCTATGTACCTTGTGCTTCGGTCCCATGCATTTCTGGTATATGTGCTCTGGATCTTCTATGAACACAAGTACACTTCGAGTGGACCTCTACAAACAACTCAAGTGCTTCCCGAAACACCTTAAGCACCACCTGATGTACCAAAGATGAATGAAGACGCTCCTGTAAACCTACCATTCATTAGCCTGATCTTCCTTTTGATGTTTCATGATTGGTAAACTCACCTACTGATGCTCAACCTAGGTTGGACAGTTTGATTATATTCTCACAATCTTTACAAATACTTTGAAGTAATTTTCTCTTAGAAGACTATGATCTGTAATTATTGCAGTTATTTTCTCACAATGGATTTACTGTTACTGAGGACATCGGTAATTCAGGGAGCAGGGGAATAACAGGAAATATTTTTGTCGTGAAAATCTTATTATATGTATAACGAATTGGATAATACAAAGTAATAGTTTTAGCTTGGAACAAGGAGGATATGTTAGCTACATATTGTTGATTTAGGTATTTTAAAATGGTCTATATTAGATGTTTTATGTATATTTAGTATTGATTTTGAATTAATAATTGTTGTACCTTTATGGTTTATGCACAAAATAAATGTGATTGATTGATTAACAGGATTTGTGAGTTGTTGTGTAATAGCCAGCAAACATTGGACTTAATGAGCAAAATTCTGCATGTGTTTCTGAAGAATTCCACCCATAGTCTTCACATGCCTTAAAGCAAGTGAGATCTCTACATGGAATACCACTTAGCAAGTTCACTTGGTAGGGCAGCTGGCGTATTATCAATCTACCTGAACACCAGCATACCATGGACGTACGATCTAATTGGATCAGGACAAACATGGATTCAGTGCATAAAAATTGAATTACCACCAGACCTCTGCTCAGGATCGCAGGCCTCTCCAGACATACGGTCATTGGTAATCTGCAACATCTACATTCAACCCGAATCTAAGAAGAAACAAGAGAAATTCGCGACCCTCAAAGCATTAAGTCAAATCTCTGCAATCCACCTTCCCACAGGCGGGATTGGTCGTGTCAGGGGACTTCAACATGTTTTTATTATAAGTAGACCACACACAAAATATCCAATGAAACAAACTGAAAGGCAAAACAATACCACCACTGATAACAAATCATCGGAAAAAGGACAGACATAGTCAGATGTGTGCCTTAAATTTTGCTGAAATCGGCATGATCACTTTGAATGGTCGCTTCCCACAAGACCTGCCTGCAGCCACGACAAGAATAGTTAAACAGACTCAATCAGTCCTAGTTTATACCTTAGTGGACTTGGAGCTACTTCAAAGGATCGCCAGCTACCACATAATACACAAATTGGAGAGCGATCATAGTCTGCAATCAATTGATTTTAGCCTTCCATGTGTAAGTGCACCAGCAAGTAATGACTTGACGGAAACCCCAAGCCCATATAACCTAAAACGACTCGCATGGAATCGAAAAAATGTTGAAGAAATTATGATCTACGTAAAAAAGGCACTGGAAAAAGGCGAGGAAAAAAGATCGGTTGACCATCGGGCCAACTGGTAAAAGATGATTATAAGTTTAACAGACACATTTGGATCCTAAAACAAAAGCCATAGAAGAAAACCAATGACAGCATTCTTGGTACATCTTGGTTCTATAGTGTGTAAAAAACGGATCCTAGAACAGGAATTTAGAAAGTTGAAAGGAAAAGATCAGATTATGGGTGAAGACACAAAGAGACAAATCCACAAATTAAGGCAAAAATACAAAAAAGAGGTTTGGATTGCAAAAAAAAATCAACAAATAGAAACTTGGCAAAAACTATTGGAAACAAGCAAATCAAAAAATAAGAGGACATTTTGGGCAGAAATTAACAAAATAGCAAACGGAGCATTCCATAAATACAATGCAAACATACTTGAGGCAGATTGGGTGCATCACCCAGAGCAAAATCAAGGGAACAATTGCAACCTTCAAGTACTGAAATCAGATCACACTTCTCATCTCCAACATAAAAGGGAAGAATCTGAACAAAACTTTGGTGAAAATTGGATCAGACCACAAAAAGGATGACTTTTTCTAGGGAATGTAGTCTAAAGAGTCCCAAAAGGCCTTCTCTATTCTCTATTTTGTGATTGCATTTAAGGAATCGCAAATTGCGATTCCTTAAATGCAATGTAGGAAGCACAGAAGCACAGCAATGTAGGAAGCACAGAAAAAGTGAGATTTGGCCTTAAGGAATCGCAAATTACCACCAACTTCAAGTTGTTTTGGAAGATTTATGCAGCAACGTGGAGAGGGATTTAGCATTGCGAAAGATCTTTTTAGGAGAGTTAGCAGTTGCATTGATTCTCTTCTCATAAAAGTTGGTTTGGGGGAATTTGATCTCTGCCTTGTACCTCCTAATTGCCTCTCTATGATCCTGTTTTCTTTCTACTGCAAAGTTCTGTCTCCATCTCCTTTTCAAATTTCCTACAGGTCTGTTTAAGCTACCTTACTTTCGGGGGAGAACCACATTGATGATTCTTTTGAGAGGTTTTTTCTGGAAGAATAGAATTCAGTGATTTTTGGATCCATGAGTTAAAGTTATTGTTTGCCATCTCAGGGTAATGGTCACTATGGGGTCTGGTGGTCTCGAGAACAGTACTCCATTGGCTAACAGAGAGATTAGACCATTTCCTATCAAGTGTCGGTGTAGAGTTCTGAGGAGGAGAGGTGCCGAGAGTCTTCCAGAGTCTTCCAGACCAGGGTAATAAGCAAGGGATCAGTCCAAGGGAGGGGGATGGGAGTGCCCACCAAGAGATTATGATCATTACTGAACACTGGGTTGTCATGTGTAGGGGCAAAGTCTTATTGCTTGACTTGCAGTGCCGATAGGCTGGCTGATAGTTCATTAGCCAGGTGGTTAGAGTGGTCATCCATGTGGATGTTAAAATCCCCTAGAATGGTGAAATTAGCTGGTGTTAGGGCTAAGTTGGCAACGAGTATGAGGAGTGCATTAAGGAATTGACCTATGGGTCCTGGGGGTCGATAGAGCAGTAAACCGGTGAAGGTACTGAAAGGAGAAAATTCTAGGGAGAAATTCATGCACTCGCAATCTGGTGGCCCTTCCATGGAAGACAGCCAGCTAAAGTTATCTTTAAATATTATAGCTAGTCCCCCACCCCTTCAGGTCTTACGTTCAGCTCTATGGATTAAGTAGCCAGATGGCAGGGTTTAAATGATGATTTGGTCAACTTCGTCTTGTAACCAGGTTTCCGTCAAGAATAAGACATCTGATAGAAGGTCATCTAGTAGGAGTGAGAATTCAGTTTAAAGCCAAGGAAGTGAGCGGCAGTTCAAAAGGAAGAATTTGAGAGGGGGACCAAGTGGCGGTGTTTCCTTGCTGTGGGGTTGAAGCTCATAGTTACAGAGGGAGCAGCAGGAAGGGCTTTTAGCAATGTTCATTGAGTGTCGGCAGTGGATACCAGTGGCCCCTCTCAAAGCAGTCAATGACTGAGCACTATAATTGAGAATATTTTGAAAAATGGCAGGGGTCATGGCCCCTGGTCCCAGCCAGGCGCACCCGCTGCGCAAATCCACTGCGCAAGAGATTGGCCATCTGGTTAAATAGCAGTACAGCGCGAAACTAGAGCGCTGACTGCAGACGGAAGTGTCCCGCCCTGGAAGTGTCTCCCGTGAGGGCCCTCCGTTCAACTGCACTTGCCGAGTCGGACCGGGGCGTGGGAGCACTCCAATGTGGTTAGGTAGAGGCTGGGTAGGAATTATGTGCAGAGACCAATTTTACATGTGGGCCAAAGAACGTGCCAAATAAAGTAAGACAATACTGTAGAACAGGCTAAGAACGTTTTTAAAAGCAGTAGAAGAGCAACTGTGCAGCTAGCAGCATTACCTCTGATCAGGCTCTGCCGCGTCTCCCATCTGTATATGCGCCACATATTCACGCATACATTTTTCATGGGGGCAACAAGGTGTCCTTTTGACACCCTGGCACCCTTGAAATTGCATTCTCAATTTGCGATTCTCTGTTTGCGAATCGCAAATTGAGAATGTCTTCCCATTAATTCCTATGGGCCTCCTAGCCCATAGGAATGAATTGGAAGGAATACCTTATTTGCGAATCTCAATTTGCGCTTCAGAAATAAGGAATATGTAAGATTCGCAAAATTTTTTGCAAATCCTACATACATTGCATTTTGCGATTCTCTAATTGCGATATGCTAAAAATCGCAATTTGAGAATTGCAAAAATCGTTTTTGATACATATGCCCCATAGAGGCATATTATCAAGGGGGTTTATCTCTCTTTTTTGGCTTTAAAAGCCAAGAAAGCGGAGATAAAAATTATCTCCCTATTACCTAGCTGTCGCTAACACCAGTTAGCGACAGCTAGTAGGAGATAGCGACCATCTTGGGCCCCGCTTTGCATGTCAGTGAAATGTATCACTAATGACATCCAAAGTGGGCGTGCCAAGATGTTAGCGACTGGAAACAGTCGCTAACATCGCTAAGCGCGAATATCTCCAAAAGCTAACACCTGCCCCTGAGCAGTTCTTAGCCATGTTATCCAATGGTAGGTGGAAACATGGCTAAGAGCATTAGCTCGGTAATGCATGAATATCGCTGACTTTTCAGCGATATTCATGCATTTCGGCCGATTTTTATCGCTTAGGAGATAAACCTTGATAATAGCAAGGTTCCTAAGCGATAAAAATCGCCGCTGCACGGCGATAAAAATATTGCCGCTAAGCCAACATAGCGATAATTATCGCTAGTTGTTGGTAATATGCCCCATAGTGCCTTAAATATCATTTGCAAACATGTCACCATATTTGAGTTACAAAAATCTACACCCAATAGAACAAGGTTTTTGTAGCAACATTTGGGCGGCAACGTTTATGGTAGACAATTTTTGTTATTAAAATTCTGATGCACATTTGCACCGAACATGGCAATTCCCTCAAGTCTTCTTCGTTGTGTAGAAGCATATCCTTGTTAAGTCTTGCCCCTCATATTTGTTCCTCTGGCTATTCTTATTATAGGAGTAACAGACATAATGTTTTCTCCGGGTTTGGCAATGTCCACAGGCAATAATTTGAATAATTTGGAAGGCAACTAAAAGTGAAATGCTGAGTTACTGACCTTTATGGATACCAACCACAACCTTATATTTTCAATACATACACAGCTTAATGTTTGCAGCACTTTGCACTAGATCTAACTCTGTTTAGTTGGAAGGGAGAATGCACTACTAAACATGTCATTTGTCACTTTTTCAGACATTAAACTGAGTGTACTGCTTTCAGGGAATTAGGAAATATAAGAAAATAATTTGTATTTACGTTAATATATTCAAATTAATCAAAGTTTTACTAAGAAGTTATTAGCGCTGTATCATTTTATATTTTGTTCTACATTTAAAATGATTATACAAAATTAATTTCCATTATTATTTAACTTAAAATCTTTTGATAATTAATTTTGTTTGGGTAAAATATGTTTTTTTCATTTCCCAATAGTTCACCACAGGTTGACATAACAGTCTGGGTTCAGAACTCCCTATAGTAAATTATAGGGAAAATTAAAGAGGTTTATTAAACTTTGCAATAAATTAAAAATACTTTAAGTCAAATATTGACATACATTTAATTGTAGAAACGTTTATTATGCATTATCGCCCGTCGCCCGCCAACACGACCTCAACATCATCTCCTACGCCGACGATACCCAGCTGATCCTCTCCCTCACCAAGGACCCACATACCGCTAAAACCAACCTCGATGAAGGAATGAAGGCCGTCGCCGAATGGATGAAGAACAGCCGACTGAAGCTGAACTCGGACAAGACGGAGGTCCTCATCCTCTGACCCACCCCCTCATCCTGGGACGACTCTTGGTGGCCGACCTCGCTAGGAACAGCACCTATTCCCACCGACCACGCACGCAACCTAGGAATCATACTCGACTCCTCCTCTCCATGACGAAGCAGGTCAATGCCGTCTCCTCCTCCTCCTACAACACCCTCCGCATGCTCCGAAGGATCTACAAGTGGATCCCCACCGAAACAAGAAGAACTGTAACCCAAGCCCTCGTCAGCAGCAGTTTGGACTATGGCAGCGCACTCTACGCAGGAGTACCGGCCAAACACCTACAATGACTGCAACCTTTGTGAAGAGTTCCAAATATTTTTGATGCTTACCATTTGTGCCATCAAATCTTATTTAACTTTATTATGAGTGTTCCAATCATTTTGATATTAAAAGACACTCGTGTACTTGCTTAACCTTACATACTTTGGTCCAAGTAGGTAATCCATTATGAAAGTTTTATTATCTAATGTTCAAACCCTGATGAAATGGTCAGTTATGTAGTAATAAGTAGGTATAAAGAATGTAAAACTACACAAATGCAAGATATACTAAAGGGGGCAGGGAAAGACCAAGTAAAGGGAATGGAAGAATAACAATGGTCTGACAAATGGAGAATCAGTGATTAGAAGTCAGTCATTAATGTCCTAAATACATCCGCATAATCATTAGCTCTCATTTTTTCCAAACTACCATTCACATTCACACCGTGCCACAAATAATATCCCAGCTTTATTCTGATAAATATACACACATTTTTTAAGCCCACCTGGTTTAAACGTGTAACTTCATATCTACATGCTATAGAGAAACATGCTAAACAATAGATGAACAGTTATGAGTTACCTCCTCTGTTATATTCCTCCAGTTGGCTCTTGAAATATACACAGTGAGGAAGAAGGCTGGAATAAAAGCACTGACCGTCATGCCGGACCATAGACCTAGGTAAAAGGGAATCAACACTATTAGAATGAGAAATTATGCCCTAAGCTGATAAGTAGGGTGCCTTAAAGTCATCTTGCCATCTGAACAGCCGCAGTCCCCTGCACACAACGGATTTGTTTAAAAATTATGTGAACATCAATAAAATGGGCTACAGTGAATTTCCTTATTGTAGATGGCTAATGCTACCAGGATTATTACATGGTCCTTTGGATAACACACATTAATGCACCATATTACCATTGTGACATTCCACAAATCCAACATAATATAACTATTAATTTAAATATTTGACATACCCTCATTATTAGAACGTTTTTTTAATGCTTCAACTGGCTTACATTTTCATTTTGTACAACATTCTTATGAATAAAATATTTTAGGACAACCTACATGACAACTATCTGGTATTTCGTAGAAAAACAATTTCAGAGTATTCTAAATCTGAGAAAACATTTCAGCTAAATGGTTTAACCCAAAACTTTAAAGTGGATGGAATTTACCATTTGAAATAAACCAGTTTACAAAATAGCGTTTTTGTTGCTGCCTTGTACATGCATTTGTATAGGGCAACCCACAAGCCCTAGTCAGTCAATCGACTGCATTTTCCTTCTGACATTCTAATGTCAGTCTCCTCCCCTGCCACTACTCATTTATCTCCTTCACCCATTTTATACAACAGATTATTTAGCCTCCCCAAAACTCCTCTTTTTTTCACTTTACTCTCTAAATGCTCCTTCCAGGTAATGTAAACGTTCCTTCCAGGTAATTTCATCCACCCACAGCTCTCAATTGCTCAATTTACCCCGCAGTGTTTCCCAGGGCTCTTTGTTAGGCCCCAACTTCTTTAATATCTATGTCCAACCACTTGCACAGGTCATCAAATTTACAGGGATTTCACTAATATCTTATGCTGACAACACTCAACTGGTGCTCTCCTTTACAGATAATCAATCCTATGCTTGACAGGTCTAACTTTCAAGCAGGACTGGTAGCAGTCACAGAATGAATGAATGCCAATTGCCTCTGCCTGAATGTGAAAAAACTGGGAAAATACACTCACTCTTGGGGTGACCATTGGTAGCCACTTTCTCTTTGGCCTGTTCCTTTTCCTTTTAAAATTTTTTATTGACAAGCAGGGCAAGGAGATCAACGAATAAATTTTTAACAAAACATATAATATAAAATCAAATAACGGTACAGATCAAAATACAAATAAAGTATCGCCAGACTCTTTGCATTACACATCCTTCAAATATAGCCATAAGACAGAACAAAAAGCAAATGGAGAAATGATGTATATTCCTGTATCCATAATGACAAATTGGAAAAACACAGATATATATTCCCTGAGGCCTACTACTATTAGTGTCTTCTGTAGTCATGTACTATTCTAAAAAGGTGCCCCAAATTTTAACAAACTTCCCAGTTGCTTTTATTCCCCGTTTTCTTGCAATTGAGCCCTCCATAGTATAGATCTCATTAACTAACGCCCACCATTCCATTGTATGAGGAGGGTTCGGGGAGATCCAAGCTCTCGCAATAACCAATCTAGCGCTGGTCAGAAGTATATTTAACAAATCTATGTTGGTAGTGCTAGATGGGTATATTGCAAGTAAAATTGAGGCTGCGGATAATGCAGAACTGATCACTTTTTGCTTATATAGAATATTTTCTACTACCGACCAATACCCTGTTAATACAGGACATGTATAAATCATATGTACAATATCTGCAGCCACTAGTCCACACTTAGGGCATTTAGTACGGTCACTGTTCAGATTGTTTTGTGCCCATTTGGAAATTCTTCGTGGTGTATAATATAAGTGAGATATTGTTCTGTAGGATTGAAGCATTAGACTAGATGAATGAGTCACTTTGTTGATGTTTACTAAAGCATTTGAGATATTCTGAGTTGTCACATTACATCCTAGTATGGAAGTCCATTTTATCGCTAATCGAGGAGTTTCATCCAGCTTGTTTTGATTTAAACACTTATATCCCATACTAATTAATGATTTTCGATTTGTTGAGTAAAAACAACTCCATAAATCTGAGCTACTTACAGATATCAGGTTCATCTTACGAATTAAATAGTCCCTTATTTGAATATACTTAAAACGCATCATTTCCGGTAATTTGAACAAAAGTTTTAAAGTTTCAAATTGTAAGAAGCCACTTGAACCGTATAAGTCTCCCAGTTTTAGAATACCATATTTAGCCCAGTCTCGTCCCGTATTATCACTAAAAATCCCTGGGAGTCCAGGGTTACCCCAAAGTAACAAGTCAGTGTGAAAAAAAGAAGTTTCACAATTAGTCATAATCATATTCCAGATACGTACTGCATCCCATGCAGTCTTGAATTTTACACGTTTAAAATAATTCGGGTCCTGCACCTTTGCCAAAAATTGTTTTGCCTCTCTGCCAAGCATAAATTGATGAAAGAAAAATTGATTATAACTAGTAAACAGACTACGAAGCCGGTTCAAAAAAGAAGCAAAAAAGTAGGCTCTAAAATCAGGGAAGTTAAGACCTCCTTTTTCCAATGGTAATTTCAGAATTGCCATCGATCTTCGAGGCTTCTTATAGCCCCACAAAAAGCTATTAATAATACTGTCCAACTTTTTAAAAAACAAATTATTAACGCGCAGTGGAATACAACGAAAAAGATATAAGAATTTAGGCAGGACATTCATTTTAATCAAATTCATTCGACCCAGCAAGTTAAGCGGAATCTTATGCAACTTTTTTAAAAGAGCTGCCACTTCTTTCAATAAAGGTTCATAGTTTAATGAGTTTATATCCGAGATCTTTGAAGAAATGTTAACCCCTAAATAAATCACTGCCAGGCAATGTCCTGAGACTTGAGGATTAGACTGATAATTCCTTATGACTTGAATTTTATTTATATTAAGTTTGTAACCTGCAATAGCCCCAAAGTTGTTGGCTTCTTCTGAAATCCCTACTAGTGCTTCTACCACATTGGTGGTATAGATGGCTAAGTCATCGGCATAAGCAGTGATTTTCAAGATTTTGTCTTCATGATGCATGGGTTTTATTTTGACTTGCTCTTGAAGGGCATTAATAAACGGCTCCATGGAAAGAGCGAAGAGTAGGGGTGACAGAGGGCACCCCTGCCGTGTCCCCCGTAAGATTAAAAATGTAGATGAAACAGCCCCTGCATAGCTGATCTTGGCATTAGGATCTTTATACAAAGCTTGTATACTTCTTAAAAAACGTCCTTTAAAGCCATATTGTTTCATCACCCCCCATAAGTAATCCCACCCCACTCGAACAAACGCCTTCTCTGCGTCTAAAAGTATCATCCCGAGTGGGGTGTGGTTAGTTGCTGCAACATCAAAGGCGGTAATCGCCATGTTAACATGGTTAGTAGTGTCCCTCACAGCTACGAAACCATGTTGTTGTTCATTTACCAACAACGGCATAAGTGGGGCCATGCGAAGAGCTAATATATTGGAGTATGCTTTAGCGTCAGCGTTAATCAATGATATAGGACGATAAGAGCCGCATTCTGTTGGTGATTTTTTTTTTTAAAGAAAAAACATAATTTTAGCTGTATTCCACGATTCTGGTACCTGCCCAATAACGCCAATTAAATTAATACCTAAGCATAAAAGTGGTAAGATTTCATCTGTGCAAATTTTATATAATTCTATGGGGAGGGTGTCCAGCAGCTTTATTAGATGGGAGGGAAGTAACAGCATAGTGCAGTTCCTTTAACGTAACTTCTTCCTCAAGCCTATTAACACATTCTTGATCTAGGTATTCACAAACTGGGAGATTTTTATTAATATACATTTGTGTCTGCGTTTCTGTACAACTACCCTCTGGAGTGTATAGATTTTTATAGTATGTTACAAACTGATCCATTATTTGTACTGGCTGAGTAAATGATATATTATTAGGGCCTTTTATGGATTTAACTAATGTTGTAGCTCGGTCATCTGCCACCTTGTAGGCCCGGGCCTTTCCTACCTTGTCCCCACATTCATATTGTGCAAGTTTATATTTGAGCAGCTTTCGACTATTATTTTCCCTTAAAGCACATTTAAGGGTCGAACGTGCAGTCACTAATTTAGTTTGTAATTGTTCAATATCTTGCGCCCCCAAACCACCAGCTCTCAAATTATCAGCTAATTGTTTTTCCAGCTGCAAAATACCATTTGTAACAATCTTATCTTTTTTCCTTTGTTCTGCGTTTTGTTTATATACATACTGTTGCACGTGACCCCTGATAGAGGCTTTACAGGCATCCCAAACTGATAAAAGTGATGCACTTCCTAAATTGATTTCAATAAATTCTTTGATATGCGCCTTCAGCGTTCCGACATAAACTGCGTCTGCCAATATATATCTAGGAAAGTTAAACGATCTAACTTCCGGATCCTTTTGTATTATACTGAATGACAATAAAATTGGATTGTGGTCCGACGAGACCTTTGGAAAGATCTCCATACGTCCAACCTCAATAACCTCGTCTGATGCCCACGCCAAGTCTATTCGTGAATACAGTTTGTGGGGTGAGGAGTAGAACGTATAGCCAGGTTGATCTGGATACAAGCTCCTCCATACATCTTTTACATTGTGTATCCGAGCTAGTTCTAATATCGCCGCCCTAGTTTTACGCCTGCGTCTGAATAGACCTCTCTTAGTCACATCCTGTTCATAGTTTAACACGCAGTTATAATCCCCCATCATAATAAGTTCCCCCTCCCACGAGAGCAATTCAATATTTAACCAATCAAAAATGTGCGGGTCATCAATATTTGGCCCGTATATAGCATAAAAAACAAGTTTACAGTTCTCAACCTGCATTTGAGTAATGGCCCACCGGCCTCCATTGTCCGAAGCAGTTTTAATCACTACCCCCCATGGTTGCTTTTTTTTCAAGATTGCGACTCCTCTAATGGGAGCGTTAAAAGTAGTACACACCACCACTTCGTATCCCAGTTGACTCAGTATTTTTTTGTCTTTAAAGCAAATATGCGTTTCTGTTAACATAATTAAATGTGGATCATACATTTTAAGTTCCTCATACACCATACCCCTTTTGTTCTTATTGTTCAAGCCCGAAACATTCCAAGCTAACCACCTAAATTGCAGCATTTTAAATTCTTAATAAGAAAAAACATTCTGTACCTCTCATTAATTGCCATTACATTACCTGTCTACAGTTTCTAACGTTAACCACCTTAAACCCTGCCTTGTCCTTTTCTTTTTCTCCCCCCATCCACCCCCCCACCCTTGCCTCCCTTCCATCCCACTGGTACCCTCCCCCCTGTGCCTACCCGGAAGCCTCCCTCTATCTTCTGCTGCCGTTAGAAGGGCAGCCACCCTAAGAGAATTCCACAGGAACCCGAGCCCTCTAATTGCCATCATATAGAATGACCATCAGCCAAAAGGTGAAATACAAAAATAAAAGAAGATAGAATAACACTAGTGAGTTATAAACAGCCGTAGTACCCATACCAAATTATCCTGATGTGTTTTATTATTTATTTTTTTCATTTTTTTTTTTTATTCCCCCCCCCTTTCCTTTTTTTTTGCCTCTATTACATTCTAATCCATTTGCTTTCTTAGTTAATTTAGTTAGGTTTTTAAATCCATTTTTGAGAGAAAATGCTCCGCTTCTTTGACATCATGGAAAAAGTAACTATGTCAGGATTTAATAACTTTGAGGCGAGCAGGTTCTTGTAGATAGGCCATTGCTCCGTGGGACTTAAAAGAATCGATCAATTTACGTAGCCCCCATCTTTTGTCCATAGTGACCTTGCTGAGGTCGGATTTAACAAAGAAGGTTATATTATCAATTGTAACTGGAGTATTTGGCCTAGCTTTCATTGAAACTGCTTGTCGCAGCAGATAGTTCCCAAAATAGATTAAGAAGGGCCGTGGATATTTACTCTCTTGGGTTCTAGGGGTAATAGGTAGTCTATGTACCCGCTGAAGCTGTGAGTCCCAGTCCCAATCGCCCAAAGCCGGGAAAGCCCTCTGTAAAATCTTTAACATGTAGGCCCTTGCATCAGCTCCCTCAGATCCCTCGGGTATCCCAAAGAGTCTCAGGTTCTGTCGCCTCTGTCGGTTTTCCAGATCTTCAACCTTATTCTGCAAAGCCCCTATTTCCTCATTATGGCGATCAGATGAAATCGAGGTAGTAGCAAGAGTTTCCTCCACTTCCACAACTCTTTGCTGTAGTTCCTCGATTTCTTTTGTCACGCCACTTAGTTTGTTGGTAACTTCCTGGAGGGAGCTGTGCATTTTAGTGTTATCTTCTCTTAGTTGTCGGAAATTCTCTTGTACCTCTTGGCGATGATCCATTAATGTTTTTAGGATTAAATCCAAAGATGAAGTATTGGCATTATTGGCATTAGCATCAGCATTGGCGTGAACAGGAGCCGGTGGAGAGGAGATGGAGATAATAGGTGTTACTGTTGAACCGCAGTGTGGGGTAGTAACTGTGATAAATTTGTCTTTCTGAGAGTCCCCAGCAATAACAATGGCAGTGTTATCAATCCTGGTGATACCAATAGGTAGTGTGTTTAAAGAAGCAGAGGGATCAGTTATGAAAGGCAATATTGGCAGTTCAGATTCTATATTTACATCCGCATTAGATAAGGTGTTACTTTTGGCCGGAGTAGTTTGTGGGTTTGTTAAGTTGACTCTAGGGCTCACCCCTACCATAGAGCACCCTCCTGATAAACTTGGCGGAAGAATTTTGGCCTCTCTTTTTTGAGCCTGAAACCACTTACCGAGCGGACTCTGATCTGTAAGCAGCTTCCCCCCGCTAATAGTTGGTATCAATGTATTTAATAAAGTAGCAGGGGTCATATTTCTCCCCCCCTTCTTAACTTTATTTTTTGTCTTCCCCTTTTTCCTCAGAGCAGAAGATCTGATAGCCTTTAAATGTGCAGAGGTATATTCTATGTCCGCACCTGTATCTTCACCACTCTCAATATCACCAGTTTCAACCAGCTCCTCGTATTCTGCATCGTCAGAGTTAACCTCTAGATGTGTCTCTTTGGCCTGTTCCTATTCCCAAGTTCACCATAAAAGCACCCTGGCCTTTGAGGCTAAAGCTAAATCGGTAGCAAGCACCTGTTTTGGGTTCTTGAGGAGCCTTAAACCCATTATTGGCCTCTTTAAATCTAGCACCTAACAAAAACATTATCCAGGTAGAAATTCTGTCATAGCTAGACTATTGCAACATTTTGTACTTAGGCACCAATGAGTAGGTCGTCAGAAGACTTCAGCCTGTCCAAAATCAGTGCTAATTTGAGCCAGTCGTTTCCGGTGCTCAGCACCAGCACTTAATCATCAGCACTGACGCTACGTGGCGATTAAGTGATTTGCCCAGAAACACAGGATGTTGAGCCGATGCCGGGACTCATACCTGGTTCCCCAGCTCTGAAATCAACAGCTCTGGCCTTTAAACCACATCCTGGCCCATCTTTCATGGTTAGTAGTTGGTTCTGTTTAGGCAGCTCTAACAGGAGATATGAGCTAGTGCAAGATGCAAGCAGCCACCTGAAGAGAGCCTCAAAACGTATTTATTTACAAATGAACCACTGCCCAAACTGCGGCAGCCAGGCTGCTCTTTTCTCCCCTAAAATGTTGCCCTGTCTCTGCTGTTCTCTACAAACTGCATTGGCTCCCAGTGGAAAATCGCATCCACCATAAAACCTTGTGTGTTGCTCATAAGATTCTGGACTTCCTGGGGCCCCCCATTTTATTTAATATTTTACTGCTGTACCATCCTGCCCACCTTCTTTGCTCAGCTGATCTTAATCTGGGCAATGTCCTGTGTTTTAAAAGAGCCAGAGCTGGGGGCCGCAACTTTCATGCCAAGGGCCCTGTTCTCTGGAATTCATTACCTCCTCCTATCAGAAACATTGAAACCCATCTGGACTTCAGGAAACCTCTGAAGACATGGCTCTTCACCATCTAATGCCTGTCCTTCCTGCTAGGCTGTTTGCTATAACTTATCTGTCATCGAGGTTCAGGGCTGGGAAGCGCTGTTTTTTGGGGAAACCATGTGCTTCATAAATCCCCATAACATGAGATAATATGACAGAGCATACTCCCTAACTTTGGTCCTAATTAAGATGGTGGTCCATAGGACTACTGGCCACAATTGAAGCAGGTATGAGAACGCCTTATAGGGAGTTGTAAACTGACTTTTTTCTACTGTGGCTTGTGCTGTGGACAGACCACAGTGGGAAAAGGAAGTTTGTGCACATCCATGCATCATGTGCCAGTCACCATGTGGTTGCTTGGCACATGGTGCATGGCAGTGTTGGGGTGCACTACATGTGCCCCACAGGCCACTTAGCAGTGGCCATCAGAGGATGGGGACACTGCTTGAGAGAGTTTCTGACGGTGGTGCCTCCGCTGTATCTGCCAGTGTAGACTAAATTGATGGCCGGACTGTTGGTGTAAATATAGCTTACCATCCAACCTATTTAGAGCTGTAATGTTTTCTGTATAGGACTGTCAGGAAAAGGCTAATGGCCCCAAATAGAAAAAATAATAACTTCCACATCCTGGGAGAAAATATTAGTATTTGGCTTTTACAAAGCCAAACTCCCACTTTGAGAGTTTTTTTTTTTTTATCCAAGCAGGAGCATAAAACATGGGTACCACTCAGCAATTCGTTTTGAGGAACTGCTGTGGTGGCTGACCCACTGATATGGAAGCTGACCCTCTGAATGCATACAGCACTGTAAATATGGTGGTTAGAAGTCTGGACAGGGTGGTTGAAATAATGAGCTCCGCGCACCTGATAGACAGCTGGCCTTCCCCCAATATGTAAATCAGACTCTACGGGGCTCATTATGCTGGCGGGTGGACATCAGTTTGCCCGCCATCATTGCAGTGCTGGGACCGCCCATTGAGTGAAATGGGATGTGCCTGCCACTATGGCAGGCGCATCCAGGGCCCTGATCATTGCGAATGGTGCTGCTGGCTGCAGCACTGTTCGCATTGCTAAAATGCCATGTAGTGCATATCCATGTGCAAGGTGGCAGGCACCTTGTGCATGGAAAGGTGTGGGGTACCATGAGTACGCTCCCCAGTGCACATACACCCTCCCCCCACACAGAGGGGCCCATTGCGGACCCCCAAACACAGCCTCCGCCAGCCTTTCCATAATGTGGCGCAGGGAAATGGGAGTCAGATGGCGGAGGGACCGCCAGCACTGTGGTGGTGGTCCTTCCGCCATCATATTGACCCCCTATGTCCCGTAGCAGGGATTTGTTCTGGTAATCTGGTATATCCACATTTGCCTTTTGTTAACTTTTTGGGTAAATTAATATTAAAGTTATTTGTAATTGTTCGTGGATAGCAGTAGTATCTATCTTTTTCATCCAGTCTTTGTTTTTTCAATAATTTGTTTTCCACTAATTGTGTTTTGATTATTTTGGTTTGCTGAAACATTTTTCTGTTATTTTGCATTTTTATGAATTTGCATACCATAAAATATCACTTCAAATTTGTACACATGGTTTCCTAAAAGAGCACCAGACCTATCATCAGACATAGTTATCCTCTCGATATTACCCATTATTGAGACACGTTAATGGTGAGGAAATCCGTGCAGCCCTCTCCCTTCTTTTCTACAGTTTTTTAGGTCTCGTAGAACCAACGCGCATGCGTTGTTCTTCGAGAGTATTGTAGGCAAAACAACTCTTGAAACCAGCGAGGATTGTCCCCAATGCATGTGAGGTAATCAACCGTGACGCTTCGTCAGCGCGCGCCTCACTTCTCAATCACATCCCATCTGGTGTTCCCTCCCACTCGCTCGCACATCAAAGGCTGCTGCTCCCCCGCCAATGCGCTACCGCCCCGCCCCCCCACAGCAATGCCTAGAGCTTGTTCCTTTCATTTCTCTTGTTCTTCTCTCCCCATCACATCCCTTACGTCTCTTCCTCCTTTTTATTTCTCTTCCTTTCCTTTCTTTTCCCCCTTTGCTCTCTCGCTTATGCAGCTCTCTTTTTTTTTTCTCTTTCTCCTAAACTGGCTCTTGCCCAGGACGGCAGACCTCTCTCCAGGCATACCGTGCCCTTAGCTTCTCCAGTTGAACTATTCAGATGAGACACTGTTATCAATTGTGTTTTTGGTTTGCTTTGGACGTCTGCTTTCTCTGCATTAGCCCACGCATCATGATTGACTAACAACTGCTGACTGCTAATGCGCTTTCAACGAGTTTTAAGAGGTTTCCTGGGTTATAGCGATGATCCCTAAAGGAACTCACATGTAATTTTGAGCCTTGCACGAGAAAGAACTTCTTTCTCAGATCGGAGGGTATTTGTCAGACTCTGAGCTCCTGAATGAAGCGACCCCCACGGACATTATGTACCAAATTGTTTGGCGCTCACTTGTGTCGGCATTTTCTAGGGCAAAGTGGCGTATTATCGTGTATCTGGCAGCAAATTTGAGTCCCAATAAAGAATGCAGATTTACTTAGTTTTACAGTTTATAGCGCTTAATTCGAAACAGTTTAAAAAACGTTTATAAATTCCAGTCAGGCAGATCCACAGGTGTAATTACATGCACATATTGCACTTACATCTAAATAAATGCACATATTTTACTTGGATGTAATTACGTGTACATATTGTACTGGCATCTAATGTAATAACATGTACCATGTGTACCTATTGTACCTATTGCACTCACATGTACATATATACCTGTTGCACTTGTTTCCAGTTTACCCTTCTAGGGATTTTTGTAAGACGGATGCACAGACTCAGTCCGATTGTAGTGATCGGCTAGAAAATGTCTTAAAGACTGTTTCTAGAAGTGTGTATATTCTTAGTCTATTTATGTCACCCTCCTCACCCTCTCACACCCCCTCACCCTCACACCCCCTCACCCTCACACCCCCTCACCCTCACACCCTCTCACCCTCACCCCCCTCACCCTCACCCTCACACCCCCTCACCCTCACACCCCCTCACCCTCACACCCCCTCACCCGCCCTCACACCCCCTCACCCACCCTCACCCTCACACACCCTCACCCTCACACCCCTCACCCCCTCACCTTCACAACACTCTCACCCTCACACACCCTCTCACCCTCACACCCCCTCACCCTCACAACCCTCTCACCCTCACACACCATCACGCCCTCACCCTCACACCCCCGCCCTCGCCCTCACACCCCCTCACACACCCTCACTCACCCTCACACCCCCTCACTCACCCTCACTCACCCTCCCTCACCCTCATACACCCTCACCAGCATAGCATAACAAAACATAGCATAGCATAACAAAACATAGCATAGCATAACATAACAAAAAAAGCATAGGATACACACACCCTCACCCTCACAACCCTCTCACCCTCACCCTCGCCCTCACACCCTCACTCACCCTCACTCACCCTCACTCACCCTCACTCACCCATCCTCACTCACCCACCCTCACTCACCCACCCTCACCCACCCTCACTCACCCTCGCTCACCCTCACCAGCATAGCATAACAAAACATAGCATAGCATAACAAAACAAAGCATAGGATAGGAAAACAAAGCATAGCGTAGCATAACAAAAGAAACCCTAGCATGACAAAACACAACAAAACATACCATAGCATAACAAAACATAGCATAACAAAACAAAGCATAGCAAAACAAAACATAGCATAGTATAACAAAGCATAGCATAAAAAACATAGCATAACATAACAAAACATAGCATAACAAAGCACTACAACACATAGCATAACAAAACACAACAAGACAGCATAGCTTAACAAAACACAACAAAACATAGCATGGCTTAACAAAACATATAATAGCATAGCAAAACACAGCATAGCATACCAAACACAGCAAAACATAGCATAGCATAGCATAACAAAACATGGAATGGAATGGAAAGACGATTTATAAAGCGCGGTAGTTACCCGGAGGCGTCCTAGCGCTGACATAGCATAGCAAAACAAAGCATAGCATAATAAAACACAACAAAACATAGCATAGCATAACAAAACATAGCATAACAAAGCATAGCAGAGCAAAACATTGCATAGCATAACAACACATAGCATAACATAACAAAGCATAGCCTAGCAAAACACAACAAAACATAGCATAGCATAACAAAACACAACAAAACATAGCATAGCATAACAAAACAAAGCATAGGATAGCAAAACTAAACATAGCATAGCCTAACGAAACAAAGCATAGGATAGCAAAACAAAACATAGCGTAGCATAACAAAACATAGCATAACATAACAAAACATAGCATAACAAAACACAACAACACATAGCATAACAAAACACAACAAAACAGCATAGCTTAACAAAACACAACAAAACATAGCATGGCTTAACAAAACATAACAAAACATATAATAGCATAGCAAAACACAGCATAGCATACCAACACAACAAAACATAGCATAGCACAACAAAATATAGCATAGCAAAACAAAGCATAGCATAATAATACACAACAAAACATAGAATAGCATAACAAAACATAGCATAACAAATCATAGCAGAGCAAAACATAGCATAGCATAACAAAACATAGCATAGCATACTAAAACATAGCATAGCATAACATAGCATAGCATAACAAAACATAGCATAACAAAACATAGCATAGCATAACAAAACAGCATAGCATAGCATAACCAAACAGCATAGCATAGCATAATAAATCAAAGCATAGGACAGCATAGCATAGCATAACAAAACAAAACATAGGATTGCAAAACAAAACATAGCATAGCATACAGCATCACTCAGCACCACCACAGCATCACTCAGTGGCACCACAACATCACTGAGCTCCACCACAGCATCAATCTGTGCAACCATTCAACAACAACTGGTTCAAATATGTTATCTCAATGTTTCAAGCTTTATTACAAATGTAACAAAAAGATGTTAATATTTCACTTCTGTTCTTGGATTTTCGTCATAATAAAATACACTGAACATAATCTTCACAAATGTTATTTACAAAAGTTTAAGCTATTGCCATTATAAATTACAATAACTTTTATTTAAGTATTAATTATTCAAAAAAATTAAAAACCATTGTTATTTGTAATATTAATACATGTAAGTCACGTAAATACAACACATATTGCATTACAAATGCTATAGGTGTCACATTTGCGAAAGTTAGAACTATTGGCATTGTAAATGACAAAGCTATTAATTTAGCTATTTTCAAAAACAAAACATAAATAAAAAATGTGTCATTTACAATACCAATAGCTCAAACTTTCCTAATACGAGACCTATTACATTGCAAATGCTTGTCCTACTAGAGTTCCTAGCCCATGTCATAAAATCTTCTTGCAAATGCACCAGCAGATAAGTAAATGTTTTCCTCTTGGTATTCCACTTTAATCAAATATATTGATTGTACTCCCAATCTTGCATACTTGTTATAGACATTTTGAACCTTAGGTAATATAAATACTTTGCAGACCTTAATAAACCACACCGCAACATAAAGCAGAAAATGTATTGACTTAATTAATGTAACTCTACTGAGTAGAGAGGGGTGCATGTATGGGTGAGCAGTGTGAAGAGGAGAAAAGAGGAGGATTAGCCAAGAGGATAGATATGAAAGATAGTGAAAGGTAACCAAAGAGAATACTTATTCACGGGATGTTAACATATATAGAGGCACACCAAAGGACATCAATGAAATATAAATACAATACAAAAAGGTGTGGAAGGAAAAGAAACTAGGTACAACTGAGTACAAAACACATTTTTAGTGAGTAGTATCCCGGGGAATGCAATGAGTTATAAGGCGTGGTAGTCAAATCGGCAAAGATTTAGAGCAGGGGGTCTCCAAACCGGTCCTGGAGGGCCGGATCAATGCCAGATTTTTGGGATATCCCCATTGAGATACATGTAGTAATTTAAAAAATCTGGCATGGATCCGGCCCTACGGGACCCGTTTGGGGACCCCTGATTTAGAGGATACTTTAATGCCTAATTGCTAGCTTTGGCACTGTGGAATGTATATCACCACTACTGGAAAACTATTGTGCTAGTAATACAGGACGAGTGAGCCTCTGATCAGCCACATCATACTTACTGCCTTCTGTAAAAAAGTGCAATGAAATGGCTGCTTATCAATTCACAATGCATATCATAATAAGCATTTCCCAATGATCCTCCTTAATACAAATTTGTCCATCATCATGCTACAAAATACTCCTCTTACTAAATGAGCTTTTCAGATCTGGTCTGGAGACATCTTCAGTTGTTTTACCAGTGTCATCCAATCAAAGAAAATTCTGAATAACAAGTATATACATATATACATAGAGAGGTTTTGGATCTTCTATCTTCGTCTATTTGTCTGTTCAACTGTTAGTAAAATTTTGCTTCCACCCGCCACAACATACAGCATGGACAAATGAGACCATAGGCTGTCTAGACTGGGAGCGATGGTATATTACTTGAGCATATGTACCCATTAACCTAAAAAAAAGTGCACCTCAGTGCAGGGGTGATAAGCCAATATTTTGTCAGTGTTTGTTCTAATCATTATTTATGTTTTTTTTTAACAATCCTTCATTATTTATGTTTTTTTAACAATCCTTTTATGTTTACACTAGATCTTCAGGTTACAGTCAGTAATTCGAAGTCAGTAACACCTTTTCTTAAGACTAATGAAAATCGTATTTTCCTTTACCTCATTAAAATTCAAAAGGTTTCCTATACCTGTTCTAAGCTGTAAAGTAAACACACGGTATTTTTGAAGGTGTCACTTTATTTCAAGTTAGATACGACACACCGGGCAGAGCGCTCCGGTCACCAGCTCAAAATCATGGACAGCTGCAACTGTCCTCATCAACTCAACTAACTGTCAGATGACAAAGCAAACACGCCATCTGAGGTAATGTATGCTAATAGGGTCGCGCGGCAGGGACGGGAAAATGCAGGGGACATTTGCAAGAGGGAAAGGTAACAACGTCACACGCATGCAAATGCGGGGGTCGCGCGGCAGGGACGGGGACAAGAACGGAACAAATGCAAGAGGGGAAAAGTGCAAACGTAACATAAGCACACCTGCAAGCTATGAAGCACTCAAATAAATTATATGTAAAGGTTACATTGAATTATTTTTGCAAGTGTATTGTTGTCACCCTTGGGCATGCTTTTTTTCTCTTTATATGGCACAGCCGTGTGACAAAAAACAAATTTTACGATTGCACCAGCTTCGCAAGGCCAGACCACTTGGCTTTTCAAAGGGTTGTACCATAATTAAAGAGATCAATATTTCGGGTTGTGACCGAATTTATTTCTGAAGCTTGTGAAACAGAATCCATTGACTGCAATACTTCTAAAAAGATTAATTCATCACTTCAGGTTGCCTATCGATGAGGAATAGCCAAATGGCAGCAAGCACTTTTAGTGGGATGGTGGATGCTACTGGTGGCTCATCTCCACTGAAATGTCGATTTGATGGCTCCCCTGTTATCCCCTTCTCTCCTGTATCCCTCATACAGTTTGTGCAGGAAAGAAAAACGTCCTATACTAAGTCTTGGTTCTGCTCACCAGGAGTGGTTGAGTAGTTCGTATGCCAACATTTGAAGTTGGCCATTGGGATCAGATGATGATGTATTGCAGTCCATTGTCACTTTCAATGGCTCTTTCAAAATGCTCTGGATGTACTTCTTCTGTTGTGATACTATTGTACTAAAGATATTTTGGGTGGAGCCTAACCAACCTAAATGGCTGTCAAGTTTATAGGTTGCCTATGCGTGAAGCGTCTATAGTTTCGATGTGAGTATGAGTGGCATTCTACTATCAAACGCCTGACACCTTGAATGGCACTTTCCCACTACTATATCAAAGCAATGACTAGTATCGGAATGACTCTCTGTGAGTTTTTTTATGATCGACTGTAGACATATTAAACCAATGTGACCCCTTCCCCCCCCAAAAAACCCAGAATTTTAGGCATTCGGAATAGTTATTAGCAGTTCCAAAGGAATGAGTACTAACACCTAAAATTAATAATGGGTAACAATGAATACAGGCAATGTTTTTCTCTGAGGGCTTCTCAGTGACACCAAATAGATAACTAGAGTGAAGCTGGAGTTCTTTATGATGTCATTCAGAACCATATAGAGAAAAACATCTCTCTAACACGCAGCTACCTATAAATTCTTGTTATGTATGAACCTTAAAGTTATCTGCACCTGCTTTGAACTACTGTGCAGGGGCAGTGAAGAAATGAGAGAAGCCAAACGTAAAATGTCCGGCTCCAACTAGGAGGTATTCTTTCCCTACTCTCCAATTTAACTTTGTGAATCACCCATATTTATTTCCTTGTGGGCACCTTGGTGCCCTTTTCAAGAGGTGCCTGGCTCCTGTAGAACTGGGTGCCATCTTTTAGTGGGTTTTAATATCCTTTTTATTTAGTTGTATGTTTTTCTTTTCTCATGTTAAGGTAAGTGCAGTTGCTGGACTTTTTTTGCCGAACTGTTTTCCGGCCACACATCAAGAGCATCAGAACTTGGCCGCACCCCCTCATTTCATCATGTCAGAATGGAAGGCTATTTAACTGCATTGCTAGCGCATCTGCACAGCTCCGACTAGGAGGTATTATTTGCCTATTATCCAATCTCACGGTGTGAACCACCCATATTTATTTGCTTGTAGGCATCTTAGTGTCCTTTTCAGGAGGTGCCTGGCTCCTCTAACACTGGGCACCATCTTTTAGTGGGTATTAATACCCTTTAGCATTGGTATGTTTTTCTTTTCTCACGTTTTGTATAATTTGTTTTTATTTACAAGTAACTTACCTTGACAGGGAATCCTGCTTAAGGTAAGGGGGGTTGCTGGACCCCGGGTTGTGTCTTCTTTTGCCCATCTGTTTTCCGGCCACACGCCAACAACCTCTGAACTTGACCACGCCCCCTCATTTCTGCACTCCAGAATGGTGGGTTATTTAAATGCACTAATTGAGCGTCCGCACAGTGGGCATGTACAGAGGGCGTGTCGCTGGAGTGCCAATGGTGCCCCCATCTGCGTCCATGCTCAGACCGCGCTCTGTGCCAGCCCACTGCAGGTTTTATTCTATAACAGGTTACTCCCCTTTGCTATTCACAAGATGAGCTGCTCTCCTTGAAGTGTAATAGTAGGCTTTGCCTAGGACCCACTTTGGTGCCATTTAATCCTACAAACCCCCTAACGTGCCCACAGTGTCAGCTAACTCTGAACAACACTAAGAGTGTCTAAAATCCCCCATGTCCTTTACCACCAACTCAACTAGGGTATCCAGCATTTTAAAAGCCACACTCATAAAAGCCAGTCTGCACATTAAAAATGCATTTGTTTTTGCTGACTTTCTAGAGCCCCACCCGCTGGACATGGCATTTGTCACAAGACCTGGGCGGATGCTGCCTTGGCCCCAGATCTCATCTTGACCTCTCCTCCTGGGTTTGCTATTTCCAGGTTAGATCATTCAGGGAAACGGGTTGGGGAGTAGTGATTATTTATAGGCATCATTTCAAAGCATCCTTTGGGCCATGGTGGGCTATTTCAGACTGTCAACCTCCAGCCTACACAATATCTTTGACTGATCATCATTCCTTTAATGCCTTTAATGAGGCTGTAATTTATAAGCCCCCGCTCCCAGAGTAGCCTTTCTAAACAACAGCAGTCAGCTGATGGCATTAAAGGTAAAGTTATTTTTTCTGACTTTACCATCTGATGGAGCAAGGTTTCATACGTACAGAAACTTGCACGGATTCAATCCTCTCGAAATAACATGTAACTTATTTATCAACATGTTTTGTTTTCTTAATAATTGCATTTAACAAAATTGTTGGTATCTAGGGAAAGCTTTCCTATGTGCTTTTACTAACAGTAACCCGAGTGTCCTAATATGGCCGCCGAAATCGTGGGAACCTTTTTGCGCATGCGTCTGCCACATCTACGTGGTGTGACGTCTCTATGCTTTTGGTGGGAATTCTTGGAGTTGCGCACTAGTACCAAAGATGGCCGCTGCATGCTTTACATACTAATGCACATGCTCCTGTTCGAACTAAAACTCGGGTGTTCTGCTTAACTATTAATGCTACATTTAATATAAAGTAATGGGGTTAGAGTAGAAATAAGTGGTATACAGTGCATTCATTTATCTTTGTATTCTAATGTGTCTTTCTTTGACTTTATTAATAGCTCGGATTTGGGCCTGACGGGTGACTGGAATCGCCATATTGAAATCCCTCTGTGCATGTGCTGGGAGCACTGAAAGACCTCGAGCAGTGGCATTGAAACCTTGCCAAAGACTGTCTTACCGGTGATGCGCCTAGGAAACTCACCCCATGACCTGGGAAAAGGAAGACAACTTGCAAATTTGTTAAACATTGTATATTAAATGAAATAATATTGCTGGGTGGAATAAAAAGCATGGGAAAGTAAATTATGTGCGGGAACATTGATCAACTATATCAAATTGAAATGATCTCATCTTAGTATGGTGTGATGACCTCTCCTCGTCTTTCTGACCAATCAAATGAAGGGAACACATAGAATCTGCAACTTTAAGGGGGTGATACACACTCTGAAATGGTATAACTAAGGTAGGCTTATTCAGTTAGATTTGTCTGACGTGTCACAGACCTGTCACTGACCCAAACGTATGGAATCGAGAGCAGAGTGCTGGTTGAGCACTTTGACAGAAGAATCGGGAGTTTGCTGAAGGAGAAGCGGAGTCCAAGAGTAGTTGTAGAGAGGGGTGTAACGCTGGTGTTGCACTAGCGGAGGCTACCTTCCCTTTTCTGCACCTGTCCTGTCCTGTTGGCCGCTGATTAGTTGGGAGCCTTCTTTTGTCCCAGCCCAGGGCCAGGGTTGGTCCTCGCACCATTCTAGGTAAATATAATCTGTGTGGTATGTCCTTGTACCGTTTCCCTTTCTCACCCTTCCCAGTTACAAATGTCTAAAGTTAAGTCTCCAAAGATTTTTGCTTTGATCATTATTCTTACTCTTGAGAAACTGTTGTATAGTCTGTATTGGACTCTGACTCACAAAATATTGCATAGATAAAGTGTTTAAACTTTTCCCGAGTCTGTGGCTATTTTATAAAAAAGTAAATGTTATATTATTACCTAATATTATAACTCCTTTGATCCTTAGATTTAGGAATTAGGGCACAGGTGACAAGGATTGGTAAGTCATGGTGTACAGGCATAAGTCCTCAGGTGAATAAAACTCTGATAGGCAGGAAGTTAAGTTGGATTACCGGTTCAAAGAGTGAGTGTTTATGGGCCCAGGTGATTATGACTAACTGAACTGATAATCCCGCTATCACATTTTAGGGGATTTTAATATCCATCTGGGCAATCCTTTAGACAGAGACACTGTTCTTTTCACTCACTTTCTGGAAAGTGCAGGTCTTGTTAAGCTAGCAAAAGGACCCAGGCATATTGCGGGCCATTCACTAGATGGCATTTCTTTCAACAACCCCCACCGCAGACTCCCATTCACTCTCCCCTTTGCCTGGTATGACCATTATGCGATCATGATACAACTCACTAAGTTGAAGTTTCTACTTTCCATTCTCGACCACCTAAAATTTTAGGATGACCATGGCAGAAAATTACTCCGGATGCGTTTACTGCACATCTAACTCATTCCAAACCTGAGATTTCCGAAGACCTGGACGAGACTACTAAATTAACATAAATTGATTGTCATCTTAACCTGCTTGCTCCACCCCAAGTAATAAAAAGACCTCCTTGTCCGAGCCCTGGTTTGATGACAATCTTAGAAGCCAAAAACAGGGTTGTCATAGGCTTGATAGAAAATGGCGAATTCATTACTACTACTATGATGAAATCTTCTACAAAAAGGCTATTGAGGCCAATAAAGTTTTGATCTCCAAAGCCAAATCTAGTTACTTGATGGCCAAAATTAAGGGCTCTCTTAACGTCCCAAGAGAACTCTTTGCAACAGTAAGCAAATTGAGTAAGTTACCTGAACCTAAAAACACTTAAGTCAATCAAGAATTCTTTAACTCATTAGAGGATTGTTTTCAGAAAACCGTCAAAGGAGTTTATAATACATTTGCTTCCAATCATCCTGCTGATGGGATGTCTGCGGAGGAGACAACCTTTCCCCATTTGGTGGTGAATACCTCTACAGATGCAACATTGGACAATAACACCATTTTTGAAGTTTTTAACCTCTTTTCAGAATCTATAGTTCAGACCATTCTCTGTCAAACAAGGTCAGGGTAGCCTTTGGATCCCTGCCCCCCAAAGTTTCCTCACCTAGTGCAGTGCGCTCTTTTTTAATATTAAAATTAGATTTTTAAATAAATTGCAGGTTCTCCAAAATGCAGCTGCATGACTGCTGTTTGACATCCCAAAATATCAGTCTGTATCCCATGCTGTGCAATTGTTGCATTTCCCCATCCTCAGCTTCTTCTCTTTTCTTCCTCATTAGGCAGAGCACTGGCGCCAAGACACCTCCAGGTAGTAGTGCATGTTACAAATTAATATTTAATTTAATTTCCTGTCCATGTTCAAAATATAAAAGCATTCCTGGCCTTAGGCACATACTTTTGCCATCCTCTATACCTTTCCCTACTTCCTTTTGTTTTCCACTTTTGCTACATCAGAGCAGTGAATAATCAGATGTATATCCTGGTATTCACAACTGTGGCTCTCACTAAGTGCCATGCAAAATATTGAGCAAGATAAATGGGTAATTATTAATGATGGTGATGGTATTCACAGATGGGTGTTATGTTTATAAGCACTTTGTATTGTTATCATCTTTCCCCTCGCGCTGCTGCTGCTGTCATCCCGTTATGCTCGAGGCTCTATGACGTCAGTGTGTTCTATCTTGTAGCATTGGGCAGTGGATGACAGTTACTTGGCAGTTGCCCATACTTAGTACGGGATTAGGAGCTGTACTTTCCCAGGTTACTGAAGAAGACAAAGAAGTAACTGTGGCTTTTGCCTCACGTTCGATCACACCTACAGAAGGAAGGTACTCTGTGATTGGCGTGAGGCACTAACGTGTGCTTGGGGTCTGGAACATTTTAGACAGTACATATCGGGTTATCAGATTACCCTAAGAAGTGACCATAAACCCTTAATAAAGGTGCTTTCTACCAAGGGCCTTCAAGTTGCATCTCCCCGCCTGGCGCGCATTCCAATGAGGTTGTTGGATTTTAATTATAATGTGGAGTATCTTCCAGGTATAAAGAATAGAGTAGCAGACTGTCTAAGTTGTTTACCTTTACCCAACACTGATGACCAGGTTTCAGACATTGATACATTTTGCATAGCTAACATTGTATATGAGATA
Organism: Lissotriton helveticus; assembly: GCF_964261635.1. Taxonomy (NCBI): domain Eukaryota; kingdom Metazoa; phylum Chordata; class Amphibia; order Caudata; family Salamandridae; genus Lissotriton; species Lissotriton helveticus. The sequence continues at coordinate 322,751,755 of NC_136061.1, forward strand.
CCTTGTATTTCACATTCTGATTGGTCTGCAGCGATGAAGGAGGATGCTGTACTCCTTGAAGTAAAGAAGCATATAAGAGCAGGTTGGCTGGTGAAAAGGTAGGTTCCAAAACACCTGCATACTTATTGGATGAGCTATCTATTGAAGGGGATTTAGTACTAAGGAATGGCAAGGTCGTTCCTCCCACCTGTTTACGTGCCAAACTGCTAGAGATTTGCCATGAGGGTCACCTTGGAATAGGGAAAACCAAGAGTAGAGCCAGAAACTCATATTGGTGGCCCGGGTACGACATTGAAATTGAAAGGAGTGTCAGAAATTGTGTAGCGTGTGAGAATTCAGACAAATCTGAAAACACACTCTCAGACCACCCCTGCAACCACTTTCTTGTCCTTCCATGCCATGGGTCAGATTAGGCATTGACATTTGTGGGCCCATTCGAGAACATGGGGAACAATTGTACCTAATTGTTTTAGTGGACCATTTTTCAAAGTGGCCCGAAGTGGAAGTTGTTCAGAACGCTGAAGCCAAGAGTGTTGTGAGTTTTTTACGAAAGTTATTTCTTAGAGAAGGCCTTCCTAATTGTGTAGTATCTGACAATGATCCACAATTTACCTCTACCATCTTTAAAGAATTCCTTACGGAACATGGCATCTCACATAAAACTACTTCAGTGTACCATCCTGCTGGTAATGGGTCTGAGGAGAGATTTAATCGGTGATTAAAGGAGTTATTCAATTAGCTAACCAGAATGACCTTTCATGGAGAAAACAGCTTATCAACAATCTTTGGGCTTTGGGGGTGACTCCTTGTGAATCTACAGGTACTAGACCTTTTGTGCTATTGAGAGGGAGAACCCCCATTACTAAAGATAATGTAGGTTGGTCAACCCCCAAAAGAGAGTGTTGGTCCCCCAAGAAAGTTAAAAGAAACTTGCGGCATTCACAAATGGTTGGCAAGAAATACTATGACTCTAAACATTCATGTAAAAAGGTCTTCATTCAAGTGTGAGACAGGGTTAGAGTAAAAAAATATATAAGTGCTCGAGTAAGGGGCAGAGTCACTACTCACAACCTATGGAAGTCAAGAAAGTTTTCTGTAATTCTGCCCTATTGACCGATGGCAAAACATGGCACTTTTCTTCATTGTCATTGTGTAAGAATGTGGAGATCACGTCACATTCCCATTGCATTCTTGATGATCACGATGGTTCCTTTTCTCAGGACTACGATTGGATTCTGGATGGTGATGCCGGTAGAGGTTCTTACCCACATGATACAAGCGATGTGTCTCATGGGGGTGAGAGTGCTCCTGGTGGTTCACTGGTTCAGGGTGACAGTCGTGGTAGGTTGAGTGAAGAATTAACGGAAGAGGACAAAGAGTATTAGATCACTAGCAATACTAATGTGGAGTTAGGTGATTCAGTTGAAGAAGATGTTATGTCTCATGACATTAGTGTTCATGGTGAGCCTACGGGGAGCAGATATGGGAGAGTGGTGAAACCACCAGCTAGGTTACACGATTTTGAGTGTGATTTGTAGTTGGTTCCTTGTCCTCCTTCCTTTCTGTCTTATACGTCGGAATTCCATAGTCCTCCTTTCGTTCTCATTATTGATAAGGAGATGTGTTATGTTTATAAGCACTTTGTATTGTTATCATCTTTCCCCTCACGCTGCTGCTGCTGTCATCCCGTTATGCTCGAGGCTCTATGATGTCAGTGTGTTCTATCTTGTAGCGTTGGGCAGTGGATGACAGTTACTTGGCAGTTGCTGCGAGGGGCTCATTTCAAGAAGACATTCCTTTCGGTGCTAGTGTAATTATACTAATAAACCGGTTAAACTTACCTGTGGCTCCTGTCATCTCTACAATGGGTTAAGGTCATGCCATCATTCAATCGGAGTGAACCTAATCTCCCTGATATTGCAGAAATAAAATGGGCTTTCTAAATGTTCACCTGTTTAAAGTAGTGCTTTTTTCTACTCTGTGTTAGATATCATACATGTCACAGAATGTCACCCTTTGCCTACTGCTTGAGTGTCGGAGTGAGGGTGGTAAGATACCCATGTTCTGAGTTTATGTGGTGTCCTATGTAAGGATGAGCGAGGGTTGTTTTTTCTCGCTGCCTAATATTTTTAGCTTTTAGCAGTTGAAAGAGACCTTTTATTTGTTTACAAGATGCCCTAAGTTGGGATGAGTGTGGGTTGAGTGACACCCTTTACCATTTTATGTAGTGTTCTGTGTAAGGATGAGCAAAGGTTGAGAGATACCCGCTGCCTACTGTCGTTATTCGGTTGTAAGAGACCCTTTTATATGTTCACAAGATGCCCTAAGCTGGCATTATTCAGTTGTAAGAGACCCTTTTATATGTTCACAAGATGCCCTAAGCTGGCATGATTGTGAGTTGGAAGATACCCACTGTGTATTTTTGGGATTTGGGTTGAAATATACCCATTATGTATGTTTATTATTTCTAAGGGGGGAAATGTGTTATACTCTCTACTGGATATAATTCTCTCTCCCTAGTTGCCATGACACCTGCTGCACAGCCTCCGTATGTGATGTCACAGAATGTTTATGTATGCCTGAGGGATCAGTTATAGAGAGCAGGTTGAGCAGCAGGAAGCTGCTCCTGGTGGGGTCTTGATATTACATCTACAATACATCTGTAACCTGTAACTGAGACTATTATCTTCAAACAAATGTCATCCTAAAATCTACACTACCTGCCTATAGAGTATCATTCTTTGCAACAAGCTTCTAGTCAAATAAAGCTCACCCAAGCAGCATCCCTGGAGACAAAGGGAACATTGGGGACATTTCAGTCAGAGCGAGGGCTGCTCTTTGTATGAGGGTGGTGCTCAAATGACTACAGTAGAAGAAGCAAGAAGCACAAAGTAGAAATTGCATATTTTGTTTAAGTGGATTAATCATAGACGATAAGTCTCTTGTAAATATTCTAAAGACCTGATTCATCACCATATGTCTGCATTAATTTCAGATTTTATTTTTCTGACATTGCAAGGTAAAGCTTAGAGTTCCCTCTTTGTAGTTACGGCGGAGACTCAGTATCTCGTGCCTCTCCTATTTTAACATTGTCCATCTGTTCTTCTAGTTTTAATACATAACCTTAACATTTTTTATACATATTATAAGTAGCGACCCCCTACTCCAGCTCACTTTTATTCCACATTTCCCTTTACATTTTAATAATTATCTTTCCTTTATGCTGTACATAACCCATTCATTGGACCTTACCCACAGCTCCTACCAGTATCTTCTTATTTTTAAGAGATGTTATTGTTCTCTCAATTCCATTACCTCCAATATTAATATCCTGAGATATTTAACCCATTAGTAGTACCAATAATGCACGTCTTATGGAAATGGTAATCAACTAACTAATGGGAAAACTACATTAAAAGAGTATGCAGGAAGAGGCTGGTTAGGTTTGATAAAAAGGGAAAAACGTCAAAACTGTTGTGATAAATGTTACCGCACAAACTGAAGAAAGAGTGCTGACTGGGCAAAGTAAGATTATATCAGTTCATAAAACGAGGAGCTGGTGGCAGAAACTGCTGAAGCTCAATATATTGCTGCTGAGTGAGAAGCAGATATTCACCTACAGGCCACTTACAGTGACACCTTACACATCATGTTTGGCTGCAACTTCCATCAAAAAGTACTGTATCATTATCAACAGTGTGGAAACTAGACATTTTTTACTAATCAATAGTGCAACTTAAAGATATCTTTGAATGATCATGCCACATGCGCCATCATTGTCCATACCTAGCACTCCAAGTTTGGCTGGAAACATAAGCACCACTGCTAATGGTAATCCAATCACGTAGTAACCGATGGCGTACACCACAGCCCCAATCTTTTGCTTTCCCATCCCTTTAAGTATTCCGTTTGTTACACACTGGGGAGAAAGAAACATAAACAAAACCATGATTACATTTTGTTCCTGGTTAAATGGCATTTCCAAATAGGATGTAGCGCCAAAGTGGTAAAGAATATAGGGGCATATTACCAACAACTAGCGATAATTATCGCTATGTTGGCTTAGCGGCAATATTTTTATCGCCGTACTGCGGCGATTTTTATCGCTTAGGAACCTTGCTATTATCAAAGTTTATCTCCTAAGCGATAAAAATCGGCCGAAATGCATGAATATCGCTGAAAAGTCAGCGATATTCATGCATTACCGAGCTAATGCTCTTAGCCATGTTATCCACCTACCATTGGATAACATGGCTAAGACCTGCTCAGGGGCAGGTGTTAGCTTTTGGAGATATTCGCGCTTAGCGCGAATATCTCCAAAAGTTGGTAATAGGAGATAGCGATGTTAGCGACTGTTTCCAGTCGCTAACATCTTGGCACGCCCACTTTGCATGTCATTAGTGATACATTTCACTGACATGCAAAGCGGGGCCCAAGATGGTCGCTATCTCCTACTAGCTGTTGCTAACTGGTGTTAGCGACAGCTAGGTAATGGGAAGATAATTTTATCTCCGCTTTCTTGGCTTTTAAAGCCAAAAAAGCGGAGATAAACCCCCTTGATAATATGCCCCATAGGGCCTCGTATACAAAGGTGCATTGTGGTCATAAAGCTTGAAATTCGAGAAAAAAAAAGGATTTGCGATCATAAAACATTTGCTTTCAATGATTGCAATGCGTCATGGTCCATTTATGAGTTGCAAAAGTCTTTTTGATTACTAAAAAGTCTTTTGTTATCCATTCTGATTTAGAAACAGGAACGGGTAGGAAAGAGTTGTCCCGCTCTCCTATTTGAGAGTTGCAATGACATTTTCAATGGCTTATGACCATAATTGTGGTCGCAAACCATTGATCTGAGTTGGGGTGGTAACTGATTTACAAAGAGGAAGCAGTTCCCGTGGGGCAGCGTTCCCTTTAGGATTGTGCCAGCAGCTTTTGGAGGAGAAGGCAGTTGCCTGGCTGACCACTGCCTGCTCCTCCCATTGTGTACCCAAGTTAGAATGCTTTCTTTAGAAGCATCTCCTTTCCCTTTAATGGACATGGACTGCTTTTAAAGTTTCCTGTTGGGTAATGCAAATTCAGGGATGAGTGTTTGCTATTCCTTGCAGGCCTCCATTAGTAGCCAGTCATCAGAGGTTGTAATGTGCAAGCTGCCTAATTAGTACTCATTAGGCAGGTAGCTTGCACCCTCCTGTGAATGCAAAATTTATGACACAGTCTGTTAATACATAGGTCACATTGCAAATGTAATTCTTCTTCACAAAGCAGTCAGAGCCCATATTTATGACCCCGTTTGCGTTGCTCTTGCACCACACAATGTGGCATATGAGCAACAAAAACCTTAAATCAGATTTTTTAAGCCACGCAAAAGCCACTTTGCGTGGTTTTGAGTGGCTTCAAAAATCGGGCGTAACGCAAAGCATTGCAAATAGCTGCATTGCATCACTCTGCCCTGGGAAGGCATTCCATGGGCACTGCGTAGCTGTTCTCACAGAACTCCCATGGTTTTTGACACATTACCAGAGTTACATGACTTTAGAAACCTGGGAATGCACCAAAAAGATACGCCTCCCAAGGAGTTGCAGAACAAGGAGAAATTTCTTTATTTCTCCTTGTTATTTCCCCTTTATATGTGTGCTGCATTCTGCAACACACATAGTGAAAGCAATCCTGCCTGCAATGTAGGCACGCTTGCAATATTGTTTGAGGGTGTCGGTGTTAATGCTAGGCAGCCAATTAAGCGCCAGCGCAGGGAAAAAAGTGAGGAATGCGCCATAAGCCTTAATTATGTGGAATTCCTGCTCTTTCCCAGGGATACAGCACATCTACACAAATCAATAAAAACGGAATTCTGGGAACCTCAAAACATTTTCTCATCATGTCCTAGAAGAACTGATTTTCTTGGTTTTTTCATACTAATTTAGTGACTGGGTTATATTCTAGATGGATAGTACTGATAAGTATAGCTTGCAACCATGGACACAACTCTCGGGCACAGCATTTTATTTATTTTATTTTATTTATGCGATTTTATATAGCGCGGACTTTACCCGAAGGTGTCAGAGCGCTTCACAATAGGAACAGTAATGATACATGAGGAGAAAATTACAAGTGAACAAATTACAAAAGCAAACGTTAAGTTACATGAATCAAAGGTGACAATAGTGAGCAACCAAAATCCCGACCAACAATTCTGTTCGTCAAGACTCAACCCCTGATAGAGGATCTATCTCGGCCAAAGTGACACTGACAAATTATTACTGCCAGGGAGGATGACACTATTTACCTGTAACCCTCTTTACTTAGTGGTATGACAGGAATTAAAAGCAGTGAATATGGAGAAGCTCCCATTCTATCTAATGCTGGACTCACCTGACCTTATGTGACTTAACAATTGACCATACTCACACCAAAGGACTCAAATATATGGAAGAGTGAGTATATCAGCAGCGTGGAAGCAGTCAGTGCAATGATCCCTCTGTTAAAGGAAGACAAATAAAAGACACAACACTGATTACTTGGCAGTATGTGTAACCCGCTTCATAATGAGACAGCCTATGATTTGCTCACCATCGGTGACAATATGATCCAGGTTTACTAAAATTCAAGCAGTTCTGTGTGAAAATACTAAGTTGTGAAAGGGTAAAAATCTGTGCAGTCCTGTATTTACAAGGAGTCGTGAGAGGATTATGTCATGATGGAGTGAAAAAAAGCAGATTTTGTTCGACACTGAGCACTGCACCATTAGATGTGAATGCCATTTTCCGTGCATTACTCTTCTTTTACATACATGAACACTGGTTTGATACTGCATTTTTCAAAGCTCTTTTGTGGCGCCCTAGCATCATGTTTTCAGTGAACTAATTTAAATTGATGGTTGATGCAGCAGTATATGTCGCTTTTGCGTCATATAGCACTACAAGTAAATCTGACCACCCATCTTAGCTTGGGATAGCTATGCCAGAATCTATGGGGCAGATTTATGATAACTGGCGCATCCCCAGGGATGCGCCAGTTATTTTGCGCCGCTGCTCCGCCACCCATGGTGCGCCGCATTTACAATGCGGCGCACCATGGGGCAAAAACGGCACAGATGCGTGACGCATCTGTGCCGTAAAGGTGGTCCATTGCTGGAGTTGCGTCGCAAGCGCGACGCAGCTCCTGTAAGGCTCGGGGGTGCCCTATCTGACCAATGCTGCATCAAGACCTACGCCTGCTTCAAGCAGGTGCAGGGTTTTGACGCAGCATTGGCCTGAAAGTGACTGAATGAAATCTTATAGATTTCACTCAGCCACTTTTGCGAGGCGCACCTGCCCCGGAACGCCCACCCTGCGCCGGAACGCCTACAAGTGGCGCAGGGCTTTACAACGTGACGCATCTGCCTAGATGCGTCACGTTGTAAATAGTTCATAGGGATGCGCCACGTTTACGCCGCAGTTGCGTGACGCAAACGTGGCGCATTACCAACATAAATCTGCCCCTTTGTGTTTAATAGAAAATGTACATAGCAAGGGGTTATCCACATGGACTTCTCCACAAATACTTTCTAATCATGCCATTCTTGATTTAAGTCAAAAGTGAAGGGAGAGGTTGACCTGCTTGCTTCAAGTCTTTCATTCGCCCATGCTCTCATCACCAGGCAGGCACCAAGGCTTGGTAGTTGGCAGTGGCGGCTTGCACTGGTAACTCTCTGAGGTGGTAAGGCGGGGATGGGGCGGAGCAGAGTCGGCGATGCACCAAGCTCACGGTAAGTAGTTTTATTTATTTGTTTCTTTACTTTCCACTTTCCTGTCGTATGGTGAACTGCGCCATCCCCTCACTGAGCCCCGCCCCGCCTCACAACCTCACAGCGGTACCTGTGCGAGCCGCCACTGGTAGTTGGTATTACGCCAGAAGGAGTTGGACGACCCGATAAAGATTCATTATTCACTATCATAACTATCCTAGCTCATTAACACATCACTGACAATCGCACTTTACGATTGGCTCAGCCCTAAATGCTGCATTTACTGGTGGGCATTACTTCAGTAAAGTAGGATCATATTATCTGCACTGATATGCTCAGGCAAGCCAATACTATGGGCCCAATTATCAAAGGTTAGTTCACACATTTAGATGTACTCTTGTGCCAATCTACTTCTGCACCTAGGTGTAAAACTAGGATTTATGAGTGTAAAGTTACTACTAGTAGCTTTTCCCACAAAAGGCAGAGATTACCACCACAAGGGCAACGATCTCCCTAGGAGAAAATAATGGGACAATTAAAATGAGGTTAGTCATTTTTTTTTTTAAATAACATTTTTATTAATTACAAACTTCCAATCATCACCTGTAGTAATTTACAGACATTTCGACCTCATAACATCAGGTGCATAATATTTAACAGCAGACATATATTTAATCAAGCATGTCAGGTGCATAATGATTATCCCTAGACATTTCCATTTCCACAGTCGGGTATATACATAAGTCTCCTCAATATGCGTTCCACCCACTACACTTGTTGTCCCACTTCTTGGGACATCCTCTAGATTTGAACACTACTTTTTCTGCAATCATGCACTTGTCCAGTTCAGCCGCCCAGGCTTTTGCCGATGGTTGCCTCGCTACCCCCACTTTATTGCCATTGCTCTTTTAACTAGCGTGTAGCCAAAAGTGACCAATTGTTGTTCTACTACCGTGAGATCGGTCACCTCCCAAATGTGGAGAGCTATACGAGGCGCCCTTCCACTCGACAATAGTGATCTAACCTCACTGTTGATACTGTTGAAATATGAGTCAGAAATCCTGTATGGGCAGTTCTGAAGGACCTATAAAAACCGTGGAAGAGCAAGCATCTTAAACAGGGCCGCTCGGCCTAGCAAAGAGAGTGGTAGGGATCTCCAGTGAATGGCGCTGTTTCTAAATCTATCTAATGGAGCAGCTAAGTTCTTGTCATGAAAGAGTTGGGGGTTATTCATTCTTAAAAAATATTAAGCATATGTTAATAATAAATGTACATGATTTTAAAATAAATATTATTAACCTGTAAATAAAAATCCATAGCACTTTCACTCATCAAATTAAATGTTGTTAAAATATTTAAAATATATAAATGCAATTTATTTATAATACGTTTTCATCACATTTCAAAAGACCCAACATTGACAAATATTAACTCATCAAATTCAAATTTTCATAAGATAACTAAACTATATAAATGTAATTTATGTATTAAACAAAATTCATCGCATTTGGAAAGACCCAACCTCACAAGCATTTTAATGCAGGAGTTGCACCGACTTTCATTAAAAATATGGTAAACATAAATGGAGATTAATTATTTTAAATAATTTCATAAAAAACTGTGAAAAATCCAAACATTTTGTCTTCTCTCCTTTAGCATTTCTGCATAAAACTGTAGACAGTTGTTGAAAAAGGAATGTCACCTGCATGGTTTTGTGTGTTTCCTCTGCCCGATTGCCCAACTGCATGTTTATCTGGTATTTGGCATTTATTTTCCTCCTGGTCTCATGCTAATCTAGTATTTGCTTAGAGGCCTAGGCCCGTCCTTGATGTTATGAGATGTGGTATCCTGGACCTGTCCAGTGACCTGTCAAGGGGGAACCAAGTGTGCCTTTATTGTGGTTAGTAGCCTTCTGTCTCTGTCCTGGGTATGCTGCATACTGCGGTTGTGGCAGCTAGCCATGTTATTTGAAGAGATCAATAGAATAAGGAAACCTTCTTATCTGCATCACCAGGGAGCAGGCTTATTAGTCCACTTGCTCTGCCAATAAGAGTATTGCTCATAGGCAACTGATGAAGGGATGCTGGCACTGCAGCACTTCCACAACAACTATGCTGAGTTTCAGAAGGTGAATGAGCAATAAAGATGCGCTTTTATCTTGTCTCATTTCCTCGGCATTCAAAGACAGCAATCAAATGTCAGGTTATGTCTTCTGACATATTTTCTTTTTATCACCCGACTGATAATTGAGAGACTTTGGTAAACTGATTTATGTGACAATCTCGTTGTGGCACAGGGTGTGTAAAGTGATACAGGATGTAATTTCTTAACACACAACAGAATTTAAATATCTGTAAATGAACTGTACAAATATTTGTTGCAGATTTGATGTAATTATCAAGTGTGATGGAAACAAAGGTTTTAATAGGATCAAAACAAATCAAAGCACTTAACCTGTTGATGGACAAATGATAAGAATTTGTCGAATGCCAATTTCCAGACATCATCATTTGTGCACAGTTTTATTAGTGCAGCTGCATGTCTTTGGTAATATAGTGACCACTTTAACCGAAATTGTGTTATCTGTAAATGACAGTGTACTACCACAGCATGCTTTAGCAAAATATTTGTGACAGTGTGCTCCAAAATGCACCTGCAGCTAAAAACTGCACCCTTGACAGTCTTCTTTTGAATGGGTGTGCCTCATTTGCTACATTTGGTTTTTATGTGACACTGGATTTATTGCAGTTGGTATGAATGTAGTTTGGTAACATTGATAGCAGCACCCCCACTTTGAAATTTGTTTCAGCACCACTGGTATGCCCATACACTTGGAAGGACATCATGTATACGTATGTGAGACATGCAGATGTGCATACGTAGTGGGTATACCACATGCATGATGGACAGTTATGTGTATGAGTAGCCTGAGTAATGGAGGCCATTTTGACTGAACATGGCCTGGCATTGAACATGATGGAGGGTACAGATTGTGGACCTAGAAAGCTGTAGTGTATTGCTTGCATTCTTGCAACAGGAGAAAGGAGCCCTGAACACTGTAATGCAATAAATGGAGCCAGGGACGCCCTTCCAAGAGGATTTAAAAGAAAAAGAAATAACTTCAAATTAGCCTTTCTGAGCTATTGCATTTGGTGGATGGTGGTGCACGGGGTGGGGCTACAGTTTCTATTGTGAGAGGTAAGGACGTTTCTAGAGGAGACCTGACCATTTGTCCGTTCCTGATCACTCACTCACTTGGGATAGTAGCAGCCAGGTACAGAAAATATCACACCACTTTGTGCCTCTGTTGAGGGTGCTCTTGATTGGAGGCTGTCCCTGTGCCACTGTGAGAAACATTACTCTGTATAAAGGGTATGTCTGTAGGACATCCGGAGGGGGACGCTTGAAAGAAAAACCACCACAAAAGGATCCACTTCCCCTGTGTATAAGTTGGATATTAAAGTATACCCAAAACACCACAGTTTTTTTCGGTTCAAAGTTCTATATGACCAGGGAAGGGGGTGATCCGTAGCTTACTCAGGGGCTGATGTTGAAGCATGGCTGGTCTCTGTCTGACAGCCAGTCTCCTAGAGGAGAAAGGCTCTCACCTGCAATCCGAACTTTCTACAGGATGAGCTGTGGATCTGCCTGGAAGCACCTAGAAGCCTGGTGTCCTTTTGAGGGATGTCAAGCCTCTGCCTAGCCCAGAAGGAGTGACCGACAAGAAGGAGGAGGGCTATTAAATGTACAGAAAATCAGACTGCAAACAAGAATGATACATGTGCCATGTTGGCCCCCTGTCTCCCATCTCATTCCTGGAATTAAACACCATGCTCATCTTGAGTTCCGTAGTGGCTGCTATCGCATTTTGTTGATGGCCACGACAGTGGTTGTAACTGTGTGACTACCGAAGGCCCAGATGAGTGCTGTGACTGTGTGACTGCTGCAGTCCAAGATGAGGGCTGGAACTATATGGGTGTCAAAGGCCCAGATGGGAGCTGCAGCTGCCATGACCAAGTTATGCCAAACCAAGGCTGCACCAACTCTTTTCCAAGCAGGGCTACAATGTCTGTGACCACCCTTGGCCTGACTCATGCTTCCGCTGTCTTTGACGCTGGTTGAGTCCCATGATTGCACCACTGTGGATACCTTCACAACTGGGTCTGAACCTCCACTGGTGCAGGAGATCCATAGACTGAGGCTAGATGGGTGCACTGACAGGTGTGGCCTACGACTGGTTTCCTTCTCAATGCAGTGAAATATTGGCTTGCTGCATTCCCTGCAGAAAACATGAGGATTGGCAGTCTTTCCTATCAGAGGGAGACAAGGACTTAAAACACACCAGCGTTATCATAACAATATAATATTTAGAAACTAAAAGCCTTATGTAGAGTTTGGTGGGTAGATACACTGTCAAAACATGGTGGATATCCCATCTGCAGTATTAGAAGTGCAGGATAGCCTATATCACTTGCAATATGGAGGAAGAGAAAGCTGCTATGCTTTGATAGAATATCTCATCTGCTGAACTAAACCCTACATGTGCATTTGACTATTGGCCTGAGATTTCGTCTTGCTTGATTTACGCTATTGCCTCACTTCCAGAGATGGGGAACTCATTGCAGGTAAGAGCCTGGGGAAGAAGAGTGAACAGGTAGGGTGTAGTGCCTTCAAAAGAATCAATATCTGAGACACTAGCTTTTGTGGCTATTGGGAATATTTAGTAGTTAGTACAATTATGTGATTAAAGCACTTTCTGTCTTGGAAAGACACGATCTATAGACTGCGTTGAATTCATTGGACCCATAGTTGACAGTTAACTCTGAGCTCAAGCACCCACACTACTTCCCTGAGAATCATGTGACTGATCACCCTTGCTACCCTGACAGTCAAATGTGAAAGGTTTGGTACTACATTTGATGCCCCCCCTTGCGCCATTGGAACGTCACTTTTTGTGACGTTCCGTGGCGCAGAAGCCTGCATGATATTTATCACTCAGCACTAAGCCACTTTTTTTGGCTTAATGCTGCCTGATAAATATCAGGGGCCCTATTTATGAAGGCCTTGCGCCGCCGGTGCGTCACTTTTAACATGGGAAAAAGTGACGCACCGGCGGCGCAAGGCCTTCATAAATAAGGCCCCAGACGTTTTAATGCAGTGTTCTGCGTTAAAGGGGAGTGCAATGGATGTTGCTGGGGGCGTTCCCAGCAAAATCCATGGCCTTTTGACACTGCCTCAGATTTACGAGAAATCGTAAATCTGAGGCAGTGTCAAAAGCTTACGCCTCCCCTGGGGAGGCGTAAGGGAGACACAACGGGGAGAAATATCTTTATTTCTCCTAGTTTTTCTTTTTTCTATGTGTACTGAATTCTGCAGCACACATAGAAAGAGGAAAAGCCTCTTGTGATTATTTTTGTACAGAAAGGTTTCCCTACCTGTACAAAAATAATCATCCCCGCAACGCAGGCACCCTTGCACCATTGTGCAAAGGTGCCTGCGTTGGCTCAGGCAGTCCATACTGCTCTGGCACAGGGGGAAAGGACAGGAATGTGTCATTTCTTTTAGATACAGAGCATTCCTACCCTTTTCTTTTGCAGTAAGGAAGCGCAGCAGGAGACCTTGATTAGCCAAAGTAACAGAACCTCATGCAGAGGTGGGCAGTAACGGGACAGCCACCTAAAATGAGCCAAGATATGGGCTCCCACCTCTGTCATACCCGCAACTCATACAGAATTTTTGGGAGCGTATGTTTTTCTGGCTGTGGAGCAAGAGCCAACTCTGACAGTAAAAACACTCTCCGCAGAGCAACTAATTGGGGACATGGCTCAAGTAGGAGCATCCTGTTTAGGATAGTACGTCCAATGGCATATCGGCCAGCTTTTTTCTGTCCAGGTCTACCATTTAAATATGGAGTTCCAAGGTAAGAAATGCACCCTACACATTGGCAGAAAACACAACTGTCCACCACAGCCTGCAGAAAAACACCCAGCGCATCAGGCAGAATCTGCCCCAGCCATAAGGCTGCCAATTTGCCACGCTTCAAATGACTCATATTCCCCAAAACTCTCAAAGGAACTGGCGGGAGGTAATGCCTGGGCATTGGGGCCTGTTAGCCGGTGGCTTTGATACAGAGGACGGAAAAATGTGCTCAGTGACAAAAGAGGAGCGCCCTGGCCACAGGCAGAGGAAGAGCAGACTCCTGCTAGTTTAGGAATAAAGCCACTAGCTTTACTACCCACAGTATGGCATTAATGAGGTTAAAGGTAATCTGTGCCTCTGGGACTGCCCCACCTCATGCTATCTTGACAACGCATTATAGCTGAAGGGGATACGAATTAAGCTCTTAAGTGCTATAGACAATATGGTCTCGTCCTCAGGGCAGCCAGCTTCAATGGGGTTAAATGTGATGGAAATTATAAAAGAAAACTCACAAGCCTTACTAGGGATATCAAATAAATTGAATATAGAAAGCTGGCTACAAATTGTGTAATCATTTGAAAGAACCTTAGTTTCCTGGGTGCCTAGTGACAGCAGGAACTGAGCAGACATCATGCTCATGGCCATGTAAAATGTCTGCCAAGAAACACACACGGTATGCAGCATTCTACAAGACAGCTGAAGAGTATTGTGATCGATCAAGGACTGGGTAGAGAAAGTAGCTGAGTGTAGGTAGTATTGTGACAACTACGGAAAAAGGGGACAAAACAAAAATTGTTGAATGGCACTGATCAAAATGATACCACTTCCAAAGCTGCTTTATCTATTTGTTAACATGTGATACCCTTGAGTAAAATCAAATTAAAACATAGAGTACCCTGCTAATAAAACTAGTGTGGGCAGGGAAACAGTCATGACTTAGAGTTTGATTGTGTCCCCGATATGGAGCTATAGTTTTGGGATGCTCAAGCATAATGTGAGCATTATTCGTACCACACACTCACTACCGCATATGGTATCAGAATCTGAGTATATAGGTCCAAGACCACTTAACACAATACTAGCTTAACCAATCCTTACATCCTTGTGACAAGTAGGGTTGGTGATATACATGGTATGGGCCTAGCAACGACTGGCAGCCAATGTGGGTGTTGAACCATTGTACTATTTCAGCACAAACCTGCCTCTATTAACTAACCTCTGTTTGTGGGGTCACAGGTGAACCCACAGCACAGAGGAAGTTGAGACATCGTGGAGCTCTCAGGGTACATGACTTTTACCACGAAGGAACATTTTTAACTCTTAACCACTTTAAAAGTTTGATTGGTACAACAACACTCAATATCTTCTATATTCCAGACTACAACCTGCTACTAGCGAAAAATACCTGTCCTTCCTGGTCGAACCCCCGGCAGTAACTGCACTCACACATTTGATTCTCTCTTTGCTAGATATATGGGCACAGATTTACTAAGACTTTGCATCGGGGTTAGATCACTTTTTTGATGCAGACCAAGTGCTTTTTAGGTATTTTGTAAGCCACAAGAATGGCCTGATTGCGTGGCTTTGTACAAAAAAGATATAACGCAGGACATTGACCTGCCTTGTGTTATCTTGAATCCGGAAGGCATAATATGTATGCAGCATGGGACTTCCTCTGCCTCCAGACACTTAAACCCATATCTACTAAAGTAAGTAGGTATGCATTTGCATCTGAATGGTATACCTATGTGAGGCTGGTGTAATGAGGATAAATATATTTATTTCTCCTAGTTATTTTCTCTTTACATGTGTGCTGCTATCTATTAATACTTCTCTAAGAATACTTTTTTGTGTAAGACGTTATCCCTTCATGCACAAAACCTATTCTAATCACAATGCAAGAACTCTTGCACTTTGCAAGGGGGTGTTTAAGTCGCCTCTTCAAAGTTACAATTTGTAATGTTATGTACCAATGGTTAACAACTGTGTTGGACCTGGAGTTATCAGACCACATAGGGTAGCTTGGCACAGAGTAGATAAGGTCTAATCCAAAGGCAAAATTGTTAAGCTTGCGTTACACCCTGCAGTAACTCAGCATCCATCCATTCAAAAACAACGCTACACCAGTTTTAGGAAAATACGGTTCACTTTTATAAAAGAATTCTTTATACTCTCCCTTATTTCATCTGTCAATTTTGTCACTTTCTCACATCAAATATTCCAGCATCAGTCTCTTTACATCAATAAAAGGAAATCTTAACATTTCATTGCATTTGATGTTACACTTCCTCCTTCGGAATGAATGATCCCGGCAATACCCACTTAGTACCAGAGTTCCCTGGAAGTCACCTTGTAATGATTACCATACCCACTAGCCTCCCCCTTTTCAGTGGAACTAGTGGATGCCTCTTCTCAGCAATGCAATACTCTCACACGTTCCTTTCAACAGGATTGGTACAGGCAATTATACACTTGGAATCAGATTCAGTTACCCCCTTGTGGGACAAAATAAATATCATGCACGGCTGGTACTCTGGAACTTGAGCAGATAACTCACGATGCCCTGACTTCTGTTCCGTGGGTTCCAAGGTTAAACAGTCGTTATGGGTTTAGCCAGTCTCTTGTCTCTGAAGTATGATTCCTGTGATTACTTATGAATCCCTGGCTCCCGTTCGTAACCTCACCACGTTAGTGTCCCGCCAGAGCCCCAATTCCCAGCTTACTTGTAGCCTGAAGTATTGTTCCTCGTTCTCTCACTGCCACGGGGAGTCTCCGTTCTCACCAACAGACTCCCAGCGGGAATACAAGCCTTCTCACTGGCTCCTTACAGAAGCGAGCCGCCTCTGTTGTCAACTCTGCGAGTCAGCTGAGGCTGGGGATCTCCCTTGGTTCGCCAGTCGATGTTTCGTTGTTGAGTGGCGTCGCCTCGACGAAGTCAAGCCTTCCCCCTTCACTGGTCCTGCGCAGAAGGGAAGTCACTTCAGATCGGCGCTGCCTCCACTGAGAGTGCGCAGGAAAGGGGTCACTGCGGTGTGACACCGCCTACTCCGGGAGAGGGGCCTTCCCTCTTTTCTTGACTTGCGCAGCTTTAGGAGCGCTACCCTCGGCAACGCCCCCACCACAAGATTCTCCTCAGCCAGGCCTCTGCGGGACGGCCAATCTCCCCTTGCGCTAGGCGGAAGCCACAGATCCTCAAGGGAGAATGCCCCGGCCCGCTGTCACTGGCAACATTTACTCCACAGCGGGGCCCCTACGGAGATGTTCCCAGGGCTCAGCGACAGGATGACCTCCCAGCGCTCCCCGGCACCAGGGATCCTGGGTAAGTGAACGGGGTTACCACTTAATAGAAACCCTATCAGTCAAGTTGTTGCTGGATAGGGATGGCGGGGAATCATCTCAGCCCCTACTCCTCAGATGCAACCAGTCGGTGTTCTCAGGCCACACTCACCACTACAGTTCCCCCTTCGGTTAGTGACACCGGAGCCAGTCTCTGGGGAAGCTTATCTAAGCGGGGCCAGATCTATAGGTAGGGGAGGGGAAAATAGCCGCCAGACAACAACTCCTAAAGGAAGTCAATTTCCCCCCCCCCACAGCCACTATCTCCGCTGGGCCAGTTCAGCAGGTAGGGAGGCAGATTCACCGCACTGGCAGCGGTCCTTTTAGAACCATCAACCCAGACAGGATCACCCTTCCCTATTCACAGCAGTCTGCGCTCCAGTCAGCTCTCTGAGAATGCTTTCCTTAAAATGGCCGCCCTGGTTCTGAACCTTTTATAGGCTGACCTCAGGCTACCAGAACCAGCTGGAAGGTTCTGGAGTTCTCCTATGTTGTTCTATGGGTCTTTTCCTTGAGGTGTCAGTTATGGCAGTTACTGGCCACCATTTTGTGGGTCTTGTAACTTCAGTCAGAAAGGCACCTAGGCCTCAGGAAAAAGACTATGAGGGCAAAGAGCACCTAACCCCTAGGTCAACACCTGAAAAGTCCAGAGGACATAAAAAGAAAACGATTGAGGGGCAAAAAGGGGACAAAAATTTATAAACAAGTAGGAGGGACTACTCAAAGGGCAGACAGGTCTTACACGCGTCCCCCCCAGCTGAAAGTGGGGAGAGCTACCCAACCCCTTGGGAGTCCTCATCACTAAGGCGGAAATACCTAGAGAAACCGTCTGCATTGGCGTGGTCCACTCCAGGCCGGATCACTGACATAACCTCGACAGACCGAATATCGACTGTACAAAATATCGACGAAAAATTATCGACTACAAAATTATCGATTGCCTATACTTAAACAACAAAACACAAAAATATCGAAACCACATTATCGACTAAAAAAAACAACGACTACTACAATATCGACTAACAACATTATCGATTTCTAAAACATCGATTATCACATCTTTAAATGAAAAACTGACAAAATATCGAATACAAAAATATAGATAGCACATTTATCGTTTTTTTAAAATATCGAAATTACTACATCCTTGAATAAATCACTGTATTATCTTAAAATTTAGTCATACTATTCATATTTATTTACTAATTGTTTCTAAAAAGCTATAAAACATACTATATATTTTCCTAACATTTATAACACAAAATAAATACAAACATACATTTTATAATACATAAACAATGTTTCGAACAACTAAACATTTCTTACTGCAAATTATATATATTCCTCCACTTTAAAAATATAAAGATAACATTACCTATACAAAATAAGGCCTTACACATTAAATAAACGTTAATTGGCGTCACCCATATAAGGAAAGCAATTAGTATAACAGGTTAAAAAATTCAAATCCACGAATTAAAACAGACTATCAATTTAAACAACCAATCCTACTTCAGAAACTATTAGACTAATACTATATAAACAAGATTACAGCAAACTAAAAACGCAGCCTAAATCTCCTTACTAAAGGAAGACGAAACTCTGCAGGATTTCTGAAAGAAAACGTATTGACTTCAACATAAAGACAGCTACACCTATATAAAGTAAGTAATACTACATTATTTTCCATCGAAAATGTAACTCTCAAACCTCACACCTATGTTTAAAAGCCAAATACCTAAAATATATGTTTTTTTTTTTACTATTTATCCTACAGACAAAAAGAAAATACAGAAGACCTAGACAACACCTGGACATCAAAAGTTAAATATAAATAAGTAAGTATATAATTTAAATGTAACTTCGACATTTAATAGATAGGTAACTAAATAGAAACTAGCTAAAAACCTCTACCAAAATATCATAAATAGTTCTAAAATATTTGTACACATTTTCTCAACTTCCACAGGTACAAAAATATATACACAGAAAATAACAGTTTGAAGAACATCAACACCTGAAAAGAACTACTTGAAATCATAAAAAGATTTACAGGTAAATCAGAAATGTGTTAAACTGTATTATTAGAATACAACATTATTTTTTGAACAAATGTAATGACATTCTCTTTTAATTACCTCCTAGCACTACAATACAAGCATGACTGAAGGAGCTAAATTCATTTATTCACAAAAAGGGAAAATGCTTCTTTGTTACATGGGATATGTCTACACTCAAGAGAAACAAAAAGATTTGAAAGTTTTTTGGAAGTGTACGAAATATTATGCCAACAAATGTTATGGTAGAGCTATAACTCAGGAGACTACTGTTACTTATACTAAGGAACATAATCACCCACCCAATGTAACAGAAATAGAGATTAGACAAATGCTAGATTCCCTTAAAGAAGCTAGTACTAGTACTGATCAACCAACAACTGCTATTCTAAAACACCATTTAAGTGTACTTCCCCAACATGCTTCTAGCCAATTACCATCTATCGATTCCCTAAAAAAAACTATAGCTAGAAAAAAAAGAGCAACATGCACTACTCCTCCCACACCAAAAACTTTTGAAGAAGTGCAAATTCCCCCTGAACTCTCTGTAACTCACAATAAAGATGATTTTATACTCTATGACAACAAATGTAAATATAAAAGAATTATACTGTTTGCCACAGCAAACAACATGACTAAACTTACCCAATGCCAAACTTGGATGATGGATGGTACTTTTTCTGTATGTCCCAAACCTTTTTATCAATTATACACTATCCATGGTCATTTCCAAAATGCTAATATTCCATTCCTTTATGCCCTTCTACCAAACAAACAGCAAGCTACCTATCAGGAAATACTAACTGAAGTCAAGCAACATACTAACAACTATTTTCCACAAAAAATTATCATTGACTTTGAAAAAGCTATGATAAACACCATCCTTAAAACATACCCACACACAGCAATACAAGGTTGCTATTATCATTTTAACCAATGTATCTGGCGACATCTACAACAATCTACCTTGAGTATCCAACACGCCACTGATAGCACTTTTGCTTATCAAATAAAAAAACTCATCGCCCTAGCCTATGTTCCACTGACACCCACACAAAAACACCCATACATATATAAAAAGACATATTTATACACCAAACATATTATCTTTGTAACATTTAAACATATTAGCTCACGTCACACACCTACAACTAAAACGCGGCAAAAATTAAATATCGTACACTCTACCTAAAACCGAAAACACAATCTTCTCTTAATAACCCTATGTACATAAACTTAAACACACCACACATACACTAACACTAACTTCATTAACTTATGAAATACAATAAAAACAAACTTACCCTCTCTAACGCGAAGCAGCATCCAACCGCGATCTGTTGAAGCACCAAATAAGCCTAAATAACATTACGCGGTTAAAAAGTAGTCCCTGTATACAGCAAAAACCTCATTAATTTCTATATTTCAACACTTTAAAAAAATACACTGAGTATTATATTAAGTGTAAATAATGATTTAAATTGTAGAAAATTATTTCTTAAATATTCATTACTTTCAAATAATTATTCAACTGTTATCTGTTACTTTAAATAATATGTTATTATTTATATATACATGTTGAAAATAATCTATATGTTAAACAAATGTGAATATATAACCTTGCTACAAATAATTTGTTTATAAAAATAGCTCATATTAGTTTAAACATTATGTATGTATCTAAAAATGTATTTGTGTGTTTATCTATGTTAAAATTAATATTATAAATATGTTAAATATTCATAATATTAATTTGTAAAAAATAATATGATAACTTTGTAAAGAACAAAAATGTTACTGTTATAAAACAAATATATATATTTATCTATGACAATATATTCAATGTCTATGTGAATAACATAATTGTTATTAAATGAAAAGTACATATTACCAATTTGTTTCTTTAACTAATTTAATTACAATATATGTGAATAAACATATAAATATTTAAATATCATTTATTTGTTAAAAACATATATATGCACTTCATATATTTTTTGGGATAATAAAAACTGTTTACTTACAATTTTCAATAGAAATAAAAAATACATCTCTACTTACAATTTATTTTGTATATGTTAATAAACTGTTTTTCATTTATTCCATTTAACCCTGTGTATGTTTCCTTCTTTATTATTCTATATGATTATTAATTGCATATGAAATATTCTATTTAAAAATGCATTTTAAATTTTAATAAATGTAAAAATGTATTTATCTTTTAACTACTACAATAACAATAATTATCATTAATACAAATTTTTTATATGTAATTTTAAAACTTTATTATAGTATCCTACCAATAATAGTTATTTGTATTAAAAATGTTTTCTTATTTACACAGCACCAATTATAAACTCACAAAACCATACTACACATTAAAACCATACAAATTACAATTCCCACTTCACCAATTGTAAACTCATGGAAGGTGCTGGACACTGAACCCATACTAATTACTATTCCAACTCCACCAAGTATAAACGTAATTTTTACCCTGTACCCCTGTACCCAAAAAACCCCAAACTGACCCTGAACCCTAAAAATACCCCTTTACCCAAAAACTGAAAACTTACCCTGAACCCTAAAAATACCCCTTTACCCAAAAACTGAAAACTGAACCTGAACACTAAAAATACCCCTTTACCCAAAAACTGAAAACTGACCCTGAACCCAAAAAATACCCCTTTATCCAAAAACTGAAAACTGACCCTCAACCCTAAAAATACCCCATTACCCAAAAACTGAAAACTGACCCTGAACCCTAAAAATACCCCTTTACCCAAACACTGAAAACTGACCCTGAACCCTAAAAATACCCCTTTACCCAAAATCTGAAAACTGACCCTGAACCCTAAAAATACCGCTTTACCCAAAAACTGAAAACTGACCCTGAACCCTAAAAATACCCCATTACCCAAAAACTGAAAACTGACCCTTAACACTAAAAATACCCCTTTACCCAAAAACTGAAAACTGACCCTGAACCCTAAAAATACCCCTTTACCCAAAAACTGAAAACTGACCCTGAACCCTAAAATACCCCTTTACCCAAAAACCCAAAACTGACCCTGAACCCTACAAATACCCCTTTACCCAAAAACCCAAAACTGACCCTGAACGCTAAAAAAAACCCTTTACCCAAAAACCCAAACCTATAACATTTTAAATATAATTATATACTTACAAATACTTACGTTGTAATGGTATGCGTTGTAAAAGTACCTGCGTTGTAAAAAAATTCGTTGTAAATATATGCGTTATAATGGTATTTGCGTTGTAAAATTTTCGTTGTAATGGTAGTGCGTAGTAAAAGTTGCGTGGTAAACGTTGTATACCTTTAATAAATATTATTATTTCCTTCTTTATTATTAAATTACTTCCCACTCTATTCCCCTATAAACCCACAACCCGCTACAGGAAATAAAAAATGTAATTCAACATAATTAGCAATTTATCAATTAAATTAAATTAATTACCAATTAAATTATAAATAATCAACAAATATTTTTTAAATAACAATTAATTAAATATTACTAACAATTAATAAATTTACATATTTAATGATTTATAATTAAATTACTTCCCACCCTATTCCCCTATAAACCCACAACCCGCTACATGACATAAATTATTTAAATTAACATAATTACCAATTAATCAATTTAATTAAATTATTTACAAATTAATTTTTATATAATTAAAAAACATTATTTAATTAACATTTAATTAAATATTACTACCAAATCATAAATTTACATATTTAATTAATTATAATTAAATTACTTCCCACCTTATTCCCCTATAAACCCACAACCCGCTACATCACATAAATATTTTAAATTAGCATAGTTAGCAATGAATCAATTACATTAAATTAATTACCAATTAAATATTATATATTTGAAAACTAATATTTAATTAACAATTATTTAAATATTACTACCAATTAATAAATTTACATATTTAATTAATTATAATTAAATTACTTCCCACCCTATTCCCCTATAAACCCACAACCCGCTACATCACATAAATATTTTAAATTAGCATAATTAGCAATTAATCAATTAAATTAAATTAATTACCAATTAAATTTTATATAATTGAAAACTATTATTTAATTAATTATTTAAATATTACTACCAATTAATAAATTTACATATTTAATTAATTATAATTAAATTACTTCCCACTCTATTCCCCTAAAAACCCACAACCCGCTACATGACATAAATTATTTAAATTACCATAATTACCAATTAATCAATTAACTTAAATTAATTAGCAATTAAATTTAATATAATTAAAAAATATTATTTAATTAACAATTAATTAAATATTACTACCAATTAATAAATTTACATATTTAATTAATTATAATTAAATTACTTCCCACCCTATTCCCCTAAAAACCCACTACCCGCTCCTAGAAATTATTATACTATTTGAATAAATTGTTATATTTATTAATTGTTTATAAAAAAAATTCAATATAAATACATAAAAAAATAACATATATTTAATCATGACTGTCGATAACACAACTTTCGATATTCTTAAAACCGATATTTTGACTTTCGATATTTTTAAACTACTAAAAATAACGATATTTTTTACTATCGATATTACTTACTCGATATTTTTTCAATCGATATTTTTTAACATACATGAAAATCGATAATAAATACATCGATATTACTTACCTCGACATTAATGCCATCTCGATATTCTGGAGTCGATATTATGTCCAGTCGAAAATAAAAACTCGATATTTAGACTACACACCCTCCAGGCCGATGTTCCACCCGGAAGTCCATTCCCTGTAGGGAGATGGACCATCTCAACAACTTGGGATTTTCTCCCTTCACTTGCATCAGCCAACGAAGGGGTCGGTGGTCAGTCTGATCCAGGAAGTGCGAGCCAAACAGGTATGGCCGCAACTTCTTCAGAGCCCATACCACCGCAAAGGCTTCCCGCTCTATTGCACTCCACTTCTGTTCCCGGGGAAGCAGTCTCCTAGACAGGAAGACAACAGGCTGATCCAGACCCTCTTCATTGAGTTGCGATAACACTGCCCCAATGCCATGCTCTGATGCGTCTGTCTGGACAATGAACTCCTTGGAGAGATCCGGGGCCCTCAGGACCGGTGCTGCACACATTGCTCGTTTTAGCTTCTCAAAGGCTTGCTGACAAGCCTCCGTCCAGACTACCCGTCGAGGTTGTTTCTTGGATGTGAGCTCAGTGAGGGGCGCTACAATAGTGCCATACCCCTTCACAAAGCGACGGTAGTAACCTGTGAGGCCCAGGAAAGCTCGAACCTCAGTTTGGGTCTTGGGGGGTTCCCAGGCCATGATTGCCTCAATCTTTGCCTGGAGAGGCTGCACTGCTCCCCTGCCCACCAAGTGGCCCAGGTACACAACCGACCCCTGCCCGATCTGACATTTACTGGCTTTGATTGTCAAGCCAGCCTGTTTCAGGGCCTGGAGAACAGCTTGTAAATGTTCCTCCCAACTGCTGCTGAAGAAGGCAATGTCATCCAGGTAAGCAGCAGAGAAAGTCTCCATTCCAGAGAGGACCTGGTTACCAGCCGCTGAAAAGTGGCAGGAGCGTTCTTGAGCCCAAAGGGCATTACACAGAACTGGTAGTGGCCCTCAGGCGTGGAGAAGGCTGACCTTTCCTTGGCTCCATCTGTAAGGGAGATCTGCCAGTACCCTGAAGTGAGGTCAAAGGTACTTAGATATTGGGCAGCTCCCAGCCGGTCAATAAGTTCATCCGCCCTAGGGATCAGATGTGCATCAGTCTTAGTCACTGAGTTCAGTCCCCGGTAATCCACACAGAACCTCAGTTCTGGCGTGGTGCCCGGTGGGGCAGCTTTTGGTACCAACACCACCGGACTGGACCAGGGGCTACTGGAAGGTTCAATGACTCCTAGCTCCAGCATCTCGGTAACTTCACTGTGGATGCTGGCCTTCACCTTGTCTGACAGCCGGTAGGTCTTAGACTTCACTGGTGGGCTGTCTCCTGTGTCCACATCATGGGTACACAGGTGGGTCCTTCCCGGGACAAGAGAGAACAACGAGGAGTACTGCTCCAATACCTGGCGGCAGTCCTCTCGCTGCTCAGGAGTTAGGGATGGGGAGAGAATCACTCCCTCCACCGACCCATCCTTTTCCTGAGACGAAAAAGATCAGGGAGAGGCTCGCTTTCCGCTTCCTCTGCACCATCAGTCACCATCATCAGGATGACCTCGGGCCTCTCATGGTGGGGTTTGAGGCGATTGGCATGCAGCACCCCTAGGGGCTGTCGAGGGGTCTTAAGATCCACCAGGTAGGTGGCCTTACCCTTCTTCTCCAACACCTCAAAGGGGCCTGTCCAGCAATCCTGGAGGGCACTTAGCTCTCCAGGTTCCATCACCCACACTTTCTGGCCAGGCTCCAACTCCACCGGGTGAGCGTTGTGGTCATACCACTCTTTCATCACTGCTTGGCTGGCTTCCAAGTTGTCAGAAGCTTGCTTCCACAACTTAGCCATTTGTCTCCGGAAAGCCAGCATGTAGCTCACCACATCCTGGGAGGCTTTCTGGGAGACTTTTCCCATCCATCCTTCACCAGGCTGAGAGGTCCACGCACAGGGTGCTCATACAGAAGCTCGAAGGGGCTGAAGCCCACTCCTTTCTGTGGCACTTCCTTGTAAGAAAACAATAAACAGGGTAAGAGGACGTCCCATTTCCTCCGCAGGCTCTCAGGCAGACTTCTTATCATGCCTTTCAAGGTCTTGTTGAACCTTTCCACCAGACCATTGGTCTGTGGGTGATAAGGAGTGGTAAACCGGTAGGTAACTCCACACTCCTTCCACATAGCCCGCATGTACGCTGACATGAAGTTGGTCCCCCTGTCGGACACAACCTCCTTGGGGAAACCCACTCGGGTAAAGATCCCCATCAGGGCCCTAGCCACTGCAGGTGCAGTAATGGTCCTCAGAGGTATTGCCTCTGGGTACCGTGTGGCGTGATCCACCAGAACCAGGATAAACCTGTGACCAGCTGTAGTTGGCGGATCCAATGGCCCCACAATGTCGATGCCCACCCTTTCAAAGGGGGTGCTAACGACAGGAAGTGGTTCCAGGGGAGCCTTCAGCTTCACCCCTGTTTTCCCACTGGCTTGGCAAGATACACATGTCCGACAGTATGTGTCGGATGCCACTTTCATCTGAGGCCAGTAAAAGTGGGGGACAAGTCGGGCAAAGGTCTTGTCCTGTTCTAAGTGTCCTGCCAAGGGAATTTCATGAGCCAGTTCCAAAAGAAAGGCTCGGTGGCGTTGAGGGACTACCAAGGCCCGTGATGAACCGGGCAAAGGTACCTTCGGTTCACTGTAGAGGAGTCCGTTCTCCCAGTAAATATGGTAGTTCCCAGCAACGTTCCCTGCTGCCTGGGCTTCGGCCTGTCGCCTCAGTCCCTCAAGGGTAGGGCACTCCTTCTGGCCCTTACAAAACTCCTCCCTGGTAGGCCCTCCTTCCACATGCCACTCAGCAGGAATAGGTAAGTCCTCCAGGGGGACTACTTCCCCCTCCATGGACTCCTGGTCCACCACCGCAGGTGGCCGATCGGTCTCATGGGGCGTGGAAGCCGAAGCAGGCTTCTCCTGTCTTCGGTTCTTTCCCTTTTTGGCAGCGGGTTGGGCCATTGTTCCAGGCTCCAGCCCAGGCGAACTCCCCCTCCGGGTAGTCGCGGACCTTGTGCTAGCACAGGCCCAGTCAGGTGTACCCAGCATCTCCGAATAAGTCCGGTATTCCATCTCCTTCCAAGCATTGTGCTCCATGTCATTCCCCAACAGACAATTGACTGGCACGGCAGTGCTTACGGCAACTCGAAGTGAACCTGCACCCCCTTCCCACTCAAATAGAACCTCAGCCACAGGGTAGTGGCCCAATCTGAAGTCAGCCATCGCGGCGGGGTGGAGTACATGTGGAATCACCTGCTCAGAGACACCACTTGACTCCTTACCATAGTCATAATGGCTCCTGTGTCTCTCAGAGCCTCCCCTCTTTGGCCAGTGATGGTGACCCACTGCCCATACTTGACAGTATTTGAGGGCACCTGGATCTTTGGAACCATCTCCCGATCTCCCAGGGACACTAAGGTGACACCCGCCCACTGACCCCCCTTATCTAAGGGCAACTCCTCCCCGAGCACTACACTAGCTACTCCCGGGGCTTTTCCTCCGGTGGGAGGGGGTGGTCTCTTTGGGCACTTGACATCTCCCTTATAATGTCCAACACCACCACACTCAAAGCAATGGACAACCCTTGGCTGCTGACGTTGGCCAGGATGAGGGTTTCTGGGCGGGTTAGCCTTAGGGGTGAATCCTGTTCCCTTTCCCTGGAAACTGTTTTGGGGGCCTTTGGAGAACTCCCTCTTTTTATCTCCCCCCTCTTTCTTCTGAGGGGCGCCCTGTCCGGCCCTTTGGGAATGCCCTCCAGTCCCCTTTGAGGACACCCGGGTACTTGCCCAGATGTCCGCCTCCTCAGCAAGCTTCCGGGGGTTGGTCAGCTTGCTGTCCACCAGGTGTTGACGCAGCTCAATCAATCAATCAATCAAGGCATTTATAGAGCGCACTACTCACCCAGAGGGTCTCAAGGCGCTGGGGGGGGGGGGTGCCGCTACTGCTCGAACAGCCAGGTCTTGAGCTTCTTCCTGAAGGAGAGGTGGACTTGGGTCAGGCGGAGGTCGGTAGGGAGGGTGTTCCAGGTCTTGGCGGCCAGGTAGGAGAAGGACCTTCCTCCTGTTGTCGCTCTTCGGATGTCAGCTCGGGAAAACATTTCTCGAGTAGGTGCTCCTTGAGAATAAGGTCATACAACCCCTCATAGTCCCTCACCTCGCTGCCTTGTACCCAACCCTCTAATGCCTTCTTCCCGTAGTCCAAGAAATCCACCCAATTCTGTGTGCCTAGTTTGTGACTACCCCTAAACTTTTGTCGGTATTTTTCTGGAGTTAGTCCAAACTTTCTTATTAGCGCCACTTTCATGGTGGGGTAGTGGGTCTGCTCTTCCTGCTCTAGGGCCAAAAGTGTATCCCTTCCTGCAGGAGGCATGTATTTGTACAAGCCACCCCCCCCCCAGTGTTTTTCCAGGATCCCATGGGCTCTTAAAGAGACCTCATAGGCAGCCAGCCACTTGGCGATGTCATCCCCTGCGCTGTAGCTGGCAACTACGTCCTTACGTAGATAGGGTCTGGGTTCCCTGGTCAAATCCTTTGATTCGCTGCCACCATTTGAAGAACTGGGAGTCCCTGCCTGTAGGGCCTTGAGATCTAACTCTCTGAGTTTCAACTCGTGAGCCATCCTCTGCTCCTCCCTCTCCTTTTCTAACCTAGCTAACTCCCACTTTAGTTGTCTTTTTTTCCCTTCTGTCCGCTAGTTCGGCTTCAGTCAAGCTTCTCGCTGAAACACTGCTGCCCTCCCTTGAAGATGTCCTAGGACCCGGTAGTAGGTTCCCCACTTCAGGTTGGAACAATCCATCGACCCCGATGACAGTGTCCCTGTCTGTTTCCTCTTCCTCCTCTTTCCCCTCTGGGTGCGCTGCCACCCACGCCCTCAAGCTGGTCTGAAGTTCCCCCTTCTTAGCACCATGCTTAAAGAACACTCCCATATTCTGACAAAATTCTCGGAGTTGAGTCACAGTATAGGTTTCTAACTCCTCCAATGCGAATTCCATTTTTGCCAAGAGAGTTTCGGGACAGCCACTTGGAAGGAATTATTTCAGAGGCTAACTAGAAGCTTCCTCCACCCACCACCAGGAGTAAATTTGGAAAACAAAAATATAATTAGGGAGTCCGCTAGGAGAAAACTCCAGGTGTAGGCCTGTGGAGTACACTATGTTACTATGGAGTGGACGCAAGCACAGTTCTCATCCCACCGCTGGCCACCAATTATGTTGGACCTGGAGTTATCAGACCACATAGGGTAGCTTGGCACAGAGTAGATAAGGTATAATCCAAAGGCAAAATTGTTAAGCTTGCGTTACACCCTGCAGTAACTCAGCGTCCATCCATTCAAAAACAACGCTACACCAGTTTTAGGAAAATACGGTTCACTTTTATAAAAGAATTTTGTATACTCTCCCTTATTTTCATCTGTCAATTTTGTCACTTTCTCACATCAAATATTCCAGCATCAGTTTCTTTACATCAATAAAAGGAAATCTTAACATTTCATTGCATTTGATGTTACACTTCCTCCTTCGGAATGAATGATCCCGGCAATACCCACTTAGTACGAGAGTTCCCTGGAAGTCACCTTGTAATGATTACCATACCCACTAGCCTCCCCCCTTTTCAGTGGAACTAGTGGATGCCTCTTCTCAGCAATGCAATACTCTCACACGTTCCTTTCAGCAGGATTAGTACAGGCAATTATACACTTGGAATCAGATTCAGTTACCCCCTTGTGGGACAAAATAAATATCATACACGGCTGGTACTCTGGAACTTGAGCAGATATCCCACGATGCCCTGACTTCTGTTCCGTGGGTTCCAAGGTTAAAAGGTCATTATGGGTTTAGCCAGTCTCTTGTCTCTGAAGTATGATTTCTGTGATTACTTATGAATCCCTGGCTCCCATTCGTAACCTCATCACGTTAGTGTCCCGCCAGAGCCCCAATTCCCAGCTTACTTGTAGCCTGAAGTATTGTTCCTCGTTCTGTCACTGCCACGGGGAGTCTCCGTTCTCACCAGCAGACTCCCAGCGGGAATACAAGCCTTCTCACTGGCTCCTTACAGAAGCGAGCCGCCTCTGTTGTCAACTCGGCACGTCAGCTGAGGCTGGGGATCTCCCTCGGTTCGCCAGTCGATGTTTCGTTGTTGAGCGGCGTCGCCTCGACGAAGTCAAGCCTTCCCCCCTCACTGGTCCTGCGCAGAAGGGAAGTCACTTCAGATCGGCGCTGCCTCCACTGAGAGTGCGCAGGAAAGGGGTCACTGCGGTGTGACACCGCCTACTCCAGGAGAGGGGCCTTCCCTCTTTTCTTGACTTGCGCAGCTTTAGGAGCGCTACCCTCGGCAACGCCCCCACCACAAGATTCTCCTCAGCCAGGCCTCTGCGGGACGGCCAATCTCCCCTTGCGCTAGGCGGAAGCCACAGATCCTCAAGGGAGAATGCCCCGGCCCGCTGTCACTGGCAACATTTACTCCACAGCGGGGCCCCTACGGAGATGTTCCCAGGGCTCAGCGACAGGATGACCTCCCAGCGGTCCCCGGCACCAGGGATCCTGGGTAAGTGAACGGGGTTACCACTTAATAGAAACCCTATCAGTCAAGTTGTTGCTGGATAGGGATGGCGGGGAATCATCTCAGCCCCTACTCCTCAGATGCAACCAGTCGGTGTTCTCAGGCCACACTCACCACTACAGTTCCCCCTTCGGTTAGTGACACCGGAGCCAGTCTCTGGGGAAGCTTATCTAAGCGGGGCCAGATCTATAGGTAGGGGAGGGAAAAATAGCCGCCAGACAACAACTCCTAAAGGAAGTCAATTCCCCCCCCCCCCACAGCCACTATCTCCGCTGGGCCAGTTCAGCAGGTAGGGAGGCAGATTCCCCGCACTGGCAGCGGTCCTTTTAGAACCATCAACCCAGACAGGATCACCCTTCCCTATTCACAGCAGTCTGCGTTCCAGTCAGCTCTCTGAGGATGCTTTTCTTAAAATGGCCGCCCTGGTTCTGAACCTTTTATAGGCTAACCTCAGGCTACCAGAACCAGCTGGAAGGGTCTGGAGTTCTTCTATGTTGTTCTACGGGTCTGTTCCTTGAGGTGTCAGTTATGGCAGTTACTGGCCACCATTTTGTGGGTCTTGTAACTTCAGTCAGAAAGGTACCTAGGCCTCAGGAAAAAGACTATGAGGGCAAAGGGCACCTAACCCCTAGGTCAACACCTGAAAAGTCCAGTGGACATAAAAAGAAAACGATTGAGGGGCAAAAAGGGGACAAAAATTAATAAACAAGTAGGAGGGACTACTCAAAGGGCAGACAGGTCTTACAAACTGCAATTTCGGTCACATTGGCTATCAACTACTCAAAGAAAGTGGTAACCTATAAGCAAATATGAAGGTTTCTCTGTGCGACCGGTACCCTGTGGTGTTTGGGAAAAAAATGTTTGGGAATGGGCAATAGTTCAGGGTACTAGTGCCATGTCTTAAAAATACAGGGCCATATTACCAACAACTAGCGATAATTATCGCTATGTTGGCTTAGCGGCAATATTTTTATCGCCGTGCTGCGGCGATTTTTATCGCTTAGGAACCTTGGAGCATATTACCAAGCAATAGCGATAATTATCGCTATTGCTTGGTTAGACACAAAAATTTACCGCTGAGCTGCGGCGATTTTTGTCGCAAATAAACCTTGGTATTACCAAGGTTTATCGCAAATACGATAAAATACGGCCGCAATGCATGAATATCGCTGAAAAGTCCGCGATATTCATGCATTACCGAGCTAATGCTCTTAGCCATGTTATCCACCTCCCTTTGGATAACATGGCTAAGAACTGCTCAGGGCAGGTGTTAGCTTTTGGAGATATTCGCGCTTAGCGCGAATATCTCCAAAAGTTGGTAATAGGAGATAGCGATGTTAGCGACTGTTTCCAGTCGCTAACATCTTGGCACGCCCACTTTGCATGTCATTAGTGATAAATATCACTGACATGCAAAGTGGGGCCCAAGATGGTCGCTATCTCCTACTAGCTGTCGCTAACTGGTGTTAGCGACAGCTAGGTAATAGGGAGATAATTTTATCTCCGCTTTCTTGGCTTTTAAAGCCAAAAAAGCGGAGATAAACCCCCTTGATAATATACCCCCTTGCTATTATCAGGATTTATCTCCTAAGCGATACAAATCGGCCGAAATGCATGAATATCGCTGAAAAGTCAGCGATATTCATGAATTACCGAGCTAATGCTCTTAGCCATGTTATCCACCCACCATTGGATAACATGGCTAAGAACTGCTCAGGGGCAGGTGTTAGCTTTTGGAGATATTCGCGCTTAGCGCGAATATCTCCAAAAGTTGGTAATAGGAGATAGCGATGTTAGCGACTGTTTCCAGTCGCTAACATCTTGGCACGCCCACTTTGCATGTCATTAGTGATAAATTTCATTGACATGCAAAGCGGGGCCCAAGATGGTCGCTATCTCCTACTAGCTGTCGCTAACTGGTGTTAGCGACAGCTAGGTAATAGGGAGATAATTTTATCTCCGCTTTCTTGGCTTTTAAAGCCAAAAAAGCGGAGATAAACCTCCTTGATAATATGCCCCAAATTTTTATAAAAGTACATTTCCTTTCCTAAATGCAGACCTGTTTCCTTTTTATAAAAAAAAACACAGGCTGCATTAAAAATAAAAAGGAGTGTAGGTATGTAACTTTTTTTTTATTAATTGAAAAGCCCGAATTACACGTTCTTATGAACACATAAGTAGAACTCACATGTACAAAAACTGCTCTGGACTCAGAAACGCAGCAGATATCTCCACCATGAATTAGATGTACTCTTGTATGCGACTGGTAGAGTAAATCACCCAACCGAGAAGTGAAGGAGAGAATGCATTCCTGACTGACATCCTAGCCCACTGTTTGTGAAAAGCCCCGAGCTTACGTTTGTCGGTGTTTGATCAGAGTTTGCAAGTCTGCAGTAGTGGCTGGTGGAACATGAAAGTGGTGGGGAAGGGCCAAAGGTGAATTTAAGGATTTTTTGTGTACAAATTATTTTGCTCCATGCGCACATCACTACCAACATGAGTGCCTTCATTTATGTATGATCACTCTGTAAGTTACTTTTGTAGTTAATGCACGGATTAGCATGAGCCTTTTTGCTGAAAAACACTGAAATACACGATTATGGAATCCTGGCCTAAAGTAATTCAAACGTTATTTATAGTAAATATGAATGGAGCAAACCACTCATATTGCTCGTGATGGAAGCACGAGGCAACAATAATTCAAACGCTCGAGACACTTCGTCACAGATTCCCTGCAGCACCATCAGTGCGCCCTTGACCCTGATTTCCTGTGCCCGTGGACTGCTTGCTGCAGGTTCTTCAGCGGTTGGTGTGGCTGCAGTGCAGTGAGGACTGCAGTGCATCCTTGCAATCCTGAAGTGCTCTGAATAAAATGCTGCAATCAAGTACACCAGGCACAAAAAAGCACGCACAGTGTATCTGTTTACAGCATGCTACAAGCATCCCCGGGAGTACGGGGCCGATGTACATGTCCGGAGGCTGCTTTAAAATCTGATGCTGCTCCGAGTCCTAAGTGGGTGATCTCCGTGGGACTCTTTAGCATCGCACGCCAGGGCTGCCACTACGCCAGCCCTTAGTCTGCTACAATTCAGCTGCTCTCAGGTGGCACATGCGCAATAATGCCTGTCCCTATTGAAAGCTGTCTGGCTTTCTTATAGCCCTATACTGGCTATTAAAGGCCCACTGAATCGTTAAAGGCCCGAGCCGAAGGCGAGGGACTTTAACGAGACAGCGGGACTTTAATTGCCGGTATAGCCCTGCTACGAAGGGCTATAAGGCTATTAGAACATTCTGCCACTAGAGGGCAGAATGTTCTAACAAATTAAACAAAGGGTTCTCGAAGCTCGAGGGGATAAAAATCCCCACGAGCTTCGAGAAGCCTTTGTAGAACATTGGAATGTTGCTCTGCGGGCCTTTACCGGCCCGTTGAAGCAGGGAGCACTCCATTGTCTGCAATGGAGCTCCCAGCATTCCAATGTTCTAATACTTATTAGAGTGTAAAAATCAGGAGGGCCACGCATTCTTTCAATGTGGATGGTAATTGTTCTTTGCAATTACCATCCACATGACTCAAATTATTGGGAGGGCGAGGCCCCAACACTCAGCACCAGCAACCGCTCCTGCAAGTCTGTGTCCACTCAGCACCAGCAACCACCCCTGCAAATCTGGGTCCACTCAGCACCAGCAACCGCCCCTGCAAGTCTGTGTCCACTCAGCACCAGCAACCATCCTGCAAGTCTGTGTCCACTCAGCACCAAGAACTGCTCCTGCAAGTGTGTGTCCACTCAGCACCAGCAACCGCCCCTGCAAGTCTGTGTCCGCTCAGCACCAGCAACTGCCCCTGCAAGTCTGTGTCCACTCAGCACCAGCAACTGCCCCTACAAGTCTGTGTCCACTCAGCACCAAGAAACGCTCCTGCAAGTCTGTGTCCACACAGCACCAGCAACCGCCCCTGCAAGTCTGTGTCCACTCAGCACCAAGAACTGCTCCTGCAAGTCTGTGTCCACTCAGCACCAAGAACCTCTCCTGCAAGTCTGTGTCCACTCAGCACCAGCAACCACCCCTGCAAGTCTGTGTCCACTCAGCACCAAGAACCGCTGCTGCAAGTCTGTGTCCACTCAGCACCAGCAACCTCCCCTGAAAGTCTGTGTCCACTCAGCATCAGCAACCGCTCCTGCAAGTCTGTGTCCACTCAGCACCAGCAACCGCACCTCCAATTCTGTGTCCACTCAGCTCCAGCAACTGCCCCTGCAAGTCTGTGTCCACTCAGCCTCAGCAACCGCCCCTGCAAGTATGTGTCCCCCCTATCTTCAAGGAGGAGGTGCAAGTCCATTTTCAAACAAGGAAAGCAATGGACCCACCTAGATTCCCATATTTCACAGAAATGTATAGAATAATGTTCTCTTTGGGGAATTCCCCATGAATAAAAGAGCTCGTTTGGATATTTCTGCCATGATAACTATACACTTAATTAGACTTGCTGAAACATGACTCTTAAAGAAAATCAACGATTTATATCGATTTTCTAGACATGTTTACCGGATTCCTTGAATCCCTAAGGCATTGTAAGGCATTTGATTACATAGATTGACCAATATCCAGTAAATCTGATCAACAATCAGAAGATTGATAAAAAAAGCCGTTTTTTCATTAAAATGTGAATACTCACTCGTCAGTGGTGAAGAGTCTTGCAATTACCGTCCTTGATGCGCCTATCACAGTGACATCAAAAGTAATCAAAATACCTGAAAAATAAGAGTCATTAACCAACATACATGTCTTTGACCTGTGACTAATGTGCATAAATATCCTGTTAGAATAGTAACCTGTTGGACAATGATTAATTTTTGCAGACTTTCTTTTATTAAGTGCAGGAAAATGCGGATTCCACTATTTCTCATAATGCAATAAGCAGACACAATGGGCCTGATTCACCAATTCAAAATTGTAAAGTATGACATTTAGATATCCTGCTGATTGTTTTTCTATGCTTTTTCAAGTCAAGTCAATCAAGCTTTATTTCGCTATAAATATCGTAAAAGCAATAACAATTTTAATATGAGAGAAAATGCATAAATAGATAAAAACATACAGCACAATTCTCTCTAGTTCAAAACAATTTATAGCTTATTAAAATATAAATAATCGAATAGATAAAAATATGCAACACAATTCTCACTGAATCAATAGAAGTTAAAGCTTTTGACAAATGTTATAAATAATCAGTATGGTTAAGAAAACCAATTTAAGACAAAGAGGACAATTGTATTACAAATATATAAAGTTCATTCTGTAAATCAAGGAGTAGCATAACAAGCTTCAATCTTACAATGCACGTGCTTTTAACCACTATGGTATTTTTGGAGGCCCTTCGTATGGCCCTATGCCTAATTGACCAGGCTCGACCCAGAAACTTAGCAACGGCACAAACATATAAGGTTCTTGGGTCTGTTCTCAGTATGTGAAGGGCATCTCGATGGTTAGTGGTGCCTAGTGGAGAAGTGTGGCTCAATGGTTAGAGCGGCAGACCCTGATGCAGAGGTCTGGCCCGGGACCAGGGTTCAATACCCGCCTCGGCGGGTCTTGGGCTCAATTTCGTCGAACCTGATAATTCTCGCCTCGGTGCCTATTCTAATCATGGGTCCCACTCTGCAAGTCTGGGCAATAGCTTGCTTAATCTCCACAACGGCCCCAACAGCACTGGGATGCCTGGCTTCACCTTGGGGGTGCCCAGGAGTGGACATTTCACAGGGAAAAGCCGGGAAGGGTTCCTAAGCGGTATACGGACAGCACCAGGACACGTCCGTTGGAGGTAGCTGTGCGCTTTACAAATGCTGGCATTTACAAATGCTGGCATTTTAGCTGCTTGCAAATAGGTACAAGCCAACAAGACCTGGTGCTCGCGTAAGCAGGGCAGGTAAACATTAGGTGTGCAATGCTCTCATTAGGATTCCCACAAGATGGACATTCTGTGGCGGTCTGATTAAAGGAGCGCCACTTCATAGTAAATTCGGCAACTGGGATTGTGCCAAATCTAAATTGAGTGTATAAAGTCCTGTCTCTTGGGGTCTGAACACATCTAGATAAGGTTCAAATGCTCTAGATGATTTATGATGAAAAAACTCCTCTGTAAGCCTACCTAAGTTTAGGTTACTGAGATCTCTAGCACCTATCCACTCCAAGTAACTACGTTTAAGCTCAGCTTTTGTCGGGGGGGTTTTGGAGTCCCATGACTCTTTAAGTCCTAATGTTAGCAGCAGTGCCTTGACATTCGTAATCCATTTTATGTTTTTACCAGTATCCAATGTCATTACCTCAGTGAAAGCATTGGCATAATTTACAAGTTCTGAGGTGCGCCTAAGGTGTGCCCATTACAGCAGGGGGCGGAGTTTGGCCAGATCTTTAATATGATGCCTGCCCAAGTCATATAACAGGGAGGTTACCGTTAAATGTGTTCCTTGTGGTAGCATAAGGAGGTCCCTGAGGAACTTATTTTACGATCTACCAAGGTCGTCAAGATTGTTAAAACCCCATAGTTAGGCGCCATAAAGGGCCGTACTAACTGCCTTAGCTTCGTACACGGCGAGGGCTGGAGCAATAGATCTGCTATATGACGAGCGATGTTCTTTACTTATCACTCCAGCCGCGCGCTTGTGATTCAGAAGCATTTTGTCGAAATGAAATTTCCATTGGGCTTTGTCAGAGAGGTGTATCCT
Source organism: Lissotriton helveticus (assembly GCF_964261635.1). Taxonomy (NCBI): domain Eukaryota; kingdom Metazoa; phylum Chordata; class Amphibia; order Caudata; family Salamandridae; genus Lissotriton; species Lissotriton helveticus. The sequence goes on from NC_136061.1 coordinate 322,788,787, forward strand.
AAGGTAGTCAAAGGTCTTAACTCTCTCAAGACACATTCCATCTAGAATGATATTGCTCTTAAAAGATTTATGGGGATTAAAAGTCATAAACTTTGTTTTGGACGTATTTATGACTAAACCACAAGTACTACAAAAAAGCTGGAACCTGTTCAAGAGCTTCTGGAGGCCTGCTGGTGTCTTCAAGATCAGTAGTGTGTCGTCAACAAACAGGAGAGTTGGCACCTTGTTGCCTGCCAGGGTTGGGGCATCTGCTGGTGTTTCTTGCAGGAATTTAACCACCCCGTTCACATATAATGAGAACAGGTCGGGTGCCATCACACAACCCTGGCGTTCTCCCCTGTTTACTGGAATCCTACCAGTAAGCCGTCCCTGTGACCCCCACCTAATCTGAGCGTAGTTACCCTCATGTAGCCTTATGAGTAGGTTAAGAGTCAATGAAGGGATGCCCATAACTTTCAATACAAGCCATAATTTATCTGTAGGGACCAAGTCGAAGGCAGTCTTCAAATCGATGAAGGAAACGTAGAGGCTGCCCCCACCAAGTACCACCACTTTCCAATAGATCATAAGAAGCCTAAAGACCTGGTCCACCGTTCCTATCTTGGTCCGGAAACCCACCTGAAATTGTGAAAGAATGTCTTCTTCCTCTGCCCACAGTAGGATCCTCTGCAATATGACCCTGCCAACTATCTTCTGCATTGCATCTATAAGACTAATTGGCCTATAGTTGGAAGGGTCTTCTCTGTCCCCCTTTATGTAAATTGGGACTACCTCAGCTCCCTTCCATGAATTAGGGACCGGGCATCCTCCAGCGATGGAGTTAAGGTGAACATACGCAGCCCAATTGTCCCAGTCAGCTAAGAATAAGTCCGCTGGTAGGCCATCAGGTCCTGGGGCTTTTGTGGGCACTATCTTGCTTATGGCTGACTCTACTTCTTTTAATGTAAATAGGTCGCAATCGCCCTCTACAGGAGTTAATAAGGTTTGAGCGGGATGGGCCTCCGCATTTGGGCTGTTAGGCTCGGAGTATAGATTACAGAAATGGTCATACCAGACCTGGGATGTCATGTGATTAGGGATTTGTTCTAACTCCGCCATGTTTGCCTGTCTAACCAATGACCAAAAGTGATTGGTATCTCTTGCTAGACTCGCATTTTTTAGGTCAACCCATCGGCTTTCATCCCAGTCTAGCTTCGCTTGATGCTGCGCCTTTCTATATTCCTGCCTTGCAACTTTAAGAGCTGGACTCGTCTTGTCTCTAATCGCGATTATCAGGGCCGTGCGTTTGAGTCTGCACTCCTTTGTGAACCATTTTCTGCCTTTTCCAGTTTTGATAAGAGATTTAGTGGGCCTATTCGTGGCTTGAAAGTAAATACAAATTTGTTCAATAGTACGAGAGTGTACACTAAGAGCATTAGTTGGCCCTACTACTATTCCCTCTCTGAGCTCAATTATGCTTTCACAAAGAACTCGCTTGATGGCCTCCATTTTTACTTCGTCAAGGGCAACCTCAGGGCTCTGCTAGAGTTTGAAGGTATCACCTCCTTGGTCACAGAGTAGATATGGTTAGGTAGTGTGTGGCGAATTGGTGTCCAGGGGCACCTCAGTGACATACAAAGAGGATTATGATCAATGTCGGTTGTGTTACCCGCCATCATGTCTAGGACAAAACCCCAAAGCCTAACATCCACTAATATATAGTTAATTCGGGATGGACTGGTTGCCATATTATAAGTAGATGCCCCAAGGGTGTCGGATCTAGTCCTACCATTTGCCGCCCGTAAACCGCATTCCAGAGTGAGTGCATACAGTCGGATAGCCACCTGGGTCCATCGCTTTACATGGGGTATGGCCAGAGGTGGTACACCCCAACCATTGTCTTCCTCCTCTATCCCAACTATATCCTCTGCGCTAAGGGGCTCAAAAGTAGTAAGTGCTTTTTTGTACTCCCCGTATTCACCAACATTCTCAGTATTACGCCTAGAAATCTGTGCCAGGTGCAAGTTCCAAGGTATACTATTCCAAACAACTCAGTTACCTCTATGAAGGGGTTATGTTAGCTGAAATCTGCTCAAATTGAGGAGGAGGTATGCTTTTAAATGAAGAGAGGGGGGATGTCTCATGGTCTCGGATCTCTTCCTCAAGGGTAAGATGCAAACTTTTGCTGACTGTGCAACCTGTTTCCCACTTACACCCACCAAAGTGTATCGCTACGTGCAACTGAAACATTGGACCCAGCAGCTACTCATACAGTAGGCAGCCACCAGAGAATTGCTCTCGATAGAAAGATTTGTACAAACTGGCACCACAGCTAAGGGATGCATCTCCTTCTTATATGTGCTCTTGCTCGCCCTCTGAGAAACAATGGGAATCCCTCTACACAGAGATATCACCAAACACAATCATTCCATGTTCGTGAGGGAAGCTCACTACAAAATTATGTATGACTGGTATCTTCACGCACAAAAATTGCACTCGATCTTTCCCGACACCTCTGACCGATGCTGGTGGGGTTGCGGCCTTTTGGGGAACTTTAGGCACATCTGGTGGGACTGCCTCTCTATCCAACTGTTCTGGAAGGAAATCCTATCTCAAATTAAACACATCTTAGGCTACCCGATTGCTGACTCTCTGGAACACCTGCTCCTAGGTATCCGGTACCCCAGCTTCAAATACCAGACTCATGCGGCCCACTCCATCACGTGGATCTGTTTGGGAGCAGCCAAAATGCCTATAGCGGTGGCCTGGAAGAAGCCAGAACCCCCCTCGCTCACCCAATGGCATGCCCATCTGTTGCGCACCCTGGCCCTCGAGCGGATGACAGATGTCATTGAGGACTTTCAAAAATGCTTTGATTATATCTGGAGCCCTCTGGTGAGCTACTTGTCTGAGGGGCTGACACTGTTTGCTTGCGGACCTCAGCTGAGAGACCTCCATCTTTTCCTGATACAGTTGATTGGGGGCTGTGCTAGGGGCCCTGTGCCTCCCCTCACCCCACGGGCCCGCCCACGCAGGCCGCGGGGGAGCGCACACCCAGTCCCACTCCTCATGCAAGTACTGAAGCCATTATGACACCCTGGAAATCTTTGGGTCTTTCATGTTTGTTGTTGTATTTGTTTATTTTCCTTTTAACGTTCATGTATTCCTATACATGGGACTGGAGGGCTGCCCTCCGATCGCGGGAGGTTTATTTTTCTTCTTTCGCAGCCTGGATGAGGCCCCCCACTCCTGATAGATCTCCGCAGTGGAAGCTTGGAACTTGTGAAAAAACTGTACATGCTCTCTAGCTATCTAATGCACTGTGCAAGCTCCTGTGGGACGAGTTGAACACAAATGTGACTTGTACACAATGTTTGTATCTTTTGAAGAAAAGTCAATAAAAACATTTTGACAAAAAAATATATATTTATTTTTGGACTGGACGAGATTGTTAATAGTTTTAAATGAATGCCAATCACCGAATAAAGCCTATTGAATTGAACTGAACTGGACATAGATGAATGGATTGAGAGCAACCATAATCCCTTAGGTCTCACTTTGACCGCCTTCTCTGCAAAACCACTGAACATTCCTCAGACTTTGTATTCTACTAGCATCATACAGCCTACTAATGGCTGGAGTTGGCTAAGATGGAATCAGCTAATGGAGCACACTGATTTTCTTGGCAGCTATTACACAGGACCTGTTTGTCAGAGCATGATAAACGCTCTTTTCTTGGTATAGTTATAGGGGTTCCTCACACCCATTGCAAATAATTCAAGCAAATTGTATCCTACATTATCATCTCAGTCCCTGCCATTAGTAAGCATGCCCTCAGACCTAAAACCTGCTTTATTAAAAAGTGTAGACCAGCATGCATGGAATTGGCTGAGGGTATTAAATGTAAGAATGAGATCCAAACTACCTCAGCCATGAATATGGACAAAGCGATTCAGGCGAATGCAAAAAGAGAGTGGGGCGATAGATAGTGGAACTATTTAAAGGACACCTGTTCTTCTCAGGACTCTGCCAAATTCTGGTACCAGGTTGCAAAGGGAAGTGACGAGTGTGCCTCCCCACTACCCAACTATATTCCTCCTTCTGATTGGCTTGATCACTTTTTCAACTTGTATTCTGAAAGTCATCCCTCTTTATTTGCGTCTGTTAATCACGAGGCTTCAGTTATTGACCCCCCAGCATCGACATCTACCTTTTTAGGTCTCGGCTAAAGACGCGCGGAAGCGCGTCTCCGCCGAGATCTTATGTCACCGAGCGTGCTTCCCAGGAGACACTCCTGGCCGCGCGCAGGCGAATCTAAACTGGCACGCGCATTAGTACGAGCGCTGCGCGAGGCTCCCACACAACACACGCATACATAGAAACAGAAGCGCTCACGTACGCACATACATACAGAACCCCCCCACTCATATACACACACACACACACACACACACACACACACACACACACACGCGTGCGCGCGCGCGCACCGGCCCCCCCTCTCCCCTTTAACTTACTGTGGTAATCTGGGGGACTCCGCTCTCCGCACCGGCAGGGAGAGTTGACGCTGCGGCTCCTATCCCGGGACTCCCTCTTGGTCAAGGGAGCCCCGCAACACGCGTGCAACGTCCTGTTGTCGGCCCCGGGGCTCTCCACGCTCGCAGGAGCCCCGGGCCGCTCCACGCATTTCCTCCGCCTGCCTCCTCTTCCGGTCCGGACGTGGCTCCGCCCCCGTCACAGGCGACCTTGCCTGACTTCCGGTGCGGCCGCGGCGGAATTCCGGGGGCAGTAAGAGTTATTGTATATTTGGCTGCTAAATGAAAGCGTGTCCATCTGCCACTGACATTTCTTTCAAAGTCCAAGTGTCTTAGCTTTTGATGCTCTGAGAGTGTTCTTAATTTCTCTGAAACAGATCTCCAGCATTTGTTTTCGGTAATGAAATATGTTTGATAATTCGATACATTATTGTAAAAAGGCATATGGAGTCTATGGTTGTCATCCCCATTACAGTTTCTGCGCAACCTACATTATTTACGTTCCCTGGACTTTAAACTGTATTATGCTGTAGAAAGATTTTCTAGTTAAGCATCTTTTTATGTGTTTTCTTTTCAATTCTTGTGTAAATTCTATGTTCGTGGTCTGTCCAAGCGCATGGGGCACGTGGTAAAGATTTCATCTAGGTGATGGTAGGGAAAGGGAGGTTTTTAGTAGAGCCTGATTTTATTGTAGATAAATATATTGTATTAGCATCTTTGCAACTGAACACATTTGCTCCTGTATATCTTTAATTGTGTAAGATCCCTAAATGAAATCTGGTCATTTACTCTTCCTCTCACAGATGTTCAGATGTTACAACTTTATCAGTTCGTGATTTTCTTTTGCACATCTTTAGTTCCCATTTACTTTAAAATACATCTTACTTTTGATAATAGTAAATTTAATTATAGTTATTCTTGGTGTAGTCTTTGGGTTATTGCAGTAATAACTCTTTGCTTTCGGTTTCCATTATTCAACAGTATTAAAAAAGAGGAGTTGAGAGGGGTGGGCAACTTGAAGATGAGGAAAAGGACAGAGGTAGTCTATTGTGAATATTTTAAATTTTCTGTTTTGTCAAAAAGAAATGTCATGAGCAATGCCAATTGCTCTACCTTTAATGATGCCGAGACCATTGCATTGCAAATGCTTGTTTGATCTTGTTGATGTTTCCAAATCCCTTGTCACAATTACTCGCAGTAGAGCAGCAGGACTGGATGGTCCTGCTGACATATTTCTCTAAGGAGGAGCTCATTGGGTTAAGTATTTTACTATTCTTACTAGTGCTATTGCCCGTTGGACCCCATCCCAGATTCCTGGAGGGAAGCTGAAGTTATTCCCGTTTTTAAAAAGGGGAAGAGATATCTAAAGGGCAACTATAGACCTATTAGTCTTAGTGACTACGCCGAAAAGATTTTTTGTCATCTGGACCAGGAATGGATCGATAATGATGACATTCTTTCAAGCTGGGTTCCACTAAAAAAATAAGTAACATTTTTGCTTATATATTTTGAAAACAGCAAAGGCAATGTATATGTTCCCTTTGTCGACCTAAACACTGCCTTTGATTTAGTTCAACATACAAAGTTGCGGCAAGTCCTTTAGGACATGGGCATACCCCTTTTCCTAGCAATAATCATTTGCTTGCATGAAGGTAATTTTGTGCAAGTCAGATGGGGTAGCGTGGGTAAACTAACAGATCGATTTGCTGTGCATAATGGTGTTCAACAGGGCTGCTACTTGGGCCCTACTATGACTTCTCTATTTCTTAATAACTTAGGGCTAGATGTAGGTAATCACAATTTACCGATTCTTAAATACCGAATTTTACCGATTCAGTATTTAAGAATCGGGAAATGTGATATAGGTAATAAATCAGTAAAATTTCCCGATTCTGTAATATTCCTTATTACCGAATCGGTAATATGTATTTATTTATTTATTTAAAACATTTATATAGCGCAGCTATCACCTTACAGGTATCCTGGCGCTGAGATAGCTCGTAAGAGAGATGCACTGGGAGAACAACAGTTGAATAAGCAGCGGCTAACAATTTGGAAACAGCCAAGTTTTAACCCGTTTCCTAAAAGGGAGCAGTTCACTTGTTTGACGGACATCCAAAGGCAAGCTGTTCCAGAGTTTCGCTGCAGCAACCCTGAAAGATCTTCCTCCTGTCCTGACTTTTTTAAATCTTGGTACTTTGACAAGACAGGCCGTTGTAGATCGGAGGGCTCTGGTTGGAATGTACCAGTCAAACATCGATTGCAGGGGGCCGGGCCCGACTCCATGCAAAGCTTTAAAAACAAGACAGAGAGATTTAAAAGCAACTCGCTGTCTCATAGGGAGCCAATGAAGCTCGGCCAAAGCCGCGGTAGCCGAGGATCTCCTAGGCCAGCCCAGGGCCAGTTTGGCAGCGGCAGTTTGAACTCTTTGGAGTCTGTCTAGCAGCACAGACGGGGCCTCAAGCAAAAGCGCTTTGCAATAGTCAAGGCGACTAAGAATGGTGCACCTGACTATTAAGGCCCGGGCCTGTGAGGGAAGTAGTGGCAAGATCTTGCGAAGTGATCGAATAAGGACGGAGCAGGTGGACACTGTTTTCGCAACCTGGGCTTCCATGCTTAGTTTGTTGTCCATCATAACCCCCAGATTGCGAACAGTGGTGATCGGCTGTGGCTTTTCCAAGGTTTCAGGGGGCCAAAACTCCGCCGGGAACGGGCGTGGAATCCGACTTCCGGCACAGAACAGAACCTCAGTTTTAGAGGCGTTGAACTGTAGGGAATTTTTGTGTAGCCAGCCAGCCGTATCTCGCAGACAGTTATGAAACGACTCCAAAGGAATCGCTTCCTCGCCCTCCCAAGAGAGGATGAGCTGAGTGTCGTCGGCATAGTTAATTGCCTTTAGTCTGTGGGATTTTATTAACGTAATCAGTGGTTTTAGATAGACGTTAAATAAAATCGGGCTGATGGACGAGCCCTGAGGCACCCCATGGATCACCGGGGAGAAGGCAGATTGAAACGGGGGGAGGGACACAGCCTGCTTCCTATCCCGCAGGAAGGAGTGAAACCAATGCAGGGCAGTGCCGCCCACCCCGGCCTCTCTTAGTCTCTCCAATAGAATCACGTGATTGACCGTATCGAATGCGGCAGACAGGTCCAACAGGATCAAGGCTACTGCTTGGCCCCTGTCTGCACGCATACGAAGGTCCTCCATGGCAGTAAGTAAAGCTGTTTCAGTGCCATGGGCTGGACGAAAGCCGAATTGTACTTCGTCCAGAAAATGATTCTGCTCCAGATGTACGGAGAGACAAGAGCTCACCCAGCGCTCGGCAATTTTTGCCGGGAATGGTAACAGGGAGATTGGTCGATAGTTCTGTAGACACTCAGGGTTCAGAGAGAGTTTCTTTAACAGTGGCCTAATGAGAGCCTGCTTCCAAGGGGCAGGGACTAGGCCACTGCTTAGGGACTGATCGCAGATCCTGCGGAGAGTGGGAAAGAGTTCCTCTCCGGAAGCCTTCCAGTTTTTAGCAGGAATAGGGTCAAGAGGAGAGCCCGAAGAGATCCCTTGAGCCAGTCTGTCAAATTCTACCTCAGTCAGAGAGGGAAACTCCCACAAGTGGTCCATAAGCTGGCACCCTGGGCTCGCCCCTCCATAATCAATGAAGACGCCCTCAGGGCCAGTGGAGCCGACCAGAGTGGGGGAGATGCTCAGGTTTCGAATAATAATTTCAATTTTTTCTTTGAAAAACAGCGCAAGATTGTCGCAAAGGGATTGAGTGGGAGGGATTGATTTTTTTGCGCAGTCAGGGTGGGTAAGGTTATTCAAAATCTGGAAGATACTTTTGGAACTGTTGGCGGCTGTACAAATTGTGGAACAATAGTAAGCGGACTTGGATTTCATAATCGCGGTTTTATATTCCAAAAGTTTGGTTTTCCAGAGTTGCTTGTTAGCATCGAGGTAACCCTGTCTCCATTTTCTTTCAGCCTGCTTACTGGCCAGTTTAAGGGCCTTTAGAGAGTCGTCGATCCAAGGAGCTGATACTCTACCCTTGTGCTTACATTTCTTTAGTGGAGCTAAGGAGTCAATAGTTGTCGCTATCCTAAGACAGAAGGCCTCATAGTTATCCTCAGCTGGACAATTTGGAGAGAAACTGTCCTCCACTTGGAACACGGCACCAGTAGTTCTCCGCCTTTCCAGAGCTTTCCAGTCTCTGTACATGACTTCAGAGGAGGTACTGCGTGCCGGCATTTTAGCTCCCTTACAGTTGATATAGAATTTAAGGAGAGAGTGGTCAGTCCAGCCCATGGGCAGGATATCATTTAAATGTACTAACTGCGGGGTGGAGAAGATAAGATCAAGTCGGTGCCCTGCTCTATGAGTGGGTTCCCTGACTAGTTGTTGCAACCCCACGCTCTCACAGGAGATCAAAAGATTGTGCAGTCCAGTATCTAAAGGACCATTCGGCCATAAATTAAAATCCCCTAAAATGATTAGCTTGTTGTGGGAAGTCGCCATGTTGGAAAGAGAAGTGAGTAGCGATTGTTGATGCTGGGCACTGAAGGCCCCCGGAGGGCGATAACAGATGATTGCCGTGAAGGTAGCACCTGTATGACTGTTAATTGAAAGGCCGATGAGCTCAGTCCCAACAACTGGGTCCATATCTAGGATGTTAACTTGCCAAGAGGCTCTGTAGATAATTCCCAACCCACCCCCCGACCTTTGGGTCTGGGTAAATGCAGGATTTTATAATCCTGCGGACAAGCCCAGTCAAGTTCGATTTCACAGTCAGAGTGGGTTCACGTCTCAGTACAAAAAAGAGCATCTAACTGGTAAGTTTCTACTAAGAGTTGAATTTCAGCAGCATGCTTCGGCAGTGATCTTACATTAAGAAGTCCGCATGATAGCGGACCCCTAATCGCAAAGTCATTCAGAGGGAAAGCAGTATCGGCAAATGAAAAGTGTCCTTCACACGCATACTCGCTCAGGTTGAGCAGAGTCTCCGGAGAGTATAGTGAAGGGGAAGCCCCCTGGCTTATAGTAAGTTGGGCAGAGTAGACCGCGCAGACGGGCTTGCCTTTGGCGCGCCTTCGGCGCGCTGCCGGCACGCTCGCTGCGCTCGTCCGCTGCGCTTCCGATTAGTGAACATTCTTATTGGCAGGGAAAAGGGGCGTGGCTTGTTGTGGGGGGCGTGGCCTATCGCCTCGAGGGTGATGGCGTCGCTGTAGTGACCCTCCCTGCAACAGCGCTGGGACCGCTGTGCAAGGAAACCTCAAGCCCAGGAGCTGAAATAACAACAACAAGTAAGCACAGACAGTTTTAAAATCACGGTAGTGCAAATAGGTAATTTTTAAAATACATCCAAATTGTACCTCCCGGCTTCCGCCTCAGCAGCAGGGAAACTCACCGCCGTGACGGGAACGGCCAAGACTAGAAACCAGGCAGCCACACCAGCCCCAGCGCTACACCAACACCAGCGCTCTTGCACGCCTTGAGGTGAACGGCCACCGAGAACCACAACCCCCAGGTGCCCCAGTGGCAGAGGCGCACCTGGGACGTCACCACAGCGCACGGAGGCGCCAACAAAGAGCGGAGCGCCGAGCGCTCTGTGGGGGCAGCAGGGAAACTCACCGCCGTGACGGGAACGGCCAAGACTAGAAACCAGGCAGCCACACCAGCCCCAGCGCTACACCAACACCAGCGCTCTTGCACGCCCTGTGAGGTGAACGGCCACCGAGAACCACAACCCCCAGGTGCCCCAGTGGCAGAGGACGTCACCACAGCGCACGGAGGCGCCAACAAAGAGCGGAACGCCTCCCGACCCGCGGGACGCGCGCGGGCGGCGCTGGGCTGAGCCCGGGCAGAGGGCGGGCCGTCTGTGGCCGTCCGGGGATGACCAGGAACGGGACGGGCCCCTTCCCTTTCGATCTGCTCCTCAAAATGGGTAAGCGTAAATTACAAACTTCTAACTCTGGGGGGCCAGTTAAAACTAAAGTGGCACGTACTGCTAGAGCCTCATCCAGTATTATGACATACCTTACTACTGCTGTGGGTAAATTGAATCAAGAAATTGCTGATAAAGAACGTGAGCTGGGCTTGAACCCTGTCATTCTGGACAGTCAGCTATCACCCACAGTAAATAGACTCCCTATCCCTTTGGAGCCAACTATACATATAGAGACCTTGATTGATATTGGGCCACAAGAGGAAGTAAAAACTATGGAACAAGAGGGCCAAGAGGTCAGTCAATTAGTCTTACAAAACCACGTGTCAAATTATACTCAGGGACATGCACCTCAAGCTACTAGGCGTTTCAAACGACTAACTCAAAGAACAAGAGTCCAAAGACTACATACACGTAAAAAACATCGTCATTCATTAAATAACCTTGAATTTTCAATAAAGGCTATGGTAGAGAAAGTGCTTGTGGATAAGCTTGAAGTGACACTTGTACAGATTTCGACTGATATAATAGACACTCTAAAGGAATGTGTGGCGGAAATCTTGGGGAAATGTGAAAGGATTAATGCCTTTTTAACTACAAAACAAATAGAACCTCAAGTAATCCCGACAAACACATCAACACGACTTTCTACTGATCAAAACTTGGAATCCCATTCTTCTATGGAACTGGGGAACAATGCACAACAAAGCTCTTTAACATCAATTGTCCCAGCATTAGGCTCTGAGGGATGTGCAAATATGCAAAAGGTAAACAGTAAATTACCCAGGGCCCAAGTTATAAGTAAAACCCACCCACCCCAGGCTAAGCCTATGGCACCAATACTGGCAGAACATAAATCATCAGAATCTAGGAGACAGCGTCCGAGACCACCAGTGCACCTTCCCCCAGACGCTACACCCTTTGTTGCCGTCTTGGTGAACATACCTGTACTGAAACCGGGCGAATTTGAATCAAATGGTGTACAGTTGAACAATATAAAGACCTGGTGTGATGCAAACTGTACGGGCCCAAATAATATATCAGAGTGTATTCAGACGGGTAGAAGGGTTGAATGGGTGGGGTACACGGAAAAGAAATTCGCGGGAGACTGTATGATTGTTAACTTTAACAGACCCCACGAGGCCCTACGGTTATTCTGGGATGCCACTGAGGTAAAAGAGGACAGGATTAGAGCAGTACCATTAGGTTTCTTTTACCCCCGACCAGCTATACATAGTCTGGGGTCGGGAAAGGTTGCTTATAATGTCCCCCCTAGCTATACCCCTTGTTCTAGCTCATGGGCCAAGCAAATACCAGGCATGCTACCAAAATCCGATGATAGCCGTGGAAGTGAAGTAAGTTCTGGTTTGATGCTAACAAATAGGTTTTCTGTTTTTTCAAGTTTAGAGGAAAATGATTGACTGACGTCTCCTGGTAGAACCCCAAACCAGTCATCACCGACCCCGGCTATTGGAAATAAAAAGGGCAACACTGTGAAAATGATGAGTTGGAACATTGCAGGCTTACGCTCAAAAAGAGATGACATAAAATGGCTGGGTATGCTAAAGGAATGTGATGTGGTTGCCCTTCAGGAGACGTGGGATAGGAGTGTGATTTCTGGTTAGATGGATACACTTCTCATTTTTTAGCGTCTCAGCTATCGAGCATAGGCCGAAACAAGGGGGGTTTGTTGTTCTTGATATCTGTGAACGTGAGGGGCACTGTAAAGGTTTTAAACACATCATCCATTAAATTCTTAGTGGTGGAGATTACTATGCCTAACAACTATAAATGTGTCTATATTAATCTTTATAATAGTACACATAGCACAATACCAAATGACAACATTAACTCCTTGACTGAGTTTTTAAGTAAATATAAGGAGAGCCAAACAACTTTTGTATATTTTTTCCTGATGGGGGATTTTAATATTCATTTATGCCAGCAGAATTGCCAGTTTAGAGATACTATTAATACTGATATGCTTCCCTATCCACACTTTGAACACTCTGTAAAGGGGTGTCAAGTCAAGTCAAGTCAAGTCAGAGAATTTGTATAGCGCACTACATACCCAGAGGGTCTCAAGGCGCTTGAGGGGGGTGGGGAATTACTTGTCGAAAATCCACGTTTTAAGTTGCTTTCTGAATGCTAGGTGGTTCTGGGTAAGGCGAAGGTAAGTTGGAAGTGAGTTCCAGGTTTTAGCTGCCAGGTAGGAGAAGGATCTACCTCCCATGGTGGTTTTGTTGATGCGAGGTACAGTGGCAAGGGCTTGGTTGGATGATTGTAGCTGGCGGGAGGGGGTGTAGAAGGACAGTCGTGTGTTGAGGCATTCTGGTCCGATTTCGTAGAGTGCTTTGTGTGCGTGGGTTAGGAGCCGGAAAGTGATCCTCTGACTGACGGGAAGCCAGTGGAGGTTTTTCAGGTTTTTCAGGTGACCAGAGATATGTTCTTTACGCGGGATGTCTAATATGAGCCTGGCTGAGGCGTTTTGGATTCGTTGGAGTCTTTTCTGGAGTTTAGCGGTAGTCCCGGCGTAGAGGGTGTTACCATAGTCCAGTCGGCTCGTGACCAGAGCGTGGGTGACCGTTTTCCTAGTTTCGGTGGGGATCCAACGAAATGTTTTTTTGAGCATGCGAAGAATGTTGAAGCAGGATGAGGAGACGGCGTTGACTTGTCTGTTCATTGAAAGTGAGGAATCCAGGATGACGCCCAGGTTCCGTGCGTGGTCTGTCGGGATGGGTGCTTTTCCAAGGGCTTCTGGCCACCAAGAGTCGTCCCATGCGGAGGGGGAGGTACCTAAAATGAGGACTTCTGTTTTATCTGAGTTCAGTTTCAGACGGCTGTGTTTCATCCATTCGGCTACTTCTTTCATTCCTTTGTGTAGGTTAGTTTTGGCGGTGCTAGGGTCATTGGTGAGTGATAGGATCAGTTGAGTGTCATCCGCGTAGGAGATGATGTTGAGGTTGTGTTGGCGTGCGATGACCGCGAGGGGGCTCATGTACACGTTGAAGAGGGTGGGGCTGAGTGAAGATCCTTGTGGTACGCCGCAGATGACTTCAGTGGCCTCTGACTTGAATGGTGGAAGGCGGACTCTCTGGGTTCTTCCGGTGAGGAACGAGGTGATCCATTCTAGTGCTTTTCCTTGGATTCCGATGTTTCTGAGGCGCTGTAGAAGGGTGCTAAGGCAGACTGTGTCGAAGGCTGCGGAGAGGTCGAGGAGGATGAGGGCGACTGTGTCTCCATTGTCCAGTAGAGTTCGAATGTCGTCTGTTGCTGCGATGAGGGCGGTCTCAGTGCTGTGTTTTGCTCGGAAGCCGGACTGTGAGGAGTCGAGGGATTTGTTGGCTTCGAGGAAGGCGGCGAGCTGGTTGTTGACAGCTTTTTCGATGACTTTGGCCGGGAATGGAAGGAGCGAGATGGGGCGGTAATTTTTGAGTTCAGTGGGGTCCGCAGTGGGTTTTTTCAGAAGGGCGCTGAGTTCAGCGTGTTTCCAGCTTTCCGGGAAGGTGGCGGAGTTGAAGGAGCAGTTGATGACGTCTCGGAGGTGCGGTGCTATGATGGAGTCTGCTTTGTTGAAGATGTGGTGAGGGCAAGGGTCTGTGGGGGATCCTGAGTGGATGGAGTTCATCAGGCGGATGGTGTCCTCAGTGGAGATTGGGTTCCAGTCATTAAGGATGTTCGAGGGGGGTGAAGGTCCAGCAGATGGTTGGGTGGGTTGTTCTCCGGGTTGGTTGTCGAAGCTGTTGTGGATGTCTGCAATTTTGTTGTGGAAGAATGAAGCTACGGAGTTGCAGAGGGCTTGAGAGGGGGTGATGTCGTTAGAGTTGGCCGAGGGATTGGTAAATTCCTTGACGATGTTGAAAAGTTCCTTGCTGTTGTGGGCGTTGTTATCTAGTCGGTCCTTGAAGGCGGTTTTCTTGGCCTTTCGGATCAGTTGGTGGTGTATGCGGGTGGCGTTTTTGAAGGCGTCCTTGGTGCTGGTGGTTGGGTCTTTTTTCCAGGCCTTCTGAAGGGAGCGGCAGAGTTTCTTGGATTTCTTAAGATCATCGTTGAACCAAGAGGCCTTCTTGCTGCCAAGTTTGCTTTGTCGTTTTTTCAGTGGTGCTAGGATGTCGGCGCTGTTGGATAACCATAGGGTGAGGTTGGTGGCGGCTTGGTCGGGGTTTGAGGAGTGAGTTGGGGGGTTTAGCAGAAGCGATGAGGAGATCTGGTCGATGGTGATTTTGTTCCAGTTTCTTTGCAGGGTTGGTAGGGGGTGGTTGTTGGGTTTGGGCTTGTTGTAGTTAAAGTGAACGCAGCTGTGGTCAGTCCAGAGGAGAGCCGTAGTGTGGCTGAAGGAGACATGATTGCTGGAGGTGAAGATGGGGTCGAGGGTGTGACCTGCGATGTGGGTGGGGGAAGTGACCAGTTGTTTAAGTCCGAGGTTGGCGAGGTTGTCCAAAAGGGTGGTGGAGTTGCGGTCGTTGTTCTTTTCAAGGTGAAAATTGAGGTCTCCCAGAAGGATGTAATCTTTGGAGGGGAGCGCGTGTGGAGTGATGAGGTCTGTGATGTCCTCACTAAATTGTGCGCGGGGTCCTGGTGGCCTGTAAAGGAGGGTGCCTCTGAGTGTGGTCTTGGGGTCGATGTGGATCTGGAAGTGAAGGTGTTCAGAGTTGGCGAGATTGACGTCTGAGCTGGTTGAGATGTGGATGGATTTCTTATGGACGATAGCGATTCCTCCTCCTGTGTGGCCGGTACGGTCCTTGCGTATGATCTTATAATCTTCTGGGATGGCAATGGTGATGTCTGGGGCGGAGGAGGCGTTCATCCATGTTTCTGTTAGGAAGGCGACGTCCGGAGAGATGGTGTCTAGTAGATTCCATAGGTCAATGGCGTGCCTGTGGATCGATCGGGTGTTGAGAAGGATGCATTGTAGGTGGTTGGGGTCGGGAATCTGTGGTGTGGTCTTAGCGGAGTTGTTGTCGGAGCCGATGAATTTGCAGGAGTAGCATGAGAAAGGTCCATGGGTGTGTCCAGGAGCGGCTTGGACGCAGTTGGGGGAGCGGCCGGGGTTAAGGGCTAGGAGGGTGGTGGCATCGTAGGAAATGCGGGAGGGCTGGGCAATGCGAGGGCCAGGGGGTCTGGCGCTGGGCGCGGTCCAGGCGCGGACGGGCGTAGACGGGCTTACCTTTGGCGCACCTTCGGCGCGGCCGTAGCGTGTGGACGCTTCGCGTGGGGACATTGGCCATTAATGGATGGTGGAGTGTGGGAGTGTCAGCTGGGAGGCGGGATCGTGGAGGCGGGTCAGGGGATATCACAACACCAAAATGGAGGGCAGAAACGAAAGTGAAAACTGCGAGGGCACAGCACAATGCACGCCAGCAAGCAGTTCAAGGCTCCTAGGTACAGCAGACTAATTCTCCACTAAAAGCGCTATTCACCAAGCAAAGCACAAAGCGCGATGTAAATGATTGATAAAAAGTATCCTAAGCAGCTACAATACTCGCTGTTGTAATCACAGCGCTACAAGCACAAAGCGCGGTAAAATGAGTGATACAAAGTATCCAATGCAGCTACAATACTCGCTGTTGAAATCACAGCGCTACAAGCACAAAGCGCGGTAAAATGAGTGATACAAAAGTATCCAAAACGCTACACCAGCAATATCTTCTAAGCGCGGTTTATCTGTTTGGCGCTACAATACCAGGCGCAGTCTGTAGGTCTGTAGGTGCAAGGGGCTTCAGCTGCGTTGTAGTTGCTGCAAATCTATTGAGCAGGGGAGCGTGGGGGAGCGACCGTGTAGGATGGAATCCAGGCGGTCACCTGGAAGAACTTCTCTTAGAGAATGAGTTATACGAACCGGAGTTCTATGACATTAACGAGAGGGTGGCAACGTATAGTGCTAGGGACAGCAATACTATTATTGATTATATATTTATCTCACCGGGCATGCTGGAAAATGTTATTTTTTATAATGCTGTACACACAACATTTAGTGATCATAATCCTGTAATTTTAGAGGTAGACAACAACAGGCTGTTTTTTAATAAAGGAATCATTTACAGATCTAAGTGTTAAGGACCAGGGAAGACGGGTCAAATGGAACAAAGTCATCTCAGAGGATTTTTTATATTCCTTAAAAGAAAAGGTGGGCAAAGAAATTAACATCTGTAGGGACCCACTACAGTTTGAGGGGAATATAATTTTATCATTCGAAACAATTTGTAAACAAGTAGCGGATGACTTAAAATGTAAATCGAAAAATAAGGAGAAAAAGGAAAATGGTGGTTTGACAAGGAATGCTCCAAGTCCCATAGAGAGTTACATAAAGCATTAAAAAAGATACCCAGAGATAAACAAGAGGTGGCCATGCTTAGGAAAAAGTATAATTTAAATATCCTAAGACGAAAAAACGAAATTAAAAGACAAGCTTGGGATGACTGTATGATAAGGCCACGCTGAGGGATAGTGCTAAATTTTGGAAAATTGTTAATACCCCCTTATTCAATGGGAAAGATAATGTGTCACTGCAAGTAAATATTCCTGAACAGGATTGGCTGGATCACTTCCAAAAAATCTATGGCAGTAACCTTGAGGTGGACCCATTAGAGCAAAATCTGTTGGAATCACAGGAGAATCTACCCAGTTTTACCATTAAAGAGGTACTGAAAGCAATTGAAGATACAGCAGGCAAAAAAGCCCCAGGCCCAGACGGCGTCCCGACTGACATGTTTAAGGCTAATTCCGACATGTGGGCAGTGGTCCTCACTAATGTTTTAACGTGATTAGTCTGGATAAGTTAAGTGCCCCAAAATCATGGTCACAGTCCACCATAATCCCCATCTTTAAGAAGGGCCAAAGGGGGGACCCCAGATGCTACTGGCCCATATCCTTGTTAGATTCCTCGTTTAAAATCCTGGGCAAGGTCATCCTAGAAAGAATCTCATCCTGGGCGACAAATAAAAATATTCTGTGTGAAGCTCAGTACGGCTTTCGCTCAGGAAGAGGCACAGAGGATCAATGCCTCAATTTACATCTTACACTGAGCAAATACACTGTAGCATCAAAGGGGATGATGTACTTGGCTTTTATGGACTTGTCCACAGCTTTTGACCTAGTCAATAGGTCAAAGCTGTGGACAATTCTTTTGGAAATGGGCCTAGAAAGGGAACTTCTTAATTTCCCAGCGCAGCTACACAGTGATCTGAGGGCAACTATTCGTATGTCTCAAGAGGGAAATTGCACTGCTTTTTTAAAGTCTGGTAGGGGGGTGCGCCAAGGGTGCATTTTGGCCCCTATGCTTTTCTCCCTTTATATCAATTCACTGGGAAAATCGTTGGAAGCAGCCTCTATTGATGTACCACGTATGGGTGGCTCTACTTTGCCGGTTTTATTATATGCCCATGACACGGTTTTATTGTCAAGAACCCCAAATGGTTTACAACTTTTACTAAATTCCTTTGGGGCATTTATGCAAAATTTGGACTTGTTAGTTAACATAGAGAAATCTCACGTAATGGCAGTAGGTAAATGTAAGAATAGTATTAAAACTCTCTCTTGTAACGGCTCTGTGCTTACCAAGGTCAAAGTCTTTACCTACCTAGGTGTGGTGTTCGATGAGAGGGGGACATGGGCACCACAAATTAAAAGTAAAACAGCGGCAGTCAAGAGATCGGCTGCTGCTATCCTGGGCTTTGCAAAACGACTGGGTGGTAAGCCAGCTGAGGCTATATTGTCCATCTATAGAGCCAAAACCTTGGCTATTGCCAGGTATGGGGCGTCGATCTGGGGCTACAAAAATTTGACCCAAATACAGAGAGAGGAAAATATTTTCTTGCGATCTATATTGGGTCTTTCTCAATCTACCCCAGCATTTTCTGCACATATGGAATTGGGGATGGGGTATATCGAAGACTCACTGCCTCTGGCCCCCCTACTGTCCTGGATTAAGACATGGCTTAACCCAGTTCTAACTTTAAATCACAAGATTATTGGGGATTGTATGGGAAGGGACAATGTGGCTGAGATCGGGTGGCTAACACATATTAAAACATCTGCAGTATACCTGGGCCGTCCCGATCTATATTTTAAACCCAGAGAGCCTGGTGAGAGAGGATATAGATTGGGTTAAGACCCATTATACAAAGAGAAAGGAGGCTGAAAGGGAGGCTAGAGAAATCTTGAAGCCAACTGTAAGGTCCCACTACATGGCGATTATATCGCTATCTATTCAACCTTACTTGATGACAGTAAATAAACCTTTTCACCGGTGGGTCCTTACAAGATTTCGCTTCAATTTAGCTCACTTTCTCTTAGGAGATTATGAGAAGTGGTGTAAGCCTCAAGAGAATGCTCCCTGCAAATGTGATGACTTTTCTGATCAGGACCTATTACATTTTGTGTTCTTCTGCACTCTTTTTAAGAGTGGAAGGGATAAGTTCATCAAACCAATATTGAAAAACCAAAGGTTCGAGCAGGGATTCTGTTGCTGACCCTGTGCAAAGCACCTCCTATCCAAGCGAGGAAGCCTGTGACCCTGCTGTAGCCGCCACGCCTCGCCGTGCAGCACTTTTCTGGTTCGTGAAGGGGCATTGTTCTGGACCAACCGGCAGGGCTGCGAGCATAGCGGTGGACTCCGAGGACCAGGAGTCCCCGCGCGCCCCTACTCCAGCTGGGCTGCTCTCCCTGCCGGCCCCGCCCTCCCGGTAGCTAGTTGGACAGCTACATTAAGGAACCACCACTCCCGCTGCGCGGGAGTGCGCGGGAGGGCGCCGGGAGAAGCCCGGGACAAGGGCGGGACCGTCTGTGGCCGTCCGGGGACGTCCAAGGACGGGACGGGCTACCCTACTAACATCTTTTGTCCCACACTGTAAGGTAGGCCTTTATCGATGGCGGCAAATTTTGAGAACTCCAGCATAGTGGGATCCAGTAAAAGGACACTTGACAATTATTTCATTAGGGCTGTCGTGGATTTGGACAAGGATGACTCATTATCTGAACGCAGGATTGAACGACGCCGTTCTATCGAGTCCCTGAAAAATAGACCTCTAATTGATTTGGCTTCCCCACCCATTTTGTCGGACACTATTACTGACACACCACTTGATGATCCACTGTCACTGGACGAATTCCCACTATTGCTTAGAAGCACTCCACTGCCTACGGTCTCCTCATTAATTGTTCCCTCACCTACAGTTTTGCTTCCATCTGTCTCTAGTCCGTCTCCAAATGTGGCCAATGTACCTTGTCATCTACCTAAGGAGCAGCCGAAAAGGCAAGGTAGACCATCTATCACCCCTAAAACCCTCGGCCCTCCGCCTACCAAAAAGAGGAGGGGGTTAGGAGTACCCCAAAGGGGCAAGCTTAGTCATACTGAGTTTGGCAAGACATCTAAACTTAAGACCTCTGGTGTACTTGCACCCAAAACTTCGGCACCGACTGATACAGTGCCTTTAGCGGTACCAACCCCAGACTCTATCAGTATACATCTTGGTAATACCCGAGGGAAGCAAGTTGAGGCCGTTTCTATCCCAAGCTTAGCGACTATTCCCCCCATTGATACTGAGCGGAATACAGTTGAGCAGTTGCTTAGGTCCTTCATGCTCCCAATTTTGGATATCCTAAAAAGGGTTGAGCATCGACTAGGCAACCTGGAGGCTCTGTACAATGCCAAATTAAGTGCTCCTATCACCTCTTTAATGCCTACCCCTGTGCCGACAATTTTACCACAGCCCCTAACTGTTTCTGCTCCTATTACCTTGGCCCCAAACGATTCCAACAGTGGTAACAATAGAGTTGCTAAACCTCTCGCCAGTAATAAACAGGGCACTGTAGACATACCAATGACTTCTGCTAAGACAACTACTGTAAATAGTAAGTCTTTGAATAATAACCAGCAGAAAAACTTGGTTTCTCAACAGTCCCAGGCTCCTGTCCAAACAGTACCAAAAACCATGGCTCAGGCTCCAATAGAAGCCCAGACGGGCGACGCTACTTCTAGTACTAAAACTAAGTACTTGAGTAGGGGGAGGTTTTCAAGGTCCACTAATGGTATTCCATATGGACCCAATGTAGAATTACCCCCAGAGTCGCTACCTTTTGTAGTTGTACTCACAGGTGTCCCCCCATTAGAAGGAGGCAGAAAGGAGGGCCATCCCCAACTTAAGAATAAGATTCTACATTGGTTAGGTCAAAATAGACCACTCCCATATTATATCGATGGGGAGATAGTCCATGTTAGACGCCTGCCCTGGCTGGGTACCAGGGAAAAAAACATTGAGGGTGATACAGTTGTTATTAATTTTAGGAACCCAGTAGCTGTTGGGGCTATATTAACAGGCCCCTCTATGAATTTGAATACCGCCATTGTCCCACACGACCTAACTTACTTTTATCCAAGGTCGTATGTGACTCCTGCTCTTTTCTCTGGGGGGGTTCCAGACCCCAATGGCATTAGGAACACCCATATGCCTCCAAATAACAACTACATGTGCCACTTGCAGAGGCCTCCCCCTCCTAGGAACAATTCAGCGTGGAATATAGTCCCTGCTAACGGACGTAGCCAGCCCCCTGCGGGGCAAGAGTTTTTCCAGGGGAATAGAAACATGGACCATTTGATTCCTTTTACTCCACTGGAAACCTCGAATAGATATGGAGCCATTTCTGGCCTTGATGGCTGCGATTGACTTCCAGCTAAGGTACCTGCCAAAGATTCTAGTGTTGGTGGTGGGGGGCTATTAGAGGAGAACACTCAGAGTGGGACAAGCTGTACATTCACATTCCCCCAACGTGGTAGTTCCCCCTCTAGCACAGATGATGATAACTGCATTGTAACTAACCATGAGATCCCGAAGAAACAGGCGAGTCCCGAAGTGGGCGATCCTAATGTGGAAATTGTTATACCTTCAAACAAGCCAGCTGATCAACTGTGTTCCAATAATAAAAATGTATTGTTGCTATCATGGAATGTGGCGGGTTTGGTGGTAAAACTAGAGAACATGGAGTGGTGTGATTATGTGGATAACCATGGTATCTGTATATTCCAAGAGACATGGGCCAGGACTATTCAGCATAGATTGGGCTTTGTAACTTATGCCGAGCCTGCAACCAAAGGTCCTAGGGGCAGACCATCTGGTGGATTGATCATATGGGTGGCTGTCCATCTTGGGTTTTCGGTCAAAAGAATTAACACCAATTCCTGCGATAATCTGTGTATTCTCTTAACCCGCAGAAACACACCCAAAATAGCGATTATTAATATCTACCTACGTCCGGTTTTGGGTGGTACGGTTTCTCATACTTTAGAGTCCTTAACTGCCCTATTAAACAGCTTCTCAACTGATACCAAGGTGATAATAGGGGGGGACTTTAATTGCCATTATGAACCACTCGGGGGTGTCTCACAGTTAACATCAGATGAGGATGACGCCTGCCGGATTCCACCCCCAAACATCTACCCAGTTAAAAACTGGACTCCCATGGCCATGCAGCTCACCACATTGACATACACATTCTCACTTAGAGCCTGCAACGGCCGCTTTCCGGGGGATAGCCCAGGCAAGAGTACCATTAATGGAATGGGCCATTCGTCAACAATAGATTATCTGTTGGTTAGTATGTCTGTATGGCGCCTGATTCGATGTTTCCACGTATCTGATCGCGTGGAAAGTGACCACAACCCCTTGGTAGCAGAACTGGATGTGCCAAATCACGGCGGGGAGCATCAAGCGGTTGACTTGGTCTCCAGTGCGATTAGGATCACACAGGGTGGTAAAAAAATTCGATGGTCTACTATCAAGTCGTCCCCAGACAACCTGGCATTACTGTATAAAAGTGTCATTCCCCAGCTTGAGCGTCTAAATATATTGTATGAAAACGCCTTCAATCCTGATAATGATGTTAAATGCTTAGCTATACACAAAGAATTAATGCTGACCTTAGCAGCTAGCTTCTCTAAACCGGTAAAACGTACTAACCGACAGGCATGTGCCACAAATCCCTGGTACAACCAGTCCTGTAGGAAGGCGAAGATCACCCTAATTTCTGCCATCAAATCAGGCCATAGGGCTAACATTATGGCTGCAAGGAACTTCTATAAGAATCTCCTTTCTCATGCAAAATCTGAATGGGAAACAGAGAAATGGAAGGCCATTAAACAAGCACTAATAGCGAAAGACGCTCGAACTTTTTGGAACTTGGTCCATACTGGGAAGCCAGAAGGGAAGGTAAAGATCGATCCCAATATAGCCGAGGAAGCCTGGTGTGCATACTTTGGTGATCTCTACTCTAGTACCGCTTCCCCCTTTAACGCGTTACTTATAACACCTTTGAGACCGAGCCTAGAATGCCCCTCCCCTCCCTTTACTATGTCGGAAGTTACTCTTGCAGTTCAAGGGTTAAAATGTAATAAGGCCCCTGGGCTGGACAAGATCCCCGGTGATCTTTTCAGAGATGAGCCGAAGATCTGGGTCCCCTACTTGACCGTCATATTTAATGCCATTCTTGACGGTCAAGAGCCTCCAAGCACTTGGCTGGGGGCCGAAATTATTCCGATTTATAAAAAGGGATCTCCGCTGGCCCCGTCAAATTATATACCAATTAGTCTAATTGACGTCACCCAAAAAATCTACGCCAAACTGCTTTTGCAACGCTTGCAAGATTGGATTAGCGAGAATAACATCCTCTCCCACTTGCAAGCAGGGTTCCGTGCTAAAACATCGACCATTGACCAATTATTACGGCTCCAGGTTCTTTACTGGAAGCATGTGGTGATGGAAGGGGGGAGCCTCTACCTGACATTTGTGGACCTAAAATCCGCATTTGACATGGTGGACAGAAATCAACTTTGGAGCATATTAACAACAATGGGGATACCACCCTACTTATGTCTCCAATTCAAAAGACTCCACGATGGAACCTATGCAAAGGTTCGCTATGGCAAAAATGGCCAGCTAACAAGAGATTTTCCCATTGAGAAGGGAGTTAGGCAGGGATGCGTACTGGCCCCTACGCTATTTTCCCTTTTTTTAAATGGCCTCGTCGATGACTTAATTAGTGTACAAAACAGTGAGGCTCCTAACCTAGCTGGTGGTAAATTTCCTGCACTCATGTTTGCGGATGACACCCTGCTGCTCTCAAAAACATCTATGGGGATGCAGCGGGTGTTAGATCAATTTACCAAATTCTGTAGGGACAGGAACCTGGTAATTAACATAGACAAAACAAAGTACATGGTGTTTAATGGCACTACAACAAATTGCCCTTGTCCAACAATGGATGGACGAGCCCTGGAAAGGGTAAATAATTTTACCTATCTAGGCCTGACCTTAAATGATAGAATGAGTTGGGAAACCCAAATGACTAAGGCTAATCTAACCCTTTCTCAGTCTATGGGGGGTATTCTTAAAGTACAGAAATCCTGTGTTCACAAGCTAGTCAGTGTACCGCTGGAAATATACAAGGTACAAACCAGATCTTCCACCCTATACGGGGCAGAACTCTGGGGCCACTGTCCAGCGAATGAGATTAGTATAACAGAGAATAAATTTGTTAGACAGCTGCTCTCCTTACCTACTAACACCCCTCTAGTTCCACTAAGGTTGGATACAAATCTGAGGCCTATTGCAGAAGTAATTGCCTCACGCCCGCTTCTCTACTGGCGTAGACTGTGGAGTGTCCCGGAGCTCGAGTGTTATAGACAAGAACTAAAGATTGTGATGGCTCGCCCGGGTGTAGGGAGGATAAAGTGGTTATCTTTTATAAGGGGGCAGGCGTCCAAGATTGGCATGGAGAATCTCTGGTCTAACCCGGAGGACACATGCAAATCTATCTCAAAGAGAACCCTGGCTGAGTCTATAAAATATCACAACCTTGAAGAGGTCCTTCGATCAGCCAGGCCCTCTAGCCTCACTGACAGTTTTTTGGATTTCAAGAATGTCTATAGTTTTGAGAAAGAACTAGACGTTATAGAACCTGTCTTAGCAAAAAAATTGTTTTTACAATTCAGATATGGTACACTACCCCTTTATTCCTATTCTGATAAATGGAAATTGGGTTTAGCTCGTCCTTGTCCAGGTTGCAATGATCCAAATGAATCTTTAATCCATGTGACCTTGTTCTGTCCTGCCTATTCTGCTAGCAGGAAAAAATGGATCATACAGTTATGTGTGAATCTAGAACTCAGGAATTACATAGACTATTTTAGAATTTTAAAAACTGACACTAATGCATTGATAGTCACTGCTATTGCTAAATTCTTGTTTTCGATGTGGTTAACTAGACGAAGACTGATTCGTTTGTTGTAACCCGCTTATTGTGGGTAGACTGCTCTGTCTCAGTAATAACTAGTTTTTTATTGTGTCCTAAAAAATTTTTTAGCTCCTGTATCTTATTGTTGTGTTTTTATTGTTATATTATAAACCGCACGTTAACTGATTATTGCAAATATTCAAAATGAGATGTAACTATGCATTGGATGAGTTGTAAATGTATTTTTTCTAGTTGCAATGTACTTTTATGGTTCATTAACAAACCGAAATAAAGTTAAAATGATGATGAATATTGAAAAACCAAAGGTTCGAGCAGGTTAAACCAGCCTTATTGTTCCTGCAGCTTATGGAATCCCCATTGGTTATGTATGGGGTAGCAAATTTTCTGATTACGTCTATTTGATCTAGACAAAATAGATTGCGGACAATTTTGACCTTGAACCATTAGTAAAAATTATTCATGAACTATGTAAAAATGGTTGCTTTTAACTTTGATCTGTATGACGAATATGTGTACATCGAATTCATGTTTTTCTCCTTTTTTTACAAATTTTGTAAATATAGTTTTTAAAATTGTTTGTCCAACTACTTGTATTTGTATGATCAAAAAATGAATATATAGTATAGCATACTTTTATGATTTTAAAATAATGGAATAAAGTGTATTTGACTCTGACTCTGACTCTACCTCCCGGCTTCCGCCTCAGGAGAGCTAACTAGACTAATACCGATTCGGTAATGAGGAATACCTTCCCATTTATTCCTATGGTCCAGGAGGCCCATAGGAATGAATGGGAAGCCATTCACTATTACCGATTCGGTAAATACCGAATCAGTAATAGCGGGAGCATATTCAAGGGTGGCATGGTGTCACATTGACACCCTGTTGCACCCCTGAATCGTGCATGTGTACACATGTGGTGCAGATACATGCCCTAAGGGCATGTATGTCTGCCACATGGAATTCTTAAAAAAGCAAATAATTGATTTTTTAAAGGTATTCAGTATTTACCACCAACTTGTAGTCAGTGGTAAATAACGAATCCCCAGCGGTTTGTAGCAATTGCTGCTGTGCTTTGGAGATTTCTGCATGGGATGTGGCTTGGAAATCAACAAAGCCAAATCAAAGTTTATGACTTTTAAGCAACACACATCTTTTAAGGGGAAAATATTTTTGGGGGATCTCCCATTGGAAAGGCTGAACTTTTTTATTTTATATTGGTGTCACCCTCTCTTTGAATATATCTTGGAAGCTAAATGTTGAGACTATGACACTCAAACATAGACAGGGGCCAGTTCTTGTGAACTAGGAGGCCATGACTGTGGGTTAAGCTCTGTTTGGCTCTAAACTTTGGAGAATCTCTTCTCCAACTGCCCTCGCTAGATCTGAGAATACATTTTTGAGGTGCTTGGCTCACTTCCTACAAGAACCCCACTTGTCCCTTTATTTCTTGATTTGGTCAATTCTTAAACTAAGGGCATGATTATGAGTTTTGCAGTCCTATGGACAGTCAAACCCACGGTGGTGGTGCAGCAACTGCTGCACCTGCAGTCCGACCACCCAATTACGACTTCGGTGGTCAGACAGTCATTGGACCGCCTCAACTACCAGGGATCCGTGATCCCTCTGCAGTGGTGTGCCGGTCAGAGGGTAGCACTATGCTGGCAGTGCCCCAGCAGCACTGCCAAGCATGTTACAAGATTCCTCACTGCCACACATTTGATGGCGGTGAGCCCGCCATGAAAACTGTGGTGGTGAGGAAATAAAAGTGGTCCTACACGGCCCCCTATTTCCTCAAGGCCTGGGGATGGACGAAGGGGGGGCACATGGAGTGCCCCCTGTGTGCATGCATTCACTGTTCTTGCAAGGTAGGGACTTCACAATCCATGTCATGCAGTAATGGGCTTTGCTGCTCCCTCTTCATTGCAGTACTAGGGCTCATTTATGAGCCTTTATACTGCACTGCCACGGGACCGCATGCCAGACCATGAGGGGGCCACTACCTGTTGGGGGCATTGTGACCGGGCTCTACCTGTGGGGGTCCCGTGGTTGTTTCCTGCCTGCACACGCTCTCCCCCGCCGCCGCTTGGACATCGCGGCCGCCGAGGGGGGAGAGCGACTGGGACTACACTTCCCAGCGTCCCCTCACTGCCAACGGGGGCGCCGACCTGCTGCATCACACAGCAGCGCCCGGAGGCGCATAAGAACCAGCCGCCCCAGCGGCTGAGCGGGGGCCACTACCTGTTGGGGGCATTGTGACCGGACTCTACCTGTGGGTGTCCCGTGGTTGTTTCCTGCCTGCACACGCTCTCCCCCGCCACCGCTTGGACATCGGGGCCGCCGAGGGGGGAGAGCGACTGGGACTACACTTCCCAGCGTCCCCTCACTGCCAACGGGGGCGCCGACCTGCCGCATCACACAGCAGCGCCCGGAGGCGCATAAGAACCAGCCGCCCCTCCCGCATCGCGGGACGCGTGCGGGACTAGCCGGGCGAAGCCCGGGCAAAGGGCGGGCCTTCTGTGGCCCTCAGAGGCCCGAGAAGGACGGGACGGGCCACCCCCCTTGGCTCCTATAGAACAAGGTATAGTGAGACTTTGACCTACATCTCTGCATTCACTGCAGAGACACCAGGACTTCCATTGACTTATTGTGGGGCTTTGTTTGCTGTACTGTCGCCATGTCCCTTAAGGGGGCTCTCAATCCCAGTACTCTCCCAAGTGATTCTAGTAGGGGGAGGTTAGACTGCTATGTAGAAAGGATAGACAGGGCATTATTACCCGTTATTCATGATTTGGAAGACTTAGAAACTCGTTTGCCCTTTCACAGCGTAGCCTGCAAACATCCCGAGGCGCAGCTAGTCGACACAGCATCAAGTTTGTCCTGGTTGGAGGAGTTGAACGCCCTTTATCACATTCAATATGTACCAGTTGAGACCATAGCAGACCCACCCCAAGTCCTATCCAGTCCAATACTTCCCGTACATCTGCTGTCTAACTCGTTTTTGAATGCAAATGATAATATTCTGGTTGCCCCACTCTTATCCCTGTTAGTAATAGCAAACACTAAACAACTAGGGCACCCTAAAACTCCTATGGTCACAAGAAAGCGCCCCGGGGATAACAGCATGGGGAGGGAAGCTAAATTGCTTAAGCCTTGCACAAGTTCCTTACCGTTCCTCAGCACCCCACCTACAGTTTCCCAGGCCCGTGATAATATTGAATCCTTTGCACCCCCCCACCAGGCAGCCCTTCTGGCCCTAATTGAACGCTTGGTCACCTCTCTACTATCCCCTTTGACTGCAAGAATCAACTCCCTAGGGGATAGGTTAAGGGATATAGAGACCTCATTTAGGGCACCGACTCAACCTAACAAGAACCTGGCAGGATTGAGCCAACCACAGCCCTTATCCGCTTCCGTGGTTTCTAAGTTAGCTCCTCAAAGAAGTAGCATCCCTCCTAACAGACCCACGGACCCATGTATCTCCTCGTCATCCATTACCGAGCCCATTACCATCAAGTGTATCTACGCTGATGTAGGGGTGCCAAATGTTCCCCCACTTTATGAGGAGAAAACTACTACCAACCTAGATTACACTAAACATATACATCTGCCCCCAATGGCCGCCCCCTTTGTTTGTGTTCTCACTGGTGTTTTACCAAGTACAAAGGGAAAAACCGAGAGACCAGAGGATCTAAAACACAAGGTCATCTATTGGCTGTCTAGGAATCGACCCTTGCCAGCGAACATTGATGGTGCCATTCGAAGTGTAAGAAGGGTGGGATGGCTCGGCCCCCTTCCAAAGGACCTCCCAGGCGAACTGGTGTTAGTTAGATTCTGGAGCGATCGGGTGGTGCCTTATTTACAATCTTGGTTTCCACAATTAGGGGATGGCCCGATCTCTGTCTGGGGACTCCATGATTTCTACCCTAGGTCCCGCTACCCTCGGCCCTTAAAGACAAGACCGGAGAGAAAACACCACTTTCCAGAAAGAACTAACTTAGAGATTAATTATCGGTCGGATCGGAGTGTGTATGTACAGAATGGCTTCAACATCCCCATCCCAAATTATTTCTCATGAAGTATCTTTAACTATGACTTAAACTCATCATCAACTATTGTAATGAAATGGTTTTTAATAACGTGTATATAATGAATGTTGCTTTTATGATTCTTATGTATATTACTGAACAGCTAATGATGTATTGTTTAATTCATGTATTATGTTGGTTTCATTGTTATATCGTGTTTTATTCTGTGTGGTCTTTTATGGTTCATTTAGCCGAAATAAAGACTTATGAAACTGAAACTGAAACTCATAATCTAGGAGTCAGTCAGCAGTGGAGTTTAGTGCTGTGGGATTGCGTGGTGGCATGCTGACCCACTCCCACACTGCCATACTCATAATCAGGTCGTAAGTCACTATGCAACCGCACTCTAGGATATTATAGACTCTGACAGGTTCAATGACATTGCCTAGCTGTAGCAAATCAAAAAACTTTTTTTACCCTTGGCTTGGGAGAGCTCTGCATAATCCATCCAGCCATCTTCTTCCTTCGAGAGAGTCCTTGAAAAGACAATATTGGTTTGTCCAGACTGATGTTCCAGCAGCTAAAAAGTCATCATTGTCTAGAGCTTTTCTAGGTTTTAAAAGTTCTAGTCGTTTGTAGCCCTATTGTGATAACATATTCAAGATAGGAAATTATACTTTTAATTTAGGGCTGGTACTTTACTCCTGAAATCGTTTACGCATAAATGGACCTGTAATTATGGTTTGTCGGGCCCTGTATGCAATGGTACTCTTGATTCTCTAACCCATGCTTTATTTGCTTGTCATGTTTACGACGAACCATGAGGAAGATGGCTCAAGCCTATTTGTGATTACTTGAGCACTCATAGTTGTAATATGGCTCTTAGAATTCTTGGATCTCACCCTCACCCTTTATATGCTAGCTGTGTTGCCAAATGTTTGGGTTACATATGGCAAATAAACCAAAAGAATGCTAATTGTTAGCATTGCTAGGGGGTGTGGGTTGATTGTTAGCCTACCCTATTGCACAAGTCACATAGGGTGCCAGTTAACAACGCTGTCCAATTGTATGCCAATAATCTATTTGACTTGATGCTATTTTGGACTGTAATTTTGATATTTGTTTTTTTAATCTGACAAATTATCATAAGGGCCTAGTGTCTTTGTCTGCTTTGATGACGCTGACAACATTTAGCGCTTTGCAGGAACTCCCAATTTTGATACAATTTCTAGACTATTGTTGATACAATGGACATTTTAGAGAGCCAAACCCTACATCTATCATTTAAAATTCCTTAGATCAGTTAGGAGTTCTTACAATAAAGAAAATCAAGACGACTAAGGCCAATTATTTCAGTGCCCAACTCATTCAAGCCTCAAATTGTCCCAGAAAACTTTTCGAAATTGTCAAACAGCAATCAGCTATAGCACCCAAGCATTTCGAATCAACAGTCATCTCACCCTCCTGCAATGATCTGGCTATCTTCTCTATGCAAAAACTAAGCTCATCAGTCGTGAGCTCGAATCCAAGAGTGCGACTGTTCCTGCCCTCTCTGAGAGTCTAAAGCCACTTACGATAAGCACCAAGTACATGGCCACATGGATCTCCTTTTCCCCCCTCAGTGAAAATGACATCTACAAAACTCTGTTGAACATTAACCCCTCTAATCATTTCAGCGACCCTTTACTCTTGTCTGTCTTCAAATAAATCAACGGTGCCCTTAACCCCTTTTTGGACAAAGATTGTCAATGCCTCCCTGTCTCAATGCAAGATCCCAGAATGTTTAAAAGCAGCTCAGATCTCACCCATTCTCAAAAAACCTGATGTGGATAGATCTGACCTCAACAACTTTCGTCCCATCTCCAACATCCCTACTCTGGCCAGGCTCCTTGAAGAAAGCATCCAATCGCAACTCTACTCGCTCATTGAGACTTTCAATCTCTTGGATCAACATCAATCAAGGTTTATGAGCGGTCATAGTACTGAATCCGAACTCCTTCACATCATAGACAACATCCTAAAAATATTAGAACATAACGAATCCTGCCTACCAATCCTACTTGATCTCTCCTTGGCATTTGACACGGTTATTCAAGATATCCTCTTAGCCATTCTGGAACACAGGATGGCCTCAACAATAGATCCCCAAGAGTTAAAGTGAACCATACGATATCCCAAATATCCGCAGTCTCCGTGGGGGTCCTGCAAGGGTCGGCACTCTCTCCCATACTCTTTAATATATTTCCGGAACCACTAGTGAGCGCTCTTAAATCCATGAACATTCTTTTTCATATGTATGCAGATGATACGCAACTTTACTAGAAAATCAACTCTTCGGAAGACCTCCTCTCACTCAACTCCTCCCTGAGGATTACCAAAAACTGGCTAAACGAGAACAATCTCCTGCTCAAAACCGCCATATCCCCTCCTAATCACACCCTCAAGATTGACATCTCTATGAAGCACCTCACTACCTTCAACTGTTCCCCTATTATCATTGATTCAGCTAAATCTCTCGGAATCACCCTAGACTCACACCTGAACATGAAGAAAAACATTAGTATGATGTGCAAGGGCGCCAACTACCAATTGAGGCTTCTTAGAATCCTAAAACCAGTCCTCCCTCAAGAGGACCTCAAGCTGGTGGTTCAAGCGCTTGTCCTGCCAAGACTAGACTATGGTAGCGCGTTCTTATGTGGCCTCCCCAAACATCCTTTGGCC
Source organism: Lissotriton helveticus (assembly GCF_964261635.1). Lineage (NCBI taxonomy): Eukaryota > Metazoa > Chordata > Amphibia > Caudata > Salamandridae > Lissotriton > Lissotriton helveticus. The sequence goes on from NC_136061.1 coordinate 322,820,233, forward strand.
CCGCTCAGGGCTTCATTGAATGCAGCTGCTAGACTGATCACTGACACAATAAGAACTGATCACATCTCCCCAGCTCTAAGATCTCTAAAGTGGTTACCATACGAAGCGAGAATTTAACTAAAGATTGCCTGCCTGACGCACATAGCCATACACTTCAAAACCCCTGGTTACCTGGCTCAAAAACTAGAACAATCGGGGGGAGCAGAACATTAAGATGTGCAAATGCTCTATTATTGAAACCCCAGTCTTTTCGCTAAAGGAGAGAACAAGACTTTGAGCCTTCTCAGGTTCGGCACCGTAGATCTGGAACTCGTTCCCTCCGAAAATCCACAGAATTCCTTACACAGCTGCTTTCAAACATGAAGTAAAAACACTCCTAATGGACAGGTTCCTGCTGTAAATACCCATTCGTCGACTATTTTCTTCAAGGACTTTATTATCCAGGGTTGTCTACCTTATTGTACCAAGTAATTATCGTTCGCATCCTTGTACATTTTTATTACCTTATTAGGTTATCCTCTATTATCGCCTTATAATGTTCCCTTTTACGGTGTGCTCCTCTCCTATTACTGTGGAGCGTCCTGATACCTCTCTGGATCTGGTCCGTGCTATACAAAACTTTTAAAATAAATAAATAGAGCATAATCCTAGGTTTGTTTGAGGTCTTTGCCCTCCCGAAAATATTCTACCTCAGATGTACCCAGATTGGACTTCTATTGCAAGCAGATATCATTTGATTTTAATCTGTTTTTATTTATGTACGTACTTTTGTATGCACTCTGCACTTTAGGTGTACCTTTAAAGTTTGTGATCTGTGGGAACTCCAACTTAGATTGCAATGCTTGATGCTTGGGATAGCATAGCAGACCCTTGTAAGGATCACCCTTAGGTTTCTGCTTGAGGGTTTTATCCACCTGCTAATTATCCAACCTGAAGGTACCTCATTGTGTCTCTTATTTCAAGCAGAGGTTACATAATCATAACCTATTTTTATTTACATATATTGTCGTGTATTATGTATTTTCCTCTTCTTGTTTTTACTCAATATGAGATGTTTGTTATTGTGTAATTTTATGGTTCTTAGAAATTAGGTTGATGAGATGAGAGACAAGTCAAAATGTCAAAAAGACAATTGCTGCAGGCTCTTACTTCTTCTGTAAGGAGTTCCACAGAGCATAGAATTTAGGGGGGCATAGATGTTTTTTCTACACTGGAAAAACATTTTGCAAATGAAGAAAGCACTATCCATACCTCCCTCCAAATATGGGGCAGACCTGTTGCCCTTCCCATGCTGGCAGGGGAGTTACTCTCAACCTTGGAAGAATAAATCTATTACCATCTTCTTGATGGAAAGCACCCAGAAAGGAATTTGGGAAAGCTGACAACAAAATATTGTTGCTAGCATTAGCAAATTCCAAGGCAAACCACACATTGCAAAGTGTACTTTATCGATCAATTGTCTTTATTGTAATTTCAAACAATAAAACAAATGCAGAGCTATAGAGAGTATAACCCAAATGGCGGCATGTGTTGTCAGACGTTCATAGACTGTAAACCACACCCTTACACACCCTTCGTAACAGCTTTTGTTTGAAAAAGGTGCAAAAAATCACTGTATGTAAATAAAAGTCCTGAACATGAGCTAACATTTATGTTTCACTAGTACACCGCTGACTATCATGAATAATACGAGAGAGTCAGCCTGTTACAGCCTAAATTGAATAATTCTGTCATGGGTTGTCGCCTGGTGATGTCCAGAGGATGTGTAAATCTTTCAAATATCGGGGTTAGGAAGATTTTCTGAATTCTAAGGAGATGTATGTAAGGAGAGGAACACAGACCACTAAAAGCTTCTCTTTGCCCATCAAATCCCATTGTAGATGGAGCCAGTGTCTGTGTTCTGGGATTTTAGTGGCTCCCAGTGAAATACAATTATGCGGTTTCCTACACATCAAACCAGTATTATTGCATACGCAAGTGAAGTGTAGAAGTATGTATTAGGAAAACCCAATATAGTATAGGCTGGGATATGTGGGATATACAAGCCTCAGCTTTTATCCAAATTATCTAGCTCCATGTTAGTTTGGGGCAGTGCCAGAGGAGATGAATGAGTGTTCCCACATTCCCATTAGCCCTCCAGTAGAGATAAGATATTTGGGGAAACCATTTCTATAAATGGGTTAGGTGTAATACCAATGTGCTGTTATGTTCGTCATTGTTTCTCTACCAGCTGTGGAGTGGGCCGTTGTACTCATTCTGTGAAATATATCCTCCAAATCCTCAATGGAGAGAGTCAGGATCAATTCATTCTACCATCTAAACTGGCCCAATGAGTTAACTTGTGGAATGGCCTATTGCAGAAGGGAAGATAGCTCTCAGAGTATGTGTTTATCATTACTTTTAGAGAGTAGTCATCTCTCAAATGTCTATAGTGATCTGCTGACCCCTGCTTCTATCACTCTTTATATCCCTGTTAGACATCAAATACCTGAATTTGTATATAATGCATGTGCTCCTTCTCCGGAGGCCCCCAGTCTTTTTTCTGAGTTACTCAAAAGGTTTCACCCTTCAACCATGTCCCCTGTGCATTTGCAGCCACCCTGCTTTGAAGTGTTTTTTTGTAAATGCCAGGATGAACTCCAGTTTATTAAGTATTTGTGTGAGAGGGGTTGGGTACGTTGTGAAGCCAACTTGTTGGTCCATGAAATACAAACACTTTTCCGTAAATTCAACTATGTGCGGAAGTTGAGCTGCTTGTTAATACCTGACAATATTGGGGATACCCAACCACACCCCTTGGGTATGTCAATATGAAAGTGCAAGATGCATAAGAGGATTGTTAACCACACGCGCCCCAGATAAAGGAACTTGTTTCCATTTGCAGCCTTTGTAATGTATTAGGAGGAGGTTGAAGTATCCATGGTAAGGCCGTAATATTGAGGACTGCTACTCTGACTAGTCAAATAAAGCCGTGTTTAGCTCACATTGGCAGATCCAGGCAGATCTTTCAAATGATGCCACAGTAGTTACCCAGTCCGACTGAGTGCCAATCAGTTATATTATGTTCAGTTATATGTATTTGTATAGCGCACAACTCACCCTGGAGGATATTCTGGCACTGAATCCCCTAGTATGTAATGTGTTTAGAGGCCCAAACAATTGGTAAGAGTGAGAGCAATGTCTCTTGCTGTTGGGCAGGTGGCAAAAGGCATAGTATCTGGGAGTTTTGTAAGTTCTAGCTGTATGTACGTCTCTTCCATTACAGCTTGGATGGAGTGATCAGGGTCCTTCAGGGAGAGAATCACATCATCGGTGTACATGTAGTTCGTGTTTGACTCCTCTATGAGTGGGACAACTTTGATAGGGGCATGTGCTCTAATTCTTTGAGCTAATGGTCCCATGTATAGGGCATATGGAAGAGAAGAAAAGGAACAATGTTGACGGGTCCCCCTTTCGATGAGTAAGGGATCAGAAAAAACACTGTATACGTTTTTTTTACCTACCAGGGAGGAGTACCCTCTCTGAACCCACTTCTGAAATTTGTCCCGAAGCCAGGACTCCTTGAGAGTGTGCATGAGATATGCCCAATGTATGCTATTGAATGCTTTTTTGCCATCAATAATTATCAGTAAGGTGTTAGTTATGGATCTGGGGAACTTATTAAGCGAATGTAGGATCCTTTTAGTGTTGTGGAAACATCTTTTCTAAGAAACCCAACCCTGAATGGTCTGGATCGATTGGCCGCTGCATGTACAGTTTGAATCTGGTTTCTAAGATTCTCATTAAAACTTAGCATCCACATTGATGAGGGATATAGGTCCGTTGGAGTCACATTGAGAGATGTCCTTACCAAGCTTGTATACGACTGCTATTGTTGCTTTGAGCATGGAAGAGCCAGGGTACCTTGGTCAGTGAAAGAGTTAAATAAATCCTTAAGGATGTGAGCCATGATTTGAAAAAATGCTTTATAGAAGTACAAATAGTAGCCATCCAATCCTGGGATTTCTTATGTTTAGTTAGTCCAGCAATAGCTGAAATTACCTCTTCCTTCATGATGGGTTTGCCTAAGCTTTCTGCCTGGAGCTCTGATAGCTAACGCAGTTTTGTTTGGACGATAAAGGGGTGAATATTTCCATGTGGTAAGTCTTGTGCTTTGTAAAGAGATTTATAAAATTCCCTGAACACTGCTGTAATATGGTGTCCTCCAGATATTTTATGAACCATTTTGTCCTTGAGGTGATCTACCCTTTCTCTGTTACATTTTTCTTACATCTTTTGTGCTAGGAATTGCTTTGTTTTCACCTACAAAATACTTGTCTTTGAGCTGTATTCACATGTACTCTGCCCTGCCTTGGTATGATGGATGTAGCTGAACCCGAGCTGTGGCTAGCGAATGCCACTCTTTAGGTCCTCCTGTGTGTTCATGTATCCTCTCTAATTTCTTGACTTTGTGCTCAAGTTATGTCCTTTTGTCCCTTTGGCTGTTTTAGCTATCATTTGGTCTTATAGGTATCCTATAGAATGTTTCGTTTAACCTTCCTATGATAGTTTTTGGCCAATAACTTGGTAATAGCTGAGTGGATAGCTGAATTATGGCACCTCACAGTCTCAATGGTCTGGAAACTTTTCTGGGTTCGAGGAAGTACAGGTCTATGGATTTCGGTGTGTCATTTGACAAGGCTATAGGGTGTATATACATTTTTTACTTTTCCTCCAGTAGTGCAGTTGTCTCTAGGAATGGTTAAAGCATGCATATATTTTATGGAATGTTGAGTAGAAGCTGTAATCTATGTGGGGATGTAAGTGCCTATAGATATCTACAGCTCTCACCTCCTTCCACCACTTTACCTCCCCAGGTAAAGCCTAATTTACATACTTAAGTGAGATTTCTTGCTGTGGATTTCTCCCGCTACACAGTGGTGATGCATTTAGGCCCTTCAGGAATCTCTGTGTCAATTCATGGCAGACGTAAACAGTGTTTATAGGCCCCGATATTTTGTATACAGAAAATGTGTAAATTCTGAATTGCTGGGAGGCATTTGTAAATGCTCTTTATGGGTTCTTGTCAGGACGGGAGGGAAAACAGGTTAAAACATTGAATTAAATCGCACTGTGATCAGTTTAAAGAGTTTCTAAACAAGCAAGGGGACTTATGAAAGGGTAATACAACGAATAGTACCCACAAAGACTATGCAATGTGTTTGAATGAAGGAGGACCTTATGAGGCATACTATGCATTTGAAACATTTTAATACATTTAGTTAGGAGTCTAAGGTGCTTCCGACAAAACAAAATACATCTGTGTGCAGGATAAACCTTTTTATTTATCTGCTGAATAGCTTGGCAACATCATTCTTTTTCCTATAAGTGCTTTTCACAAACTCAAGGATACTAAATTGATTCCAGCCTCTTTGCTGGACTTAATAACGAGGTAACACGTATTATTCCATTGACAAGTAGTCTGGGGAGAGCAAGTTAAGGCAATGCACATGTTAGCCAAGAAAGGATGTGCAATATAGAGGAAACAAAAGAGGAAAGAGAACAAAGTGAATGGGCATTAGAAGAGGTAAAATGAGAAAGCAGGGGTAATAAGAGAGGGAGGGGAGAGTGAGACAAAGAAAGATCTTGAAAGGTAAATACATACATATCACAAGGGTCATTGCTACTATTGAGGCTTCCTAAAAACCAAAGCTGACTATTGCAGCCTCATTGATAAATATAGAAAATTGATAGTAAAAAAAGACAGGTTTTAAGTCTGTTGTAGAAGAGAATGCAGTTGCTGACACATTTTAAGGAAAAGTGATAGTCAAAAGTTTGGCTACTAATTTTTTAATTCTGAAACAAAGGCTGGGAGAATGTACCTATGTATTTTGACTAGCCCATGAGGTTGACTGCAATAAAAGAAGGTCACAATCAGGAACCCCAAGCGGAGAAGTTTTGAGGCACTTTAAAGTTTATTCATTTACATCTTGCATGGCAGTAGAGTTGAACCAGTTAAGCAGGGATATGATCTTTCTAGGAATGTCCCACGATAAGGAATGGCCACAACATAAAGTCCTCTGTGTTGCTCCTCAAATTCCAGATGAAGCTGAAGATGGGTTCTTTGATAAATTCCAGGAAACCCCCCACTTACCTATCGGCAGACACCTGGATGCCCTCATGGGTAATTAGCGTGCAACAAAAAATCTGCATAGCATTATAGCATTGATTATAACCATGTTCTGCACCGCATCCTGCACAAGTCAATGAAAAAGGAATATGGTGAGGCCCAAATATTAGTCTGTGTTATACCCAAAGCCTAAAATATGGACTATCGCCACAGTGGATATGGGAGTGCCAAAACTAGGATTACTAAAAATAGGGGGCACCAAATATTGGGAAGTCCATTCAGAATCAAGTCAAGTCAAAAAGCTTTTATTCGATATGCAAGATATCTTATAAGCACACATGCAATACAAACATTTTCAATTATACAAAAAGCATCACTTAAAGAAGTCAGTATAAAAAGCACATTTAAAAGGGATAAAAGGACATAGATTGTCCGCTGATAAATTAGCTAAACAGAATTAAATCGCTACTGACAATCTCTTGCAACGAATAAGCCAAAACTGTTTTAAAAATTTTGCAGTTCCACATACAATCAGGGGGGATGTGTCCGTGGTTAGGATACGTAGAGCTGTTAAGTGGCTACGTGTGCCCATATTTCGGCAAAGGGGCTTCAACCAAGTGCCCCTAGGCCTTGCATAATCCGGGCATTCAAACAGTACATGCGCAACGGACTCTATCTTACTTGGGCAACAGGCACAATTCGGGGACTTACGGGCCGTGGAGCTCCAGTTAGATACCAGAGCACCAAGAGGTAGAGAACCAACTCTAAATTTAAAATAAAGGGCACGATCAAGGGGAAGAGTAATTAAATCCAAATAGGGTTCAAATGCCACGATGTCTTTAACAAGTAAAAAGGCGGCAGTAGATTTACAATGGTTCGAGTTTGTAATGAGTTGCTCCGCGACCCATTTCCAGAAAAGGGCCTTTACAACATCTTTCGGCGGAGCTGAACGCGATGACCAGTAGTCTCCCAAACCAATTTTCTCCATCAGGTTTTTGGTATCCCTTAGCCATCTTATCTTTGCCCAACCCCCCAGGCTCATAATTTCCCTCAGGCCGTCAGCATAGGATTTTAACTCCTCGCCCCTCCAGATTCGGGTCCATAAAAGAAGAGGGCGAAGCAGAGCTTGATCCTTAATGCTTCTGCAGCCTGTGTCCAACAGCACAGGTACAGATGGGGTGCTCAGGGGGATGGCAATGATTGATTTCAGAAGCTTGGTCTCAGCTGTTACCAGAGTGTCCAATCGGGAGTGGCCCCACAATTCAGCCCCGTACAAGGCTGATGTCACTACCTTGGTCTTGTAAATTTCAATTACCGGGGTAAGCGATCTCCTCGGTGAGGCCCGGTACTCCCTCATAAGAGCTCCTCCTACTCTCTTATGGTTAAGGACCATTTTATCTATGTGATTTCCCCAGGACATTCTATCCGTGATCCGAATTCCGAGATAATCGAATTCGGATACTTTTTCTAGGGCAACAGAGTTAAGCATAGGTGGGCGGCCCAATTTCCGTGGGGGGTTTAGGACTAAGTATTTAGTTTTGTCCACGTTTATTATTAGCCCTTTTGCAGCACAAAACTCCTGGAAGCGCGTTAGGAGTTTCTGGAGGCCTTGGGGAGTCTTCGAGATCAAAAGCGTGTCATCCGCAAAAAGCAGGGTGGGGATCCGGACTCCTCCAAGACAGGGGGCGTCGGCTGGTTCTTGTTGGAGATATTCCACCACCCCATTTAGATAAAGTGAGAATAGGGTGGGCGCCAAGACGCAACCCTGTCTTACTCCCCTAGACACCGGTATTTTTTCAGTGACCTCTCCGTTTTTACCCCAACGAACCTGTGCATAGGTATTGGCATGGAGGCTAATGAGGAGGGACAAGATATAATCGGGCAATCCCAGTTTGTAAAGTACCCTCCATAGTTCTTCCCGGGGGACCAGGTCAAAGGCAGTCTTCAGGTCTATAAAGGCCAAGTAAAGACTACCCCTACCTAGATCCACCACCTTCCATCCCAATAGTGCCAACCTAAACACCTGCTCTATTGTCCCCATTCCTGCCCGGAAGCCTGCCTGGAAGTCTGATAGGATTTTATTTTCCTCCACCCAGTGGAGGATCCTTCCGAGAATAGCTTTACCAGCTATCTTTTGGGTGGAGTCTATCAAACTTATTGGGCGGTAGTTCCCCGGGGTTTCCCTACAGCCTTTTTTGTAAATTGGGACCACCACTGCCCCTTTCCAAGATTCTGGTACTGCTCCTCCCATCATGATGTCATTGAGGAGAGCAGCTATCACCCTTCCCCATTCTACGGGATAAGCCTTCATTAAGTCCCCCGGGAGGCCATCTGGGCCCGCTGCCTTGCGGGGAGCTACCCACCCTATGACCCCCTCAATTTCTACAGGGGTGAAGAAATCATAGGACTGAGGTTCAATTACTAGTGAGAAGTTTACCCCCATGTTCATGTCCCCGTCTGGAGGGAGGTATAACGCCCCAAAATGATTTACCCAATTTTGGGGCGGAATATTACAGGGTCTCATAGTTTCAGCGGGTTTATTCCGTGAAGCTATAAGATTCCAGAAAGCCCTTGTGTCCCTACTTTTACTCGCTAAGAGCAGGTCTTCCCAGAACTTATCTTCCCACTCCCTCCTAGCATTTTTAAGGGCTTTATTATAGGTCTTCCTTGCGACCTGAATCTCACTGGGGGATTTAAACTTTACAGCCTCCACTAATTTTGACTTATACGCCCTACATGATTGGGTATACCATCCATCAGCGGGCTTTATAGATCTTTTATTGCCCGGCTTACTAGAGTATGGGGTAAACACATTAGTCAACGCCTCTATCAGGGCGACAAACAGCCCACTCGCTCTGCCCACTCCTTCAATAGGGGACCCAAGGGTTGCCACTGCGAGGTTTAGGAGAGATGAAATTTCCCCTACCCTTGCCTCAGAGAGGACCAATTTCGCCCATTTTATTCTTCTCCCACAAGGGGAGACTTCAGACTCGTCGGGAGGAGCAGGTACCGGGGTAATATATCCCTTTTCTCTAGGGCGCCACCACTGGTCCATTTTTAGGGAAAGCGAATTATGATCGCTTTCAGTCGCAGGGACCACCAGCATGTCCCTTACATGGGGCCATAGGTGTACGTCTATCAACAAATAATCGATCCTCGAGGTGTGCCCTGGTCTATTATAAGTGTGGGCCCCCACCCTGTCCGAATTTGTCCTCCCATTTGCTGCCCGTAAGTTTAATTCGAGACACAAGGAATATAGCTGGAGCGCCACTTCTGACCACCTCCTGATCGGAGAAATTTCCAATACAGGAATCCCCCTTCTAGCATCCTCCTCATCTTGGTCAAGGGCTACGTCCGAGCCCAAGGGCTCGAAAGTACAATTCATATCTCCTGCAACCAAAGTACGCATCTTGTGAGGAGTATTTTTTAGGATGGTCTCAAGAAGAGATATTACAGGAGACTTCCGTCCACCCTTGGTCCCACGAGCATAAACATTATAAATATTTAGGACCAGTCTCCCCCTTTGGTCTGTTAAGGTGATGTTTTGAATATCCGGGCAGCCTGTGGGGAACTCCTCTACTCTACAATCTAGAGAGGCAGCAACCCAGATAAGGAGGCCACCCAAGGGACGCCCTCTCCCTGTTTCCGAGGTTTGAGCGGGGACAGAATGGGAGGAGAATCCCACCCTATGGGCCGGGGCCAAACTCCATGTCTCTTGAAAAATACACACAGAGTGCTCATCAACCCAAGCAGCAAAATCCGGTTGGGCCAACTTTCTTGCAATCCCTGCGACATTCCAGCTGAAAACCTTAAAAGCCAGGTCCGTCACAGCTGGAATGTCTCTGGGTGCAAGAGTATTCTCGTCTATGGGCCTCGCCATGGATATCTTAGGGGAGCAGGGGCCATGGATGCTAGTTTTAGTGGCTAGCGTCCCGCTAGTCAAAAGGATTTGAGAGGGCAATTCTCCTGTTGGGTACGCTCTACTCCCAAGTTCCAGTCAGTTCGAGCTTGGCGCCCACACGTGATTAGCCCTCGTGCCTCCCATTTTCCCTGCCCAGGAAACCTCCCCAATGTGTCCCAGCCCAGGGGAGATTTGGCTTTCTCCAGTTAGTTTTACAACTTGCCTAGGGTAAAAATAAGATAAGTCTACCACTTTAATCCCTGGAGCCCCCATGTTTTTAATAGGAGAACAAATGGAGGGCACTACTCTAGGGTCTTGAAAATTTATAATTATACAGTCCCCTTCCTGTGTTTTTCTCCCCTGCCCTACCCACCCAACTCTACGAACGCTTAAAATAATCCCATCTACGTCCAAGGGAATAGGCTTATATGCCTTCAGCCAGTGGATACACTTGTTCTTAAGTGATTGGTGATTTTCCATCTGGCCTTCCTTTAGAGGGGGGACATTTACCATCACAGCAACAAAAGGTTGACAGTCTGGCGGGAGGTTTACAGGCGGGATCCGACGCACAGGATTTCTGGGGACCAATGGAGTGGGAGCCGGGACTGTAGACTTAACCCTAGATCTGGGAGTTTTCCCTATCACTGGGCCTTGAGTTTTATTACATGTACCAGCCACTTGTGGATCTTCCACTTTGCCTCTGGTTGTCAGTGGCTGCTTTTGTGGGATAGGGTTGGGTTTACTTGCGACATGCACAGGGCATGCTGGAGAGTCCTTACGGTTTAGCCCTACTTTGGGAGGAGGAGAAGTTTTAGAAGATGAAGTTATTATATTATTAGGATCAACCTTCTTTGAACAGTTTAGGGGCTTAGGGTCTCTCTGAGGAGGTGGTTCCTTCCCCTTTGCACCAATGTCCCGGTTTTCACCCACTCTAACTATTTGCTTAATTGTAGTTTTGAGTGAGTGGAGTCCGTCAAGGGTTGATTGCTCTAATTTGTCAATCCTCACCCCCAGGCCCTTAACCTGGGCTAAAAGAGGCCTCAGGAGACTATTTACCTTCTCTAGGATATTTTCAAGCGTTACAGGGTCAGCAAGGGCAGGAACGTTAGTAATATTGACATCTGTGCAAGTCCCCGTAGGGGAGTCCACAGCAGGCCCTTCTATGCCGCCCTCACTCTCTAACAGCCCAGCCTTTGTGATTCTCATACCTTGTCCAGTATGCCTTCTTACTCTTTGGTAAAGTGCGGCCTGCCTAACAAGCCTACCCTTTTTACGTTTTCTTGCCTTTTTACTTTTAGGACTATTGTCCTGCCTAGTTTCGGGAGATTGGATGTTGACAGAAGCACCTTCTGGGACCCCGTCTAATGAGACTAGTGTGGGGGTAGGAGATTCTGGTGAAGAAGGGACACTAATAGCATCACTAAAGGATTTAAATATTACAGTTGGATACAGGGAATTAAGGTCACCATCTTCTACAGAAACAGAGGGGATGGACGTAGCCAGATTTTCCAACCTAGTTATATTTTGCCCTATTTCCTCCAACTGGGGCGTATCTATAGTGTCTATAGTAACACCTGAAGCACCGGGTAGGGGAACAGAGTGAGCCTTCTCACTAGTCGGTGTGAGCGACTGGGCAGCAGCCCCCAATGATGATCGTCTTGAGGGGAGATAGATCTCAGATAGGCGCCGCTCGGACATCGCTATCTCCTTTTCTATCACCGCTGCTACCCTGGTAATGAAGCGGTCCATTGTTCCAATCACAGGGCTCCCAGCAGTAGATCCTCTCTCGCCTTCACTCCTGATGAGTTTGCCAGAGCGGGTAGACATGGTTTGAGGATCGGTACAGGGCCTCACCCAGGCCGTGTGATGCACCGCCTTTGAGGGGCAAGGGACGTGGCCCAGCCCGGCCTCCTACGGCCCCGGACGGCCACAGACGGTCCCGCCCTTGTCCCGGGCTTCTCCCGGCGCGCTCCCGCACGCTCCCGCGTAGCGGCTACTACGCAGGCCAAAGTACACAGGGCCTGTTTGTTGGTTGGCTGATAGGCAGGGGGGCGTGGCCAGCGGGGAGAGCAGCCCAGGTGTCACTGATTGGGCGCGCAGGGGCTCCTGGATACTGGAGTCCCTGCTTGGCACTCGCAACCCCGCTGGTCCCAACGCCTCTCTCGCGCTCCTCCCAGCACTCTCAGCAGCCTGTGCCCAACCGCCTCCTCTGCCTCAGGCGCGCTGCGGGACCCGCGGAGCGGGTCCGGCGAGTTGTTCACGGAAGCCGCCTCCGCCCAGCAGACACACCAGAGCAGGGTGCACGACGTGGATCCTGAGAGCAAAACAGCAAGTAGCAAGGGTCCCAGGTGGGTGAGGGAGGATGCCGATTTTCACTTCCTCGGCGGGGGGGCGTGGCCAGCGGGGAGAGCAGCCCAGGTGTCACTGATTGGGCGCGCAGGGGCTCCTGGATACTGGAGTCCCTGCTTGGCACTCGCAACCCCGCTGGTCCCAACGCCTCTCTCGCGCTCCTCCCAGCACTCTCAGCAGCCTGTGCCCAACCGCCTCCTCTGCCTCAGGCGCGCTGCGGGACCCGCGGAGCGGGTCCGGCGAGTTGTTCACGGAAGCCGCCTCCGCCCAGCAGACACACCAGAGCAGGGTGCACGACGTGGATCCTGAGAGCAAAACAGCAAGTAGCAAGGGTCCCATTCAGAATCATAACTTCTGTTGTATTGATGTTTAGTTTCACAGAAGAATATGCCAATGATGTCATCACAGACGACATATAGCTAGGGAACCAAGTGCCTGCATTTTCGCTTTCTGTCCAGTCTAAGAATGTTATGGGTCTCCTCTGCAGGCGTGAATCAGATGAATCAAATGGCAAAATAGAGGCAGAATAGCAAAGAAATAAATGTAGACATTAAAAAGAAAAGGGATCAAAAGGATCAACGATGATCCGAGAGGACGCAGTGGAGAAGCGTTGAAGCAAATGGAAGCACAAATCACTAATTGTAATCAATATTTAAAATGAGGAAGACGGTAAATCCAAGGCAATCAATGCCCATATTTATCTTTTTTTCGCTCAATGCCGCAAGACAACTATCTGTGCTTCACTGCATGAAAGGGAGAGGACAGGAATGCATCCATTTCTGCCCTCTCCTTGAGCTGGTGCACTCAATGCGTCAAGATGCAAGGCAGGACTGTTTTTGAGCAGGAAGGAACACCTTCACCAGATTTACTAACATTTTTCATCATGGTTGAACCACTTTTGTGGTGCATCCATAATGCAAAATGCCAATGGATATTTACAAAACCACACAAAGTGTAATTTGCGCCGCCTTGCATGGCTTTATAAAAAAAAAATTAACCCACTACAGAGGCTTGCACTGCCTTGCATTACATTTAATCCTGGGAGGGACATCGACGTTCCAATGAATCCATCCATGGATTTAACACAGTCACAGACTTACAAAGGTTTTTAAACCTGGGATTGCAGGAAATCACTGTGCCTCCCAGGGAATGCTGTAACAAGGGGAAAAAGGGATTATTTACTTACCTGTAATCCTTGTTCTCTTCCAGGGGTATCCTCATCAAAGTCATAAGCATTAGAATATTACCGCCCATGCGCGGGACCCCGGAAACACTATATTATATGTGCCCCACATACATATAACCATATATATATACATATATATTTTCAGGAATACCTTCTCCCACCGTTCGTGAAGAAGCAGAGGCCACATCGGGGACACTAGAGGAAGCACTTTATTTGATTACAGGCATAATGCATTTCGGCCAAGGCATGGCCTTCCTCAGATGCCATCAAATTGTTTACTGGCGACTCAGTCCTTCGTTTGAAATCTCTCTGCCAATTGCTTCATTGGTTGCAAATCGCCACACCCCCTTCTTGAGCTACGATACACTGTCGATTATTCGGAGGAACTACAAACCCCAGAATCCATTGTGCAGGTAAGTGCCGCTTGAGGTGTGTCCTTGTGGATTCGCGATGTTATGGCAGCTTCACAAAAAGACCAACAGTCTATTTCCAGGACGGTGGAACCTGGACGCGAAGGCGTGGCATTTTGTGTTGTCGTCGTCCGCGAACAGATCTATTTCCGAACGACCCCAATGATGGAAAAGGTCTGCCACCACCTCGTCATGCAGTACCCAGTCTGGCTGATCTTCGAAGTGCCTGCTGAGGGCATCTGCCGTGACGTTTAGCTCTCCTGGAAGATGCACTGCCACCACCGAGAGGTTCCGGGCGAGCAGCCAGTGCCAGATGGCCTGAGACTCCAGGGAGAGCGGACATGACCGAGTTCCACCTTGCTTGTTCAGGTAGAACATGGTCGTCGTGTTGTCTGTCTGGACCAGGACTGAATCGGACTCGATCGCAGGCAGGAAAGCTGTCAGAGCTAGATGGACTGCCGGAAGTTCCAGCATGTTGATGTGGTAGGTCTGTTCTTTTGCCGACCACCGCACTTGAATCTGAAGGCATCCCATCCCTCTGCAAAATCCTTCAGGTCTTCTTTTGGGAGCTTGGCTTGGAAATGTTCCAAAGAGTCCCAGAGAGCCCTGTCATACCTGCCAAGCAACGCAGCCGCGCTGGAGACCTTAAGAGAAGCAGCAGCAGAAGTGCAGACCTTGCGACCCCACGAGTCCTGGGACCTGCTGTCCTTGTCTGGTGGAACAGAAGAAGTGGCCGAAACAGCATGTGTCTTTTTCGCTGCTGCCACAATGACAGAGTCTGCAAGAGGGTCTGTCTTGTCGAAGATTGGATCTGAGGTAGCCAGTTTGTATTCTTTCCAGAGACGAGCCGGAACCGCCTTAATGGTCGCTGGAGTTAAAAATCACTGTTGTCGTGACTTGCTGGACAGACATCTCAATATTAAGCTTTTGGGCACCTCTTTGCAGAACCTCATGGTAGGTGGCAATATCGTCTATGGGAGAGACCCTTGTAGTCGGGCTGTCTGATAGTGTGGGAGAGTAAACTCTCATGGAGGATCGGGTGGAGGAAGACGAGGACGTAGATGGTTTTCTCCTACGCCGTCGATGTTCAGAAATCCTCCCTTCTCTCGATCTCCCAGTGCGGACCTCGAGTCTCGGACAGCGAGACCAGTGGTGCCTTGTCTCTGGAGAACTCTCCTGTCTGTGTCTAGGAGGGCTCGCTCTGCTAGAAGATGTTCTAGCCCTCTTGGAGCCCTTCTTGACTGGAGATCTTCCTCTTGACAGGCCATAAATACGAATTTGCTCTCTCTCTTTCAAAGTTCTGCTGGTCAGGTGCTGACAGTGAGAGCAGGCCTTTGGGGGATGTATGACGTTACAACGCATACTTTTACCACGCATACCTTTACAACGCGGTTTTTACATCGCAAACCTTTACAACGCATAGCGCTTAGAGGTGCTGGATAGTGGTAAGTATAATTTTCTATTCCAACTCCAGTCCCCGTGGACACTAGGGAAGGTGTTGGATAGAAAATTAAACTTATACCCTATCCTAGAGCGCCCCCCAGCGCAATGCGTTGTAATGGTATGCGTGGTAATGCCTGCGTTGTAATGGCAGTGCGTTGTAAAAGTTTCGTTGTAAAAGTTGTTCACCGCCTTTGGGTCATGGTCTTCAGGGAGACAAAGAATACAGACTTGGTGAGAGTCTGTTTTGGCCTTCTTATGACCACAAGAAGGGCAAGAGTCAAAAAGAGACGGCATGTTAAACAGTTAAAGATGCCTTAATCTGTCAAAAAAGGACAGTCCCTTACTTCTAAAGATGTAAAACGTCGAAGTAAAGAGAAAAAGTTGTCAGAAGTGAAAAGATTTTTCTGAAGAAATCAGAAGAGAGTGGAGCTGTGTTGCCAGGATCCTTCCAGAAGGAGCCAGAAAGAATAACTGACCTAACTGTCACCCCTGAGCCATGATGGGAAGCTGCGGTCAGGAGTGCCTTAAAGGCACGGTGTCAGTCTATTGCATGCAGCTACAGGTTAGCTTTTCAGTCTTTTTAGACTGTGTGTTTGCAATGCAGCCTGGGAGCTTCCTATGCTTTCAGTGTTTATAAGAATTTCTACTGTTTTCTGAGCATTAAAACAGATCCAAAACGAACTTTATTGTTGTTTCTCATGTTTCTAATGCATGTTATTCATGTATGGTGGAAATTCTTTACAGCATGATTCAGCTCTAGTGTTTATTAGGCTGCAATTGCTTATTTTTATATATATATATATATATATTCGGTACGTGGACGTCCTTCAGCAACCAATCGATCGGTCAAGAACGAGGCAAACCCAGAATCTGGTGCATGTAAATTTATTTAAAACCCAACACCACTGCTGCCATGACGCGTTTCGGCCTGGCGAGGCCTTGATCACATGACAACGTTAGTGAGACGGACTAGCGAATTTAAAGTGCACAGTGCAGTAGATAGACATAGACATAAAGACAATACTTAAAGACATAATGTCTAAACATCAGATAGTCTTGCGTGGCAAATGTTGTAATCAAATTGACTCGCCATTGTTGATTGCACATACTGAGTAATGTGTAAGGTTAAAATAATTATCTGGATGCAATTTTAAGAATAATAATACAACTCAATGAGTGACTCTCATATAAGTTCTAAAATGTAAATATTCATAAATTATTGCAAACGATAAAAAAGACTTAGCTACCCTAAAACCATGGTAAAATGTGTATAAACAAACGGTTAATCAAGATAAAATATCAGTTTATCCAACCAATTTAAAACACATATTTACAGGGATGCTAAAAACCCCCAATCCGTCACTAGTCCAACAGTGCCCGGAGGGTTAATTGAGCCCAAGTGGGCTAACCTTACATTGTGTGCAAAACAGCGCAAACTATAAAAAATATATATATCAAAATATGTCTATTAGCAATAGCATAAAAGGATGACATACAATTCATTTATATGCAATAGGTTAAAAGAGTGCTACCTGTGAAATATCAAAATACAAATTGTGTGCTAAAAACAAATATGGAAGGCATCATTTCATTGTATAGAGGCATGTAAAAGAGAGTTAAAGGATTGCAATGCCAAATGCATACACATTTGCTCCTATTTGGTTACCTTGTTCATAAATAAGTGTAACAATCCTCACTAGTATTGAGACCGTTTGGTATTTTAGTGTCAAGCAGAATGATATGTCTCGTCTCAAGTTTGCGTAGCTGGGCCTCACGGTCCCCACCCCTTCTCTGGGGTGGTACTGTGTCTATTACATAGTACCTAAGTCCGCTGGCATTCTTAGCATGACACTCCTCAAAGTGCCGCGCAACAGGATATGCTGCGTCAGCATTGGTGATAGCTCTGAGGTGTTGTAGAATCCGTTTGTACACCTGCGGCCTGGTACTTCCCACATATCGAAGGCCACAGGGACACTCCAGAATATAAACGGCATATTCTGTTCTACAGTTCAACTTGTGTCGAATTTGGATAGGGTCATTGCTAAAAGGGGTCGTGTATTCTTTCTTGCTAATGCCATTTTTGCAGGCTTTGCAGGCAAAGCATTTCAGAAAACCCCTGCTGCTATCGAGCCAAGGTGTTTTAGCTCTGATTTCCGGGCTACTAGAGACAAGACTGTCCTGCATGGATCTGGCTTTTCTGTAGGTGATGTTTGGAGTACTTCTCATTAGGTGGCCAACAACCGGATCACTAGTTACGAGTGACCAGTTGTTTTTCACAATCCTGTGAATGGCCTTATGTTGAGTACTAAAGCCAAAAATGATGCGTGTCTCACTGTCACTTACTAGGGTTGGAGTGTTATCCACATTAGGAAATAGTATTTGCTGCCTTGTTTTGGAGTTCGCTCTGTTGATGGCTCTGGACAGAGTTTCTTTATCATAACCTCTGGCTAGAAACCTGATCTGACTCTCTCTTTGGGCTTTATAGCATTCAGTGTCACTGCTACATATTCTCCTAATACGGAGCATCTCCCCATAAGGAATGCTCCGTATTAG
Organism: Lissotriton helveticus; assembly: GCF_964261635.1. NCBI lineage: Eukaryota > Metazoa > Chordata > Amphibia > Caudata > Salamandridae > Lissotriton > Lissotriton helveticus. The sequence goes on from NC_136061.1 coordinate 322,838,184, forward strand.
GTGTGCCGGGTGCTGGCTGGCAGCATGTAGCACGGAATTCCCTGCAGTGGGTTTCCTAAAGAGTTTGGTCTCTAGTCTGCCATCTACTACAGCTATTTCAACATCCAGGAAATTGACTGACTCTGCACTGATGTTACTAGTGAACTGTAAATTCAGATTGTTTACATTGAGGTGTTCAATGAATTCAACGACTTCACTTGTGGACCCATCCCAAATAAAGAGGAGGTCATCAATATACCTTAACCACCTCTTTATTTTGGTGTTCACAATGGGACCGTAGTCTATGGCCAGGACCTGCTCCTCCCAATACCCCATGTGAAGGCAGGCATAGCTTGGGGAAAAGCAAGCCCCCATTGCTACACCCCTGGTTTGTTGGAAAAGCTGATTAGAAAATAGGAAAACATTGTTGTTAAGACAAAGGTTAATCATATCAATGATCATTTTAGAGTGTTCATTTTGAGAGTTAGGTCTCTTGTTCAAGTAAAAATGAATGGCTCTAGTGCCATCCCTGTGAAAAATACTCGTATACAGGGATGTTACATCCATTGAAACCAATAAGTAACCAGGTTTCCATTTGAAAGTTGACAGCTTCTTGAGTAAGTCTCCAGTGTCTAATATAAAGGACGCTAGGTTTTTCACATGTTCTTGTAAGTAGTAGTCAACATATTTGCTTACATTTTCAAGAATACTGTTCCTTGCTGAGATGATCGGCCTGCCAGGTGGTTGCAGTTTGTTTTTGTGCACTTTCGGGATGAAGTAAATCACTGGCATGGTAGGTTTATCATTCTTTAGAAACTTGTATTCATCCATGCTTAGCAATCCCTTGCTCCTCCAGGCCATCAGTTTTGAATAGATGTCATTGTGTGCCATTTGAACCTCATTAAGATTTGTCCTTTTGTAACACTCACGGTCGTTCAATTGACCAAGGGCCACCTCCGTGTACATTGTGCGTGGCCACAAGACCACGTTGCCGCCCTTGTCAGATTGTCTCACTACAATGTTGACATTGGTTCTTATTTTCTTGATTAGTTTGTGATACTCCATATCTTTATAGTTTCTACGTTTGGCAGCATTTGAAACTCTTAAGTGCAATGATTTAAGTTCAGATCCAACTTTATCGTGGAAAACGTCGAGATTGTCCTTAATCATAAGTGGACAGAATTTGGACTTTGGCTTAAAGATAGTGGGGGTCACAGCTGTTACTAGATCCCCGTCGGGAACTGGTGTGGTTGGCATTTCCTGTCTTTGTAGATCAAATAGTTCCTGCGTGAGGGCCACACCCATCTCAGGATCAGGATTATTGGCATTATAGGGCACATTGGCATCCGACTTCTTGTGCAAACAGTGGTACTTCTTTAATTTAATTTTACGGACATATTTAAACAAATCGATTTTGGTACTGGCATAGTCAAAGTTGCTGCGTGCGCTGTAAGATAGACCTAAGGCAAGTGTAGCAGTTTCACTGGGTGTCAGCGTTATGTCCGTGAGATTAACCACTGTATTGTTGTCTTTTATTGCTTGGTCGGGTTCTGATGCCAGACGCCGCGTTTCTTCCTTTGTTTTCTTACGGTGTTTGTTTTTGCGGGCTTTCCTCCTTGCTGCCCGTTTGAAGTTGTCGATTTGCCTGCGTCGGCATTTACACCCCTGGCACTGGAACGGAGAGTTTGTTTTCTGTCCTGTTGCATAATTTCTAGCTCTTGTGCCGGAGTCAGCCTGCGAAACCCCACCCGGTGGCCTCTAATTTGCTCGCTGTCAGGTTCGCTGTCAATTGCCGAGCTCTCTCCCGAGATAGACGATGTATCTATTTGGGCTTCACCCACTGGTTTCGTTTGTATGCTAGTATTGGCTGTGGATTGATGATTAGTTTTTAATTTATCATATTTTTTAGCGAATGTGAAGATTTGACCACATTCGTAGTCGAGCCTGTCCCTCTGGAATTTGTAGGCTTTCCGCTTTTTGATTATATCCTCCTCCCGTCTTAATCTCGCAGCCATATCCTCACGGAGTTTATCAATTAGGGGGGAGCTAGGTAGTTTTTCAATTTCTGTATTTAACCTATCGATTTCAGCAAGCAATTTAATTCTGTCGCTTTCAGCATATTGTACTAAAATCTCCATTTGGCGGCGCGACGAGTCCAGATTGCACTGAGCCCAGTCTTTTAGCATATTGGGGTCTGGGTCTTCATACGATGGCATCACCATGTTACGTAAGCCCCTAGGCACTCTCCCCACTTCCAAGTATCCTGTGAGAGAGCTGTGCTCCCACCATTTAGCCTGTTCCCGTTTACTATATTTCTCCAAGGTTCTGAACAAATCCTTTGCACTTTTGGTTTGCTCCTGCTGTGGACTCGGTGTAATTGTCAATGCTGATTCCCCAGCCGGGGAATCGGTAAACATGCCTTTGGATGCCTCCATTCGCCCCCTTAACGTGTCAGCAGACATGGTGAGTTTGGGTAAGATAAACAGAGTCCGTGACTGTAGTCCCAAGTAAATCAAGGACACACGGTCACTCGCACACCCCACACGGGACTTACTGCGGTTCTCCCAGCTGCGTTTCAGGTACTCCCGATGCCGTTCCAGTCGTCGACCAGCTCTCCGCCGACCTTCGACTCGGAACTGCTCCAGTCCTTCCCTGGTTCGCGTCGGAAACTTCCGCCTCTCCCGGGGCGTTGACGGCTACTCCTCCTCGGAGCTGTAAGGGAATTCCAAAGCCGGAATTATTGCTTCAAGCCGTTCCTGCCCAAGTTGTGGAGGGGTTTAAGCCAAATCCGAGGAAGCATTCCCGGAATTATCTTCGGTACGTGGACGTCCTTCAGCAACCAATCGATCGGTCAAGAACGAGGCAAACCCAGAATCTGGTGCATGTAAATTTATTTAAAACCCAACACCACTGCTGCCATGACGCGTTTCGGCCTGGCGAGGCCTTGATCACATGACAACGTTAGTGAGACGGACTAGCGAATTTAAAGTGCACAGTGCAGTAGATAGACATAGACATAAAGACAATACTTAAAGACATAATGTCTAAACATCAGATAGTCTTGCGTGGCAAATGTTGTAATCAAATTGACTCGCCATTGTTGATTGCACATACTGAGTAATGTGTAAGGTTAAAATAATTATCTGGATGCAATTTTAAGAATAATAATACAACTCAATGAGTGACTCTCATATAAGTTCTAAAATGTAAATATTCATAAATTATTGCAAACGATAAAAAAGACTTAGCTACCCTAAAACCATGGTAAAATGTGTATAAACAAACGGTTAATCAAGATAAAATATCAGTTTATCCAACCAATTTAAAACACATATTTACAGGGATGCTAAAAACCCCCAATCCGTCACTAGTCCAACAGTGCCCGGAGGGTTAATTGAGCCCAAGTGGGCTAACCTTACATTGTGTGCAAAACAGCGCAAACTATAAAAAATATATATATCAAAATATGTCTATTAGCAATAGCATAAAAGGATGACATACAATTCATTTATATGCAATAGGTTAAAAGAGTGCTACCTGTGAAATATCAAAATACAAATTGTGTGCTAAAAACAAATATGGAAGGCATCATTTCATTGTATAGAGGCATGTAAAAGAGAGTTAAAGGATTGCAATGCCAAATGCATACACATTTGCTCCTATTTGGTTACCTTGTTCATAAATAAGTGTAACAATCCTCACTAGTATTGAGACCGTTTGGTATTTTAGTGTCAAGCAGAATGATATGTCTCGTCTCAAGTTTGCGTAGCTGGGCCTCACGGTCCCCACCCCTTCTCTGGGGTGGTACTGTGTCTATTACATAGTACCTAAGTCCGCTGGCATTCTTAGCATGACACTCCTCAAAGTGCCGCGCAACAGGATATGCTGCGTCAGCATTGGTGATAGCTCTGAGGTGTTGTAGAATCCGTTTGTACACCTGCGGCCTGGTACTTCCCACATATCGAAGGCCACAGGGACACTCCAGAATATAAACGGCATATTCTGTTCTACAGTTCAACTTGTGTCGAATTTGGATAGGGTCATTGCTAAAAGGGGTCGTGTATTCTTTCTTGCTAATGCCATTTTTGCAGGCTTTGCAGGCAAAGCATTTCAGAAAACCCCTGCTGCTATCGAGCCAAGGTGTTTTAGCTCTGATTTCCGGGCTACTAGAGACAAGACTGTCCTGCATGGATCTGGCTTTTCTGTAGGTGATGTTTGGAGTACTTCTCATTAGGTGGCCAACAACCGGATCACTAGTTACGAGTGACCAGTTGTTTTTCACAATCCTGTGAATGGCCTTATGTTGAGTACTAAAGCCAAAAATGATGCGTGTCTCACTGTCACTTACTAGGGTTGGAGTGTTATCCACATTAGGAAATAGTATTTGCTGCCTTGTTTTGGAGTTCGCTCTGTTGATGGCTCTGGACAGAGTTTCTTTATCATAACCTCTGGCTAGAAACCTGATCTGACTCTCTCTTTGGGCTTTATAGCATTCAGTGTCACTGCTACATATTCTCCTAATACGGAGCATCTCCCCATAAGGAATGCTCCGTATTAGGTGTGCCGGGTGCTGGCTGGCAGCATGTAGCACGGAATTCCCTGCAGTGGGTTTCCTAAAGAGTTTGGTCTCTAGTCTGCCATCTACTACAGCTATTTCAACATCCAGGAAATTGACTGACTCTGCACTGATGTTACTAGTGAACTGTAAATTCAGATTGTTTACATTGAGGTGTTCAATGAATTCAACGACTTCACTTGTGGACCCATCCCAAATAAAGAGGAGGTCATCAATATACCTTAACCACCTCTTTATTTTGGTGTTCACAATGGGACCGTAGTCTATGGCCAGGACCTGCTCCTCCCAATACCCCATGTGAAGGCAGGCATAGCTTGGGGAAAAGCAAGCCCCCATTGCTACACCCCTGGTTTGTTGGAAAAGCTGATTAGAAAATAGGAAAACATTGTTGTTAAGACAAAGGTTAATCATATCAATGATCATTTTAGAGTGTTCATTTTGAGAGTTAGGTCTCTTGTTCAAGTAAAAATGAATGGCTCTAGTGCCATCCCTGTGAAAAATACTCGTATACAGGGATGTTACATCCATTGAAACCAATAAGTAACCAGGTTTCCATTTGAAAGTTGACAGCTTCTTGAGTAAGTCTCCAGTGTCTAATATAAAGGACGCTAGGTTTTTCACATGTTCTTGTAAGTAGTAGTCAACATATTTGCTTACATTTTCAAGAATACTGTTCCTTGCTGAGATGATCGGCCTGCCAGGTGGTTGCAGTTTGTTTTTGTGCACTTTCGGGATGAAGTAAATCACTGGCATGGTAGGTTTATCATTCTTTAGAAACTTGTATTCATCCATGCTTAGCAATCCCTTGCTCCTCCAGGCCATCAGTTTTGAATAGATGTCATTGTGTGCCATTTGAACCTCATTAAGATTTGTCCTTTTGTAACACTCACGGTCGTTCAATTGACCAAGGGCCACCTCCGTGTACATTGTGCGTGGCCACAAGACCACGTTGCCGCCCTTGTCAGATTGTCTCACTACAATGTTGACATTGGTTCTTATTTTCTTGATTAGTTTGTGATACTCCATATCTTTATAGTTTCTACGTTTGGCAGCATTTGAAACTCTTAAGTGCAATGATTTAAGTTCAGATCCAACTTTATCGTGGAAAACGTCGAGATTGTCCTTAATCATAAGTGGACAGAATTTGGACTTTGGCTTAAAGATAGTGGGGGTCACAGCTGTTACTAGATCCCCGTCGGGAACTGGTGTGGTTGGCATTTCCTGTCTTTGTAGATCAAATAGTTCCTGCGTGAGGGCCACACCCATCTCAGGATCAGGATTATTGGCATTATAGGGCACATTGGCATCCGACTTCTTGTGCAAACAGTGGTACTTCTTTAATTTAATTTTACGGACATATTTAAACAAATCGATTTTGGTACTGGCATAGTCAAAGTTGCTGCGTGCGCTGTAAGATAGACCTAAGGCAAGTGTAGCAGTTTCACTGGGTGTCAGCGTTATGTCCGTGAGATTAACCACTGTATTGTTGTCTTTTATTGCTTGGTCGGGTTCTGATGCCAGACGCCGCGTTTCTTCCTTTGTTTTCTTACGGTGTTTGTTTTTGCGGGCTTTCCTCCTTGCTGCCCGTTTGAAGTTGTCGATTTGCCTGCGTCGGCATTTACACCCCTGGCACTGGAACGGAGAGTTTGTTTTCTGTCCTGTTGCATAATTTCTAGCTCTTGTGCCGGAGTCAGCCTGCGAAACCCCACCCGGTGGCCTCTAATTTGCTCGCTGTCAGGTTCGCTGTCAATTGCCGAGCTCTCTCCCGAGATAGACGATGTATCTATTTGGGCTTCACCCACTGGTTTCGTTTGTATGCTAGTATTGGCTGTGGATTGATGATTAGTTTTTAATTTATCATATTTTTTAGCGAATGTGAAGATTTGACCACATTCGTAGTCGAGCCTGTCCCTCTGGAATTTGTAGGCTTTCCGCTTTTTGATTATATCCTCCTCCCGTCTTAATCTCGCAGCCATATCCTCACGGAGTTTATCAATTAGGGGGGAGCTAGGTAGTTTTTCAATTTCTGTATTTAACCTATCGATTTCAGCAAGCAATTTAATTCTGTCGCTTTCAGCATATTGTACTAAAATCTCCATTTGGCGGCGCGACGAGTCCAGATTGCACTGAGCCCAGTCTTTTAGCATATTGGGGTCTGGGTCTTCATACGATGGCATCACCATGTTACGTAAGCCCCTAGGCACTCTCCCCACTTCCAAGTATCCTGTGAGAGAGCTGTGCTCCCACCATTTAGCCTGTTCCCGTTTACTATATTTCTCCAAGGTTCTGAACAAATCCTTTGCACTTTTGGTTTGCTCCTGCTGTGGACTCGGTGTAATTGTCAATGCTGATTCCCCAGCCGGGGAATCGGTAAACATGCCTTTGGATGCCTCCATTCGCCCCCTTAACGTGTCAGCAGACATGGTGAGTTTGGGTAAGATAAACAGAGTCCGTGACTGTAGTCCCAAGTAAATCAAGGACACACGGTCACTCGCACACCCCACACGGGACTTACTGCGGTTCTCCCAGCTGCGTTTCAGGTACTCCCGATGCCGTTCCAGTCGTCGACCAGCTCTCCGCCGACCTTCGACTCGGAACTGCTCCAGTCCTTCCCTGGTTCGCGTCGGAAACTTCCGCCTCTCCCGGGGCGTTGACGGCTACTCCTCCTCGGAGCTGTAAGGGAATTCCAAAGCCGGAATTATTGCTTCAAGCCGTTCCTGCCCAAGTTGTGGAGGGGTTTAAGCCAAATCCGAGGAAGCATTCCCGGAATTATCTTCGGTACGTGGACGTCCTTCAGCAACCAATCGATCGGTCAAGAACGAGGCAAACCCAGAATCTGGTGCATGTAAATTTATTTAAAACCCAACACCACTGCTGCCATGACGCGTTTCGGCCTGGCGAGGCCTTGATCACATGACAACGTTAGTGAGACGGACTAGCGAATTTAAAGTGCACAGTGCAGTAGATAGACATAGACATAAAGACAATACTTAAAGACATAATGTCTAAACATCAGATAGTCTTGCGTGGCAAATGTTGTAATCAAATTGACTCGCCATTGTTGATTGCACATACTGAGTAATGTGTAAGGTTAAAATAATTATCTGGATGCAATTTTAAGAATAATAATACAACTCAATGAGTGACTCTCATATAAGTTCTAAAATGTAAATATTCATAAATTATTGCAAACGATAAAAAAGACTTAGCTACCCTAAAACCATGGTAAAATGTGTATAAACAAACGGTTAATCAAGATAAAATATCAGTTTATCCAACCAATTTAAAACACATATTTACAGGGATGCTAAAAACCCCCAATCCGTCACTAGTCCAACAGTGCCCGGAGGGTTAATTGAGCCCAAGTGGGCTAACCTTACATTGTGTGCAAAACAGCGCAAACTATAAAAAATATATATATCAAAATATGTCTATTAGCAATAGCATAAAAGGATGACATACAATTCATTTATATGCAATAGGTTAAAAGAGTGCTACCTGTGAAATATCAAAATACAAATTGTGTGCTAAAAACAAATATGGAAGGCATCATTTCATTGTATAGAGGCATGTAAAAGAGAGTTAAAGGATTGCAATGCCAAATGCATACACATTTGCTCCTATTTGGTTACCTTGTTCATAAATAAGTGTAACAATCCTCACTAGTATTGAGACCGTTTGGTATTTTAGTGTCAAGCAGAATGATATGTCTCGTCTCAAGTTTGCGTAGCTGGGCCTCACGGTCCCCACCCCTTCTCTGGGGTGGTACTGTGTCTATTACATAGTACCTAAGTCCGCTGGCATTCTTAGCATGACACTCCTCAAAGTGCCGCGCAACAGGATATGCTGCGTCAGCATTGGTGATAGCTCTGAGGTGTTGTAGAATCCGTTTGTACACCTGCGGCCTGGTACTTCCCACATATCGAAGGCCACAGGGACACTCCAGAATATAAACGGCATATTCTGTTCTACAGTTCAACTTGTGTCGAATTTGGATAGGGTCATTGCTAAAAGGGGTCGTGTATTCTTTCTTGCTAATGCCATTTTTGCAGGCTTTGCAGGCAAAGCATTTCAGAAAACCCCTGCTGCTATCGAGCCAAGGTGTTTTAGCTCTGATTTCCGGGCTACTAGAGACAAGACTGTCCTGCATGGATCTGGCTTTTCTGTAGGTGATGTTTGGAGTACTTCTCATTAGGTGGCCAACAACCGGATCACTAGTTACGAGTGACCAGTTGTTTTTCACAATCCTGTGAATGGCCTTATGTTGAGTACTAAAGCCAAAAATGATGCGTGTCTCACTGTCACTTACTAGGGTTGGAGTGTTATCCACATTAGGAAATAGTATTTGCTGCCTTGTTTTGGAGTTCGCTCTGTTGATGGCTCTGGACAGAGTTTCTTTATCATAACCTCTGGCTAGAAACCTGATCTGACTCTCTCTTTGGGCTTTATAGCATTCAGTGTCACTGCTACATATTCTCCTAATACGGAGCATCTCCCCATAAGGAATGCTCCGTATTAGGTGTGCCGGGTGCTGGCTGGCAGCATGTAGCACGGACATCGACGTTCCAATGAATCCATCCATGGATTTAACACAGTCACAGACTTACAAAGGTTTTTTAACCTGGGATTGCAGGAAATCACTGTGCCTCCCAGGGAATGCTGTAACAAGGGGAAAAAGGGATTATTTACTTACCTGTAATCCTTGTTCTCTTCCAGGGGTATCCTCATCAAAGTCATAAGCATTAGAATATTACCGCCCATGCGCGGGACCCCGGAAACACTATATTATATGTGCCCCACATACATATAACCATATATATATACATATATATTTTCAGGAATACCTTCTCCCACCGTTCGTGAAGAAGCAGAGGCCACATCGGGGACACTAGAGGAAGCACTTTATTTGATTACAGGCATAATGCATTTCGGCCAAGGCATGGCCTTCCTCAGATGCCATCAAATTGTTTACTGGCGACTCAGTCCTTCGTTTGAAATCTCTCTGCCAATTGCTTCATTGGTTGCAAATCGCCACACCCCCTTCTTGAGCTACGATACACTGTCGATTATTCGGAGGAACTACAAACCCCAGAATCCATTGTGCAGGTAAGTGCCGCTTGAGGTGTGTCCTTGTGGATTCGCGATGTTATGGCAGCTTCACAAAAAGACCAACAGTCTATTTCCAGGACGGTGGAACCTGGACGCGAAGGCGTGGCATTTTGTGTTGTCGTCGTCCGCGAACAGATCTATTTCCGAACGACCCCAATGATGGAAAAGGTCTGCCACCACCTCGTCATGCAGTACCCAGTCTGGCTGATCTTCGAAGTGCCTGCTGAGGGCATCTGCCGTGACGTTTAGCTCTCCTGGAAGATGCACTGCCACCACCGAGAGGTTCCGGGCGAGCAGCCAGTGCCAGATGGCCTGAGACTCCAGAGAGAGCGGACATGACCGAGTTCCACCTTGCTTGTTCAGGTAGAACATGGTCGTCGTGTTGTCTGTCTGGACCAGGACTGAATCGGACTCGATCGCAGGCAGGAAAGCTGTCAGAGCTAGATGGACTGCCGGAAGTTCCAGCATGTTGATGTGGTAGGTCTGTTCTTTTGCCGACCACCGCACTTGAATCTGAAGGCATCCCATCCCTCTGCAAAATCCTTCAGGTCTTCTTTTGGGAGCTTGGCTTGGAAATGTTCCAAAGAGTCCCAGAGAGCCCTGTCATACCTGCCAAGCAACGCAGCCGCGCTGGAGACCTTAAGAGAAGCAGCAGCAGAAGTGCAGACCTTGCGACCCCACGAGTCCTGGGACCTGCTGTCCTTGTCTGGTGGAACAGAAGAAGTGGCCGAAACAGCATGTGTCTTTTTCGCTGCTGCCACAATGACAGAGTCTGCAAGAGGGTCTGTCTTGTCGAAGATTGGATCTGAGGTAGCCAGTTTGTATTCTTTCCAGAGACGAGCCGGAACCGCCTTAATGGTCGCTGGAGTTAAAAATCACTGTTGTCGTGACTTGCTGGACAGACATCTCAATATTAAGCTTTTGGGCACCTCTTTGCAGAACCTCATGGTAGGTGGCAATATCGTCTATGGGAGAGACCCTTGTAGTCGGGCTGTCTGATAGTGTGGGAGAGTAAACTCTCATGGAGGATCGGGTGGAGGAAGACGAGGACGTAGATGGTTTTCTCCTACGCCGTCGATGTTCAGAAATCCTCCCTTCTCTCGATCTCCCAGTGCGGACCTCGAGTCTCGGACAGCGAGACCAGTGGTGCCTTGTCTCTGGAGAACTCTCCTGTCTGTGTCTAGGAGGGCTCGCTCTGCTAGAAGATGTTCTAGCCCTCTTGGAGCCCTTCTTGACTGGAGATCTTCCTCTTGACAGGCCATAAATACGAATTTGCTCTCTCTCTTTCAAAGTTCTGCTGGTCAGGTGCTGACAGTGAGAGCAGGCCTTTGGGGGATGTATGACGTTACAACGCATACTTTTACCACGCATACCTTTACAACGCGGTTTTTACATCGCAAACCTTTACAACGCATAGCGCTTAGAGGTGCTGGATAGTGGTAAGTATAATTTTCTATTCCAACTCCAGTCCCCGTGGACACTAGGGAAGGTGTTGGATAGAAAATTAAACTTATACCCTATCCTAGAGCGCCCCCCAGCGCAATGCGTTGTAATGGTATGCGTGGTAATGCCTGCGTTGTAATGGCAGTGCGTTGTAAAAGTTTCGTTGTAAAAGTTGTTCACCGCCTTTGGGTCATGGTCTTCAGGGAGACAAAGAATACAGACTTGGTGAGAGTCTGTTTTGGCCTTCTTATGACCACAAGAAGGGCAAGAGTCAAAAAGAGACGGCATGTTAAACAGTTAAAGATGCCTTAATCTGTCAAAAAAGGACAGTCCCTTACTTCTAAAGATGTAAAACGTCGAAGTAAAGAGAAAAAGTTGTCAGAAGTGAAAAGATTTTTCTGAAGAAATCAGAAGAGAGTGGAGCTGTGTTGCCAGGATCCTTCCAGAAGGAGCCAGAAAGAATAACTGACCTAACTGTCACCCCTGAGCCATGATGGGAAGCTGCGGTCAGGAGTGCCTTAAAGGCACGGTGTCAGTCTATTGCATGCAGCTACAGGTTAGCTTTTCAGTCTTTTTAGACTGTGTGTTTGCAATGCAGCCTGGGAGCTTCCTATGCTTTCAGTGTTTATAAGAATTTCTACTGTTTTCTGAGCATTAAAACAGATCCAAAACGAACTTTATTGTTGTTTCTCATGTTTCTAATGCATGTTATTCATGTATGGTGGAAATTCTTTACAGCATGATTCAGCTCTAGTGTTTATTAGGCTGCAATTGCTTATTTTTATATATATATATATATATATATATATGGTTATATATATGTGGGGCGCATATAATATAGTGTTTCCAGGGTCCCGTGCATGGGCGGGAATATTCTAATGCTTATTACTTTGATGAGGATCCCCTGGAAGAGAACTTTTTTTTCTTGTTATTTCTTCTTTCTTAGAAAGAGGAAATTGCCTCAACAGATTGTTTTTGTGCTGCACAAAAACAATAATCCTTGTTACACAGGCACCCTTGCAACGTAGTACATGGGTGCCTGAGTTGGTGCACCACTGCTATGAGAGAGCAGAATATCTTAGTGGAAATGGTGAAATGTTGCGCACTACCTTTCATGTAACGCAGCACAGTAAGCTGCTTTGCTACACTGCGTTGCATGAAAGGTTAGTAAATCTGGCCCGTGATGGCTAAAATCAAGAACAGTACACAAGGCCAACTTGTTGGTGTGTTGGTAACCAGGAGTAGTTCTTGAATTCTTGGTCAAATTAAATTACACCGTTGCAAACACATTTTCACATGCATATACGTAAAAGGTGAAAAATACCACATATTTCAATACATTGCAAAAGTTAATTTACACTGAAAATGTTTTTCTTTTCTCTCTTTTTTGGGAGATGCGTCTTCCACCTCTCCTCCCCAATTCTTTGTATGTTTTCTCCCTGTCCCAACCTTGTATACAACTTTATACCTTCCCTGGGTCGGGGTAAATTGCAAACTATATTCAGCATGGGAATGTGATTTGCAAATGTTTGTGACTATCAACAATTTCGCAGGTCTTAGGGTTTTTACCCATATCTCATTTTACCCGACCCTAGAGGGGCCTCTCCTTAGTACAGGGAGTAGATTTTTTCGCACGTCAAATTTCACAGACTTTAAAACTAATATTTAGTACAAAATAACTTACAGTGTTTGGACCCCGCTTCAGTTAATTTAATTGTATTTGTGGACATTTATTGGTGCAATGTTTACATTTATTTAATACCAATTCCGAATTTGCGCTTGCACTTGTAAATCAAAACATTTGGGCACTTTAGTTCAAGTTGTGTTTTTTTAATTAGATCCAAACAATTCTTTACAAAGTCGGTAAATAAGATGGTACGAGGCACATTTCCTTTACTATACCAAACATATAGAACTGAGCTAAAGGAAGATGAACATTCTGTCCAGCTAATGTGTATTGAATGTGCATTGGTCATAGCCACTGTGCACTCTTTTGTGATCTATTAATAGCTATGCATGAGTGGGTTCAGATGTGAGAAGAGTAAACCTACCTGTGCTTAGCAAAGCAACTGTCGAAGAACTCTTTGCCTGCTCTGCATTTCCAGCTCCCAGTGCATTGCCCACCCGGACGCCGACAGCAGTGCCCATACCATAGGGTATCTACAAAGCAACGAACATTGGTCTTGATTTACAGAACTGTGTCAAAAAAGGTTAGATTAATATAGTTCCGGCTCTTCAATGTAACATTCTTATTTTCTGAAATGAATTCTTATATTTTTAATTTTCATTAAAAGAAATGTAAAACAAAATAAATCTATCTCTTTCCATTTAAAAGCACCACCTGGTGAATACCCCTACCCCAGAGCTCAAAACCCCAGCTGACGTCATCAACCATGGTAATATTCTAAACAGCCCCTTGTTGCTGGTTGTTACAGAAGTAGGAATAGGAAGAAGTAATAGACAAATTGACACTATACTGGATGGTACATTTAATTTGAAAAAATCGAACACTAACTGCAAATTTCGAAGCTTGAATACCAATGGATCGAGCATGTTACAGAAACACAAAGGGGAATATAGGGCAGACCGCCTGACATCTGTCCCTGCAGTCTGCCCACTGCCTTATGATGTTGCAGGTCAAGTCATCGGGCAGAGGGACCATCCGCTGCGCTTCCAACGGGCTCAAGAAGCCCATTGGAGCGTCGGAAGGCAACATAATCCCATAAAGACAGCGGAGTCAGCGTCAGCTCTGCCATCTGTATTATGATGGCACTTTTCCCACAGCATTTCCATGACATCCTTTCCAACATGGAAAGGCTGTCAGAAAGTGGTTGTCAGGGCCCATAGCAGGGCGTCTCTGCCAGGGCGTCCCTAGCAGGGCCCCCTTACCCTGGGCCTTCCGCCATGGGTCCTGGTGCCCCCCTAAATATCTCTGCACTTTGTGGCAGGCACCACATGGTGCCTACCACAGGGTGAAGGGATGTTTACAAATATCCATTTTTTAATGCAACTTGCTCTGAGGGCCTTTTGCACCCCCGGCAAAAGCTGCCATTGAGAAATGAATGTTTCTGATGGCCCATAGGGTGGTCGCACCTACATTGTGTGCTTCAAACTGCTGACCCCTGGCAGAGCAGTTCCAGTCCCCTACGATGCATCTGACTGACATCGTAATAAGCCCCTTAATAGTTAATCGAGTAAAAAAATCTGTAACATTTTGGGTGCTAGTATTTCAGTTGCAGGGTTTGAAACAAGAATGTATGACGTTTGCTCTTCCCACAGGTTAACATGGGGTAATAGCTGAGATTACTTTAAGTTGCAGTGGTGGCTTACAGTGCAGCAGCATCATGTTGTTTAATATCATTGGGTTCACAGTGACAAATCATCCATCTTGGTAAAGGTGGGTTTGTCATTAATAGCTTAGAAATGGCACATCTAGAAAGGGGGCATTTCTCTGCGCTAAACTCTTTTGTGTGCCTTTTAGTTTGACTGCAGTCCACACTTAAGGCTGGGGGAGCACATCTGTGCATTCCCCAGACACAGCCATAAACACTGGGGATGCAACTAGAACGACAGGCCACTGCCATTTGAGGACTTGGTTGGATAGACTGGGGGGATTGGATTTGACACTTGGCCTCTGGAAAGCCAGATCATGGCCCCACTAAAGATTAAGATCTGCATTCCAATGCCTTGTGGCAGACAGAACTAAAATTTAGGGTAGACATGTGTGGTTCACAGGGAACCCCCTGAACCACCCCTTCTTCAAAGGCACACTACAGTATAACTATTGGTGCCATACTTAAGCAGAGCAGAGATAAACCTGTAGGGATGTGGGACCAGACATCCTAGACTGCGTGGTGTGCACTGCCTGAGGAATCTGTTGTGTACAAAGAGGATTAATGCCATTAGAGAACCATGCACCCTGCTCAAATAGTTGCTGGCCTGGGCTGACTACCTTCTGCTCAAGTGTGCTCTCCAATGGCTTGTTAGCTTGCCCCGTGTTCTTTGTGGAGGTCTCAAGGTCATCAAAGACCTCCCATGAGGGACCTGCACCATCTACATGTTTCATCTGGAGAACGGTGCTCTCTAAAAATACCTACTTCATCTGCTGGATCCTGAATGCAGAGCAGTATGGGGGTGGAACTAAGTATTGTGACTGTAGACCGCACTTCTTCGTGTGAAATCCCTAAACCGTGCCCGCATCTAAGGAGTGTGGCCCATGTATTGTGGCACCTCAGGACACATAAGCATCTCATTAGTGGTGAGCAAACTAAACAGTTATGGGACTTAGCGTGGCCTTCTTTATTGTATGTGTTTCATCTCTCTTGTGCGACATGCTGACTGCATGACGATTGCCTGTGGTGTGCGATTCACCGATTTGTGACCCTCGGAGGCACAGCTCATCCGTAGTAGTGCCTTGTGTGGTACCACTATACTTGCAACTGTGTGTGAGACCAAATTGAATGGTGCAACTCATATCATTGCAAACCCTATGTTGTGCCTCATTCCAGGGAGGCAGCATACTGTGCATTGATTCTAAGTGGATTGTCTGGTGCAACTTGTATCAACGTGCACCAGATGTGTGCCTCATACCTGGCAGGTACATCAAACCCGACCATGGTGTGATTGTGAATGGATTGTCTGGTGGGATTCGAATCATTGCACACCAGACATTGCGCCTCATTTCCAGGGAGGTATGGAATGCCCAACCTTTGGTTCATTGTGACTAAATTGTCTGGTGCAACTAGTATCTTCGCACACTATACGATGTGCCTCATTTCGAGGGAGGTATGGCGAACCCAAGTTTTGGTTCATTGTGACCGTATTGTCTGGTACAACTCTTATCATTGCGCACCAGATGTTGTGCTTCATTTTCAGGGAAGTATGGAGAAGCCAACTCATGGTTCATTGGGACCAGATTGTCTGGTGCGACTCGGATCAACGTACACCAGACTTTGTGTATCAATTCCCGTGGAGTGTGGGGACATCAGCACCCCTCATGCACCGAGTGATCCGTTTTGCCCTCAGTGCAGCGAATCAACTGCCCTTTTCTCACCTGGCCCAACTACATTGTGTTGCCAGGTACTATCGCCCAGACCAGGCCTGGCTGCTGAGAGTAAGAGACGGGGCTGAGGAACACTTCCGAGAGCGATCGGTAGAGGGTAGACAGACCGCGTGACCTCCCTGTACTACGCAGAACTGAGCTGGTGCTGGAAGGCGATTTGAGGGACTTCTTGATTGAACGAGGACAGCCTCTAGCTTGTTACTGCTCCGCATAAAGTGGGTGAACTTCCGGAGTGGTGGCCAACCCCCCATTTGTTGACTGTTGCCTGGTTACCCTAATAGATGTTCCAGCCTTTTCCCCTGGAACTCTGAACTTAAACCGGTTTAGTAAGGGGTAGGGGTTTTTTATTCTACCTGTGGGCTGAGTAGAGGGGGGCTAACTGAGAGTTATGGGAGGGACTCTGTAACAGGGTCCACATTCATATTATCAACTGACCTGCCGGATATCATATTGCAACGCATTAAAGTGAACAGTGCGTGGGTGTGCAAGTCTACTTCATACAGACTTACTGATATCCTTTGTACTGCGTTATGGTGCTGTGTGAGTTTGGGATGATGTGCTGCATGAGAACAGCCTGCAAATAGTTGTACAGCACAACAGTGTTGTTTTTCTGGTTTGTTTCATTACCTAAGGAATACTCTGTTTTGAAATTGGTTTTCCCTGTGAAGCCTTGGCCAACAGTGCTGCTGAAAAGTGTTATAAATTCCTGTGTGTACACATCCCTGACATCATTGTGACCTGCTGCGCACCCTGCAAATGTATAGATTTAAATTGTGTTATTTGCCATTGTGGGCCCAGTTCTGACAATGTATCACACCGCATAAGATTGCTGGTTGTAAAAATAAGAAGGGTGCATATTACTGATGTCATTTTAACACTTCTGGGCCTAGTACTGCCAATAATATTTCCAAATGTGATTTATGCCCATAAAAAGATGTTCATGTTGTCATATACCACATGTGAAAA
The DNA here is from genome assembly GCF_964261635.1 of Lissotriton helveticus. Lineage (NCBI taxonomy): Eukaryota > Metazoa > Chordata > Amphibia > Caudata > Salamandridae > Lissotriton > Lissotriton helveticus. The sequence goes on from NC_136061.1 coordinate 322,855,319, forward strand.
CTCTTTTGTGACGCTTAATGTATTTATTGTGTGAGAGTTCTGTGCCAATGCCTGCACATTGTCTCTGTGATAAGCCTGACTGTTCAGTGCCAAGCTATCCAAGGGTGAGCACAGGTTATACAGTGAGTGTAATCACATAACCCTGACAGAAGTGGTAGATTCTGCCTGGCTTGGGCACCGCCTCAGCCACCCAAAAAGTACCGGTTCCAACACACACATTTTACATAAAACATGAAACGGTAATAACATAGACTCAACAGTGCAAGTTTCATGCCGATCTGTCCAGGAGTAGAGAAGACAAAGAGGAGGGTGTTTCCCATTGACTCCCATCAGGATGTTTGTTCTGTGCTCCAGAAAAAAAAAACACTGAACAGAATGGCACCAATTCTCGCATGTAACTGGAACTATACTCAGAAGAGTGCCCTTGTGCGGTTTGCTGTAAACTAGTTCACTAGTATTTGAGAAATCAGCATTCAAAAAAGAGTTATATTACAAAGATATCCTAATTGTTAAGACCTCAAAAAATGTAAGGGGAATGGGGCTTCTTAGTAGGTGTAGTTATGTACCTGCCACTAGTAATAAGGCCACATTCACAATATAAGAAGACAGGTGTGTAAATTATTTCAAAACACCAATACATTAAATGAGTTAGACACAACACAAAATACAAGTCTAACACCAGATTATAAAAATATGATATATTGTAATGATTCAAATGACACCAACACAACAAAAATCCAATGTAGGGAATCAGAGTTAGTAATTTTAAAAGAATAAACACTTTTCAGCACAATGTGTTGGTCAACTCCTGGAAGCCGACTCGGCGATGACAAGCTCTGGAGCTTCAGCAGGGCAATCCTGAATCTCAGACTGGGATCTGATTTGCTGGGCAGCTCTCCCATATGTATCCAATGTTTTTGGGTGACAAAGAGAGGGGCGTCCTTGACCAATCGGTTGTAAGGTGCCACCCTCAAGTATGACAACTTTCATACTGCGACACTTCAGACCATGCTGATGAAGGGACAGGGCACAGAGGGAACTCTCCCATACGTAGGAAGATACATCGCAGGCATTTGGCATCGAGTTGTTGAAAGTGTGTTAGGGCGGGCACCATTCCATAGAGAGTTGCCGATCTGGATCCTGGCCCCCTTCAGAGAAATGGAAACCCACATGTTTTTTCAGACGTGGAGCGATGGTGGCTGTGAGGTCCTTGCCGACCTATTCCAGAACGAAACCTTTATATCCTATGAACAGGCCAGGCCAGGGAGTGTTGGAGTCTAGGGCAGGGACATTAACTACACCACAGAGGACTACAGGAGGTAGTTAAAATCACCTTGCCACAATATCCAGACATTCTCCAACCGACACATGCTTTAGATATCCTACTAACATTCAGTGCTGGTCGTAGAATGGTCTCCCTCCTATATAAAGCCATGATGCAAGACTCCACGCCCCCAACGCCGCCCTCCAGGGCAGCCTGGGAGAGAGACCTCTGTATGCAGAAAGAAGAAAAGCAGTGGGCGTCTATCGGCGCTCTCACACGCACTGTCTCCTGCAAAGCCAGATTTAAACTAACACATTAGAATTTATTACACTGCATGTACTTGACACCGGCAAAGTTAAAACACATCTCCCACGACAGAGATAGCAGATGTCCGAGGTTCGCCACGGAAAATGCAGACTTTCTACATCTTGCATGGGACTGTTTGGTGGTGAGTCAGTTCTGGACGGGGTGGTTCATCGGGTAAGGGAGGTTTCAGGCCTTCTGCTTAGGAACGAACCATTGCAATGCCTACTAGTCCACGTACGAAAGGCCAAAAAACGCAAATTACCCTACAAATTACTACAAATAATGCAAGTACTTGCCAGACATAGAGGGCCATTACATGGATGGGGCAGAGGGGCGCGGAGGTGTCAGTCTGCCTTAAGGACGTTTGGGAATGGGCATTAGCACAGGAGGCACACATGAAGCTCACACGTAAATATGAATAGTTACAATCAGATTTGATGGAATGGTGGGAATTGTGCAATACTGGGCTAACAATGGGGAGTGAGTCCGAACACAGTGCATCACGCGTAGCTAAGGGGGGGCGAGGGGGGCGGACCGCCCCAGGCGGCACTGTTTTAGGGGCGGCGGTCCCACGGCACTGGTGGTCAGTTGCGGCGGCCTTTATCATTTATTTGGGGACACTCACTGTCCCCAAATAAATAATAAAGGCCGCCGCAACGGACCACCAGTGCTGCCGCGCCGCCCATTTGAAGTTCAAGCAAGCTCATCTGCTTACGCACGCTGCACGCACGCACACGCAAGCTGCACGCACTGGTCTGGTGAGAGCGCGAATCGCGCCTGGGTCACTAAGGTCAGGACATGCAGTGATTTGCAGTCTCCTGGACTATGCCAATCTCCCATGACCTGCCGGGCGGCATGCTGACTCTTCTGACGCCCTGCCCCTCGTGCGCGGTAGGAGCGGGGCCGGTCTGACGATGCAGCATATGAATTCAATGGCTGTACAGCCGAGACAGGACACATGAAGGCGGGCGGCAGGAGGCACAAGCAGGCGACCGTTATGCTCAGTAGGCAAATCCCGCCGCTGTAGTTGAAGTTCCCGAGGCACCCCTAGTGTGCTATGTAGCGCTGAGGTGCCAGTAATGTATGCAGCCTCCTCAGCCGATCACGCCACACGAGAGAATTCCTGCAGCTGAGCCTCAAGAATTCTGTGCGAGTCCTGATTAGACCGCGGCCGCGCTGTGTGAGTAGTAGTGTCAAGGTAATTAGCTTCATTTAACTTCCCTCACCCCGCCCACCGTCCTTAGCTCTCTCGTAACAATCCTCACCATTAGAAAGAAAAATAAAGTAGCTTCGGTTTGCAGCCATCTGAGATTAACACTGTCTTTCAAGCCGAGATGACTTACTTCACAGTACTTCCTTTATTCTGAAAAATGTAATCATGTTTTGCTTTGTTTCTTAGCATTTATTTTCTTTGCCAACTTCCACTTTGTTTTTCATAATTACGTAATTATTACATTTTATTTATTTGGAAATGGGCAACTATGGATTTTATTTTATCCTCAGCAAAATAGAACACACACAGGAAGCGTGCTGCTACCTGGATCGTATTAAAGCGCTATAAAGTCTGCATGCTAATTTCAAATCCATTATTTGAAAAAAATATCCTAAATGGAGTTGCCATTATGTTGAAAATAATGCTCTACAAAAGAAGGCATCCTTACATTTTACTAAAATGTTTATAGCATATGAAACGTACTGTATATTTATGTTTACTGAGATACAGATTGGGAATGGCAGACTGCAGACTAGTGAAGGGACTCTTGAATACCAACTGAAGTTGTTATATTATCATGCTTTTCTCTACCCCATCAGGGATATGTAAATGAGTGGATGCTGTTCGTGAAGGTTTAAATACTGTGTGTGTGTGTGTGTGTGTTCGTGTGTGTGTGTGTGTGTGTGTTTGTTCTTCCTTACTTCTGGATTAACTAGTCCATGTAGTGCCCTTATATAGAGGTAGCACAGCGGACGGAAGAGTCAAAGCACTCCAAGTGGAAAGTTAAGCGAGGAGGAAAAAATATGTGGCACGTGTCATTTTCAGCAGTGTGTCTTCTGATGGAGGAGCACTGTGCAAAGGATCCTTGTCATTCCAGGAGACTGTTACTCAGAAGGATATTTTCTGAGAATCCGTCACAATGAGACTCCAAACAGATGTTTAAATTACCACTACTTTACCCACCATGGTGGACTATATACAACTGAGTCTTCTGTAGCAAAAATATTTTTTATCACCCTTAGTAAACACAACCAAATTCAAACCCTAACCACGCATAAACTGTTAATCCTTACACTACGCCTTGCCCACACTCTAATATGTACAGTGTCACCAACACTTTATTTGTTTTAACCCTAGACATCATCCTATAACGTACCTTAATAGTACTACTCCCCACCCCTTGTAGATCTGTGATGGACTGCTGCTTACTGCTCTGCCTACATTGCTGAATTTCCTGCAAGGTGCCTGCTCCACTGTCAGTGGGTAGCGAAGTAGGCATGGTACAGGATCCTGGCTGATTTTGTTTTTGTTGTGGCCGGCACCACAGGAAGTCAGGTGAGAGCACATCTTTAATATGGCTCTCATGCTCCTAGCCCCCCTACCCCCAGACAGCATAATGACTGTCTTTCACTCACGCTGCAGGCCGCCCTTATAATATGTTGTTCACACTCAAGGAGCTGAGAGGCCCCAAGTACATACCGCTTACTGGCTACCATATTTCTTATATGAACAATTCCTATACTGCAGCACTTCAGCTTGACACTGAGGAAGCGCTATAATGTGTGATAATTATATTTAATGTGGTGAGTTGTAGACTTGGCTTACCCTTGAAATGTGGCACTATAGGCTGCTGTAAAAGGCAAACTTCACCCAGACTTGAGCACCTTGGATTATGACTTGATTTTGCTTGCGAGGAAGTGTCACTCATAGTCGTTGAAACGTCACTCATAATTACATTGAAATTATGAAAATGTCACACATAGCAATCTGAAACCTTGGCAGCAATGAAGGTTATGCTGAATACCTGAATGCTATTTCCACGACCACCGAAATTACGCATTACTTCCTCACCCGTCTTACTCCTCCCAATCCTTACCCATATGAGTGATTGTTTTGCGCATGCAGGCTTTGTTTACCAATCTCAGCAATAGCATTAAAAAAACGTACCCAATATAACTTCATCCTATGACTTCACTGTTCCCCCCTCTAGAAAAGGAGGAAGTACACCTCCGAACTTCTTGTATTATCAAGGGTATCTAAAAATGAAGATGTACAGTCGGTTGGGGTGTGTATGAAGAGGGAGGGTCGCTAACTAGAACTGTGACAAGTAATAAAGATTACTAGTAATTAAACTGATCATTACCTCCTCGCCCATCGTCCTCGCTCCATTTCCCACATATATGCGATATTACCCAAGAACATCAAACAGCTGGTGTACCAGTTAAAATTAAAACTCTTTAGTCATATATTCAGCAACACCAGTGATTTATTCACATTTATAATTTTAGCTATTCTCATGTATGCTGCTGATGAGGTATGTTAATCGAATAACCATGTTTTTAGGCCCTTCTTGAAATCCTGCAGGGTGGCAGTCTGTGTGTTCTCCTTTGTACTGCCGGTCACTGGTGTATTCAACTGTGTAGCCTTGGACCGTGTCATGTATGTGCATGTAACTTGCATGATCGAGGTAACTATTAGTGGCAATACTATGTGTCTCTCGGTCCTTTTTCCCTAGTACCCTTCCGCCTCCTCATCATGGGCGGCAATCTGAGGTATAGCCCCGGGCGCCACAAGCTCTAGCTACGCCCCTGCATAAGGAAAACCGGCGAGGAAGCAGAGGCCAAGGAGAATAATGGTAAGTGTAGGACTAATGCTTATATGACCGAAACCATGCTCCGTTCCATAATGTGCCATATGTAAGAATGATTCTGTACTCCTTCTGTTCTCGTTTGACCTTCAATGCCGCAACCTAAGCTAAAAAAAGAAGATTTTATACTGTATGCTGTACTCATGATGTTTTGTTTTAATTGTAAAATACCAAAATAAAGTTAAAAAAAAAAGTATGACAACTTTCTCCAAAGTATGGCATATTCATGTCCAATAATGCACTATTCCTTTAAAATCAAAAATAGAAAAACGATGTCCTGAAAGTTACAATCTGGCTAAGCCGGCGCACTGGCATGGCAACGTCCCTCTGCTAATTCAATTACTGGTGCTCCTGTCTGGCTGCAGGTGCAGGATGTGGGCGTAAGCCTTTGTCCTGTCCTAACTGTCATTTGCATTTTGAAGATCAGTTTGGCTACTCCACCCCCATCCTGCCTTTTGCTCTGGTGCTGCAGATCTCCTTCTACCAGATATCCTTTGTCTCTGTGTAGACCACTTCACACCTCATCGGAGCAGTTGGCTCAGCCTGCTAAAGGATGGCCAATCAGGAGAGGCTGCTGGAAGGATTTTAGCATATCAAAAAACAAGTTCTATAACTTATTTTCTGTGAAAGTTATAATAAATCCAACCTTGGCAAGTTGTTATATTTATTTTAACTATCATTTTAATACTTTGAAGTATATTATTAGCTCACTCTATACTTTATTAAAGTATTCCCATGTTAGCCTATGGAGCCAATGGGCTACAATGCCGAAAAACAAAATCCGAAGTTTTTCCCTCGTCAAGGCACGTAAAACTTATTTTGTAATGTCCTGTTTATAGTTACAAGGCACCTACAAGAGACCTTAGGTTTGACTTATATGTAAAAATAAGGTAGTTTAAGACTTTTAAAGTACCTTTAATTTGCATATAAATTACTTTTAAAAAGCACCGCTGCCTTTAATATGACAGCAGGCAACACAAAAGTGCATACTTAAAAGCAGTAAATCTGGTGGGCCTTTAAACCTAAATGCCCTGCCATATATTAGGGGCTTACAGTTAGGTTGCCATACCAATTGTAATTCCACCTAGTTACCTTATACTTTTTACACAGAGCAAACAGCACAGGCTCTGGGTCTAGTTGATAGCACCCAGTGCACAATGAGAGTCAGTTACGACAAGTATCAGTCAAAAAATGGGGGTGATCACTGCAGAAATGTATGACTTTCTCACAAGAGCACAGAATGTACACAAACAAAGAGATCATACCTTATTCTTAGTCATGTTGCTCATTATGCATATGGTGTGCAATATGCCATGGCACTAGTGAGATAATATAATGAGGGGCAGATTTACAATAACTGGTGTATCCCTGCATATCATCAGGGATGTGCCAGTTATTGTGCGTCAGGGCTCCATCACCATGGATGCGCCGCATTTACAATGCGGCACACCATGGGGCAAAAACAGACACATGTGTGACGCATCTGTGCCATAAAGGCGTCGCATTGCTGGAGTTGCGTCGCAAGCGTGCCGCAGCTCGAGCAAGGCTCCGGCTGATCTATCTGTGCAATGCTGCGTCAATCCTTACGCCTGCTTCAAGCAGGAGAAGGGTTTTGAAGCAGCATGGGCTTAAAAGTGACTGAGTGAAATCTTGTAGATTTCACTTAGCCACTTTTAGGAGGCGTTCCTGCGCCGGGTCGCCCCCCCGCACCGGAACACCTACTTCTGGCGCAGGGCTTTGCAACGTGACGCATCTCCCAGATGTGTCACGTTGTAAATACCCCGCCCCATGGCACCTCTTTTGCGCCGCTGCTGCTTCACAAAAGTGACGCAACAGCGGCGTAAAAGAGGCGCAAGGGGCTTTTAAATCTGCCCCTGAGTATTTTATCACAACATGGCTGAGGTGATTAGTACTGCATTTGCTAGGCTATCTGCTGATAAATGACAAATACCATGACATCATGTCCAGGGATGTCCAGACCTAGTTCTGCTAGTACTGGATGCCAAATACTGTTGATTGTGAGTGTAAACACTACAATATAGTGAATATACAACACTGCACTTGGAGAGCTGATGCTTTCATGCAAAAAGTTTGCTACCCCCACTGAAATTCTCCAAGTCTTTTATAAAAATCCATTGGAAACCTATAGATCAAGATATTACCCAGGTTGCACATGGAATCCTGGCTCTATATAGTATGGTGATATTTACTGCTAATGCGTAAAAGGAGATGTCTTACCATGTAAAGGAAAATCACGACCTGGTACAGGACAGCCTGTGCACCGAGCTCGGTCACACTGATTAGACCTGAAAAATAAAAGCTGATTCAGAAGAACAGTACATTTGAGACACATAAGCCAAACAGACTGAAGTTTCCATAAACATGCTTTTGTAATAGCCTAAAACATTCTCTGATGCTGAAGTGTAGCCAAATCATTCACAAACGGATGGAATTACTCCAAACTCCAGGCTCTATCTCAAATGTATACTTGCGAACATAGCTATTAACTTTTGTATTTTCAATTTAACAGTTTTGTGAAACAGGCAATGTCTATGTGGTCCCCACAATAGTTTCTCAGACACAGTTGTGAATAAAGAAAACATGAGTGCAGATTCACAAACACAGGTAAGAGTATGTATAACAAAAACGCAGTTGGTACTATTTTATGCACTCTGACATCTTTGTGAATTGACCCAGAACTTCTACAAAGGGAATAAAATAGGAATATTCAGTTCATGGTTATATACAACTAGTACAAACGGAAAGGACTGTGCCCACTGCCCTTTTAATGATAGAGATTTGAATGATTTGGGATTTATTCACTAAGGTATTTACATGAACAAAAAAAGAGTACTCTTTCCAACTACTGTATTCACAAATTATTTATTTTGTGAATCAACTGCAATGTTATGTCGCTCTATAGCCCATGGCATGGTTAGAGCACAGGAATTTGTACATTTTAAGGCGAATGAAAATCATCTTGCAGGTTATTTGCTGTGTTAAAGGGCAGATGTCTACATAAGGGCTGGCATTTATCATAATAGACAATAAGGGGCTTATTTACAATTAAATGGTGCAGTGCGACGCCACAAGCAATTTTGCTGCGCTTAGCTGCTCCATTTGAAAAATGCATCGATGCTCCGTATTGACAAGAATACAGCACACACCTGTGCTCGCCTCTACACCGGAGCACAAACAGCAGCCGTGCACCAATGCAGGCACTATTACATCATGGGTGCCAGCATTGCAGGAATTATTGTGTTTGTACAGGAAGTGACACCAAAAAGAATCATTAATGGTGTTTTGCTACTTCTGTGTGTGCTGCAGAATGCCTCACACATAAAAAGATCAAAAACAGAAGAGACATTTTTTCTCCTTGTGGCGCCAGTTTAACGCCTCCCCTGGAAAGGTGTAAGTTTTTGGCGCTGACGCAGATTTACGAATACGGAGCAGTGTCAAAAAGTCATAGGTTTTGCATGGGAACACTCCCAGCAACACCCCTGACACGCCTTTTGATGCAAAGTACTTCGTGAAAGAGTGCCATATTTACAAGGACGTGTAAAGCAATGCAAAGTAGCTTTGCTCTGCCTTGTTAATATGGGCCAGCACACAACGCCACCGGAGCATCAACAAAAGTGACGTTCCTGTGGCACCAGGGGCTTTCAAATATGCCCCCAAGTGTTTGCATCTAGGCTGGAAAAGACATTGGCTCAGATTTACTATGATTTTGCATTGGGGGTTGTCCCATTTGTGGTGCAGCCACAATTCAAAATGATTTTTAGTATTTACTAAGTCGTGCAAAGCCCCATTACATGCTTTAGTAAATACAAAGTATTGCAACACAGCATAAGGGGCCAGATGTACGACCCTTTTTTGTGGCCGCAACCGGGAGATCCTCCTATTTGAGGCCGGAAAAAAGGGTAATAGCATGTACAAATGCTATTTTACGAGTCACTCACTCGCAAAATAGCATTTGCGACTCTCGCTGTTTTGAAGGGGTGTCCCTTCCTAATAGCGAGTCCACATGCTATGTACTAATGTTTTGAGCCACATTTGCAGCCACAAAACACTCGCAGTTTACCACCTACTTCAAGTAGGTGGTAAACTACTGGTAAAGGGGAAAGGGACCCCAAGGGACCCCTTCCCCTTTGTGAGTATGTAGGAAAATATTTTTTAAGAGCAGGCAGTGTCCCAGAGACCACCGCCTGTCCTTAAAAAAATGAAACTGAAAAGTTCAATTTTTCTTTTTCAAATGCATCCCGTTTTCCTTTAAGGAGAACAGGCTGCATTTGAAAAAAAAACTACTTTATTAAAAAAGTAGTCACAGACATGGTGGTCTGCTGACCCCAGCAGGCCACCATCCCTGTGAACGCTAGCCATTCCCAAAGGGGTCGCAAATTACGCCTGCCTCATTAATATTAATGAGGCATGCAATTTGCGAATCCATTAGGAATCGCATACAGTATCTGAGACACTGTTGTGCATTCCAATTAGCGAGTCGCAAATTGTGAGTCACAAATGCGACACAATTTACGACTCGCTAATTGGCAGGTCGTACATCTTGCCCATACTGCTGTCTTGTGTTACTTTATGTTGAGTAGGTGTTACATAAATTGGGCATGGGCATTCTCATGTTTTCACCCATGTATTTTGACCCAAACCCAGAAGACTTGTAAACCTGGATTTTGCACCAAAATTGTGTGCTCACCATACTGAGGTGTACCAGGAACAAGATAGAGCACTCTTCAGCTCTTTCCTGTTCATGGATCACGGAGCAGCAACTTTCCTTGCTGCCATGCATTGCGTGAACTTTTAATAAATATGCCCCTTGGTTACAGGTGTTTACATCGCTGTTTTCAGTGTTCATCTTAAAAGCTTGAAATCTACTTTTAGGTTGCTTGTGTCAAGATTAGAAGACAGATTGGCAATGGTCATGTTAGTAGACATGCTTTTACAAGTAGGTGGGCAGCGTTCATGTTAGAAGACAAACACAAATGTTTAAGCCTTATAATATACCTCTGATAAATGGATCTACACGTTTATCAGATATTTGTAGGGGAACAGTGTTTGGTTGAATTAAATATCTCAACTAAATAGGAAAGGAAAGGATATTTCACGGTGGTCAATTTGATCAATTTTGATGCTTGGAAAAAATGGAACATGATTGGGTGATGTCTTAGCAGCTACAAAGATATCCTCCAGTGGTCATTCCTTCAGATTAGAAATTTTCTGAAAGATATAGATGCCATTTTACCCTCAACAAAGCTGGACCTCACCAAGGTGATAATTGAATTGACTACATGTAGATCTATAAGCGGTTGGATGTCTATTCTTAGAGAAGATACCAATAATAAAATGTTTGAAGGGTTCTGGAAAATGGCAAACTAAAGAGGGCCTTCTGGTATCAATGGGTGCTTGGAATAGGATCAACAAGTTCAACACTAGACTATTAAGAGGAGCCAATTTTAGAAGAATGCAATTCCACACCAAATGGCTATTATACAGGACTCCAGCCTTTTTACATAGTATATATCCCCAGATACAAGATATATGCTTTCGATGTATAATGGGAGGTGGAGGTAGCTGGTCTCATATTGTAAGAGATTGTCCAAAGACTAAACAATTCTGGGACGATATCGAGAAATACTGCAAGCACAATTTAGGGAGGGGGCAGTCATTGATAAGCATACCGCAATCCTAGGATACTCCTTCAACACTATATAACCAATTCTTTCCAGGCTAAATATTTATTTATTGCTGCCTTAGTAGCCAGATCATTAATACTACAGAATTGGTGAAGGGAAAATATCCCAATATTCCAGCAATGGCTGAACAAAATGTGTAGAGTTTGAGAACTGGAAAGAAGATATGCTTTAAGGTCCGGTTCCTATACCAAGTTTAAAGCTCCATGGGAATTCCTTTGATGATTGTGGGGGATAAAGGAGTCCAAATGAAAACGTTTTGTCTTTGAAAAACTGGAAGACCTCTTGGGAATGTGCAAAGCTGATTCTATCAATTATTTGGTCATTTTATTTTATTATTTTATAAAGAATGTATTAATTCCGCCCTCTTTTTATGCTTTCTATGCTCTTATGTATATTGTTAATCTCAACAAGATTGCTTGTGTGTCATACTTTAAATAAACTCTCCAAAATAAACATCTATGTAAAAAAAAAATTGAGTAGACATGTTTTTATGCCTAGAGTGTCAGGAGACATGCAACAAGACAGGTGTTTAAACTCAGTTTAGTATAGTTCATCTTCGAAGACAGGTACTCACACACGAGCTGGCAGTGAGTGTTAAAGAGAGCAGGAGTTTACAGTTGGTAAATCAAGATTACTCTTATTTTGTTCAATCATTTTATAGAATGAAATTGGAGGCTGCTGCAATACTACACCAAGAATGTAGAACTTTAATACCCAATATAATGTCCTCATTTTAGACCATTGACTGATTCTCAGAGCAGTATGTGGACGTACTCCCAAGTTGTAAATAAAATATTTAAAAAACGAACCCTCCTACTGGCTAAACCTTCAGTAGAGCAAAAATGGTAGTAGTGTGGAGAATAGCAATGATGGTAAGACCCCAAATTTAATTACCACATAAAAATACAAATCCATCTCCTTCCATGCAGCAGCCCACCCTCATACTTACCAACCTATGTTATCTGTTTGTGCGAGACCAAGTGAAATTAAAAAGTACGTGTCAACCCTTATGGAGCATGGGCCGGATACAGGGACCAGAGTACTCCTGCTCCAAAAGTTACCTTCTAAAGTCCATCACCAAGAGTTGCGTTTGCGGTGGAGGAGGCCGTGAGGAGCAGGTAGAGTGTCATGGATGGTCGTTGCTGTAGTGTGAAAAATAAATCATGCATTGCCGGTCGCTGCTAGTGAGCTTGCACACTGACAGTCAGCGCGGATGGCAAGAGATTGGCAAGACTGGGCGCTTTACCGTTGTGAAGAGCCCAAAACTTAAGGATTTCACTTTTTTGTCTAGGAGGCAACTCATACCACAAAAAGGGTGCAGGACCTGGGAGGTACCTCCTTGGGATCAGGAACTCACTCCAGCAGAGGTCATTAAGGCTCATTCCAGTTGCAGCAGGTCAACTGCGCAGTGCAGAGCCCTTTGGAGCTTGTAATGTCCATGTAGCTTGGAAAAGGTGGTCATTCAGCTGACCCTTTGAGCCACTGCTGATTGAGATGCGGGTGCAGGTCCAGTCTTCCTTCTCAGACAGCATGATTTTGCATTGGGGTTTGTCCCATTTGTGGTGCAGCCACAATTCAAAATGATTTTTAGTATTTACTAAGTCGTGCAAAGCCCCATTACATGCTTTAGTAAATACAAAGTATTGCAACACAGCATAAGGGGCCAGATGTACGACCCTTTTTTGTGGCCGCAACCGGGAGATCCTCCTATTTGAGGCCGGAAAAAAGGGTAATAGCATGTACAAATGCTATTTTACGAGTCACTCACTCGCAAAATAGCATTTGCGACTCTCGCTGTTTTGAAGGGGTGTCCCTTCCTAATAGCGAGTCCACATGCTATGTACTAATGTTTTGAGCCACATTTGCAGCCACAAAACACTCGCAGTTTACCACCTACTTCAGGTAGGTGGTAAACTACTGGTAAAGGGGAAAGGGACCCCTTCCCCTTTGTGAGTATGTAGGAAAATATTTTTTAAGAGCAGGCAGTGTCCCAGAGACCACCGCCTGTCCTTAAAAAAATGAAACTGAAAAGTTCCATTTTTCTTTTTCAAATGCATCCCGTTTTCCTTTAAGGAGAACAGGCTGCATTTGAAAAAAAAAACTACTTTATTAAAAAAGTAGTCACAGACATGGTGGTCTGCTGACCCCAGCAGGCCACCATCCCTGTGAACGCTAGCCATTCCCGAAGGGGTCGCAAATTACGCCTGCCTCATTAATATTAATGAGGCATGCAATTTGCGAATCCATTAGGAATCGCATACAGTGTCTGATACACTGTTGTGCATTCCAATTAGCGAGTCGCAAATTGTGAGTCACAAATGCGACACAATTTACGACTCGCTAATTGGCAGGTCGTACATCTTGCCCATACTGCTGTCTTGTGTTACTTTATGTTGAGTAGGTGTTACATAAATTGGGCATGGGCATTCTCATGTTTTCACTCATGTATTTTGACCCAAACCCAGAAGACTTGTAAACCTGGATTTTGCACCAGAATTGTGTGCTCACCATACTGAGGTGTACCAGGAACAAGATAGAGCACTCTTCAGCTCTTTCCTGTTCATGGATCACGGAGCAGCAACTTTCCTTGCTGCCATGCATTGCGTGAACTTTTAATAAATATGCCCCTTGGTTACAGGTGTTTACATCGCTGTTTTCAGTGTTCATCTTAAAAGCTTGAAATCTACTTTTAGGTTGCTTGTGTCAAGATTAGAAGACAGATTGGCAATGGTCATGTTAGTAGACATGCTTTTACAAGTAGGTGGGCAGCGTTCATGTTAGAAGACAAACACAAATGTTTAAGCCTTATAATATACCTCTGATAAATGGATCTACACGTTTATCAGATATTTGTAGGGGAACAGTGTTTGGTTGAATTAAATATCTCAACTAAATAGGAAAGGAAAGGATATTTCACGGTGGTCAATTTGATCAATTTTGATGCTTGGAAAAAATGGAACATGATTGGGTGATGTCTTAGCTGCTACAAAGATATCCTCCAGTGGTCATTCCTTCAGATTAGAAATTTTCTGAAAGATATAGATGCCATTTTACCCTCAACAAAGCTGGACCTCACCAAGGTGATAATTGAATTGACTACATGTAGATCTATAAGCGGTTGGATGTCTATTCTTAGAGAAGATACCAATAATAAAATGTTTGAAGGGTTCTGGAAAATGGCAAACTAAAGAGGGCCTTCTGGTATCAATGGGTGCTTGGAATAGGATCAACAAGTTCAACACTAGACTATTAAGAGGAGCCAATTTTAGAAGAATGCAATTCCACACCAAATGGCTATTATACAGGACTCCAGCCTTTTTACATAGTATATATCCCCAGATACAAGATATATGCTTTCGATGTATAATGGGAGGTGGAGGTAGCTGGTCTCATATTGTAAGAGATTGTCCAAAGACTAAACAATTCTGGGACGATATCGAGAAATACTGCAAGCACAATTTAGGGAGGGGGCAGTCATTGATAAGCATACCGCAATCCTAGGATACTCCTTCAACACTATATAACCAATTCTTTCCAGGCTAAATATTTATTTATTGCTGCCTTAGTAGCCAGATCATTAATACTACAGAATTGGTGAAGGGAAAATATCCCAATATTCCAGCAATGGCTGAACAAAATGTGTAGAGTTTGAGAACTGGAAAGAAGATATGCTTTACGGTCCGGTTCCTATACCAAGTTTAAAGCTCCATGGGAATTCCTTTGATGATTGTGGGGGATAAAGGAGTCCAAATGAAAACGTTTTGTCTTTGAAAAACTGGAAGACCTCTTGGGAATGTGCAAAGCTGATTCTATCAATTATTTGGTCATTTTATTTTATTATTTTATAAAGAATGTATTAATTCCGCCCTCTTTTTATGCTTTCTATGCTCTTATGTATATTGTTAATCTCAACAAGATTGCTTGTGTGTCATACTTTAAATAAACTCTCCAAAATAAACATCTATGTAAAAAAAAAATTGAGTAGACATGTTTTTATGCCTAGAGTGTCAGGAGACATGCAACAAGACAGGTGTTTAAACTCAGTTTAGTATAGTTCATCTTCGAAGACAGGTACTCACACACGAGCTGGCAGTGAGTGTTAAAGAGAGCAGGAGTTTACAGTTGGTAAATCAAGATTACTCTTATTTTGTTCAATCATTTTATAGAATGAAATTGGAGGCTGCTGCAATACTACACCAAGAATGTAGAACTTTAATACCCAATATAATGTCCTCATTTTAGACCATTGACTGATTCTCAGAGCAGTATGTGGACGTACTCCCAAGTTGTAAATAAAATATTTAAAAAACGAACCCTCCTACTGGCTAAACCTTCAGTAGAGCAAAAATGGTAGTAGTGTGGAGAATAGCAATGATGGGAAGACCCCAAATTTAATTACCACATAAAAATACAAATCCATCTCCTTCCATGCAGCAGCCCACCCTCATACTTACCAACCTATGTTATCTGTTTGTGCGAGACCAAGTGAAATTAAAAAGTACGTGTCAACCCTTATGGAGCATGGGCCGGATACAGGGACCAGAGTACTCCTGCTCCAAAAGTTACCTTCTAAAGTCCATCACCAAGAGTTGCGTTTGCGGTGGAGGAGGCCGTGAGGAGCAGGTAGAGTGTCATGGATGGTCGTTGCTGTAGTGTGAAAAATAAATCATGCATTGCCGGTCGCTGCTAGTGAGCTTGCACACTGACAGTCAGCGCGGATGGCAAGAGATTGGCAAGACTGGGCGCTTTACCGTTGTGAAGAGCCCAAAACTTAAGGATTTCACTTTTTTGTCTAGGAGGCAACTCATACCACAAAAAGGGTGCAGGACCTGGGAGGTACCTCCTTGGGATCAGGAACTCACTCCAGCAGAGGTCATTAAGGCTCATTCCAGTTGCAGCAGGTCAACTGCGCAGTGCAGAGCCCTTTGGAGCTTGTAATGTCCATGTAGCTTGGAAAAGGTGGTCATTCAGCTGACCCTTTGAGCCACTGCTGATTGAGATGCGGGTGCAGGTCCAGTCTTCCTTCTCAGACAGCAGGGCAGGGCTTGAACAGCCGTGTGGTCCTCAGGAAGGAGAGCAGTCCTTCTTCTGTAGTATCCATAGGTCCAGGAGTATACTGAAGAGTGGGTCAGCGAGTCCCATTTTTTACATGGGGCTTCCTATGTCGTGGCAGAATTTTCTGGAGTTTTTCCCTTCTAGGAGTGTCTATAATTTTCTGCCTCCCTCCCTGGTCCCAGTCCGTCTGTTGGCACAATAGGCGAGTGTTAAGGTCTTTGCGTGTGTGGTGGGTCAGTGCCTTTAAAGTACAAGTTTGGTAGTTCACAGCTCCGGCCCCACCATCAATCCAGGAAGGTCCATCTTGCCAACAACTAGACCCTCTATTATGATAAGGTGTGGGAGGAATACACAGAGCCCAACTGCCAACCATATCTTGTCATATGACCCTGGAAGAGGCTGGAGGCACAAAATGGTAAGAATAATACAATGGCAACTTTCTAAAAGTTGCATTTTTGAGAACAGTGATTTAAAATCCAACTTTACCATTGAAGGTGGTTTTAAATTACAATTACTAAGACAGCAAACCTGCCATTTCTACCTGCTCGCAATCAACAGTTAGCAAAAGGTAACCCAATGTTATCCTATGGGAGAGGTAGGCTTCACATCAGTGAAAAGCAAATTTAGGAGTTTCTCACTACCAGGACAAATCTAAAAGTACATGTTCAACTTTTAATTACAATGTACCCTGCCCAAGGACATGTTTGCGCCTGCCCAATGTTTGACTTATATGTAATAAAAAGGGAGTTTTAGGGCTGGTAAATGGCTTATTTTGCCAGGTTGAAATGGAAGTTTAAAATTGCATCTGCAGGCTGCAGTGGCAGGCCTGAAACATATTCTTAAAGGGCTGCTTACATTCTTGGAAGACCCTCTCTGCAGGATCCCCCCAAACCTTTTGCCTTTACCCTCCAACTTTTTGCTGAATTTATTTTTGTTGGCCTTAAGACTCTGTGCACTTGGCAACTGCTAACCAGTGCTAAATTCTTTTTACTCTTTCCCCAACCATGGTTAAATTGGTTGATACCCAAGTGGCATATTTTATTTACTTATAAGTCCCTTGTAGAGTTGCATACCATAAACCCAGGGCCTTTAAATTAAATGCTACCAGTGGACCTGCAGCACTCATTGTGACATTTACTTAAGTAGCACTATAAAACATGTCCCAGGCCTGCTATTGCAACCTGAGTGCAGCTTTACACTGCTATGTCCACTTGACATTTAAACCCCCTTCTGACGCCTTAAACTCTCCTATTGTTACATATAAGGCATCGCCAAGTAAAGCCCTACGTAGTGAGATAGGTAGGATGCTGTGTAATTAAAAGGCTGGACATGTACGTTTAGGTTTTACATGTCCTGGTGGCAAAGAACTCCTACATTCGTTTTTTACTACTGTGAGGCCTACCTCTCCCCTAAGATATAATTGGGGATTCCTTATTACATTCAATAGGTTGAAATTGCTAATTGGGAGCAGGTGGTCATATCATATGAAATAGTAATGATAAACCCTCTTTCATTGTAATTTCTGATTTTCTATTACAATTTTGAAAAATGGGACTGAAAACATTTGGTATTTACCTCCTGCCCTTAGTCTTTTGTGCCTGCAGCCTGTCTTGGTTCACATGACTGAATGTAGCTGACAGTTACACTTTGAGAATTCCTCCCAGACAGTCATAAAATAGAGGGAACAGGTGTGCCTCAATGGGCATTCTGCTAGCAGGATGGAGGGGTGGAACTGAGCAGAGACCCACCTACAACTGAATAGCTGTGCTCTGCCTTCACTCAAAGGTCCTAACAACCCTGCATTGTCATTGCACAGCCTGAAGCCAGTGCAGGGGAATCAGGAAATTTCATTCACTGACACCTAAGTTTGAAGCAGTCATATTACAAAAAATTAGTTTGTTCTCGTGTTGGCTGAAACTATACAGGAGTGGGACATCTTAAAGAATACGTTTTTACAATTTAGCTGACATCTTAGAGGTCTAGAGTTTAGATTTAGTTCTAAAGACAAGTAGTGGCCGTTTAGAGGTAAGCATTACTCCTAGATTTGTAGCTGTTATGTTTTAGATCGCATAGATACATCTAGGCTAACAGTGGCCATGTCAGATGACACAGGCCTATGCCTAGAATAGGCACTGTTTTACTAAATGGTAAGAACACAGAAGCACACCCTAGCTAAGCAAGTAGTAGATGTTTGAAAGGGCAGTCATTTACAACTGTGGTGATGTTGCCTGTATTTGATGACATGAGGCCTCATCCCAGCTGAAGACAAGAGTTTACACCTAGCTGACAGTGGTGATTTTAAAAAACAGGAGTTTACAGCTGGCCTGGAAGTGTTAGTAGCTGGAAACATAAGTAGGGTGGCAGAGGCAGTGTTAGAAGGTGCATGTTTTCACTGGCAGTGGTGCTAAATGAATGCAGTCGTTGTACATATACCTGGCCTGACTGGCCCTGTCCTAAGTAGGTTTCTGACATTTCCAAATTAGATCGCAGGATTATCACAAGACCAAATAACGTTTAGCGATTGAAGGCCACCAGATTACAATAGGCAAGATTAGTCTTTAAATGTTCGTTGTTCAGCAAGGTACGATGACAGGAAAATAAGAACGTTGCGGACCCTGGATCCGATATGAACTCGAGACGGAGTTCAGGTGTACCTTGCTTGTGGAAGTTCGAGGAGTTTCAGGCGCGGCTACTGGTGAGGGCGGACTCAGGACGAGGCCAACGGTTCTCCAGAGGATCTCTCCGGCTCAGTCCCCCTCGAGGAGCGAGGCGGGAGAGCAGGACTGTGGAGGGTTGTGGCAATCCGGGGTCGATGCAGCTCACTGGGCGAGGCGCCGTTCAGGCCTGCGGGGCGTACTACTTCTTAGCACGCCAGGTCGTACTCGTGGATCTGTGAGGGGCGTCACGTTCTATGGCAGACATGTGCAACACCAGGCTTCCGGTACCACTGTACGGGGAGGCCTTTCTTGAGGTGCGGCACGGGTCTTGGTATGAAGGAGGGCACAGCGAGACAGTTGGGTACGTTACAACGTACGGACCGTCTGAGGCTATGGAAGGTGCTCCGTGCAGATTCCGGCGGGAGAAGATGAGAGGTGCACGACGCGCTCCGTTAGCGGCGAGTTGACAGGAGAGCGGGCAGCCCGGCACTGAAGCGGAGAGCGACTCAGGGATGAGCGGGGCTCTCTACAGCGGGGCGACCAGGCTCCGAACTGTCACGACCTGGGAGGGGTCGAAGGCACCCGAGTCAAAACTCCGTCGAGAGAATAGGAACTAAGGCCCAACAGCAGACGGGCACAAGCAGATAGAACCCAATGGTCCTGGGGTTCCGTTCAGGGGGCAGGCTCTCGATCAAGCCCTTGGAGATCGTTTCAGCCACGTCGTTCTCAGCAAGGCACCACTGCAGGCCAGTCTTACAGGATTCAGACTGGTTTCTGCCCTTCAGCTTCTCTTGGTCCTTCTAGTCAGGCAGAGGTTCGTCGTGGTCAAACTGGATCTGATTTGTAAGGAGCGGAGCTCCTATATTTATACTGCGATTCTTTTGTCTTTGCAGGCCAGGGGGCCTGAGCCTAGTTCAGCCCGGTTTTGGAGTACTCTGTTTACAGGAAGCTGCCGTCTTCTTTCAGGGTCCAGGGCAGGGACATTAGACGCTCCGCAGGAGGTGGAGCCAGCATTGTGGTGGTGGAGCACAACCCTATTCAGAGCCAAGGACTACTCCGCCCACCCATCCTGGAGTAAGCACCCTATTCACCACCTTGGGGGGCCAGACTGTCCCCAGGAATCTCCCAGCCCTGTCACTCACACAAACCCAGACAGCAGATACACATCCTGGCAGAGGAGGGCTAAATAGTTAGGCGAGCAAAGGCTAACTTTCTAAAAGTAGCGTTTGCGAACACAGGATATTAAAATAAACCTTACTAAAGGAAGTATTTTATTATTCTGAGTTCAGGCATACTAAACTCGACGTGCTACCGTGTTCCCTGAGCCTGCCGGGACTATAGCGTGTAATAGTTCCGACAGCTCATCTTGGCCTAAGAGAACCGGTAGCCCTTCCATAGTGAAGAACGAAAAGGGCAGTAATTCACTACGAGGACATGCCACACTCTAGGCTTGTCCTCCCTTACGCTTCAATGCACCCTGCCCGTAGGCCTACCATAGGGGTGACTGATATGAGGGTTAGGGAAGGTTCAGGGACTGGCAAGTGTGGGCACTTGCGCAGTCAGCGTGACAGTGCGAGACCGGGGTCTGCAATGGCGGACCCGAGACATATCTTACTAAGCCGCTTCTGTGGGTGGCGCAACCAGCGCTGCAGGCCCACTAGCAGCATTTGTATCTACAAGCCCCGGCACTCCTCGTGCACGTTACTGGGGACTGATAGTAAACCAAATAAGCCAATCGGGGAAATCAATTACATATACACTTTACATTGGGAGCACTTGCACTGCGGCACGGATTGGACGGGGCGCAGTGCCCTGAGCATCGAACACCAGCAAAACATCTGAGGCACATCAGCAAAAAGTGGAAGGGAGACTCATGCCAAGGTGCCAGGTCTAACACGTGTCCCCTCCAGCTGAAATGTGGGGAGAACTACCCTTGCCCAGGGAGTTCCTCATCACTAAGGCGGAAAAACCTTGACAGACCGTCAGCATTGGCGTGGTCTATGCCAGGGCGGTGTTCCACCGTGAAGTCCATACTCTGTAGAGAAATGGACCACCTCAACAGCTTCGGGTTCTCACCCCTCATTTTCATCAACCACCTGAGGGCCCTGTGGTCTGTCTGAACTCGGAAGTGAGACCCAAACAAGTAGGGTCTTAGCTTCTTCAGGGCCCAGACCACAGCAAAAGCTTCTCGCTCAATCGTACTCCACTTCTGTTCCTGTGGAAGTAACCTCCTACTGATGAAGGCCACAGGGTGATCCCAGCCCTCCTCAGTCGTCTGTGAAAGGACAGCCCCAATCCCATGCTCTGAAGCGTCTGTCTGCACTAAGAACTCTTTGGAGAAATCAGGAGCCAGGCGCACGGGCGCCACGCACATGGCCGTCTTCAGGGTGTCGAATGCTACCTGACAGGCGTCAGTCCAGATCACTTTCCGGGGCTGCTTCTTCGAAGTCAGCTCGGTCAAGGGGGCAACGATGGTGCCGTATCCCTTGACAAACCTCCTGTAATACCCGGTGAGCCCGAGGAAGGCCCTCACCTCTGTTTGGGTCTTGGGGGCTTCCCAAGCCAGGATGGTCTGAATTTTGGGTTGAAGGGGCGCCACCTGGCCGCTCTCAACTTGGTGTCCCAAATACACCACCGAACCCTGCCCGATCTGACACTTGCTTGCCTTGATCGTGAGGCCTGCCTTGCGCAGAGCCGCCAACACTTCCCACAGGTTTTGCAAGTGTTCTTCCCACGTACCACTGAACACTGCGATGTCGTCCAGGTAGGCGGCACTGAACGCGTCCAGTCCAACCAACACCCGGTTGACCAACCTCTGGAAGGTGGCAGGGGCGTTTTTCATCTCGAAGGGCATGACCCGGAATTGGTAGTGCCCATCTGGGGTTGAAAACGCTGACCTCTCTTTGGCCCCGTCAGTTAAGGCGGTCTGCCAGTACCCAGACGTTAGGTCAAACGTACTGAGGTACCGGGCAGCCCCCAACCGATTGATGAGCTCATCAGCTCTGGGGAGGGGGTGCGCGTCAGTCTTCGTGACCGAATTAAGTCCTCGATAGTCCACGCAGAACCGTAGTTCGGGCTTGGCTCCCGGCGTCGCAGCCTTCAGGACCAAGACCACTGGGCTGGCCAAGGACTGCTGGAGGACTCAATCACCCCAAGAGCAAACATCTTCGAGACTTCCTCCTTGATGCAGGCTCGTACCCTGTCAGTCACGCGGTAAGCCTTGTGCTTTACCGGCAAACTGTCTCCAGTGTCCACATCATGGACGCACCCATCTGTGACACCCGGGACCAGGGAGAACAAGTCAGAGTATTGCCCCAGCAGCTGGCGGCAATCACTCTGCTGCTCAGGGGTCAGGGAGGGTGAGAGGTTAACTCCATCCACTGACCCGTCTCGCTCGGAGGCTACCAAGAGGTCCGGAAGAGGCTCGGTCTCCTCCTCCATTCCATCATCGGTTGCCAACAGCATGCCCACTTCGGACCTCTCCAAGTGGGGCTTAAGGCGGTTAACATGTAGGACCCTCAAAGGGTTCCTGGGAGTTTGCAAGTTCACCAGGTAGGTGACAGGACTCTTGCGCTCCACAACCTCGAATGGACCCGTCCACTTATCCTGAAGTGCACAGGGCTCCACCGGGGCCAAGACCCACACCTTTTGTCCAGGTTGAAGCTCCACCAGAGTGGCATTCTGGTCGTACCACCGCTTCATCTCTTCCTGGCTGGCTTCCAGGTTTGCCTCAGCAAGTTGCCTGAATCGCCTGGTCTGGTTACGGAAGGCCAGCATGTAGCTGTATACATTCTGGGGAGGTTTCCTGGGTGATTGCTCCCAGCCTTCCCTAACCAGACTCAGAGGTCCTCGGACTGGGTGACCGTACAGAAGCTCGAAGGGACTGAACCCGAGCGACTTCTGTGGCACCTCTCGGTACGCAAACAGTAGGCATGGCAAGAGGACGTCCCACTTACGCCTCATTGGTTCTGCTAGGCCCATGATCATGCCTTTCAGGGTTCGGTTGAATCTCTCAACCAACCCGTTTCCTTGGGGGTGGTAAGGGGTGGTGAACTTGTACGTTACACCACACTCTTGCCAAAGGGACTTCATATATTTCGATATGAAATTGGTGCCCCTGTCAGACACCACCTCTAGAGGGAATCCTACTCGTGAGAAAATTCCCATCAGTGCTCGTCCCACCACGGGGGCCGTCACTGTCCTCAGAGGGATGGCTTCAGGGTACCGGGTGGCATGGTCCACCAAGACCAGGATGAACCTGTTGCCCATGGCTGTCTTGGGGTCCAGAGGCCCCACAATGTCAATTCCCACTCGCTGGAATGGGGTACTGACGACGGGGAATGGTTGGAGGGGAGCCTTGTTCTTCCCTCCGCACTTACCACTTGCCTGACAAGTTTGGCAAGTCCTACAGTGAGCGTCTGAGCTCCTGTGCATCTGGGGCCAGTAAAAGTGGGTGACAAGCCTGTCATAGGTCTTGTCCATCCCCAGATATCCTGCTAACGGCACATCGTGAGCCAAACCCAGTAGGAAGGCTCTGAACTTCTGGGGTACCACCAGCGCACGGGCTGACCCAGGTTCAGCAGCTTTAGGCTCTGAATACAGGAGATCGTTCTCCCAGTAGACCAAGTGTTTTCCGGACTGAACACCATTGGCCTGGTCTGCAGCCTGCTGCCGCATACCCACGAGAGAAGGGCACTCTCTCTGCTCCTTGCAGAATTCCTCCCTGGAGGGACCCCCTTCTTGCTGCCAATGGGTCAGCTACGGCAGGTCTCCCAGTTCGGCAATCTGTTCCCCGGTAGGCTCCAGGGCATCCCCCTCAAGGTCTGCTTCCTCCTGGGCCGTGGGAACTTCGGGAGCCGGCTGTCCCCGCCCCCTGCGCCTTCTCTCGCAGGCCGGTTCCTGGGCCTCTCCCTCAGGCTCCAGGACTTCTTCAACACCCCTACTGGCTGCCATGGACCGCGTGGTCACGCACGCCCAGTCAGGTAGACCCACCATCAGCAGATGAGTTGTTTTCTCCACCTTTCCCCAAGGGGAGTTCTCCAAATCGTTCCATAGCAGACAATCTACAGGCATGGAGGTCCTCACAGCGACTTGCAGAGTACCTGAGACCCCCCCCACTCAAAGGGAACCTGAGCCATCGGACACTGGCTCTCAGAATTGTCAGCATTGACAACCCTACAGTAGGCGTGCGGTACTACCTGCTCTTGAGACACCAGGTGCTGCCTTACTGCAATCACACTGGCTCCTGTATCTCGAAGAGCCTCAGCCTTCTTACCGTTGATGGTCACTACCTGCCCATATTTCTTAGTGTTATTGGGTAGGTAGTTCTCGGGGACCATCTCACTGTCTCCTAGCGAGACTAGGGTCATCTGAACGGGATCCCCACCCATTCGGACGGCTACTTCCTCCCCAAAATTAACATTAGCTACTTGCCGGGGTGGAGCACCAGTGGGTGCGGGGTTTGCAAACAAGCGACACTTAGGGTCAGAGGCAACGTGACCCAGGTTGCCACACCTAAAACAGGTAATGGGCCCTCTTTGAACAGGTTTACCTGTCGGGGCCCCGGTTGATTTCGGGGGTGGAAGAGGCTGAGAACCTTTCCCTTGGTTCCCTTGGGGATTACTTTGGGGGCCTTTGTGGAACCCTTTCTGTTTTCCCCTGTCCCCCCCCACTCTTCTGCTGGGGACCCTGCCCACCTTTGGCTGAGTCTCCCACTGGACCTTTGTGAACCCTGGTGCTGAGCCAGCGGTCCGCTTCCTCAGCAAGCTTCCTCGGGTTGGACAGCTTGCTATCGATCAGGTGTTGGCGTAACTCAGGAAAACAATTATCCGACAAGTGCTCCCATGCTATTAAATCAAGCAGCCCTTGAAAATCAGTTACTTTACTGCCCTTCACCCAACTATCCAGCGCTCTGCAGAAAAAGGTCACATACTCCACATACGTACCCCCCTGAATCTTTACACACTTCCTAAACCGCTGTCGGTACATTTCAGGAGTTAACCCAAATCGATTCATCAGGGCATCTTTCATGTGCGGGTAGGAGTTGGACTCTACAGAAGGAAGATAAAGCAGGGTATCCCGCCCCTCGGTCAGGAACTGTACCCACAACCCCGCTCCCCGATCTCTCTCAGGGACCCGGTGGGAGGACATGGCTACCTCATAGGCCCGGAACCACTGCCCTATGTCATCCCCCTTAAAATACTCCTGCACCACATCCTTCGGTACGTAGACCCTTGACTCTAGCTGGGCTGGCGTGCTGCCACCAGGAGCTGCGTCCAAGCTCTTTGCTTTCAGCTCCAATTCTTTAAGGCATATCTCATGCTCCAGCTGGTGCCTCTTCCATTGACATCTGTCCTTTCAATCTGACCATCTCCACTTCATGCGCTCTGGTTGCGGCCCTGTCCACCAGCTCTTCTGACGACAGACCTCCCTGCCCTTCGCTAAGGCTATCTGGTGGATCCACCACCACCCGATTTTCTGGCTCTCTCGACTCTTTCCAGGCTCTCAGTGCCTTGATGTGCTGGTTTCTGGTTTTGCACCCGGAGCGGGCGACTCGGAACTTCTCGCACAGGGCTTTCAATTGATCCATTTTCCAGTTGTCAAGCCCTTCCCAGTCAACTTCGTTGATTCCAGAGATAACAGAGGGTGCTCTCACGGGGAGTGAACCAGGCATGGTTTTGGAGATTGGAGATCTCTCGGCAAGAACGTAATCTGTGGCTCGTTATTGGTCTGCTCTCACTATGTGGTGATCAGTAATTTACTGTACATAAATCATAAATGCAAATCCGAAATCCTCACCGCTGGTACCAATGTTGGAACCGGAGGTCTCTGGTTGGCACAGGTATGCACTTGTGACAAGCAGGGACCCTCAGCTCCACGTCAGGGCAAGGGAACTACTCCTTCGAATAACCCCTCCTCACCCTCTAGGTAGTGTGGTCACATACAGTAAACCCACTGACCCACCACAAACGGACACCAGTCGTATGGTTGTATCAAAAATACGTATACTTTATATAAAAGATAGATTCAAGCAGGATTATCACAAGACCAAATAACGTTTAGCGATTGAAGGCCACCAGATTACAATAGGCAAGATTAGTCTTTAAATCAGAGCTTTCCAAACTCTGTCGCGACACAGTACTGTGTCGCCTGCCATGTGTGGGTGTGTCGCTGAGATGCGGTGTCTTAACTGCTCTGCCCTCAATTTGCATGCCCTTCTTTGACCTTCAGTCTCCGCGTGACTCGCCAGCACCTCCCGGGCTTTCTTGCAGTTTCAGTACTGCCCTTCACCCGTGCCCTGCCCCTTCCCCTACTCCTCTCTCCCTTTACAACTGCCCGTATCATCCCTGCTGCCCTTCACTGCTCTAAGTGTCTCTACGCACCCGAAGTGTAATTTCTTGCCTGAAGAAAAAACGGACGTGAATTTTAATTAACTGGGTCAGTCTGAGGTTACTGTTACCAAAGCACCTTCTTTTCATAAGCTGAGATATTTCACCGTGCAGAGAGACCACAGGTACAGAGCTGCTCTAATTTTGCACTTTTATATAGCGTGAACTCGATCCAAATGTATTGAATTGCTTTAACATGTTATATTAGACACGTTCACATTCGTGTTTTTAGGCACAAGAAGATTACGTGATTAGGCCAGAATCCCAGGATGTTGTGCGGGTTCAGAGACTCCAATTTTGTTCTAAGGTGCTAGAGTATGCAGGTCTGTCCCTAGGGTCAGGTCCTCTCCAGAAGGTGATACTACAGTTGCTGCTGCCACTGTGTACATTACATCAGACCAAAGCTATGAAGAAACTCCAGGAAATGCTTTTCCGGTATATAGTGATTGCCATTACCAGCCTCAGAGCTGAATAGATCGCTGCACCGCTCTGAATTTCAAGTATGATGGACCTGGATGTGCACTTCTGGGCAGATTATCTGTTTAACTTATACTTTTTCAATTACTCCAGAATTACTCATTGAACAACCTGCTGGTGTTTTCGTGATTAGCCACACTTCAGGTGAGAGCACTAGGGGATAGAGACACACATGGGTGACAAAGACACAGCCAAGAGTCAGACAGAGGAGAGTACCAGTGAAAGGTGACGTCAATATGGAAGCTGTGATACTGACAGAAATAGATGAAAAAGAGATAAGATTGGTGAGAGAAAAATTATTATAATAAAGCAGAGACAACTGCTGAAAGAAGGTAGACAATTTTGAGTGGTGATAAACTGAGTGCTTAATGGAGAAAAAGTGGTTGTCAGCCTTACTTAGGTTCCCTGTATACAATTTTAGGGTTGTGTAGGGAGGGAACGTTTGGCTTGCAGTTTATTTTAAATCTGCATCTTACTGTTTAGAAGACCCTCTGGCCTGTCGCAGCATTGTGATTACACACTGTTTGAGTGGAGAGGGCCGGTCTAGGCAGGTCACTCCTCATTGGCTGCTGGACACTTCCCCACTGGTTACCGATCTAGTCCTCATCTGAGCCACAAGTTGCCATTCCAGACTCCCATCTGCAGGGAGCAGATAACCATTGTACAGAGGAGGGGGCTCACGAAACAGTCACCATGCACCAGTGATCCGTCAGCTATCCTCTACCTGAGTCTACCTGGCCGTAATTGTAGAGGTGGCCAAGCCAGAGAATTCATGGGAGGGCACTGCCTTGGCTCTGAGAGCCGAAGGATGTGCAGAGCCCTGCTTTCTCAAATTTGCTTGAAAATGCACCATTTGACCACTATTTTTTCAAAATGTTCTGGGGGGGCGGACCCCCCCCGAACCTCTCTTAGGTGGTTTGGGCTTCTGCACTACGCTTGCTCGCCTTACCGTGTTGCAAAATTATGAATGTCTAAAAAGTGTGTCACCAACATGAAAAGTTTGGAAAGCTGTGCTTTAAATGTTCGTTGTTCAGCAAGGTACGATGACAGGGAAATAAGAACATTGCGGACCCTGGATCAGATATGAACTCGAGACGGAGTTCAGGTGCACCTTGCTTGTGGAAGTCCGAGGCGTTTCAGGCGCGGCTACTGGTGAGGGCGGACTAAGGACGAGGCCAACGGTTCTCCGGAGGATCTCTCCGGCTCGGTCCCCCTCGAGGAGCGAGGCGGGGGAGCAGGACTGTGGAGGGTTGTGGCAATCCGGGGTCGATGCAGCTCATGGGGCGAGGCGCCGTTCAGGCCTGCGGGGCGAACTACTTCTTAGCACGGGGGGTCGTACTCGTGGATCTGTGAGGGGCGGCACGTTCTATGGCAGACGTGTGCAACACCAGGCTTCCGGTACCACTGTACGGGGAGGCCTTTCTTGAGGTACAGCACGGGTCTTGGTATGCAGGAGGGCACAGCGAGACAGTCGGGTACGTTACGACGTACGGACCGTCCGAGGCTATGGAAGGCGATCCATGCAGATTTCGGCATGAGAAGATGAGAGGTGCACGACGCGCTCCGTTAGCGGCGAGGTGACAGGAGAGCGGGCGGCCCGGCACTGAAGCGGAAAGCGACTCAGGGATGAGCGGGGCTCTCTACGGCGGGGCGACCAGGCTCCGAACTGTCACGACCTGGGAGGGGACGAAGGCACCCGAGTCACAACACAACTCCGTCGAAGGAATAAGAACTAAGGCCCAACAGCAGACGGGCACAAGCAGATAGAACCCAATGGTCCTGGGGTTCCGTTCAGGGGGCAAGCTCTCGATCAAGCCCTTGGAGATCGTTTCAGGCACAAGTCTACAAAGTCCTTTCTGGTCCTTTCCTCTCCGTTCTCAGCAAGGCACCACTGCAGGCCAGTCTTACAGGATTCAGACTGGTTTCCATCCTTCAGCTTCTCTTGGTCCTTCTAGTCAGGCAGAGGTTTGTCGTGGTCAAACTGGATCTGATTTGTAAGGAGCGGAGCTCCTATATTTATACTGCGATTCTTTTGTCTTACAGGCCAGGGGGCCTGAGCCTAGTTCAACCCGGTTTTGGAGTACTCTGTTTACAGGAAGCTGCTGTCTTCTTTCAGGGTGCAGGGCAGGGACATCAGACGCTCCACAGGAGGTGGAGCCAGCATTGTGGTGGTGGAGCACAACCCTATTCAGAGTCAAGGACTACTCCGCCTACCCATCCTGGAGTAAGCACCCTATTCACCACCTTGGGGGCCCAGACTGTCCCCGGGAATCTCCCAGCCCTGTTACTCACACAAACCCAGACAGCAGATACACATCCTGGCAGAGGCAGGCTAAATAGTTAGGCGAGCAAAGGCTAACTTTCTAAAAGTAGCGTTTGCAAACAGAGGGTATTAAAATAAACCTTACTAAAGGAAGTATTTTATTATTCTGAGTTCAGGCATACTAAACTCGATGTGCTACCGTGTTCCCTGAGCCTGCCGGGACTATAGCGTGTAATAGTTCCGACAGCTCATCTTGGCCTAAGAGAACCGGTAGCCCTTCCATAGTGAAGAACGAAAAAGGCGGTAATTCACTACGAGGACATGCCACACTCTAGGCTTGTCCTCCCTTACGCTTCAATGTACCCTGCCCGTAGGCCTACCATAGGGGTGACTGATATGAGGGTTAGGGAAGGTTCAGGGACTGGCAATTGTGGGCACTTGCGCAGTCAGCGTGACAGTACGAGACCGTACGCGGGGTCTGCGATGGCGGACCCGGGACATATCTTACTAAGCCGCTTCTGTGGGTGGCGCAACCAGCGCTGCAGGCCCACTAGCAGCATTTGTATCTACAAGCCCCGGCACTCCTCGTGCACGTTACTGGGGACTGATAGTAAACCAAATAAGCCAATCGGGGAACTCAATTACACATACACTTTACATTGGGAGCACTTGCAATGCGGCATGGATTGGCCGTGGCGCAGTGCCCTGAGCATCGAACACCAGCAAAACATCTGAGGCACATCAGCAAAAAATGGAAGGGAGACTCACGCCAAGGTGCCAGGTCTAACACTACTGTAAGTATAGAGTAATAACTGTGAAAGTTGGACAAGCCATGCACTGTCAAGGTTGAGTCCTTTCCGTGAGTATTTTGGGTAGTAATGTTTTATTTCCATGCTGACAGCGCATGAGATCAAAGTTGGTGCGCCTACCAATTCGCCAAGCAAGCATCGCCGTCCGTTGACTTTTAGGGCTTTTCTATGTGTGTCAGAGTCATTCTCTGAGAATGAGACTGACTCTTCCACATACCTACCTACCTTTTTGAAATGTAGGCTAATCTGCTTTTGAAAGGGAGCTTGACTGTGTTTCCGTGGGCACATAGGAAAGACTAAATACTAGAAAAAATTGTAAAATCGAAATTATTGAAAAGTCATTAAAGTATGTTTTTTTCACCTGTAAGTACGGTCCCAATTTCGTAGATCCACCATTCAAAAAACACTGTAAGAATGCTGGGAACAGCCAATGATGTGATGGGGCCCCAATTCTGAAGGCATTCCCAAGACCAGCCTGTGAAGACAGAAAAAGAAAAATTGTTGTTCATTCCCCACTAATTACCAAGATGGTTTAAGGTACTAGCAAAAATGATATGTTCAGTGTATAATGTAGAATTTGTACTGAAGTTACACTATAAAATATGATGATACTTAATGGTGAACCATAGATCCCAGGTGGATTTATCTCTGCACCTAGCTGGTCAGAAACAGGCAAAAACATTCATCTAGGAGCAGGGAATTTAGAATATGATTTACTTTGAGTTTGTGGAGGGCGTATGAATATGTTTAGAGTATATGTGCTCCCCAAAATTGTCCCGGAGAGCCCACGGGGACCTTCTAACAGGCATAGGTAGTCTCACACCACACCCACCTGTGGTCTCATCCATTCTCACTCCTCATTTTGTCACAGGTTTTGCTGCATTGAAAGATGGACATGATGATTGCACTGTAGGTCTGGCTATATTTTAAATTACAATTTATCAACAAATACTGTTGCCAGGTTGCCAGTACAGGGGTAAATGTAATCCTGAATTGGGGACCACCACATTTTTTATTTACGTAACATGGCACACTATCCTAGTCTGTGCCAGTTGCCCCCCATTTAAAGGTGTGCCTGTAACAGACAGCGGTGGTTGCAAAGTAAGACCCCCTTGGATGATATTACATAAAGTGTTACGAAGGTGAAACTGGCGTTTTACTTAATGGAAGGGTCCCTGAATACGTATTCAGGACTGTCACATTGAAACCTAAAGTAATATACTGTTTTTAATCAATTTATCAATGTATTAAAATGCACACTGCCTAAAACACCCATGTTCCCACCATTCACAAACAATCACTGGTGAGCTCTATATAATTAGCCACACTATGTCCCCACATAAGAAGTAAAGTGAATTATATGGTACCTCCCCAGGTCTCAACGTGCAGCTTCTTCATCCAGATATAGATGAAAACCATGATGATCTGGGAAATACGAGCAATATTGACGGCCAAGGCAGCTCCCCTGAGAAATGAGAAAAGGGTGGGGACGGTTCACAGGACCGGAGATGAGATTAGTTTATTGAAGGTGAGTATTACATCAATACACATGTCCAAACAACAGGCAACTGCACAACCAGATTCAGATGTAACTTTTCCACTTCTTTGCTACCTTGAAAATCAACTGTTAGATCAGCATTGGAACTTCACTGGACAGCTATAAATATTTGCCTTTCATTACTGAAGATGAGTGCAGTAGGAGCTGGCAGAATGAAAATATGCATTCATTAGAGGTAGGGGCAAAAGTATCTGACTTCTTCATTCTCCTCCCACTTCTCAACTTTGATGAAAAAAGGTCACCTAGTTGCATACATTTTTGCTGATCAAATATTTGCAATACAAGAAATCAATGTACTTCCCCAAAAAATAGTAATTTGTTGGTGTGAGTGTACAATTGCCTTTCCCCAGATAATTGCACTTAATGTTACAACATGGAAGGTAGGCTAGTATCTGATATGACTGCAACAGGGGTCAGGAACAGAGATCTGAATAGGAGTCAGCATTGTGGCAGGCAAGGCTGTGTGCTCACTCTCATCCAAGTTAGTGTTTATATATTAAACCTGGCGAAGGAGGGGTGCACAAGCATTCCCCAAAGTTGAGTGGCAAGTATGTAAAGTCTTTATTTTAAGCAGATGATATGGTGAGTCTGGCTAAAACTTCTTTTAGATTCAAGTGGGGGCTGAATTTCCTTGATGGATATATGTTAGGTTAAACAACCTAATGGTCAATTTAACAAATACTAACGTTGTATGTTTTAGGATCATGAAGCTCGGATACCTGGTTAGAGGCTTTTTTCAAAAGCTATCAAAATGTGGGTCTTTAATTAGATCTCGCATTAGCTAGGGGCCATATTTATCTTTCAAACGTGCTGCAGCACGAGGCCTATCGCGTTTTAATTGCACGTATGGTGGTTTTCCTATTTTGGCATTCAAGAAAGCCTATTAAGATAAGGGGCAGCGCATTCAAGGCATCTAGGTTTATCCACTGACTTAAGAAAAAATACATTACTTTAGGATCAGGTTAATACCTCATTGGTATTTCTGAGGAGCTGTCTCGTTGCAATAGGCGATGCATATATCAGTTCCTTTTGGTAAAGCAGGAACTGTCATGTAAATCCTTGAAATAGTACATTTGTGATCTTTTTAACATTAAATTCTAGGCAGTTTTGAGGTGAAATAAATGGGTACCTTTTTAATGTGTTAATATCTTTCACCTGCTAGATGACTTCCAATCAGGGTTCAGACCTGGACACAGCACGGAAACTACCCTCCTCCATAGTGTGGATGACGCCCTCCAAGCCCTCGACCTAGGCAAAACCTGTCTCAGAGGGCCATATGTATCAAGCTAATTAGCATTCGCAAAGGCCGAAATTCTGCGAATTTCGGCCTTTGCGAATGCTAATTAGATAAATGGTATGTATCAAACATGTTTGATGCAAAATAAGGAATTGCAAAATTTGCTATTCCTTATTTTGCGATTGCACTTAAGGAATCGCAAATTTTGCGATTCCTTAAATGCAATGTATCAAACAAAAAATATTCAAAAATTGCCATTAAGGATTCGCAAATTACCACCAACTTCTAGTTGGTGGTAAGTTGCGAATTCTTTTCAAAAAGCTTTTTTACAAAAAAACAAAGGTGCCATATGACGCCCATACATGCCCTTAGGGCATGTATGTGCGCCATATGCCCCCCAATGTCTTCTTCAGGGGTGCAGCAGGGTGTTCTTGAGACACCCCTGCACCCTTGAAAAAATTCCTAATTTGCAATTAGCAAATTGCTAATCGCAAATTGCACTTTCATTCCTATGGGCCTCCTGGCCCATGGAAATGAATGGGTAATTTGCGATTAGCAATTTGCTAATCGCAAATTAGGAATGCTAAGGAATCGCAAATAAAAAGCGATTTGTTTCATACATACCATTTTGCATTTCCTAAATAGCGATTCCTTAAAATTCGCTATTTAGGAAATGCAAAATAGTTTGATGATACATATGGCCCTTAATCCTTCTACACCTTTCCTCTGCCTTTGATACGTTTAACCATGAAATTCTCCTAGAACGCCTCAAACTCAGGATGGGGTTGGATGGCTCCATCCTTGAATGGTTTAGATCCTTCCTCCAAAAACGCTCACAGAGAGTCCTCATCAACGGTGATCTATCTGCCCCCTCTCCGGTTTCGGTTGGAGTCCCCAAGAATCAACCCTCTCCCCTACCCTCTTCAACATTTACCTAGAACCTTTCACCGAGGTGCTTCATGCCGCCAACATCTCCTACCTTATGTACACCGACGATATACAGATCTACATAAAAATCTCTTCCCCTGAGGACATTTTCTCCCTAAACGAGGACCTGAAGCTGACAGTCCATTGGGTCACCACCAACCAGCTTAAACTCAATGCAAATAAAACTGAATTTCTCCTAATCTCCCCACCCAAATCCAATCCAGACATCCAGGGATGGATCAAGGAAATCACAGCACTAAACTGCCCTCCTACCATTGTTGACTCGGCGAAATGCCTGGGAATAACCCTTGACAGCAGCCAGAATAGGTGTGGCCATATAAACTCGATGGCCAAAATGGCTAGATTTCCCCTGAGATACATAAGAAACATAAAACCCTTCTTCGATGTGTCCGACCTTAAAACGGAAACTCCGGTCCTAGTCATTTCCAGACTAGAATATGGATGTTCTACTCTCGCAGGGCAACCCAAGAACTCTCTGGCTCCATTAAAAGCCTGCCTCAAAACTACCACCTGTTGGACTTGGCCCTTCTGGCAGGTTCACCCCTAAACTTTTTGCTTTTATATGTGACTTGGTGTTGGTTGTTTGTGGCTTCTGCGCACTTTACCAATGTGTCCCAGTGTGACGAGTGACAGAGGCAGTCCCCAGGAGAAGAGCCACCCCCGGATGCAGCGCCGGAAGAGGAGCACTGGCTGCCGCAGAAAGGAGCAGGGAAGCCCCGCGGAGACGCCGCCTCCCAGCAGCCGTTGAGTGCGGGCATCTCGGTAGGTCCCAAGTCAGTGAGGAGCGGCCCCGGATGGCAGCTGGTCGCTCCTCTGCTAAGTACAGCATTTTCCCGGTAATTTCGAGCCCACGAGGCTCCAATGCACATCAGGGGTAATCAGAGCCTGAGGGCTCCGACCAAGCCCCAAGTATTTCTAGAGCCTAGAAGGCTCCAAGGGAGCATTGTTGTATCTCGAGCCCACGAGGCTCCAACGATTGCGGGGGCATTCTGTATCTAAAGCCCGAGAGGCTCCACGTTGTGTGACCACATTTTGTTAATTAGAGCCTGCAGGGCTCCCACGTTGATCTGAGGGCACAGTTGTTTCAGAGCCCACGAGGCTCCCACATTGTTTTGGGGGAACTGTTGGGTATTTAGAGCCCCAGAGGAGAGCCAGGAGGCACGCTGGTACCAGGCTCAGTTCCCCAGCTGCCCAGCACTTAGTGGGCAGCAGCATCGTTTAGGCCTGTTGCGCATTCTTTTTTGGCTGCCTGCGCAGCCAGCCCAGACATTCTGGACATTGGGCCTATGAGCCCCTGAGAGGCCAAGTTGGCCTGGGGTCAATTATGTGATTTTTGGCGCAAATGTGATTACTTGCCTAATGTGATTTATGCATAATATGCAATGCTTTTTGCCTATACCTCTACATGTGTTTTTCATGCCTAGGAGGTTGTCTTACCTCGTATAGTTATGCTAGTGAGTTCATGGTTCCTTGTTGCTCGGTGCGCGCGCAAATGCTCACACATCGCCTCCGGGATAAGCCTGACTGCTCGTGCAAAGCTACCAAGGGGGTGAGCAGGGGTTATCTTGGCGTGTGACTCCCTTGCCCTGACTAGAGTGGTGGTTTCTGCCTGGCGCAGAGGTTATCTTGGCGTGTGACTCCCTTGCCCTGACTAGAGTGGTGGTTTCTGCCTGGCCTTGGCGCCAGCCTCAGCAAACCAGAAATCGCCATTTCTAACACCTCCAGACTCCTAACTGGCTCAAGGAAATTCAACCATATCTCACCCCACCTCAAAGCTCTGAACTGACTTCTCCTAGAGGCCAGAATACAATTTAAACGGTCCTGTATTACACATAAAGCTCTTTACCCTTACATTTTTTGCACAAAAACTCATGAAATCCCGAGGAGCCAGAAACTCCCGATCTGCCAAAGACCTGTTGCTGCAACAGTACGCTTCCAGAAGAAAAAAACCTACAATCGGGCCTTCTCTGGGGCCGCACCAAGAATTTGGAACTCTCTCCTACCCGCCATCAGAAGACTTCCGACCTTGCCACACTTTAAGAAGGAGACCAAAACCTTCTTAATGGGAAAATACCTCTCCTAATGAATACTTTACAATCACCTCATCAACATGTTCCACCCTCCACCTCGGCATTATTCACGGCCTCTACAGATGATACATATTTTCTGCACTCCTGGGACTGCATGCCTTCTTGTATGTTATATCTACCCGCTTTCATTTTTATCCCACATGTAGCTTGGACTTCAGACGGCGTGCTCCTCCTGTATAATGTAGCCTTATTGTATATTATATCTACCAGCTTGAATTTTTATCCCACATGTAGCTTGGACTTTAGACTGCGTGCTCCTCCTGTATAATGTATCCCTATCTTTCCCAAATTGATTCCTTCCATCCTTACGCATTGTATTCCTCCCCCTCAAGCCTGTAAAGCGTTCTGATGCCCTCACAGGTCTGGTTTGCGCTCTATAAAACTAATCCTGTTTGTTTTTTCGCCGTACTATTACCTGCAACAGACGCTGGGCCATTCTTGGGGCCAAACCCTCTTCGGACACAGTTTCCTTGTTGCCTGCAAGGCCGCCAGCAATCCCGCTTGCCATCTCCTCCCGCCGCCGCAGCTCCAACACCTGAGCGCGGCCGCAGTGGGGGGGAGACCAGTGGGGTGGACTGCAAGATCCAGGGCCCTTAGCGGCCGGAAGCCGCGATTACCGGCGCCAGGAGGCGCATACATTACAGGGCAGCCCCGGCGGAGCGGGGGACCAAATCCTGTTTGTTTTTTCGCCGTACTATTACCTGCAACAGACGCTGGGCCATTCTTGGGGCCAAACCCTCTTCTGACACAGTTTCCTTGTTGCCTGCAAGGCCGCCAGCAATCCCGCTTGCCATCTCCTCCCGCCGCCGCAGCTCCAACACCTGAGCGCAGCCGCAGTGGGGGGGAGACCAGTGGGGTGGACTGCAAGATCCAGGGCCCTTAGTGGCCGGAAGCCGCGATTACCGGCGCCAGGAGGCGCATAAATTACAGGGCAGCCCCGGCGTAGCGGGGGACCAAATCCTGTTTGTTTTTTTGCCGTACTATTAACTGCAACAGACGCTGGGCCATTCTTGGGGCCAAACCCTCTTCGGACACAGTTTCCTTGTTGCCTGCAAGGCCGCCAGCAATCCCGCTTGCCGTATCCTCCTGCCGCCGCAGCTCCAACACCTGAGTGCGGCCGCAGTGGGGGGGAGACCAGTGGGGTGGACTGCAAGATCCAGGGCCCTTAGCGGCCGGAAGCCGCGATTACCAGCGCCAGGAGGCGCATAAATTACAGGGCAGCCCACGCGTCGCGGGACGCGCGCGGGCAGTCGCCGGGCTAAGCCCGGGACAAGGGCGGGACCGTCCTAGGCCGGAGCAGGCCGGAGCAGGCCGGGCTAGGCCACCCCCCCAACATTTTGTCTACCTTGATTTTCCTCTCTAGCTTGCAAGTACTATTTTATTTTCCTTCAGACCACCGACATTGCTGAGGACAGTTGTTCTATTTAGACTGTCTCGTTGCCCATGCCCATGACAACCAGATCTGGAAAGGGTAGGAAGGTGGGGGGGTGGGAGTGTTAATGGGTTCCTCGACAATTTTATAACTAGCGCATTTTCTGTGCTGGAGAAAGACATCGCCTTCACTGAACGCAGATTGTCACTTGAACCTCTTTTCCAAAAGCGTTCTTCTTTAGGGGCCTTAGCACTAGTTACATCCCCAGCCAATAATACTATGCAAGGTGATGGAGTGCCCCCGGTTTGATTTGTTTTGAGAACTCCGTATGCCTTATCAGGGGCTGGAGGAATATCGCTTGCCTAATTAGATGGCATGCGTTATGACCTAATCAGATAACGCGCTTCTGTGCCGTGGTGTGGCTTAATCAGATAACAGTTTTTGCACCGTTAGATGGCTGCTAGTTAATTATTAACCAAACCAGGGTCAGGAATAGGGGGATCGATACAGTACCTATAGAAATACATCACACCCACTCCACGTAGACTATGTCCATATTTACAAATCTAGGCATAGTGAAACTAGTAGCATTTGTGTATACCGTACCACCCCAAAATACATTCATATGCATTCTGAAAGTTGGAATTATGAAATATACGAAACACAATCATATGTACTATATGCACAGGCAGTATAATAATGCTAAACATATAACGCATATTTTAAACTCAGCACGAATAAATGCGAAAACTACACATGAAATGGCTCTTAATACAGAAGAAAAGTGCGAGACCATTTCATCACAATTATAAAGTTTCGTATGAAAATGCTAGAGGGTAGCTAATGTCTCTTGACTACCTAAAATAGAAATTCAGTTCTCTAAGAATAATGTCTACTTTAAGCAGAAGATAAGTGTCCCAAAAAATTGTAAATATTTTGGAATTGGGAAAAAAGGTTCTCGTTGTATTCACACTGATGAGAAAAAATTCCCATATCGCTTTTGAAAAGTTGAAGGCCAAATTCAGGATGTAGGGAACTCCGTGTGCTAGCTTGCTCAAAGTTATTCCTTCTGCTCTGGTGAAAACATCATATCAGTTAGACTGTTGAAAAAACTGTCAACAGCTTCTTGCGAAAGTTCCACTAAGTCTGTAAAAGTTGTTACCATGCATTCATGAGCATGATTGCCCTCATTGATGTTTTGATCAGCATAGCTGACTGAAGGTCGTACCTGATCGATGCTGCTTTCATCTCGTACCTCACTACCCCTCAATCGTAGTGGTGAAGTCTCCACGAATGCCGTCATCAGGATAGGTAGCCGCTGGGGGCAGCACAATGCATGAGCCGTTACCGGACCCAACAAGGTTTCTGCGTCCAATGGCACATCCGATTGTAGTGTCAAACATGTGTCTAACACGCATTCTTCGCCGCATAGCAAGCACCTTAATACAGGCATAACACAACGTTGCCACATCAGTCTAAATGAAAGAAACCAAGTCATGTTCAAGTCTCGAAGCCGTGCTAGTCCAAGGACTTTAGTTATGCGGTCCCGGTAGCCAATGGCTAGGATCGTTTCTTCCCTTGTCGCAAGTGGTTTGTCTGTGACATGGTTTGCCATAGCGAAATAACAGGATCAAAAATAGGACACCTGCCACCAGTCCTAAAAGTAGAGGAAGTCCGCCAAAAATGGAATGGACAAAGTCTGGAAAAATACCCAGGATGGCTTTGAATGGTGTTAAAACTCCTGAAAACACTGTCTTAAATACACTTGAGACCACTGGTATCAGAAATATTTAAGATCTCGTTTAGTATTTCTGCGAAATGTATGGGGGAATTAGTTGATAACAATGAATGAATCTCTGCCGTTGCCCTTGCAACTTGGAGATCATACGTTTCTTTTGATGACGTTAGCCTGGTCGGCGTCTGTAGGAGCACTGTCTTCATTCTGCTTAAAGTATCAATTCGAATAGAAGCAATTTTCAAATCGGGCCATAACCTTGCCTCCCTGTCTGGAGAATCGTTCGGGAACAATACTCGTTCACAGCACATGACCCTCCTAGTCACGGTTATGAGATAAGGTATTCCGGGCAGCAAACTACAACATCTGCCATCTACTATTAGAATGTAACTCCCGTTCGAGAGTCTCCTAAAGAATGGTTCTATTTGTGTTGCAGGTGTGCCTAGCTGGTAACATGAAAGGTTATTTGAAGTCCCTTCACAGGCTCCATGCAAGCTAATACCCTGACACAGAAGTGTACCGCTTAGTGATCTTGCACAATTATTGCCACTAAGAAACACTTTCTGGCCTTTATTACTGACACATTCGTGTGTATAGGGCAAGTTCCATGTTGACTTAATGTACCCTTTACCCAACCTTTCATACTGGCCTGCCTGTATATATTTTTGGCAGTATTGAAACTGGAAAGTAGTTATCGGAATATTTATTATTCCATGTATTATCCATTCAATGACAGGTCGTTCCGACATTGTCAATGGTAATCTCTCAAGTTTTTCAATGCTCAGAATTGTATAGTCAGCACCCTTTTGTGCCAAACTGATTTGTTTATCAGTAAGGTTAAAGATATAAAATAATGACGTTGTGTTGATTAAACGCCAAGGCACATAGCCTGAACGCAGATTTTGTAACGTCCAGCCAAGCTGTACAATAGAACGCAATTGGGACTGACCGTGTTGTAACATCAGTAAGTCTTGCGATATTATATCGATTGCTGAAGACACAATGCTGTCCAGAGAATATATTCTGGAGGACAGAGTCATTAACCCATTGTCCACCACAGAAAGTGATTTTTCCAAATTAATACGGTCAATTTCCCGTATTTTCTCTGCTGTCTCAATTTGAGTTTCTTTCCAGGCTTCGTTATAAGCTGCATATATAGAGGCCGCTATGAAACGTTTTTGACGCTGTTTGCATGGTCCCATAATGAAATCACGCATGTCAGCACCTTCTGTAAGTAAAGTTAGGTGTTGCTTAATTTCTGCCAGTGTGGATCTTTGTAGCCATTGAAGGCAGAGCTTGCCCACGCTGTAAGTGGTTACTATCCCTGGATGTTGTCTTTGGGAATATCTAGGGTCTGACCTGGTCAATGTGAACCCCTGTATTTTTTTCAGGAATCTGTCTTGACAGTTATTTGTATCTGTGGGCCAGATCAACCATTCTTTCCATTCAGGATGTGTTCTGTTCTGGTTTAGTATATGGTTTACGTCTATCTCAACATCTATAGAGCTGTTATCATTCACTGTTGGCTTTGGAATAGACGGTTTGTTTAAATCTTTGATTTTGGCTAAGCCAAGACAGGTAGTTTGTTGAATAGTGTCATTCAAAAATATAATTTGTTCTGGGATCATGCAGGCTCTAAACAATGATTCTATACCTTGTACTTGCCAATCTCTTGTACCCCAAACAGTTTTTGCTTCAATATTATTGTTCCAGAAATCAAAACCAAATGTATTCATTTGCTCAAAAAATGAATCTGAATATATCAATTTTGTGTTTGTAAGCATGGTCTTCATACCTGTCTTATTTGACAATTTGAAATAAAATGTTTCTGCATTACTTGTGTTAAACCCTGAAAAGTATGAATATTTATCATAAAATGTTTTCGAGCTACCTTTTGGAGGAGTAGCACAATGTTCCCATTGGTTATAATTTAAAACATTTCTAGGTTGTGCAGATTTGTGTAGATAATGGTTACCGTAGTGGTTGTAGCAGAACATCTGATCATAATTAGACGAACCCTGCAAATAATCATGTTCTGTAAATTTAGCAGACATCACAAGATCAGACATCATATCATTAATACTTTCAAAGTCCCAATCATCAGCAAATGTACTTGGTTTTACAAAGTCACTCAATGAGATCTTGAATTGGTGTGGATACTTCAGGATTTCAACCGGACCATAGATTTCATAATCAGTTTTGTCCCATGCTACACCGCCTGGTATAGGATTGGCTGTGAGGTTCACTGAAGAAAGTTCTCTTTTCTCGATGTGTGAAGATGTGTGTGGTTTAAGGACCAAGTTGATTTTCTGGCTTGCTGTGTCCATTTTAGCATATTTTCCTTCAATGAAATGTCCCAAGCATAGTACCATGATGAGCCAAAGTATGAGGATAAATGCACCTAAGGCCACCCAAAATTAAATCCATGGAGAAATCAGATAGGTTTCTTTCAGCTGTTGAAAAAGTTCCTTAGCTTTATCTTTAAAAAATTTTGTTGATGGCTGTTTCTTAGATTCACTCAGATCTTCAGATGAATCATTGAAGTTGATGAAGTAGCCGGATGCTGTTCTGTCAATGGTTCCAATGGCTTCTGGATTACTTTTTGTGCTAGAAGTTTCCTTTGTTTTATCAGCATACTCATATGTTACTTCATTGTAGGTTGGTGTGTCTCGGCTAAATGTTTTTATTTGGGTTTTTAGAGGTTCAAGTTCCATTGCTTTGTTGCATACTCCTTGTTGATGTTCTGTGGGCATTTCGAATGTGATTAGCCTCTTAGTTTGAACCTCAGGATTTGTAGCAAACATCGGTGTTCTGCTACTTCTAGGGAGTCCACTTGGCCTACTGTTTGTTATCGGCCACATGATTGTGGTTTTACCAGGTCGATGGATACAACTCTGTTCTCCTTTTTACCAGCAAGGGGCGGTAGTACTACTGATCTTGTCCCGTTGATAGACAAGACAGGAACTGCTTTCCTGTAAGAAGGCCCAAATTCCTTCTTTACCGCGATCTTCTCTCTGACTAGGTCCCCGACTTTTGGAATCCAGACAGGTCTTGCTGGGACAGGTGGTTTCTCTTCAGTGGTTGTTGGCTGCTGTTTCAACTTTATGTTGCTCAGGTCTTTCCTTGTTTCATTTAAGTCCTGTAAAATAGCCAAACGATCTTTGATATCAAAGCATTTATCTTTAACCACTGAAGTCTGACTATCAAGATCTTGGATCATCATTCTAGTCCCGAACAATAGTTCGTACGGACTGAATCCTTTCAGAGAATTTCTTGGCAGGTTATTTAGACTACGTTGGACACTTATTAGATAATTGACCCACCCAGCTCCCGAACCTAATACCTTTTCCGCTATAGATAGCTTTATGCCTTGGTTTTTTCTTTACACCATCCCGTATCCCTCAGGAAGGAAGTGAGAAGAGTCCCGCTATGCAATGCTCATTTGGCCATGCTTCCCCATAAGCTTGAGGGCTAAAGGGAAAATATAAGTCAAAACGTAGCATGCTCCTAGCATATATGCCATTATAGGCTCGCAAATCTTTTTATAACAGTCCAGACGTCAGCCGAGCGCTGGGGTCTACATTATAAGTGAAAATTAGTCTTCTTATGTTAATATGACGCTTTTTTCATGATGGGTACTTTCTTATTTTTGTTGTTTATCTGGAGCGAAATGCCATGGCAATAGTCCTCCTTGCTCGCC
Source organism: Lissotriton helveticus (assembly GCF_964261635.1). Taxonomy (NCBI): domain Eukaryota; kingdom Metazoa; phylum Chordata; class Amphibia; order Caudata; family Salamandridae; genus Lissotriton; species Lissotriton helveticus. The sequence continues at coordinate 322,897,743 of NC_136061.1, forward strand.
ACTGCGAATGTCTGTTACAGTCTGGGCAGTTTTTTGCAAAAATGTGATGATGCAGACTCATGCCTGGCCACCAGTACACTGATTGTAATTCTTCTAGGGAATCTTTTAGCTTGAGGTGTCTAAGACCCTCACCCATATGTGCGTCTGCGATTAACAAGCCTCTCCTGTCCATGTTTGGAATTACTCTGTCCCCCACTCCAGGGATTCGAGCAAAAGGAACGGAGTTTGCATCGATTATGTATGTATAGCTGAGTGGGTAATTGATCGGTAGCGCTGAGCAGTCTTCTTTTGATGATGTTCTCACCGCCAGCACTGTTTCACCGTCAATGTATTTTACTGTACGCTTTTTTGTAGCTACGGAAGCCGATTTAGTTGCAACCGCTGTGGCTGTCTCAGCCAATGAATTCCCTGCAACGTGCACGCCATCACGCCGATGACTCACTGAATGTATCACGTGAGTTTTTGGTAGTTCTTTCTTTAAAAGAACTATTTGTTCCCAAAGCTCTTTCTGCTTTATTGTGGCACCTGTGTCATCTTTGTAACCATTCTGAATCCATGTCTGCAAATCGGTATTGTATGATTTGACGCAGTAATACGAATCGGACACTATAAGTGTCGGGAATTCGCGATCGGCATTGTCTAGCACCATTTTCAATGCTATTATTTCAGTCTGTTGTTCTGAGTGTGTTTTTATTAATAGAGGTCTCAGTTTTCCTCTACGCCATACTTTTTTTGTAATTTCACATGTGGGGGTTGTACCCAGGTGGTTGAGCATGGCCGTCTGTATGAATTACACAGGTGTACTGTCGTAAGGGCAGAATGTCGATTGGCAGATGGTATTCTCTCTCATATTCTAGATATTTTAATTCTTTCAATTCTGGATCAAAATAGTATTTTATTTTGTCCGTAGCAATTGAATTTACCCATTGTATCCACTCTGGATTCAATGCTGTAGTAGGTAAATTACATGGGGTTGTTAATGCCTCAAAGGCTGATTCTGCTGTTCTGACTGTAATACGTCTACCGTCAGCTTGGTCTTTTTCTCTTGCTACAGCCGTTTGAACCGCATGAACAATGTTTTCCTTAATGCTGAACGTTTTTTCAGCTTCTGTGTACAAGTGTGATTTGTATGCAATTGGTACCTTTTCTCCCTCATTAGAGGTCAGGTATGTGAATCCGCATCTTCCTGGGATGACTCGAATCACAAGGTTGCGTGTGTTATCACGTGTTTGTAATTTTGTTTTAATTAACATGTCTGTTTGTAAGGATCTCAAAATTTCTGTGTGTTTTTGAGTCCAATTGATTCTTTTAAAATCTGGTTTTATTAGATCATAAAGGGGTTTGACCCTTTCTGCGTAATTTATAATGTAAGTTCTTCCGAAATTCAGGAAGCCTAGAATTGATTGTAAGTTTTTTAGTGTTCTAGGTGCTTGGATTACAGCACATTTCTCTAGGAAATTGTCAGCCAGGCTTTTGCCTTCACTTGATAGTTCATATCCTAGAAACAGGACTGTTAGATGGGCAATTCTTGACTTTTTAAAGTTGAATTTGTAACCCTCTGCTGCGAACCCAAGTATTATGGTGTTCACTCTCTTCAAGTGAGTATCCAAGTCATCGTCTGTTAGATAGATGTCGTCGACATAAGATAATGCCTCGTCATCATATGTTTGTAGTAATTCTGTTACTCTCGCTGAGAATAATCCTGGGCTGTTCTTGAACCCCTGGGGCAAACGACAGAAATTTTTTTGCGCGCCATTTATTGAGAACGCCGTCAAATATCTGCTCTCTGGTGCTATATTTTGACAAAAGAATCCATTAGAGATGTCTAATGTTGTTTTGTATTTTTTGCGCACTATGTTATTCATTAGTGCAGCACTATGCAAGTTTTGTACTGCAAAGGTTTTGCAACATGAGTTAAGGTGTCTGTAGTCCAAAACAAGACGATATGAATTGTCTGGTTTGGAGACAGGAAACAAAGGATTATTCATTTGTGAGGTGCAAGTTTCAATCACCCCCTGGTATTCAAGCTGATCTAGGATCCCTTTTACCTGTTTTTTTGCTTCTTGCTTAATTGGGTACTGCCTCTGTGCAGTAGGTTGTGATTTTAACTGGATTTTGTGAGGAGGAGAGTCCTCATCCCATCCCACATGATTTTTATATAAGGCAGGGGCTTGAGCTACTGCCCACTTTCTTGCAAGTGTATATTTTTTATGAATTGGAATATGATTTGAGAAGGCAGGCATAATTATTTCTTCGCCATGTGGGCACTCCCTGACAAACTCGGGTGGCCAGTCTCGTTCAGCTAGAAGGATGTCATAGCCTTCGGAGAGATTATCCCAAAATAGACCCCTTATTTTTCTAGTCTTATCCCCATCTATACGCAATGTTATTTCATATATTTTATGAGGTTTGCTAACTCTGGTATCTGCAGTTTCCACTTGAATGTATTCATTCGTGTCCACTGTCTCCAGATGATTCATAAGGACTTTGCGAGCTATGCTCACTTCTGCTGCGCTGTCTAGCATTGTCTGAGCCCATTCTCCGTTTTTCAACTGTGTCCTCAGTATTCTCGGCATTGTTGATTACTTTAATACTGGCTACCTTCTTTTTTGGAAATTGTAATTTTTTACTCAGATGAGCAGGCTCCTTGTCTTTGGACTTGACCTGCTCTTCCCTGTGTTCTGATCGTCCTCTTCTTTCCGATTTCTGCGAGGAAGTCTGAAAAGATTGAGAGGGACGTGTATCAATATCTTGATATCTATCAGGTTTTTTTATATTGTCCCTATTTCTAAGGTTGTATTTTTTCACAGAGGGCTCCCTTTGGGGAGACTTGCGTCCTTGGTCAGGAGATCTTTCTCTCCGCCGAGGAGACCTTCCTCTGGACTGGAATCTTTTTTCTTTAGGATTGGATCGTTTATTTCCATCCCAGCTCTTTTTTTGAGTGTTTAAATTATTTTTAATAAATACCTTTTCAGGACTTTCAACTAGTTGGGGTTTCACTGGTATTCCACCCAAACTATCTCTTCCTAGTTCTTCATAGGATTTTTCTATGATTCTGGCAATTTCAGATGGTTGGTCTGCTATATTCGTCTCTTTTAACCTCTGGCGGACCGCCACATTTGCTGCTTCTCCCTTTATGTTTGCTAGTAATATTGCCGAGACTTGCTTGAAGTCTTTCAGTAATTTCATACCAAGAGTTAAAGCAGGTTCTGGACCGTATTCATCTTGAATTTGTTTTAGCACATCTGGTATTACTGACATGGATGGAACACCATGTGTTTGTGTGTAAATGGAAGCAAAGACTGTTCCCCAAGTGTCACAATCCTCCACGTGTGGTGCGATTCCCATTGGAAGACAGATAGTCAGAATCCTGTGTTTCTCAACAGAGGTGGTATCTGGGAATACAGCCTCTATTTGAGTGATTTTTTGTGCTAGCCAGAAAGGTATTTGTTCCCGTTTTGCGGGTACTTTACCTAGACAGGACTGTATGTTCTGTGGTGTAATTTTATTTGTGTTCCCCTGATGAGGGGTCAGCTGTGGAATTTTAATTGCTGCTTGAACTGTTGAAGTCCGCATTACATATTGGACTAATTGTCTATGTATTTTAATTAGTTGTTTTAGCTGTGTTAAAAGATCTGGTGCAGGCATTTCTTCAATGTCTGGATGTGGTGTGTATCCGGCTAGGACCGGCCACGTTGCTCCTGGTCTACCTAGTGGACCGAGCCTGGTGATGTGATTATTATGTTTTAGGGCGCCATTAAACAAGAGCAGGTGCTCTTGGTATTTGAGTGGTATTTCCACCTCCTCGAAAGGAGTGTACTCATTCCGAGGTTCCTCTATTTTCTAATAGTGGAAGTCCTTTGTTACAGCGTTTGCTGCTGGAAAATTTATCCATGAATAGAATACCTCTGTCTGCCGATATTCGTGTGCCTCAATTACGAATATGACTGTACCACCTCTCGGTGTCAGCCCATTTTCTATAAGTTTTAAAGTTATAGTTTTTCTTATGTTGACCGGGATTAGTATTGCGTCCGGGTCTTGCAGTAGGAGACTATTGTCAGCTGCTAGGAGTTCAGCTGCTACTCTAGCTGTCTCCCTTCCTTCTTCACTGTCTGACATTTTACTGACAGGAAGGTTATTTTGTTTGTTTACAGATCAGGTTTCCACGGAAACAAAGATTAGATGCACAATATTTTGGAACAGTGTATCCTTCAACGTTGAATAAACCAAGAACCATACATAGGAGTCTCCTCCTACGAAGTTTGGCGGATATAACCTTTCACCCACTCCAGACGTCTTTGGAGTATTATGGGGAAAAAGGGTCTGAGTGAAAAAGCACGACTGAGTTACTCTAATGTCTTACGTTAGATTTATCGCCTATCCAAACCGTTGGGCGCCATGTAGTGTAGTAACCTATTATCCCAATAGGCTCTGCGCATTGGAATAATATCTTCAATAGTATAGACCTAGGGCAGAGGTTAACTAGGTCTTCTACCGACGATATTAGACTTAAAGTTTTTGTGTTTGCCAGCTAGCTCAGAGTTCACTAGAAACTTTCTCGAATAGACAAGGAGGAGTTTAACCTCCCTGGATAGACAAGAAGGGATTTAGTTTCTGACAACCATAGAACATGACAACTTTGCTCTCCCCTAATCAAGAGTATATCTCTAGAGTCGTGTGAAAACAAAAGACAACTTATTTTACTCAGTCAGTTCAGTGCATTCTTAGTTTCACCAGATTGTAGAGAAAAGGAAGAGACGGGCGTGTTCAATAAAAGATGGTATTTATTGATCAGTCTCTTTTCTCGTACAAGAGAAATGAATCGCTACTATTGTAATACTTGTAGTTAAGTAAAGTGCATACAATAAGAACAAAATTATAAAATAATACTGTAAAAGCATTGATATGGTGTCTGAGCCATATGATACTTTAAAATGGATAAAATATATACATACATATATACATTTGACTAATCGTACTCAACTAGTGCTTCTAATCATGCCTACCCCAGTGTGCCTGACCTAAGCCTAATACGTGGGCGGGAGTAGATAAGTAGCAGTTTAAGTTAAGTTTGTTTTGCCAAGGGACTGACTCAAGAATTCTCTGCAAGGGTTTATTCAGTTCTGTACCTGAGATCTAGAATGGTGGAGGGCTGGTATCTCTTATCCCAGGTCTTGATATTCCAGCTGCCTGCGAGGGCTGCGTGGAAGCGCCGGAGCTGGATTTCTCGGCAGGAGAAAGGCAGCGTCTCGTTCTCAGCGCGTCAGGAATGCGGGGCAGCGTCTGTGGGCTTCGCTCTCAGCTGGGCTCCTCGGCAAGTCTCGCTGCTCCAATCTCGTCACCACCGCGTGTGTTTGCTTAAGGCAATGTTGGTAATATTTATACCTGAAAGGTGCCGAGATTGACGTAAGGATGGACATATATACGTCAATAAGGATGTCATACGAACGGGTTCGTTCGCACATTCTTTTACTGAAGTTCTCGGTGAAATCAAAACAATGGCTACGGGAATTTCCCAGGTCGCTGTAGGTTTGATTTGTTTTGAGAACTCCGTATGCCTTATCAGGGGCTGGAGGAATATCGCTTGCCTAATTAGATGGCATGCGTTATGACCTAATCAGATAAGGCGCTTCTGTGCCGTGGTGTGGCTTAATCAGATAACGGTTTTTGCACCGTTAGATGGCTGCTAGTTAATTATTAACCAAACCAGGGTCAGGAATAGGGGGATCGATACAGTACCTATAGAAATACATCACAACATAAACGCATCCTGCAGCACCTAAGAGCCATTACCAACGGGGATACTGCGTACCCGGTTGCGAGGCACTTTGAAGAGGTACATGCGAAAAATCCGGCTGGATTGAAATATTATGTCATCGACATGGTACCACCACAAAGAAGAGGTGGGGATAGAGAGTTGCTATTGCGTAGGTTAGAGACCAGGCATATCATCTTATTGGATACTAAGACTCCTAATGGTCTTAACGCAGGGGAAGATTGTCACACCTATCTTTAAACACTGTTTTAACAATGACTAACTGTACCAGTATGAACATACCGGCTGTCTCAAACTAGTTTTTATACTAGTATGTCATTTTATGATTTGCACAATTTTTTAGTATTTACATTGCCGATATTTATTGCTATCTTTGCACATAATGCAGCAATGGCTCATCTTTTGCACATTTGTTTGCCTACCCATTTTAAGGGGGAATTTTTTAAACCTTAGTGTTTAATGTGTGTATAGGCTTTCTTTTGAGGATGCTAGCCTTTAGAACTTATATTTTTTGACATATGGATTTGTTCTATGGCTAATTTCATACATACACCATAATAAGATTATTGAGGTGTATGGTCTCAAATTTGTGAGGGTGGAACAATATCAAAATTAATTTAACTACAATACGTTATTTTTATTGTTGATATTTAGTATTTTGCTGCTATATTTATATCTGTGATTTTAACATCTTATTTATATTTATATTTTTATATTCTAAGTATTCATATATTTAATATGTTCAGATATATATACAATCGATTGAGCAAATAGAACTCATTATGAGGTTATACAATTGTTATGTATTATGTGCATTCCTGCATTCACGCAGTTATTAACAAAGGCAATATGTTTTCTATGTCTATGAAAGCAATACTATGGCACTAGCACTTTAAAAGGAGCACATACGCCCCTACACGTTGTCATGTGATCAAGGGCTCGTTTGGCCCGAAACGCGTAATGGTGGTGTGGTGGAGAGCTAAATAAAAAATCAGCACCAGTCTTTGGGTTCGTCTTGTCTATTTACCCGCAGAATTGCTGGAGACTTTCGTATGCCAATTATATATATATATATATATATATATATATATATATCTCCACGATAGCACCCCTCCGCTGAAGAAGGGTGAGAAGCCACACGGGGGAAACCTGTTGGAGGCTTTTTAATGAGAGCAATGCGGCATAATGCATTTTGGCGCAACAAGCGCCTTCCTCAGATGCCAATTAGAACACAGTCTCTGATGTCCCACACCTTTAATTGCCTCCTGGTGTGCTCCCATTCATCGAGGAGCACCTCCCCTTGATCACATGTCAGCATACCTGCTGCAGCACGATGGAAAAACTACAGGTCCCAGAGTTCTCTGTATCGGGACTGGCTTTGCTGGGGGAAAAATTATTTAACGACCACAATAGTCTGTGTTACAGGGGCAAAAGGTGCAGGATTCTCGTTTTTACCTCCGTGTTTAAAGCATGTCCTCAATCCCTCTTGGGTCCCCACAATCGTTCAAGCCCCTCAAACAGAAATCAGGCGGGCCTTGCGACGGGATACAGTGATTCCCTCCGCTTCGCATAGTGACGAACTGCTATCAGCAGAAGCCCTGTCCTGCGTCTGTTCTCCGAGGCGGGCCAGAGTAACCAAAACCTTGGTGAAGTAACAAAACAGCCTGGGCTGAACCAGCAAAACTCTGGCCTACTTGCTGAACGAGGGCCTCTCAAGCACGCCACTGGCAGCGTGCAAATATCCACGATAGCACCCCTCCGCTGAAGAAAGGTGAGAAGCCACACGGGGGAAACCTGTTGGAGACTTTTTAATGAGAGCAATGCGGCATAATGCATTTCGGTGCAACAAGCGCCTTCCTCAGATTCCAATTAGAACACAGTCTCTGATGTCCCACACCTTTATTTGCCTCCTGGTGTGCTCCCATTCGTCGAGGAGCACCTCCCCTTGATCACATGTCAGCATACCTGCTGCAGCACGATGGAAAAACTACAGGTTCCAGAGTTCTCTGTATCGGGACTGGCAAGAATAAAGCTTTTCTCAAACCTCTTCCCCCTCTTGATTACTCATTGCTCAGAATAGGTTTTCTAATGGAAACGAGGTTGTGCAACTAATAGGTTGTACAGGGAACACTCTTCCTCTAGGTATTAGATCAGGAACAGCGAAAAATACCCACCTGTTCCTATAATAGAACAGCTACCTGCTTCCAACAAGAGAACAGACATTCCACATGTGGGCACAGTTTGTTTTTTTAAATATCTTTTTTCGTTGGCATAAGTAAAATATAGCATTAGCATGTGCAATACAGTTCCATATCCACGTCAAGAACATCATCTTTAAATCATTTCCTAACAATTCTCTCATCAATACATTATTTACATATCGCTGCATCAACATATGGTTCCTCTATGTCATTGAGACTACAATTATTTCCCCAATATGTTCATTGTCTCTATGCTATGTTCGGGAGATAGTACGTTATCGCCATGGTAAAGTGCGTGGGAAGTAGTGGCTGGATCTGTTAGCAACACTATCTGTCACGGAGCTACATGTATTTAGAATGCATACATGATTGTCCTATTACGTATGGTAATCTTCATTACTCCGGGTCCCGTAGTCCTCGACACCTACATTACAAATGAGATTTACATATCTCCGACAGAAAAAAGAAAGAAGGAATGTTGGACCTACCCCCACCCCCCCTCCCGCCGGGAGTACAAAAGGGTACATGTCCCAGCATTCCTTCTGAAATACCAAGCCCCAGATGAAGGCCGGCACAAAGGGAGGGAGGGAAGTCATGAAGGTGCCGAGGACTACGGGACCCGGAGTAATGAAGATTACCATACGTAATAGGACATTACCCCCAGGTCCCTCCGTCCTCGACACCTTCATTACAAATGAGACATACCAAAGCAGCAACCCGGCATTCATCCACCAGAAAAAACACAACAAACCACCAGGACAGCAAAGAAAACCCAGAGATTTATTGCAGAACACAGAAATCAAGGGCGAAAACAACCCAACACCCCCAAAAGCAAAACCGCCCTCCTCACCCAGCAAATTGGGAAGGCGATAATGCCGGATGAAAGTATTGGGAGAAGCCCAAGTGGCAGCCCTACAAATCTCAGAGAGAGGAACACCCCGGACCTCAGCCCAAGACGCCGCCACCCCTCTGGTAGAACGACCTTGACACCCACCGGAGATGGGTAACTAGAAAGAGAGTAGGCCAAAGAAATGACCTGCTTCAGCCAGCGACCAATTGAGACAGAGGAAGCCTTACGCCCACGGGAAGCAGCCCCAAAGGAGACAAAAAGGGAATCAGAAACACGAAAATCAGAAGTGCGCTCCAGATACACACGCAGAGCCCTGTACACATCCAGCAAGGACCAACAAGGACCCCCTGGGGAATCAAAACCAGGGCCCAAAGCAGGCAAGACCAACTCCTGGGACCGGTGAAACTGAGACGCTACCTTAGGAACGAAGGAAGAATCAAGGCCAAGAACCACCCCACCCTCCGAAAAGGACAAGAAGGGCTCACGTGCCATCAAGGCCCCCAACTCACCAAGGCGCCGAGCAGAGGTGATGGCCACCAGAAACACAACCTTCAAGGTGACAAACTTCAAGTCCACGTCCGACAAGGGCTCAAAAGGAGGATCAAGCAAAACCCGTAGGACTAAAGGCAAATCCCACAAAGGAAAAGAAGGCCTGGACACAGGACGAGAAAGGGAAAAACCACGCAGAAGATGAGAAACCAAGTCCTCATCATCCGACAGGGTACCCCATGGGGAACGGAACGCTCTCACAGCCGCCCACTGCGCACGCAAAGTGGACACAGCCCAACCCTTCTCGAAAACATCTCACAAAAACTGAAGCACAGCCTGTAAGGGACACAACAAAGGGGAAAGGCCCAACCCCGCACACCAACGAGAGAAATTACCCCAATGACGATCATAAGACCGGAGGGTAGAAGGCCTACGGGAACCCTGAAGAGCCACAGCTAAATGCTCAGGGAAGCCTCGTCGCCGCCACCCCTGCCTCTCAACCTCCACACCGACAGCTGCAACCGGGGAAGAGACAGGGACGGGGACGAACGCAGGGGAGACGGGGACAGAGGGAGAAACCAAGGGCCCCGGACCGCCAACAGACGAACTGTCGGAAACCAAGACCTCCGAGGCCAAAATGGCAGGACCACAATCACATCCAGAGACTCCAGACACAGGCGGGACAGAAACCGAGGGATCAGAGCCAGGGGCGGAAAGGCATAAAGCAGGCGAGACGGCCAAGGAACCGACAGGGCATCCACGCCCCAACAACCCTCCTGCTGGAACCGGGAGCAGAAGCGAGGCAGCTGCGCATTCTGCCGGTAGGCAAAGAGGTCCAGAAAGGGACGCCCAAACCTCACGCACACAAGCTGAAACGCAACCCGGGTGAGAGACAACAGCCCCGGAAAGCAACGACTCAGGGCATCCGCCACAAAGTTGTCCACAACCCGAATGTGAACCCCCATCAGAGACAGAAGATGACCCTCCGCCCAACAGAACAGGGGAACCACTACCGCGTTCAGAGAGGCCGAACATATCCCCCCTTGATGGTTCAGATACGCCACAGTCACCATATTGTCGGAACGGACCAGAATGTTCTGACCCAGGAGCAGGGAACGAAACCCCATCACAGCCCGACAAACCGCCGTCAGCTCCCTCCAGTTGGAGGAACGGCGATACTCCAGGACGGACCAATGACCCTGACGGGAGTGAGACCCCAAGGTCGCCCCCCACCCCAGGGAGCTTGCATCCGTAGTCAAGACCAGAGAAGGGGAAGGCTGCAGAGGGAGACCCCGAAGCAGATGCAACCGAGTCGACCACCAAAGAAGAGTCGGGAGGACCACAAGAGAAACAGGGAGAAGGAACTCCAAATTCCCAGGCAACAGATTCCAGTGGGACAGAAGATAACCCCACAGGGGGCGCAGGTGGAACCGAGCCCAAGCCACCGTAAAGACCGTCGCCGCCATCAGACCCATAAGACGCAACCAGAGGCGCACAGGGAAACAACCCCCAGCCCGAAACAGCCGATCCAGGGAAACAAGGGTCAGGATACGAGGGACAGGCAGGAACACATGGTTGAGGTCCGTACGAAACCGGGCCCCAATGAACACCAAGTCCTGAGACGGGGACAACTGACATTTCGGGTAATTGATCAGAAACCCGTGCTGACACAACGCAGAGCAAATCACCTCCCTGGCTGCCAACAACTGGACCCGGGATGGAGCATTGATCAACCAATCGTCCAGGTAGGGATACACTATCACGCCCTGGAGATGAAGCCAAGCGACCAAAGGAGCCACCACCTTCGTAAAGACCCTCGGGGCAGACCTCAGACCGAAGGGCAACACACGGAACTGGAAGTGACGCCCCTGAGCACAAAACAGCAGGAAGCAACGGGACCGAGGATGCACCGGGACGTGGTAGTAGGCATCCTGCAAATCCAGGGTACACATGAAGTGACCCGGAAGCACCAAAGGAATCACCCGCTGCAGAGTTTCCATGCGAAAGGGAATCTTGAGAACCCACCGGTTCATAACTCTCAAATCCAGAACCAGGCGGTACCCCCCCGTAACCTTGGGCACAAGAAATATCAGGGAATAAAAGCCCGACCCCACCTCCGCCGGAGGGACCTCCTGAATGGCCCCCTTCAGAAGAAGAGCCTCCACTCCTTGAGAGAGATGACCTCTTTTGGACCGGCTAGCAGGCCAGGGAGTTGGGCGGACACCGGAGTCTGGAGGGGGAACAGAGAACTCCACCACATAACCCTCGCGCAGGACGTCCAACACCCAAGCGTCGGAACAGGACTGAACCCAGGCATCCAGGAAGAAGTGCAGCCGCCCTCCTACCAACAACCCAGGAACCACAGCCAAAGAGTCAGGAACGAGGCTTAGCAGGAGGAGGGGACCTAGCCTTACGATCCCGACCCCGACCAGAAGCAAACCTCCCCTGGCCACTCCGAAACTGCCTACGAGAGGAAGGGCGGAAGAAAGGCTTAGGCTTAAAGGGAGCAGGAGCAGCAGGAGAAGCTTTAAAAGAAGAAGAGTTCTTCTTTTCCTTAAACAGTTTGTGCAACTTGTCTTCCAACTCCCCCCCAAACAGCATAGAACCCTGGAAGGGCAAACGCAAAGCACAAGCCTTCTGCGCAGAGTCCGTCTTCCAGTCTTACAGCACAAGACTGTGACGAGCCGCCACACAAGCACCGCCAGAGAGGGCAGCCGCCCGCACAATGTCAAAAGAGACGTCAGAAAGGAGCTCCACCTGACGCTCAATCTGCCCAAGAAGAGCAGAACAGTCCGTGGCATCATACATCGACTGATAGAGGGACTTAATGTCAGATAGCAGCGACTGCGACACATAAGTACCTTATACACCAGCCCTCAAGGCTAGATGGGAGCCAGAATACACCTTCCTGAGAGCCCCGTCGGCCTTCTTGTCCACTGGATCCTTCAGCACAGCGTCCTCCGACAAGGAAGTGCGACCCACCAAACTCTCCACAAAGGAGTCAATGGGGATCGAATCCGGGAGCTCCGTAGCCATATCCTGCAGGGGGTAAAGGCGGGCCATAAACCGTGGAACCAGAATACGATCCGGATCAGCCCACTCACGCTTCAGAACATCCTTAATAAAAGGATTCACCGGGACATCCACCGTGGCAGAACTCTGAAACTGCCGCAGCAAAGAACCACCAGACGTACCGGGAGTCGCCACATCTGTGAAACCCATGTTCTCCTTGACATGATGCAAAATCCCAGGCAGAGCGTCCTTGTCAATATACTTCCACTTGAGATCAGAGTCCCCGGCCACTGTAGACTCATCACCAGAGGAATCAGAAGACATAGGAGCAGAAACTGCCACCTTGCTGCGAGCCCTGCCAGCACCCATCTCAGTGATGGTCTCCCGAATCAAGCGCTTCAAGCGCGCATCGTCACCCCCACCACGGTGCCAGGACCTGGCAGGAGAAGGAGAACGAGATGAACTGGACAAAGAGGAAGAAGACCTCTCCCTATGGCGCAGTTTCTTTGAACATTTGCCCATCTCCACAAAGGCAAAAAAAAACCCCACAGCACGAAAGAAGAAGCAAACAGCAGCAAGAAACAGCAAAAACCTCTATGCGGTACTTACCACTGCCCCGAGTTTTAAACTGCGAAAAAAAACGCCGGGACAGCAGCGCCTGACTGCCTCCAGGACGGGAGTCAGGCAGCGTAAACCGGAAGGCATCATTAGCCAGCAGCCAATACGGAACCGCAAAGGAGGCCCCGCCCCCCAGTAAGCCCGGCAGACCAGGAGGGGCGGCCATCGGGCGAGCGCCAAGCCCACGCGGTGCAGACACCCACGCGCAGCCAAAGAAGCGCAAAGGAACAGCCCCTGCCACTCCCCCCAAGCCCGGCAGGGGGGGAGAGGCCAAAGTTCCATGAAGAATCCAAAAAACGTAAGTCCAGCGCGGGAGCGTCGTCTAGCTCCTCGTGCTCCAATCCATCCTGTCAGAATGACAGAAAAAAGAACAGAGGGAATGCTGGGACAAGTACCCTTTTGTACTACCGGCGGGAGGGGGGGTGGGGGTTGGTCCAGCATTCCTTCTTTCTTTTTTCTGTCAGAGATATGTAAATCTCATTTGTAATAAAGGTGTCGAGGATGGAGGGACCTGGGGGTAATGCCATACACTAACTCCAGAAAGGAGAAAAAAATGAATAGGTATAAAGGAACACAACACGGGAAAAAAGAAACCAAGCAACTCAGTGCATCTTTAAACTTAATGCACAGTTAAAACTACCAGGGGTCCACAGTCAATACCATTATCCAAGATAATATGATCGGCACTATTATGTGATTAGGGGCCCCCAAAGGGAGAGGGGAAGAGGCGGGGAGTGCCCAGAGATCCCCAAACAAAAGGCAATCCCCAACTGTCAACAAACCCGCCTCCCCTCAGCCTGCCTCTGTGTCAGAGGGGGCCCCATCCCTACCTGCAGGAGTCCCGTAAGGGGAATACTCGATGCATAAAGCGGTCTATCTTTGGATCTCGCCGTACATCTATCCCAGCATGCTTACGCCACTGATAGCAATGTCCCCATATGCTTAATCTTCTGGCAACGGTTAAGCATTCTAGGGAGCAAGGCCTTATGTATGTTACTAGCCAGCAACAATAGTGTGTCAAGCCCTCTCCCAGCAAGCCAACTGGCCAGCCACTGCAGCTGTGCTGCCAAATAGTAAGCTTCAAAATCCGGGGCACCCAATCCTTCCCCCGTAAGCGGCAGCTGCAGAGTCTGCAGGGATACTCTGTTACATCCACCATCCTACATCGAGTCCCTCAATAACATGTCCAGGGTTTTAAACCAACTCTTTAGGATCACCACCGGCAAATTTGCGAAGAAGTATAGCAGTCGTGGGAGCACACCATTTTAGATAGTGCCACCCTAGCCATTACTGGCAATTTGAGAGATCTCCCGAATGTAATATTTGCCCATAATGCTTTGAGGGTGCTCCCAAGGTTCCCCTCAAGGAGGTCACCCTGACGATGATTCTGGTATTCCCAAGTACCGGAAGGAGGTCGAAGCCCATTTCAGGTCTAATGAAATGTTGCGCGGTCTGGCCAAGTCCGGATTCAATAGGAACACGTAGGTTTTTTTATTTAGACGTAGCCCTCATGCTCAGCAAATTACTCGAAAATTCGTAACACTTTTGGGATCCCGTGAGCCCCATTACGCAAATAAATCAATACGTCATCTGTGTATAAGGATATTATATGATGAGTCCCATCCAGGACCACCCCAGCCCCTCACTCTCCTGCCTAAATCGTTCCGCTAACAGCTCCATGGCGAGAGCAAAGAGCAATGGTGACAGGGGACACCCCTGGCAGGTTCAACTATATGTAGAATTTGGAGTAGAAACCACATTACCCGTGCATTCTCATGCTCCAGGATCTGCATACAAAAGGCAGACCCATTGTGCCCAGCCATCCCCCAATTGCATTTTCCCCATGACTGCCAATAAAAATCCCCAACTCAGTGAATCAAAGGCCTTTTCCAGGTCTACCGCTTTTATCACCGCATCGGGATAGTCACTGAGGTTCTTATGAAACAGAACATGATACAACCGCCTCAAGTTATTGGATGCGGAGCGGGAGGGGATAAACACATTATGGTCCATGTGGACCAGTCGTTACATCTGCGGCAAAAGTCTACTAGCCAAGGCTTTACTCAAAATTTTAAAATCAATATTTGGCATAGACAGGAGCCAAAATTCCGTTACCTCAGCTATATATTTTTTTGTCTTTAGCAAGGGAATCCCCAAAGCGTCCCTAATCGATGGTGGTAGTTGCTTCTCCTGCAGCACAGCCACATACACCTGTTCTAATATTGGGGCCACTATGTCCTTAAAAGAAGAGAAAAATTCAGTCGGGAGGCTGTCAGTCCCAGGCATTTTCCTCTGCGCCATCTCTATGATGGCTGCTCTAATTTCCCCAGTCTTGACTGGCAGTGCCAGCGACTCTCGAGAGTCATGGTTCAAACTCGGCAATCCCAAGTCTCCTAAATAGTCCCATATGTCCGCAACCCGCAACTCTCTCTGTTTCCCATAGAGGGTCACTTAATACACCCAGAACGAGTCGTTTATGTCCCGCGGTGAGCATAGTACCCGTCCATCTACAGCATGAGTACTGGGGATGGGGGCCCCCCTACTTTCCGGTCTGATCAACCAAGCGAGGAGCTTCCCTGCTCTGCCCCCTTCTACATGTTGCTGTTCTTGGTATGTTTGGTAATCCAGTGTCCACAGCTTGTCCCATGTGGAGTTACAGAGGCCCTTCACTTCTGCCAGTTGACCCTGCACATCAGCCGCTGACGCAATTTCTCTATCTAACGCTTCCTGGGATTCAAGTTACCGGAACATTCTCCCGTCTGGCCCCTACTAGTTGCCAAAACATTGCCCTCGAATTACCACTTTAAAGGCATCCCATTCTATAAAGCGGGAGCTAGCGCTCCCATGTTTTTCAGCAAAATAGCTAGTCATAGCTTCAGAGAGGCGTTGTGTAAAGCCTCATCTTCCAGCAGGGTGGGATCTAGGCACCACAGTGAGATTGGAGCCCTCTCTGAGGCAGGGGCAAATCATATTATCAAGGGACTGTGATCCAGGTATTCAGCCCCAGAGAACTGAGGTGCCAGTCTGTCGGAACAGAAGAACATATCCAATCTTGTATGTAGATCATACAGGGAAAAATAATAAGAATATTCTCTTTTTTACGTTTTGTGTAACCTCCACACATCTATCAATTCCCACCCCCTCAACCAGTTCTTGAGTCCCATTGCTGTAGTGAATACTACTGTACCGCTTAATGGGGGAGCAGATCTGTCCCAGTCCAAATCACATACACAGTTAAAATCGCCCCCCAGAATCAAATCATCCTGTGCCACTCCTGCCAATGTTGCAGAGAGCTGCTCCAGAAAGGAAATCTGATCGTGATTTGGATCATAAATACTTCCCAATGTTATGTCCCTGCCCTTGAACATACCCCTGACCACTACAAACCTCCTTTCTGCATCTATGAGTTTCCGGGAGACCTGGAAGGGGACCCCTGGCCTGACCCACACAAACACCCCCCTTGCAAAAGCCGAGTAAGTAGTTGCAAATAGCTGCCCTCTCCATCAATGTCGCAGCCTAGCCACCTCCACCTCTGTGACATGGGTCTACTGCAACAGCACTACATGGGCTCCCTGCCGCTGTATGTAATTCAGGATACTGTAACGTTTGAAGGGAGAACCCATACCCATAATGTTCCAAGTCAGGATTTAAAATTCTTCAGCTAGACTAGCAGTACTGGCCATCCCTCGATACAATCCCCCCTCCCTGGTAACCCCCCCAGTGCACCAATCTGTGTACGTGCTGTGAACCTTCTGATGTGTAACAACAAACCCAACACAATAACTCCTTGACCCAAGAGTGGACTGACGACGGTCAGCTGCCCAAACCTGCACACAAACTGCATTATACTAAACTGCAATAGGTAAGTTAGGCTCAAAGCTACTGGCACCCGGACCTACACAGGAGACCCAAAGCTACAGAGCGAGGCCATAAGGAGAGCGTGGCTGTCACCACAGTCACCTAACAAGAGGACCAGTAAACACCCAGCGCGTGCCAGCCTTGATATGCCAGTCCAGCCCGCACCCAGGGTTGCACCGTGCTAATTTCGCCACCCTCTCTTGGACCCCTGACAAGAAGAGCAGGCACAAGATCACAATGCATTAAGGAGGGGGGAGGAAGCAACAGCACAAGGGAGGGGAATGGTGGGGGAAAAGCCAAAGGGAGTCCTGAAACCCCCATCCACAAGTTAAATATTGTCATCTGCTGTGTTCAGAGTCACAACCAGCAGCTGAATACCATCAGCAGGGGAGGCATCAGAGTCTGTTTCTTCCGTCCCTTTCTGTGATTCCATTCCACCGTCAGACGATGACTGCTGACCCTGCATCATTGCCGCCACCGTCTGTAGCACCTCTGTTCTCTCCTTTGCGGTCTGTGATGGGCTCAGTTTCTTCGAGTTCCCCCAATGCTTACGTTTCCGCAAACGCTTCCTGGACCCCCCAGCTGCTGGCCGAGTCACCTTCAATAGAGTCCAGGGTCGGGCCTCCATTTGGTAGCCTTCCAACCATTTCCAAGTGGCCTTAGGGTCCTCACAAAAGTGTGTCTTCCCATCCAGCACGATCCGCAGTCGGGCCGGGAACATTAAGGAGTATTGTATCCCCTTGTCTCTCAGGGCTCTCTTAACCTCCAGGAAGGAGATGCGGCATCTCTGCACCTCCAAAGTATAGTCGGGGAATAGGAACACCTTGCTATTTCTGACCACATACAGACCCTCTGTGCTCGCCTTCTGTAATAATACATCTTGAAGAGAAGCAATCTGGCAACCACTTGGCGCGGGGGCTTGCAGGGACGCAGTGTGCCCTCTCCAAGGTGTAGAACCATGACAGGCCCTCCGGTGCAACAACTTCACTGAGCCATCCTTTCAGGTATTGCACCATATCGTCCCCTTCCACTCCTTCCGGCAATCCTAGGATTCTTACATTGTTCCTTCAATTCCATCCCTCAGCGTCCTCGGCCATTCGTTCTAGAACAGTCACCTGCTGGACAATTCCGCCACCTGAGTAGATAAGGACTGGAGCCCTGCGGTAATTACTGCCAGAGATGATTCAGTCTGCTTCAACCTGTCCACCAATATTGCATGCTGAGTTCTCAACAGACCCTGACCCCTGCCACTGTGCTGATGTCTTGGTACAGAGTTTCCTTGGTATCTGCAATGGCCGCTAAGATTTTGTCCAGTTGTTGATCAACCGGGACTTCCTCGGGCTCATCTTCTAATTCCTTGTGCATCTTTTCTGATGCTGCATCCTCGTATGTTCGGGGGAGGCCCCATTTGTTTCCCCCTTGGTTTTCCCATCGTCAGGTGAGCAGACTGTACCACAGAGGATCTGGTGCGTTCCTCCCTGGGCAGTCGGGGGGGGGGGCAGCCACCAATATTTCGGCCAATCCCCACCCCGGTGTAGAGAAACAGAATTCCAAAGGTGGGGACCCACCCAGGTCTCTCACACTTTATGGCAGCAGCCCGCGCTGTTGAGAGTGTTTTTTGGGATCCCACGCCTGCTCTCCCCGATGCCCTCGGGGTACTCAATACAAGGATTCCGTGCTCCAGAGGCAGGTGGCAAGAGCGATAGGGCTCATTCTGCTTCGTGGGATGCTCACTGCTTACACAACTTACTCCTTTGTCTTGTCCTCATGTTATCCAGCACAATGCCTCAGGACCCGGTCCCCAAAGGTTTGCTGCAACCCAGTGGCAGAGGCACCGAGGCCTCACAGTGTTATCGCACCCCCGCCGCAATGCGCCACTGGGGCCGTAATCCAAAGATTCAGCCAGGCACCACACTCAGGTCCAAAAACCTAGGTGGCTCCGCACCCCCCAGCCTCACCACAGATTCTCACAAGGCGTAGCGCTCTCCGCCTGCTGTTCTAACAATGTGCACTCCAATCCACTCCTGGCTGTGGGGCCCTCAGATTCCAGAGCCACCAATAGTACCTCAGCCCTCACCAGATTCCCAATCTGGGCCAACACTGCTGCAGCCTCACTCCGCTACAGGGCACCCACCACTGCAGGGGGTTCCTTGTGACAGCCAAGCACTCTTCGGTTCCGTCCCAGACCCAGCTGTGATGCAGCACTTCACCGCCCCCATATGACAGCACTGACATGCACCACGGTCTCACCCCAAGCTTTAGGCCGCCGGCACTAACCACAGGCCTCAGTCCATCACCTGCAGGGCGCATCTACAGTTGCACCTAATCTGGATCTGCCAATGTTCGTAACAGGCAAAGAGTCTCCAGGACGCCGTTCACTTCCAGGGCACTGTTACCGGCCCCAGTCTCTTAATTGATGTCCCGCAACACACCTCCAGCTGTGCGATACCTGGGGGGGGGAGAAGGAGTCTAGCCACAGCCTCGTAGTTCAATTGAGCCCTCTCCACTACTATGCTGGGCTACAAAAGGCAGCTCAGCGTCTCCCAGTGCCTTCGGGGCCTCACCTCCAACAGACGGTCATGCTGCAGCGCCACACTCTGGACACCCAGTCAAGGCAATCTTGCCTCAGCGCTGCCGCTTAGTATCATCCCCCAGCAGGGCCACATGACTCCGGTGTTGCTCAATTCCCCGGGGACCGCTAGTCATGCGCGTCCCGATTACAGGCTCCTCTGTTGCGAATGCACAGGGGTCTTAGGCGGCCATATTGACACGACCTCATCAACCGCGCACACTGCCCCGGTCCGATCCTCTTTCACTCCCAGCCCCTCTGGCGGTGCAACCAGGGTCCAGAAGACTTCAGCCGGTCAGGCCCTCGATGGCGCGCCCCCAGGCTCTGGCAGACACCTCCAGAAACAGTATAAATGGCGCGCCTGGCGCTGAGCACTAAGCTCACATGTCCGCCATCATTGGCTCTCAAGCCATGCCCCTTCATGTGGGCACAGTTATGAGTACATACTTGAATATGTTCCTCCACAGCCGTAACCAGCCAGCCAACCCTGAGTATAGTGACCGGTAACAGCCAATCATTTTCATTGGCTGGTTGTCTGTCACAAACATAGACATGTACATAAAAATAATGTATATGATTAACTCCACTGATGACAGAATAATAGGAGAAAATTGTGATTTCCTACAATGAGCCAGGCTCTGTAGTATCTCTGGGATAATAGTTTAGTAAAATTACCCAGGGGCCAAGAAGAAAATGGTATCCACTGCCTTTCAATACGCATGAGCTCATGGAGGCATGCAGAGACCCTAGTTAATACAACCCTTATAAACAGGTGAGGATGGCAACCAACCAGTCAACATGCGTGAGAAAAAGTGACATAGACAAACCCAAGATGATCTGTGCATTTAAATTCACATTGAGATGGAAAATGGTTTACGAGTATGCATCGGGGAATAGATACATCATGGGTATGCCACCACGTACTGTTTTGCCACAAGTGGAAGTGTAAACTTAGTGACGGTAGGAAGAGGAGGAGTAAGCAATTGCTCCGTAAGCCCTTCAAAATGAAGAGGAAGAGAAAGGCTGTAGATTAGAGATGTTCTCAAAATAATGCAGTTAATGTAAAAAAGAATTGATTCCGAAGACCTGCACCCAAACCTGTTGTACATGGTCAAATGGCATGCGCAGTGGGATTGACCATCCACTGTTAGTTAGGCGTTGGAGCTAGATGCAGGCCAGTACCTGTGAGAAAACCCCACTACACACTGCCTGTAGGGATCGCCCAACTGGTGTGGGTTGGTAACAGAGGCTGGCTGGAAGGGATGCTCTGTGGCCAAACTCTTGGTGCATGGTCGAGGTCTAGCTGCCCAATCCAAGTCTGGCGCAGGCCTGGCTAAAAGCAGCAGGGGATGGCCATTAAACACAAAATAAAGTTATCGTTCACAACTTTAATGGCTCACTGTCAGTAAACGCACTCAATTCAAGTCACTTTGCCTTGTATTTATAGCTCTTCATGGCATAGGACCAAACTGTCTCCAACAACGCTTTACTTGGTATAAGCCTAATAGAGTATTATGGTCAGCTGACCAAAAAATCATCAGCATCCCTCTAGTAAAAAAAGTCAACTAGGGCAGAAGGCGTTTCACAATCATGCGGCAAAATCGTGGAACTCACTACCGCTGAACGTTAGAAATATTCCTAACCTCCTGCCCTTCAGAAAGGCATTGAAAACGTGGCTTTTCTCTATTTAACTGGCTATCCCCATGCCCAGCTCACAGTAGGTCTTCTCACAGCGCCAGGACACCTTCGGGTATCAGTCTGCGCTTTATAAATACAAATAACATTAACATTAACAGTGGAAACTATAACTCATGTAACCTCCTTGCACTGTACGTTACCTCACACATTCATTATTATCCAACATCATAAGTGACATCATTGATGACACCACTAACATCACTGATGTTATCACTGCTTCTGGGTTTTCTGTCCATAGTGGTTTAAGTGTTTTGTTTTGAGTCTTAGCTCCTTTGTATTTTTTTATTTCATTGTATTTTCTTCTTTTTACCAATTCATAGGTACCAACAGACAATACACACACCCCAATTCGCCCTCTCTTCCCACTGTTAAAGATTCACAAATCCGCCGCGCTCTGACTGACTTGCCATCACAAAAAAGTTTCTGTTGCAGCCAAAATTACCCCAAATGGTCCATTGATCAACACGCCGGGTGCAACACAGAGAACTGTGTTGGAAAAAATTAGAAAAAATAAAAGCAAAAAGGTCATAAGAGTGCAGGGTGAGCCTAGCTGAGCTACAGGTCCATGTGAGGGCAACATAGTGCCTTGCCGTTGCTGTTGAATTTCTTCCTGAAATGTTAGGAGTTGCAAATAACACCATAAGGTGCACGGATAGCATGCCCTGTACACCTGGCTCACATGAGTGTTGTCCAAAGGAATCCACCCACCCCCTATAAAAAGGAATAAAGTCAATTTTGCTGCAATATCTGTGAAACCTGCTTCTTGGAGACATGGTAGATTTTCTCTCGGATTCTCAACCCCTGCCTCATGGTGTGTGAACCTATACAAACTTGTGGGTGTTTAATATACCTCCCATAGGTTTTGTACACCATTGCATTTAGTGTGTGGCCTATGGTTTGCATGGCTGCAGTGTGAGTTGTGTATTCTGGAGCTAATAATAACTTTCAAATTTCAGTGTTTTTTTCGGTTTTAATCTGTAACAATAGCTGAACTTTAGCTATATTGTTATCAGCGAATTTCATTTTTTTAAACATATGCTAAGGTGTTACAACTAAAGCTAATCATAACTTCAATTTAACCTTGTAGTTTTTCAGTGAAGTTTTGGGGTTTCTTAGTCATATATGAAGCTCCCAGTTTTCGGGAGATGCTAGGGGGTGGGCAGACAAGATGGCCACACACTAGCGAGGCTCTGTCAGCCCTGGACGAACTATCCATAATTTATCTGGCATCCAGGTGACATATTCACCCTCGCCAACGACACCCGATGCCGGGACACAGCGGGAGATAGAGGAAACCTTTTGCGAGCAACAGATGCGCGTGAAGGCGCCAGACACAACCTGCTGGGACTGAGACAACTTACCGCGGCTGGCCAGGCCTTGCCAGGGCCGGCTGCTTCATAGCTCGGGACTCATCAACGTAATGAGCATAGCTGCCAAGGTTTCAGATTGCAATGTGTGACATTTTCATAATTTCATTGTAATTATGAGTGACATTTCAATGGCTATGAGTGACACTTTCTTGCGAGGAAAATCAAGCACGAAGATGAGGGAAACTTATAAATGTCATAAATTACACCCATTTTTGGACCCCGACTGAGTCTGTAACAGGGCGTGAGAGGCTCCAACACGGCTCTCAGCAATCAACTGACTCGGATTTCGGCTGCCGCAGTCACAGCATGGCAAGGTTGGGCAGTACTGATAAGGCAGCTTCTAGATCAGTGCTGAAGCTTGTAAAGAAGTAGCAGGACAGACGCTATTGTAATCTGGGGCTAAGAATGAGGCTCTTTACTTTGGGAAGCCGTTCACGTCAAAATTACAGATCCCCAAATACGACACCTTCTGAAATGTATATCATGATGCAAAATGATTATGAAACACACCAGAATGAATATAATATATGTCAAGGTAAATATAACACCTGGCAGAGTGAATCTGACTTGAACTAAAACAAATATGAAACCTGGCAGGTTGAATATGCTACTTAGTGATTAATATGGATAACACACACTCTGAATTGAATAAGAGACATATTGAAATATACATCAATGATACTTTAATGAATATGGCCCTCACTGTAAACAATATAGCAATCAGTGAAACAAATACAACATGCATCAAAAAGAAAGGGACATTCCTTGAAATGACTAACATATGCGAAGCGGAATATGACATACAATAAAATGAAAACGACAGATGGAAATGAATATGTTACTGAAATGAATATATTATATTCTGAAAAGAATATAAGGCATATTGAAATTATAATATACACTGAAATGGATGTAACACATGTTGCAGTGAATATAAATTAAGTTGAAATGGATATTACCTACATTGCAATGAATATGAGATATACTAAAATGAATATGGCTCGTGTTGAAATGAATATAAGCCCCATTTAACTGAATTTAACACGCCTTAAAATGAGTATGAACAAAGCTGAAATTCTCATGACCTTTGTCAAAATTAATATGACATGCATTGAAATTAATATGCTACATATTCAAATGAATATTATATATGTTAAAATGGATAAGTTGCATCTTAAAATGTATATGACAAGTGGTAATATCAATATGACATCTATTGAAATAAATATAACATTGATTGAAAAAAATCTAACTCATGTTAAAATGAATATGAAATCAGTTGAAATGAGTATGAGGTCTATTGAAATGAATTTGCCATGTTTTAAAATGAATATGAGTAAAATCAAAATGAATACAGCTTGCTTTGAAAGTGATTTGATACACAATGACATGATTATGATACGTGTTGAAATGGATATAATTCATGTTAAAATTAATATAAGATGTGTTATTTTGAATGAGACATCCATTGAAAGCAATATGATATATGCTAGGATGAATAGGACATGCGTTGAAATGACTATAAGCCCCATTGAAATTGATTTCAAATGTCTTAAAATGAATATGACCAACAGCGAAAATAAAATTAAACTTGTCAAAATGAATATGTTATGCTTTGAAATGAATATGATATACATCAAAATGGATATTTCATGTATTGAAATGAATATGACCTATGTTGAAATGGATGTGGGCCATGTTAAAATGATTATGACAAGTGTTAAGGTGAATCTGACTTCCATTGAAATGAATATGACATTCATTGAAAGGAATATGACACATGTTGAGATGAATATGAACCACTTTGTAATGAATATGGCACCTGTTAAAATGAATATGTCCACATCAAAAGGAATATGACATTTATTAAAATGAATATTGCATTTTTTAAATGAATATGAAACTATTTGAGATCAATGTAACATGCTTTGAAAGTAATAACCACGTATTGAAATTAACACAAACCATGTTTAAATGAATATGACCCCTGTCCAAATGAATATGGCTTGCAATGAACTTATGTTGATTTGCTTTAAAATTAATATTACATATTGAAATGATAGCCTGAAATATGATGAGGACTACATTGAATCAACTACAATTAATAACAGACATTTAACAGAATATAAAACAAGGAACCAGTCTTTATCATGCAACCATTACATGCATCTATTTGCAATGCAGGTAAGTATTTCTACATTTGTCACATCGTACTTATCACATAGGTAAATATTTTTGTAAATTACATAATTTTTTTATGTGTGCGTTAAGATAAAGGAAGGTAAGGATGCTTTTAGGAATTAAATGTGGTTAGAGGTAAAGGGAGGTAAGAATAATTTTTGGTTTTAGAGTTGGGTACAGATAAAGGGAGGTAATGGTGATTTCAGGGTTTACAGGGTTTAGGAAGGGGGTAGATGTAAAGGGAGGGAAGGAATAAAAAATGGGTTCTCATGTGCAAAATAAAAAGAAAACACACACATATAAATCCATATACATGGGCGTGCACACATATGTATATATCTTTATCGTTTCAGGATGTCTAAATTATGCAAAAGAAGAAGTAGGGAACTCTGGGTAGTTCCCAAGTTTACATGGAGTGCAGTTCCTTTCTATGGAGCACTCTACAACACACCCAAATCTGCTCACCTCAAATGTAAATATTTCTAGCAAAGTTTTTAAGTATAGGATTTGTACAGTTCCATCCACTCCAAGCTATAAAGTGACTAAGGGCCTCATTACAAGTTTAGCGGTCTTGGAGTGGGCTGCCACGCCAGCGCCATACTCCAAGACCACCAAACCCGTAGTCTAGCTGCCCGCCATATTCTGATTGAAATACATGTCAGGCAGTCCTGCGGCGGCTACCCGGCCCATGGCGGTGCCTATCAAAGAGTCATATGTGAGCCTTACAAAGGAGGCAGCATGCAACCGCCACAGCATTTTCCATCATGGCATGGACTGTGAAGTCCATGCCGTGCTGGAACACGGGGTGCATACAGACAGGGGTGCAAACCATGTGCCCCCTGCATGTGTCTCCTGGCCCAGAGGAGACAGAGGGCCACGTAGGGCCCCTTTAGTTTCCTCACCACCATACTTTTCATAATGGGCTTACCGCCATGAAAACTGTAGCAGTCAGGAATCTCGTAATATGCTTGGCGGTACCGCAGCGGCATCACAAGCATATTGTGGGCCTCAGACGCTGCAAGACTGACAGGGATCTTGTAACCCTGTGGTAACAGCGGTCCTACGGCGGTCCGACCATCAAAATCATAATATGGCAGTAGGACTGCCGGTAGTCGCACTGCCACATGGGTTTGGCGGTCCAACTGCCACATTTGTAATCAGGCCCTAAGTCTTTTGTCATTTTTACAGCAAAGTCTTTAAACACAGGATTAGCTAGTGCCATCCATGCCAAGAAACAAAATAACCAAACTGTTGTACCACTCAGGCACTGTATCACAGCTTTGAATCGAATAAAAGCATCCCTTGACACATGAGTCAATCAATCAATCATGTGACTTGTACAGCGCGACTACTCATCCGTAAGCGTCTCAAGGCACTGGTAGGGGGGACTGCTGATCCATAGAAGGCACTGTGGTTCAGTCGAAGACCCAAGTCTTGAGGTCCTTTCTGAATTGAGGCTGTGATGATGATTACCTGAGGTGGAAATGCAGGGTGTTCCAGGTCTTTGCTGCACGGTAGTAGAAGGACCGTCCTCCGGCCGGGGTCTTGTGGAAATGTGGCCAGGGCCAGTTGGGCAGAGCGGAGGAGTCTGGTGGGTGAGTGTAATGCAAGGCGGTGGTTGAGGTACGCAAGTCCCATGTCGTGTAGGGTTTTGTAGGAGGAGCTTGAAGCAGATTCTTTTGTTCAATTGGAGCCAGTGTAGGTCGTGCTGGGGTATATTGAGGGTGAGTCTGGCGAAGGCATTCTGAATGTTCTGCAGAGGAGTTTCTGATTGATGCCAGCGTAGAGTGTGTTGCCATAGTTGAGTCTGCTGCTGATGAGTGTGTGAGTGACCATCTTTCTGGACTCGGTGGGGACCCGCTTGAAGATCTTTCGGAGCAAATGTAGCATTTGGAAGCAGGATGATGAGACTACGTTGATCCAGAATGATGCAGAGGTTTCATGCGTGGTATGTGGGTGTGGGGGAATCCAAGGTTTGGGGGCGTGGGGGAATTCAAGGTCTGTAGGCATGGGGGGATCCAAGGTCTGTTGGCCACCAGGAGTTGTCCCAGGCGGAGTGTGTTTGTTGGTGAGGGAGAGGATCAGCTGGGTGTCATTGGCATAGGCGAATATGTGGAATGTGTTTCTTGATGGAGGCTGTGAGTGGGTCCATGTAGATGTGGAAGAGAGTGGGGCTCAGGGAGAGTGGGGCTCAGGGAGGAGCTCTGTGGTCTCTGTGGGTTCAGAGTGCAACTGTGGTAGTCTGATTCCCTGTGTTTGGCCAATGAGGAAGGAGCGGATCCCTTCCAGGGCTTTGTCGTGGATGTCAGCTTTTTGGAGTCTTGTGCATAGGGTGTGGTGGGAGATGGTGTTGAAGGAAGCAGAGAGGTCCAGGAGGATGAGGGCTGCAGCTTCACCTCAGTCGAGGAGGGTGAAGACGTCATCTGTGGCTGCAAGTAGGGTGGCCTCGTGCAGTGGTTACTTCAGAAGCAGTATTGGGAGAGTTCCAGGATGTGGTTCGCTTCAATGAACTCAGAAGGTTGGACGTTGATGGCCTTCTCAATGACATTGGCTGAGAAATGGAGCAGAGAGATGGGTCTGAAGTTCTTGAGGTCCTTCCGGTCGGCAGAGGGTTTCCTCAGCAAAGGGTTGATCTCTGGAGCAATGGAGGTGGCGGCTCTGTTGAAGATGTGGTACAGGCAGGGGCCCGAGTGGGCTCCAGAAAGAATGCTCTTCATGGTCTTGAGGGTGTTGTCAGCAATGAGGGGAGTCCAACTTAGCAGGGTCTGCTGGGGTCCGGTGTCATTGGGTGCGGTGGTTGCGGGTGGGGAGAGAGGGTCTTGGGTATTGAAGCTGTCATATATCTCCTTAATCTTGTAGTGGAAGAAGGTGCTGCGGTTGTTGCAGAGGTCTTAGGAGGGTGGGTTGTCTCCTGTCTCTGTGCTGGGTTTGGCGAAAAGTTATTTGCTATTGAGTACATTGGTGTTGATCCTTTCTTGTAGGGCCACTTTCTTTGTTCTAATGAGGTGGTGGTGTGCGATGACACTGGTTTTTGAAGGCTGAGTGGTCCTCTGGGGTCTTGCTGCTCCTCCATCTCTTCTCGAGCCATCTACAGTGGCGTCTGGAATCATGAAGGACGGGAGAAAACCAGCTGGGTTTTTTGGAATGTCGCTTGCCTGTTTCTTTTTGTTTAGGGAAGCCAGTGTGTTGGCGCAGTTAGAGATCCATCAATGGTGGTTGCATGCTGAGGTATTAATGTCTGCAGATGTCGGAGGTGGGGTTTTGCTGAGGGAGGTGGTGAGCTGTTCTTCAGTGACCTTGTTCCAACTTCTGAAAGGGTAGCGTTGGCCGCAGTGGTGTATGGTGGGTTTGGACGCAGGGGTGGTCGATCCAAAGGAGCTCAGAGGTGTGGCTGAAGGTGATGTTGCCGCTTGTGGAGAAGATGGGTTTAAGCGTGTGTCCTGCTCAGTGGGTTAGGGGAAGAGACCCATTGTTTGAGTCCGACGGTGGGGAGGTTCTCCAGCAGGGATAATGTGTTCTTGTCATTGAGGTTGCCCAGGTGAAAGTTGAAGTCGCCGAGGAGGATGTATTTTGTGGGGCCAGAGCGTGTGGTGCGATGAAGTCGATGATGGAGTCGCCAAACCGTGGACGGGCCCGGGGGGTTCTGTAGATGAGGGTGCTGCAGAGGGTGGTATTCGGGTTGGTCTGGACCTGGAAGTGGAGGTGCTCCATGTTGGTTGAGTTGTCGTCCGAGTGGGTATTGAGGCGGAGGGTACTTTTGTGTTCAATGGGGATGTCTCCAATCAGTTTGTTGATGCTGTCCTTGTGAATGATCTTGTAGCCATCCGGGATGGTGATGGTGATAGTGGAGTGGTGTGGCTCACTGGTTAGAGGCGGCAGACCCAGAAGCAGAGGACGGCCCGGGACCAGGGTTCAATTCACGACGCGGCAGGGTCGTGGACCAGGGTCAGCGGACTCGATAATTCTCGCTTCGGTGCCTACTCTAACCAGGGATCACACTCGGCAACTCTGGGCATTAGCTTGCCTCATCTCCACAACAGCCCCCCACATACACCGGGGATGCCTGGTTTCACCTTGGAGATACCCAGCAGGGATCATCTCACAGGGAAAGCCAGGACGGGTTCCCCAGTGGTCTACAGCGCTGGGACGCCCCATTGCTGGGGTAGCCATGCGCTTTACAAGACAACATAACATAACATAACATATCCGGGGCAGAGGTGGAGTTCATCCAGGTTTCCATGAGGAAGGTGATGTTGGGATCGATGGAGTAGAGTATGTCCCGGATCTCCACTGTATTTTTGTGGAGGGAGCGCGTGCTGAGCAGAATACAGCTGAGGCATGGGGTCCGGTATTTGTCCGTTGTGCGATGGGTGGGGCTGTTGGGTGGTGGTAGGTGAAGGTACAGCTGCAGTTTCAGCTTTCAGCAGGAAAAAGGGCCCAAGGTGTCATTTGGCGATGCCCGGCGGCACACATATATCTGTATAGATCTTATATATAAAAGTGTTGTTCAGCAAAGCCCCAGAAGCTATATATATATATATATATATACACACATACACACACATATCACACCATCTTGATGGATACCAGGACACCTGATCAAGGGCCTGTCGGTTTCGCCACTTTCCAGCAACCGCGGCTTAAACATAAACTCCAACTCCAGTCTCCATCAGACACAGACACAGGGGTACAAACACATTTTTCAAAATCTCCATTTATTTCATCCAGTTGTTATGCGTTTCAGCATTTCCTGCCTTGCTCACACAATCCCAAAGGCAGGAAATGCCAAAACGCATAACAACTAGATGAAATATATGGAGATTTCGAAAAATTAGTTTGTGCCCCTGTGTCGGTGTCTGCGTCTGATGGAGACTGGAGTCGGAGTTTACACACACACACACACACACACACACACATATATATATATATATATATATATATATATATATATATATATATATATATATATATATATATATATATATATATATATATATATATATATGAAGCAGATAACTCTGGGTAGTTCTCATGTTTAGGTGTAAAGCAGCTCCTGTATAGAGCTCCCTCGACACCAGCAACGCTCACCTCTAATGTCTGTTTTTCTATCAAAGTCTTTAAGCGTAGGATTAGCACAGTGCCATTCACGCCAAGATAGAAAGGGACAAAGGCTTTTGCCATTTCTACAGCAATGTTTTTAAACATAGGACTAGCACAGTGTTATCCAAGCCGAGCTGTAAAATGACAAAAGCCTTTTACCACTCCAGGCGCAGTATTACAGCTCTGAATAGGTCAAATACCAACCAAGCCCACCTGAAATTAGCAAAAGCAAGCCCTGACACGTGTTTCACTGTCATTACAGCTCTTCAGAGCGGTTTAGCTTTGTACAGACACAAGGTAGCACCCAGTATAAGTCAAAACAATACCCTTTCAGGCTTAGAGTGACACATAATTGTGCAAAAAAGAAGCAGAGAACTCTGAGTAGTTTTTTTTTTTTTTTTACTAACATTTATAGAGCGCGAACGAATACCCGTAGGCGTCTCGGCGCTAGACTACAGAGATGTCCCTTCCCCGAGATAAGAAGTTCATGCAGAGTAATGAGCAGTATCACTGGTTAAACAGCCAGGTTTTCAGACTTTTTCGAAACTGCAGGAGTGAGGGACTGGTTTTGATGTGTTGAGGCAGAGTGTTCCAAATCTTAGGAGCTGCTACTAAAAAGCGGCGGTCGCCCCAGGTATCTGTTCTGGAGCGAGGGATCACTAATTGATTAAGGGATGTGGATCGGAGTTGTCTAACCGGGTTATAAGGAGTAAGCTGGTCCTTGAGAAAGCGAGGTCCTTGATCATGCAGTGCTTTATAAACTGTGCAAAGAGATTTAAACTTGATCCTATTTTGGATCGTCAACCAGTGGTAGGTCCTCAAGGTGTCTGAAATGGGAGCAAATTTAGGTAGTCTAGACAGCAGACGTGCAGCTGCATTCTGAATAGTCTGCAGCTTTTTTGTGACTCTAGCTTGTGCGTTAAGAAAGAGTCCATTACAATAATCCAAGGATGTTAAAACCAAGGATGTAACCAGAGTTTTGGCAGCCGCATCCAGCAGGAAAGGGATGATTTTCCTTATCATTTTGAGTTTATAGTGGGCGGAGGCCGCTACCTTGTTTGCATGTGCCATAAAATTGAGATGGTCGTCAAAGGTTACTCCCAGGTTCCTAACCTTGGAAATGGGACTAGGAGGGGTGCCAAAAACTGTAGGCCACCAGGTTGCTGACCAGGTCGGGGAGAGGCCTCCAAAGATGACCACCTCCGTTTTATCGGAGTTGAGCTTCAGGCAGTTTTCTGCCATCCACTCTCCAATAGCGGTCATTCCATTTTGGAAGCGTTCAGCCACCTCCTGCCCATCACCCTTGATGGCCAACACCAATTGCGTGTCATCTGCGTATGAGGTTAGGCTCATCCCATGTGCTTTGATAACACTAGCAAGGTCCGACACATAAATGTTAAATAGTGTCGGACTGAGGGATGAGCCTTGAGGAACCCCACACGGTAATGACAGCTTGGAGGATTGGTATGGTCCCAGTGTGACCGCCTGAGTTCTGTCAGCCAGAAAGGAGGCAAGTAGGTCTCTCGCAGTGAGCAGAACACCCATTCTACCGACACGGTCGACCAAGATCTTATGGTCGTCCGTGTCGAAGGCTGCCGAGAGATCTAAGAGCACTAATAGTGCTGTTCCTCCTTGGTCACGGATGATTCTTATATCATCTGCTGCTTTAATAAGGGCGGTCTCCGTACCGTGGTACTTACGGAAACCAAACTGCGTATCGTCGAGCAGATGATTTCTCTTTATATGTTCAGATAATTGCTGGTTCATGGCCTTTTCCGTCACTTTAGCTAGGAAAGGAAGACTAGCTATAGGCCTGTAGTTCTTCAATTCCTTGTTGTCTAGACTAGGTTTTTTGAGCAGAGGTTTGATCAGCGTGTTTTTTAAAGAGTCAGGATAGGTCCCTGAACTCAGAATTGTATTACAGACATGAGTTAGTTCTCAAGTATAGGTGGAAAGCAGCTCCTGTATAGAGCCCCCTCAACACCAACGACACTCTAAATTTGCTCACCTCAAATGTCTGCTTTTCTATCAAAGACTTTTATAGAAAAGCAGACATTTGACACTTTAAATAAAACATCCGGGGTAAGAACACATGTAACAGGGACAGTCCTCATGGGAGGAAAGGAGGTACTAAGGAGGGACTTAGAAACAAATTAACCAACAAACAAAAAACAATTTAAAAATACACTCATACACTCAAAGAAACTAATTAAGTACATAGGCAGAAAATGGGCAGGGCGTCAAGCCCATATTCTGAATACAGCATGTCTCATAGAGACAGCGCAAGCGTTAAGCGAGACCTAGACATGTTAAAAGGAATACAACACTCAATAATTCATCACAGAACCTATTTGCAAAGTGTGGGGAAGAAATGTTAGGGAAGAGTGGTGAAAGATAAATGAGGGATGATAGAGATCAGAACTGAAGGGGTGATGGATGGGGAGAAGGACTGAGACTAAGGCATGAAGAGTTAGTAGTGTGAGATGAGGAATACTGCAATGGGTATGAGGAGCAAGAGATGAGTAGTGAAAAATGGGAAGTGAGGGATGAGGGATTAGGAGTGAAGGCTGAGAAATGAAGACTGAAGAGTAAGAATACAAAACCAAGGATAAAGAGTGAGGATGAGGAAAGAGGAGTAAGGGATGAGAGTTAAAGAGTGAGAAATTTTGAGTGAGAGATTAAGACAGAGGTGTGAAAGGTTAATGAGGGAAAAGGGGGAATGAGTGAGGAGTAAAGGATGAAGAGTAAGAGAGAAGTGTAGGAAAAGCAGTGAGAGAAGACAGCTAAAGAATGAGGAGCAAAGGTTGAGAGGTGAGAGGTGTCGGATGATGACTGATGGTTGAGGCCCAAGCAGTGAAAAAACTGAAGAGTGTGGTACAAAAAATCTGGCACAAGAAGTAAGGAGTAAGGCATAAGCGTTGAGGTATTAGGAAGAAAAGAAGAGAAGTGAAGGTCTCATGATGAAGAAAGAGAAGTGAAAAAAGAGAAATGAGGGGTTAGGGACAGGAATCAAGAAATGAAGAGCAATAGGTTCAGACTGAGAATTGAGCAATAGGAGATGAAGATTGAGGGATGAAAAATATATAGTAAGGCATAGACAATAAAGAGGTGAAAATTAAAAGAATGTGCAGTGAGAGATGAGGAATGAGAGATGAAGAGTGAGGTATGAGGTGTGAAAGTAGAAGAGTGTGGGATGAGGTGAGGTACAGGAACTGATAAATAAGAATTGAATGGTGACACGTGGAAAAGGGGGGTTAAGGAGAGAGGTTTCATGAAAGAAGGATGATCACTGAGTCATGAGGTCAAAGGAAATTGGATATATGGACGAGTGATAAGGAATGAGGAATAAGAACAGAGGCATGTGGCGTGAGGTTTTAGATTGCCTTAAAATAGACCGGGTGGTGAATATTTTAGGACATCATCATTTGTCAATTGCACTTATCACGCAAAGCGAAAAGAAAAGGTGAAATCCAAGAGATATAGAATGAGCGATTAGGGGTAAAAGGTGAGGAAGAATGAAGGGAGCATGAGAGAAGAAGGATGAGGTTCCAGAGCCTCTGGAGCCTTGGATTGTTGTTGAGGACCCTCTGGACCCACAAAAGGATCTTCTTGGAAGAAGATTCAGAAGTTTGAGATCATTTGGAGCATTTTTGTCAAAAACCTCCATAACTTGACCGACCTGTCGTCGAGAGCCAATCAGGCGACGTCAAACCGTGACTCGCCCTCGTCATCGTAGTGTGCCCTATCACCTTGGATAGTTCTCCTGCCCTTCCCTAATGGAGAGCATAATCAAGGAGACCTATTCCTGTCAGGGGCTAGTGACTCCATCCCATCCATGGCACCAAAACAATCGAGGTGGGAACTGTAAAACCAACAGGCCTTATCACATGCTCAATGGGAGTCCTTACAGGGCCAATGCGAAGACATGACCTTTTTTTGTGCAAAATTATCACAGTCCCTAACACAAGATGGTTTATAAATATACCCCAGCTGGAATACCTGAATCATAGACTCTCTTCTGAGTCAGGGAAGCAGGCCAAATAACCTCTGCACTACCTTGTGTGGATCTGAAGTTTATAATTATACAATCACTACAATGATCCTTGGATTCTGACCCCAACCGTGCCACTCTCCATGTGAACAAAATCTCAGTAGCCATGTAATAGGGGAACTTCCCCTGTTGGGCCAGCCAATTTAAACATCTATTAGTCCTGACCCTTCTTCTGATTCATTGATTCACATTCAACTCAGGAACTCCTACCAAAAGAAGTACATATGGGCAAGATGCTCTGGTGAAATCAGTCACTATTTGCCTCTACATGCATACTGGGGTATTTAGCATAGGTGGCTGTATCCTCGCAGCTCCAATGTTTTGTTTTTTTGTGCAGATTTATATAGCACAAACTCGACCCAAAGGTAATGGAGCGCTTTACATGAACACCAGTTACATACACAGGACACTTTTATGTTTTTGGTAGGCACGGTGAGATTAAGTGATTTGCCCAGAATCACAGGATGTGGAGTTGACCCCGAGGCTCCAACCTTGGTTTCCCAGCTCCAAGGTTGGCAGTCTAGCCATGAGACCACACCCTCTCCCCTAAAGGACAATGAGGTGTTATTAACTCCTAACACTTTTGATATGTGCAAAGTACCCACAACTTCAGTACCTTTACCATGGCTAATTACGGCATCTCTAGGTAAAGTGGCTGTGGGGCTAGTGCTAGAGTCCTTAAACAGTTTGAAATGGCAATTGGAGGTCATAATCTGGGAACCATTTTCTGCTACTGGTATTGAACATACAACTTGCTTTTGTTGGGATCAAACGCAATTGAGACCCCTTTCGATGGGTTCCAACTGCACTGTCAATGAGGAAAGTTCTTTATGAGGATTTAATTTTTCCAAAACAGGACTCCATGAGGTCCACAGCGAAAGGAGGTGTAAGCATGGTCCCCTCTAGGCTGGAATTATAAGGGTCAATAATGTTCGAGTCAGCATATGAGCTAGCAAGGGCTAGAGGGAACTGAGACGTGTGCTGCTGTTTAGGTCGTTTGATGGCTCAAGAAGGTCGAGATGTAACTTTCAGGCATGCCCCTGTTGGATTAGGGTCCGTATTTGCCTCCTTATCACTGGCTTGGTTGTTACCCAACCCCAAATGGTCCAATGCACTATTTGTACCAGTTGAGCTGCATGATAAGGAGCCGTCCAAGTTTGCAAAATTTGGGATTCCCAGAGACAATGTCCTCTTAGTCAGGGATATTTCTGTGGAAATTATCCCCATAGCCCTCTGCAACATTTTATCGATCCTGGTATTCTTAGAGGGAGAAGGTGCTTTTGCCTCAACCTCCTGGGGTGTGCGTTTTCCCATTGTAATTTGGCATTATCAAAACCTCAAGATCACCAGAGGCAGTATCCAAAGAATAGCAACCAGGGTAGAGCTATACCCAAACATGTTAACAGATTCACACTATTCAGCTCTCCAGTACTATATCAGAGAGCACTCACCCCGGGATCACAATGTCAGAGTGTGGTCCAAGCCTCCTCCGGGCTCTGGTGGGTGTAGGAATGCCCGTCCCCGGCCTGCGGTGCGGGAGTTTGGGGATTGCTTTAAGCGCTAAATAGGTTCCTACCCCTAGCCGCAGATGCAGGGGCGTGCCTCCTGGAGTGAAGGCAGCTAGGATGTGGAGTCCCCAAAGAGTAAAATGGGGGAGGGATGGAGGCATTATGGGAATGTGTATACACGCTGATTCCAGGACAAAAGCTCCTAATGTAATAGTATCTGAATGCGCTATCTCAGCTCTATTTCAGCATTGATGAATGCCACTATGCTTTA
This sequence comes from Lissotriton helveticus, assembly GCF_964261635.1. NCBI lineage: Eukaryota > Metazoa > Chordata > Amphibia > Caudata > Salamandridae > Lissotriton > Lissotriton helveticus. The sequence continues at coordinate 322,933,295 of NC_136061.1, forward strand.
GAGGTGCCATCCTGATGTGTGAAAAAGATCTGTGAAAAGAGGGATACCTTGGAATGTTAATTTATTAAAATATATGCTGTCCCATGTGTTAAGGTTCTGTCATTTGTTGTAGGCAAGTGTACTGTTTTGAATAGAGTTGATATAACACAAAAGCTAATTTGAAACTAAATAAAAAAATTAACATTACAGAATGGTTTAAATATAAGAAATCTTGAAATTGATATAAATAACAGTGAAACAAATAACACTGTTCTTGAAATGAATGTGTGCATCACTGAAATCGAATATGAATCAAAAATTTGCTAGCATTCGCGACAAGAATTTTCAATTCTATTAAGGACAAGGAGGCGAGGATTATGCTTCTCAATCTTTACTGCATAAAACACAGCAGCCAATGAAAATTTATATTTTCAGTAAACATTAACAATAAACTTCATTACCCATGAACACCCATGAGTATAGGCACGCCCCCACAGTCCATAAGAACCCCTTGCGTGCTCCCATCATCCTCTTTCTTTGAGGCGAAACAAGTCCAACAAAACTTGAACAGTCACAATCCTCCAACGTGGAAGAACATCCTCAGGCGGAACATCCTGACCTCCGGAGCCGATTAATCCGACTTCTTATCCGATCCTGAAATAAAGGAAACAACACCCCGTAATTCTTGCATAAAAGGGTGGGTAAGCTTAATACATACAGTACATTAAGCCGGGTGGGATAATCCTCGCCTCCTTGTCCTTAATAGAATTGAAAATTCTTGTCGCGAATGCTAGCAAATTTTTGATTCTATTACAGGACAGGAGGCTTCAGATTATGCTAGTTTAACGCTGTTTAAATACCACAGAAGTAATATCTCCCACCGGCTTGTAATAAAACGTCTTAAACGTTGAATCAGAGGACCAATCTGCACAATGCATAATATCTTGGATACTGGATCCTAAACCATATGACTTGGACGCCATCGCGCCTCTAACTGAATGAGCACCAAAAATACTCGTATCAACACCAGCCTCCTTCATAATGAACCGAAGCCATCTAGCAATAGTGGCAGCTGCCACCGGTTTAAAGGGCTTTTGAATAGAAATCAACAATTGCGAACAGCCCTGCGGCCGCAAGGCCTTCGTACATTCCTCGTAGGTCTTCAAACAATGGACCACACATAGTTTCTCATTATCAGGAAAAGCATTATAAGATATATGTCTAGACATTGTTTTAGTACGACCTGTAATATGAAAAGAAACCCCCTCTGGGGTAAATACTCTACCCGTTACGTCGAGCGCTCTGACATCTGAAGATCGTCTGCAAGAGGATAGACAAAGCAACATGGCCAATTTAGCCCACAATTGCTTTCTGGACAGGAGAGAATTAACCGGCCATCTGTCGAGCAAAGAAATCACCACTGCGACATCCCACAAACCTGAATACTTGGGTTTGGGAGGGTTGGCCACCCTGATGCCTTTCAACAACTTACAAACAACCGGGTGCATGCCTACCGGTTTACCATCCACCAGGGCATGCCCCGCCGAGAGGGCTGAGCGAAAGTTGTTGACCGAACGATACGCTAGGCCACCTGCCTCCTTCTCGGACAGAAAGTTCAACACTTGGGGTAATCCTGCCCCCACGGGATCCAGACGTCGTCCCACGCACCAATCCACCCAGTTCTTCCAGGCAGCGGAGTATCGCTTCCTGGTGGAAGGTGCCCAAGCCTGCTTGATAAAGTCAGCAGTCTTGTCCGAAATTCCTGGCATTTGCCACTGCTCCCTGAAAGCCTCCATGCCATCAGGGATAACCTGCCCTCCAACAGTAACGGGTGCTGTTCCTGACGAGGGCCCTGCAACAACCACTTCAAATCCGGCAGTAGCCGGGGGCGGTCGCAGCTCCACTGTAACAACTTGGGAAACCACGCTTGTGATGTCCACCACGGAGTCACCATGACAATTTCCGCCGCTTGCCGTATCACATGAGTCATTACTCTGGGAATCAACAGAAAGGGGGGAAATGCATACTGGGTCCCCTCCGACCAATCCTGGAGAAATGCGTCCGTCGCTTCTGCCATCGGATCCGGTCTCCAGCTGAAGAACCGGGGAAGTTGATACGTCAACCTGGAGGCGAACAGGTCCGTGTGAAAAGGACCCCAAATCGCCTGTAACCAGAGAAAGACCTGGGGAAGCAGCTTCCAGTCGCTGTAATCCCTCAAGTGCCTGGAATGCCAGTCTGCCACTTGGTTGGCCTGACCCGGGATGTACTCCGCTATGACTGATATCTGGTTCTGTAGACAGTACTGCCAAAACTCTTTGGCTATCTGTACAAGAAGAGACGACCTCGTGCCGCCCAACTTGTTGATATACCTCACTGCGGACACATTGTCCAGGCGCAGGAGGATGCAACATGATGTCTGCTTCGGGGATAACGTGCGGACCGCGAACGATCCCGCCAGTAATTCCAAACAATTTATGTGAAGTTCCAGGTCTTGAGACGACCATCTGCCGCCTGTGGAAACCTCTCCACAGCGCGCGCCCCAGCCCCATCTGCTGGCGTCCGACTCGATTACCACATCCGGTCGCGACCCGAAGATCGCCCTGCCATTCCAGGCATCCACGTGGCCTAGCCACCATTGGAGTTCGTGACGAACCTCGTCCGTAAGCGGAACCGAGTCCGTATACGAGAGACCCCTCTGAAGATGTTTGATCTTCAGACGTTGGAGGGCTCTGTAATGCAAAGGACCTGGAAAAATTGCCTGGATAGAGGGCGCGAGGACTCCTACAACCCTGGCCAACGTCCTTAGCGAGACCAACTGACTGTCCAACAGTTTCCTGATCTCCTTCTTTAGGTCCCTCAACTTCGCTTGCGGAAGAAGCAGCTGCGCCGTGAGGGAGTTGACCGTGAACCCCAGAAATTCTATCATCTGAGACGGAATCACCACTGATTTCGCTAGGTTTATCACAAACCCCAGACCTTGTAACAAGGAAATAGTCATGGTCAATTGTTGTTGCAACACTGACCTGTCCTGAGCCATGATCAGAATGTCGTCTAGGTAAATGATCATGCGCACACCCCTCTCCCTGAGGAAGGCTACCACTGGTTTCATTACCTTGGTGAAACACCAGGGAGCCGAGGAGAGTCCGAAAGGAAGAGCCAAGTACTCGTACCACCGGCCGTTCCACTGAAACTGCAGGAATCTGCGGTGTGGAGGAAAAATTGGAATAGAAAGATATGCATCTTTTAGATCCAAACGCACTAACCAATCTCCTTCCTGTAACAAATCCGCTAACATGTGGATACCCTCCATTTTGAAATGGTTGTACACCAGGAACTGGTTGAAATCTCTGAGGTTGAGCACAAGCCTGTTGCCCCCTCCCTTCTTTTGGACCAGAAAGACATTGCTGGCGAAGCCGCGAGGACTTCTCTGACAAAAAGCGATCGCGCCCTTCCTCAGCAAGTCTGCCACCTCTGCCTCTATAAAACTGTGATCTAGTTGGGAAAAATGGAGAGGTGGCGGGGGAAACGCTTGCGCCGGCTGGGAGTAGAAATCCAGCCTGAATCCCTGAACAGTCTGCAAGACCCAAACATCCTGGGTCAACACTCGCCACTGAGGCAGGCAATGTTGCGTGCGACCCCCCAAAGGAAGGAAAGACACATCTGTCAGACTCACCGGAACTTTGATGGGCCTTGAAATTCGCCCTGTTGTTTCCCGACTGGAAACGGCCTTTGTTGAAGCCTCTTCTCGATGGGTAGAAGGTTCCTCCGCGGGTAGAGTCCCACTCGCCGCGGCCACGGCCAAAATCACCTCTCTGGGAGCCTCTCTGGAACCCTCGGCCTGACGAGCGACCCCCGCCTCGCCCGGCCCTGTTGAAAACACCCTGCGTTAGGGCTCGTTTAATACCACTCTGGGCCTTATCCAATGCGGTGAAGGTGCCTACATACTTGGTGACATCCTTCACGAACCTGTCGCCAAAGAGACACCCCCCGGCCAGAGGGCCCGGTTCTGCCTCCGCCAGCTCCGTTAAATTGCTGTCCATGCGCATCAGCAAGGACTTGCGCCGCTCCGAAGAAACAGCGCAATTCGCATTGCCCAGGAAGCAAATGGCGCGTTGAGTCCATTCCGCCAGGATGTCAGGATCCATTGGATTCGCCCCTTGTTTGGCCGCCAAGGCCATTTCTAGGATCTTCGCTAGGGGCCCTATGACATCGAGCATCTTGTCCTGACAGCCCCGCCAGGCCCTGTCAAGCCCTCTTTTAGGATCCTTTGAAAATTTTTTAAGGAATGGCAGCATGCTTGCGTCTATTTCCGGCGTGTCAGCGACGCAGTCCGGAATATCAGGACGCGGGCACTCCGACCGCAGCCGGTTGCGCACCTCCCGGGTGAAGCTCTTCCGGAGGTGGTCATGAATATAATCCGACACGTCAGGTGGAGGAACCCAGTCCGAAGACCGAGGGTGAACTATATCCGAAGGATCGAAGTGAAAGGCCTTAGGGGTCTTATCCTCCACCACTTTGGGAGCCGGCCTGGCCTTCTTAGGGGGCGGAGGTTGCTCCTCCGAAGTATCAGTATCCGTATTGGTATCTGTATTCGTGGTGGTGGTGGTATCCGTGTCCACCACCACCAGGCGCTTACTAGTAGCCTTGCCTCCAGAACGCGGCTGGCTAGGGACATCTTTGACCGGCAGGGCAGCTAAGGACTAAGACATTTGCCGCTCCTCATGAACTGAAGCCGAGGTAGAGGGAACATCGCGTTTCTGCTGCTTGCGCTTCCCATACCCATGGCGCTTAGCAAAGCCTTTCAATTGCTTTTGAATGGGGCGTAGGGCCACTGCCAGTGCCTGCTGCACAGTCTGGGGGACCTTCCGGTCCAAGGCCTTATCCACTGAAGCTTGGACCGAGGCATCCAAGGCTTCTACAATGTTATCCTCGAGGACAGCCTCCTGCTGCCCTTCATTAGTTACCTCCCCATCTGCCTCTCCATCTTCAGGGTACTGAACCCATTCTTCCATGGTGTTGAAATAATAAGAGAACAGGGAAACAACCCTGGCAGTATATGGGGGCGGTGGGGGGGGTCAGCCCACTGCACACAACTAGTAATTATTACCAACTGTACCCAAACCCCCTCAGCAAAGCTGTAATCAATAAAGCCAGTGGCCAAGGTCCTTAATCTAGAGAGCGTGTGCTCACTCTGGACGCTCAAAATAACACACCCAGCACAGGCGATCAAACGAGAGGCAAACCGGTGTGTAGAACGCGCAAAACGCGCGTTCTAGAAAGCCAGGGAGACGTGCCGAGGCGCGCCGCCCAAAACGCGACCAAATCCAACTAAAAACCAGCCCAAATGGTCAGCGTTTCTGGGCGCGCGCGTCGGCCGTGAGCCACCCGGCCTGAACGCAGGGCGCATTAGGGAAGCCTCCGTGCGCCCTCAGGCAGCCGGTACCGGGCCCCAGTGATGCAAGCGGAATGCCCCTCGCCGGCCAAAGACCGTGAAAACACGCGCTGAAAGTCGCGTACTCCCCAGCGGAAGCCGCGCGCTGACAGGCGCTCGCTCCACCACGGGAGCAGCCCCTGGAAGAAGACGGCCCAATCAAGGAAGCGCAAGGTGAGCGCTCGAACCTGCAAAAATCACACAAACCAACTATAAATCACACCAGAGAGCACCCCAGTCCTCAATCTATAAGCGGAACCACCCGCATTAGTCAGTTAATACATACACTTCTCCCAAGACACCCCCAAAGCGACAAGCAGAGTGAGGGGACAGGGAAGGTACACTTAACTCTGGCTTGTGAGCAGCAAAGAAAGAGGATGATGGGAGCACGCAAGGGGTTCTTATGGACTGTGGGGGCGTGCCTATACTCATGGGTGTTCATGGGTAATGAAGTTTATTGTTAATGTTTACTGAAAATATACATTTTCATTGGCTGCTGTGTTTTATGCAGTAAAGATTGAGAAGCATAATCTGAAGCCTCCTGTCCTGTAATAGAATCACATTGTGTTGCATAGAATGCTGAATGAACTGGATAAGGATGTGAATGAATTGGATACGGTGAATTGTGTGTATAACACATACTGAAAAGCACGTGACACTAACAGCCAATCACAGCCGTATACTCTGAGGAAGCTTATTGGCTCAGGGAAGGTACTTTTCCGGCGCGCCGTCTGAAGTGGGGAGAGGCGGATCCTGTTGAAGGCCCCGGGCGCTGTGGCCCCTGCGCCCACACCATACCACAAGCTCTGCTCGCATTTATGAACACCAGGAACAGCCTGGAAGAGTCCGTGCCCATTATCGCCACTCGGGGCGAATATGACTGTTGCCATGAGCGGCTGTTGGAGTGAGACGGGCATGGACGGGCTTGCTCCGTTGAAGCCTCTTTGGGCCCCTCATCCTGGTGGTGTGCCTCTCGCTGTCCTGTTGAAACGAGCACACTGCACTTCTCACGGCAGCGCAGTGCTGCAGCTCGGGTTGTGGCGCTCTCAGGTGTCCATCAGGCCCCCCCTCCACCCTCCGCCTGAGATCTAGTCGAGTGCCGCTGCTGCTTCATAGTGAGAGCCACTGTTGCCCCCCAGATATGCATATTTTTGGAGGAGTGAGGCTGCGGTGATGATGGTGTCTGGGGCCATGAGCCCGGATGCACCAGCGGCGAGAGCACCGAGATTCTACTCCGCGAGCCCAGAGGGCTCCGCTCTCCCCCCTTATGAGCCCCTGTTGGTCAGCCGGCCCATGTATGGGGAAGGTACACACTACCTATGGATCTTTACTGACGCCCTAGAAAGTGCTGACTGTACGAGGCTCCATTGCAACATGATTTCCATTCTGCTCCTAGCCCTGCAAGCTGTTAGCACACTTCTTATAAGGCCCTCAAAGTGGCGTGCCTTTAAATGCTGAAAGTGATAAAGATAAATGGCTCGGCATCAGATCATCAGCGCTCGGTTACATGGTGGTGCGCAATTTGCATCCTGACTAAACACGGGCTGCACGCTGAATCCGCATCCTTTCATCCCTCCCGATATAGGCGGGAGACGACCGAATTTAAGGCTAGTCTCCCGCCTCCTGATTGCTACTGAGAAAACCCAGATTCCTCTGTGGGCTTCCCCGGACAGGCACAGTTTATGTGTGACTCCAAGTATCCCTTACCAGTGCCAGTGTCCGTCTATTCCTGGAGGCCAGTGCACATTTTTTTCAGCCTCTCTACTGGCCATGGCACTTTCTCCGTGCAATGGCCTAAGCAAATAGGCCTCGACTAGTGTGTACAAGTGAGTGGATTCTGGAAAAGGGAGGTAAGCAGTGTAATCAGTCAGGGAGCGGTCTTGAAGAAAAAACACTGATAAGGGTGAAAGTTGCAAAAGCAAGTGATTAACTCCCTGGTGCTCAATTGCAACGAGGGCAAGCAGTTCTTCCAAAAAATGCTCACTAGTCCAGCTAACCAACCCTTTGCGTCGAGCTGGACAAATGTTGACCACAAATGAGATTAAAAAGCACAACAGTGTTCAGAGGCTAGCAGAGTCCTGTTGTGTGCACCTATTCAAATGAATCAGCAATTTGGAAGCCATTTTTAAAACCCTCTAAAGAAAATAAAAGTAGATGCTTTGGCACCAAAGCTAATAAAACATGTATTGACATAATGCCCGAGAACTATATTTGCGGTCTGGTAGTGGTATCCTGGCAGACACTTTTTGTAATGGCCTGTGGAGTAAAAAACGTTCAATGGATCCTAATAAGCTGTTGTCCTTATTTTAGTTTGTAAAATGTGTACCGTGGCTCTGTGTTCAGAGAAGTGGTCTTTTGAAACCATACTGCTTACGTTTTTTAATGATCTAAACAAAGGACATTGAAACGTGTCCCTTCCAGGCAAAAACAATAATTGATTTCTGAATAATGAGTGTAAAAGGGTAAAAGTAACCATGTTGTTTACATTTCATATTCTTTACTTATTCTTGCATTCGCTATCTATTTGCTTTTTCCAGGATGGTGGTACTTTCTTGTTCAGGCAGCATATTGCTCTTGTCTAGTGCGTAATTTGAATTGAGTCGCATCCAGGTGGTTATAGTGGGGCACAATTGGATTGTAGCTGAAGGCATTGTGAGTTTCTCTGTGGGGCAGTATGGTTTTCAGTGGGGAGAGGATGCGGCACCATGGCCAGAGCTGCCAACTTTAGAACTGAGGAACCAGGCTCAGCCTTCATAACCAGTCCACCCGAACACTCTCCTGAGGGAGAAGATTCCCGTGCTAGACTTTAGAAGGCCCTGCTAGACCATAGAAGCCCTGGTGTCTTAGCACCAGCAGGGTTAACCTAGTGGTGGCAAGTGTGGGTTAACCTTGAAGGCCTGTCCACCACAACCCATAATGAAGATCACCAACAGTCTTGAGGGCAGGCCGAAGCAGCATACTATAGAGCAACAGTGACTCTGTCACTGAGGTCACAGAACCCTTGAGGCCAGTCCGCCTCACACATTGGTACCTCCACTGTCCTTGTTTTATCAGTATTAGTGCAACTCACCAGGGATTGGCAATGCAGGATTTGCATGAACACCAAACTACGGGACATATTTACAAGCACCTATCGCCTCTACAGCATCACTTTCAGTGCCTTGTAAATAAGGCACCTTTTCACGCTGTATTTAGCATGAAAGGGGAGGGGGAGGGCAATGGGTGTTAGGGTGGACTGCCCACTGCAACACCCATTGATTTTGATGCTGCACCCTATTTACAAGAGTGGCATAAATAGAAGGCAGCGCCAAAATTAAGACCAGGTAAAACCTGGTCTTAAACATGAGAAACAAGATGAAATGCTTTATTTCTTCCCGTTTTTGCTTTTTCCATGTGTGCTGCCTTGTGCAGCACACATAGGAACAGCGAATTGCCTATGATTGTTTATGTGCAGGAAGGTAGCCCTTCCTGCACATAAACAATCATTTTTGAAAAAAAATGACATTGTATAACTTCTGTGAGTGCCGCATTAAGTAGCACACATACAAGCAGTGGCGGCTGGTGACCTTTGAAAGTGGAGAGGCGTAGAAGTTTGGCTTGAGTGCCACTGGCAAGTGAGTGAGCTTGACAGACTGTCATAACATGGGTTTGGGGTTTGGGGGGGTTCGTCCTGTAGGAATTTTTATTTTTAAAGAGGACAAATGATTCATTTTCAAGCAAATTTGAGAAGCCAAGAACTTTTACAAAGCACTTGTGAAAAAGAAACGTAAAATATTAAAATACATAAAGATACTCCATATATTAGTGAATTAAAATTGTTAAACGGTTAGTCTAGTTTATAAATTCAAATTGTACAATGCAGAAAGAAACGTGTGCCATTATCCTACCTGGACACGGTTGTCACTCTCTGCACTGCATCTGGTTGGCACTTAAAGCTGAAAATCTTCCTACAATAATGATTATGTAATAACAAGCGAACACGTGGGTATTGCAAAATTAAAATGTTCATTATGGTTCGAGCAAAATGTTAACATGTAATTACGAATGTATTAAACTGAATGGTAGAAGCCTTCCTTCTCTTTATAACAAACTTTAGTTCTGATGACACCAATAAAGAGAGTCATTTCATATAATGGATTTCCTTTCTCGGTGTTTACACAGTGCAGACTACAGCCCGAATCCATATGTCCTTCGATCAGTTACCAGGCCAGGTATTTATGTGCTGACAAATGGTTTGTATTTATTTCTTGAATTTGGACCTAAGTGCCTGCTTCGGTGGTTTTATTCAGACTTAATTCATTTGTTAAGACTAAATCACAGACTTTTAAACTTGGTGAAGGAATTAGCCCAGGCACCTTTCCTTTGATGCCACATCACACAGACAATCTACATACATTGCCACAATATTAACAACATTGTTGATTTTTTTAATACGTGCACAGGCGTCGCTCTATGAGCTGTTTAGTATTGCCTTCATTGCTGGCCTTGCCTGCTGTGCTTATGGCTTTTCATTCAGGGGCAGGCCTAAGCTGAGAGTCGCATAATTCAACAATACTACACGCAGGTAGAACACCACACTCTAGTTACTAAATACTATTTGTTGCAGTTAAGCACACCAATCTGAATCCCGATCCTTAAACATCTCACACTGCTGCCTTTCGACCGGAATAAAACAGAAAGAACACACTGCGCACTGCAAGGCAGTTTAGTAGTAGTGTACAAGGTTAAACAGAAAGATAGATATCCTTTGTGAGGTGGTAGTGTGCACAACATTGCTGATTTTTTGAAACACGTGCCATGCTGCAGTAGCGCTGCATGCACTGCTCTTATGATTGCATTGCTTACCTCCCCTGTGACTGTGGCTTTTCATTTAGGGGAAGGTCTGATCTCTGGGTCAGATAATTCAACACCACCGTACACAGGCAGCACATCACAAACGAGTTGCTAAGAGACACCCGATCAGAATACCGATACATAATAATTTTAAACTGCTGCCTTTCGGCCAGGACCTACACATGGAAAGAACACTCGGGCGCTGCAGTCCAGGAGTAATACTATGCAAAGAAAACACAAATTTCATGACCTGTGATATTTGATTGTGTACAAGGATGGACTTTACAAAGGCGAGGTCTCGGAGGCCCGCTCTGAGTTTAAGTTAACCTCTGATTTATCATGAAAGGCCTGATCAGAGGGTCACATAATGCAAGACTTACACACAACACATAGTGACGTTGTGAAACGCTATTTCACTGCGCTTATTTTTACAGATCCATCCCACTCCCGATCCTTACTTACTTTTTGGGACAAACACAGACAAAACACGGTGAAGTGAGTGCAGTAGAGAAACATTGAAACATCCTTATTCTTGGTATTTGAAATACCACAATTGTGTTTTTTACTATGATGCTGCTTAAATTTGCAAAGGCGAGTAGCTGAGGCCCGCTCTGAGCTTGAGTTTACCGTCTGATTACTTTGTGAGATGGCAGTGTGCAGCAAGGTCCGCCCAGCTTTACCGCCAGTTTGTAACTCGTCGTGGACTGTGTGACGCAGTAAGTAATTATAATTCATAAAACAGCAGGGGAGATCTTTCAATGCCCTTTTTTAAAAAAAAGCGAACATTTAAACTTCAGGGATGTCATGTCACACAATAAATACACTGCATCCCCACAATCAGGACTGCACTGCCCAAAAAAAACATTATGCCACGCACAGTTTGTCTAATCAAAATGACCCATGTGAGTTAGTTGCAGGCAGCAAAGCCTGAAGATATTATCAATGACAGCATGTCAGACCGAGATTGGAGTCCAAGAACTCTAAATAGCACCTGCGCTAGCTTTTAGAAAATCTGGCTTCTTCATCTCTACAATAGTAACATAATACTTATAAATGCAAAAAAAATTTCCTCTTTAGTTAAAAGAATTCACAAACAGCCTCAGAAAAGTATATCTTATAAATGTCCTCCTACATTTTCTACACGCCATCTTGGAGAGCTGTCTTCTTGCCAGGAAGACACTTGCCTGGACCCACTACGATTTCTCCACCACTCCTTCTCCTGCAGTGCTGTTAGTGACGCTGCATGCAGAGAGAGTGGGGGGGAACAGCAGGTGACAGAATGGCCAATCACTGCATGGCTTCATATTTGAGCTGTGCAGTGATTGGCCATATGCTCCATGGACCTAAACTCCCCACCCCGCCCTGCTTCATGTGCAGGAGGACCGGGCCTAACTGCGAGTCCTGGCCAATCCAGACACTGCCCTCTTTTCTGAGAGCAGACAAGGATTGGATTGAGCAGGTGAACCCAGCGCTCATTCCGAGTGCAGGGGCCTGCGGCTGGAATCCATCCCCCACTCACTATGTAAAAATAATGAGAGGCCAGTCTAATGAGCATGTCGGGTTGGCCACTGAAAGGCAGTCAGCCAACCTGGTTTGCGCACCTCGAAGTGAATGTGCGTTGACGAAGTGAGCCTGTATTCCTGATTGCATGTCAATTACCTTCAAGCCGCACCCTCTCATCCCGATGCAAGCAACCCAGCCCGCAGCTGATTATAAAAAATTAATGCCCAGCGTCCGCGGACAAAACGAAAACATTTGACTGAAATTATTTACATTAAATTCAGGGGTTGAGGGGCAACGGCCCAACACCCTAATGAGGGAGCCGCCACTGAATACAAGTTACAAAATGGCATTCAAATATTGTTTATGTGCAGGTACCCCATCCTGCAAATAAACAATCTTCCCCTCAACACGGGCACCCTTGCACTATGGTGTAAGGGTGCCTGCATTTGCACTAGGTAGTCAAAGTTGGGGCCAGCGCATGTGGAACGCAGGGCTGCCCCATATTCTACTAAATATGGTACAGGCCTGCATTTAAAAGTGATGAGACGTGTCGATAGCCTTCTTGGCTTAACGATACGCTTCACCACTTTATTGTAAATATGCCCCTACATTCACAAACTTCATGGTCACTCTGCTTCATGCACAATGTGAAATGCCAAACAAATACTAGAAATTGGGATGTTCCTTCTGGCCGCACCTCTGACCTAGATGCTCTGCGAGTGTCTACTGTATTAAACAAGTTAATAATCTATAGTCCAACGAGAGCAAGTGGGCAGGAGCCCAGAGGCACTCCCATGTCATGAGAAGTTAATATACTATACCTGTTGCACTTCTAGCAACGGGTGAGTGCTGCTCCCATCAGAGGAAGGACCTGTCTGTGCTGGCTCCCGAGACTAATAAGATGCACAAAAGAAATACCTTGCAAATAATATGGTTCAGGGCTAGGTTTGGGTTTTGGGGTACAGGGGTATTTTAGGATTCAGGGCTAGGTTTGGGTTTTGAGGTACAGGGTTTTTTTAGGTTTTAGGGATAGGTTTGGGTTTTGGGGTACAGGGTATATTTATAGGGTTAAGATGGGTTAGTGTTTAAGGGTGTTGGGGTATTTTAAGGAGTAAGGGTGGGTTATGATTATGGGGTGCAGGGGTATTTAAAGGGAGCAGGGTGGACACCCGGAGCTGGAATGTACATAACCTGGGAAGAAAAAACAATGAAATATTGGGCACAACGCTCTCTTTTTTCCCCGTAATCCCGCGCCCCGCACACGCCCACGCCCCCAGCACACGCCCACAGCACACGATATGAGACATGGCATGAAGGGCAGAACGTACCACACGCCCCCACGTTTGTCACACCCCCAGCACACGCCCACAGCACAACCCAGACATGCCCACAAGGGACTACTTTGCTGGCACGGTTCTTTTACCTTTTAAATGTATATGGTGGGCGTCTGTATAGCTTATGTCCTTCTGCTGCAACTGCCCTTTCCAAAGCTGTATTGGGTGTTGTGATTGGTGCTGTGGTTCCTGAGATTACCCGCCTCAAAGGTCTGGGCTCTCTCTCTTTATTATATTAGTATGGATGAGAACCCATTTTTTATTCCTTCCCTCCCTTTATTTCATCTACCTCCTTCCTAAACCCTGAAATCACCATTGCCTCCCTTTATCTCTACCCACCTCTAAAACCAAAAATGTTTCTTACCTCCCTTTACCTCTAACCACCTTTAAACCCTAAAATCATCCTTACCTCCTTTTATCTCTTCCCACACATAAAAAAATTATGTTATTTACAAAAATACTTACCTGCATTGCAAATAGATGCATGTAATGGTTGCATGATAAAGACTGGTTCCTTGTTTTATATTCTGTTAAATGTCTGTTATTAATTGTAGTTGATTCAATGTAGTCCTCATCATATCATTTCAGGTTATGTAATATTCATTTCAATATGTAATATTAATTTTAAAGCAAATCAACATAAGTTCATTGCAAGCCATATTCATTTGGACAGGGGTCTTAAACATGGCTTGTGTTCATTTCGATATGTGGTTATTAATGTGGTTATTAATTTCAAAGCATTTATCTCAAATAGTTTCATATTCATTTAAAAAAATGTCATATTCATTTTAATAAATGTCATATTCCTTTTGATGTGGACATATTCATTTTAACAGGTGCCATATTCATTTCAAAGTGGTTCATATTCATCTCAACATGTGTCATAATCCTTTCAATGAATGTCATATTCATTTCAATGGAAGTCAGATTCACCTTAACACTTGTCATAATCATTTTAACATGGCCCACATCCATTTCAACATAGGTCATATTCATTTCAATACATGAAATATCCATTTTGATGTATATCATATTCATTTCAAAGCATAACATATTCATTTTGACAAGTTTAATTTTATTTTCACTGTTGGTCATATTCATTTGAAGACATTTGAAATCAATTTAAATGGGGCTCATAATCATTTCAATGCATGTCCTACTCATCTTAGCATATATCATATTGCTTTCAAAGGATGTCTCATTCAAAATAACAAAACTTATATTAATTTTAACATGAAATATATCCATTTCAACACGTATCATAATCATGTCAATGTGTATCAAATTACTTTCAAAGCAAGCTGTATTCATTTTGAATTTACTCATATTCATTTTAAAACATGGCAAATTAATTTCAATAGACCTCATATTCATTTCAACTTATTTCATATTCATTTTAACATGTATCATATTCATTTGAATATGTAGCATATTAATTTCAATGCATATCATATTAATTTTGACATAGGCCATGAGAATGTCAACTTTGTTCATACTCATTTTAAGGCTTGTTAAATTCACTTCATTGGGGCTTATATTCATTTCAACACAAGCTATATTCATTTGAAACCATCTGCTATTCATTTCATTATATCTCATATTCATTGCAATGTAGGTAATATCCATTTCAACTTAATTTATATTCATTGCAACATGTGTTACATTCATTTCAGTGTATATTATAATTTCAATATGCCTTATATTCTTTTCAGAATATAATATATTCATTTCAGTAACTCATATTCATTTCCATCTGTCGTTTTCATTTTATTGTATGTCATATTCCTCTTGGCATATGTTAGTCACTTCAAGGAATGTCCCATTCTTTTTGATGCATATTGTATTTGTTTCACTGATTGCTATATTGTTTACAGTGAGGGCCATATTCATTAAAGTATCATTGATGTATATTTCAATATGTCTCTTATTCAATTCAGAGTGTGTTATCCATATTAATCACTAAGTAGCATATTCAACCTGCCAGGTTTCATATTTGTTTTGGTTCAAGTCAGATTCACTATGCCAGGTGTCATATTTACCTTGACATATATTATATTCATTCTGGTGTGTGTCATAATCATTTTGCATCACGATATGCATTTCAGACGGTGTCGTATTTGGGGATCTGTAATTTTGACGTGAACGGCTTCCCATACTTTGCCTCTTTTAGCCAAACAAGCCCATGTCCTGTGAAAGAACCGTAGCTAAAAAAAAATTGGGGGCTTCAACACTTGCTATATTGGTATTTTAAGCACATAATTGCACTGGTTTAACTAAAATCACAAGTCCTAGAATACAATCTGCTGTAAACTAAAAAGGCATAACTCTCAGAAGGAGTCTCAGATGGCATGGGCATACTTGGCAGATATGTGCATAGCAAAAATTAGGTCCTGAAGGAGCCTTGGTCTTAATTGCGTCATCCTAGGAGAGCATGGGCAGTTTTAAAGTTAGAAAAAGAAACAATTATGGAGTACGTTTTCACTGTGTAGCTTGGATTCCTGAGCAAGTTTGCATTGTTCCCAATCAAAGCACTTCACTCCCCATTAAGGAAGGAAACAACAGATTGCTAAACAAAAGTCTTCCTTGAAGCAGAAATAAAGCAGGACTGGAATTTTCATTTTTTTTCTGTTTACATATTATACCCTTTCCTGACAGTAGTACCTCATCTTGGAGATACCCAGGCAAAATGGTTAAAACAACCTGAAACACGTCGTGTCGGTGTTTGAAACAAAGTGAAGCACGTCGAGTAGGCAGGGCGTCTGCAATAGTTAAAAGTGCCCTAAAGGCGTGTGAATATAAAAGACAATACAAATGTTCATAGACAAAGTTTTGTACAGAAACCCACATTTCACTTTGACAATGGTGAATGAATTGTGTTGATTATTGTGAGGCATTTCATGGATGCTGGCCGGCTTCAGTTTAACACAGTGGTAAGCATTGTGAAATGACTGTTGCGTAACTGCCTTCAACTTGCATGTAATCTGAATACACGATCTACACAAAAAAATTTTACTATAACGAAGTTCAAAAGAATTGATTAAACCAAAAAAGAACCAGTTTGTAACCGCTCCCTCAGTGCATACTCTAGCTTGCACCTACCTTTCTGTGTGATGCGCAGTGCTCCCGCCCACTCTCTTCTGTATGACAAAGCTCTCTGTACTTACGGGATGACTCGGCTGACTCTCTTCCGAAGACCTGTCAGTGCAGAGAGCTAGCAGAGGGAAGTGAAAGGCCCGGGCTTCTCCATGAGTATCCTAGCTGCAAGGGGCTTTCTGTGTACAGTTATACTGCCTGGCACTCAGGGAGTAAGTTGGCCAAAGTAAGTAATCAACTAGACGAGTTCAGACTGCTGTCTCTGTGTTGTCGTCCCGGTCTGGATGCACTCTGCAGCAGTCTTCGTCTCCGAGACACTGAGTGCAGAGACTCACTGACTCGTCCCCGGCCCGGCCACACTACTTTTTGTGCCCACAATCACCGGCGATGCCTCTGATGTGCGGCGGCCCTCAGTGTCCTGTCGGTGATTCGTCAGACAGTGTCAGAAATTATTCAGTGACTTTGGTTTCGGTATATGGCAAAGTAAACGTCGCTGGGGGCTTTATTGTGGGCTGAGCACCGCAGACAGTCAGCAACGGACAGAGGACTCGACGACTCAGATTGAGTCTCCGCCACTTCTGTCCCGCCTTACCTTACTTCCTCTTCCTCCAGCCAGGACCTGAGGAGGCAGTGCATCATTCACCTCCGGATTCTAATTCGGGGCCCCCGATGGTGTGGCCACAGCAAGTAGAAACCACTGCGGAGGGCAGGCCCAGCCCCGGCGTCAGTCCAAAACCGCGTGCGTCGCAGGAAATATACAGCCAGGCACGGCAGGCTGGCTCCCCGGCAGAATTGTAACATTGTAGGCACTCTCATCAGCTCCAGAGCTGAGAGCGAACAATTAACTATTTATTTACTGAGCCCAGAAGCTGCTGGCAGACCTTCTCCGAGCAGCCCTGAGAGCCGGCACACAGGTGCATAGACGCTGGTGGAGCGTGCTGGCACCCTGTGTAGCCAGAGTTTCAGAGTGGCATTAAATGCGTGACAAAGCATTTCAGTGCGGTGATGCGGAACACCGCACTGAAATGCATGAGCGTCACACCTAATGCGTGATACTTGACAGGCATGAATGAGCAACCCACTACGGTCACCTGTGGAGAAGCGATCGAGGTTGCCGGTGTCAGGCGAACTGCCCGTTCTGGCGGGAGAGAGGAGAGACCCCGGTTCCGCTGAACCGTCGCGGCTGGAGACACAGCTACGCAAGACCAGAGATCGTGGCCTACTCCACGTAAGAGAGGCCTACTATTGTGCACGGACCCCGCCGACACCCCTCAGCAGGCGCACACACCCTGGCAGGACACTGACAGACTGCACAGCAGAGAGCAGCGCGGAGCCATAAAGGCAGACTTACCGAGCCCACCTCGCCTACCAGCTGCCTTCCCCCTCTGCCACGACTACGCAAATCTGGGCATTGCGGCCTACTCCACGTAAGAGAGGCCTACTACTGTGCACGGATCCCGCCGCTCCCCCCCGAGCTGGCGCACCCTCCCTGACAAGACACTGGTAGGCCACATTGCAGAGAGCAACGTGGAAGCCACAAAGGCAGACTCACTGAGCCCACCTTGCCTGCCGGCTGCCTTCACCCCCCTGCTGCCTTGCGCTGGACCTGCACCACGCGGGCGGAGCCTGGGAATGTGCGCGGCACCGCTGCTTCTCCTCCAGCAAACAAACCCCTCCTTGGTGAAGCACTAATGGACTGCAAAGCGGAGAAAGACACGAGGGACATACATAACGGTAGGTTTGCTGACGCTTCTCCAATCCTTGGCTGCCTTTCCTCCCGCAGCCTTATACTGATCACAGGCAACTAGGGCCCTAGGGGTGTGTGCGGCTTTGTAGTCCCTGAACGAGGGAGAGTGGTGGGACTACCCAGAAAAAGTGTCCTTTTGGAGCAGGAGATATTAACGGAGAGCGGGTACCGGGGAGTAACGTGGGAGGCAGCTCTTGATCTCCCCTGCACTGAAACCTCGAATAGGCTCATACAGCAAGCACAGTTAGTGGACACAGCTTTTTGCCTAACCTCGAACTGAGCCACTGTTGGCAGTAGATCCATTCCATCCCCAAGAGGCGCGACAACACACTACCGACTCAGCCACCGGGGGCACACCACTGGACTACCCTACTTTGCAGCACTAGAGAAGAAGGCGAACGACTGGGGGAACTGAGGAGTTGTCATTGATGGAGGGGGCAAACCACACTCCTTGCACCCTACTACGGTCGTCTGGGAACAGCCTGCTTCGACAAATGTCCCCCCATTTGCCACCTGTCTTAAACATGTAACCATTCAAGGTCCTTGAGGGGTGTGGGCACCGTGGAGCTGCTCCTTCCCAGCCGCTGGGGAGACTACATACATCGCCTAACACTGGAATTCATCGGGGGACGTGGAAAACAGCATGGCTGAGTAAGCAGTGCTTTCGCCGAGCTCCGGCGGACAGCATAATCCGAAGTAGGATTCCAGTGCCCAGCGGACCCGGAGAACACAGATAAGGCCGCATAGGGTGCCCTGCTTTCACCCAAGACAGGAAACGGGAAGATTGTGAGAAGATCTGCAGCGGGGGAGCCCATGACTCAAGTGCGACCGCACGAGGTGATGGACCACAAGATGGCGCCCAATGGAAGCTGAAGGCTAGAAGATTTGCACAGAGCCTGGTGCGCTGGCGGAGGAGGCGGCTGTTCCCTGCGCCGGTTACGTGGGAACATCCCGGCTGTGTAAGAGTGCTGGTGAGGGCCGCAACCCCCTGAGGCTGTGAGCAGGCTGTGGGCAATTGTGGCGGACCCGTGGAAAAGCTCCCTCCCCCCATCTCATCCTGTAAAGACTCACAGCGGCTGCGAGGATCGGGAGGAGAGCCGGAGGCTCGGAAGTGCTGGCGAGTTGCAGCGGAGGACTTTGACCGGAGCCCGGCCCTGCGGAAGTGGGAGACGGACCTGTCTACGGGCGGGGTGGTGAGGCGCGCGGAGGTCCGTGGCCGTGGGATCGCGGCGGAGGAGCGGTCCGCTGGGTCTGAGCAGGCACCGACGACGGGTGACCCAGGGACTGTCGGATCCGCGAGCCGCCATCGGATTGTGGAGAGCTGAGGTGGGGCGGTCTCTCTGCTCTCCCGCAGCGTCTGTGGCCTGGTCCGGCGTAGGACCACTGCTTGGCAGGACGATGCTGGAAAGGAGGTGGGGTGCGGGGCGCTCCAGTTCCCCGTGCCCCCTCCCGTGAGGAGAGAGCTGGCCGCTGCGACTGGATCCTTCTCCCTCCGCTGCATCCACACTGGTTGCGGCCCAAGCTGGTGTCCTAGAGGGCTGGGTCTGCATCGCCTGCTGCACGTGTAGGGGCCGGGGTCTGTGCTGCTGGGAGATTGTGAGGCACCTGTGGGACAGCAAATGGAGAGGAGGACCCCGGGGAACTTGTCTAGCTGGTCGGGGGGGAGCCCGACCTCCACCACCTGCCATTGAGGGATGGGGGCCCTAGAGCATCATCACATGGCATTGTCATAAGCGCGGCATTGAGTGGGGGGTGCAGGAGAGGCTGTGTACAGGTGCAGAGGAGGTGGATAGAGGATTGGTGAAACAGCTTGAGGGCCTGACTCCCCCGTCTGCTGCGGTGGGCCCCGGAGTCCTGGCGGAACTGTGCCTGGCCCCCCTCTCTGCCCTGCAGCCCTAAGCCTCTGTGGGGGGGACCCCAATAGGAGACTCACCTGGTGGGTTCCCTGTGGGGGACGGGTGGCAGGTGACTGGACTTACGGCACAAGTGGGAGTGAAGTTGGTCCGAATACAACATGGGAAAAGATAGGGACTCGAGGCAGCAGCGCCAGGGCAAGATGGACCAGTTCACAAAGGCCCTCCCGCCGGCGCAGGAAGAGAGACAGTCACGGAGACCTTCGTCCAGGCAATCCAGGTATCCAGAACAGCGCTGGAGGGCCAAATAGGTGCTGTGGGGTCGGAGGTGACACTCCTGCGGCAGGACCTCAGGAACTTGGCAGGTAGGGTCACGGAGGCAGAGACACGGCTGGGTGAGACAGAAGATTCGGTCCATGACCTCCGCAAGCAGATGCAGGAACTCCAATCCTCTCACAAAGAGCTACTGTGGCGGATTGACGATGCGGAAAACAGGGCCCGGCTGAACAATCTGCTCTTTGTGGGCTTTAGAGAAGGAATTGAGGGGGCCAGAATGCCGGAGTTTCTCTATGCCTGGCTGCGGGACACCTTCCCAGTGGACAAGTTCTCCTCTTGCTTCGTCATACAAAGGGCCCACTGGGCGTTGCTGGCTAAACCACCGAAGGGTGCCCAGCCAAGACCCGTCATAGTGCGTTTCCTTAACTTCCTGGACAGGGACATGATACTCAGAGAGGCTCGGAAATTGGGGGAGATACGACATGAGAACACTCGTATCATGATCTTTCCGGACTACAGCAAGGAGGTGCAAAAACACAGGCGCACCTTTGACTCGGTGAAAGCTAAATTGAAAGAACGCAAGATACAATATATATTGCTCTTCCCTGCAAAATTGAAGGTCCTGTTTGTGGGGAAATCCCACTTCTTCCATACACCGGAGGAGGATTGGCAGTGGCTGGAGGAGCGCCCCCATCTGCGGCGCCTGGGGACACAACTAGGTGATGGAGTGCCTTCCGGTGCTAAGAGAGACCGACCCATGGACCCGCAGCGTGGGTCCTGCCCCCAACAACTGAGGAAAGGCCGCACTCTGGCTACTACTCTAGATGGCTACGGCTGGGCGATTATACAGAAAAGGGCGTAGGAACTACAAGCGACCATTCTTCATCTGAAGGAGACGAGAGGATGGGCCCTTCACTGCACCCCCTAGCGGCGGAAATATTGGCTCTGGAACAAGGGTCATTGCCGGAGGCGGGCCCATCACAGAATGAGCCCCCAGACTCCAACTCTTGAACAAGGGCCTGCTGGGTCGACCGTGACTACGATGGACTCTGCCGGAGCAGGCAGGCTGGACACACGCCCCCCCCTTTTTCTTTTTTCTCTCTTTCTCTCCTTTCCTTTATCTACTGCGCTTTTTCTATTGATCTGGTCTCTTCTCTTACTTTTACCTATTCGTGTCTTCTTGACACCATAGCTTTTGGTCTATGTTTTGATAAACGCTTTTTTTATGGTATTGGGGAACCCACAGGAGTTTGTAGTTGTGGAGTAAGTTGGACCGGGGAGGGCGACAGACCTCCGACTACCCCAAAAGTCTGCCTCCTGTCCGGATGGCTGGGAGGGCTCATGGGCAGGAGGAGGTGGGGTGGGGAGAGTGGGGGGAAATGGGAGGAGGTTTATGGTTGGGGCTGTTTTGGTTCCTAGGTTATTTTTCTGGTTGGCACCCTACTCACGGGGCGAATCAGAGAGGCGCGCCCACTCCCCTCCCCCCACTAGTACCATATTTGACCCGCACATCAGCATGTCTTCCCTGACATATCACAACCCTAGAGACAGGAATCTGGAAATGGACCCCTATACAGTGCTGACATGGAAATTGAACGGATTGGGGGACAAGGTCAAGAGAGGTCTGGTGCAGGCATACCTGAAGAGAGTACACCCTGACATTGCTCTACTCCAGGAATCCCCCTTGCAGGGCATAAAATGTGTTTTTTTGGTGAGAGGAGCCTACAAGGTCCTGGCACATGCGGGGTGCACGACAGGCTCCAGAGGGGTAGCTATCCTGATTAGGAAATCCCCCCCCTATGTGACTAAGCGAACCTGGATGGACCCCCAGGGGACGTACGTAGCAGTCTCAGGAACGTGGGGACACCGCAAGGTCACAGTGATTTCGATCTATGCACCTCCAAAGCTCCAGGCGAGGACCATCTTCGGGTTAGCTGAGGTCCTGTTAGACACATCAGACACAACACACATTGTAGGGGGGGACTTTAATGACGTAATGTCTACACCATTGGATCATTCAGGGAGCCGGGCGGACACCCCCCCGACTACACCACTGGCTAGGGTCATGGAGACGCTGGGATTGACGGACGTATGGCGATGGATGCTTCCAAGCACTAGGGGCTACTCATTCTACTCAGGGGCGCATAAGGTGCACTCGAGACTAGACTATGTTTTCCTCCCGCGGCATGCGTTTGGGGCTGATGTTGAAGCTGAATACTTGGCAAGGGGAATCTCAGAACACTCTCCCCTCCTGGTCAAGGTAGGCGGGTCCACTAGGGCCAGAAGAGGGGGATGGAGACTAGCGGCTTGGGACATACAGAACACAGAGCTCATGCGGGGCCTCAGAGCGGACACGAAAGTGTACTTCGCTGAAAATGTAGGTTCGGTCCAATCAGGTGTGGTAGTATGGGAGGCATATAAAATGGTACTCTTAGATAGGGCCCAAAACCGAATAGCCTGGGAAAAGCGGAAATCGCAGGCGGAACTTACCTCTATGCAAGCCCAAATTTTAGAGTTGGAATGGCAGTACTTGCCTGATAGAGACTCACAGGTGCTACGGCAATTAGCTAATGTACAGCAGCATTATAAAAGCCTGGCGACAGAGGAGGCAAAAGAGCAGGCACTAGCGACCCTACACAAATTATACGATGTGGGGGATAAGTCCTGGAAGCTCCTGGCGTGGCTGAGCTATAAATAAAAGGACGCCAGGTGGATAGAGGGCGTGGTAGATGGCGAGGACATCTGCAGAGGGGATACTCTGAGGTGGTGCGGATTTTCAGGGCATACTTCGGTGACTTCTATAGAGCCAGGGATCTGGGTGAGCCGGCATAGATCGAGGACTACCTGACCACTGTCTCCACATTGACCCTAGCGGACGAAGATAGGGAGACCTGGGAGGAGGATATCTCAGTCACCGAAATGAGGGAGGCCATCACCAGATTGCGACCGGGAAAGTCACCTTGCCCCAATGGGCTACCGGCGGAGTTCTTTAAAAAAGGAGCTCACTTGCTGACACCCCACCTATTAGCATTGTTCCAAGATGAAGCCACGAAGGTATTCTTCCGCTGGATCTGCGAATGGCCACGTTTGTACCCATATATAAGCAAGGCAAGCCTCCGGAAGACTGTGCGTCCTACCGTCCGATCTCTCTCTTGAACGTGGAGGTGAAGTTCCTGGCAACGATTTTGGTTCTCCGCCTGCGTGGGGTGATTTTGGGCCTGGTACACCAGGACCAGACCGGGTTCTTGCGGTTAGGCGACGAGGCAAAACTTGAGGCGGACCCACATTTGGCTTATGAAGGTAGGTGGTCGGGCTGCTCCACATATGTTCCTCTCTCTAGACGCTGAAAAAGCGGTTGACGCGGTCCACTGGCCCTTCCTGGAGGCCGTCCTGATTAAGTTTGGCATTGGCCCTAACTTTCGTAAGTGGGTGGGCCTCCTGTATGCCAACCCTAGTGCTCAAGTTAAGGTGAATGGGCTCCTCTCTGAGGACTTTCCCATCAGAAGGGGGACACGGCAGGGATGCCCTCTGTCCCCACTGCTTTTTGCCCTCACTGTGGGAATAGTGGCCTGTGCGGTTCAGCAGGAGGCGGAGGTCAGGGGATTTCAGATATCACCTACGGATACCCAGGAAGAGAAAATCTCGCTCTACGCGGATGATATACTACTTTATATCACCCGGCCAGACACTACAGTCCCAGCTCTGTTCAGACTCTTGGATCGATATGGCTCCTTTTCGGGGTATACGATAAACTGGCACAAGTCAATTCTGTATAGTTCGCGAAAGGAAGTATCATGGCCACCCCTGCCTATGGCCCTCCAGGTGACTCAAGCAGGATTTACATATCTGGGTATCTACCTGACAATTGACAGGGCAGCGTCCTATCAAAAGAACATCTCGCGGGTACTGGCAAACTTTGCAGAGGATGCACTTAGATGGAAAGCTCTCCCACTCACGATACTAGGCAGGGCTGCAATGTTCAAAATGATCACGCTGCCTCGCTCCATGTACGCCCTACAAAATGAATATTTCCCCTCCCTCGACAGACGTTCACAACGATACACGCAGAATTGCGCTCCCTGCTGTGGCTGGGGAAACAACCCATAATAGCTCATGCCACGCTCCAGAGGAACCAGCATAATGGAGGGATCTCGCTACCAGATATGGAGGCCTATTATTGGGCCGAGCACCTAGCGCCGATCAATGACTGGCTTCATGCATCTGCTGACCATCCTAAATACCGTTTGGCAAGGGACACTATGGCCAGATGTACCAGCTTGCACTATTTATATGGAAGTACAGGTAGGAGACGACTACTTCCGGCCACACAAACAATCATAGGGGTCTGGGATAGAGCGACACAGATGATGGGGTCGGTGCACAAACTGATAAAACAGACACCGATATGGTCCTGCTCTTGGCTGAAGAAGCTCCACAAACTTAGGGGGTTTAAGGGGTGGGATGACATTGGGATTTCCACTCTGGGGGGCCTGGTGGCGCGAGGGGACCTTAAATCTTACCAAACCCTGCAGGCAAAGTTTGGCCTCCGTCACACACAGTTTCTTAAATATGCACAACTACGCCATGCATGGAGGGCTGAACCGGCGCTCACCTCCACCTTGCTGGAGTATGCTCCATTAGAGGGGCGTTTGTTGCAGGAACAGGTGTCCAACAAACTGGTTTTCCTGACGTACAAGACTCTGAATAATAATGCACCGGATGGGCTGGGGAAACTTAGGGCAGCTTGGGAACAGGTTGTAGGTGAGATGGACACAGTGGACTGGGAAGCTGCCCTAATGCTCCACAGGGAGGTGGCAATAAAGTACCGGCTACGACTCATCCAATACAAAATACTAATACAAAATGGTTGAAAATGCAAATAAAAATATATATTTTTTAAAAACACTGGAATTCACCATAACCCTTCAGGTTTTGTGGAGGCAGCGGCAAGGCCCACCCACCTAACTAGCTGCTACAAAAGGCAAGCCAGACGCAAGCAAACAAAACTTAATTTTGACACCCGAAAGACACTTAGAGGACAACCACCGGATCTGGACCAGGATGGATCCGGCCAAGGGACATAATCTACAGATGAGGTGGATATGAAAACAATCCTCCACACAATGAAGACTAGTTTTGCTTCAGTAGAGGGAAAATGGATTCCATATGCACCAGAATGGACCAGATAACGCAGAAAATTGAAAAGCAGGACGGAAGACTCATGGAGGCTGAAGCACGCATCACCACCTTAGAAGATGACCCCACTCAGGCAACGGGACACCTTCCAGATATATATATATATATACTGCTTAAGATGATCGCAGCCAAAAATGAAGGCATTGAAGCCTGCTCAAGGCGAAACAGCATTCGCATAACTGGTGCACCCGAATCCACCACCCCGGGACACCTAGAAGATTATGTAGAGTGGTTGCTAGTCACTTGTTTCAGACAGGAGGCTTTCTCGAAGATGCTCATAGTGGAAAGAGCCCACTGTACTCCGGTTCCCGGGCCTCTGCCGGGTGCGCCACCCCAACCGATAGTCACGAGATTGCTTAACTATCACGACCGTAACACTGCCCTACGTAAGGCAAGAGACCTTAAAAATGTTGTCTTTGAAAATAATGCCACCTCAATAGTCCCTGATTTCAGTCTAAATGTCCAAGAGGCGAGAAAAAAATGTGCCCCCATCAAGAAGAAGCTCCAGCAGGAGTGGGTGGAATATGCAATGCTCTACCCATGTAGACTTGGAATCATATACGATGGCCGGCAACACACATGCGCCACTCCACAACAGACGGCGGACTTCTTCAAACGTCATGTGCGAGCGGCCAAGAAAGCAGAGAGATCTACGGCAAGCGGTGGAAGCAGCCCGGCACATCTTGAGGAAGACTGAGAAACTTGCTGACATGAGACTGGTGACAGGTAGCCATACTGCCCTTAACGGCTTGAAGATTTGCTCTGGCATAGAGGTAGAGTTAATGCTTATCACAGTACTGTATCCGGATCATTCCTAACTCCATGGGCATAAATAGTGATGACCCCATCGGATCCTACACCTGCAATCCAGGGCCCCCTCCCTCACGCCACTACGTTGTGGGAGGAGTCGCCATGCCCCCTGGACCACACGCCTCTGAGGGAATACCCCTTCCCCTCATGTGTGAGGGTTATTTTGTTAATCTGTTACTGTTGCTGTTTTATCAGAGGAACATTGTCACCACGATTCATTAATGACTGTAATGCATATTTTCTATTGAATTCGACCTTACACTATGCCAACTTGTTTGTGTATTGGAATCACACGATGCCACAAACGACACACAGCATTGGTATATGGCTAATACATAATACACTGTGGAAAATGTTGCTTCCTATGTTCCTATTGTTATGGGGGTCATTGGGAGGGGGTTTGAAGGTGGGTACAATGCACAGCAAGTTGGGGCTGCCGGTGTGGGGGATTCTTGGAATACACAGGTAGACATTGAAAACTGGACATTTATCATTTTAGTCCTACTGTTTTGATGGCGTCAACATCACACACATACAATAAGCAGCACAGAGCAGACACACTCATACATATACTGGAGATTTGGATATGTCGGCTGACCGGCTGAAGGCAGATGCTAATACAGCAATAACCCTCCTCACTTCGAATGTCAGAGGGCTGGGAGACCCCAGAAATAGGCGTCATGTTCTGGCCTCTATGGACAGGCACCATGTTAGTATAACTGTGATATAGGAAACGCATATACCGCCCCAGAAACAGTCTCAATTCGCTATCAGGTGGGCATCACATAGATACTTCTTCTTGTATTCTGCTTTTTCCAGGGGAGCAGCAATTCTTATAAAAAGAGCTGTACCTTACGTTGAAGAGGGGTCCCTGCTGGATCCACAGGGCAGGGATTGCATTACATGAGGGAGGTTGGCGTTTACATCCGTCATGTTGGTGTGCAGGTATGGACCCAATGTGGATGACGAAGACTACTACATTTTATTATGGGTCCACATAGTCAGCATTGGCTCGACTCACATCATATGGGGAGGTGATTTCAACCTACCCATACACCCAACTGCGGACCGATCCCACCCATTACCACACCACTACACTAAGGCGCAGCACCAGCAGATAGTCACTGGAAACCTCTTTGTTGATGTCTGGCGCAAACATCACCCAGCGCAGAAGGAGGGCACATTTCATTCGGCAGTACACAATACCTGGTCCAGGCTAGACCTATGACTCGTATCACAGGACATCGCACTACATACTCTCAATTCTCACCACTTAGCTCGCACTTACTCTGTCCACTCCCCGGTGCTGATGTCTATGATGCCTCTGGGATCATCGCCTCAGGGTAGGCAGTGACGTCTATCCCCTTCGGCGCTCCTCGATGCAGTGTTTCAGTCTGAGTTGGGGGACATACTGGAAGAGTTACTGAGAATTAACGTAGATTCTGTGCCATCACTAGCCACTGTATGGGAAGCGTTAAAAGTCCTTGTACGGGACCACTGCATAGCCAAGGTGGGGGGAATCCTCAGGGATATTCGTACAACACAACAACGCTTAAAACGCTAGATTAAGCATCTGTAGACAGATCCACAAGGTGCGCACGCTGGTCCCATACAGGCCCAGATACTGGAGACGCTCAAAGAATACCAAACGGAAGCAGAAAGGAAATGTCGCTTCCGAGGAAAATATCGCATGGTGCGGCGATATGGCGAGGGAGAGAGCCCTGACAAATCGCTCTCTGAGACCACCCGACCACCTAGAACAGCCAATTACATATTGACTATCCATGACACGGAAGGGGAATCACACAGAGCCCATGATGGCAGTCTTTACTGCACACTACCGTGCATTGTTTAAGTCATCTGCAACGCGACAGGCAGAAACCCCGCAATACCTACAACAGGTGGAACTGGCCTGGCTTAGTGACGGGCAGAGGGATTTTTTGGTGGTCGACTTGGAAATGGACGAAATACGAGAAGCAATAATGAAAATAAGTAATGGCAAAGCTCCGGGACCAGACGGACTTGTCATAGAATTCTACAAAACGCATATAGATACTTTGGCCCCCTTCCTGAAGGCAGCCTATGAGGAGGTGGCCCAAACGGGGATGCTCCCTCCCACTAGGAGGGAAGCAATGCTGGTGTCACTATTGAAGCCTGGGAAACCCCCCCGACTCCACTGATTCGTATAGGCCACTTTCACTGATTAACTGTGAAGTCAAAATACTGGCCAAAGTGTTGGCTAATAGACTTACACTCTTAATGGATAGGCTAATTCGACCTGATCAAGCGGGTTTTATACCAGGTAGATCAACATCACACAACTTGCGGACACTTTTCGCTATACTACATGGCATAGACCAAGAAGAGCAGGGGGTGGCGGTCTTGCTAGGTGCCACCAAAGTGTTTGATTCCCTGGAGTAGGAGTGCTGTGTTGACACATATGGGATTCACTCCAGGATTCCTCACGTGGATCATATTACTATACAACCAACCCTGTGCCTCCTTGCTCCTGAATGGGGATCGCTCCTCATCTTTCGCTATCACCAGAGGCACATGGCAGGGGTGCACCCTCTCACCCCTGCGCTTTGCAATAGCCATGGAACCGCTGGCCGCCATGCTCCGACAGCACCACAAACCATATGCACTCGACTACCCCACGAGACCGATGTTAATATCTCTCTATGCAGATGACATATTGCTATACGTACGCAACCCTGCTGACGGAGTAAATCCAATGATTTGACCAATAATAAAATTTGGGGCATTCTTAGTTATTAATATTAACGGGTAAGTCTCAGGTCATGCCACTAACAAATAGTACTGTTTGGTTCCAAATGGAATATCCGCTGTTGTGGTGTGACGATGAGGTTCCCTATCTGGGAATAACCGTTACCAGAGATAGGGAGGAACTACTACGAGCAAACTACGGAGAGGCCCCTGCTAGGGTAGAAGACTCGACTAACAGGTGGATTGCCCTCCCCCCGTCATTGGCAGGCCGAATAGCCTTAATGAAGATGATTGTTATCCCAATTGTTTTATATCTATTCACAAATATCCCCTTTTCCCTGGGGCGTCCTTTCTTTACTCGTCTGAGGAGCCAACTCATCCGTCTTGCCTGGGGTGGGAAACAACCTCTGGTCAAGTGGCGAACCCTGATGTTGCCCTTTACTCAGGGTGGGTTCGAGGCACTAGACTCCAAACCAAACTCTACTTTCTCAGCGACCAGGCGCACTTCGCCGCGTATTGGCTCGTGATCCGCCCTTCATGACACATTTGGCCGTAGAACAGGGGCTAATGGCGCCAATGTCTTTCTCAGGTTTCCTGGGTGTAGATGATAGGGCTGCTGGGGGGAGGGGTTCCACTGTGGATTGCACAAACAGTGCGTGGCGCGCCAAAGCCAAATGATCCCAAGTCACCATGCTCTATTCCCCGTTACTCCCTTTGCACGACCAACATAACCAGCCCGTGACACAGGAAGGAATTTGCAAGCACATGCTTACCCGATTAGGTAAACATTTTTGGGGAGACATGTATTCTCAGGGACGGTTCAAAAATGCAGCCGCATTCTTAGGAGATGGCTCACCCACTACCATGGACCGCTTCCTATATATTTGCTTGCGGCAAACTGTTAAGGCAGCTACTCCCGCATTTTCGGAAGAACCTCCTACATTGCTCCCAATGCACCACCTGCTGCGGGCGGAGACCTCACATGTTGTAATCCGCATCTATAAGAAATCCATGGGGATGGGGACCACCACTATAGTGAAAGCAACACAGGGGTCGGAAGGAGAATTGGGGCGCCAGATCACAGAAGAGGCCTGGGGATATTGCTGCCAACAAACTGAACGCATCACCTCTAGCAGCAGGTTTCGCATTATTCATTTTAAGTTCCTTCATAGAGTGTATTACACCCCGGTAAGACTGCACAGACTACAACTCTGTGAGAATGACCCCAAGATGACCGACGCTGTGGACCTTGCTTGATGGTCCTACTGCACAAAGCTCATTTCCTGCCATTTTCTTGCTCCTCTACACCAGAGCTTACATCGGGCTGAGGCGCGGCTCCTTCCTCCTCTGATCTGCCCCGAAGGAACCCTGATGGGGAGCTCGATTGGCACTGAGCTGATGCCTGGTCCCAAAATGGCCGGGGACAGTCCCTCTTGGTAAATGGAGAGTGGCATTTGAATTTCTATCGGGGTATTCAGGCAGCACAGGAACGTGCCCAGGTCACTTAGTGGAGCGCAACCCGAACTAACACAATTCCCGACCCTCTTAGGACCTTGATGAGAATTCGGGGCATCCTCCTGTAGCCCAGAGACTGCCTGACCCTCTGTTGGCGACCAAAAAAGACAATCCTCCGATTGCCCCAGGGGTGCTGGTGACTCCTAGCCCACACTAAGGTACCAGCTCTGTTTTGAAACGTTTTTTCCCCCTGGCAGCATTCAGTTCAATCTCCCTACCAAAGCTTTGCCCCTCAACCATTATCTCCACGGATCCTAGGACGGCTTCTCTCGAACTCCTCAACGAGCACATACAATGCTGATTAGGGTCCAAACAAGACGAGGAGCACTCAACCTCCAATTGAAGAGTGCCCGAACCTGGGCAATTTAGATCTCACAAACTTTCGCTCCCTCCTCCCTTACACAGCAGCCTCTCTCCCAATTTAGTTGCAAGGCTCCCTCTTCTATAAGTGATACCGTCCTAGCACCTCTGACCAGGCCATCAAGAACGCTCTGACTCCTATTGTGGCTACTTGACTCCACAGCCGCCTATTGCTTTCATCACTACTCTGTGGCCTTTCTCCCTAGCGAGTCCCTCAGCTCCCATAGCAGTGAGGGCCCCCAGGTGCCTGCTAATCACACGAAAACACAACAATGCTACCGGGCATCCCAATTTTCGTCAACTCACCCATGCCGATCCACATGAAACCGCTAGGCGTGAATGCCTTCGCAATTAGCTTCCACCCCAAGCTCTCCATCAAAACATAGTCTTATCAGACAACTCTCAGAAACACTATTTGTCGACACCTACCACTGCACCTCCAAAGGGCATATAAAGATGGATCTCATCTTCCACATGGTTAGACCTGAGAACTGGATCACTACATTAAGAATGCAACTTCACGGGGGCGTGGCCAGCGGCATGCTAGACTAGACGTGTCTCCCGGGAGCTCCCGACCGACGTCTACAGATCCGACTAACACCGGCGCCATCGCGACCGGACACTTTCACACCGGTTATAGGAGGTGGTCAGGAGTGGATTGAGGGGTCCGGCGTGCAGCACAGCGCCCTTTTGAGCGAGCTACGCTGACTCTGTGGACACTTCGGGTGGCAGTGAGAGCGTCGGACAAAATGGCGGCGCAGTAACCGGTCGGTGAGAGAGACACGCATCTGACCGGGCGATTCCGACTGGCGGGGAAGAGAGCGGAGCAGCGGAACAGTGGACCCAGCCGCGCCGGGAGGCACGCGTTCACCCCTGGGAGAAGTGCACCGGAGGGACAGAGGAAGGTAACGGGGTACGAGATACCCCTACTCAAAATGGCGGCGGCAGTGTCACACTGACGAGTGAGGGGGAGCACAGAGGCGCCGGCGAGGAGAGTGAGTGGTTCCCTGCCCGCAGGCTCTGCAGCGACGGCCCGGAGGAGGTACGGGGAGCAGCCAGGACAGCGGAGTAGCTGGCAAGGCGGTCCGGTGCGCCGCAACCTTTACCAAGATGGCGGCCGCGAAAGGAAAGTCTTGCAGCGCCTGAAGAGCGCGCAACGCTGGAGGAGCGGTGGGGCTGTGAGGCGGTGGGAGCGAGACCTGGCGGTGGTGTGGGAGTGACCATCTGGTGCCTGGCTGAGGGAGACATTGGCAGGCTGCTCACCGCCCCCCCCCCCCCCAACACCGGAGAGTCGTCCTGGATACGAGGGGAGCAGAGGAACACAGCACCCGGGCAAACCCCAGGACGGCGAGTTTTGCCGCCGGCCGCCTGACCGGCGGGGTGGAGAGACCACGACAGTGCAGAGGAGGCACTGATCAGCCGACCAGCAGGCAGGGGGGGGGGAGAAACGCATCGACGCCTTTGCGCGACAGAACCCCAATCCAGCCAGGGCAGCATCGTGACAGGAGCGAGAGGCCAGGCGGCAGCGAGCGCCCGGGTGGGGCATAGCAGTACGGAGCGGCAGGATACGGGATAACCGGCTAGCATACCTCCCGGAGCAGTCATCTAGGGCCGGGCACGGTGGTGGCAATCGGCGAGAAAGTTGTAGACATACGGCGGACGGAATCCGGCGCAAGTGGTGCACGGTGAGGAGGACTACGCGGGGGTGACCACGAAAGGCCGACCGCCGCATGCCACCGCGGCAGCACCACGACCTCAGCGACGATGGTGAAGAAGGACAATCTCCAGCCCAAGCCGCCCAAGCAAGGCACACTGGACACCTTTACAGCACCGAAATCATCCAAAGACAACGCGGGTGCGACGGCGGAGGGAGCCACCGACACGGACAGGTTACTAGCGGCGATTCAGGCGTCTAGATCAGATATTCAGGACTCACGAGCGGCATTGGAAGTTAAAATTGGGGAGGTGGGCTCCGAGGTCACGCTCCTGCGGCAGGATTTTAAGAACCTTTCCGCCAGAGTGACAGAGACTGAAACGCGCATTGGTGAGGCCGAAGACTCGATCACGACGCTCAAGAAAGATATGGCGGAGCTTCAGGCGTCGCACAGACAACTTCTGTGGAAGGTGGACGACGCGGAAAATAGGGCCAGGCGCAACAACCTCCGCTTCGTGGGTTTCAGAGAAGGAATCGAGGGGAGCAATATGGCGTCATTCCTACATAAATGGATCACGGACACTTTCGCAGGGGCCCGCTTCTCATCATGCTTTGTGATCGAAAGGGCGCACAGGGCACTCCTTGCAAAACCTCCGGAGGGAGCCAGGCCCAGACCGGTGATCGCCCGCTTCCTAAACTTTGCAGACAGAGATTTAATACTGCGTGAGGCAAGGAAGATGGGTAACATCAGAGTGGAAAATACGAACATAATGATCTTCCCAGATTATAGTCAAGAAGTTCAGAGGCAAAGGCGCTCCTTCGAATCGGTGAAAAGCAAATTGAGGTCAATGAACATTACATACATGTTGCTCTTCCCGGCAAAGCTCAAGGTACTTTACAAAGATAAAGCACACTTCTTCACACACCTAGACGACGCATGGCAGTGGTTGGAGGAAAGACCGATTCTCAATAGCCGTGAAACAGTTGGGAGAGAGGAACTGGCGAAAGCAGCACAAGAGAAGGCACGGTGGGGTTCCCCACAACGGCAGCGGAGGAGATCCAGAAGATTGCACTCGAGGTACACAGGGACCCCGTATCAGCCACGCCCGTCAGCAGGAACCAGGAGAGGTAGATCGGAATCACCAGGGACATCGAGCAGGACACACAAGTCGCCGAGGAGGCTCCTGGACCAGGCCTGCTCGGATGGGGAAGGGGAACGCATCAGCATTTCAGACGGGAATGATGAGCACTCGGACAGTGACCACCGCTCATTGCATCCACTAGAAGCCGAGATACGACAGTTGGAACAGGAGAGAACTGATACGCACTGCAGCACGGTGCCGACCACGCAAGATTCGCACTCCTGAACGTGGCAGTGACGGACGGCTGGATGGTCGGTCGGGACACGGACATGACACGCAAGTGGCCACAACCCTTTCAGTTGTTGTTTTTGTTTACTTTACCACCCTTTTCTGTTTTCCAGGAACAGTTCATTGTTAGTGAAATAGTAGTTCCGCCGCCTGGAAACAAGCTCAGGGAGTGGTGCATACCTCGGCTGGGTTGAGCGCCCGGCTGGGGGGATTCACCGCGGGTTGATTTAGGCGGAGCTTTGTGAGACATAGTTGGATAGAGGGTGGGAGTGGGGGGGATGACAGACCGACTTCTACCAACAGCTTGTACCTCGATGGGGTCGAGTATGGAGGGGGAGGGAGGTGGGGAGGGGGGGGGGTAAGGGAGATGGGAGTTACGACAAGTTGGGGAAGTTGGGGGGGTAGTTGGGGGAGGGAACACACGAAGGAAGGCGGTCAGAAACCTGAGCCCCACGTAGGCTACACACAGTGGCGGGGGTCTCCTACCAATCTGCAGAGGAATTGCACAACATGGCAGGTACATTAACGTCAACAGGAAGGTTGCACAGGGGAATCTCCATCTTGGCATGGAATGTTAACGGTCTGGGGTCCAAAATAAAGAGAGGATTGGTGAATTCGTACATTAAGCGACTCGCCCCGGACATGGTTCTCCTACAGGAGACACACATGAAGGTAGGGACTTGCACATTCATAGCGAGGGGGAGGTACAAAGTCTTGGCACATGCGGGCTACACTTCTGGTGCGAGGGGGGTCGCGATACTAGTGGACAAAACACACCCATTTACCATAACACGCACATGGAGTGATCCACAAGGAACATACGTGGGGATACAGGGAACATGGAATAGACTAAACATTACAGTGATTTCAGTTTATGCCCCTCCAAAGCTCCAATCACGCACACTCAGAGAGGTGGCGTCCATACTGCTGGACACGGCAGATACGATGCAAATTGTGGGGGGGACTTCAATGATGTCATGTCGGAAGAATTGGATCGCTCGGGACCCACACGCAGAGGGGGGGCACAGACAGCGCTGGCGGCGTATATGGCAGAGATGGGACTCACTGACACTTGGCGCTGGCGACACCCGACACAGGAGGCGTACTCCTTTTATTCGGGGGCACATAAAGCCTTCTCCAGGCTGGATTACATTTTCATGGCACGGCAATACTTGTCGGAGGGGGATGAATACACTTATAAGGCAAGGGGGATTTCAGATCATTCCCCTCTTTATGCAAGAGTGGGGACTTCAACCGAACGACGAGAGACGGAATGGCGTCTGGCGGCTTGGGACATACACACTCCTGATATACAACGGGGTCTGAGGGCGGACATAAAGGTGTATGTAGCCGAAAATGAGGGCTCGGTAGACTCCAAAGTTACCTTCTGGGAGGCCATGAAACCGGTGTTGAGAGACAGAATCAAAGGGAGACTGAGGGACGAACGAGACAGGCAGCACAGGGAGGCGATGTCGTTGGAAACGGAAATCCTGACCTTGGAAGGTGACTATCTCATGCACAAGGAGGTAGGCACGCTGAGGCAATTGTGCGACAAACAAAGAGAATACAGAGAGCTGGTTTCGAACGAGGCAAAAACGCAGTCGCTAGCAACGTTACACCGCCTCTACGATGTCGGCGATAAATCGGGCAAGCTGCTGGCATGGTTAGGAAGGAAGGAGAGAGCGGCACGGTGGGTGGCCCAAGTCAGGGGGGACGAGGGGGACATGGAAACGACTGACAGGGGAATTGCCGATGCGTTTGCACTACACTACGAAAACTTCTATAAAGCAAGAGACCTCGGCACAGTGGACGAGGCCGCACAATACATGGAAAACGTGGAAGTTCCATCTCTGGAGGTGGAACTCAGTGCCCCACTCGAGGAGACAATTACTCGGGAGGAGATCACCACTGCCATTAATAGCTTAAAAACGGGGAAAACGCCGGGACCCAACGGGTTCCCGGCGGAATTCTTTAAAAAAACAGCTGACTTACTAACACGTCACCTCCTGGCCCTGTACGTCGAAGCTTACGACACGGGGAGCCTCCCCCGAGATTTGGAATTAGCAACCATAGTACCAATCCACAAACAGGGCAAGCCCGTAGAGGACTGTGCCTCATACCGTCCCATCTCGTTGCTGAATATGGAGGTAAAAGTGCTGGCCATGATTCTGGCGGCACGCCTACGTACAGTCATTCCTGCCCTGATCCACGCAGATCAGTCCGGGTTTCTGCCGGACAGAGCGACAAAACTCAACCTTCGACGGACACACAACTGGCTTCAAGAGGTGAAGGATAGGATGGAGCCGCACTGGTTCATGTCATTGGACGCTGAAAAGGCGTTCGACGCTGTGCACTGGCCATTTCTTATGGCGGCATTGGGCCGGTTTGGCTTTGGTCCGAACTTTCAGAACTGGATAAGGCTGCTCTACGCAGCACCGAAGGCGCGGGTGCGAGTGAATGGATGCCTATCGCGGGAATTTAGAATAGAGAGAGGCACCAGACAAGGATGCCCGCTGTCGCCGCTGCTCTTCACACTCACCATAGAAATATTGGCTGCTAGAATAAGGCAAAATCCGGAGATACATGGTTTTGAGTGGGGTGAGATAGGGGGGTCCCAGGAGAAAATATCGCTCTATGCAGACGATGTATTATTATACATTACGAAACCAGAGGTAACGGTGGGGGCGTTGTTCAGAGAGCTAGAGGGCTTTGGGGCGAGGGCGGGCCACACCATCAATTGGCATAAGTCTGTCTTGTACACACCACAGGGGATGATACAGGGGGTAGCGCTGCCGGCCCGCCTGCTCACCACTGTGGAGGGATTCCAATATCTTGGGGTCTATATCTCAGTGGACGAGAAGGCCTCCTTCCAGAAGAATGTGGGCAGAATAATGATGGAGGCGGTGGAGGATATGACGAGGTGGAGGCAGTTGCCGCTCACCATCCTGGGAAGAGCGGCAATGTATAAAATGATCACGTTACCCAAATTCCTCTACGCACTTCAAAATGCATACTACCCGCTCCCAGCTAACACCATTCCCAGAATTCACGCTGACCTGCGCTCCTTCATCTGGCTAGGTAAACAACCACGCATCGCTTCGGACACTCCAACGACACCAGTATAATGGAGGGATATCGTTACCGAATCTGGAGGCCTACTATTGGGCAGAACACCTAACTCCCATAAATGATTGGCTACATACACCAGCGGACCACCCCACATACGCATTGGAAAGGCACAAATTGTCTACACACAGTATACTCCACTATCTGTATGGTGGGAAGGCAGGGAGAACGCTCTTGCCGGCGACGGTGATTACAATCCGAGCGTGGACAAGGGCCACGAAAGCCACGGGGTGGGAGGGGAGGTTGACGCGTCAGACACCACTATGGCACTGCGCTTGGCTCACAGAAGTTCGCAAACTGAGAGGCTTCTCCAGGTGGGACGACATAGGAATATCCACTATTGGGGATGTGATGAGGAACGGTGAGCTGAAGACGTTCGCGATGCTGCGGGCGGAATATGGCTTACACCACACACAACGGTACAAACACATACAGCTAGCGCATGCCTGGAACGCTCAGAAGATATCACTACAAGACATGCCAGAATATGCACCACTAGAAGGGAGACTCCTGCAGGAACAGCTGGTACACCAGGCAGTGTCCCTCACGTACAAAACACTCACGAACAATATGTTGGGGACACTGGCGAAACTTAGAGGGATTTGGGAGGCAGATGTAGGAGGAATGGAGGACTTAGACTGGGAGCTCATACTGATGCACCCACGTGAGGTGGCTATTAAATCGAGACTGAGGCTGATCCAACTGAACGTCTTACATCGGACTTATTTCGATAGAATGCGCCTCCTCAGGATGGGCAGGATAACGGACGCCACATGCCTTAGATGTAGAGCGGCCCAGGGAGACTTTTTCCACACCATCTGGTCATGCACAGACATACAAGTATATTGGTCACACATTTTCACTGAGTTGGGGGAGGTGCTGGAGGTGGAATTAACGCTGGACCCGAAACTGGCACTATTGGGGATGGTCACGGAGGTAGACCTGCCACGCCCGCTTATCACTTTCCTGGTGCTGGCACTAGTGGTGGCCAAAAGGGACGTTGCGAAATATTGGGGGGTGGCGGAGAGGCCAGACATAGAGGAGTGGAGGAGAGGGCTGGACCTCTATAT
The DNA here is from genome assembly GCF_964261635.1 of Lissotriton helveticus. NCBI lineage: Eukaryota > Metazoa > Chordata > Amphibia > Caudata > Salamandridae > Lissotriton > Lissotriton helveticus. The sequence continues at coordinate 322,971,172 of NC_136061.1, forward strand.
GGCAGCAGAACGGGTGACCTACAAGGCGAGGGGCTGCCCCAAGAAATTCCGAAAGGTGTGGAGTAGGTGGAGACAGTACCATGGCTTGGAAGTTGGCGATCAGAGGAGACTCCGGGTGGGAGGGGAAGGCGGTGAGGGGTAGAGGGGAACACCTGAAATCGATGTGTGCCTAAGGTGTGGCAGGGACGCAGGGAACATGGAGGTACTACACATATTGGGTATTGAACAACGGAGTGGATGGAGGGATCAGCAACTGTTTACCTATATGTACTTGACACAAATGAAATAATGACTCTTTGATTGAGAGTCGCTAGACCGGACTGTTTTTTTCCTTCCAATGGGACCAGCTACCAGTTGATTGATTCGTGAGGGGGGTTGGGGGGGGGGGGGGGGAGTTGTGGGTGGAAATCGAAAAGCAGGATTGGTGAGAGACATGTGGAGAGTGTCAGCCTTAGCGTTAACTTACATATCGTGCTGTTTCCGAAGTTGCCGCCCGGCCTCAGGGATGTGGGCACGATGGCTGTGGAAGTGTGGCTTTACTGTAACAGTGTTATCTTGTATGGGCTTGACACGCCTATTTCATTTACTCCCTGCACAAAAATAAAGTTAAAAAAAAAAAAAAAAGAATGCAACTTCACATATCCAAAACGACGACCACCACACATAGCTGTAAACTGACGACCTTTCTCCATAACCAGGCAACTAGAAACGGGAACATAACAGTGACCATTTACTCAAACAGCACAGTGTTGATACAAGCTAAAAACGAGAACCTAGAGGCCTTCGACTCACTCTTTCCTGCTCTCTGTTCTGCCCATCTTCACTCTCTTCGATCTGCTCCACCCCAAACCCCCTTCCACGGTCACCCTACCCCACCTGGTGATGCAAATACCTACTCCCACTCACCGGTGAGACCTTCAGCCTCCCCGCTAGTAGCTCCTCCCACTCCTCCATTCCTACTAATCGCGTCCGTCAATCTTCCGAGGTAGATCTGACTCCCCCACCCTCACAGACTCATCCTCTCCTACATCCCATCACCATCCCACGAGCTTGGTCTACTGACCCCCTCTTCACTCCTGCAGAACCTCTAAGGAAGAGCTCGACTTGACCCACGTCAAGTCAAGTCAAGTCAAGTCATAGGATTTATATAGCGCACTACATACCCAGAGGGTTTCAAGGCGCTTAGGAAGGGGAGGAGGATTATTTGTCAAATATCCACGTTTTAAGCTGCTTTCTGAACGCTAGGTGATTCTGGGTGAGGCGAAGGTAAGCGGGGAGTGAGTTCCATGTTTTGGCAGCCAGGTAAGAGAAGGATCTGCCTCCCATGGTGGTCTTGTTGATGCGAGGTACAGTGGCGAAGGCTTGGTTGGAGGAGCGAAGTTGGCGGGAGGGGGAGTAGAAGGACAGTCGAGAGTTGAGGCAATCTGGTCCGATGTCGTAGAGTGATTTGTGTGCGTGGGTGAGCAGTCGGAAAGTAATCCTCTTATTGACGGGTAGCCAGTGGAGATCTTTAAGGTGACCAGAGATGTGTTCGTTGCGTGGGATGTCTAATATGAGCCTGGCTGAGGCGTTTTGGATTCGTTGTAGTTTCTTCTGGAGTTTAGCGGTGGTACCTGCGTAGAGGGTGTTTCCGTAGTCCAGTCGGCTCGTGACCAGAGCGTGGGTGACTATTTTCCTTGTTTCGGTGGGGATCCAGCGAAATGTTTTTCTGAGCATGCGAAGAATGTTAAAGCAGGAAGAGGATACGGCGTTGACTTGTCTGTTCATTGATAGTGAGGAATCCAGGATGACACCAAGGTTCCGTGCGTGGTCTGTCGGGATGGGTGCATTTCCGAGGGCTTCCGGCCACCAGGAGTTGTCCCAAGCAGAGGGGGATTTACCTAAGATGAGGACTTCTGTTTTGTCTGAATTCAGTTTCAGTCGGCTTTGTTTCATCCATTCGGCGACTTCTTTCATTCCTTCGTGAAGGTTAGTTTTGGCGGTGCTGGGGTCCTTGGTGAGAGATAGGATCAGTTGAGTGTCATCCGCGTAAGAGATGATGTTGAGGTTGTGTTGGCGGGCGATGGCCGCGAGGGGGCTCATGTATACGTTGAAGAGGGTGGGACTGAGTGAGGATCCTTGCGGTACGCCGCAGATGATTTCAGAGGCCTCGGACTTGAATGGTGGGAGGCGGACTCTCTGGGTTCTTCCGGTGAGGAACGAGGTTATCCATTCCAGTGCCTTTCCTTGGATTCCGAGGTTTCTGAGGCGTTGTAAAAGGGTGCTGTGGCAGACTGTGTCGAAGGCTGCAGAGAGGTCGAGGAGGATGAGGGCGACTGTGTCTCCATTGTCCAATAGAGTTCGAATGTCGTCTGTTGCTGCGATGAGGGCGGTCTCAGTACTGTGTTTGGCTCGGAAGCCAGATTGTGAAGGGTCGAGTGAATTGTTGGCTTCGAGGAAGGCGGCGAGCTGGTTGTTGACAGCTTTTTCGATGACTTTGGCCGGGAATGGAAGAAGCGAGATGGGGCGGTAGTTTTTGAGTTCGGTGGGGTCTGCTGTTGGTTTTTTCAGAAGGGCGGTGAGTTCAGCGTGTTTCCAATCTTCTGGGAAGGTAGCGGAGTTGAAGGAACAGTTGATGACGTCTCGGAGGTGAGGAGCTATGACGGAGTCTGCTTTGTTGAAGATGTGGTGAGGGCATGGGTCTGTGGGGGATCCAGAGTGGATGGAATTCATCAGGCGGATGGTGTCCTCAGTGGAGATGGGGTTCCAGGCGTTAAGGGTGTTAACGGGGGGCAGATGGTCAGCTGATGGTAGGGTGGGCTGGCTTCCGGGTTGGTTGTCGAAGCTGTTGTGGATGTCAGCAATCTTGTTGTGGAAAAAAGAGGCTAGGGAGTCGCAGAGGGCTTGAGAGGGGGTGATGTCGTTGGAGTTGGCCGAGGGGTTGGAAAATTCCTTGACGATGTTGAAAAGTTCCTTGCTGTTGTGGGCGTTGTTGTCCAGTCGATCTTTGAATGCTGTTTTCTTGGCTATTCGGATCAGTTGGTGGTGAGTACGGATGGCGCTTTTGAAGGCGTCCTTGTTACTGGTGGATGGGTCTTTTTTCCAGGCCTTTTCACGGGAGCGGCACAGTTTCTTGGACTTCTTGAGGTCATCGTTGAACCATGAGGCCTTCTTGATGCCGAGTTTGTGTTGGCGTTTTTTCAGTGGTGCTAAGGTGTCGGCGGTGTTGGATAACCAAAGGGTGAGGTTAGATGCGGCTTCGTTGGCGTTAGAAGAGAGGGCTGGGGAGGTTTGAAGGAGCGATGTGGAGATCTGCTCCGTGGTGATTTTGTTCCAGTTTCTTTGAAGAGTTGGTTGGAGGTGGACGATGGGTTTCGGTTTGTTGTAGGTGAAGTGAACGCAGCTGTGGTCAGTCCAGAGGAGATCCGTAGTGTGGTTGAAGGAGACATGGTTGCTGGAGGTGAAGATGGGGTCGAGTGTGTGACCTGCGATGTGGGTGGGGGAAGTGACCAGTTGTTTAAGTCCGAGGTTGGCGAGGTTGTCTAAGAGGGTGGCGGTGTTGCGGTCGTTGATCTTTTCCAGGTGGAAGTTGAGGTCTCCCAGAAGGATGTAGTCTTTGGAGGGGAGCGCGTGTGGGGTGATGAAGTCCGTGATGTCTTCACTGAATTTTGCGCGGGGTCCTGGTGGTCTGTAGAGGAGGGTGCCTCTGAGTGTGGTCTTGGGGTCGATGTGGATCTGGAAGTGAAGGTGTTCGGAGTTAGTGAGGTTGGCGTCAGAGTTGGTTGAGATGCGGATTGATTTCTTATGGACGATAGCGATTCCACCTCCTGTACTACTACCTCTCACTACAGAGGGTCGCGAACAGTGGCAGTTTGGGCGACCCAATTAGCACTAGACCCCACAACTCGATCTTGCCCTCCACCTCAAGAGCTGTCCCTTCCCACAACTGCATGCCCCCTGCCCTTGAAATCATGATGCACCGGCTGACCCTATTAGAGAGTCAGTTAGAAATAATATTCAGAGGCCTTGATGAAATCCTAACCAACCTAGACAAGGCTCTATTGCCTCAGTAATCTCATTCCAGGGCCTCTCCACCAACCAACTCTAACCTTCTAAAGCCCCATTTCGGGCCCTCTTTCACCCCCGAAAACCAGCACCAGAGGCCCACAAAAACCGATGTTGGGATCCCGTTACAGACCCTCACTAGAATCAAATCCCCCGCATCCAGGTTACAGAGTCCCCCAAGTAAAGATGCTGTGACCCAGATACAAAGACCTTCTAGGACCAAAGCAGCAATGTCCGTGGAAGAAGCAGCGGACCTAGCTTCCACATATGACTCTCCTCCCACATCCTCCCCTAAATCCAATATTCAAGTGATCACAGGCTTCAGAAGAGAACACCCCCCTTCAAAAACCACAAGACCCCCTACCTCGCCTCCATACCAAGGGCCCCTAGCAAAAAGAAACTATCCACTAATTGGTTGCTGATTAATTGTAGATCAGCCCCCAAACATGCAATGGAATTAGCAGAAGCAATCCTCTCTCACGATCTATACATTGCGTTCATCACGGAGACAATGCTAAATGAGATCTTCCCTCCCTGTTTAGACATGCTTGTGCCCCCAGGTTTCACCATCGTCAACAAAGATAAAAAAGTTCAACGAGGTGGAGGTGGAGCCATCATCCATAGGGACGACATAGTCATCGCTGTAACCGACTCCTGCAAGTACAGCTCCTTTGAATGTCTTTCTGTCAACATTAAGACTAGGGACAACAACCCTTTAGTATGTCACCTTCTTTATCACCCTCCAGGCAACACACCCACATTTGGGGAACACTTATCAGACCTGATTGCCCATTGCGCACTTAAAGACACTAACTACCTAATCCTGGGTGATCTCAACCTACGCTGGAATGAAACCAACATCTCTCTAATTCAATCTCTCAATAACCTCTTCTGTGACAATAATCTTTCCCAACACTGTCCTGAAGAAACTCACAACAAAGGAGCAACCTTGGATGCCATCATTGCCCACCGGGACGCAATTACGATCAACAACAATCTTCCAGTGGTCTGGTCGGATCGGTATACAACGGTTACCACGCATTTTTTACAACGCGGTACCGTTACAACGCTGCTTTTACCACGCAAGTCGTTACAACGACTTGCGCTGGGGGGCGCTCCAGGATAGTAAATAGTTTAATTTACTATCCAACTCCTTTCCCTAGAGTCCACGGGGACTGGAGTTGGAATAGTAAATTAAAAAATTTACTATCCAGCGCCCCTCCACGCAAGTCGTTGTAACGACTTGCGTGGTAAAAGTAGCGTTGTAACGGTACGCGTTGTAAAAGTACGCGTGGTACCGTCATACATCCGGTCGGATCGCCACATGATCTTATCCCTCATCAACCAAAGAGTTCTATCACCCAGATTCCCCTAGATGTCATGGAAGAGAGGCTAAATTTGCTCCTACCTAACAACAATGAGCTCTCCACAACCCATCTTACCTCGCTCTATAACACGAATATGGTAATCCTGCTTGACCAACTTGCACCCTTGAAACTAAAAAGAAATCGTACTATTCCGTCCAGATCTTGGTTCGACTCAGACATCAATGATGAAAGGAGACAACTAAGAGCCATAGAAAGACGTTGGAGGATAATGCCCACTACCACTCATCGCGACCATCTTAGAACAGTCCGGAAGAAATACAACAGTCATATCAAGAACAAAAAAATCCAGTATTTCCGCTCCGCACTGGATAGCGCAAAAAACAGACCCAAGGACCTCTTTAATATCATCAGACGCCAAACCTCCATATCCAATATGTCCATAGGGCAGGATTCCAAAGAACGGTGCCAACGTCTTCAATGATAAGATCTCCAAGATCGAGCGCTCTCTCGACATCAACTGCACCTTCCTTCTCGATAGCAGCCTGGGTGGGGTGTTTGGTAGCGCTCCCTCTGCCACCACTAAACCCTGGTCACTCTTCCATCCCATCCCAGAAGAAGAGCTAGTCGAACTTATCTCCACCTCCAAACCTCCATCTCATGCCCTAGACCCTCTACCTGCTCAACTCACCAAAAAGATGAAACTCTCCCTAGCCCCACTCTGGTGCAGGATTATTAATAGCTCCCTAAAAATCAGAATTGTTCCGGATTGTCTGAAAGTGGGACAAGTCACCCCACTGCTGAAAAAACCAGGCCGGGACATAAATGACTTAAACAACTTCAGTTTTTGGCCGCCTTATAGTTCATCGTTTGTTTTAAATGTGTCCCTCCAAATCGACCAAATCATCTAATAACTCAACACTTGTGAAAAGTGACAATTTTAAGCTATGCCTGGATTTGGACATTGTAGTAGAAACTTGCTTCTTTTCACTGGGATAAAGCACACCGAACCCTCGTTGCATAAAGATGTGGACGCTACAATGCTTCACCAGTTCCAGCAGCGAGCTACATAAGTGCTAGAAAACATAAGGTAACATTCACAGGAGCGGTCGATGGTAGTGGTAAAGTTGCATTGTTTAGGTCAGAACTGTCTGTCTCATACGGAGGATACATAAATTCTAAACACAACACCTCGTCTATATATCACGATTCCTCTGTAGCCCCATGGTCTCAGTTGCTTTGTGTCCACCTTTGAACCCCAATGTTGTACTTTTATATCATCGACAGATCCAAATAGTTCTGATGGAGCAAAAAACGAGCCAGCAGTACTACTGGACACAGTTTCTAGGAGGAAAACAAACATGGCGCCTTGTCAGGACTTTGAAGCGCCATAAGGCAGCAATACAATATGTAATACTGAGAAGGCATACAGTGAAAACATCCCTTTTTCCTACCACTCTCTCCCATTGGGCCTGTCCTTAGGGGTGTACGTAAAGATGTTACAGGGGAAACGAGGACTCGGGACACCTGCAAAAGATGACAGCATGGGGCAGTGATCAAACTGAGTACATGACATGAAAGCTTCTGGTCTTCCTAATCCCACAGCATGGGGCAGTGATCAAATGTGCGGTGAGTACACGACTTGAATGCGGAGCTTCTGGTCTTCCCAATCCCACAGCATGGGATAGTGATCAAATGTGCGGTGAGTACACAACATGAATGCAGAGCTTCTGGTCTTCCCAATCCCACAGCATGGGGCAGTGATCAAATCTGCGGGGAGTACATGACATGAATGCGCAGCTTCTGGTCTTCCCAATCCTATACTTGGGTAGCTCACCCAGCCCTGTTATCTCTTGGCTTTCTGGGATGTGTGTTACAGTTTGATCCCGTAAAACCAGGGCTTCACGCCCCATGCTGCAAAGGAAAACTCTAGCCTGTGTGAGCTGCTCACCCAGGATCAGGGACATGGAGAGATAAGTGAGAAAGGAAAGGTCTCATGAAGAGAAGGGTTACTGAGAAGCATCAAGAGGGAGGGGGTAGGATGTCTTGGAGTTACGTAAGGACAGGGGGTAATAAGACGAAGGGGCTCCAATGTGAGGAGGTTGTGAGCAGTCTGCAGCAAAGGCACAAGACAGACTGAATGGTTCAGAGGAGTAAGAAGTGACAATGAGGGGGGAGGTGCAACGGGTTAAAGTCCAAGGAGACTTTCAGCAAGGCAAAATGGCAATAGCCACATCAGAACATGGACAGCAGGGATCAGAAACTGGATTTAACGAGTGGAGAGCGTGACAATTGTAGTGAAAAGAAACATGTGTCGAGGGGAAAGGGTGACAGTAGGAGTGGAAGGCAACTGTTGACTAAAAATAGTGAAAGTGAGGGAAACAAGCCTTTGCAATTCAATAGGACTTGCATTTACGCGAGACCTATTGCCTTGCATTATAGAAAACGGGAGAGGGGAGCATGGACAAATAGTGTGCCGGCGAGAGAAGGGTGTGAGAAGACACGTACAAAGTAGTGCTCACAGTCTAAATAACACGTACCACACTGTGTAACACTTGAAGTAAAGGGGCCATAGCCATGGAAGGGTACAAATGACGACATGGTCTTAATAAGGTGGGACTAACAAGCCTCATAATCAGACGGCAGCATTTACGATATATCCCACAGAGCTTCCACTCCATACCGGATTACTGCATGCCTCGCAAAGCGAGCAGCGTATGCGCGATGCCGATATAGGCTTGACCTAAAAAAGAGGTACCATGTATGCAGAAACCCTAACCATAAACTACATTCAACAGATAGACGAAGGGCCTTGTGACCAACCATCCAGTGGCTGACTGATGCCCACTACGCACAGCCTTCAGCTAATATGTTGGCTACAAGGTCAATTTGTTGATCTGCTTATGACCTTTGAACCATTTTGCAAATATGCATGACTTTTGTAGATACCAGGGCTATATTTATGAGGCACACCTGCCACTATTGTATAATTTTTTGTGGCGCAAACCACTAAATCAGATTTATGAAGCCATGTAAAGCCACTTTGCGGGCCTTTACGTGGCCCCATAAAAATGGAGTTAGGCAGTACAAATTGCTGTGTTACCTTACTCTGTGCAAAGGAGCGTGCCATGGGTGTTACGGTGGGTGTTAACATGCAACACCTATAGATTTTGATGCATCTCCAGATTTACAGGACCTGGTAAATCTGGTGCTGCGCCAAAACCTTACTCCTCGCCAGGTGAGGTGTAAATGGGGGAAATAGCACTATTCGTGCCCCTTTTTTTACTATTTCTATATGTGCTTCATTCTGCACCCATAGAAAGAGGAAAACGGCTCTCAGGATTGTTTGTGTGCAGGAAGTTGTCCCTTCCTGCACAAACATAATCCTGCATGCAACACAGACACCCTTGCACCATGGTGAAAGGGGTCTGTGCTGGTGCTGGGCTAACAAAACAGCACCAGCACAGGGGTAAAGGACAGGAATGTGTCCTATACCATAGATACTGTGCATTCCTGCCCTTTCCCTTTAACCCAGGGCAGCGCATCAAGATGGCTTGCTGCATTGCTCTGCACCAAAATGTCATCAATCTGCCCTTAGTATGCTGTGATCAGTGTTGGCATTTTTTAATTCGTCTGGAACAATCAAGAGATGCCCATTTATAGAGGAGAGGCCAAAAAAACAGGATGGACACAAAATGTGGCAGTAGCTTGGTGGGAATAGATTACTGTGATTGTTTGCTTACAGTATATACAAAGTGGAAATTAGATAAGTGGTTAATACACTTTTTCTTTTTATGTAAATTTGACACTGATGAATCTGTATCAAATGTGGCAGGCAGTTTGAATGGGGGAGTGAAATTTAAAAAGGATAGGTCAGAATATGTTTTATTTATTATTGACTTTGGCACCTTTTGATGCATCTACATGTTATTTAGAAGAGACTAACATATTTACACTACTAATGGTTTTTGTAATTTCATGAAGGTCTATCAAGGGAGTTAGACTTAAAAGGGTGGGGTTAAAAAGTGTTCATATGTTAATTTATCTAGCACCATTAAATGAATCAGCATGAAAGGCCAGTCTGATTATTCCATCAGCAACAACCATACCCTACTGCGGACAGATGAAAAGGAAAGGCCGTGGACCTGGCCCGCAGATTTTGCTACATCATTTAGATAATTGTGCTGTCAATTTGATTCTCTGTGTCACATGATCCTAATAACCCTAATATTAGTAAAGGTCTGGCTAGTGAATTGGGAGCTGTCACTTTAAGGAAGGAATTCATATTTCACGGGGAACAATAACATATTCTCCATATATCTTTGTTCACTGTGAGATATGTGGTTTTATTCCAGTGCGTTTTGTGCAATAAAAGAGGGAATTATGACTGCATTACTGGCAAACCCCAGTAGCATCTAGGTTTTGCACTGCATCTATAGTGGCTCTTCAATTGAGGCTTTTAAGAGAAATATCTATTGTCTCTAATAACAAAAAAAATGTTGTTGTTAGTGTTTAAGTAAAGAGCCATAGCTTTTTTGACCTTTTAATGATACATTTTGGCCGCCTGTCAAAACGTGAAACCACTGCGCCTGGCGTCATAACAGGATCTTAGTAAAGCAGCCGATTTGAGTTTGGCTGGCTGTCCCCTGTCCAGCAAAGGAGCAGAGGTAGTAACCTCCGATTCCCTCCGACTCCCTGGCGGAGTACCGCCTGCTTTATTTGGAGGTCTCCGCCAGTATGGCAGAGACCGCAGCTGCTCCTCTGAAGGCTTTACAGTTTGCTGAGTGCCCGCTATATTTTATGAGGGTGCTCCAGCAAACCTTTTGTTTTACAAGAACAAACTCTCAATGCAGGAGTTTGCTTTTGTAAAACAAAATACGAGCAACCTTGAAACGCTGGGCGTTTTCTTCCATGATCTGAGGGTCATTTGTATTTTTTTATTTTCAGGACTACCATGCTTTCTCTGCTGGTCCCTGAAAAACCCCCAAAGCTAATCAGGCTGTCTGCTCTATATAGGACGGGTGTCTTATGTAAGTGCATTGACAACCCCAAGTCCGTCAGGCAGTCAAGTTAAGATTTCTGACCGCCCCACTCTAAATGAATGGACCAGACTGGGGACAGGGCACTCTACCATGTTTGTAGCAGAGTACCTTCTCCACCAAACTCTAAATAACTCTAAGTCCAACGTGCACAGCCTCTGGTTGTGTGCAAAACGTTCTGAGCTCATGGTATGGCCTTCGGCTGTGCAAAACGAGCTTTGCTGGTTCTTTAGGTATGGATGCTGGTCATGCACACAGCATTAGGCCATGTGCATCTGTGGTGGCCATCCGTGAATGCATTTTTGTATGAGTTTCCTAAAATACATTCACAGATGGCTGATGCGGAAGCATGAGTATTCGTGCTGGCCGTCTTTGACTGCATTTTTGAAGTAGTCTTTTTTTAAAACATTAAGAAAATAAATCTACATATGACCGACACCCGTGTGCCATTGCACGTTCATTGAGGACGATCATCAAATGGTATAAAACAATTTTAATATGGACGCTCAGCAAGAGGTGCTCATAATAGGAGGGAGATGGGATTGATAGGGGGGATGCAAGGAGCAAGGAAAGAGACAAAGCGAGGGATAGACTATCTCTGAGATGCACTACAATGTAAGGTGTACTGTCAGCAGTGGAATGATTTACGTCATCTAATCAAAACACGGTTAGATCAAAATGGTTCTGAGCGGGACATACACAAGAGTAGGGAACAAGCAGTAGTATCAGGAGCAGGGAAGTGAGACAGACAACAAGCTCTCCAATCATGAACAACAGGTTGACCCAAGGACCAATGTGAGTATAGGTAATGTATAGGAAACAACGGGTCTACAGTGTCTGTAACCGAGAACGAAAAAGGTGATCAATAATAGCCGACAACTCTAGCAAAACAATGTGGTGCAACAGGAAACTCTGATCTTGTACATAGTCTTTGGATAGCGGCTTCTCACTGCTGTTCAGGCCTTAGGGAGTACCCAAACCTTCCTGACTTCAGGATGACGCCAGGGGCTGATTTCCAAGTGAGAGTCATCAGCTTTAAGTCAGGAGGAGAGATGAGTAGTGATGGATGATGCCCATGCTGCACAGAGGGTAAAAATACTACAACAAGTGGAGTGGTCATCGACCTGACCTCGTGCATTTCTCCCATCCCACCACCCTATCCGGTTCACCCTTCTTACATTTAATCTGTGAACTTGCCACTGATAGTGGAGACCAAGCACTTTGGCGGATGTAGCTACCTCAATTGATGCAGAGGAGATGGTCTATGGACCTCCCCCTCAACCGTCACCTACCCCCCTGGACATTGGACAGTCAATTTCCTTCAGCCCCCGCCATTTCTCACTCCTCGTGTACCTTTTACCCTTACTCTCCTTACCCTCCCTTGTGCCATTAATCTTGTCTTATATGCTAGTTAAATGTGTCGAACTACCAATGTAACCCATACCTGATCTAATCTAGAGACCTAGCCATCTGACTGATGCCAATGGAGCTATCCTGTGAGCTAAAGGGGAGACTGGCTGTGGACTCCCTCCTCGACCATCACCTACCCAGTCGACCATTGAGCAGATTTTTCCTTCATCTCTTCATACCGTCTACTCCCTCTTCCTCTCCCTTCTCAATACCCCTTTGCCCCTATCCGCTCTACTTCTCTCCCCTTCTCGCTCTTCCATTTGTTGCATATATGTATCTATACCCTCTTACCCTTCTTAGATCCATTTACTTCATCTTCTATCCTCGTGAAATGTTCTTCTAGTATTTGATGTAATGGTGTAACTGATGTAATTTTTTTATTTATGTTGAACCTTATGTTTAGCACTCCCCCCCGTCTGCGGTACTGGCCCCCCCACCGCTCAACCATCCCGTATCGGCCTCCATGATTGTGCCCCTTGCCAAAGCACTCCCTCTCCCCTTGTTGGGGAGGGTTCCAGCAGTATTGCCTCGGAGTCTCAGAGTCCCCTCTGAGAGAGTCCACTGTGTTAGGGATCTCACACATAATGGAAATAGGCCTTAATTGTAATTGGCCTCCTTGAATGTGCCCCTTGCCAATGCACTCCCTCTCCCCTTGTTGGGGAAGGATCCTAGCATTCCAGTCCTGGAATCTCAGATACCCCTCTGAGAGAGTCCACAGTGTAAAGGGATTCTTCACTTAGCGGAGGTCTGGGATAGTTCCCTTTATCTCTGTATGGCACCTCTTGCCAAAAGCACTCCCTCTCCCCTTTTTGGGGAAGGATCCAGTATGTAGGCCTTGGAGTCTCAGAGACCCCTCTGAGAGAGTCCACTCCATAAAGGGAACCTCTCGCAACAGAGATGGGGAAATTATACCACTTTCCCTGGGATCACAACTTACTGGACTTTGGACGCAGCTTTGACTTGTCTACCGGTTTGTGTCCCCGTCACCCTCCCCCTCCTCTTTCCATGCTGTGTCTCTGACCCTCCCCTCCTCTTTCCCTCCTTCACTCTCTGTCTACCTCCCCTGCCCCTACCCCCTCCCCTGAATCTCTCCCCTTTCCTGCTTTTTCCCTTATGTATATGTCATGATTGTCTATCTCGCCCTTACATGTAACTATGTCGCCATTCTCTAACAACTGTGTAACCTTTATGACAATGTAACCTGCAACTATGGTCTGATACTCATGTAAAGCGCTCTGATACCTCCGGGTCTAACCAGCGCTATATAAAACCTTTTTAAATAAAAAAATTAAATTAAAATATGTTATACCCTGTGTTTACATAATGGTAGATGGCGGTGAAACTTTCCTTGCTTCTGTCCCTCCCCAAGTAGTTGACAGAAAATCTGTCTGTAACAGTTATTACAGACATTTCAAGCGATTTTAGCGGCGCCACTCTTAGCAGTCCAATCTATGTCTTAATTTTATTTGAAGGTCGCAGAATGTTTGAAAGTCACGATATTTGTGATGCATTCGTTGTTATGACTATATAAGAGCTCTCTTCGACTCTTAGTTAAATGTATAAACTGCATTTCATTCTGCCTATTTGTACTAATAACATAACCATGTATATAAGTCACACCACAAGCTGAATTGCTTCCTGAACCTTTACTATAAGGCTTAAAAGTCACTCACTTTAGCAATGACCCTTGCATAGACCTCAGAGGAATAGAACAATAAATTAACTACTAGGATTGAAAATTGACAGGATTGAAAACGGTCTGCAGGATGCAAACCATCAAGGCTCCTTAAAAGACAGCAATGACGTCTTGATCGCCAATTCATTTAACGAAAAAGTCATTAAATTCCCTGTTGAAGCAAAATGTGTCTATTTTCGAAACAATTAGTTCAAATTACTGTATACATCGATGTGAATTTAATCGCAAGAATTTACTGAGAAATTATTAGATATTGCAGACTTTCAGTTAAGGTCTTGTAGTAAGTAAACAGTGAAGAAGCACATTTAAACATGCTTCTTAGCAAGCTAGACTGCGATGTTTTTTCTTGTTAAAATCATATCAAATAAAGTAGCACTTACATGACACCATAATCCAGCACAAACATAAAGACATAATGCAGTATGACGTTAATGATATTTGAGGCGACGCCCGTGAAGATTTGAGGAACAGTAATTCCCTAAAAGAGAAAAGACAATTAAATATGTTAACATGTTAAATGTGTGAAAATATGTGGTTAGTGAGGAGAAACGCTTTTCAGAAATAAAGCTAATTCTACCAGAGAATGTGCTTTTGTGTTTCCTCATCATTAAATAGGTAATGAGGAGGAAATTCGTCCAGGAAATATTTAGAGGAATTAGAACTTCCTCTGTAAAGTGGAACATCTTGTTACCACCTAACTTTAAATCGTGCTTACCATACTAAAGACACGGGGCCAAATTTACCATGCTTTTTTGCATTAGTCCGACTTTGTATGTAAAAAATGAATTAATACATTCTAAAACTATTCATACAAAACCGACTCGTAATCCACAGAGTGAGTTTCGATTTCCTTGTTCTCGGTTATATACGCTTAAATTCACCTTCACTAGACTCAGGTAAGGTGACTGATGTAATTAGGAGAACTGCCTATAGTTGTCAGGAGTGTCCGAAACCTCTGAGGTAGTACTCTGGACAGAAACATTTTCCTGGCACTTCATAGAGAATCAATATTGTAATGTTCCCTCCACCTGCTAAGGATCCTAAGAAGGATTTCCCTCTTCTTGGATTCCCACAACTAGCGCAACCAACCACTGTACTTGTTGACTACGCCAACAGATTTTATCTGTAAGCATCTCATGTCCTGCTCCACAGGCTTAATGCTAGAAATTGGATTATTAGCTGACGGGGGTGAGAGCCCCACCAAAGGAGCAAACACAATCCTTGTCAGAGTGAACCCCAAAAGTCACTAAATAAACCTGTTCTTAACCCTCTGGTAGTGTGGCACCAAAGTATACAAGTGAAACGTAGGGCCAATGTGTAAAGTATTTATGCAACAGGCAAACAAAAATAAAAAAGTGAGAACATAACACAATGAAAAACATTTTACAAAAATAGAGCAAGTTCAAATACATACAATGCACCAAAATAGCAGCACTCCAATCAAGAGAAACAACATTTTAAAAGTTTAAAGTAATAACAGAATCAAAAAGCACAAAGTTCAACTTGCAGTAATCTGGTCACCCCTGAAAGTTTGTTTTTCCCCTGTAGCTCAAACAGGGTAACTGGCTTTTGGAGTCCCTTCTGGGAATCCTTCGTTCAAGGCAAATATGCTCAGTCTTCTTTCTTGAGACAGCAGGTCAGGCCTGCTTCTGAATTTCCCAAAGGTCTAGTACAGTTCTGATGTGAGGTCCTGAAGTTGTCATTCTTATACCCAGTGTCAGCCTGTGGTGGGGGATGTCCCTTTGTCTAACCTTTCTCCTTTCCTGGATTAGGCTGTAATCTGTCTGGAGTGTAAAAAGGCAGGCTGGCAAAGTTGTGAGCAGCATTTGTCAGTGACCTTAGAAGTCCGGAAGGGGTAAAGGGGTAGACATAGCGCTGAGGATACCCAATCAAGGTCAGTAAGGGCTGAATCCAGGACATCCTGCTCAGGAGAGAAATACCCTGTTCACCACCCAAGGCCCTTTTCCCCTATGTCTGGAAGGAATACACATCACACTCATATTACAGTCATGTGAACCCTAGACACAGGCAGGAAGGCACATTTGGGTTGAGCAGAAAAATTGTAATTTTCAAAAAGTTACCAGAATATCAACGTCAGAAGACCAACTACATACATATTGTGTCCTAAGTATAGTTTACAGAAGCCTCACCACTCTGGAGTTAGTAATAGAAAATCTATACCTAATAGGTTTGATATTTTCAAAAAGATATTTAGGATACAATATTCAGGCAATATTTCCATAACTGGTATTCAGTATATACATACAAACATGAGTTGGACCTTGCACCCCCTTGTAGGTCCCCCTTCAAAATTTGACACCTCAATACCATTATCATCCTAAGCACATCAATGACTATCGACCAGTGGTTATCTTAGTCAATTCTGCAATCAGACAAATGCAATCTGCACCCTTGGTATACTCAAATACTTGCCACTCCACAAGAGACTAAAGGCCTCTGTAAATGTTTGAACCATTACTCAATACCTCTGTGCGAGTCCTACCAGTGCGCCACAACATCATCCGCTTAAATGACATACCCACACTGATTGCAACATCAATTGGTCATTTATAGCACTTAATCTATTAGCAATGGACAATGCATTTCACCAAGGAGACCCCTAAATTGTGAACGTAGTTGATTGATCATCCAGTAACATAGAGCCAAAACTTGTAAAAGATTTTTTGGGGAAAAGATAAGTGCGAAATCACAAATGGCATGCAACTACATTAAATGCTGAACCCCATGCCCTGAAGAAGTTCAAAATGAAACCGAATAACATGACAGTCAAGTTTCAAGTTTTAAGTTTTTATTAATTTAGCACAGTTACTTAAAACCATTGCTATACAAAATCTACTTTAGCACGGTTATAAAATTTAGCTTTTAGCACATTTATCAAATAAAAACAAGACTAAAAAACAATTTTCCAGGCTTAGAGACCAATATGCTTATTAGGAACAGCATTATAGTTGCCTGTATGAACGCTTTACTGTGCTTGGCCAGATAAAAATAATTAAGACAAAGAGTACTGGGCCAAAGGACGGAAAAAGTCTGTAATGAGTATTTGAGGGGGAGGGGGAGGAAACATGGCAGCCAAGGGAGGTAATAGAAGATTGTCCAAAAGTCTCACAAATTTTCCAAATCTTGCGAGCACTTGAATGTCAGTGGATGTAAAGCACAAGGCCGAGGCCTCCCAGCACGTCCTAGCGCCCCATTTTAAGAACAAGGGTTTCAAAAGGGACCTTCTGGGGGCTGCTAGTGCCGGGCAGCAGCACAGGAGATGCAGCCATGATTCGGAGTGGTATTTGCACAGCCTGCAAGCCCCCCCTCGCTGGTTGAGGCCCATTTGTTGAAGGCCGTCGAGCGCAGGCCTAGAAGTCGCATAAACATTATGTTCTTCCGAGCGACTTTACTTAAGTTTTCCTGGCAATATGCTTGTGGAATCCCAGGAAGATACGAAGAGTTCAAGGCGAGCAGAATGGTGGATGCCTTTAGAGCCTGCAGATCCATGGACTGAGAAATAAGTTTGACTTGCTTATTGATGGAGCTTTTCCAGGCCGAGTATGGAATACTGACTGAGAGGAGAGATGACTTGTCAATCTCTAACACTCTTATGGCATTTACAATCTGGGTATTCCAGGGATTGCCAGGACTAGACAGGAATCCTTTTAACTGGGATTTAAGAGTGTTATCACCTGCTTTTAAGGTCCTAATAAAATATTTCAGGATGTCGGCCTCGCAGTGAAGAGATTGTCTTTGTAAACCCAGCTCCAATCGTAGTCTTGCCCGCTGAATAAAACTTGGCAGATTGAAAAGTTTTTTATAGGTGGAGATTTGGGCGAGCTCAAGACTGGAGGAGCATGCACCAGGAAAAGCCTGGTGTCCGTAGGTTAGCGCAGGAAGTAGAATAGCTTTAGTCACCTTCAGGATGGCTTCTGCAGAGGGGCTGCTCAGAGTTTGGTTCAGCTGGGTCAGGGAGTATGTAATTGCACCTGCTCTCTTTTGCAAGTCGGCTAGGTGAGCTGTAGGCCTGGACATCTCGTTGAACCAGACTCCCAAGTAATTATATTTTACTATTGTGTTAATCCTGGCGGGCCCGATGTTCCATGCCAGCCTTTTCTTGTTCTTGCATCTGCCAAATACCAGTACCTTCGTCTTTGCCTGGTTGATTTTCAGGGCATTGGCGGTGTTATATGTATGAAGCGTACTTAATGCCCGTTGGAGACACGATTTTGCTTGGTCCATTATTACAATATCATCTGCATATTGTAGTATGTGAAAAGGCTTTTTAGCGGGTCCTAGTTTTGGCGGGAGAAGATTACTATTCTCCAAGAATGTGCCGAGATCAGCTGTGTAGAGATTGAACAACAGCGGGGCAAGAACACAGCCTTGCTTTAGCCCATCTTCGACGGCAATTCTTGAAGAAAGTGTCTTTGGGCCGGTTTTAATTCACACCCACGTGTTCTTATGCAGGGAAATTAGTGCTCCTAGTAGGTCATGTGGAATCCCCCATTTGTTCAGCTTCCTCCACAAGATGTTCAGAGACACTTGATCAAAAGCCGCGCTGTAGTCTATGAAGCAGCAATAGAGTGGAAGATGGGTTTTTTGTACTGCTTTTTGACTCAGAGTGGCTAAAGTAATGATGTTGTCTATTGTGGAGGCCGATGCCCGGAACCCAGTTTGGTAGTATGGTATTATGTTATTTTCTTCAACCCATTTTTCAAGCAACCGAAGAAGACACCGAGCGTATGCCTTTGCCTCCAGATCTAATAGGGCAATGAGGCAGTAGTTAGCCGGTGACGCAGGGTCTCCTTTCTTGGATATGGGGCATAGAGTCGAACCTAACCAGGAGTCTGGTAGCTGGCCTGTCGTGAACACGTTGTTAAATAGGGGAGTCAAAAGGTCCGCCCACTCTTCCGGGGCACTTTTAAATATCCCGGCAGGGAGTCCGTTGGGCCCTGGAGCTCCGTCTTTTTTCATGGCTCGCAGATACTTGGCGACCTCGGCTGCAGTGGTCAGTTCGAAAGTTTCTATTTGAGTGGAAGCAGCGCGATCTCTTAATTCTGTCACCGCGGTGTCCCCAGAGTCACTGCGATAAAGATCGGACACATGCAGGGCCCAGGCTTCTTCACAGACTGCGTTTCCTCTCGTCTTGTTGGTGGAGCGGAGCTTGTTCATATCATTCCAAAACTGGGACTGGCTTTTACCCTTGAGAAGGGTGAACATTTTTACCCACTCAGACTGTTCTTTGAGTCTCTTGGTCTCCCACGAAGATTTCTTGTAAGTCGTCCGCAGCAATGCCACCTTTTTGGCAGTATGTACGGTTCCAATCAGTTTATGCTGGCGGACGGCCTTCCTGAGGGTCTTTCGTTGGAAGGCTAACAATGGGTCATGGGTTTGCTTCGGATATGGCCCGAGTGTTCTATGATGAACCACGGGCCCTGCCAGGAGATCCTGTTGCTTAGCAATGGTGTTATCCCACCGGTAGTGTGATTCTGTCGGGGAACTGTATCTGAAGTTAAGTGTTTCGCCCTTGAGCCAGGTTCCCACCTTGGCAGATCCCCATGAGTCCCATTTGATTCTTCTAACCATGGTGTGCAATTCAGCCCGCGTTGAATGCCCCACATCTATCGTTTCGAGGGCGACTTGCACTTGCAGGTCCAGTGTAGCCATTATGGGGTTATGGTCACTCTCCGAACAATAGGGAATTTCCACCCTGGCCAGACGATTGCCCAGAAGCGGTGAAAAAAAAATGTAATCGATAGTTGAAATTCTCCTGAATGTTGGCAAGAAATGAGCGTCCGGGTGCAGTTCCAGCGAGATTTGCTGAGCCGAGCGGAAGTTATGGGTTGTTAGAAAAGTGATCATCGCTTCTTGCTCTTTGTTTTTTCTTGCTAAGAGGCCGTTGGTTGCGAGGTCTTTGATGTTGAAGTCTCCTAATAGCAGTACCTCCGTGGATGCAAATTCCGCTAAAAGGTCTTCCAGTTGTTTTATCATTAGATCCATTGCAATTGATTTTGCGGTTTTTGCTGTATTATGATAAATGTTAATTAGGAGGATAGAGCGTGCCCTGCCTGAAAATGACAGACCGGTAATCAGGACCGTCTGCCCTGCCGTCAGGTTTCGAGGGATAGGTGTGGCCGTTATCTTGCACCTATGGCTAATGAAAATGGAGAGGCCCCCTGAGGGTCTTCCATAAGAATTGACCTTGGCGGCCGGTTGAAAGAGTTCATAGTAGCCAAGCAGAGGCGATGGAGACAGAGACCAGGTCTCCTGAAAACAAATTATATCGCTTTTGTTCAGGAATTCAACGGCTGATTTTGAAGCAAGGGTTGACTTTAGCCCGCTTGTGTTCCAAGATGTGATAGTTAGTTTGTAATCGGGCCAGTTGGTGCTCTTGTTAGGAGGATCGCTGTTGCTGGGCGGAGTTGATTGACGGCTCCGGGACAAAGTCTCCATAGCGCATGTCGTTGGCATGGGGGACAGGGCAATTGAGTTTGCAGCTTATCAGACGTTGATTTTTATAGCATGCAATATTTAGGAGATTGTCAGCTTTGGACGCTTCTGGAAGCCAGGCATGGGTTGCGCCCCGGGACCCCTTCAGTACACTGGTGAGCTGTTTCGCAGGGGCCTGTGGGAGAAGAACATGGGGGTATTTTTGTTGAGTGTGAACCCACATTTCAATGCCCCAGTTTTCAAATTGATTGTATTCCTTGAAAATTGCATTCCTAATGGATTCCTGGGACCACGTAGTAATGGTGGCCTCTGAGCCCCCTTTCCCTGGTATTGTGGAGAACTTGACTGATGTAAGGTCTGAGGAGGTGACCCCGGCCAGTGCTGGAATGCACTTGAATAGGCGGAGGAGGTTACGTCTGTTAAGAGTATCATGTGGGCCCTTATGCTCGTAGTGTGGATAAAAGACTAGTTCTGCTCTTTTTTCCAGGCTCTGGTTATCCTGACTCTTGGCTGTTCCAGGTAGAGGAGCTGTCCCCGTCAGGAGTTGGAAGCGTGCTTCGGGTGCGTAAATAGTTCCCCCCCGATTCACTTGTCATTCCCGAGACTTGTGGCACTTGAGGCAAAAAATGCCTCTGCGGCTGCATGTGGAAGTCCCAACAGGCTTTGGTTGGGTCTTCTAAACGATGGGGCACACCGCAGTCTGTTACATTGCCCACTGGTAAGGTATGAATATCCGTGTTCGTAATTTCTGCCATTCCCTAGGATTTAGATGGGCTATTCCGGTCTTCCATTATTGCTTCAGTGATCTGTACAAGGTTATTCTGGTTCCCAGCGCTGTAATCTTTGGTATTTATTCCTGTAGATTTGTTTGGCAGTAATACGTTTACTGTGGTGGTGATGTGCGCTTCTGACGCTCTTGTGGTCCCGGGACTGCCCAGGGTTGATGACCCGGGCTGTTCGCTGGTATCCATAGAGCCCGCGGGGGTCGTACTTTTCTTAATGTTTTTATTTCGGGTTTTACAGGTGGGTTGAAAATGGGGAAGAAGGGGAGACCCCTCGATTTATTAACTGATAGACTGGGTGCCGCTAACCCTTCAAGCCCCGCTCTTCTTTTCAATAAGCGTTGTTTTTTAGAT
The DNA here is from genome assembly GCF_964261635.1 of Lissotriton helveticus. Taxonomy (NCBI): domain Eukaryota; kingdom Metazoa; phylum Chordata; class Amphibia; order Caudata; family Salamandridae; genus Lissotriton; species Lissotriton helveticus. Next base: position 322,992,278 of record NC_136061.1, read on the forward strand.
TGTTTTTAAAGTTTTTTTCTCTCCCTACTTGACAGTGAAGTTTTCGTTGGAGGCTTAGAAACGCTGTGAGTCGTGCCCGTGTGGGTACTGTCGGAGCGATCAGATCGTGTGGTCGATACTTGCGTCGATGTGGTTTCAGTGAGTTCCAAGCCCGCTATGAGCGAGACGGGACTGGTCCCTGATGAAAGACTGGCCTAACTTTTGGTTGCTTGGTCGGCGCGAGGGGGTGTGTCTTTTTTCACAGAACATAGGCCGGCTAGTAAGGCGGAGCGTAAAGGGTCTTCGAGGATAGATGGAGTTTGAGACTCTTGCTTGGGCGTGGGCAGAGATGTTCCTTGTCTGGTGCTGTGGCACTCTACACTGTTCAAGATTGCGCCCAGGATTTCGGGGAGGGACGAGAGTTTGTTGATTATTGGGCTGCAGGAACAAGGATTCCGATTGCCCAATGTCCCCGCCAAGCCTTCGAGGGTGTATATCCAGGAGCCCAGATCCGACAGTGCTGAGGCCAGAGTTTGCATTAGATCGATCTGCAGCTCCATTTTCTGCGACTGCCATAGCGTAGCCTTGGCAATCGCGTCTTGTTTGGCATGGAGGGATGTCAGTGAGACCGAAATAGAGTTTGTGGGGTCCGATAAAATGAACACAGATAATTCCTGGTCCTCTGGAGGGTTCTGAGGAAATTTGAGGAAGGGCTAAAGCCCGGTGAGTGGGCGTGTGATTCTTCAATTCGACTTTCTAAAGAGGCCAGGAATCGGTTCGATAGTTTGTGAGATAATGAGGGTCCAGCATTTTTTGGGCTCTTGTTTGAAGGTAGGGGGTCGTTCCGGCTAGAGAAAGGGGCCCCTGAGCATGCACTTGGGGTGGGTTGTGATAGAGCCTTCAGTGTTAGGTCTGCAATGTAGCAGTTGTCAGTATATTCAGACGGTGTAAACGGAACACTGCCATGGACTTGAGCTTGGACTTCTAGTTTAGTCGCATTGTTTAAAATCGTGATGTTTGTAGAGTCTGAGCTGAAGACTGGTGAGGATGGATTTCCTGGAGCTACAGAGAAGGCGCTCAGTGAGAGAAGAGAACTGTCGTGAGTCGTGACGGCGACCTCCTGGGTGAGGATGAGCAGCTGATGTGTCTTATGAAGTGACTCATGGAGTGTCTCATGAGTGATGGAAGATTCGGGTGAGGGTAGAGAGGATTTATCCGGGGTTGAGTTTTTAACATAGGCAAGACCGGGGGAGCAGTGGTTGTCAGTCTGGACGTCAGCTTTTGAGTCTGTATCCTGCTGAAATGATTGGGTAGAGGAGAAGCCGTTTTGGATGGGGGTTTTGATAAAGAAGTCGCTAATCCGAGGTTGAGATTGCGATTGCGATGATAGGCCGCCTGTGTTTGACATTTTGTCTTGGGGTGGTGGCGACTCCTGTTGAACCCTGCCGGGGGAGGCGGAGCGGAGGGTAGTACCTTTCCTCCGTGGGAGTCTTCTGAGTTGCTTGGGGTTTTCCATGGCGGGCCTGCGAGGTATTAATCGCCGGTTTAGCAGGGGGGGGGCTACGCTCCTCCTAACCTGTCAGGAGTGGTAAGTGCGCAGAGGTGGAGGAAGAGAGCCAGATAACAGGGACCAGGGCAGGGCTTCTCACCTGTTATCTGGTGGGCCCCCTTGGCCCCCCTCGAGCTTGGCGGCTTGATGGCGGTGTGGTGTCTCCCCTTAACACCGGGTCTTGCCCTTCAGGTTCGTCCTGCAGGCAGGTAGCACTTTAAACCGCTTAAACCCCCGTGGATGTCAGCTGCTTCCCTCGGCACCACGGCACAGCATGGCACGGCACCGCAGCACACCCGGGCTCTCCTTTTCCTGCCTCGGCCAGGTGTCAGGGGGTCTCTAAGCGCTTGTGTTGAGCCCAGTTCGGTTCGAGCGGGTTATGGCAGGGCTTGGGCTCGGGCTCGGCGGTGGTGGTGGTGTAAATCGCTGGCGTCTCCCGGATTCACCCGGAGCTGCCCGAGGTGCCCGGATTCCTCACCCGCGGCTTCCGCGGCTCCAGCGGCTCTCCCACGGCTCCTCTCCGCGGCTTTTTATTCAGCTTTTCGTTTTTGACTTTTCACGGCTTTTTTCGGCACTCGCTTGCTTGCTTTCACCGCCGCCACCGCTCGTCACTGCTGCACCCTGCTTGCTCTCATGACAGTCTTCATGATCCCTCACTTTGAGTAAATATGATTGGCACAGCAAGCCAACATGTGGCTAGCAAACATGCTGTCAATGGGCTACATCATAAAACGAATTTCGTAGCGCACCCTGCATCACATTTTGTGATGCAGGGCGCGCTACGAAATTCGTTTTATTTATTGAATTGTTTACTTACCTTCAATTATCCATACTCCGGTTTTTAGCACCCCCCACCCTGCCCCTCCCCCGCCCCGCCCCACCGAAACTCCCTCCACGGGCCGTGGCTGGCTAAGCATGGGCTGAAAATTCGTTCCGCTCGCGAAATTCGCGGATTTTTGGCAATTTCACGTTCCGTGAATCACGCGAAATTGCCAAACAATCCGCAATTCGCAAGTTTATGAATCTTTTTTGCTTGTTCGCGCTTAAAAAATACAATCTTGCGCGCGCTGTGTTGACTTACCTTGATTCTGAGTTTGCCGAGTTGTTTTCCTCCCCCGAACAAGATGGTCGCACTCAAAAACAACCGCATGGGTAAGTTCGCGGTAGCCGCGCAAAAAAAAAACAGCGAACACGGCAAAATAAAAAAATTCGCAAGTTCGCACAAATTTGTGGATTTCGCGGATCGTGAATTCGCTTTCGCGCGAATGCGCAAATTCCGCCCATACTTAATCTCAGCCCGAGCGTATTGCGCGCCAACGTCCCTACATGGAAAGTGAAAGTGAAATGGGCCAATTGGCTCATTCCATTTTCACTGCCTGTGTGTTCCTGGGGCTATCTCAGCCCCCGAGCACGGAGGAAAATGAGAGAGGTACCATCCCCTAGTATATCCCTGCTTAGGGATTTCTGCAGGAGGGTGATCCCCAAGCAGTGATCCACCACTAAACACCAGGGAGGAAGGAGGATCCCCTTCGGCAAAGGCCTTTGCTCCCACCATAATTATTTAGCCTTATTTAGTCTTTCTGCCCCCGGGGGGACGGAAAATACCTGGCTGGCTGATGATGGCTGATTAGCCATAAACTGGTCCCAGGATGCTTGTTTCTGGTCCAGGGTAGACATGGCTTGGCAGTTCGGGCTGGACTGTTCCCATGAGGTGCAGGGTCAGACTGATTTGCACATGGCCATGTCTGAACTGTGGTGGAAGAGTTAGCTAAAGAATGATGATGGAATAAACCCAGATCAGTTGACCGGGGGGGAGTGCCTGCAGTGCTTAACACTCCATCCATCATCCCCTTTGGTTTTGCCTGGTAAATATGGAGCAGGCTCCTGCATCCCTGGAGCGTCACAAAAAGTGATGCACAGAAGGAGCACGGACTTATAAATAACCCCCTAGAGTTATAAACACTGATAAATGGCCACTTTCTAAAAGTGGCATCTCTAAAATAGTAATGGTAATTACAACTACACCAGTAAGCAGGATTTCTCACTACCATCCTAAACATGGCATCGCTACTTCTTTGAGATTTGGAATTGCTGCTTAAATACAAATCAGGGAATTCCCAATGCTAGCCTATGGAAGGAGTAGGCCTCAGAGTAGAGTGAAAAAATAGGGTGTTTGTCACTACCAGGACATGGCACACAAAAAAAGTTACATATCCTACCTTTTACTTACACAGAACCCTGCCCATGGGGCTACCTAGGGCCTACCTGAGGGTGACCTATATGGAGTAAAAGGGTAGTTTAAGGCCTGGCAAGTGTTTTTAAACGGCAAGTCAATGTGACAGTAAACAGCGCACACTTACCCTGCAGTGGCAGGTCTGAGAAAGATTTGAAAGGCTTTCTTCTGTGGATGGCGCAATGTGAGCTACAGGCCCGCTAGTAGCATTTATTTTGCAGGACCTGGGTATATGGGATACCACTGTACAAGGGACTTACATGTAAATTAAATATGCCAAACAGCTATAAACCAATCATACCATGTTTAAAGGAGAGGCCATATGCTCTTTAAAACTGATTAGATTTGGTAAAGTGTCCAGACACCTAAAGCCAACAAAAAGAGTGGTAGGTAGTGTTAATTGATTGATTAATAAAATCTCTTTACAAAAGTGTAGATATTCCATTATGTACATTTGAATTACAATACATCATTAAAATTGCCTTTTAGATAACAGTAAATCTTTAAAATTATATACACTCATTATTAAAACAGTTTAAATAAAACAAATTCATATATTTAAGAGTTAATTGAGAATATAATCATTATAATAAACAATGTTATATTTGTTCTAATTTTTTCCATACAATTGTTAGAAATGTTGTCAAAGCAGAATTAATGGGTACATCGTCTGGGCAAAGACATCAAATCAATGCTTGTCTGCAAGTCCTTATCCCTCTTTCATTAAATAACCTTTTTAAAAATGTTAGTCTTTCATTTTTTAGTTCTGGACAAAGGCACAGGAGATGTAATATTTTCCTCTCCAGATGTGCACAACCTACACAGTATGTTGTGATCAAGTTTTTTCCAAGGTAGTGCATGGGATTCTCCTGGCCATATTCTAAATCGTGCTTTAATGAAGATCTGTTTACTTCTCAATGACCATGCCGTTTCCAGATATTGCTGAGGCCTCCTTTTTTTATAGCCATTTATTACGGACCATGCATGTTTCCTTTTAACAATGGTATCTTTATCGCTTATCAGTGATAAGTAATCTGTTGTTTTATTCACAACTTTTTTAAACGATGGCTGGGTTATGGTAGAGGTCCAAATCCCCCTAACCTCAAATTCATCCAGAGCCTTATCCAGATATTTCCATGCGGATGATTTCTTGTTGCCTTCAATTTCTTTCCATAAAAGCTGTGAAATTAAGTTCTCCATATAATTTTTCACCCTGTTCCATACTTTGATTATATGACTCTTTCGTGCGTGCAGTTGATTATTCAAGCCGAACTCCAACCTAATTTGGGCTTGTGAGGCGTTTTTTGGTAGGAGAAAGAGAGATCGAAAAGTTTTTGAGATAACGTTGTTAATAGTTATTGCATCTTTTCCGTTTAGGGCCTCACTACCGTAGGTCAGTAATGGTAACAGTTTGGCTGATATTACCTTAAGAAGTGGTTGATAAGATAGATTACTTGTAGACTTTTTTATTATCCCAAATGCAACCGTTAAAGCATTCGCTTTCCTGGTGATATCAAGTTTCTGGGGGCTAAAGTTAAATATGACTCCCAGATATCTATAGGTTTTAACTTGTTCCAAGTTCTCCTTTCCCAGGAACAGTTTTGAGCTATACTTCCGGTCTTGAATTTTTTGTAACAACCATAACTTTATATTTGGATTCATTTATTTCCATATTATTTTCTGTCGCGTATTCTTAAGTGCGTGTTATTAAACGTTGTAAACCCACCTTTGTGTTACTTAGAAGGATGACGTCATCTGCATAGAGTAGGTTCGATATATGTTTATCGGCAAGCTTAGGAGGGTGAGCATTTACGTTGTTCAAGGCCTCCGTCAAATCGGTTAAAATCGGTTAAAAACAAATTAAACAATAAAGGAGCCAATATACACCCTTGCTTCAACCCACCTAGCGTTGGTATTTCCTTGGTTAATGAATGACCATTACTGATACGTACTCTAGCCCAAGTATTTATGTGCAGAAGACGGATAAGGTGTATTAACAAGAGAGGGATCCCTTGAGTATGAAGTTTTCCCCATAAGCGTTCTCTGTTTACACAATCAAAAGCTGATCTAAAATCAACAAAGCATAAATACAAAGGTTTTTTTTTTGTGATTGCTTTGTCGATTAAAACAGATAGGGCTAAGATGTTGGTAGCTGTTCCTAGACCTTTAATGAAGCCGGTTTGATTAGGCGAGAGAATGCTGTTGTTCTTTACCCAGTCAGAAGTTGCTAGCAAAAGGCCTGCAAATAGTTTCGCATCGGTGTCCTGTAGGGTTATTAGTCGACAGTTTCCGGGCAACGACCAATCTCCTTTTTTGTATATGGGAGATTTTAAAGACCCTCTCCAGTTTTCCGGTATCACCCCTTTCCTAACTACTTCTTTGAAGACTCTGGCAAGATGTTCTGCCCATATGTCAGGATCCTCTTTATACAGAGCAAAGGGTATACCGTTTGGCCCTGGTACTCCATCTTTCTGTTTCTTTATTAACTTGGCAACTTGTTCTTGTGTTATATCGAGATCAGTTTCTTGCCTTGGAACTAGAGTTTCCTTCCGTGAGCAATGCTCTTTGCTTCCTGATTTTGTAGGACATGGGTTTAGGTGGTGCCCCAGAAAATTCACCCATTCGGTCGCCGTTAATACTGATGAGACTACAACTTTGCCAGGCCTTGTTAGGCTATTTATCATCTTCCAAAACTTCCTTGAGTTTCCTTGATTACTGGCATAAAAATTTTTCGAGTCCACAGATTATTATTTGCTGCCGTTTTTTCATTCCAAATTAATCTCCTTATGTTTTGATTTAAATTCTTTAAGGCAACTTTAGTTTCTTCTTTTTTAGGGAACTTTGTCAGCTCTTTCCTTAGTCGATTTCTAGTTTGTTTCATTTTCTGAACCGCATATGGAAGGTTGATAAAAGTTTCCCTTTTTTCTATTCGAGTCACATATCTGTCTCTAAAGTCGCTGTGGTTACGATTATGACTAGGTAGTTTGGAAATAAAACTGGCCCATTGATCGATTATTGATGTAGCTGGCATCTCTTGAAAACATTCCATAGCCAATTTTAAAGCCAAGTCACTGGTCAAACGTTTGGTTTTTCTTTTCCCAGTTTAATTTTCGGTAATTATTAGTTCCAACTTGACCTTGCGTTGAAAATAAATTTGATGTTTTTTATTTATAAATGATGTGGTGATGATTTGCTGACTATGATCACTCTCTGGGACCTTCTTTAAATGATACAAAGTACAGTTGTTAAAGATATTCAATGATGCCATAGTATAGTCAATTCGAGATTTGGCATTATGGGTATAGCAGGACCATGCCAGAGGTGAATCCGTTGGGAATCTACCATTAAGTATTCGTAGCCCCAAAGCTTCCATATCCTTCAGTAAATGTAGGCCTATTTGATTTTGCCTTGCTTTAATCGAGGACTCTAATACTTGTGCCGGAATTAACCATTGATGATCTTGTGTCTGTCACATCATCTCTTGTATAAGGTACTAGCAGATTTAGATTGAAATCTCCTGTAATAATGAAATCCATAAAAGGGTCCTCTATCCCTTGTTCTACCAGATAGGAGGAAAGAGTAGCACACAGGGTCTTCCTGGAGGAAGATGTTGGTGGAATATATATATTAACCAGTTTTAGCGATCTTTCATGTTCATAAATCTTGTATTTTAGCAATACAGACCGAACATTACAGTTTTTCGTAACCAGTTTCCCATGTTCCGCATGTAGATCAATTGAAATGAAACTTGCTAGACCACCAGAGGAGCGACCATAATTGCTTTGCTTAGTAGCAAGTTCGAAATTTCCTTTATAACCATGGATTATAAACGGAGCTGTTGCCCAGGTCTCCTGTAATACAATTATCTGAACATTCTTAAGTGATTGAGTTATATTGTCCAGTTTTTTGCCTATACCACTTATGTTCCATGAGCAAAATTGTATAGCTTCATTGCCATTATTTGAGTTTACAACTGATGTTTTCTGATCTACTTGTCACTGTTTGTTATTTCCAGGTAGGGCCATTTTAATCCATGACTCATTTATCCCATTTTCCTTCTCTTTCCTTTTGTCACCAGATTGATTTGCGACTCCTTTATCTATCTGTTGTATTGGATTTTTTAACACAGAGAAGGATGGTGGCCCCTTTTTTCCTTTCTCAGCGCTTTGACAATTTTCAGCTTTTATGAGTGGAGTGGGATATTCTTTTGGTGCAACTTTATAGATCATTATTCCCCAACTACGAAAAATGTCTTCTTCCTTTATAATTTTTTCCGCTATAGCAGGGGATGCTACTGTTATTACGGTTAATGGCAGTAAACCTTCTGGATTTTGTTGGAAGCCCACACAATCAATATAATTCGTTGTCTGATTTGCTAGAGATGGAACCGATTTAAATAGGCACAAAAGGTTGCCTCTATTTCACGTATCTTGTTGTCCTCTGGACTCATATATTGGCTTGAAGATTAGTTGTTCCGTCCTTGGATTTTCCATGACTCTTTCGTTGTTCATTTTTAAATCTTGTTTAACTATATTTATGAGTCGGTTGTTATTGCCACTTCTGACTATTACTATGTGGTCTCCTTTCATTGGGTCAGCTATGTCGTCTATTAGATCATTTGCTTCAGTCGTTTTTACCAGTTCGATGGATGGAGGTTGTTTTGTATTTATTTCTTCGTTTAGAGTTTGCGTCAATATTTAGTGCTCCATAATGTCAGTATTCAATGGGGCTAGATTCTTTTTCTCTAGTACAGTCTTGCCTATTTCTCGTTTTATTCAGCTAATTGTGTGGTAACTTTTTGGTTGTATGCCAATCAGGGTATCCTTTTTTGACGTTTTTTCCTCACAGCCAGTTCTGGTCTTATGGTCTAGAGGCTTATTTACTATGACATTTTTCCAGGCTTTAGAAAATGTATCAAGTGCAAGATCAACTGTGTCACTTTCAGATTCCTTATCTGTTGCTGCCTTATTTTTCAGGTCATTGTGCATGTTCATATGGTTTCCATGTTGTTCAAAAATATCATAATATTTAGTTTTTATTGTAGTAGGTTTTATTAACGGGTCACTATCTATATTCGTTTTTATTCCAGTTGTTTCCTTAGAAGGTAGTTTTCCCTTGTTCCCCTTATTGATTTGATTTTGTGTTATTCCATCATATGACCCTAGTTCTATTTGATCCTGTGCCTTTGCTTTATTTTGCGCTTTGCGTAATTTTTTCCTATGCCTTTTTGTCATTTTAAAGGGATTCAGGTCCATATCAATTTTGTCCTCATCATCATCATTATCTCCGTTTTCATTTTCCACTGATTGGTTTTTTGTTTTCCCATTTTTGGGTTTTTTCATATCCTCTAGAATATTTACTAATGTTGTGTTAGATGACAGATTTTTAGCATCCAGCTCACTTTGGACTGTTAGATAATCCTTTTTAGCGTGCTTAGTTTCCGTTACACAACTTATACCTTGTTTGTCATCTCTTTTTTTGCTTTGATCCCATTTGAGAGTTGCCCTAACATCCTCTAATATGGTACTAATAACTTCTGGTATTGTTGTTAGTTTATTAATTATTGACACAAAAGAGCAATGTAAGAGGTGGAATGATCTGCTTGAGCTCTAGTTATCAAGCAGTTAAGGTCAGCTAGTTTAAGATCGATTCCTGCGACTGCTTTTGCCATTGTTCCTAATATTTTAATTTGTATATCAATTTTGTTGGACTGATGTGACAGTGCTTCGAGGGTAAGTGATGACGTTTGGTAGAAAATATCCCAGATAGAACCCAAGTCCTGTTTATCAGTGGTTTTAATGTTTTTACTCGGCCGTGGTTTCTGTTCGATAGTAATGGTATTTTTTAAATGGCTCCTATTATAGTCGTCAGATTGTATTATTTGCACCGGTTCAGAATTACGTCTTATTTTGATTCCCCAAGGCTGTGTCCTTTCTGTGCCAAAATTGCTTTATCAGGTTATTTCATTAGGTGAATAGATGAAAAATTCAGTGATTCTTTTTTCTGAGTACTCTGATCGTTACATAGTGTTGGCAAGCCTATAATTTCATCATTATCTGAAAGCTTGGCTGTTTCCCATGTAGGTAAAGCAATTTCTTTTTTCCTAAGATGACTTTCCTGTAGAGAATCATCCAATATGCTATGGTTATTAATATTCAGTACCAAACTTTGAACAGTATATTTATTACTTCAACATTAACCTCTATAGGCATCCTAGATGGCATGGTTACTGTACGTGGTTCCATAGACTGTTCAACAATGGAGATTTCAGTTTTTATTTTCTCTAGAGTACTCTCTATAGTGGTCCCTTCATGTAGATCCCTTGTGCACATTAAGCCCTGGTTTGTGACTTGCGTAGGTGTTTGGTCTAATGACATAATCAGCTTATTGGGTTTATTGAGCTCAATGTCACCATTATTTGTTTCCTCAATGCCATGATTTTGACCAGGTTGTTGTGTCATAATTTTCCAATTATTAATAGGCATGATAGGTGTCTGCAAGTTTCCTATTGCTGGATCACTTTGTATCGACATCAGAACTCCGGTTGGATCTTTTAGAAAATCAAATTTATTAGGAATTTTCATACTTTTTTCAAACATCCTTGCAATTGGTGATATAAGCGTCTCATTCAACTCCTTAGGTTGTGCTTTAGCTTTTTTTAATATACTTGGTGCTTTAGATTTCCGTGACCCACGTGCTGGGGAAACAATTGGCCTTTCCTTCCCTGAACGCATATTTTGAGGGCGTTTGAGGGCATTTATAATATAAAGTATGCAGTAGCAATCAAACTCCCAGGTAAGCAGACCAACCAGCAGTACCTTGTATAACTTTATGCAATACACAGCAAGTATTAATCACATTCCCGAATAATCCTGAATAGTATTCAACAAGTATTCAGCTCACACCAGCAATATTCCACCTACTTCCACCTACTTCAGGAGTACTCCTCCTGCTGCGGATGGCAGATAATTTTAGATGTAGTTAGGCATACTCGATGCAAGGTATATATCTAAGTGCTGGTTAGATAGCTTTCCAAAGAAGGTCCTCACGATTCACAAGTCACTGGGAATTGAAAGAAAAAAAAATAATCCTGTATTGTACCTGTACTTTACTAATTTTACTAATTACTACTTGTATTGTACTTGTAGTGTAGTTATATTTTGATTTTTGTGTATTGCATTAGGCCAGTGATTCTTCTCAGGCCGCACTCTAGCAACATAAACAATCCAAGGATAAACTGAAAAACTCCTCACCGCATCCACATCCAGTATGCACCGTGGCTCCGTGGCTTTTTTCCCTGCCCTTTCAGGGGATACTTCAGCTCACTTCAGCTCACCTCTGCCTCTGCCTCAGCCTTTACTGCACTGGAGGAGAAAGCCGGTGAACCAGCCAGTTAACCACTTACTCCGGCACACCTGCAGTGGTCCCAAACGAGCCGCCTCCACCTCCCCAGCCTGTCTGCTCACTTTCCCTGCAGGCCCAGTCACAAGGAAAAAGCTACCAAAGCCACGAATGCCAAATGCCGAAACCTCTGAAACGCTAACCACCAAACACGAAGGCAGCGCGGTGCGGCGTGGCGTAATGGTGGGACACAGCGGTAGCGCAACAGGGCAGGCACTGCAGGCACCGGGAACAGCAGCCGTCGGGGATTAGCAGTGGTGGCGGGTGGCGGGAAGGGGAGCTCAGTAGCCCGAAATCCGGCAATCCAAATCCAGCGAGAGGCAACTCATGGCAGCTCTGCTCTGCTCCTGCTCAGCAAAGTCAAAAAGAGTGTAAAAAATATAGGAAGTAGAAGGTAAAAACTTTGGGGATAACCCTGCAAAAAGGGCAGGCTCAACACTTTGCCAGTACCTTCTCTGATGGCTAGCCACCCTCGTGGAACCTATCTTGGCCACAGCCTGCTGCCTTGCCCGCTGAGAATGTTTTATTTCCATTTCAGGCACTAAGTCAGAAGGCAAACCTGAAATGTACCTGGTCTCTGTATTTGAACCGCGCTCCATTGCAGGCCTTAACTTGTGCCTAGAAACTGGTCAAGTGCAACCAAAAGACAGCAGTTAGTGCTTAATGCTATTTGGTGCTATTTTTATTTTAAACTTTATAAAATTATGGCTTTGCCTTCTTCCTAATTTTGTCCTTTTGGTGTCATTTTGCTCATTAAAATATTCTCTATTTTTTAAATTTGAGTAGGATTTTTGTTGTCTTGTTTTTTTGACTTTTTAACAGTTTTGGTACTTGAATCTGGCTTCTCTGTGCAATAGTTTGCCGGGGTTGAGCTCAGGTTTACATTACTGGCCCATTTGCTGGACCTAACAAGAATAGTGACATTACTACTTGTTGTTGACTACAATCCTTCCTAACTAATAATCCACTCTCTCACAAGTAAGTAAGTAAGTCATAATTTATTGTTTGGTAAATAAACACTTTAAAATCCCCCCTCCAAAAAAAGTATTGCAGCATAGTTCGTAATTAAAGATCAAAAGAGCATATTATAAGACATTCATTAGTTGTATAAAAAATAACTGGGCATTTAATCAGTAAATGTTTGTCAGATATCGTGAATTGGTAAAGTCTTTTGACCCTTCTTTGTCCAGACGGCTTTCCATGAGGTCTAATACTGTCACTTAAAGTGCCTAAAAAGAATGAAGAAAGGGATAGGGATCACAGAGACTAAAAAAGCCAATATTTGGGTCGCTCTTAGGGGGCAACATTACAATGTTTGGCTGGTTTAGACACAGAAACAGTGGGGTAATACTGAAGAGGGTGCAATGTTCGATTGGTTAAAAAACAGCAACTGTGGTGTGATTCTGATGAGCATCTATCTTCTACATGGCGATTAAGCTGGAAAAATGATGTTCACTGAAGGGCACGACTAGGAGAGTCTTTTGGATGCAGTGATAAGAGTTGCTGGTCACTTGATGTAAGAGTTTTTTCCCCTGCTGCTTCCATAAACCGTACAAAGCGACACAATAACTGTACGTCTCCACTTCCGAGGCATGCCTTCACTGCTTGTCTGCAGGTTCTTATCCCCCTGCTTAAAAAGATGGGCTTCAGTAGCTGACGCCGTTCGTCTTGCAGTTCGTTTTGCAGTGCTCTGCAGATGCACAGTAAGTGTAATACACTCTCATCTGCTTCCCTGCATAAGCGGCATATAGCCTGAGCTGGAGATCGTTTTCAGGGAGGAAGATGCAGCAGGGATGGTAGAATGCCCATTTGAAAATGAAGGTATTTTTCTTTCTTCCTCCTGTTGAATCCCACGCCTAAATAGGATCGCAGAGAAGACTAGACATAGCTCCACACAACAAACCATCCGTGTGCCCTTTCGGTAAGTGCTGCCTTATCTTCTAGTAGGGATAGTTGTTTGACAGTCTTGTTTACAAGTTGTTTAAAACATTGATGGGTCCCTTAAGCTTACCAGAGATCCTCAAGGCCCAGACGGTCCATTCATGCAGTCAGGTAACTGATAGCTTCATACTTCTTATTTAAGTGAATTTAATTCCATAGATGGGAGTTCAGTTTTCTTGCTTCAAACTTTTTGATCTTGTGCCAGCACTTGACGTAGGCTCCTTTACGGGCAATTTCTTGGCTCTGCAGGCTGAATTCCAACCTCATTTGTGCTGGTGAGACATACTTGGATAAATTGAAAATCATCCTAAATGCTCCTGAGACAATTCTGTCTAGAATGTCTGCGTCTCTTCCCTCAGGCACCTGCTCCCATATGTGATGGCTGGAATGAGTTTTGCTTGCCAGACTTGTAGCAGTGGGATAAGGCTTGGGCTGGAAGTTTTGTGTTTAACAGATTTTAAGGCAGACAAAATGGATTTGCTTCTTCCATTGATAGCTTCTTTCTGTTTGTTAAAGGTGCCTTTGTTATCTATTACCACTCCTAAGTACTTGAATTCTTCAACTACTTCTATTGTTGTGTCAGCCAATTGCCAGCGATAATTAGAGGATGTATTTTTTGTATATAATTGCACTAACTTTGTTTTATCATAGTTGATAGTTTGTCTGTTGGTTGCTGAATATCTACTGGTTGTGTCTAGCAGGTGTTGAAGCCCGTTGGGGGTTCGGATTATCAGCATGAGATCATTTGCACACAGCAGCTTAGCAAGTAGGAGCCCTCCCATCAAAATGTCCAATTCTGTTGATAGGTTGGACATGCACAAGTTAAAGAGCATTGGGGCCAACACACATCCCTGTTTACGCCCCACGTTTGTTGCAATTTTTCTGAACAGGAATTTTTCATCTCCCAACTTTACTTGGACCCACGTCTTGGTATGTAGAAGTATTAACTGGTTTAAAAGAACAGATGGAATTTTCTTTTCCTCCAGTTTTTGCCAAAGTTTGTTCCTGTCAATTTTATCAACGGCTGATGAGTAGTCAATAAAGCACAGAAAGAGAGGGTGTTTTGCTGATTTGGTGCCGTTTGCTAGTAGGGACAGGGCAAGAATATTCGTTGTTGTTCTCATGCCTTTGCAAAAACCCGTTTGATTGATGGGGATAACTGATTTTCTTTTGCCCAGGCAGCAAGGTCATCCAGAAGGAGGTCAGCAAAGTATTTGACCTTGATCTCAATTAAAGCTGCAAGCCTGTTGCTGTTTGCTACATTCTTGACCCCTTTCTTAAATATTGGGGATATAATGGACCTTCTCCAGGAGTCTGGGATATTATCTCCTTCTGAGATTTGCATGAACAGCGGTAGTAATGCGGGAGCCCAGTAATCTGGATCTTTTTTTACTAGCTTTGGTGGAATCCCATTAAGGTCCGGAGCGCCCTCCAGCTTGCCTTTGGCTATCCTGTCCTCGATCTGAAGCATTGTAAATGAAAGATGATAGTTTACTGCTGGGGCCGATGGATCGGGAGGATTTGCCTCAGAGATGTGGCGGGAACTCTGCTACACTGGTGGATTAAAATGAAGCAACAGGTGTGAGTTAAGCCTTTGTACTTTCTGGTTGTTTAGTCTGTTTATTGTTCGCCAGAATCTTGTGCTATTGTTCGACTTTGAGTCACACAGCAGTCTAGCCCACAGATTTTCATCCGTTTCTCTTTTCGCCTACCAGATTACTTAAAATTTTTTTAATTTTAAATGTGTTAGCTCCTTGTGAATAGTAGCATCTTGACCTGTATGCCGAAGTCTGTGTAGTGTTTTGTTCATTGCTTTCTTGAGCTTTTAAAGGTTGGGAATTTTGGAGATAGAAAAGTGGTTCTCTTGATGGTCTGATGAACCTTTCGACGTTAGAGCTGAAAGAAAGCTTGCTGTGTGGTTTTCTCCTAGTTTTTTGATCAATGATTCCCAGCACGTTATCACATCGGTTTCAGTCTCTTCCTGATTTTCCCATAATGACTTTGCTGAAGCCAGCAGTTCTTCTGGTTGGTTGGTTTTGCATTTGATCCTCCTAAAGTTGTTGGTATGCATGGATCCCCAACAGGCTGATCTAATGATGATCTTATTGAGGTTTCCTGTTGCATATGATCACTTTGATCCTGAGAACCAATCTGGAAGCCTGCAATCTTGCAGAATAGTGGTAACATTAAGAAAGTATAATCTATTAGTGTACAGCGCTGTGAAATGTTGCCCCCGGGGGCTGATCTCCCTCGAAGCACCCATTTAGTGCCACAACACTTAGATGTTCCAGATCCTTTATAAAGTTCCTAGTGAGTACTGATTGTTGCTTTTTGTTACTCTGCTCTTGACGCAGAATATTTCAGGCCGTATGTTGGTCCTCCAGTAGCTCTCCCCTCTTCTCTGGCCCAAGTAGGTGCATGTTGAAGTCGCCTGTCAGCAGAAGGTTGAACGTTGATTCTTCTGAGACCATTCTGGTTATTTCTGATCCCACCATTTTGACTCCTTTAACTTTGTCACGTGAATGTATGTAGATTTTTAGGAATGATATTTGTAGTTTGGGGTTGCCATCCTGCATATTCACTCTGAGTGATTTAATTGCATTTGTAGAAGTTGTAATAGTGTCAACATCTTTGGTTGCTGATATGGTACTTATTGATGAGTAAATTGTTAGACCGCCCTTTGGGTGCCCAAAATTAGAGGCTTTTACCGCAGGAGTGTGATGTGTCTTGAAACCATGTAGATGTGAGGGTTCTTCTAGCCAAATCTCTTGTAGTATGATGAGGTCAAAGCCTTGGAAATAGTCCAGAAGGTCTCTTTGTCAGTGAAATTGCTCTCCCTCCCTCACAGCTCCACCATTAAGTGTGGCCTTCCCCCGAGCCCCTTTACTATCCTTCTGTGTCTTTCCTCTGTTTTTCACTCGTTTTTACCCTCATCTCAATCTTCCCCTTTAACTCGCCTTCTGTGTCCGCTGTGTCTTGCCTCCACTCTTTCCTGCACTTTTCCTGCCTTATTTGCACTTTTCTCTCTCTTTTTGCCTTTTTCCTTTTGCCTTTTTCAGCCCTTTTTCCCCACCGCTGTGCCCCCGCGGCCACGCGGCCCCTCCCCCTTAGCACGACCAGTGCGACCGGCCCAATCAAGCTCGCCTTCCCGCTCCCACCTCCCAGCTGTCCAGCCATCCCCGACCCCTACTTAATGGCAGCCGCTGAGCAGCTGTGCCACCAGTGCGCAAAAGGCAAGCCTGTCTGCGCCCGTCTACGACCCGACTGTGAAAAGCACAAGGAACCCTGGATCTCTGCACTGCCAATGCTACGACCCAGCGGCACTCCATGCTCTCAACCCAGGCCGCAACAACAACTGCAAGCTAGCATCACCAGCCGACACCCATGGACCCTTCAGCTGTCACCGCTGCCTGCACACCTGCAGCACCGCCAAGACCACGGACTCAGCGCTACCGGCCCACAAGAACACAACCAAACCGAAGACCCTGCAATGCATCCTCCTCAACGTCCGATCCCTCCACAAACATGCCACAGAAATCTGGGACCTCCTCGACAGCACCACCCCGGACATAGCATTCTTTACCGAAACCTGGACCAACACCACCTTGGGTCCGGACATCTCCATCGCCATCTCCATTCCCCAGGGATACAAGATCTCCAGGAAGGACCTTCCCACCCGCCCGGGAGGAGGATCGCCATTGTTCACAAATCCACCCTCTGCCTGAGCACACTCCCCGACGAGCCCACAGACCTGATGGAACACCTTCACTTCAAGATACTGGCCAGCCCTACCTCCACCCTCCGAGGAAGCCTCATCTACCGACCCCCTGGACCCAGCGGACTATTCACCAACTCCATCACGGACATCATCTCCCCGCATGCCATCGTGTCCACCAACTACACCCTACTGGTAGACCTCAACTTCCACCTCGACAACCAACTGAACCCTAGCACCACATCCCTCCTGGACAACCTCCATAATATTGGACTCCGCCAGATCGTGACCAAACCAACGCACTCAGCAGGACACACCCTCTACCCCCTCTTCAAAACAGGAAACTCCATCACCTTCAGCCACACCACCGAACTCCCATGGACTGACAATCGATGCGTACACTTCTCCTTCAGAACACCCACCATCCACAGACACCAGCACCTGCTCCCATGAAGAAACTGGACCAGAATCACCGACAACCAGCTAACCTCATCACTCAGCAACTCCACCCCAACCATTACGGAAAACGATGACCCCAACACCGCAGCCCGAACCCTGCACAGATGGATCTCCAGCAGTGCCAACACCATAGCCCCCTTCAAGAAAAACAACAACACCCATTACAAGAAACCTAGATGGTTACCCACCGAACTTCGAAAGTCCAGAAGCACTTGCCACCACCTTGTAAAGGCCTGGAGGAACACCAAATCCACAGAAGCCCACAACAACTTCAGAGCCGCCACCAAAGTCCAACACCAACTCATCAGAAAAAAAGGAAAAAAGCGATTGAAGACAGAATCTCCACTCATGCACACAACAGCAAAGAACTCTTCAAC
The DNA here is from genome assembly GCF_964261635.1 of Lissotriton helveticus. NCBI lineage: Eukaryota > Metazoa > Chordata > Amphibia > Caudata > Salamandridae > Lissotriton > Lissotriton helveticus. The sequence continues at coordinate 323,009,932 of NC_136061.1, forward strand.
ATCATCAAGGAGTTCGCCCAACCCACCAGCGAGTCCACTGACATCCGTCCCTCACAAGACCTCGGCGACAAACTCAGCACCTTTTTTCCCAACAAAATCAAAAGCATCTACGACAACTTCGACGAAGACAACCAACACACTGAACCCTCACCAACCACCCCAACACCCTGAAGCCAGCAATTGACAACTGGACAGCCCTCTCCACTGAAGACACACTGAAGACGATGAAGTCAATCCACTCCGGGGCCCCCACGGACCCCTGCCCCCACCACATTTTCAACAGAGCCGCCCACACCATCGCACCTATGCTCTGCCACACCATCAACCGCTCCCTGGCAACCGCCTTGTTCCCTGACAAATGGAAACACGCTGAGATCAACCCCCTCCTTAAGAAACCCTTGGCGGACCCCACCAATCGCAAAAACTACAGAGCCTGCTTCTGTTCCCAGCGAAAGTCATCCATAAACCCATCAACAGCCAACTCCCCACATTCATTGAAGAACACAACATCCTCGTCTCCTCCCAATCCGGCTTCAGAAAAAAACACAGTACGGAAACCACCCTCCTCGCCGCAACAGACGACATCCGTACCTTACTGGACAAAGGAGAAACAGCAGCCCTCATCCCCCTCGACCTCTCAGCAGCGTTCGACACAGTCTCTCACCGCACCATAATACGCAAACTCCACAACGCTAGGGATCGGAGATAAGGCCCTCGACTGGATCTGCTCCTTCTTCTCCGGCAGAAAGCAGCGGGTCAGACTCCCTCCTTTTCTCTTGGACCCTCTACCTACCACCTGCAGAGTCCCCCAGGGGTCATCCCTCAGTCCTACGCTCTTCAATGTCTACATGGCTCCACTCGCCCCCATCGTCAGAACCAGCATACTCAACAGTGTGTCATACGCAGATGACACCCAACTCATCCTCTCCCTATCCAACGAACCCAACACCGCCAGACACAACTTTCGTGGAGGCATGGAAGCCGTTGCCAAATGGATGAAAAACAGCTGCCTACAACTAAAAACCAACAAATCGGAAGTACTCATCATGGGCCCAAACCCCGATGCCTGGAATGACACCTGGTGGCCCTGCCCTCGGAAGTCTGCCCACCCCCACAGACAATGCACGCAACCTGGGAATCATCCTAGACTCAGTGCTCAAAATGGACCACCAGATCAACTCCGTCTCATCCTCCTGCTTCCACACCCTCTGCCTCCTACGTAAGACCTTCAAATGGATCCCCCTCGAACACAGAAAGACCGTCACTCACGCCCTCGTCACCAGCAGGCTCCACTACGGCAATGCACTTTATGACGGAATAAACAAAAACCTCACCCGCAAGCTACAGACCATCCAAAACGCCACAACAAGAATGGTCCTCAACCTGCCAAGACACTACCGCATCTCTCAGCACCTGCGCAAACTCCACTGGCCCCCCATAGAAGCTAGATTCACCTTCAAGATGCTCACAAGGCCCTCCACGACACCGGACCAGCATACCTGAACAGCCGACTCAAATTCCACGCACCCCAAAGGACCCCACGATCAGCCCAGCTCTCCTACGTCGTGGTCCCCCACACCAGAAATACCAGATCGGGAGGCCCCTCCTTCTCCTTCCACGCTGCCAGCGCCTGGAACAACCTTCCGCTCCACTTCAGACAGATAACATCGTTCCCCATCTTTGCAAGAAACCTCAAAACCTGGCTCTTCGACAGCCCCCTCCTTGATGGACTGGAACCTGCGACCCACCCACCCCCCAGCGCCTTGAGACCCATACGTGTTAATTGCGCTTAACAAACACCCGATTTGATTTGCTTTGATTTATCCGATGTTTTGTTACCTTACCCATTTATGTTCCAAGAGAAGATTCGTAGGTGATGTTCACCTGATGATGGTTGATTGGTTTTGAGTCCAGTGCCCTCACTTTGTTGATTTATCATTCTTGCTCACCAAGTCCAATTTTCCAATCTGATTGCTCTGTGCTGATCTTTTCATTTTTTTGGTTGTGCATCCGTGCTGCAGGTGCCTTAAAGCGCAGATGGGGCCTGCATGCCTGATGATGCCGTGAATGTGTTGGCTTGCTCTCTTGTGGATCTGGGTAGCCCGGCTTTTGATAGAGGAGTATTCTGATTCCCCATGCATTTAATTGAGGCTATTTGTCCAGAATCCTTCTTGCTGTTTCCTTTGTGGACCAGGTTGTCTTTGTTATTTCTCTGCTTGAGAGTTCCTTGATGTTTTTAAATTCTATTCTTTCAAGCTCGAGTGTACTTATATCCGCCAGGCTCGCGAATGCTTGAATTCATTGTAGAATATTCCCTCTGTTGAGAATGTCGCTACATTCTCTAGACTTGTAGCCAGGTATAAATAGGATAGAGCAGTTTTTGGATTCTTGCTGATTGGCGGTTGAGAGTTTTGTCTGGATGGCTGAATCCTCTTGAATGTGGGGGTTGAAAATGTCCACTAGGGTTCTGAAGTCTTCCCTGGCGGAGGTATTTGTTTTTCTTGGAGTAGCTAGCTCTGCATGTCTGTTCATGGTGGAAATAGCTGGAGTTCTGTTACTTGCCTTCTTCACACTTTCATCTAATGCTTTTATGGATGGCTCCGGTGGATCATCCACTGCCCTATCCAGTTTAGGGACAGGACCCCCTGAGCTTGAGCTAGCCAAGTGGTTTGCTTTGTTTTTTCTTTCGATGATTTTATTGGCAGCTTGACTTTTCGTCCAAAACATGCGCCTCCTGTTTGAAAGCAATCCATTAAATTCATCTTCTTCTTTCTTCCTTTTCTCCTCTGCTTGCGCCTAGGTTTTGGATCCTCGTTTCTCACAGTGTGGGACTGATCATAAGGTTCTAATCCAACTTTTGTTGGTGAAGCTTCCTCCGGATGGAGGTGATAGCTCTGCGTCCCTTTTTTTTTCTATAGTATTGTGACATTTGTTGTGCCCTTCAGCTCTGACTTCCACGCTTATTCATTCATCCGCCTTTTTGGGAAGGCTTGCCAATCTGGTGTTTGAGTGGTTCGGTGTCTGCCTTTCTTTGTGAGAAGCGTTTTGGGGGCATTCTCCCCATTCTTTGTTGCCCATATCCTTGTTGTTGCTGATTGGTCTCTACTTAGGGCGTTTAAATAAGCCTCTAGGGGTGTTGTGCTTTAATTTATTGCGATTTTGCTGATGTTGTCTAGGATGTTCCCCATTACTGCTGGAATGGTGGAAAGCTTGTCGACTGTAGCAAAGCAGGTACAGTGGTTTTGGGATAGTTGTGTGTGGGCCAGAGCCCTTTTGATCAAATTTGAAACAGGGATGTCCACTGAATTAAGAATGGATAATTGAGCGTCCATCTTATCAGAGTAGTACTTCATTGACTGGATGGATAGCTGCTTGGTGTCCAGTAAAGATTCCCAGAACTTATCTGAATCGAATCGGTTTGCACTTTTGATGTGAGTTTGGTGGCCAGGATTGGCTTTAGCCTTCCTGGAGCCAGGAGAGTGGGGGGGGGGGGGGGGGGGGAGGGTTCATGCCACCCTTGCTCATGAGTTTGTTCGGGTTATCTTGTCGGTTGCTTCATTGTTAGGGTCCTCCGTGGTTCCCATTTCTAAGACTCTGATATTGGCTTTTGAGCAGTTTGGAGATTGATTGTGCTGTGTGTTTGGGGAACAGAGGGGCGAACCAAACGGTTTGGTGCTGTCAGTGCTAAAGAAATTGGTTATGGTTGGTTTACCTCCCTGTGGGCCTCTATTTTTGTTATGGTTGTTCTTTAAGCTCCTTGCCCCACTGTGGCTAACTCGGGTGCGCTGTATTTCCGTACTTGTCTGAGTGCTGGAGTTGCTTGGGTCTTTCAGCTCCTTCAGCTCCCGGTACCTTTTGGGACTGCCGCACTGAATGATCGGTTTGTTTCTGTTCCTCATTATGTGACTTCATTGTGGGGTAGCATGTGTCCGTGTGTCAGGCTTACTGGAGGCTCAGCAAGTGCCTCTTAGAGAGTTGTAAATGAGAGGGTTAAGCTAGAGACAGATGTTAGCTCTTTTTTTATTTTTCCCGAGTTGTTGTCAAGAGTGTCTCAATTTGAATTTGTTCTTCCAGGAAGAATTATGATGTTTGGTTCAAGTGGTAGAGCTGTGCCTGGCACAATCCAGTCAGAGAGTGCTCCTGCTAATGTTGTCTAGTTATCCTCAGGTGCTTCTACCATTATGAGTGCTTGGGTAGAACTGGCACAGTCTCCGGTTATTGGGGCAGTGGTTTTCTCCATAGGGACTAGCCCCCCTTGTTGTCCTTCTGGACACAGAGTGCTAGTATCTCTGATCTTAATTTCTTCTTCACCTTGGTTCTGGCATGTCATTCTTAAGGTTTGATGATCTAATATTGTTGGGCACAAGGGGTACTGGAGGCCGTTAAGACTTTCATTGCTTGTGCAAAATGCTGCCCCTGCATTCCTCATGAATGTGAATTTTGTGTATATTCACGGCTGGTAGCTACTTTTGTAGTTCTCCAGTTCTGTTTGAGGCCTAAAGGGCCAACGTCTACCAGAGTCTGGTGACGGTATATATTTTCTTCCATTAATGATTTCTCCTTGCTGACCGTTTCATTTAAGCCTTTGCTCTTTTTTCTTCTTCTATTAATAATAGATGTAACTGTCAATCTCTCTCTGCCCAATCTCATCTCCATGTACACCTGTACACCTGTAGTTTCCCTACAGTTCCTTATAGTTCTTGAGATTCTTTCGTTATACGTAGGGCTTTGAGGTTTTTGGCTAAAGTTGGTTAAAATTGCCTGTCTCCTTTCTTCAGCTATTTCCTGTTTGATCTTTGCTGTATTTCTTTATTGTGTTGCCTTTATCTTTGTCTTTGTTTTATTGTGTTGCCAATCCCTTTGCCTTTGTTTACTGCCTTTTGCCCTTATGTAGTCCCCTTTTACGTTCTCCGTTATGCTTTTATTATGCTTCTTTTGTTTTGTTAATATTGTTATTTTCACTTATTTGATTCAAGCTGTTGAGCTGTTGAGATGAGTTGAGATGATTGAGCAGAGAAGCAGAGGTGCAAACCGAGGAGAAGAAACAAGCTCAGGGTAACCCTAGACGTCCTGGGCCCACACCCCATACTCACTCAGAGGGATTTTCTGGGCTGCCTCCTGTGTACGCGGCCACGCTGGGGAGAGATTGCTGAGAGAGATTGGGGACACTGAAGAGCATGCACTGTTCAAATTAGGGCAAGCAGCAGACGCTTGAGCGCAGGCCCCAATGCCTAGCTCCTTAGCCGCCTCGCTACGGCCACTCTAGCTGCTCGAGCACAATGCTGCTCTAGGTCAGGTTTTTCAGGACACAGTGGGCACGGACACTGACCCCACCTGGACCCCCCATTGTGTCCCCGCTGAAAGGACTCACCTGGCTTGCCCCGCGCCATCCACTGTAGCTGATGTCGCTGGTTCCAGTTACCGCAGGGCAGACGAAGAATCGCTGTCACACTTCTCCACTCCCCACGCTCGTTGTAGTCGGAGCCGGAAGCAGTCTCAAGCGGAGTGAGCAGAGTGAGCGGGTGGCCCCTCTGCAAGCCGCACACAGTCTTGGTCGAACACCACCGGCCTGCCTCCACGGGAAGGGCTCGATCTGGCAGCCACGATCTCCAGCTCTGCCAATTACCACGCATCTGGCGTGAGACTAAAGCATTTTTGTGTGGTGATCCGCACCACCGCACTATAATGCCAAGTCACGCATTTATAGTGCCTCCTGATACTGTGAAGTTCAGAGCGCTATACTTGAGTAAAGTTTCTGACTGGAGCTCGCTCACTGCTTGCAACCTTTCACAAAATGCCTCTCAAAATTTTACCGTCGTAGAGGCTGCCGGAGAGACTGAGTTTGATGCTGTTGGTGCCTGCAGACTCTCATAACACTGCCCCATTGGTACCGTATCTCGCTCTACCAGAGCCAGACTATCAAAAGTCTCAATCAGGTAATTTAAATACTATGTTTTTTAGCAGCAATCTTCCCTGTGCTGAGCCTGTTACAGCGCTCACCGCTTGGCTATTCTATGTTGTAAATGGGTACAGTATACCTGACTAGGCCCTGCATCAGTGCCTCGTGCCCCACCAGTTCAGTCAGGGATTCCCAGGCAGAAAGAGAATCATCAGCCCTTTACCAGGCCTCGTCGGGATCATAGCGGGAGCAGTGGTGGTGGGGGAGTGCCAGCCAGATACCACCCGCCCAAAGCAAACCTCAATAAAACATGTAATTTAAGAAACCTTCTAAGCCCAAATAAAAGAATTATTTTAGAGGGAAACGTGACACCAAAAGCCCCGCCAGTCAGGGGAGAGAAAGTTTCAAACTAAAAGCATGTCTCCCATACAGTTCCTGCAGAGGCACAACTAGAGCCAGATTTCAGTGGGGCAGGGCTAATTCTTCCAGCTGCATTAGGCAGAGTGGAGATGCAGAGGTTCTAAGAAGGGGTGAAAAAACAACAAAGCCTCGTTAAGAAGCAAATGGTCTTTGGAAGACCTGTGAAGTACTCGGGTGCGGCTGTGTGCATGCCCGGGAAGGCTTCTCATTCCGGGCTGACACACACGACAAGTAGGGGTGCGGGGGGCTGAAGCCCTTTCATCCCAATTGGTCTTGCGCACCTGAGCTCCTGCAACAAAGTAAATAAAAACTGATAAAACTGACTGCTAAGACTGCAGGGCTGGGCAGCACTCCTCGAGTCAGCTGACAGTGACGCACTGTCATGAAGATAGGCTTTGCCTTCACACTGTGTTAAGTTAGCATGAGCTTATTAGAAGTTTAAACGCCATTTTTCCTTTCTGCTGCTTCTGCACACGGCACATATTGTTAATAATGCTTTGAGCCTAGTAGAATATTTTGCTTCACACGAGAATATGTTTTCCTATTGTATCAGCTTTGCTTGGTAAGCTATGTCTGTACAGTGAGTGCCGAGGCCTTCTAGGTTATTTCAACACAGTGGTTGTTGTTCGGTCTGATCAGCGCACGTCCTAGACATAACATATTTGCAGCTGTGGCCAACTCTGGTTTTGGCGCGTTTAATAATGCACTGCGCAGAGCATGCACACACACTTGATGAATATTCGCATGCAGAGAGCTGGTGTAGAAGATGATGTGATCCCTTTCTACTAAGACCAGAGGTATGGGGCCGCCCTTCTAAAACACAAAGAGACCTTCTGTAGATATAATATAATATACTAGCAAGGGAGGGTAAGACTGAGGTGTCATTTAGCCTTCTTCCCTATAGCATTTTAACATGCTTTCTCCCTTTGTATTTTATGGAATAGTAATTATGCTGATAACCTTGTTGCTTATAATATGTTTGCTTGTATTAGCTAAGATACTGCGCCTGAGAACACAGCATTAGAAATAAATATTTCAAACTTGCACGTGTCCTCATTTACTCCTCGTTCTGGACTGGTATGATAGTGTAACAAAAGAGTGTTCATGTGTTCCACGTTACCTGAGGTGTTCTAAGTTCATGTTCTGGGTTGTCTAATCATTGGGAATATGGAAGAACCAATGAGACACTGATTGATAGTCTGGTAGGGGATTTTGGAAACTAAGGTGAGTTTTGGTACACCCTAATTCACTGAGGTTCCAAGTCTCTATGCACAGTTCTGTGTAGGAGCTGAATCCCTGCAACAGCACCGAGTACTTAAAAATTATAGGTGTTGAAATGATGCAACATTAATTGGATCAATTTCCAGGGAGCAGTCAGGAGGCACGGTCGGCGCAGGCTGCCTAATGCAGAATCTCAACAATTGTTTCTGCCGCCTGGCTACTGGTGTATGACTTAAGCTGTTACATGTATTCAGTTTCCTGCCTGTTCCCCAGCCGGTCCCCCTGTAATAAGGCCGCTGAGCGCGATGTGTGAGGCGTGCTGCGGCCGCTAATAAAACTCGCCACACGTGTGTTGGTGTCAATGGTGTGATCCCGACAAACTATCCGGGGCCACGCCTCTTTATTATATAACTACGCCTGGCGTCATGCGCCAGTGCGAGTGCGCAAGTTCCGACTGCGGGTAGACTGGAATGCTACCCCGCCGGTGAACATTACATTCTTTCCAACCTTTATAAAGCATGAACAAATCATCAACATATTGATCTGTTACCAGTTCTGGCTGGGCCGTCTGCTCCCAGCTCCTACCCAGCCACCGGTCACCTCCTGCTGCAATTCTTTGGTTGGTCACACCATGAATCCCGCTAGATGGGAGGAGGGAGCCGGATTGTTCCTCAGGCAGTATCTGGACTGCTATCCCCGTGATGATGATAGGGATGGAGTCACTTCCTGCGAGACTCTGCCCTCCGGAGCTCTCATTGGGGCATTGGACAGAAGTCTGTCCAAACTTCCGAGCGATGATGGTGCCTCTCGGTCAGATCTGTCTGGATCATTCATGGGGATAGTCCCTTGGCCATCTTCGACCTCCTTTTCCGCTCTCTGCTGACTTGGGCCCACCTCCATACTGCTTTGTGACAGAACGTTGGGAGTTCCCGCATTGACTTTTTTGAAGAATGATACATTCCGTCTGAGTTCTTCTGTTCCCCTCTGAGCTGTGATCATCGTGCCGGTCCGAAACTGCAACGCAGCTCTCTGAGGCTCCAAGGCTCCAAAGCTCCAATGCAGCTTTCTCGCCGCTCTCTGAGCGCTGAACCGGAAATCACTGGCTCGAGGGAACTTGTGGATTAAGCGGGGAACATCCTTTACAACGCAACCGCTACAACGCAGTTGCGTTACGACGCAGCTTTAACAACGAAAGTCGTTACAACGACTTTCGCTGGAGGGCGCTCTAGGATAGGGGATAGTTTAATTTACTATCCAACACCTTCCCTACTATCCACGGGGACTGGTGTTGGAATAGTAAATTAAACTATTCACTATCAGCGCCCCCCAACGCAAGTCGTTGTAACGACTTGCGTTGTTAAAACTGCATCGTAAAGGGATGCGTTGTAACGGTACGCTTCGTACCGTCATACATCCAGATTAAGGCATTGACATTTCAGTTAGGGTTTGTGAAGTTTCAAGATCTACAAAATATGTTTTTCAAGATTATCTCACCTAAATGATGATCCTTGGATTTAACTTTTTTTTTAAAACATCTACATATATCTAATAGGCAGGGAACTCTAACATAACCTCCATCTGCAGCTCTTGTACAAACTTCAGATCTGGATACTTTACCAGACGCAAGAGGCCATTGAATGCAAGGTAGAGCAAAGAGAAGACCAGGGTGGGGTGGAAGATACGTGTTAAAAGAGGTGTAGGTCACTCTGTTTCAGTTGGGACTATTCTGTCAGCAATCAGGCTTAGAAAGGAAACACAATTTTTCTTATGGAAAAGGGGTAAGAGTTCGGGAAAGATAGTCTGAAACTCGTAAAGAAAAAGAGATACATGAAATTAGTACCTGGTTTTGTAAAAAGCTTGCTTGCAGCTGGTAAACAAAGGCCTCCTGCCACAAAAAAGAAAAAACATAATTAGGACATGTAACTGATTTTACAATATTTGTACCTAAACTGAAGTGCCACAAAGTCACAGACTTATGCGTGCATGCCTTTAAATGGACAAATAATTGTTTTAATAATTGGATTTTCATTTCGTCTCGGAAAAAAGTATTTAATAAGCACAACTTTATCCCTCAGCTCTTTATTATGATGTCATTAATAATACTTAAACGTTAATTAGCAAACGAAATGGCAATGACCATTTAATCTGAGATACTGCATTTACGAATAGTGAAAGCACCAACCTTGATATGCATCCAAAACATATTGGTACTTTGGAAAATATGCATGGTAATGAAGTGTACGGGGTGATGATAATCAGAGGCGTTGACCCCAATGCGTTGCACTGAAGTGATTATGTATGAGTATGTGAAAACCTCACAGATTTTCATTGCCCAACAAAGGGAATCCTTTTCAAAACATAGCAGAAACCGTACCCCTTTTGCCATGCAAGCCAAACATGCCCAAGCGTTTTCCTAGATTTGTTGCAACAGACCAATATCGGACAGAATTAGGTAGGATCTAAATTGGACAATAATTAAAATTGATCTAATGTTGGCTCTAATTGAGGGGTTCATAAGTATTTGCTGGCAGCAGAATATTATTATCAAAATCAAACTGGGTAGAATGGAACTGATTTTCGATATTTTTGTGTGGAAGAACAGACCACTTCTCCAGGTAATGTTGTAACAGGGATTGCAGCTGTCCTTGGAGTCACAGAAACCACATACCCATGGAAAGAGAAAAGTCCTTCTCCTTAGGTTTTGACTTTCAGGGAGCAGTGGAGTCAAACAATCGAGATTACTCTTGAAGGATGAACATCTAGTTGAGGCAGCACAAGTATCACTCACAATAAATAGATGTGTCCAGACAGTGTCATTCTTTACAAAGCAAAGATTTAGGCCAAATCTACTAAGTATTGTTCCAGCTGCAAACCCTCTTATATCGAATTTACAACCTCAAAATTGCGTTTTGTTACTTATAAATCCCAATATAGGAGACAATAAGCTTTTAACGCCTCCTAAAATGGCATTGTGATCTCATAACAAATCCATATTTGGAAGGGGCATGTTGTAGGCAACTTTTCCCAATATCAAATCGGTATGATATGTATCCCTGTTTTGCTACCCTCATCTGGTCTCAAAACGTACAAAAATACCTACTTCTGAGTTTGGGTGTTAATGCATTCCCTAGGGAAAAAGGCGACTTTGGGACACCTACCTCTTTGTGAATTAAAAAAAGTTTGTTGTAAAGTAAGCAGTGGTCCAGGGGACTACTACCAAATCTATAGAAAAAAGTCAGTTTTTTTTCAACACACCCCTGTTTCCTTTAACGATAATGGGCTGCATTGTATTAAAAGATTACCTTATTAAACTCTGATCACAGACATACATGGTGACCTGCAGACCCATGTACACGACAATATCTGTGATGGCCTTTAATCATAGTGAGTTGCAATTTCTGAACTACTGCATTATTATTTATGAGTTAGGTCAGATTATGACCCAATATGATAAAGAATTTTATGAACGAACCTATCAATACATAGGAAAATTATTTCCTAGTTGTAAAAATACGGGTTGCAATTCACAACCATAATTCTGTGACCACTTACATTTACATCCAGCCATAAGACCTGCATTAATTACTAGTCAAGCATGTGAAGTAGCTTTAATGAGTTTTATTGAGTACAGCTTGCTTGGGATTCTCTCACTAAATATAGTTCTCCGACTCAAGTGGGGATAAAATCAGCTGCGGCCCACGCAGGTAAGAGCAGCACGCATAGTGGTGGTGAAGATTTAGATGTATGATGACGAGGGAAAATTAATTATTTATTTAATTCCCCCCCCCCCCCCCCCCCCCCCCCCCGTCATCGTCCGTTGAAATACCTCTCCACCGGGCCCCACCGCTCTCAACAAGACCGGCCGTGGCTGGATAAAATGGCAGCAGGAAATGAGTATTACAATTAAACACATATTTAAACTAGGATTGAGCCAAATGCAATGCCTGCTTTTTCTAATACAGTAGAAATCACTGTTCCAAAATGTTCGGGACTCCTGGGGGAGTTAAGGGTCTTTATGCTGTTCGACCAATTGGGACAGTAGAGACATGTGAGATGTAGATGGATCAGGCCAATGTTGACAGTTGAGGTTTTGCCATTGCAAGCACTGGCTCATGTTACCTGGTCCTGGACCAATGGCCATGGATACAGAGAGTAGCTGGAGAAGATTTGGATAGGCATTTCTGACAGTCACAGGTGTGCAAGAGGAGTGACATAATTTGGCAATCTTGTGGTCATTGTGATGGGGATTACAGCTCTCTGGTATAAATTGAGGTCAGATACATGAAGCTTACAATGGTCATAGGCCTCCACATAGGTAGCACTCAAAAGCTTACACATGCTGGAGGTGCTTACCACAGTGATGACATGACACCACGCCATGTGGTGCTCTCACAGTCACACTTATTGATGCCTGTTTCAGTATCGGGCTTAAATTAATCAGAGACCTCATGACTGGGTGCCTCTCACTAGGTCACATCAGCACACATTTGAAAAATGCAGAGTCTCACTTCAATAATAGGATACCCCAGAGAGTGTTTATTTCAGGGTTGCACCTGCAGTAGCTCATGGGGTGACTGCTTTGGTGTTTACCTTCAGATCGGACTGGGCCTTAGAGCATATTCTTGAGTCTCAGAAGAACACAGGTGGGTATGCAGCAAGAAAAACTGTCCATTTTTTTCTCTGCAGGGCTTAGAAGCACAGCTCTACTCACACCTCTGGGGATTTGGTCCTGCCCCCTTAAAGGAAGTCAGCCATGTGTTTTGCCCAGGTTAAGTACATTCATTGCACAGGTGAGCAGACCTTCAGCTATTTAAAAGGTCAAGACTCAATATGCTAAATGGGCTGGTTATGGTCATTTTTCAGGAGAGCTGACTTTTTCGTCTGTCCAAGCGTACTGAAAGCTCAGCCCAGGAATCAATGCTTGAAGAGTGTATTTCTTGCTTTCAGGTAGTCACATCTTTTTGGCAGCCGCCTGTGGCTGGGACTGTTGCTTTGTTTTTTGTGTATTTCAAATACCATACCTGCCTCGAGCACAAAGAACATGATGTGGGGTTGTGGGATCATTCCTGTCCTTTCTTTATGTGGGGTACCTTTTGGCCAATGTAGCAGACAGACGTGTTTGCCCAAGTGTTGCTCTGTCTCGAGTTGCACTTTGAGCTGCTGGAACTGGTGCACAGTTTCGGTTATGCTATAAAACCCCCTTCCTTGCACTGCACATGGGAGGCCAGGCAGTGCACTTGATTCCACAATGAATTTCAGATGGACGGGACTCCAGCCAAGCAATGCAGATGGACATGCAGGAAAGGCATCTCTGCTACAGAGGACTGTCACTAGCCTTGCAGAGCACCATTCAACTTCTAGTGTTTCCCACCTCACACATATACAAGCACTCACATGCAACAGATACTAAGGGAGGATGAGAGGGTCCAGTCATGACCTGCTACATGGATTTACCAGGGAGAGTCAGGAGGTAATTCCAGCAGCGAGCTTCAAGGTAAGAACAGCTGCACTCACTGCTAGAGTCGGCTACCGCCAAGCATTATTCTTATAGCCCGAGAAAAGGGATAGTAGTCATCCGCGGAACATGATGTTTGACTTTGGGTGCAACTCTAATCCTAAGAGTGTTCAGCACTTTACTAGTGAGCAACACACCAGAGTCATGTACAGAACTGGCCTGGAGACGTGTAAGTCCCGCCTTCTGCACCATGACACTTCTCAGGTTTGCCAGAAAACGAAAATGAGGAGCAGGTTACTACGTGAGCACTGCACCGGAGAATTTTTACTCAACAGGGTGTTTACTAACTAAAGTAAATTTAAACAAGTTTACAATTTGCATTTAAATTTCACAATTCATCTCATGTGAAACTAGGAAGATGGAAAAATAGTTCTTCGAATCGGTGGATGATAGTAATGAGAGAGCGCCATTTGCATTGAAATTTGTAGGGGTGTAGCATATGTACAAGTAGTCAGCACCCGTATATATAGAGGACGTTTAATCATGTTTAGATGCAATATATGACAAAGCATTAGAATAAATTGGTATCAGAAAATGTGCAGAGCTAGAGTTACAAAGTGCAATCCCATGCTTACTGCAATGTAGAGATGCTTTGAAATGAATTATTTCACTATTGATAGAAGTGTTAATTGATTTATTAACGTGCCTTCGGATGGATTACAGCGAAATGTATAATCATGCTTTATGTACTCGATAATTAGCTTAAATTAGAGCCAATGCATTTGCAGTATAAGGTTGGAGACCTTGTGAACCAAGAAAAGTGTTAATACAAAGCGCTGGGCCTGTAAGTCAAGCAGAGGCCTAGTTCAGTGAATGGGTACAGGCTTGTTGGAAAATGTCTTGCTTAACATTTAACTGTAGAAATGATTTATAAAAGAACCTTTTAGAAAATGTTGCAACTATTATAGACTGTGAGCTATTTGTGTGTATTCATTTGCAGGCGCCTCATCGAGCAGATAGTAGAGTAGAAGGGCCCATTGTGTATGAGCGTTAGGATGCTAGACTCAGACATGGAGGAGTAGACCAGGAATTCAAGAAGGCGACTTGAAAGGAAGAAGAGCCTGGGACCCAAGGACGTTTGAACGGACAAGGATGGACCCATGCCATGTGTAATTTTACAGAATCCAACATCTTTTAGAGGGGCGTACCTATCGGCGTGACCTTTACATTGTGGGGTTTTGTATTAGGGACAGCACCCCGAGGGTGGAGGCAGAGCAGACGAGCTGAGGAGCTATAGAGAGCGGTCGCATGGGCAAGGAGCTTAGCAGCGGTGATGGAAATTCTAGTCTAAGAGAGAAGGTGGCGAACTTCTGTTGGAAGTCTCCACGGCTGACACCTTTTGGTTAGGTTGGGCTATTGTTGAGTAGGTATGTCACCTAGCATAGAGTAGGGACAGACTAATCTGAATATATGTCTATTATCCTGATGAGTACCAGAACTCAAGTTATAGCAATCTTGTTTAGTCTGATGATTCTAGAATTGATCATTCATTAGCCGCTTGAGACTTTTCCGTAGGATTATGTTTGTATTAGTACTGGTTTATCTTCTGAACCTCTTGTTGAGGTGTCTGTATCTCCAGTTATTTTTGGTTATGTAATAAACCTTTTAAATTCAGTTTTAGTCAGTGGTTCTTTGGGGAAAGCAATTGGATATTGGGATAATTGAATTGTTTTGCTGTGACTAGGTTGCCTAATACACTCTATGACAGGTAAAAAGGTCCAGTCGGCCTGTGACGGGATTCTAGAGAATGGTAAGCAGACTCTGGAGGTAAAATCCCGCCTTTCCAGTTGGTAGCAGTGTAGGATGGTTTATCTTCTGGAGTAAGGGTAATCTAGAAGTAGGTTGAGATTTCCCCGAGGCCCATAGAGAACAAATAAAGAACGTCCAGAGAATCGCGGACGGAGGATGGCGTTCCATGGAAACTGACGGAGAGTAACAGTGCGGCAGAAACCAGCAGGTCGAAGGAGAGTGAGTATGAAAAGGGTCATGCGTTGCTAGATTGCGGTGTTATGTTGTGTCATTGTGTTGTAATGTCTTGCGGAGTTGAATGCCTGTAGTGTGAAAGGAGATCAGGTTGTGAGCGCGCGCAACCGGTGCAAATCTTAAGCTAAAAGGGAGTTTAAGTGGTTCGGGGGTATCGAACACCCAAAGTAATTGTCGACCATTGTAAGGGGGTCATGAGGTACCATTGATCGCCCGAAGGACGAGGATAGAGGGAGCGTGGGTAACGGACGCTGGCCGGAAGTTACCGTGTGTTGAACGGTTGAGGTGATTGTCCGTTCGCGGACAGACATTTGCCGGTTGGGTGACAATTACAGTTAGACTGTGGCCGTACAGTCAAGGAAGTGGTTGCTTGGTCGGAAGTAGTCATTTCTAGTGTATGATTGGGACGTATGCGTGACCGGCGAGACATCGGAGAAAGGAGGGGAACTGCTGCGAAACGGAGGCGAGTGACGTCAGACGGAGCCGCGCTGTGATAGGGCGGTCGGTGTGAAGCCGCGCTGGGATAGGGCGGTTAGCGTGAAGCCGCGCTGAGATTGGTGGATTGTCATCAGGAAGTAAACGAGTGTTGTGAACAAAGAAACGTTGTGGGTTTCATCATGAAATGTTTTAAAGTGTTGCGAAAATGTTTCAAAGGAGAAAACAGGATAGAACCTCGGGGTGGGGAGGAAGCTCCACCCGAGGATACTCCAGCTTATTACATGGCAACGAATGTTGGGTTGCATACCATATTGTGGCTTGATAATTGGTGTAAGATGACAGATGAAACGAGGAGTTGACTTTTCCTAAATATGGGACGTTTAGACTATAAGTGTTATACCAGTTGAAAGCGATTATGGCTGCATTGCGACCTCTGCCCAGACCAACACAGTTTGAAGCGTTAAATGCATGGATCAGGGCAGCCCACGACAGGAACAGAGATAGGAGACAAGAAAGAGTGAAACGATCGGTAAGGGCAGTCCAGGAAGCGAGATGGGATGCCATGGAGAAGAGGTGGAGGGTACAGACCATTGGAGTAGATAAGTTGTATCCGTTGCTGGAAAGTGCAGGGGATGGGCAGAAAAAGAGCACAGAGGATGAGGACAGCGAGACAGACGACAGCCTGATAGAGAGGCTGTTGTTGGAAAGGCCACCCCCATACAATCCCGAGTCAGGGGGAATACAAACATCGGCAAAACACTGGGAAGCCCCAGTGGGGGAAGGCGGGGTTCCAAAGGGGAACGGATGGGACACCCCAGGGGATAAGTATACCCCAGAAAAAGGAGAAAATGCACCCCCACACTCCCCAGTGACGAGAGTAGTGGGAAGGTTTACTGTACAGAAAGTTCGGGTAGAAGAGGGTGTCCATTCTCAGAAACTGCCAGATGCCCTTACAGTACCTGTTACCATAGGTCCCATAGTATCAGTGTATAACCCAGAAAAGAGACAAGCTGAAAGTCCACCGCAGAAGGGGAGCGAGAGGAGTGCCAGCGAAGACAGAACTAATGTGGCGGATGGGTGGAAGACATTACCCAGACCGGTAGAACGGAGCACCCCTTTGGTGGCATCGGCAGACCCTTCGGAAGACAGAGGGGGTTGGAGGGGATCGATGGATCTGAGAGGACCAAGGCCGAAGTCGATGAGGGAGTTAAGGCCAGATTTGAGAACTTGGGAAACAGTTGTGGATACCCAAAGCGACAGGTCAAGGAACGTGTTTGGGTCAGAGAATGAGGAGAATAGGATGGGTTCTCACTGTGGAGCTAGCGAAAGCAGACAGGAATAGGAACACGGAGGGGTGGGAAGTAGGGGGACGTCCCATCACACCTCCGGAGACAGTAGACAAGGGTGGGACTGCGAGGGGTGCAAAGGTAGAAGGGTTCCCCCTAACACACCTGAAGAGAACAGGAGAGGGAGTCAGAACGGTGGAGGGAGGGACTCTAAGGAAACTTCTAACCAAGGCACCTTGAGAGCGGCAATAAAGGCAAGAAGGTTAGATGTGCTGAGACTAAAATCAGAAGTAGAGGAGATAGTGGAAGGTACACTGCCACTAGAAAGGATTGAACTGTACGAACCAGATGAGCTGTTGTCTGTGGCAAAGGATGTCACTCGGAAGGCTAG
This sequence comes from Lissotriton helveticus, assembly GCF_964261635.1. Classification (NCBI taxonomy): domain Eukaryota; kingdom Metazoa; phylum Chordata; class Amphibia; order Caudata; family Salamandridae; genus Lissotriton; species Lissotriton helveticus. Next base: position 323,027,085 of record NC_136061.1, read on the forward strand.
GACAGCTCATGAGAAACTCTCTGAATTGGCAAACAAGTACATGGTAGACTTGACAAAAACTAAAGCCCTACAGGGGGGCCACAGGTTACAGTACTCAGATCAAGACCTAGAAGAAAAGAGGGTGATCGGATTAAAAACCCACATTAGGGAGCTGATTATGGGAATCCGAACATGGTCCCAGTTGGAGAAATGGGAGGAAAGGTGGTCAAAGAAAAAGACTGTTAGGCGGAGCGTTATCGAGACATCCCCGGGAGGAGGGGTGATGCATGCAGAAGCGTACCCCTTGAGAGAGGTGGCTCATGGGGGATATGTACATGTACCCTGGAGCAGGGGAGATTTGGCTGCCTTTACAAACACTTTCCCAAAGTTGCGAGAGAGCCCAGTGGAATGGTACAAGCAGGTAGAGAGGTTCGTTAAAATCTCAAAGGTACTGTGGATTGATTTAAACACACTGTTTGACATTGTGGTTCCAAGCGATTTGTGGATAGCATGCAAGGTCAGTGTTGAATGGCCCACGGCAGAGCCAGAACGTGACTCTGCCACGAATGGACCGTCACCTATGGTGATGGCGAAGTACGAACAGGCGATCACGTGGCTAAAAACTAAAGTACCACCACAGGATATCGATTGGGTAAATATAGATCGTACCAGGCAGGAACCAAAAGAGACGGTGCACGAGTACTATGAGAGGCTATTGCTGATTTTCAAACAGTACAGCGGATTAGATGTGATGGATCCGAAGGATATGGGACAGTTCGTATCCAAGTTTGTGCTGGGATTGAGGCCCGACATCTGCCTCATGATACAGCAACATTTGATCTGTTGGCAAAACAAGCCTCTAGATGAGATTTTGAGGTATGCGAGGTACTGCAGTGATGAGATAGACTCGAAGACAAGGAAGCTTAAGGATAAACTGATGTTAGTCCAGATGCAAGGAGGACAGGGTCAGTCAGGCAATGGCACCGTGGGTAGGAAGGCAGGGGGACAGAAAAGGGACAACGAAGAAGGTCCGAGACTTAGGATAGACATAGCGACTCTGAAAAAGACGACCAAGTGCCATCAGTGTCATGAGGTCGGGCATTGGAGACGCGAGTGCCCCCATAATCCTGACAATCAGGTACAGGAGGAGGATTTGAGGAAGTTGAAGCCCCTCCGGTACGGAAGGTGACGGTGACTAAGCCCCAGATGACAAAAGGGGGGACGTCAGCCCCTAGGGCTCCGGTCCCCCAGCCACCGAGGATTTCAACAGGGAACAAGGTCTACCAGCAGATGCCCTTTATAGTTGAGGGAGGTGAGCACGATTACTTTGATCCAGTGTCTGAATGGGGAGGAGGACTGTACCCTTGGAGCAGTGCTGGAGATAGATCAGAGGGGACCCTTTGTAGAGGACGATGTAGACGGACACCCCACCACCTTCTTGGTTGATACTGGTGCTTCCAGGTCCACTGTGCGGTCCGCAGTAGTCCCCAATTTGCCTCTTTCAGGACAGACCATTCAAGTGGTAGGAGTAGCGAACAGAAGGATGACAAACCCCCTGACTGAGCCAGTCCCGGTAAAGATCGGAAGCTTTAGAGATAGACACCAGTTTGTAGTGTGCGATTCCAGCCCCGTATGCTTGCTAGGGAGAGATCTTTTATGTAAACTCAATTGCACCATATACTGTACCCCCAAGGGAGTAGAATTGCAGACTAATGATGACGATGCTGACTTTAAGGTTGCAAACACGCATGAGTGCATCGAATTGTACCCTGCTATAACTGTGGATGAGCTCCCTTGGGATTTGAGAGATTCAGTCTCACCAGAGGTGTGGGACTTTACGGGGGAAGAGATCGGACTGATCAGAGTGGTAGAGCCGGTCAGAATTCAAGTGAGACCAAATGTTGAATTCCCAAGAACACCCCAGTACAAGTTGACCCCAGAAACAATTGCAGGTATAAAACCCGTGATTGAATCCATGATCAGACAGGGAATTCTGAAGGAGGTTATGGGCAGTCCCTGTAACTCTCCGATAATGGGGCTACAGAAACCGAGTGGCAAGTTCAGGATAGTGCAGGATCTGCGAAAAATTAACAACATAGTTGTCCCATGTTGTCCAGTGGTGCCGAATCCATCAGTAATACTGTTTCAGATACCGTTTCGAGCTGAATGGTTTTCCGTGATTGATTTGTGTCAGGCTTTCTTTTCTATCCCGCTGCACGAGGAAAGCCAATATCTTTTTGCGTTCAAAATAGAGAGTCGCGTTTTAACATGGTGCCGTATCCCTCAAGGGTATACAGAGAGCCCATCGATCTTTAATCAGTTGCTGAAAAGGAATCTCGATAGTCTGGTACTGCCACAGAACTCAGTTCTCGTACAGTACATAGACGACCTCCTTGTTGCGTCAGACACAGAAGATGCTTGTAGGATTGACACCATTGCCTTACTGAACCATGTGGGAGAGAACGGACACAAGGTGTCCCCCAGCAAGTTACAGTACTGCCTGCAAGAAGTGCAGTATCTGGGCCACAGAATAGAGCAGGGAAAGAGGAAAGTGTCGCCTGACAGGATTGAAACGATCATGAGAATGACCGTGCCCTCGACCCAAAGAGAGGTTAGAATGTTCCTGGGCATGGTTGGCTACTGCCGACAATGGATTGCTAACTTTTCCCTGAAAGCGAAAGCCCTGCAGAAACTGACGCACAAGGACGTGAGTGATCCGGTACCATGGGACACAGACTGTATGATGGCTTTTCTTGAGTTGAGAGAGGACTTGTGTCGTGCTCCGGCCCTGGGAATGCCTGATTACAACAAATCATTTGCATTATTCTGCTGTGAGAGAGAGGGATGTGCTTTGGCAGTTTTAGTGCAGGATCATGAAGGAGTCCGTAGACCAGTTGCTTACTTTTCGGCTACCTTAGACCCAGTAGCCGCAGCGTTGCCCGGATGTCTCAAATCCGTTGCTGCAACGGGTGTCAGCATTGAGAGATGTGAAAGCATAGTGATGGGATATCCACTGACAGTGCATGTACCTCATTCTGTGGAATTGTTGATGACCAGGACCAAGACGCAGCACTTGACCAACAATAGACTCACACGCTACGAGCAGGTTATACTTGCTGGGGAGAATGTGACTCTTAGGAGGTGCTCTGTCCTGAATCGTGCTACCTTGTTGCCATTACCAAATGATATAGAAGATGATTGGGAAGACCATGATTGTCTTGATGTAACTGAACTATGCACCAAACCTAGGCCGGATATTGTTGATGTGCCATTGACAGACCCCGATGAAATTTTCTTTGTGGATGGCTCATGCATAAGAGACAATACAGGTCAGTTGAGAGCAGCATTTGCTGTCTGTACTATTTCTGGAGTAATTGAAGCAGCATGCCTGGAAGGAATACACTCCGCGCAGGTGGCTGAGATAATTGCGTTGACGCGTGCCTGTTTGGCAGCCAACGGGATTCGGATCACCATCTTCACTGACAGCCAATATGGATTTGGGGTGGTCCATGACTTCGGCCAGTTGTGGTCTCAGAGGGGTTACATGACATCATCGGGCTCCCCAATCAGGAATGGCGAGTTCGTCAGGTTATTGCTGGAGGCTTTGCAAGGTCCCGCAGCAATAGCAGTGGTAAAATGTGCGGCTCATACCAAAGGCGATGATTTCGTGTCAAAGGGGAATAATTATGCTGATGAAGTTGCACGCTACTGTGCGGAGCAGGGATACTCCTTTACTGAACAAAACATTGAGGGACCAAGGGAAAGAACTGAACTAAGCATGATGCTTGAGGTGGCAGATACATGGGAAGAGTTGAGAGATATGCAAGGACAGACGTCAGATTATGATAAAAAGGTGTGGGAATCGGCTGGCTGTGTTAAGGGAGACTTGGACATGTGGGTTTCGGCTGATGGAAGAGCTGTGTTGCCGAATGAGCTGGTGAGTGCGATGGCACGACAGATACATGGTCCTGTGCATCTGGGAAGGGATGCTATGTTGCGTGTGTTCAGGCAGACGTGGTACAATCCCAAGTTTAGACAGGCTGCGGAAGCAGTATGTCAGAGATGTGTGACGTGTCAACAGATAAATGTGGGAAAAAGAACACCAGTTACACTGAGTCACATTGGAAGGTCCGGCGGACCTTTTTACAGGATGCAAATAGATTTCATTGAAATGCCAAAGTGTAATAGCCTCAGGTATGTCTTGGTGATCGTGTATGTGTTCTCCAGATGGGTTGAGGCATATCCCACTCGTAGGTGCGATACGCTCACTGTAGCCAAACTATTGTTGAGGGAATTGGTGCCACGCTTTGGGGTTCCGACCTCTTTGGAATCAGACAGAGGAAAACATTTTAATAGCGAAGTTGTGAAGATGCTCTGCTCTGCCCTGAACATTGATCAAAGACTGCATTGTAGCTACCGTCCAGAGGCTTCTGGCATAGTAGAGCAGATCAATGGAACCCTAAAGGCCCGAATGGCAAAAGTGTGCTCATCCACGTCCCTGAAATGGCCCGATGCACTGCCGTTGGTACTAATGAGCATGCGTAGTACCCCAGATAGGAGGTCAGGGCTCTCGCCGCACGAGATCCTGATGGGGAGGGCTATGTGACTGCCATCCATTCCTACAACTGCCTTGCTGAATATCACAGATGACATGATTCTTGATTACTGCAGGGGACTATCTGATGTCATCCGTTCTGTGTCCCTTCAGGTGCAGGCTGCTGAAGTTCCGGCTGCTAGCGACCTTTGTCACGACCTGTGCCCGGGTGACTGGGTCTTCGTAAGAAAACATGTGAGGAAGAGCTGCCTAGATGTACGCTGGAGAGGACCTTTCCAAGTGATACTCATAACCACTACTGCTGTGAAGTGTGGCGGATTGCCGAATTGGGTCCATGCTTCCCACACCCGACGAGCTCCAGCACCTGAAGAAGGAACAGCTCCTCTCGTAGATGAGAACAACAACGAGGAAGAAGATCCGAGAGAGGGGACAAGTCACGCTGTGGGGGTGCCAGTGGAAGTTGGGGACTCCACTAATCAGGCTGCATATGACCACGACGACAGTGATACTGAATCCGCCCAAGAAGAAGGAAGTGGCGGAGAAGGTGATCTGAGTGCAGAAGTGGCTGACAGTGAGGACGAACAGGGCGCGCAAACAAGAGGCCGGCGAGCAAGAGGAGCAGAAGCTCGTTGGCCCGAAAGAAGGAGGCGAATGAATGTGAGATTGGCTTCCGAAAGAGAATTTGCCCCTGTGTCCGAAGAGTCCGATCTGGAAGGGGAAAACGAAGGAGCTGAGCAGGAAGGCCCGAGAAGGTCAAGGAGGGTGCGAGTACCTTGCCAGAGATACGCCACTCCAGAGTGGACCTACCCTTTCACAAATGCTAGGAGTACCAATGCCAGGGGTACTGAGGTCCGGGAGGGTGAGGTCAGTGGCGGTGACCAGCACCATCCCCAATGTTAAGCTGGAGGTGATACTGTTGGTACCTGGACTTGAAATCGAAGGTAAACTAACACTCACCATTCCTAATCCCCCACTCCTAAGCAAGATACGTGATTTACTCCTGGATAGACTAATATTTCCTACTTTTGTCCCGGATATGCCAGCCTATGATGAAGTTGTGCTTCGCATGGAACTTTTGGATTATGTGTTGCAGGCAATCGGATCAAGTATAATCATAGACTATTAAGAGCCGTAAATTGAACTTTGAACTTTTGAATATGCTCGACCTTTGAAATTTTGCGTTGAAAAAGAACTTTGAAAAAGACTGTTGTGAATATCTGTTGAAACTAACCTAGAGCCGAGTGGAAGAAGAAGAATTTTAGGGACTTTCCACAGAGGACGGAGAAGGGTTAGGGCTGTCCGAAAAGAAGAACTGAAACGAGAACTTCTGTTGCCAGGTGTGGTACAAGAAACTCGAGTAACAAAGAAAAGAGACTTTGGGTGCTTTCCGAGAACGAACTGCTTGAGCTGAGACCATGGCGCCTGGAAACCCGAATCGTAGAGCCAAGTGCATAGTAGGCACCCTTTTAGCAGGAGTGATCCTCCTTATAGTTATAGTAGTTTCGGTTTACTATTTTGCACCACACGAACAAGTAGAGAAGGCTGAGGGAACCCAGGCACCTGACACCCCTAGTCAGAAGGATGAAAGGGAAAGGAGAGAAAAGGCCTTGCTGGCTGCAGAAAGTCGTAGGTTACATACAGATCTGTCTAAAGGAAATTTTGGGCAGAACGCATATGCAAAGCTGCTGTATGAATACATTGATGCGATGGATGCGAAGGACTGTTACGTGTGTATGCAATTGCCAGCTTCAGTAGATGAGGGTATTAGATACCATCACCTTTCATTGACATATGGAATTTCATGTAGTTTGTTGATTAGCATATTATATGGGCGGAATCATTTTGAATAATATTTTTCCAATTATGATGCTGTGTTGCCAGAGGTCCCAAATTACAAGCACTTGAATAAGTGGGACTATTATAAATCAGAAGATAGACTGGGATATTTTTTCATTCCCACACAAGAGCTAGACACCCCGTATGCACACCGACACAATTTGACTTGAACACACCTTTACGTTAGAGTATTATACTAAAGACTTCTTGAAGAGCGTAGTGCAGGTGATCCCTACGGTATATTTTGTCTGTGAAAGGAATGCGTATGTGAGATTGCCAGAGAAGTGGTATGGAACGTGTTACCTAGCAATTATCTTCCCCAAGATTTACCATACTGAGGATTTTGCTCTCTTGGAGGGAGGGTCCCATAGGAGGGTAAAGCGAGGAAAGAATGCTGGAGCAATTATTGGAGATGTGTTTGGAGCAGCGATACCTATGTTAGGGGTCATTTTGAATGACATTAAGATAAGGCGGTTAGCAACTGTAGTGGATGAGCTGTCAATGAATACAGCCAAGTCATTAGTGTTGGTCGAGGGTGAGATGTTGTCGATAAGGACAATGGTTTTACAGAACCGTCTTGCCCTAGACGTCATACTAGCAAAGGAGGGCGGAGTCTGTAAACGTTTGAAGATTCAGGAATGCTGCACTTATATACCAGACAACTCTAAGGATCTGGAGACATATATAACCAACATTACTGCAATCCATTATGAGATCGAGGATTTGACCCAAGAGAATACATGGGAGACCATTGGCAAGGGATTCGGAAAGGTTGGAAACTGGTTTGCCAACCTAGGAAAGGGTTTCCTTGGATTTGTATTGAAACCCCTTATCATAGCAGTGGCATGTGTGATTGCCTTGTGGGGTTTAGTGAGAATGTACAAGTGGTATAGATCGAACAGATTGGCGAGATCAATGAGAGAGCAAGAGATGCGAATGGAAAGACTGCAAGACAATCAATATCGCAGTTTGAGGGCATTGGAGATGCTCAAAAGAGGGAAAATGGCCACAAGCTCTGTTTAGCTTAGTTCTTACCCTGAGGCTGAAGTGAGTGTGGTGATGACACGGGTCATCAAAGGGGGGAACTGAGAGAGCGCCATTTGCAGTGAAATTTGTAGGGGTGCAGCATATGTACAAGTAGTCAGCACCCGTATATATAGAGGACGTTTAATCATGTTTAGATGCGATATATGACAAAGCATTAGAATAAATTGGTATCAGAAAATGTGCAGAGCTAGAGTTACAAAGTGCAATCCCATGCTTACTGCAATGTAGAGATGCTTGAAATGAATTCTTTCACTATTGATAGAAGTGTTAATTGATTTATTAACGTGCCTTCGGATGGATTACAGCGAAATGTATAATCATGCTTTATGTACTCGATAATTAGCTTAAATTAGAGCCAATGCATTTGCAGTATAAGGTTGGAGGCCTTGTGAACCAAGAAAAGTGTTAATACAAAGCGCTGGGCCTGTAAGTCAAGCAGAGGCCTAGTTCAGTGAATGGGTACAGGCTTGTTGGAAAATGTCTTGCTTAACATTTAACTGTAGAAATGATTTATAAAAGAACCTTTTAGAAAATGTTGCAACTATTATAGACTGTGAGCTATTTGCGTGTATTCCTTTGCAGGCGCCTCATCGAGCAGATAGTAGAGTAGAAGGGCCCATTGTGTATGAGCGTTAGGATGCTAGACTCAGACATGGAGGAGTAGACCAGGAATTCAAGAAGGCGACTTGAAAGGAAGAAGAGCCTGGGACCCAAGGACGTTTGAACGGACAAGGATGGACCCATGATATGTGTAATTTTACAGAATCCAACATCTTTTAGAGGGGCGTACCTATAGGCGTGACCTTTACATTGTGGGGTTTCGTATTAGGGACAGCACCCCGAGGGTGGAGGCAGAGCAGACGAGCTGAGGAGCTAGAGAGAGCGGTCGCATGGGCAAGGAGCTTAGCAGCGGTGATGGAAATTCTAGTCTAAGAGAGAAGGTGGCGAACTTCTGTTGGAAGTCTCCACGGCTGACACCTTTTGGTTAGGTTGGGCTATTGTTGAGTAGGGATGTCACCTAGCATAGAGTAGGGACAGACTAATCTGAATATATGTCTATTATCCTGATGAGTACCAGAACTCAAGTTATAGCAATCTTGTTTAGTCTGATGATTCTAGAAAAGGTCCTGGTCCTATTCATTAGCCGCTTGAGACTTTTCCGTAGGATTATGTTTGTATTAGTACCGGTTTATCTTCTGAACCTCTTGTTGAGGTGTCTGTATCTCCAGTTATTTTTGGTTATGTAATAAACCTTTTAAATTCAGTTTTAGTCAGTGGTTCTTTGGGGAAAGCAATTGGATATTGGGATAATTGAATTGTTTTGCTGTGACTAGGTTGCCTAATACACTCTATGACAGGTGAAAAGGTCCAGTCGGCCTGTGACGGGATTCTAGAGAATGGTAAGCAGACTCTGGAGGTAAAATCCCGCCTTTCCAGTAACATTAAAAATAAACAAGCTTTTTGCATAAAGCTTACTTCAGCATAAATGGAACACTGTTAACTAAATGTAATATTGGTTTTGAAGTCATGAACAGACAAATAAAATAACATTTTTACTTTAAAATCAGTCATAGGTACATTTTGCATTGTCATACTGTCTGGGGTGTAACACAGGCCCCAGCAGCCCCCGCGGTGCGGGGGGGGCCCTCACCCTCCAGGGGGGCCTGTCAGCACCGCACTTCTGCTGGGGAGCTCTAGATTGAGTCCGGAGGGGGCCCCTTCATGTACCCTGCAGGGGGGCCCCCTCAAGGTTCGTTACGCCACTGCATACTGTAGTGCATACAAGTTTTGCATAACGATGTTCGAAATGTATTACCAATCGTATTTTAGTACCATGATTTTCATTTGAATAATATTGATTTTCATTTTCTGAATGTATATTAGGTGTCCTGCTGTATTTATGCACCAGGGTGATTTTAAGAATGACTTCGTCAGGTGAGGGTACATGAATCACAAGTATTAAATTCCAGAATACCAGATCGGATTGATGTGGAAAAACACTGAACACTCTTTTTTTAGAATTAGAATTAGAACAAGAAATACAGGGGCATATTCACAAGCCCCTATCGCCACCACAACGTCACTTATTCACAAGGCAGCGCTAAGCCAATTATCGTGGCTTACGCTGCCTTGTGAATAGGCATCCTTTCACGCTGTTTTTAGCGTGAAAGGGGCGTGAAGTGGGTGTTATGGTGGGCGTTCCACCGCAACACCCATTGATAATTACGCTGCCCCCTATTCACAAGGGCAGAGTAAATAGGAGCTAACGGCAAACTTAAGACCAGGAAAAGCTTGGGCCTCATTTATGAAAAGTGACGCATCGCTGCGTGAAAACAGCGATGCGTCACTTTTCACTGCGCTCTCCCTGCGACATGATTGATGCGTCATATTTATAATATGACGCATCATGTCGGAAGGAGTTACAGATACGTCAGTATTTCTGACGTATCTGTAGGCGCAAAAGTGACACATTGCTGGAGTGTGTCACAAAAGTGACGCAACTCCAGCAATGCTTCCTTTCACATGGGGAAAGCCCCATGTGAAAGGGCTTGCGTCAGTCTTACGCCTGCTGTGAGGCAGGCGCAAGATTTTGACACAACAGCGTCCTAAAAGTGACGCAGTGAAATCTCATAGATTTCACTGCGTCACTATTACGAGGCTTTTGCGGGTGAACGCCCCCTCTGCATACATTATACCTGACGCAGGTATAATGTAGCGCAGGGGTTTACAGAGTGAGGCATCTGCTTAGATGCGTCACTTTGTAAATAGTGCGCGTCAGGAGGCAAGTTTTACGCCGCCGATGCGTCACAAAAAGTGACGCATCGGAAGCGCAAAACTCACGCAAGACCTCATAAATGAGGCCCCCTGATCTTAAGTTGGCGATACGAGGAGAAATGCTTTATTTCTCCTCATTTTAACATTGTCCATGTGTGCTGCCTTTTGCAGCACACATGGAAAATGCAAAATGCCATTGTTTGTTTATGTACGGGAAGGTGTTCCTTCCTGTACATAAACAAACCTTTTTTCTTAATGCTGTTAGTAACTTAAATCTGTGATGCATGAAGCAGCTCACATGTACGTTACAAACTGGCATTTTAGGTTTGTTTATGTGCAGGAAGGGACACCTTCCTGTGCATAAACAAACCTCCCTGCTAGCATACACTCTTGCACTCTGTTGCAAGGATTCCTGAATTGGCGCTAAGTTGTAAAACTTAGCGCCGTCGCAGGAGGAAAAGCAAGGCTGCACCATGTCCTTTTGAATAAGGTGCTGCTTTGATTTTCTGCAGTGGCGGAGAGAGGCGTTAAGCTAAGAAGGCTGACGCCTCTCTCGTGCACTTCCTTTTGAATATCCCCCACAATGTCTACGGATTGGGTTCATACGTTAGCCATTGAGAACAATGCTCATGTCCATCTGAACGCGCTACAAATGTAGTTTTGTGCCCTCTTTATGGTTACTATATGCGGCTTTAGGAAGACAAATTCAAATGACTGTCTAAATGTAACAATGCAGCTGAATGATATTTTTAGGAATGCTACTCCAAGAATTTTGTAAGAAAAGCTAATCATCATGAAAAATGAAAACAATAAGGAGGCGCTTTTGTACCATGTTCCAATGTATAAAGTCTATAAGGAGAACTATGCAGGTGCCTCTCAATTACACTCACGGAACAACTTACCTACTGACAATGGTTTATATTTGATGTTATTTTTCTGTGAAGTTAATCCTTTAAAATCAGGGTTTTCACAGAAAATGTAGTTAATTCTTCTCCTATGAAAGGCCCCATTTGTGATTCCATGAGATGTCAGCCAGCATTCTTCCAAAATATTTATGAAATATATCCTACTTCTGTTTGCATCTGTTGTTCAGCACAGTTTTCCACAGCACATATGCCCCAATGATATTAATACTCTCTATAGAGTATAACCAGTACATGGGGCCATTTGAACAAGAAAGGTGGACCACGTAGCAGGGATACGTTTACAAATTATTTTAAGGTTCATCTTAGTTGACAGAGAGGCGGAAAAGGTGAGCCTTTAGTGGCTTTCTGAAAAATAAAGAAAAGGGTGAGTTCTTATGTGGAGTGGGGGAGAGTTTCAAAGGTTAGTTGCATCTGATGTAGTGACTGGGACTTTTTAAATTTTGGGGGTTTCAGTAAGAGGGAGTTCTTGCTTCTTATACAGTGTGACCTACCTGATGTTTATCTCGGTCAATTCCTTTAGGCAACAGGTGGGGGGGAGGATATCTACAAAAAACATCATGCAGCGCAGCAAGTAAATTTATCAGGTAACAACTAACAGACCCCCCCACTAGCATGTGATTTCATGTTTAGGCATGAGCCCAGGGGCTGCACATTAAAAAGTTGATTTAGGGCCTGAGAACTCATATGTAATGTATAGCTTAGGGCTGTGGTCGGCAGACCCCTAGAGGTCCGTGACACATTCCCAGGGGGTCCGCAGGCAGCAGTTTTAAAAGCACTGCAAATGTTCCAAGTATAATTAGAAGTTTTCGAGCAACAATAAAAGTGTCAAGACCAAGATAACACCAGTGATTAGTGTTCCTGCTGGAGAGAGATGTGTTTTGTCCAGTGGCAGCTTGACTTATTTAATGTAGCACAGAGGGTTAATATGCCTCTTGCAAAGAAAGTGTGCCTGTATTTATTTTTTTAACTGTGTTTGATCTGCATAGGTCAATGGGTTACTGCTTTTGTCACAGAGATTCTTTAGTTACTGTGCAGTTTATAAGTGACAATTGTGATCTAGCACAGAGACATATAAACTGACATCAAAAAGATGTTTGCAAACTGCATGGTACAAGATAGTAACTTAAGTTTCTTCCCAGTCTTTCATTATCCTGATGCTGCTAAAAAGGTTTATTTGAATGGAAATACAGTTTCATTGTTAAAGTCAGTGCTAAACACTCTGTTATGCCTACCAGTATGAATGAAGTGAATCCTACAACTAGTAGTCACCTTTGCCTTATGTTGTTACATGTATGATTCATTGTCTCTATGGGGCAGATTTACAAGGAAAGTGACTCAGTGAGTGCTGCAAGCCATTTGGCTGTGCTGCACTTAGTCACTTTCAAAGCACAGGGATGCAACATAATTACCATAGTATGTTGCATCTCAGTTCTCTCTCTGCGCTGGTGCACAAACTGCTGCCATGCGCCGGCACAGGCACCCTTGTACCATGGTGCAAGGATGCCTGTGTTGTGGGGAGATTGTTTATGTTCAGGTAGGATTCCCTTTCTGCACATAAACAATCACTAGAGGGGATTTCATCTTCCTAAACAACGAGGAGAAATGAATACATTTCTTCTTGTTGGACCTCCCTACGCCTCCCTTGGGGAGGTGTAGCATTCGGACGCATTTCCAGATTCATGATTTCTCGTAAATCTGGAAATGTGTCTGGTTTCATGGGTGTTGCTTGGGAACACTCACAGCAAAACCCATGAAACGCACCTTTCACGCAAAGTCCTGTGTGCAAAGGGGCCATTTTTATAAGAACAGGAAAAGTCACGCAGGGTGGCTTTTCCTGTTCTTATAAATATGTGGCACTAAAATGCGCCGCCGGAGCGTCACTTTTTGTGATGCACTGGTTGCGCAAGGGTCTTGTAAATCTGCCCTATATGTGTGTGTGTTGTAAAGTGCTCTGACATCCTACAATGGTATGAGAGATGCTATAAAGCAAATGAAATACATGTGAGAGAGGGACTATGGATAGACGAGAGGGACTGTTGGAGTGTGATAAAAAGGGAATCACTGAAGAACCCGAACAAAGATTATCGTATCCTGGTGCATAGTAAAGTCATCATTTGCTATTCTTTTAAAGCTAATACAATTCAATATATAATGATAAATGGGTTGTAGAATGCACTATTGTTTCCTAAATTGTCGTGGGGGGAGAGGCTCTCTGAAGCAACTTGCACCTTTGATAAGAGTAAGGACCTCATGAATGCGTGGAAGAAGGTGCCTGTCTACCCAGATGTTCTCATTGAGGTCCCTGAGGTCAACACATAGCCTGATATCTTTACTAGATGCTTTCATTGTGAGGACAATGTGGGCCAACCATTGCAAGCACTCAATGGGTTCAATCACCCCCAGAGACAGTCTATCTCTATACTAAGTGGAGCATGCATCAAATGGGGTATGGGTCTAGCTCTGTGTGATACCGGCTTAGCGTTAGATTTTAACTTGATGGAGTGTTGGTAACCCTTAAGTAAGCCTAGTTCCCCCGAAAATACTTTTGGCAAATCATTGCACACCTCCATTCTACCTACTGAAGGATCTACCAAAAGAACCTGAGCAGGACTGTTGGGATCTAACTTGATCCCCAGTTCCCTTTGGTGTTTCCACCCCCAACAAATTGGATCCCTCCTGGGTGATGTAAATGTTGCCTACGATATTCCTACCTTTAAACCCTATCTCCTTAGTGGTCATGCACAATAAGGGTATTGGGTCCCCATTGAAACCCCCCGGTAGGATGTCTGGAGGCTGTATGCTTTCTTGCCATGAGGGAAAAATACCTTGGCATCAACTACGGTGTATGGGGAACAAGAATCAGCAAAAACTGTTACAGATTTGTTGTCTAAGGTGATGTTGCACGATGTAAATTTGGCAGTAAGTTGGAAGATTAATTTAGGCTCACGGGACGATTCAGGTTCAATGGACAACACAGATTTTGTGCACAGATCATGACAGACTCTGGACAAATGTCCCCTTTTACCACACGTGTGGCAGATAGCAGAATGGGCTTGGCATATAGGGTTGTTGGCAAGATGGCTTGGGCTCCCACACCTATAACACTTGAGTTTAGTTTCGGGTGAGAACGTGTTGGCTGGTTTGTTTTTGTTATCTTTACCTGTATCAGGTTTACTTATAGCATTGACCTCCGTGGATTTGCCCCTTCTCCTTTCATAGCCACCATACAATCTGCTGTGTGTTCAATCTCCACCGCTATGTCTATGGCTTCCTTGAGGTTAGGGTTGGCCACCAGAAGCCTCTCTTGTATTTTGGGATTGTTGGTGCATCTAACCAACTGATCCCTGATAAGGGACTCTTGAAGAGATTCAAACTCACATGTGTTCGCTAGGCCCTTTAACGCAGCAATGACTGGTTTAACTTTTTCACTTTTCCCCTGTGTCCTTGAAAAGAACTTAGGCCTCTCTAACACCACATTTATTTTCTTGCTGAAATGTTTTTCTAATTTGTTAACAGCCACAAGATATACATTCTCATCATCATCACTATCACTTTCGCCCTCTGCATTGACAGAAATATCATCATAAACTTTACGGCCCTCAATGCCCAAGTTGTGCAAAAGGCTGTGTAGTTTGCGTAAATGCGAAAACTTCTCCCCCCTATAGAAATTAGGTAAGATTCTTATAATCCAAACCATTGCTTCCATGGCAGTAAAGGTTCCACCCCCCTCATTTAGGAAGGGTGAGGGTTTCAACATGTTAGCAGCTGCCATGATATCAACAGTTAAAATGTACAATTAAAGCTGGTTAAAACGTACTATTGTATGATATGCAGTTGATAGGGAAATGTAAATCAAGATTAGAAGTAATAAAAACTTTGGATATGTGCCCGTATGTATTAAGTAATAACTGAAAATTACGTGACAGACTATCAAAGCACCTAAACAACAAAGGGGCATATTACCAAGCAATAGCGATAATTATCGCTATTGCTTGGTTAGAGAGAAAATTTCACCGCTAAGCTACGGCGATTTTTACCGCAGATAAACCTTGGTATTACCAAGGTTTATCGCAAATGCGATAAAAAACAGCCGCAATGCATGAATATCGCTGAAAAGTCAGCGATATTCATGCATTACCGAGCTAATGCTCTTAGCCATGTTATCCACCTCCCATTGGATAACATGGCTAAGAACTGCTCAGGGCAGGTGTTAGCTTTTGGAGATATTCGCGCTTAGCGCGAATATCTCCAAAAGTTGGTAATAGGAGATAGCGATGTTAGCGATTGTTTTCAGTCGCTAACATCTTGGCACGCCCACTTTGCATGTCATTAGTGATAAATATCACTGACATGCAAAGTGGGGCCCAAGATGGTCGCTATCTCCTACTAGCTGTCGCTAACTGGTGTTAGCGACAGCTAGGTAATAGGGAGATAATTTTATCTCCGCTTTCTTGGCTTTTAAAGCCAAAAAAGCAGAGATAAACCCCCTTGATAATATGCCCCAAAGTACGTAGTGCAATTGTAGACAAACAGTGCTGAGTGAAACAAAATGAGCAGAGCTGAACCTGTCAGCGTGAAAAGACAGGCAAGGCAATGATGAAAATAACTGTGCCCATCAGTGTAAATTTACATTTTAGAGCTGTGCCCGTCAGCGTGAAATGACAGGCAGTGCAATGTATCCATAAACTGTGCCCATCAGTGAAACGAGGAGATGAAAAAGGAATATGAGACTCCTTTTGCATGCAAGCACCCCAAGTAGCTGTTCTCCTAATAGGCAACATGGTGAATAAACCTGCCAGCCTGGGTTGATTATGATGTGCTGGTATAAGTGTGCTAACGCGGGATTACTGGTTACTAATTATCTTACCAAATCCCAAACTATGTCGACTGAATCGTTGGTACCTGTCTTGGAGTAAAAGGTAATCTCGCAATAAGTCAATCAATTTAAGAACTTACACCACTCTAAATGACCACTGACCAAACTTAAGTTTTAAAGATTTAATATAAAGTCAAAGATAACTGAAGATACAAACTTCTCAAAATGAGATTAAGAAGATAAATCGGTATCACTATGAACATGAACTTTTTGAATAGTCTGAGTCTGAAAAACAGAATAATAAGTACAAGCTCGAAAACCATCAGGGTTGCCAAAATGGATACAAGTTGCAACCTCAAAGTCATTACAGAAAAGAAAATTAAGGTTAGTCTGTCCCTACACTACACTAAGTGACATCCCTACTTAACAAGATCTTTACCCTCTAGGTGTCAGCCGTGGTGACTTCCTAAGAAGATCACGCACTTCTCTTTGTCTCTTCTCTGATAATGGGTCTCTCCTGATCAGCCTATCTGCCTACCCATCCGCTTCCTTAGGCTCCCAAAATCATCTGCTCTGCTCTCCTCCCGGGTCTCTTTCCCTAATACCAAATCACATTTCTGATAGGAACGCCCCTTGGGACGCCCCTCACGTGGTACATCTTTGCGCGGTAAACTCCATGATGGTACTCTTGAAGACCCTCGTTATAGTTGACCTTGGTTCCCAGGCTTCTTCTTCAGTGCGCTGATACCCCCTGAAATTCCTGGAAACTCCTACAGGCCTGCGCAAGGCGCCACTGAACAAAGTCCCTTTCATTCGAGCTGATTAGGACCCTCGCACCTGCATACAGCTCGTCCTGCAGTGGGCCTCAAATTCCAGACTCCACCATATCTTTAGTCATAAAACACTCTCAAAGCTCGGTGCTGGACACCTCTCGACCTCTTCTCTAACGAGCACATGACGATTTACACGACATGACATTATCTCCTCTGGCCTACTTGATTTACATGCAGCAGGTCCCTGCACTCTTAAAACGTTAACTTGATTTAAACAGCAAACATTCTTAACTAGCATACGTTTCTAAAATAACACATCTATAAAGCATATACTTTTAACCCTAAGTTCAATAGTACATTTGGAAGAACCATGTCAACCTTATCTCACATTATTTTAGCAGCACGTTCAGGTTTGCTGTGAATTGCCCTAAGGCCTACACATAATACTGGATTTTCAAAGTTACATTTAATTCGGACATGATTCTTTTAACATGAGAACATGAGGTTTTCACATATATTCCAACATTTCTACATTAATCTCACACCGTTATAATTATAGTTACTCTACTTAACATTCTATACATTTCACTACTGAATATAAACCACTCTGTATATTTCACTCCTGGATATAAAATACTCGTGTGCAAAACATGTTTAAACTAACTACGTGCTTGTAAATATGGCGTACTTATACATTTTTTCAAACTTGTGCTCTCTCAGTCCCCCCTTTGATGACCTTCAGGGGTCATCATCACCAAGACACTAAAAATGTAGAACCTTTTAAAGTGAAGACAGGGCAGTTCCACCTCTTTTCATACTCTCTAATGCTTTCAGACTCTTATATTGAGTGTCCTGCATCGCTGTCAACTCTTCTTCCTGTTTCTTCATAGCTCTCTGTAACCTATTTGCTCTATAACATTGATACAAACGCACCAATCCCCACAAAGTGATTACACAAATCACAATTATGATGATGGGTTTCAGTATGTACCAAACGATACCCTTTCCTAAGTTGGCAAACCAACTTCCAACTTTACCCATTCCATGGCCTACTTTTTCCCACACATTTACCTTTGCCAGGTCCTCAATTTCGTAGTGTATGGCAGTGATGTTTTGTATATATTTCTCTAGAGGCTTTGAATTGTCCGGAATGTAAGTACAGCATTCCTGGACCTTCAAGGCCTTACAGACTCCTCCCTCTTTTGCTAACAGAACGTCTAAAGCAAGTCGGTTCTGAAGAACCATCGCCCTAATCGATTGCATCTCCCCTTCTATCAGCATCAAGGATCTTGCAGTACTAGCAGATAGCCTATCTACGACTGTAGCTAACCTCCTGATCTTAATGTCATTCATTATCAATCCTAAGAAAGGGAATGCAGCACCTAGTACATCTCCAACTACCTCTGCTGCACCCAGCCCTCGTTTCCATCTAGTTGATATTTCCTTCTTAGGCGTGTCTAAATTCTCAACATGATATATTTTAGGAAAGACAACAGCCAGATAGCATGATCCGTACCAATTATCTGGTAACTTCACATAGGCATATCTTCCACATACAAAATATACATTTGGTATTGCTTGCATCCCTTTCATAAAGTTCTTAGAGTAATACTCCAATTGAAAGGCATGTTCACAATGGACTTGACCTACATAAAAGTTTTCATAATATGAGTAACTCCTGTGTATGCACAGTTTTCCCCGTTTATCCTTATCCAAAGCAATTGGACCAATACTACCTTTTCTTTGATGTGCCCTCTCTTCCTTGGTCCAATCTGTTTCCCATTGTCCTGATGCTTTCAAAATCTTCTGCCTCCTATATCTAGTATCTACCTGTGCTATAAACTTTTTCTCAACTTCCGATATTTGACAAGTCAGATTGTTCCTTCGAGCATGTGAAGTATCTAACGTTTTCCATGGAATAAACCATTTGTGTAATCTGTCTTCGCTTTTGTAGTAGTCCCATTTGTTCAAATGCTTGAAATTCGGGACCTCTGGCAATGTCGAGTCGAAATTCGAGAAATAATACTCGAATCCTTCTCGTCCATAAAACATGCTCAACAATAAACTGCACGTTATTCCATATGTCAACGGAAGATGATGGTATCTGATACCCTCCTCCACTGAAGCTGGTAATTGCATACAAACGTAACAATCCTTTACTTCCATGGCATCAACATATTCATAAAGCAATTTAGCATAAGCATTTGACTTGTAATTTCCCTGTGACTCGTCGGTGTGAAGCCTTTTTATTTCTGCATCTAACAATGCTTTGTCTTTCTCATTGATGTTTCCCTTCTCTTTAATAATGGTAGTTTTCGGTGTTGATACTCCCTTATCCTCCTTGACTGCGGTTTCATCCCCCTCGTGTCCCACTAGGAATGAAACAGTTACCACTAAAATTATAAGAGAAACCACTACTCCTAAAAGTGTAACAGCTATACATTTTACCCTGCGGTTCGGGTTGCCAGCCTCCATGTTCTCAAACAGTGTAGTTTTTGACTTTCTTCCAGCATTCACTTCCTCTTTTTTTTTTTTTCAAACAAAGTCTTTCTCTCTTGCAATGTCTTTCTTTGAACACTTGGAAGCTTGACAATTTGTTTCCGCAAAACAGTTCAAAGTCCAGTAGAAAATAGACAACCCTAGCCCTTCTCCATCCACTAAAATGAAACCCCTATCACTTTTCTTCTTCCACTCGGCGCTAGGTTATCTTGCAACAAGTTTTTACAATTTCTTTTCAACAGTCTTATTTTCGTCTGAAGTTATGTATGACTCAAGGAGTGACACTACGTCTTCATAAATGTCCATCCGAAGTATCATTCCCTCAGGTTCTGGGCAGTTCGTACCACAACATGGAAAGTCAACTTTTTCTAGGATTATTCTCCTTATTTCGCTCAAGACAAGTGGACGGACAAAATTGAGAGTTAGCGTTTTTTCAATTTCCACTCCTGGTACTATCAGTTCTACATCCACAATTACAAAGGGGTCCGTTCTAATCAAGATCACTTTCTTCACCTTTCCAGTTCTGCGCCCCTTTGAAGACATTCACAATATGTTATTAATCCACAACAATAAGCGCTCCTAGCATTTCTACTATTCGCTCAAGCATTTCCAAACGAAGAAGAGTTCCCTCCAATATTGGATATCGTGAACAGCAAACTGGAAACTCAACTGTCTCTAAAATCAATTTTCTTATTCCACTCAGGAGAGCAGGATGAACGATGTTGAGTGTCAGCAACCTTTCGGTCTCCGCTCCTGGTAGTAGAAACCTTATTTGCACTGTGATGATCGGGTCAGTTCTGATCAGTTCCACTTCCCTGATCCTCCCTGTTCTGTGTCTCCCAGACATCTGCAACGAGGTAGGTCCAATCGGGAGTAGAGTATCTTCTACTAGGCACTCGCACCCTCCTTGATCTTCTAAGACCCTCCTCGGCTTGATCCTGGATATCTTCTTCTGGATCTGAGTCTTCGGATATAGGAGTAAGCGTTTCTTCCTGGGCCGACCTCAAACTTAGCCTTCTTCTCCTAGTTGGCCAAGTGGCAGCTCCAAGCCTTATTCTCCTATTCCTTGTCCTCCCACTTGGTTCTTGGTCGCTCCGATACGGATCTGAGTCTGAGTCGTATTCACTTCTGCTCTCCCCTTCAGTTGCGTCTTCTGTCTCACTGCCGTCCTGCCTTCGCTCTTCTTCTGAATCCGATGCGTTCCCAACTTCTTCCGACACCCCCTCAGCTGCCTCAATCCCTTCTTGCGACTCTTCTTCCACTTCCGGGCTTTCGTCTGGGATGGGAGCTGTTCCTTCTAGAGGTGCTGGAACTCTTCTAGTATGGGATGCATGGATCCAATTTGGCAGCCCCCCGCACTTCACCGCGGTGTTCGTTATCAGGATTACCTGAAAGGGCCCACGCCAGCGAACATCTAGGCAGTTCTTCCGGACGTGTTTTTTAACTAAGACCCAGTCCCCTGGGTTCAGGTCATGACACAGGTTCCTCGCTGCTGGAACTTCAGCCGCATGCACCTGAAGGGACACAGAATGGATGGCGTCAGACAGTCCTTTACAATAATCCAAGATCAGATCATCTGTAATATTCAATAGAGCAGTAGTTGGAACTGTAGGAAGTCTCATGGCCCTCCCCATCAGGATCTCGTGAGGAGAGAGACCTGTCCTCCTATCAGGTGTGCTGCGCATGCTCATGAGCACTAAAGGAAGAGCATCTGGCCAACTCAAGGATGTGGATGCCACTACTTTAGCCAATCTATTCTTCAAAGTGCCATTCACTTGTTCCACAATTCCTGAAGCTTCTGGTCGATAACTACAATGCAGCTTTTGATCGATATTCAGTGTGGAGCACAACATCTTCACTATTTCGCTGTTAAAATGTTTTCCTCTGTCAGATTCCAAAGAGGCAGGCACCCCGAAGCGCGGTATCAACTCCCTGAGCAACAATTTAGCCACTGTGAGTGTATCGCACCTACGTGTAGGGTACGCTTCAACCCATCTGGAAAATACGCATACAATCACCAACACATACCGAAGGCGATTGACTCTTGGCATTTCGATGAAATCTAGTTGCATTCTATTGAAAGGCCCCCCCGACCTCCCAATGTGACTCAGTGTGACTGGTGTTCGTTTGCCTACGTTCAGCTGTTGGCAAGTAACACATCGCTTACATACTGATTCTGCTGCTATTCTGAATTTCGGGCAATACCAAGTCTGCCTAAAAACTCTCATCATAGCATCCCTTCCTAGATGTACTGGACCATGTATTTCTCTTGCCATGGGATTAGCTAATTCTTCAGGTAACACAGCTCTCCCATCTGCTGAAACCCAAAAATCCATTTCACTTCGCACACAACCTGCTATTTCCCATGCCTTTTTCTCTGTTTCAGGTGCGTTCTCCTGCATTATTCTTAAATCCTCCCAAGTGTCTACAGTTTCTAACATCATACTTAATTCAGTCTTTTCTTCTGCACCTTCTATTTCCACCTTTGAGAAAGAATAACTTTGTTCCGCACAATAGCGTGCGACTTCATCAGCATATCTATTACCTTGTGACACAAAATCTGTATTCTTAGTATGAGCTACACACTTCACTACCGCGATGTCAACAGGACCTTGTAATGCTTCTATCAGCAATCGCACAAATTCTCCATTTCGAATGGGCGAACCAGAGGAGGTCATGTAACCCCTCTGAGACCACAACTGCCCGAAATCATGAACCACACCGAAACCATATTGGCTGTCCGTGTAGATGGTGACTCTCTTTCCATTTCCTGCTATGCAGGCACGAGTTAGGGCAATAATCTCTGCTACCTGTGCGGAATGTACTCCTTCCAGGCAAGCGGCTTCCACAACTCCAGTAATGGTACAAACAGCATAAGCTGCTCTCAACCGACCAGTATCGTCTCTTAAACATGAGCCATCAACAAAGTAAATTTCATCGGGGTCTGACAATGGCTCATCCACAATATCTGGTCTGGGTTTCGTGCATAGTTCAGTCACATCAAGGCAATCGTGGTCTTCACATCCTTCGCCTTCTATTACAGTAGGTAATGGCATCAAAGTAGCAGGATTCAAGACAGAGCATCTCCTGAGAGTCACGTTTTCTGCGGCAAGTATAACTTGCTCGTAACGCGTGAGCCTGCGATTGGTCAGATGCTGCGTCTTCGTCCTGGTCATTAACAATTCAACTGAATGTGGTACATACACCACTACTGGATGTCCCATCACAATACTCTCGCTCCTTTCAATGCTGACACCCGTTGCAGCAACGGATTTGAGACATCCGGGCAACGCTGCGGCTACTGGATCTAATGTAGCCGAAAAATATGCAACTGGTCTACGGGCATTTCCGTGGGTCTGTGCCAAGACTGACAAAGCACATCCCTCTCTCTCACAGCAATAGAGTGAAAATGACTTCTCGTAATCGGGCATTCCCAAAGCTGGGGCACGACACAAATCGCCTCTCAGCTGTAAAAACGCCACCAGACATTCTTCATCCCATGGTACCGGATCACTCACCTCCTTGTGCGTCAGTTTCTGTAAGGGCTTTGCTTTCAGTGAAAAGTTAACTATCCACTGTCGGCAGTAACCCACCATTCCTAGGAACATTCTAACCTCTCTCTGAGTTGTAGGCGCATTCATTTTCATTATCGCCTCAATCCTCTCTGGGGACACCTTACGTTTCCCTTTTTCTAACCTGTGCCCTAGATACTGTACTTCTGTCAAACAATACTGCAACTTGCTCGGAGATACCTTATGTCCATTTTCAGCTAAATGATTCAGTAAGGCAATTGAATCTGCTTTACAAGCTTCCTCTGTTTCTGACGCAACAAGTAGGTCATCTATGTACTGTACCAGAACCGAGTTCTGTGGCAGTACTAGATTCTCAAGATTCTTCTTCAGCAACTGATTAAAGATGGATGGGCTATCTGTGAATCCTTGTGGGATTCGACACCATGTTAAAACGCGATCTTCCATTTTAAAAGCAAAAAGATACCTGCTCTCTTCATCCAATGGGATTGAAAAGAAAGCCTGACAAAGATCTATCACTGTGAACCATTCTGCTTGACATGGTATTTGAAACAATATCACTGATGGATTCGGTACCACGGGACAACATGAAACAACTATGTTGTTAATCTTTCGTAAATCCTGAACTATCCTAAACTTCCCGCTAGGTTTCTGCAAACCCATAATCGGGGAGTTACAAGGACTACCCACGATTTCTTTCAGTATTCCCTGCTGTATCATTGACTCGATCACAGGTTTTATTCCCGCAATCGTTTCCTGGGACAATTTGTATTGAGGCGTTCTTGGAAACTCAACATTTGGTTTTACCAATATTTTTACCGGTTCTACCCCCTTAATCAATCCTATTTCTTCTCCTGTGAAATCCCATACCTCTGACGCCACTGCATCTCGTAGGTCTTGGGGAAGATCTTCTATTGTCAGAGTAGGATATAGTTCTACACAAGATTTGGAATTGGCCACCTTAAAAGTAGCATCTTCGTCGGTAGTCTGTACCTCCACTCCTTGCGGGGTGCAGTATATGGTGCAGTTCAATTTGCACAACAAATCCCTTCCTAACAGACATACCGGACTCGAGTCACAAACCACAAACTGATGTTCGTTCATGTGGTTTCCAATTTTCACAGACACTGGTTCTGTCAAGGGACTAGTCATTCTTTTATTTGCGACTCCTACCACTTGAATTGTTTCCCCTGACATTGGCAAGTCTGGAACTACCGCTGATCTCAGAGTCGAACGAGTAGCCCCAGTGTCCACTAAGAACGTAGTGGGACACCCTGCCACTTCTGCCTCAACAAATGGCCCTCTTTGATCCACTTCTAGGACTGCCCCGAGGGTACAATCCTCTTCACTGCTCACCCGTTGTCCTGTCAATGGGTCAATGTAATAACACTTTTCTTCCTCGATAAACAGAGGCATTTGTTTAAAGACCTTTCCCCCAGCTGCTATCTTCGGTGGCTGTGGGAATTGGGCCCGTGGAGCCGAAGTCCCCCCTTTGGCCACCTTACTACTTGGGACTGTCACCTTTTGCACTGGGACTTCTTGGACCTGCTCTTCTACTTCTAGCTCTCCATTTTCAGGGTTAAAGGGACACTCGCGTCGCCAATGCCCCACCTGGTGACACTGATGACACTTTGTCGTTTTCTTTAAAGTGGCAAAGTCTATCCTAGGTCTCTGCCCTTCTTCATTATCTTTGCTCTGACCATTTGGTTTTCGTCCCATCCCCTGCTTCTGCTGGCCACCCTTCCCAGCGGACTGCATTTGCACCACCATCAATTTCTCCTTTAGATTCTTGGCTTTAGAATCTATCTCGTCACTGCAGTACCTCGCATAACGTAAAATCTCATCTAGTGGTTTGTTCTGCCAACAGATTAAATGTTGCTGTATCATCAAACAAATATCAGGTCTCAACCCCAAGACAAACTTTGACACAAACTGCCCTATATCTTTGGGATCCATTACATCCAGTCCACTGTATTGCTTGAATGTTTTCAATAACCTTTCATAAAACTCGTGAACTGTCTCCTTGGGTTCCTGCCTTGTTCGGTCTATTTTTACCCAATCTATGTCCTGTGGTGGTACCTTATCTTTCAGCCATGCTATTACCCTTTCATACTTTCGCATGACAATCTCAGACGGTCCATTAGTCCGAGCATCCCTCAATGGTTCAGCATTTGGCCATTCGACACTAGTCTTACAAGGGGTCCACAGATCAGATGGGACCACGATGTCAAACAACGTGTTCAAATCAATCCACAATACTTTCGAGATTTTGACAAACCTCTCTACCTGTTTATACCATTCGACTGGATTGTCCCGCAACTTCGGAAACGAGTTGGTAAATGCAGCTAAATCTCATCTACTCCAGGGCACATGTACATAATTTCCGTTTGATATCTCTCGCAAAGGGAATGCCTCCATCTGCATTACCCTTCCCTCAGGGGTCATCACATTTGTACTTCGCCTAACTGTGCCCTTTTTCGACCACCTTTCTTCCCATTTATCCAGTTCCCTCCACACTCTTATCCCTGTTACCAGCTCTCTTATGTGTGTTTTTAATCCAGTAGTTCTCTTCTCATCTAGATCTTGGTCTGCGTACTGTAATCTGTGGTTACTCTGTAATGCCCTTGTCCTAGACAAATCCACGGCATACCTGTCTGCCAAATCAGTCAATTTCTCATGAAACGCTCTAGCTTTCCTAGTAATATCCTTTGCCATGAACAATAACTCATCCTGTTCATACAATTCTATCCTTTCCAAAGGCAATGTTCCATCTATTATCTCATCAACATCTGATTTTAAACTAGTAACATCAAGCCTTTTTGCCTTAATTTCAGCTTTCAAGACACTCAATTTAGCTCCTCCATCCGCATCTCTCCCATCCCAGCTCCGAGATCTACGTTTAGGTATTGGTGAATTATAGGGAGTCCTCCCCCGTTCCCATCTCTCTAGATCCCATGCCTTTCCATCTTCTCGGGGTGGGTGGTGAAACACTCCTTCATGCCTCATAGCCCCTCTCTCCCCATCCGGGCTAGTTTCACGGGATGCAGGGTAAGATGTTCCATTACTCCCTCTTTCTTCCCTACTTCCCTGTGATTCCTGATTATTCGAGGCGTGGCGAGACCTTTCGCTGTTCTCCTTTCTCCAATGTTGAACGTCTTCCCCAAGTGTATGATGAAGGCACCTAAACCTATTCTGAAAAGCCCGTACCGCCTCATCTCCTCCTTTCCCCCAGAGACGGGACATTTCCTCACATTCTACAATCCTAGTATTTTGTTCCGGCTGTTCTCTCTGATTTGTAGGACATGCATCCCCTCTATTCTCTTGACTTTGGCCTTCCTGGCCCTGACTGCTTTCGCTGGCCCCACAATGAGATACAGTCCCGTTACCCCTGCTTTCCCACTCTGGTTCTGTTCTTGTCCTGTTACTCGGAGATACTACGGACCCGTCCCATTCCCTCAAATCAGCTCTTAACTCTGAAAAAGATCTTGGCCGTGGTCCCCTTAGATCCATTGGTCCTCTCGGACCTCCCTGTTCTGAATTGGGACCAACAGTTGTGTCTAATGGGGTGTTCCATGTTACCGAACCTGGCAATTGTTTCCATGCATTTGTCACATTATTCCTCCTTTCCATCTCAATCCTTTCCCTATCCAATTGCCTTTGTTGTTCCCCTCTATCTCTCTCAGAATTATAGATCGAAACTATGGGTCCTATGGTAACAGGCACTTGAAGAGCGTCTGGCAATCCCACAGACTCAACCCTTTCTGTGGTTGGCGTTTTCTGCACCACAAACCTTCCCACTACACTCTGTACAGTGTTGTTTGGAGGTGTTTCTCCGCCTTTGATAGGTGTCCATTCCGATATAGGGAGTGGTGTATATCCCTCTATGTCATTTCCATCTTCCCTTGCGAGCCCTCTATCTTCTATTAACCCCACTCTCGGAGGTGGTCTATCCATTAACAATCTGTTTATCAGATTGTCCTCCGACTCGCTTTCCTCGTCTTCTTCCATGAGGTTTCCTCCTCCTGACACCTCCCTCATCGGATACATTTTCTCCACCTCAATAGTCTGTACTCTCCAACGCTTTTCCTCCTCATCCCATTTGGAATCTCGCACTGCCCTTACCGATCGCGTCAGTCTTTGTTGACGCCTGTTCAAATTTCGGTCGTGTGCAGCCTTAATCCATGCATTAAGAGCCTCAAACTGTGTTGGTCTGGGCGAGGGTTTCAATGAGGACATGGTTGCTTTTAGCCGATGTAACACCTCTAACTTAAACGTCCCGTACCTCGGGAACTGCATTTCCTCATTCCCTTCCGTAAGCTTATTCCAAGCCCCAATCCACAATATCGTATGCAGCCCCACATTCGTTGCCATATAATGAGCTGGCGTACCCTCTGGGGGAGCCTCTTCCCCGTAATAATGTTCACTTCGTTTACGTTTAAAAATCCCTTTCAAACACTTAAAACACTTCATGATTTCTCTTTTCTCCGCGTTTGTTTACTTCCTGATGACACTCCACCAATCTCAGCGCCGTTCTCACTAACTGGCCTATCCGTACGCGACTTTCCTCCAACGTCACTCTAGCCGCCCAACCAGAGCGCGGCTCTAGCTAACGTCACACCAACCGCTCAATCAGAGCGCGGCTCTAGCCGACGTCACCCGTCCCCCTTCGCAGCAGTTCCCCTCCTTTCTCAGCTCGTCTCCTCGGTCATGCACGCATCCCATTCATACTCTGAAAAATGATTACTTCCGTCCAAGCGATCACCTTTCTTGACTGTACGCCCACAGTCTTTCTGTAGTTGTCACCTTAACTTGGCGAAATGTCTTTCCGTTTACTTCCAGACAATCGCCTTCTCCGATAGGTTACTCACACGCAGTAACTTTCGACCAGCGTCCGTTACTCATACACTCACTCTTACACTCCCCCTATCTTGGATCCACGGCGGTCAATGGTACCTCGTGACCTCCGTACTATGGTCGACAACTACCCTGGATGTTCGATACACCCAAAACCACTTAAGCTCTGGCCTGAACTTAAGATTTCACCAGTTCACCCGTTTACCAGGTTACCAGCTTACCAGGTTGCGCGCGCTCACAACCTTCTCTCATTCATACTACAGGCATTCAACTCCGCAAGACATTACAATACAAATACAACACAAAACACCGCAATCTGTTCACGCATGACCCTTTTTATACTCACTCTCCGATACTGCTGCTTTTCTCGCACCGTCTGCACCGTCTGCACCTTTCGGCACACGATTCTTCCGCTGCTCGTCTCTCGACGTCTCGGGCCTTGGGGTAAACTAACCTCTCTAGATTACCTTCCTCAAGAAGATAACCATCCTCACTCTGCTACCAACTGCTAACGCGGGATTACTGGTTACTAATTATCTTACCAAATCCCAAACTATGTCGACTGAATCGTTGGTACCTGTCTTGGAGTAAAAGGTAATCTCGCAATAAGTCAATCAATTTAAGAACTTACACCACTCTAAATGACCACTGACCAAACTTAAGTTTTAAAGATTTAATATAAAGTCAAAGATAACTGAAGATACAAACTTCTCAAAATGAGATTAAGAAGATAAATCGGTATCACTATGAACATGAACTTTTTGAATAGTCTGAGTCTGAAAAACAGAATAATAAGTACAAGCTCGAAAACCATCAGGGTTGCCAAAATGGATACAAGTTGCAACCTCAAAGTCATTACAGAAAAGAAAATTAAGGTTAGTCTGTCCCTACACTACACTAAGTGACATCCCTACTTAACAAGATCTTTACCCTCTAGGTGTCAGCCGTGGTGACTTCCTAAGAAGATCACGCACTTCTCTTTGTCTCTTCTCTGATAATGGGTCTCTCCTGATCAGCCTATCTGCCTACCCATCCGCTTCCTTAGGCTCCCAAAATCATCTGCTCTGCTCTCCTCCCGGGTCTCTTTCCCTAATACCAAATCACATTTCTGATAGGAACGCCCCTTGGGACGCCCCTCACGTGGTACATCTTTGCGCGGTAAACTCCATGATGGTACTCTTGAAGACCCTCGTTATAGTTGACCTTGGTTCCCAGGCTTCTTCTTCAGTGCGCTGATACCCCCTGAAATTCCTGGAAACTCCTACAGGCCTGCGCAAGGCGCCACTGAACAAAGTCCCTTTCATTCGAGCTGATTAGGACCCTCGCACCTGCATACAGCTCGTCCTGCAGTGGGCCTCAAATTCCAGACTCCACCATATCTTTAGTCATAAAACACTGTGCCGTTTTTGCACCATGGGTGGAGGAGCTGTGGCGCACTGTGGCGCACATTAACTGGCGCATCCCTGGGGATGCGCCAGTTAACATAAATCTGCCCCTAAGTGCGTGAGAGTTCCAACACCGACTACACATAAGGGGGCAGATTTACAAGCCCCTTGCGCCTCATTTGCGCCGCTGTTGCGTCACTTTTGTGACGCAGTGGCAGCGCAAATCCTGCTCTATGGTGCAGGGGTACTTACAACGTGACGCATCTGGGAGATGCGTCACGTTGTAATGCCCTGCGCCACATGTAGGCGTTCCTGTGCAGGGGGGGGGGCGTTCCGGCGCAGGAACGCCTCCTAAAAGTGGCTGAGTGAAATCTACAAGATTTCACTCAGTCACTTTTAGGCCCATGCTGCGTCAAAACCCTGCACCTGCCTGACGCAGGCGTAAGGATTGACGCAGCATTAACTAGATAGGGCCCCAAGAGCATTGCTGGAGCTGGAGCAATGCGTCACTTTTACGGCACAGATGCGTCACGCATCTGTGCCATTTTTGCACCATGGTGCGCCGCATTTACAATGATGGCGGAGCTATGGCGCACAATAACTGGCGCATCCCTGCTGCTTTGCATGGATGCGCCAGTTATTGTAAATATGCCCCAAGCTTTAGTCAAAATCGCTCGTCAAATTATGTTGGCTGTCAATATGGAGATACAGAGCAGGAACCACAGCTTTAATGAGTTTCTGTGTGCCTGCACTGCTTCAACGAATATCCTTGAGTGCCCAGGAGTGCTGACAGCAGGATTTCATTAATCTGCCACAAACTACCTTACTGAAGCGGCAAAGAATGTAGACACTACCGCTACAAGTACACAGGAATGCGACAGTGCGCTGACGGCAGGGTTCCAGTTAAGCGCCCACCCGCGTTAAAAACGAAGAGGCAGATTTACAAGGCACTTGCGCCACGTTTACGCCACAGTTGCGTCACGCAACTGCGGCGTAAACGTGGCTTATCCCTGCGACCCATTTACAACTTGACGCATCTAGGCAGATGCGTCACGTTGTAAAGCCCTGCGCCACATGTGGGCGTTCCGGCGCAGGGTGGACGTTCCGGGGCAGGTGCGCCTCGCAAAAGTTCCTGCGTGAAATCTACAAGATTTCAGGCAGGCACTTGTGCGACTCTGCTACGTCAATTCCTTACGCAAGGACTAACGCAGCACGTTAAGTATAGTGCACACCCGAGCATTGCTGGAGTCGCGTCGCGACTCCAGCGATGCGCTGCCCTTACGTCACAAGATGCGTCACGTATCTGCCTACCCTTGCGCCACGGCATGCCGCATTGTAAATGCTGTGCATCAGCTGT
Source organism: Lissotriton helveticus (assembly GCF_964261635.1). Lineage (NCBI taxonomy): Eukaryota > Metazoa > Chordata > Amphibia > Caudata > Salamandridae > Lissotriton > Lissotriton helveticus. The sequence continues at coordinate 323,057,417 of NC_136061.1, forward strand.
ACGCAACGGTAGTTTTGCGTGACACATTTGTTCTGGCGCATCCCTGCTGATTTGCAGAGATGCGCCAGAACTCATAAATATGCCCCAAAACGCTTGCTCCTTACAGAGTAAAAAGCAGGAAAAGAAACAGACGCCTCTGAGGAATTACTGCTACAACGCTCCACCTGAGCTAGCGCTGTCAAATAAATCCAGTAAAAGAACACCACAGTCACGTCAACTGGGGCCAAATGAGGAAATGAGCAGGCAGCGGAGAACGTTGGAAGTCCTTAAGGCACATACCCAGGCACAGCGAAGTCAGATGAGGAGGTGAGGCAGGAGAATAGGATGACGAAATGAGGGAGTTTCTCACTTGTATTTCATAGAATCAGAACTGCTGACCTGGAGTAAGCGTTGGGGTGGTGGTGAACCGTCCCTACCCAGTGAATAGTCACCAGTGTTGAAATGAAGACAAATGTACGGTATGAAGGTAACTGTACTTTATTAGTCTTCTCACCACCACAGGTTCCCGGCAGCTCTCTAGAGGGCACTGTGGAATGTTGGCAACACAGGAGGGGAAAACCATGGGAGGAGCGGGGCGGGGGGGAACGAAACGTACCAAGTGGAATGGATTACAACAGTTCTCCTGTTTGAAAAGGGAATTGTCAAAGATGATAACATGAGCCAGTTGCAAGCACTACCCAACAAACATTTGATGGTTGCTTTCATGAGCTACTTCCTATCTTTAACAAAAAAAAAAAAAATTGTCCCTTGACACTGCACCTTCCTTTACACGATATTCACCCCCCCCCCGCCACCCCGCATTGCTACTGATTTGAAGCAGAGTAAGATGAGTACTCACAGTTGGAAAGCATCTAAGAAGCCCTATAACAATGATTATGTTTTTTACAGCGTGGTGGAGATTGGGGAATTTTGAGTTTTGGTTCATGTTTTAAGGATGCCTATGGAAGTTTATACTCAGCATATGCAATTTGTGTAAGACACAAATATTTTCAAAAAGCATTGATAATTAATCAAAGTGATGTATACAATTATTTAAAATCAAGTTAATTATTTGTTAATAAAAAATATTGTTACATTAATTTAACATTATTTCCTATCAGTTTTTATTTTATATCCCTACCTCCATTATTTTCTATGAGAGGGTGTTGCAGTATCAGTGGCCGGTCATGTGTGATTCTGAACTTACTTTTGATTTTTTAGTAGTAACTTACACTTGGATTTTCTAAACACCTATAAGTAGTAAACGTATTTAAAATTTCCTAATAATTTCCTTATGAGAGCAAATTCGTTTATTGATCAGGGTATTGCCGATCTGGAACGTAGAGTATCTCAAGATTTAACATTGGCTCTCCAAAAAAGATCTTCTTTGGGTCATCTCGCAACTGCAAAAACCCCTGAGCAGATAATGAAAACCCCCTCGATTGAAGTTCGTGCTGATGTCCATAGTCTACCAAATGTGGTGGACCTATCAGCATCAGAACTCCTCTCTGATTCCCAAATCAGTTCAGAAAGAACACCAGACCTATCCTTACACACTACGCCAGAGGTTACAAGACAGATGAGAGGAAAGAAGGATGGGGCTGTAAGGAAAAAAAGGGATAAACTGAAAACTTAAAGGACTAAGAGGACACAGGAGCTAGCCAAACATCAGGGGGTGACTCTAAATCAAACTTCCCCGAAGGGGGGGGGGGGGGGGGGGACATAAACAAAAATAGAAAAAATGATGTACAAATTCCAGTATCAAATCAGTCCATCAGAAATGAAATCCCTGAAGTCTTGACTATGATGGTGGGGGGAGATAAAGATACAGTGGTAGATAACCAATTTCTAACAAAATTGGGAGAGTTGTTTAAATCTCTCCTCTCCCCGTTAGAAACTAGACTTCAAAAAATTGAAAAACATCTAGATGAACTACTCACTCTTTCTAAAAGGAATAACCCATTGACTCACGGGGCAACAAAGATAGGGGGCAATAAACTACCTACTGATAAAACAGTGGTCCCGCAAGTAACAAAAGCGGCGGGAGCAGGGCAAACTGTAACATCAAAAACCCCTGCAGCAGTAGAGAAGAAGAAAACTACCGATAAAACAAAGGTGGTTAGCAATACCCCCATAGTACCCCTGACAGATCTTAATGGGGATTTCCATAGGGAAATTGTTAATCGTAGATTCCCCGCCAATCTTCCCCCTGAGGCTGGCCCCTTTGTGGTGGTGCTGACTGGTGTTCCAGAGCTGTCAAACACCTCAGAGGAACCCCCTTGGGCACTAAACAACAAGGTCCAATACTGGCTAAATAACAACCGTCCATTACCACCTTGCTGGTCAAGCCAGATTTGAACTGTTTGTAGAGTTCCCTGGGTGGGCCATGGAAAGAAGTCAATCCAAGGCGACTGCATTTTGGTAAATTTCAAGGATCCTCGTACTGTGAATTATATCTGTTCATGGGGCCCCCGAGATAATAATGAAGGCATAGATGCAAAATGGCTTTCCTTTTTTATCCCCCTTGGTCCTATAATGACCTAGCCAATGAAGATAATTGGCACAGAGTAGGCCATCGAGCTTTAGGAAGAGAGTGGGAGGATTGGAGAGGAAATTTTGATGGATATCCTACTGGAGAGGAATGGGGAGGAAATCCTACTAGATTTCTTCCCAAAGAACCTTTTTTTAGGGACACCTGGAGAGGAATCCCAACTAGGAATAGGTACAGCTGTTTGGAGATGGTGGACTGACCACCAACTCCAACTAGCTGTCTAAATGGGGATCTGGAGCATACTGTTTGTATTTTATCACAGGGAGAGAAAGCCATTCCCAGACAGTTAGAATCCCCCCCACTGGGTGTAGATAATGGTTTAACGGAAGCAATCTCGAGAGTGAATGACGTATCCCAGTTGCAAATTCGAACACATCAGAGGGAGGTAGATAGCATGGTCGAGGGTTACTCTTTCCGTTTGATTTCGTGGAATATAGCTGGGCTAGCACGGAGGCTAGAGGATCCGGCATGGTTAAAATTTGTCGCATCCTTTGATATTATTTGTCTCCAGGAGACATGGAGTAGAGGGGACCTTGGTCTTGATGGTTATCAATCCTTTAATGTTCCAGCTGAACCTTCACCTGCTGGTAGAGCCAAGGGCGGCCTTATGGCAGCTATTTCTATAAAGCATACTGGGATAAATACTGTTATGTTGGTAGAATCTCTATGGTACCAATTACTTCTGATTAAGGACTTATTTTTGGTGCCCTTGCTTTTAATTAATTGGTATTACAATATATTAGATTCCCAAATTACAGAGGTCATACAAAAATTACAGGACGAGTAAAGTATCCAATACTACATCACCTCTATTTATTATGTGGGTAGGAGATTTTAATTGAAGTTTGTGTAAATTTAGCGGTACAAGTGTCTGTGGTCTGGTAGACCTAAATGATCAGCCATCTGCCCATTTTAAGCACACAAAACAGGGAGAGGCTTTAAACAATAATATAATAATTATTGATCTTTGTGCCCTGGACATGTCTAACTTCTCAAGATTGTTGAGCATCCCCACTTTTTATGGAACAGGAGGACAGGCGAGTGTGATTGACTTTGCCCTGGTCTCTAGAAAATATTCTTATCTTATTAACGATTTCCATATTGAGGCTAATCCAGTAAGTGACCATAATCCATTAATTTTGAGTTTGTGTCCTGCTTCCAAGAGAATGCAGATTCTGGAGCATGCAATCAAATTCAGCCAGAATCAGGGGGTCACCTTAAAGTGGAACAAGATAGATGTAAGTCACCTAGAGCGTGAGATTTTTAAAATAAACACACATAGGATAGATGCTTGTTTAAATTCACTAAATGAGCCGGAGGTTATAATTGATAACTTTGAGAAACTTTTAGACAATGTGGCCTCGCATTTACTGAAACCTGTGGGTGGTAATAGGGGAAATACCTGCAAATGGTTTGACCGAGAATGTTCAAGAGCTCAGTCTAGCCTAACGAAGGCTTTACGCCAAGTGCCACGGGATAGGGATTCGGTTAAAGGGGCAAGGAAAACTTATAGAGATGCCATTTTTAAGCGTAAAACAGAGTTGAAAAGAAAGGCGTGGGATGACTTATGGAAGGCCTCAGAATTAAAATACAGCCGACTCTTCTGGGAGGTTATAAACCGCCCCTTTTTAACATGTGAGGAAAAGGATACCCTTCAGGTGCACATTCCAGGGGAAACTTGGGAGGTACACTGTGGGCATATTTTTAATCCAAAGGGGGCCCCGGATGTAATTAGTAGTGATAGGATCGGTGATCCTAAGCTGGAGTCAGCGAATATGCTTAGCCGCTCACTAACTCTTTCTGAGGTAGAGGCCGCATTAAGAAAGGGCACGTCACTAAAGGCCCCTGGGCCGACTCAGTACCTTTGGACCTTTTTAAACACAATACAGAAGTGTGGGCACCACTTTTTCTACTCTTGTTTAAAGCAGTCGTGGTGGGTCATATTCCAGACTCATGGCAAGAGGCGACAGTGGTCCCGATATTCAAAAAAGGCAACAAACGTGACCCTTGTTGTTACAGACCTACATCGCTTATTGATGCATCTTGTAAATTAATGGGCAGGGTGATCTTGGCCCGTTTGGAAACTTGGGCTGAGTCAAATGACATCATTGTGGAATCCCAATATGGATTTAGGCGGGGAAAAGGCACCACAGAGCAGTGCCTAAATTTGGCGCTAATCATGGGTAAGTACATGAGGGCCAGGTGTGGTTGTGTCCACTTGGCCTTCATAGACTTATCCAGTGCTTTTGATACTGTTTGTAGAAACAAACTTTGACAAATGATGGAGTCTATGGGGTTTGAGGAGCCTTTGGTTACACTCCTCCGCAGACTCCATGCTGCCACGACAGTAAGGATTAGATTTGGCCCAGCCGGGGAGAAAACCAAGCCCATTACATCGACCGAGGGTGTTCCCAGGGGTGTATACTGGCTCCCTTTTTATTCCTGGTGTACACAAATGGCCTGGAAGCTTTCCTGTTGGAGAGCTGTGCTGATTTTCCCCAGGTTAATGGCAAACGGATACCGACGTTATCTTATGCAGATGACACGGTTCTAATGACCCTAACTGCCAACAACATGCAAATTTGCTTAAATGCTTTCGAAACCTTCATGCAGGGTCTAGATTTAAGGGTCAACTTCACAAAGTCCTTCCCTATGGATTGCGGCCCCAAAGGAATAAAATCTCGCCGGCTTATGGTGAAGGACTCATATATTGTGAAAGTTGACTGCTTTAATTACTTGGGGAACATATTTAATAAAACCTTGAGTTGGGACCCCCTGGTGTCTGCCCATGTCCAAAAGGCCACCCAAGCAGTAGAGGCTATTTTCCGTTTCTCCAGTAAACTGGGTCAGAAGCCGGTTGCAGAATTAATATCCCTATACAAAGCAAAATGCATCCCAGTTGCAACATACGGTGCGGGTGTGTGGGGAACGCAATCCTGCAACAAAATTCAAATTATGGAGAATAAGTTTGTTAAACGGCTCCTATGTGTGCCAACGGGCACCTCTAACATGTTTTGCCACACTGAGGTGGGTCTTGAATTTGTGAGTGATATCATCCATGTCTCCCCTTTACTGCTCTGGAGTAAGGTCTGGAGCTCAGATGATTTGAAACTCACAAAGGCAATATTACAAGACTGCCTCAAGTTGGAGTATTTCCGGAAGATCCCTTGGCTATCATATGTTAGGGAAACTCTTTTTAGGATAGGTTTGGGTGACATCTTTACGAATACTGAGTCCATTGGTAGTGAGACAAAGTTATTAATTAAAGAGGCATATCGCACCAGGTTAGGTGCTCTGAGAAACAGTGAGAGTGTGGTTTACTACAAGGGAAGGTTGCAGCATCAACCTTACCTTTCATATATAGGACATATACAATGGCGCTTTTACTTGACTAGGTTCCGCCTTAATACACTACATTTCTTATTTGCTTTTCCAAAACAAGTGGGATGGTGTGAGAGTTTACCCGCCTGTGCCTGTAACAACAAAGTTTCTCAAAATACTCTCCATCTTGTACTATTTTGCACTCTGTACAAAGATTCAAGAAACCGTTTTATCAGGCCGGTTTTGTTATCCCTTGGAACTCGTTATTATAAAGATAAATATGACCATTTACTCTCACTATCAACCCCAGCAATATGCAATGCCGTGCTTAATTTTATTAGAGTGGCACTTACTATCAGAAACCGATATTGATTATCATCATGGTACACAAGTTGATTGATAAAATATCGTATAGACTAGCATTGATATGAATTGTATTGTAACGACTGAAATTTTATGTGTTTTTATATATGTGACTTTTTTGTACTTGTAAAACATTTAGTGGTAACATAATAATGTTTAAGGTTGTAAACACAATGGTATCATGTTTTTAAACTGTGTAAATATCTGAACTTTTATGATTTGTTTCTACGAATCAAAATAAAGTTATTATGACTGACTGACTGACTGTATTTAAAAGTGTAAATTCCTCAAAAGTGTAATTTGCCTTTGTGAATCAGGCCCCATATGAGTTAGCTCCATAATGAGTCCAGGGACTTGGTTGTCAGATTCTGTGCCACATTCACCCATCTCTTTGTGCCTGCTAATTATCTTCACATGATGCAGTACATCCTTCTTTGCTCTTTCAATATCCTCTATTGTGATTCATAAGTCTCGCATTGAGGTACCTTTGGTTGAACGATCAGGCCCATATTAACAGGGACAGTGCCTCAGAGCTGCCACAAAGTGGTGCACTCAATATGGGAATGTGTAGTGGCCTGGAAAGAGGAGATGCATTGGTTGACTTTTTCGCAAGTGCGTTCACCACCCAGACATTAAAGAATTAAAAGGTGCAAGTAGAGATCTTTCTCACACCAATCTCTCTTTCAGGCTCTGATTTTTAAAGATGGCAGTTATTCATCTCTCTGTTTGCTGCCTGTTTTCTGGCTGCGCCTCCCCTTGACGTGGGACAAGCAATTTGAGGCAGCAAGTATTCAGTCACAAAGCCTATATTTCCTTGACGGTAGAAGTGGTTGCTAAGCAGTATAATCATGCTATTGGACCCGGGTGCAGAGCTGAGTTTAGGAGAGTCACGTCCACTCCTTTTTCCCCCTAGGCTGTGTGCCCAATTAGAACAATTTAAATACCTCACTCACCAGTGGTAAATGATGTATTTAACCTCAAGTCAATAGGTTGTGAGTCAGTGATAACCCACAAATCTTGAAGTGTGTATAAAACATACTAAAATGTTTGTACTCCTGTATTCTGAGTAGCTTCAATGAGATGATTGGAGTTTGCAAAAAAGTGATGGGTGAAATTTTAATCTCAGCCACATGTAATTAATTGGGGCCACATCCCAGTCCACCCTTATATTGCACTCCATGCCACCTCAGTTTGGACCGAGCCAAATGTAATTCAATCTTGACCCTGCTTCAATAGGAACAGTCCAGCCCTAACTGCCAGGCAGGGTCCTCCCTAAATCGGAACACAAGCAACCTAAGATCTATTTTACCCTAATTTGGACTCGTCAGTCTAGACAAAAATGATGGATAAAATGCTTCTATTAATCTCAGCCAGCCATCAAAAATAGCTCAGGCTGCATCGCAACCCATCGTTATTTTTCACACCATTCCACCACAGTTGAATAATTAGATAATTAGTATACTTTCTAGTACTTATTTTACCTAAGTTTAATTGAACTCTAATATATCAATGAACAGCAAGCATAGTTTTTAAGACAAACTTACCAGCAGGACAGGAATGGAGATTAGTACATAGTCACCTGCTAACCTGTAATGGAAAATAAAACAACATAACTAAACTTATATCAAAAGAGAGCATTTTGGAAGAGCTGATGTTCTTGGAACGGTAATTCAGAATTCTCTTCAGCTCTGAAAGGAATTATTGGGGCATATTACCAACCAATAGAGATAATTTTTGTCTCTAACTTGTTTAGAGACAAACATTATCGCCGCAAACCGGCGATTTTTATCGCAGATAAACCTTGCTACTAGCAAGGTTTATCGCAAATGCGATAAAAAACGGCCGCAATGCATGAATAGCGCTGAAAAGTCAGCGATATTCATGCATTATCGAGCAAATGCTCTTAGCCATGTTATCCACCTCCCATTGGATAACATGGCTAAGAACTGCTCCTGGGCAGGTGTTAGCTTTTGGAGATATTCGCGCTTGGTAATAGGAGATAGCGATGTTAGCGACTGTTTCCAGTCGCTAACATCTTGGCACGCCCACTTTGCATGTCATTAGTGATAAATATCACTGACATGCAAAGCGGGGCCCAAGATGGTCACTATCTCCTATTAGCTGTCGCTAACTGGTGTTAGCGACAGCTTGGTAATAGGGAGATAATTTTATCTCCGCTTTCTTGGCTTTTAAAGCCAAAAAAGCGGAGATAAAGCCCTTGATAATATGCCCCCCTGTGTTTGAAAAGTCACGAAGGTGAAGATTATGCAATGTTTCTTTATTGATATTATCCACACATTGAAAAATAGGTCACAGTTCAACTGGTTAGACCAAATGTGTCTGATTTCTATAACTCATTTTTAATTAGTTTGAGACAAACAGCGACAGAGGGCCTGTTTAAGATTGCAATAGAAATCTGATAACAAGGTGTTTCTCCTCTGTTTCCACACCTCGCCTGATAGCAGGACACCAGCATTTTGTTTTTTTGAATTGGACAGGGGGTAAATGAAGAAGGTGGCGAGGGTGGTTGGGTGGATGGATACCAGGCATGTTTCTATTTTTTGAGAGGGGGGTTGAGGGTAATGTTGTGTGTGCTCTGGGAGGTTGCTAGGGTGCCAGATACCGGTTTTAGGTGGAGGGGGTAAGAGATGGCCAGAGGTTGATGGGATGAGTGACAAGACATCAGGTTAAATACGGGGCAGATGCAAGTACGGCCATGCTCTGCATGTCTCACCGTGACTCTTTTACAGCTGCACAGCTAATGCCAGCAGTAGGACCTTAAATAGCATCACCATACCTAATATGTCTGTGCAGCCACCTACAATGCCTGCACCGCAGTCACCATCTACACCTTAGTGCCATTTCTCCAAGGGACATCACAGATGTTGTTGACTCAGCTTTGATGGACACCATCACTGCCTTCACTGATCCACCCTTAAACTCAGTCACTGGATATGCAACCATATGCAGATTTGGATTCAGAGGCGATTTCTATTTCTAGTGTGGACACAAACCTTCATCTTCTTCAATCACAATGTTTCATGCTTTCACCACATGTGTCTGAAATCTCAGAAACTTCAGAGGACTCTGCCAGTATCTTACACGTGCAATGGATCAGCTGTCTGTCGAGTCGGATGCCAGATGTTCTGGGTAAAACAGAGCGTGAACAGCACTGTACCTGCCGACATGGTCTATTTTGCCGCAGGTCCATATGGACAACACGAAATTGGTGCAGGCTTAATCAATGCTACAGAGGTAGGGAGAAAGATAGGCTGGTGGGCTCAAAGATAAGGTGCTGACATGACAGCGAAACAAAATAAGAATTGAGGGTGGCAGCAGAGTTCAGTGGGATGGTTCACTGGAAGGAAGCGGGTGAGTATGCCTCAGGAAGGAGTAGAAGAAGAACAGAAGGCTACAGAAGAAAGAAACACTCCACTTGGGAGGGAGTGCATGGACCAGAGAGTGGCACAGGTTCCATCCAGAGGGATGCCGCCTTCACACATGGAAGCATAAAGTCTGGTGAATCATCGCGGCTGATCTGTATCCATTTGAAAAGCAGCTGGAAGTTCAACTGCAACCTCACAGACCAGAACCCCAGATACAATGAGGAAGGTACATTTCTTAGTGCTTATTGCATTAGAAAGAAATGTCACTCAGCATCCAATCTAATATATAAGCAGTTACGAATAGTTGCATTGGAAAGGTGCAGTGCAACTGTAGACTCAAGTCATTTATACCAATTCAATTAAGAAAATAATGTAGATAAATAATTGAGGATAGCCTTATATAAGTTGAGCGCTCCTTGCTTTCATAAGTGTCACTTTCAACACCTAAAGCGCATCATGCATGGTCTAATCTGTTTGCCAGAGACGTTGTGTTTCACACTGTCATTAATTGCCTTTAAGTTTGCTAGGGGCTGGCTCGTAAATATGTATACTAATCTACACCAGAATATTTGAACTTCAGAAGCTGTGTAACTAACGAGACCCTGATTATGCACTCTGGACAAGTGTGCATCTCACCCCAACACCTATTATGCTGCATTCTCCACGCAAGCATGTTTTGTTTCAAAGTCCTGTCGAGTATGCTGATACATCACCGGCATGATCGTCCGGGATCGGGTTTTGGTACATGATAAATGTAAAATTAAAATTCTTACCTGGACACGTTCGGATCTTGCTTAATTAACAGCAGAAGTTTCTCCGTGTTGATGAAGATAGCCCAACAGGGAAAACAAATGAGAATTAACATGAGCAGTGATTTCTGCAGGATGACGCCAATTTGCTTCAAGTTTTTACCACCAAATGTCTGAAAAGGTAAACAAACTATCAGTCAGTATGTACATAGCGGACTTGCTGGATCTTATGCAGCTGCTTTCCAGGCTCAAAAGACACAGCTCGCCAGAGGTGTTTCCATTGCAAATAACTATAAAGTGGATTTCTTCAATAAGCAAACATTCACTTATTAGAATATCTGTGTTTTTTATTCAGGGGATGTTTTCGACAATCTAATTAAAATAATTAAGAGGATCGATGCATAAGCTTATGTGAGTCTTCATAAGACTTAGTCCAAGTTAATAAAACAAACTTAAGCAAGATAGAATTCCAGGGTTAAACTTTATAGGTTTTTTCAAAATTAAGATCATTACATAAGGCAACACATGAATACTCATTAATCAAGTCGCTCAATTAAAATCCTAATCTGCAAGAGGGCTACCATGAGGTCAGTAACTGAATCTAGACAAAGGCCAGAACCAAATATAAGCAAGTAAACAAACTAACATAGACTCTGCGCAGAATGGTAGAGGTGGCCCGAGTGGGACATGAGTACTATTGACACTGTCATTTTAAAAACACGGTAACAAAATATATTTTAATTATTGATAGCCAGTTTTAATTGTGTCGAAAAGTACATACTGCATATTTTCCACCGTACTGGTAGTTCAGATAGCCATCCTGCACATCACACAACACACTACGCCGAATAGGAAAACCTTTCAGGTCGGCATATGCAGCGCGTTCGCCGTTAGCCAGGATCATAGAGTGCGGTAGAGAGGTAGCGTTACCCCTCTCTACCATAGAGTGCACTCTGGGGGAACGGAGGTCAGTGGTCTATCTGACTGGCCCCACACCCTTAAACGAAGGCCAGGCAGCGGGTGTGCAGCGAAGACAGCGCAGAATGGTAGAGGTGGTCCGGGTGGGACACAAGTACTATTGACACTGTAATTATGAAAATGCAGTAACAGAACATATTTTAATTATTGATGGCTTGTTTTAATTGCGCCGAAAAGTACTTACCGCAATCTGAAGGCAAGATGGCGTCCGCCGTGCGGGCATGTGTGTGAGGAGCTCCCCTGTTTGTAACTCGGCTCACCTTTTCACGAGGATTCCGCTGTCCGGTTGCTCGTTTTCCTTTGGAGATTTCCTACGCATTTCCTACGTTTTCCTACGCATGCTCAAAAAAGTCTTCCGTTGGATCCCCACCGAAACAAGAAAGACGGTCACCCATGCCCTGGTCACCAGCCGTCTGGATTACGGAAACACCCTTTACGCCGGAACCACAGCCAAACTACAGAAAAAACTTCAACGCATCCAAAATGCCTCAGCCAGACTCATACTGGACATTCCTCGTCTAGCTCACATTTCCGGCCACCTGAAAGACCTCCACTGGCTCCCTGTCAACAAGAGAATAACGTTTCGTCTCCTCACCCACGCACACAAAGCCCTCTACGACCTTGGACCCGAATGCCTCAACACACGACTCACCTTCTACACCCCCACCCGCCAACTACGATCATCCAATCAAGCCCTCGCCGCGATCCCACGCATCCGTAAATCCACCATGGGGGGCAGATCCTTCTCCTACCTAGCGGCCAAGACCTGGAATTCTCTCCCCACCCACCTCCGCCTTACTCAGAACCACCTCTCCTTCAGAAAACAACTAAAAACTTGGATATTCGATAAGTAAATGCGCCCCCAAGCGCCTTGAGACCCTCTGGGTGAGTAGTGCGCTATATAAATTTCTGAACTTTTAGCTCGGCTCCCACAGCCCTCCGGCCTGATCGTATATCCTGTACCTTATCCTGTCCGGAGACGACAAATTATCGTGGAATTGGAGACGGCACACCTCACTTGTACTTACCATCTGGCCCGGAGGTTTTGACGTGCAGCGGTTCCAAAGTTGTGCCCTCCGCAAGATCGGGGCCTCCGTGGACCCTAGACCGGGACCTCGCCTGTGGGATCCGACGTCTCTCGGCCCCGGTCGAGAGAGTGAACCAATGATGAGAGCCGTTGTGCGAACATCCCGGCGTTCCTGATCCGGGCCTGCCCTGGTGGCCGCGAGGCTGATGTGGGTGAGATGCACCGGGGACTGACTCTGTGAAGGGGTCCCCCCGCTGCTGCGGTTTCCGGCGGCCCTGGACCTTGGCGCCCGGACTCTGCTTGTTTGGGGCGCCGGTGCTGGTGCAGGCGGAGACCCGCATTGGGCGGACATCCTTTCTGCACCAAGGCTGCCATTGCTGGAAGCCCCCCGGAGCTCTGTAAAGTCCTACATTTTGGAACTGTTATTGAGAGTCGCGGAGGGTGGCGACTGGGCTGAATTCGCGAAATGGCGGCCGACCATCTGGAACTGGTATCGCCTCGTGGCGGCGGGCTTGGGTTGCCTGATTGCACGGGGGTCTGGTCTGGTGAGCGGGAGCTTACCCTCCGAGATATCCTGGAAGCTCTGCGATCCCTGCGCGCATTCCTGGCCCCAGATGTCCCCGTGAGCCCGCCACGACCTGCCGCCATTTTGAGCAGCCGTTTCTTCTTGCCTCCCCTTTGTTTCGGAGACTCCATTGCTTCGCCCCCCTCGACTGCTGCAAGTGTTGCCGCCGCTGATCGACGATCATTTGATGTGCCGGGGACTTTGCAGCTCCCTGCTTTTCTAGGTTCTGACCCCGGAGACTGGGACGTTGTACCGCGGCCCTGTTTGGCTGGGATGCCCGGAACTATTGGTGGACTGCCGCCTGCGCCTGCACCGATGGCTTCGCATTTGTCTATTGCGGAGAACCCCTCGCTTTCCCAAACGGCGACACTGCTCTCCTGCTCTTCATCACCCGTGCTGCGATTGCTGGTGCTTATAAACTCTCTATTCGGACTTTTGCTCACTTGCGGACCGATTGTTTCTCCTTGTCCTCATGGCGGAAACAATTTATTTCGATTGTGTGCTGGTATTGTATTGAGTAGCTCACTTTACAATGTCATGTTGTGGGTGGAATCTGTGGTTCGTAAGGGTTGGGGGTGATATGCGTGACTCCTGGGGATTCTTGCTGTACGACTTTGTGGCGCGATTGTTTGTACCCATGGCGCGGTGGGAGGTCCTCTCCTCTGTAAGTTTTATGGTGCTTGAAATGGTGTCGTCCTGGTCTGGTTTTTGCTACGATTGTTTGGTTGGGCGGAGGGCTGCGGCCGACCGTATTGATTCTGTTCTTATGCTCCTCCCTCCTGTTTTCCTTATTTTTGTTTATGTTTCTTTTTGTCTCATTTTTCTCTCTTTCTTTCTCGCTATATTTCGGGTTCTGGTTTAGGGCGACAGGCACGCTGTTTGAAGGGTAGGCCATAGCCTTCTGCAGGGGTGCAGGGTGGGATGGGTGGGTTGGGATCTATTTGTTGTCTGTTCTATGGTTCTATGGCCCTTTTCTTTTGTCTCTCTTTATAGTAAGGCCGCGTCTGTCCTTGCCTCCCGTGGTATGTTCGGAGTGGGTATGAGGCGTCATCGATCCTCCTCTTCTGGGTTGGTTACGTTTCGTTTCGGTTGCTGTACCCTCCTTGTTATGGATGCTCCTGTTTTCTCCTATACTCTCGCCACGGGACTCCTGTTTCGGCGTGGTCTTCTTTCCTTCGTTTTGTGTTTCGTTTCTTTTTATTATTTTTCCGTTTTGTCCTCCTCCCCTCCCCCTCCTTTCCCTCTTTTTTCCCTTTTCCTGGCCCCCTTCCCCCTTTTTCCTAGAGGTCACTATGATGGGTTAGTTTTGATGTGGTGTTTGTCCGATCCCTCTGTCCTGGTTTGGCTGTGGTTTGGGTGGTGGGCATGTAATGATGTTACTGAACACGTGTCGATTATGTCTAAAATGTCCCTGTCTCCCGGTGTGTATTATGTTGCCTCTCCTGTATTGCGGTCCCATGCCCCCTTATTGTTGCTGCGGATGGTTGTGGGACTTCGGACGCCTTTATATTGAAAGTGAGCCTATCATACGCCTTATCCCCATATTATAAAATTAACCTTTTTTGCTCCTGTTTTTTGGCCGTCTGGTTCCTAGGTGTCTTCTCCCCCCTTTTTTACGATTGTTTTGCCTTTGCTTTTGCTGCTTGAATCTGTATTATTTGCCTTGGAACCTGTGACCGCTTTACATATTGAGGCCGGCCGATTTGGTTGTAGGCCTAGAATTGTATATCCTTTTGATGCTAATAAAGGTATAAAAAAAAAAAAAAAAAAAAAAAAATAATCTATGCTTACTTGGTGTCTCGGAAGGTCTTGAGGGACAGGATGTGTGTAACTTTGTTGCAGAATTATTTGAGGAAGCGTTCCGTGAAGTTTCTGAATGGAATTGGAGTCGCAAGATACAACGGGCCCATAGGTTTCCTTTTCGGCAGCGATCGCCAAGAAGTGGTCAAGTAAGCCCACAGCAGCGATGGGCTATTCTGATTTCTTTGAACAATTTTAACAATTTTCTGGCAAGACAGGTATTATACGATATGGCAAGGCCTGATAGTAAGATAACTGGGAAAGGTATACAGTTTTTTGTTTGGCCAGACTTTTGTCATTCTACTGTTGAAAAGCGTTGGAAACTACGGCAGCTGATTGTACCCTTACAAGCAAAAGGTCTACAAGTTTTTTTATTGCAACCTGCAACTTTAAAAATTGTTAATAAGGGTCAGAATCCTTTCTTTACTTCAGAGGCTGCTGCAAAAGAGTATATGCATACACTTCCTTGACGGACCGATATATTGCCTGGACTGTTCTTGATTCTACACCGTATTCTCATTTTTTTTTTCTCTTCTTTCCTTCTATTTGTCTCTGTTTTTTTTTTTTAGGAGGTCTCCGACTTATTCTGTTTGTATTAAGATAAGAGACAAAGGTTGATATATTTAGATTTGGTGAGCCGAGCAGCATGGGAACCACTCACCGAGCATCACAAGGGCCATCAGCCCTATTGCCCTAACTAAGGGGGGAGGGTCCACTTCAAGAGGGAGGGGGGTTTGGGGTGGCGGTGTTGGGGTGGGTTAGGGGGCACTGTGGGTTTTGTGGGTATGGGGGGTGCAAGGGTTTGTGGGGAAAAAATGCTAAAGTGTCAGTTCATAGCATCTGCTTTAAGTATGTTGGAGCGAAGTTAAACTCTTGTTTATTTATTAACGACCTGCAAATTACCTGTTTTGATGGCGGTTAGGAAGCTACGAATTTGCTCCTTTAATGTTTGCGGTCTCAATAATACTTTGAAAAGAAAACGGGTAACTAATGAATTGAGTTTAATTAATCCTGATATTCTTTGTCTGCAGGAAACCCACATTTCCTGGTCCAATTACAAGGTTTTATTAGAATTGGGTTTTTCTGTATTAGCAGGGTCTAAACAATCTACTATGAATAGGGGGTAGCCATAATGGGTAGCCGAGCTGTAGCTGGTACGGGTAGGATACGGGTTGACAATCTTGGACGGTGGGCGATTAGTGAGTGTACTATATGGGCCACCAAAGTTACAATATGTACAGTGTATGGGTCTAATTTTGACGAGGCAGAAATTCTTGAGTTCCTGAACGTGGAGTTAGCACAGTGGCCAATGCCATTGATATTACTTGGTGATTTTAATATACATGGAGACACCCATACATGGGGATTTCATTCTCAGGGTTATCAAGGTCGTAAGCTGAAGGTATATCGGGCCTATCAGCTGATATCCCAACATGGACTAGGTGATGGGTGGTCCAAGATAAATTCGGGTAATCCAGGGTACACTTTCTTTTCCTCTCCCCATTCTAAATTTGTGAGGCTGGATTATATTTTTTTACCCCGATTTTTAACTGCTGGCGCAAAGATGCAAGTTATGCCTCGAATTACTTCTGATCATAGCCCAGTAGTTTTAGATGTGATCTGCCTGCAGCCGGTACATGTAGTACGAGCATTTACTTTCAACAAAAAACGTATTAGTGATGAGGAGTTTATAACTCATATTAAGTTATGGGCTACGCAGTTTCTAGAAGACAATAGAGGCACTGCTAGTCAACCGATGGTGTGGGATTCTTTTAATGCAGGTGTCAGGGGAAAACATGCAGCTATGGCTGTGCTAAACAAAAAGAACAGAGAGCTATGATAGCAGGGTTGATTGAGGAACTTAGAGTGGCAGAGTGTGAACTTATGTCGGTAATCCAATCTAATGTTGACTCCCAAGTTGTACAAACTAAGGTTGCTAGTTTGAAAGCTAGGATTAATGGGGTTTGGAGTCAAGATATTGCTGCTCAGTACAATGCTCATAAAACTGAAAGATATGAATATGGAGAGGCAACGGGTAGATGCTCGGCTCATAGAATGCGGGGCAGGCAGGCGTCTCAACGTATTGATATGCTGGGGAATGATAGAGGGGAACTGGTTGAAACCATGAATGGTATCATGGAGGTTTTTCGTATATATTATAAAGAATTATATACCCAAGATTTAATTGCTCAAGATCAAATAGAAACTTATCTTCAGGATTTTGACTTTTCTAAACTTGGGTCTCCTGAGAGGGAAATGCTGGAGGCTCCAATTACTATGCAAGAACTGCAGCTTGCAGTAGAAGAGTTAGCGTTAGGGAAGGCATCTGGCCCGGATAAACACCTCTGGAGGTTTATCAACTATTATTTAGCGTTATTAAGGAGGTTTTGCTCACTACTTTTATTATTGCTCAATGTGGAAACCCGCCGGCGTCCTGGGACGACGCCAATATAGTAGTCTTTAAAAAAAAAGATCAGCCTCTTCGATTGCTGGGGTCATACAGGCCCATATCATTAATTAATGCTGATGCAAAAGTCTACTCTAAAATATTGGCTACTCGGTTGGTGCGAGTTACCCCAATGCTTGTATCTCGTCATCAGCTTGGGTTTCTTCCAGGTAGAAGTATAGTAAACCATCGTCATCGGGTAATAGCCTTAATAGACTATGCAACTGCACTTCAAAAGAATATTGGTATTATTTTTTGGGATGCGGAAAAAGCATTTGACCGCGTTACGTGGTCGTTTTTTATGGGTCACAATGCGTAAAATGGGGTTGGGTCCCTTGTTCTTGCAGGCTTTACAAACTATGTATAGGAGCCCTCGGGCTAAAATATGTACTATGGGACAAGAGTCATCGTTTGTCTATATTACCCGGTGAACGCGGCAGGGCTGCCCTTGCTCTCCCTTGCTTTTCGCTATTTATATAGAGCCACTATTACAACTACTGGAGTATACCAATTTAATACAATCAATGCTGGTAGGCGAATACGATGTGCGTGTCCCTGCCTATGCTGACGACATCGCGGTCGTGATTTCGGATCCTGAGTCAGCATTAAGGGAGGTTGAATGTTTGACGCAATCATTTGGACAGGTTGCTGGGTATAAATTGAATATCTCTAAAACCCAAGTTATTTGTACGACGGGGTTGTGTCCGAGTGAGCCACGAGTAACGAAAGAGGCTAAGTACTTGAGGATTAAAATTAGGATGTCCATTCAGGAGATAATTGATGTAAATTGGAATGATATAATAGGGGCTGCTAAAAGCCAGTTAGAAAAACTAGAATGCTTACACTTGTCAATGGTTGGAAGTCGTAACATGCTAAAGATGTGTATCCTCCCCAAAGTCCTATACTACTTTCGGACGGTTCCTTTGGAGTTGTCAAGGGCACAATTAATGCTGCTTCAAGGTATTACGGATAGGTTTATTTGGGGCGGGAGGAAACCCCGTGGTGCTTCAAAATATAGGACGTTACCATTGGTACGCGGTGGATGGGGGTCCCAAATTTTATCTAATATTATTTAGTATGCCTTATACAAAATGTGAGGTATATGGTAACAGAGGGGGCTACACAGCAGTTTGAGTCACCTAATATTTATCAGATGACAATGGGAAATCAGGCGTGTGAAGCCTTGTTGAAGTTCTATGAGCCAAGCTATTTCAAGCGTACCAGCTTTAAAATTATGACCGCAGCCTACAAGGGGTGGAAGTGGCTTTGGAAAATTCTGGCTATTCAACGGATCAATTTCTATACACCTCTTGACTCCAGGGCCATATTACCGTTGATATTTTTGGCTACAAAGATGCAAACTTGGAGAGATAAAGGGGTTTGTCGTTTAGGGGATTTTTTTAAGGAAGGTGCACTGGTTTCATTTATGGATTTAATGGAAGTATATGCAATCACGAAGAACGATTTTTTCAAATATTTACAAATACAGGATTTTCTATATAAACAATGTCGACCACAGGGTATTGTTAACATTGAATTTATTGAAGCTCTTTTAAAAGGGGCTAAGATTGGGGCCTTGTATGAAATTTTACTTTTAAAGCAACCGGCCGATATTGAAATGCAAGATGTGAAATGGCAAATCGATTGGATAGTTCTGGTTCA
This sequence comes from Lissotriton helveticus, assembly GCF_964261635.1. Lineage (NCBI taxonomy): Eukaryota > Metazoa > Chordata > Amphibia > Caudata > Salamandridae > Lissotriton > Lissotriton helveticus. Next base: position 323,076,244 of record NC_136061.1, read on the forward strand.
TTCTTGCAAGAATCAATTGATATAGCGGCAGCAGTAGTTTTGTCTGCAAATCTACGTACCCAACATTATAAAACTGTGTTTAATTTATATCATACGCCAGCTAAAATGATGAAGTGGGGTAATATTCATGATGGAAAATGCTTTAGATGTCAAATGGATGAAGCAGATATTGTTCATGTATTTTTTGATTGCAATGCACTCTCTCAGTTTTTTCTATGTATTGAGGAATTTCTGTTTGCAACAACGAAGGTGCAATGTCATATTAGTCGCGAATTGCTGCTTTTTGGGGTGGGTACTGACATGGAAAGTGTACAGAATTATTATCCCCACCGAGATTTTATTTTTATGGCAATGGCGGTAGACAGGTTATGTATTGCTACAATGTGGTTGAAACCAGAGGCCCTGGTCTTTGAAATGTGGAGAGCTAAATTCTATAATGTGTTCCATCTAGAATTTAACTTATACCTCATCAAATCTGTGAGAAAAAAACAACTAGGGCTGAAGATATGGCAACCAATGCTCCAACATCTGGAACTTTTATTGTGAAAGCATGGTTTATGATATTTACTTTATTACTGTTTTAAATTCTACTGTTTTTTTCGCTTTTTTGTATGCTATGAACTGCACAATAAAGATTAAAAAAAAAAGTACTTACCGCACATTTTTCCCCATTATGGTAGTGCACATAGCCACACTGCACCTCGCACAACGCAGTACGCTGAATAGAAAAACCTTGCAGGTCAGCGTATGCAGTGCATTGGCCGTTAGGCAAGATCATAGAGTGCGTTGGACAGGTAGAGATACCCCTCTCTACCACAGAGTGCACTCTGGGGAACGGAGGTCAGCAGTCTAGTTGACTGGCCCCACACCCTTAAATGAAGGTTGAGGAGCAAGCATGCTGCTGGCACGCCAAAGGCAAGCCCATCTGCACCCGTCCACGGCAGATCAGGAACAGGGGCCAGGAACCCTGCACAAATTACAAGAATCACTTACACCGGTGATGAATTACATAGTTTCAACACACCCTGTGTAGTTGGTTGTAACAGGGGCTGGGAATTCGAGGGCAAGCTAACACTAGACAAAACCTGTCAACCTTTTAACCTAGAGATGAAAGCGCTGTCCGAGCCAGGGACGAGTAAAATCAAGTTGCAAAAGGAGTTGCAGGCATGGATGCTAGGTTTGATCAATTGCAGCTCTCTGCACAAACACAAAACAGAAACCTGTTTGCTGTTAGAGGACACCCCCCTAGATGTCCTATTCATCACAGAAAGCTGGCTTATGGTATGCTCCTCCCCTGACATAGTACTGGCCCTGCCTCCAGGATACAAAATATACAGATTGGAACGGATAGGGCAGGTGGGGGGTGGACCGAACATTTTGATAAAAAAATGAGTTTAACTGTACCATCGATGCCCTCCCCAACAATGGGTGAGAATACCTCCAATTTTCTATTTCATTATCACCTACCAACACCTTCTCAGGGCTCCTAATTTATAGACATCCGGGCCCATATGGAGAGTTTCAAGACAAACCTATCTGATTCTCTCGCTAGCATATTGGTGAAAATAAACATCACCACCATTGTAGGAGATCTAAACTTACACTTTGAGGACCAGAATCTCCTTAGCGTCAAAAGGCTGCTGCTACATCTCGAGGGCTTACAACTCTCCCAGTTAGTAACGTCTGCCATACATACCATGGGACACATATTGGATCTAGTTATTTCTAATAACCCCAACACTAAAGTTGTGCCATCGATATCAGTGCCCTGGTCGATCATTACTTCATTCCTTTTAATCTAGGGAAGAGTGCAAGAGAGCAGGGCAAAGCCACAACCACGGCTGAGACAAAGAAAAGATGCTGAACCAAGCTGAATGCAAAGGCCTGGGAGAACGTCCTAGCAGATGTGACCGTACCAAACATCAAGACATCAGAAACAGTGGCGGAAGCATACTGAAACTGGGAAACCTAGATCACCCAATCATTGGACAAAGTAGCCCCCAAAATCACCTCAAAACCAAAAGCCAGACACAAAACGGGGGGATGGTTCAACCACCAACTACTCTCTTTAAAGAAAAACTGCAAAAAAATGTAAAGGGACTGGAGGTAAAACTATGACCCACAACTTAAAACCTTTTACAAGGCACCCATTAGACTTTACCACAACAGCATCACCAGCCAAACTCTTTGAGGAGAATTCCTCAAAAGAACTGTTTGCAGTAGTCAAAGCCCTAACCTCTCCAGCCCAGGATCATCACCTAACTGAGACATCGGAGGAAAGGTGCAATGACTTTGCCACCTACTTCCTCTCTAAAGTCACGGACATCTACAGCTCTTTTAGGACTGAAGGGGAAATGACTGCAAGGCTGGAAGAGTATCGGGTGGAAACCTCCCACCTACAAACCATCAACAATCTCCCTTTAGTGCAGGCAGGGGATCTGGAACTTCCGATGGGCAAGGTGAGGTCTGGCTCACCACTAGACCGAGCCCCCCGCACATCCTCAAAACAGTCACACCTTCCATCCTCCCTACACTAGTTAAGATCAGGAACGAGTATCTTGAGCTGGGCGTAGCTCCAGTGGCATGGAAGCATGCCATAATTAGACCCTTGCTTTAAAACCCAATGCAGACCCAGCACAACTAGGGAACTACCGCCCCATATCGATGCTGCCATTCATCGGTAAGCTACTGGAAAAACATGTAAACAGATCATTGGCAGAGTTCTTGGAAACAAACCATTGTCTCCACTCCATCCAGATGGTATTCCATGCACAACACAGCACTGAATCTGCTCTGTTAACAGTGGTCGAGACAATAAGAATGTCGTTAGATCGGGGAAGCTCAGCAGCTTTACTACTCCTGGACCTGAGTGCCACCTTCGACAAGGTGGACCACCACATTCTGTGAAACAGACTTTCGGCCATGAGTGTACAAGGCACCACGCTACAGTGGCTGGCTGTGTTCTTGGAAGGAAGAACTTTCCAAGTTATGGAAAATAATATCCTCTCCAAATCGATGTCCCTAACCTGTGGGGTGCCGCACACTGTTCAATGTTTATATGGAGTCATTATCACGGATCGCCGAAGATTTCAACATCTCCATGACATCCTACGCTGACAATATGCAGCTGGTGATTTCTTTAGACCCTAGAACTAACTGGGACTCCAACAGGTTATCTCCCTGTATGGAGAAAGTTATGGAAATGGATGACTAACAGCTGCTTAAAAACTAAACAGGGACAAAACGGAACTAATGGTCCTTGGGAAGAAGACAATTACTAGGTCATCAATAGGCTGGCCCAACTGCTGTGGCAGCCCACCCACGCTGAAAGAATCCATCAAGAATGTGGGCTTCTGGCTCAAAAAAGACCTATCTATGACAACTCAAGCCAAGAAAGTAGTAAGCACCTGTTTTGGACTACTCAGAACACTCCGGAAAATACTAGATCGGATTCCCATACAGCTCAGAAAGACTGTAGTGAACTCCATTGTCACATCACGTCTGGACTACGGAAACTCACTATTCCTTGGGACGCTGAAATACATGATCAACAGACATCAGGTGGTCCAGAATGTGGCAGCAAGGCTGCTGCGTAAGGCCCCAGCTTGGGAGTCAGACAAAAATGAATGAATGACTGAAAGACTACGCAATTGTATAGCGCATGGCTACCCGGAGGCATCCCAGCGCTTCAGTGATCCATTCATTCCCGAGGTTTAAAGGAACAGAAACGTTTTTAACAACTTCCTGAACCTAAGATGGTTATCTTCCAGCCGTATAACATCCGGAAGGTTATTCCAGAGTTTTGCCGCCTGAAAGAAAAACACCTGCCACCCATACGGATTCTCTTTATCCTAGGGATCGCCAGTAAGTTCTTGTTACTGGACCTTAGGGTCCTGCAGGTTTGATAGGGGCGGAACATAGGTTGGATAAGGGCTGGTCCGACCTTGGTTAAGGCTTTATGGACAATGGTCATGGCCTTAAATTCAATCCTTTGTTGTACTGGCAGCCAGTGAAGTTGTCGCAGCGCTGGTTTGGCTGAAGTCTTTCATGGAATGTCCAATAACAACCGGGCTGCACAATTCTGAGCAGTCTGTAGGACCTTGAGTGTCCCCTGTGGGGCCCCCAAGTAAACTGCGTTGGAATAGTCCAGGCGTGATAAAATCAGGGCCTGTACTAATATCCGCCTAGCCTCGAACGGAAGAGGCCCAATGATTTTCCTAAGTGATCCGATCAGGGCGTAGCAAGTAGCTGCTACCTTCACGGCTTGCACCAGGAAATTAAGAGCTGGGTCAAGCCAAACTCCCAGACTCTTAATAGTGCTCAGATACAATTTTTAAGTACAGTATGGGCGGTCTCCGGCTCCACAAAGCACTTAGGGCCCGATGTAGGTGGCCATTACCGGTCGGTAACGGGCGAATTCGGCCATTACCGACCGGTAAATGGGTCATTGAGATGTAGCGGGCTATATTTTACAGAATCTGTAAATTTACCTATTCTGTAAAATACCGAATCGGTAATTTTACCGATTCGGGAAATTCCTGATGTAGGTAACTCTGTTTCCAGTGCTACAGGCCTTTTAGATTCGGTATTTTACCACCCAATCCAATTGGGTGGTGAAATACCGAATCCAGGTGTGCATGCACATCTGTGCATGCACACCTGTGCCATGTGGCACACAGACATGCCTTTAGGGCATGTCTGTGTGCCACATGGCACACATGCCCGTCTTTGGGGTGCTAGAGGGTGTCAAAGTGACACCCCCTGCACCCTTGCAAAATTCGGTATTTACCGATTCGGTAAATACCGAATCGGTAATGCCCATTGATTCCTATGGGCTTCAATGCCCATAGGAATCAATGGGCATTACCGATTCGGTATTTACCGAATCGGTAAATACCGAATCCTTCCGATTCGGTAATTGTAAAAATACAATTACCTACATCTGCTCTCCTCTTTTTTACCACTTCTTAAATACCGATTCGGTATGAATCGGTATTTAAGAAGTGGTAAAAAAGATTTACCTACATCGGGCCCTTAATTGGCTCCCGGTGGTGGTCAGAATCAAACTCTAGGCACTGATTATAACACACAGAGCATTACACAACATGGGCCCAAGAAAAATCAGAAACTTGGTGACCCCGTATGTCCCAAATAGGAGCCTGAGATCTAGCTCAGAAGGACTTGTAAAACCAATATTCATCAGGAAAGCAAGGTGGGGAGGCAGATCCTTCTCCCACCTAGAACCCAAAATGTGGAATTCATTACCACATGAATCGTGGATCATGAATAAAGAATTAGAATTTCAGAAGTCAATTTTAAACGTGGCTGTTCAAGCAGTATCTCTAACTTCCATCCAGCCTCTGCTTGCATCCTGTCTCTTCTCAGCGCTGGGAAGCCCTAGGGTAGCAATGCGCTCTACAAATCTTAAATAATAATAATAATATAAAAACAAATGAAACTCTGACATAAATGTTAAAGACCTCTGGGCAGATTTACAAACCCCTTGCGCCTCTTTGCGCCACCATTGCGTCACTTTTTGTGATGCAACAGCAGCGCAAACAATGCACCCTATTTACAACGTGACGCATCTAGGGATCAGTTGGTGGGGAGGCATCAAACCATTTCATCACAGAGGGGATTGAAGTTGGACGAATGAGATGCGCTTGAGTAATCAAATCCCCAGTGATGTCAGCTTGTCTGTCCCAAACCCTCCAGACATTAAAATGAGCCAATGGAAATGTGTGACATTGGATCTGGGGTGCATGCTATGTTTAATGGAGAGTGCCAGGAGTGCACCCGTGAGGGCAGGTAAACATCAGAAAGGAGGGGGGATTGAACGTTTTATGAACAGAAAGAAATGTTAATTAGAAGGTGAGGAATCTTTGATGAAAATTCAGAGAGACTGACATAAAGGGAAAAGGAGAGTCGGGGGGCAGGCGAATGCTGGTGGTGTGCAGAGATTAGCAGGCAAAGTCAGGAAGTATTTGTTTGCAGATTTTGTGAAACAACATGTTGTGAGCTGCCACTCAATCACAATAAATACATATATAACAAATTGTCTAGCTACTCATACGTTTTGTATAGGAATATTTCAATATTTGTGGTGTCCAATAGGGTTCCGAGAGTACTTTAGTGCTATAATCGAATGACAGCTGGTTTTCATTGTTTTTGCCAGACTCTTTTCTGTGCGCCTTTAGAGCTTGCTGGCAGAAGAAGAGACAGTTCAAAATGAACGAAGTGCAGATTACATAACCTGGAAAGTCATGTGGTAGAGACGATACGATCCTATAGTTTAATTGGTAAGGCGCCTCAACCTAAATGTTTATCAGCGCTACAAACACAGATCTGCTCGATCCTGGAACAGCTTGACACTGTCCCTCCATATGACAGAATAGGAATGCTTATTTCAACACAATTTAAAAACCTAGGGGCCTTATTTATGAAGGCCTTGCGCCGCCGGTGCGTCACTTTTAACATGGGAAAAAGTGACGCACCGGTGGCGCAAGGCTTTCATAAATGAGGCCCTAGGTGTGTTTACCAACCCTTAGTCGCACAGAGACACTCACAACTGCTTACTGTTCGCAGCGCCGGGAGTGGGACGCCTCCGTTGGGGGTAGCTGCGAGCTATATAAGTTTCTAAGTAAACATATAAATACATAAATACAACTGTAAATGTAAATGCCACTCAATTTACCGATCTAAGTATGGGAGGAAGCTGCCCGAAATCCGGATTGTAACTCGCCACTTGTAGATCACAAATCGTTTAACAGCGAAACTTTACTTAACGATCTCACCTCACTCACTAACAGCCTGATGCACAGTTTTCATTACAGCACGCATACATTTCCTGCATTACTTGGTGTCAACTCGACTCCGCACGTGTGTGTTCTCATGCCTATGCACACACAGACGATGCGCTCATGCCGTAGTCACTGTCTGTAGGTTATTGGAGTTTCGTGCATGTCAAATACCCCAATAAAAACAAAAAATACACATAACTATTTTGTTAATCACAGAGGTATCCCTGTGGCAGAGAGAGAGAGGGGACAAAAATAATGACATGGCTTCCTGTTTCTTCCCTTATAAACATCTCCATCAGAGGAGAAGGGGAGGGGGCAGGGCGAGCAAACCACCTCTGCGTGGGCCAAGTTGATTATAACTGGAAATCCTGCTGTCTTTTTTTCAGAAAACAGCGTACCCCTAGATCGAAAACTGAGGTGGGGGTTTGGCTGCTAAAAAATGATGTACAACACCTTTTCTGTGAGCAGCTGTGTTGTTCTCTGGCTTAGGTTTGATGTACATCTCAATTTTAGGAGTTAGAGGCATTTACTCCTGGGAAATGTGGGCCTGATTGGTTAGCTGTGGAGCCAGGAGGTTTGAGGGCCAGAACATGTCTTCCCCCTTGACTGAACTGTGCCACTCTCGGCGAAGGCCTTTGTGAGTTTACTCAAGTATATGAAGCTTAGAGTGAAGTGTTCTTTGTTCTGGTGCTTTGAAGCCCTGCATCCAGGAGCATGTCTGAGAGAGAGAAGCAATTTCAAAAAGGGGGTGGTGACGGACAGAGTATCTGAGTTAATCAGAACACTCCTACCCAGTCAACAGATCAGGGCTTGATCCATCACCGTTTTTTGGCTCACTGCACCATCCCAGTTCAGAACCTGGCTATATGCAAATTAGTCTGTCCCTGGCCCAGTGCATCATGGGAACAGGGCAGACCAAACTACCAAGCCAATTCTTCACTGGAAAGGAAACAAGCTTCCGGGGACCGGTTTCTGGCATTACAGCCGTCTTCGGCCCGGCTTGCTTGAATCCTGATGGTGCAGTGAGCAAGGGACTCATGTCTGAGCATACCCTTCCACACTCATGGTGGCCAAAATAATTTCAAAAAGGGGGTGGTGATGGACAGAGTATCTGAGTTAATCAGAACACTCCTACCCAGTCAACAGATCAGGGCTTGATCCATCACCGTTTTTTGGCTCACTGCACCATCCCAGTTCAGAACCTGGCTATATGCAAATTAGTCTGTCCCTGGCCCAGTGCATCATGGGAACAGGGCAGACCAAACTACCAAGCCAATTCTTCACTGGAAAGGAAACAAGCTTCCGGGGACCGGTTTCTGGCATTACAGCCGTCTTCGGCCCGGCTTGCTTGAATCCTGATGGTGCAGTGAGCAAGGGACTCATGTCTGAGCATACCCTTCCACACTCATGGTGGCCAAAATAATTTCAAAAAGGGGGTGGTGATGGACAGAGTATCTGAGTTAATCAGAACACTCCTACCCAGTCAACAGATCAGGGCTTGATCCATCACCGTTTTTTGGCTCACTGCACCATCCCAGTTCAGAACCTGGCTATATGCAAATTAGTCTGTCCCTGGCCCAGTGCATCATGGGAACAGGGCAGACCAAACTACCAAGCCAATTCTTCACTGGAAAGGAAACAAGCTATCCGGGGACCGGTTTCTGGCATTACAGCCGTCTTCGGCCCGGCTTGCTTGAATCCTGATGGTGCAGTGAGCAAGGGACTCATGTCTGAGCATACCCTTCCACACTCATGGTGGCCAAAATAATTTCAAAAAGGGGGTGGTGATGGACAGAGTATCTGAGTTAATCAGAACACTCCTACCCAGTCAACAGATCAGGGCTTTATCCATCACCGTTTTTTGGCTCACTGCACCATCCCAGTTCAGAACCTGGCTATATGCAAATTAGTCTGTCCCTGGCCCAGTGCATCATGGGAACAGGGCAGACCAAACTACCAAGCCAATTCTTCACTGGAAAGGAAACAAGCTACCGGGGACCGGTTTCTGGCATTACAGCCGTCTTCGGCCCGGCTTGCTTGAATCCTGATGGTGCAGTGAGCAAGGGACTCATGTCTGAGCATACCCTTCCACACTCATGGTGGCCAAAATAATTTCAAAAAGGGGTTGGTGATGGACAGAGTATCTGAGTTAATCAGAACACTCCTACCCAGTTTGGTCTGCCCTGTTCCCATGATGCACTGGGCCAGGGATAGACTAATTTGCATATAGCCAGGTTCTGAACTGGGATGGTGCAGTGAGCTAAAAAACGGTGATGGATCAAGCCCTGATCTGTTGACTGGGTAGGAGTGTTCTGATTAACTCAGATACTCTGTCCATCACCACCCCCTTTTGAAATTATTTTGGCCACCATAAGTGTGGAAGGGTATGCTCAGATGTGAGTCCCTTGCTCACTGCACCATCAGGATTCAAGCAAGCCGGGCCGAAGACGGCTGTAATGCCAGAAACCGGTCCCCGGAAGCTTGTTTCCTTTCCAGTGAAGAATTGGCTTGGTAGTTTGGTCTGCCCTGTTCCCATGATGCACTGGGCCAGGGACAGACTAATTTGCATATAGCCAGGTTCTGAACTGGGATGGTGCAGTGAGCTAAAAAACGGCGATGGATCAAGCCCTGATCTGTTGACTGGGTAGGAGTGTTCTGATTAACTCAGATACTCTGTCCATCACCACCCCCTTTTGAAATTATTTTGGCCACCATAAGTGTGGAAGGGTATGCTCAGATGTGAGTCCCTTGCTCACTGCACCATCAGCATTCAAGCAAGCCGGGCCGAAGACGGCTGTAATGCCAGAAACCGGTCCCCGGAAGCTTGTTTCCTTTCCAGTGAAGAATTGGCTTGGTAGTTTGGTCTGCCCTGTTCCCATGATGCACTGGGCCAGGGACAGACTAATTTGCATATAGCCAGGTTCTGAACTGGGATGGTGCAGTGAGCTAAAAAACGGTGATGGATCAAGCCCTGATCTGTTGACTGGGTAGGAGTGTTCTGATTAACTCAGATACTCTGTCCATCACCACCCCCTTTTGAAATTATTTTGGCCACCATAAGTGTGGAAGGGTATGCTCAGATGTGAGTCCCTTGCTCACTGCACCATCAGGATTCAAGCAAGCCGGGCCGAAGACGGCTGTAATGCCAGAAACCGGTCCCCGGAAGCTTGTTTCCTTTCCAGTGAAGAATTGGCTTGGTAGTTTGGTCTGCCCTGTTCCCATGATGCACTGGGCCAGGGACAGACTAATTTGCATATAGCCAGGTTCTGAACTGGGATGGTGCAGTGAGCTAAAAAACGGTGTTGGATCAAGCCCTGATCTGTTGACTCGTAGGAGTGTTCTGATTAACTCAGATACTCTGTCCATCACCACCCCCTTTTGAAATTATTTTGGCCACCATAAGTGTGGAAGGGTATGCTCAGATGTGAGTCCCTTGCTCACTGCACCATCAGGATTCAAGCAAGCCGGGCCGAAGACGGCTGTAATGCCAGAAACCGGTCCCCGGAAGCTTGTTTCCTTTCCAGTGAAGAATTGGCTTGGTAGTTTGGTCTGCCCTGTTCCCATGATGCACTGGGCCAGGGACAGACTAATTTGCATATAGCCAGGTTCTGAACTGGGATGGTGCAGTGAGCTAAAAAACGGTGATGGATCAAGCCCTGATCTGTTGACTGGGTAGGAGTGTTCTGATTAACTCAGATACTCTGTCCATCACCACCCCCTTTTGAAATTATTTTGGCCACCATAAGTGTGGAAGGGTATGCTCAGATGTGAGTCCCTTGCTCACTGCACCATCAGGATTCAAGCAAGGCGGGCCGAAGACGGCTGTAATGCCAGAAACCGGTCCCCGGAAGCTTGTTTCCTTTCCATTGAAGAATTGGCTTGGTAGTTTGGTCTGCCCTGTTCCCATGATGCACTGGGCCAGGGACAGACTAATTTGCATATAGCCAGGTTCTGAACTGGGATGGTGCAGTGAGCTAAAAAAACGGTGATGGATCAAGCCCTGATCTGTTGACTGGGTAGGAGTGTTCTGATTAACTCAGATACTCTGTCCATCACCACCCCCTTTTGAAATTATTTTGGCCACCATAAGTGTGGAAGGGTATGCTCAGATGTGAGTCCCTTGCTCACTGCACCATCAGGATTCAAGCAAGCCGGGCCGAAGACGGCTGTAATGCCAGAAACCGGTCCCCGGAAGCTTGTTTCCTTTCCAGTGAAGAATTGGCTTGGTAGTTTGGTCTGCCCTGTTCCCATGATGCACTGGGCCAGGGACAGACTAATTTGCATATAGCCAGGTTCTGAACTGGGATGGTGCAGTGAGCTAAAAAACGGTGATGGATCAAGCCCTGATCTGTTGACTGGGTAGGAGTGTTCTGATTAACTCAGATACTCTGTCCATCACCACCCCCTTTTGAGAGAGAGAAGCAGCGCATGCAGGATTGGGAGGGTAGGGAAAAGGGTCAGAGACAGTAGCGGTCAGCAGTAGGTGTTTCTGTAGGGCGGTGACGTGGGCAGGGGGAGGGGCAGGGTGGGGGGTAGTAATGTATGTATTACGGAGTTTTACAGGTAAGTAAACATTTAAATAAATAAAACGAATTTCGTTGCACGCACTGCATCACCAAAGGTAAAAGAAGAACATAAAAATAAAACACATAAAATAAAGAATAAGTTCTCTAGTGGGTAATATGCCTGTAAATGTAAATGTATTGCAACTTATAGCGCACGTATCACCCGAAGGCATCAAGGCGCTTGCCTTGGGAACCCGTCCTGGCTTTTCCCTGTGAGATAACCCCTACTGGGTATCCCCAGGGTGAAAGCCAGGCATCCCGCAGCGGGTGGGCCGCCGTAGTGGAGATTAAGCAACTATTGCCCAGAGTTGCAGCGTGGGACCCCATGATTAGAATAGGCACCGAGGCGAGAATTATCGAGTCCGTGGACATTTTTGGGCTCAGGACGCTGCCGCGTCGGGAATTGAACCCTGGTCCCGGGCCAGACCTCTGCATCAGGGTCTGCCGCTCTAATCAGTGAGCCACACTCCTGCCTGGACAAATTGGTTGCAATCCTCACTTTGGCACACGACTAAAAGTCATGTGATTAGAAAATTCACTTATTTGATTATTTAGAATTGAGCTATCGGGCTGAAATTGATGCAAAACGCAGTTATGCATGTTTTCGCACTAGTGCCTGAGAGTTGTATGCAAACTTTCCTTGCTCATGGTTTGCATTAGCACTGTAAGCTGTTTGCAATTGTGTGTAAAAAACAGGAAAATATGATTAATTATATACAAAAAAATGGATGAAAACACAATTTTCGTAATTCGTCAAGATGTGTCCTAATATTTAATTCTTACATAGAAACATTGCAGGCACCCATCATAAATTAAATTTGTGGTGAGATAATTGGGGCTTAATTTTACTGATTGGGTCAAATGACTCTGCCAATATTAATTTGCTTTTTTTCAATCTGTGAAATTCAATGTAACCGTGTAATGTCAACGAGTACAAACCGAATGGAATATACATAGATGTGAATTATCTCACATATCTGATGTACAATGCTATATAGCACCCACGCAAAGTTGCCACTATAAAAATACACAATTAATGCAGGAATACATATAAATATACATAAATATTTATACTGCGTATTTCTTTGCATTTCACGCAGCTATACAAAATTAAAAATACTTTTCTTTTAGATCTGCATTTATTGAATGAATGTGAAGTTTAAATGATGTGTCTCATAGGAGTGAAAGGTCAGCTTACTTACATCAAATCTTCATTACTCCAATCCTTTCTTACTCGTCCTAATATTTACTTTCCAAGTAAATGTGCATATTTACAAAGATTACCAGTAAATAATCCAAGAATTTCCTCATCTTCTTCCATCCTCATCCTTTCCTTACTTTTCGAGGTTTGCTGAAGCTAAAACTCCTTCATCAGGGGAAAAAAACCCTTTACACTGTAAAGATTTGGAAGCAATTTATTGTCATTCCGTCCGTCTTACATTCCTCTACCATACTTTCGCTTGTTTGATTATTATTTTCTTCAACAAGAACACAGAAAGAAACAAAAAAACACAGGTACTCTAATTTCAGATAAAACATGAAAGGGACATTCATCATAAAGTAAGGTGTGATCCGAAAGCCAGCTCAGAATCCTAAATAATATGCAGCTAATAATGTAAGTTAAAGTTCAAAGCGGAGTGCAAAGTGCCAGCCTTACAGTTATATCTAGTGGACATTTCTGCCCAATCTGCCCATAATGCTGCTATTCTCCTGGTAGAATGTACTCCCACTACCCTAGGAATCTCCCTTCCACAATCCTGATAGGCAGAGAAAATGACCGCCTTTATCCACCTTGGTAGGGTGCACAAGGAGTGCTAGTCTCAGCTTTTACCTGGCCTGAAATTAACAAATAGACTATCAAATCTTCTATATTTGGCCAACCTCTTAAATTAGGTTTTAACTGCCCTCACCACATCTAAAAGATGTACAAAAGGACCTGAGCTGTTGGTGTCTGGCTGTGAGGAAAGGTAGTATTTTCTCCTGACTTATCTGAAAATTAGAATTAATCTGTGGAAGGCATCTCAGGTCCAGAGAGAAGACCATTCTATCTTCAAAATTCTGAAGTAAAGGTGTCAACATACAAAGGCCCTTAATTCCCTTGTCCTCTTTGAGGTGCCTATTGGACCTAGAACAAACACCTTAAGTGTGAGAAATTGCTCAGACACCACTTCTAAGGTTCAATGGGAGCCCTCTGGAGGAAAAACAAGACTAGCGTTAGATCTCAAGCTGAAAAACAATCTCAAATCCTTTGTCTCAACCCTTAAATAGCTTTCAAACTAGAGGTTCTACTGGGTAGAGGTCACTCCAGGGGGACTTCAATGCCTTAATTGCAGTCCAGTGCAGTCTAAGTAGACATTACTAACCTCATAAAATCGGTCCTGTATGAACTGAAGGACTTCACTATACATCAAGCATCGAAAGAAGCCCAATGATGGTCCTATTAGTGGACTGCCCTCTGGAGGCTTGCAGAGATTTAGAGACAGCTAAAGAGAGAGAGACCATTATTCAGAAAAACTGCCCTCTCAACCTCTGAATCAGCAGTTTAAATCGTGGTAGGGTGTCTAGAGGTAGAAGAGGGTAATTCAGAGTAGATGGCGAGAAAGGTAGTATCCATTCCTGCTCCACTGCTAGGAGTCTCAGGAGAGAAAACCACAGTCTGCTTATCCAGAACTGAAGGACCATAATCATCTCCACTGATTCCCTCTGGAGTCTTACCAGAACCCTTAGATTTAGAGGAATGAGGGGGAAGGCATAGATAAGATCATCTACCCTGGGGCTGGTCAAGGCTTCTATTTCTACAGCCTGCTGATCCTAGCATCTTGACAGAAATTGCAGAAGCTGAGAGTTCTTCTGTGTCGCGAATAGATCCCCATCTCTCACATATCTCCCAAAATGTAAGAGAGTTGATTTTTGATCCTATTGCCAGACTGAGACCAGCATGAGCTCTATTAAGTGCACTCTCAACTTTTTTAATGTACCAGATCCAACATTACAATATCCTTGGTAAGTAGAGAGGTTTTGCCTACCATGTTTGCCAACAGGGGTCAGCCACTGGGACCCACATGCCGGCTCCCGCGCAATTGGTCTCCCTAGCTCCCGATGCCATATGAGGGGGAAGGAGGGAGAGCAGACCCTCTCCACATCTAACTAATTGGACAAAGTGTTGGCAGCAATAGAACACTCCAGGATCACCATGGAGGATAGCTCTGGATTCCTAGCCACAGACCTGAACTTCCTCTGGGATGACCACTGCAAGCTTGCGGACAGAGTCACAGACATCCAGAAAACCCTTTCTGCCCGACAGCCACTCATGAAGAATCATCTGGTGGAAATCCGGGACCTACAAGTTCGCGTAACACAGTTGGAGACTAGAGCAGATGACTTGGAGGGTCGCTCCCGGAGGATCAATATTCTTATTCTGGGGCTGCTGGAGGGAATTGAGGGGTCTGACCCCATTGCCTACCTAGAGGCTTGGTTCAAAACATTCAACCCATCCTTACACCCTTTTATTCCCTCGAGAGGGTGTACCGGGTCCCAGCGCGGTACCCACCTCTGGGCTCCCCCCTCACACAATGCTGGTGAAACTCCTTCACTTCAAGGACAGAGATGCGGTGCTTTACGGATCCCTTGCAGGAAGAAGAAACGTTTAAATGCACTATCACATACCTTGCAACTCTAAAATCATTGCAGGCAAAAAAGCAATCACAAAATAAAGTATAAGAAAATATCATTATCATGACAGTATTCACCTGTGATATGAGTGTGTCAGTTGCTGCAGAGAATCCGACTCCCAAAGAAAAACCCAGGACGGCCATGACCTGGAAAAAAACACAGCTGTAATTAAATCAGAGGCAGGTGCTCAAACTAATATTTCACCATATGCAGAGGATATGTGGTTCAGTAGTTACGTTGTTAATTGTGAACAAGGTCTGAGCATATTTATCTCCTGACCAACAACGTAGAGTAACCTCTCTGTGCCCTAGTGTCCAAAACTGATATATTTTTTCAAAAGATCTCTTTATTAAGAATGTTATGAAAACATCAACATTATTTAGCAATAGCACTGTCCTGCACCTTATAATACATTCAAGAATTGCTTGTAGCCTTCCTACACATCCCTTGCAGCCCCTCTTGTTTCACTATTAACCTCAGAGGGGGTGTTCTGCAAAGCATATAACAAACATGACAGTGAAATCATTTTATAATGCGCCACGCTACCCAGTAGGGAAAGTGGAAAGGTCCGTCAGTGCCTCACATCTCTTCGTAATTAGTCTAATAGTGGGGCCAAGTTGCACTTGAAGAAAAGCTCTGTGTTAGGTGTAATGTATTTCCCAAAGTAGCGGAGGCTAGTCAGTACCACAGGAACCCTACAACCTGGTGGCGGATGCAGAACATCCCGCCAAACTGGGTGGTTTAAAGACTTGTGCCACTTGATAGTATATCCAGAATATTGACCAAAATTAGTGATGATCTCCATCGATCTAGACATCTTCAAATCTGGTCAGCAACCTGAAGAAGCATGTCTTCCCCATACAGTGATATTCTATCTTCCCACGGACCCCACATTGCAATCCTCGGACCACCAAGTCCTGTTATGTACAGCCCTGCCTAGTGCCCCAACGAAGTTTAAAAACCTGGGAATGCACCACATTTACCTTGACTCTGGCCAGAGAACCATTGTAGAGTGGGAGGACCTAACGCATTGGCCAAATGTATGGCCAAAACTGCAAAGATGTAGTTCTATTCAGCTGTATCAAATTCCATTTTGCCATTCGGTGACAGCACCGGTCCCATTTTCCCTTAAATTAGCCCTCTTCCGTATAGGAACCAGGGATTAATCCTGACTGATCTGTGTGGATCAGTGAGCGGATTACCTTTTTGAGCCTCTTCACTAGTACATTGCCCAATATTTTGACCTCAGCTTTCAACAACGATATAGGTCTATAGGAGGGGCACTCCTCAGGGGGCTTTCCCTCCTCGTTTATCATCAGTACAGTGGCAAGTCTTTTGGTCCTGGGGCAGAGATCCCCACTGTTTACTCTCCATGTGCATAGTTAAGAGCAGTGGGGCAAGCTTAGTTGCCATCATTTTGTAAAGCTCAATTGGCAGTCCGTTCAGATCGAAGCCCTTCCCGGACCGCAGCTCCCTCCCCACTGCCACCAAATATCAATATCTGCTTCTAGAAACTCCAGATCATCACCTGATATTCTCAGAAGGTGTATGGCAGACATTTGTATCCTCTGCAATTTTTGTCACTGCTGGCGCAGTATAGCTGAATGTAACAAGCTGCTAACTTCCCCGCTTTACACTCTCCTTCCCTGATGAGCTCTCCTATCTCTGTTTTGATCTCCAGGAGTTAGTTTCTTAACGGATCCCTCTTACCTAGCGACACCAGAAACTCACCAGTTTTATTCCCGACATTATACAGGCAGTAAGCCGTAGCACTATGCACCGCCTAGGCGGCCTCAGTATCCAGGTCGTTATATTCCTGTTGCATCAGCGCTAAAGTCCATTGTGCTTCCAATCCCATCTCTGTTGTGAGGAGGCACTTCAACTCTGTTATGTCCACACAAGGCCCATCACCACTGTTTTATAAGCCCCCCACACAGTTTGCGTAGTCCACTGAGATGAGGTTGTCTTTAAAATAGTGATCTGTACTTTCAGTGAGGCCAGGGCCGGACTGGTCAGTCGGGGCACCGGGGAATTCCCCCGTAGGCTGGATGGGGTGGGGGCTGGTTTCGTGACAGGGGGGCCAGTTCTGTTGTTGGGGCCAATTTGGACAGACCGTGAGTCACAGTCGGTTCAAATCGGCCCCAACAACAGAACACAGTGCTTACAGCAGTACATTAAATAAGCACAATCAAGTCTCCTGGATCTCTGAGAAGCCTGTGAGCTGCGGTGCCGCGCCGATTTCAAAAATATTATTATTTAATTTTGATCAGGCGGTAGCCTGCTCAGCTCTGGGTGAATCTAGTGCAACAATGTTACAATTGAATCTGCCCTGGGAGCTGGGCCTGCCTGCCTTGAAATTCGTGCCCGTGAGACACTGACTGTGGAGGCACCGAGTTTTTATTTCAGGGAGGCTCCTTGTTGTTCCAGGTCTTTGCGCTGGTGTGGAGTTCCGGCTTTCAGGACCCCCCTCTCTCTCCAGCCTCAATTTGCTTTTCTTTCGTATTCTCAGGATTCGGCTTCGGATTTGTTCTTTCAGTCTCTGCTTGTGTTTGTGCCTCGATGGTGGACATTTCCAGGGGGGGAGCGAGGCAAGCCCAGGCGGCAGCCGAATACAATTTACAATTTAAAATTAACAATATTAACTATCCTGCAGACCACAGACTAAATAACCTGCATTGAAGGTGCCCATCAGCTACCAAGTTTCCTAGGACCGTGCGCGACTATTTAGGCCAGTATAGGCTTTTTTCTCAGAATCTGGGATTACCCAGCATAAAACACAGTCTACAAGTTCCAGAATTCTGAGTAAAAAAAAAAACACTGTGGCCTAACTAGTTATGCTTACGAAACTAAACTTGGCAGACTTGCTTTCCCAGCTGACCAGTATTAATCTTGTGTAGTCTCATCATAGGGATAAAAGATAGAGCTATCAGGTCCTCAAATTGAGAACTTCATTTACCCCTTATTTCTCTCTGTAGCACGTAGAAATGCATAAAGTCAAGCAGCAGAATGCAAAGGGGGGCATAGGAGTGGGAGAGCTGCTTGAATTTGGTGACATGACCCCCAGACTGCTTACAGATTTCTGCAGCAGGTGCTCAATGCACTGAGAAGTCTAACCATTAATATTAAAAATCAGGCTTCCATCAAAAAAATCTGCACAGGGTGATGAATGGCGTTTTCACTATTTATGTTAAATTGTTGCATATAACTTGCACGAAGAGCCTCGGAGATTGCTTTTAGAATTGCTTCTGCTTGTTTGGTTGAAACAAATATCAGTTGCCTTTATTCGTAGCTTAATGACAAAAACATAGGGGTCCATTAGGATGGCGGCCCAGTGCAAAATGGGACCGCCCGCCATAGGGGCGGCGGTCCCACCTTGAAAATTAGGATGCGCCCGCCACACTGGCGGGCGCATCCTGTATTTTTACCATTGCGGCGGGCGGTGCAGAAAGCGCCGCCCGCCGCAATGGTGAAAATGCATGTTGTGCATTTCAAAGCACAACATGGCAGGCACCGTGTGTTGCCTGCCATGTTGCACTTTGAAATGCCGAGGTTACCATAGGTACCCCTCATGTGCACCCCCCACGCCCCGGAGTCCCAGGGGGCCCCTCAACGGGCACCCGCAGGGAGTCTCCGCATGCCTTTTAATGGCGGCATTGCCGCCACGGAAAAGCTTGTCTGCTGGCCCATCCTAATATGGCTGGCGGTGTCTGTTAGACACCGCCACCATATTAAACATTTTCCGCACCGGGCGGAAAAGCGGCAGACGGTGTTTACGTCCGCAGCGGTCCCCCGCAAAAGTAATATAGCGGGGGGAAATGGGTGGCGGGCGGGCATTAATGTCGGACAGATCGCCACCGCCACCATGGCGGTGGCGATCCGCCCGACATCGTAATGGACCCCAAATTGTTCTTTGATTAGAGAGTAGTTCGAGGCAGGTGTGTGTTGTGTTAGCTAAGTCAGACATACGAATGTCACCCCCCCACCCACAAATTACAGTGACATACACATGACTAAAAGGATATTATTTTCAACACGCTTACATCTTGTAGTCAAATACAATATTCTAAATGCTTTGGAAGCAGGAACGTGAAAATAAGAACGTTAGTGCTTATTTGCTTCAGGTATGGCAATCACTGTGTTTTTACTCATGTGTGTTCTCTTAAGAACACATTAATGTATTCTTTGAGTTGTAGTCTATGTTTGCTTTAATTAACTAATACATCTGTTAATCATTTACAACAACAAAGTCCAGAACTGGATTCAAAGTGTTTGGTCTGGATCATCAGATCCAATTATGCTTAATGTTAACAATGTAGACCTTGAAGGTATTTGCAATGGTACTTTCGTGTGATTATAGCAAAGAGGCCAACGATAGAATGTTCACTTAGAGTTGTGGATTGTCTGTAGGTCTCTTATTCTGACTGCATGAGTGCATACATGTCTCACACACCGACACGCAGGGTCAGTGAGTCTGCTCAATTTTCAACTGTGGCAGTTAGTCGCGCTATACTCGTCTTGGGACTGGCCCGGTGAGAGCCATCTTCTGTGGTGCAACTTTAGCTTTTGAACTCAGCGTGCTGAGCATCACTAAGTCAGCAGACTTTGGAGTGTACAGCTCTGTGACAGGTTGCGGCTCATATGATCTCTGCTGCTGCCAGTGGGGCTGGACAGGTAGTGTATGGTGCGGCGGACCACTAATGATTTTTACAGGGTTGAAGATAATGAGATAATTTGTTTTTGAATATATACAGCCTGGCTGTGATCGCTGTGTGTGCATCAGCCTCACTCTCCTGAGGCTTGCCCAATACTGTGCTGTCTGTGGTGGGCTTGCTGTAGAGTCAGCGAGCCAGCTACTGCTGCCCTTCCATTTCTGCTGCTTTATAGCAGTTTTAAGATGTTCATAGAGTTTATAGTTGCTCAAATGGGTGTAATTTCTGATATTTATGTTTCCCGCTCGTCTTCCTTTTACTCGCGAGAAAGTGTCACTCACAGTCATTGAAATGTCACTCATAATTACAATGAAATTATGAAAATGTCACACATAGCAATCTGAAACCTTGGCAGCCATGACTGCCCAATACCGAGACCCTCGGTGGGGCCTGGCCTGAGCAGGTTGTTGCGTTAATGGCTGTGCCTACAGTGCATGTGGCGCCGTGGATGTCCTGGAACAGTTAACAGGAAGGAAGTCGGTGGGACTCGACTGGAGTGTTGTGCTGTATCGATGTCCCGAGTCGCAGTCTGGAGAGAGTGCGCTGCTGAGTGCGTATTTATCCCCCTTTGTTGGACCACTGGTGGGATGGCACAGCATTGACCTCACCTGACTCACTCACTGAGTCTCTGAGTCTCTTCATGATCATGGAGGCCGCGCGGCATGAGAGGCATGATCGTGTGCTGTGCGGGGAGACTGCATGCTGCAATGCTGTGCGGCAGGCTGTGACCCAGTGAGGCTCACCGCTGCGGCCCCCAGACCAGCGCTCAGAGACTCTGACTGAGACAGACCGTGCATGTCACAGACTGGACTGCCTGACACTACAGAAGAACTAGACGTTCATAAGTAAGGTGAGTGCTATTTGTTTGCAATCTTCCCCTGTGATTTCCCATTTGGCATTGCCTATTTGACCTGTAATGAGCGCCACGAAGTAGCATTCCCCTGCTCTACATAGTTTATCTATGTCTCCTAACTAGAGATTTCATTTGTATTATTTACATAATTGTACAGCCGCTACACATCAATATGCAGAAGAGTACATCTCAGTTCTTTTAATGTGGCTGCTCTGTAGTGGTGTGCTTTTTATTATTTGAGGACATTGAGCAATATGTACTCGAGTGTCATTGCAAAGCCATTTGGCATATAATCTACTGCATTAAAAAGGCAAATGGCATGCGTTTTTTCCTGATCTGTTAGTTGCATGTGTGACATGCTATATTGTTTTTAAAGGTCAGCTCTAGCAAAAAGCTGTCAGGTTCGGCATCTTGTGAGAGTCGCCTGGTGTCTGCCTGCTACAGCAACTTGAACACTGACCAGATATAGAAGTGTGTAAACCTAATAGGGTGCAAGGTCAACAGTTGGTACTCATGTAGGAACGCTTCTTTTCATAGGCTGCCAACCAGCCAAGCGACTGTATTCTCGTAAACTGTACTGTGAGCGGACTGGCCGTGTGCTCTGAACTTGTGTCACGACGCCCCATATATGAGCAGCCTCTCTGTCCAGCCAACTCCTTTTGACAAGGATTAACAACTGTTGCTTGCGGCATCTTGGCCGAAATGTGCATACAGTGACTCTTCTGACGAGGCGAGTGGTCCACAACAAGCTATGCTCATAAATGGCCGATCAGGTGTAGACCTTTACAGAAAACGCACTTACCCATATAAAGTATTTTTTTAACCAATTTTACACCATCAGTGTCCTTACCAATGTAAGATTTCCACTAACGTTCTGAGAAAACAAACCTAATCCCATTCCCTGTAGAGTTCTGTAATGACACTACAAAGTTTTGAGATTACTTGCCTACTGTTATGTGCACCCTTTGAAACTATAGCAGTGCTTTCCTTGCCTTAGCTGGGCCGAAGAGAACCAGGAATTGTACATACTTTGACTCTCAATCCTAGCATGCTAGCTTCACCCCTGGTCCTAACGAAAGAGACTTTTCTTAACTCCTTCCATGCTCATGACGAGCTCAGCTCGTCATGAGGCATGGTGCTCGTGACGAGCTCAGCTCGTCATGAGCCGTGGAACGCTTGCACGTGGGGATAATTCCCCTGCTGTGCTGAACGTTCCACAAAAACGGGTGTGGCCGTGACGAGCTCAGCTCGTCATGAGCACACAAGCACTGTGCCTCATGACGAGCTGAGCTCGGCATGAGCACCAAGGCGCTGTGTGCGCCCCCAGCACAGGGGGGGAATTACCCCCGCTGCGAAGGGGTTAAACCATGGCCCTCACTGTGGGTCTGATGTACTGTTTCCATTTATAAACCAGGAATGTGACATTTGCTCACCGACTGCACAATTCACATTGCAACCTTTGTACTAATCGGTCACTTCTCATATTGTCCATTCAAAGAGATCACAAAGTGGACTACTAATAGATATTATTTGGGGGGTGGATCACAATTTGCATCCCCCAGGGACTGTAAATTAAATGCTGCTAGTGGGCCTGCAACACTTATTGTGCCACCCACGTAAGTAGCCTATTTAAACGTTATGGCCAGGGCCTGTCATTGCAGTCTGCCTGTGCAGTTCTAAAACTGCCATTTTGACCTGGCAAAAGGAACCTTTTGCCAGGCCTAATAATATTCCCTTTTACTACATATGTCACCAGGATGTCACCACTAGCGCAAGCCCCCTGCATTAGGTAAGGGGGCAGTATGCAGAGGGCAGTGTCTTTAAATGGTTTGGCATATACTTTTATAGGCAAGGTTGAATTGCTACCCTTGTTCTTTGTGCGATTCTTGAATTTTTCACAATCCCATGACTTCAGTGATGTACAGGCAGCATTGATGGCAGGACTCACACAATTCACATTGCAACCTTTGTACTAATAGGTCACTTCTCATATTGTCCATTCAAAGAGATTACGAAGTGGACTACTAACAGATATTAATTTGGGGGGTGGATCAGAGTTTGCAACCCCCAGGAACTGTAAATTAAATGCTGCTAGTGGGCCTGCAACACTTATTGTGCCACCCACGTAAGTAGCCGTCATGGCCAGGGCCTGTCATTGCAGTCTGTCTGTGCCGTTGTAAAACTGCCATTTTGACCTCGTAAAAGGAACCTTTTGCCAGGCCTAAAAATATTCCCTTTTACTACACATGTCACCAGGATGTCACCACTAGCGCAAGCCCTTTGCACTAGGTAAGGAGGCAGTATGCAGAGTGCAGTGTCATTAAATGGTTTGGCATATACCTTTACGTTTTTTATGTCCCGGAATAGGCAAGGCTGAATTGCTAACCTTGTTCTTTGTGTGATTCTTGAATTTTTCACATTCCCATGACTTCAGTGATGTACAGGCAACATTGATGACAGCACCCACACTCTGAATAGTGTTCCAGTGGGGGAACATCCTTTACAACGTGGATGTTACCCCGCACTACAGTTATGACACGTCTTTTACAACGCAAGTCGTAACCACGACTTGAGCTGGAGGGCGCTCAAGGACAAGGAATAGTAGATTTACTATTCCAACACCTTCCCTACTGTACGTAGGCTGGTGTTGGTCCAGCACCCCTACAGCGTAAGTCGTGGTAACGACTTGCGTTGTAAAAAACGTGTTGTAACGGTACGTGTGGTAATACCACTCGTTGTACCGTCATACATCCATTCCAGTGCCACTGGCCTGGGTGCGTTTGTGTGACATTTCCATGCCTTCTGGCAGCCTGGGTGCTTATGTGTGATGTTTCCATACTTTATGGCCTGGGTGCTTATGTGTGATATTTCCATTCTTTCTGGCCTGGGTGCTTATGTGTGCTATTTCCATAGTTTCTGGCCTCAGTGACCTGGAGGCTCATGTGTGAAATTTCCATGCTTACTGGCCTGGGTGCTTATGTGTGGCGTTTCCATACTTTCTGGCCTGGTGTGACCAGGCCTGGGTCAGTGCCTAGGTGCTTATGTGTGACATTTCCACAGTTTCTGGCCTCAGTGGCATGTGTGCTAATGTGTAACATCACATTTCAGTGCTTAATATGTGACAACGTGAGTGACAATCTATTGAAAATACAAAAAAGAATATCAGAATGTAGTTTTTATGCTGTAAAGTTATGACAATGAACCAGTTTAAAAAAAAGCCTAACACACATAAGGTAATCATTTACTATGCTTTAAAAAATAATACAATCTAATAAGTAATGAAAAATGTGTTCAAAAATGCTTTATTTTAGCCTTTCTGTCTCCAAAATGTTCTCCCCCAAGTAGTGGTTGCTCACTGCGCTTGCTCGCTACACACCATGTGGGGGCTGGTCTCATTTTCAATTTTATTCTCTCTGATTCACTTCTTGTGTCTATTTTTTCTGCTCTCTGAAAAGAATGTCTATGGGTACATACCACTGGGTGGGTAACCTGGTGCTCTTTAAGGTCATCATCCACTATTTACTGTAATTTGAAAGTTAAAAAAATTGAATATGTAATGAAACAAGTGCTGTAAAAATTCGCCATCTTGGTCTGTCTGTCCGTTATTCTGGTAAATAGATCGGGGGCAAAGAGGGGGAAACAGCGGTCAAACCAGTTTTCTCGTGGGCATGGAGCCCTCAGGTAGCCACACCTCTAGGGTGGCCTGCAAAAGCTTTGCACTTGAAAAAAAGAAGGATGCTGCTATTTTGGGAATGGGCAGAACAGTGCTAAATTTGAACTGGTAGCTGCTGGTGGGGGCCACTGGCACTATTTTTCGGGGATCAACACTCCTTCTTCTGCATCAGGCAGTTAACGAATGCAACAGAGGGAAAAACAAACCAAGCACAAAGACCTAGAAAGAGAATGATGTAAACAGACCAAAAAGGGAGAAAGGAGAAACCTGTAAGAGTCAAGTAGAGGGGTCGGCAGGGGGTAGTGGATTAAAGTGGCATGAGTTGAATTCAAGACTAAGTAGCCTTGGTATTGGGCACACTGATATTTTATTGCACTGGACACAGACTTCTGGGAAGAGCTTTGGCCCCTGGCACTCATTCTTTTACAAATAAAGCACTTGAGAATGAGATTGCACTTTGGGATATCTAGATGCCACACGTTGCAGGAAGTCATCATCAAGTGGGGGGGACCTGGTAGCCCATTGGCTATTAGTCTCCGCATACCCAGAGGGCAATTTGTGAGCATAAAAGTGGCACCTTTGGCATCCAGACCTCAGATTACATCTACACTGGAGAAAGAACTGAAGAAGGACTAGCCAGCTGTTTCCTGTACCTGGCAAAAAAGAGACTGCACCAAAAGTTGAAGAAGCCGCCTTGGTGAGTTGGTAGCCACAAACGGTTAATCCCCTGACACTCAAAATTTTCACCAGAGTTTTCTGGACCAGGGAGGAGTGCAGTTTGATTGCCCAAGATGGACACTAGCCGCAATTAAGGAGAACCAATGGTTTTACTATGACCAGAGACTAGTAGACCAGTGGCAACTGATGTTTGGCTGGACATCACTGTGACATAGAGGGACGTTGGTCTCTGTAGCCTAAGTCACCTCATCATGTTTGTAGAATGAGGTGTGGTCACAAGAAGACCCCTATAAACCAGATCAAGCTCCTCAGCATCTTCAAAATCCTGTATCTCTTGTATCAGGACCACTCCATTGATGTAAATAGTGGTTATCCCCAAGAGCCTGGAACTGGACACTACTTTGACTGAAAGGTACCTGTCATGCTAAGCATTACTGGCGCCCATGACGTACTAACAATATACTGAATAGACCTCACAGTATTAGGACATATTAAACTTGTTCAAAACTGGGGACAGGATACTAATCTCTCCACCCAACCGCTGACTTTAGTCAATTGCCAGTTGTATCCCACAACAATCTTTCAAATATATATTTACCAGTCCCCCAGTGTATCTGTACCCCCACTGGAAAGTGTGTACAAAAAATGTGTGAGGGTAAGAAAGTCACTCACGTAAGCATCACCAGAGGAGCTGCTAGCAGGTATTCATCAGTTAACACACGTTTCTCATCATCTGTAACCTTCTTACCCATGAAAAGAAAAGAAACAGTGTCCAGTGTAAAATGTAAGAGGTGAAAGAGGACTGAAGAAGAATATGCACAGAATTGTGTTTGTGTCAAACTAGACCCCGTAATGTGAGAAAGAATAACCACATTTCTCCAAGTTAAAACTGAGTTATGACACACATGCACAAGATCGCAATTTTATTCCATACTATGAGTCTACTCAAAATTAAAACCAAACGGCATGTTTCAGACCACTTTAGAATGGACCAATATGTTTCATTTCAATCTACAGTTACAGCAATTTCATCAGGGCTCAGGGCCAAACTTCACCTCTCTGGACTTCCAAATTAAGCCACTGAGTGACTGATAAACAATGAACAAAGAGCAAATTAAAATACCAACCAATTAGGATATCCTACATCGCGTGACCTGACAGATTGTCAAAGGTAATATACGAAGCACAAAGTTCAGAATATATTTACCAGGTGGTAGCCATTAGAATTCATACTGGCTTCCCACCGTGTCCTTCAATCTTAAATCCCCCAACAGCACAATCTGTTGCCATCCGAATACCTGTAAACATATGCTAATCAGTATCTACATGTTCACAACCCATGGTGATACATGCATTACTCAATTCAAGCAGGGGCACACAAGTCCCTCTCAAGGCTATGGTCTAAATATGTGCGGGAAATTGTAGGCATGTACAGCCATTCTAAGTCCTCATCCCCTCAATACTGTTAATCGTTATCCCTTTATTTTCAATGGGAGATCCATATCAAACCGCCAAAGTGTTCCTCCTCTTTAGCGTAAATGCAGGATAGGGGCACTAGACTTCCTCATCACTCTTTGACTATACATGACCACTCGTCCTATTCGTATGCCTTAAGGGGCATAGCTCCCGGTTCTCTCACCACCCATCGCAATGGCATGCATACCCTTACTGCATCTTTGTGTGTACACCGCTTTACCTCCTCCCAGCGTCTCTCTGCTGTCCTCGTGCTCTACTACAAGAGCGCGTCTAAGAAGAACATTGCCACGTGACCCCACTAGTGAGCACATCACATGATCGCGCCAGTGTTAGCGCCATCTTGTAATTGTTCTTTTTTTAAAATGCAGCCTCAATTCCTTCATTAAAGCTGTTTTTAAAAAAAGAGAACCAACCAATAGTTAAGAGAACTCACAGGAGTGTAGATGATTTTTGTCTTCTACCAACACCACTCTCCTCAGCTCGCGCTTTAATTCATGAGCGCATCCCGGTATGACCTTTCCGTGATGACCCTTCTCGTCACGTCACATAGTCCTGTCAGAGTAAGCGCCCTCTTTAAATAGTTATTTGTCGAATCTGCCACCTGATTTCATTGTATTAGCAAATGGACTAAACGCAACACTGAAACCCATGGGTTCTAGCCCAGATCAACACATTCACCTTGTGTATTTCCCACACTTTATCAAGCCCTCAACATTATGACTACAATTATCAGGAGGAGTCCATGAGTCTACTTTCCGTAATGACGCTGGAACATAGACCCAATTTTTAAAAAATCTTGAAAAAAACTATTCTTATAAAGTATCAAACCTGGGAGGGCAGCGCTGCACCCGGGAGCCGATTGAATCGATGTTCTATAGAGGTTATAATAATCTATCTTAATTATCTTATTAATATATCTTAATAAAGGCGAGTTCTTCCTGTAAAACCCATCCATTCACATGTGTTATCATAAGATATGAATCAATAGGTAAACAACCAACACCACTGACATCAATACTGAAGCCAAAAGGTTTTTTGGAAACAGGGAGGGAAGGTATGTAACAAACTTTCTCACACAAGTGACATGTCTGCTGATTTTGTTCCACTCAATACAGTCATTAAGGCCGATTGATCAGCCTTCTCAGAAAATATCCAACGGGCCTCCTTTCTTGCAAGTGTCCCTTCTACACTATATGCCTTACATCTTACTCTTTCCAGCACCATCCACTTTAGTGCTCTAAAAATGTGTTGTTGTTCCTAAAAATGGTGAGCCAATTGTGTGGTTAATTTTCCTGCTCTTATTGTACTGAGATGTTCCTGGATTCATACATTAATTTTTTGCGAAGTTAAACCAATGCAATGTAAACCACATTCACAGGTAACTCTGTATATCACAATGGTGGTATTACAGTTGGCGAATGTGTTGAGGTACCATGTCTCACCACTCAGCAACTGCACATTCCTGTTCTTTTTCGTAAGGTGACACACCGAACATCTACCACAAGAGTAATGTCCAGGCGGCATTGTCGAATCTTTGAAGCGTTGCACCGGGTGAGTATAAACCAACTTGTCTTTCAAGTTTGATGCTTTCTTAAACGCACATCTAGGCAGTGGAATACTAAATTCACTTGTGGTTAACAGTGACCAATGTTTCCTAATGGTTTGTCATATTCTCGTCATCAATGGATCAAAAGTCGTCAGGGTCGGACTGGGAACTGAAAGCAGCCCTGGCAACTTTTGCCACAGCAGCCCCCATCTGGCATGTAGCGAGCAAGCCTGACCACTACTAGGGGTTTTAGGGGTGTTCTCCCCCCCAAGAAAATTTTGGAAAAAGACAGACCAAAATGGTGAATTTTACAGCACATTTTTCATTACATATTCAATTGTATTAACTATCAAGGCACAGTAAATAGTGGATGATGACTTTAAAGAGCACCAGGTTACCCACCCAGTTATATGTACCCATAGACATTATTTCAGAGAGCATCAAAAATAGATACAAGTAGTGAATCAGAGAGAACAAAGTAAAAGTGAGACCAGCCCCCACATGGTGTAAAGCGAGCAAACGCAGTGAGCAAACACTACTTGGGGGAGTTTGAGGGGTTGGCCCCCCAAGAATATTTTGGAGACAGAAAGGCCAAAACAAAGCATTTTTCAACACATTTTTCATTACTTATTAGATTGTATTAACTTTTAAAGCATAGTAAATGATAACCTTATGTGTTTTAGGCTTTTTTTAAGACTCTTTCAATGTCATAACTTTACAGCATAAAAACTACATTCTGATATTTTTTTTTGTATTTTCAATAGATTGTCACTCACGTTGTCATTAAGCACTGACATGTGATGTCACACATGCGCACACATGCCACTGAGGCCAGAAACTGTGGAAATGTCACATATAAGCACCTAGGCACTGACCCAAGCCTGGTCACACCAAACCAGAAAGTATGGAAACGCCATACTTAAGCACCCAGGCCAGTATGCATGGGAATGTCACACATGAGCCTCCAGGTCACTGAGGCAAGAAACTATGGAAATAGCACACATAAGCACCCAGGCCAGAAAGAATGGAAATATCACACATAAGCACCCAGGCTGCCAGAAGGCATGGAAATGTCTCACATGGCACCCTAGCGAGAAAGCATGAAAAATTCACACACACGCACCCAGACCAGTGACACTGGAACACTTTTCAAACTGTGGGTGCTGTCATCAATGTTGCCTGTACATCACTGAAGTCATGGGATTGTGAAAAATTCAAGAATCACACAAAGAACAAGGGTAGCAATTCAGCCTTGCCTATTCCCGGACATAAAAAACGTAAAGGTATATGCCAACGAATTTAAAGACACTGCACTCTGCATACTGCCCCCTTACCTAATGCAAAGGGCTTGCGCTAGTGGTGACATCCTGGTGACATGTGTAGTAAAAGGGAATATTTTTAGGCCTGGTAAAAGGTTCCTTTTGCCAGGTCAAAATGGCAGTTTTACAACTGCACAGGCAGACTGCAATGACAGGCCCGGGCCATGCCGGCTACTTACGTGGGTGGCACAATAAGTGTTGCAGGCCCACTAGCAGCATTTAATTTACAGTCCCTGGTAGTTGCAAACTGTGATCCACCCCCCCCAAATTAATATCTGTTAGTAGTCCACTTCGTAATCTCTTCGAATGGACAATATGAGAAATTACCTATTAGTACAAAGGTTGCAATGTGAATTGTGCAATCAGTGAGTAAATTGCACATTCCTGGTTTATAAATGGAAACAGTACATCAGGCCCACAATGAGGGCCATGGTTTAAGAAAATCTCTTTCGTTCGGACCCGGTGTGAAGCTTGCATGCTAGGATTGAGAGTCAAAGTATGTACAATTCCTGGTTCTCTTGGGCCAAGGCAAGGAAAGAACCGCTATAGCTTCAAAGGGTGCAAATAACAGTAGGCAAGTAATATTAAAACTTTGTAGTTTCATAACAGAACTCTACAGGGAGTGGGGATCTTACAATGGTAAGGACACTGATGGTGTAAAATTGGTCAAAACACCGTTAGATTAAAAGAGTACTTATATGGGTAAGTGTGTTTTCTGTAAAGGTCTACACCTGATCGACCATTTATGAGCATAGCTTGTTGTGGACCACTTGTCTGGTCAGAAGAAACATTGATTGCACGTTTCAGCCAAGATGCTACAAGCAACAGTTGTTAATCCTTGTCAAAAGGAGCTGGCTGGACAGAGAGGCTGCTCATACATGGGGCGTCGTGACACAAGTTCAGAGCACACGGCCATTCCGCTCACAGTACAGTTTATGAGAATACGGCTTGGCTGGTTGGCAGCCTATGAAAAGAAGCGTTCCTACAAGAGTACCAACTGCTGACCTTGCACCCTATTAGGCTTACACACTTCTATATCTGGTCAGTGTTCAAGTTGCTGTAGCAGGCAGACACCAGGCGACTCTCACAAGATGGGAACCTGACAGCTTTTTGCTAGAGCTGACCTTTAAAAACAATGTAGCATGTCACACATGCAACTAACAGACCAGGAAAAAAACGCATGCAATTTGTCTTTTTAATGCAATAAATTATATGCCAAAGGGTTTTGCAATGACACTCGAGTACATATTGCTCAATGTACTCAAATAATAACAAGCACACCACTTCAGAGCGGCCAGGTTAAAAGAACTATGATGTATCTCCTCTGCATATTGATGTGGAATGGCTGTACAGTTATGTAAATAATACAAATGAAATCTCTAGTTAGAAGACATAGAAAAAAAAGTATGTAGAGCCGGGTAATGCTACTACAAGGCGCTCATTACAGGTCAAATAGGCAATGCCAAATGGGAAATCACGGGGGAAGATTGCAAGCAAATAGCACTCACCTTACTTGTGAACGTCTATTTATTTCTGTAGTCTCAGACAGTCCAGTCTGTGACATGCACTGTCTGTCTCAGTCAGAGTCTCTGAGCGCTGGTCCAGGGGCCGCAGCAGTGAGCCTCACTGGGTCACAGCCCGCCGCACAGCATTGCAGCATGCAGTCTCCCCGCATCGCACGCAGCGCCCGATCATGCCTCTCATGCCGGGCGGCCACCATGATCATGATGAGACTCAGAGTGAGTCAGGTGAGGTCAATGCTGTTCCGTCCCACCCGTGGTCCAACACCGGGTGATAAATACGCACTCAGCAGCACATATTCTCTCAGACTGCGATGCGGGCCGGGACATTGATACAGCACCGCACTCCAGTTGAGTCCCGTTGCTTCTGACAGACGACTTCCTTCCTGTTAACTGTTCCAGGACGCCCATGGCGCCACATGCACTGTAGGCACAGCCATTAATGCAACGACCTGCTCATGCCAGGCCCAGCTCGGGGTCTCGGTATTAGGCAGTCATAGCTGCCAAGGCTTCAGATTGCTATGTGTGACATTTTCATAATTTCATTGTAATTATGAGTGACATTTCAATGACTATGGGGCATATTACCAACGTTAAGCGATATTTATCGCTAACGATGCTTAGCAACGAATTTTTTAACGCTAAGCATCGTCAGAAATTATCGTCAGAAATTATCGCAGATAAACCTTGCTATTATCAAGGTTTATCGCAAATGCGATAAAAAACGTCCGCAATGCATGAATATCGCTGAAAAGTCAGCGATATTCATGCATTACCGAGCTAATGCTCTTAGCCATGTTATCCACCTCCCATTGGATAACATGGCCAAGAACTGCTCAGGGCAGGTGTTAGTTTTGGAGATATTCGCGCTTAGCGCGAATATCTCCAAAAGTTGGTAATAGGAGATAGCGATGTTAGCGACTGTTTCCAGTCGCTAACATCTTGGCACGCCCACTTTGCATGTCATTAGTGATAAATATCACTGACATGCAAAGCCGGGCCCAAGATGGTCGCAAATCTCCTACTAGCTGTCGCTAACTGGTGTTAGAGACAGCTAGGTAACAGGGAGATCATTTTATCTCCGCTTTCTTGGCTTTTAAAGCCAAAAAAGCGGAGATAAACCCCCTTGATAATATGCCCCTATGAGTGACACTTTCTCGCAAGCAAAAGGAAGATGAGCGGGAAACATAAATATCAGAAATTACACCCATTTGAGCCACTATAAACTGTAAGAACATCTTAAAACTGCTATAAAGCACCAGAAATGGAAGGGCAGCAGTTAGCTGGCTGCTGACTCTACAGCAAGTCCACCACAGACAGCACAGCATTGGGCAAGTCTCAGGAGAGTGAGGCTGATGCACACACAGCGATCACAGCCAGGCTGCATATATTCAAAAACAAATTATCTCATTATCTTCAACCCTGTAAAAATCATTAGTGGTCTGCCGCACCGCACACTACCTGTCCAGCCCCACTGGCAGCAGCAGTTATCATATGAGCCGCAGCCTGTCACAGAGCTGTACACTCCAAAGTCTGCTGACTTAGTGATGCTCAGCACGCTGAGTTCAAAAGCTAAAGTTGCACCACAGAAGATGGGTCTCACCGGGCCAGTCACAAGACGAGTATAGTGCGACTAACTACCACAGTTGAAAATTGAGCAGACTCACTGACCCTGCGTGTCGGTGTGTGAGACATGTATGCACTCATGCAGTCAGAATAAGAGACCTACAGACAATCCACAACTCTAAGTGAACATTGTATCATTGGCCTCTTTGCTATAATCATACGAAAGTACCATTACACGTACCTTCAAGGTCTATATTGCTAACATGAGGCATAATTGGGTCTGATGGTGGACCACTTCATCCAGACCAAACACTTTGAATCCAGTTCTGGACTTTGTTGTTGTAAATGATTACTTGATGCATTAGTTAATCGAAGCAAACGAAGACTACAACTCACAGAATGCATTAATTTATTAATGGAACACACATGCGTAAAAACACAGGGACATATTACCAACGTTAAGCGATATTTATCGCTAACGATGCTTAGCAACGAATTTTTTAACGCTAAGCATCGTCAGAAATTATCGCAGATAAACCTTGGTATTATCAAGGTTTATCGCAAATGCGATAAAAAACGCCCGCAATGCATGAATATCGCTGAAATGTCAGCGATATTCATGCATTACCGAGCTAATGCTCTTAGCCATGTTATCCACCTCCCATTGGATAACATGGCTAAGAACTGCTCAGGGCAGGTGTTAGTTTTTGGAGATATTCGCGCTTAGCGCGAATATCTCCAAAAGTTGGTAATAGGAGATAGCGATGTTAGCGACTGTTTCCAGTCGCTAACATCTTGGCACGCCCACTTTGCATGTCATTAGTGATAAATATCACTGACATGCAAAGTGGGGCCCAAGATGGTCGCTATCTCCTACTAGCTGTCGCTAACTGGTGTTAGCGACAGCTAGGTAATAGGGAGATAATTTTATCTCCGCTTTCTTGGCTTTTAAAGCCAAAAAAGCGGAGATAAACCCCCTTGATAATATGCCCCAAAGTGCTTGCCATACCTGAAGCAAATAAGCAGTAACTTTCTTATTTTCACGTTCCTGCTTTCGAAGCATTTAGAATATTCCATTTGACTACAAGATGTAAATGTGTTGAAAATAATATACTTTTAGTCATTTGTGTGTCATTGTAATTTGTGGGTGGGGGTGACATTCGTATGTCTGACTTAGCTAACACGACACACACCTGCCTCGAACTACTCTCTAAATCAAAGAACACAGGGGCATATTATCAAGTAAGGGCGTTACATTATCGCCGCTTTTATCGGCAGGAAACTGCCGATAAAGCGGCGATAATGGGCTTGATAATATGCTCTATGAATTCCAATCGAAGCCTATGTTAGATGTCTTCACATCTAACATGGTCTTCGATTGGAATTCATAGAGCATATTATCAAGCCCATTATCGCCGCTTTATCGGCAGTTCCCTGCCGATAAAAGTGGCGATAATGTAACGCCCTTACTTGATAATATGCCCCACTCTGTTTTTGTCATTAAACGACGAATAAAAGCAACTGATATTTGTTTCAACAAAGCTAGCAGAAGCAATTCTAAAAGCAATCTCCGAGGCTCTTAGTGCAAGTTATATGCAACAATTTAACATAAATAGTGAAAAACACCATTCTTCACCCCCGTGCAGATTTTTTTATTGGAAGCCTGATTTTTTACATATTAATGGTTAGACTTCTCAGTGCATTGAGCACCTGCTGCAGAAATCTGTAAGCAGTCTGCGGGTCATGTCACCAGATTCTAGCAGCTCTCCCTCTCCTATTCCCCCTTTGCATTCTGCTACTGGACGTTATGCATTTCTAATGGGTGTAATAAAACTACACGCTACAGAGAGAAATAAGGGGTAAATGTAGTTCTCAATTTGAGGACCTGATAGCTCTATCTTTTATCCCTACGATGGGACTACACAAGATTAATACTGTTCAGCTGGGAAAGCAAGTCTGCCTAGTTTAGTTTCCTAAGCATAACTAGTTAGGTCACAGCGTTTTTTTTTTACTCAGAATTCTGGAACTTGTAGACTGTGTTTTATGCTGGGTATTCCCAGATTCTAAGAAAAAAGCCTTTCTGGCCTAAATAGTCGTGCATGGACCTGGGAAAATTGGCAGCTGACAGGCACCTTCAATGCAGGTTATTTAGTCTGTAGTCTGCAGGATAGTTAATATTGTTAATTTTAAATTGTATATTGTATTCGGCTGCCGCCTGGGCTTGCCTCGCCCCCCCCTGGAAATGTTCACCATCGAGGCACAAACACAAGCAGAGACTGAAAGAACAAATCCGAAGCCGACTCCCGAGAATACAAAAGAAAAGCAAATTGAGGCTGGAGCGAGAGGGGGGCCCTGAAAGCCGGAACTCCACACCAGCGCAAAGACCTGGAACAACAAGGAGCCTCCCTGAAAGAAAAACTTGGTGCCCCCACAAGTGAGTCAGTGCCTCATGGGTGCGAATTTCAACACGCAGGCAGGCCCGGCCCCCAGGGCAGATTCAATTGTAACATTGTTGCACTAGATTTACCCAGAGCTGAGCAGACTGCCGCCTGATCAAAATGAAATAATAATTTATTTGAAATCGGCGCGGCAACGCACATGGGCGTCCGCAGAAAGTTTTCCAGGGGGGGGCAACATTTTTACTTCATCACCATCCTCCGATATGATTGAGCACAAGTATTAAATAAACAAATAAAAAAATCTAATAAGACAAAGAGCTTAAATAAACAAAGAAACCCATGGGGTGGGAGAAAAATCATGTGAGGCTTCACAGCAGATTACCTGGCAACCACAATGAAGCAGAGGAAAAAACAAACAAGCATTGGCATAGCCAATAGGTCTCGCCTTTGGGACCTTATAAGTGTTTAGCCATGCAACACTTGAAGTTGTTGCACCAAGGATATTGTACTAGACAACTAAACACTTATAAGGTCCCAAAGGGGAGACCTATTGGCTATGTCAATGCTTTTTTTT
The DNA here is from genome assembly GCF_964261635.1 of Lissotriton helveticus. Classification (NCBI taxonomy): domain Eukaryota; kingdom Metazoa; phylum Chordata; class Amphibia; order Caudata; family Salamandridae; genus Lissotriton; species Lissotriton helveticus. The sequence continues at coordinate 323,111,594 of NC_136061.1, forward strand.
TGTTAAATGACAAGCAGTGTTCAGTTCAGTTCATTTATTTGTTTCGAAGGTTAAAAACCATCATGAAAATGCATAGTAATAATAATACATAATCTCAAGTGAAAACATTCTGAACAACGTGACATTATTTAAAAAGGGCATCAAGTTAAAAAGGGTTTTTGTGAACAGTAAAACCAAGGTGCAAATATAATACAAGACCCCATATGACATTTTAGGTCCCTCCCAGACCCACCAATTGCATCAACCCCTTGTATTTCTCAATTTAAAAGCAACTTTAAGGAAACTTGTAATAGCAAATAGAGTTCGCATTTCAGTGGCTCTTTGCAAATACAGTAAAGCAGATTTGGCATGGATAATATTTGAGTCCTTTAAGACACCCACTAAAAATCTTTGGCGCGGTGTTTTATAAAAAGAGCACAATAATACAAAATGAAGGGTGTCCTGCGGAGACCTATTGTCGCAGCCGCAGGCACCCTTCTGCTCAATTGTTTGAGTGAACCCTAATGGATAAGATAAAATATGGTGCAACAAATTGAGCCTAAAACGAGTCATTAAAAACCTCTTGTGCTGACTGAACATTAAAAAGAGGTACGGTTCCATGCCTGCTTGATTAGATACAAGCAAATGAGCGACTGCCGAGGGTTTAGTAGAGTCACGCTCCCTCCTCTTGCCATTAAATTTATCCAGCAGTTGCCTTTGAACAGAGTGTCTGGAGTATATGTCCACCGTAGAGGGGTCCAAGAATAGCCTTTGTTCATCAATATCCCCCAAAGTGTCTTTAACATATTTCAGCCAGGGGATTTGAAGGCATTTCTCTTTCATCATGCAATCCCGCAAGATCTGTCTGGTTAATTCCGCGTTGGGGTTTGACCAAATTTTAAGCCAGGCCAGTATGGGTCTCAGTCTAATCAGGTCGGCTATAAATGTGGTTCCCAGCTCTTCGTGTGTTATTGCTGCAGGGATGCTCAGCGGAAGTTTTAGCAATTTTTTTAGAAATGTATCTTCCTCTCTTTGTATTGGTTGTGCATCTCTGATACCCCACACTTCAGCTCCGTAGATGGTCTTTGAGATGCTGACTGCTCTATACAAAGTCATCCACCTGCTCTGGGGACCAGCGTCCCATTCTACGGGCGAAGTTTAGTATAGCTCCATTAGCTGAGACTAGTCTCCTCGCCCTTTCCTCTATCAGAGGGGCGAAATTTAACTTCTCATCGAATAAAAGGCCCAAGTATGGAAATGTTTTGACAATGTCCAAGACATGATCCCCCAGTTTAAATACGAATTTCTTCTGTGGTTTCTTTCCCACTATCATGATGAAAGATTTTGTCATATTAACGGAGAGGTCCAATTTCCTCATGAAGTCCGAGAAACCCTTGATTAAGAGCTGCAGACCGACAGCCGTCCGGGCTAGGAGGACCGAGTCGTTGGCGTATAAAAGTACTGGTAGGTGACGCGAGCCCACCTTTGGGCAGTCAGTTCCCAGTGCTATCAGGTCGTTCTCCAAGCCATTTATATAAAGGGAGAACAGGAATGGCGCCAAGATACACCCCTGCCTCACCCCGCCCGAGCACGGGAAGGGGTCAGTACTCACCCCCCCCGTGCTGTAGCGGACCTTGGCAGTGGTGTTCCAGTGAAGCTCCCTCAAGATGTTAATAAGATCCGGATCAATTCCCAGGTTAGACATGAGTGACCATAGTTTGGCTCTGTTGACATTGTCAAACGCCGCTGCTAAGTCCATGAACCCCATGTAGATGGTGCCATCAGACGCCTTGGTGTACTTGGCGGTGAGAAGGTATAGGTTAAGGCATTGGTCACTAGTTGACCTGCCTGTTCTGAACCCATACTGGGTGTCCACCAAGATGTTGTGGGTGTCAGTCCATTCTAATAGGCGGTTGAGAAGTGCTCTCCCTAGTACCTTGGCGGAAACATCAATAAGCGAGATTGGTCTGTAGCACTGCGGGCTGTCCCTACAGCCTTTCTTATAAATCGGGACAATCACCGCCGTGGACCATGATCTCGGCAAACCCGATTTGATTGCTGCGTTCAGTACTCTCGTTACCATTGGGGCCCATAGCTCGGTATTACTAAGAAATAGATCCGGGGGGGTCCCATCCGGGCCCGGGGCTTTGTTCCGTGTTAGCCCTATGATTGCTTTGAGTACTTCATCCAAAGATAATTCAAATTTTTCTGCCCTTGGCCCCCTCCATATTCCATCACCAGTGTCTACCTCCTGTTGATTGTACAAGGATTTGAAATGAGCGACCCATTGTTCCGGCAGGATATTTGAGCTGATGACTGGGGAGCTCGAATCGTGAAAACATGGTCTATTTATAATTTTCCAAAACTGGGCATAGTCCTTATTTTCACCAGCCTCCCTTAAGTCGGCCCAGACTTCTTTTTGGAGAGTCCCTTTCCTGATCTTTACCTGGGTTTTATAATTCTGTCTGCAGCGAGTAATTTCAACCTTGTCCCTTGGGGTCTTTTTTAAACTCTGTTTTAGGTCTCTTAGCGCTTTGGAACAGTTAGAGTCAAACCATCTTGGAGAGGAAAACTGTTTTGCGGGCTTCTTGGTTATCAGGAGTCTCTCTATAATTTTAGTTAAGGATTCGAACGCCTCTACTACTCCTTTCCCCTCTGTTGTATGATCTAAACAGGTCTCTATGTGGGCTTTCCCTTCATCCACTAATTTGACATAAAATTCTTGGGGGTTAATCACTGACCACCTTAGGTGTCTCCCTTGGTCTATAGGTTGAATTTCTGTTTGATGGATCACCCCCGGGTCTTTTCTAATTACATCGTTCCCTATAATTTCTATTAGAATAGGGTTGTGGTCACTGAAGGGACTCCACTCTGTGCTGGTATTTAAAATCTGTTCTCTAGCACAAGCGGAAATCCTTATATAATCTATTATGGACCCCCCACTTTTGCCCTTAAATGTCGGTATTGGGGATTCGCCTACCTTGAGTGCGGTTAGATCCATAACATGAGTGAGGGCGAAATTGTCTAAAAGCTTCATCAGAGTTGTACCCTCTTTACTGTGTGAAAAATGGGGGCCCTTTTCTAGTGGACAAGCTGACCAATCGGGAGTTAGAGGAAGTAGTTTGGGGCATAGGTGACAGTTAAAATCCCCCATCAACAGGACAGTTGGTTCTGGCCCCTTCGTCCTTTGATCTAGTTCCTCATTTAGTCTGCTCTCCAGCTCCGCTAAGATTGGGAAATTCCCCTCCACCGGTCCGGCGTTATAGAAGTTTAAAAACAGTAGACTCTCCCCCTGATGTAGAAGTTTAACTGCTTGTATGTTGTCTGACAAACAGACTGGGTATGACCAAGTGCCTTTCAGGTCTAAGTCTACATATAATGCTAGGCCTCCTTCTGCTCTGCCCGAATTTGTCCCTTGGGCAGGTCTAAAGAAACACTTATAGCCCTCCAGTTGACATGGGCCCGTGTCCCTAGCCCAAGTTTCTTGGAGCGCTATAACATGAAAACGCTTTATGTATTCTAACCACTCCTTGCTTTTTAATTTGGCTTCCAGCCCTGCGATATTCCAGGATAGGATGGTCAGACCCTTCCTATTCTCTTTATCTCTTACTATTTGGGTTTCAATTAATCTATCCTCACCAGCTCTTGGTAAGTCTATGTTGGTTATTTTGTTCTCCCCCTGACACCGGAATGAGTCTAATCTCCCAATTAATGTACTCTCCTCACTCCCACGATTGCCCCCTATTTCTGGACCTGGACATCTACTAGTGGCTAAACTTGCTACGCTGTTGTTTTCTGAGGGTTTAAGTCAATCGATATCCTCTAGTGATTGGATTGGGGCAAATCTATTTCTCCATTGTGCATAGTCTCGGGGGGAATAGGGTTGTTCGAGGTGGTTTGCTAGTCTAGGTCTATATGGGCGCTGTGGTCTACCCAGCGTCCACCCTCCCTCATCACCCACACGATTGTTATTCCGGGTCCTTGGGTAGAAATACCCAAGTGGGAGTGCGCAAATAGTACTGGTTTGATTCCTGTTGGGATTCTTTAGGATGTACTCAACCAGACTAGTGTCAGTGAAGTTTGCGACTATACAGTCTCCTCTTATATCTTTGTTTCTCCCCCCGATCCAGTTTGCCCTTCTTACACTTGCTATTTCTCCTCTTTCCCCATTATTTAAGGGTCTGTGAATGTTCAGCCACTTGGAGATTTTGGAAAGCAATTGGTAGTGTGTTTCTCTCTCGTTGGACCTAATTTCTGGTACCCCTGCAAAAATTATTACAAAAGGACTCTCCTCAGGGGGTAGATCTATATGTGGAGCATGAGTGTTGGTGTTATACACGGGGTCGGGGTCTGTATAACAGTGATTAGAATTCCCTTCCCTCTGAGGGCGATCTTCCTGTCTCCATTGCATTAGTGGTTTTAAGGAGGGTTTCTCCCTCTGTGTGTTATTCGCACCTTGATTGTGTCTCCCTCTAGAGTCATCGTTGGTATCCCCTTTAGGATTTTGGGCAGTTTTGGGGGCCTCATGAATCTGGGCTAAAGCATGTTGAGAGTGATTAACACAGTTATTCTTTTGCAGTCTCTTTGTATTTGCCTTGTCATTTGTGACTTCCTCATTTAAGTGGGGTGGGTTGGGGGGAGTTTTTGCGAGTGTGTGCTCTAGTGCCTTAGACTGTTTGGAGAGCTCACACATTATTTTATCCACCTTGCTTATTATAGGCTTTAATTGTGCCACAATGAGGGATTCTAGCTGTTTTTTGAGATCTGTGACTACTGTCTCGATCCACCCTGGTGGAATGGATTCTACTTGGGAGTCATTTTCTACTGTTATATACTCTTGTATACGTGTTGGAGAGTTGTCTCTAACTAGTGCTTTCCTCTGTCTCTGGTATCCCTTGTTCCTCCCCAATCGCTTCCTTTTTTTTCGATGGGTCGTGTCATTGAGCTCAGAGGTTTCTGGGCCTGAGGATTGTGCACAGGGGACATCCTCTATGTCATTGTTTATTTGGGATATACTGTCCTGGGTATTTGGGCTATCTGCTATTAGTACGTCTCTAGAGTTTGTTTGAGTGATAGCATTGAGGTTGGGCGAGGAGGATAAACTTCGTTCCATACGTTCAATTTCCCCTGTGACTTTCTTTAACATTAGGTCAATTGCTGTGGGTTTGTTCCCCTTTGCGAGGGCGCCCTCCTTTATTTCCCCCCGTGCGGGTTTAGGGGTCGCTCTTTTGTTTGATTTGTTCCCAGCCGAACGTGTGTTGGGATGGGTAGACATAGTTCCCTTAAAGGACTCCTACCTTATCACAACAGCTCTGTGCTGCGTAGGTTACTGCCAATCCTCTTGTGTGATTCCGTGGGGGTTTGATTAATGGCTTTAGGTGGGCTTGAATACCCTGTGCAAATTCCCTATACTCACAATGCAGTACCTGGGTGTATTGTCAAAGGGGGAGCGTAGGGGCTAAGAGGGATGGCCCGTCCCGTCCCTCGTTGTCCCCGGATGGCCACAGACGGCCCGCCCTCTGCCCGGGCTCCGCCCGGCGCCGTCCGCGACGCGGAGGAAGAGCCCAGTTGCGTGAGGAAGTGGGCGGAAGTTGTCGCTCAGCCCTCTGGGAGCTGTAGTCTCCAGCCGCCGCAATGGAGTGGGGCGGCGAGACCACAGCGTCAGGGCCCCAGGAGCGATGTGGCGTCCCGCTGGTGTGTCAGGCTTAGGTGGGCTGCCTGCGTGCTGGTAAGGATGGTCCCCGCTCCATCGAGGAAGAGCCCAGTTTTAATAGCGCCTCCGGGCGCGCTGCGTGAGGAAGTGGGCGGAAGTTGTCGCTCAGCCCTCTGGGAGCTGTAGTCTCCAGCCGCCGCGATGGAGTGGGGCGGCGAGACCACAGCGTCAGGGCCCCAGGAGCGATGTGGCGTCCCGCTGGTGTGTCAGGCTTAGGTGGGCTGCCTGCGTGCTGGTAAGGATGGTCCCCGCTCCGTCGAGGAAGAGCCCAGTTTTAATAGCGCCTCCGGGCGCGCTGCGTGAGGAAGTGGGCGGAAGTTGTCGCTCAGCCCTCTGGGAGCTGTAGTCTCCAGCTGCCGCGATGGAGTGGGGCGGCGAGACCACAGCGTCAGGGCCCCAGGAGCGATGTGGCGTCCCGCTGGTGTGTCAGGCTTAGGTGGGCTGCCTGCGTGCTGGTAAGGATAAGCAGTGCTATATGGCTCCGGCTGCCACTTAGTCCACCACATCCCACGTAGATGCTGCAGCCATCTTTGAATGGTTTTAAAGCCAATTCAAAAGCTGTCACCAGTGTATGTTAATCCCTATCTCAACTGTGAGACTGCTCTCCTGCTTCCCAATTCTATTAAATACAAATGATGTAAAAAGAATATCCCTTGCTGAGCTGCACGGCTCATCCTACCCACGTTTCATGCGCAGATTTGAAATACTGATGATTTGGGCTTCCCAGAATTCAACTGGTTGAGAGGTAGACAGGTGTAGAGAGACAGAGAGACAGAGGTAGAGAGAAGTAGAGAGAGAGGTAGAGAGAGAGGTAGAAAGAGGTAGAAAGAGGTAGAGGTAGGTAGAGAGAGAGAGAGGTAGAGAGAGGTAGAGGTGTAAAGGTAGAGAGAGAGGTAGAGAGATAGAGGGAGAGGTAGAGAGAGAGAGGTAGAGAGAGAGAGAGAGAGGTACTAGATACCTTGCCAAGAAACTCATGCCTTCAGGAGGCAACAGACCAACTAGAAGCACAAAAGACTTCCTATTGCGACCAGCCTTTTTCCACAAGATAAAGACCTACAACAGAGCATTCTCCGGAGCTGCCCCCAGAATCTGGAACTCACTACCTCCAAACATCAGAAAAATTCAAAACACAGTAACATTCAAACGGGAACTTAAGTCTCACTTGATGAGTAAATTCCCTACATAGAGAATCCATCTGTTTACTGGGATGATCATTTACGCTACCAGAGGGTGGCCCTCATCGAAAATTTGGAAATTTGGAAAATTGAAGGCTGATAACTGTCCGCTTTGCATGGTCAAGTCGAGGATTGTCATGTTACTGTTTTCCTCTCATACCTGGGAACTTATACTCTATCTCACAGTCATAATCTATATAACTGCTACCTCACTATATTTATTTAACCATATTATCCTTATATGCAATCAATTACCTTATAACTCTACCTCTCCATGCTTGTACCATTACCACGACACAAGCTAAGCCTAGTTTCGTCACCAATTGCTAATTGCACAGACATTAGGAAGTATATATCTAACATGTCTATACACTACATTACCTTCTACCTCATAATTATGTTTTTTTTTTTTGTGATTTACTGCTACCATAATGTCTACATGTTATTCTCTCCTTGTTAAGCGCTCTGATACCCACGGGTCTTGTCCGCGCTATACAAAACTCTATAAATAAATAAATAAATAAAATAAATAGGTAGAGGGAGAGAGGTAGAGGTAGAGAGGTAGAGAGAGTGGGAGAGGTAGACATAGAGAGGTAGAGAGTGGGAGAGGTAGAGAGGGTGAGAGAGGTAAAGAGATAAAGAGATAGAGAGAGAGAGCGAGAGAGACGTAGAGAGAGAGAGAGGTAGAGAGAGACGTACAGGTAGAGCGAGAGAGAGAGAGAGTGGTAGAGAGAGAGGTAGAGAGGTAGAGAGAGGTAGAGTAATAGAGGTAGAGAGAGGTAGAGAGAGAGAGGTAGAGGTAGGGAGAGAGCGGTAGAGGGAGAGAGGGGTAGAGGTAGAGAGGTAGAGAGGGATAGAGAGAGGTAGAGAGAGAGGTAGAGAGAGAGAGGTAGAGAGGGAGGTAGAGAGGGAGGTAGAGAGGGGTAGAGAGGTAGAGAGAAGGTTAGAGAGAGCGGTAGAGAGAGAGGTAGAGAGAGATAGGTAGAGTGAGAGAGGTAGAGGTAGGGAGAGAGAGAGGTAGAGAGAGGTAGAGGGAGAGAGGAGTAGAGAGAGGTAGAGGGAGAGAGAGAGCAGTAGAGAGAGAGCGGTAGAGGGAGAGAGAGAGGTAGAGGGAGAGAGAGAGAGAGGGAGAGAGAGAGAGAGGTAGAGAGAGAGGTGGAGAGAGAGAGGTGGAGAGAGAGGTAGAGAGAGAGAGAGGTAGAGAGACAGAGGTAGAGAGATAGAGGTAGAGAGGTAGTGGTAGAGAGGTAGTGGTAGAGAGGTAGAGAGAGAGAGGTAGAGAGAGAGGTAGAGAGAGAGGTAGAGAGAGAGGTAGAGAGAGAGGTAGAGAGAGAGGTAGAGAGAGAGGTAGAGAGAGAGGTAGAGGGAGAGAGGGGTAGAGAGAGAGGGGTAGAGAGAGGTAGAGAGAGAGGTAGAGAGAGAGGCAGTAGAGAGAGAGAGGTAGAGGGACAGAGAGAGAGGGCGAGAGAGAGAGAGGTAGAGAGAGAGGTGGAGAGAGAGAGGTGGAGAGAGAGAGAGGTGGAGAGAGAGAGAGGTAGAGAGGTAGTGGTAGAGAGGTAGAGAGAGAGAGAGGTAGAGAGAGAGAGGTTGAGAGAGAGGTAGAGAGAGAGGTAGAGAGAGAGGTGGAGAGAGAGGTAGAGAGGTAGTGGTAGAGAGGTATTGGTAGAGAGGTGGAGAGAGAGAGGTAGAGAGAGAGAGGTAGAGAGTGAGAGGTAGATAGGTAGTGGTAGAGAGGTGGAGAGAGAGAGAGGTGGAGAGAGAGGTAGAGAGAGAGAGGTAGAGAGAGAGGTAGAGAGAGGTAGAGAGAGAGAGGTAGAGAGAGAGGTAGGGAGAGAGGTAGGGATAGAGGTGGAGAGAGAGAGAGGTGGAGAGAGAGAGGTAGAGAGAGAGAGGTAGAGGGAGAGAGGTAGAGAGAGAGAGAGAGAGAGATGGAGAGAGAGAGAGGTGGAGAGAGAGAGAGGTGGAGAGAGAGAGAGGTGGAGAGAGAGAGGTAGAGAGAGGTAGAGAGAGAGAGGTAGAGAGGTAGAGAGGTAGTGGTAGAGAGGTAGAGCGAGAGAGAGAGGTGGAGAGAGAGGTAGAGAGAGAGAGGTAGAGAGAGAGAGGTAGAGAGGTAGTGGTAGAGAGGTGGTGGTAGAGAGGTGGAGAGAGAGAGAGGTAGGGAGAGAGAGGTAGAGAGAGAGAGGTAGAGAGAGAGAGGTAGAGAGAGAGAGGTAGGGAGAGAGAGGTAGAGAGAGAGAGGTAGAGAGAGAGGTAGAGAGAGAGGTAGAGTGAGAGGTAGGGAGAGAGGTAGGGAGAGAGGTAGGGAGAGAGGTAGAGAGAGAGAGAGGTAGAGAGGGAGAGGTAGAGAGAGAGCGGTAGAGAGAGAGAGGTAGAGAGAGAGAGGTAGTGGTAGAGAGGTAGTGGTAGAGAGAGAGAGGTGGAGAGAGAGGTGGAGAGAGAGGTAGAGAGAGAGAGGTAGAGAGAGAGGTAGAGAGAGAGGTAGAGGGAGGGAGATAGAGGGGGAGATGTAGAGAGGGAGAGGTAGAGAGAGAGAGGGAGAGAGAGAGGTAGAAAGAGAGGTCGAGGTAGAGAGAGAGGTCGAGGTAGAGAGGTAGAGAGAGAGAGATAGCGAGAGGTAGAGAGGTGTAGAGAGGGGTGTAGAGAGAGAGTTAGAGGTAAAGAGAGACATAGAGAGAGACGTAGAGAGAGAGGTAGAGAGGTAGAGAGAGAGGTAGAGAGAGAGGTAGAGAGAAAGGTAGAGGGAGAGAGGTAGAGAGGTAGATTGGAGATCCTAGCATTTCCAGATCATTAAAGGCACTACTCATTTGTAGCGTCATTCCTTTCAGTGCACTTCCTGCTTTATCTAAATAACTAGGGTCCTCAAATACAAAAGGATGTTGTGGTCATAAAGCTTACAATTTGCAGCATCACAGTGGTTGCTACTGCATGTATAACCTTCATGATTGACAAAAGGGGTTCTGCATCTTACTTCATATTGGAATTTGGAGGGGCAGTGGAAAGGGTGCTATCTTCAAATTGCAATTTACAATGACATATATCAATGGTTTTCAAACGCAATGGCAGTCGCAAACCGTTGATCTGATACCAACACTGAGCTGCAGTTGGTACATGATTCAGAAAAGAAAAGTTGTCTCTGTGGGACAGTTTTCCCTTTGTGAATCATGGCAGGCGACAGTGAGTACAGACAGTGGTCGATACTGCAATGAACACGAGGTCCTGCCCCTTTGGAGCTCAAGGCGTAAACTCTTTAATCCATCTCATTGCAGCAGACCCTTCTGTAATACTAGTGCTTATGGTGCAAAAAACAGGCATATCGTGTGTGGTGCAGACACTTCTGTTCAGTTTTAACTCTTTTTCAGTTGTCAACAAAATATTTTAATTCATATTTTGGTTTCCATTGTTAACTGTTTTTTAATATATCCATTATTTTATTTTATTTTAGAAATAATTGATATATTAAAAAACGTATAACAACAGTTAACAATGGAAACCAAAATATGAATTAAAACTGATTATTACCATGGAAAAGAAATTGATGAAACTTTAATGTTCGCTGAAAAGTGCACACATCCATCGGAACAGAAGTGTCTGCACCACACACGATATGGTATACGAAAGGGCACCTAAAGAGTAGGTACCAGGATGTAGTAGCACCAACAAAAGAAAGGAATATAGCTTGAGTACGAATAAATCCGAGTGCACAGAAGGACTTTCCAATTGATCTTGCAAAAAACAGGCAGACACACACATTGCATCTCTGGGCGAATTGTGTAATTCGGTGCCAGCGTTAATGAGGCTTTGATGGTTTTCACCCCTTCCTAGGGCCCCTGGCTGCAGTTCCACTCTTCCTTAGCTTGAAAAATTTGCCCCCCCCCCGAAATTTGACTCTAGGTGCGCGTGCGCCTCTGCTTCAAGCTGTGGGAGCAGCCAGGCCCGGACCTTCTCTCCTGCCCATCAGCAGGACCGTCATTGCAAGCGCTTTCTCACGCTTTTAAAATTGACGGCCCTGCAGACAAACACCACTGTGGGGGCTTTCAATAGTGACGGACCGGTGTTCCAGGGGGGGCAAGTGCCCCCCCTTGCCCTCCCCTGCGGACGCCCATGGCAACGCAGCTCACACCAGGCCTCTCAGAGAGCCAGGCGACCTGATTGTGCTAATTTAAAGTACTGCTATAAGCACTGTGTTCTGTTGTTGGGGCCGATTAGGACCAACCGTGAGTCACGGTCAGTCCAAATCGGCCTCAACAACAGAACCGGCCTCCCTGTCACGAAAACGGCCCCCAACCCATCCAGCCTACCGGGGGATTGCCCAGTGCCCAGACTGACCAGTCCGGCCCTGAAATTCGTGACCACTAGCAAGCAATCATTATTCTGTCTCACAGTTCTTTCCAATAATGCGCGTGGGGTGTATTTAAAGCTCTCTTGCGTGCTCTTTTTACCACCCTAGTAGGGTAGGCCCTGTGTTCTAATTTAGCAAGGTTCTCAGACAGCTCTATGTACACATCCTTAGATGTGCAGTGCCTGCGGTACCACAGAAACTGTCCCACTGGAAGATTGTCCTGTAATGCCCTGTGGTGAAAAGAGTTGTAATGGAGTAATGCAATTCTATCACTTGGCTTTTGTTGTACCGTGGTACACAATTTGTTGTCCATTACAAAGATATCCAAATTCAAGTAGACCGCCGCCTGCTTGCTTATTATCCAGGTAAACTTAAGACACCTGTCCAATTCATTTAGCCATGTCAAAAATTCCTGGAGTCTGACCTAGGGCCTATTCCAAATACACAACACATCATCAAAATACCTCTTCCAGAGGCAAATATTCCTCTGAAAGGGGTTTGATCCGTGGTAGATGTAATTCTCTTCAAACTGACCAACATAAATACAGGCCAAACTCTGCCCAAAAGTTACCCCCAAGGATGTTCTGAACACTTGTAAAAACAGCTGGTTCCTGTAACCAAAGTAGTTTCTGGTCAAAGTCAATTCCACACACTGTAGTACAAAAGATTGGCTTGTGTCATAGAACCAGTCTTGAGCCCCAAGAACACACGCTGCTGGCACCAGTGTGGCATCTTGGGGTATGCTGGTATAAAGAGAATCAGTATCTATGGTCACCAAAATCTGATGTACGGGGTCAAAATCTACATCATTAAGGATGTTTAAAACGTCATTGGTGTCCTGAATGTATGAGGGTTGGTTTACAGCCGACTCCCTCAAAAAGAAGTCGGCAAACTGAGACAATGGCTCTCGGACTTATTGAATCCCCGAAACTATTGGGCGACCCGGTGGAGGGCATTGTGCCGTATAAATTTACGGCAGTATGTTAAATGCTGGTGTCTTAGGTTTAGGATTTATTAAAAATTCGGCCTCCTTGTAGGTAATCCACTTTTTCCCTCTTGACTGATGTACCATAGCGTAAATTAGGTCTTGAAGTTCCCCAGAGGGATCCTTGGGCAGGGGTTGATAATTTTCATGAGCCCCCAGTAATCTTAAAACTTCAGTCTCATAATCCTTAGTGTTCAGCACCACCACCACTCCGCCTTTATCAGTGGATTTTATAGTCATTCCCTCATCGCCCTGTAAAGATTTGATTGTCTGCCAGACATCAGGACTCATGTTACTAAACGTATGTTGGTTCTCAGATTGCTCTAGTGTGGTAATGTCTTGGAGCACTCGCTGATCAAAGAACCCCAGGTCCCACAGAGGTACTTGTTTGACAAAACTGTGAAGGGTGGAGTAAATTCGTTGAAAATAACTAGGGCGGTCAAGGCTCTTATTTATGAACAACTTTTTAGGAAGTTTGATTTTTCTCATCACTTCCTGAAACTCCATCTTGAACTTGAAAGTGTTGTTTTAAGCTGTGGGTATGTAACGCAAGCCTTTATTTAAGACTCACAATTCACTGGGTGTAAGTCGGTGGTCAGCGGTGTACTTGGATTTGGATATCTCTGTAGTGGACAACAAACTGTGTAATACAGTTCATCACAAACCAACTGATAGAAATTAATTACTCCATTGCAACTCTTTTCACTCGAGGGCATACGGGACAATCATCCCATGAGACAGTTTCTGCGGTACCGCAGGAACTGCAAATCTACGGATGTGTACATGGAGCAGTCTTAGAACCTGGTTGTTAAATTAGAACAGAGGGCCTACTCTACTAGTGTGGTAAAAAGAGCACACAAGAGAGCTCTAAATATGCCCCGCACCGCATTATTGGAAAGCACTGTGAGGCAGAATAATGATTGCTTGCCAGTGGTCACGACTTTTGATCCATTGTCGATGAGAATACGACAAACCACTAGGAAATATTGGTCACTGTTGACCACGAGTGAATTTAGCATGCCACCACCAAGATTTGTGTTTAAGAGAGCATTCAACTTGAACGACAAGTTGGTTCATACTCGCCCAGTTCAACTCAACAAAGATTCGACTATTCCACCTGGACATTACCCTTGTGGTAGTTGTTTGGTTTGTGACCTTATGGAAAAAAACAGGAATGTGCAGTTGCTGAGTGGTAAGACATGGTACATCAATAAATTCAGCAACTGTAATACCACCAATGCGATATACAATTACATTGGTTTAACTTCGCGAAAAATGAAAGTAAGAATCCAGGAACATCTCAGTACAATAAAAGCAGGAACATTATTGGTTTGCCATTTTCAGGAACAACAACACAACTTTAGAGCACTAAAGTGGACGGTGCTGGAAAGAGTAACTGGTGAGGCATATAGTGTAGAAGAGACACTTGCAAGAAAGGAGGCCCGTTGGATATTTTCTGAAAAGGCTGATCAATCGGGCCTTAATGATTTTATTGAGTGGAACAAAATCAGCAGATAAGTCAGTTGTGAGAGAAAGTTTGTTACATACTTTCCCTCCCTATTTCCAAAAAACGTATTGGCTGCAGTATCGATGTCTGTGGTGGTGGTTGTGTACCTATGGATTCATATCTTATGATAACACATGTGAATGGATTGGTTTTGACAGGAAGAACTCTCCTTTATTAATAATATTATAACCTCTATGGAGCCTTGATTCGATCAGCTCCCAGGTGCATCGCGCTCCTCCCAGGTTTGATATTTAAAAAAAAAAATCTTTTTTAAAAGGTTTTTTTTTTTAATTGGGTCCATGTTCAAGAGTCCTTTTGGGAAGCAGACTCATGGACTCCTCCTGTTAATTGTAGTCCTAATGTCGAGGCCTGGATAAGATGTGGGAAATACAAAAGGTGAATGTGTCGCTCGGGGCTGAAACGCATGGGTTTCAGTGTTTGCGTTCAGTCCATTTGATAATACAATGAAGTTTGGTGGCAGATCTATAAATTACTATTTAAAGAGGGGTTTAGTCTAACAGGACGACGTGACGTGATCACAAGTGTCATCACGGAAATATCATACCGGGATGTGCTTCTGAATGAAAGCACGAGCTGAAGAGAGTGGTGTTGGGAGAAGGCAAGAATCATATACACGCCTGTGAGTTCTCTTGACTATTGGTGCGTTCTCTTTTTTTTTTTTTTTAAACTGGTTTAATGAAGGAATTGTGGCTGCATTTTTAAAAAGAACCATTGCAAAATGACGCTTACACCGGCGGTACCATGCGGCAGTCTCCAGATAACGAGTTAAATGTCCTCGTTAATATCAATGCCAAGCCTCAGAAAAGCGAACACAATAAATATTGCGATGAGGCCAATCGAGGTTCAAAAAGCACCGAATACCTGCGATCGGGCTGAAAATCCCACGCATCTGGTGGGAAAATACACCATACAAGCAGAGTAAATAAATGATGAAATGACAACGTGCTAGCACAACCGCACAGCTGTGACGCAGAAGAAATGACCATTGTCCAAATCAGATAGGCAATTCCCCACAAACAGCAACAATGTACATCGACATACATTCAGTATGTAACCTGCGCCAATGCAGAAACAAACATGGTACACACTGTGAAACCGCATCTCCCCCACACATTGCAGAGGGACAAACAACACCCCCTGCACACCGACGTGCCATGTCCATGATCAAACAAGAATGAAAGCACGGACTAATGTTGGGGCAGTGTCTCCCCCTTAAGTACATGTTGCCCATGTCGTGGGACTTCCCACAAAGGGTACATCCCTGCATCATGGCGGCACATATACAAGCACAACAGAATCCCTGTTGTCACTTGTAGACCACAAATGACAGCCAAAATGGAATGAATTGGGACACGTGAAATGCCGAAGAGTGAGATACCTTAAAAACTGTGACACACAGGACTGGTAGTCCGAATATGTGACACCATAAAGAGCCTCACTGCACAGAGGTGACACACCCACCATCCATTAACAAATCCCAAAATTGACAGCACAACATGTCGCACCCACACTTGTCTGATTGAAGCGCCTGTACAGAATGATGAGTGACATACAAGCAGGGATTATGTATCAGAATGCTCATGCAGTGACTGTGGTCAGTCAACTTACTGTGCCATTACTGCTAAGGACCCACACAATGTGACGTCAACCAGAGAAGAAATTGTCAATGATGTAGTCCCTATGCGCTATTCCTGCTGCGGTTGCAGTGGGGTGTGGTCCACCTACCCCATCTTCATCATCATGGTCTGGTGCATCTGGCACTCATATCCAAGGGGCCTTGCTGTCTACATATATGTTGTGCAACACACAACATGCAACTATCACCTTGCACATGAGGTCTGGACTGTACAGGAGCTTGCCAACTGTGACATCCAGACCCCTGAAACGTGACTTGAACACACCAAATGTGCGTTCCACAATGACCCTGGTGCGTTTGTGGGCCACATTGTACTGCCTCTGGGCCTGTGTGTTCAGGGCTCGGAGAGGTGTCATCATCCAAACACAGAGTATGGACATCCTGGGTCCCTGACTTCAGCAGCCCAGAGTTAGTGGCCCCAGATGCAAAGCGGCTGGCACAGGCACATCGTCACGGGACGGTGACTTGCGGTGCACTGAGATAGGGCTACGTGAGCTGAGCGTGTACTCGTCAATGTCCAAGGGGAATGTCGCGGAGGGTTACGGAGGACAGTGGAAGGTGTTCCTCCAGAGCATGATGAGAAGGGCAGAAGCAAGCAGGAACCGGCAAATGGCGGAGTTGAATGCTACAGACTCCACTTTTCCACCTTGTCAGTATCAGCTATATGTAGAGGAAGACAACCTCCAGCCCATGGGCCCAGACGCCACAGACGTACAGAGATCGCCCATGAATTTCAGGGCACACACTCAGGGGCACCAGAGCTGGAAGGGGTTACAGTCTGCGACGAGGCCTGTATGATGACATTGATTCTGCCATGTAGAGGGCAAGACTCAGTTCAAAATGTGTGACCTACTCCACCGCAGTGTGTGCCGGAGCCAGCGGTAATCAGGGGCCCACAGCCACCTGTGGTAGGCATGCGCTGCACAGAGTCAGTGGCACCAGTGGCGTTGTTGGTAGTAGCCCACCACCTCTTCCGGACTGAAGCACGTCTTCCCCTTACTCATCTCCTTGCATACTGTGACATGTACACTGCCATGAAGATATCAAGACTCACTTGATGGCCGCAGGGTCGGGCGGAGTCTGTGGTCAGTGCGGGTTAACCGCTGTCCAGCCATCTCCTCCTGGATCTCTAACACACGATGTTGGGATGGCATTTTTATTACATTTGTGGGTGACAGGTAGTGACACCAGAGCTGAGTGTGTGTTTGGCCAGCAAAGATGCAGAGTCCTGCCGGTGACGGACTCCATTGGATTGGTGTGAGGCCTGCAGGACCGCAATGTAGGCCGAAGGCCGCAGTCAGCAAGGGCCCACAGACACGTTTGGTGCGAGTCCTATGCACAGCCTTGGTGCCACCACATAGAAGGGAGTATAATGACTTAACCTCAGCCTTGAAAATTTACTTAACCTCAGCCATGAAAATGTACTCTGCCATGGTGTAATCAAGACTCAGTTCCAAATGTGTGTCCTGGATCACTGACATAATATCGACGACACAAATATCGAGATACACAAATATCGAGTCAAAAATATCGATTGACAAAATATCGACTCCCTATCTTCAAACAGGTAAGTACCAAAATATCGACTCCAAAATATCGACTTACAAAAATATAGACTGTCAAAATATCAATTTTTTTAAATGTCTTAAAATTAAGTTAAAACTAATATAGTAATAAATATATTTAATATAAACTTAGAAATAATTAATAATAAAATGTAATTTTAATAAATAATTTATATAATTAAAAAAATTATATCACCAAAAATTACACACATATATATATATATATATATATATATATATATATATATATATATATATATAAACATATTATTAAATAAACATATATAAGATTTTAGAAAATGTTTAAAATTTATTGTTACAACTATAGTGAGTTCAACATTAGCAAAAGTGTTGGATAGCGTAGAGGTAAAATGTACTACTCCCACTCCAGTGGGTGCAACAGTAGGGAAAGCGCTGGATAGCGTAGAGGTTAAAATTACTATTCCCACTCCAGGGATGTATGACGTTACAACGCATACTTTTACAACGCCTACCATTACAACAAAACTTTTACAACGCAAAAACTTTTACAACGCATACATTTACAACGCAAGATTTTACAACGCATATACCTTTACAACGCATACCATTACAACGTAAGTATTGGTAAGTATATAATAATTTTTTGAATATAAATTAATAAAAAATATTATAATATAATTTAATATAATTTAATTTTATTAAATAAATTTAATTTAAATGTAATTTTACTTTATTTTTACAAAGTACCCCTGTACCCCAAAAACCCAAAACTGACCCTGAACCCTAAAAATACCCCTTTACCCATAAACTTAAAACTGACCCTGAACCCTAAAAATACCCCTTTACCCGAAGACTGACCCTGAACCCTAAAAATACCCCTTTACCCCAAAAACCGAAAACTGACCCTGAACCCTAAAAATACCCCTTTACCCAAAAACTGAAAACTGACCCTGAACCCTAAAAATACCCCTTTACCCCAAAAACTGAAAACTGACCCTGAACCCTAAAAATACCCCTTTACCCCAAAAACTGAAAACTGACCCTGAACCCTAAAAATACCCCTTTACCCCAAAAACTGAAAACTGACCCTGAACCCTAAAAATACCCCTTTACCCAAAAACTGAAAACTGACCCTGAACCCTAAAAATACCCCTTTACCCCAAAAACTGAAAACTGACCCTGAACCCTAAAAATACCCCTTTACCCAAAAACTGAAAACTGACCCTGAACCCTAAAAATACCCCTTTACCTAAAAACTGAAAACTGACCCTGATCCCTAAAAATACCCATTTACCCCCAAAACTGAAAACTGACCCTGAACCCTAAAAATACCCCTTTACCCAAAAACTGAAAACTGACCCTGAACCCTAAAAATACCCCTTTACCCAAAAACTGAAAACTGACCCTGAACCCTAAAATTAAAATATTTATCAATTAATCAATTATAATTAATTACCAATTATATTTTAATTAATTACCAATTAATAATTAATTAACAATTAATTCTAAATAAATATCAATAAATAAATTAACATATTTAATTAATTATAATTAAATTACTTCCCACCCTATTCCCCTATAAACCCACAACCCGCTACAGAAAATAAATTACTAAAATTAAAATATTTATCAATTAATCAATTATAATTAATTACCAATTATATTTTAATTAATTACCAATTAATAATTAATTAACAATTAATTCTAAATAAATATCGATAAATAAATTAACATATTTAATTAATTATAATTAAATTACTTCCCACCCTATTCCCCTATAAACCCACAACCCGCTACAGAAAATAAATTACTAAAATTAAAATATTTATCAATTAATCAATTATAATTAATTACCAATTATATTTTAATTAATTACCAATTAATAATTAATTAACAATTAATTCTAAATATATATCAATACATAAATTAACATATTTAATTAATTAGAATTAAATTACTTCCCACCCTATTCCCCTATAAACCCACAACCCGCTACAGACTTATATTACACAAAAAATAAAAATTATTATTAACTTACCTTAAATTCGATATTTTTGTTGTCTATATTATGTCTAGTCGATATTATGTCCATTCTATATTTTTGATTCGATATTATGTCCATTCTATTCGATATTAATTTTCTCTAGTCGATATTTTTGTTGTCTATATTATGTCTAGTCGATATTATGTCCATTCTATATTTTTTACTCGATATTCTGTCCAGTCGAAATAAAAGACTCGATATTATGACTGTACACCGTGTGTCCTACTTGTCCACTGTGTATATGCCGGTGGAGTACGCCAACAATAATGGAGTTCTGCAGGCCTTTGTCGAGGAGACCGTGATGGTTGGAGGAGGCTGCCAAAGTCGTGGGCCTTGGGCCTGGAGCTTGCACGAGCACGTGGTGGGCCCTCTTTGACACACGCCGATGTTGACAGTCGGGCATTGAGGCCTGGGTGCGCATGGGCGGCCAAGATGGGTTCGGGGACCAACGGCCCGGGGTGCAGCAGGTGCACAGAATCGCAGGCAACACAGCTCACGGCGACGCATTGGCCTCATGGAGGGGTGAGAGGTGCCGCCCTGGCAGAGACATTGGGCATTCCGGAAGAGGACCACATCCAGAGTTACGTGCCTTTGATTCACACCCCTACGCTGGCCTGGCATACGTACGTCAAGCCCACTCTACTCACGCTTAGAGAGGGGACGTGACAAGCTACATTTCCTTGATCTCCCCCCCTCAGGCTGAGGTGACATGGTTGCGTCCACTGTCCACTACACTCCAAATACCAAAAGTGTGTGTTGACATGGATATGTGTGTGGTCTGCCTACTGCAGTCTGGCCAGCATATCCACCCCACACTTGGTATTGTTTCCATGCTTTTTCATGGGTCACTTGCCGGGTTCGCACATGCCTGGTTCCCACCGCTCTCCAAAATCTGCGATTGTGTGGCTGAGGTGCCATGCCGTTGATGGCTTGTGTACATGGCTAGCCCAGGTTCCCACAGTAAGTTGTGCTGTCATGTCTGGTGGGTTGGCATGTTGTTTGGCATGTTGTATGTGAGCTTGTAGCGTGTGCATTGCCAGAGTTGTGAGTTGCATGATTGTGGCGTTGAGGTGTGTGGTGTGTTCATTTGGTACTTACCAACGAGCAGTGCAATTCCGTAGGTACCATCCTGGAAGCGCCGGTTGATGATGGACTGTCGGAAGATGAAGGAATCATGCACACTGCCTGGGTAGTTATAAAGAACGGAAAATGTGGCTGACCAAGGTTCAGCACTTCAGTTTCAAAGTAGGATTGTCAGTACTGGTTTGTGCACAAAACATCCGGAGCTAGGCACACGGAGGCTCCACTGTTGAGACAGATACCAAATCTTGAGAATAAGGATGGTGCACCAAAAATAGAAGTCCAACCAATTTGCAGTATTGTAAAAGTCCTTTATTAGTTCAATCTTTAAAAGGCCTCAGCCAACGCGTTTCGTTCTTTGCGGAACTTCATCGGGGCTTATTAATCTCTTGTGAGTCCCATAAAGCGGTCAAGTCGTAGAAAAAAGCCTGGGTGCTTGGCGACGACATTGGTGAAGAGTCCCAGTTTGTCCACTATTGCCTGCATATTGAAGGAATGTGTGCGCTTTACGTTGCAGTAATTGTGTGCAGTGTCAGCAGGGGGCACAGATAGGACATGTGTGCAGTCAATTGCCCCCAACACATGTGGGAATCCAGCTATGCCGTAGAAGGCTTGCTTGGTCTCGAGCTGTAACCTGTGCACTGTGGGGGAAGTATGGGTACTGGGGTACCAAGCTGATGATGGTATACAGGACACGTGTGAGGAATTTTGATTGGGTTGGCTGCGATACTCCTCTGACTCTGGCGTTTTTTGGTTGGAAGGTACCAGAGGCCAACAGATGTAGCACGGCCAGCAGCTTTGTCTGCGGAGGGATGCTGGTTGTCCACTGTGTTGGTACCTTCAGCTTGTGGGAGATGATGATTAGGATGTGGAGGATGGCTGTCTTTTTGAGCCAGTAGTGGGCAATGACATACTCTGGTGTCATGTCTGTGAGGCTGGTGCGTTTTCTGATGGTCCGCGGTCTGTGTCTGCGCTGCCTCTGTGGTGGTCCGGGAGGGGTGGTGCGGGGGGGGCGGAGGGTGGTGGTGGGCCTGGGGGATGGTGGCAGTGAGTGTTGTGGGCCTGTTGGGGCTCCGAGCTGTATGATGAGTAGCTCCATGGCATCTGTTGTCTTCAGGTGTGGCTGTGGGCTGGGCTCCATTTTGTGCGGGCTGCTGTCCGTCTTTGCACCAGGTCAGAGCACGTGTTAATTTCCTGCTGCTAACGTGCTGTATCGCATGTTTTGTGGTCGTATCGCCGATCTGGATGGTCGTTGAGAATGCGGCGAAGTGGTGTTGTCACGGCTTCTGGCATGGGAATGCCTAATCTGCATCTCATTAGCGATTGTTGCAGGGGTCATCTGTGGCGATGTTTTTAGCGGCTGCTATCGCGGGTAAACTGGGGCTATGGGCTGTTAGCACCAGCTTGTGAATGGGGCGTTAGTTTTATCGCAACTTTGGCTGCGAAATAGTGCTGAAAACGCAGCGATAGTTCCTTGAGAATATGCCCCCAAGTTAGTTAGAATCCTATGCCAAAACCTAAATGCAAAACTCCACATTGGACATGTACGCTTGAAAGCTTCAGTTCATGGTAGAGCAATAAATACATTCCATAATGGAATTAGGAAAAGGTATTTTAAACATCTTAGACATATATGTATGAACAACATTTCACCTACACTGTTCTACAGGATAAGAGATATCCCCACAAAGATTGGTCTTTATTTAAAAAAAGCCAAGGGGAACATACTAAGCAAATTTTTCCGTAGCATTTAGCATACTAGTTCATGCTCTGCGATTAGAAGTGGGACTTCACGTGCCTATATTATATTTTGTGCTGCAGAGTGTGCTGGAGGTATATGTTACACTCCAGAACAGGATCTTTAATTTTTAAAGAAAGAATTGTTTTTAGATATAAAATGGCATGAATGTCCTCGAACTGCATCATGCTTTATCAATTTTGGAAATTCCTTATGATTACCTATTAGCCTGGAAATATATCCATCTTAGACTTGTTATAAAAAGAGTAATTCCCTTCATTAGCTATAATTTTGGTAAATTGCACTGCTCACCGTTGAAAAATGTAATATTATTGCAGGTGCCTTGTTATTGGGCAAGATGTAACTATATTTTATTATTGGCTATTGATCATAACATTAGAAGAACTATATTCATGTTTATGACCGACAAAATGCGCATTTACAGCAGTTTTAGGAGCTTAAAGTGGGATTTCTGCTGAACTTGCCTTTTATGTAACAATGGAATAGGGAACCTGGACCAAATATACTTTAGGTGTTGGCTTGTACATTTTCATGCTAGTTTTCTAGATCTTTATTTTAATTATTCAGTAGTGTACAATGCATGGAATATCTCAGTTCTTTTTTTATCATCAACTAATGAAAAGCAATTGTATCATATCTAAAAATATCTACTAGGCAATAGATCTGCACTGCACTATTATGGATGGAAAACGGCATTGCACTATAATGGATGGAAGTCTTGCACAGTACTCATTTTTAGGTCGAGCCCTGAGCCAGCACGCAAGTGCTGCTCTGGGGTTGATCTGTGTTAGTAGAGTATGGGGGAGAAGCCATGCCCACTTCCCCCCGCTTTTCATTGGCTTGTGTCTTTGTCCTTTCTAAATGCTGACTTCTGAATGATTTATAGGCTGTTAGTCCCTCCTTATGACAGCCATGTCATCATTTGTATCCTTCCATGGCTACTGGCCCCTTTACTTCGTGTTGCATGAGCACTATTTTCTCCCTGTGCCCCCTCCCACTGTCCGTGCCTTCTGTTCCACCCCCACTCCCGCTGTTCGTGCCTTCTCACCTGCACTTCCGTTTGCATTGCAAATGTTTATTTATGTTTGTATGCACTGTTATCTCCAGCAGGGGACTAAATCAACAAAGATATTTGTACTTTAAGAGAGTGGGGTTCATGGAAGATCCCTGAGGAACCCCACAAGAGATGTCTGTCAAATCAGAGCTGAATAGTGAAAGGAAGACTATTTGGAATCTGGAAGATCAATTCAAGGCATTCATACAAATACCAGATTCAAATAATTTTTGAGAAGTATGGATGCGACACTGTGTCAAAGACAGCGGTGAGCTAGAGTAAGATAAGGGTGGCTATGCCTCCCTGGTCTAAGCTGATGCGACAATCGTCCATAGTGTCCAGGACAGAGAGCTCCATGCTGCAGGTGGAGCAGAGACCACATTTGGAGGAATCCCAAAGAGACCTGTTCTCTACGTAAGCTCATCTAGGATTGGCAGAGAATGAGTGCATTATGCTTGCCTGTCAGTTTCACTGGTTCTTGATTTATAGGTGAACATTCTTAGTCAATATTTTTAGGTTGCTATGTGTGCCTAGATTATGCGAGTTCTAAGAATGTTATATTTCAAAATGTACTGTTTATTGCATCACGGTTGCTTGTGAAGTCAACGTTTGATGTGCATCTCCACAACCATGTAGCCAGAAAAATAAATCTTACTTGAGCTCTTCCCGTGGCTCGGACTGTTCAGCATGTGTCTTCCAGCTGCTGGCACTCGTTTCTGCTTGTTTGGCTGCTGGGGATGTTACTTTGCTGATTGTGTATTCCAGACAGTGGTGTGCAATCTTGCTTTTTGCCACCTTTGTTTTTTCTCTTGCTGCTGGTGGTTTTCGCAAGGCCTTGACATTTACCTGATGCCGTTGTTGTTGGGAATTGATCGCATTAGTGGGTTCATGTTCTAGTTTATTTTCTGCCCCATCTTTGAAGTAAGTGCCAGCCCGACCATCAGGGACATAATCTATGCACAACAGCCATTTTCTTCTTATGCTGTGTAACTCCAGTCTTCCTTATCTGCCATTCCTGATGTTTTAAGCCAAGCCACAGCCCAGGCGATACTGGTGCCGTCTTTGGTGTAGAGTTCCTGCTTTCGAAGTAGCGTCATTTACAGCCTCTGGGCCATTTTGAAACTCAGCACTGTAGATTCTCTTCACATTGATTTACTTTGAACACAGCTCACGGCGATGAGCACACACCCGGCTGCTTCTGCCTGCATAATAGAGGTGTTAATGAGAATAGCGCATGGTGATCCGCGCACCTGAATGTTACTGAATGTACTTTGGAAGCAGATCATGACTTTGCCTATAGTAGAACCTGCCTTTTCCTACCACAGCATTGGGGTGATGTACTCCTGCTCTATTTCTCTTCAATTATACATAAATCTTGGGCCTTTATGGTGTGCACACAACTTTTGAACTTTGCAGCAAAGTGCATACCGCTTAATGTGTATTGTATTTATTTTCATACATGGTGCTGTGCACACTATTTTGATACTGCATGTCCTCAGTATTTGTTCAACATACATGTCCGTTGTAGTTTTATTTAAATGTTAGAGCTTAGAGAGAAGTTATTAGCTATCGATAATCCTACATTCGGTAAGATTATTAAGATATGTTATGTTATGTTATATATTCTTGTATAGCGCGCAGCTGCCCCAGCTAAGGGGCGTCCCGGCGCTTTAAAAGCAGGAAAGTCGGCTACCGCAGGAATATAATCGTGGCTATAACATAACTAAGCAGTCTAGCGAAAAAGGATGGGTCTTGATGGCCTTTCTAAACATCAGAAGGTCATTTAAGTCGCGTATCTGGAGCGGTAGGGCATTCCATAATTTTGCTGCAAGATAGCGGAAAGAGCGTCCTCCCATCCGGGAGCGTTTTATTCGAGGAACCACTGCCAGGTACTGGCCCTCCGAACGCAGGGTTCGATGAGGGATATAAGGGGTCAGAAGGGGGCAGAGCATGGTTGGAGATGCGGATTTCAGGATTTTAAATGACAAACAAAGGGTCTTAATTGAATCCTCTTATCCACAGGTAGCCAGTGGAGTTTAGTCAGGGTACTAGAGACCGAGTGAAATCAGGGCTCTGGCTGCCGCGTTTTGCACTCGTTGTAGTCTTCCCACCTCTGCCTGGTTAACCCTTAAAAGTAGAGAGCTCACTGAGGAGCCTAGCTCGAGAGCGTAATGGCCGCCTTTTAGCTCGGCTCCATCGGCCCTCCGGCCAACCTCGAATATCCTGCAATATATCCTGTACTGCGACGATACTTCACTGCAGATTTTGGAATTTAACGACCCACTCTTACTCACCGTCTGGTCCGGAGGTTCCAGCGTGCTGTGGGTCTGCAGCTGTGCCCTCGTTGGGATTGGGGCCTCCGGGCGCTCGAGACCGGGACCTCGCCTGTGGGACCCGACTGGCGGTGCTGAGATTGCCGGCCCCGGCCGCGAGAGTGAGCCGCTGGTGGGAGCCGTTGTGTGTATGCCCCGGCGATCCTGAACCGGCCCCGATTTGTGGACCGTGCGGCTGGAGGGGGACGAGATCTGTCGGGGGCTGACTGTGTGAAGGGGTCCCTTCGCCTTTGTTCCGTCCGGCAGCCCTGGACCCCGCGCCTGGCTCTCGCTTGAGGGGCCCGCCACTGTTCGGAGGGGGGCCCCCCCCGTTGAGCGCTGGCCCGCTCTGTGCCGGTGAGGCCATTGTTGGGAACCTCCGGAGGTCTGTAAAGTCCTACATTTGGGAACTGTTTGGGGGCCCACGGTGGAGTGCGGGGCGGCGAAACTCACAAAATGGTTACCAACAACGTGTGGGGTGATCCGCTCTGCACCGACGAACCTTGCTGGCCGGATTGCGTGGAGGCTTGGGCGTGTGCTCGAGCGCCCACGCTCGGAGATGTCCTAGACGCCTTGATGTCTTTGTACGCTGTCTTGGCCCCCGGTGCTTCTACCGACCCCATGCGGCCCGCCGCCATTTTGGGTCGTCGCTCTTTCATGCACCCCTCTCGTCCTGATGCCTCCATTGTTTTGCCCCCTTCGGCTGCGCCAGGAGTTGCTGTCGCTGTTCTTTGGCCGCTTGATGGGCCGGTGGCTTTTGAACCTCTGCTTCCTCACCGCCCGGACTTCGAGGACTTGCACACGACGTGGAGATCTGCTCCTTCCCGGACAATTGAGAACTATGGTGGACCGCTGTTTGTTCCCGCTTCGATGGGTTCGAGCTTTTGTCCTGGTGGGGCACCTTGGCACTGTCGAACTGCGAAACTGGACTCCGGCTTGCTTTTGCTTGCCCTGTCGTTGCTGCTACAATTGACTTGCCTCATTGACTTTTTGTATTCCATTAGTATGAAGGCTCTCCCTACTCAACATCACTGCCGTAACCCTGGTCAACATTACGATTATTTTGTGCTGGGTGGTCCGCTCCATGTTATCCTTTATTGGGTTGGTTTCGTGATTAGGAAGGGCTGGGGTAAGTTGCACGACACTAATAGATTGCTGGGTTACCTGTCCGTGGCACTGATGCTTGTATTCTCGATATTGTGAAACGTTAAAATTTCCCCCTCTCCCCCCCCCTGGGTTTTTTTTTGCTGTAAGTGAAGGTGTAGCATTGATTTGATAATTATTCATTTGCTGGTCGGGGGAGGGTCGTAGCCGAGTGTGTTTGTTCATATCCTCTGGCTCCTCCTTCACATCTTATTTTTGTTTCATATTCCCTTTCCTCCTTCTTTTTGTCTCCTTATTCTACTTCTTTCTTTACTATATTTCGGGTTTCGGATTAGGGCGACAGGCACGCTGTTTGGAGGGTAGGCCGTAGCCTTCTGCAGGGGTGCGGGGTGGGACGGGTGGGCGGGGTCTTTCAGATGTTTCTTTTTTGGTTCTATGGCCCTCTTCTATCCCTTTATAGCGGTGCCGCTTCTTTCCTCGCTTCTCTGGCATGAGTGTGTTGGGGTCTGTTGCTATGCCACTTTTATCTCTTTCGATGCTCCGTCGCGACTGCCATACCCTTCTTCTCGCCAGCTCTCTACTTTCTTCTGTATTGTTAGCCGCGGGATGCCTGGCCCGGGGTGGCGCCCATCTTGCACGATTGTGTTTCTCCTTTTATATTTCTTTATTTCCTTTCCCTTTAATGTTTCGTATCTTTTAGATCAGACCGGGGGTCGGGTGGTGTTCCTTTTGGGTAGGATTTAGTACTCTGTGCCTATGTTGTTTGCACTGTTTATTGGATTTTGTGTGTATGGCGTTGATATTAGTACGCAGCCATTGAATGCTCGCATATCCTGTTTTCACTTCACGATTGTATTTCTTAGAGGGCCTGTATCCTCCTACATGGCTTGTTCCACGTATAACTTGCTTTATTGTATGACACTGGATCCTTTCTTCCTGCAGTAAGAATGTGCCCTCTCATGTCCTGCTATATAGTGGTTAAGTTTGCAAATAAAACTTGCAGAAATGTATTGACTGGGTGGGCACTGACTGGCGCGGAATGAAGTATAGTGTTTATGTATCCTGTCTAAAATGTTCAACGCACAAATCCTAACTATTGCTGCTCCTTTAGTTGATAATATGTCGTATGTCTCGCCCTTTCGGTTGTCTGGTCTGAATGTATGACACTTCTTAAACTTATAAATTGGAACCTACGTTATTCTCTTATGTCTGCTGCTCATACACCGCGACGCTCTTATTTTTTAGCTTTTCCGCATAGTAAGACGACCTGGACTGTTGTTGATTGTCATAGCGGCCGGCCCGAAGTGGTTGTAGGCAGACGCTGTGTATTATACATAAGATAAATAAAGGTTTTCAAAAAAAAAAAAAGTAGAGAGCTCGCGTAATCCAGTCGAGAGTGGATGGAAGACTGCACTATGAGCTGACGGGTGGATGGATCAAAAAATGTTAAGATCGGCTTGAGGTTCCGAAGAATCCCAAAACACATGGCGGCAACCTTTTTAGTGTGATGGACAAAGTTAAGAGAAGAGTCTATCCAAACTCCAAGGTTTTTTACCTCACTCTTAGGCTCAGGAGGGTTACCAAGAATCTCAGGCCACCATTTATCTCCCCAGGCCGAGACATCCTTTCCTACCAGCAGGACCTCAGTCTTATTGGCATTGAGCTGTAGGTAGTTTGATGTCATCCAGTTGGTTACTGCTGTTAGGCCTTGTTTAAAATTGGACGCGCTCAGCCGGAATGGTCACTCAGCAACACTACTAACTGAGTGTCATCTGCGTATGAGACTATAGATAGCTCCCACCGTTTGGCAACCTCAGCCAGTGGCTGGACGTAAAGATTAAATAGCGTCGGACTGAGTGCAGACCCCTGGGGTACTCCCTGCTCAATTGATCGTTCCTTTGATAGAAACGGGGGGATGGAGACCCGGAAGGACCTTCCGGTCAGGAACGCCCTGAACCAGTCCAGTGCCTGTCCACTAATCCCTGCCACCTCCAGTCGATACAGCAATACCTCTTGTGAAACCGTATCGAAGGCAGCGCTGAAGTCTAATAGAATCAGCGCTGCCGTCTGGCCGGTATCCATGATGGTCCGAATGTGTTCCGTCACACTCAGCAGTGCTGTTTCGGTGCTGTGGCCCGCACGGAAGCCATGCTGGGTGGGGTCCAGAATGTTATTTGAGCAGAGAAATTTCGTCAGAATATTATTGACGTGAGACTCGGCCACCTTAGCTGGCCAGGGGAGCAGTGAAATAGGCCTAAAGTTCTCTGGTCTAGTGGGGTCTAGCGTGGGCTTTTTAATAAGGAGAGATACACATGCCTACTTCCATCTAGCGGGTATAGTGGCAGATTTAAACGACGAATTGATAATTTGTCGAAGGGGGTTGAGTACAAGCGTGTAGGCTTCTCTGAATTGAGCATGTTTTAGGGGATCCGCAGGCGAGCCCGACTTGATTTTCCCACAGAGTCTGAGAATATCATCCTGACTTAAGTCAGGTATAGTCATAAGTTTATTAGTTGGCCCGATATTGGAGGGGATTAAACAGGGAGTGGCTGAAAAGGAGCTATAGATCGTCCGTACTTTATCTATGAAGAAGGAGGCCAGTTCTTTACAATGTATGTAGGAAGCAGTCGTTGCCACAACAGCTTTTTTGGCTCTAAGATCCTTCAGAATCTTAAAGATAGCTTTCGAGGGGTTTTGGCTAGTTCTGATCTCATTGGCGTAGTAAGCGGCTCGCCTCCTACAGATATTTCTATGATAGTTCTTTTGTGCGACCAAGTATGGGGTTTTAGTACCGGGTCGTACGATTTCCTCCAGCTACGTTCAGTTTGTTTACACTCTTTCCTGAGGATGGTAAGCACCTCATTGTACCACGGGCTGGACTCTTGAGAACGAGCTCTGATCCAGTCAGCCGGGATCAGTGAATCCAGAGCCTGGGAAAGCCAGGTACAGAAGTTCTCGTAGCCCTGCTCAGTGTTGCCGCCTGCTTCGGGTGGGTCAGCTTTCAGCAGGGCATAGAAATCTTCGAGGCGTAGCTTCCGCCATGGACGTTTGAGTACCCGTTGGGCGTTGTTCATGTTAGACGGGTCGTGTATAGGTAAGGACATAATAACCAACATGTGGTCAGACCAAGGAATTGGAATAGGCGCCTCTACCGTGGCTTCATCTAGGTTAGAAAAGATGGGGTCCAAAAGGTGGCCTCCCCTGTGCGTGGGACTCGTGACTAGCTGACAGAGTTGAAATGCGGCAAGGTTGGCTAATAGGCTGCTAATCTTTTTGTCCGTAATAAGATCGAAATGGAAGTTTAGATCCTTGAAGATGTTAAAGTTAGCAGTCCCTATTGCCAAGGAACATGCTGTTTCTAGGAGGGCTTTAATGAAACTGCTATCCTGTCCAGGGGGACTATATATCAGAATACCTGACAGAGTTAGATGGGGGTTAATCTTAATACTGTAGCGAGCGCATTCGCTTCCCTCAATGTCCATCTTGGTAAATCGGCAGAAGTATTGCGATTTAACTATAACCGCGATACCTCCACCCCTGGATTGTCTATTCAGAAAGTGGGTAGAGCACCCCGGTGGAGTGGCCAAATTGATGACAGTATTCATGTCCTCTTGGAGCCAAGTCTCTGTAAGAAACAGGATATCTAGTGAATATTCCTCAACCAAATTGTGCACTTCCATGGGATGCTTAGCCAAAGATCTAATGTTAAGCTGCGCTATCAACAGTCGTTGTTGAGGGCAGGTGATAGTGGAGGACGGGAGTGCAGTGGGCTTCGGCAGAGTGTATCCACAGGTACATTTTAAAATGCCCCTCAAATGATATGGTGATGTCTTAGTACAGGATGTTACTAATGTATTAAGGCTTAGGAGTATATCCCAGGAATAGGTGAGCCCAGCTAACTCGTTACAGCCAGGGTCCTTGGCGAGAGGCGACGTACTGGCGCAGACGGGCACAGACGAGCTTGTCTTTGGTGCGTCTTCGGCGCGCAATAGGCGCACCCGCTGCGCGCGTCCGCTGCGCGCTTGGATGGACATCCTCTTATATGCCAAGGGCCCGTCTGACTGGTGTAGGGTGCACAGCGGAAGTCTAGTCACTTCCGGTGTGTTCGTCTAATCAACTTCCCTCCACAACAAACTAACAAAGTCAGTGGTGGACCGGGGAAGCGGCGATGAGTCTTAAAAACAACTAAGTGAATGAACTTAGTGAACAAACAAATTAAAAATGCAACACAGCGATGTCAGGAATTAGCACTTCATGCAGCGCGCGTCTCCTTACTCTTAATCAGCTGGGAAAGCGGGCTGTTGCTCCTTATGTAGCACCGCCCGGGCCCCTGACTGGTGCAGGATGCACAGCGGAAGTCTAGTCACTTCCGGTGTGTTCGTCTAATCAACTTCCCTCCACAACAAACTGACAAAGTCAGCGGTGGACCGGGGAAGCGACGGTGAGTCTTAAAAACACCTAAGTGAACAAACTTAGTGAACAAACAAATTAAAAATGCAACACAGCGATATCAGGAATTAGCACTTCATGCAGCGCGCGTCTCCTTTCTCTTAATAGCCAGGTGTATTGAGATTTCTCAGGTCTCATTAAAGGGACTAGATGAAAAAACGCTTGAGAGTGTAAGTGTGGGTTGGGCAGGTAAGTCAAACAGAATTCTGGACACATCATACGTTCTGTGGTTCTATACCTAAAATAGAGAATGTGAGTTCAAACAATGGTGGTAATGCTCCACACCCTAAAGAGGAGAAAGAAATATCCTGCAGATAATGCTATAAACAACTATTTAAAAAATGTTGGACATTGTGCCAAGGTCTGTTTGATGGATTCAGAGGATGAATCAGCCACTGAGGTTATTTCTGTGGTCAGGGATGAACAAGTGTGTGCTCAAGGCAGTGGAGACTCCTGTAATGAACCTGTTGTGGGTGATCCTTACTGCTGTGTAGACCCTATAGCAGAAGTGAGTGTGGGTGGTAAAGTTCTCAAACTTTTGGTTAATTTGGGTGCTAGGTTCATTATGATTATGCAACAGTTATTTGAGGAGACGTGGGGGGATAGTTGTTGACTTGCAACCTCAATGTTCCCCTGTTTCTTATGAAGGTCGCAGGGTTGAGCTATTGGTTTTCGTGGAGGAAGAGATGATGTTCAAGTGAAGGAAGATCAGGGGCATGATTTATGTTGTGGTCAAGGGCCTTAACCCCTCCCATGCTGATGACGAACTCAGCTCGTCATCAGCCACGGTGCTCGTGTGCTGATGATGAGCTGAGCTCGTCATGGCCGTTAGAACGCTCACACGTGGGGATAATTCCCCTGCTGTGCTGAGCGTTCTACGGAACGGGCGTGGCCGCGACGAGCTCAGCTCGTCATCAGCACACGAGCACTGTGGCTGATAACGAGCTGAGCTCGTCATCAGCACCAGGGCGCTGTGCGCACCCCCCCACCCGCGAGCACAGCGGGGGAATTACCCCCGCAGAGAAGGAGTTAATATACTGGGGTGGTTTAACAAAGGGTTTTTTGGTATGGTATTAAGGCCAGATGTCAGAAAGCAAGTTTTGGTGGTTGACTGCGAAGATGTGGGGAAAAAGTGGAAGGGAAGTTTTTAGTGATGGTTTGGGGCTTTAAGCACAACATTATCATAAAGGAAGGGGTGGTCCCTATCAAGCACAACATCTTGAAAAAGAGCTTAAGAGCTTGTGCGACAAGGAAATCATTGAGCTGACTGAATCATCTTTGTGGCTTTCTCCTCATGTTGTGACTCACAAGAGGCATAGTCTGCTACGTGTATTAGTCGATTTGAGGCCACTTAATAAGGAAATCCGGGTGGACTCGCACCACCTGCGAAAAATCAATGATTTGTTTGCCTGCTTTAGGGGGACAAGTTTTTTTCTAACCTTGATTTGGCCAGTGCCTACCATCAGGTAGAGTTGCATTCAGACTCACGTCATCTGACTGCTTTTATTTCACCACTTGGTACTTTACAATATCGATGCATGCCTTTTGGCTTAGCATCTGGGGGTTTAGTTTTTCAGAGAGTAATGCACAATTTAGTGTTCCAGGATGGTGTGCTGATTTTTCCCAAGGATGATAAGTACTACGCAGTGTACTAAGCCTTTTTTTAAAGACCCGGGGTAGTCCTAAAGATGGAAAAATGTACGTTTTTCTGCAATGAGGTGGAATACGTAGATCACACGATCTAATAAGTGGAGATTAAACCTATGCCTGACCTTGTGGAAGCCATTGTGAATGCTCCTCTGCTATTGATTGGTGTTAATTCTCTGCTGGGATTACGCTAGTATTACCCTCAGCTTATCCCTGATTTTGCCACCAAGGTGTGCCTTATTAGAAATTTGTGTGGTGTGATGATTGCGTTGCTGCCTTTGATAACGTTGAGTTCACATTAGGCAAAAGCAAAGTTTTTAATCAAGGTTTTCTAAGCTGCATAATGGTTGACGCAAGCCAGGTGGTGCTGGGAGCTAGTTTGATACAATGTGTTGCATATGGATAGGACTCTGTGGCGTTTGCATCCAGAGTGTTGAGGGATGCAGAGCAGAAGTACTCAATTATTGAGAAGTAATTATTGGTATGTTTGCGGGCCAGAGAGAAATTCAACCATATGCATGGGGAAGGCATTTCAAGTTACAAACAGATCACAATCCCTTAGTCATTATTCTGGGTAGTGGAGTGAGCACATTTTGTATTCCTAGGAGTTTGAGGATGGTCAACAAGTTGTTACAGTAACAGTTTGATGTGACCCACTTTTCATGAGGCAAGAATGGGAGAACTGACTTCTTTCCTGTTTCCCACAAAAAGTGGATGAACATGAGAATATGAAATGTAATGTTTGTGATGAGGATTGTAAGCATTGCCTGGTAGCAGCTTGGAAATACCTAAATTGAACATAGGTTCTGAAAAGTACTGGATGTGTGCGCTGAGGAGTCACTCATTGTCACAGCAGGTGTATGAACTGGTGCGAAAGGGTAGGCCCAGAGAAAAGGTTTTATCTCCTTTATTGCAACCTTACTGTAAGGTTGAGAGTCAAATCTCTATTGAAGATGGTATGCTCTTACTGCCTGATAATCTCATTCAAGGCTCATGACAGACATTTGGGAGCGTCCCTCACGAAGAGTGGTATTTAGAAGACATTTTGGTGGCCAAGTATGGATCCTGAGAATGATGAGGAGGTGGGTAATCGTTGTGTGTGTGGGTCAGCTGATAAAAGCCTCAAAGTGGTAACGCCCCCTCTAATGCCTATTGATTGTCCATCGGGTCTGTGAGTCGATTTGGACACTGACGTCATGGGGCCCTATGACTCTTTGCCAGGTGTGTCAAGGTATATTTTCGGACTTTGCGTCAAAATGTCCAGGGATCAGGATGGTCAGGGAACAGAATCTATTAAGTGTTGTAGACTTTTTGAGGGAAGTCTGTATGAGAGACGGGTTCCCGGAGGTTCTTGTTCCAGACAATGAAACTCAGTTCATAAGTAATAAATTGCAATTTTTCTTTGCTTCATGTTAGATAAAGCATTTGAAAAGTTCTTTATACCACCCACAGTCAAATGGTCTTGTGGAGAGAATAAACAGTGTGGTGGGGGAGTGTATTAAGTGGGCCAAATCTGTGAACCGGGATACTGCCAAATCTTTGAGCAGCATATTATGGTTCTACAGAACTACACCACATTCTTCCACCAAAGTTCTGCCTTTAAAGCTTTTGAGAGGAAGAAGAGTAAACACAAGTTTTAGACCTGGTTGGATGAGTAAGTGGCTCAAATCAGACTCTGACGTGATGAAATGTATGCTTATTGTAAATGAGAATATGGCTCAGACACAGATAAAACAGGAACTTTGGGACGCGCTTGTGGCTACTAAAGCTGGTGTCAGGTACTAACGAGCGACTTTGCAGCACCTGGGAGTGCCTAGGTAAGGGCTCTGTGGAATTATTGCTTTTAGACTCTTTTAAATCTATGCACCCACCTCTTAGTTCCCTTCGTGCCAAATCAAACAGCCACTCCCACTGGTTCTTAACTTGCACTATTTCGCGATCTCTCCATCCTGTGTTTTAAAAATTACCTTAACTTGCTCCATTTACCTGCTGCTCGTCACGTGGGGGTGCCTCCCCGTTCCGCCGCAGATCATTCCGTTTGAGTGGAGGGAGTCTACACCACCCAGAAGTGATGCGCAGAACAACAAACTGCAATTACAGGTCAGCAGTTCAGCTGCCTGACAGCATAAAAACCGATGGTAGGACCGACGCGCAGCAGATGCGCTTGTGGCTATCAAAGCAGGTGTCCGGTACTAACGAGCGACATTGCAGCACCTGGGAGCGCCTGGGAAAGGGCTCGTTGGAATTATTGCTTTTAGACTTTGTTTTTTAAATCTATGCACCCACCTCTTAGTTCCCTTCATGCCAAATCAAACAGCCACTTTTTTAACCTGCACTATTTTGCGATCTCTCCATCCTGTGTTTTAAAAATTACCCTAACTTGCTCCATTTACGTCCACCGCGGATCGTTCTGTTTGAGTGAAGGGAGTCAACACCACCCGGAAGTGACGTGCATAACAACAAACTTCAATTATAGGTCAGCAGTTCAGTTGCCTGACAGCATAAAAACTGATGGTAGGATCAACGAGCAGCGGACGCGCAGCGGACGCACGCCACTGGCGCACGTGGCTGGCACACACGGCAGGCGCACGCGGCTGGCGCACCGCTGGCGCGTTGAAGGCGCGCCAAAGGCATGCCCGTCTGCGTCTGTCGTGCCAGACCTCCGTCAGCCACCAGGGACTATGCCCAACTTGCCCCTCGCCTCAAAGACAATAAACTCGTCTACTCCAAGACAGAGCTCATGCATATCAGGGATCGCCACCTCCCCCAAACCAAAGATTGCCTCACTAAGGGCTCGAATCACCTTCAAAATATGGAGGGTTTCTTCTCATGCCCTCAATGCAGATACCAAAGCACGTATTGCACACTAGCCCAGCCCATACCTCACCCCCCACCCCTCACCCATCGCAGGCACTAAGGGAATAACTAAGGCTAACGCTGACTCTTACCCCTCACACATAACTCCTCCCCCACGAACTAACTGGAAAGGCTTCCTGTGAAATGTAAGATCTCTCCCGAAGCATACAACTGAAATATGGAACCTACTCGAGTCCCCTGATATTGGCTTTATTACAGAGACATGACTGAAACCAGCCAGCACTCCAGCAATTGCCATTGTCCTATCAGAATGGTACAGGATCCTTAGACAAGACAGGCATCCTAAAGGTGGAGGAGGGATTGCCAGCATTCATAATGAGAGGGCAAAATTCTCCATCTTAGAACAACGTTCGGATGAACTGATCGAGATTATGATTTTTAGACTGGACCTATCACTCCAACAAACCTGGAAAGGGGCATAAGTGTATCGGCCACCCTAGCTGGTTTCTCTCTCCTCCTAATGGATATATTAGCCCCGCACGTGATCTCCTCTAGCTGCTTCATGTTAATGGGAGATTTCAACGTCCACAGCGAGAACCTAGAAAAAGCAGAAACCGCATCCTTCCTAGCAGACCTCGCCTCACTCAATCTCAACAAAATCAATAACGGCCCCACCCTCCCAGCAGGGCACACCCTAGATATTATTCTCTCGAACTCCCCCCTCCTCACTTGCGAGGCCTGAGGTCAGTCATCTGGACCGACCGCGCAATCATCGACTTCCATCTAAAAGGACCCAGAGAACCCCCCCGGCCCATTACACCGAATCATTCCACCTATAGGCAATGGCATAAAGTCAACCCAGCCACCTTTGTATCTGCTTTAACACCACAAAGGCAGCATGGGTCTCTCTAGAACTTCACCTCGAAAAAACCAGGTGCAAAAACCTGGAAAGAAAATAGCGGCGTACCAATCTTACTGCCCACGAATAGAAGTACAAGGTTGCACTCACCCACTATCACAAAAACATTAAGCGCGCCCACAAACTATATATATCCACACAAATTAGCCAAGCTTAAAACACACCTAAAGTCCTGTATCAAATCCTAAAAACATTTGTCAACCCCAAAGGCTGCGAATCAGAAGAAGTCCTCTCTCAAGCACTATGCGACAACATTAGCAATCAGTTTATTCAGAAAATTGGCGCTATATACAATAACATCGCTACTTCCAAACCCCCCCCTAGGCCCCCCCACAGCACCCCTCTGCATCCCTACACAAAACAAACACACCATGATGCACTTCCCCCCTCTAACACAAGAGGAAACAGAAATAGTTATGCGCAACATAAAATCCGGATCCCCACTTGACGCTATACCAGCCAAGATCATGTCATCCCTGGTAAAACAACTATCATAGCCCATCTGCACCCTCCTAAACCAATCCCTGGAGGACGGATACCTACCCCCCTCATGGAAGGCGGCCCAAATCATTCCCATACGGAAGAACACCAAACTACCCACGGAGAATCTATCAGATCTCCGCCCCATCTCCCTTTTACCGTACATGAGCAAAGGCCTGGAAAAACACGTCAACAAACACCTTTCCAACCATATCGAAGCGGCAGGCTACTTGGACCCGGTCCAATCGGGCTTCTGGCCCAAATATAGCACTGAGACTGCTCTAGTGGCTGTGACCGACAACATCAGGCTCGCCCTAGATCAGAACCAGCCCACACTTCTAGTGCTATTAGACCTCTCTGCCGCTTTCGATACGGCCGACCACCAGACTTTGCTCATGAGAATGAGGGAGGCAGGGATTGGGGGAGTAACCCTGAAATGGATGGTCAGCTTCCTTTCTAACCGGTGCCAGACCACCAACCTAGGGCCTTTCAGCTCCAAAACACAAGAACTTACCAAGGGGATGCCACAAGGATCTTGCCTAAGCCCGACTATGTTCAATATCTACATAGCCCCCTTGGCTGCTCTCCTAAGGAAGCATGGGTTTGTCCCAATATCCTACGTGGACGACACCCAACTTACCTTTTCCTTCAACAAAACATCTTAGACCGCCCAATCCACCTTCTCTTCTGGCATGCTAGCTATATCCCGATGGATGGAAACCAACTACCTCCAGCTGAATGACAGAAAAACAGAGGTTTTGCTTTTGGTGATGCACCACTCCTATGGTCTCACCACTGGTGGCCCCCGGAACTAGGGAAGGCCCCTTCCCCAGCAACCGCTGTTAAGAATCTAGGAGTGTACCTCGAACAGGCCCTCACTATGAAGAAGCAAGTTACTCACATCCTAGGCTCTTGCTTCCACATATTAGGCATCTTAAGGAGAGCTTTCCCCTACCTACCCAACTCCACCAGAAAGACCTAGATTCAAACTCTGATATTGAGCAAGCTGGACTACTGAAATGCCCTCCTGATTGCAGCTACCGAGTCCTCTCTAAACCGTCTCCAATGATACAAAACACCGCTGCGCGCCTGACACTAAATGGCCCCCGTAGATCTGCTTCTCTCCCTCTCCTTCACCAACTGCACCGGTTACCCATACAACAACGCGTGAAATTCAAAATATGTTGCATTACCCATAAAGCTATAAAGGGGGAACGGACCCGCCTATCTGGCGGAGAGGCTCCACCCGTACACCCCACTTCGGACCCTATGCTCAAGCTCCAAAGCCCTCCTCAATACCCCCAGAATGAAGAAGTCAAGGACTGGAGGCAAGTCCTTCTCTCACCAAGCCCCAATCATATGGAACCAACTCCCTCTGGCCCTAAGCCAATGCCCCGACCACTTGAAGTTTAGGAAAACACTGAAAACCACACTGTTCTCAGCCTAGCCATTGACTCCGCTGTCACTGCACGTTCCGAGCGCTGAGATACCCCCTCGGGAGTGATTCAAGCGCTATACAAAATAATAAATCAAATCAAATCAAATCATGATACTAAAATAGG
Source organism: Lissotriton helveticus (assembly GCF_964261635.1). Classification (NCBI taxonomy): domain Eukaryota; kingdom Metazoa; phylum Chordata; class Amphibia; order Caudata; family Salamandridae; genus Lissotriton; species Lissotriton helveticus. The sequence continues at coordinate 323,149,723 of NC_136061.1, forward strand.
TGCTTAAATGGTTCCTCCTGCGGGGGGGACATCGTACGGATTATGTCTCCTAAAAATTTGAAAAAGGAAAAAACAAGGTTGGTGAGCTTACCCGCGTGATAAAGATTGGTGGTAATTCGAACAAAGTTGAAGGGGGCATTGGTGGAATCTTGCTAGGGTTATCAATGTCAGAGTTAGTCCTTGTGATGAATGTGTGATCGACGAAGTTACCAAGAAACCTTTGTCCACTAGGAACTGTGAGGCCTCCATGTTGCCTAAGAGTGAGATTCCAAGGAGAAGCTTTCGAATTAGCTTCATGTGGAGTAGGTTTTGTATGTGATTCTGTGTAATTTTCATTTTCTATTGCTACTTTCTGCTTTGCTCTTGTTCAGTTTGTTTTCCTCTTTTTTTATTTTCTTTTGGGGAAGAAGGGAAGATGTGTAGTATTAGCAGAGAATGGCTTTCATTGTGTACTTTTATTGTGTATTATCTGTAATATTATGAGTAATATTCGCAGGTTTCTATATGTGCCCACATAATGCTCATTCTAAGAATGTTATAATTCAAAATGTACTGTTTGTTGCATTACTATTGCTTGTGGAGTTAACCTTTAAAATGCGTCTCCACAACATTGTTGACAGAACAATACATTTTACTTGGGCTCTTCCCATGGCTCCAGCGTTGTTTATATTTGTTTTAAATGTGGAACAAAAAATACAAAATGCTACAGCTGTATAACTTCATTTTGAAATAAATCTTTAATTAATGGAAATAATTCAAATGAAAAATATTTTTCTGAATTTTAAATCAATTCCTACTTAAAGAAAAAAACTTGTATTATGTATTAATGCAGTCATTAAAATAAATGTTGATATATTTTTATAGAAATATTGTTACATTAATTTGAGCAATTTGTGGTGATGGACTTACTACTTTTTTGGGGGGTTTTGTAGTAACTTGCAGGTGAATTTTTTGAATAGCCAAAAGCAGCAAACATACTCAAAAGTGTGAGTTACCTTTGTGAATTAGGCCCCTGTTGTTTATTTGTAACTTTTTTAAATATTGAAAATAAGGTAAAAACATACATGATCTCTTAATAATTTCAATAAATTAGAGTTATGGTTAAGTATAGGGGCCAGGCCAAAGGATGGGTTAAGGTAAGAATTTTGGGTGAAGAATACGGGAGAATTAAACAGCAAGGTGTAGTGTAAGGGCTAGTGTTAAGAGGTTATAGGAAGCTGGCTCTCTATGGCGCCGATTCACAGAACTAACTTAAGACAAAATCCTAAACGTACTACTTTTGGTATTCACAGAAGTTAGGATTTTGTCTTAAGTTTGTCTTAAAACAGACTTAAGACAGACTTAAGTTAGGATTTTGTCTTAAGTCTGTCTTAAGTCTGTCTTAAGACAAACTTAAGACAAAATCCTAACTTCTTTGAATACCAAAAGTAGTAAGTTTAGGATTTTGTCTTAAGTTAGTTCTGTGAATCGGGCCCTATATACTTTACCAAAATGAGGTATAGTGTGCACAGATTACAATGGAATCCCAAAGGTAGGCAGAGGTGAAAGTAGATAGCACCTTACTCTCTTTTTGTTGTAGTGTGGGCGAGCAGTAAGGCTTTATTAGAGGGTAGTGTTAAGCATTTGTTGTACACACTCAGGCAGAAAATGATGTCACACACTCAAAGACAAATTTGTTTGTATAAAAAAAAATATTAAGTTATTTTATTTCTAGAACCATGGCAAGCCTGGTGCAGGTAAGCGAAATAAATACTTTGGAAAACCTTATGCAATGTTTTACAGTTGAATGCAGGTTCAAATGCAGTTGATTGAATTTGTGATAAGTCAATATTTCGAAATAACTTTACGGATTACTTTGTACATTACTTTTTAGATTGCTTTTTAAGTTTCTTTTACTACTAAGTGTGATATGCCTAGATATCACACTGGGACATTTACTAAAGGAAAGGTAAGTAAATCAGTTTTTGTATATTTGCAGTTTTTCAGTGTTTCATACAAACCAACACCACACTTAGAAGAATTTTCAGGGAAAACAGTCAATGCAATACTATGGAAGGAAATTAAGTTATCTGTTTGCAGGTAAGTACACGTTTGTGTGATTTGGTATTCTGGGGTTAGAACCAGGGTTCCCCCAGGGTTGAGGATGCACTCTCAAAGCACCCTCAGCGGCACTAGAGCGGCCGGCTGCAGAGTACTGAGGCCCAATGATATCCAGTGGGGGTAGAGGATCTCCAGTTGGTGGAAGGTCACGAACAGGTCACAAGGTTGTGTAAGCAAAACTCTAGGTGCTAGGCTCAGGGCAAATGGGGTCTGAGTAAGCACACAAGGTGCACTCACAGCGGCGCAGGGGCAGCTGGGTGCAGGGTGCTGTTTTGACTTCCGGTGCCCTGTTGTTTTCAATGTGAGTTACCAGTTTTGGATTTTGGCTGCAGGCTCGGTCCAGGAAGATTTCCGGGAGGAACCCACAGCTGGGCAGGTAAGTTGGAGGGCTGTGGCACGTAGGTGCACCTTGGGTTCTCTTCTCCAGGGCATAGGGTAGTTGGATGCAGGGGTGTCTTTTGAGGTCAGATTTTATCTTACTGGGCCACTTGGTTCTCTATGCAGAAGCAGCAGGCGAAGTCTGGGAGTCCTGGAGGGGTCAACCCATGGTGGACTCGGACTCTGGAGTGCTGGGGGACCTTGCTGGTAACTGGCGTGCTACTTGTGTAGTTTCAGACGTTGGGTTTCTTTGTCCTTCTGCAGGCTCAGAGTCTGAATTGGGAGTTTCTGTTGAAGAGAGCTGTTGTTCACAGGAGTCTTTGTTGAAGCCAGTCAGTCCTCCCATGGCTGGACGTTACTGGTTGCAGGACCAGGTGATTTTTGGTGCAGGATCGCTGGAAACTACAGACGTGCCGGTAGGGCTGGGGCCAAGTCAGTTCTTTTCTGTAGTCTCCTCTGCTGGGTGTCTTCTTTCATCCTTCTTCTTTGTAGGTTGTGGGAATATGCCTTCTTGGTTCAGGGCTGCCCCCTAAATACAGTGTTTAGGGGCCTTTCAGGGGTCTCGGGGTCATTAGCCAAAGGACTACTGACCTTAGGGTGACTACACCCTTGGTGTGCTCACCCCATGTGAGGGAGTGGGCACAATCCCTAATCCTGATTGCGGAGTGCCTGCCACCTGCAAGATAGCGGGCACTGAAGAGTGGGCTTCATCTCGCCTCTCCCACCTGAATGGTGGGGTTGGCAGAGGTGTGAACACCTTCTGGGCTCGCTAATTTTTCCCACCTGTTTTTCTGACAAAAAGGAGGGGAGACAGGAAGGGTGCCTGCTCCTGATAGCAGGAGAGGCTGGGGTTGCATTACAAAGGTGGCAAGGCCTTTGAAGTTCCCCTGCCATAGATGGCTCTTCCTGACCCAGGGGAGGTGTGACTACCTCCGCCCAGGAAAGGCTTTGTTTCTGGGCTCAGGGAGCAAAGGCTCACACCCCAGAGGTCCAGAAACATGTCTTGTGGTGGCAGGCTGGTGTGTACCAGTCAGGGAACCCACCAAAGGCTGGCAATTGTTCAGGGGGCATCTCTAAAATGCACTTAGAGTGCATTTCTCAATAAATCCCACATTGGCATCAGTGTGGGTTGAATGTGCTGAGAAGTTTGATACCAAACTTCCCAGTTTTCAGTAAAGCCATTATGGTGCTATGGAGTTTCTAATGAGAAACTCCCATCTCAATATACTCTTAATGGCATTACTGCACTTAAAATATCTATGAATTGGTCTAGACACTGTAGGGGTACAGGGCTCATGCACCTGTACGCTCACCACTGGCATAGTGCACCCAGATAGAGGGGTGGCTGACCTATGCCAGGGCAGTGGGTTGTAGGCATGGCACTCTTCACTTTGTTCTACACCAAAACATGCAGCCTGCAACGGCAGTGTTTATGTGTGTAAGGGTACAGGACATCTAAGGGTGGCACAATAAGTGACACAGCCCTTAAAGGCCTTCCCTGGCCACAGTGCCCTTGGGACCCGTGGTATCATTTACAAGGGACTGGCATGTGGCCAGAGAGGTGCCAATTGAGGATACAAGGTACAGTTTTGGTGAAGGACACAGGCCTGAGAACCTGATTGGCAGGGACCCAGGGCACATCAAGTCAAACTGAATCAGAAATCTGTCAAAAGGTGAGGGGGCGGGTTATTGCGACAGAAACCCAGCTTCCTACAGAGGTAAGATAAGGGTTGCAGAAAAGGTAAGTTATGAGATTGCATGAGGATAAACAATGGGGTTAAATAAAGCTTTATGGGTGGAGTTTGGGGATAATCAATGATGGAATGAGGGTGAGCGTAGAGTTAAGATTTGGAATGGGGTTAGATTTAGGTCAATGGTAAAGGTTAGGGTTGTGGTTAGCGGGTTAGGTCATTTTGGGTTTAATGTTAGAGGTTTGGGTCGGTGTTAAATTGTGATCAGAGGCCTGGGGGTACATTTTCTTTGTGGACCAGCACTTCAAGAGACTTTCACACAGAGCAATAAACAGAAAAACACACAAGGGGCAAGGAAAATAAAGAGAAAGGCGGATAGATTGTGATGAAGTGAGAAAATAGGAACCTGAAACCTGCAAGAGAGAGAAATTGGCAGAGAGTGTCTGGTGGTGGAATAAAATAACCTGAAGTGGTATTAGGCACACCTGCCAACCGGTAGCAGCAGCCAACATCCCCTGACCAAAGCCTTCAGCACCTGTACTTATTATTTCACAAATTAAGCACTGCCATTTCCTTATTATGAGATAAGCCAACATATAAATATAAAAGAGGAAGAACAGGAGGCCGATTGTGTCTGATGCTCGTTCTGGTGGATGAGCAGATAATGCATCTACTGTAGGGGTCTGTGCTTGACTGCCAAGGTCAGTAGTCCAGATCCCAGTGGGTCTACTTAGCCATTTATTTAAGATTGACTCTGAGTCACTCCTGTTTTTATTTTACGCTACGCATGCTGCAACTCTTATTCGATCCAATTCTTTTACTCAGCAATGCTAAACATGATGATACATATATCACCATAAGTAATAATGGGAAAAGGAAAACTACTTGTAGATGCATGCGTTGCGCAATTTGCTGAAAACGAGAGAGTAAGAGAAAGAGAGAATAAATAGCAAGGAATGAGAGACAGACAATAAAATAAAATTGCGACAGAAGAAAACTACCAATGGATCGTGAGAGAGAGACACAGAGATAATAAGTGAGGGAGAAAGGAGGATAGGCAAAGTAAAAGAGGGCGTAGTGAATGAGTGAGAGTAAGACAGAGATAGATAATGAATGCATTGTTGTAATTTGTTCCTGTTCCTATAGATGCCATTACCTCACTTAAATAAACTTACCTGCCTGATCATCTTTTCCTCCTGCCCCCTTACCTTACTGTTCAATGGAACGTTCCATCAGCTGTCAACTGTCACCTGAGAACGTTGATAATCATTTGATGTTGAGCAGCTCACTGGATTGGTGATGCAGAATAAACCAGCTTTTCTTACTATCCTTTGCTCACCATATCTTGTTGTAACACTGGCAATGATCCCCATGGGGATGGAGGCAGCATCACCCCGTGCAGAGTTCCCAGCCAGCAAATCTAAGTTTGCAGAGTACAGCTCCTAATTTATCTCTGTGGGGCTACAGGACACTGCTAAAATTCACTCACTGAGAAACCAGTTTAATAATTTTTTAGGCAGTTTGTTGTACCCGCTTGGAAGGGAGACCCCTGCTTTCTCCATGGCAGGGGAACTTCAAAGGCCTTGCCGCCTTTGTAATGCAACCCCAGCCTCTCCTGCTAGCAGGAGCAGGTACCCTTCCTGTCTCCCCTCCCTTTCGGCGGAAAGACAGGTGGGAAAAATTAGCCAGTCCAGAAGGTGTGCCCACCTCTATCAAGGTCCGTACTGAAATTTTGGGAAGTGAGACATGAGCTCTGCATTGTAAGTGATTCCATCTGTCATGGGGGAAAGATCATTCCCCCACCGATATGACAGTTAGCCCATGTAGGACATGTAGATCGCAGTTCAACTAAAAGCAAAGTCAGTACTGAGCATTGGGTGCCAGGCATACATAGGCTGAAAGGCAACATGGTGAAAAGCTCTGTAGTATATGCTGAAAGCAACAAGTTACACTAACCTACTAAGGCCCCCTTATCATCTATTTAAATCCCATACAAACATTGGGTTCAGTTAGCATTGGAAATCAGCAGACCTGTCCAAAATATTTTGGACAGGTCTGCTGATTTCCAATGCTAACTGTATTAGAGACTGTTGTGCAGCTAAATTGATTGGCAATCTCATGGTATAGAATAACAATTTTAAAAAAGGGAGGCCAACTTGTCCTGGGAAATACAGATGGCTCCCCATTTCACTCGCCTCCTACAACCAGTCAAGGTTAACCTGGACCCATTTAAATGATTACCTAATTGAATACCCATAGAGCAAGGTGATACCATCAATAATACCAGGGCGTTGTGGTCGCTGTCATATCTAGGTATGACCTTAAAATCAATCACCCAACACCAGGATTTAATATCCATCAAGATGTATTCTAAAATGGAAGAACTTCCAGATCTATTATAAGTATGGTTTGCTGGGGAATCAGTTTTGATTTGGCCATTACAGGCCCTGAAGGAATGGGTCAATGTAAGAGTATTCATTTGAAGCACCGGAGGGGTCCAGCCTTGAGTTGGCAGGGCATTCAGTTCTGGAATAGACCAGTGTTGGTCTTCCTCATAAATGTCACCCCCAATTAGGTCCTTCAGTGGTTCATACTGACAATTAAAGTCACCAGCAAGTACCACCAGAGTGCCATCAGAGATGGTATGTATAAAGGTTGACAAATGCTCAAGAGTTGATGACTCCTGGCCGTACGTAACCAGGCGAGAATAGACATTGATTAAGGCTATTCTAATCTTGGTGGGGAAACTCAGGATGACACAAAGAATGTCACGTGAGGGTGGTTCAATCTGTTTTGCAGTGCATCCCAAGTGGACAGCAACCCAGACACTAAGTCCTCCCGTAGGTCTTCCCCTTCCCCTACTCGTAGCTGCCAAGCAAAAAGTTGCGTAACCCAATCTATGGGTGTCCTTTCTGGCCCAGGTCTCCTGGAACATGCAGATGTCATTTACATCAATAAGGGATCTCCACTCCGGGTTACCCTGTTTAGGGATCAAACCCGCAATGTTCCAGGATAAAACATGGAATTTGGGTTTGTTATTTAATGGTTGGTTTATATTGCCATAAACTACTGCAGTTGGCTTGGTACTAACCCCAATGGTAGAATGGAGAGGGTTAGTAGTTGTAAAGGCTGGAAATGGCTGCTGGTGGCCTATGGGAGTTTGAGCTATTGTTAATGGTGTACCTAAGACAATGTAATTTAGGTGGGGCCTCTCCATTCCTTCACTATGGACAGCTTCTACTCCCTCAGCCCACCTTGCTGTCTGTTCTGTTTCCCTCGATTCCGAGTTTGATTGCTGTATTGATTTTAGTCAGTCAACGGAATCCAAGGGAGCAAATCTATTTGCAAGTGGAAGGTTAAAAGATAGTATATTTGTATACTCTTGCCCCCTGGTGTAATTTTGCTCATACAGACTTCTGGGCCCTACTCCGCAGACTGCCCATGGGTTGTTGTCTGGTACCGATCTCGGGGGTAGAAGTACCCCAATAAAAGGGGCCTGATGCCCCTTCGTGCATATGATGGGTTTGCGTTAAGAGTGTCCTGACAACCTGTGGATTTCTAAAATTGATCACAATGGTATCGCAATCTAAGTCTTTTACTCTTTGGCCCACTCACCTCACCCCGCGCGTGAATAAAATCTCACTTGCATCCTTTCTAGGAAAATTGGAGTTGTTTAGATAGCCAAAAGATACACTTATTTTTTAGTTCATAATACGATTCCCTTTGCCCCATTTTGAGTTCTGGCACATTTGGTAAAATCAAGACGTATGGTGTAGAGTCAGGGGGAAGGTTAATGCATGGTAAGTCTGAGCTGCCCTCTAATGCCACATTTCGCAGATCCTGCCCCTCTCTAGTTCTGCACTTTGAACCCAAGTTTTGCATATTTGTTCGTGCTTGGGGTTCTTCTGCTGGGGATCTTTGTTGTCTACCAGTCTCCCACCTCTGACTTGATTCCTGATTTTCTAGGCTAGTAATAGCATTAATTAGTTTACTAGATGTGTTCATACAAATAACCACATCTTCCCTATTACTCTGAGCTTGTTGAGTCGGATTGCAAGTGGTTTCTAAAACATGGTCATTTCTTAGGTGGGCTGGGTGGGCTAGGGACTAGGTCTGTTGGTGGGGATCTTTCTCCCTAGGTCCTGCCTTATTAATGTAAACATCTAATAGAGATGCGAGATTATCTACCCTAGTGGTCAGAGTGGTCAACTCCCCCTTAATTATATTTCTTATTTCCAGATGTAAATCCCTGACCAGATTTGACAGCCACTGTGGTTTTTCTGTGCCTTCAGTCACCCCCCCCCAGCCCTACATTCCCTAGAACCCCATCTTCTGTGGAATCCTGGGCTCCCTTCTTCCGAGTTTTCCCAGCTTTCGCAGCAGTTTTAGCATTCACTCTTTTTCGAGAGTCCAGAGGAGTATCCACAGTATGCAAATCCAGAGTTTGCACGTCATGTACTAATGCACATGTTCTGGATTGAGCCCTTGGGGGTCTGGATTGATGGTTGACAAAGCAGATTGCAGTTCAGTATTAAACATAGACAGGCTAAATCTGGGGTTATTGATAAACGTCTTTCGATCAGTTCAATCTCATTTAAAACCACCCATATAGCCCTTTGGAGCATCTTGTCGATTGAGGTAGGTTGGTGGCTTGTTGGTTATTGCGCAGATACTACTGCTTTTTTCCCTGAGCAGATTTTCCTCCCCATTTTAGATGGCCAACGGGAAAGTGTGCAACTTTACCAATCTCCTTTTGGATCAGTTTGGCTGGTTAATTTGTGGAGGGGACAAAAATTCAGTCACAATATAATATATTCGGCTGGAAAGATCTCACAGGAGGCGAAATTAAAACAAGTTATAAAACTCTAAGTCATTGAGTGGTTTGTTCTGGCAATATGTGGATCAATTGTACGATGAAGACACCCACCTTATGGAACATTTCCCACACAAGTAAATAAACAGCAGGGAAATCACGCTGCCAAACCAAGGAATATGGCCCAGCCCGGTCTCCTTCGGGTTCTGACGCGCTCAGACAGGCCCGCCCTTGGCCTGGGCATCCCCCATGCAAATCAGTCTGACCATGTGCCTCATGGGAACAGTCCAGTCCGAACTGGGTGTGAGTGTTTGATTGGTTCAGATGCTCCGTCCATCACCACCCCCTTTTGTACCGCTTTGGCCGCCATAAGTGTGGCAGGGTATACTCAGACGTGAGTCCCTTGCTCACTTTGCCACTGGATTCAAGCAAGCCGGGCTGAAGACGGCTGGAATGCCAGAAACCGGTCCTCGAAAGCTTGTTTCCGGTGCAGGGAAGGCATGGCTTGGCAGTTCGGGCTGGACTGTTCCCATGAGGCACAGGGTCAGACTGATTTGCATATAGCCATGTCTGAACTGGGGTGGCAGAGTGGGCTAAAGAACGGTGATGGATCAAACCCAGATCTTTTGACTGGGTGTGAGTGTTTTATTGGTTCAGATGCTCCGTCCATCGCCACCCCCTTTTGTACCGCTTTGGCCGCCATAAGTGTGGCAGGGTATGCTCAGACGTGAGTCCCTTGCTCACTTTGCCACTGGATTCAAGCAAGCCGGGCTGGAGTAGTGTGGCTCACTGGTTAGAGGCGGCAGACCCGGGAGCAGAGGACGGCCCGGGACCAGGGTTCAATTCCCGACGCGGCAGGGTCTTGGACCAGGGTCAACGGACTCGATAATTCTCGCCTCGGTGCCTACTCTAACTAGGGGTCACACTCGACAACTCTGGGCATTAGCTTGCTTCATCTCCACAACGGCCCCCCACATACGCCGGGGATGCCTGGTTTCACCTTGGAGGTACCCAGTAGGGACCATCTCACAGGGAAAGCCAGGACGGGTTCCCCAGCGGTCTACAGCGCAGAGATACTCCTTCGGGAGTCGATTCTAGCGCTTGAGAAACCCTCAATCAATCAAGACGGCTGGAATGCCAGAAACCGGTCCTCGGAAGCTTGTTTCCGGTCCAGGGAAGGCATGGCTTCGCAGTTCGGGCTGGACTGTTCCCATGAGGCACAGGGTCAGACTGATTTGCATATAGCCATGTCTGAACTGGGGTGGCAGAGTGGGCTAAAGAACGGTGATGGATCAAACCCAGATCTTTTGACTGGGTGTGAGTTTTTGATTGGTTCAGATGCTCCGTCCATCACCACCCCCTTTTGTACCGCTTTGGCTGCCATTAGTGTTGCAGGGTATGCTCAGACGTGAGTCCCTTGCTCACTTTGCCACTGGATTCAAGCAAGCCGGGCTGAAGACGGCTGGAATGCCAGAAACCGGTCCTCGGAAGCTTGTTTCCGGTGCAGAGAAGGCATGGCTTGGCAGTTCGGGCTGGACTGTTCCCATGAGACACAGGGTCAGACAGATTTGCATATAGCCATGTCTGAACTGGGGTGGCAGAGTGGGCTAAAGAACGGTGATGGATCAAACCCAGATCTTTTGACTGGGTGTGAGTGTTTGATTGGTTCAGATGCTATGTCCATCACCACCCGCTTTTGTACCGCTAAATATAGTGAGGAACAGCATTAGGGTGGGGGTCTTTACAATGTTGAACCTGTAGTTGACTGGACCTTCCAGTAGTCATTCTTCCAGGCTAGTGGGTCTGGGATTAAAAGAAGCTTCTGTGAACCAAAGAGAACTTACTTAAATCATGGATTTTCATCCAAAGTGATAGCCTCATAAATAGCTTAGTGTGTGCCAAACTCCAACGCACCTTTTATTTGAATTATACACCATACATTCTACAACAATATATAACGTCTCAGAATTTTCACTCAATTTATGGAAATACTTATCTGCATTTTATAACTTTCTAGTTTATATTGAAATTGTTGATAGCACTACATGACAAGTGTTTAATATCAGCATGTACTTCACAGATTAATAATGTATTGAAAGGAGAAGCTTTCGTTTTTCACACTTGTTTTGGCAATAGGACTTCAATTTAAGCCACAGCCTATTTGTAACCTATGTGTGCAAGTCCTTCTAATAGAGCTTTGTCTTTGCCTTGTTTGTATGTAGAACTGCCTGCACTAAACACTTCACTGGAAGCTACTGAATCAGACTTGTCTCCACTACTACACTGTTTCTAATTCATATATGTACTCCTACATATCGTCAATCTATGCTGTATATATTTGTGGACCCTTTATTACCTATTATGTTTTTTTTTGTTTTTAAATGATCTAGCTATGTATTTCATAATTTGAGGAACAGTACGTTGGTTGATGTCATTAGTGATGCCAATGCATGGCGGGGCGTAAGTTATAGACAGTTCAGTGAAATATATTTTTGTGAGGTTTTTAAATGTTAGATTTTGTCTTATGCCAATGCCTAACTATAATGCCACTTTCACCTTTGTTTTTTTTAAACTGACACCGCCATGGCCCTGCACCCCTCCCAAAAGGAAGTCCGGGAAGATTTTCAAAAGAAAAGACTGGTAACCAACATATTCAAGTACGGTGTTTGTAAAAGAAAAATCTTTATTGTTTCATACTTTTGAAAACCTTTATTAACACTTCTTTTTTTTTTTACAAGTCTTTGTGTTCTATTTGCAGATGTTGTTCCAGTGCCCATTTATAGAGTCTTCTATTAACTTCACCCCAAACCACAACCTTATGAAAGTGTTTGCAGTACATCCTGAAATGCTACATGTTTTCTTGTTTTTCATGTTGTAGCACATCCTCTAGAGCAGTAATTCTCTTTCTACTGCTCACTTCTTCTGCATTTCTCCACACACTATGAAGTTTGGATGCATACCCCTCAATAGCCCATCAGGTGCCTCCAGATTCTGTCAGTTCCCATTGAATATTAGCCATATGTGTGGAGAGGTTTCTGGCACAAAGTGCAAGTAACCTCTTGAACATTGGTTTTCTTTTCTCAGCAGCTGGAAGCTCGAAAAGGGCCACACCAGTGTTTCCTTTGCTGGACTTCCTTCTTGTGGTGCTGCTGAAGTAAACCTGGGAGAACACTGATGGCATCATTTTCAGATGGTATACTTTGTAAAGCGTTGGTTGAAGATGCAGTTGTTGTCTGCTGTTCTCTAGTTTTATCTGAGGTCCCAAAGGGTTTAGATTGCATTTCCCGCAGTCTCTCTCTCTTAAACACCAGTCAAGTAATGGTGGTTAGCAAAATCATTTGAGATTGTTTCTAAAAGGTGTGGGCTTTTTTCGAGTTGTGTCATCTGAAAAGCCAATGGTTGCTTTCATTTTTATTTCTTTTTGAAAGGTTTTGAAGTGCTCCAGCGGTACCAGAGAAACAATAGAACCAATTAGAGGATCCTGCTGCAATTCCGCGTGACTTTACTTCCAGTTTCGAGGGGTGGAATACAGGGGACCTGGAACATTTAAAAAAAATTGAGTTCACTGTGAAGGGGTGGTTTTATTGAAAGTGTAAGCTTGAAGTTGTCTGACAGGCTCAAATATCAAATGTATCTGAACCTTTTTAGTGCCATTTCTGCATTTGTAAATTGAAACATCATCTCATTGGCAAATGTCATTACTTTGATGTATACTCAAAAAGTTCCCACCCTCTTACTATTATAAGAGAGTGGCAGTTCATGCAGTTCACATCCTGTCTAGTTTGCGCTGCCATTTTCTTTGCTTTTAGCTAATTTATTTGGTGCATCAAAACCAGAAAATGCCACCTGGAGGACAAGAGGCAATACACCACTTGGGTGATGAAGAGGATCGCCAGGAGAACCCACGCACCACCACCCAATCTGGTGTTCACCACCCTGTGAGAAAAAAGTCTCCTAAAAAATAGTAACCTGTAGCCTCTGTGGCAAGCAGTCCCCAGTGATCCTGCAAAGAAGTATTCTCTTGCCACCTCTAACAGGATGCAGCGCTCGAGGACCTAGCACACCTGGCACACACAGACCAGGTAATAAAGGCCTCTGATGGCCAGTGGAAATAACGGGTCCATTCCATACCTATATACCACGTGCATGAAATGGGTATGGGGCTATTTTGACAGTAGTATAGCAGGTGGTGGGTTATTAGTGCGAGGAAGGCCACAGTAGCTGAAGGGTGAGCTGGGGATAGCATTGCTGCTACCACCTTTTTTCAGGAGGACAGCTGAAGAGACAGCAGCTCCCTGCAGTCCCCCAACAGCAAACTAGGTTCCAGGTCCAATGCTTCCAAGTTCAAGATTGGTGGGTTCTGAATTTTTAAATCTGGTAATCCTGGGCGAGAAAACAATAGGTCTCAGAATGGCCTGTAGTGGTATTAAACTCCTCCACCAGGAGTACAAGTCAGGACCACTTAGTGCTGTAGCGCATGGGCTAACCCTCCTCTGACGCAGAACTTTACATAAACTTTAGAGCGCAAGTCAATTGGATCAATCAGTCAGTCAGAGCATCTTTTTTCAGCAGTATGCCATAAAACCATTAAACGATTCTACATACAAATGTTATAAGTTAAATAAAAACATATCAGCTAATCAAATACAGACCATAAAGCATAATATTTCCTATAAAACATGAAATACATGTAATATTTGTATTAAGATAATAATTCATACCTTTTTTTAATACCCAAGTCTTTCTTTATAATTTAAAACTGCATAACAGACCGCTTTCATGGGGAGTTTTTGCAAAAAATCTAGTGCTAACCGATATTGTGTAACATTTGCCCTACATAGCACTGGTGGAAGATAAACCGCCCGTGGATAAGAACATAAAGTGTAAAACATTATAAAGTGGCAAGTGCACTGAGACCATACATTATTACATGTCTAGATGGTAAATCTCGAGACCAAGAACATTGCTCTGGAAAGGCCACCTTAAAATGATCATACTCAGCCTGATATAAGTAAGAAGATGATGACATATCGGGTCAATCCAAGAACCCTCCCATTGACCTAAGGAGAAAAGAATCCATTTACTTTAACAAACTCTCATCCACCAGCGGTACCCCTTGGTGGCTTGCTTTATCGTGGAGTTCCTTCCCATGCTTTTGTGGATTAGGGTGTGCTACAATTTATGAGGCACAAGAGTACTTTGTTGGAAAAGGTATAGAATAGTGAGTGGGGGCAGGGTTACTCTTTAAAAATACCCGCTTGGTAGCCCTAATGTGTTATTCCGGGCGTCCGCCAGTATAATTAAAAACAGGATAAGTGAGGAAGTCCCAGGGCTCTAGTTACCCCTACTTCCTCTAAGGGGCAACAGGTTTTTTGCCACGTATGTTCCCAAATGCTTGTGGCTTTCGTCAGGACTGATTATTCTACCACAATCCAATGCATATGTAACTGGTGAATTTACCACACATATGTCAAGCACAACTAAACCACCTACTTGGTGTTCGCAAGTGGGTAAATATTAAGGCACCTAATAGTGCTCCAAAGGGCCATGGAGGAGAGGCATGCATGTTGTCAGACAGACTCCAAGGTCCCGCCTGGCCTGCTCACTTAAAATACCTCTGTCTGTGCCTGCATGTTCTTTAAAGCAAAAGGATTCTTTTCTCCTTAGGTCAATGGGAGGGTTCCCAGTTTGACTGAATCAAGTTAGGGTGTATAATTTGTATAAACAGGTAGATACAGACATCAGAAACCTTTGACCAGGTGGTCCATCTTCCAAAGGGCCATCAGTTCACTGCAACAGTCATCGCTCTCTATTTAGGGTGAGTCATGTTTCCCAATCTGATTTCCCAACCTTAAGCCATCATGCACGGCGTAGCTATTGGGGGCCAGGAAATCACTCAATGGCTCCCATATACAAAGGGAATACTACATATGCGTCAGTGCCATTGATTTTTTTTTTTTTTTAATAAACTCTCACTTTGGCAGTTTTTTCTCGAAAAACACAAGACTTTGCAGAGCGGGTGCATCAAGCTTGACGCGTCTCCCCCAAGGCTTTGCTGCTTTCAGTGAATATGTCGCAGCGGTAGGTAGCTCCACTGGAAGGAGAGAGACCCTCACCTGCTAGGAAGGATCTCTATGAATCGCAAGCACATATGGAGGTGATGGCCTTGTGTGACATGGCACTGCAGTGCTTAATTTGCAAAAGAATAAGTGCTGGGCCTAAAGATTTGTTCAAAACCCTGTGATCGGCACTATAAAATGTTGGGGTAACAAATACCAAGGGTGCATAGTCTTGATTTTCCCTCATGACTCTTAAATCCACCACCAGACACATCCTGCCGCTTTATCTCAATCTCTCAGGTTCTTTTTCATCCCTGCTTTCTCTCTTTGTCTCTGTGTTTTCCTTTTACTACCCCCGTGTTATGTGGTCTATCGTCCCCTAGGTCAGAGTCAGCTGAGGAAAAATGTAGTTGCCAGGTCCCAAGAACGAGTGCTGGGGGTCCTCACCTGAAGCCATTTGCTGAAATTAAGCGCTGACTGGCCTTAAGTCCGCCATTCTACAAATTAACTCCTTAAACACGCAATAGCACCGAGGTCAAGAAAGCTCAAATGTTGAGGTATACAAGAAATGCATAAACCAACATAAAAGAGATTTTAAGGCGGATGCAAAATATTAATCTGTTCCACATTTCACTAACGGAAGTTCCTATTGAAAATTAGAGAGTGGAACTTTCACCTTTTTCCTAGGGACAGCAATACCAAAACTAGCACCCTGAAATAGTCTGTTTTGGCACAAGACAAAAGGCTGTATATCCAGCAATACGACCAGTATAATCCAGTATAATTATAATTAATTATACAAAGCAAAATGAATACATACGTTATTAGCGAGAGTCACTGCATCTAATTCCTCTTTCCCTAGGTGGCCACAGAACATGGTGCTGACTAGAGTTAGCAGGAAAACTAGCATCTGTGATATGATCTGTAAGGGAAGAAAAGAATGATTTGCATTAAGGGTTGCAGTACAAAAAAGACCATCATGGTATGCAAACAATAGAGCACTCAACTACCAACAGAGTGGACTTCACACAGAACAGGTTGCACAGTAGCTTTTTTAGTCTTCATATTTTAAATTTTGTAACCACACATTCTACACACAAACACACAGAACTGAAGATATCAGTTATGGTGGAGTAACGGACTTTACATTTAAGGGCCTTTAGGCTCCCTCTCTGCAGGTATATACTGAAACAAGCACTGACAAAGCCAACAGGTCTGGCCTTTTGGTATGACATTTAGCATGTACAGAATGGCTCTAACACACATGCCCACAATACACTTTCTTCTATGCACACATACGATACTGTAAATAAATAATTTGTTTGTACGCATACACATACAAGAGCATGGAGGTTGCTGTGGTTATACACATACTCACAGGAACGTGGTGGTGATAGTTGTAGTGGTGGCGATAGTAGCAATGCTGGTGGTGTTGGTCCTAATGATCATAGTGGTGGTAAGGTTGACGGTGACAATTGTGGTAGTGGTGACAGTAATAATAGTGGTGGTCACTGTTGTAGCAGAGGTGATGGTCGTGTACAACATGTTATGTACCCTACCATTCTTGTTACCTGTTAGCTCATGGAGGTCCTGCTGCTGCTGTGCCCCATCCTACTTATGACTGTTTCACTGTGTTTACACTCACAGCCCTCTCTCACATGCTTGCTATGCATTTAAGTCTTTTCAGTGGTGAGTACCCAGCAGTTCTTATGTTGTGCTTGCTGGGCCGCTCAACTAGTATGAAGTGAGTAGGATACCGTAGATCAATTCCCATGCACCAGAATGGATCCAGAACATGTTTCATAAACTGTGCTTCTGCTCTCAGATAGCTGGCCATGTACCCCTCTGTGTTGGTTCTGTACCGCCCTTAAATTAATAGAGCAAAGCAACATGTAAGTGCCACCCTTCGGTGCTGACATCAGTTTCCTGTTTTACCCTTTCCATGCCCTCAGATACAGAGAATGACAACGTGTTGGTACCAGTATGCAGAGTACTAACTTGGGACCCGTTAGCCGGACTCCCCTGAGTGGTACTCCCACCCCCTCCCCTTGATATTTTTGCCTAGACCCCCTCCTGTTTGTTGAGTTTGTTTCTGTTGGCTTTAGGGCTCTGCACACTTTGCCACTGCTAACTATGGCTAAGTGTGTGTGCTCTCTCCCTAAAACACATCACAATTGGCCTACACCTAATAAGCATGTCAGTTTCTTGTAACTCCACAGTAAAGGGGTGCCGCTCGAGTGAGGAGTTTGTTCTGTTTTGCTGCTTTGCTCGCCACAGGAGTGGTTGGGAGCCAACGCCCACTTGGGGGAACGTTACCTGCAAAGTCCGGCCGCAGCGGAGGCGAGAGGCGCAGGCGAGCGGGACTGCGAGGACCAGCAGTCCATCTGTCAACGCCAGCTGGTTCCTCTTCCCGCCGCGCCTCGCGCCCCCTCCCAGTGCCACGCCCCATTGTCATACTTAGGAGAACCTCCTCACGCGCACCGCGGGACGCGCGCGGGGCGGTTACCGGGGCGAAGACCGGGCAAAGAGCGGGACGTTCTAGGCCGGTAGAGGCCGGGAGAGACCGGACCGGGCCACCCCTCTAACGCTTCCAGCTCGTGTCCCTTGTAACTTACCCCGCAATGGCGTCCAGAACTTTACGGAGCAAGTCGGCCCAACAAGTCTTAAGTACTCTGGAGAAATTCTTCCCAAAAGCGAGCTCCCAAATTAGCACTTGTCACTCATCTACAGACTCTCACCTCCTGATGGGTCCTGAAAGCGTCTTTCTGGACCATGGGGAAACATCCTCAACAGATGCTAGTACACCGATCCCCCTGGACGCTACCCACATGTCACTACTCGACAGTATAGATCAGACAATTGAGTCGGTCCTCCAGCAATTAAGAACTCCCCTAACACAGAGGGATAGGAACTCCCCCCGCCCACTTGGGACTATCAACCATTCCCCCATGTCGGATAATATGGGAATAGACATGCTTGTAGCGGGACAGGTTGAGCTCCCTTTAGAACCTGCAGACAGTGGGGTGGAACATCCGCCAAAAAGGAAAAGGTCTAGGGAATCAAAGGGGGCAAAAAGAGCAAGAGTTGATACAGTCGAATCAACCCATGAAGATAGCACAGATATTTCGCTTTCCCCTGATCTTAGCGTAGCGGGCTCTAGGTCAGATCTCGGGGGCTCTCTTGCCCCGGTCTCACTTCCATTGCCGCCGGGCCCATTCATTTTTGGGGGGGCAAGTTCAAACAGTGCAGATACAATAATTAACTCACTCGCAGCCATTATTAAAAATCTGCTAACCCCCATTGCAGTGAGATTGGATGCCATAGAGAATCGACTTCAGTCACTGGGAAATAACCATATTGGAAAAAGCCCTGGGCCAGTTGCAAATGTTCCTACAGCCACCGGGGATCCACATGGGAATAGACCGTTGTCTCTTGTGACGTCTAAGGCCCCTAATAGGGTATCGCTGAGCACAATCGGTGCGTCTGCTTCCCAGGCGCGCCCCTTGTTACCTCTAGCGCCTAGGCCCCCTGTCCCGGCTCCCAGGAGATCCAAGCCGCCTCCTGCACCGCAACCGGGGGGGTAGCGGGTGCCACCAATGCACCGACTGGTGGTATCGCTCCCCCGACCGATAGGCGCAGGGTGGTTAACTTGCCGCCAGAAGCGGTCCCCTATACGGCAATTATGGTAGGAGTTCCTGAGCTAACCGGTGGTACAAGGGAGACCCAAGATTCTTTACGTAATAAGGCTATCAGTTGGCTTAGTATCAATAGGCCGCTGCCTCCGAACCTGAAAGGCGAGCTCTTGATGGTAAGGAGGATACCATGGATTGGTATTACCCCAAAGAATAGGATAGGGGACTGCATCATCCTAAGCTTCAAAAGCCCACATGTTGCAAACTACATCTGCAACTGGCTTGTAAGGCCTGATAAGTCCAATATTGAGTTAGTACCCCTCTCATATTTCTACCCTAGTGATAGTAACACGGTGACAGGGAGCAAGAAGGGGTGGACTAGAGTAGGCTTTGCTGTGGATGGCTCGCGTTACAGACCTAGGCATTATCTACCACCTGCCCAGACCAATTTTATACATCCTAACAGATTTTCCTGCTTGGATCAGGTCGATTGACCACAAGCCAGGGAAATTTTTTCTGGCCCTGGGAAGAGGTTGGATGAGGTGGTGCAAAGTCTCGTGGGTACGGGCACAGCCCCTGTGACTGATCCTAATCGGCATGATAACGCCAAAGAGCGACTGCCTGCCACGGCTGATACGGCTGATAGTGCGGGACAACTGGGACCCCTTCCTAATATCAGCTCTGCCCACATTCTGCAATCTGGGGTGGCGGACTTGGTCGGGCCTTCCGCCAGCGCGGTTTGTTGCACTGGCCCCCTAGATACTAATCTATCCTTGGTCGCTGTGCAACCACCTTCTGGAAGCCAAGGTGGCTTGCCTCCTGACCAGGGGTTGAGAATTCTCTCCTGGAATGTGGCAGGAATTGCAAATAAGGAGGGTCTACCGGAGTGGGATCAGCTAATAGCTGGCAGTGACATTCTCCTCTTCCAAGAAACATGGGCGAGGGATACCCAGTCCAGGAGAGGGTTCGAAATATTTGAAATCCCTGCCAAATGGAGTGGGAGGGGGAGGCCATCGGGTGGCTTGGCAATCTGGATTGCGAGTCACACTGGGTGCCGGGCGGAGCAGGTCCACACGTCTTCGCAGGACATTCAGTGTGTTCGGCTTACATGGCCCGGCAAACCATCGTGGGCCATTGTTAACGTCTACTCCCGTCCAGTAGCCTCACTAAATGAATCACCAACCATAAACGATTTGTCCTCCTTTTTGGGCCAACTTCCAGGAGACCTCAAGGTGGTGCTTGGAGGAGACTTCAATTGCCACTTTGAACCTCTGGAGGGGTTATTGGATGGTGCCCTTACGGCCGAGGATGATCATTGGGGGGTGCCACCCTCGTCCTCTCCCCACCCCAAAGCCTGGTCCCCCCTAGCACTTCAGCTCATTTCCCTCACCTTGAATTGCGCACTGAGGGCCTGTAATGGTCGTACTCCTTCCGATACCCCCTCAGTGTGCACCTTCAACAGAAGGGGCCATGAGTCGAGGCTAGATTACATCATGGTGGACATTACACTCTGGCCAAAAGTACTTGACTTTGTGGTGTTAAACAGGGCAGATAGTGATCACAATGCCCTCTGTCTAAACATCCAGTGCCCTCTGCCCTCGACGGCTGTATCCCTAGTAGAGCGAGGGGAAGACGTGGGGGAACTGCGCCTCACGACAAATAGGCGCCGGGTCAAGTGGGGGAAGCTGGTGAGCTCAGAAGAGGCCATTATCAATCTATATGAGCGGGCACTCCCAAGGTTCATGGAGGTGGACGCACTTCTGGTTGAGCCAAGGATCCCAGAATTTAATGAGAAACTGGGTAATATACACCAGGACCTAGTGAGGGATCTGGCTGAGGTTTTCCACCCGGTGGTGCCTACTCGAAAGAAAAAGACTCATGTTCCCACCTGGTATACCTCCTCCTGTAGGGCAGCAAAATCTGAGCTTATTGCTGCAATTAAAGAGGGGTCCAATAAGGCCAAGGTATGTGACCTCAGGAAATACTATAAATCAGTGATGGTGACTGCCAGGGCCGAGTGGGACTGGAACCACTGGCAGGATCTCCATGATGCCCTAAAAGCCAGGGATTCCCGGAAATTTTGGGCCCTTGTAAACAATGGGACAGGGGAGCTCAATAAAGCAATCGAACCTAATATTGCCCCCGCGGTTTGGGAGGCCTATTTCGGGGTACTTTATCATGACACTGACTCTTGCCCTGACATAGTTTTCCAAGTCCCTCCGGGCTCCCAGGTTTCTGGTATGGAACTATCCTTGGGGGAAGTGGAAGTTGCCCTGGAGCATTTACCATTGGGGAAGGCGCCAGGCCTGGATAGGTTACCCGGGGATCTCTTTAGGCATCACCCGGATATCTGGGGCCCATACCTTCTTATCCTTTTTAATGCCATCTTAGGAGGTATGGCGATCCCCGGGTCATGGCTGGGGCAGAGATTGTTCCAATCCACAAGAAGGGATCTACTCTGCTCCCCGCCAATTACAGGCCCATTAGCCTAATTGATGTCCCCCAAAAGCTTTTTGCGCGCCTCATTTTAAACCATCTTACAGACTGGGTGGAGGACAACGACATCATGAGCCCCCTTCAGGCTGGCTTCAGGAAGAACACGTCGACCATGGACCAAATTTTCCGCCTCCTTCTCCTATATTGGAAGACGGTCACGCTGGAGGGAGGACGGTTGTACATGGTCTTCGTGGACCTGAGGTCAGCCTTTGACCTCGTCCCTAGAGGCAAGCTATGGGAGGTTCTGAACAACCTAGGAGTACCCCCACACCTTCTTAGTATCATCATTAGGTTGCATGAGAACAACTTTGCACAAGTAAGGTGTGGGAGGGATGGAAAGCTTTCGGGCAAATTCCCGGTCCGCCGAGGCGTCAGACAGGGTTGTGTCCTGGCCCCGACCCTGTTCTGTCTGTACATCAACAGCGTCATTCAACATCTTGACGCTGTTAAAGACAATGACGCCCCGCTCCTGGCAGGCAGGAGGGTCCCGGCAATAATGTTTGCCGACGACACCCTCCTGCTTTCCAAATCCCCTATGGGGATACAGAGGATTGTGGACGGTTTTGGCATTTTTTGTCGCCAGCATGGGTTGGAGGTGAACACGGGAAAAACTAAGTTCATGATCTTCAACCCCCCCACCAAAACCAGACCCAACCCTACACTGGGGGATACCACTCTTGAGAGGGTCTCGACCTTTATATATCTGGGGGTATCATTGCAAGAAAACTTGTCATGGGACTCCCAGGTAGCTAGATCTAGGCTGAAACTCTCCCAGCTATCGGGCGCACTCCTGAAGGTGGCCAATAAGTCCTCCTTTAAGCCTGTAAGCCCGGCCCTGGAAACTTACAGGTCACAAGCGAAGGCAGCAGCCTCTTATGGCAGTGAGCTGTGGGGTCACAAAGCAGGCAAGGTCATGGCAGGGGTGGAAAATTGTTTTCTCAGACGCCTACTTGCGCTTTCGCAAGGTACGCCACTCCTCCCCTTAAGACTCGACCTGGGCCTTCCTTCTATTGCTGAGGATCTTCTGTCCAAGCCTGTGAAGTTCTGGCATCGGATTTGGACCACCGAGGAACTGCATCACTATAGACAGGACCTTATTCAAGTCATGAGGCTGAATGCCAACAGCAAAATTCCCTGGCTGGCATTTATCAAGTCGGAACTGTTTAGCTTGAACCTGCCAGACTTATGGGATGACCCAGCCCAGGGATGCCAAAGGATTTCGCGAAAAACCCTTGCCCAGCTGTACAAGAACAAACACCTTGCTGCCATGGTTAATGCTCATGATAGTGGCACCTTGACGGGACATTTTTTAGAATCCAAAAATTCCTACGAATTTGAACCTTTTATGGATTTTATTTTTCCTCTCTTGGCAAGGAAATTGTTCCTGCAATGGAGGTTTGGTACACTACCCACCAAAGTTTTTACTTATAAATGGTCTGCAGGGGGTGACAAACTCTGTCCATGCTGTATAGCCCACGACGAAGATGATCTGCACATTATGTTTTGTTGTTATGCTTACCGGAGCCCGAGGAGGCGCTGGATAGCACCCTTGTGTCGGAACTTGGGTTTTAGGAAGTACCCACAGGCTTACAGGGTTTTGAAGACTAATACTCTGGGCCATATTGTGTTTGCGGTCTCAAAATTTCTAATGGCAGCATGGATAATAAGGAAGAAAATGTCCCCCTGACTTACATTATTTTGTATTCTGTACCTATGCAGGCCTAGCAGGTCATTTCTACTTTTATTGTAAATACTGTGTTTTAAAAGTATGTACTGTTTTTTTATTGCATCTTTTATGGCCCTTGTGGCCGAAATAAAGAATTTTTGGAATTGGAATTGGTAAAGGGTACTACATGAAACCAGGGCATGAAAATGAAATGCTACTAAAGGGCCTGAAGCACTGCTACCCACCAAAGTAGCCTTTAAAAAATGTCTCAGGCCTGCATGTGCAGCGTGTAGTGCTGTTTTAAACTGCCATTTCACCCAGGCACAATACACTTTATGCCAGGCCTAAACCTACCTTTTTAAAGCATATAAGTCACCCCTAAGGTAGGCACTAAAGGTTCATATGGCAGGGTGTATTGTATGTAAAAAGTAGAACATGTGGGCTTACATTTTACATGGCCTGGTAGTAAAAAACTCCTGCATTTGTTTTTTACTGTTGCAGGGCCTATCTCCCTCTTAGGATATTACTTACACTTAATAAGTGATACTTTATGTAGGAAATTGAGTCTCTTGTTGGCAGAGGTATGCACCCTGTCCAAGTAGGGACCACAACACTAGTCAGAGTAAGTCAGATACACACCATAAATTAACCTGTGCTCACCCTCCGGTAGCTTGGAACAGAGCAGTCAGGCTTAACTTAAGAGGCAATGTGTAAAGTATTTGTGCAACACTTAATACAGTAAAACAGCTACAACACCACACAACATTAATCCACACCCGGTTAGAAAAATAGAGCATGGTTTAATGAACAAAACAAGACCAAAACTACATAAATCCAAAAAGTAGAACCGGAGTTGTTACATTTTAATGATTACATTTAAATATAGTGCTTAAAAGCATAAAGTGCCAACAGAAACATCAGGGGCCATATTGTACAAGATGCCACAGGGGCGCAATGGGCATATGCGCCCGCTTTGCATGCACCAGGGGGACTTAGGTATTACAGAAGGAGCCTCAGATGCTTGTGCGTCCCCATAAAGTGCCAGAACTATCTTCAGAGGGTGTTCCCTCATTTGCATGGCCATTTAAAAAAAAACAAGAGAGACCCATATGTCCTTGTGAACTGAGTATTAAGCTATAGCTTGCAACACGTGATCATATGGAACTCACTTTGGAAATAATTGCATGTTATCACAAAATCTTATTCTGTGTTGGTTTAGTCAGGGAAAGAAAAAGAGATAACAATAAGGCAGGGGTTGTCTGCTGCAAACTAATTTTAACAAATGTTATATTAATTGAATGAATTAATGAATGAACATATCACTCAGTTCGGCTGAATTGAGTTTAATGTAAGAAAAACCACAGGTCTACTTTAGTTGAAAAAAAATATTTATGTTTTTAAAATGTATTTGCTGAAGACAAACCCTGCCTTATTGTTATCTCTTTCTCATTTGAATGGTGGCATGCCCCATGCAAATGAGGGAATCCCTTTGCCTCTGCGCCAGCGCCGTATTATTAACACAGGCACTGAGGCAAAGAAGCTGTTAGGGGGCGCACTGACAGAGCGTCCCCTGATAGCAGCCATCTGGAGGGGGAAAAGTGGGTCTAATGGAGCCCCCAGACATCCCCTTGCAGGCAGGTGCAGTCAATGACTGCACCCGTCTGCAAGGGGATCTCTAATCCTCTTAAAAGTGCAGGTGGGTTGCCGCCTGCACAGTGAAACACAGAGCAGCTGCTCCGAAGCCGCTCTGTATTTCACTTTATTCCGCTGCCCCCAGGGCAGCACACGTTTGTGGCTGTCCTGTGTGCAGTGCAGTACATGTAATAGTGCTTAATTTCCTTGATTGCGTCTGGCACCCAGGCTTGTCCTGGTCAGATACAGGGACCAACCTTGCCCCGCTGGAAAAGTACCTTTGGATGGAGGATGAGACGTCATTGAGGACCCAATAAGAGAAGCAGTTGTAAGTGATGCAGTGTCCTTAATCCAGCTGGATGTATGCAACAGTTACAATCCGTTCAGTCGGAAGTGTGTCATCGGCAAACCCCTCCAGATGAAGGTGATGCATCGTCGTCGAACTGCGCAGAGGGTGATGCGATGTCCTCATCTTCGGCTGCAACTCGCATGCATTGGTGTCAAGGTGAAATGCGTCGATTCTGACTGATGCAAAAACGTCAATGTGTGGATTGTAACAGACCATAGCCCGAAAACCCACCTCTAAGGGCCCAATTTTTATTGGTGCCACTTGGCAGTGCTGAACTCACAGTTGGTAGAGCCCAGAGGCTGTAGAAGGGTTGTTGGAAGTCTTTGATATCCCTAAGACTTCAGAACTAGAGCCAAGCCAGGCAAGAAATTGGAGTCACTTTGGTTCTGGGCATGTAGAGATGCAGGTCCAGTTCTTCTCACTCCCAGGCAAGGAGGGAAGCAGGCAGCAGGGCAGGCATAGCCAAGCAGGAGTCCAGCAAAATCCAGCAGAGTCCAGTAGAGTGACAGTCCTGTCAGCAGTACAGCTGTCCTTCCTGGCAGAATGTCCACAGGTCCAGATGTGTAATACGATGATGGTGTGAGGGATCCAGTACTTATACCCAGTTTTATCATTAAAGTGGAGGAGACTTCAAAGAGAGGCCTTTGAAGTGCACATGGTCCCTGCCCTGGCTCCGGACTCACTACAGGGGGCTATGCAGCTATTTTTGTAGGGACAGGCACAGCCCTATTCAGTTGCAAGTGTCAGCTCCTCCCTCCCATCCTACTCAGGATGGCCTATAAACTTGGTGATGGCACATCAGGAACGCCTAAGCTCTCTTTGTGTGTGGCTGTCTCGAGGGAATGCCCAAATCTCAGCTGTCACCCACCCCAGACGTTTATTCAGAGACAAGCTAAGGCACAGCATGATTAAAGTAAGAAAATAGCAACGTTCTAAAAATGGCATTTGAGTCTTGCAACTTAAAATCCAATAAGTTGTGTTTTTAAATTGTAAATCCAGAGACACCAGTCTGGACTTTTTTTCCCAATTGGAAATTTCACTTATAAAATGTAATAAGATAATCCCAATGTTAACCTCTGGGAGAGATATGCCTTGCAGTAGTGAAAACACATTTAACAGTTTTTCACCACCTAAACATGTAAAACTTAAAAGTACATTCCCTACTTTTTAAATACAATGCTCCTTGCCCAAGGGTCTGTCCAGGGCCTACTTTAGGGGTGGCTTATATATGTATTAAAAAGGAAGGTTTCGGCCTGACAAAAGGGGTACGTTGCCAAGTCAAAATGGCAGTTTAAAATTGCACACACATCCTCTGTAATGGCAGGTCAGAAACATGTTTAAAAGGCTACTAAAGTGGGTGGCACAATTAGTGCTGCATGCCAACTCATTGCATTTAATTTACACAGGCATTAGGCACATATAGTGCCCTCTACTAGGGTTTTATTAGTAAATTTAATATGCCAATTGTGGATAATCCAAATGTTACTATGTTTTAAGTAGAGAGCACATGCACTTTAGTACTGGTTAGCTAGAGTCCTAAAGTCAACAAAACAAATTTAGCGAAAAGGGGTGGAGGAAGGCATAATGTTTGGGGGTGATCCTGCTGAAAGGGGCAAATCCAACAACTTAAGTTTGGGAGCAGATAGGAAAATTATTTTTACACTCAAATAAATTCTAGGTTATGATCCTCTTTAATGGTAAATTTGGATTTTAAGTTACAATCCTGATAATGCCACTTTTTGAAATGTGGCATTTTCTTGCCCTAACCATTTAGTGTCTGCTATCTATGTCCTGGCTCACATGACTCTGAATATTGGCTTTTGTGTATTCTTCCCAGACAGTGAGACAAAAGGGGACTAGTTGTTGGCAGAATGGGCCATCCCGCCAGGATGTTTGGAGGCGGAGCTCTGCCCAGCCCAGTTTACATTTAGAAGGACTGCCTTCAGCATACACACAAAGAAACGACAGACTATTTGGAGGCTTTGCAGGGGAAGAGAAGTATTTTCCAGAACCAGATGTTGTGGTCGTATATGGAGTCTCCAGAATTCAAAGACTAGCACCAGGTACAAATATTGGACCTCCTGTGCCACTCAGAAGACTGCTTCTGGACCTAGTGAAGAAAGACTCAGAAGAAAGGCTGCCCTGGTGCTGGAAGGACTGTACTGCTGCCTGAGGCAGGAAGCATGTATCTGCTCCTTGAACCCGGGTCCGCCAGAGTGTCTCCATGGGCTAGTTGACTTACCTTCTGTTCTGAACTACTGGGACACAACAAGCTCCAGACGCCTCCCTTCAATTGCCCAACTGACCTTCTGCAGAGGACTGATTTGGACCTGCAACTGGACCTGCCTGAGCCCTGATGGCCTCTGCTAGAGTGAGTCCCTGATCCACAAGTGGTGCCTCCCCAGGTCTTAGACCCCTGGCTAGCATCAGAGAGAACTCTTCCTTGCCAAACTGAAGGTTCCATCAAATTTGGCCAAAAGTGATGAAAAGCCCAACAATGCCTTGCTGAAAACTTCTTGGGAACCATTGCCAGTGATGCATAGACTCACTGCACAGCTGCAAGCTTCATTGGAACTGATGCTGAGCAATGCCAATCTCCACAGAGCCTCACCACACAGCTGCAAACTTCATCAGAACTAATGCAGAGAGATGCAAATTACAGCAGAGCTTGGCCACACAACTGCAAGCTTTATCGAAAATGATGCCGAGCGACGCAAAGTACTGCGAAGCTTCGTTGCACAGCTGCAAGCGATGTTGGAACTGACGCCAAGAGACATGATGTCTTGCAAAGCAACGCTACTCAGACCTTGCACCAAAGACATAGGGTGCAACTTCTAGCAGACAAAACGTGCTCCTGTGCCTTAGCTCCATTGCCGGTTGGCCTAAACTTGTGACTTAATCTCAGTCCAGTGCAACTATATACCCTCAGTTGGCACTTTGTGATTTTAGATACTATATTTACTTATATCTTTGAAATTCCATCTCTCCAGTTCTACCAACTGGATTTTTGTTTTTCTAGTGTCATGTTATTTCTTAAACATTACTCTATTTTGCTATATTGATGTGGGATTTTTCTTGTGTTGTGTTTTAACTGTATTACTATGTGTGTGCTGCATACATACTTAACACATTGCCTGACTGCTATGCACTATGCTACCAGAGGGTTAAGCACACGTTAATTTACAGATTTTTGTGGTTCACCATGGCAGGCGAAGGATTCCGTTTGTCATTTGAGTGGGGCTTCCACACCTCTCAACTAATAACATAATTTCTCACAGGACCTTAACAGATAATAAAAAGAGGCAACTCTAGAGATGAGGAGGGTGGAGGACAGTGAGGAATCTGCTCAGAGTGCTACTAAATGTAAGTAACTTTTTCCCCTGGTGGATACTCCTAACCACAAATTCCTTGATTTAGAATAGATACTAAAGCAGTACCTCCTCAGGTGAAGGGTCTGTGGACTGGACTAAGACCAAAACGTCTTCCAGGAAGGAACCCTACCCTCAGACCTAGCTGTCAAGGATGTAGTGCTTTGTGAATGCATGCATTGATGCCCATGTCTCAGCGTGAAAATGCCAAGGGCAGGCATTTCACGATCCAGTGCAATGGTAGCAGTCTTAGCCATGGTAGAATGGAATTTCAGACTTTCTGGGAGCTTCTTCTTGAACAGTGCATAGCAGCCTTTTTAAGCAAAGGACTATCCTCCCTAAAAGAGTCTTCATCTGAACAGCCTTCCCTTTCATCACCCTGGACAACCCCACAATAAGCTGTTCATCAATAAGGTGCTTACTGATAAGATCAGTGTAAAAGCTCAAATCCCTTTTGTGGTCCACCCAATGGAGCCTCTCCTGTTGTTTTGTTAGGTAAAGAACACTAACAGATTGTTGAATTGCTGAACATGAAAAGGAGTCTCGATTTTTGGCAAGAACGCTGCTTAAGTCCTCAGCACCAACTTCTCCTGGAGAAAGTTGGTGTATGGCAGTTGCACTGACAGTGCCTGGACTTCACTCAATTGACAGGCTTACATAGTTGCAATGAGGAAAATAATATTCAAAGTCATACAGTGAGCAAGGGTGTCCCCATGAGAAATGCCCGACCAAGTTAAGGTCCCACTGTGCCATCATAAACAGCTTAGGATGGAACATGTCTGTCAAACCTTCAATAAGTTTAATCACAAAAGGTGATTTAAATAAAGACCGTTGGTCAGGTACATGTTGAAATGCTGAAAGGGCCGCCAAACAATATTTAATAGTGTCCACAGCAAGGCCTTGCTGGGCCAAAAGCTGTAACAAATAAAAGAACAGCCAACAGATTTGCTTATCTGGATCAACTTTACGAATGCTGCACAAGGCCACAAATTTATTTCAACCACCTTAACTGGATTTCCTGGAAGGGTGCCCACTGACAAGGATGCCATCCACCACATCAGGCTGCTGATCAGGGGCCAGATGTACGACCTTTCTGTTTAGCGAGTCGCAAACTGCACAAAAATACGACTCGCTAAACTGAATATACACCAGTGTCTCAGACACTGTTTGCGTTTTCCAATGGGGTCGCAAATTGCATGGCTCATCAATGTCCAGGAGGCAAGCCCAATTTGCGACCCCATTGGGAATGGCTAGCACTCACAGGGATGGTGGCATGTGGGGGTCAGCAGACCACCATGTCTGTGACTGCTTTTTCAGTAAAGCAGTTTTTTTTAAATGCAGCCTGTTTTCCTAATGGTAAACGGGATGCATTTAAAAAAGAAAAATTTAACTTTTCAGTTTCATTTTTTAAGGGCATGCAGTGTTCCCTGGGATGACTGCCTGCTCTTAAAAAATATTTGCGCACCCATTCACAAAGGGGAAGGGGTCACCTGGGGACCCTTCCCGTTTGTGAATGGTTTACCACCTACTTGAAGTAGGTGGTAAACTGTGAGTGTTTTGTGACCGCAAATGCAGTCGAAAACAATAGTACATTGATACTGGACTCGCTACTAGAAAGGGACGCCCTTGGCACAACCCTTCCTAACAGCGAGTCGCAAACCATATTTTGCGAGTAGCTACTAGGTTAGCGACTTGCAAAATATTGTTTGTACATGGGGCTGACCAATTTTGAGGTCACAAATGGTCCAAATTACTGTTTGCAACCACAAAAAAGGTCATACATCTGCCCCTAAATGCAGTCATTTACCACCACTCAGTCTACATGCATGTAGAAATATTTTGGGCGAAGGATCTTGGACTTTTTCTGCAACTGAAGATCCTAACAAAGTGGAAACCTGATCAGGGATCAGATGCTCATGCCGGAGAAGTTCCTGTACAACACTCTCCTGGCCCAATCTGGAGCCACTTGGTTGACTTTGGCCCGGTTGTTCTTCATGCTTTTTAGAATTCAGGACAATAAAGCAGAGGCAAGAAGGCATAGAGGAGAACACATCTCCTCACAAGTGTTCTTGCAGAAATTCCAGTGAGCAACATCTTCTACAATGTGTGTTTTCAATGGTACTGAAAATGGCTAGCCAAGGCTCACCACCATTAGAAGGTGCCATGCACCAAGTCAGGATGCAGATTCCACTCATAATCCACCAGATGCTGCCTGCTTAGTTTGTCTGCTATGGCATTCAGTAACCCTGTCAGAAGCTTTGTGATAAGGGACATTCCCTGGCACTACAACCAAATCTACAGGCGCAGAGCATCCTGGCACAGGACCTTGCTCCACCCTGCTTGCTGCAATACCTCGTGACAGTGGTGGTGTCCATGAGAACCTGCATCAGCCTACCCTGAAGGAAAGCAGGAAGTCCTTCAGAGCCACATGATTGGATTGGAACGATAACAGATTGCTATGGAGCTCATTGGAGACCAGCATCCTCTGATCTCCACCTTCCCCAGTTGACCTTCCCACCCAGCAATCACGACTCATCACTACCGTCAGCTTTGCATGAGTAAGGGCGATGCCAGATCTGGCTGGAAAAGGGAGAGGGGTATGAAGCCGAACCAATGGCGTTTGAGTAGCTACAACTGGAGATCATGAGGCACCTCCTCCTAGATCTGGGTGACCTCTGTCAGATTTCCTTGACCCTGGGTCAACTGGAATTTCAGATTCTATTGCACAGTCTACATGTTCCATCTGGTGTAACTGAGATGAAGAAAGCAGGAGGCTAAGAGGCCAAGAATCCTAAAAGTTGCTCTAACTGAGATCTAGGACCTAGGCTGAAACATTGGGATCATAGCCCCAATGTTATGGACTCACTGCAGAGGAGTGAATGCTCTGAACTGCAATTTATTTTATTTTATTTTGACACTTTTGTATAGCGCGAACATGACCTTTGCGGGTATCAGAGCGATTTACTGGGCACATGCAGGTGATTGACAGATACATATAAATATGATGAGCTATGTGAATACATTACTGGTAACTGTTAGCGACTAGCACATATCAACAAGAGTGTATAAGAAAGTTCAAGTGAATCTGGACAAGAAAATCGATTTCACTTCTTTTTTTAAGAAAGCAGCGAATGGATTCAGTCTTGTTTCTGGGGGCAAGGCGTTCCAAATCCTGGGGGCCATACCTGAGAAGGTACGATTGTAAGTTGTTTTCTTGGAGGAGAAACATTGTGGTTTAAGTAGAAGATTATCAGAACTCCTAGTAGTTCTGTTACCACCCGATAGTACTAGCTTCTCCGCAAAGGTATCTCTGGGTTTTTTAGTGCAAAGCCTTGTGTGTCATACAGGTGATTTTCAAATGGATTCTGGCCTCAAAAGGTAACCAGTTCAGAGCACGAAGGTCAGGGGAAATGTGGCAGTTTCTTCTGGAGCCTGTGATGAGTCTAGCGAATGTATTGATTGAGGCTCTTAGCGGAGCGGTTGTTGATCTGGGAAGGCTGCAGAGAGCGACACCCCCATGGTCCACTCTGGGAATTACTAGAGTTTGACCTGCCTATTAAAAGTCATTCGCGGGTATGAAGGGTTTCAGTTTTCTCATGGTGTTCATCTGAAAATTGGCTCCTTTAGTCGCAGCGCTGATGTGTTTCTGCATATTTAGTTTATTATCCAGAGTTATTCCTAGGGATTTCGGCGAATCAATGATGAGAGGTTGACCATCGAGTGCAGTTAGGTGCTGCATCCACTCGCGGATCATGTCTGTTTGTTTGGGGGGAGCGATAAGGAGGAATTCTGTTTTTAGTGTTAAGGGACTTGATGTCTTCAAGAGAGTGGACCTTAATGTAGAGTTGTGTGTCGTCGGCGTACATGTGATATTTGATGTTTTAAGACGTGAGAAGCTCAGTGAGTGGTTCAATAAACAGATTGAAGACTGTTGGGGAGAGGAAAGATCCCCGGGGTACTCCCAAGGTGACTTGGGTGGGGCTAGATAAAGATTGGTTGATCTTGAATCTTTGCATTCTGTCTTGGAGGAAGGAAGTAAACCAGTTTAACACTCTTCCAGATAAACCCCTTCTATGTTTCAAAAGGTCTAGTAGGTTGCTGTGTTTGACTGTATCAAAGGCTGAGGATAAGTTAAGTAGGATTAACAAACAGGCTTTATTTTGATCCAGTATTTGTAGAGCATCATCTATAATGTGGGTCATGGCTGATTCGGTTCTATGCCCTGATCGAAAGCCAGATTGAAATTGATCTAGCAGGTTGAAGTAGTCAATGTGGTTACTAAGCTGCATGAGGACACATTTTTCGAGTAGGTTGACCATGGTCGAGATGTTGGATATTGTGCGATAGTTATTCAGGTCTGACGGGTCTGCTGATACTTTCATTAAGATAGGGGATACCTGACCCACTTTGAGGTGATTCCTTGCAAAAGGGAGGTGTTTATAACCCTCGTCCATAGGGGCACTAGCTGCGGCATGAAGGTCTTTAAGTGGTTGCTGGGAGAGGATCTGTGAAATGATTGGAGGGAGTCAAAGCCATGAGCGTGTTTAAGATAGTTTCTTCGCTGTCGAAGTTGAAGGTGGTCCAGGAGGCGTTGTTCCTGAGGTCGAGCTTTGTAGAGCAGTTAGGCGGGGTCACTGGTGTGGTCAGCGTGGTGTTAATGTGTGGGTGGGTGTGGGATAATAGGTTGTTAAGTAGGTCTGTCTTTAAAGTTTGAGTCTTTGTTCTGAAAAAGGCGGCAAGTTCCTCACAATTGTGGAGTGTTTCTGGATTAGCTTGGGGGAGTGGGAGACACCCTTAGATTGAGCTTTGATTATTTCAAAAAAAGAAATTCGGGCGATTCTTAGCTTGGTCTGATTGTTTACATATGAAGTCAGCTTTTGAATGTCCAATCTTTCTGTAGTAGGAGTTTCTGGTGCTTCTTAGTAGTTCGAGGTGGGCAGCGGAAAGAGTGTGCCTCCATTGTCTTTCAATTGCTCTCAGTGATCAGTGTCTAGGAAAGCTCCAATGAATGGAAGCCTCCGCAAAAGCATCCGGTGCAACTTTGGCTAGTTGATAGTAAACTCCCAAAATGTCTGGAGGTTTGCTGTTGTCTAAAGGTGGTCTACTACTATAAAGAAATGCCTCTTTTTGCATGATCATCCCCAAGATCTTTGACTGATGGTGCTGGTTTTTTGGCGTCGAAGGTGCAATGAGTCCTGTCAAAAAAGCCACAGTGCTAATGTTCTGACCCTTAAAATGTGTTTGTCTAATTGGTTAACCTCAAATTGTCATAAGTTAACTTACTTATATTTTACTACTATATGGTACCAGGGGTACCATGTACCAGCGTGTGAGTTAAATGTTCCTCATGGACTATAGCACTTATTGTTTGACCACGAGTATGACAAAGCAAAGCATGACTCCCAGTCTGCCATTGCAGACTGGGAGAGCTTTGTCAATTGCTAAATCATTTAAACCAATGGCAAAGCCCAAACCTTCCTTTTTAATATCTGTAAGTCACCCTTAAGATAGGCCTACTGAGCCCTAAAGGCATGGTGCATTATATTTAAAAGATGGACGTATGTTTTATTAAACTTACATTTCCTGACAGCAAAAACCCTGCATTGTTGTTTTCTACTGTGGAAAGACTAGTGTCCCTGTTGGCGAGCATGGAGCTACATGCTGACAGCTCAGCAGTGCTAACTTCCAAATGGTACTACTTAATATGGTACTTCAAGCAAACAAATTGTTGCATTTAACAAGACTTGTTATTCAAGTTGAACTTAATGTAACTTTTTCACAAACGGCAACTTTAGAAAGTCGCCACTTGCTGACCAAAGTTTCCAGCAGTCCCAGACAGACTTCTACTTTCCTGGTAACAAGTGTGAAGAACAACAAAGGACCTGCAGAGCATAGGAAAGTGCCCTCCTCCTGGCAGAATGTCCAGAGTGGGTGTAAGCCCAAAAGGTGAGCTTCAAAGGGAAAGACACCTTCAAGCGACAAATAGTAGCTACACATTGAAGTGACTGCTCGTTTATCTTAGCAGACAGTCTGGCATCTCAGCAGAGAGGCAAAAGCTGTTGACAAACTATTTGTTCAGAGGGTGTGTAGTCCCTTGGTAGCCACACCTCTGGTTGGGCTAGGGAACTCCAAACATCATGAGAAGAGCTCTTCCATATTGGGTTTTGGCAGAATAGTGCTTTCTGGGGTATCCAGAGGCCACACTTGTCAGAAGTATTATCAATGAAACAATGGTTCCTATCGGAAAATATATGTATAGCTTATGTATTAAATAGACACAATGGCATGATATGACTGTAGTAGGACGCTAATAGAGAAGACCCAAAAAATGTCAACTTTTAGTCTGTATTTATGCGAATAAATGCAGATGGTGCTACATGTCCCACGTGAACAGAACTGAAGAAAGCCAAAAATGACAATACAGTGAAATGAACAAATAATAAAGCAAGAAAGGTTTACAAATATCACATAAACAACCAAGTTATTGTAAACAATGTTTGAGCACAAGTCCTCTTTACAATCAATGGAGTCAGATAATTGGTGGGGTCTCATCAAGACCAACTGATTGGGCACACCTGTAAATCAAAACAGTGGGTTGTCTATTTAGGGCAACAAGGTTTATGCCTTCTGAAGATAAGGAAGAGCATAACTGATACAGAAGGGGAAATGCGTTAGTATGTAGTGCACACCCAATGTGTGTAACTAAGGGAAGGGATACTGACATGGGGTACTTTTGTCAGGCACTGGTAGGGGTAAGGGAAAATGAGAAGCAGAATTAGTGGTTAATTCGTACAGCACAGTCGAACACCGGCTCTTCAGAATAAGCAACACACAAAGCAATCCTCAATGACAAGGAAATCGAACGGAGTCTGGCCTGCGCTCGGCCGCGCTATACCTGGAACTATGTTCGTGGAACCTAAATGGGCTTAACAACAAAGCAGCAGACACTGAGTCCTACAATATGTGAAATCATTCGACATCATCCTCCTCCAGAAAACATGGCTGGAGGAGCCGGTTCACATAGAGGGCTACACCTGCTACCACTCCCCAGCCACAAGGAAAAGCAAGTTCGGACGGCTGGCAGGCGGCCTAGCAACCTACATAAAAATCTCAACTGTTGGCAATGTGCAGGCACTCACCACCAACTCTCCGGCTATAAACACAGTTGGGATTTCATTAAACTTTGGGGGAAAGAAGAAAGAGGTTCAGCTGATTAACACCTACATAAATCCAAAAAAGAATAAACAAGAGGTGAAACTCCTAATGGACCACCTATATTATGTCATGTCTACGCGGACCTCATCCAATTTAATTCTTTCCGGAGACTTCAATCAATGTATCTTCGGGTCATCCTTAAACAGTGACATTCAGGCCCAGTCTTACCACTGGAACATTCCAATCCAATCATTCAGCAGCCATGGTAAAATCCCCAAGCTTGCAAAGGAGCTGCTGGAAGATTTGGAACACATGGGCCTGAGGGTTCTAAATGGAAGATTTCCTGAAGATTCCCCATCTGTGGCCTCGTTCAACTCAGGCAACGCAACCTCTACAATAGACTTCACGTTAGTCTCTCTTCCACTTTTTCATCACGTACTGGGCTTCAACCTAGGGGACAATGGTGATAGTGACCACCGCCCCCAAGAAGTCTCTATTTGTGCCCTTCCGGACCTAATCATTTCAAACCCAACAGGACCACACGCCAGTTACACCATAAACCTTAAGCGAATCAAAACCTCGGCCGCAAACACGGTGGAGGTACTTCAAGCAGCAAAATTTCAATTAAACAGCTTAAACTATCCTTCGGGCAACCCAGTAGCAGGATGGGAAAAATTCACGGCCGATTTTGCAAACAAATACTCAACAACTGTACGGCATTTTCCATTTTCCGGCTCGGGTGTCACAAGGAAGACCTTGAGCACCCAGAAACTAGCGTTAAAAATCCACAAAAAAGCGATCAATAAATCCTTAAGACTGTTGAGAAAAAGCCCCGGGGGATGGTGTTCTTCTTGCACAGCTTCACAAGCACAGGACGGACCTTAAAAAACTGAAATGGGCAGTCAAAAGATCCAATGATGATGACCTCTGCGCCAAACTTCACTACGACTCAAAGGGAAACAACAGCGCCCAGTTCTGGTCCACAATAAACAAAATGTTAAATCCGAAAAACAGCGTAATAACATCCCACACAACCAAATCTTCATGGGAATCTTTCTTAGACACACACTTTAACCAACAGGTCGCTATAACAAGTAAGCCCCAGGTTGCTCTAGAGGGCCAACCCCCACAAATAACAACACCACGGGAAGAAGTCAAATTTGGAACTATTGCGGCTTTACTCAGGAAACTAATCTCCAAAGGAAGAAAAGACAGCGCAGCAGGGCCAAACGGAATTCCCCCGGCCCTTTTTGAACTTGAGCCGGAATACTGGGCAGAAACGCTGACCCCCCTCTACATGTCTGTTAGCCACTCCGGGAGCCTTTCTGCCTCATGGAGAGGCTCAATCATTTCACCAATATATAAGGGGGGGACAGATCACTACGAAAAAACTACCGCCTGATAGCACTTTTGGACGTCGAGGATAAGTACTTCGCGG
The DNA here is from genome assembly GCF_964261635.1 of Lissotriton helveticus. Taxonomy (NCBI): domain Eukaryota; kingdom Metazoa; phylum Chordata; class Amphibia; order Caudata; family Salamandridae; genus Lissotriton; species Lissotriton helveticus. The sequence continues at coordinate 323,186,500 of NC_136061.1, forward strand.
GGCTCTTACTGACCCAGCTGTGCGAATGGGCAACAAACCGCAACTTAATTCCATCTAGCCAAATGGGATTCTGCAGAGACACGGGAACAACAACAAATCTGCTGGCAATTTCGCTACTTATCGACAAGGCAAGGGTAAATAATCAGGCTCTCCACCTTTGCTTTGTGGACTTCAAGGCGGCATTTGACAATGACAAAGGTAACCTTTGGAGGAAACTGGCCTCTTGGGGGATCCTCGCGCCTCAACTAAACCTTTTGATCAAATTGCACACCAACACGTGGGTTCAGGTAAAGCTTGGGAATGGCACACACCTCTCTAGGCGCATTTTGACCACAAAAGGCCTGAAGCAAGGGTGCGTTTTAGCGCCCACCCTTTTTAACTTATTTACAGCCGACCTGCTACTTGCTCTAGAGGCTTGCAACTTGCACTCACCCCGTTTGGGGGGCAAAACGCTGCCTAGCATATCCTATGCAGACGATGTGGTCCTGGTTAGCCACATGAAAATAGGTCTCCAGAATCTTATCAACACGCTGCACGGATACACCGAAGAAAATCTACTAGAAGTGAACATTGACAAGACAAAAGTTTTGTCTATAACTGGGAATAAAAAGCCGCACACTTGGTTCCTTGGAACAAAGGTACTCGCAAACTGCTCGGAATACAAATATCTTGGAATCTTGGTCGACAAAGGAGGGCGCTATTCAAACCAACAAGAGGCCATCAAGAGGAAAAGGTATGCTGATAGCTACGACACTTAATCAACTAAAGTCAAACTTGAACGGTCCCACTCTTCTGCCACTGCTCCGCGTGGCTGAAGTCAAAATAGAGTCATCTATCAAGTACGGCAGCGAGGCTCTAAGAGGTACAGATGCGAAACTGCTCGACATAACCATTTCAAAGGCCTACAGATTTCTCTTTAACCTGCCAACCTACACCTCACTAGCCCAGATCCGGTTTGAATTTGGACTGACCCGCCAAACGCTCGCACGAAGAGGGTCATATATAAAGTGCTGGCATAAAATAAAAAATTCACCAGAAAATACATTGAACCATCAGCTCTGGCAAGACTTGAGCAGCTTCTCCAAAATGCCGGCGAAAACATACTTAGAGGAGTCCCTGACTGTCACATGACTGAAAGAATTATGGGAAACTCCACTATCGCAAGCGCAATTTAAGCATGTAGTAAATAAGAGCGTAAAAAGACATTCGCATGTGGGAGACAAAGCCACCTTTTCCCACAGGCGTCACGCTTGGACGACTCTGTGTACATACAAATCACCGGGGCTACAAGCATACTTTGGTCTGGGGTATGGCAGGAAAACTAAAGAAGCCTTTTTAAAACATAGGCTAGGAATTCTACCAGCCATACCACATCTACAACCATGGCTGAGCAAGAACTGTGGGACAAAATGTAGGCAAGGAACGAAGACTTTGAACATCTGCTATGCACCTGCCCGAGGCAGAAAGAGGAAAGAGCAGCCCTGCTAAAAACTGCCTTTAATGAACAAAGAATTCGCACACGTAAACAAGCAGCTCTCGCTTGTTTTGATCCAGGTCTTCCGCCACTAAATGGAAAGTTGGTGAAATTCCTGAAACTAGTGGAGTTGAAACTAACAAGCCATGAATTCGGCCCAGATTGACCTAAGGAACTATGGCAAAGACTAGTCGCAATGGACAACGCTCACCTCCCATATCACACTGTTTTAGCACTATTACTTTTATAACTAAAGTTTTATGGTTTTAAAACCTTTTCTTTTAAATTTTACCTGAGGATACGTGCTTTCAATGTATTTTTTGTAATGGTTTTAATTAACCTAAAACAGTAAAAGTTTACTTACTTACTAGTGGTTAATAATATCTGGGGCTACCATGCAGTAAAAAATTTTTTTTTTATATTTCTTTTTATTAAAAATAAACAAAGAAAACAGCAAGGTATCAATAAATTACACAAAGCAAATAGACTGTACAAGGGCGGACCATCAGTACACAGATCACAATATAAAAGGGGAATATGATTGGGGGGGGGAGGGGAGAGGAAGAAGTAATAAGAGGTATCAAATATACTTTGCAGTCAAGGTCAGGGGGAAATCGGGGGATCAAATACAACAGTCTCAGGTGGTACACAGATATCTCCTCTATAGCGATTCCAGGGGGCCCAGATTTTATGCCACTTTCGGGGACGACCTCGAGCCACGTATACAGTCTTTTCCCTGAACATACACCAATCCATGTCGTCTATCCAACCCTCGATAGTAGGAGGCAGCTGGGATCCCCACAATTGTGCAATATTGCGTTTAGCAATCATCATTCCCAAGGTTACCCATTGCGTCCCGGCTACAGTATGATCAGTGAGCTCCCAAACATTTAACAGGCATCGCCTGGCTTCAGGCAAAAGTGCGACACCCGTAACTTCCTGAAGCACACTGTGGACGCTGCACCAATAATCAGCCACTTTCCCACACTCCCAGATGATGTGCATAAACGTGGCCAGCTGGCCACAACCCCGCCTACACAGACCCTCCTCAGAAAAACCCATCTGAACCAAGCGGGGACCCGTGACATATACTCTATGTAATATTTTGAGTTGGACCAGTCTCAGGCGAGCCGGAATCGCGACCTCCTTCGGTGAGGAGATCGCAGATTGCCAATCTTCATCATCTAGTTCCAGACCGTCACGGGTCCATTGATCTCGCAGTAGCAACAAAAGGTCTGCTCTATGGTTGATCCGTTTTTTATACACTAGGGAGATGGTACTATCCGGTACATAGCCATCCAGAACACGGTCCTCCAGTGGGTTAGACTCAGGTATCTACACCCCCTTAGGGAAGACAGAATCGAAGGGCATGACGGATCTGTGCATAACGAAAGTACTCCGTTCCTCCCAGCTTGAACTCAGCCTGCAGGGCTACAAAAGACTTCACTTGCCCCTTAACCCAGAGATCCCCCACCCTGGAAATACCAATGAGGTCCTACTTGTCAAATCCCTTCGTGTTCCACAGCCTACCAAGCCGATCTGAGCCAAAAAGCGGGGTCGCCAAAGTCAAGCGGTCTTTCCACCCCAACGCGATGGTTGCGTCCTGCCAAACCCGCACCGCTGTCCGCGTCGGCCCCGTCAGAGACCTCACAACCGATCTAGAGTATAATGCCCTATAATAATTACCTCCAGGGAGCAACCACCTGTCCATAGCAAAACCTGGGTTTGGCCCGGGGCAATACGTACCATGGTTGATGGCCCCCAACTGCGACGCCCAATAGTACCGTTTGATATCGGGAAGAGCAATACCCCTGTCGTACCAGGGGAGCGTCAATTTGGCGAGCGCAATCCGGAGCCTACCATCCCACAGCAGTTTCCTCTGCAGACCCTCAACTATACGGAAGTAGCTACCGGGAACCAAATCAAGGGTATTTTGCAGGGCGTACAAAAAACGAGGAAGGGACATCATCTTAAAAAGGGCTGCACGCCCGAGTAATGAAAGGGGAAGTTTCTGCCAATTCGTCACTTCTCGCCGCAGCCGCTCCAAAGGGGGAAGGAGATTTTTCTAATACCGGAGCAAGGGGTCCATTGAAATAAAAACACCAAGATATTTAAACCCCTCCTGTACGATCTGGATAGGACATCCATGCGGCAAAACCGGTACATCTCCACTAAGTACATAAACAGAAGATTTGGTCCAGTTGATAATCAGACCAGAGTTCTTACCGAAGGAAATCAAAACATCGCATAATACTATCAGGGACTTTCTGGGAGAGGTCAGGTACAAAAGGATGCCATCCGCATATAAGGAGTTACGATCCTCGTGTTCGGGGGACCAATAAATACCCTTTATAGAGGGTTCCCAACGGATCCACGCAGCCAGCGGCTCAAGCGCCAGAGCAAATAGGAGAGGAGACAGCGGGCAACCCTGACGGGTACCTCGCCCGAGACTAAACGTTGCAGAAACGTGGCCATTTACAACTACCTGAGCGAGGGGATCCGCATAAAGAAGCCGCACCCAGCCAATAAACTGCGAGCCGAAACCAAATTTAGTCAGCACCGCCCATAAATACGGCCATTCCACAGTATCGAACGCCATAGTGGCGTCCAAAGACGCCAAAATGGCCGATTCACGCAGCATCGCCGCCCTAGCAATAACACCATGCAGCCTCCGAAGATTCAGTGCCGTATTCCGGTGCGGGATAAAACCAGATTGATCCGGATGAACTAGATCGCCAATAACCGTGATTAGTCTAGTAGCTAACAACTTAGCAAGAATTTTTGGCTCGGCGTTCAACAATGAAATCTGACGATACGACACACATTTATTCGGCGGCTTCCCCTCTTTATGTATGACAACTATGGTAGCCAAACGCTGATCCCGTGGGAGAAACCCACCGTCGGGGGACTCCAGAAACATATCCCTCAAATACGGGGCAATCCTATCGGGCTGAAGCTTATATAACTCAATTGGCAAACCATTGGGGCCCAAGGCTTTACCCGAACGTAAGGAGCGCATAGCTAACTCTATTTCATCCACCGTGATCGCCGAGTCCATCAGATCCCTATCCTCCTCAGAAAGGCTTGGAAGGGCTATATCTCGAAGTAGTAAACGAGAATCCTCCTCCGGTCTATCGGACACAGAGGAATACACGGTGTGAAAATGACTGGCGAAACACTTCACTATCTCCTGCGGGTCCGTAACTAGGCCCCCATCCTCAGTCACAATCTCTGGCACCACACGACTTGCTCTATCTTTCCTATCTAGCCAAGCTATCAATTTGCCAGCCTTATCTCCAACATCATAGATACGCCCCTGCTGCTCCCGACTAAGAGCCTTCGCCGCATCTGAGACCACTGATTTATATTCAAGCTGCTTCAGCTGCAGAACATGCAATTTTGAGTGGGTCACCTCCTGCTCCAGAGCTAATTCCAAATCAGTTATTTCCGTCTCTATTTTGACCACTTCCTCCTCTCTCCGCTTCTTTGCGCCAGCGATCAATGACAGGGCATGACCCCTCAGGACGGTCTTAAAAGCCTCCCACAAACAGACCGCAGAAGAAACCGAGCCCTTATTCTCTCGGAAATAATGATCCAAAGCCTTCACAAGCTCGCTACGAATCTTAGGGCTAAGAAGATACCAAGGGTTGATCGGGGCAACCCGACCCTCAGCACCCGGGACCAAGTCTAGGCGGAGCCACAGCGGGGAGTGGTCGGATATCCCCCGAGCCATATGACGGACCTCTGCAACACCAAATGCCTGCGCAGCCGGTACTAACACATAATCAATCCTGGAGAGACTACCATGGGCTCCCGAGTGAAAAGTGTACTGCCGCTGAGTGGAATGAAGCAGTCGCCAAAAATCAACAAGACCCAGTGCATCAATAAAATCAGGCAGCCAATTATGCGTCCCCTTGACGTCCCTGGGTGGATGTCTATCAAGCCTACCCGAAACCACCGCATTAAAGTCCCCACCTAAAATCAGGGACCCAACCGGGAGGTCAAGCAACACCCGCCCCAGATCAGCAAAGGTAGTCGACTGTAAGCCTGGAGGAACATAAATAGAAACCACAGTGATAGTATGACCCTCCCACCGCCCAGAAATCGCCACATAGCGTCCCCTATCATCAATGACAGAGGATTCCACCTCTAGAGGGAGAGCAGCTCTAACCATAATTCCAACTCCACGAGATCCAGAGGAGAACCCAGCATGGGCAATAAGACGATACCCCTTCCTGTTCATGGCATGACACGTATGCCCAACTAAGTGAGTCTCCTGAAGAAGAACAATATCAGGGGATTGGCGTTTCAGGAGCTGTAGTACCACCCCCCGCTTAATCTTGTCCCCTAGTCCATTGACATTCCAGCTCATCAACCTCAATCCCCTACCCCCATCATAAAAGAAAAAGAAGGTCCAGCCACGAGCTAGGTCCAATGCTTCGATGAAAATGTCCAGAAATAGTGCACCTTGCAAAAACAACGAACACAACATCCACACCCCCCATCCACCCACCCCCAAACAACCCAGTACAACACCCCCCACCCCTGCGTACGACTAAAAAGCCACCCCAACTTGCAGTGTGCCTGTCGCCCCATACCCAACTAGACTACGAAAAGTAAGGCTGAGGAGGAATAAACCCCAACGATATCCCCGCAACCCCCCATGCAAAAGTAAACTGGCCGTGATAAGTCCAATCCAGAACCACCGTATGAAAAGTCCTTTCATAGTCCCCGGAGACCTGGAAGACGGTGCTCACTCCTGCTCTTCAAGTCCACCCTCAGCTCCACCAGGCTGACTCTCAGGATCTTGTCGGGCCGGCAGGGTGTCCAACCAATCAGCCACAACCTCAGGCTTATCAAAAAAGTGCACCCTTTCATTGTGTTCAATCCTCAGTTTGGCAGGAAAGAGCATGGCATACTTAAGGCCCATCTCGCGAAGTCTCCGTTTCACACCCAGAAAACTGAGTCGCTGTTTCTGTACCATCTGTGTGAAGTCTGGGTAGAAACTGATGGAAGAGTTTTCAAACTTCAGGGGACCACCCGCACGCGAGGCCTGAAGGATAGCATCTCTGTCGCGAAAGTTGAAAATCCGTGCTATCAGAGGCCGCGGCGGGGCTCCCACTTTTGGTTTTCCACCAGGGATTCTATGGGCCCGTTCCACCATGAAAAACTTGCTCAGCCCCTTTGGCGCTAAATGATTGACGATAAGATCCTCAACAAAAAGGTCATTAGCCGGCTCCTCTGCTTTTTCCAGAACGCCGATAATACGGACGTTGTTCCGCTGGGCCCGTCCTTCAAAGTCCTCCAGGCGGCGAACAACCATGTCATGAGAGTCCCCAAAAGCACGGACCTTGGTTTGTAGCTCAACAACGTCGTCCGTGAGGCTCGATGTTTAAATGTCCAGTGATTTAACCCTTTCATTGGTTTTCGTGAGGTCCGTCCGGATCAAGTTCACCTCAATCGCCACAGTGTCCAACTTGTGGGCAAGAGTCTCCATTTGCTTCCCGAGGGAGGACTGGATACCGTCTATGGCGGCCATCACATCCTGCAGCGTCGGCTCCATCACCGGGTCCGACGAGCTCTTCGCTTCCTCCAGCAACCTCCCGGTTCCACTGGGCGACCCCCGAACCTGGGCATAACGATCCATGACGTTGGATTGGGTACAGCTGCCCCTTCTGGTACTCTTCACCTTCAGTTTGTCTCCCTCAGGTTTGCCCGCCATGTCGGGACAGTATCAGACAATGTCCCAGGGAAAGACGAGAGGAGGGGAGACCCAGTAGATCAGACAGGGAGAAAAAAAAACTAACTCCACACAGAGGGACTGCCAACCAAGGCGACAGATCGGCAGGGGGGCCGGGAGAGCGAAAGTTAGTGAGGTGGCTCGAATCCGGCGGCCACCACGACAACCGAAAACGAAAGTGAAACTGAGTTAGACCGGGGTTCTTCGCTGCCCCACGCCGTTGTTGTTCAATTACGCCCCAGGCACCACGTCAACTCGGGCGCCGGGCATCCAGAAGACGAAGGCCGCAAACTTCACAGCCGCACAACTCAGGCCCCCGGGGTCCGATAAGGATGGCGGAAACGATAGCAGGATCACCGGTGGTTCATCCGCACAAAGGTGTCAACTGCACACAGGACAAGTGACAGGATATATTCGGAGGTTACGAGGGTCTCGGGAGCCCCTTGCTCACACGTCTATCTTGGTTGCGCGTGAAGCTCCTCCTTCCATGCAGTAAAATTAAATGTACTGACATGAATGTCTTTATGAATATTACTGTGAATAATGAGCAAGGAAATTATAAAGATACCTTCCAGAGGATGTAACATAACCCCACAGAGACAGGAGAAACCTCTCAATTGTGATTCTGAAGCAGTTTCAGGGATGTACATGGGACGCGAATAAGGCAGAAGGAGCTGGCTGCATCACTTCACTAGTTAGTAACCACATCCCTTAGGCTTGTAGTGGTATAAAAGTGATAATTCTGACATACAGCCTCACTTCACGTGTGGACTAGAGAGAGGACTGCAGAAGGATTGCCCTACTGTGTCCTGGAAACAGCGAAGAGAAGCAGCACCAAAGGCTGGAAAGCACCTGCTGCATTTTGGGCTAGCAAAGATGGGACTGGGCATGCGGTGTCCCGCTCAATGAAAAATTATCCACTGAGTCAAAGACAGAGAAGGTGACTCCAAGAGTCAGTTAGCTGACTCTATTTTGCAGCCACAGGGCCATTAAAGCTGGGATTCCTGTTCCTTTGAGAGCTCAGTGCCAAGAAGCCTGATCAGGAAGCTAGATGCTAAAATACAGCCTGGGAGACTGAATCCTGGCCCTCAAAAGTCACACCCTAGACCAGGGAGAGTCCTCAGATTGCATGTTGGTCACCCAGCATGACAGTCACTGTAAGCTAATGGGAACTGCTGGCTTTGGTGTAACCAGAGACCATAAGACCAGTGGCAACTGGGTTTGTGCTAGACTACACCTGGACTTTGTGGGATATCGAACCCTGAGACCAAGGATGCCCCCCCAAGCTCATGGACCAAGGGATGGCTACAGGTAGAACCTCAACAGCAGCTTAGCATACTTGAGCATCTTTAGCATCCTGCATCTCTTGAATCAGGATCTATCCATGGACTTCTTTGACAGTTCACCCATAGGACTAGGAACTTGACTGGAGACTGATTAAACTGTGAGGTAACAGTCCAACTGGACCAGAGTCAACCCTGTAACTGGCTCCCAGTTGTAATTGGTTCCCATAAGAGTGCCCATATACCCACTTTGAAGTCATATGACATGGCTATCCCTAAACAATGACTTTACTGAACAGCTGTTATTTATTGGTTCCTTAAAAGTTCATATCTCTGGAACCCTTTGGTGGAACTTTGTCATTGAAGTGTATATTTTCTTACACCGGTGTAGGATTTTTATTGTGTTGTACTCTCTTTTTATTCAACTGTTTTGGTACTTCCTAATGCTTTGCATGCGTTCATTTGACAACGCATGACTGCTCTGAGCCACAGCTACTCAGTTATGAGCTATGGTTTTAAAAACAGACCTGACTTGACCTAATATGGGATTGTGACTTTATTAAACAGTAAGGTCCCACAACCACACCATGTGTTAGAACGTCAGAATGCCTGATTGTGGCGAGCCCACCTTCAACAGCCAGTCATCGAAGGAGGGCAAAATTAGTATCCCCTACCCCCTAAGGTGGGCTCCGACCATTGCCATAACATGTGTGAACATCTAAGGAGCATTGGAGAGGCTGAATGGGAGCTGGGAAAACTGAAAATGCTTCTGGCCTTCCTTGAATTGCAGATAACGTCTTTGGGAATGTAGGACAGGTTTTTGAAAATACATATCTTACAGCTCCAAGGACATCATTCAGTAGCCCAGGTTCAGGCCTGATCTGGGTCAGTGTGACCATTTGGAATGTATCCTACTGCAGGAAAGCATTTAGAGGCTGTAAGTCCAAAATAGGCCTGAGAGCACCCTCCTTCTTCAGCACAAGTACTTAGCGAAACCCTCTCCTATTTCTGAGACTGGTGTCATCTCATTAGCACCCTTGGAGAGTGACACTTGCACCTCTCTGCACCAGACTTAAAATTCTCTCTGTTGTGAAGGTCGATATTTTGTGGCACAAATTTAAAAAGCAGGGTATAGCCATATTGAATGATTTGTAAGACCAATCTGTCAGACGTAACTGATCTCCAGTCCACCGTGGAAGGAAATTACGAATTCTGGCTCCTCTGAGTGAAAATGTGCTAATAAGATCAAACTTATTCAATCAATCAATCAGGTGTTTGTTGAGCGTGACCACTCACCCGTAAGGGTCTCAAGGTGCTGGGAGGTGGGGGGTGGAGGGGGTCGCTTGTTCCAGTCTATCAAGGAGGGGGTCTGTCGAAGAGCCAGGTTTGTGGTTTCTTGCGAAGATGGGGAGAGATGTAATCTGTCCGAGGTGGAGCAGAAGATCGTTCCAGGCTCTAGCCGTGCGGAAGGAGAAGGAGCAGCCTCCCGATCTGGTCTTTCTGGTGCGGGGCACCACTGCGTAGGAGAGCTGGGCTGATCATAGGGTCTTTTGGGCTGATTGGAATTTGAGTCGGCTGTTCAGGTATGTTGGTCCGGTGTTGTGGAGGGCCTTGTGAGCATGTGTTAGCATCTTGAAGGTGACTCTAGCTTCGTTGGGGAGCCAGTGGAGTGTGCGCAGGTGCTGAGAGATGTGGCAGTGTCTTGGCAAGTTGAAGACCAGTCTTGCGACAGCGATTTGGGTGTTCCATAGCTTGCGGTGATGTTTTTGTTTATTCCGGCATAGAATGCGTTGCCATAGTCGAGCCTGCTGGTGACCAGGGCGTGAGTGACAGTCTTTCTGAGTTCGTAGGAGATCCTTTTGAAGGACTTACATAGGAGGCCAAGACTGTGGATGCAGGAGGACGAGACAGAATTGATCTGGTGGTCCATTTTGAGCTCTGAGTCCAGGATGATTTCCAGGTTGCGTGCATGGTCCATGGGGGTGGGCGGGCTTCTGAGGGCAGGTGGCCACCAGGTATTGTTATAGGTGTCAGGGGTTGGGCCCATGATGAGTACTTCCGTTTTTTGGGTGTTTAGTTGTAGACAGCTGTTTTTCATCCATTTGGTGATGGCTTCCATGCCTTCTCGAAAGTTGTGTCTGGCGGTGTTGGGTTTGTTGGATAGGGAGAGGATGAGTTGGGTGTCGTCTGTGTATGACACAATGTTGAGTCCGTAGGTTCTAACGATGGGGGCAAGCGGAGCCATGTAGATGTTGAAGAGCGTAGGGCTGAGTGAGGACCCCTGGGGGACTCTGCAGGTAGTAGGTGTAGGGTTCGAGAGGAAAGGGGGGAGCCTGACCCGCTGCGCTCTGCCGGAGAGGAAGGAGTGGATCCAGTTGAGAGCCTTGTCTTGGATCTCTGCGTCGTGGAGTCTGCGTATTAGGGTGCGGTGAGAGACCGTGTTGGATGCCGCTGAGAGGTCAAGGAGGATGAGGGCTGCTGTTTCTCCTTTGTCCAGTAAGGTATGGATGTCATCTGTTGCAGCGTGGAGGGCTGTTTCCGTACTGTGGTTTTATTTGAAGCCGGATTGGGAGGATTCAAGGATGTTGGGCTCTATGATGGATGTGTTGACTTTTGATGGCTTTCTCAATGACTTTCACTGGGACAGGCAGCAGGGAGATGGGTCTGTTGTTTTTGAGGTCGGTGGGGTCCACCGAGGGTTTCTTCAGGAGGGGTTGATCTCAGCGTGTTTCCAGTCATCAGGGAACGAGGTGATTGCCAGGGAGAAGTTGATGGTGTGGCAGAGCATGGGTCCGATGGTGTCAGCGGCTCTGTTGAAAATGTGGAGGAGGCAAGGGTCTGTGGGGGCCCCGGAGTGGATTGACTTCATTATCTTCAGTGTGTCGTTGGTGGTGAGGGCTGTCCAGTTGTCGATCGCTGGCTACAGGGTGTCGGGGGTGGCTGATGAGGGTTCAGTGTGTTGGTTGTCTTCGTCGAAGTTGTTGTAGATGCTCTTGATTTTGTGGTGGAATAAGGTGCTGAGTTTGTCGCAGAGGTCTTGTGATGGAGGGATGTTGGTGGACTCGCTGGTGGGTTGGGCGAACTCCTTGATGATGTTGAAGAGTTCTTTGCTGTTGTGTGCATGAGTGGAGATTCTGTCTTCAATTGCTTTTTTCCTCGTTTTTCTGATGAGTTGGTGGTGGGCGTTGGTGGCGGCTCTGAAGTTGTTGTGGGCTTCTCTGGATTTGGTGTCCCTCCAGGCCTTTTCGAGGCGGCGGCAAGTGCCTCTGGACTCTTGAAGTTCAGTGGTGAACTATCTAGCTTTCTTGGCGTGGGTGTTGTGGTTTTTCTTGAGGGGTCTATGGTGTTGGCACTGTTGGAGATCCATCTGTGCAGGGTTCAGGTTGCTGTGTTGTGATTGTCATTTTCCGCTATGGTTGGGGTGGAGTTGCTGAGTGATGACGTTAGCTGGTCGTCGGGGATTCCGGTCCAGTTTCTTCATGGGAGCAGGTGCTGGAGTCTGTGGATGGTGGGTGTTCTGAAGGTGAAGTGGACGCATTAATGGTCAGTCCATGGGAGTTCGGTGGTGTGCCTGAAGGTGATGGAGTTTCCTGTTGTGAAGAGGGGGTCGAGGGTGTGTCCTGCTGAGTGTGTGGGTTCGGTCACGATCTGGTAGAGTCCAGGGGGTCAGTAGATGAAGGTTTCTCGGAGGGTGGAGGTAGGGCTGGCCAGTATCTTGAAGTGAAAGTGTTCCATCAGGTCTGTGAGCTCGTCGGGGAGTGTGCTCAGGCGTAGGGTGGACTTGTGGACAAGGGTGATTTCTCCTCCCGGGTGAGTGTGGCGGCCCTTCATGGAGATCTTGTATCCTTGGGGAACGGCGATGGCGATGTCCGGTCCCGAGGTGGTTTTGGTCCAGGTTTCGGTACAGAATGCTACGTCTGGGGTGGTGCTGTCGAGGAGGTCCCAGATTTTGGTGGCGTGTTTGTGGAGGTATCGGAAGTTGAGGAGGATGAATTGCAAAGTCTGCGGTTCGGTTGTGTTCTTGCGGGCGGGTTGTGCTGGGTCCTTGGCTGTGCTTCAAGTGTGCCGGCAGTGGTGACAGCTGAAGGATCCCTGGGTGTCGGCTGGTGATGCTAGCTTGCAGTTGTTGTTGCGGCCTGAGTTGAGAGCGTGGAGTGCTGCTGGGTCACAGCGTTGGCGGTGCAGAGATCCAGGGTTCCTGGCACTGGTCGCAGTCAGGTCGCAGACGAGCTTGCCCTTGGTGCACCTGCGGCGCAGCCGCACAGCAGCCACCATAAAGTAGGGGTCAAGGAGGGCCGGACAGCTGGGGGGTGGGGAGGGGAGCTGGATTGGACCGGTCACACTAGTCGTGCTGGGGGGAGGGGCTGTGGGGGCAGCAGCGGCAGGGAAAAACGGGCTGAAAAAGGCAAAAGGAAAAAGGCAAAAAGAGAGAAAAGTGCAAAAAAGGCAGCAAAAAGCAAGAAAGAGTGGAGGAAAGACACAGAGGACACAGAAGGAGAGTGAGAGGGGAAGATTGAGATGAGGGTAAAAGACTAGTGAAAACGGAGTAAAGACACAGAAGGAGAGTGAAGGGGGAGCTTGAAGAGAGGGGAAAACAACAGAAAATGGAGGAAAGACCCAGAAGGAGAGTGCAGGGGGGAGATAGAAGTGAGGGGAAAAACTAGGAAAAAGGAGAGAAAAAGCAGAGCGAGAGAATGGAGACAGAGGTCCACTGGACCACCAGGGATGAGGTGCAGGTGAAACCTGCGGGTGGAGGTGGGCCTCGAACACCAACACTCGAGAGTGCAGGGGCTCTGGGGAAGGCCTCACTTAGTGGTGGATCTGCGAGGGAGGGAGACAAGTTCACGGACAATGAGTCAGTGGTCTTGCTCGCCTGTCCCTGCAGCGGCCGCCATTAAGTAGGGGTCGGGGAGGGCTGGATAGCTGGGAGGCGGGAGCGGGGAGGGGAAAAACGGATTGAAAAAGGCAAAAGGAAAAATGCAAAAAGAGAGAGAAAAGTGTAAATAAGGCAGCAAAAGTGCAAGAAATAGTAGAGGAAAGACAGAAGACACAGAAGGAGAGTGAAAGGGGGAGATTGAGATGAGGGTAAAAAACAAGTGAAGGCCTCACTTAATGCTGGAGCTGCGAGGGAGGAGAGAAATTTCACTGACAATGAGTCAGTGGTCTTGTTGAAGTGGTTTAGTGGCTGATACAGCAGTAAAAGAGGATTAGGAGGACAGATGCCCCAATGCCAATGGCCTCTAAACTGATTGGGAATGCAATATTTGCCCATGTACCAGCATCTGGAATAGCCTCTGAGCTTTTTGAGTTGGTGTGCAAAACTTTTGGCAGGGGTTAAGAGACCCAAGCAGTGCAGTGTGCCAGTACTTTCTTTAAAGCACTCCAGTGTGGAGTCTGTCTTCTCACTTCAAAGATTAGACCCATCAAAAGGGATATCCTTCAGGGAGGCCTCTATTTCACCAGAAATCCTGTGGAGCGGGTAACTGCGTATTGGACAATGCCCCACACTCATGCCAACTGCTCTCCCCAAATTAGTAATAGTATGTAGACCAACGCTGATAACATATTTGGCTGTGTCTTGTCCATCATGAATCGTTTGAACTAAAGAGGCCCATGGGTCTTCCAGAATTGCTGGCAAGATTTCACTGGCTGCATTCCACAGAGTTTGTCTATAGCAACCCAGGAAACACACAGCGTTAACTGACTGTAAGAAGGCAACAATGGAAAACCTGCATATAATTTTCATTTAAAGGCAGCCTGCAAATCAGGGCTGACTTTTAAAATGACAGCATGCCCTATAGCAGTGAATTAACTCTGCTGGGCTATCAAACCTATATGCCCAACCATATACTAAACACCTCATTACCATATACCTTTTAGACAGAGCATTGTCCATGGGTCTGGTTAGCAGAGTCCAGTGCGCAATCAGTAACCACCAGTATCAGTGAAAAATGAAGGTGATCAGGGCAAAAAGGATGACTTTCTGACAATCCCAATCCCGCCAAATCAAACCTTTTTACACCAACTACAATCCCTACTCATCAACATAATTTGGGCAGGCCGCAACCCGATGCTCAAATGGGCGACTTTAATATTGGACACACAATTGATGGACGGAATGCAGAACAAATTAAAACATTCACCCCCAGTCAAGAGATCTGGGTTAAATCCATTATTCTTTTGCTCATCATGCCACCCCAGTTTAGACCTGACCATATGCAAATCAGTCTTGACCCTGTGCCTCATGGGAACAGTCCAGCTGAACTGCCAAGCCAGGTCCTCCATGGACCTGAAACAAGCATCCTGGTACCGGTTTTGGGATTTCACCCCTCATCATCCAGGATAGCTTGATTCCAGTCGCACAGTGAGCCCAGGACCCACATTTGGGCCTACCTGGCACACTTAGGGCGAGAAAGCAAAAGACACACAATTGATGCACGGAATGCAGAAAAAATCAAAACATTCACCCCCAGTCAAGAGATCTGGATAAAATCTATCATTCTTTTGCTCACCATGCTACCCCAGTTTAGACCTGGCCATTTGCAAATCAGTCTTGACCTTTTGTGCCTCATGGGAACAGTCCAGCCCAAACTGCCAAGCCAGGTCCTCAATGGACCGGAAACAAGTATCCTGGTACCGGTTTTGGGATTTCACCCCTCATCATCCAGGATAGCTTGATTCCAGTCGCACAGTGAGCCCAGGACCCACATTTGGGCCTACCTGGCACACTTAGGGTGAGAAAGCAAAAGACAGACAATTGAGGGATGGAATGCAGAACAAATCAAAACATTCACCCCTATCAAGAGATCTGGGTTAAATCCCTCATTCTTTTGCTCACCATGCCACCCCAGTTTAGACCTGCCCTTTGACCGGGGAGGCTTCTCAGTCTCCAATATAGAATTATACTTCTATGCTGCACAATCTAACTATACTGTATTCTGGACTCCTCACGGGAGGTGCCCCTCTTATCCCAATAGAAAAAGATCAGGTGCTATTGGGGGACTTTCATACTGCCATAACCATTGAACCCCTAGAACCGGTACATATCTCTGCTGTTCACTCTGGACCCTATAGCACAGGCTGGACTCACACAAACATGCCCACCACATATCCCTCTCATAAATAACCCTTCTCAGACCCTTAGAATGAAGCCTGATATGTAGATTGCAGAATGCTGGACTGACAAGGGTGGGGCAGCTGCTTATAGACGGAGAGTTCCTCACCCTAGATCACGTTCATGAATACCAGAGCCTGACACATCTTGAGACATCTGAATATATACACGTGTGAGTAAAAACACAACTCACCTGTGAGGGTCTCAAGGCGTTGGGTGGGGCGGGGGTGCTGCTACTGCTCGAACAGCCAGGTCTTGAGGAGTCTCCTGAAGGCCTGCAGGTCCTGGGTCTGTCGTAGATGGATAGGGAGGGTGTTCCAGGTTTTAGCGGCGAGGTATGAGAACAATCTGCCGCCGGCGGTCGCTCGATTGATGCGGGGGACGGTGGTGAAGGTGAGGTCAGCTGAGCGAAGCTGGCGGTTTGGGGTGTAGAAGGTGAGTCGTTCGTTGAAGTACGCTGGTCCGTTGTTGCTAGAGCTTTGTGAGCGTGGGTGAGGAGCTTGAATGTGATCCTTTTGTTGACGGGGAGCCAGTGTAGGTCTTTCAGGTGGGCTGTGATGTGGCTGTGGTGGGGTATGTCAAGGATGAGGCGTGCAGAGGCATTCTGTATGCGTTGTAGTCCTGTCTGGAGTTTGACTGATGTTCCTGCGTAGAAAGCATTGCCATGGTCCAGTATGCTGGTGACAAGGGCCTGGGTGACTATCCTTCTGGTACCGGTGGAGTTCCATCTGTAGATCTTGTGGAGCATGCGGAGGGTGTTGAAGCAGGAGGAGGAGACAGCATTCACTGACTGAGACATTGACAATGCGGAGTCCAGGATGACTCCCTAGTTGCATGAGTGGTTAGTGGGCGTCGGTGCAGCTCCCAGTGCGGCTGGCCACCATGAGTCATCCCAGGCGGAAGGCGTGGATCCAATAATGAGGACCTCCATCTTGTCCGAGTTCAGTTTCAGGCGGCCGATCATAATCCATTTGGCGATGGCCTTCATTCCTTTGTGGAGGTTGGATTTGGTGGTGGTGGGGGCCTTGGTGAGGGAGAGGATCAGCTGGGTGTCGTTGACGTATGAGACGATGTTGAGGTCATGCAATCTGGCGATGTTGGCAAGAAGTGCCATGTAGATGTTGAAGAGTGTCGGGCTGAGTGACGATCCTTGGGGTACGCCGCAGATGATCTTGGTGTCTTTAGAGCGGAATGGGGAGAGGAGGCGACTCTGGGTTCTGCCGGTGAGGAAGGAGGTGGTCTAGTCCTGTGCTTTGTCGCAGATCTCTGCGTTGTGAAGGCGTGTGCGGAGCGTGTGGTGTCAGACGGTGTCGAAGGCGGTCGAGAGGTCCAGGAGGATGAGGGACATAGTTTCTCCGTTGTCCATCATGGCCCTGATGTTGTAGGTTGCGGCAATGAGGGATGTTTTGGTGCTGTGGTTGCTGCGGAAGCCGGATTGGGGCGGGCCCAGGATGCTGTTCTTTTTAAGGAAGGAGGTCAGTTGCCTGTAGACGATCTTCTCGATGACTTTCACCGGGAACGGCAGGAGGGAGATGGGCCGGAAGTTCTTAAGGTCCTTGGGGTCAGCTTTAGGTTTCTTGAGTAGGGCGTTGACCTGGGCGTGCTTCCAGCTCTCCGGGAGGGTGGCGGTCTCGAAGGAGGTGTTGATGATTTTGCAGAGATGGGGTGCGATGGTGGAGCTTGCTGTGTTGAAGATGTGGTGCGGGCAGGGGTGGGATGGTGAACCTGAGTGGATGGTGTTCATGATTTTGATGGTGTCTTCATCGTTGATGTGGGTCCAGGAAAGCAGAGGGTCAATGTCGATGTGACTGGGGGGTGGTGAGTTTGAGGTATCGGTGTCTGTCGGGGGGGCCTGGTTGCTGAAGCTGTCGTGGATGTCTGCGATCTTGCGGTGGAAGAAGGTGGCTAGGGAGTCGCAGAGGTCTTGTGATGGTGGGATGTAGTTGGAGTTGGAGCTGGGGTTGGAGAGATCTTTGCGGTTGTGTGCATTGTTGTCAATGCACTCTTTGAAGGAGGTCGTTTTGGCGGTACGGATGAGTTGGTGGTGTCTGCGGATGGCACTCTTTTAGGCTGTGTTGCTGTCTGGTGCCTGTTCGTGGTGCTATTTCTTCTCGAGCCTACGGCAGGCCTGATTGGATGCCTGGAGGTCGGCGGTGAACCAGATGGCTTTTCTGTCAGTGCGTCTGTTCGAGGGTTTCTCGATCGGAGCGAGAGTGTTGATGCAGTCGTCGATCCATTGCCTGGGGTTGACGGCGGCGGAGTCGGTGTCGGTAGTGTCCGTTGGTGGGTTTCGGGCGAGGTTAGTGACTAGCTGGTCTTCGGTGACTTTGCTCCAGCTGCGGTGGGGGGCCCGTTGTGTGCGGTGGTGCGTGGTGGGCTTCTCGAAGGTGAAATGGACGCAGCGGTGGTCGGTCCAGTGGGGTTCGGTGGTGTGGCTGAAGGTGACGTGGTTGCTGGCTGAGAAGACGGGGTCGAGCATGTGTCTGGTGGAGTGGATTGGATTTGTGATGAGCTGTTCGAGTCCGAGGTTGGCAAGGTTGTCGAGCAGGGTGGTGGAGTTGCTGTTGTTGGTGTTCTTGAGGTGGAAGTTCAGGTCTCCGGGGAGGATGTAGTCCGTGGACGCAAGGGCGTGCGTGCAGACGAAGTCGGCGATGGAGTTGCTGAACTGTGGCCAGGGACCGGGTGGTCTGTAGATGAGGGTTCCTCTGAGGGTGGTGTTGGGGTGGGTGTGGATATGGAAGTGCAGATTTTCGGCGGTAATAAGCGTGTCGTCGGTGCTGGTCGAGATTCTATGGAGGATGGCGATTCCTCCTCCTGTTCCGTTGGTGCAGTCCCTGCGGGTGATCTTTTAGCCGTCAGGGATGGCTATGGGGATGTCGGGTGCCGAGGAGGGGTTCATCCAGGTCTCCGTCAGGAAGGCAACATCTGGGGAGGTGGAGTCGAGTAGGTCCCAGAGTTCGATGGCATGTTTGCGGGCTGAGCGGGTGTTGAGTAGTAGACATCGGAGGCTGTTGCGACATACCCCGGTGGGCATGGTGGTGGTTTGGAGGCTGGTGTGGTGGCAGTTCTGGCAGAAGAAGGGTCCATGGGTCTGCTTCAGGGTGGCACGGAAGCAGGTGTGTGATTGGCCCGCATTGAGTGCGTGGAGGCTGCTGGCGTTGTAGCGGTGTCGGTGTCGTGGCTTTCACGGGGCACAGTCCAAGCGTGGATGGGTGCAGACGACTTCCCTTAGAAAAAGCAGACACAGGTTGTAGATAAACACCCTATATGGTTATCCAGACTCTGAGTAGGTGGGCCCCCTGCTGGTATCAAAAGCCCTTGCCTCACCTTCATCATAAGGAACGAATGTATAGCGATTTCCCCGGTTATTCAAATTCCGGTATTGTTAGCACTTTCGATGAGACGATCCATTTGGGACCATACAACCTACGTTTTTTTGTAGTGCTATTAGAAATGTATCACTCAGGTAAGACTATGTACACTATAATGACTTGATAATGATTTACACCTATTAACCTCTCTATTGCACGTTTCATTGACCCCAAACTTAAGTAGACAATGTTTCCCTCCCCTTTTTTTAGAACCGAGGACAGAACTTAGTCAAACCCGGTTGAGAGAAAAAGGAACATTATATAATAAAACTTTTTACCACATAGATTATTTGATGCCGTCTGATAGCACATCACCCATTTTTGGTGAGTGAAGTCTCCTTACAAAACGACTGAAAGTATTGAAATTGGAATTGAACAAGTGTGAACGAACGAAGTGTGCGAATGATAGAATGAGGGTCTCACTGTGATCCATCATATCCGATTAATGTATTGACAGATGCCCCAGGTGGGATGTTGATGTTTGCTCAGTTGGGGTTTGCCCACGGGTATTTAGAAACCTTTTTATATAAAAAAATTGGTAGTTAGTTAATGAAACGGGTCATACCACTGGAAATGTATTTTTATATATCTCTTCACTATGCTTCTTTTACTAGATTTAATTTCTTTGTAGTCCCTGGAGATTTCTTAACCCTTATAAACCTTATTGGTCCTGAGGAAGGTGGGATTTAAAGTGCCAAAACCACTAAAACGTGTCAACGCTTTTAAATTACTGAATCCAACTACGTGAAAGAATGTTGCAAAAAACAATGATGGACAGCAACAAAGACATGAATTCTACGTAATAAGTTGGATCAGGCTTTGTAACAGTACCTCTCTAGCTGTGCAATAGGGTCTCCCTATTTGTTTTTATAATTCTTCTTCTAATTTTTTTTTCTTCTTTTTATTGTATATCCTTGTTGAAAATGTTTTATTATAATTGACTATTTGTTCTCATGGGACGTAAATGTGTCATAGCATAAGCAATAAGGTGGTTTCAATTGTATTTTGGATTTATTGTGCTCAATATGAACTGTTTTTAACCCCTTCAATGCTCATGACGGAACAGTTCCGTCATGAGCATCGGTCGAGCTGTGCTTATGACGGAATCGTTCCGTCATGACCACGCCCGTTTTCATTAGGGCTCAGCACCGGGGGGGAATCGGGGCCGCACGGAAGAGGTTAATGTATATTAGAATCATTGTGTTTTAGAATTGTAAGACAACTCAGGATGGATTTTAAATGAAAATTGTTATATTTACAATAGGAATTGGTTGTTAAGATTTCATGAATAAAGTCTCTGCCGCTACATTCTTGGGCCTGGTGGTGTTTCAGTTGAGTGACTTCAGTATATATGTACTCCCCGCTGTTTGGGGTTCTTGAGTTTGATTGAAGTTTTGCTTGTGTGAATCCGAGTTTGTCTTTCTCCCCAAGTGACATACATTTCTTTCTCACGAAATACACTTCGGCCATGCAGCTAAGTCTATCTGGCAAGAATTCCCAGATAAACCCACAGAGTTTTCATCTCTTACCCAATTGATATAAAAAGCAACAAAGATGCTGGGTTTCTATATTGTACAAACTATACACTGAGATTAGTTCATCAACAGACCATAGCGCCTTAGGAAAATGGTGGTTAGATCTAAACAGTGACATTACTCTAGACATTTGGAAATTTTGCTGTGGTCAGACAAAACAGCTTTCCATTATTTACAGGCACATATTCTTTCACTTTAAATTCCTCAATTAAATGTATTGCTCCCTGTTCTACCTACATATACTAGACCTGAGAAAACCAGTGCAATCAATAAGATGATCATTTTACCCCTCTAGCTTCTTCCATTTGGCTTCAGAGTCTCCACCTGTCGTGGCCTACTGGGGGGAAGTCTTCCATAAAATTGAAGAGACTAGTTGAAACCCTGATCGAAAGCAGTCCCCTACTTGCATTATTGGGATACACAGAAAAAACATCCAAAACCAACCAAAAGGCTGACAGGAGTTCTACTACTTTAGGCCAGGATATGTCTGGCCCGCTTCTGGATGCGGGCCCGCACCCTTGGTCAAGAGCTGGCTGACAGATGCGGCTCTTTCCCATAAACTAGCAGAACACTATGTTCAACTGCAACCAGCTGCCCATTCTGCGGACTACGAGGGTCCGGGATCCGCCAAAAGTAAGCCACCTGTTTATCTGGTGTGGCCTCGCCACCAAGCACCGTGGTGGCCTGGGCAGATGGCAGCCGCAGTTTGCTGCACAACACGATGGACTAATGAACAGTTACCAGAGACACTGAGTGCCCATTGGTGGATGAGGCCTGAACCCTGGGGCTTGCAGCAGGGGCTGTGGTGCTGAACTGAGGAGGCTCCCATCAGCAGTGTGGCCCCAGCGGAGGAACGCCTTGGAGCTGAGATGCCCCAGAGAGGAGCTTTTTGAGGATGGAAGCCTCTCCTTACCAGATTGCAGACGGCCTGAGGGAGAAACTAGGCCTTGTAGATGAGTTTTCTGCACTCTGTTTATCGCTGAGATGCCAGGCGTTGGTATTTCGGCAGTTAACATGCACTAATGCATGTTAGCGCCGCCTTGTTTATACGGCAATAGGAATGCTGCTGCTTTAGCGGCAAAAAGTGCCGTTGAAACAGCGATAATGCCCTTGATGATATGCCCCTTGGAGCGGTATGAAGTGGGCTCCTTGAACGACCTCGTTAATTCCAGGCTCTCCATGTTACAGGGAGAGCACAGACATATTTTTCCAAATTGTCAAACCTTGGAGTTGTCCTCTTCCTAAAGAGAGGGTGGGGGGAGCTATGCTTTGACAGAGACAGGTGAGTTCTTGGACAAGGTGCGAGGAACTCCAATGTGACTGAACTACTCACATTTGCACTAGAATTTCCATCTAAAGAGATATTTAGACAATGGGTCTGTCAGCCTGCGAGTCAGACAGTCCAATGTCAAGGCATGCAGCTAATCTGGCTGCCACCCAACTACCCAGACAGCTAGCCAGATGGACAACTAGTCAGGCTGTCATTCAGTCAGTCTGGCAGTATGGTACTCAGTCAGCCAGCCTTCTCAGTATCCTGCCAGGCATTCAATCTGCCAGTCAACAAGTCAATCTGCTAGGCAGTCATCCAACCAGGCAGGTGGCCATTCAGTATGTCAGCCAAAAAGCTGGCCAGTCTATCATCCAATCAGGCAGTCTGTCAGCGTACCCGCCACTGAGAGCATGTGCCCTTGCCCCACACCTCAGGCTGATTTCACCAATCGTGGAGACTTTTTACAAATATATTTTATTGTTCTACTGTAGCGAATGGTACATTCCAATACCTAATCAATTTGAATTATATTGTAGCTTTAAGACAGATTATAGGAATGATCAGTGATGTCAGGAGAGAATGGAATGCTATTCCCTGGTCAGCTGGATCTGGCTGGCCAGGAGAGATTTAATATCTGTAACTGTACATCAGAAAGCAAATAAAACAACTTCCTGTCAAGCCTGTCTCAACTGCGACCAAACTACGGGGCATATCATCAAGGGCATGAAAGCCGCTTTAGCTAAAGCAGCGATATTCCTATTGCCCTACATACAAGGCGGTGCTAACATGCATTAGCGCATGTTAGCTGCCATATTCCCAACGCCTGGCATCTCAGCGACAAACATCACTAATGAGATGCAAAGTAGGCATTGGTGGGTAACAACATGGGAAATTATCGCTCTGGCAGCTTTGCGATATCAGCAAAGAGCCTTAGCGATAATCATCGCGTTAACTATGCCTTAACGCAGGAATTCAACGTCTGTTAAATTCCTGACTAAGGCATACCTAACATGGGAGGTAGCTCATGGTGATACGACCACAGGGTCGTATCACCAAGGCTATCTCTGTTTTGAATGCAACATCGCTTGTTTTCCAGCGATGTTGGCTCATTTGCCCCTACATAATTTGGCGACGAGTTGATCAGTCTTAAAAGAAGCATGTCCACTGCCTGACGGATCTGTGAATCCCCAAACAGCCATGTCAAAATTGGACTTTATGGCTTACACTGTGACTTTAGGGTGAGTTGATGTCAGTTTCAATGCTAATTATTTTTCTACCTCTGCTTCTGCTCTAGTGTGACCCAAGGGGGGGAGTGGCGTTACAATTCTTTTACAGAACCCAGTTGATAATTAGAACTGCCTTATTAGGTTTTTCCAACGCTATTAGAGTGGCAACCATCTTCAACATGTGCCTCAGTGAAAGTATAACCGCTCAGCATAAAATGTATACCTGTGACCAGAGCGAAGTGAACTCTCAGCCTCATTAACCGTGTCACCTGATTTTGACATAATTGTATTGTATTGTAATTCGATTTATACAGTGCTTACTAACCCTGACGAGGCATCAAATCGCTTAATCACTGCTCAATCAACAGTGCCATCTCCAGAGTCCACAGGTCAAAAATCACAAACGCAAAGCGCCCTTACTAGATAGAGTGCTGTTAAATTTACTTCTTAAGAAACCATGTCGCCCCATGAACTCAATCTGACTGGCAATCTTGTATATGTACTGCTAACAACAGTTTTTTCAAAATGGAAAACAAAGGTTTAACACCTTGAGCGCTCATGACGAGGTCAGCTTGTCATGAGCCACGGCGTTCCGGTGCTGATGACGAGCTGAGCTCGTCATGACCGCGCCCGTTAGAAGGAACGCTCGCACGCTGAGCTGATTCCCCTGCTGTGCTGAACGTTCAATTGGAACGGCCGCGGTCATGACAAGCTCAGCTCGTCATGAGCACCGGAGCGCCGTGGCTCATGACGAGCTGACCTCGTCATGAGCATGGGGGCGCTGTATGCGCCCCCCAGCACAGCGGGGTAATCCCACCAGCGGCGAAGGGGTTAAAAAAAAAAAGAATCAGGTGCGCTGTAAGTCACTTTGCAAAGGAAACACCCACTTTCAAAGATACAGCAAGCAACAACTTTTATGCACTGTATTTCCATTTGCTGGTTGGAAATTTGTCAAACTCTAGAGAACATTGCTATTTTGTAATGAAAGATGACTTTGCATAGCCACCAAAACAGCTATGGTATTGTAAATGACAATGCCTTGTATTTAAAAAAGGTGAATTTACTGCCAGCCTTGCTTCTCGTTGGCAACGACTATAAGTACAAAGTGTATGTTTATGCACCGCTTGCAGGCTTTCCAAATACATAAATAAAAGTCATTGGCATCACTTGCAGCAAACACAAATGCATACACTTTAACATACCTTGCTAAACATCTATTCAGCTCGTCTTTTTGAAACTGCCATAATTTGCAAATATAGGCCACTTTTTTTTAGCGATCTGGGGGCATATTACCAACAACTAGCGATAATTATCGCTATGTTGGCTCAGCGGCAATATTTTTATCGCCGAGCTGCGGCGATTTTTATCGCTTAGGAACCTTGCTATTATCAAGGTTTATCTCCTAAGCGATAAAAATCGGCCGAAATGCATGAATATTGCTGAAAAGTCAGCAATATTCATGCATTACCGAACTAATGCTCTTAGCCATGTTATCCACCTACCATTGGATAACATGGCTAAGAACTGCTATGGGGCAGGTGTTAGCTTTTGGAGATATTCGCGCTTAGCGCTAATATCGCCAAAAGTTGGTAATAGGAGATAGCGATGTTAGCGACTGTTTCCAGTCGCTAACATCTTGGCACGGCCACTTTGCATGTCATTAGTGATAAATTTCACTGACATCCAAAGCGGGGCCCAAGATGGTCGCTATCTCCTACTAGCTGTCGCTAACTGGTGTTAGCGACAGCTAGGTAATAGGGAGATCATTTTATCTCCGCTTTCTTGGCTTTTAAAGCCAAAAAAGCGGAGATAAACCCCCTTGATAATATGCCCCCTGATTTCCTAATGGGGTTCACTTTCAATTTGGTGGCCGGATCTATTTTCTGTCCCTGTCCGGCCCTTAGACGTACATCAGGTAGATGGCAGGTCTGCAAGTAGTGCCTGACATGAGATTGGCTGCGCCTAGAGCCACCCATCTTTTAGAATCAGCAGTCACTCTGGCTCAAGGTTATGAATTCACTCAAACCGCTGCCTTCCTAGTCAGTGGTGAGATTTTCTGTTCCCCTAAAATGTATCCGTTTTTCGGCTAACAGACATGAACACGAAGCTCTCATTCAAGACAAGTCTGCTTTCCACGTTCTTCAGAGCCCAAAGGCAGTACAATATAAGGGAGCTCACACGGCCCAGAACAGACAACGGACGGAGGAAATCTGTCGTAAGTCACTTTCACCCCTTCCTCACGCACAAATATCAAATGACGGTCACGCCGCAGTTCCCTCGAGCACGGACGGCATGTCTTCAAAGAACATTCCGCATTTGATGTTGTCATTGCTGCAGTGACATCAAACATTGGACCATGCAGAGTTGCAGACAGCCCCAAGGCTAGTGAGGGGGTTAAAGAAACCCTTGTGTGAAGCCAGTGTGTACGCCCATAATGCCCCCTTACAATACCCCCTCCTGACACTCTGTGTTAAGCACAAATTCCTCTTTAGTAGAGTACAGGATGCGTAACCATGTGATTCAGTCCGGGTCTCATGACCTGGAGAAATCTTTCTAGTTAAGGTTAAGGCCGAGCGGCTCCTGGAAACTTTCTATAAGGGGACCAGGATCAGAATATTTGGCACATACAGAATTTCACCCCCAGAGAAAGTGTCAAATGAGGTAAAAGAACTTCGACAAGTTACACGTTTTCTATGGGACACTATTATGTTAAGAAGGTGCTCAGTACTGGCTTATGTCACATGCAATAACAGCGGAGGTACTCTAAATACGTTCAGTGGTTTCACAAGGGACATTCCCCCAGATGCATCTAGAACCCATTTTGCTATTCCTTAATAGCGAAAAATAACGATTCGCTATTAAGGAATAGCAAAATGCAATGCATGAAGAAATCACAAAAAAATAGCGAGTCGCAATTAAGGAATACCTCCCCATTCATTCCTATGGGCTGAATGGGAAGACATTCTCAATTTGCGAATCGCAATTGGCGAATCGCGAATTGAGAATGCGATATCAAGGGTGCTGGGGTGTACAGAGGACACCCTGTTGCACCCCTGAAATTGATCTGTGCACATATGTTGCTCACACACATGCCCTTAGGGCATGTGTGTGCGCAACATCAAACTTTGAAAAATGCACTTTAGTGCATTTTTCAAAGTTTTTGCAAAATACCATGAAATTCAACTTCATGGTAATTTGCGAGCCCTAGTAGCGAAATCGCTATTTTTTAAACTTTAATGCATTGCATTTAAGGAATCTCAATTTAAGATTCCTTAAATGCAAGTAATCGCAATTTTGCGATTTCTTAATTTGCGATTTTTGCATTTGGGATGATGCATCCCAAATGCAAAAATACTGGTCGCAAAGGGGCAGATTCTGAGAATCTGCTCCTTTGCGAGCGGATTTTACCTTGATGAATCTGTGCCATTGACTTTAAATTATGAGCTAAGTTTCATTCGTTGTTGTAGTTTCGTTGTAGAGGACTTAGACGTTAGGTAGGAAATTCAATGTTTTCAGTGTGCATACGTGTGACTTTTCAATGCCTGTTGTGTGATATTCTGAATGACGCTTTTCTGTAAGAAGTTCAGTTTATGCAATTAGATGGAAGCTTGAAAAAATCGCCTTTAGTGCAAAGTTTTAGAAATGACCTTAGAATATTTCTGCCAGCAAAGCGCTTTGACAAAAAACTAGGACTGTATGAAGGAGTCAGTCACACAAATTGTGGCATGGGTACGTGTAATGATTGATGGACCCTTCGCGGAACAGTGAACTTTACCACCCAGCATACATGGCAACATTTTGAAAGAGGAAAGTGGGAGATTTAACAAACACAATAATCGGGAGAATGCATTTCCCCCACTGACGTCTATTGAAGGAGAGGCAATTTCAGGCAGCTAAAAGAAACTCATTTTTGAAAAACATTTTATTGGCAATTTGCACTGTTGACATGCACAACATAACATTAGATTCAACTTTGCATACAAGGTGTAGGAAAAGATCATACATTACATGATTAAACTCTCGTATTAGTTATCTATTTATGACCCCTATTCATTGACGACACATCACAGAGAATTATTTTTGACGACTTTATATCTTTGTCACAGATCCATTATTCACTGACATCCGATATCGATTCCTCCTGAGGGAGATCACAGATGTTGCCCTGAAAAGCTTTCCATTTTCCCCATATCCTTGACCATTTCCTGAGACACCCTCTATGTGTATAGACTGCCCCTTTCTGCTATCATTGCGCTGTCCATGTCATGACCCCCTTGTCGATAGGTGGGGGTCAGCCCCGTTCCCCAATGTTGGGCTTTATTTTGCTTCGCGATCACCATCCCCAGCGTCGCCCAATCTTGAGTCATAAGGTTCAGATCTGTGGGTTCCCAAATATTGAAGAGACATCTCTTTGGTTCCAGCAGGACAGTAGCTCCACCAACCTGTGAAATCGTGCGTATGACCGCCTCCCAGTAAGGTGTGATCTCTGGATAGTCTCATATTATGTGATAGAATGTACCTGGCAAGCCAAACTGTCGTAAGCAGAGTGGTGTGCTCATCCGACTTAGTCGGTGCATAGTTATGCGCGTGTAGTACATGCGATGGAGGATTTTCAGTTGTACCGATTTTAATTTGAATGAGCTCGCAACTTTTCGTGGGGATGCGAGTGCCTCCTGCCAATCTGTTTCGTCCAGTTCTGCTATCTCAGTCTGCCACCACTCACCAAGGGCTGCCGTGGGATCTGGTTGGTTGTTTATTATTTTTTGGTAAGTTTGGGAAATGGCCTTTTTACACATGTGGTCCGTGAGAAGTCTGTCCTCTAACGATGAGGCCTCTGGTAGATGCTTTGCAGGTGAGATGACTCCCATGAGTGCATGTCTGATCTGCATGTAGCGGAAAGTTTCCGTTGGTGCCGATCCAATTGTGTCTTTTAGTTGAGAGAAAGCAATGACTTCACCCTTTTTCCACAGGATCCCTATCTTTGAGATACCTATTAGGTCCCTCTGCCTGAATCCCTTGGTATTGCATAGTTTGCATAGCCATCGGGTTTCCCAGAGTGGCGCAGCCTAAGTTAGAACTCCCTCCCTTCCTAGTGCTCGCTGTGCAGTGAACCATATCCGTACAGTGTGCGCTGTTGGACCTGTGAGGGTAGTCTTCCTTGAGTTATTGTATAGTGCACCCATAACACCTTCTGCAGAAAGGACATATCTGTCAATGCAGAACGCTGGTTCCTCTTGGGAGGCATGAAGCCATTAGTTTATTACTGTAAGCTGTAAAGCCCAATAGTACATTTTTATATTCAGCAGTGCAATTCCACCATCATACCAGCCACTTACCAGTTTATTCATTGCTATAGGGGCGGGCTTCCCATCCCATAGGAGATTAGTCACTTCGGGATCAATCGCTTTGAAATATGCGGGGGAAAGCAGGAATGGGTTGTTTTGTAGCGTGTATAGGAATCTGGGGAGTGCTATCATTTTAAAGAGGGCTGCTCTTCCCAGTAGTGTCAGCGGTTGCGATCTCTAGTGTTTAAAATCACAGAGAAATCTTTTTTAGTGGCTCCATGAGGTTTTCCTCAATAAACTGCGTGGGCTCGGGCGTCATGTATAATCCTAAGTATTTAAATTCTTTGACCTCAATTTGTAATTCACAGCCCAGCGGGAGCCGCAGAGGGGGACCATGAAGCACATATAGGAGTGGTTTTGCCCAGGTTATGGTGTAACCTGAGACTTTCCAATATGCTGTGCAGATGTCTAATAAGCTATTAATGGAACGTGCAGTGGATGCCATGTATAGTAACACATCATCTGCATACAGCGAAATACGATCTTCCCCTGGGACGCTCTAGGGCAGCCATGCACTTTACAAATTGAATTTAATTTCATTTCATTTCATTTCCATCCCATTGTCTATTTTAACCCTCTTATAACCGGGTCTTGCCGTATCCATGCCGCCAGCAGCTCTAATACCAGCACAAATAGGAGCGGTGACAAGGGGCATCCCTGTCTTGTACCTCTTCCCTGTGGAAAGTCCGCCGAGATGCGTCCGTTTGCCACCATCTGTGCCAGGGGTCTTGTGTATAGCAGCCGGACCCACGCACAGAACCTGGGGCCAAAATCCAGATGCTGGAGGACCACAAAAAGGAAAGGCCATTTGACAAGGTTGAATGCAATGCGTGCGTCTAAGTAGAGAATGACAGCGTCCTCCTGAATAGTGGGTATGCGTGCCATAACACTGCATAGTCGCCTCGGGTTGAGTGCCATGTTACGGCCTGGCAAAAACCCCGATTGGTCAATGTGAATCAGCGTTGTAAGATACGGTTGCAGCCTGACGGCCAAAGCTTTCGCCAGTATTTTGGCTTCTGCATTTATTAAAGAAATCGGCCTATAAGACGTACATTCCCGTGGCGGTTTGCCTGGTTTGTGTATTGCTACAATTATTGCTAGACGCTGGTCCCTTGGTAATTCTCCTCTTTTCAAACTATCTTCGTACATGTTAAGCAAATGTGGTATGAGTGGAGTGGCAGCTTTTTTATAGAATTCAATAGGTGTACCATTGGGTCCCAGGGCCTTCCCAGTGTGCAATGCGCCTAGTGCTAATGCCAGTTTGTCTGAGGTCAGATCCGGCTCTAGTTCTTGAGTTGCACTTTGGGTTAATATAGGCATTCGGATATCTTTGAGGAAGGCTAGATTATCAGCTATTGTGGGTGTGGCTGTAGGCGAGTATACCTTCTCGTAGTGGATCGCTAGTGCGTCCACTATCTGCTGTGGGTCTGTTGTGCCAGTTCCATTATATAATTTTAGTAGCGACAACACTCGACTAGCTCTTTCCCATCTAACAAACCAGTCTAGAAGCTTGCC
Organism: Lissotriton helveticus; assembly: GCF_964261635.1. Lineage (NCBI taxonomy): Eukaryota > Metazoa > Chordata > Amphibia > Caudata > Salamandridae > Lissotriton > Lissotriton helveticus. Next base: position 323,216,373 of record NC_136061.1, read on the forward strand.
TGTCTTGTCGCCAACTTCAGAAATCGTGTGCTGATTCTTGGTGAGTCTAGTTTTTGCCTCCTCCCATGCATTGGCCCTGTATTCTTGTTGGGCCAGATTTAATTTGTGCGCCGTGGTATCGTTGGTGTCCATGGCATGTTCACCCTCAGCCTGGGACACTCCCTGTTCCAGGGTCTACATGTGCTGTCGCTGCTCCTGTTTATATCTACAGATTAATGAGATTGCGTGGCCTTGTAACACTGTTTTATATGCCTCCCATAAGGTCGTCGGGATGTAACTGAGTGTTCATTCTCTGCAAAATATTGCCCTGTGGCTTTGAGTAGACCTTTCTCTATCTTGGGGTTTTTAAGATATCCGGGGTAAAGTGGAAAAACATGTCTCCGTCCCAGGATATGCGATGTGTATTTAATTTGGACAGGTGAGTGGTCTGAAATACCCCTGGGCAGGTGTGGTATCTCTAGTACTCTCTCTAAACCCATCGCTAGTGTGAAAATGTAGTCTATTCTCAAGAGACTATTATGGACTCCTGAGTGGAAAGTATACTGTCTCTCCTGTGGAAACATAGATCGCCAAGTGTCGATGAGCCCTAGGGCATCCATGAATTCTGTTAATTTAAGATCTGCGCTACTGGGGTCTCTGTGGGGGTTTCGGTCTAGGGTTGCATCAATCGTGGTGTTCAAATCACTTCCCATAATCAATTTTCCTTGCGGGAGTGTTAATAGGAATTTACCCAGGGCCGGAAAGGCCATCCGATAAAGTGCTGGCATGATATAGACCGATACCAAATTGTATGATCGTCCCTCCCACTGACACGCTATTTCTGCAAAACGTCCTTATCCATCAGTCCAAGACCCAGTAATAATAAGGGAGAAATGTTTGTTGACCGAGAACCAGAGGTGAATTCAGAATGTGCCACCATTTTAAAGCCCCATCTATCTAAGGTTTTGCATGCCAAACCCATCAAGTGTGATTCTTGAATCAATGCCACCGCTTGGCTTTACGTTTGAACGGCTAGTTCCACACTGTTATTCATACCGTGTGGAGCTTTGGTTTGGACATCCATTATATAGCGTGATTCTAACCTTCTCAATTTGAGAGTCCTATCTCCTCTCCTAGCATTGGCTAGTACATGAACCATGCAGAAGAAGGTTAGAATGTCTCTATTATGCTTCTTACTGAAATGCTGAGCCACAGGATATGTGGCATCTCGATTAGTAATCGCCCTCATGTGGTCCAATATTCGTACCTTGGTTGGGTGAATCGTACTCCCGATATACCTTAGTCCGCAGGGGCATGTGAGGCATTAGACCTTGTACGATGTGGTACAAGTCATGAATTTTCTGATGTTTTTAGGTCTAGCTATTCCAATAATTTTGAAGGAAAGGGTTCTTTTTCTATTGTTACAGGCCTTACACTTCTCGCAAATGAAGAAACCCTGTGGTTTTTTGAAGATGGAACGTGCCACCTCTTAATCAAAATGACTATGAATCAAGTCATTGTTAAGAGAACTAGCTCTTCTAAAGGTCAATAAAGGACACAATGGAATGTCTTGGCCTATGACGGGATCAGTCCTAAGAATATACCAGTCTCTTTGCATAGTTCTTCTTAAATAATTGTCATTATCCGAGAATGTAGTTTCCATTCTAAACTTGCCAATGTCATTTTCTTGCTCTTTTTTCGGGGCGTATTTCAACATATCTAATCTAGGTAAAGATTTAATTTATTTCAAGGATTCTACCAAAGTTTGATTGTTGTAACTCCTGGTTCTGAACCAGGCCATACTTTCTTTCGCTGCAATCTGGAAATCTTCATCTTGTGTGTTGTTTCTTTTCAACCTCAGTAACTCCCCATGGGGGATGCTGCTGATACGTTTATGTGGGTGATTGCTGGTGGCATGCAATAGTGAATTGCCCGCATTGGGTTTCCTATAAAGCCAAGTGCAGAGAGTCCCCTCATACACAAGGACTTGTAAATCCAAAAAATTCACAGACAAAGCATTAATTTTGCCTATGAATTGTAGATTTAGTGTTTTAGTATTCAACTCCTCAATGTAAGCCCTGGCTACCTTAGGTGATTACATCCAAACAACAAGAGAGTCAGGGATTTAGAGGTCACTCTCCTACCCCCATCACATATATATAAACAACAACTAAAGAGTGACTACCAGTCAATACACTGTGTGAAGGGAAAAGGAAAACTAGAATGAAAAGAAAGACAACTCTATTAGTAAAGGGAATAACTCTATTAGTAAAAAGAACCCTCACTCACCCTAGTGGTGACATGCTTCATCATGGGGTTCCCACGAGGGAGACCGAATGTCCCCCCCGTGTGCTTCGACGCCTGCGATTGCAGCGGAGCAGGTTAATTGTGAAGCTGGTGGTGTGTGCTCAGTGATGTGAGTGTAAAATTAAAAGATCCCAGCAGTACCTCAAAAAACCTTATTCGCAGGTCTGCTGGTCACATTAAAAACAAGTGGGGCCTCTGTGATAATTATTATAAAATCACTGTGTCCTAAAAAAAGGACTCAGTGAGAGGAGTTGCATTCAATGCAGTTGCATGTAGTAAAGTTCAATATAGTGTCTTACAGTGGACGGCCGTGGAGTGGCATAGAATGCAGTGGCATGTTGTAGTATGGAGTGGCATCTTGTAGAGTGTACTGGCATGCTGTACAGTGGACTGGTGTGTCTTACAGTGGGGTGGAGTGTCATAGAGTGGAGCAGAGTGGAGTGGCAAGTGTTGTGTTGAAGTCACGGAGTACAGTGGACTGGCTTAGAGAAGAGTGGTGTTCCATAAAACAGAGTGGAGTGGGGTGTCATGGAGTAGCATGTCATAGAGTGAGTTACAGTGGAGGGGCATAGAGTGGAGTGGCGTACATTGATAAGGCAGAGTGGAGTGGTGTGTCATAGAGTAGAGTGATGCGGAGTGTCATAGATAAGATAAGTTTATTGTCTGGTCAATTAAAACCTTTACCATTTCTCAAAGAGGAACAAGCATTTGCAATGCAACAGGTCTCGCATTTACGCGAGTACAAGCCCTTGGCAATGTAAATGACAATTTCTTTTATTTATGTTTTAAAAACCAAAAGATAAATAAAAGGCATCGTCATTTACAATGACAACAGCTCTAACTCGCGTAAATGCGAGACCAATTGCATTGCAAATGCTTGTTCTATATCCCACTCTGTACCTGCATTACTTTGTGTTTCAAACCCTTTCCGGATGCCAAATGTAACCAGCCTGAGGCTCATTGTTTCACTGTTTCCAGATCTCTACTTGGATGTAAACAGACGCAGTTCTCTACCTCTCGATTTTGTAAAATGCACAACACTGGACTAGGCAGTGTTGTGCTATATAGAAAATGTGAAATACATTTTTTTTAAAAGCTCTTGTGGAAAAATTGAGCTAATCTCACCTCTCGTTAACCCCGCTGTATGGGAGTGGAGGTTCCAGCCCTGCTAGCCTGGGGCCCCTCATTGCCCCTCAAGCGTCGCATGCTGAACGCATTCCTTCAACTCGCTATCTCTGGTCATAAAAGTACCATTTTCCGTCTCCATACCGGAATAAGAAGTGTAAGAAACAAGTGTTGTGTGTGATGTAATCTGATCTGTTCGATGAAGCCCCATCTACCCCCCAGAAGCACGTATTTTAGCCATGATGTAACAGGTTCTGTAAGCCGGGCACTTTTTAATCTTTTTACGGGAGAGTTATCTGCAAACTCAGGCTTATGCCGGACGCCATCTGCACATCTTTCCGGGCTATGTGAGCAAAATGCACTGAATATAGATTACAGACAGTGCAAGTAATATTACACGAGGCTGGAGACCTCGTCTCATCAGAATTATTTATCTGACTTCTTTAGCTCAGCAATCACGTTTTAATTATCCAGACAAGATCTCTTGCACTACGGTCTTCAAGGCCATAGTGTTTTGCCTTCCCTTTATTCACATAATTATATTGATCCGCCAGTTTCAGCTGCATTTTGCTCTCCTATGATTATTGCTGTCCCTGAGCAGCTCTTAACCAATTCTCGCAATGAGCATTAAAACACAGGGGACTCTGCCGTGCATTTCTCGGTTTCACAACTATTAGGTATGCGTGAACTAAATCATTCTCTTTTACAAAACATAATTGACAATTTAAAACAAGTGGCAGAGCTGGGGAAGTACCTAGTTTCGACCACGAAATTTGGGGTCCTCTCTGCACGGGCGAGACACAGGAAGCCAGGCGGGACTGCCCGGGACTGCCTGCTTGAGGGCGGGGCCACCAGCACAGACAGGAAGCAGACGGGAGCCTACCCCGCGCTCATGTGAAGAGAAGGGAGCCAGCCGCCTACAAATCCCATGCAGCCGCTACTACCGCGGGACGGGACGAGAGGAGTCTGACAGACCCAGTGAGGGGGGGGGCGTCGGGGCACATTGCCGGTGCCAGCCCCCCCAGTGAGGGAAGCCCCGCGTGTGCCCGGTAAGTGGGGTGGGGGGTGTGTATGTAAGCCCCGCATGTGCCCGGGGAGTGGGGTGGGGGGTGTCTGTGTGTGTATGTAAGCCCCGGGAGTGAGGTGGGAGGTGTATGTGTATGTAAGCCCCGCGCGTGCCCGGTGAGTGGGGAGGGTGTGTGTGTGTATGTAAGCCACACGTGTGCCCAGTGAGTGGGGTGGGGGGTGTATGTAAGCCCCGTGTGTGCCCGGTAAGGGGGGCGGGGACTCGACCTAAACAGAGCGAGACACAGAAGTCATTAGGCGCGCTCACAACACCAGCAGCGCCCAAGAGATTCTGCACACGTGATGAAAGCCCGCGAGCAGAAGCGCGTCCTAGTGATGAAATCGCCGAGGGAAAGCGCGTACCCTTCCCCTGTCCAACATTCCCCGCAAGTGAACAACATAAGGTCTTTCGCTGGACGCAGCGAGACCTAAAAAAGACACTGCAGCAAAGTTCATGGTTTAAAACTAATTAAAAGAAAATTTTTAAAAAGAAACGTGCCAGTGAAACATCCCTACATTGTGGTAAAATCAATAATGCAATTATCGATAATGTTGTGTGACATAATACATTTAAAGGGGTTTCAACCTTTCAGTATGTTAAAGGATTGCCAAGTGATTTGCTAGTACTGCCCTTTTTCAGATCCTAATAATTGTTAGGAGGGAAGAAAAGATCTAGAAAGTTAAAAATTTGATAACAAATACTAGGTTCTCAGTTAAGAGGTAAACGTACATTAAACAGTTGCTTTCTGAACAGCGGCAGTAGTAGATAATTGCTGTAGACTGGTTTCGCTGGAACATATGACGTCCGGATGAGGGGCAATCTAAATATGTGTTGTTTGCTGTGAAGTGTCTCTTAAAAAGTCTGTTTGGTGCAGTGATGATACATACCGGTCGTTGTTTTACGGGCAAGTTTCTCCCCTGCTGCTTCCATAAATTGCACAAAGCGGCATGCTAGGTGAACGTTTCCTCCTCTGTGGCATGCCACCACAGCTTGTCTACAGGATCTTATCCCCTTGCTTACAAAGAAAGGCTTCAGTAATTGACGTTGTTCATCTTGTAGTTCTCCGCAAATGCACAAAAGGTGTAATACACTTTCATTAGCTTCCTTGCATAAACAACATGTTGTCTGAAACGGCGATCGTTTCCCAGGTGGAATGTGGGGCAATGATGGTAAAATGCCCATTCAAAGATGAAGATATTTTTCTTTCTTCCTCGTGTTGAAATCTATGCCTAGGTAAGATTGCGTAGAGGACTTGATATAACTTTGAACAACAAACCATACATGGGCTCTTTCTGTGAGTGCTGCATTGTCTTCTACTAGGGAAAGTTTTTTCACTGTCTTATTTACGATTTGTTTAAAACAATGGTAGGACCCTCAGGCCGCCCAGAATTCCTCCAGGCCCAGACGCTCTTTTGCTGCTGAAAGATAGCTCAAGGCTGCCTAGTCCCTCTTTCGATGTATTTCGTTCCAAAGATAGGAATTCAGTGCCCCTGCTTTGGCCCTTTTGGTCCTGTATCAGTTTTTGACGTATGCTCCCTTTCGGGCTATTTCCTGGCTTTGTAGGCTGAATTCTAACCTTATTTGGGCAGGCGAGACTTACTTAGGTAAATTTAAAATCATTCTGGCCACTCATGAGATAGTACTGTCTAATATAGCCGTATCTCTTCCCCTCAGGCACTCGCTTCCATAAGTGATTGCCAGAATGAGCTTTGCTTGCCAGACTTGTAAAAGTGGAGTAGGATTTGGACCGGTAGTTTTAGGTTTGATAGATTTTATTGATGCCGTAATAGAATTGCCTCTTCTTTTGATGACATCTTTTTGTGGGTTAAATGTACCTCTATTGTCTATTATCACGCCTAACTATTTGTATTGGTCGACTACTTCTATTGTTGAGTTAGCCAGGTGCCAGGGGAATTTAGTTTCTTTTCTTGGATTAATCCTCCTGACCTTCATTTTGTCAAAATTAATGGTTAAACCATTATTTGCTGAATATCTACTGGGTGTGTCTAAAAGATGTTAAAGGCCAATGGGGGGTTCTAGACCACCACAAGGTCATCTGCGTACAGCAGGTTGGAGAGTAGCAGCCCTCCTATGTTTGGCGCGTACGGTTTGCAAGTGTCCAATTCAGATGATAGATCGGACATGTACAAGTTGAAAAGTGTTGGTGCCAAAACGCACCCCTGTTTGAGCCCCATGGTTGTTGGGATTTTCCGCAACAGGAACTTTCCATCTCCTAGTTTGACTTGAATCCACGTATTTGTGTGGAGAAGTATTAACTGGCTTAGGAGGGCAGGTGGTATTTTGTATCCTTAAGCTTGTGCCAAAGTTTGCTCCTGTCGATTTCATCAAACGCTGATGAGTAGTCAATAACTTACAAAAATAGAGGGTATTTTGATGATTTTGCCCCATCTAGCAACAGAGACAGGGCAAGTATGTTTGTAGTTGTTCCCATGCCCTTGCAAAATTCCATTTCATTGATGGGTATGATTGATCTTTCGTTTGTCCAAGTAATGAGGTCTTCCAAAAGTAGACTGGCGTAGTATTTCGCTTTGATGTCAATTAAAGTCACTAGCCTGTAGCTGTTTGCTACATTATTGTCCCCTTTCTTATATATTGGGGATATGATTGACCCCCTCCAAGAGTCCGGGATGGTATCTCCTCCTGCAATTTACGCAAACAGCAGAAGCAGTTTAGAAGCCCAGTATTCCATGTCTTTTTTTAATAAGCTTGGTGGAATCCCGTTAGGACCCGGGGTGCCTTCCTGCTTGCCTTGAGCTATTCTGTTCTTGATCTGCTGAGTTGTGAACGAGAGATGTTCGTTTTCTGGTTTCGCATTTTGATTGGCAGGGATTGACTCAGGGATATAGCGTGTGGTCTGCTCCTGAAAAGAATTGAAATGGTGAAGCAGATGAGAGGCTTAAGCTTCCTCTGTCAGGTGTCTATTGATTCTTTGAAAATTTGTGTTAGCTCAGCTGTTTATTGTGGGCCAGAATCTTGTGCTGTTATTTGATTTTGAGTCATGTAGCAGTGTAGCCCACAGATTTTCATCTGAGTCTCTTTTGCCTGCCAGATTATTTTTTTCTTTTCTGCTTTGAGTTGCGCTAGCTACCTTTGTAAACTTGGATCCTGCCCTGTACGCCGAAGCCTGCACAGTGTTTTGTTTATTGCTTTCTTGAGATTTCGGAGATTTGGAGTTTTAGTAGCATGAAATTGTTTGTCTTGATGATCTAAAGGTCTCTTTGTCTTTGAGGCTGAAAGAGCGTTTGGCGAGTGCGTTTCTCCCAATGTTTTGATCAATTGCTCCCAGTGCATTATCTCATTTATGTCAGTCTCGTCCCTTTGTTCCCATAGTGACTTCACTGAGACCAGTAGTTCATCTGGTTGGTTAGTTTTTAATGTAATCCTCCTGAAATTGTCCATATGCATGGACTCGGGGTCCTCAGCAGACTGGTCTAATGGTGAGTCAGTTATTCTTGTGGAGATTTCCTGTGGCAGATGGTTGGTTTGATCTTGGGTCCCTACCCGGAAGCCTGTAATACAACTGAAAAATGATAAAGATACACAGGTGTAGTCTATCAGCGTGCTTGAGATTGCGCTGTGAAATGTTGCCGTCAGTGGCTGATCTCCTGAGAAACACATGGTTAGCAAGACAAAGCATAGGGGTTCCAGATTTTTGACAAAATTCCTAGCGAATACTGATTGCTGCTTCTTAGTACTCAGCTCCTGACAGGGAATATTACAGGCAGTATGTTGTTCCTCGAGTAGCTCATCCCTCGTCTGTGGCCCTATTAGGTACATATTGAAGTCACTTGTCTGCAGTAGATTTGAGGTTGGTTTGTCCGAGAGGAGCCTAGAAATTTCTGCCTCCACCATTTTGACTCCTTTAATTTTCTCACAAGGATGTATATAGGTGTTTATAAGTAGTATTTGTTGCATAGTATTTCCATCCCGTGTACTCACTCTGAGTGCTTTAATTGCATTGGTGGAAGATGTGAAGGTGTCAACATCTTCAGTCGCTGATATTGATTTTTTTGATGTATAAATTGTTAGACCACCCTTTAGATGTCCGAATTTGGAGCCACTCACTGCTGGAGTATGGTGAGTTTTGAAATAAAATAAATGGAAGGGTTCTTCTAACCATGTTTCTTGAAGCAGGATGAGATCGAAGCAGGCGCGGTGCGTCCTTTGTGGCGTGGGGGCATAGCCCCCCTGCCTGCATACGCCCCCACGCCCGCAGCTCCCGCGGCGTCTTTGAACTTGAGTAAACTGAGCAGGTTACTCAAGTTCAAAGACGCCGAGGAAGAACTGACAATCATGTCAGTCAGCATGATGTCGGACCGCCCACCCCTTCAGAGTCTGAAGGGGTGGGCAGTCTGGCGTCATTTTGCCTGACATGATTGTCACCAGGGCCAGCAGGCAGCAACACAAGTGCGCATGAGTGGGGATGGAGGGTGAGTTTTTTACCCGTGCCCACTCATGCGCACTTGTGTTTCCACTTAATTGCGCATGCCCATTAGGAGCCCCTCGGTATCCTAATGGGCGTGCTGCGGGTGAAGAGAAGCCTGTGCCCCAGGCCAATCCTGGCGCTTGGCTGAGAGATACTGCCAGTACACTCGAGAGGGCCATTAGTGAAGGCGCCAAGCCAGGGGAGCAGCAGAGGTGGCGCGGACCGGCTGTAAGGTAAGTTTTTTTCCTTTTCATAATTAATTCCCTCGCACCCACCCCCACGCTATTCCCCCCGCCACCCCCCCGCATGCTCCCCCATGACACCCCCCGCGACACCCATGCCAAACAAAATATAAGAGCGAATGTGGCTGACTACTAAGTTCTAAACCATCCAGAAAACAGTCCTTCCAGCGGCCACTAAAACTTTGAAAGAGTATAAGTGGGGAAGATTGAGGTCGAGCTGCTACTGCAGGCAAGAGGCTGAAGGTACGGGGGCTCACAGGGAAGAAAGCGCTTTGAAGCGACCGTAAAGTGGCTAAAGAAACCAGTGTAAATTGTAGCAAAGCACGGAGGCGGGTCTTGGGCTTCTTTGCTTCTGTAGCGAGTAGAGAAGAAGTGTATGCGCAGGTGACTTTTTGTGTACATTCCAGGCGTGTGCAGGTGATGACAGTGTGCCCCTAATTGTATGCGGATGCCTCATACTGTTCATTCCAAAGTGTGTGTGCGGGTGCATGGGACAGTGCATCTTAGGTGTGTGCTTTGCAGGAGGCCTGTGCATCTGTTCCCCCCACGTCCAGGTATATGCTGTCTGCTGTTTATCACACTTGTGCCCTGGCTATGGATCACAAGGCGCTAGGAGGAAGAAGGCCGTTGAGTGATGTCACTGCTGGGTTATTTTTGGGTGTTTGTTGAGGGAAAAGGAGAAAGGGAGAAGACATTGTTATGAGTGTCTGAGCCACGGAGACTGCACAGCGGGGGCAGGACGGGACTTTCTCATTACTGGTTGAACTAGAAATGGCTGACGTCTGGCATAAGAGCGGAGTCAGTCTGCTGAAGTGGGTTCAGCCTCATGAAAGATGTGACCTCCTGCTGTAACACCCTATGCCCAAGGGAGTAGCTACAAAATTAAAATAGCCCCAGGAAACTGTGTGGAGCCTCATGAAAAGGGGGCCATCCCAGTGGCTATGGCAAGGAATCTGCAAGAGATTCTGGCGAGTTTCAAAGCTGTATTATTCCAGCCTTATTCAAAACATGCCTGAAAAGAGCTCCCCGAAGAATCTCTTTGTGTAAAGTTTAAAGCCTTTGAGGTTTTTTTAAAGACCTTTATGAACAATGTCTTATCACCACGGCTTGTTGGGTGAGGACTACAGTCTGTTGGGCATTCTTGAAAAGCAGTGGGAAGCTAAATGGAGGAATTCCAAGGTTAAGAAAAATAATTTTGGAATGTTTTGGTTGAAAGCTTCAGGAATATTTTTCATGTTTATTTTATTTTAAAACAATGAGTATTTATTTTGTTACAATTATAGTATAATACAAGTGATTCGGATAAGGGCACAATCTGGAAGGTATCGCATTGTCAGCATGGAGGGGTGTCTATGAGGGAGACGAAGAAGTGTGAACAGCTGGCTGTGTCAGGGTGACAAATCCTAATCATGCAGTGCTTCCCTACTGTGCTAGGTAGACGCGAGTAACAACATACGCTGTACTCTCTGCTTCATGTGGTAGAACTGGAAATAGGGTGCAGTACTGCACGGCTGTGTGAGGGTAAAGTGCAATCAAATTGGATGCAGTGCCACCATTCTGTGTGAGCTAGAACTAGAAATCGAAAAGATGCATTGTGATTCAGTAGTGTGAGGTCGAAGTGCAATTAGGAGTGCTGTACTTTACTTCTGTATAAGATAGAAATGGAAATAGGATGCAGTATGTCTAAAATGTTTGAGGTCGAGTGCAAATAGAAGGGATGCTGTGCCACTCTTCTGTGTGTGGTACCAATGACGGAAAAAAGAATGGAGCATCATTGTTAGTGTGTGGTGGAAGTGTAATTTGAAGGGATGCTCCGCTCGCTCGCTACATGCCGCTCATCCTGAACTTTTACGGCTCACCACTTTCAACTGTCACCAGCCACCACTGGATCGAAGCCTTGAAAATAATCCAGAAGGTCTTCATCCGATGTTTTGTTGCTCAGACCGTTAATTTTCCAGGAGCAGATTCATAGGTGGTGATTGCTTGGAGGTGGTCTTTTTGTCCTTAGTCAAGTATTCTCCTCTTGCTGGTTTATTGTCCTTGTTAGCCAGGACCAATCTTCTGACCTGATTACGCAGTGTAAATCATTCCTTTCTGATGGTCGTGCGTCAGTACTGCACGCGCCTTTGAGTACTGATTGTGGCTGCAGCCCCGCTAACGGGTTAGCTAACTTTCCTTGGTCTCTTTTGTTTGGAATCAGGGGATCAAGGTAGCCAGGCCTTTGATAGAGTAGTATTTTTATTCCCCATACTTTTAGTTGGGGTTCTTCCTCCAGAATCCTCCTCGCTATTTCTTCCGAAGATCCGGTTGTCTCTGTTATTTCTCTGTCAGAAATTTCTTTGATGTTTTTAAATGCTATTCTTTCCAGATCCTGTGTACTTATATCTGCCAAATTTCTAATTGCTTGAATTAGATGTAGAATGCTCCTTCTGTTCAGGATATCCCCACAACCTCTGGATTTGTATTCAGGGATAAACAGAATTGAGTTGTTTTTAAGTTGTTGTTGGCTGGCGGTTGGCAATTTTGCCTGGATAACTGGTTCCACATCGAGTTGGGGGTTCGATGGATCCACTCGGAGACCACAGTCTTCCCTGGTAGTGGTCATTGGTTTCCTTGAGGTGATTGCCTCCCCAAGTTTTTTCTTGATAGAGTGTGCCGGAGCTCTCATACATTTGTTTTTTCTGGCTCCATATGATGTATTTATCGCTTGCTCTGTTGATTCATCCGCTGTTTTAACCAGTATAGTATCTAGATCCCTTGATGTTAAAGTGGTCAAAAGGCGTGGTATGTGGTCTCCTTCTGTTTTTCCAGGAATGACTACCTCTGCAGATCTTTTTTTGGTGAAAAGTGCAGAAGCTCTGGTGTTTGCGTTCTTTGTGCTTCCATCTGATGTTTTTGTAGATGGCATTGTTGAATCGTCCACTGCCTTATCCAAGTTGATTTCCGACCCCTCTAATATTGAAATAGTCAAGTGGCTCAATTTGTTGTCTCCTTCTTGGGAAGGTAGTTCTATTATTTTGCTTGCAACCTGTCCATTTGTTCCAGGTCTTCTGCTACCTGAATGGAAATAATCTGCCATGTTCTTCTTCTTCTTTCTTCCCTTTATCCTCTACTTGCGGCTATATGTTTGGTCTTCTTTCCTCCCAGCATGGGGCTTTTCTGGAGCTTCTGGTTCAAGCTTTAATTGTTTTAATTCCTCCGGGTGGTGGTCGTAGCTATCTTCTGGGTCCCTTCTATACTCTGGTGTGTTGTGGCAGCCGGGATCCTCACTTTTTTGATCAGCAGTTTCTGTAGCATTACTGAATGGTCTGACGATTGGGTCTCCGGCTGATCATGTTTCTTTATAAGGATCCTTTGGTTGACCCTTTGCTCCCTCTGTGTTATTCGGGACCTCCTGATTGACGGTTGAGCCCGTTAAGGGCCCTTTTGATTGGGACTCCTGAGGTAATGTGCTTGGGCTTATTGGTATTTTCCTGATTTCTGCCAGGATATTGCCCATTGCCTCGGGGAGGGTGGAGAGTTTATCAACAATGGCAAAGCAGGTGCAGTGCATTGGAAGTCATTGCGTGTCTGCCTGGGCCCTTGTAATCAAGTTGTTCATGTCTGCTAGTCTGCTGTCAATATTTGAGATACGGATGGCCACGGAGTTAAGGATTGATAATTGAACATCCATCTTGCCAGAGTGGTACTGCACTGACTTGACGGAAAGTTGCATGGTATCTAATAAGTATTCCCAGAGCTTATCTGAGTCTAATTGATTCGATCCTTTAATGTCAGTTTGCTGAAGAGGGGTGGCCTTTGCCTGCCAGGCGGTAGAAGAATGGGAAAGCTCTTTTGGAGCTTAGTTGCAAGTTATTTGGGCTAAATTGCTGGCTATTGCACCTTTTAGGACCTCTATGGCTCCTGATTCCCTGTCCCTAAATATTTGATCTGAACTTCCTGAGAAATTGGTTAGTTGTGAACTAGACTGGAGGGGTAAGTCAATACTGGAGCAGTTGGTTACAGTTGAGTTATCCTGTTTTGGTGTTCTATTGTCCTTGGGCTGTTTGCCCCGCTGGGGCTAATCTCGCCGTGCCATGCTTCCCTACCTGTCTCCGGGCTGGTATAGTTTGAGTCCTTCGGTCCAAAAGATTTCTGCACCTGTGGCAATAGGGGATTGTTGAAAATGGCCCTTTTTGCAGGGTTATCCCCAAACTTTTTGCTTCTTCCTCCCTTGTTTTCCCAGAGCTGTGGTTGTTGGCAATAGGATGCTGGGCACTTTACCACTGCTGATCAGTGCTAAAGTACATATGCTCTCTGTGTAAATTGTTATTGTAATTGGATTCCCAGCGCCAGAACCCCTGGCTCATTTTTCCCTAGTTTTTTGTGCCTTTCTGCCCTCTGTTCAACTCGTTTTCCCTTGTTTTTTGTGCCTTTCTGCCCTCTGTTCCACTCATTTTTCCCTCGTTTTTTGTGGCCTTCTGCCCTCCGTTCCACTCGTTTTTTGTGCCTTCCTGCCCTTTGTTCCACTCGTTTTTCCCTCATTTTTTGTGCCTTTCTGCCCTCTATTCCACTTGTTTTTCCCTATTTTTTTGTGCCTTCCTGCCCTCTGTTCCACTCGTTTTCCCCTCGTTTCTTGTGCCTTTCTTCCCTCTGTTCCACTTGTTTTTCCCTCGTTTTTTGTGACCTTCTGCCCTCCATTCCACTCGTTTTTTTGTGCCCTTCTGCCTTCTGTGCCACTCGTTTTTCCCTTGTTTCTGTGTCCCCTTTGCCTTTTGTTTCACTTGTTTTTTTGTGCCCTTTTGCCTTCTGTGATACAAAAGGGGATGAGAGACGGAGCGTTTGAACAAATCAAACACTCACCCCCAGTCAACTGATCTGGGTTTAATCCATCATCATTCTTTAGTTCACTCAGCCACCCCAGTTCAGACATGGCTATATGCAAATCGGTCTGACCCTGTGCCTCATGGGAACAGTCCAGCCCGAACTGCCAAGACACGTCTTCCCTGGACAGGAAACAAGCATCCTGGGACCGGTTTCGGATTCATAATCCTCATCAGCCAGGCTATCTTGAATCCAGTGGCCAAGTGAACAAGGGACTCACGTCTGAGCATACCCTGCCACACTTAGGGCGAACAAAGCGATACAAAAGGGGATGATGCCACTCGTTTTACCCTCGAGTTTTGTGCTCCTTTTCCTTCTGTTACCTTATTTGTCCCTCACCACCCTCGCAGCTGCGTCCTCTGCGGCCCCAACCCCCCTGACTGCCCACTGCCCATTCGGTGCCCCCACCTCACGCCTCCCAGCTGCTCCTCCCTCCCACCTCCCCATATATGCCAGCCAATACGCGGCCGCGCCGCTGGCGCGCAGAAGGCGCACCTAAGGCGAGCCTGTCTGCGCCCGTCCGTTCCTGGACTGCGCCCAGCGCCAGAAACCCTGGCCCCGCACCCGCCACGACGAGCACAGCCACTATGACGCCAGCACTCTGCTCGCTCTCAACTCTGGACGGAGCCACACCTGCTTCAAGGCTGCCCCGAAAAACGCACACACGGCCCCTTCACCTGCCGGAACTGCAGCTACACCAGCCTCAGAGCCGACGAACCACCCGCCAAGAAAGACCCCAACCACCTCCGATGCATCCTACTGAACACCCGCTCCGCAGGCAAGCATGCCGTCAAGCTCTGGGACCTGCTCGACACAACATCCCCGGATGTCGCCTTCCTGACAGAGAACTGGTTTAACGACTCCTCCGCATCCAACATCGCCTTTGCCACCCCAGACAGCTACAACATCACCCGCAGAGACCGCACCAACGGAGTCGGAGGAGGAATAGCAATCGTCCACAAGAACAGCATCAGGGTCTCGACTAGCACCGACGACACCCTCAGCACTGCCGAACACATGCATTTCCAGATCCACACAGAGCCTAATTCCACCGTAAGAGTCACCCTCGTCTACCGACCTCCCGGACCCCACCCCCAGTTCAGCGACTCTATCGCCGACTTGATCAGCACGCACGTCCTGACCTCCACCGACTACATCCTCCTCGGAGACCTGAACTTTCACCTTGGGAACAACAACGACAACAACTCCACAACCCTGATCGATAACCTCGCCAGCCTCGGACTGAAGCAACGCGTCACAACGCCCACCCACTCCGCCGGCCACACGCTCGACCCAGTCTTCTCCTTAAGCCTGTACTTCTCCATCAGCCACACCACTGAACTCCTCTGGACCGACCACCGCTGCATCCACTTCGCCTTTCAGAAACCCATCACACACCACCACACCCAACAGATCCCCCACCGCTGCTGGAACAAAATCACCGAAGACCAACTACACGCAAACCTCACTCTCAGCCCACCCACAGAACCCTCCAACACCAACAACGCTGCCCACAGCCTCAGACGATGGATCAAGGACTGCGCCAACACCCTCGCCCCACTGAAGAAACCCCCCACAGAGACACCAGCAAGAGGGCCATCTGGTTACCCCCAGAACTCCTAGCCTCCAAGCAAGCCTGCCGGAAACTAGAGAAGAATTGGCACAGTGAACAAACTCCGGACAGCCACGCAGCACACAAGGACTCCATCCGCAACCACCACCACCTCATCAGGGTGGCAATGAGGACCTCCCTCAAAGACCGCCTCGACAACATAGCACACAATAGCAAGGAGCTCTTCAACATCGTGAAGGAACAGTCCAACACCAACGAGATCCCGTCGTCGCAAGCCCTGTGTGACTCCCTCGCCACCTTCTTCCACCGCAAGATAGCAGACATCCATGACAGCTTCAACACCCAGACAGCCCCAACAGACAGCAACACAACAGACCCTCTGTACACCATCGACCATGACCCCTTGCTAGCCTGGGCCAGCGTGAGCATCGAAGACACCTTCTGGCCCATCTCTCTGCTCCCCTTCCCGGCCAAGGTCATCGAGAAAACCGTCAACAGATACCTCAAAGAAAACAGAATCCTGGACCCTTCCCAGTCAGGGTTCCGCAGTAATGACAGCACCAAGACTGCCCTCATCGCTGCCACCGACGACATCAGGATACTGCTGGGCAACAGCGAGACCACAGCACTAATCCTCCTAGACCTCTCTGCCGCCTTTGACACCGTCTGCCACCGCACACTACGCACACGCCTCCACGCCACAGGGATCCGAGACAAGGCTCTGGATTTGACCACCTCCTTCCTCTCCCGCAGAACCCAGATTGTCTACCTCCCCCCATTCCATTCCAAAGCCTCCGAGTCCGAGATCATCTCCGGTGTACCCCAGGGATCCTCCCTCAGCCCGACGCTGTTCAACATTTACATGGCCCTGCTCGCACACGTAGCCCGACAACACGACCTCAATATAAAATAATCTCCTACGCCGATGACACTCAGCTGTTCCTCTCCCTCACCAAGGACCCCATCACAGCCAAAGCCAACCTCCACGAAGAAATGAAGGCCATCGCCGACTGGATGAAGACCAGCCATCTGAAGCTGAACTCGAACAAGACGGAGGTCCTCATCCTCGGCTCCAACCCTTCAGCCTGGGACGACTCCTGGTGGCCGACGGCACTGGGGGCAGCCCCGACACCCACTGACCACACACGCAACCTGGGAATCATCCTCGACTCAACGCTCTCAATGGCCAAGCAAGTCAACGCCGTCTCCTCCTCCTGCTTCAACACCCTCTGCATGCTCTGCAAGATCTACAGATGGATCCCGACAGATACAAGGAAGAAAGTCATGCAGGCCCTCGTCAGCAGCAGACTCGACTATGGAAACGCCCTCTACACGGGAGCCCCGACCAAGCTCATCAAATGACTACAACGCATCCAAAACGCCTCGGCACGACTGATCCTCGACGTACCACGCCATGGCCACATCACCCCCCACCTGAGAAACCTGCACTGGCTCCCCGTCAAAAAGAGGATATCCTTCAAGCTCCTCACCCACACACACAAGGCACTCCACAAGGGATTGAATAGAGCTCTTGAGGCGGAAGCCGAGAGCGTTTTTAAAAAAAAATTTGCTTTTAACTTTATGATTTACTTTGTTATTACTTGCCTGCACGTGCCATTCACTCTGCTCCTGCTTCAGTGCCACGCAGCGGCCCTAGCGCTGCCGAGGCCCCCAGAAACAACAAAGTCTTTCAGTCGCCATTTCGGCGAGGACGCTCACCACGCCCCCTCTTGAGGCCACGCCCCCCGCCGTCGCCCTATATAGAGACGCTGATTACAAGCGCCGGGCATTAGGATTGAATAGAGCTCTTGAGGCGGAAGCCGAGAGCTTTTTTTTAAAAAAACTTGCTTTTAACTTTATGATTTACTTTGTTATTACTTGCCTGCACGTGTCATTCACTCTGCTCTTGCTTCAGCGCCACGCAGCGGCCCTAGCGCTGCCGAGGCCCCCAGAAACAACAAAGTCTTTCAGTCGCCATTTCGGCGAGGAAGCTGGCCACGCCCCCTCTTGAGGCCACGCCCCCGTCCTCCCATACCTATAAAAAAAGTGCACCTTTCGGACGCGCAGCGGACGAGCGCAGCGGGCGCGCCAAAGGAAAGCCCGTCTGCGCCCGTCCGCGCTAGGCCGGGCCTAAGGGCAAACCATGCCGGCCGGCCCATCTCATACACCGCACAAGCTCTTAAGGACCTACAGCACTCAGCCCCCCCGGTGTCTCCTAATTCCTATAGCCGCATACACACAGCCGGCCTACTCTCTACTGCCTTACCCTCCTCTCACGGCTGCACTCCTATAGTTACATCGACCACGTATCCCACCTCTGTCAGGGTGTCATACCTGAACACCCGCTCTTTAGTAAAACACCGCGAGGATATTTACATCCTGTTGTCCAATAACAAACTGGACATACTCCTACTAACGGAAACTTGGTTAACGTCAGAATCTCTCCCACATATCCTGGCGGCCCTCCCCCCTGATTATTACATCCTTCACGCCAACCGGCCCGGCGACCGACCAGGGGGTGGGGTGGCAGCTATCATATCCAAGCGCTTGAACACTACTTCCTCTTACTCCCTCCCCCTCCCAGAGGTGGACAACTTGCTCGTCAGCCTGGAAACCGCCACTGGCACTTTCACTTTCCTCCTCTTATACAGGCCTCCACATCCTATGCCATCTTTTTCTACCACCATAAGCGAACAGTTGTCCAACCTACTAACGCAACACTCCAGCTTCGCCCTCTTCGGCGATTTGAACTACTGGTTCAATGACTCCAACGCCGGTCCCCATGCTATCGAGCTCTTTGAGTTTCTCAATAGCCTAAATCTCACTCAACAGGTCACCAAACCTACTCACTCCAAGGGCCATATTCTGGACCAGATTTGGACCTGCAATCTGGCTCTGTCGCAACCAGCAGTATCCCCCTGCGTCTGGTCAGATCATCACTTTGTTGATACGTCCATCACGGTCGTTGGCCGGACTCCCGCTCCTCTGATGGCTGGCGGTTCCTGTCGGAAATGGAGCGCTTACGATTCCCAGGGCTTTCTTACCACCCTAACAGACACCTGCCCAGTCGCCAATCCCATTGACAACATCGACGCTATAGAAAACGACATCACCTCTTGGTTGAGGTTAGCCAGTGACCAGTTTGCCCCCCTCACCAAATTCCCCTGCACTAGGCATCCCAACTCCCACAGGTGGTTCTCCGAGGACCTCAAGCATCATAAATTAAAAACGCGCCAGCTAGAATGCACCTGGCGACGTGATTATTCTAATTCAGCCAGGTCGTCTTACCTGGCCGCACGCAAAGAATACAAAACCGCAATTATCCTTGCAAAATCGGAACATTTTTCCAATAGGATTTCGTCTGCGGTTAATAAATCTAAGGAGGTGTTCAAAGTCATGAACGAACTCACCACCGACGACAGAACCCTCCCAGCCCAGACCCCCACTCAAGAGGCATGCGATTCTCTTAACCTCTTCTTTGTGGAAAAAATCTTAAAAATCAAAAACTCTATCCCCCTCCCTCCCCAGTCACACTTTCCGGACACTTCCTCTAATAACCCCCGGACGTTCACTACCTTTACGGCTCTGAACCCTACTTCATTAGCAGAACTTACTATGCGTGTTAAATCGGGCTCCCCTTACGACTGCTGTCCACCACCTGTCTTACAGAACATCTGCCTCAACCTACCTGATTGCATCCTTACCCTGCTGAATGGCTCACTCAGTCGTGGCATCGTTCCTAGCTCTTTCAAAGAGGCAATCCTAGTGCCCCTTCTCAAACAACCTGGCGCCGACCCCGCGGAACCATCCAATTACCGCCCCATATCCCTCCTTCCTTACTTCTCCAAACTAATGGAGTCCCACGTCACTCGATGCCTGTCTAACTTCATCGAATCCTCCTGCCACCTTGAGCCCAACCAAGCCGGCTTCAGAACTGCCCACTCGACTGAGGCCGTCATTCTGGCAGTCCTGGACACCCTCAGGAGTAATGCGGACGCAGGGACCCCCCAAGCCCTCGTGCTCCTGGACCTGTCGGCCGCATTCGACACAGTGGACCACAACATCCTTCTCCACCGTGTCGGACAGGCGGGCATCCAGGGCACTGCCCTCAAATGGGTAGAGTCCTTCTTGACCGGAAGAACACAGGCCGTCCGCCTGGGCCCCTATACTGGAACCAAAACCCCCACGACCTGCGGAGTCCCTCAGGGCTCGTCCCTCTCCCCACTCCTATTCAACTTATACCTCCGGCCCTTGATCCATTCACTCCAAAAATGGGACATCAATGTCTATAACTATGCCGACGATCTGCAGATTGTCCTTCCTCTTAACTCACCCCATGCTATCAACACTTTTCACACTGTCATGATCCCCATCCAACAATGGATGAACCTGAATCAACTAAGGCTAAATCCCGGGAAAACTGAGCTCCTTCTCCCTGGACTCAGCCATGCCCACTGGGGTCCACAGTTCTGGACCTCTGAGCTAGGCCCCCCCCCCCAATCCCGGTTAAATCAGTGAAGAGCTTGGGTGTGATTATCGACACTGAACTATCGCTCAAAGCCCAAGTGGGTGCGGTCATCTCATCCTGTATGTACCAGCTCCAGAAGATCCGCAAAGTTCGCCATCTACTTCCGACCGCCGCACTCACACAGGTCGTCATTTCACTAGTACTCTCCCGTCTGGACTTCTCCAACTCCCTTTATCATGGTCTCCCACAATCTCTACTGCACCGTCTCCAGGTTGTTCAGAACCAAGCGGCCCGTCTTATTCACAAAACACCCAGATGGCAATCGGCAAAACCTCTACTTCACAGCCTGCATTGGCTACCAATTGGCCAAAGGGCAGCATTTAAGGTGGCCTGTCTCACTTTCAAGGCCCTTCATTGCACCGGCCCTGCATTCCTCAAATCCCTCATCACCCCTTATCGACCTACGCGCAACCTCCGATCAGTTCACCTCCAGCTGCTAGTCACCCCCAAAGCTAAAACCAAGAAATTCGGCGGTCGCCGCTTCTCCCACCTAGCCCCCGTCCTCTGGAATCTCCTCCCTCTTTCTATTAAATCCAGCCCCTCCCTCCTGCAATTCAGAAAATCTCTTAAAACTCACCTTTTCCCACCCCTTGGTCAATAACAGCGTTCACTCATGTTTCCCCCTCACTCACTCAGTCTTAAAGCGCCATGAAGCTTCGGTGTTAGCGCGCTCTATAAATGACACTTAACATAACATAACAATACTGGCCCAGCCTGCCTCAACAGATGGCTCTCCTTCTACATCGCCAACCGCTAGCTACACACCGCCGACCTCTCACTCGCCACCATCCTGCGCATCTGAAGAACAACCACCGGTGGGAGATCCTTCTCCCACCTCACCGCCAAGACATGGAACACCCTCCCACTGAGCCTACGACAGACCCAAGACCTGTTGACATTCAGAAGGATACTCAAGACCTGGCTGTTTCATCAGTAGCGGCCCCCCACATGCACCTTGAGACCCTTGCCCGTATGTAGTGCACTTTACAAATGATTGATTGATTGATCCATGATTGGCATATTTGTATCACCAAGAAGTCCCTAGTAAAGTGCACTGAGTGTGCCAGGGCTGGTGATAAAAATGCTACTAGTGGGCCTGCGGTAAAAAAGGGGGTGGTGATGGACGGAGCATCTGAATCAATCAAACACTCACACCCAGTCAAAAGATCTGGGTTTATTCCATCACCGTTCTTTAGCCCACTCTGCCACCCCAGTTCAGACATGGCTATATGCAAATCAGTCTGACCCTGTGCCTCATGGGAACAGTCCAGCCCGAACTGCCAAGCCATGTCTTACCTGGACCGGAAACAAGCTTCCGAGGACCGTTTTCTGGCATTCCAGCTGTCTTCAGCCCGGCTTGCTTGAATCCAGTGGCAAAGTGAGCAAGGGACTCACGTCTGAGCATACCCTGCCACACTTATGGCGGCCAAAAGCGGTACAAAAGGGGGTGGTGATGGACGGAGCATCTGAATCAATCAAACACTCGCACCCAGTCAAAAGATCTGGGTTTATTCCATCACCGTTCTTTAGCCCACTCTGCCACCCCAGTTCAGACATGGCTATATGCAAATCAGTCTGACCCTGTGCCTCATGGGAACAGTCCAGCCCGAACTGCCAAGCCATGTCTTACCTGGACCGGAAACAAGCTTCCGAGGACCGTTTTCTGGCATTCCAGCTGTCTTCAGCCCGGCTTGCTTGAATCCAGTGGCAAAGTGAGCAAGGGACTCACGTCTGAGCATACCCTGCCACACTTATGGCGGCCAAAAGCGGTACAAAAGGGGGTGGTGATGGACGGAGCATCTGAATCAATCAAACACTCACACCCAGTCAAAAGATCTGGGTTTAATCCATCACCGTTCTTTAGCCCACTCTGCCACCCCAGTTCAGACATGGCTATATGCAAATCAGTCTGACCCTGTGCCTCATGGGAACAGTCCAGCCCGAACTGCCAAGCCATGTCTTCCCTGGACCGGAAACAAGCTTCCGAGGACCGGTTTCTGGCATTCCAGCCGTCTTCAGGCCGGCTTGCTTGAATCCAGTGGCAAAGTGAGCAAGGGACTCACGTCTGAGCATACCCTGCCACACTTATGGCGGCCAAAAGCGGTACAAAAGGGGGTGGTGATGGACGGAGCATCTGAATCAATCAAACACTCACACCCAGTCAAAAGATCTGGGTTTAATCCGAGGACCGGTTTCTGGCCATAAGTATGGCAGGGTATGCTCAGACGTGAGTCCCTTGCTCACTTTGCCACTGGATTCAAGCAAGCCGGGCTGAAGACGGCTGGAATGCCATAAACCGGTCCTCGGAAGCTTGTTTCCGGTCCAGGGAAGACATGGCTTGGCAGTTCGGGCTGGACTGTTCCCATGAGGCACAGGGTCAGACTGATTTGCATATAGCCATGTCTGAACTGGGGTGGCAGAGTGGGCTAAAGAACGGTGATGGATTACACCCAGATCTTTTGACTGGGTGTGAGTGTTTGATTGATTCAGATGCTCCGTCCATCACCACCCCCTTTTGTACCGCTTTTGACCGCCATAAGTGTGGCAGGGTATGCTCAGACGTGAGTCCCTTGCTCACTTTGCCACTGGATTCAAGCAAGCCGGGCTGAAGACGGCTGGAATGCCAGAAACCGGTCCTCGGAAGCTTGTTTCCGGTCCAGGGAAGACATGGCTTGGCAGTTCGGGCTGGACTGTTCCCATGAGGCACAGGGTCAGACTGATTTGCATATAGCCATGTCTGAACTGGGGTGGCAGAGTGGGCGAAAGAAGGGTGATGGATTAAACCCAGATCTTTTGACTGGGTGTGAGTGTTTGATTGATTCAGATGCTCCGTCCATCACCACCCCCTATTGTACCGCTTTTGGCCGCCATAAGTGTGGCAGGGTATGCTCAGACGTGAGTCCCTTGCTCACTTTGCCACTGGATTCAAGCAAGCCGGGCTGAAGATGGCTGGAATGCCAGAAACCGGTCCTCGGAAGCTTGTTTCCGGTCCAGGGAAGACATGGCTTGGCAGTTCGGGCTGGACTGTTCCCATGAGGCACAGGGTCAGACTGATTTGCATATAGCCATGTCTGAACTGGGGTGGCAGAGTGGGCTAAAGAACGGTGATGGATTAAACCCAGATCTTTTGACTGGGTGTGAGTGTTTGATTGATTCAGATGCTCCGTCCATCACCACCCCCTTTTGTACCGCTTTTGGCCGCCATAAGTGTGGCAGGGTATGCTCAGACGTGAGTCCCTTGCTCACTTTGCCACTGGATTCAAGCAAGCCGGGCTGAAGACGGCTGGAATGCCAGAAACCGGTCCTCGGAAGCTTGTTTCCGGTCCAGGGAAGACATGGCTTGGCAGTTCGGGCTGGACTGTTCCCATGAGGCACAGGGTCAGACTGATTTGCATATAGCCATGTCTGAACTGGGGTGGCAGAGTGGGCTAAAGAACGGTGATGGATTAAACCCAGATCTTTTGACTGGGTGTGAGTGTTTGATTGATTCAGATGCTCCGTCCATCACCACCCCCTTTTGTACCACTAGTGGGCCTGCAGCACTGATTGTGCCACCCACATGAGTAGCCCTAAAATGATGTCTCAGGCCTTCTACCGCAGTGCCTGTGTCCAGTCTGGAAACTGCCATGTCAACCTGGCCAGTGTCCCCACTGACCAGGCCTAACCCTTCCCTTTCTGTACACATTGGACACCCCTATGGAAGGCCCAAGGTACCCCCCTGGGCAGGGTGCAGTGTATGTGAAAGGTAGAGCATGTACTAGTGCAGGTGACATGCTGGTAGTGAATTACAGCCATTTTCGTTGTTCACTATTGTAAGGCTATCTTGCCCATAGGCTAACATGTGGAATGCTGTGTACAGTGGTTACCTGTATCTCTTCCCATAGGAGCAAGATCGGACATAAAACTTTGGTATCCTTGAACTCACAATTTAATAACACATCTTTTAGGAAAGGTGGTTTTTAAATCCTGTGTTTGAAAGCGGCACTTTTAGAAAGTGGCTGCTTTCTTGTCTGACCTTTCTGTGTGCCTTTGGCTGTTTGTGAATTGACTGTCTGGTTTGTGAGTGACAGGGCTGGGGGATTCCAGGAGACAGAATGAGTCCGCCCAGTGGTGAATAGCGAGATCTGCATCTAGTTGGGAGGGAGGAGTTGCATCTGGGACCTGAATAGGACTTTGGCTGCCCCCCACAGTGCTGGATCCACCCCCTGTGGTGCGTCTGATGTCTCTGCCCTGCACTGTAAAAGGAGAGAAGGAATCATGTCAACAAAGTGCTCCAGGGCTGTGCTTTCCCTCCACAATGCTGGTTTCACCTCCTGTGGGGCGTCCAAGGCTTCTGCTCTGTACAGTGAAAGGAAGAAGGAGTCATGTAAACAGAGTGCTCCAGAACTGGTTTGGACCAGACTCAGAGCCCTCCTGCACAAAGGGAACAAAGACTTTTTGGGATATATGTACAGGACCCCAGACTACAGAAAATTAGATCATCCTGGAATGAAGAAGGAACCTCTGCCAAGGAGAAAGCTGGGAGACTGAAGAAGGAAGACTGTCCTGCTGTTGCTTTGGTGGACTGACCTGCAGTTGCTTTGCTGCTAAGGAGAGGGGAAGGACTTTGCTTTGTGCTGTGTCCCCTTGCTTGAAGGAATCTCCAAGGGCCTGAAGAAGAGCTGGCTCCCTGTTAAGAAGTCCCAGGAAGAAAAGGACTTTACCCCCAGCTTCCCTGAACTCTACTGAGAGAGTTCTGTCCTGTAATGGTTCTCAGGCAGGTTCCGCAGGAGCGCCAAGAATCCGATGAATATTCCACAGCCTTCCCCTACGGCCTTCCGACTCTATCAAGCACTAGAGTACCGAGAGGCTCGCCAGGGGAAAACAGGGAGACAAAACAAGGAAAGGCGGGGAAAAAATATTCTTCTTGGTTGTAGACTTCTGTGTGGGTTTGTCAGGATGACCTTGGTGAAACAGACGTATCAGACGTGGGGCATGGATATTAGTGTCAGGTTCCCATGTACGCTCTTCTATTCCGTAACCCTTCCAGTGCACCAGATACTGCAAGCCCCTTCCTTTTCTACGGGAATCCAGAATCTCCTCCACTTCATATTCATCCGAATCTTGGAGGTTCACAGGAGCAGGTCTTTGGGGCAGTTTGGTACCTGGTTCAACCGGTTTCAACAGTGAAACGTGGAACACTGGGTGAATCCTGAAAGAGGGGGGAAGTTCCAGTTTCATGGCCACCGGATTTATCATCTTCACCACCTTATAGGGGCCAATGTATTTAGGGTTGAACTTGCGTGGACCCCTCAATGCTATATGCTTTGTGGAAAGCCATACTCTGTCTCCTGGAGTGTAAATGGGTTCTAGCCTCCTGTGTAAGTTAGCCCCTTCTGTGTACCGCACCTTAGCCATATCTAGACAGTCGATAGCGTTCTTGTGTACCTGTTGTAGTTTCTCTAGTCTGTCAGTGGCAGCTGGATTGGATCCATCAGTAGGGACTACTGAAGGCAATAGCTTGGGGTGATACCCATAGGAACAAAAGAAAGGGGTTGCGTTGATAGAGGAATGCGGACTGTTGTTGTATGAAATCTCGGCTAACCATACTAACTCATCCCAATCACTCAATGAATGTAATACTTGATTTCGTATGTATTGTTCAAAACATTGATTGACCCTTTCTGTCTGTCCGTCTGTCTGCGGATGGTGACTTGAGGACAGTCGGACATCGATTTGGAGCATGGAACAGAAACTCGTCCAGAAACGTGACACAAATTGGGCACCCCTGTCGGACACTAAGACGGAAGGGACCCCATGGAGTCTGGTTATGTGCTGTAGAAATATGGAAGCCAAGCTAGCTGCTGTAGGTAAGCCTTGTAGGGGTACGAAATGGGCCATTTTCATAAACAAATCTACCACTACCAGTAGCGTGTTGTTCTTCCTCTTAGTCACAGGCAAATCCACTATGAAATCAAGTGACACCGTATGCCAAGGGCTAGGAGGAGAAGCTAACGGCATGAGCAGGCCAACTGGGTTAAGGTGAGAAGCCTTAGTTTGGGCACAAACGTGACATGTCTTCACATAGGTCTCTATATCCTTAAGCATACCAGGCCACCAAAATCTCTCTCTCACGGCCTTGGTGGTTTTCTTTATTCCTGGGTGTCCTGCCACTGGATGTGAATGATACCACTTCAAAACCTGTTGTTGTAGGTCAGTAGAAGGTAGCACCACTCCCCCCTGTACCCAGACTACACCCTCTTTTGAGATCATGTCTTGGGAACCCACCAACGTTGTCATGTCCACTGCAGCCTGGCTACTCCGAACCTGTGCTATGAAATCTTCTTCCTCTGACGTCCCTCCTACAATACTAGTTCTAGGGATGATGTATGGTTGTTCGACTACGTCCGTAGGAACTTCAAACCCTAATCTTGACAGTGCATTGGCCTTTCCATTCTTTCTCCCGGGTCTGTAGTGAACTGTAAAGTTATATTCGCTAAAGAATTGTGACCAACGTAATTGTCTCATGGAAAGTGCCTTAGCGGAATTGATATATTGTAGGTTGCGATGGTCCGTATATACCACCACGGGATATCTGGCACCCAGTAAATACTGCCTCCATTCTTCGAATGCTTTCTTGATGGCCAGTAATTCTTTGTCTCCCACTGCATAGTTGTATTCAGCAGGGGTGAACTTATGGGAGAAATAGGCCACCGGATGACATTCGCCTGACTCCGTGTCTATTTGGGACAGTACTCCACCCACTGCCACCAGTGAGGCGTCTACCTCCACCACAAAGGGAAAGGCCGGGTTCGGATGCCTCAAAACAGGAGCGCTAGTGAAGGCCGTTTTCAGCAGGCGAAAAGACTCGGCTGCTGCTAGGGACCAAACGAAAGGGATTCCTTTCTTCAACAAAGCAGTGATAGGTGCTACAAGCGTAGAGAATCCTTGTATAAATCTTCTATAAAAATTGGCCAATCCCAAAAAACTTTGGATCTCTTTTATTGTACGAGGCTCTGGCCAGGACAAGACTGCTTCCACCTTAGCGGGATCCATGCTGAGACCCCAAGGAGACACTATATAACCCAAAAAGGGGACCTCCTGTGTATGGAAGTTGCACTTTTCTAGCTTGCAATACAAACGGTTCTCTAGTAAGCGTTCCAACACGTTGCGTACATGCTGTACATGTTCACCCAAAGATGAAGAAAAAATCAGAAGATCGTCGATATATGCAATGACGTATAGATCCAGCATTTCTTTCAGGACCTCGTTTATGAAAAACTGAAACGCTGCAGGAGCGTTGCAGAGCCCAAAGGGCATCACCAGATACTCGAATAGCCCGAATTTAGTACAAAACGCGGTTTTCCATTCATCTCCCTCCCTGACTCTCACAAGATGATATGCGCCACGCAAGTCCAGCTTGGTAAAAAACTTGGCATTGCGGATTCGGTCAAGGAGGGAATTGATCAGAGGCAATGGATAACGATTCTTGATCGTGACAGTATTCAACTTCCTGTAGTCAATACAGCACCGAAGACCTCCTTCTCGTTTAGGGATGAAAAATAGAGAAGAGGAGGCCGGGGAACGGGAAGGCCTTATAAAACCCTTAGCAAGCATGTCGTCCAAGTAATCGCGTAAATATACATTCTCCTTTTCGGTGAGAGCATATACTCTGCTACATGGAATTCTTGCTCCCGACTCTAGGTCTATGCGGCAATCATAAACCCTGTGTGGCGGGAGGATCTCTGCTTCTTTAGCATCAAAGACCGAGTGCAGATCTTGGTAACACGAGGGTAGTTCAGTCTTGTTCTCATCACTACTGCTACACAAAGAAACCATGTTAACTAATGTTCCCCCTATTGGTTCCCCTGGTTTAGGTGGAAACGTTATGGTCGAGGTTTCCCAATTGATGTTAGGGTTTTGGGCTCTGAGCCAGGGTATACCTAGGAGTACTGGAAATTGTGGAGAACAAATAAGATCAAAACTTATGTCTTCGTGATGTTCGGGGTCTATAGTCATGTGTAAAACAGAGGTATGATGTGTCACAGGGCCTGAGACAAGGGGGCTACCGTCAATGGTGGTGACATGACTGGCTATGGCTTTTGGTGTACAAGGTAACAAGTTTTCTTTGGCCCATTCTTGATCCATATAATTCCCTGATGCCCCTGAATCAATCATTACTAACGCATGTAAACCATGTGCTCCGCTAGACAAAAAGGCAGACTCATACATGTGATTCGTTGGGGTGTTTCTATAGTCAGAGGAAGAGACTGTTAATCCTAACCTACCTGGAGTCCTTGTCTCGCAGGACTCCAGGCTTCCTAGTTTCCCGAAAACTTAGACTGTGCGGGTTTTACAGGACAATCTTTCAAAAAGTGGCCTGCCTTCCCACAATACAAACACAGTCTGAGTGTTCGTCTTCTATGTCTTTCCTCTTGTGTGAGAGGTCCCCTCACTATGCCTATCTGCATGGGCTCACTCTCGTCAGTGGATTTCTCCACAGTGACCTTCTTTTCACGTAAAGGAAGATATCTTGCTTCAGGTTTACCCTTCTCTTTCTTTCTTTCTTGTTGTCTGTGATCTATTTTTACCACTAAATCAATGAGCTCGTTACATGATGTAGGCAGATCTACAATTTGTGATGAAGCATCCTTCAAGTCATCTCTGAGACCTTTGTAAAACATGGTGCCACGTTTCTCCTCTGGCCAGTGGGATTCAACTACAAGTCTACGAAAAGAAGTAATGTAGGACACGAGATCTTGATTGCCCTGTTTCAAGGCTAATAATTCTGTATCTGCAGACTGGGTGTATACATGTCTATCAAAAAGTTTTCGAAACTCCCTCCTAAATGCGGGGTAACTGTGTAGCAACGGATCATCCCTGTCAACTAACGGTATGGCCCAATCTGCAGCTCCCCCACTGAGGTAGGAAATTACAAAAGCTACCTTAGCCTGGTCAGACGGAAAACATGCAGCTTTACAGGAAAAATGCAGCTGACACTGACTAAGGAAGGCGGCACATCGTGCCCCGTCTCCGGAATACCTTTCAGGTGGTGCTAAAGGTAGAGAAGGGGGTGTGGTTACTTGAACCACCAATGTGCTTCCCCCAGTAGCTCCACCAGACTGTTGTCGCTGTAATACATCCACTCTAGATATCAATGCTTGGGTCTCTACCTGTAGATTCCCCAACATACTAGCAACATCAGCCAGGGATACCGCATCGAGATCCATGACGCTCGGGCAGAACAAACCACATGGGCTTTACGTTCTGTATCGCAGTAGAGCACACCAGAATCAGAAGGTAACATTCACGTAGAACTAACTGTCTGAGATGCAAAACAAACATTCATTAATTCAAGAATGGCTTTATAGAGAATAACATAAGAATAGCGCACTGCGCTGTTACCGTGATTCTGGGAGATGTGGAGATGTATCTTTCACGAGTCCACGCAAGTGCAGAACCCACACACAGTAAGTATGGCCAGGAATTCAGGAAGTGAGGGAAGATGATAAGGACCAAGAAGGAAACAAATGGCGGGTAAGGGAACCACCGGATGGCGGAGACTAAGCCCGGCCGCCGGGTGGAGGGAAGGAATAAACACGGCTAAATACCTAAAGAATTCCCTGCTAGGCAGCGGGGAACAAGCCCGGCTGGAATGCGGAGCAGGTAATAGAAATGACGGGGAAGCAGCAGCCCGGCCAGACGGCGGAGTACAAACCCGGCCGTCGGGCGGAGCCAAGGGAAAAGAGGAGAGGTCAGTACACTGCCCGGCCGGACGACGGAGCAAGACCCGGCCGTCGGGCGGAGCCAGCAAGACCAAGGGGAAAACTGACACACTGCCCGGCCGGACGGCGGAGCAAAACCCGGCCGTCGGGCGGAGCAGTCTAAATACAAAACGAGGCTCTAAGACAAGTTCCAGAACTCGGAACCACAGCAGGAACAAGTAGAAAGCCTCAATGCAGAGGAACGGAGGCGAGCTCGTTCAAACACTAAGGATTTCCGGAAATCAGGCAACAGGTAACAGGACAGGAATCGCAGTAACGGGAGCTTGACGCAAGGACGTAAAGCGTCGCTCCAAGGGCTCTACCTGCTTATGTAGGGGTTTCTTAAAGGGACCGCCCGTTTGCGGACCTCGAGGCATGACATGTCCTTCCTAGAGTGCTGGGGCCAGTTGTGGTGCCTCTGGAAGTTGTACCTGTGTTGGGAAGATGGACACCAAGATTTTAAAGAACTTTCTGCAAAATGTATCTCATCGCTCGCTTGCGGAGCGCATCCCCGTCAGTGCGAGGAAATTCCCATCGCTACAAAGGCCGAGATCGTTGCAGCGCCTGTTGCAGCTGACAGAGTCGTAGCATCCGTCGTTTGCGGGACGCACCACGAGTATCGTCACAGAGCCTGTCATCACTGGGTGAGATCATCGCACCGCTTGCTAGCGTACTGCATCACTTTGTTGCGAGAGTCGTCGAAGAGCCATCGCATTGAGGGGCCGTTAGAGTAGAAGATCAACGCGGAGCCGCGCATCGTCGCCGCACCGGAGATCGTCGCCACCCAGAATATCGTCGCATCGTACCTTTTGCGAGCCGCTTCCACCGAAACCTGTGCACTGGAATCCACGCAAGGTATTGCATCCCTCCCCATACAGACCGGAGTCACCACAACATGCCCGCTACGTCCAGCGGGGTTGTCGCATAGCCTCCCCAGGGTCTCAGGAGTGACGCATCGCTTGCTTTTCAACGCTACAGCTTTCACTGGGAACTTTTGTCGCTATTAAAGGTACTGTTGGCTAAAACGTGACGCAACTGTGGACAAATTTACTGCAACCTTAAGAACTCATTTGAAACCATATTCTTGAACTGTGTCTGTTGGATTTTTGTCATTTTGGTCTTGTGTAGTTTAGATTAAATACCTTTATTTTTCTAAACTGTTGTGGAGTCAGTTTGTGGTGTTTTCACTGTGCTACTGTCAGTGTTGGTAAAAATACTTTGCACGTTGCCTTCAATAAGCCTGACTGCTCGTGCCAAGCTACCAAGGGTGTTAGTAGGGGTTATCTGAAGAGTGTTTCCTCCTTACCCTGACTAGAAGCAAAGGCCCCTATTTGGACAGTGGTGCCTACCTCTGCCAGCTAGAGACCCCCAGTTCTAACAGGGATCAGTACGGTTCTCTTCCTCAATGCACATAGCTTCATTGTGTGTTGGCTTGGGTCTGCAGGCCAAGCTTTCTGGGCACTCTGCCTCATTTTGAGTTGAGTGTGAAGGGGGTGAGCTAGGGGCAGCTGTAGGTGCCTTTTCAGTATTTTGAGGCTTGATATCTGAAATGAAGTTTGTGTTCCCAGAAAAGATTTTGATGATCGGTTCAAGTGGTATACCTGTGCCAGGCTCAGTCATAGCAGAAAATGCTCCTGTTACTGTTACCTGGTTTACCTCCAAATCTTTTTCCATTTTTGGTGCTAGGCAAGATCCTACATGATCTCTCTTAGTTGGGACACTGGTGTTTTGACTGGGCGCTAACCCCATTTGCTGTCCTTCCCAGTGTGGAGTGCTTGTATCCATGGGCTTTTCCCTGTTGCCTTCTGAACCTTCACTGCCTTGAGCAGGCGTGTTAGGCTTAATGCCTTGATTGTCTATTTTCACTGAGTACAAGAGAGTTAGGGGGCCATTTCAACTTTTGTTGCTTATGCAGAGCACTGCCCCTGCGTCCCTCAAAAACGTGAATTTTGTGTCAACCTATGGCTGATAGCTGGTTTTTGTAGTTTTTGTGTTCAGTTCGGGGCCTGCAACATCTACCAGAATCTGGTTGGGATTTTCCTCCATCATTAGGTTCTCCTCGCTGGATATGTCAGTTAGTCCTTTACTCTTTTTTTTCATTTTATTCAGTAAGGATGTGACAGTTCGTCTCTCCCTGCCTGATATCATCCCGTCAGACCCTTATGCACCTGATTCCTGTGGTCCTGTGATTCTTATGATTCCTATTATTCTTATGTTACTTTTTGTTATAGATTTTAGTTGGGTCCTTAAAATATTTTGGGGAGGATAATGATCCTAGTATCCTGTTGTAGAATTTTTCCTACCGTTTCTGGTGTTTGCTGTTTGAATTCAGCCTTTGATTTATTGATTATTATTTTTTAGGTTTTTTTTGTTTTGTGTTTGGTTTGTTATTTATTGTTTTTTGCCTGTTTGTTTTGACTTTGTTATGCTTGGTTTGCTTCTGATTTTTCCTTTATTAATTCTCTTCACCTGTGAGTTTCCTTAGTTTTCATTTAATTTATTTTAGTTTTTGCTCTGGCCTCTTCTTTTTTTTTATTTAATATTTATTTTTTTGCCTTTAACCTTGCCTTTGATCTTGCCTTTTTTATTATTCGTGCTATTACCATTGTTCCGCAGGACTAGTGATATTGCTCACAATCTGACTAGCTGCTGCTGGTGGTTGACGGTGGTTCACTGAAGTAGCTAAGGAGTAGTATTTGTAGATTAGAAGTCAAATAACTTGGAAGTTCAAAATTTGGCAGAGTTTGGCAGTATCTTGGTGTCTGGTGGGCTAATGTTGCCCCCAATCAACCAATCAATCAAAGTATTTATATAGCGCACTACTCACCCGGAGGGTCTCAAGGTGCTGGGGGGGGGTCCGCTACTGCTCGAACAGCCAGGTCTTGAGCAGCTTCCTGAAGGCGAGGTGGTCTTGGGTCAGGCGGAGGTGGGTCGGAAGGGAGTTCCAGGTCTTGGCGGCCAGGTAGGAGAAGGACCTTCCTCCTGTGGTGGCTCTTCGGATGCGGGGGACGGCGGCGAGGGCGTGGCTGGTCGATCGAAGCTGGCGTTTGGGAGCGTAGAAGTTGAGGCGGCTGTTGAGGTATCCTGGGCCTTGGTTGTGTAGGGCTTTGTGTGCGTGGGTGAGGAGCCGGAAGGTGATTCTCTTGTTGACCGGGAGCCAGTACAGGTCTCTCAGGTGTCCGGAGATGTGGCTTCCGCGGGAGATGTCCAGGATGAGTCGTGCTGAGGTGTTCTGGATCCGCTGGAGTCTCTTCTGGAGTTTGACGGTGGTTCCGGCGTAGAGGGAGTTGCCGTAGTCCAGACGGCTGGTGACGAGGGCCTGGGTGACCGTCTTCCTGGTCTCGGTGGGGATCCATCGGAAGATCTTACGAAGCATGCGCAGGATGTTGAAGCATGACGAGGAGACGGCGTTGACTTGTCTGGTCATGGAGAGGGAGGAGTCCAGGATGAAGCCCAGGTTGCGTGCGTGGTCTGTTGGTTTGGGTGCGCTGCCCAGGGCGGGGGGCCACCAGGAGTCGTCCCAGGTGGAGGGTGAGGATCCCAGGATGAGGACTTCCGTCTTGTCCGAGTTCAGTTTCAGGCGGCTGTTCGACATCCATTTGGCTACGTCTGTCATCCCTTCGTGCAGGTTGGCTCTGGCGGTGGCGGGGTCGTTGGTGAGGGAGAGGATCAGCTGGGTGTCATCGGCGTACGAGATGATGTTGAGGTTGTGCTGGCGTGCGATGGCTGCGAGGGGGCTCATGTATACGTTGAAGAGTGTTGGGCTGAGCGAGGATCCTTGAGGAACGCCGCAGATGACTTCGGTGGCCTCCGATCTGAACGGGGGGAGGCGGACTCTCTGTGTCCTTCCGGCGAGGAAGGAGATGATCCACTCAAGTGCCTTCTCCTGGATTCCGACGTTGCTGAGGCGCTGTACAAGGGTACGGTGGCAGACAGCGTCGAAGGCCGCGGAGAGGTCCAGGAGGATGAGGGCCGCTGTTTCTCCGTTGTCGAGCAGGGCTCGGATGTCATCGGTAGCTGCGATCAGGGTGGTCTCGGTGCTGTGGTTGGCCCGGAAGCCAGACTGCGAGAGGTCGAGGGAACCGTTTGTCTCGAGGAAGGCGGCCAGTTGCTTGTTGACGGTCTTCTCGATGACTTTTGCCGGAAACGGGAGTAGTGAGATGGGGCGGTAATTCTTGAGGTCGGTGGGGTTGGCTGATGGCTTCTATAGTAGAGCGATGAGTTCGGCGTGCTTCCAGCTCTCTAGGAAGGTGGCGATGTCGAAGGAGGTGTTGATGATGTCCCGCAGGTGGGGTGCGATGACAGCGTCGGCTTTGTTGAAGACGTGGTGAGGGCAGGGGTCTGTCGGAGATCCAGAGTGGATGGAGTTCATCGTGCGGATGGTGTTTTTTGTGCTGATCGGGGTCCAGGCGCGGAGGGTGGTGGTGGGGGGCGGTGGTTCGGTCGCGGCGTGCGTTGGTTGAGTGCTGAAGCTGTTGTGTATGTCCGCGATCTTGTTGTGGAAGTAGGAGGCGAGGGAGTTGCAGAGGTCTTGCGAAGGGGTGATGTCGTTGTTTCCGGCGTTGGGGTTGGAGAGCTCTTTGACGATGTTGAAGAGTTCCTTGCTGTTGTGTGCATTGTTGTCCAGTCGTTTCTTGATTGCGGTTTTCTTGGTGGCGCGGATCAGATGGTGGTGTTTTCGGGTGGCGAGCTTGAGAGCAGTCATGTTGTCCGGTGTTGGGTCTCTGCGCCAGGTTTTCTCGAGTGCTCTGCAGTTCTTCTTGGAGCTCTTGAGTTCGTCGTTAAACCATGGGGCTTTCTTGCTGCCGGGTCTGCTCGGCTGGGTCTTCAGAGGGGCGAGGTCGTCTGCGCAGTCGCTGATCCATTTCGTGAGGTTGGTGGCCGCTTGGCTGGGGTTCGTTGTGCTGGTGGGAGGGTTCTTGCTCAGGGAGGTAACGAGCTGGTCTGCAGTGATCTTGTTCCAGCTTCTGCGGGGAACCTGTTGCTGGTGATGGTGGAGCGTGGTCCTTCTGAAGCTGAAGTGGACGCAGCTGTGGTCCGTGCAGTGGAGTCTCGTGGCGTGGCTGAAGGCGATGTCCTTGCTGGATGAGAAGACGGGGTCGAGTGTGTGTCCGGCGTAGTGGGTGGGGGTGGTCACCAGCTGCTTGAGTCCGAGGTTGGCGAGGTTGTCCAGCAGGGTGGTGGTGTTGCGGTCGTTGTTGTTCTCCAGGTGGAAGTTGAGGTCCCCGAGGAGGATGTAGTCGGCGGAGGGGAGGGCGTGTGGACTGACGAAGTCGGCGATGTCCTCGCTGAATTGTGTGCGTGGTCCCGGGGGTCTGTAGATGAGGGTGCCTCTGAGGGTGGTCTTGGGATTGACGTGGATCTGGAAGTGCAGGTGTTCGGCGGGTGCGAGGGTGTCGTCGGTGTTGGTCGTGATGCGGATGGTGTTCCTGTGGATGATGGCGATGCCTCCTCCTGTCTGGTTGACGCGGTCCCTCCGGATGATCTTGTAGCCGTCCGGGATGGCGATGGCGATGTCGGGCGCTGAGGAGGCGTTCATCCAGGCTTCTGTGAGGAAGGCCTCGTCTGGGGCTGTGGTGTCGAGCAGTTTCCAGAGCTCGACGGCGTGTCTGTGGACGGAGCGGGTGTTGAGCAGGATGCACTTCAGGTGGGTGCTGCTGGTGTTCGGCTTGGTGGGTGCTGGTGTGGCGTGGGTCCGGTTGCAGGTGAACTTGCAGGAGTGGCAGCAGATACACTGTGAGGCAGCTCCTGCGATCACCTGGAGCTCTCACCTAACCAGACAGACTGCGGCATGTCCCTCCCCTGCGTGGCTCTCGGACGCAGGCAGATTGAATACCGTTGCCGCCCCAGCATAATGATCCTATTATCCTGTTGTCGAATTTTTCCTACAGTTTTTGGTGTTTGGTGTTTGAATTTAGCCTTTGATTTATTGATCATTATCTGTTTTTTTTTTTCGTTTGTGTTTTGTATTTGGTTTGTTATTTATTGTTTTTTGCCTGTTTATTTCGACTTTTTTATGCTTGGTTTGCCTCTGATTTTTCCTTGATTATTTCTCTTCACCTGTGGGTTGCCTTAGAATTCCTATAGTATTCCTTTGATTTATTGTAGTATTTGCTCTGGCCTCTTCTTTTTTTATGGTATTATTATTTTTTTTGCCTTTAACCTTGCCTTTGATTTTGCCTTTTTTATTATTCGTGCTATTACCATTGTTCTGTAGGACTAGTGATATTGTTAAAAATCTTACTAGCGGCTGCTGGTGGTTGACGGTGGTTGACGGTAGATGCTAAGGAGTAGTATTTGTAGATTAGAGGTCTAATAACTTGGAAGTTCAAAATTTGGCCAAGTTTGACAGTATCTTGGTGTCTGGTGGGCTAATGTTGCCCCCTCCTCCTCAAATCACACTGTGAGGCAGCTCCTGTGATCACCAGGAGCTCTCACCTAACCAGACAGACTGCTGCATGCCCCCCCGCGTGGCCATCGGATGTAGGCGGATTGAATACTGGTGCCGCCCCAGCATAAACCAGCCACTGCACCCGGGGCCCCCGGCCTTCCAACAGAAGAACCCACAGGAGCACGGGGTGGATAGCAGAATGGTAGGTGGAT
This sequence comes from Lissotriton helveticus, assembly GCF_964261635.1. Classification (NCBI taxonomy): domain Eukaryota; kingdom Metazoa; phylum Chordata; class Amphibia; order Caudata; family Salamandridae; genus Lissotriton; species Lissotriton helveticus. The sequence goes on from NC_136061.1 coordinate 323,252,849, forward strand.
GGGAGGGAGGAGGAGAGTCACGCTTGAAACCGTGGGAGGGCCGGAGAGCCACGGGGTAAGCTGGAAAAGCACTCCGCTTGAACTTACCCTCTGCCGCCACTTCTCCCTCAAGGTCCGTGTCCTACGTTGTCCCGCTGCCACTCACCGCCAACTGTAGCCTGGGAGGGCCCACAGCATGGCTAAGCACGGGTCGGCTGGGCACTCTTACATCCTTTTCTGGTCATTGTAAAAGCAAAATGTGGATCAGGATTTTGAGAATAAATATATGACTGCCATGAAAAAAGACTTAAGAAAAGGGAGGATATAGTCAAGAATACAAAACTGTGACATTTCACAGAGATAAAGTTGACTATGAAAGAGGGCAGATTTTTCCATTTGCCAGGAGATTTGAGAATTATACAGACAACATTAAAGTGATAGTAACATTAAAAAAAACAATTGCTGCATATATCTGAAACAGGTTCATGATTGAGCTCAGAGGTTGAGACTGATGTTGAAGAGGGGTCGGTAATTACTGTGGAATCTAACTAGGCACAGTGCCATTCCCAACTGTGGTAGATGAGTGGCTTTTTTTAAGGATAGATCACAGAGCGAACCTGACACCCAGAGGGGAAGCCAGAAAGAATTTCAAAAGGAGGAGAAAGAACCCAGGCCAGAGGAACGGCATGGCAGCAATGTTGGGGGTTTGAGATACTTCATTAGTGGTTCAGTATTTAAAAACCCACGTGGGGGGCAATAAGGTGAAGCAACTCTGAAGATTAGGATCACGTTACAACCTGGAATTGAACATTAAGACACCAGGAGGCCTCAACATGGAAGAGAATTTAATTACACATTTTGAGTATGCTGATAAACACATATAGAAAAAGACACATATTCGCTATTGTCCACTGGAGCAAAATTCAGTCAGTCATATTGTCAATATATGCAATGTTATGGTTCTACTAATTAATACTGTTTTATGAGCAAATATGTTGGTAAGGTATATAATGACATGTGTGAAGCAAAGTCACTTGGAAGTCAACAAGTGTATTCTCATGTACAATGACGTGACACTAATCATTTTTATATATTTGCATTTGTTTACGTTAGCAAGAGAGCATTGGGTGAGCAAAAATGTCAAAATATTGTTACTGTTAGGGTTACCATACATAGGGATTTCTTGGATTTTTGGGTCAGATGTATGATCATTCCATTTTGAGGGTAGCAAATTGCGATTTTTTGTGACTCGCAAAACGTAATGTACTAATGTGCACATTTAGCCATTCCCAATGGGGTCACAAATGGCCTGCCTCATCAATATCAATGAGGCAGTTCGCAATTTGTGACCCATTGGAAATAGGCTATAATCACATGTCTGTGTTTGCTTTTTAAATATAGCAACTTTATTAAAAAAATGCAGCCTATTTTCCTAAAAGGAAAACAGGATGCATTTAAAAGAAAGAAAATATCATTGTCTTTGAATTTTTTAAGGGCAGGCAGTGGTCCGTATTTTTGCTGACAAACACAAAGGTGAAGGGGTCCCCTGTTTGCGAGTGGTTTACTACCTACTTGTAGTAGTTGGGTTACTGTGATTCTTTTGCGACCGCTTTGCAGTCGCAAAGCAATTGTACATCCTCCTGCGACTCGCTATAAAGAAGGGACGCCCTTGGCTGCCCTGTCCTAACAGCGACTTACAAACCCCATTTTGTGAGTCAGTAATTTCGATTTGCGACTGTTAAAAACGGTCGTACATCTGGCCCTTTGTCCCTTAATAATTTGGCACCCATTTCACAAGTCGCCATGAAACTTGATAAAACTGTTGAACCCATTTAATTGTCGGAGGACTGAAAGTTTTTAACAGAATTTGGTTAAGGGGGTGCAAAGAAAAAAGGGAGCTCCAAAAACACACTTGAAAGTCAATGCATTTTAGATAGACTTTTTTATTTCATGTAATGGCAAAACAGCTGAACGGATTGTAAAGAAATTTCACAGCAATGTAAATTAAACTATGTAACTAATAGTTTTTGCTATTGCAAGCGATGGTGTGAAGTGGATATGAAATAATACAGGCCAACATCTCAGTTACGTATTGTAGCACAATGCTATTAAAAGTGGCTAGGAAGCCTAAAAACTAAACTAGACTGCATATGTAAAGTTTTAGATTTGCCACATTAACAACTGAAAGACCCATTTATGGTCACACGCTAATGGAAACCTATAAAAAAAATCGTAACAAATAAAATACATCTTAATCTTCATAAATTTTGTTTTCATGGTTTCTGACTCACAAAATAAAACTGATCCAAAAAGCCTTACAAAAAACATCTTTCTTATGCACGCCATGTGCAACAAAATTGCAAAGTGACTCAGCAGTAAGCAACACAAACTACCAAAATGAGGATATGATATTTTGCCATTAGGAAAAAAAATTATAATCTTAATTTTTATAACAACAATTATTAGCTTTCATTCACTTTGGCCTTCATATATAGCACAACCGGCTAAAATAGCAAGGAAGCCACAAAATAAACTAGACTGCATATGTAAAGTTTCAGAAGTACTACAGGTACAACTAAAAGACACATTCATGGTCACATGACTATGTAAATCAATGAACAAATACATAACAAATACAATTGATAAATAGAAGGAAATTACATAAAATCTCATTGCCACTCTGTAGTTATAGTAATTATTTCCAAAGATAGGAATTCCTTGGATATTAGCTCCCTAATATATTCCCACCCGTTTGACAAATCACCACGAAAGTTTCCAGATCTATAGCGTTTTTTTCATTTTTGTGTTGAATCGTTAAGGGGGTGCAGAGATAAAAGGGGGTCCCAAAGCACAGCTTTCCACCAATGTATTTTCAATAGACTATTGTATTTGGTGTAGCACAAAAATAGCTGAATAGATTTACATGAAATTTGGCAGAATTATACATTATGGTGCAGAGATTATGCTTTTGGAGTACTGAAGTTAAGTAGGGTCCGTATTTTCTTACGTTATAAGGGTTTTAAAGGCTTTTAAATGTAGTGAAATCTGTCACCACTGTACTTTTGAAGAATTTCACTCAACGCTATGCCACTTCAATGTATGCCACCCTACACTATACTAATCCACTGTACCCTACTCCACTCTTCACCATTCCACTGTATACCTCTGTACTCTACGCTATTCCACTCTATGCCCGCCACTCTTCTATAAACCACTGTGCTTTATTCCACTGTATGCTATTCCACTGTATGCTACTCCCATTTACGGTAATCCACTTTCCACTACTACAGTGGATGTCACTCCACCTTACATTGCTCCACTGTATGACATTCTCCTCCACCCTATATAACTCATCTCTATAAAAGTTTATCAGATTTTATGGCACTCTACGACATGTTACTCCACTCTATCCCTGTACACTCCACTTTCCAACTCTATACTCTACTCTATGCCCTTACACTCAAACGTACAACACTCTAGTCACTCCAATTTATAACAGTTTACTACCTAAGCTATGTCAGTATACTCCACTCCATGCCACTCTACTCTACAACACACCAACACACTCTATTGTACTTAACTCCACACTAATCACACCACTTCACTTGACTCTACTTCACTGTACAAGACTTTACCTCACTCTATGCTACTTTAAAACAATCCACTCTACGCACCTCTACTGTTTTAACCACTTCTGTACTCTATACAACTCCAATATACAACTCTGTATTACAATGTATGCCACTCCCTGGCACTTTATTCCTGTCTATACCCTTTCATCCCACTATATAGCACTACACTACACTGTATTTCACTGTAAATCCCTCTGCTCCACTCTACAATGCTCCAGTCCACTATATAAAACTGTACGCAACTCTTTGTATGCCACTCCACTCTATGGCACACTATGCAATTGTACTCTATAATACTGTATGCCAATCAACTATACCTGACTCTACAACACTGTACTGTAATGTACACTCGTCCACTCAGCAAAAATCTATTTCTACACCACTTTCCAAGAATGTATGACACCCCACTACACTCTACTGTACAACACAGTACTCCCATTTATGACACTTTACTCAACTGTATGCTATGCCAATCCGGTCTACTGCACTCCATGCCACTGTAGTCTACAACATGCAGCTCCACTCTATGACAGTTTACTTCACTCTACACTACCTTATTTCAGTGTACCCCACTACACTATACTCCACTCTGCTATACTTTATCCTACTCTATGACACTGTACTATACTCCTGTCTACGCAGCTCCTGTACTCCACTGTATGCAACTCTACTCTACAGCACAGAAATACACTCTTTTCCACTCTATGCCATTCTACTCCACTCTATGTCCATCCATTCTATGCTGGTGCACTACACTGTGTTGGACCTGGCCCTCTTTGCAGGGTCATCCCTAAACTTTTTGCCTTTCTCCTAGCCTTTTTTTCTGACATGGTGTTGGTGGTTTTAGGACTCTGGGCACTTTAGCACCGCTGTTCAGTGTAAAGCATGTGTGCTCTCTGTGATTGCGCCACCCACCAAAGTAGTCTTTCAAACCTATCTCAGGCCTCTGCCATTGCAGGGCCTGTGCGCGCAGTGTCACTGCCGCTGTGATGTTGCACCTAAAGTGTGTGCCATGTCCGTGACCCCCCTTTTACTACATGTCAGTCACCCCTAAGGTAGGCCCTAGCTAGCCCTATGGGCAGGGTGCATTGTAGGTAAAAGACAGGACATGTACCTTAAGTGTGTGACATGTGCTGGTAGTGAAAAACAGACATTTTTGGTTTCTCACTACTGTGGGGCTGTCCTCCCATAGGAATGCATTTGGGATTCCCCAATAAGTGTTTCAGTGGTAATTTCTGATATGAGAGGTGCAGCGTGGTCAAGTTTGGTATGTTTAAAATAGTAATAATAAATGCTACACAATGGTGTGTGCAGATTTATTATAGCTATTTTAGAAGATGCCACTTTTAGATGGTTGCATTTCTGTTTGTTATGTGTCTGCCTGCCTGATGTGAATTGCATGTCTGGCTTTTGAGTGACGGGGCCAGTGAGATGTGTGTGGCTCCAGGAGGGACAGGGTGAGTCAACGCTAAGCCGAATTGTACATCTGCATTTGGAGTGGTGGGAGGAGAAGTCCCTGAATAGGATGGTGCCTGCCCTAGTGAATGCTGGCTTCATCCCCCTGTGGTGTATCTGATGACGATAACCCACCTGACAAAGGGCAAGAGGAGCCTGGAAAACAACGTGCTCCAATTCCCCCCTGAACCAGTTGCATCTGGTTGCCCCATGCCCTGCACTACATACAAAGGAAAATGTGGTATAAATGTACCGGCTGTGACACCATGAAATTGTTCTATGCTTGTGTTTACTTGGAGGAGACCCTCTGCCAGGAGGAACTGTCACGGGACTCAGCGAGTGTGTTTCCTGGGGGTCCCTACGTGCTGGCCTGCCTGGCTGTGCTGTGGTCTCCCCAGCAATAAGACTCTTTGGCCTGCCTGCTTGCTAGCACCCAGTGAGGGCTTTTATTTTGATTTGCCCAAGAGAAGAGGGCTGGGGCATCGCAGCACGGAGCTTCCTTGCTTTTTGGGGCAATCCCGACGTGCCCAACCCGCATTTCTGTGCACCGAGCGGGTACCCCCCTACATCTTTGCTTTTTTGTTTCATATATACTTAGCGGGTGCCCACCGCAAGTGTCTTCATTTAAAATGGGAGCCTCCCCCTTATTGCCCCCGCAGAAGGAGAAAAGAAACGGCCGCTGCGATCGTGCGTGACCTTTGCCGTGCCTTTGCCTGACTGTAGTCGGGCCCACATAGCCAGAACAAAGCCACGGGCAGGACGTGCCCGTCACCGGAAGTCAGGCGTTGCCTGGCAGGAGGAGGGGTGTTCAGCACCCAGTCCAAGCAGCTGAGGAGGCTCTGGAGTTTTCCCTGCGGGCGGGGCCTAAGAACCTTAAAGTCCGTATATGCCGAGCGTTGCTCCATGAGGAAAGGGAGAGCCCTGCGTGTCTTTCTTTTGTGGTGACCGGCGGTGAATGAGGGACTGGAGCCTTGTGGGCTCCCCTCAGCTGTTACTGCCCTCCGCTCGTGTATGGAGCCACCAAGAGTTAGGGATGCTCCCGGCTCCCCTACGAGCCATCTCCAGGTCGCCCTGAAGTCGCACAGAAGCCCTGGTGAGTGAAGTCCTTGTCTGGTACTAAAGGGGCCTACTGGAGGCCTGAGTTGCACCCAGAGGAGCCCCGGGGAGGAGGGGCTCCCCAGGCACGGTTGGTGCATGTTCTGGTCTCCCAGATGTACCATCGGATTACGGGGCAGCTGCCATGAGGGGGCCAGTGATTCTGGCTAGAGGAGGGGCCCGGGAGGGTGGGCGTGTAGCTCAAATTCCTTTCTATTTTATATATATAAAAATAATAAAAGGCTGGGCCCTGGTGATGGTCCAAAAAAGAGTAAAGGAAAAAAAAGGTGGTAATTTATTGGTGGCCCGCCCCTTTCTCCAGCACCTTGCAAACATGCCTCCTTGCATGCTGCTAGTTTGGGGATGAAGCCTCCTTCGCTGCTGAGGGTCCTTAGGGCCCAACAAGCCCACCTGTTACCTCCAGTGAGCACCACACAGTGGGATTGCTGAGAGGTGGTCGCAGGCCATGTCCCTTTCTATACCAATCAACAAATGCACCTCCAGGCACACTACTATTTAGGGGATGAAGTCTACTTTAGTCCTGGCCCTCAGGTGACCTGACCCACCCCGGGGCTTACAGGAAATCAAGCGCGGGAGCCCGCACTTCATTTTTAAAATTTTATTTTCAGCCAGATTCGTAGATCCAATGTATATCCAGCCAAAAATTACAAAAAAATGCTTTCATTTAGCCCTGGGCGTCCCTGTGGGTGCAGGGTGTTTCAACATTGACCCTGTTTCATGTTATTCATAGTGTTTTTCACCTTTTTCCTTGTGACTCGGTTCAACCAAGTCACAAAATGGCTGCCAACATTTCCTAGTTGGAGGTGCTGGCAGCCAATCAGATCTCAGGCACAAGATCGGGAGGGTTTGCGGATCCTTTGGGTCTCTATTTGTATTTCTGAGAAATGTTTAAATTTCTAAGGAACGACTGAACGAATTTACACAACATTTCACAACAAGCATTTGCAATACAATAGGTCTCGCATTAACTAAGTTTGAGCTATTGGCATTGTGAAATATTGCAACACCAATTGCAATAAAAGTCTATAAATTGTAGGCAAAAAAATGTGTATTTATTTTTGTAGCAATGGTGTCATGCTGCCCTTTAGATGAATATGTTTAAAAGTAAAGTGCGCCATACTGCAATTGCTAAAATAGTTCATTGTGGATGCGTTAACAATTGATGTGTGCACTGATGGCTGGTGGTGTGTGTGCCTGTAGAGATTGCGCACTGATGGCTGGTGGCATGTGTGCCTGGTGGAAGTGTGCACTGATGGCTGGTGGTGTGTGTGCCTGGTGAAAGCGTGCACTGATGGCTGGTGATGTGTGCCTGGTGAAAGCGTGCACTGACGGCTGGTGGTGTGTGTGTGTGTACCTGATGAAAGTGTGCACTGACGGCTGGTGGTGTGTGTGTGCCTGGTGGATGCGTGCACTGACAGCTGGTGGTGTTTGTGTGCCTGTTGAAAGCGTGCACTAACGGCTGGTGGTGTGTGTGCCTGGTGGCAAAGCGTGCACTAACAGCTGGTTGTGTGTGTGTCTGGAAGCGTGCACTGAAGGCTGGTGGTGTGTTTGCCTGGTGGAAAAGTGTGCACTGACATTTGTTGGCAGGAAGATATGTAGACACAAACGATGGCCAATTGAGTCTCGAGGTAGGCGCATTTTATGAAGGAAATCGAGCCGGGCTCCAATTAACGTCAGTTGAGATTGTGCTTTCAGTGATGTGAACTTTGGTGTGCTGGTAACTTAGCTAAGACCAGTAGCTTATTCAGCACAGGACAGTGCACAGCGGTCTGCTTGGGAATGGCTTCGGGTTTTGAACAATCCGAGTTGGGCTCCTTTTTCTTTAGCAACCTTTATAAAAAGTTGCAACTAAGCCATGATTTGGAACACTCTGCCTCAGAGGTCATGTGCCAAAATTCACACATGCAAAACATCTTGAGATATGAAGTAAAAAGAGCAGCAGTTGCATAGAAATATTTTGCTGACACAAATTTAAAAAAGCATTTCCTTGATCACGGAATTTATTTATTTATTTATTTATTTCGCATACTTTTAGAGCGCAAACCTGTCACCCAGAGGGCATCCTGGCGCTTTGATCAGAGAACCCCCGCACAAGACCAGAGCAAACGCGCAGCCATTACTTGGGAAAAAGATGAGTCTTTAAGGCTTTCCTGAATGGAAGATAGTCCTTGCAGCTCCTGAGAGTGAGTGGGAGAGAATTCCACAATTTAGCTGCCGCCACTCTAAATGAGCGGCCGCCCATCCTCACTCTTTGAAACCTAGGCACCACCAGAAGGTGAGCCGATGACGACCGCAGAAGCCGTGGGGCAGAATACCATGCAAACATGTTTTGTAGCGGGATGGGGCCTAAGAGGTGTACCGCTCTAAATACCAAGCAGGCCGCTTTGAATTGGACCCGTAGTTCTACCGGGAGCCAGTGCAGGTCATGAAGCGCAAGAGTAGAAGAGCTAGATCTGGGTCGTGAAAGGGCCAGTTTAGCAGCCATATTCTGCACCCTCTGCAGCTTCCCAATCAGATTTTTTGGGGCCCCCAAAAGGAGACCATTACAGTAATCCAGCCGACTTAAAATAGTCCCACGGACTACCTCCGGCCTGGATTGAGCAGGAAGCAGAGGCAAAACTCTGCGGAGCATATGGAGCAGCATCATACATGTTCCCGTGGTTTTATTAACATGTAGGTCAAGTTGTAAGTTAGGGCCGAACATGACCCCTAAATTACGGGCTGACTCCGATGCCGACACTGGTTCGGAAAAAGTGCTAGGCCAAAAGTCGGTAGGTAGAGCCCGCGGGATCCGGTCGGTGGAGCAGTGGAGCACCTCCGTCTTCGAGCTATTAAATTGCAAAGAATTTGCTTGAAGCCAATCCGCTGTAGCTGCCATGCAGTGATGGAAGGTGTTCAGCGAGATTGCATTGCTCCCTTCCAAGGAAAACACCAGCTGAGTGTCATCGGCATAATTAAATGCCGAGACCCCAAAAGATTTTATTAGCTGGACAAGCGGACGGAGGTACAGGTTAAACAATAGCGGGCTGATGGCCGAGCCCTGTGGCACCCCCTGTCCGATTTTCCTTGGCTCCGAGCTAAAAGGCGGAAGTGACACCAACTGTTGCCTGCCCTCGAGGTATGACATCAGCCAGTCTCTGGCTACCTCGCAAATCCCGCACTCTTCCAGCCTCTGAACCAGGGTCCGATGGCAGACCGTGTCGAACGCGGCCGACATGTCGAGCAGCACCAAAAAGGCTGCCCGACCACTGTCGACACGCGAACGTAGATTATCCAGCACGGTCACAAGTGCGGTCTCCGTCCCGTGACCAGGTCGGAAGCCAAACTGGGCCTCATCGAACCAACCAATATGTTCCAGGTAGCCGGAAAGAGAGCGAGTTACCCATTTCTCCAAGATCTTGATTGGAAAGGGAAGCAAGGAGATCGGCCTGTAGTTGGAAAGGACAGCTGGATCCAGGGTTGGCTTTTTTAGCAGAGGCGACACCACTGCTAGTTTCCAGCAACCCGGGACAGAAGCCGATTCCAGAGATTGGCGACAGATTGAAAACAAAGGCGGGAACAGTTCTTCCTGAAAAGTTTTCCAAAATTTGGGGGGCAGTGGATCAAGCGGAGATCCAGATGACACCGAGCAAGCCGTTTTACAAAATTCTTCAAAGGACGGGAGGGGGAAGGAGTCCAACCGTGGTGGTTTGGGTGAGGTGATCAAATCGCCCGCCCCAAAGGCCACAGCGGCCGGCTGGGGTCGACTGGGTGAACAACCCGGAGCTCCCACGCCGACTGGCTGGGGTCGACTGGGCTGCCCCACCGGAGCTCCCACGCCGACTGGCTGGGGTCGACTGGGTAAGCTGCCCGGAGCTCCCAGATCAGCGACACTAGTGCTCCTTTGGGGTCGACTGGGCTGCTCCACCGGAGCTCCCACGCCAACTGGCTGGGGTCGACTGGGTGAGCTGCCCGGAGCTCCCAAATCAGAGACACTAGTGCTTCTCTGGGGTCGACTGGGCTGCTCCGCCGGAGCTTCCACGCCAACTGGCTGGGGTCGACTGGGTGAGTTACCCGGAGCTCCCAGATCAGAGACAGCAATGCTTGTCAGGGGTCGACTGGGCTTCTCGCCCGGAGCTCCCATATCCGTAGGTTGGGGTCGACTGGGTGAGCTGGCCGGAGCTCCCAGGGCAGACAGCAGTGCTTGTCTGGGGTCGACTGGGCTGCTCGCCCGGAGCTCCCCTATCCGTCGGTTGGGGTCGACTGGGTGAGCTGCCCGGAGCTCCCAGAACAGAGACAGCAGTGCTTGTCTGGGGTCGACTGGGCTGCTCGCCCGGAGCTCCCATACCCGTCGGTTGGGGTCGACTGGGTGAGCCGCTCGGAGCGCCCAGATCCAGAGCCCCGATGACCCTCTGGGGTTGGCTGCCCGGGGCTCCCTGCCCCCTGTCAGTAGGGCTAACAAGGCAGGCCTCCTCAGTTGCAGGAAGTGTTAGGCCAGCCAGAATCTTAGCGGTCTTCTCCTCGAAGGCCAACGCCAGCGAGTCGCATAAAGCCTGAGAGGCTCGCACGGAGTTAGCCGCGCAGACCGGGTGGGACAAGTCATTAACAATCTTAAACAAGGCTTGAGATTTATTAGGCGCCTGTAATAAAGATGTTTGTATAAAAGACGTCTTAGCCTGCTTGATCTGCTCCTTGTAACCTCTCAGTGCAAGTCTAAACAAGACTTTGGCCGAGGGGGAATACTCCCTTCTCCATGCTCTCTCTGCCCGTTTACAGCTCAGCTTCAGGTGTTGTAGCTCCACCGTGTACCAAGGAAAGGCCCGATTCGCCCTCGCTCTTGCTTTCCGAAGAGGCACGATGTTATCGAGTGACTCAGTAATGGACCGGCAGAAGGAGGAGTAGCTGTCTTCCACTGAGTTCCTCAGGCCAAAATTGGCAGGTATCAAAGAGGGCAAAGGCGCTAGACTGAGCAGTCTAGACCACGGTCGACCCACTTGCGAGAGTCCCACCCCTGAAACCTCCGGGGGGTTATTCCCAAGGCATAGGGAGAAGACCACCAGCGTGTGATCCGTCCAATATTGGACTAAGATGTCAATGATCACCACCAAGTGGGCGCCCGCAAAGATAAGGTCGAGCATATGACCACCCCTATGAGTCGTGGAGCCAACCAGTTGTTGCAGATGGATGTCGAACAAAGCCTGGCAGAGTGAGGTGAAAGCTCCATCTAAAGGACCCCCCTGCCAGAGATTAAAATCTCCCAGGACAAGTAGATTAGAATGAGTGTTAGAAAGATCATACACTAGGTCCAGGAACTCCGGCAGCGAAGAGGCCGAACCCGGCGGTCTATAACATAACACGCCAGATAGCAGCGTTCTCTCTGGGTTACTGAATGAAAAGCCCATGAACTCGAAACCCGAAACTTCGCCGATTTTAAGCTGAGAGACATCCAGCTGTTCGCGGAAAATGATGCCAATTCCGCCGCCACGATTAAGTGGGCGCGGAGTATGAATAATTTTGAAGCCCGGGGGACAGGCCAGGCCGAGTTCTACTAGGCAGTCCTCCCGAGTCCAAGTCTCCGTCATAAACAACACATCCAACCCGGAGGATTCAACCAAGAAGGCGATCTCCGTGTGGTGTTTGCAGAGTGACCGCACATTAAGCAACCCACAAAGGAGTGGCTGGGGCGGCGAACGAGTGCTGGGACCATGTGTTGCAGGGTCACGCGCTGGTCTCAAAGCACACAGGTCTGAGTGGGAGTAGACCCGAGGGGAAGGGAGCAGGTGGCCAGAGGCAGCGGCCCTTAGCGCGCCCGTAGCGCGAACGGGCGCAAACGGGCTTACCTCTGGCGCACCTCCGGCGCGTCTGCGGCGCGTCCGCTGCGCGCCGTCGCTGCGCGCCAGTCCCTCCGCCATGTTAAGAAGCCTGACCAAAAGGTCACGTGGGTCCTGGCAGGGCGAGTGGCTCTCCCTCAGCAAGATGGCGCTCCCACAGAGAGAGCTTCCCCCAATCCAAAATGGCGCTCTCCGATCGGCGCGAGGAGTAAACAGTGCCCCCGAGTCCCTTCTAACCCACAAGTGTGGGTATGCAGCGTGTTAAATGCGGGTAAGTGGCTCCCTCAGTTCCCACTAAGCGGAAGAACAGGAGGAAAAAGATAGTTACAGCTAGCGCCCAGCGCGAACACAATAAAGTTTAAAAGATTAAAAAACAAGCCTAGCTGTTCTGTCAGCAGCGCGAGTGCAGCGCGAGTGCAGGGTTTAGATCTAGCAAGGCAGAGTGAGGAGGTGCTACTTATAGTGCCTCCGCCTCCTATGCGTGGGTCCTGGCAGGGCGAGTGGCTCTCCCTCAGCAAGATGGCGCTCCCACAGAGAGAGCTTCCCCCAATCCAAAATGGCGCTCTCCGATCGGCGCGAGGAGTAAACAGTGCCCCCGGAATGTTTTACCTACGCCAATAGGTCTCGCTTTTGGGACCTTCTAAGTATTTAGTTATGCAGCACAATATCGTTGGTGCAACAACATCAACTGTTGCATAGCTAAACACTTATAAGGTCTCAAAGGCAAGACCTATTGGCTATGTCAATTATTGGTGTGGTTGTGTGTGTGTGTGTGTGTGGTTCTGTGTGTGTGTGTGTGTTTGTGGTTGTGTGTGTGTGTGGCTGTGTGTGTGCGTGGTTGTGTGCGTGGTTGTGTGTGTGGTTGTGTGGGTGGTTGTGTGTGTGTGGTTGTGTGTGTGTGGTTGTGTGTGTTTGTGGTTGTGTGTGTGTGTGGTTGTGTGAGTGTCTGTGTGGGTGGTTGTGTGTGTGTGGTTGTGTGTGTGTGGTTGTGTGTGTTTTGTGGTTGTGTGTGTGGTTGTGTGTGTTTGTGGTTGTGTGTCTGGTTGTGTGTGTGGTTATGTGTGGTTGTGGTTGTTTGTGTAAGTGGTTGTATATGTGGTTGTGTGTGTGGGTGTGGTTGTGTGTGCATGTGTGTGGTTGTGGGTGTGTGTGTGGATGTGTGTTTCGGTGTGCATGGGTGTGATTGTGTGTGTGGTTGTGTGTGTTTTTGGGTGTGGTTGTGTGTGGTTCTCTGTGTGGTTGTTTGTGTGGTTTGTGTGTACTTTGTTTGTGTGTGGGTGTGTGTGTGTGGTTGTGTGTGTGTGGTTGTGTTTGTGTGGTTGTGTGTGTGGTTGTGTGTGTGGTCTCGCCTTTGGTACCTTTTAAGTGCTTAGCTAAGCAGTTCGTATGTATATGGCATGGCCAATCGCAGACCAAAGTAAGGCCAGGCTTCCATGCTAATGGATGGTGAATTGTACGTTTATATTGTAAAGTTATGAAAAGTGTGGGTGTCACAAAGGCGCTGAAGACAAATGATTATTGTTTAACTGTATAGGTTACAAAGCTTGCGAAAAATACTCTGGCAGCACAGATAGGCTTCCTGTTTTTCCTACCTCTGTCAATGTGACTCATTTGTAAATCTACCTGGAGTAAGAGGACTTAACAAAATACCTTTTTTAGTTGCGACAAATAGTAGGGACCCTCCCTGCCCCCTGCACTAGCTAAACAGGAGGTGGAGCGCAGTCCATCAGCCGAAGAAGGTTCAAATGCTCAGTTAGACCCCATAGCATTGCAAACCCTGAGCTTTACGTTGCATGCTGAGCTCTGCAATATGTGCATTAACCTAGTGGTCTGCATATTGGATTCTGAAGGATTGAAGTCAGAGTGAGACGGTCTTTCAGTCTTTATGAGACCGGATCGGTCACGCAAACTCTTTCTCTGATCTCAGCAGCAGGCACTGATAACGGTGATGAAAATAGTATTTCCCGTTCCTTGATTTATCTCCAAACTGCCCCCAATACCCCACATCCTCCCTGCAAACAATTTAGTTAATTTATGGCGCTGCTCCCCTTTGACTTCAGAGACAAAAACACGTACTGGCAATGGTCACAATTGTAGAGAGAGATGGACCAGGCTGAAGCCACTTTGCAGCAGTGAAAAACAAGCCTCCATTGTGAAGGCACTCGATCTCATGAAAACACAAACACAAGAAAGGTGTGATCTGTATTAATTTCTTCACTTCTTTTGAATATACAGTTCTGAAGCAGCACTGATGGCATGAATGCTTGTTTCTCTGATAAGACACTGCTGCCTTCCACTGCTATTAACTAGTCACAACTGCTGCAGGGGGCAATGCAAGGCCAGTAGCCTAAGGGATATGATAAACAAATATTTCCAGAAAACGCAGTACTAAGGATGTACATCTTTCCAAAGTGGGAAAAGGAAACAACTCGTTAAATAAAACATTCGAAACATGAAAAATCTGCTGGTAAATAAGCCCATGTTTTTTCCATAGTAAGGGTTGGAGGTAAGCAAAGCCGGTAGGAGAGGGAAAGGAAAAGAGATGGGCAAAACGAGCAAATCAGCCAGTGACTAGTGTATGCTTAATCGCACAAACGTCTCATCAATATGTAAAATTACATAATTTGATGGAGCCGGTCACAGAAAAACATATCCGCCCTTGTGAATCCGCTATCGGAGCCCGGAGTGCATCAGGGGTTAAATAAATATCTAAAAAAAAAACTGTTTTCTGTACAATGCTTACGCCAAAGACACCAATGATAAAACAAGCACTGACAACCGGCAGCCACGGCGCAAAGTAAACATTAAAAACAAGAGCACACAGTATGTGTATGTTTCTTGTATCTTGTAAAGCGCACTGCTGCCCTGAGGCGTCGTGGCGCTGTAGACCGCTGGGGAACCCGTCCTGGCTATCCCTGTGAGATGGTCCCTACTGGGTATGTCCAAGGTGAAACCAGGTATCCCAGGCGAATGTGGGGGGCCGTTGTAGAGATGAGGCAAGCTAATGCCCAGAGTTGCCGAGTGTGATCCCTGGTTAGAGTAGGCACTGAGGCGAGAATTATCGAGTCCGGTGACCATGTCCACGACCCTCGGGAGTCAGGAACTGAATCCTGGTCCCGGGCCGTTCTCTGCTTCCGGGTCTGCCGCCTCTAACCAGTGAGCCACACCACTCCACAGTACGCCCGCTACACTCACAATTGCATGACTCTGAGAATGGGTGTGGGAGATTCGGGTGGAGAAGAAACAGATAGGAGTAGGTGGGTAGTAGGGAGAAGAAACGGATGGGGGTTAGTTATGGGGAGCAAGCACCAAATGGGAAAAGCAGAGCAGTGAGGGGTTCAGGGAAGGGGGTGGGAAATCTGTGGATGGAGCACCCAACAGCAGGGGAGAGGGGCAAGTAGGGACACGGGAGGAGAACAAAAATAAAAAAAGAGAAGAGGAGACGAGAAGGTAATATAAAGAATAGAAGTAAGGGAACAAGGAGGCATATTAGCAAGGGGAAGTATCGCCGCTTTTTCGGCGAATTGTGCAGAGAAAGCGACGATACTTCTAAAGCCCTATCCACAAGGGTATTTTAACGCCTGCCTCAAGCCCACTTTGCATGTCGGCGACAAACATCGCTAATGACATGCAAAGTGGGCGTTCCCACGTCCAACCACATGTAAAATGTGGTTGGAGGTGGGAACACCCTATTACCAAGGCAGGCGTTGGGAGAGGCAGACCCGCGATAAACTCGTTTATCGCAGGTCTCCCAACGCCTGCTCTGACCAGGTGTTAGGGCATTGATAACATGGGGGTGTGGATCATAAAGCTGAATCCACCCCCCCATATCATCAATGCACACATTAGCGCAGGAAAACAACATTTGTTTTCATGCGCTAATGTGCCATATCGCCGACTATCGCCAGATTTCATTTCGCCTACGTGATGGGCATTGATAATTGCGCGCTATCACGGCGAAAAAAATCCGGCGATATGAAGATGTGCGATGTGCGTTTTCTAACGCACTTCTAGGTAATATGCCCCAAGAAGAAGAACAAAAAGGAGAAAGAGATTAGAGATGTTTGAGGATTGGCTGTTGAAAACAGAGGAGGGAAAGATATAAAAGAAGGAAAGGGAAGAGAGGGGGGAAATGAGGAGAAGGCGCAGAAGAATACTTCGGAGAATGAATAGGAGGTCGAGTAGGAGGAGGAGCAGAAAGAAGAGGAGACAATGCACAGAGGAGATGAGGAGGAGGGTGTTAAGGAGAAGATTAAAAGAGGGTACCGAGAAGGGGGCAGCAAAAAGAGTAAGAGGAAAAAAAAATTGGGAAAAAAACAACAGCACGAACAAGAGGAACTGCAGAATAAATTGGGGTGGGGAGGGGGAAGAAAGAAGGTGGGACCTCGAGGAGAACAAAAGGGAAGGAGGAACTAATGCAGGAAAAGGAGGAAAGCTGGGGACTTAGCAGGCCCGTATGCAGGCCCCCCGAGTGCGAAGTGTCTTTTGAGCTTCACTACGGGTGCATTATTGGCAGCCCAGCGTGTCACGTGACTGCTCCTCCGCGCATTTCTGCGCCCGCCTGCTTTGTGGCTGTGCTTCTAAGCACTACATTTCAAAGCTTGGGGCGGGGCGCATCGAAGTTTAAAGAAGACACTTTGAAAAGAGGCACTAGAAGTGAGAGACGTGGAACTTCTTGCACTTGATGTCTGTCTAAGGGTGATTTTGGTGAGCACTAGGGGGTGTTCACACAGAAGAAAGGGCAGGAGAGACAGGGTCCACTTCATATACAGGGGTGCAGACAAACGAAGGGAGAGCTGGTTGATTTGCAAAGTTTGGGGTTTTGAAAGAAGAGATCTGAACCAAGGACCACAGCTTTACCCCTTTGCCAACTTGTGTTTACCATGGTAAACTCTTGACTAGTCCAATTCCGAAATGGACTCCAAGGCTTCTAGTGCCTTGACGAGTAATTCTCAGCGCTTGATGTTGACCACAGGCCTGTTACGCAGGTTTCAAAAGACATTTTAACTCAAAATATTGAGGCCCTGCTATTAAGGCCATAGCAATAGTCATGTTATAACCCAGGAAGCAAGGGGAACACGGAAGTGATGAACATGCAAAGTGCCACTGTGAAACCTTATTTTAGGCTATACTCTTAATTAGTATATCAAACTTACCTATAATTTACTAGTATATGGTAGAAAGTATGCGCAGGTTCTGTAATATAAATGCCTTTAGTGGACTGCAGCACCCATTGTGCAACCCACTACTGTGACAGAGCAAACATGTCTGCGGCCCTACCACAGTAGCCTGTCTATGCAGTTTTATAGCAGAAAATGTGGCCTTTGAAACTAACCCCTTCTGACAGGCCTAAATTTTCCTTTGAAATATTAATAGGCCAGCCCTAAGTAGACCATAATATCCAAAAGACAGAGTACATGGTATTCAAAAGGAGGTCATTTGGGCGTGGTCCATTTCAAAGTGCTTTTCAATGGATTTCTTTGAAGCTTAGTAGGAGAATCCTCTCAGAAATGTTTCCTCACGACGAATTTCACCAACTAGAGGCCATTTGAAGTACTTTCGACTGGTTCTTTTTCTCCTGCCTCTCTGCACTTGATATTTTTGGAACCCTTTCAACTGTATTTTGCATTTATTGATGTGTTGATGTCACAGATACATGGGCTATTGCTACGCTTATGCTACTGAAATTTCACAGGCAGGTTTATTAGACTGTTTTTCCATGCTTGATTTCTGAGGTACTTTTGGTATACGTGACTTGTCACCTCAGCATTACCTTGGTTTAGTGGCATACTATTTGTTATTTTGTGGCAATGCTGTAATGATTTTTTCAAATTTCAGGCATTGATTGTATGCTGCTCGTTTTGGTCATTCACTTGCTGCTCATATTTTTCTACTCTCCTGTTCTTTGATATATTTCATCATTGCCTCATATTCCAATATTTCCTCTATTCGCTATTGCAGACCACCACTACAACGGTGCACGGAAATGTCTAATAATAGAAATGGTGGTCGTGGGCCTAAACAAACACTTTTTACTGATGTGGTCAAACAATCCTCTACTTCGACAGCTAAAGGTAATGGATCTGCGTCGCCTCCTTTATCACAAGCTGCATTGCCTCAGAACGATAAATCCTTATCTGATACTATGCAACGCATTTTGCAGGAACTTTCTGGGGTTAGCCGACGACTGGAAGGTCTGGATATTGCCATGACTTCATTAACCGCAGAGACTAAGTCTATCAGGGCAGAACTTGCTACTTTCCATACAAGGATTGACGTCATTGACTCTACAATAGTGGATATAGAAAGCCAACTGGATTCTGTTCGGGGTTCGGATCAAGATCTACTTTTTCTACACAGTAAGATCATCGATTTGGAAGATCGCAGTCGTAGAGACAATATCCGCTTTTTTTGGTTTTCCAGAAAATATTGAAAAACAAGATGTGAAGTCCTTTCTTTGTAATGCCCTTCCCACTTTGACTGGAATTTCTTTTGCCCCTCCTCTTGAGCTCCAACGTGCTCATAGACTAGGCCCACCGCGTTCTGGTCCTTCGGCAAGGCCCAGGCCAATTATTGCTTGTTTTCTTCGGCATGAGCAGACCAGACAGATTTTATTATTGGCTCGCACTCATGGCTCCTTCCTATTTCAAGGTCATACCATCCATATGGCTGCAGATTTTTCTAAAGAAACAAATGAACGGCGGAAAGCGTTTCTTTCTATGCGGCCCCAGTTACGTCAAATGGACATCAAATATGGTTTATTTGAACCTGCACGTTTCCGTGTTACAAGGAATGGAGAATCCAAAGACTTTTATGATCCTTCACTTCTGCAACAGTTTCTGGACGATATTAAATCCAATGATATGGACACTCAGTCTCCTTCCTCTGCTCAACCTCCTCAGTCCAAGTCCTTCTCTATGAACCTACCAGCGTCTCAATTATACACCTCTCCTGAATCTAGGCAACGTGGCAGGGATCTCACCTGTTTGTCTCGTACTCAGGAGGACAGGGATTCAGCTCTACATTCTGTCTTCTCTCTCACTAACACACAGCAGAGAGACAAGTCCAGGTCACCTCTTAAGACACCTTCTGATGCTGACTGAATTCTCTTTTATGTTCTAGGGGTTTTGTTTTTATTCCTAATTCTATGAGTTTATAAGTAGTATTTGTTGTTCATAATGCTTTTGCTGTTTGTTTGGTCAACTGAGCCTTTCATGCATTGTATAACATGGCTCCTTATACTAAGTGTTCTATATGATGTCTTATGCCTTACTGTTATTATATATTCACTATTAATCTGTGATTTTCAGTTTTACAGTCATTTAATCATTTTTCAGGTTTTGCTTCTTATATACTAATAGGCTGTTATTTTTTTACACGTAGTTTTCTTTCTTCATATCCGTTCTCCCTGTTATAGTGATGTTACTATTGTTCGGGTAAACACTCAATATTCCATTGATTGATTATCTCGCTTCTGAATGTTGTCTATTTGTTTCACTGTTTTTTTATCTTTAGACTGTTTTTGATCATTTTCTTTCTGTTTCCCTTCCATTGCATTATCTCATGGTTTTCCCTCCTTGTCCTTACATGTTATGTATTTCCCTCTTTTTAGGTGCCATTATTGGTTTGTATCCTTTTCGTGTTTTTCTTCATTTCAATATCCTCGTCTAGGTATTATTCTGATGCTGTCTTTATTTTTGGGGTATTATAACTTCGGTTCTCCGTTTCCTACTGTGTTTTTGCCTCCATGTTCTTTCATGGTTTTATAATATGCGTTTGACCTCCTCAGTGTATACTTCTGTTTGTAGGCTCGCCTCCAATTTGTTACCTTTGTTATGGTGATCCTTTTTCCGATGTATTCCTTCCCTATGATATTATATTCGTTCCTTCACGTGACATTCTTAATTTCCTTCACTGCTCACTCCGTTTTGGATACTTCCATATACTCTTTTAAAATAGGTTCTGGTATTTTCCTATGTTCCTCTTCCCATACTTTATTATCTGTACTCACTATTCCCTTTTCTTCCCCTCTTTATGCTGGTGCTGGATTTCCCTATTTCTCTCATTTAACCTTCATATTTCTTTCATTCTATCTCTCTCACCTCCTTTCTTATGTAATATGTCTCCTTTTCTTCCATTTTCCTTGCTTTTATTTTTTCTCCTTCTGTTATTCTCTTATTGTATAGTTTTATATCATGATGTTTTCCATTTTACTGCCTATATTTCATAATAATGGTATATGGTTTTACATATTTTTCTTGTTGTAATCATATTCTAACTGCGTTTTACATATTCAGTTTTATTACTTGTTCCCCGACTCCCCATTCTTCTTTGCTTGGAGGGGGTCCGGCCTCCCTTGGTGCTGCTGTAGGTGCACCCAGACCCGTAGTTAACAGTCTAGGTTTAGTTTTTTTTTCTTCTCTTTCTTTTCTTTTCTTTATTTTTCATATTCTTTTTTCCATCTTTAATACTTTCTCTCTCTCTATTCATATTTGCTTTATCTGTTCTACTCTTCGCTCTGCATTTATAAACTACATTCCCTCTTCTTTTTCTTCTTTCTTCTTCCTCCTTGCCCAGAGTAACAAACCTCTTCTCTTTATTTATTTTCTTTTTCCTCTTTCATCTTCTTGTTCAATTTTACTGTCATGTCTTCTACCCATCCGTTGTCGGTGATTTCATGGAATGTTCATGGCCTCACCCATTATATTAAACGAAAGAAGGTTCTTTCTTATTTGCATTCTAAACATGTAGACGTTGCTTTGCTGCAGGAAACCCATTTGGACGATCTCGAATCTAGTAAACTTACCAGGGATTGGGTGGGTAAAGTCATCCACAGCAGTGTTTCTAAACCGGACCCCACTAATCCCAACCCTGTTCGTAAATGTGGCGTTGCCATCCTTTTTCGCAAGTCACTTCCTTTAACGATTATCAAGACATGGACTGACCCGGATGGTCGGTATGTATTTGTTAAGTTGAAAATTGGAAATTCTTTCATTTGTCTTGGTTCTGTCTACGCCCCGTTAGGTTCCAAAAAGCAATTTTTTCTTCGACTCAATCGCCACCTCACAGAAATAAATGCTACCCAATTTCTCATTGGAGGTGATTGGAACTTGGCTCCAGATCCTGCCCTTGACAGAACAGGTTGCCTTGATACCGTCAATGCATCTGATAGGGCCATTTTGCGAGACATCCTTACTGATACTGGTCTGGTTGATCACTGGAGACTCAGTCACCCTCAGGATAAAGAATACACATTAATTTCTTCTACTCATGGTACATTCTCCCGTCTCGACTACTTTCTTCTTTCGCAACATACAGTCCGGCTAGTTACAGAATCGAAAATTCTAGAAGCAGCCATTTCCGACCACTCCCCTATTTTCTTGTCTCTTGATTTGGGTCTTTCCAGCCCGGGACGCAAATCCTGGCGCCTAAACATCAATAAATATAAGACACCGTCAGGTAAACTTCTCCTACAGTCGCACCTACGGGACTACCTTTTGAATAATGAGGACTCAATCCTCTCTAAAAGAACGGTATGGGCAGCTGCTAAGGCAACTATTAGAGGCCAACTTATGCGGGACGCTGCTATACACAACAAGAAAAATGCTGCCAAACAGGCTAATTTGGAAAAAGACATTGGCCGACTTTCCCAGTTATATGTTTCGAAACCAACCCTTCAAAATCGTAAATTGTTGGAACAGGCACGCATGTCTCTCAACAGTCTTTTTACTTCTAAGGCCGAATATGCCTTACAAAGGATGAAAGGGCGTCACTATGAGCAAGGTGAAAAAGCTGGCCGGCTACTAGCTGCGCAATTGCGTCAGAGGGAGGCTGCTATGGCAATTCCCGCTATTACATCAAGTTCTGGTGCTATGCTTACTGGACCGCAGGAAATCGTTGATGAATTTGCTTCATTTTACAGATCTCTCTATTCACCAAGCACTCACAGAGACACATCAGAGATGTCCAATTTTTTGGATACAGTACATCTTCCACTACTCTCTGATGATGGTAGAGCTCTACTTGACGGAGCTATTATGAAGGAGGAAATTTCCTCAGCTATTGCTACCTTACCGCATCATAAAGCACCAGGTGAGGATGGTTTCCCCCCTGAATTTTTCAAGTGGACTGGTCAGAGTATGGTTGATACTCTACATGCCGCATTTGCAGAAGCCACAGAGGACTCCTCTCTTGGTTCTATTTCCAACAAGGCCATTATAGCTGTTTTACCAAAACCCGGTAAGGATCCTCTGCTATGTGGTAGTTACCGCCCTATATCTCTTTTAAACTCTGATGTTAAGATTCTTGCAAGTATCCTCGCATCACGTCTTCGTAAGGTTTTACCCTCTTTAATTCACAATTCACAGGTAGGCTTTGTTCCTGGTCGTTCATCTCGAAATCATTTACGTACTCTCTCTCATGCCTTATGGTCAGCTAAAAATCTTGCTAGTGATGCCATACTCCTTTCTTTGGATGCCGAAAAAGCATTCGATCGTATTGAGTGGGAGTATCTTTTTACCATAATGCAACGTTTTGGCTTAGGCGACCAATTTATAGCTAAAGTGCGTCTGCTATATGATAGTCCTTCAGCTCAAGTTAACTGTGGCGGCTTCCTTTCTACTCCATTTCCAATCCAACGGGGTACTCGTCAAGGTTGTCCTCTTTCCCCTCTTCTTTTCCGTCTGGCAATGCAACCTTTGGCTGCTGCAATACGTCAATCACCTGCAGTGGTTGGAGTTCCTCTTCCAATTGGTCATTCAAAAATGTATTTCTACGCGGATGATATTCTTCTCACACTTACCGATCTTCCCCGCTCTCTCCCTGCTCTTCTTCGCATCATCAATAATTTCTCTTCTTTTTCCGGTTATAAGATTAACTGGGATAAGAGTGAAGCACTGCCCATGTCCATTGGTACTACAAAAGCTGCAATTTTAGGTTTTCCGTTTCACTGGCAATCTTCCCGTCTTAAATATTTAGGAGTATTAATTAACAGAGGATTGGATAATGTAGTTATGGACAATCTAACACCGTTGATTGCACAAATGCAGCGAGATTTCGATAAATGGAAAGTCCTCGGCTTATCTCTTTGGGGGCGAGTTCAGGTTGTTAAGATGGTCACCCAACCGCGTTTTCTTTATGTTTTAGGTATGCTCCCTTTAAACATTCCCCTGTCTATTCTAAGGTCCATCGACTCCAAAATAAAATCTTTTATTTGGGGTACGGCTAAGCCGCGTATTACCTTGGCCAAACTCAAATCCCATCAATTGCATGGTGGCTTGGGTCTTCCCTCTATTGAGCATTACTCACTCGCCCTCCATCTTTCACAACTTTCCTTCTTTTTGCCCAAGTCTAAGGACATACCTCAATGGGTCCCACATGAACGTCACTTATTATCTTCTAGTCTTGGCCTGTCCCTTTTATATGGTAAAGGTTCCAGTTCTTCCGACCCTAAAAATCCTATCTTATCTGCTATGCATAAATCTTGGCAAAGAAGTCATCGCTTACTTAAATCCAATTCGCGGCTTCATGTCAAAGCTCCTTTATGGTCCAATTCGGCTATTCGTGTTCATGGTCGTATGATATCATGGCCTTTGTGGCAGGAGGCTGGTGTTCACTCTTTGGAACAACTGTTCCATGACAATAACTTTAAATCTTTCTCTCAAATCAGTGAGGAATTCCATTTACCACCCACAGAATCCCATCAATATACTCAACTTCAACAAGCCATCACAAAACATTTATGTTCTCCACCCGATTTGTTGGCCGTATCTCCTATTTTATCTTATTTACATCTGTGGGGAAATCTTAAAGGTGTGACTTCTGGTCTTTACAAAACTTTCCTGCATCCTCTCTTTTCGCAACCCCTCTCGAAAGCTCTTCAATTAAAGTGGCAATCTCGCTTATCAGTTACATATTCCATTACTCAATGGGATCAAATTCTGGAAAGTTTACATAAAGGTGTCCGAGAAGCTCGTCTCAAATTTTGCATTTTCAAAATCATCTATGAATGGCACTGGTCTCCATCTAAACTACATCATGCCAAATTGATACCACACTCTTTGTGCTGGAGATGTTCTGCTTCTGGCTGTGATATTACACACATTATTTGTGAATGCCCCCGTACTAGATCATTCTGGCTTTTTATTAGAAAGACTCTGGCGTCTATCATGTCATTACCATTACCATTAATTCAGCGAATATCATTTTACATGATTTTCGAGGTCTTCCGACATTGTCTAAACAACAAACTCGTCTTCTTCATACTGCTTTGGCTACGGCCAAAATCTGTATATTACGCCATTGGAAGTCTTCCTTATCTCCTTCTCAGGAAGAGTGGCTGGTGGCTATGGTACAAACAGCTTCTTATGAACGTGTAATTTATAACTTGCAGGATCAGGTTTCTGTTTTCCTTCAAACATGGTCCCCATTCATAGAAACCACGGTGAATAGTGACTCTGTTTCCATTCCTTCTTCCCCAACGTCTGCTATCCCTTCTGAATTATTTTTCCTTTTATTTTTGCGTTTGTGTGCTCTTCCTGGTTTTATTCTGCTCCTTAATCCTCTTCATTTGTTTCGGTCTCCTCTTCTTCTCTCCTTTCTTTTGTTACTCTGGGTTTCTTTGTTCTTTTTCTTTTCTCTTCTTTTCTCCTTTCCTTTCATTCTTTCGCTTTCCTCTTTTCTGCTATTTTTCGCTTTATAGCTTATTGAATATTTGATATTTTTGCTTTTCCACATTTAATACATCCTATGTATAATTATATCATTTTCATATTTAACTTTATTATCTATTTACATGTGTATGTATTTCTGCATTTTCATCTAAAAATCTTTTAATAAAAATTGTCAACACAAAAGGAGGTCATGCAAGCCTGTCATGTTGGATATGTCCCTGCAGTGAAAAGGCATTAAAAGCTATTCACACGGTTGTAGGGCTACCTGTTCCATAGGAAAGCATTAAGAAACCAAATTAAATTGAATAATGTTACTTCCACCAAAGAAACATCTACAATATTTATTCTCTTACTTTTTAAAACATTGATTGAAAACCCACTTCACTGGGAATGTTGGATTTTTAATAAATATTTTAGGGTAGGGACTTTTAGAAAGTCACTCTAAAGCCTCTAGAAACCAATTTGGAAGAGTTTCCAAGTGTCACCCTGGAGCTAAATAGCTCCTTCATGAGGTGTGAACTTACTACCAGAGCTGAGACAAAGGCCTTGGGTTCAGGGAGGTGTTCTGTTCCCCTGGGATGATGGCCATTTGGGCTGTACTCAGGAACGTAACTTGAAAGAGGTCTGCCCTGTCAGAGGCAGTTGCACCTATCACCAGGGCCTGTCCCCTCCTTGGTCACTCTAGTCAACCAATCACCAATTCCAGTGGGAGACGAGCTGCACTCCAGTCCCAGTGGAAGAAGTGCTGCCCCCAGAACTTGTTTTGAATAACCACAGAGGAGAGACTGATCATTTCCCTGGCCATTCCTCTAGGATAGGCACCAGAATTCTGCTCAAGGGAAGAAAGATTTTGCCATGTTGGAATTAGGTAGAGTAGGCACTATGGGATTGGTTGCAGATATGCACACAGGAACTGCTAAAAAAGTATGTAAGGTAACCCCTGGGAACATTGTCTTTATTGGATAGGGAGGGGGCAAGAGTCACCCACAACCTAGTACCAGTTATAATAGAGACACCCTTGGGCACCCTCATCAGAACGGTACGGGAACTGTAGAAGACAGTGGATAGACTGCACCTGCTTTCGAGACCTGTGAGGGGATCTGAAAGGCTCGACTTGCTCACACTTGTACCCAGGAAAAGGAAGTGAATGCCAATGGTCAGGTGGCTGACATCTGGTTAAGCTACAAGGACACAAGCTGCTAGAATCCCTTCTTCCTGAAGAGCCCACGTGACCAGTTCCAACTGCACTTGCCCTAGACCATGCTGGTGGTTTCGGCTGAAGTGAGTCTTGACCCGCCAAGTGCTCTTTCTGAGGTCTTGGGAAACTTGGCTACATAAATGTATACTCATAAAATCTTGAAAAACTTGGGACTTAGAAGTTTTTTTCGCTCCAACGACCTTTGGAGGACCAGAGCAAACCTGCCAAGTAAATAAGTAAATCCAACAAAGGTATGTTGCCTCTGGGTCAAATATTCTTGTTGATAACACCCTGAGCTTCTCTGCAGCAGCAAATTCATTACAGTAGGGCATCATGGAGAGGGTATCTGGCCTTGTGAGCCCTGTTTGGCTACAACTTGCAGCCTTTCAAGCTGGAGGAATCAGAGTCACAAAAAAGTGACAGAGTCCAGGCATAGATTTCTTCACTAGGTGAAGGTGGCAAAAGTATATGGCCAGCAAGGACCATTCCCTAGGCAGAGATTTTTAATTTCTCCTCCTCTGAACTTCTCCCCTAAAATTTAACAGTGTCGCTGGGAGTTGGTTGGAGCCCTTCTCAGCCACATCCTGTTACCTTGCCCTGCTGAAGCCTTTTGACTTCCATTTAAGAGACTAAGGGCATCATTACGATGCATGTCGGACTCTCATCCGACTGACACCATAGCAGAAGCAGAACTGCTCGACTAGAAGTCGGCGGTCCCACTGCCCTGATCACAATGGAACCGCCTTCATGGCAGTTGCAATGGGTATATTTTCTTTTGGGGTGTGCGCTGCAGGCTGCAGCACATGCCCCAATAGAAAATAAACACTTGAGAAACATCCCTGCACCATGTGGCAGGCACCATGCGGTGCCTGAAACATGATGCCGGGATGGTGCAAGGATGGTTAGGGGGGCACCACAGTGTCCTCCAGGCCCCATAGTGGAGGGCCAGGGGATGAGGGGCCCTGCTAAGGGCCCCCAAGGTCACTTTCCGCCTGCCTTTTCATGGCAAGTGAACTGCCATGAAATGGCATGTGGAAAGGGACATTTTAATCCCTACAGCTGTATGGATTATTGACCCTTCAACGGGCTCCTTGAGCCCGTCAGAAGCTCTGCGGCGGTCCCTCTGCCCGATGCCTCTGCCTGCTACACCGTAATACGGCAGGCGGACTGCAGGGGCAGATATCAGTGAGTCCGACACCGATGAGCCGTCGGAGCCACTGACATCATAATCTGGCCCTAGGTCAGAAGGTAAAACCTCCAACTGGGATAAACATGGTTACTAAATCTGACCCGTGCTTCATCGAGGTCAGCCTTAAATTGTTCCTAGTTCCTGGTAAACCGCAGCTAGAAGACTGTGGTTGTTGATTAATGCTTATTACTGCTAATTTTATTTTAAAATGTTTAGATTAATTCCCTGGTTTCTTCTGTGGATTTTTGTCATTTTAGTGTCATTTTGTTCATTAAATTATTCTCTATGTTTTATACATTTGAGTGGGGTTTTTATTGTGGTGTGTTTTTGACTTTTCCACTTTTTTTGGAACTTCTAAATGCTTTACACATGTTATTAGGATAAGCCTATCCGCTTGGTGCCATGGCTACTTAGGTTTAAATTACTGAAACCTCTACTGGACCTAACAAGAACAGTGACATTATTACTAACTAACAATCCAACTAATAATCCCCTTTCTCACACTCCATTATGTGGGCTTATAGCTGGCCCTTTTCTTAAATTGTTCTGCTGCAGCATCATTCACTTTTTCCTCCCACCCACCACAGCATACGCCAAGGGCCTGGGGTTCCACCCACTTCAGCCATTGAATCCCTTTAATTTGAGCGATGGCATTTTGTTTTTGCAAAATTTCCACATCCATCCAACAAATACTTCCTTTTTTTCATTTTCTCTTTTCACAAGCTTACTTTAATTCCTTATTTTTCAGTTTACATTTAGTGATGGTGCACTGTTCTCTGAATACCTTGCCCGCCCCGAGCTTCTCCTTTCAAAGGCTCTTGACAGTCCCAGCAGCGTCCATTCCCGCCCTGTTCCAGTTCCCTCAGCTTCTGTGAGCCAGTCTCCACCTCTCATGGGACACAGCAGTGACGACAATATTAGGGCCTCTTTCTTCAGAACACCATGTCAGTTTCGGAGCACTATTATCAAATTATTTTGTCAAGTGCACAAGTCTTGCCACAGTTACTGTTACCACAGCTCCAAAATACTGACTGCCTGTGTATGTGAATAAATGTGAATGGTTATATTTTTACATGCAGACAAGCACATTTTACTTGTCATGTGATTTAGGTGACGTTTCAGTACCAGCTCTATTCTTAGATGGGAAACGCTCTCTACTTTCATCTTTTCCTGACATCCGCTTTCTACTGAGTAGTGTTATTGTTGAAACATCACTTGTTGGTCGTCTGTGGCTCCCATTTCTCCACCCTGTTAATGCGATCCCTCCTCCCTCTTCCTCCTACGGCCACCAATCATAAATGAAACAGCTTGCCTCGTGATGGATGCTCTTGTGGCCTGTGAGCACTTAACTAATATTATGTCCTACTCACAAGATAAGTTGTTTGTTTGAAAATTCTATAATGAGGAAATTGGGAATCTAGTGCTTTTTTACTTACTCAATATTGTTGTTTGTGTGTATTTTATTTTACCAAGCCTGTGTTCGTTGGGTTGTTTCTATTGACTGTTTCATTATGTGCTGGTTCTCATGTGTATGTGTTGTTGAAGACGAAAGGAAGAGCCACATTTGCTATTAGTTTGTGTATTATTGTATTCTCTGTGTAGAAACGCGTCTGCTTACTTGAAACGAACTCTTCAATTGTCTTATTGTTTGGCTTGGCTTAAAAGTCAGACCAGCACTCTAGACCAGCAAATGAAAGAGATTCAAGCAGTATGTAGACATGTGTGCTGTATTTGCTTTGAGCGTTATGATCAAATAAACAAATACTGGGTTTTACAGACGTTGTTTTGAAACGTTCAGGTATGTGTGGACGCACATAATATCTTTTTATACTTCTTGTACTTTCGTGCATTATGCGTGTAGTGTTTGTCTACAGAGCAGTTTGTCGCAGCATCTTTCTCTCATTTGTTGCTGTATGGTGTCAGTGTTTGTTCTTTTATTCTCACTGCTGTCTGAAATAACTGACCATCAGCAGTGAGTTAGACTAACTGTGGACAAGTGTACATCCGTATAGAGGAGCCAAAGAAACTGTTTCTCCACATACTTTGAACACTTTTAATCAACTTGTATTTATATCAAAGCTATTATTGTTATAAATAGAAAATGTATTTGCAAAGGCTAGATTTAATAGCCGGCTTATTCTTGCTTTAGTTTTTGCTTTCTCTATTTTTTACAGCTTGTGAATGTCATGCTTGAGATGCATTTGGCATACTTGCATCTGCATAGATTCAGAAAGGTTCTTTCAGTCGGCCCTCTCCATCCAATGGCCTCTTGAGGTGTCATTCACAGTTTATTTCCTAATAGCACCGCATACAGCCTGGGTACCCGGCCAGCCCACTGAAGCCACCGGCACCCTTCCGCATCAGTGACTGATTCCGCAGTCTACATTGCTGCCTGCCACCATCCCTGTAAATAGTCCCCTTTGGGGTCAGGGACGGCTGGCCCAACCTGTGGGGGTTCTTTATAGCCGTTTATTTGTGTTCTAATGCAAGGGCCTGGTAGCTCAGCAAGAACTGGTACAGGGTCATTGTTGAGGCCAACATCTTGGACACGACCCCTTGAAAAGCATCCCAAGATGGGCTTGTTGTTTGTGGATGCGAGCACTTGTGCGGCAATATTGGAATGTTTTTAGTTTTAAAACATTTCAAGATGATCACCCATGCATGGGGTTGTACGCAGACGCAAGGTCAGTCATATGAGATTTTTAATTTGTTTTGATAAAACCTGTGGATGCTTTGGGAGCCGTGCCTGTCAAAACAAATTACCCACTGGCTGCCCGTTCATGAGCACACAAGTACTCATGTGAGGCCATCTTTAAATCTCTTGTATATGTTTTACAAAAACATTTCCAAAGGAAATACACGCTCCCAAAGCCCAAACATCTGCAGATGCTAGAGACCTATTGGCTTTGCTAATGCTTGATTTTATAGTTGCTGTGACATCAAACAACGTGCTCATGCAGATGGCCCCGAGGCTACTGAGGAGGCTTACACACACCTTTTGTGAGGCCTGAGTGCACGCCCATTATCCCCCTTTGGTAATAACTGACACAATACCCTGTGCAGAGCTCAAATTCCTCTTTAGCACAAGATGCAACCGCATGATGCAGCCGGGCGGCTGATGCATTTTTCTGTCTGCGGTCCTGGATACAAATAGTGAGCAAATGTAGAAAGTCACTCCCAAGAGAAAGTGTCAAATGAGGAAGAACTTCGAAATCGTTTTCCCCATTGAGGACACTGTTGATTATGTTATTTAGAAGATACTCAGGCCTGGCCCAGGAAACGTACAGTATCAGTGGAGGTTCTCACGTTGAGAGTAGTGCTTAAACAAGGGACAATGCCTCCAATTTTAGATGAAAAGTTGTTTGTGACTATTGTATTTACTTCTCTACCTATTTATTTATTTGTATATTTATTTATTTGATAGTTTTGTGTTCAGAAAATAGCAAAGGCGCTGGTAGATTTTCAGAGTGGGGGTGCTGCCATCAATGTTGCATCACTGTAGTAATTGGCAAGCATCACACTAAGAAAAAGTGTAATGAGCCACGCCTATTCAGCAAGAAAGTGATAAGGGTTTGGTTAAGCCGGTGATGCATTTTGGAGCACACTGTTGCAAATATAGTATGAAAGCAGAGGGCCTCATTTATGAGGCCGCGCGTCACTTTTACGCCGCCGGTGTGTCACTTTTTGTGACGCACCAGCAGCGTAAATAATGTGCCTTGTTGCACCATATTTACAAAGTGACGCATCTAGGTAGATGCGTCACTTTGTAAACCCCTGCGCCACATTATACCTGCGCCAGGTATTATGTATGTAAGGGGGGGCGTATTGACACAAGGAAGGGTCGTAGAAGTGACGCAGTGAAATCTATGAGATTTCACTGCGTCACTTTTAGGACGCCATTGCGTCAAAATCTTGTGCCTGCCTCACAGCAGGTGTAAGACTGACGCAGGGCCTTTTACATGGGGCTTGCCCCATGTGAAAGGGCGCATTGCTGGAGTTGCGTCACTTTTGTGACACACTCCAGTAATGCGTCACTTTTGCGCTTACAGATACGTAAAAAATACTGACGTATCTGTAACTCCTTGCGACATGATGCGTCATACATTAAATATGATGCATCATTGGTGTCGCAAGGAGGGCGCAGTGAAAAGTGACGCATCGCTGTTTTCACGCAGCGATGCGTCACTTTTCATAAATGAGACCCATAGTGTGGCAGCGCACTGCCATTTACAGACAGCACATTTTCCATTTTAAATCGCCACACAAGTTGCACAGACATGCACTTTTACTGATAACATTATATAGAGCACAAACAACACATAAAGTGATGGATTTCAAGCAATATTTATTATTTGTACATCATCGATTAAAATGTCTTGATTTGTTTTGATAGTATGCTAATCCTTGTTTCTGTCCCACATCAGAATTACAATAAAGTGAGCTGATATATTTTGAATGTTTATACCGTTCATTTACATGTATTGAAATGTTGGTGTGTGTTAGAAAAAAATAGACATCTTACAACCGTTCCTTTTACAGCTCACTGATTGCCAGCAAGACTGTCACATAGTTCAAACAGTTCACTGTGCAAAATCCCCTAACTTTCTAACTTTATAGCCAGAGATACGAAAAGTAAACGGCAATTACCCCCAGGTCCCTTATGTCCTCGGCCCATTCATTACTTATGGAGATAACCATCTCCCCGACAGAAATAAAAACAAGAGGAATGCTGGGATATACCTACTGCCCCTCCCCCCGGGAGTATAAAGGCAGGACTCCCCCAGCAGGCCACCTGTTCTTTTTTTCTGTCTTCGACAGAATGGTTGATGGATGCTGTTGGTGTTGATGGGCTGCACCTGCTCCTGCTGGGCTTGGGTGGCGTGCTGGCTCTTCTTGCTCCTCCTGCCCGGCTGCCTGGCTTCGCGGGCAGGGGTGGGATTTCCTGATGTCTTTGCCCCCCGGACTGCCGGGCTTGCGGGGGCGGCATGGCTTCTGCACGGCCGTTGTTCCGGTTTTCCGGCCCTTTGCGGCTGGTGCGCCGCCTCCCGGTTGCTTCCGGGTCGCTGTGCGCGTCTCCCCGAGCCTGGCCGGGTGGGAGACGCGCTGCGCTGGATGATCGATCCCGGATCCGGCTGTGGGTGTGGGGGTCTTGCTGATGCTGCTCAGGCCCCCCCTCCGGGTGAGTTCCGCTTTTTGCTGTGTTTTTTTTCTCCCCCTGTCTGTGTATGCTGTTGTGGTTGTCTCGTTAGCCTCACACGCGCCTGGTCCCCGGTTCGTATCCGGGCGGGTGCAAAGCCAGCCTATAGGTGTGTGGAGCTTCGGCGCCTGCTCTCTCCTGCTTTGCAGAGCTGACCGTAGCCTTCGTGGGGGTAGGGCTGCTTGGCTTTGCCTCTTCTACCTGCAAATATACGGCTGGAGCCTGACATATTGCTGTTCCTTCCGTTATGTATACCTTGCTGTGGAGTCCTGCTTTCGGTTCAATGCTCCACCGGCGCTGGCATTTATTGGCTCTCCTGCCTCGGATGTTTTGAGGCTGCCGCTGCTGCTGTGGCCTGCTTCGGAGCGTGGTGCTCTGTCTCTGGCTGCTTTTCGCTCGCTATCCCACGGAGGAGCTCTGCTGCGGCTTCTCTTGTTCCGGGGTGTTCAATGTGTCTATGCAGTGGTTTTCTGGTTCTGCCCTCTTGTCTGCTGGCCCTGGTCCCGGTGGTTCTGCTTTGTGTCCTGTGCTGCCTTACGTGTGGGTGCTGCGATGCTTGCTGCCCAATGCCCCCTCTGCTCGCCTCCTCTTGGATGGTCTTGGTTGGGGGTGTGCGACGGGGGTTTGTTTTTGGCCTCTGCTGTTGGTGTGTTGCGTGACAGCTGGGCCGCTGCTCTGTCCCGTGCTCTCGTGGGCCCGGGTCTCGAGGGGTGTGCTTTCCCCCACTGTGGTGGGGGCTGGTCCGTCCCTGCCTCTCTGCCCGTCTTGCCCTTTCGGCCTTGGCCGGGCGACCTTGCGTTGGGTGGTCCTGGTTCTGGTCTCGGCGTCTGCATTCCCTTGCGGGGCTTGTGTTTGGTCCTCGTGTTCTGGGTTTCGTTTTCTGGGCTGGTCCGCTCTTCCTTTCCGCCTTCTGGGGTTGTTAGGTGGCGTGCCTTTGTGTTCGGTGGCTGTTGCCTTCTTTTGTTCGGCGCCTCTTCCCTTCTGCCTCTTTCGCTGCGGCTGGGTGTGGGTGCCTTTCTCCTTGTTGTGGGCTCCTCGCTACCGTGCTGCTGCTCGTCCGCCTCCTGGGTTGCCTTGCTGGCGCTTCCTTTTGCTGTGTTGGTTGGCGCTTTGCCCTCTGTCGGTCCTCCGGCCCCCTGTGCGGCTTTGGTGTGCACTGGGGTTTGTTCTTTTGGCCGGGGGGGTTTGGGGGCTTATGTCCCTGGCTTCCTTCCGTTTTCTGGTTGGCCTCCGCTCTGGCAGTTTTGCGGTGTCGGGGCTTGCTTGCGGGCTCTGTGCTGCCTTCCCGTTTGGGGTTTCCTGCTGCTGCTGTTTCTGGGGTCCGCGCTGCCTTGGCCTGTCCCCGGTTCTCCGGTGGTGGGCGTTCCATGCTCTTGGCGCCTCTGGGGGTCTTTGCCCTTTCTTTTTCTGGCCTGCCTCGGGCTGGCTTGGGTTCCGGTCGCCTTTGTGGTGGCTGGTTCTTTTCGCTGCTCCTGCCTTTGCTTGCTCGTGGGTTCCCTGTGTGGTTGGGGTTTTCCTGCCTGCTTGCTTGCGCCTTGCCCTCTAGTGCTCTGGTGTCGGAGTCGCTTCTTTTTTTGCTGAGGCGGCCTGTTTGGGTTGCCTTCTGCTTCCGGCTCTCTGCCCCGTTCAAGCAGTGGGTCGTTGTTCCTGCTTCTTGGGCCGCTTCGCGGTGGGGGGGGGTTCCTGTGGGCTCCCCTCGCTCGGGTTGGCCTGCCATGCTGTTCTTCCTCGGTGGCCTTGCCTCCGCCGCGGGCTGGCTGTTGTGGCCTCTGCCCTGCTTGGGGGTCCTGGTCCTTCCCTTTCTGGCCTCTGTGTAGTTGGCCGTCTTTTGGGGCGCCTGGTTCCTGGTCCTGTTCCTCCTTTTCCTTGGCTGCGCCTGGTTCCTCTCGTTGGTGCCGTTGGTTCTTTGGGGTGCTCTCTCCCCTCTGCCTCTGCTTGGGTGGCTTGGGCTGCCTTGGGTCCGGCTGTTCTGTTCCTCCCGGCCTGCGCCTGTTGTCGGGCGTGGTGCGTGGTGGGGGCCTGCTTGAGTCCTTCTGGTGCTGTGGCCTTCCCTTTGCTGGGTTCTGCTGTTGCGTTCCTGGCATCCCCTCCTGTGTCTGCTGTGTTGCCTGGCTGTGGCCTCCTGGCGGCTGCCGGGTCCGGTCATGCCTCCTGTTCTCGGGGTTGGTGTGTTGGTCCCGCGCTCCGCTGTCTGCTCGGTGGTTGTGCTTGGTCGAGACTGGTTGGTTTCTGCCTGGCCGCCTGGGGCTGCGGGGTGCGATTGACTTCTTCCTTCGGTTTTCGTTCCCTGCCTCTTCTGGTTTTGGTGGTGGTGCGGGGTGACCGTTGTTGTTGCCTCTCCTGGGCCTATGGGTTTTTTTCTCTCGCCGAAAGGTGTCTGCTGGGTCTGCCCCCGGCCTGCCGGGCTTGCTGGGCGGCATGGCTTCCTCCTGGCCGGTGTTCCGGTTTCTCTGCCCTTTGTGGCGGGTGCGCCGCCTCCCCGTTTCTTCCGGGTCGCTGTGCGCGTCTCCCCGTGGCTTGGCCGTGTGGGAGCCGCGCTGCGCTTGTTGCTGTGACCTGCGTTTCCTTCTGCTTGTCCTTCGGCTGTGGCTTTCTGGGATGGCCTGTTGCCTTGGGCTTCCTCCCTGTTGGCTCCTGTTCTGGGCTGGTCTGCTTTTTCTGTTTCTGCGTCCTGCTCTGGGTTGCCTGGTTGTGCTCTTTCTGCGGTCCTGGGCTGCCTGATTGAGTCTCTTCTGGTTGTTTCTTGGGTGGCTTGGCACTTCTTTGCGGGTGCCCTGTCTGCCTGTGGGGTGGCTGGTCCCTGTGTCGTTGGGTTCCGGTTCCTTTTGGGTATGGTGTGTTCCGGTCTGCTTCTTGTTTCTGGCCGTCACGCTGTTGCCTTCTTGTTTTCCCTTCTTGCCTCTTCTTGGGTTCGTTGGGGCGTCGATGGGGCTGTTGGCTCTTGGGCCTGTGCTCTGTTGGGGTCTTTCCTTCTTTGTCCATCCCTTGTTTTGGGTTGGTTCTGCGGGTTGCTTTTGGCTTCGGCTTCCTGTCTGTATCCTTGGTTGCGGCTTTTCGCCGTGCGGGGTTCGTCCCCTGTACCTGCCCTGCCTTGGGTCTTGCCGGGCTGTGGGGTGTGGTTTGCTTGTGCTTTCCTCCCTGGCTGCGGTTGCTTCTGTGAGTTCCTCTGGGGTGGTTTTGCCTCGGTCTCTCTGGCCTCTGGGTTTCTGCCACGGTCCTTTGCTTGGGCTGTTTGGGGTCTTTGTGCCTGGCCTGCCTCTGGTTTGGCTTGGCTGGGGTTGTTGTGTCCCTCGTGGTTCCCTTGCTGTCGTCTTGGGTCCTCTGGGTCCTTGGCCCGTCCGGTTGCACTCCTGCTCTGGTGTTCAGGTTTGCCTTCTTCGGGCTGTTGCTTCCTGCTCCCGTTTCCTCCGCCTTGGCTGGAGTTCTGTTTTGTGGTTCCTGGGGTTCCTTCGGTTCCCTTTTCCTCTGTTTCCGGGTCTCTTTGTCCTGGTTGATTGCCCTTGTTGGTTCTTCCTGTTCGGGTTTCCTGGAGGTGCTGGTTCCCTTTGCCTTGTGTCCCCGTCTTGCGGGACCTGGTGGCTGGGCTTCCTGGGGTTTGCTCTTCGTTCCCTGGTGCCTGGGTTTTCTCTCTTTCCCTGTCCGTGGGCTCGGTCTTGCCTTCCGGGTTGGGTGCTGGTGGGCTTCCACTGTTCTTCCCGGGGTTGGTTTTGTTGGACCTTTTGGTTCCTCTGGTCCGCTTGTCTCCTGCCTGTTCTTGCCTGGGTTGTCTTCTTCTGCCCGTTCTAGCTTGTTGGCCTGGTGGCTCTTGGCCTTTCTCTTTGTTTGGCCTCTCTTCTGCTCTTGTCCTCTTGCCTGTAGTGGCTTGGGTGTCTGTGCTCTCCCTGTCGCCGGTTGGCTGTGGGGTGTTCCTGCGGTGGGCTGGTTGGCCTCTGTGGTGGCCGGTCTGGTCGTCTGGCTGTGCTCCCTTGGTTTTGTTGGGTGTGTGCTGGGCTGGTTGGAGTCCTCTGTTGTCGGGGGCTCTGCCTGTGTTTTCCCCGGTTCTTCCTTTTTCTTCCTGCAGTTGCTGCCTTGGTGTGGTTTCCGGGTTGGCTTCTGTTTGGTTTGGGAAGGCCGGCTTTTTCTGCTTTGGTATTTCTCCATAAGTAATGAATGGGCCGAGGACATAAGGGACCTGGGGGTAATGCTCTATTACTTACCGGTAATCTTCATTAGTCCTGGTCCCGTTGTCCTCGGCCCATTCATGCGCCCCTCCCTCCCTCCTGGGCGGCTGGCCGTCCTGTCTGGGCTTGTTTGTACAGGTGGCCTGCTGGGTGAGTCCTGCCTTTATACTCCCGGGGGGAGGGGCAGTAGGTATATCCCAGCATTCGTCTTGTTTTTATTTCTGTCGGGGAGATGGTTATCTCCATAAGTAATGAATGGGCCGAGGACAACGGGACCAGGAGTAATGAAGAATACCGGTAAGTAATAGAGCATCACCACACTAGCCCTCAACATCACCAAGGCTAGGATTTTACAGTCCCTGCTGTGTGATTTCAAATCATTACCAGGCTGGATTGCACCAAATAACAATAATCGATTAGGTAATGGCTACTTTTCAATATGTGATACAAGTAAGACTTTCGGGATGCGGATGTGAAATATTACTTAAGTGAGAATCATGTGAAAACGTGCATATTCCCACACTAATCCCTTCAGTGAGTTCAGCAGACCCGTTCAGAGGTCTCATTCTAAACTTGCCTTAGCAGTACATGTTCTGTGACAGGTGAAAGTTTGTACTTGTTTGTACTGCTGGAACTTTTGGGGAATGCTTTCTACTGTCAGCGTGGGAAGCTTGCTTTGCTGCTACTGTCCTTCATCGATTCTGCGTGGAAGCAAAACTTGCACTGTTCTGAGGGCAGAAACGAGGTATTGTCCAAAATGTGCACTCGAGAAGGCAGACGATGTTCATCTACTCTGGCAGTGTCCAGGAGTCCAAGTCTTCAAGCAAGAAGTGGGTAAGATTTTAACAGAAGTAATGAAAAGAGATATAGAGGTAAGCCTGACTGATTATTTTGGGGATTCTAGAGGATGAAACATTAAACACGAAATTGGTAAAATCTCAGTCTCAGTTACTTCTTATAATTGCACTCAGACCAATTTGCTTTAAATGGATATATAGCACTCTACATACCTGCAAGGAATGCATTGGTGGCTCATGCAGGTAAGCACGGAGGGGCTAGCAGGGGTGGTGGGGGTGAAAGTGACAAACGATGTAATAGGTCAGATAAATAAATAAAACCACTTACCTTGCCCATGCCGCATCGCCAAGTCGGCGATGAGGCGAACGCAAGGTAAGTGGTTTTATTTCTTTTAACTTACCTAGTCTGTCATTTGTCACTTTCACTCCCAACCACCCCTGCCTCACACCACCGCCTCAACGTGCTTACCTGTACGGGTCACCACTGATGGAATGGGTTAACTCAGCGAAGTGCAGTGGCAGGATAGACTGTATAAGTGCTTCAGTAAAGAGCACCAAGATGTGGGAACCCTTCCACTCCCTCTTGACAAGTTAACACTGCCGTTGGGACGGGCCAACCACGAGACCATATAATTCGGTTTTATAGTCCAAGGATTAAAGACAAACCTCAACTTTGGAGGAGTTGAGTGGTGGCTTCCACAAACCTTCCATTAATTGTTTGAAGGAGGCTGGATTTCGGAGGTTATAACCCTTAATGGCTGTGGGCTACATTTGGAGTTTGGAGTGTACCTCCCAGCCATTGTCACAAATGAGGACAAAAAAAAAGGAACTTGCACTGTTGTTGCCTGATTTGTGCATTTGTCCTATTGGGGAAAGACTCCCTGCCTATATCCACCACAGCATTCATGGGGCTGGTCTTCTATCCACTTCAGTCATTGGGATCCTTCAATTTGAGCGAAGGCATTTTGCTTTTGTACATTTTCCACATCCACCCCACCTAATATTTCCCTTTTTATTAATTTTCTCTTTTCACAAGCTCGTTTAAATTCCTAATTTTTCAGTTTTTATCTTTTTTATAATACTTGACTGTCCCAGCAACTCTTGGTTGTTCACTGTTCTCTTGATAGCTTGTCTGCCCTGAGCTCCTCATTTAAAGCATGCATTTCTGTCACCCTGCCTATATTTGAACTCGGCAGGAGGGATACTTGCACTGTTTCTGCCTAAGATGTTCCAGTTGCAAGAAGAAGGGGTGTTTCCATCAAATGAATGAAGGTGTTTCTATTTCTTATCAAGAAAAAATTATATATAGAATGCACATGCATAGCATGCCCTATGAACAAGGTCTTTTCTACAATATTTAATGTCACATTCCTTTAGTCATGAAGACGTTCAAATCCATAAGGGCATTATTCGAGTGTCAAAATATGTTTAAAGAAAAGAGAAGCAGGGTCAGTTCTTCTACACTTTGTTTTCAATCTTGAGGTAGGGAGGCACCTGAGTCCCTCAGTATGATTAAAAAAGGACCATCGGTGGACCAAGCCAGCACGTAAAAAAAAGTGAAAGTAAATGATCCAGCCAGAGAGGGAGATCTATCCTCATAAGAGGAAAATGTCTAAAATATCAGGGCCACGATGGTGAGGTTGAATCCGCTGGATCATGTGTTTGTTGTGAGTGCTGGCGTAAAAGAGACTGGATATCCAGCAAATCCTTTGCGGGCAATGCTCCCAAGATATGGAACTCCATCCCCCCACAAATCAGAATGACCGCATCCTTCCCGAAATTCAAGAAGTTACTCAAAGTCCTCTTCCTCGATCGTTCCGGAACCAACTAGAACTCAACCTAGACTTTATAGTTCCATGTTCTCATTCACCCCAGAGCTGATTGACTTGCCTACGACTCTCCGCCCTGTTTCACACCCGGTGGCTATTGTACAGATTGTACTCACTCCTGTGCTCATTGTCTTGTTTTTTGTCCGCATTGTCTGTCTAACGCCTTTACCCTTGCTGTGAAGCGCTCTGATACCCTCGGGTCCAGCTAGCGCTATACAAAACTTTAATAAAATAAAAAAATAAAAAAAAATCGACTTGATATGAATCAGGATGGCACATTATTTAACATGCTGTAAGATAAACGTATACCGGCTGGTTCGCCCCCTGGATTGTTGAGAGTTGGCCCGCACTGCTAGAAAGCAGTTAAAAGCAACCCATGTTAGAAAGTCCAATATGCGCCCTCAGTCCCTCATAAGGATCTTCTCAAGGTCAAGAGTTATTTCAACAGTAATGACACAGTGCATTGGGATAAAGTAGGCATATTTGCAGCGGGTGATCTGCATGATAATAGTCAGCTTCTCTAGTTTGACTCTATTATGAACAATTTTGGACTTGCACAGGATGCAATTTATCACACGCAATGGCCTCATTAAATAATTTAAAACAATTTGGAATATTACGGATATTGAGCCGACAGCATAGATAATGTGGAAACCATCTATACTGTGGGAGAGGGTGACATCTTGTCACTGGTTATACAGGGCCCTGCTGAAAATTATGAGTGATCCCATTTCACTCCTCAGAGATTAACGGAATGCTGCTCTGGGCAGGTGTGTCCACGCCGCTGAGTGAAATACTATCATAGCTTATTATTATTATTAGACATTTGTAATTCGCAACTATCGCCCAACGGACATCTTGGCGCTAGTAATTTATCAGTAAAGAGGAGAAATGACTGTTACAGGAGCTGCTGAATCATTTTAAGTTAACCTTCTATTTCTAGGGAAAGAGTCAAGTTTTAGGTTCTTATCCATATAGTATCTGAAGGACTGCTTGTTTTAAATGTATTAATTTACTATCCTTCACAGGACTTACTAAGCCCCTGCCGTGTTACTTCTAGGTGCCCAAGATGTTCATATTATGGGGCAGGGTTCTGGCATCTGCGTTGTTATTGTCGAATACTCAATGCAAATACCAAGCATGTTATTTGTTATTTGTTATTTGTTATTACGGGGTATGTTAATATACTTTATCCTGAATGCTGTTTCTTGGGATTAGCTCCTTGCCCTGCAGCCAGTAGGCCCGCCTCTAGATTTATAGACCTTTCTCTTCTATTGGACAAGCATATGATTGGCATAAAAGGAAAAACCCGAGTAGCCCCCACTATTAAGGGTTGGTGGATAGAACTCCAAAAATGGAGAGAGGCTAAAACTATTTTATTGCACCTGAAGGAAAGAAAGGGTCACAGAAAAATGCCGTTATCAGCCACAGTTGGGACAAAAGCGAATAAGGATTCACACCATCAGAACTATTCCACCGAGTAATATAGGCAGCCCCGATGGCAGAGAGTATATAAGTACTTATTGTACGGGGCAAGTTGTCTGGCAGTTTCAGTTGTTTTGACTCTCTCAACACCTCGATATGGTATGCACCTGGATATTACGTTTCTTCACCTTTGTTGTTTTCCCCACAATCATTCCATTGATCACCATGTACCCCCTGGATAGTAACTTAACTGTATCCTCCATTGCATCCTTTATATGTCCCCTATCCTGGCTTTTCCAAGCTCCCTCCTCCCAACGCTGCAGTGATGTTGCCTTCTTGTTCCATTCCTGAGCCAGGATCCTTGTACTCCCATGAATTAGTTACATCTTGTCTTCTGCTTACACTGGCCAAGCCCACCTGTGTATCCTGAGTATATGGGTCTCATTACGATGGCCGAGGTACCGCCCCCGACAGGATGCCAGAGGCAGTCCCTCGGCCATCGAAACAGAGATACCCATCCATCATATTATAATGGCTTCCGGATGGGTGGCCGTCGGAAACACAGACCATTACGGTCCCTTACGGTCCCGACAGGTGGTCTTGATCCGACCACCTGTCGGACCTCCCTGTAGTCCCAGACTGGTTGCAGTGCCTGTGAGGCAATGCCGTGGGGATTACAAAATCCCTTTCTGCCTGTCATTCCGCGGTGGTCAACCCGCCGCAAAACAGCAGACGGAAACGGATTTGGGGGCCCAAAGTGGGCCACCCTTACCACCTGGGCCTGTTACATTGCCCCCCCCCTATATATTCCTGGACTGTGTGGCAGGCTCCCCATGGTGTCTGCCAAGCAGTGTATGGATTTGTGTGGGGTGGTTGTTTTGTACTGCGGCAGGTGCTGCAGAGGGCAGCACCCGCCACAATACAAAATATGGGCAATGCGACCACCATGGTGGTGGTCACATCCTAATTTTCCCTATGGGACCGGCCCCATGTAGGTGGGCGGCCCCACATACAATTGGATGGCCCTGGACAAAATGGATGACTTGTAGAATATCAATAGACCCTTTGAACTCTTAAGTACCACAACCCACAGAGAATTGGGTTAGAGGAATGATATGCTTCAATAATGAATGTAGTAGAAAAAAACTATACCCTTTATTCACTTTATACAGCGTCCTTTACTTGCATATGGTTAGTATGAGATCCTTCACATGATCACTGCTGTTTATTCTATTCCATTGAAAGAGTATGTTGAGGAAGTTCTTAATATTGACATTACACCTATTAGACTGCAGAGACAACTTACTGCATTATAGGACATGCCAAAGAAAATGGACTTGTGTTCAGTGTTAATAGGACCAAAACAATGGTCTTTGACAAGCAGATAAAGTCTCCAGTAAGAGACTAGTGGTTACGTAATACCAAATTGGAAAATTACTATTCCTACTTAGGTGTCTTGGATAATAATAATTTATAATTTTGCTTCCATATACAAATGAAAATCAAGAGTTCCTTTAATTGGGATGGGCCTTAAGCATCTATTCTAATTAGTTGGGTAGCATAAAATCCCTGCACTGACTATAACACTAAGGTACCAGCTGCACTGCTGTCTGTTTTTGAAAGGCTAAATATGTCAGCTGTCGTGGTTTGTGAAGCAGGAGAAAAAACTGGCGAAATGATTTATGTTTGTTAGACAAGGCATTTGAAATGACAGTATCCCTTCAACAAGTCTTCAGTATAGAGCATTTGCACTGATTGTACTTTATTGGTATGCTATGCAGCATGAGGCCTACTGCCACAATAAAATCCGTTTTGTAACTGGAACATTTACTGAGAAAAGCATGAGGCTATAATTTGCATAAATTGTTGAAATACTCTATTACTAAGTTTGAAGTGGGATATTGCTTGTCAGAGTGTTGAAAAATCAGTCATGCCATATGACGTATCATTCTAACATAAAACAAACTTGTTTCTAACCAGGTCCATGTTATGTTACTTCTTTATTAATTGTGTATCAGGTAAAAGGAAAATCCAGGCATCCGGCCTGCTGCGTTGTAAGAAATTGGATTATCATTTGGGGTGTGTGACTACCCACTTCAAGGAATAATCACAACATTTGACAGGGTTAACCTTAACAGCCCCTAAATTAACCTGATCTCAACTTCCTAGTGGTTATGGCACAGAGTAGACAAGCTTATTTTAGGGTAAAGTGTAACATTTGTATTCAGTACCACAACACAAATAAACAGAAACAACATACAAATGACAAAAATCCAATAAGGGGAAGACATGATATGAATTTTTATGGTTTTTATTAGGAAAGCACTAGTCTCCAAATTAGTCAAAGGTTGTGATAGACCGGGACTGGTATTTGGCCAAATATCAAGTCAAAAATATTGAGCTACATTAATATTGTGACACATAAATATTGTGATGCAGAAATTTTGTTGTCAAAAATATCAATTTCTTTACGTAAGTAATATTGTTTTTAGAAAAAACTGTGTTGTTCATATCGTTTTTAACAGTATAGTTGTAAAAAATATAATTTTTTATTATCTTTATATGTGTTAATTTATTGGTTAATTGTATATTTTATATATTATTTTTATCATTGTTGTTAATGTTTTTAAATATAGTTTGTAATTCTATGTTGATGATAATTTATATTTAATTGTTAATAGTAATTTGTAGCAGGTCGTGAAGTTTACAGGGGTACGGGTATGGAAGTCAATTAAGTATAATTAATGAATAATAAATGTGTATTTAATATTGTTAGAACTGGCTATTTCGGGTAGGCTAAGGCTGACGCCAAAGCCAGGCAGAAACCACCATTCTAGTCAGGGCAAGGAAGTCACACGCCAAGATAACCCCTGCTCACCCCCTTGGTAGCTTGGCACGAGCAGTAAGGCTAAACTCGGAGGCAATGTGTAAAGCATTTGCGCCAGCACACAACAGCAACAACATCCTAGGCACACCACAAAAGGAACTCCACACAAGGTTATATTAAAATAACTTTTGTATTGTCAAAACACATCAGATAAAAATCACACATGTACATTGTGCCAACTGGCACGGGCAACATTAATAAGGGATTATGTACAGGACAGGGCCACATGCGCCACTTTCAGAATCAACACTTTGTAGATATAGAAATAGCACTTATAGAACTTAGAATAAGTATAGCAAAAAGAATAACAGTTGTAAATCACATTCAGTAACTACTGGGGACAGGTAAGTACCACCTATGCAACCCTAAACACCTTAGGAGAATGTCACGCAGGGGACCAGGTCCTCACTAGGACCACCTGTACTAAAAAGAACAACCGCCTAAGTATCACACAGCATTTAGGGGTCTAAGAAAGAACACATTACCCATGATGCATAAAACACATTCAGAGGAGTAGTAAAGGAAAACCACCTAAGTATCACACAGCGTTTAGGGGTCTAGGAAAGAAC
This sequence comes from Lissotriton helveticus, assembly GCF_964261635.1. NCBI lineage: Eukaryota > Metazoa > Chordata > Amphibia > Caudata > Salamandridae > Lissotriton > Lissotriton helveticus. The sequence continues at coordinate 323,296,763 of NC_136061.1, forward strand.
ACATTACCCATGATGCACAAATATACATTCAGAGGAGTAATAAAGGGAAACACATGATGCATAAACCTACACATTCAGCGGTGTTAAGAACAAAGCACATGATGTAATAAAAAAAACATTCAGAGGTGCAGGAATAACACATGATGCAAGAAATCACATTCAGAGGTGCAATAACCATGCAATTGCGCAAAACCTACATAAGCCACCACCTGTGGCAGTCCCTGGCCAACTGGCCTTGTTGGGGCTAGGACGCCCTGTGTCTCAATGTCAGGGGCCTAAACGGTGCAGGTGCCCACTACTTGCTGGGCACCTGGGGACACTCACAAGGGCCTAAACGCTGCAGCTGGCACTAAGTGCTGCGCAGCTGTGACTGGCCGGGCACCTCTGTGCCATCTCTGTCTCTCTCAGGGACTCACTCTCCATCTTGCGCCTAAACAGTGCAGCTGCCCACTAATTGCTGGGCAGCTGGAGATCAGCAAAACTGCGCCAGGGCCCTCACTGACCCTTGGGCGCAAACTGCACCCACTGTGGGAGCCACACAGGCTCTAAAATCACAATGCCCCTATGGTCGTGGGAGCCTAGACAGGCTCTAAACAAGCATGTCCCCAGGGAGCCTCCTGGGCTCTAGACAACGTTGGGGCGACCCGCTGCCAACCGGGGCCGCCCTAAATGCCCCACCATGAACTAGGCTCCTAACTGCAAGAAATAAGGGCCGCCTTGCGGAGCCTCTCGGGGCTCGTCAACAACTATGGCCCCCTTCGTTGGAGTCCCTCGGAGGGGACTCGAAATACACTGGTGCCCAAGAGCCTTTCACTAGGCTCACAGACAAATGTGGGCATGGGAGCCTCAGGCTCCATTAAAACGTTGGGGCGGCCCACTGCCATCTGGGGCCGCCCTACCTTCATTCTCGCTATGGTGCCATCTCCCGGCGGTCCTGGGCGGCGGCTCCCCTTCGCTGGCGCTTCCTTCTCTCCCTGGGGCTCCCTCAGCACACGGGTGCCCCAGCAGCAGGCCACGCTTCTTCTCTTCTCTCGGGGCTCTCCCTTCATTCGGGGAGCCTCGCGCCGGACTTCTCTCTCTCCACGGGGCTCCCTCAGCACACGGGAGCCCCAGCAGCAGGCGACGCTTACTCCTCTTCTCCCGGGGCTCCCTCCAGATCACGGGGGCCCCGGGCGGCCATCGCCAATCTCCGCCTCTTCTCCTCTTCTCATCACGCCTCGCGGCTCCATTTTTTGGCACCCGGGCTGCGGGGGCGGGACTTCCGGCCGGTCGCGCTCGGATTGGCCGGCCGGCCAACCACTTCCGGGTCGCTGCGGGCAGCGCAGCGGCCCCGCTTAGGCAGGCAGGCGGGGAATCACGATCCGAGGGGTGGCACCCTCGATAAAAAAAACAATGAAAGCGCTACAAAGCGCTTGGGGGCAAAACGAAAGCGCTCTCCGCGCTATAAATGAAATACAGCGCTTCTTGAACAACATAAGGCGCTGGGGGAGAGATAAGGCGCTCCAAAGCGCTAGAGGCCACAATAAAGCAAATAAAAAGTCCTTCAGTAGTCCAGGACCTCAGTAGTCCAGGAATAAGAGGGAGCAGCATAGCCCCCAGCAGGAAAATCCTCCAGCATCCAGGAAAAGTCCATCAGGTGTCCAGGGGCTGGGCAGGGCCCAGGGATTCCCCTGAGCCCAAGCAGCAGCACGCCCCTGGCAGATTCAAGTTAGAAACAAGAACATTTTGGAAGGGGACACAGCCCCTTCTTATACACAGAAAAGTCTTTGAAGTCTTTGTGTAGGCAGTGTGAGAACCAGCTAGACTGGTTTATAGGGAAGTCCTTCCAGTATCAGGGACAGAGGAGCCAGCATTGTGGCAGGCAGGCACAGCCCTTCACTATCAGGTGCCATCTCCTCCCACTTCCCTGGCAGCAGATGCTGCCTTTCATCCACGGGCTGACTCAGACAACCTCCTGGGGGCTCCGCAGCCCCTGTCACACTCAAACCAGACAGTCAATCCACAAGCAGGCCCAGGCACTCCTGGGCCAGGCTCACCAGCCAATCACGTGCCAGCAGACTCACTACACAAATATGCCAACTTCTAAAAGTGGTACTTCTAGACTAGACACAACCATGCCGCATACACCATTACGCAGCATTTAATCTCACAAGTTCACACATATCAAACTCGACCCTGCACTCCCCACACATCAGGAACTACCATGGGCATACATATTCCCCATTCATTCCTATGGGAGGGCAGGTCACTCACCACACATACACAGAGAGCACACGCACTTTACACTGTACCACAGTGGAAAAAGTGCGCAGAGGCCTAAAATCACCAACCCAGTTTCCAGAAACAGGCTAGGAAAAAGCAAAAAGTCTTGGGGTGAACCTGCCAAAAGGTCCAGGTCCAACAAATATTAATTATTTAATTGATATTTTGTAAATTGTGTAATTGTATTTTTTAAGTTATATTTTCGGTGCGGGTAGTTGAGTTTGTAGTGGTATAGGGTGGAAATGTAAAGAAGTAATACTTAATTAAGAATCGATTATCAATTTATTATTAATTATTTAATTGATGATTAAGTATGTAAATGGTGCAATTATTATCATTTTTAAGTTTTGTTTTAGGTGTGTGTTGTTGTGTTTGTAGGGGTACTGGGTGGAAAGTTAATTGTGTAAATATCAAGTACCAATGAATTATTAGTTCTAATGAAAATATGTAATTGATTTATAAGTATGTTAAATGTGTAATCAATATATGTTTTATGTTCTATATTAGGTATGGGTTGTGGTGTTTTTAAGGGGGTAGGCTGAGAAGTTATGTAAGTCATAATTAATTGACAATTAATTATACATTTATTAATTATTTAATATACTACTTAAAATGTTAATTGTGTATTTATTTTAATTATAATTAATACATTAATATATTAATTATAAAAAACTGTAATTATGTAAATTGATTCGATGTTTTTAAAATGTATACATATATAATTTTTATAGTAAGGGTTTTATATTTTTGTTCAGTTAGTGCCATTATTAAAATATGATATTTGTTTGAAGTGAAGTACCTTCCCTACTGCTTCAGAGATTGGAGTGGGAATAGTAAATGTTACCTCTCCTGAGTTCAACTCTTTCCCTACTGTTGCACAGACTGGAGTGGAAATAGTGAATGTTCTCCCTCCTGAGTCCAACGCTTTCCCTACTTTGAACCAACGGTAGTGGGAATAGTAAATGTAACCCCTCCTAAGTCCAACGCTTTCCCTACTGTTGCAGGGACTGGAGTAAGCATAGTATATTTATTATTTCTAGAATTCAATAGTTTTGTTAATATTGTTTAAATATATGTTATTATTATGTGTTTGGATATTTTTATTATAACTTGCTTTTGTATTGTTTACATTTTATATATAATTAATTTGCCAATTTCTAAAATTGTTTGCAGTTTATTTTTTTTTTATTTTTTTTTTCTAGTATATTTTCTTTTATATATATATATATATATATATATATATATATATATATATATATATATATGTTTATAAATATATGTATATATAGACACACATAAATATATATGAACATACTTGTTATATTAGTAAATTAAAAAATGACAAAATAGATAATATGCATTTAAATGAATATTGTTAGTAATAATGTTACATTACATATCTGTACATAAACATAAACACATACATATATGTGTGTATTTATTTATATAAGTATATATTTATATAAAGTGTTAAATATTATTCAAAAATATTTAATTTATACTATATTAATGTTACATGTTAAAATATTTAATATTTATTATTTTTAACTATATATATTAAAAACTATATTTTTGTATATATTTATTCGATATTAGTGCAAACCGATATTTTCTTTCCGATCTTTCCGATGTTATTAAATTTACCTTTATAAGTATAAGGAGGCTATATATTTAACATCCATATTTAGGACTCAATATTTCTGTGGGTCAATATTTGTGTTTTAGATAATATTTCATTGATCCCGGGAACCTAGCTGCAATTTGAGACAGATGGTGACAGACTGCTGGTGGGATACTCCAACCAGGTTCATCTGGGTCAAGGACTATACCTACCAACTTAGGGCCTGATTATGAGTTTGGTGGTGAGAAAGCGTGGTGGATTGCTACTGCCCCACTCCCATACTGCCAAACTTCATCACCGACTGCCTGCTGGATTACAAGTTGAAATCTGGGTGGGCAGTCCTGCGGAGGTTGGCCACAGCGCTGCCTTTCAAAGGTGCATCTCAGCACTGCATGGACTGTAAAGTCTGTGCCATGCTGGAACAGGGGTGCGTGCGGACAGGGAGGGACACCAGGAGCCCACCTGCATGAATCCCCAGCCCTTGAGACAACAGGCGTCCCTATAGGACCCCTTTGGTTCCTCACTGCCACACTTTTCATGGTGGGCTCACAGTCATGAAAAGTGTGGCAGTGAAGAAACTCGTAATATGCTTGGTGGTGCTGCAGGGGGACTGCCAGTATATTGCGAGCCTCTGGCTACTGCCAGGGATTGCAGATCCCTAGCAGTTGCAGTGGTCCTATGGTGGTCTGACTGCCGTGATTGTAATACGCTAGTCGGACCACTGGTGCGGCAGTTGCTGCACCGCCACTGTGGGTTTGACAGTCCATCTAACTGCCAAACTCATGATCAGGCCCTTAGGGGCCGATTACGATGGCCGGCCTGGCGGGGCGATCCGCCCGCCATCCTGACTGCAAAGACCACCCGCCATATTATGATGGCTGGGTGGTCCGCGGTGAACGGAAAGACCGTCCGTTGCTTTTCCGACTCGCCAACCGGCGGAAAACGGGTTTAATATGGTGGCGGTGTCTGGAAGACACCGTCATCCATATTATGATGCAGGTTGTGATCAGCCTTTTCATGGCTGCATTGCTGCCATGGAAAGGTTGGCAGTTCCTGCTGTTGGGCGCACGTTGCGGGCCCCAGCGTGTTCGGGGTGTGGCAACACTCGCCACCGTCCCGCGCATCTGAAGAACAACCACCAGCGGGAGATCCTTCTCCCACCTCGCCGCCAAGACATGGAACATCCTCACAGTGAGCCTACGACAGACCCAAGACCTGCTGACCTTCAAGAGGATACTAAAGACCTGGCTGTTCGATCAATAGCAGCCCCCACCTCCCCGCCAGCACCTTGAGACCCTCGCGGGTATGTAGTGTGCTTAACAAATAACTGCCTTCTGTGAATACCAAAATGGTAGTAAGTTTAGGATGTTGTCTTAAGTTAGTTCTGTGAATCGGGCCCTGAAGGCCTGAATGTAATTGTCTAATTCAAACCACATAAAGTGCACAGTGCCTAAAAGTGCTCTATATTTAAAGGGCTAACATTGCTTAAAGTGGGTAAGTAATATAGCAGTGAAAGCAAACTTCATGAATTTGAATAACATCACGTTTACTATGTCAAATATCTTCCTGCCTAGTGCATAACCTATATACTTTAAAGTGACTCCTGCTTTAAAAATAAAAACGTCATATATACACACTTCCACACTCATTCTTAGGAAATTATGTGTGTGAAAACCAAATATGGAGGATGTGGATTATACAAACATAGGGTCCAGTCATATGACAGACATGTGTGAAGATATTGTGAGTAACATCCAGTGGCAGGCAAGGGGTGTTATGCCCAGTGACTTTGTTCTTTGCTATCCATTTGGAACAGTAATACTAGCACTAGCAATATAATGTGGCTGAATCCCAGCATGGGGGACTGTGAGCAATATTCCACTGGGCATCCGAGAGAGATTTGCTAATTGGACATTGCGTATATCAATCAAAAGTAAGGATGTCAACACGTATTACTCACATCTGGGGGCTAATTAAAATCAAGTATGAACTTTGCCGTCCTCGCATTGGCCACAAGTCCACCAATAGGAACAATTATTGGATGTTTAAAACGAGGCAAACACTGTGCATATTTGATAATTTGTTTACCGCATAGAAGAAGGCATTGCATAGAAACGTGCCTGTAGTGAATACAATCATTCAATACCCAGTGAATGCTCTGAACTAATTACATAGTTGTTGTGGAACAAACGGGTCCTACCCCCTTCTTTATGGATGCAGCCATTTGGCGGCAGTCGATGGTGGTATTTGTAAAAAAATATATATATATATATACATATATATATATATATATATATATATATATATATATATATATATATATATATATATATATATACACATATATATATATATATACACATATATATATACACACATATATATATATATATATATATATATATATATATATATATATATATATATATATATATATATATATATATATATATATATACATATTTGTTACCTACTGGCGCTCACCAGAATGTACCTATAGTTAAGACCTAGTTTCCATAGGAAGAGCGTTTTTTGATTTGCCAATACCTTTAGCATCATTTGACGAATCCACGTGAAATTTTCAAAACTGGTTTGTGGGGATCTCAAAATGCATTTTCCCCATGTTCATTTCCATTGGAAGCTTTAGGCACGACTACAGCCTGAGCTGCTGAACAGAATTGCACAAAATTTGGCAGGAAGATAGATGGTCATTCAGGAATGTGTCTTTTTGTGATTTGGTGTAAATCCGTTCAGTAGCAAAGAAATGTAAAGACATTTCTAGTTGTATATCTGGGCACAGGGATGATCTGCAAGCCCTCCTGATTTCGTGCTGAGATCTGATTGACTGCCAACACTTCAAACCAGGAAGTGTTAGCAGCCATCTTGTGACTCGGTTGAACCAAGTTACAGAAAATAAAGTAAAAAAAAGAAAAGCGGGCAGGGTAGAAACACCCTGACCCCCTAGGCGTCTTTGGGGGGTGGGGGGTCCTGGCCAAAAAAACATGTTTTTTATTATTTCAGCGGAATAATATGAATAAATGTATCAGCGGTCGGCATTAAGGCTCACTCGAGTAATACTGAGTACACCACAAAGTCCCAGAAGGCCTTGCAAGTGGCCGCGCCCACAAGGGCGTGGGATTTGAAAAGATCTTCAGGTGTACTACTAACTTTCTGAATTCCAGTGTTCATAGCCAATGCATAAGAGGAAGGGCCCGAAACGCGTCTGGCAGTATTAATGGACTTTGCATTTCTCATGTCGTGCGCTGCAGCCATGAATACATCATCCTGCCAAGCCATAGCAAACTGTGTTGCGCTTTGAGCGGAAGAAGAAGAATGAAACTTGGCAACCTGAGCAGAATGTACACATTTTTAGGGCGAGCCCTCGTGATGCACTGCGCAACAGTGCTCGTGCAGGCGAGACGTTTTGTAGGGGTTTTCAAAATGGACCTGGAAATTCCAAATGCTCGTGCGTGTTCATTTCCTATGGTCCATTTTGATTGGGCTTTGCGTGCGTGCTGTTTTTTAACAGAACACGCAACAGGCCATAGGCGGTCGCGTAGCTCTGCCTATGGCCTATTGGTGTCTGTTATGCGCACCAAAGCCCATATGTTTTCAATTACTGTGCCCAGAGACGGGCGCGATAATTGAAAACATATGCTCGCAGTGGTTCGCGCGCACCACTCGCGGGCATGTTTTTTTTTTCCATCCGTTTCTGACAAACTGATAGCAGGCCTTTGTCCCCAGGTGAGCCTCGCCCCTTCCTCTAGGGGCGAGTGAAGTGCAAATAGCTGGAGCGGCTGCTGGCCAGATGCAAGTGTGTGCAGGGGGCTGCTCCGGGTTAGGGCCGGGACAACAAACAAGAGACTAATAAACCTATCTGCCCCTTTGAAGCCCTGCATCGATGCACCCGGGGGTCACCAGCCGGGACCCCAGTTCCTGCACCCTGGTCTGGTCCTGCACAGTTATCAGCACAGATAGCCATCTCTGATTGGTACAGGACTGGACTTGCGTCCTGTGCAGGGCGCACGCAGGGTCTTAGAAACAGCATCCTTTGATCCTCAGATCTTCATGTCAAAAGTGATGGGCCTGTTAAAAATGCTGTTTGCCAAGGGTGCAGCCATTGTGTGCCCCCAGAACTGATCCACGACAAACTGCTTGAGCGGGAGAGTTAGGAATGCAAGCAGCGGCTTGTGTTTAGTGCGATAAATTGAACTTTTGGGTCTGTCTCTAGGAAACATGCCTCAAAAATGAGTCTTGGCTTCAACAAACGCCTTAAATCTCAGCACTGTGCCTCCCTTGGGTGTCACTTGGTACTGCAGACACCGCCCGCACAGGTGACCATACTGCCTCCCTTCCGGCCTCTTTCTCCAGAAACCCTTCTCTCCCCCCAGCATGCAGCCTCACCTCGAATTTTGTTCACTTGAATTTTTTTTTCACAAGGAGCAGCAAAAGTCGCTTAATATGTAATATTCTAGTCTCTTGTTATGATCATTTTGTTTCTTCACCTCCCACTAGCGCCAAGAAGATTTTTAGACGAAGCAATTTTGAATTTTTACAGCTGTATTACATGTTTTCTTTTATTTTGTATTGGTGTACAAACACATTTAATCTAAGTATTTGTAAGTATTGTTTTCGCATAGTTTGCAGCTTGTTTACTTTTATGGCTATATAAATAAAAATTAACCAAATTAATGGGAGCTCTCTAGAAAGCCACTCGTAACTTTGGATTCTTATATAGCGCCAACAAATTGGGGTCTTTCGCTTTTCAAATCATTATTTGGCCTCTTTAGCGCCTAAGTGATCATTTTCATTTTGACGCGCTGTCGGGAGCGTAGCATAAGACTCTGCAGCTACTACTGCAACAATGAGGCGCCACTCAGTGAGGTACGTCACACTACGTGATGTCACCCTCGGTGATGTCAGCCTCAGATGTCACATTCCGTGATGTCACGCTCAGTGATGTCACCGGGAGCTGTAATGGTACCCGTGACCTAAACTAGCGTTTGACTTGATCTGCACACCCCCCCCCCCTACAGTGAGGCCAAGCCAACATTTAATTATAAAGCAAGTTTGCTTGCACTGTGGTGGGAATGTTTTGAGTTTAGTGCTCGGGTGGTTCGATGATTGGGTAATTGACCCCGTATGTGCCGCATGCATCAAGTCATCAACCTTTTGAGGACCTTTGGGAATAGTTGGCAGTTGACTCGGGAGGGGTTGGTGTGGGCTCGGAGGGTGTCATTTTGTAATTAAGTGACCTGTACGCTCCTTATTGCAGAGCCCCCCCCCCTACTGCAGCTCGTCACTACATCGTGGAGCTGGGGAGCGGCGCAGAAGAATTTTCGAGTTATGGCAGGTGACGCTAATCATTTATGATGTTCAATTTATCATGACACCAAATGATTTATGACATACGGATGATGTATGATGCGTAATTTATGATATGTCATGATAATGATTTATGACCCTGGCCATGAAGGTGATGCCCAGGGGACAGAAAAATGAGTTGGTATATAATGATAATAAAACTGCGGCCAACAACGACCACAACAAACTACAACTCGTGTTGGCCGTGATTTTGGTAACATGTCTGTTTCCGGAGTGGGCCCTGTGCGGGGGTTATAAAATCAGGCAATCGTGTCAGAGAAGTGGGGGGCGGGGGCCTCAAAGGGGAGGACGCAGAGAAACATTCATTGGGACTTGATCACAGATTTCAAGTTGGCCATAAAAGTATGTTCAAAACTAAAATTCAGTTGTTTTTTTTTTACGCCTGCCAGGATTTCAGAGTGGGTTCAGGGCCAATGTAAATGGTTTTTGCATGGGCGGAAATCTGCGCCACCAATGCAGAGATGGCCACTCTTGTAAATTCCACTCAAGGGGTGGGAAAAGGGCATTCTAGGCTTGGTTTGCCTTGGAAGCTTTAGAAGGCTCAGCAACATGGACATTTGTCCGTTCTCTGATATGACTCCTTTCCAACCTCAAAATGTTTATGGATGAAAAAACTGCATTTGCACAAGGGGGCTTTAGCCTCCTGGTCTGACTTCCCAGTTAATGGGAATAGAAGCCAGTAGGAAAAGTCACCTGATCTCACTAGTCCATCAGGAAACTTGCACCTGGGGCAGCTTCCCAATAGTGCTGCCAGAAATGTTGGTGAATAGGGAATAAACAACAACAAATCAGTTAAGGCGGATGTGGAACGATCTGGCCATATTTTTACATACATTTTCTTGATCAGGCCCCATTTCCAGAAAAAACCTGCACTTCTAACTTCAAATTATCTTCATGTTACAGAAGCTGACCCCGCTACACATTCTGCTTAACTGAGCTCAGATGAACCTTGTCTGAAAGTTTGAGTCCAGCAATAAAAAGCTGCATCAAAAAAACTATTTGGCTCTTTGTGCCATCAAAAACAAACCGTAAATTTCAACCTGCTGTTACAACTACTGCTAAAACGCATTGACAACCCCATCTCCTAGTCCTGATTTAAGGGAGAATATATCAGTGGAAACCAGCCGCGGCCGGTAGTGGGAGTACCGGCCGGGCGGTGACGCGGGGAGGGGGAGGGGCAGGGTGGGGGATAGTAATGTATGGATTACGGACTTTAAACAGCCGCGGCTGGTAGTGGGAGTACTGGCCGGGCGGTGACGTGGGGAGTGGGAGGGGCAGGGTGGGGGGTAGTAATGTATGGATTACGGACTTTAAAGGGTAAGTAAACATAAAAATAAATAAAACGAATTTTGTTGCACACACTGCGTCACCAAATGCGATGCATTGTGTGCAACGAAATTCGTTTCATTTATTTTTATGTTTACTTACCTTTTAAAGTCCATAATCCATACATTACTACCCCCCACCCTGGCCCTCCCCCTCCCCATGTCACCGGCCGGCCGGTACTCCCACTACCGACCTGGGCTGGTCAAAGAGGATCGTTTCCCACTAAAGCAAAATGTATGTCCCTATATATATTACACTTGTATAAATGAATATCTGATCCATTAATGCAACGTCTTTCCTTTTGGGGCGGGTGGACTAAGTAAATTATTGACCTCAGCTCGCATTTGTCAGTTAATATTTATTTAGCGAGTTTTATACACCGCGAACATGACCCTTTCGGGTCTCAGAGCCCTGTACAACATGGAGGCAGCCTCGGCCTGTAGTGGGAGTACCGGCCGGGCGGTGACGTGGGGAGGGGGAGGGGCAGGGTAGAGGTAGTAATGTATGGATTACGGACTTTAAAAGGTAAGTAAACATAAAAATAAATAAAACAAATTTCGTTGCACACACTGCATCGCATTTGGTGATGCAGTGTGTGCAACGAAATTCGTTTTATTTATTTTTATGTTTACTTACCTTTTAAAGTCCGTAATCCATACATTACTACCCCCCACCCTCCCCCTCCCCCTCCCCACCTCACTGCCTGGCCGGTACTCCCACTACCGGCCACGGCTGGTGGAAACCCGTGCCTCCTAATTTATTAAGATGGTACTCTTCATGTGCACGAAGTCCGGTCAGCTACCGGGTAAACACCTTGAGTTGCTTCCCTCCTTGCGGATTGTCTTTCTTGGGGCGCGGGTCAACAGAGGTAGGCTGTAGAGGTGTCAATCTGCAGGCAGCTGCAGATGGAGGTCCCGCGCGCAGGGGCTTTCCTTATGCTCTCCATTCTCAACATGGACCAGCAGCTTGCCTTACCCTCCGTATCAAAGACGGAGCTTGCATTTCGTCCCCCCTCTGTCACTCCCTCTCTGTTCCCAGCTGTTTTAGGAGCGCCAAGCTGACGCCAAAACAGACCAGAGTCCAGGAAATAAACCAAGCTCTGACCAGATTAAGTAATTTTGCCCGGGGTACCACATAAAAACTGTCGAAAAGCAACACATCTAACCATACCTGTGTGATATAGGACTAATGCTATACTGTCATTATTAGACCCTCACGCTTGCAGACTTTTTACCACCACTAGGGAGGACAGGGCAAGTCAGAGACTGACAGAGAGGTCCGCGAGCAGGGCTTGGCCTGCCTGGGAGCCGAAAGATGAATAGAACCATCAAAAGACTAGGCATGTAAATCATGTGACAGTGTCGTAAATGTATAAAATAAAAACTCTTTATAGTAAATAAAATATGACTTCTTTAACATTTGTAATTGTTTCAATCTAATTCATTACAATGTGTAAGCATTATTAAAGTTTGAGCTATTGGCATTGTAAATGACAATGCCTTTTATTCATTTGTTTTTAAAACCTGTAATCGGTGCAGAAACACGCACTTTGAACGTCTAGTCCTTGCTTACGATGAGCAAGGCTGGCAGTAAAAGAGACTACCAGTCTTGCTTCAAATAAGCATGGACTATAAGTACAAAGTGCTTGTTTACGCACCGATGCAAATGAATAAAAGGAAATGTCATTTACAATGCCAATAGCTCAAACTTTAATAATGCAAGACCTATTGCATTGTAAATGCTTGTTTGACAAGGCTTAGAATTCAACTATTTATGCTAGGCAGAAAAGTTTTGAGCAGGCATTCTTTTCCCATGCCCCTCTGCGTGACTCTGAGACGTACGGCCACATGCATCAAAAGTAGGATTTGTGATTCCATTTTTAAGGAATCGCTATTTGGGAATCGCAAATCCTTATGCATGTAGAAATCACAAAATAAATTGTGATTTCTTTACATTACCAATTAGCGATTTGCAAATTGTGAATCGCTAATAGGTAATGTTACTCCATTCATTCCTATTGGCCTATAGACCCATAGGAATGTTTTGCAATGTATTCGCAATTTGCAATTACCAAATTGGTAATTACAAATTGCGAATGCAATCCCAAGGGTGCCAGGGGGTCTAAGGTCCCCCTGATGCAACCCCCAAAAAGGTAAGTGTGTGCGCCACATGTCACTTTGAAAAATGCACTTTAGTGCATCTTTCAAAGAATGCGCAAATTACCATCAACTGATGGTAATTAGCATTTCATAAATGCATTGGGGCAGATTTATGAGGCACTTGCGCCACGTTTACGCCGCAGTTGCGTCACGCAAGGCGGCGTAAACGTGGCGCATCCCTACGAACAATTTACAACGTGACGCATCTAGGCAGATGCGTCACGTTGTAAAGCCCTGCGCCGCTTGTGGGCGTTCCGGCGCAGGGTGGGCGTTCCGGGGCAGGTGCGCCTCGCAAAAGTGGCTGAGTGAAATCTATAAGATTTCACTCAGTCACTTTCAAGCCAATGCTGCGTCAAAAGCCTGCGCCTGCTTGAAGCAGGCGTAGGTCTTGACGCAGCATTGTGGAGATGGGGCACCCCCGAGCCTTGCTGGAGCTGCGTCGCGCTTGCGACGCAACTCCAGCAATGCGTCACCTTTACGGCACAGATGCGTCACGCATCTGTGCCGTTTTTGCCCCATGGTGCGCCGCATCATAAATGCGGCGCACCATGGGTGGCGGAGCTGTGGCGCATGTTAACTGGCGCATCCCTGGGGATGCGCCAGTTAACATAAATCTGCCCCATAGTTTGCATTTAGGAAAGGCCTGATGCATCGCTTTTAGGGAAACTTTAGGGAAACTCAAATTGCGATTCCCTTAATGCATTCCCAATTTAGGAAATCGCAAAAAAAAATGATTCCCTAATTTGCCAATGAAAATTGCTTCATGCGTCACAAAAAGACCTTTTTCCAAATCCAAATTGGCCGATTCTTTGATTCGGCACGTTTGCGACCGGAAAAAAGGTTGTTGCATGTGGCCCTTAGTGATTGATAGTGATTGTGCTGACAGTACAAGTCCCTTCAGGCAAACTCGTTACTTGTGCGTGGATACCAGAGACCCCGGCTCCTTATTTGACACGGTCAAGCGCTCCCCTGTCCTTCTTGAACTTCCTCACAGACAGCTGCTGCTTCGTAGCTATATGTGTTATATGTAGTAATGCAGGGACGGACAAGCTTAATAAATTTAAGTGTAAACTGTACTACCAGGAACTAAGCCACGTGGGCTGTCACCCCTGTTTTGACAAAGCGATGACGATGATATGTCATATGCTGTAAGTGTAAAAACCAATACAAATATTTTTTTAAAAGAAAGGGAGTGTTTTTAAGGGTAACAAAAATACAGAGTGATGGAAGGAGACTTACCCTGATTCTATTGTTTTAGCTAGAACAGCAGCATGAGAAGCATCTGTTCCCATTTTTCGAAATGGTCAGTGCTGCAGGAGGTAAATACAGTCTCACACTGGAGGTATGAAGGGGTGAACATGGCTCGGAGAAGCAACAGGCTACTGGTAGGGGTATCATGCAGTCTGGGACGAGGGTAAGTTGAGGGAACGGGAACCAGCAGGAGAGAAGGGGAAAGGGCCCGCATGAAGGAGGAAAAACAATACACATACAGAGACGAAAAGGACAGACAGTTGGAGCTGCAAAACATACCTTTAGGAGCTTTAGCAACAGAGCATATTTGATCTACCCTGAGGCTACGCTCCGTGCCTCACAGCACCGGGACATTGGGGGCTAACGCCTCTTACTATTGGTGTCAGAGGACAGCCGCTGTGGGCTGTTAACAAGGTTCAGTGATGCAGCTTTGGCTTCTGGAACAACCGAATGCATTCAAATAGCAGAGATCACGCAGGATTGTGAAGCACAAACAGTGTCTTGTCTAGAGAAGCTCGAGGGCCTGACTCACCCTTTAATTGGTTTAGGGGTTTCATAACGGAGGGAGTTAAGGAAGTTAATGTAGTCCTTAAGTAGTGCCAGGCGCTGACTGCTACTCCTGGAGGCCCCCGCTCTCTCTCTTTCCTCAATTCCATTTAACACCTACGCGGTGAGCCCGAGGAGATAGGGGTCAGGGGTGATATTTCCACGTACATGCAGACAACACTCACCTGTTCTCTCCTCTAAAAGGCAATTATAAATTTCAGGTGAAGCTCAATAAACTATTTACAAGTATTTCAAAAGAGATGGCCAATCACTGGCTTGCCTTGAACACCCTAAAGAAAGAGATGAACACCATCATCCAAATGATTCCTGCAGTTAGATGAACAACAGATATTATAACTACTTCGCTATTCATGCAAATAATATCCAGACATACAAAAAAGTGACAAAATTAAGATTCACCTTTGTCTGTAACTTATCTCTGGAGGAACAATTGAATGCTACTGCAAAGAGTTACAGTGGCTATGAACACACTCTAAACAAAATTAGACTATTTCTAGGTGGGAATTTCAGACTCTTTGTCGCATCATGATCAACGTCAGTGCTCAGCTCATGAACATACAGGGTTGGAGCACTGTTCTTGGGCACATTCAGGTAATTAATTAAAAAAATTAACTAAAGAAAATGTTAAATCTTGTTTGCAGAGACGGAATTTTAGTCTTTGCCCTGGAAAATGTAACTCCGGCATTATGAGTTTTGCACTGACTCGCGTTCGGAGAAGACTATAACTCCATGACTTATTTACCATGCACAAGTTCTGACATGGGATTGGTCCTGGTCAATGAATGAAACCCGTATATGCTGGTATGGGCCATCCAAATAACTGCTAATCCGAGGGAAAAACATTTCCTGCTCTAGTGCAAAACGTGTGAAACAACCCCTCAGTATGTCAGAATAATTTGCGACCTAGAGAAGTTTAAAACCTTGGGGCATATTTACAAGGACGGAGTTAAAATTATCGCCGCTTTAGCGGCAGAAAACTGCCGCTAAAACGGCGATAATGGGCTTGATAATAGGTTCTTGAGAATTCCAGAGAATTCCAATAGAAGCCCATGTTCGGGTGTAAACTTGGGCTTCTATTGGAATTCTCTGGAATTCACAAGAGCCTATTATCATGCCCATTATTGCCGTTTCAGCAGCAGTTTTCCGCCGCTAAAACGGCGATAATTTTAACCCCGCCCTTGTAAATATGCCCCCAAATTTAAAAAAAGTTTCACTTATTTCTCACTTTCTAGTTAGATTATGCTTTGATAATTTCAGATTTACAGTGCCTCCTCAAGTGCATTTTAATACATTTAATAATGGTGAGAAGCACTTATAATATTAAGAAAATAAAACTTAATTTGGATGTGTTTAATTTAGGATGACTATACCTTAACCAGCTTGTATTAAAAAACCTGCAGAAAGAAAGTGCTTTCTCTTGTGTGAAGGAGAATTTTGTTCACTTACATGTGTTTCTCTGCGTACGTTTTTACTTCAGAAAATCAGCAAAATAATAGCCTCCTTTGCGGTGTGGTTTACTGCACTAAATATACATGTATTAATGTGTATTCCTCATGAGGAAGCCATGCTCAAGATGCTCCCGTCTTTCTAACATTGAAGATCCTTTGCTGGAGTCTTTTCTAGGGTGCACTCATTAGCTGAACTGTCTATTGTATTTCTGTATTATATAAATGTCAGGACATCTCCTTCATTTCCTATGCATCCCTCTTTACTAATATGCAGCAAAGTAGATGTTCGTAGATGTTTGTTATTTGATGCATCTTGTATATTTGAAAAAGGCTTGATCTGCATAAATGTATCTTTGCTAATCCAACTCTGTTATGTCATGTCTCACTGTTAGAAATGGGATTTCTGGTTGGCTAGGGCATGCACCTAAGCCAGGCAGAAACCACTACTCTAGTCAGGGCAAGGGAGTTACACACTGAAGATAACCCCTGCTCACCCCCTTGGCAGCTTGGCACGAGCAGTCAGGCTTATCCCAGAGGCAATGTGAAAAGTGTTTGCGCAACACACACAGAGCAGCAACACACTAGGCACACCACAAAAGAAACTCCACACAAGGTTATATAAAAAGTAGCCTCTGTATTATCCAAAACCCAATAGAATCATAATCACACATATACACTGTGCCAACTGACACTAGGCAATATTCACAGGGGATTATATACATGACAGGGCTAATCCGGACACTGTCAGAAACATCACAAAGCACAAGTAGTAAATAACACAACCAGTAACTACTGGTAAAATACTGTACTCAGCATTAGCACTAGCAACATAAACGCATTATGTCTGCATCACATTAGGCATCATACACATTAATTATGCATAAATCATAATTAGGAGCGCGCCTTAGTAACATTCCCCAGGTGTCTACATCACCTTTGGCATAGCTTCATTATGCCTTCCCTTAGGGCCTTGCGCCCTACCGGTACACACAGGTACCCCAAACTGAACTCAGGCCAACCGGCCTTCCATGGGGCTCAAATGCCCTTTGTCCCAAATGTAAGAACATAAAACTGGGGCCTTCCACTGGCCCTGTGGCTGCCAATGCAGCAAAAACAATGTGCGTAGCGCACTTGGGCAGGGCGGCTCACCCTCTCCTACTCACGAAAAGAAAATGCCCCTGTGTTGCAGCTGCCCGTGCTCTGCTCTGTGTGTGTTGCGCAAACACATTTCAACACTGTCCTAGGAAACGTCTGGCTTTACAAAAGCCTCCAAACAAATATTTTTGTTGGCAATTTAATGTAGAAATTTTTCAGTATGCCTCTTTTAAATCTCAGCTCAGCTAAGGAAGGACCGGAGGCCAATGGCTGCCTGACATGTTCGCCCTGAGTAGGCAGACCCCTCCCAAGCTGACTCCATCGTTGGATGACCTCCTTATCTGAAGTCTCTCACATTCCTGGGTTTATTGAACACCTGACTCATGTAGAGATCGTTTGCATCATCCCTGGTCCCACCGATGCTGTGATCGACTCGATGATCCAAAACAAGGACCACGAAATACCAGTGCAGTGGACAGCACCATTGCAGTCCAGTGTAGATAGATCGAGCTGCAGGCATGCTTACTGGTGGAAGTTCATAGCCTGCTGCTGCCACTGGAGGCCAGGAGGCTGAAGCTTCACAGCAGAGGGCTTAGGGTAGATAGCCTCACAGCTGGGGGTTTGAAAGACCTGAATCACTTGTGATGGCATTTGGCTTGGTGAAACCCCCAGCTGACACATATTGATGGACTACCATAGGCTGTGTCAATACTGGCAACACTGTAGTTCCAAAATCTTCCTTCAGCAGCCAGACACAGCTCCCTGCACCCACAATTAATCTATGCTTCTTGGCCCAGGAGTCAATTTGATACTTGGAGAAAGACAAATCACCCCTCATGTAGAAACAAGGAGTCAAACTTGACACCTACATATCTTTAACTGAAAGTCTAAGCTCCACTGCACATACTACTCCTACATACTTTAGCTTAAAGCTCACCCCATAACTCACAAAAGAACCCTTGGAGAGTCTTCTCAACATAATCCCTGCGTACATTGATCGCACACCTAGGCAGTGCACTTAACCCTCAACACACCACCTCATCACCTGATTGCAAGGAAATGCCCACAATATCCTACTCCTTCCCCACTCCTTCCAACTCCCCTTTTGAGAGATACAGCCCCAACTCTTGCAGCATATAATATCCACATAACCTCTCAAGTAATTACAAAAAAATTCAAACACAACCTGCTCAAGCAACTTCCAGAAAGACTAATTCTGATGCACACTACAGAGCAAACAGCGCTACTCTGAAAACTGACATTCTTCTACTCCAAAGCCCTGCAAAATGGAGAAGCATTTTCCTACTTCACCTTCATATCTCAAAAACAACCAACATTTCATATGGAACTAAACTCACATCCACCCCCTCCCAAAGTTTCAGTGAGGAAGTCTCCATTTCTATCCACAGAACAGGCTACATACTAATCTAAGAATCAGACCAGCACCTCACCATCTTTGATCAACACTTTTTGTCACTTCTCGCCTCATTAAGACATGCTGGCCCTACTCCTAAACCTCCCCATACCCTTCTTCCTTACCAGTCAATCGTCTAGCCACTCCACCCCTGGTTTCCTTCACCATAAAGTCCACAGCTCCTTCCTATCCTGTCACACGACGTAGGTTAGTAAGCATCTGTCCAAACCCCACTGCTTCCACCTTTACACCCGATCATACCGCAACACTTCCCCTAAACGTGTACACCGATCATGACAGCACCAGCTCAACTTATAGTCCTTACACCACAGAACTCCCCTCGAACACAACCCTGAATCCCCATATTGACCCCAGACAACACAAACAAACCCTCCTTTCCACCTACCTTGATAACAATGCCCGTCCCTCCTTTGAGGATCTCCTTTCCACCTCAAACTCTAGACCCTCCGCTTTTCCATTCAACCACAGAATTGATAGCCTCATAGAAAATCGGACCTTGCGCCTGAGCCGAATTCAACAAAAACTTGACTGTCTAGCCAAAGTCATCTCTCATTTAAAAAAGGACTGCATGATCCAGACCAAGATCACACACTATTCAGCCTGAGAATAGAGAAAGGGTCTCCCCAAAAATGATCTCCAAGAAACAGACAATACCCCTGCTGACATTCCAACAGACCCCCTTCGAGGATCTCAACCCCCTTTACCCAGTGGAAGCTGAATCACTTAGTGAATCCTACAGCAGAAAAACACCTCTTGCTGACCCTAAACCTCTCGCCAGAGTCCCTCTAATCCTGGGCATGAATCGATTCCCTCGAGCCCACACATCAACTAGACCTCCCGCACAATACATTACTGTTGAGCCAATACACTCCAGTAATAATAGTCCTCACTCACTATCCTATATGCTCCTTAACTGCAGATAAGCAGTGAGATACATCATCGATCTAGCTGAACCTATACTTGAAGAAGGAATTTACATAGAATTCCTAACCGAAACCTGGCTCAACAAACACTTTACCCCGTTTCTAGACTTGCTCACTCTACCTAGCTATTCTATTATCAGATGGGACAGACCAGGTCGAACATGGGACGAGCTAGCAATCAACCACAAAGAAGAAATTCAGCTTAAATCACTAGAACCTCTGAATTTTTCAACCTACAAATACTATACTCACAGCTAAAGATATCACTCCCAATAAACTCCATACCGTCTACCAAGCACGCCCCTGGCAATCACACAATGTTCACTGAAGAACTAACTGACCTTATTCCACGGCACTCCCTAATTGACATCAATAAAAATTTTCGAGGCGACTTCAATCTGCACTGCAACATTGCTGAAAACGCCACAGTCCATAACTTAACTAACCTTCTTGATATCAACAACCTCAAGCAATTTTGCAACAAACCAACTCAAAGGAAAGGCTCTACTCTTGCTGCCATAATGTCAATAAATTAGCTTCCCTCCCTCCAATCTAGAAAGCCCACCAACTGATCCGACCATCATCTCACACTGTTTAATATAAATGTCCATCCCATACTCCACCCACCCCCGCCAATAAACCCACGCAGTGGGCAAGGTATAGTTAACACATCCCCTTAATGGAAAAGGAATCCAGAATCTGCACCCAACTACACTTGCAACCTCTCCTTCACACCACTGACAACCTTACCGCCCATTATTCCTCTGCTATTACTGATGTGGTTGACCAAATGCCCCACTTAAACTTAAACACTCTAGAAAAATTAAATCCAGAACCTGGTTCAACTCTGATCTCAACTCTGAGAGGAGACAATTTAGACTAATCGAAAGGCTCTGGAGACAGAACGCCTCACTGGCTCACCTAACACTCCTCAGATCCAAACGGCTATTCTACAAGAAACACATCTTTATAGAAAAAGCCACCTTTTTTTCCAAACTACTGGATCGATGCTCTCCTTATACGAATTCCTAAATATCACCTTGTGCCCCTCACAGCAGTTCTCAACGCAGCTGCCAGACTCCTCACAGGAATCAAAAGATTTGATCAGATATCTCCTGCCCTCGAGAGTTTGAACTCACATCCCATCAAAGAAGATGCATCTTCAAAACAGTCTGGATCAGCCCTTCATACAAAAAAACACCAAATACTTAGAAAACAAAATCTCAAGCAGGAAGAGTACAGGCACTGAGAAGCTCTAATGGTCTTCTTCTCATATCTCCTATACTAAAGAAGAAATCATCCCGGGGCCCTCCTGTTCAAGAAATGCTCCTAAGATTTGGAACTCTTTCCACAAGGATCTCCGCTGCAACTTTTCTTTCCTTCAAATGGGACATTAAAATTCTACTTTCAATAAATGAATTCAACACACATAAAAGCTGCTCTACGTTTCCCTTATTGACGTTCCTTCCAGGAATATCCTGATGCCATTTCTCAATGCATCCTTGAATTGTTCCCTTGTGACTTTATAACCACCTAATGATGTATTGCTCTTTTCTTTCTTGTAAATGTAATCTTTAACATAAAGTGCTCCGATACCCTCGGGTCTAGCCAGTGGTATATAAAATGTAAAAAAATAAAATAAATTTATTATTTATTTATTTATTTATTTATTTATTTATTCAATTTGTATAGCGCAAATTATCACCGATAGGTCTCTAAGCGCTTATGGTGTAAAAACTGAATCAGTAAGAGGAAAGGGTCGCCCAGATCATGCCAAACCCCAAGCTTAAATGAATTGTGACCAAGAAATAACCTTTGTAGATTTTCAAAGGGCTATGTGCATTATTATTGCATGGACTGTGTGCAGGTACAGAGAGGCGGTACCTCCGGTTGACACAGCTGCCCATGAAATGCTGGTGGATCAAGGAACATATATGTGTTTGTGATCCACGGGCAGCCTTTGACCTTGTTCCCCGCACACAGTTATGGGTGACACTAAAGAAACTAGGTCTCCCTGATGAGATCCTAACTATGGTAATGAGACTGCACGAAGATAATTATGCTAAAATCCAATGGGGTGGACAGAGAAGGGTCACCACCCAATTTCCAGTTGAATATGGGGTGCGGCAAGGTTCTGCTATGGCACCAACCCTATTTTCTTTGTACATTCATGGAAATGTCGCCCGCTTGTCTCTAGCTGGTGCTAAGATCCCGATTTTAATGTTTGCAGATGACACGTTAATTATTTCTAAAACTCCTAGTGGCCTCCAGCGCGCTCTGGTGATTGTTGAAGAGTTTTGCACAGCGCAAGGGCTAGAAGTTAACGTGGCAAAAAATAAATTTATGACTTTTAATCTGCATCCTAGTTTTAAGGGGAAAGTTTTTATGAATGGGAAACCACTTGAGTTGGTTAAATCTTTTATGTATTTGGACGTCCACTTAGGAAAAGAACTTAAGTGGGATTGCCATATAGATATAGCCACTCTAAAACATCGCCAATCTTCAGGAGCTTTAAGCTTGGAGCACAAAAGGTCGTTAACGAAACCAATCAAGCCTGTTCTCCAGGTTTACGAATCCAAAGCCGTTAGCTCCGCGCAATACGGTGCGGAATTATGGGGGTTTGAGAACCTAGTACCACTAACCCTCTCAGAAAAAAAGTTCCTTCGTAACATCACCGGTCTCCCACAGAGCACTCCCTTAAAGCCGCTAAGATATGACTTGGGTAGGAAGGCTATTGAAGATGTCGCCAAGCTGCACCCTATTTTATACTGGCGCAGGTTGTGGACGACACCTGAGCTTTCCTCCTACGCCGCAGGGTTTGTGGCTGTTATAAAATCTGATTCTTTCCACAAGATCCGCTGGCTAAGAAATTTTAGAAATAGCTTGGTTGCTCTGGGCATGCAAAAGCTGCGGGAAAACCCAGCAGAAGCCTTATTCCCCTCTAAAAAAGTTTTAAAGGAGCTATACTGGGAGCAGGCTGCATATCTCGCCTGGAGCAACACTGATCCATCTTCCATGACGGGGATTTTTTTTAGGGGTAATACTTACCCCCAGGCTTGAATCCTATTGGGATATCATTACTAAGCTTGGGGATAGGAAGCTTTACTTTCAGCTTAGGGCTGGAACATTACCCCTGAAATCATTGACCTCAAGGTGGTCGGATACTAGCAGTATTATCTGCCGGGCTTGTGGGAGTCAAAAGGAAACAATTGGTCATGTTCTTTTTGCCTGCCCTGTATTTGTAGACCCAAGGCGTGTTTGGCTTACCCCAATGTGCAAATTATTGGGCACTACCAGAAGCGCTGTAGCAGAAAGGCTTATATGCACCAGCACTTTGCCATTCATTTCAATAGCGGTAGCCAAATACTTAGGATGGGTCTGGGTGCTAAGGCAGCATTCAATTCGGAGTCTTCTGAGGGCTTCTGAATAATAATTTTAGTTATTTTAGATCGACTATGTAATGTGATTGGTTATAATCTGTTATTAATAGTTTTTAACTTTTTAGCAAATGATTTTTATCCTATTGTAATTAGTTCAAATGAATTTTGTATTCTTCCATTTGTCTGGATCATGTATTTCTTATTATTTTTTCAAGCCTGTACATTTTAACTTATTATCTTGTAATTTGGTATTTCTGTACTAATTATGGATGTTTTCTTTTGCTGCTTTTATGAGTTAATCTCGAATAAAGCTGTCTTGACTGACTGACTGGAATTAAAAAATGACCTAATATTACCACGAATAATAAAAAGTTCAAAGCTCCTGTGAATGGTATGCTTGAGATTAAAAACATTGAGAATTTAAGCAATGCAATGTTTTAGATGAAGCTGAAGTCAAGACCTGCACAGTTCAAAGAACTGAATGAATGCGATTATGTGGAGAATCAATAAGCACATAACAAAGGCTGTTAACTAGTGGTTGTATGTGAGATTGCGTTTACAGAAAAAGATGTAGAATTAATGTTCTGGAGACTGTAGGTGTGTTTCCTGTGATTGCTAGTGATTTAAACAAAAAGAAAACAAATGATGACATAAATAAGATTAAAGATGAGAAAAAGAATAAAAAGAAAGAGAATGGGATTGATTCTGAGATGGAGGATTAGTTCATAGATAGTTTGTTTATTGATGCACAGCCACCACATATAATGAGGCTCACACACTAGGAAGAGAAGCAGCAGTAGGAGAGCAGAGTTTAAGCAGAGATCAACAAGCCTCCAGCTTGTCTTCACAAAGAGAGACAAAAGTGATGGACATTAGTATTTTAAAACTTAATGAAGATTTGGAAATCATGGCCGAAATGGAAATTTTTAAATGACTAAATTTCAAAATATAATATAGACGAATTGTCATTTCTGGGTGCAGAAGTAGGGGAGCATGCTCATCGTGCATTTGAGAAAAAATGACTGAAGAATTGAAAGTGGATTGAATTGAAAGTGAATTTGAATACAAATATAATTTGTATGAATTTTAGAATGAAACTGACTGAATTTGAATAGCAAAAGCAAAAGATTGAACATTTATGACAGAGTCTGAGAGAATTACTGAATATATTAGAGAATGAGAGATGTGCTGAGATATCGGGATACGTGGACAGAAGATCCTAACAAGCCTGAAAGGGTTGAGAATGCGTAAATCAAAAGAGATACAAATGTGAGTGAATCTGAATGTGAAGTGACAGTTTCCGTTAAGAGAAGTGCCTGGAGGATCATATGTGCAAAAACCTTGGTCAAGGAGTGGCTTGCAGACTTTTACCAAGAATTTACTGAAGCTCAGGGAGAAGCCATTAAATTGGCATACATAAGTGGAAAGAATGGTGACTATTTCACAGGAGCTTTGGAAGGATCTATCCCCCAGATTCATCAATGTCCCGATTTGCGAGTCCTTAATAGCGATTATTAAGGAATCGCTATTAAGGACTCGCAAAACGGGATTCATGTCGAAATCGCAATATTATTTGCGATTTCTACAGCTTCCTTATTTACGATTAGCAAATTGCTAATCGCAAATAAGGAATGACTCCCCATGCATTCCTGTGGGCCTAAACCCCAGATTCATCAATGTCCCGATTTGCGAGTCCTTAATAGCGATTATTAAGGAATCGCTATTAAGGACTCGCAAAACTGGATTCATGTAGAAATCGCAATATTATTTGCGATTTCTACAGCCTAAAGGCCCATATGAATGAATGGGGAGTCATTCGTTATTTGCGATTAGCAATTTGCTAATCGCAAATAAGGATGCGATTTCAAGGGTGCCAGGGGTGTCCAAAGGACACCCTGTAGCACCCCTGAAATATCAATGTAGACTGATGTTGCGCACACACATGTCCAAAGGACATGTGTGTGTGTACCATACAACTTAGAAAAATGCACTAAAGTGCATTTTTCTAAGTTTTCGCTATTTACCACGAAGTCAGACTTCGCGGTAAATAGCGGCAAAAAATAGCGAATTTGCAATTTTTAAAAGGTTCATGAATAGCATTTAAGGAATCTCTAATTGTGATTCCTTAAATGCGATCGCAATTTGAGAAATCGCAATTATTTGCGATTTTTCAAATTGCGAGTTCATGAACCATTGATGAATCTCAAATGCCATTTTTGCAGGCGCAAACGGCCGCATTTTGCGATTCGCACCGTTTGTGCTCGCAAAAATGCTTGATGAATCTACCTGTATATCTTTTATTTTCAGTTATAATACATAAAGATTTGATTTGATTTGATTTGATTTGATTATTCAATTTATATGAATGCCCGGAGGCATCTTGGCGCTAAGGACTCAGAGAGCGAGAAGCTAGACTGTGATGAACTAGATATCAGTTTGGAACAACCAAGTTTTTAATTTTTTCCTAAATGCTGGAAGATCCAAGCTGTTTTTGATTGTGAGCGGAAGACGATTCCAAAACTTGGTGGTTCCCAACAGGAAGCTCCTTCCTCCCCATCAAACCTGCTTGAACCTGGGCAGTTGCAGCAGTCTATGATTTGCAGATCTGAGATTCCTGGACGGTGCATAGTATTTTATACGTGAGGTTAGGTAAGCAGGACCCCTTTCATGAAGTGCCTTGAATGTGATACAAAGAGTCTTAAAAACAAACCTCTTCTTAACCGGTAGCCAATGCAGTGCTCCCAACTGTTGAGCAACTGATTCGTGCTTAGGGATGTTGAATAGTAATCTGGCTGCTGCATTCTGTAGGCGTTGCATCTTTTTAAGGAATTGGGTTTCAATCCCTACATACAGTGCATTACGGTAATCTAGTCCGGAAAACGCCAGCGCAGTCACCAACATCTTTACTGCCTCCAAAGGCACAAATACGCACTTTCCGAATCATTTTGAGGATTAACCAGAAGCTGGAAGTAAGACCATTAATTTGACTGGCGAAGGTCAACCTATAGTCAAACGTGACCCCATGATTTTTTGCCTTAGAGACCGGTATTGGGCAGTCCCCCAAAACTACAGGCCACCACCTCCGAGAACAAGTCAATGGATTAGCACCGAAGAGTAGAACTTCGGTCTTAGTGCCGTTCAGTTTAAGGCAATTGGATTGCATCCAAGAATTGACATGGGTCATGTAGATGTTAAAGCGATCCGCCACCTCGTCTTCATTGTTGGTTATGGGCACGACTATCTGCATGTCATCTGCATAGGAGATTACGGAGAAACCAAACTGTCTAATCAGAGCAGCCAATGGGGACACCTAAATATTAAACAGTGTGGGGCTCAACGACGAGCCCTGTGGCACTCCGCACTGAAAATTAAAGGTTTGGGAACTGACCCCACCTAATTCAACTCGAAAAGATCTTTCTGCGAGATATGATGTTAAAAGGGTTGTAGCAGATTCTTGGACGCCCAGATCAGACAATCTATTGATAAGAATTTTGTGATTGACAGTGTCGAAGGCCGCCGACAGATCTAATAATACCAAGGCGGCTTTCCCGCCCTCGTCCAATGACATCCTTAGATCCTCACTTGCGGCGATGAGAGCCATTTCTATTCCATGCCCCTCTCCAAATCCGGATTGAGAGTGGTCAAGCAGAGTATTAGAGGAGACAAAGGCAGTAAGCCGAGTATTAAGCACTGTCTTCAGGACCTTAGAACAGAAAGGAATTCTGGAGATTGGCCGATAGTTATTAGGCTCTGCAGGGTCTAGATGAGGTTTTTTTAGTAGCGGTAAAACCGATGCTACCTTCCATACATCAGGGAATTTTCCATGCAGTATTATTCCTGAGAATAGATCACTCAATTGTTCGCCAAGGGTCTCTGAGAAAAGATGAAAGACTTTAGGGGGGCAAGGATCGGACGGGGCCCCTGATTTAATACCCACTATGGTTTTGATAATTTGCTCCTTGGTCGGAGGGAAGAAGGAAAAACCAGGAAAACTCAGAGTAAAGGCGCTCCTTTGGGATGTAGATTCAACAGGGGGCTTAGTAAAGGTTTTATACAATAGTTCCACCTTGTCGGTAAAATCCTGACCTAATACGTTACAAAAATCTGGGTTGTTATCTGATAGCTCTTTTGTCGGAAGTTTTGCTCGTTTTTTGATAGTAGCGAACAGCTCTTTACTGGAGTTTGTGGATCAAGTGTAAGAGTATAGTTCAGTGGCCTGAGGAAGAACCACAGAGAGTTGGCCCAAGTAATAAGCCTTCGAAAATTGTCATGAAAAGAGTATAAACATGGTCTAGAGCATTTGAAAGAAAAGAGTCCTCAGAAACAAGCCAATTGGTCTCACTTATTTCTCATTTTCTAGTTAGATTGTGCTTTGATAATTATAGATTTACAGTGCCTCCTCAAGTGCATTTTAATAAATGTAATAATAGTGAGAATCACTTATAATATTAAGAAAATAAAACTTAATTTGGATGTGTTTAATTTAGGATGACTATGCCTTAACCAGCTTGTATTGAAAAACCTGCAGAAAGAAAGTGCTTTCTCTTGTGTGAAGGAGAATTTTTCACTTACATGTGTTTCTCTGCGTGCGTTTTTACTTCAGAAAATCAGCAAAATAGAAGCCTTCTTTGTGGTGTGGTTTACTGCACTAAATATAAATGTATTAATGTGTATTCCTCATGAGGAAGCCATGCTCAAGATGCTCCCGTCTTTCTAACATTGAAGATCCTTTGCTGGAGTCTTTTCAAGGGTGCACTCATTAGCTGAACTGTCTATTGTATTTCTGTATTATATAAATGTCAGGACATCTCATTCATTTACTATGCATCCCTCTTTACTAATATGCAGCAAAGTAGATGTTCGTAGATGTTTGTTATTTGATGCATCTTGTATATTTGAAAAAGGCTTGATCTGCATAAATGTATCTTTGTTAATCCAACTCTTTTATGTCATGTCTCACTGTTAGAAAGGGGATTTCTGGTTGGCTAGGGCATGCACCTAAGCCAGGCAGAAACCCCTACTCTAATCAGGGCAAGGGAGTTACACACTGAAGATAACCCCTGCTCACCCCCTTGGCAGCTTGGCATGAGCAGTCAGGCTTATCCCAGAGGCAATGTGAAAAGTGTTTGCGCAACACACACACAGAGCAGCAACACACTAGGCACAACACAAAAGAAACTCCACACAATGTTATATAAAAGTAGCCTTTGTATTATCCAAAACCCAATAGAATCATAATCACACATATACACTGTGCCAACTGGCACTAGGCAATATTCACAGGGGATTATATACATGACAGGGCTAATCCGGCCACTGTCAGAAACATCACAAAGCACAAGCAGTAAATAACACAACCAGTAACTACTGGTAAAATACTGTACTCAGCATTAGCACTAGCAACATAAACGCATTATGTCTGCATCACATTAGGCATCATACACATTATTTATGCATAAATCAGAATTAGGAGCGCACCTTAGTAACATTCCCCATGTATCTACATCACTTTTGGCATAGCTTCATTATGCCTTCCCTTATGGCCTTCCCTTATGGCCTTGCACCCTACCGGTACACACAGGTACCCCAAACTGAACTCAGGCCAACTGGCCTGCCATGGGGCTCAAATGCCCTTTGTCCTAAATGTAAGAACATAAAACTGGGACCTTCCGCTGGCCCTGTGGCTGCCAATGCAGCAGAAACAATGTGCTTAGCGCACTTGGGCAGGGCGGCTCACCCTCTCCTACTCACAAAAAGAAAATGCCTCTGTGTTGCAGCTGCCTGTGCTCCTGCGGTGCACCTGAGTAATCACCTTTGGCACTGCGGTGCCTTCTGAGCCCCCACTGGGACTCTAAAGACACAATTGCCCAATGTTGCAGCTGCCCTCCAGCTGGGGGGTCAGCTGTGAAGACATCGGCATCCCACAAGCACTGGCACCACCGTGCCTTTAAGGTCCCACTCCTGGAGTGATGAACAAAATTGCCCCACGTTGCAGCTGCCCGCTGGCCGGCAGGGTAGCTGTGGACACAATCGCTGGCAATAACAGTGCCTTAGGGAGCCCCGTTCACTGGGCTCCTTTTGGTGCATTTCACTCTGCACCATTCATGGCCTGGGAGCCCCCCTCACGAGGGCCCCTCTTGCAGGGAGATTTCACTGGCTCTCGTAGGCACATATAGTGCCTTCTCCCAGGCCCCCACTCACCGAGGTTCTATGGAGATGTCCTTGGTCCTGGTTAGGGCTCCCTTATTAGTCTCTCCTCCACCCTTTTCATGGCTGTCTCACCGCCATGAAAATGGTGGTGGAAAGGCATCTCCTACTATGCTTGGTGGTGCTGGCTTCAGCACTGCCAGCATATTACTGTGCCATTTCAGAGTGCCGGCACAGCGGGATCCTTGATCTCCGTGGAGCCATCTGTCTCATGGCAGTCTGACGGTCCCACTTGTAATTCGGCTGTGGGCAGACTGCCAGACTGCCAGCATGAGTAATAAGGGCCTAACCCCCAGATTCATCAAAGTCCCGTTTTGGAAGCCCTTAATAGCGATTATTAAGGAATCGCTATTAAGGACTCGCAAAACGGGATTCATGTAGAAATCTCACAAATTATAGCGATTTCTACTGCCTCTTTATTTGTGATTCGCAAATTGCGAATCGCAAATAAGGAATGGCATCCCCATTCATTCCTTATTTGCGATTCGCAATTTGCGAATCGCAAATAAGGATGCGATTTCAAGGGTGCCAGGGTGTCCAAAGGACACCCTATAGCACCCCTGAAATGCTCATGTACACTGGTGTTGCGCACACACATGTCCAAAGGACATGTGTGTGTGTAACATACAACTTAGAAAAATGCACTTAAGTGCATTTTTCTAAGTTTTCGCTATTTACCACGAAGTCAGACTACGCGGTAAATAGCGGCCCCAGATTGCGAATTCGCAATTTTTAAATGGTTCATAAATTGCATTTAAGGAATCTCTAATTGAGATTCCTTAAATGCAAATCTTCGCAAATTTGCGATTTCTACAAATGCGATTTTTGCATTTGGGATGATGAATCCCAAATGCAAAAATAGCGCTCGCAAAGGGTGCAGAATCTGGTGCTTTGCGAGCCGATTTACCTTTGATGAATCTGGCTGTTAGTCTCATGAAGATTCAGATAGCTCCTAGTCTCAAACCTCTGAATTGTTTTAACAGATTTTTGGTGGAGAATGCAGTTAATCTGTCAGTTACTCTAATCAACACTAATAACGCAAATTTATTAGGCTATTTAGGACAAATATTTGGGTTTCAGAACCTTGGAGAATCCTGGAATCATTTGGATTATTATTGTAGCGCCTGTAGATGTTGTTGAGAGGTGAGTATTAATGGGGTTTTTGTGAGGTGTATTTTTGTCTTGCAGTGGTATGATGTGACTTCGTGATTTCGGTTGTGTTTTTACATTTTGTCAGTAGTATTGTGTTTTGAGTATGCGTTAAAAATGTAAGGTTGTACTGTATTCTAATGTGTTGTGCAACGTGAAACAGCTCTATAACCTTACAATTTGTATAGGGTAATGTATTTTGATGAAGAGACATGATTTTATGTGATTTTAATGTAAAGGTTTCGTTTTTTGGATTCATGTGTAAAGGTTGCAGATTTATGGAGAATTGAGAACTCAAGTTAAATATAACGTTGAACTTTACAATTTTAGCAATGGTACTGAAAACCACACTTGCCTGGGAAGTAGCACTACTGCTCTAGATCAGCAAGCTAAGCAGAATAGCATCTAGTTTTGTGCTAGAACAGACTACACTCTTGGTACAACAGATGAGTAGATTGTGAGGGTTGAATCCTCACTATTAGACAATGATATTAAGTGGCCATATAAGGTGTCCATTTTCATCAGGTACAGCAGACACATGTTTCTTCACAAATACTTTTTCAAGGACTGTTATTTGGTGAAGTATGTGCACATAGTCCGATGACATGGAAATGTGTGTAGTAGCCTTCACAAATTTGCATTGGTTGGCATTGTGCATTTGTGTGAATTAAGCAAGGATGCTTCCAGTATTACGAATTATGTCCCATGAAGATTACTAGTCACAATGGGTCCATTGGTTGGCAGTATGTCAAATACAACGATCCATACTATGAGTTTGTGCAGATTGCAAAGAAGAGTGTGTGATGTCATGGAGCGTTACCCATATAAATATTTGGCGACAATACTTTTGCTGGTCCACATGAATTAATTATTCATTAATATCATCCCCGGACCGGAGAAACAGGGAACGATGGGGGTGTCAGAACTGAAAGAGGCTACAGTCAATAACTCAGCGACCATCTTGGAAGAGTAACTTTGGTGCATACTGAATAGAAGAGGAGATGAGATCCACAATGGCAGTCATCTTGGAGTGGGGCTTTCCCTAATGTGAAAGACTCAGTGCTGAGGGAATTTCTTAATAGCTATAGCTCGTGACCTAAACTTCAGTTTCACATTGGGGGGGAGGTCAAAACTTAGCTTTAAGTGTGAATCATTCGTACCTATTTAGTGCATATTCTCCATTGCCCTTTGCCCCTCACAGCTCTGCTGACCTAGGCGTAGCAGGTTTGTAGACTATTTCCATGAACTGCATGCCCGTGGCATCAAGCATCAACGTATACCTCACTGAGAGGAATGTAAGCTCCCATAAATCAACTGGGCAGTATGCAAAGATAAGGGGACTTAATAGGAACATTGTGCTGCTGTCAAAATTTCAACACTGTCCTAGGAAACTTCTGGCTTTACAAAAGACTCCAAACAAATATTTTTGTTGGCAATTTAATGTAGCAATTTTTCAGTATGGCTCTTTTAAATCTCAGCTCAGCTAAAGAAGGACCGGAGGCCAATGGCTTCCTGACATATTCGCCCTGAGTAGGCAGATCCCTCCCAAGCTGACTCCATCGTTCGATGACCTCCTTATGTGAAGTCTCTCACATTCCTGGGTTTATTGAACACCTGACTCGTGTAGAGATCGTTTGCATCATCCCTGGTCCCACCGATGCTGTGATCGACTCGATGATCCAAAACAAGGACCACGAAATACCAGTGCAGTGGACGGACAGCACCATTGCAGTCCAGTGTAGATAGATCGAGCTGCAGGCATGCTTACTGGTGGAAGTTCATAGCCTGCTACTGCCACTGGAGGCCAGGAGACTGAAGCTTCACAGCAGAGGGCTTAGGGTAGATAGCCTCACAGCTGGGGGTTTGAAAGACCTGAATCACTTGTGATGGCATTTGGCTTGGTGAAACCCCCAGCTGACACATATTGATGGACTACCATAGGCTGTGTCAATACTGGCAACACTTCAGTTCCAAAATCTTCCTTCAACAGCCAGACACAGCTACCTGCACCCACAATTAATCTATGCTTCTTTGCCCAGGAGTCAATTTGATACTCGGAGAAAGACAAATCACGAAGTCAAACTTGACACCTACATATCTTTAACTGAAAGTCTAAGCTCCACTGCACATACTACTCCTACATACTTTAGCTTAAAGCTCACCCCATAACTCACAAAAGAACCCTTGGAGAGTCTTCTCAACATAATCCCCGAGTACATTGATCCCACACCTAGGCAGTGCACTTAACCCTCAACACACCACCTCATCACCTGATTTCAAAGGAAATGTCCAAAATATCCTACTCCTTCCCCACTCCTTCCAACTCCCCCTTTGAGAGATACAGCCCCAACTCTTGCAGCATAAAATATCCACATAACCTCTCAAGTAATTACAAATAAATTCAAACACAACCTACTCAAGCAACTTCCAGAAAGACTAATACTGATGCACACTACAGAGCCAACAGCGGTACTCTGACAACTGACATTCTTCTACTCCAAAGCCCTGCAAAATGGAGAAGCATTTTCCTTCTTCACCGTCATATCTCAAAAACAACCAACATTTCATATGGAACTAAACTCACAAACACCCCCTCCCAAAGTTTCAGTGAGGAAGTCTCCATTTATATCCACAGAACAGGCTGCATACTAATCTAAGAATCAGACCAGCACCTCACCATCTTTGATCAACACTTTTTGTCACTTCCCGCCTCATTAAGACATGCTGGCCCTACTCCTAACCCTCCCCATACCCTTCTTCCTTACCAGTCAACCGTCTAGCCACTCCACCCTTGGTTTCCTCCGCCATAAAGTCCACAGCTCCTTCCTCTCCTGTCACATGACGTAGTTTGGTAAGCATCAGTCCAAACCCCACTGCTTCCACCCTTACACCCGATCATACTGCAACACTTCCCCTAAACGTGTACACCGATCATGACAGCACCAGCTCAACTTCTAGTCCTTACACCACAGAGCTCCCCTCAAACACAACCCTGAATCCCCATATTGAACCCAGCCAACACAAACAAACCCTCCTTTCCACCTACCTTGATAACAATGCCCGTCCCTCCTTTGAGGATCTCCTTTCCACCTCAGACTCTGGGCCCTCCGCTTTTCCATTAAACCACAGAATGGATAGCCTCATAGAAAATCGGACCTTGCGCCTGAGCCGAATTCAACAAAAACTTGACTGTCTAGCGAAAGTCATCTCTCATTTAAAAAATGACTGCATGATCCAGACCAAGATCACACACTATTCAGCCTGAGAATAGAGAAAGCGTCTCCCCAAAAATGATCTCCAAGAAACAGACAACACCCCTGCTGACATTCCAACAGACCACCTTCGAGGATCTCAACCCCCTTTACCCAGTGGAAGCTGAATCACTTAGTGAATCCTACAGCACAAAAACACCTCTTGCTGACCCTAAACCTCTCGCTAGAGTCCCTCTAATCCTGGGCATGAATCCATTCCCTCGAGCCCACACATCAACTAGACCTCCCGCATAATACATTACTGTTGAGACAATACACTCCAGTAATAATAGTTATCACTCACTATCCTATATGCTCCATAACTGCAGATAAGCAGTGAGATACATCATCGATCTAGCTGAACCTATACTTGAAGAAGGAATTGACATAGATTTCCTAACCGAAACCTGGCTCAACAAACACTTTACTCCGTTTCTAGACTTGCTCACTCTACCTAGCTATTCTGTTATCAGATGTGACAGACCAGGTCGAACAGGGGGCGAGCTAGCAATCAACCACAAAGAAGAAATTCAGCTTAAATCACTAGAACCTCTGAATTTTTCAACCTACAAATACCTGGAAGTTATACTCACAGCAAAAGCCATCACTCCCAATAAACTCCATACCATCTACCACGCCCCTGGTGATCAGCCAATCTTCACTGAAGAACTAACTGACCTTATTCCACAGCACTCCCTAATTGACATCAATAACATTTTTCTAGGTGACTTCAATCTGCACTGCAACAGTGCTGAAAACGCCACAGTCCATAACTTAACTAACCTTCATGATATCAACAACCTCAAGCAATTTTGCAACAAACCAACTCAAAGGAAAGGCTCTACTCTTGCTGCCATAATGTCAAGTAATTAGCTTGCCTCCCTCCAATCTAGAAAGCCCACCAACTGATCCGACCATCATCTCATACTGTTTAATATAAATGTCCATCCCATATTCCACCCACCCCCGCCAATAAACACATCCCGTTAATGGAACTGGAATCCAGAATCTGCACCCAACTACACTTGCAACCTCTCCTTCACACCACTGACAACCTTACCGCCCATTATTCCTCTGCCATTACTGAAGCGCTTGACCAAATGCCCCACTTAAACTTAAATACTCTAGAAAAATTAAATCCAGAACCTGGTTCAACTCTGATCTCAACTCTGAGAGGTGAGGAAAATTGAATTTTGCCTTGTCATGTGTGCCTACGTGTTCCCCATCCTATGTAATATGTGCATGATCATTATGCATATATGTCCCCCTATGACCGAATAAAGACGCAATTATAGTTGTGTCCAACGTTAGTATGTCAGTTATCCAGTCCCCGTGAAAGCAACGTGAATTAGGCTTCCAGGCCTATGTTGCCAACGTTTTACATTGTGCACGTTAATTCATCGAATTGTCCCCGTTTCTAGGCCTCAAAAGGCCTGAACACCAGATTCAAGCTCCAGTCTCCTGAAACCACTCTGAGGAGCGATGCAGCCCCCACCTGCATCCCTGACCCTTCGCTTACTTCCTGCCGCGCAGCGCGGTGCCCGGCCTGGCTCTGTCTGCCTGCCTGCCAAGAATATGTTATGCCTCTAGTTATCAGTTCAGCTCTCCGTCTTCGCATTCCTAAGCTAACGAACCGCATAAACATCTTCAGCTATAGTCTAGTCTTCCTGTCTCCATGCAAGTGAATTATTGTATTAATATCCATAGAAGATTCATAGCACACGCAATACATGAAGAATATATGCATGCACCAGCCTTAGTGTCAAGTAGCCTTTGCTCTGATGACTTTTAGATTCTATCAACATGTACTCCAAACACAAGATACCAGATATGCTATAGGTACATGTCGTCCTGACATCCCAGACTTTAGTCTCCTCTTCTAGTGCTAGAAGTCAGAGCCCCCAGCTCTCCCCAGTTACACGTCATGGTCCGTTTGCGCGCACCACTAGGTTAAAGGTTCCAGCCGCTCAGGTAGCCCCCTCCATGTATCCACCCATTTATGACACTTCTGTGACGTTCTCATCACATGTCTTCGTGCACGCCCTGTGCACGCCTTCTTTTTACGCCCATGTGTTCTTATCTTCCGTTTGTCACTTGTTACGCCTACTGTATGCAATGCAATTGTAATGTTTTCCTATATATACTATGTACTGTTAATGAGACGTTGCAGCTGCCATTCCATGCCATTCTATTTCAGGCTGTTCCGATCCTGTCCCTTCCCTTGTGCCTGATTAAAGCCTGTTCAACTCAGATACCCCGGATCCTGCCTCTTATTTATTGAGCTATCTGTTTTATTTAATGCATAGAAAAATAGTACCGGTAATTAATTATTTATTTACCACATAATGGCGCCCGAATAGGGACGAGCCCCTTCCCCACGCGCCGGAGATGTAACGCAGGCCCCCTGACCCCTCTACAGCCGTGACGGAACTCTACCGTGCACGTGCAGATATTTCTGCTTCATCAAGTCTCCCTCAGGCCCACGGAGGAGACGGAGACTGCGGTCCGGCATCCAGACGAGGCGGTGAGGAATGCGGTTCGTCCCGACCAGAGCCCAAGCCGAGAGAGCAAGGTCCGAGGTATCCGGAGGCCCACCTGTTTCCGAAGCCCGAAGTTCGAAGCGCATGCGTAGTAACCAGACGTCGTAGCAGTCCAGTCCAGTCCGAGGCCTTCAGTTCTGCTTCCCGGTGAGTACCGTTGCTGGGGGAGTATCTAGACGGGGTCATTAGTTTGTCTCCGCTCCGATGGGTTTGGGTACGCAGATCCAGTCCGACGTGTCCATCTAGGTGGATACGGTATGACGTGTCTCTTTATGAGACCGGTATGTTCTGTACTGTTTTAGCAGTGCATCCAGTAATTCTAGTAAGTCCGTTCTCGAGAAATTCAAGCGTTATGTTTTCAGTGTATCAGGTAGTATTCTGTTCGAACTGTTATTAATGTATTTCTATGTCGTGGTATGAGTGATTTGTTTGCCATTTCATTACTGTGATTATCGTGTATTGTGTTTAAGTCTAAGTTCAAGTACGACTCAAATATGCCTCTGTTTTCAAAGTTACGTCAGATAAAAACCAGAAAAGGGTTACTCGAAGAAGCAGTTCCTGTCCCTCCTAGGGACAGTCCTGGACATTTTATGTATCACAAGCATGGCTTAGATGCCATATTATATCTAGACTTATGGGTGGATTATACAAAGAATCTTGAAGAGAAATATCGATGGCCTGTATCAGGTACATGGGATGCCGAGTGCATCATGCGAGTAGAAGAAGCATTATGGAAAAAGAAAGCCAGACAATCCCAGAAAGATGCCATAGAGTTATGGCGTAAAGAATCTCATAGAAGAACCGAAAAAGATTTCAGAAAAGCGGAATTAAGTAGGGAATCCTCAGAAAAAGCCCAAGAAAGGGAACTTCTAGAAGAAGGTGAACGGGTTAGAGCAGAACAGTCAGACAGACAGAGAAATGCCCTTATTAAAGGTATGTATCCTCTCCTTGCCGAGGGCTTGCCGAAGGCAACCCCGGAAGTGCCCTGTAATTTACCGCCACCATTGGTCCCGACTAAGCTACGTCATAAACCGACTGCAGCTGAAATTTTTCTTTCGTCCTATTTGGACGATACAGTCCCTGAATATGCAAATCCTATTCCGCCTGCTCACCCTCAGCACCCAGTTAATAATGTAATTCCTGTTCCTCCAGCCACTGGTCCCGGGGACCCCGTTAATGTGCCAGTACCCCCGGACCAGCCCACATTACGTGTGCCCGTTTTACCAGTCACTTTACCAGCCCGTTCAGTATTAACTGACGATTCTAGTTCAGGAGGAGCGGGGGGAGGTGCTCCTACCACCCCGCCACAAGTAAAACGACTGACGCTGAGAGACGCAGCGTTACAGCGCACGCCAAAAGTGACTACATACGCGGACCTCAAGCGACACCTTACTGACTGCATATATGATTCAGTACCAGGCGAAGATCACATGATATTATATTCCGTACGTTTAAGACGAGTTGCCAACTTTTTGGCCACCCTGCCCGACATGAAAGAACATCTAGACAGAATATATCATTTTATCCGTACAGGGGAGAATTCAGAAAGTATTCACGAAGCTATGGCACACAGAAAGGTCGAGATTCAAAGTATGATTTTACAGTTCTTGATTAACTGTTTAATAAGAGAACAAGATTATCCTGATAAAGACAAAGACGAGATGAAAGCCCTGACAAGGTGGAGTGACAATATAGCCGAGGGAAAACATAAGACACAGAATAGTATAGAAAGTATGTACAGGAAAATTCGTAAGGAAATTATAAGTATACACCAGAAGGAGGAAGCAAAAAGAGCAACCGAGAAAGAGAATGACTCTTCAAGTGAAGAGATAGACAGCGAGAATCCCGCCAGAATAGCGTATGTAGGTAGAACTAGATTTTCCGTCCGACATTCACGTCTAGATTACAAGAACGTTTTTCCTCCTCCCGTACCAGAACAGTGTTCTCTAGAACAAGTATTCCAGGCTACAGATAAAATTTTGAAACTACGAATAGGTTATAGTGAGCTTAGTACCATGCATGAACAAGAACTAGCCCGATCAGCCGTTCGATGGACTAGTGATTCTGCCACGTTTCCAGACGAAGTAGTGGCCCAAACGTTTCTGAAGCTGCCCCCAGCCGAGCAGCGTCTGGTGGGTATGTACATGATCCAGCACCTCATTACACTGTATGAGGATCAGCATTCTGATCCAGGTCCTTTGTATAATGTACTGAACAAGTTACTCCTAAACAGATGGAAAGGTCTAGGTACCGATTGAATTAGTGTCATTTTAGAACAGCGCCACAAATACAGAACGTTCCTGAATCCACATTTTGTTCCTGTTCCACCCCCAGTAAGAAAATCATTCTACATAGACAGACAGAATCCGTTGCGAGAAGTACATCCGGTTAAGGGAGAGGGGGGTGATCTAGAACGAGTATTTGTTTACACCCCTATCACGAAAATAGA
The DNA here is from genome assembly GCF_964261635.1 of Lissotriton helveticus. Classification (NCBI taxonomy): domain Eukaryota; kingdom Metazoa; phylum Chordata; class Amphibia; order Caudata; family Salamandridae; genus Lissotriton; species Lissotriton helveticus. The sequence continues at coordinate 323,335,211 of NC_136061.1, forward strand.
ACTCTTAGAAATGAAAAAGTTAATACCCTGTCACGATAAAGATCCAGCAGGGTTCCACCGTGAATTAAAAGACATGCTCCGTATGGGAGAATACACGTATCCCGATATCATTAAAATGTTAAAGGTCCTGTTGCCTGCGGGCATATATGAAAAACGTAAAGAAAAAGAATGGGAGGTGGGAGAGAAAAAGATAGATTGGACCGCATTAGAGACTGAAGATAACACACGAGTTCCAGGTACCGGTCTTGGGGAAAAAGCTAAAGCATTGCCCGAGTTGCTAATACAAGTCTTGCCAAGATTACTAGCCACGAAAAAGGAAGACTGGGATGCCATCTCAGCCTATAAACAGAAACAAGACGAAGACACTAGTGATTTTTATTCTAGATTTGAGAAATGTTTCATTATTAATAGCGGCCTGAAAACAAGTAGTGAATCGTATCCACATCTTTTTGTTACCAAACTAGTTGAGAATTCTTTACCACAAGTTAAAAATCGAGTACTGCAAGTCGAAAGTACCTGGCAAGCTAATACTCCGTCACAAATGCTCCAGATGCTACAATATCACCAGAACAGAATCAGGGAGGGGCAGAAACATGAAAGGAGACGTATGAAAGACACGAAAATGAAAGTACTGGTTGCACAGTCTGTTCCACAAGACAGTCAGAAGAGGGGTCCGAATCAAACTAGTCATTCTACAGCTCCCGTTAAAGGGACATGTAATTACTGTAAACAGCCAGGTCATTATATAAACGAATGTGCAGTTCTGAAACACAACATAGCTACTGGTAAAACGAAAGAGAGACCACGTCCTCTTAGACAAGAACATGTTCCGCAGAATTCTCAGCCACCGCAGAATGCACAACAGACAGTTACAGTACCGCAGCCTATAGCTGCCACACAACACGTTACACAGCAGATGTACCAGTACGCACAGTCAGAATATCCAGAATATCAGCAGTATTCATGAAACAGCCTAGAGAGGGAGGTTGGCTTGCCTCTCATCGAGATTCCTGTAGATCAAGAGGGTCCCTATGTACACAGTCAAGTATTAGGGAAAGACAGAAAGTTTCTGATTGATACAGGGGCAAGTAGGACTACCATCAGTCATGACGAGGTTCCAGGGGCTCCACTCTCAGGCTCTAGAAATGTTTCCCTTGGATTTTCAGGAAAGCCTATTGTTAATGAAATATCGAAACCAGTTTCCCTAGAAGTTGGTCCATTGTCCCGAACTACAGACTTGTTACTTACGAAATCATGTCCAGAAAATTTACTAGGTATTAAGACACTGAAAGAATTAGGAGCAGTTATATGTTGCTCCCCAGAAGGAGTGAGATTGTTTTTACGTGATTTTAAAGGTCATTATGTATTACGTGATTCTGATCCAAGATTATTGAATGTACCTCAGCATTTATGGGCGCAAGGTCCAACTGATGTAGGTTGTATGCACATTACACCATATCGTGTCACTCTAAAGCAAGGTGTTGTATTACCACGAATCCGACAGTACAAATTGCCACCTGAGGCTGTAGCAGCCTTATCAAAAGTTATTGACGAGCTCATTGCTCAAGGAGTAGTTGTAGAAACTGACTCGAATGTATGTAATTCTCCTATCATTCCGATTCTAAAACGTACTGATCCCAATGCACCTCCAGTTTATCGATTAGTGATTGACCTTCGAGAACTCAATAAATGTATCATACCCCAGTACCCAGTGGTTCCAGATATTTCTTCCCTATTGACTGCCATTGATTCCGAAGCTACGTTCTTTACTGTTATTGATCTCAAGAACGCATTCTTTAGTGTCCCCATTCATTCAGACAGCCAATTCCTTTTCGGTTTCTGTTTAAATGGAAGAAGCTATAAATTCACACGAGCTCCTCAAGGCTTCACAGAAAGTCCTAGCATTTACAGTCAAGCACTTAAAAGACAACTAGACAATATTCATATGCCAACTGACACTGCCCTGCTCCAGTATGTCGATGATCTATTGATCACAGCCCGTTCTGAACGTGACTGCGAACGTGCGTCACTTACAGTCTTGTATTTCCTGGCCGAGATGGGGCACAAGGTGTCCCCTTCGAAACTGCAATTCTGTGTCCAGCAAGTGATCTACCTTGGACACTTACTGTCCAAGAGGGGTAGGCAGTTGACACCAGACCGTATCCAGTTAATAGCACATCTTCCACAGCCCAAGACACAGAAGGAGGTGCGAGCTTTTATCGGCCTCACTTCTTACTGCAGACAATGGATTCCTCAGTACGCATATCTAGCCAAGCCACTGGTACAGTTAACGACACAGGAGGCAGCCACATTGACTGTCCTCCCTTGGACCCAAGAACATACACTTGTTTTTAACGAGTTAAAGAAAGCTTTATGCCAAGCGCCTGTTCTAGCAACACCAAACTACAGTAAGCCTTTTACACTTTTTGTCACTGAACGTGATGGTACAGCATTATCTGTTCTCACACAAGATCAAGCAGGACAATACAAGCCCTGTGCTTATTTCTCTAGCACATTAGATCCGGTGGCCCAGGCTCTGCCTGCGTGCCTCAAGTCAGTTGCAGCCACAGCTCTAGCTATCAGACAGAGTGATTCCATAGTGTTAGGACACTCCCTGACAGTACAAGTTCCACACTCCGTGGAAGTTCTTTTAAACCGAACACAGACTCAGCACTTGACAATTGCACGTTTAACAGGTTATGAACTGACACTGTTTCAGCCACACATAGAAATCTGACGCTGCAACATTTTAAATCCCGCTACACTGTTACCCTCAGTTACTTCAAATCGTGCCACACATGACTGTGTGGAAGTTGTTAACACCATGACAAAGCCAAGACAAGACTTGACAGACATTGCATTACCTGATCCCGACCTGACACTTTATGTGGATGGTTCATGTATGAGAACAAGTACAGGAGAACTAGTAGCCGCGTATGCAGTGACTACTGAAACTGAAGTTATAGAAACACATCGTATTGACACCCTGTCTGCTCAAGCAGCAGAGCTCATTGCTCTGACCCAAGCCTGCATACGAGCCAAGAACCTGAAAGTAAACATATACACAGATTCACGTTATGCATTCGGAGTCGTACACGACTTTGGAGTACTCTGGCAAGAGAGAGGTTTCATGACTTCTCATAGAACCAAGATTCAGCATGGCCCCCTCATTCAAGCTCTGTTAGATGCAATACATTTACCGACAGCTATCGCTATCATGAAGTGCAAGGCACATACGAAAGTGACTGACATCATTTCCCAGGGTAACGACCTGGCAGATCGAACAGCCAAGCTTACAGCTCAGACTCCAGACATTCCAGTTAACACGACACAGACAGACGTCCCAGTTCAGACGACTTGTATGACCGTTAAGGACCCTACACAAGACGTATTAGATATACAGTCACATGCTACCCCAGATGAAATCAAGAAATGGTCTGAACAAGGAGGGGTCCAGACTGATCAGGGATGGTTGACGAAGGGAAAAGCCACATGGTTTCTCCCCGACTCTATGGTTCAAGTCATTATTAACACCGCACATAGTCCAGCACACTTAGGAGAAAAAGCCATGTTAGACAGTATTCAGAACCTCTGGTTTAACAAGCATTTACGAGCAGCAGCCAAGCAGAAAGTGCGTACCTGCATGATCTGTTGTCAGTTCAATCCAGGTAAAGGTGTCCCGGTGGAACAAGGTAGATTCCATCCTCCTGACCACCCTTTTGAAGTCCTCCAGATGGATTATATTCAGGTGGATCGATGTCGAGGTTTCAAGTATGTCCTCGTAGTTGTATGCTCTTTGTCCAGATGGACAGAAGAATATCCAGTCCCAGATTACACTGCCGCGACCACTGCCAGGCAGTTGGTTCGTGAGTATTTTCCCCGCTATGGATTACCGAGGGTCGTGTATTCAGACAATGGCCAGCCATTCTCATCCGAACTCATGAAACAAGTATCTCTTCTGTTAGGGTACCAGTGGAAGTTCCACTGTGTACGACATCCCGAAGCAGCTGGTCTCGTAGAGAGACATAATCAGACCCTGAAAATCCGCATTGCAAAGGTATGCGCAGAGAAAGGCGTAGATTGGATGGTAGCACTGCCAGTCGCCCTTTTTTACATGAGAATGGTCGCTCACTCCCGTTCAGGTCTGTCCCCTTACGAGGTAGTTTTCGGTCGTCCCCCAAACATGTGGGGTACACCTAGGCCACGTACAATTACCGATGTTGACAGTAATATGCTGACAGATTACCTGGCTTCCTTGATGTCTGCACTACTCTCTTGTCGTTCACAGGTCGCCGCTGCTTTTCCAGACAACACCCAAGTGAAACCGCACGAGGTCATACCAGGCGACCTCGTTCTGATTAGAAATTTTGATCGTTCAAGTCCGCTGGAGCCCCGCTGGAAAGAACCAAAGCTCGTTCTGATGACCACAAGGACGGCGATCAAGGTGGAGGGCCGCAAAGGCTGGTTGCATTCCAGTCACGTGAAACGATTTCATGGACTCCGTCCAAAGACTTTTTTCAAGGACTGCCCCCTTCTCAAGGACTGCCCAGATACTGACTCTAAACTCCCCCTGTTAGAGAAAACTCCACAGCAGGAATATAAAGAAAAGTTACGGTCTAGTAAGTCAGCCAGTTTAATTGTCTAAGTCCCTCTCGGGTGAAACGGTTAGACAGGTTCCTGACATGTATGAGATAGACCCACATAGTGAGAGAGTTAGTCAAAACTCTAAGAGAATACGTTATCGAAAGAATCTTCTAAGTCGATGCATTGTTACTCTTTTAATTTTATTATTTCTGAGTTTTACGATTACAGGCATAAGTTATGTTTTTCATATATATTTTCCTCCTATCGTTTCACATGTATATTTTTCCTCTAATGTTACAGTAGAGCACACATTTAGTGAACTGCCTCCTCACGAGTTATCCTATCGTCTTGCCATGCGCAATAATACTTTAATCCGAATGTTACACTATTCACACCAGACTAGCAATGCCACAAATTGTTGGGTGTGTGGTCGACTCCCCCCTTTCCAGACACCGAAGGGAGTTCTGCCACTCTTTCCCTATCCGTTTTCGCACAATGGTTCGTGTGGAGCATGGTCCACGTTAACGTCATCCTCAAACGATATGTCCCTTCTGAATAGAACATGTTTCCCAGACAAGGAAGGTTTTTCCCATAGAACAGGGTTAGATCTAGAAAATGAAGTATATGATATAGGTAATTATTCCTTGAATTTCATGGTTTTGAATGTTCAGTCCGAGACTACTCCAGATTTGCCTGCTATTACAGTTCTACCAGTGAAAGGCGAATTATGTGTCCGAAAGAATGGTTCAGTACATCTAGGACACAGTGATTGTACTACTGTGGTCGAGTATAGTGACAGTGGGAAATATACTTTCAAAGCCTCACGTCATTCTTATTTTGTATGTGGCCAGACCGCATATGTACGTCTGCCCCAAGATTGGGATGGAACATGTTACATTGCCTTCCTACTGCCACCAGTTTTTCTAGCCCCATCCGATTATCACAGAAACACACATCTAGTACACGTCAGACATAGAAGGGAGATCGAGTCCCCAATTGTCGATCAAACTGAAACTGCCTTAGAACAATATCAAGACTTCAATAAAGGCTTCTTTTTTTTCATAGGTCCTGTCCAGAATAGTAAGCTAATACGTAGGCTAACCAGAACTCTTGAAGCAGTAGTGAATGAGACTACTTCTGCTCTAGGTAACTTAACCGAGGAACAATCTGCTATGAGATTTGTCGTTCTTCAAAACCGCCTTGTTCTTGACGTCATACTGGCCGATAGGGGCGGAGCTTGTAGAGTCATCGGATCTAGTTGCTGCATTTTCATTCCTAATAACGCACCGTCTGCTTATTCAGCTATAACCAGACTTCATAAAATAGCCCATCAGTTACACCAGAATCCAGGCACCTGGACATGGTCCGGTTGGCTCTGGAGTATAATATCTGCCTGGGGATGGAAAGTATTGTCATTCCTGGGTATAGCAGTAATGGTCATATTCAGTTGTTGCCTATGTTTACAATGTGGCCCTGCGATTTGCGGCTTGTGCGCTACATCCTGTATTCCAAGTCCAAAGTCCCGTTCCAAGAAGATTCGAGACGAGCAAATGATGCTATATGAAATGATAGATGGTATCATGAATATTGATGTTTCCTGATGGAAACGTAGGGCACAAGGAGGGAATGAGGAAAATTGAATTTTGCCTTGTCATGTGTGCCTACGTGTTCCCCATCCTATGTAATATGTGCATGATCAATATGCATATATGTCCCCCTATGACCGAATAAAGACGCAATTATAGTTGTGTCCAACGTTAGTATGTCAGTTATCCAGTCCCCGTGAAAGCAACGTGAATTAGGCTTCCAGGCCTATGTTGCCAACGTTTTACATTGCGCACGTTAATTCATCGAATTGTCCCCGTTTCTAGGCCTCAAAGGGCCTGAACACCAGATTCAAGCTCCAGTCTCCTGAAACCACTCTGAGGAGCGATGCAGCCCCCACCTGCATCCCTGACCCTTCGCTTACTTCCTGCCGCGCAGCGCGGTGCCCGGCCTGGCTCTGTCTGCCTGCCTGCCAAGAATATGTTATGCCTCTAGTTCAGCTCTCCGTCTTCGCATTCCTAAGCTAACGAACCGCATAAACATCTTCAGCTATAGTCTAGTCTTCCTGTCTCCATGCAAGTGAATTATTGTATTAATATCCATAGAAGATTCATAGCACACGCAATACATGAAGAATATATGCATGCACCAGCCTTAGTGTCAAGTAGCCTTTGCTCTGATGACTTTTAGATTCTATCAACATGTACTCCAAACACAAGATACCAGATATGCTATAGGTACATGTCGTCCTGACATCCCAGACTTTAGTCTCCTCTTCTAGTGCTAGAAGTCAGAGCCCCCAGCTCTCCCCAGTTACACGTCATGGTCCGTTTGCGCGCACCACTAGGTTAAAGGTTCCAGCCGCTCAGGTAGCCCCCTCCATGTATCCACCCATTTATGACACTTCTGTGACGTTCTCATCACATGTCTTCGTGCACGCCCTGTGCACGCCTTCTTTTTACGCCCATGTGTTCTTATCTTCCGTTTGTCACTTGTTACGCCTACTGTATGCAATGCAATTGTAATGTTTTCCTATATATACTATGTACTGTTAATGAGACGTTGCAGCTGCCATTCCATGCCATTCTATTTCAGGCTGTTCCGATACTGTCCCTTCCCTTGTGCCTGATTAAAGCCTGTTCAACTCAGATACCCCGGATACTGCCTCTTATTTATTGAGCTATCTGTTTTATTTAATGCATAGAAAAATAGTACCGGTAATTAATTATTTATTTACCACAGAGGAGACAACGTAGACAAATCGAAAGGCTCTGGAGACAGAACGCCTCACTGGCTCACCTAACACTCCTCAGATCCAAACTGCTGTTCTAGAAGAAACACATCTTTAGAGAAAAAGCCATCTTCTTTTCCAAACTACTGGATCGGTGCCCTCCTTATAGGAATTCCTAAATATCACCTTGTTCCCCTTACAGCAGTTCTCAACGCAGCTGCCAGACTCCTCACAGGAATCAAAATATTTGATAAGATATCTCCTGCCCTCAAAAGTTTGAACTCACATCCCATCAAAGAAGATGCATCTTCAAAACAGTCTGTATCAGCCCTTCATACAAAAAACACCAAATACTTAGAAAACAAAATCTCAAGCAGGAAGAGTACAGGCACTGAGAAGCTCTAATGGTCTTCTTCTCATATCTCCTAAACTAAAGAAGAAATCATCCCAGGGGCGCTCCTTTTCAAGAAATGCTCCTAAGATTTGGAACTCTTTCCACAAGGATCTCCGCTGCAACTTTTCTTTCCTTCAAATGGGACCTTCAAATTCTACTTTCAATAAATGACTTCAACACACACAAAAGCTGCTCTACGTTTCCTTATTGACGTTCCTTCCATGAATATGAATTATGACCAAGATTTCTCAACGTGAGCGGTCATGCCCTACTGCGACCACCCGCGATGAGATAACTCACCAGGAGGAGGTCTAGCACATAATTTTTTCTTGCAAGCATTCCCCAACTTACAGTTGGCAAGACACTTGAGAAAAAAACTCCACAGAGTGGGTAAAACTCTGCGAACTCCGCTGGCAGAGCGGAATTCTTCACCCACCCCTAGAACGAACCTACCAACCCCACAGAGCAAAGTGAGGTTGTTTCTAGGAATGGTTGGCTACTGTCGTCAATGGATTCAAATTTTTCCTTGACTTCAAAGCCACCGCCGAGGCTGATGCATAAGGGTGCCAGTGTTCAAGTGTCCTGGCACACTAAATATAGGAGAGCCTTCCTGGAGCTTTGTAACTTAGGCCCTTATTTGCAAAGGTAAACTTGCACTTGTGTGCAAGTTTAAAATTGTTTGCTATTCACAAATATATTTTGCTAGTAGCATATTTATGACTGTGGAGTCTCCGCACATAAAAAGACGGGACTGTCCTATCTTTTAAAGTGCAGAGGCTTCACAGTCATAAAGATCCTACTTGTAAAATACGTTTGTGAATAGCAAACAATCATAAACTTACACAAATGTGTAAGTTTACCTTTGTGAATCAGGACATTTTGTACCACACCACTCTAGGAATGCAATAATATAAGAAGGATTTTAATTTTGTCATAAAAAGAAAGAGTGCGCACCTTCTGTTCTTACTCTACACCACGTATCTGGGAAGAGATCCACTGCGTACCCTTCTGCAACATTAGATAAAGTAGCCACTGAAGTTCATGGTTGCATAAAGAACATTGCAGCTACTACTTTGGCACTACAGAATGAGACAAATGTAGAATCGTATTCACTTAGGGGCTGATTACGAGTCTGGAGGTCTTCGGACCACCAGACGCTCAGTGGGGGCAGTCTTTCCACCACCCTATTATGAGATTGGTGGTGGGATTGCCACAGCCCTGCCGCTGCTGTCAGCGAACTGCCGTTCCGTTGCAGTGTTGCAGCGGTCAGAAGGCATCCATATGCTTGTTAGGACCACTGCGGTCCCTCCAAGCATATTAGTAGTTTCCTTTCCATCAGGGTTTACATGGCAATTCCTCCTCCATGTAAGCTCTGGCGGAGAAGAAACAAAGGAGGCCATACAGGGCCCCCTGGTGCTTCTGTGCCCTGTGGATGCACGCAGGGAGGCACAACATGTAGCCCCCTGTGTGCATACAGACCAGTTCCTGCACGGCATGGACTTTTTAGTCCATGCCGTTGAGAAACTGTTTTTGGAGTTCCCATTGGGCTGCTAGTTTTTAAAGACGGTGGGACTGCCAAAAAACCCCACAAGTTTTACGGTGCAGTGTCGGGCAGACCAGACGCCGCACTGACAGACTTGTAATTGGGCCCCTTTTGTCTTGGTTCAACATTCAGTTGAGACATTGTTAATTTACACATGCACTGAGCAGTGACCGCTTGACTAAGTATGAACAGATTATATTAGCGGCAAAGAACATTTCGATTAAATGTTGCAATACCCTGAATCCTGCCACTGTCTTGCCTTTGCCATAGAAAGAAGCAAAAGAAGTTGATGAAAGAATTTATGACTTTAGGCATGATAGTACTGAAGTAACTTACATTTGCAGAATGTCAAGAACAGATATTCAAGATGTACCATTCAAGTTGGAAGATTTGATTTGACTTGTTGATAGTTCTTGTCTGAGAGACCGTCATGTTAATTTTTTTTATTTTTAATTTATTGTTTTATAGAACGCGAGCTTCACCCGTAGGGTATCAGAGCGCTTTACAGGGCAACATAGCAGTGCACAATAGGCAAGGAATCACAATGGTTTAGCAGACACGTATGAAACTGTTTACATATAATTAACTCCAGATAAGCCCCACATTTCTTGAAGAGGTAGGTTGGTATTCCGAAGGGAGGCGCTAGTCCGTATTTGGTCGCGGTCTGTGTATTGGTCAAGGTCTGTGAATCGGCAGGAGGCAACATTTAGGAGAGGAATTTACCCAAAAGGAAGGTTTCGGCCTCTTTTTTGAAGCGTTCCAGAGGAGGGATTCTTCTGATGGCACACAGGAGAGAGTTCAATATTCTTGGAACAGATCCAAAGAAAGCCCTGTTATACTTTTTTTTTCTGGAACCGTGCAGGTTGGAGTAAAAGGTCTCCGGCAGAACTAGAGTTTCTGCTTTGGCCGGATACCACAAGTTTCTGTGCAAGGTAGGCAAGGGAGTTAGAGTATAAAGATTTGTATGTGATGCAAGCCAGTTTGAGTTGAATTCTTGCCTCGAGCAGGAGCTAGTTCAAAGCTTTCAGGTGTGGAGAGATATGGTCAATTTTTTTTGAGCTTGTAAGAAGTCTGGCGGCGGCATTAAGGCAGGCTTTTAGGGGTGCTAGGGAGATCTTGGGTAAGCCTGAGAGAGTGGAACTGAGGTATTCCAGTCTAGAGATTACTAGCGCTTGGACTGCGCTTTTTAGGTCAGTAGTGTCAAGGAAGGGTTTCAGTTTCCAGAGGTAGATCAGGTGGAATCGGGCTGATTTGGCCATCAAGTTGATGTGGTTTTGCATGTTCAAATTGCAGTCAAGGGTTATTCACAAAGATTTTGCTGAGTCCACAATGGTCGGTGGGAAATCTAAGGCTGTGATAGCCTTGACCCATAGTTTTTGGAGGGGAAATTAGGAGAAATTATGTCTTCTTGGCATTAAGTTTAAGTTGATTGGAGGTGAGCCAGTGGACGGTTGATTTCAGGGCCTCGTTCAGGGAGAGAATATCCTCAAGAGAGGAGGCTTTGAGATAGAGCTGGGTGTCATCAGCATACATATGGCAGGAGATATTCACTGTGCGTAGTACTTCGGTAAGTGGTTCAAGATAAAGGTTGAAGAGGGTAAGGGACAGGGTTGATCCTTGAGGGACTCTGACCTTGACCGGAGAGGGAGAAAATAGTTTGCTGTTAATTAGGAATCGCTGCGATCGGTTTTGGAGGAAGGGTTTAAACCATTCTAGAACAGAGCCGTCCAAACCCATCCTCAGTTTGAGGCGTTGGATTCGTTTTTCGTGGTTGACCATGTCGAAGGCGAGGATAGATCTAGGAGGATTAAAAGGCATGTTTTCCCTTGGTCCAGGGCTTGGAGGGTATCGTCAACGATGTAGAGCATGGTCGTTTCAGAGTTGTGTCCAGGTCGGAAACTGGATTGGAAATCATTGAGAAGGTGGAAGTTGTTGATGTGCTGACTTAGTTGCTGTTATACACACTTCTCCAACACTTTGGCTAGGAGGAGGATGTTGGAGATAGGTCTGAAATTTTTGGGGATGGCTGGATCCAGCGATGGTTTTTTCAAATGGGGAGGACTTGGCCTGCTTTCAGGGAGTTAGGAATGGAACCCTGCGAGAGCGAGGCGTTAATTATTGTGGTCCAGCTAGGAATAATGGATTGGGCGACAGCCGCTAGGCAGTTGGAGGGGAGCAGGTCATTGAAATGGTTATTCGGGTTTAGGGATGATAAGATTTTAGAAACGGAGTCTTCGTCATAGAGGTTGATGTCAGTCTGGAGTGCTTTATTTTTTGGTAAATATTGTGGGGGCATCGCAGGAGGCCGGGGCGACAAGCCAGGAAGCGATAGAGAGTATGTGGCGGCACTAAGTTTATCTTCCAAGGCTGCGACTTTGTGCGCGAAGAAGGAGGAGAATTCCTCAGATGATATTAAAGCCTTGGGGGCTTCTTTCGAGGTTTTGACCAGTTTATTGGATTGGTGTTTGACCAGATCAAAGAGCTTACGAGGTCTGTTCTTTGCGTTCTCAAGTTTGGATCTGAAAAATTCTTTCTTTGAGTTCAGGACGTGTTGTAGGCATTTCTGGCCTGGTGAAGAAGTTTTAGATGAGCGGAGGGGAGGTCCTGTCTCCAGATTCTTTCGGATTGCCGGAGGCATCTCCTCTCATTATTGAGTGGTCCAGTGAACCAGGGGTTCCTATTTTTAGTTTGAGTTCTTTTTAGCTTTAGTGGGACTAGGTCATCCATAATGTTCGAGGTAGTTGCGGAGTAGTGGGTATTGAGGTCATTGACCGTTGAGCAATGCGAGGGGGGGTCAGATTTGCAGCGAGCCTCCAGTTCATTGTAGACCAGGTTTCTAGTATTTCTAATCCAGCATTTGGGAATCACTGGTTGAGGGGCCCTTATCTTGTGGGTGCCAGGTAGCAGGAAAGCGATGGCGTGGTGGTCAGACCAGTCGCATGGGTCTATGGAGATAAGCTTGACTGTTGATTCTTTGGAAATGATCCAGTCAAGGATGGCCCCTTTTGAGTGTAATGGGAGAGAGCAGGCTTGGGTCAGGGCTTGATCGGACAGGAGGTCTTTGATGGCGTTGACATGAGGGTCCTTGGGGTCATTCCAATGCAGGCTGAAATCACCCAGGAAGATATCTTTGGAATTGAAGGAGAACTTAGCAGTAATAAGTTCCATGAGGTGGTCAGTGAAGGAGTTGTTCGTGCCAGGGGGATGATAGATGATGTGTAGGTTGCACAATAGGGTGGAGTTGTTACAAATGGAGAGTGCGAGGTATTTGCAAGAGTCGTAGGAATCAGCCAGACGTTCAGTGATGTTGAGGTTAGAGCGGTAGATGCAGGCGATGCCCCCTCCTTTCTTGCTAGTGGCGATGTTATAGCCGGGAGGGACTAAGAGGTTCAGGCAAGGAGATGAGGAATCGTTGAGCCATGATTCTGTTAGAATAGCTAGGTCGAAGTTTTTGTTTAGGATGAGTGCAGCAATGTCAACGACGTGCTTAAACGCCGATCGGCAATTACTTAAAAGACCAGACAGAGAGGAATCTGCAGGAGTGTCGGGAGTCAGGGTGGATAAGTGTACAGGTGCAAGGTTTCTCTTGACCACACTTCTGTTGCAGAAAGTAGCCGATCTGTTGGTGTTGATAGAGACTGTGCGGATGGCATGTTCGGCTCTCATGCCTAGCGGACAAAGGGTGGTTGAGTCAGGGTTGTAGTCACTGAAGATGGCAAGGATTTCCTCTTCTGTAAGGTCAAGCGGACTACGGGTGTGCTTGCGAGGGCAAAGGTGTCTCAAGGGTAGTGGTAGAGGGTGCTTGGGTAACCCTGTGGTGTGAGCGGGGTGGAGTTCCACTTAAATCAGCATATGCCATTTGCACATCCACAGATGTTGTGGAGACATCATACTTGTTTAGTGTGACTTCAGCACAACTAGAGAAACTGATTGCTGTTACAAGAGCATGCTGTGTGGCCAATGAATTTCATGTTACAATCTACACAGATAGCCAGTATGGTTGTGCCGTGGGCCATGATTTTAGTCAATTGTGGTCCCCAAGGGGTTTCACAACTTCTGCTGGCACTCCAGTAAAGAATGGCCCATGAGTTATAGACTTACTGGAAGCTTTAACATTTCCAAAGACAATTGCTGTGAACTTTGTTGTTAAAATGTGCCAAGCACAAGAGTAGAGATGACATGTTTTCATCGGACCATAATTTAGCAGATGAAGTTGCAAAATGCTGCGCTCTTATGTCTGGTACTTTAAAACTGGTTGTGAACTCTAAAACAGAAGTAGGAATTGTAAATAATATTTTTATCAATGTCATGTCAAACTTTGCAGGAACGCATGGACTTGCAGAGTGAGGCATCAGATAATGAAAATAAATAATGGGAAAAGCAGGTTGTGTTCAAGATAACAATAAGTTGTGGAAGCCAACTGATGAAGGTTTAGGCTGCCAGATTCAATGCTACTGTAAATTGCAAGATACATGCTTCGACCTGCTCATGTGGGACGTTATGGAAAATTAGCCACATTCTAGAAATATGACTTTAATCCTCATTTTAAAAGTAGTGCTCAAAATAAATGTATATCAAAGATGTATAATCTGTCTGTAGGTGAACATAGGGAGAAGGACTTAAGTAACCATGAGTCATATGGAAAAATTGGAGGGTTCATTCATGATGCTGCAAATACATTTTATTGAAATGTTAGTTAGCAAATGATCTAAGAAATATTTTAGTAGTCATTTCTTTGTTCTGTAGATGGATTGATACTCACAGTGGCATAGCTATTAAAGAGGGAGTGAATCCCTAGATTTGGTCTGCCAACTTCTTCAGAATCAAATATGGGAACTCATTTACAACAACGAGGTTATGAGGGCCCTATACCTTGCACTAAAAATATACTACCATATGTAAGCATCATGTGTAGTGAAAAGACTGAACAGTACAATGAAAGTAAAATTGACTAAAATGTGCTCTTCTACATCATTAAAGTAGACAAATGCTCTTCCTCTAGTTCTACACATCATGAAAAGCAAACCAAATAAAAGTTTAAGATTAACACCACATGAGATGTTAATGGGGAGAGCCATAAGGATATTACTGATGAATAGATGTGGATTACTGTCAGGTTTTGGCTGAATTGGTATGCTCTATCTCCCACCAGGTAAAACTAAGTACAGCATCAGCAAACAATGAACCCTACCTTTGCCCAGCAGCTGGAGCTTGAGTTGTGGTGAAGAAATACATTCAAAAGATCTGCCTGGAGGCTCGCTGGAAAGGGCCCTACCACTTAATACTGGTATGATGTGTGGAGAGTTCCCATATTAGCAAATGTATTACTGTATTCATGTATCTCACAGGAAAAGAGTGTAGACTGCCGATGAAGAAGCAGTGGTTCAAGCTGATGATCCAAGCGACAAGCCAGTGCTCGCTACATGGATCCATAGCCTGGAGAACAAAGAGTTTAGCCGAAAGAAGAATAAGAAAAACCAAATAAATCAAGAAAATATCAAACTTTTAAAGATTAAAATGCAAGTATTGGTGGTCGCTTTCACACTTCCACCCACATTCAAACTTGTCAACAAGAAAAAAATCAAACTCCGAAAATGAGGCAGGGGAAGCAAATGAAGCTGAAGCTGAAGCTGGGAGATTGAGGCAAGCTGAATGGTCTGAAGGTGTGAGAGAGAGAGAGAGAACGGTGCAAAGGTTGAACAGCTACAACAGGAATGAAGGAAAATCAGCTGAAGCAGTGATAGATATAATTACAAAGAGTCTGGAAAATTAGCAGGAAGAAGATCAACAAGAGTAAGATTGCCTAACAAAAATCACACATCTCCTGAATGAGCGTATCTGGCAAAGATTGAACCAGAAGAAAGAGACATTTATATGAGTGATTTGAAGAACTTCCATGAAACCAAAAATGATCTGCGAATGAAGATGATCAACATTAAATAATTTTCTAATAAAATAAAGTTATTCAATTTTTGAACTTCTGGGAAGAAAATGTTTGTTTTTTGAATTTTTATTAGTATGCCCTCTTAAATCTCCACTTAAGAAATGTTGATTTTGCCTGCATATTAAGAGTATGCTCTCATCTTAGAAGACTCATTTTATATCTATTTAGATATCCACCTGGATAAAGCAGATAGCTTTTGATAATAACAGCTGCACTAATGTTATTTCTTGCCCATATAATTTTTGTGAACATTTGGACATTGGGCCTTATTAGGATGGCGGTCGTATTTTCATCCAAGCGCCATCCTTTCGGAAATAGGACCGCCTGACTGGCTGTCGGTAATCCCACCATTGGTATTATGATGCAAGAGCCTTCAATGTGTATTTGTTGTATTGCATCATGTGCTGTGGGATGCAGCACATGCTGCAATACAAAAAAAAACACATCCGACATATCCTTTTACTGGCACCTTCCGGTGCCTGGCACATGGTGTAGGGATATGTTGGGAGGGCACCATTGGTGCCCTCCAGATCCCATATCGGAGGTCCGGAAGGGGAGGGGGGCCTGTTACAGGCCCCTAAGTCACTTTCTACCTGCCTTTTCATGGCTGCATCAAATGGCCGGTGGAAAAAGGGAATTTGTAATTCCTACGGCAGTGCCTGGTCAGGCACCGCCCCTATTGTAAGGATATCTGTCCCTCTGATGGTAAACCGCCCTCCATCCCCCTGGCATCATACTGAATCGGGCAGACAAGCATGGTCTGATGGCGGTGGGATCGCCACCAATGGCCCAACAGTACCGGTCACCCCACCATCGTAGTGAGGCCCATATTTTTGTGCTAAATTGAACTGTTTCCCTTGCCCATATGACATTTGGGGAATATATGAGCTGGTAAATTATATGCCCATGTGTACATTATTTTCTGTTTGCACCAACATTTTTTAAGGACTATTTTACTTTAAATATGCCCTCACATTTTGCTTTAAGGACTTTTTTTTATATACGTTTTTATTTGTATTTACAGATTACATATTACAAAAGAAAACACAAGGACAGATAACATAAAGCAGGTTTTGCAGTCAGTAGTATAGAGCAGCCATGATTATTTTATCAGATTTTGCTTGTCCGCCCCACATAATCTAGTTCACATATAACACTAAACACATGGGTTGTTGCGGTTGGGCGCGTTTCCAGTTGAAACATAGAACATTTACGCTACCAGTTGTTATTTGGTGACAGAGCGCCGGGCCATTGAAGTTGCGTTGAGTTGGAATGGTTTGTTAGACCTGCCTTCGTTGTCTACGGGGGATTGTAGGTGTCTAGGAATTTGTCCAATTTCGACCACATGCCTCACCAGTGTGTGTCTAGGTGCAGTGCTGTCTGCACCCCTGAGAAAGGTCACCCAGTTTAGCCACTCCTTGAAAGAGGCTTTGGAGGTGTCCTTCCATTTGGTTTGCAGTATTTTGACTGCTGTGCTGAGGAGGAAGTCTAGCAGGCATCTGTCTTCATTTGTGGCTAATTCGAGCACCTTATTCCAGAATTTTTTTACCTTAGTGCAGTGAAAGATTAGGTGCGCTAGGTCTCCCCTTTCCAAACCGCAGTTCCAGCAGGAGTCGCTGTCTCTTATGACCATTGAGGCGAGACGGGCTGGTGTCCAGTGCGCCTGGTGAAGTAACCAGAATTTAGTTTGTGCCAGCAATGGGGACATCATGTTTTTTTAGGGAGATTCCCAGAGGGATTCTAGCTCCCGTTTTTGTGAGTTTGGAACCTATTTTGGATTCCCAGTAGTTGGTATTTTTGGCGTTGAGCTTGTTAGATACAGGGTGGAGGAGTTTATATAGGAGTGAGGTTTGGTGTCCCGCTTTGTTAATGGTTTCCATGTATTGGAAGATTGATGGCATGTGTTTGGCTAGCTTTGACTTTGCTAGTGCTGTTTTTATTGCCAGGAAATTGTATAGCTCTATATCAGGGAGATCATGTTTAGTTTTCACGCTATTAAAGTTGTATGGTTTTCCATCAGTCTCGAGTTGAGCTGGGAATGAAATTCCTGTTTTCCTCCTTGCCTCTATGTTGAGTGGTTTCTCCTTATATTTGATCTTGGGGTTTGTCCAGAGTGCTTCCCAGTGTGAGTTCCTTATACTTCTGTGCCCTGTGTTTTCTAAGAGTCTTCTCACCGCCCTTCTGTCTGACTTCTGTGGTGTGTCCAGCCTTGTTGTGCTTCCTCTGTGCACTTTTTGCCTATGTGAGCCTGATGCACGCTATCTATAATGTAGTTTTGATATGCACGTACTTAGCCTTTTTGTGTCCTTGCCGAGTTGTTAATTTTCCATGGCAGTAGTTACTCTCAGGCTGCCTCTTGGTATCTTACTGCTTGTTCTTCCCTTAGAGGTACACTAGGCTGGGCTCCTTACTCGCCTTTGCCGTTTTTTAGGCCTTTGACTTGTGCCTTGATCTACTGCGTGTCTGATCTGTATTGCTTGTTGGTGTACTGTCCCACCTCTGCATGGTTAAGTTGGATGCCCTTTGTGGCGAGAGTGTGCCGCTATGCTTTTCACCTGCTACCAGAGGTCTCTTGTTGGCTGCTACTCTTGTTTTCCAGTTGTTCGATACTTTCTTACGCTTATCGCTATTTGTCTTTGGTCTGCCCTCTTCGGGTTGCGGTGATCGCTCGATTGTCCTCTTTCGCTTTTCCGCTATTGCCCTCTGGTCCGTCGCCTCCAAGCTAAGCTTATATGAAATTAAGCATAATTACAGAAAATGCAAATCTGTTATTTTACACTATTTATTCATATGAAATGCATCCTCTCACAAATTGCACTGTGAACTATAGTCGCTTGTGTCCTGTGGTCCCTGTGCATTTGCAGTACATTTGTACCACAATTGCACCATTCAAGGTACATTTTAATTGTGAATGCAGCATAATTATGAAAAGTAGCATAATTTTAGGAATTTAGCACAAAAAGAGTAACATGACATTCCCAAAAGTAAGCAAGTTAGGCCACCGTAATCAATACTTCACCCAGACATAGTTAAATGCATGCATCATATTGATTGTAACATTTTTGGAGAATTTAAAAATGTTTCTACTGTTAGACTGAAACTTTAAGAGACTGTTTATAGAAAGAAGATGGTTTCATGTATAGGAAGACAGTAATTGGCTCTATAAATAGGTATTATAATTATATTGTAGTAGTAATTGGAATCTTGATGAGTTTATACTTCCCTGCTGGACATACTTAATCCATTTAAATCGTACACAACATCATAACAATTCGAAAGATAGTAGAATAAATTTGAGGAATAAATTTGATGGAAACGTTGGGGAAAATACTTATGCAAATCTGCTTAATAAGTATAAGAGCAGAATGATTTTTTCTAATTGTTCTATCTGTGCACACCTTCCTACCACTTTTACAGAAAGGGTGTCTCATGTCCAGTTACACCTTTCTCATTGCTTATGGTGCAGTGTTTATTTTTCCCTAAATATGTATCAGGAATTGCTGGAAGAATATGAAGTAGATTATAATGTTTCTGTAGAAACAATTGCAGAATTTGTAAGATGAGATTATTCTACTAAAGGTGATAGTCCCATTATAGTTACTATAACTCAGAAGCTATCAACACTAACTAGAGGCGTATGTGTAGATTGACTGATAAAGGGTGTAATTTATTAAGAGAATATAATGAAAGGAGAGTGCAAATTAGTATCAGTGGTGTTGACACAATGGAGTATAATTCAAAGAAGAGACTATAGGAATATGCATCTACATCCTTGACTTAGTATATCACAAGAGAATAAAGGAGTGGTATGTATGATCCATGTGGCAAGCATTAGATGTGCTACATCAGTTATGACTGGATCAAGTATGTGTAGTTATGAATATTTGATTTATAGAAATTTTAAGTTGAAGGAATCATTTATATTCAGATGCATATATCACATCTGTGGTAAACAGCTTAACTTATTATTCAAAAAAACTGTGTAGGTTCTTACTGTTTAGCATTAGTGTTACCTAAAATCTTCCATGTAATTAATTGAATAAAATCACTTTTGAACTAATTAAACATGGGTTTGGTCAAGGGTTTATGGATGCATTTGGTGCGTTTATTCCTCCTATTGGTGTGGCTTTGAAAGATGCGAAAATGAGAAAGTTGATTAATTTAGTGGACTGTTTCACTACTAATACTACAGGTGAATTAACTAAAATCAATGAAGAAATTAGTGCTTTCATGTGATGGTCATCCAGAACCTCTTAGATTTAAATATGCTTTACGCTAAAGAAGGTGGACTTTTCCATGTAATTTTGTTTCAACAGTATTGCACTTTTCTCCCCGACAATCGCAAGGCCATGAATAAATGTATTGATAATATACCTACATTGCAAGAGAAGTTCATTGTTTTGGAGACCTGGTGTTCAAGAAACTGTTAGTGAATAGTTTTGAAAAATTAGTGAAGGATTTGGTAGGACAGGAGAATGGTCTGGAGGCATACCCAGTGGCATACTAAAGACATTTCCGACCCCATCAATAAATGTAATATTACGCATAGTGGACTTAGTAGTAATATTGAAACATTTTTGAAGTTAATTGTTTTAAAGGAGGTTCAAAGTGCTATTTTGCCAAGAAGAAGAAAAAAGTTGACCAGATGACGGAAGAGAGAGAAAATCAAACTTGATGAACTTAAAGCCAAGATGTATTATGAATTAAAGGCCTTGTAGAAAAAGTAGTTGGAACCAAGAATGAAGTATTATATTGTAGTAAAGTGAAGTGCAGTATGGTGATTTAAAAATAATTTTAATAGGAAGAATTATGTGGTCAAGTTAGCCTGAATAGGCCTTAACCAGCATGCATGAGCATCATTTCAAGTTTACAGAAAGAAAATGCATTTTTTTTTATGTGAGCAAGCATTCTGCCGGTTTATGTTTTTATATCTGTGATGTTCTATTTAGCAAAATCAGCAAAATAGAAGCTTTATTTTTGTTGTTGTTTACTGTGTATAAGTGTATAAATGTGTCCTCCTTATAAAGAAGCCAAATTCCAGATGTTACTGTCTTTTTAACATTCTAGATGCTCTGCTTGAGTTTTTTCTAGGGACCATTGATTATCTGAACTACCTATTTTATTTCTGTATTATATAAATTTCATGTTATCGCCTTCACTTCTGATGCACACCTTCTTATTCATATACAGCAAAGTAGGCATGTGCTAGCTGTAACTTATTTCATGTATCTAGCGTATTTGAAAAATGATTGACTGTTGAATGCATTTTTGTTAATCCATCCCTATTATGTCACGTATCACCATACTGAGTGGCTTCTTTTGCCTCGAACCATGTAAAAGATTATGTTTTTGGAGATGGGCCAGAACTATTTGCACTTGCTTAGAAGGTAGACTTTGTATTAGCGTGGCTATTGATTTATACTTAGACATTTTTGCTTTACTAACTGTGCTGACTCTATGTCAGTCTATCTGTTGATTTATACTTATAGCTTTTTGTACTTGCTTAGGGAGCAGACTCTATGTTGTTCCTCACATAACTATACTTTGATTCTGGCAGATGCTTGCTCTTAAGATCAACCTAATGTCAATCTTCTTGCATATCTTTATTTATAATGGTTGATTTTTAATTGATGATTTCAAGTGATTTAATTAACAACTTTGCTCTCTTTAATGACTCACAATTTGAAGAAACCTTTATGGTTTTGACTTGAATTCTTGTCTTGTGCAGGTTTCAGTTATTGACATTTGACTTGGGGCTGAATTTGATATTTGCAGAGAGGGCACTCCATGGCGACAGCAACGGTTGTCTCTCCCCGCCAACACAACCAATCAATCAGAACTTCATAGAGCGTGCTCCTCAACCATTAGAGTCTCAAGGCGCTGGTGGGAAAGGGAGTGCAGAGCTCAGATCCGTTGGGGTCATTCGATGAGCCAGGTATGGCGGTCTTTCCTGAATCAGTTTGGTGTCAAGCTTCACTGGAGGTGAAGGTGCAGATCGTTCCAGGTCTTGGCTGGGAGGTAGGAGAAGGACCTTCCACCCGTTCTGTTCCTTTAGAAACTTGGGACGGTGGGTAAGGAGAGGTCAGCTGAGCGGACGTTTCTCTTGGGGATGTGAAAGGAGAGGCAGTAGTTGAGCTATTGTGGTCCGATGTTGTGGAGTGTCTTGTAGGCCAAAGTGGTCTGACCATCCGAATTTAATGTGCACAGACCAGAGGTTTGGCTATGGTAGTGACTACTAAGTCACCCCAGTGGCCAAACTTCTCTAACATCCCAACAGGGTAACGTAAGTCAGATAATTGACTATTGGTTCATCCACTCAATTAGGATGGCCAAACATATAGCTTTTTTTATACTTCCCATCGCCGCCAGCCAAATACGAGTGAAAAGGGACAGTAAAAACAAAAAACACCGCCCTCTGCCTGTGAAATAATTTCTATGGTGAGAAGGCGTTGTCTATTTTATGTACAAAAAGAAAATCCAGTTTGGGTATTTTCTTAATGAAATGAAAGAAGAGAACATTTTGTTGCAAGGCTCCATCATGTTGATGGAGCCCTGCGCCAAACTGTGAAATGCAACGCTAGCTTGGTAGTCATTTCTAAATTCAGCAGACAGCATCTTCATTAGGGCAATAAAGTAATTTACTCCATTGTTCTGATGGAAAAAACTGAATGCCTGCCGATATATAAACCAGCCCATTAGTCTTGTGAAGACTCAGACAGTCTCTACCCTACGTCTCGACTAGGGGTTGGTGGAATACGTGAAGTTTTACTGCCCGGAATTCCACAGTGTTAAGTTAAAACTGCGATATTACTCAGAGTTCCACCACCATTCCTAATTTTCAGAAGCTGATGTTTGACAATGTCATGTAAAATGAGGTGGCTGAGTCGGTGATTGTGGCATATAACCGCCATGTGAAAATAGGGACAAGCAACTCAATTTGGCACTGGCCGAAAAGGTCCTGGAGGCAAAGTTCTCCACAGGGGCGGCCAGGTCTGCCTTCCCCTTTATTAGGCAAGACACAAGACGCTGGCCTCAGAAGCGCTCATGAAGTGTGCTCTCCATGGTATTCTGGCTCCTTGCTGATCCACATCAATGACAGTTAGACACTGACGAACTGGTATATTTTTAAATGAACTTAAAAGTGGCTTGGCTCTGTCATGAATGTAATATTTGTGTGCAAGACCGGTAAAATGTCAGCGCTGAACAAGCCTATCCTAATAAACTACAATTTCCCAATGCCTAGGAAATTTCTAAATGGGCAACTAGGAACGCAAACTCCTCACACATTAATATGAAATGAAGTCCAAATTTGTAATTGCTACACACTGCTGTCTGCATGATGTCAGGTCTCCGGTATTGAGATGTTCAGCACAGCACTTTGGCTGAACAGCTAGAGTCCAGCTCCTCCATCATGCAGTAATTGAAGTACACTATTGTCATGCACCCTCTCCTGTTCTTTTTTGACTTAGTATAAATAATGTGGTTGAGGCACAGTTATCTCTTGTTGCGTTTGTTGTGATCTGAAGCTGTTGTGCTGCTATCTAGGGTCTCTGCATGTTTACGGAGACATCTTGTTATGGGAGACTAACACTATGGCCTCTCTGCTATGTTTGTGTAGCACAGGTGTTGGGGCCTGCCTCAGGTTATGGGGAAAGCCTTCCAGGGCAGTCTGTCAATGCAGTAGATGAACTGGCACTTGGTTGCAAAGGCTGTGAGTGAGAGGAGGGTCAGTGACAGTTAGTGAACTCACTGGAACATGTTTTACTTTTTGATTATTATTCCTCACCCCATAAAGTGCATGTCTACCACTGTTATCATTTAAAGATACATGCATTCATTTGTAGCAAGACTAGGCTAGATAGCTCAGTGGGTGTCTGCTCGGCTGTATAGTTCCAAGCAGAACCTATTTGTCAAAGCTCAATCTGACTGATTTGACTACTACAGAGCTCTGCATTATCCTGTAGACCACAAAGTCCAGGCCCAAAATGTATAGACTCCTGTGTTAATAATCCATGCTTGCCCATTTTGGGTGAATAGTTGTGATTTGAGTAATTTCTATTAGGGATGTATTTGTTTCCTACAAAAGAACCTTGTGTAATCTATAGGTAACTCATTCCAACCCCGGTTAAAGGGTCGCCGACCCTTGGAGATGGAAACTACTCATTACCTACGTTAGATGTCTGCACTCCTCTCCGCTGCTGGTCTGCTCATGTGGGGTCACCTCTAAACCCCAACAGGATCCTTTATCACTGTACCAGCCGCAAATAATGCCACAGCAGTGTTCCCATAGGACAACAGAGCTGATTTACTGCCAGAGAGCACCAGAAAAGTTGGGGTAGGCGGTAAACTACGCCATGCGGTGTTTGGCGGTGATTTTAGAGAACACCATGCTCCACGTATACCACCCTTCTCCAGTCTCAACACTACTAAGGGGCATATTCACAAGTAGTTAACTCCGATTTATCTCCACCTTAACGCAGCAAAAGTGGAGATATATTTAACACCCCATTCACAATCTGGTGCAAATTGCAGACAACACCAGTATTCCCGAGATAACTGCGCCAAATGAGATGCAGAGTAGGCGTTCCCGTGTAAAAACACATGAGAAAACCACAACACCACATTCACAACGAACTGCCAGATCTACGACGCGAAGCAAAAACCGGGGATAACCAGCCATAGCACCAGAAATGTTACACCTGCCTTTTGCTGGTGCTAAGCAGGACGACTACTTGCAGCATGGAAAGGAACACAGCCTGGAGCCTTTTAAGATGTAGGTATTTAAGCTGTCTTCCTAAGTTAGCCCCACTAAAATTACAGTATTTTTGGTTAAAACAAATGGTCAGATTTCGAGGAAGCTGATTGCCGCGGTCACCATGCTGCCAGTCTCACTGTGACACCTGGCTTCCAGCAGGGGCAGTGTTGGGCCGGGAGCTTAAAGTAGTGAAGATGGGACTTTTCAGGTGATTATCGGCCATTTACAACGTACCGCCGGCTAACGCAGGATTTGAATTCGCCATCGCGATGATTAGTACGTGGGGTTTGACACCCATTCCCTGTTACTATAGCCATGTACAGTGGGCTTGAAAATAGTCCGCTAACATGGCGCTATTCATCAGGGTTAGGCAGCGTTACCTTTTCTGGCGATGACGATAGTTATCGCCCGTCTTTGTGAATATCCCCCTAAGTGTTCGAATTACGTTGTTGACAATTGTAATAATCCTGCTGAAATAAACTATTTTAGAGGAAAATATTTATCCTTCCCTCTCATCAATTTCTAAATTTAGTAATTCTCATTTCGAGTTTCTCGAAGCTATCAAGACATGTCATCAACAAGATCAACGCATACGCTGTCAAATCAGATATTCTCCCCAGACCGATTGACTCCAGAAACCCTTTCAAGCTCTTAACAAACAAAGTACTGTTGGTATCATAATCTCTCTGAGTGAAACTACTTACATTGAAAAAATCCTAACCTTTCCAGTCTCCAAATCTCTTTACCCAGAACCCCTTACACCTCTCTTTTTGGACTGATGCTGCTGTTTTTTTTTACTCCGAAGTGCGGTGGGCACTACTGATGAGGCGCCAGTGCATGTGCTCTTTACCCTGTGCTCTGTACCTCTTAAAGCGTATGTGCAATTGGCTAATCCCAGATTAGCATGTTTATTATACTTCTAAAGTATGGTATTTTACTGGTACTTGCAAAAACTGTAGTTTACCCAGCTCTATCTTGGTGCCATAACATAAGAGAATGAAAAGAGCCTAAAGCACAGGCTTGTCTAAGTGCATGTTACAAAGTGCACTCAGGGCTAGCAAGTTAAATGTCACATGTCAACTGTCAACTTATTGTGCCGCCACATGGGTTGAGGTCTGCCGTTGCAGCCTAGATGGGCAGTCATAACCTTTAAATATTTGTAAATATATGTAAGTCACCCATAAAGCATGCCTTGGTAACCCATACGGCAGGCTGGCAGATGTTAAAAAGAAGGGCATGTGAAAACTTGAAATTGTAATTTTAACTGAGTAAGACTGGTAATATCATTGGCTAGCATGTGGTTTCACTGGGTGTTAGTGAAGTAAGCCCACACATTCACAAATGATGGGTCAGATGGTATTTATTCACCATTAGTCACAACTGCTCCCAGGAAACTGACAGCCTAGAGCAGAGAGTCAATATTCAAAACTAAACATTCTGTTTCCATAGAGATGACAATGACATACTGTAAGACTGTAATTATATAGACATAGAAGACAGATCATCCTAGATTACTACAATATCTCCCTTCTTTTATAATTTATCAACCTAAATTTTGCATGAACCAAGTACTATACATATAATAATACAAAAATGAAATTACAACCATAAATATAGAACAACAAAAGAATCCTAGAAAAAACATACAGGAAAACATAAACATTTAAATAATAATATAAAAATCATAAATATTAAAAGTTGAATCAAAAACAATTTAAAGATCCATACGTTTTGGCATAACCCGGATCTTACTGCCCCTCCTTGGAGGAACATATATCACTTTGAGATCACTGCTCATACCTCTTTCACAATTAGATGTTATATACGTTCCATCATTGTTCTGTTCAAGACCCAACTGAAACACCACTTTCTGAGAAAGTTTATAAACACGTGAAAGATTCCACCAGTTTTTCCCATTAATCCTGACAGCATGTCGAGTAATAGCATCAACTTTCACCGGTGAACCAAATTTAGATAATCCTTTAGGTACATTATGTGGTGATTTAATTTTGACACAATCACCCATCTTCGAATCAAAGACTTTCTGATTAAGTACCTTTTGTTGTTTTAAAGAATCCTTTTCTTCCAATGAACTTATTTCCTTAACAACAGACTCAGATTGATCATTCAAACAACTACTTCCCTGTGTACCCATCCTCTGAGTAAAAGAACCCCACTTTTTCATCCAAGCCAGACACAATAGAAATGATGCTTCTCTTCCTCTTAACAGCTTAAATGGACTTAAACCAGTGGTAGTACCTGGTGTAGTGCGATGAGCCCACAACATACTTTGCACTGCCTCTTTGATATTAAATTTAGATGAAACCGCCCACTGAATGCACTCCACTAAATTACGATTATTCCTCTCAATAAAACCATTTGCCTGTGGGTGATATAAAGCTACTCTCTTGTGAACAATACCTGATTGGGATAAGAAGTCAGACATTTCCTTCGAAGTGAACTGCACCCCATTGTCTGAAACAATCTCTTTTGGAAATCCTTAACTTGCAAATAAACTCTGAAAAAATTTAATAACCTCTAATGAATTGGGATCAGTCATGAAATGAACCTCCCACCATTTACTAAAATAGTCAGCTATGACCAGGGCAAATTTGTACTTATTAGGTAAAATGTTAAAAGGTCCTACAAAGTCCGCCAATTTTAACCAAGGCCCATCCGGCAACTCCACCTGTTGTACAGGAGGTGAAACTATCTTTATAACTTTGTCACTGGTATTACAAATCACGCAATCTTCCACCACTGAATTAATCTGACGATCCGTAGAGGGCCACCAATAAAAATTGCAAATCCTTTTTTTAGTATTGGTTTGGCCAAGGTGTCCCTCATGTCCAAAATTAATTATGCAATTTCTCAAAGATTCAGGTGGAATAAACTTCTCCCCTCTCATATTCATAACACAGTAAGTTCATCAGCAATTTTCGCAAAAGGATGAACATTTTTATCAAGATGTTTTTCTTTAGGACACCCTGTGACAATATAATGCTTAATTTTCTTAAGTGTTAAATCAGCCTCCATGGCTGAAAACCATTCACTTTCAGTGAAACACCCCACTGAAAAAGCATCCACTGCCGCAATCAAACAATCCTCATCAATGTTTTCTTTAAAATCATTCTTAGTCATAGGAACTGGAAATCTTGATAGAAAATCAGCCCAAGTGTTCTTACCACCCGATATATGTGCAACTTGAAAACTATATTGTAATAGTTCAGAACTAAGCCTGGCAATTCGTGGTGTATGATCTTTCACCACTTTCCCTTGAAGAATTGGAATTAAAGGTTTATGATCTGTGCTGTGAGTAGGTTAAAGTTCCTTCCCCACAAAAAACATTTTAACCTTTCAATGACCCAGCAACATGCCAGTAGCTCACGCTCAATTACAGAGTAATTTTTCTCACTGGGTCTTAGCGCACGTGATGCAAACCCCACCGTAAATTCCTTCCCTTCTTTCACTTGAGATATCATGCCCCCCAAGCCATAGAAACTAGCATTAACTGACACTGTACATTTGATATTTGGATCAAATGGCGTAAGAATGTCACAAGATCCCAACTATTTTTTTTAACTTATGAATTCATTTTGACATGTCTCATCCCATTTAAAAATAGCTCTTTTTTAAGTAACTCTCTCATATGCACCGTTTTCATTGAAAAGTTTGAAATGAATTTTGAATAAAATTCACACATCCCCAAAAATGAAGATACCATTTCCTTTGATGTTGGACTGTGACCATCTACTATCGCCTGAATAAGACCTTCCCTAGGTATTATTCCTGCACCTGAAATTTGATGTCCTAAATATTCAATAGATAGCACACCAAAAATACATTTAAGCTTTTTTGCCACAATTCCATTTCCCTCCATTCTTTCTAAAACCTTAGATAAATTGTAATCATGTAGATTTTTTGTGTTACCCGCCACCAAAATATCATCCTGATATACCACTGTATCCTCAACTCCTTCCAAAACCCTTTCCATTATGCGCTGAAAGACTGAAGCCGCAGAGGTCAGTCCAAAGGGCATCCTCCTAAATTGAAATGTCCCTATTGGTGACACAAACGCTGTAACATGTTTGCATGAAGGATCAAATTGAACTTGATGATAAGCGGATGCTAAATCAATTTTAGAAAAATACTTAGCACCCGCAAATTTAGAAAGAATATCATCAATACGCAGAAGGGGATGAGAATCTACCCAAATTTCTCTGTTCACACTGCGAAGGTCAATGCAGACTCTAAGACTACCATTCTGTTTGCGTCTGACAACCAAGGGAGACAACCAAAGGGATTCAATAGGTTCAATTGCTCCTGACTCACACATTTGCTTGAAATCCATAGCTAAATCATCCCTAACGCTATAGGGTACACTATGTAACTTATGTTTAATGGGGACAGTACCTTCCTTTACTTTAATTAAATGCTTGAAACCAGAAATACATCCTAATTTATTACCAAATACCTTAGGAAATTTAACAACCCATGATTTCGGTGTCTTTTCCATATCAGGATCTTCCACCACTGAAACTTGTTCCTTAGTACCTGGCCTAAGTGTCATGCCGAATAAACTTTGATGATACCATCCTAGAATGTTAAGTCCTTTTTTCGCCACGTACACCTTGCCTTCAATAGATCTATTCTTAAACACCAATGTAGTTTCAAAAAACCCAGAAAATTCAATTTTCCTTCCTTCATATGAAACTGGGTTTCTATCTGGTGGATTAAGCGATTTCTCTTTCCAAGTTTTTTCAAATAATTCATCAGTTATCATTGCTATACGTGCCCCTGAATCGACTAACAAATCAAGGGGTTTGTTATCAACTAAAATCTCAACAATTGGATCCACACAATCCTCACATTCATCTTTCACAACCACCACCTAATCAGATAATGAACTTACCACTTCACAGTCACTTTCACATTCCTTTTCCTTTTCTACATAGACTATATTCACACTATTTTTTGAATTACAGACTTTCACAAAATGTCCTTGTTTACCACACTTATGACATGTAGCATTCTTTGCTGGACAAATTTTCGAATTTGGAAAATGAGCTGCAAACCCACACTTTTCACACACATTTTTTAAAACCAACTTATTGGGTACATATTTTGAACCTTTCGATTCAGTACCATTTGAAACTTTATACTCAACTCGATGTGGAACTTTAACCTGAATTTTTGCATTTTTCACAACTTCAGTCTCTTTCACTACACTAACCATGTTCTTCTCTGGTTTAAGTTCTTTTTTAGATTTCTGTGAAAGTTCAATACTTTTTACAATCGATATGTTCTCATCTAATGTAGGATTTTTAAGCGTTAACAACTTTTCCTGAACTTTCCCATTATTTGTATGAACCACAATCTGATCACGAATCAGTTGTGACGTGAACTGTTTAAACTCACATTCAGATGCAAGTATACGTAGAGCTGAAACATGAGAAATTATGCTTTCATTTTCTTCTTGTTTCCTAGTAAAAAACTTATGTCTGGCCACTACTAAGCTACTTTCGACATCAAACTGTTTTTTCAAACTCATAACTACCTTTTGAAACTCATCTAATTCCTCCCCCTCCTCTCCTAACTGTGTTATGGGAAGATGTTCTAACACTGCTTGTCCTTCAAAGCCTAAGTTATGCTCAAGTATAAAACATTTCCTCTGAACACTAAATCTACTACCACCAATTGCTCCTAAATATTTTTCAAAAGCCCTAAACCATACCTTCCATTTCACTGGTGGATCACCTGGGAGCTTGTACGTTTTGCATTTTAAAGAAAACCCCCAAAACAGATATTATGAATAGCACTGTGGATAAAGCACACACACACACACACACACACACAGCCCTAAATTATGTAAATGTATACCAAGTGTATACTAAATTATCAACAGCTTTTTCTCCAATGAACACCTGTATAAGTTATTGATATATTGTAGAATATATGTTGACTGTTAAAGCATTATAACAAAGACAAATGACATAGAAATGCTGTTGTTTGGAGCCCCCGCCAAAAATAATAATAAGTCCAATAAGTAATGGATCAATGTTCCTCAGTTGCACGATGTAGATAGTATTGATTTCTTCCACTGACCATGAAAATGAAGTTCAAGGCTGCATAGCGATGTGTCAAATCGAGATGTCAGTTAATTATTCGAATGCGATCCAATAACAGTCAGTAACAGCACATGCCAGTGTCTCTTTCTTATGCGCGTAATACGTCTTCCGTTGTGAAGAACTCTTAACCATAAGTGTTACACAGCACGCATGCGTAAAAAAATAAAGGCTTCCACTTCCAGGTTATGTGCTGACGTGCGTGAAAGAATAGATGCTTCCAAGTTACGTGCTGACGTTCTTTAGTACACCGGTAGTAGCGTTCTTTCAGCGCTGCACTTATGATGTGCACTTCTGACGTGTGAGCAATCAATCGCCTACACCTCCTCCGGATTGGACAACGTCATGACTTGTTGTCTGAAGCAGCACGGAATGGAGCTCCAGCACCAGAGAATCATTAACGGTCACTTATGGCAGTTAGAGACAGTCATACACCATAAAGCTCGCATGAAGAAAATAGCGAAACAAGAACAATTTCAGAACAGAGGTGAGATCAAATTCCAATACTTAAAATGATACAGTACCTCAGATTTCTTGTAAAAGCAAACGATCATACGACGACCTCAGATTTCTTGTAAAAGCAAACGATCATATGACGATACCCTGACGGCTGAATAATGGTGAGATGATTTTTTATAAAGATGTCTTCACCAATTTCGTCATGTCAGTGAATTAGATCGTACTTCCAACTTCCTTTGAATACTTTCACTTGACGTGTTCATGACACATAGACAGCTTCAAGCAAAAAACAAATTCCAAATCGTAGAGTAAAAACAAGTCACCAATTCTCTACAAAATCATAACCTTGATGTAATCAAGAATTGATTTCCACACAGCTTCCGATATACGCTGAGATCCCCGATCCCATCAGCGTTAGACATGAGAAAAAAATATATATTTTTCTCCAAACTTCACTCTAATGGCAATCCAGAAGCTTAAACACACGTGGGTAAGGTGACTAATGGCCAGTCCTTGTCGCCAATTTGAAGTAAGCCCACACATACACAAATGATGGGTCAGATGGTATTTATTCACCACTAGTCACAACTGCTCCCAGGAAACTGACAGCCTAGAGCAGAGAGTCAATATTCAAAGCTAAACATTCTGTTTCTATAGAGATGACAATGACATACTGTAAGACTGTAATTATATAGACATAGAAGACAGATCATCCCAGATTACAACAGTTAGCCTTCGTTTGGGACCTCCGAATATAGTACTTCAAGGCATTGAATTCATTGTTAAATTAAAGCCAACTTATTGCTGAATTCAGATTTGAAGTAACTTTTAATGCGAAGATGACT
This sequence comes from Lissotriton helveticus, assembly GCF_964261635.1. Classification (NCBI taxonomy): domain Eukaryota; kingdom Metazoa; phylum Chordata; class Amphibia; order Caudata; family Salamandridae; genus Lissotriton; species Lissotriton helveticus. Next base: position 323,366,636 of record NC_136061.1, read on the forward strand.
TTAGAAAATTTGTATTTGTATTTGTATTGGTTATTTATAGAGCGCAACTATCGCTCCGGAAGGAGCATCTTGGCGCTAGTAAAACAAAGTGCATACAATTGCGGGTTTTGGGTTAGATGGCTGTCATTACGTACTCATCTGGAAGACTGAAGATCCAGGTTTTCAGATGTTTCCTGAACTGTTTTTCCTGAGTGAGCAGTCTAAGGTGTTTGGGCATCGCATTCCAGGCCTTGGAGGATAAGAAGGTTAGGGTCTTACCCCCCTTTGTTTTGAGGTTGAATTTGATCAGTTTAATGAGGTTTTCTCCTGCTGATCGTAATGTCCTAGTTGGAGTGTAATGGGGGAAGCGTTTAGTAAGATACTTCGGGCCGACGCCATTGAAAGCTCGAAAGGCAACAATCAAGATTTTGAATAAGATCCTCTTGTGGAGGGGTAGCCAATGTAAGGTTTTTAGGGCAGCTGACGCTGAGGATCTTCTTGGCAATTTAGGGACCAATCTGGCTGCCGCGTGTTGTACACTTTGGAGTTTTTTTAGTGTAGTTTTCTTAACGCCAGCCATCAGGCCATTGCAATAATCCAAGCGTGCTAGGATTAGGGCTACAGTGACGGCTTTTCGTGAGTCAATGGGCAGGAAGTCAAAGAATTTCTTTAGGGATTTAATGATGCTAAAGCAACTTCCTGCGACATTCCTTACGTGTTGGTCAAATGAAAGCTCGGTGTCGAATAAAACCCCTAAGTTTCTTGCTGATGTCACAGTTTGTGGGGGAACAGGAGAGTCTTCAGGCCACCATTTGCTGGGACAAAAATGTTGGGACTTTCCCATAGGAAGAATCTCTGTTTTACTGACATTGCATTTAAGATGGTTTTTGTCCATCCAGAGAAACACATCCTTCAAACAGTTCTTAAGGTTAAGCTCAGCATTGGTAGAGTTCTTCTCCAGAGGTACAATGAGCTGAGTATCATCGGCATACGATGTTACCAGTATGCCGTATGATTCAATGAGGGAAATGAGAGGGCCCATGTAAATATTGAACAGGAGTGGGCTCAGAATAGAGCCCTGGGGAACTCCTGACATGATCTTTTTTTCCTTAAATAGGAAAGGGCTTAGAGCGATAGTTTGTGATCTCTCCGTCAGAAAAGAGGTAATCCATGACAGTACTACCCCTGAGATTCCGATATCTCTAAGTCTCCCTATCAGTATTGTATGGGAGATGGTGTCGAATGCCGCTGTGAGGTCTAATAGGATTAGGACGGCGTTCTTTCCTTGGTCCTGCAGGATTTTTATGGAGTCGGAGAGTTCGATCAAGGCTGTTTCTGTGGAGTGGCTAGGTCTAAAACCCGATTGTTGAGGGTGCAAAATATTGTTGGTCTCCACGTACCTTTTTAGTTCTTTATGTACCATCTGTTCTGTAATCTTGCCCAGAACTGGGAGAAGTGATATTGGGCGTAAATTGGCCAGCTCTGTGGGGGGTTTGTTGAGTTTCTTCATTAGTGGTTTTACGACTGCCTGTTTCCATTGGCAAGGGACTATGCCTGTATTAAGAGAGGTATTTACAATATTGTTTATCAAAGGGTTGACCACTTCTATTGCCTGATGGAGAATTCGTGGGGGGCACGAATCAGAAGGGGCACCTGATTTGCAGGCGAGAATTACTTCCCTGGTGAGGTCGAGCGATACTGGTGTGAAGGTGTTAAGATTATCAGTTATATTTGCTCCTTGGTGAAAGGGAGTTGAGGGCTGGTCGACTTTAGGAATTGGGAAATCTTTTTGTATAAGATCGATCTTTTCCACAAAGAAGTCTGCAATTTGGTTGCAGAGCTCTAAGGAGGGTGGAATTTCTGGCTGTAGGAATTTTGGGTGCGTAAAGGTCTTTACGATGGAAAATAATGTTTTTTGTTTTTGTTTTGCTTCCCTTATAGCATTAGTGTAGTAATCCTTCTTAGCAATTTTAATAGAGGCTAGGTATATTTTCCTCTGTTGTACATAAAGGATTCTGTGGGCAGGATCATAGGTTTTGCGCCAGTTGCGTTCCCCTTTCTTGCATGATAAGTGGAGCTCTGCTAGTTCTGGTGTAAACCAGGGGGCACTCTTCTTTCCTCTTTTTTCCATTTTGCGGGGATGTTTTGGTGGAACACGTTGTGTGTTCTCTTGCTGCATCCAGTCATGGAACTGTATTGAGTCTAGTTCTACATTGCCAGACAAGTTAGGAGTCTGATTCTGTATTATGGGTCGAAGTTTAAAACTGTCTTCGACCTTAGTCCAGTTTATACTATTTACTGCCTGTTGATTCAATTTTGATGAGTTAGGGGGGCGTGTAATTTTGATGTTAAAGGGTATCAGACTATGATCTGTCCAAATTTGTGGAATGGGAGTGTGGACATTCAAAAGGGGAAAGTTCGAGCATATCCCATCCAGGATATGACCTGCTTGATGTGTCTGTTTGGTTATCTTTTGCTGTAGATTGAAGATCTCCAGAATTTGGTGGAAGGTAAGCACCTGGGTGTCTATATTGGATTCCAGATGTAAATTGAAATCTCCCAAGAGTGTGAAATGAGGGTAACGGAGAAGGAGCTGGCCTAGGGAGTCGCTCAGTGACTCTAAAAACTTAGTTGTGGATCCTGGTGGCCGGTAAATTAGTCCTCCTGAGAAGGAGGTGGTGTCGTTCAATTTGATGGAGAATCCAATCCCCTCAGAACCCTGCAGAGAGTCTAAGTTAAAAGTGTGACATTTTATATGGTTTCTCAACACCAAAGCAAGACCTCCTCCTCTTCCCTTCGGTCTGTCCTGCCTAACAATAGTATAGCCGTCAGGTAGGGCTATTGCTAAGTCTGGGTTACTGCTGTTCGTGAGCCATGTCTCTGTTATGAGAAGGCAGTCTAGATTTTGCTCCAGAATGAGGTCATTAATGTCCTGGCTATGGGCACCCATGGAACGTGCATTTATCAGTCCACCTTTTTTTTTCAGAAGGAAATAGAAATCTTCCAGTAAAACTTCAGTGAAACACACACAATTAAAAAACTGTTAGCTTCGTTTTTTTAACCAAGCGCTAGCCTAACCCCCGGCTTTCCGCCTCAGGGGACAATTACAATGCACAATGAAATAATGTGCGCAGGTGTAGGGCTCCTTTTGTACCTGGGAGGGCGGGAGGCGTCGCAGGACTAGAGCGCTGCCCTTTGTTCTCTCTAAGATGGCTTCCGTCCCTGAGTTCGGTGCATCAGCTGTAAATCGCTGTGCAAGGACCAGGGATCGAGTAGGTGCAGGGGCGCAGGTGAGTGCAGCGTTTTAAAGGGAAATCGAGTCTTCCCGTGAAACACACACACAGCGTTTTTTTTAAAGAAGGAAATAGAAATCTTCCAGTAAAACTTCAGTGAAACACACACAATTAAAAAACTGTTAGCTTCGTTTTTTTTAACCAAGCGCTAGCCTAACCCCCGGCTTTCCGCCTCAGGGGACAATTACAATGCACAATGAAATTCACCACTTCCTTACCCCAAAGTTCTAGTAACCGTTTCTACTTACTTACATCAGTTGTCTGCTGAGACAGCTTGTTGCCCACCTGCCAAGAGGTGTAAAACTCTCTACAGACCATGGAACAAAATGACTATTGGTGGGAGGAGGTGTGATCTCCTCCAGCAGGATGGCCACAGGGCTGCAGCCACACGTGGCCCAGCTTCAAATGGGCTACTGCATCTGACATGCAAATGAGAATTACACTGTAGCCTGCCTTTCACTTTGTGCACATAGATATAGACATAGACACATATATTCAAAGGAGGGAAAACTTATTGCAAAACTGGTTTAGCAGGAGGAATGGCTAATTATATTGGACACACCACATAGGCAATCCCATGGCTCTGTCCAAAGGAAGAAGAGTCCTGACATCTTCGATTTGCACAGAGAGATGCACTGTGGGATTCTTTAGTGGAAAGCCCACAGAACATTATGGGTAGGGTAGGGTTGACCCATTGGACTAGTAACGCCATTGGTTAGTGAAACCTCCCCACCTACAAACTATAAATATGGCAGAAAAGAGGCACCCTTGGCTAAAAGCCCCAGAACACCACTGTATTCAGAAGGAACAGAAGAAAGATTGCACCTGCTGAACCTGTGGACATCAAGAATGAAAGACTGCACTGAGGAAGACTGCACCTGCTGCACCTACTAGGCCAGGGCATTAATTCAGAAAGAGAAAGGCTGCTCCTACTGTTGAAGTAGTGGAGAGAGACCCCTAAGAACTGAACTTGCATCCACTTGTGCCACAGAACAGTGAGTGGACTTCAAGGCCTAGCTGACCATTTTGCACTAAACTATCACTGGACTCTGCTGGTGTAATCCGCAGGGAGGTCCCTCTCTGGTCCTTAATCCTTGGCTAGTGCTGGACCAGGCACTTTTTCACGACAGAACTGCAACTTGCCATCTAAAGACGAAAGATAATTTTTTTTAGCACGAAGTCCAAGGCTCATATATTACCACTGATTGCCAGTTTGTTGGTAGCCGCAAACACTGCCCAGCACCAAGGATTTCACCGACCCCCTGGATTTCACCTGTCCACCGACATGGATCCCAAAGAAATACTCAAACTGCAGAGGACTCTGCAGATATCAACGTCAATGCATGAAAGAACCAGAAAAGTTTCTAAGTGAGAAGGTAAAATCTGGGACAAGCTCATCCGAACCTGACTTCCGTCGTGGTCATCCTGAAACTTTGCCCCAGACCTTGCGTTCAAAGGTCATAAACTACCACTATGAGCGAATACCAGTGACTTATAATAATTTTTCAAGTTTTCTAAAGTTGTAGGTCTGAAAGGCAGTGATATATGATACTTTGCAGAAACTATAACTTTTCATCAGATCATGGTCATTTTGGGGCCTATTTAAAGATAATAATATACTCTATATTTTTAACTGGAGTGGGGTTTTTATTCTGTCTTACATTTAACTTGACTGTTTTGGTACGGATAAATACTTGACATTTCTTTTCCTTTGAGTTAGGCCTGACTGCTCTATACCAAACCTATCCAGACTCAGCTAATGTTTGATTTAAATAAATATAACTGGACCTGCTATGGATTAGTGATGTTATTAATTGGTGAGATCTCACACCACCCTGAATAATAATTCACTTTCTTCACACTGAACCTTCATATCCTACAAAGACTTCTCCATTGAAAACCTAATGCTTGAAATCATCTCTCTTCTAATTAACTCCACATCTGATACCAACACCCTTCTAAAGAACTCCCACAATGTTTTGGAAAGTCATGTGAATGTTCACGCCCACATTACAACATACAAGCACAAGCCAGAGTCTTCAGCGCACTGGTATTCTAAGGACCTTGTTGGCAATAAACGACCCTTCCACAGACACAGAAGCAAATAAAAGAAAAACAGAACTCCTAATAGCCTCTTGAAGCTGTAGGCCCTCCACACGACCCAGAGACAGCTCATCAATGAAGCCACCACACAAGCAGAACACTGTTCAGGACAATAAATCACCGCATAAACACCCTGCAAGACCCATGTATTCCTCACTCCATAGAAAAGTGCAATACTATCAACCTCGTCTTCAGTAACAAAAAATAAAAACGTTTTGACAGCACATCGACAATACCAAGGCTGCTTCATATCTCTCACCAACCTATTCTGGTAGGATCCCACAATGGTCATGCTTCAAAGACATAGCTTTCCCAGACCACCATGAATTGGCAGTCAGAAAGGGACATTGTGATCCTGGTGGTGGTGCCTGAGCAGACACTTACTCCATTCTGGATCACACTTCTGACTACTGCACCCTCGGGATTAATAGATCCTGTCTGAGGCGGCAGTCTGTTCCCCGAGATTTAAGGGTCAAACTGTCTGCATCGTAAGACAGCAGTCATCCTGAAGGGCTGTTTGTCGGTGGGACCACCACAGTGGTCTGTCAGTGGTCTCTGTCCCTGGATTGGAGTGGTGGCTGGAGTGGACCAGTGCAATAACTGTAACCAGCATGTACTCTGCTTGAGATTCCATTACAGGGAATACATGAGACTGCATTCCATCTTTGCAACTGAACTGAACTATGCTCAAGAAGCATTTTGTGGCATAAGGATGCAAAAGATTGCTGTCTGTGGTTTTTACTGCAACCAACTATTGCTATTGGTGATCAATGAGCCCTGTGTCATTGGATTCTCCACTTGTAGTGTGCTAAGGATCCCAGAGCATGGCACATGAGAACAGCTCTAAGTTCCCGTACAAGTTCCTGTAACTTGGCACAAAATCTATGCAGTGGCTTTGTATCACTGTTTGGGAGAAGGTTTTGCTTTGGTCTACCGCTGCCACATTAACTGAAGTCGCTCAGTCCCTTGAGCCTTGATGAAAGCAGGGCTAGCCAAGGACTTGAATATGATAGAAGAGACCCTACAATCGGGATCCCATTACAGCGCTCCTTGCAAAAAAGTGTGCCTGACCTTCCCTATGCCCGAGTGAGGTGGTACACCTTATCCTTATCAGGAAAGGTACTAAATCCCATGTAAAATGCTATTGGGAGTGAATGACTTCACACCGCTGTGTTTCATAAAGTGATGCCTTGAATATTACTGCAAATTTATTTTATTGGTTTTAACTTCTACAGTGTTCCCTACTCTTAAAGACAAGTGCTAAAAGGGTATATAGGTGTTCAGTATCTATATTAGGCCAGGCCGCTGACTTCAGTGGGTTCAACCCCCACGATTGAGGCCCAGAAAAACCTATGTTCCCCAGGGTCCTTGAGCTGGGGCTGACCCTGTGCCACTCCGGAGAACAGACATGTGCTAATCAGCCTTGGTCCTGCTCTAATAAGAACAGTCCAACCCAAACCACAGAACCTGTCCCATTGAAAAGGAATATAAGCAGTACCAGACTTATTTCAGACTGGTTGGACCTCATTAGTGAGGTGCAGCATTTTTCCTCTGACACAGTGAGTTATGGGACACATGTCATGGACTTACCCATAGCACTTAAAATGTGACACTGAGAAAAACTAAAAGTGATAAATGTGATGCTTTGAATACTTGCATTTATCTTAGCCGCTGATCATTATTTTGGACTCCATTCTATTGCATCATTTGTTTTTGTTTCTGTTCATCTCGAGACACATAAACGACATATGAATGTCAGCCCTGGAACAATATGTCACCAACCTCCAAGGCACATCCCCTCTAAACAAGAACCCTAAATTGGTCCCTGTCTTTTCCCGCCTAATTTCTAAAGTGTAGCTCTGGATCTGTGCCACAAGGAGCCGTTAGAGCTATATCCGAGTATACTTACGGCACTTAAAATAATAAAATGAGAAAAAATCTTTGGACTGCTTAAACCAATCTTTGGCTATCGGTAATGACTAGGTTACATCCCAATACTTAGTTTTTTTTGCCAACTATAACACTTTATACAGGGAGACACTATATCAAAATAAGCCGTGGTCCAGCTCCAATTAAACCAAGCCCACCTGAATCGCCAAGTGAGTTACTCCCTGAAAGACAGCACAAATGTCCAAAGACTGATTTCATTTAAGTAGGGCCCCATCAATGAAGTCCTGCTCAAATAAGAACAATCCAGTCTGAACCACTAGGCCACCCCTCTTTGAAAGACAACACAAGCATCCAAAGACTGATGTCAAGCAAGGGGAAGTACTTCTGGACATAATAATCACACTTAAGTTTCATACCAGGAAAACTAAATGGTGTGTTGAGTGATTGCAATAATCACAGCCAATGTTATTTACTCCTGGCCACATTCCAGTCTATCATTTTCGGCTCACTGTGCTACTCTAGACTGGGAGCACCCATATGCATAAGTACCAATCAGGCTTGATCCTGCTTCACTAGGAACATTCCAGGTCAAATTGCTAGGCTCCATCCCCTCTGAATAGGAACACAAAAAAAACCACAGAGCAGTTTCCACCTTTTTGGGGCTCATCGGCGAGGTGCAGCTTGCATGCTGTGGCACAATGAGCCACCACTCACATTCTGGCATATTTTTCACACTTAGGGCATCATACTGTGAAAAACAATAAAAGTGATCGATGGAGCATTTGAATTAATCTCAACCACTAAAAATTGCTCTGGGCTGCACTCCAATTAATTTTGTTTGCTCATAGTGTTGCTTAAACATAGTGCAAGGGTGTCTGAGTGAGCCTAGCATGGTTTTGTACTGGAAGGATAGCCTTCCGGTACAAAATACTACACTCAGACTGACTATAAACCATTTCTAATTTTGCATGTGTGCTGTACAGTGCAGCACACATGCAAAGTCAGAAAAGGAAGGAGAAATGATATCATTTCTCCTTCATAGCACTTACTTGAAAAACATTTCTGAAGCTAAACCCTGTCTACTTTTTTAAGTAAATAGGGCATTGCATCAGAAAGCTTGGGTGGTTGAATGAAAACGCTCATGCACCACCCATGGTATGCCCTCTTGGCGCTAATTGCTGCTTTGCGTTATTTTCAAGTGATTGTCCTGCACTAAACACGTTTAGCACTGGAAAGTAAAAGGGTTTGCAACGATTTGTGTCACTTTTATGATGCGAACATGGTGTAAAATCTTAGAAAATAGACCGTGAAGTGTCTGCCAAATTTGCTAAAGATTTGTTAAACAGCACTTAAGATCTTGTACAAAAAATCTATTTCCTAAGGAAGTCTACGCTCAATCAAAAACAAACATATATAAACACAAAACTGAGAATAAGAGAACTAGTTTTGCATTATGAATACATATCTGATTTGTCAGAAACTGAGGGGCACATTTAATACACTTTCATGCAACGCAGGGAAGCAAGCAAAGATTCTGCATTGCTTTGCATGATAGGGAGAGGACAGAAATGTGCCATATTTACAAATATATTGAACATTTCTGCTCTCTCCTTGCACTGGTGTACTCTGTGCAGCCTAGCATCAACTCAGGCACACTTGACCCATGGTGCAAGAATGCCTGCATTAAAGGCAGAATTGTTTTTGTGCCAGAAGGGACACCATCCTGCACAAAAACAATCCTTAGTGGCATGTTTCTCTTTCTATGTGTGCCCCATAATGCAGCACATGTGGAAACAGAAATTTAGGAGAACTAAAGATATTTCTCCTTGTTATGCCTCACTTGTCACTGCATAGCATTTTGATGCATTCCCAGGTTTACTAGTCTTTGTAAATCTGGGAATGCACCAAAATCCAAGGGTTAATGTGTGGGTCCCTCATGCTCCGCCCTTGGGACGCCTCCCAAGCTAAAATGTAACATATTGCAGTGCAAGCAGCTGCCTTGCATTACATTTCTTTACAAACTCATGCAAGACCATGCAAATCAGGGCTTGCATGGCTTTGTAAATATTGTTGAAGCCTTGGCGTTTGGCTTCATAAATATGGGCCTTTATATTGTCTCTGTGTTCTCCAATTCCTCAGATCGGAAAGAAAATCTCGTGGGCCAAGTGGAAGCAAAAGGCACATCTAAACCCCAAAGCAGATCACTGCAAATCCCAGTAGAGTGTACAATACATTTTTTTGTCAGAAAAATATGTACAATGGAATACTAAATGCAAAAACCCCAAACCAGTCCCATCCAGGAACTGTTTGAGTGCCACAGAAAAGTAAACTGGGATAAACAGGGGGATCTACAAAAACTCAAAAGGTGTTTGAATTCAATGGGCCTGCGTGTGACGTTTGTCAACCACATTGTGCGGTCAAGTGGAGTTGGCTGAGACTATTGCTACTTGTGAGAAAGTGCCATCTTTCTTGCATTGGTATGCCCCCACTTTTTGCTGAATTGCTGATGTGCTTTAACTGACTTTCCCCTTGGCTCCTGCCAATCAGGTACCAAGGGCCTGTGATCCTTCCCTAAAACTGTATTGAAGCTGAAACCCAATTGGCATCTCTGGCCACTTGTCAGCCCCTTATAAATGGTACCCTAGGTACCCAGGGCATTGTGACCAGAGAACACCCCTACAGGCTGAAGCACTTATTGTGCCACCCTTAGGGGCCCTGCACCCTGACAACCACACACTTCTTTTGCAGACTGAGTGGCCTGGTGCAGAACTAACCAAAGTCTTGACATGGCAAACATCCCTGTGTCCCATGTCCACACACCCACTGCCCTGGCATACCTCAGTCACTCCTCTAGCTGGGTGCCCTATGCCAATGATGTGGGCACAGGTGCAGGAGTCCTGTGCCCCTACAGTACCCAGGGCCATTCCTGGGCACTGTAAGTGCAGTGATGCCATTAACAGTATATGGTGCTGGGCGGTTGTCATTACGAACTCCACAGCACCATATTGGCTACACTGAAGTCTGACAAATTTGATATCAAACTTCTCAGCACATTTAACCCACACTGATGCCAGTGTGGGATTGAATGTAAAATGCACTACAGAGGGCATCTTAGAGATGCCCCCCTGAAAGTTAACCTACAATCCACGTCTGGTCTGAGAGGGTGCCTAGGCTGCCATACAGCAGACATGTTGCTGGAGCCCTGGCTGGAGAGCCCCCACTCTCCTGGGGCTGCAACAATGCACATCCTGGGCGAGGTGCTAGGCCTCCTCCCCCCAGGATGGGCAGGAGAAAGCTTCAAAGGCATACCGGGCACCCTGAACCTTCCTTCCTCAGATCCCGATTTCGAAACAAAAAGAAGACTAAGAAGAAGAAGACCTGCCGTGCAGCTGCTAACAAGAGGATGACTGCAACTGACTTGGCCCCACCCCTACAGGCCTGTTGATCCTTGAACCTGCTCATGCTAAAATCCTGCGTCTCCTACGGACAGCAACCTCGAGAACCCTGGAGGACCTGCCTGCCTTGACCCTCTTAGAGACTGGGACTCCCACGAGCAGTGGCTCTGCTCAAACAGAAATACCCCTGGTGCCAGCCAGGAAATGCAAATCCAGCCTACTCTGCACCCGCCGAGCCCGGCCTGTGTCCAAGTGGACAAAGACCCTGAGGACATCCCCCCGCGATTCTGACCTGTAATCCAGTGCCTAATGACCCTCCTTGACGACCCAGATGACGCCTGCAGACTCAGAACCAGGGACCCCTCCTACCGTGACCAGCAGAGGGTAGGATTTCCCGATGTCTAAAGACACCCCTGCACCCGGCACCCCCGGCCTCCTGTACCCAACTCCGGGGTGCCTACCTACTCTCCAAGATTCCAACTTACCCCTCGAAGTGTTGGTCGCTCCAGAAGATTCACCTCCCCCAGACCTGCAGCCTTTGTTCCCTTTTCAAGATCTCCATTGAATAACATTGAGCGCCCAATGGCTCAAAAGCACCCTGCACCCAGCTGCCCGAGTGCCCCTGGCAGTGCAACCTGTGTCCTATCCTACTTCCCCATTTGCCCTGAGCAAGTGACCAGAAGACCAGCTCCCCCGGCCACGTGGCCTGCTAGCCAGCAGCCACCAACCGAAGGCCCCCTGCCTCTCATTGGATAACATTGGGCCTAACTACCTCTGCACCCGGCTGCCCCTGTGCCGCTGAGGGTGTACCAAATGTACCTACCTGACCCTGGGAGACCCCTGAGTCTATGCCCAGAACCTTAACTCTGCCAGTCGAGTACTTACCTAAAAGCCGATAACTCACTTTTTTTCCATAGGCTAACATTGACTGGTTTCACTTGGAAATTATGTGTGCGGTTTTGGAACTTTAAAATAATTACCTGAAATCAGCCGAACAACGAATTCCGATTTACTCACCTGTTATCAGGAGAGACCTCAGTGCTTCACCTTTTAGCCCAGCACAAACCCTGAAAAGTAATTTTAGCCATACTTACCAGTAACCTGAATTTTCTTCCATAGGAAACCATTGACTGTTTTTCTGTGAAATTTCTTCTAAGTGTCAATTTTTGCAAACTACAAATATTCTTTCAAAATCGTAACAACTACCAAAATGTAATTACTTACCTGTTTTAGATAGAAGTCCTTGTGCTGAACCTAGGAGTCCAGTACTGGATTACAAAAGTAACGAGAACCTACTTTACCTGCAACTTGGATTGGATAACATTGGTAATTTCAGCTGAAAAAGTGGCAACTTTTAAAACACAATAAAACTCCTTAAAAATCACTACTGTAACCAAAATGCTTTTACTTAACTGTTTACAGCTCATGTCCCGTGACTGAATCTAGGATCCAGTCCTGTAGTTAGAAAAGTAATCTACAAAGTAACTAATTGCATTTAACTAGAAATTCCCATTGAGCTCAATGTTGCATTGTATTTGAAATTGTGTTGCCTATTGCAACAAACTGTAACTATTGCATTCAAAAAGTCTATTGCCTATTTGAAAAGTATTTAACTAAAGTAACTCATCCTGAGAAAGTATATTTTGATACCTTGTTGGTTCTAAAATAAAACAACTATATCTTTTGATACAAAACCATTGGCCTAGAGTACAGTTCTTAAGTGTGTGAGACCATTTGCTGACTGGGTGTGTACAACAAATGTTTTACACTGTCCTCTGGCACTGCCTTACTGCTCAACCAAGCTACCACTTTAGAGAGTAAGGTTATATCTAACTTTAGCCTCTGCCAAACCCCTGGGGACTCTATACACACTGTACCTTAATTTGGTCCAGTATATATGGAGCCACTTTCCTACACTACTCCTACAGTGATACAGAACAAACTATTGAAGGGGGAGGGGCAATTCGCCGGAATGAATTCCCAGATGACCAGATGAGGGAGTACTAGACTGAAAGTGGGAGAGGGGTTGGCCTAACGGCTAAGGCGCTCGACCTCGGAAACTTGGTTCGAGTCTCGGTAACGACGCCAAAAACCCCCTGTGATTCTGGGCAAATCACTTAATCTCCCCGTGCCTAAAAAAAAAAAAAAAAAAAAAAAGGTGTCCTCATGTAACGTAACTGGTGCTATGTAAAGCGCTCTGATAACTGATTCGGTTCGGTTCAAGTTTGCGCTATATAAAACTCTCTAAAATAAAAAAAAATAAAAAAAAAAAAAAAATAAGTCATGATCAATGGTCCGTGTGACAAAAGGAGACTGGAGCCTAATAGGTGCTGGGGGTACATGTACAGAGCAGGGGCTGTAGCCTGTGTTTAAGGTTGGCAAAGACCGCACTTTCTGGTCATTTTGCCAAGCATGCAGTCAGAGGCTGCCGCCCACATCCAAAGGTCAGATGCAGCAGGCTCTATGGTGAAGGGGAATGGGTGTAGGGTGTGGCCACAACTCCCATCCATAAAAAGAACATGATGAAAGCTGTACTCAGACATGTCATAGCAAAGAACATCAAAAATAGCATCAATGACATCAGTGAAGCTGGGGCACTCAGGAAGCAATTGCAGGGCCAGGCTGAAGGTCAAACCCTGTCTCACACCACAATGAACCTGGCCAAAGTTCATGAACCTCCATGGGCACGGACCACAAAGCCTGGTTGAAGACCTGTACCCAAGGGGAGCTAAAGAGCAGTTCAGCATGATCCTACGTGCACTCTAGGCCTCTGAATATTTTTATTACCAAAGTATACGATGTCCCCTTGCGTAGCACATGTACATTATTTAGTGCTTACAAGAATTATGCAGAATGGCCTCACTTGTGCTCTCAACTTTTGTACAGAGGGAAAAGCAGACAAATGCAGATAGAGGGCCATATGTATCAAAATAGAGTTTTGCGATTCGCAAATTGCGATTTTCGTCAAAATGCAGTTTAAGAATCGCAAAATGCAATGTATGTGGGATTTGCTAATAATTCTGTGAATCCCACACATTCCTTATTTGCGAATCGCAAATTGAGATTTGCAAATAAGGAATAACTTCCCATTCATTCCTATGGGCTAGGAGGCCCATAGGAATGAATAGGAAGGCATTCTTAATTTGTGATTACCAATTAGAGAATCGCAAATTGAGAATGCAATTTCAAGGGTGCCAGGGTGTCACAAGGACACCCTGTTGTACCCCTGAAATGTGCATGTGTGCACATGTGGCACACATACATGCCCTAAGGGCATGTATGTGTGCCACATGGCACTTTAAAAAATGCAAAATAGTGAATTTTTAAGTGAAATCCCAATTTACCACCATCTTGAAGTTGGTTGTAATTTGCAATTCCTTAAGGCCAAATCGCAATTTCTTTTGTGCTTCTTACATTGCATTTAATGAATCACAATTTGCAATTCCTTAAATTTAATTTCAAAATAGGGAATCGCAAAATTTGCGATTACTTATTTTGTGAGGAGGTTTTTGTGTGAAACATTGCACACTGCTAATTTGTGATCGCAAATGCTGAAATTTTGTGAATTTCAGCGTTTGCAATCGCAAATTGGCTTCATACATATGGCCCAAAGTGATTTACATCACATCGCACAATTTCGGTTAAAAGGAGCAGCCATGATTGGTACACATCTCCCCTATAGGCATGTTCTGTTCGGATTGTTTTGTTCCCTTGTACATTTTTCCATTTGCTTGCACTCTCAGAAGCTACAAAATATAATAAGTTGAAATGCCTATTCCTAGCTGCAGTAAGTTTGACACTTAAGCACCCAGAGGTGATGGAATTGCTTTCGTATATCGCTTGGCAATGTTGTATTTTTACTATCTTGTGCGTACTGCTCTTGTGTTCTTGTGGTGGTGTTTGTTATTGCTCATTTGTATGAGAAAATAAAATCCTGGATGGCTAGAAGCTTCCTGAAATAATGGCACTTAAATAGAACTCTTCCTATGCAACATAAATCCCACCTTCAGCCTCCACACAGCAACGCCCCAACAGACTAAACTACTCCATTCAACATAGATCAGACACTAAACCCTTTTTCCAAGCTAAAAAGCGTAGCTTTAAACTTAATAATAGCCAAGAATACGTCATTTTAAACTCCCTAGTGTTAGAAACTATCATGCCTTCTTGTCCATTTCCAAATACAGTGCCAACTAACCAATTACAAAGAGCTCGTGGACTCTACCTCCCTGACCCTAAGGTCACGCCACTCAAAGTGCATCCACAGAAGAGACAAATTACTGAGCAAAAACCAATAAAACGCGATGACCCTGTAGTTTCCGCATGCATACCCCAACCAAACCTGCACCGAAACCCCACTTTCAGGCTTCTGCTTAGAAGCAGTGGTGTTGCAAGGTCAGGTGGTAACCGGTGCAGAAAATGTCCTGTCACCCCGGCTTGACTAAATGGCAAAAATATGTGTTTAAAGCACATATTTTGCCATTTTGTCACTCAGTGATGACACCCGGGACGGACCGCACCCACCGCACCCCCCTTCCTACGCCACTGCCGCCAGGGGCCCTAACTATGGATCATGCCCCTTGTGCACTCTCTGCCCCTGACCAAGGCACCCTTTCTTTCTGCAGAAAGTTCCGATTAAAACAGTTTTCTAAAAGCCAGCAGTAGTGCAGGCAAAATAAAAACTACTGTTTTCTGCATACAATGCATTTATGCGATAAAGATTTTAAAATGTCATGATTAAGTATATTTTCACGATGTAAAACAGCCCTCCATGTAAGGTAATTAGATGTGAGCACTGGAGAGAAGATGCATTGATGCACCAAATAGCCAACAGCTTGAAGTGAGCGCAAAATACTTTTATTGCAAAGCCAAAATCTACTTGGTATATTTTCACCACCTGTAGCTTTTTTTTTTACGCCACACCTAAAAATATTAATTGCTCCACCCAATCTTATATATTCTTCCAAGCCTAAAGATTTAGGGGAATATTTACTAACATTTTACACCAGTTTTTCATCCCAAAAAGCGATACAAACCGGCGCAAAAATGTTAATTCGGAATTTACGTTCGGAGAAAAACTAGAATTGTGCTGAGCAGATGCATCTACGTAAAGCAAAGTAGCATTTTGTTCCCTGGGGGGAACATGGGTGTTCCCATGCATACACCCATGGTTTGTGATGCCAAGCCCTATCTACAAACATAGACCGGGTTTTGTGCCAAAAAAAAACAAGCATTAAAAAGAAGAAATATATTCATTCCTCCAAAACGTCTGACTTTGTATGTGTGCTACACTGTGTAGCATTCATCCAAAGTGTGAAAAGTTTCAAAGTTTGTCTTGGCATCGTATTTTGTACTTGGTGGTAACCCTTTCAGTATAAAATCTATGCGAGACATGACGCAGACACCTTTGGACCCTGGTGCACAGGTGAGTGGTGCTATGCAGCCAGATTGTGTGCCAGTGCTAGGGAGACCGCAGGACAGCGCCAAATCTTAGTATCTTAATATAGCGCTGTTCGGCTCTCTCCCTCTCATCCAATCAGCTCAGATGTTGGTTGTTGCGCTGCTTGCTTGAGGTTGAATTAATCTACCCCTTGTTTTGTAGAGCTGTAATAGTGCTACATATATCAGCTCATTCATTCACTGATTCATTGACACGTTCGGTAGAGAGAGCGCGTCCTTACCAGAGGCACGGCTAGCTTTCCGAGCGCTTTGGCTTCCTCCAGGCAGCCGATGGGGATGCAGCGGCGCAAACATCGTGCGCACGCCGGGCAGCAGCAGAGAGGGCTCCTCGAGGCAGCAGGGGTGGGCGCCTGCATTGTTTCCAGTACATCGGTGTCCCCAGCAGTGGCCCGTCTATCCATGGAGAAGGCTCAAGGAACACCAGCCCACTGAGGAGTTCTCCGGTTTTAAACACGCGCAGGAGGAGCAGCCGAAAGGAACAAGATACTCATTGTCCAGAGTTGTTTAGAAAGCTGCCTCCCCCTCCTTTCTAATCTATAAGGACCTACAACAAAGTATAAATGGAACTGATTACCATCTTTCGCTATCACATGACTGAGGACCAACACATTCCTCCCCCTCCACACTGGGTAGTAGTGACTGCTGAGGGAGCCTGACAGGGAGCATTTATGAATAAGGATGTATGCCACCGACGTCAGACATTTTATTAGGAGAGTTGCCGGTGCACACCTAGAAAGCATCACACTCCGAAACAAAATTGGCGACTTCATTCCCCCCATTAAAGTGCATTAAAGCAAAGACAGGTATAGCCCAGGGACAGCTAAAGTAAAGCCATTGTTAGCTTTAAAAATCGAAAGGCTGTTAGTATCTAATGTGGTCTTCCACGAAGGGCAATTCTCCATCATGGAAACCGTACAACACAGGGTAGGTGTGAAGCAGAGTTTGTAGTCCACTCACTCTTCCCTTGAGGACACAACATGTGATCTCGGGCAAATCTAGTCATTACCAGTAATCTCAGCTAAACTTATATTTAGATTAAGGTTTGGTTAGTCAGAGCTGTTCTGTTACATGAACACTTGATGAACTCGGAAAAAGGACAGAAAGCAGGACCCTGGGCGGAGGAGATGGTGCCTGGTGATTTAGGAGCAAGAGGTGCGAGTGCAGTGATGCAGCAGCTGTGTAGAGTATTTATTTATTTATGCATTTTTATATAGTGCGAACAACACCAAAAGGTGCCAGGGTCTTAGCAGTAGACTTATGATATAACATGGATAGCTAGACAGGGTTCAAGAATGACCAAATATTACCACTTAAACAGCCTTATTCATCAACGGGCCGTTTTGCGAGCCCCTAATAGCGATTCATAGCAAATCGCTATTAAGGACTCGCAAAACGGTATTCATGTAGGAATTGCTAAATAAATAGCGATTCCTACACATTCCTTATTTGCGAGTAGCAAATTGCTAATCGCAAATAAGGAATAACTCCCCATTCATTCCTATGGGCCAAAAGGCCCATAGGAATGAATGGGGAGTATTCCTTATTTGCGATTAGCAATTTGCTACTCGCAAATAAGATAGCGATTTAAAGGGTGCCAGGGGTGTCCAAAGGACACCCTGTAGCACCCCTTAAATACAAATTGAAACAGGTGTTGCGCACACACATGTCCAAAGGACATGTGTGTGTGCAACATGCAACTTAGAAAAATGCTTTTAAAAGCATTTTTCTAAGTTTTTGCTATTTACCGAGAGGTCTGACCTCTCGGTAAATAGCGGCCCAAAATTGCATTTTCGCAATTTTAAAATGCTTCATGAATTGCATTTAAGGAATCTCAAATAGAGATTCCTTAAATTCTATTCTTCGCAAATGTGCGAATTCTTAAATAGCGAATTTTGCATTTGGGATGATGAATCCCAAATGCAAAAATTGCACTCGCAAAAGGCAAGATTCTGAGAATCTTGCCCTTTGCGAGCGCAATTTAGCTTGATGAATCAGGCGGATAGTTACGTATGCTCCTAAATTTTCAAAATGGTAAATATTATTGAAAAAACAAATACGTTATACAGTGGGTGTACATAGCATTGACACATTTGTAAGCATCTGATGAAGTGCAGATAGTGTCGTTCTATACCAAGAGGTGTCTCGCTTTAGGCAGCAATGCTTCAGTGTTTCATGATGGTGTAGAGTAGAACCTCCTGAAAGTTTGAGCTTGTCCACCAGGTAGTCTGTATGTACGGCCTTATGAGTGAAGCAAGCAGTTTTGTATACAGCCTTAGCTTCAATGGAAAACCAGCAGGGAGAGACCAGCAGAGGTGTGATGTGTTCATACCCTTTTGTCCCGTGGAGGAAGTGTGCTGTCAAGTGTAGAAACGAATTCAGAGGGGTGATATGGGTTTTGGGAAGACCAGTCAAGAGAAAGTTACAATAGTCTATTAAGAGCCTGCTCTTCTGCTAGTCCGCTCTCTGTGTGTCATTCTCTTTCTGTTTTAGCCTCTTTCTGTCTTCTGTTTTTTGACTTTTTCTGTCTTTCTTTCTGTTTTCCTGTTTTGCTTTGCCTTTTTCGAGGCTGCTGCTGCCCCTGGGGTAGCCTTCCACCCCCCCAGCATGTCCCTGCTCCGGCCTCCCACCTCCCACCTCCCAGCTGCTCATCCTTCCCTCCACCCCTGCTTAATGGTGGCTGTTGCTTGCCAAGGAGGCAAGACCTCTGACCTCCTGGTCAGAGTAACTGCTTTCCTCTTCCGCAGGTCCACCGTTAAGGCACTGCCCTTAGCGCCTTCTTGTGATCCAGGAAGGTGTTCAGGCCGGTCCTCCACCCAATGGCTCCTACCTGCACCTCATCTCTGGCGGTCTAGTGGAAGAGCCTGCTCTTCTGCTAGTCCACTCTGTGTGTGCCATCCTCTTTTTGTTTTTCCCTTTTTCTGTCTTTCCTGTTTTTTTGACAGTTTTGCCTTTTTCTGTTTTTCTTTCTGTTTTCCTGCATTGCGTTGCCTTTTCCCTGCCACTGGTGTCCCCCGCAGCCCCTCCCCCCAGTGTTTTCCCGCCTCTCAGTTGCTCACTGTCCCACAAACCTACTTAATGGCTACTGCGTGCGGCTGGCACGCCGCTGGTGAACCAAAGGCACACCAAAGGCAAGTCTGTCTGCGCCCATCTGCACCTGTCAGCAACATGCGCCAGGGACCCTGGTCCCCCGACCCCCGCTGCTACGACCATAGCACCCTTCACGCACTCAACCCCAGATGCCGCACCTTCACCCAACTCTGGATCCAGACAGCCACCCCCAAGCCACCAGATGCCACAGTACACAAGCCCCTGAGCTGCATCCTCCTCAATCTACACTCCCTGCACAGACATGCTGTACAAATCTGGGACCTCCTTATCTCTCATTCAGCTAATGTTGCCTTCCTCACAGAAACCTGGACCAACGCCAGCTCTGCTCCCGCCACTGCAACCGCCATCCCCGACGGATACAAGATCCAGAGGAAGGACTGCCACAACTGCTCAGAAGACGGCCTCACCATTGTCCATATAAGCTCCCTCCAACTAACAAGCAACTGCTCGGACGATGCCTCAACCCTCATTGAACACTTCTACTTCCAGATCCAGCCCAACCCTAGAACGATGCTCTGTGGAACACTCGCTTACAGACTAACCCAGGTAGGTAACTCTGCTCTGCCTGTGGAGTTTCCAGATTTTTGCCTACTCTACGTTCTGTTGCGAACGCAGAGTTTAGAAAACACTCCGACTCCATGGCGGAGCGGAGTTAGCCAGCCCCTTCACCCTCTCAAAGTAATTATAATATAAAAAAGGTACTTACCTGGCGTGGCTGCCTCCCCCGCGATGGCCTCTCTCCTTCCTCGTCCTTGCCATCCTTCTTCTTTGATAACCCCTAAGTTGTACATTGTCAATGACATCGCAGACTTCATCGCTCCCCACGCCCTCGCCTCCACAGACTACATACTGCTCGGAGATCTTAACATCCATCTACCTAGACAACATCAGCGATCCCAACACCATCGCCTTCCTGGAGAACTTCACCAACATAGGACTGAATCAACTTGTCTCCACCCCCACACACACAGCAGGACACACACTCTACCCCATTTTTGCCAGAGGATCCAACATTAATTTCCGCCACACTACTGAGGCGCTCTGTACAGACCACCACTGCATCCATTACTCCTTCTCGAAAACCTCCACGCACAAGCGAACGCCCCACCTCCCATGCAGAAATTGGAACAAAGTCCTAGAAGAACTCCTCACCTCTGACCTCAGTTGCACTCCTCCCCTACTACGATTGAAACCAACACAGCAGTGATTGCCTACTGCACCAACACTCTTGCCCCCCTCCAGAACACCACGAGATGACACAACACAAAAGCAACCTGGTTCACCGAAAATCCCAGCGCTCGTGCCGATGACTGGAGAAACCGTGGAGAAATAACAAAACCCTGGAGGCACGCTCCGCTTACAAGACAGCCATCACGGCACACCCCAAACTCATCAAATTAACTAAGAGAAACTTCATTCAAGACAGAATCCTCTCCAACTCCCACAGCTCCAAGGAACTCTATGCCATCATACAAGAATTCGCCAGACCCAACAGCGATACAGTCGACGTCCCTCCCTCCCTCCCAAGACCTCTGGAACAGAATTAACTCCTTCTTCCACCTCAAGATCAAGATGCTCTGTGACAACTTCAACAACCAAGACTACAGCTCCGCCTCAACACCCCTGCAGCAACACCCTCCAACAGACCTTCCTCACCTAGACCCCTCCCACCACAGAAGACACTGCTAAGACAATGAAAAGCATACACTCTGGAGCACCTACTGACCCATGCCCACCGCACACCTTCCAGAGGGCAGCCACAACGATCGCACCCAAACTACGACGAATTATCAACTTCTCTCTTTAGTCCGCCACATTCCCCGATGACTGGAAATGTGCCAAAGTCAAACTCTTCCGCAGACCCGATGGATCTCAAGAACTCCAGGCCCATCTCACTACTACCTTTCGCCACCAAAATTATCAAGAAAGCCGTCAACAGCCAGCTAGCACACGGCATAGAAACCAGCAACATCCTAGACAAATCTCAATCTGGTTTCTGAAGCAACCACAGCACCAAGAACGCCCTCATAGCTGCCACCGATGACATCCGCGCCCTCCTTGACCAAGGCCAGAAAGCATCGCTCATCCACTTGGACCTTTCAGCAGCCTTCGACACTGTCTCCCACTGCACACTAGCCACCAGACTCACTGGCGCCGGCATCCAGGGAACAGCCCTAGACTGGATTTGATCTTTCCTCTCAGGCAGAACACAAAGAATAAGAGTCCCGCCCTTCCTCTCCGAACTAATAGATCAGATGTGGAGTACCCCAGGGATACTCCCTCAGGCCCACGCTCTCCAAGTCTACATAGCCCCCCTCGCAACCATCATCAGAAAACACAGACTCACCATAGTCTCATATGCCAACAACACCCAACTCATCCTCTCCCTCACATAGCAACCCAACATCACCAGGCGCAGTTTCCAAGAAGGGATGAAAGATGTTGCAACCTGCATGAGCAGGAGCTGCCGCCTGAAGCTCAAATCGGAGAACACAGAAGTCCTCATCCTCAGCTCCACCCCCTCCACATGGGACAGCACCTTGTGGCCTCACCCTCGGAAACCCACCCACACATGGGCTATGCAGGCAACCTCGGAATCATTCTTGACTCTTCACCTACCATGAACCACCAGATCAATGCCTTGTCCTCCACTTGCTTCAGCACCCTCCACATTCATTGTAAAACCTTCAAATGGATCCCCCCAAAACCAGGAAGACCGTCACCCATGCGCTCATCACCAGCAGACTGGACTACGAAAAATCCCTCTATGCCAGAATTAACAAAAAAACTCCTTGGTAAATTCCAGACCATCAAGAACCCCACACCCAGATTTTACTTTGACGTCCCACGACATGACTACATAACCCAACACCTCTGAGATCTCCACTGGCTCTCTGTCAAAAAAAGAATAACCTTCAAACTGCTCACACACTCCTACAAAGCCCTCCATAACACCAGACTCCACATCCTCAACAAACAAAACTCCTTCCATGCCCCCATGAGATACCTCCGATCTG
Source organism: Lissotriton helveticus (assembly GCF_964261635.1). Classification (NCBI taxonomy): domain Eukaryota; kingdom Metazoa; phylum Chordata; class Amphibia; order Caudata; family Salamandridae; genus Lissotriton; species Lissotriton helveticus. The sequence goes on from NC_136061.1 coordinate 323,388,881, forward strand.
CTGATCTCGCCCTAGCCACGGTCCCCCGCATCCACAGGGCCAGAGCAGCTGGCAGATCCCTCTCTTACCTGGTGGCTAAGACCTGGAACAAACTCCCCCGCCGCATCTAACAAAGCCCAACACTGCACTAATTCAGAAAGGACCTGAAGACCTGGCTCTTCGAATGATTTATGGAGCTGCTGGACCACCCCCCCACAATCCCCCACTGCCTTGAGACCCTCACGGGTGAGTAGTGTACTTTACAACCCCTGATTGATTGATTAAGTAGAGCACCAATGTATTAGCAAGAGATTTCATATCTTGTTCTGCTCGGTTGAGGGGGATTCCCCAGATAACACTTGTAGGAAAGTAGGCTCTGCTTTCATGGTTATTCCCATTTTTCTGGTGTTCTCATGTTTTTCTGACTAGTCTGACTGGGATCCTGCTAATCAGGACCCCAGTCACTGTGCTACCTCCCTAATTGGCCATGGTGAGTACTTTGATACATTCCTAATTGGCTGCTGGTGTACCCAAGTAGGTATATGGCACCAATGTACCTAGGGTCTAGGTACACCAGGGGTCCCCATGAGTTGCAGCATTTGTTACGCCACCCATAGGGGACCCTCAAAACTCTGACTACAGGCCTGCCACTGCAGCCTGTGTGAGTTGCTGCATACACCTCTCATGAAAGATATAAGTTCCCTTATATCTTACATCACTGCACTTGCATAAGTCACCCCTCTAGCAGGCCTTTCAGTCCCAAAGGCAGGGTGCTCTGTCCCAAGTGTGAGGGTGGCCCTGCATGAGCAAACCACCTCTACAAATCCTGGAGTCCATTCTCTAGACTTTGTAAGTGAATCAGCCATTACGATATAGAGAGGCCATGAGTCATTACGCGATGACCATCTCTAAAGTGGCTGGAACAAAGCGGGCATGTATGGTATCAAACATGTTCTAATCATACCCCAACACTGTTTCCGGAGTTGGAGGTATGATTCCATCCACAGTAGGACCCCTCTGTGGAGCCTCCATGCTCCCGGGACCGATCTTACAGAGCCTGACAGCAACCTAAGGCTGCTGCTGCCAACAGACTTGATTCTGCTCTCCTGTTGCTAGGCCTAGCCCGAGCAGTGGAAGGTAGGGCAATAGGTTTCCTATCACAGGGATGTGTGACCACCTCCCAGACAGGATCTAGTGTATTAGGCCGGGGTGGGGACGCTTGCCAGAGCCACATAGTCTATTGGAAGGACACATGTGGTGCCCTTCTTGCATATTCGCATTCAAACCTGCTCAAGGGGCCTTTGGCTCGTGCTCTAGTGCAAAACTGGACAAAGGACATGGGAGTATCCTCCCCACTGTCCAGTCCCTCTTCTAGGAGGGAGCTCTGTGTAGGAAGGTGGATATTTGACTATATGGTTACCCTAACTTTTTGCCTAGTGTTTAGCTGGTTTTTGACTTAGTTGGCCTAGGATCCTGCTATTCAGGGTCCCAGGCTATCTGCTCTCTCTGTAAAATGGACTCCATGTACCTTAGGTACATATCTAATTGGGTATTGGGTCACCTTGTGAGCCCCTGTACAGTTTACCATAGGGACCCAGGGCATCGGTGCATCCAAGGCCTACCAGGGGCTGCAGCATGTATTGGATATTTGACTATATGGTTACCCCAACTTTTTGCCTAGTGTTTAGCTGGTTTTTTACTTAGTTGGCCTTGGATCCTGCTATTCATGGTCCCAGGCTATCTGCTCTCTCTGTAAAATGGACTCCATGTACCTAGGGGACATATCTAATTGGGTATTGGGTCACCTTGTGAGCCCCTGTACAGTTTACCATAGGGACCCAGGGCATAGGTGCATCCAAGGCCTACCAGGGGCTGCAGCATGTATTATGCCACCCCTGGCTGGCCATCCAAACTGATACCACAGGCTGATCACTCAGCTTAGGCAAGGTCGCGTAATCACCCCTTGCTTAGATATAGTATTCCTATATCTACCCTTATATATAGACACATATATACCTATAAGTCACTCCTATGGCAGGCCTTGACAATCCTGGAGGCAGAGTGCTTGGTTTTATGTGAGATGGTGCTCTAGCATGAGCTGAGCCTGTCTGCAGTTTTCGGAACATGTCCTTATAGCTGTTCTATGATATAGCCATACCATATACTCTGAAGTGCATTATAATCCTTGCGGTTATTGCTAACTTTGGTTTGCCTTTATCAAAACATGTCGTGTAAGGTGTCATACGCTTTGGAATACTACCCCCCCCCCCCTCGCCAGTTCTGGCGGTGGGGTTAGCATTCCACCCTTCTAGAGGGAGAAGACATGTAGTTGTAGCTTTCCCCGGTTAAAGTTAATCAGAGCCTCAGCGTCACAAAATGGATGCTGCTGCCACAGACACGAGTCTGACCTCCTGCTGCTGGACGAAACTCCGGCAGGGGAGGCCTGGACAATAGGTTTCCTGCCTTGGGAGGTGCTAGCACCTCCCCAGACAGACTTTAGTGTATTGGGGCTGGGTGGGTTGAAAGAAATGAGACTGCCTGGGGCACACAAGGTGCTCCACGCATAGCCCGGTTCAAACCAGTTGCTGGGGCAATCCCGCCCCAGCTCTGGGGCGAAACTGGACAAAGGGAAAGGGGTGTAACCACCCCCTTCCCAGGTTCCACCCATAGGAGGGACCTAGCAGGTAATCCAGCCCCTTAATTTGGTATAAAGATAGGAGCTGAGTCTAGAGACTTTAGATTTATCCTGGAAAGAAACTCTGAAACAAACTCTTGGACCTTCGACGTTCCATTTCGACTGGAAGACTGAAGACATCTCCCTTGTGGTCAAGGAGTGACCACCCTGTGCAAACAGGCACCACCAGTAACTTGCCAGTTTGCTTTGTCAATGCTCCAGCCAGATCCCGAAGACTTAGTGATGCAGCCTCTGGACTTCCAGACTTCTCTGACTCCGACCCACATCCACAGCAAAGCTGAGACCTGTGGCGGACACGAGAGACGTGGGACCGGACATCCTGCAGTATCTGCTTTTTGCTACTTGTGCAGCTTCTGAGGCATCCTCGAAGTTGTGCATTGGGGATTGAGAAGCCCCAACCCCGAGCAGTAAGTACACCGAAGCTCAGCCCTCCATACTCCACGAGTGCCGCGTGGGGCCTGCGCCTGCATTTCTCCTCGATGTTTCTTCGCGGTTGCTAGCCCATTGGCTATTGGCCCTCCTGAAGACATCCTTTTGAAACAACACCACTTGCCTGGTTGATCTGGGCTTGCTGCTGCTTTCCTGTAAAGGGGAAGCTCCGCAGACCTTGCTGGTCTGAACAGAAGGCGATCTTCCCTCCCTGCATTTCTTGCCTTTGCCAAGGCTTGTTGGATCCAATCCGGATACCGACACCGCCAACAGCTAGATCCTTAGTGGGACAGTCTATATCCAGCTCCTGGTTATTGTTGACACCTCCTGGTCCACGTGGCTGTAGAGACAAGCTACACATCTTCACCTGATTGCATCTCGACATCGCCGGGTTCCTTCCTGGTCATTGGCTAGTGACCCAGACTCTGTCCCCTCTGCTTTCAGGTTATTCACTGCTCTGATCCACCCTTGAATCCATCCGGACATCTTCCTCCTGGTCGCTTGCAGCACTTTCTTGCAGCTCTCCATAGGATTGATCGACGAAACCCGACACAAATCCTGGAGTCCATTCTCTAGACTTTGTAAGTGAATCAGCCATTACGATATAGAGAGGCCATGAGTCATTACGCGATGACCATCTCTAAAGTGGCTGGAACAAAGCGGGCATGTATGGTATCAAACATGTTCTAATCATACCCCAACACTGTTTCCGGAGTTGGAGGTATGATTCCATCCACAGTAGGACCCCTCTGTGGAGCCTCCATGCTCCCGGGACCGATCTTACAGAGCCTGACAGCAACCTAAGGCTGCTGCTGCCAACAGACTTGATTCTGCTCTCCTGTTGCTAGGCCTAGCCCGAGCAGTGGAAGGTAGGGCAATAGGTTTCCTATCACAGGGATGTGTGACCACCTCCCAGACAGGATCTAGTGTATTAGGCCGGGGTGGGGACGCTTGCCAGAGCCACATAGTCTATTGGAAGGACACATGTGGTGCCCTTCTTGCATATTCGCATTCAAACCTGCTCAAGGGGCCTTTGGCTCGTGCTCTAGTGCAAAACTGGACAAAGGACATGGGAGTATCCTCCCCACTGTCCAGTCCCTCTTCTACAAGTAAGTTTGAGAATTGAGAATTGGTGTACTGTAAATCTTTGTTTGGTTTGGGTTTTTTTAACTAGTTTTCTGTGCTTCTCAATCTTTCTTAAAAATTATTATTGAGGGAGGCCTGTACTTTCATGAGGGGCCAAGTTGTATGTGTTTGAAATTTCATCCAGTAGGCCTAGAGGTACCCAAGGGTCCACCCATGTTTCTGTGGTGTCTGTAAAACATCATGGATGGCATTGGATTTAATTGCATACTCTGTTGTAGTGGAATTTAAATTTTTTTTAGTAAAATTAGGTAACCCTAGTAGTTCATGTAGTTAGTGTAGGCCTGCTTGAGTTCATTTACTTTCTGTGGGTGGCTTGGCCAGGTGGTGGCAGCCATTTTGTGTTTGTAGCCACTGTGTTTTTGCCATAGGCCTCCAAGCTTGTGGCCTACTCTGCCAGTAGGCCCAAGGGTACTACTAGAGTCCTCATCATGGGTGCATGAAAGTTGTTCAACTGTTATTGGGGTGTTTAAGTTCTAAGTGTAACATCATGTAGGTCATGGATGGCTTTGGATTAATTAACAAAATGTGTTTTTTGTGTTGAATTGCAGGTTTTGGGTGGGTGTTGAATAATATGGCTTTTTCTACGCACAGGTAACCCTAGAATTCAGCTTGCGTAGTTTTGGTAACTTTGCACAGTGCTACAACGCGACCTTACAGTTTTTGTCTTTTTCGTGCGCTCAATGTGCATGCTCGGGAACGCGATAACGATGTTTTGTACAGTTCGCGCTGCCGAACACGCCGAATTTGCATTCTCGCGAGCAACATCTCACGAGTTGCCTAAAAACTTCCCGAAAATGTAGATGCTGTTCATTTTGCTAAAGAAACTCCTCAGGTTGTCATTTGCTTGTAGTTTTTGGAGCATGGACCACTTACTGTTTCTGTCCTCTTTGTACTTTGTTGTTTGAGGGTGGCCTGACCATGTGGGCGGCTTGGCGGCCATTTTGTGAAGCCAAGCATAGTCCTTTTGCCATAGGAATGTATTGTCTGTCTTCTCTTTCTTTTCATGTTTTTGGGGGTGGCCAGGCCATGTGGGGGCGGCCATTTTGTGTGACCTTCCATCATGCTTTAGTTTTTTTGCCGCAGGCCTACAAACTTGTGATTTTTTCTGCCAGTTGGCTTAGAGTTCCAGAGGTAGTCAGCGGGGATGCTTGATGTAGCGGTTTCCATTTTGTCTGTTGAATTTAAAATCATTTAGGGCATGGGTGGCAATGTATTATTGAATTTTCAAATGTGGTGTTTGGGATGTAGTTAACTGTTTGGGTGTAAACTGTAAATGCCTTTGTTGTTTGTGTTGTTGTGTAACTTTCAAACCTTTTAGCCATGGGGATTTTCTTTTTTGCATTAAGCTGTGATGTGTAACAGGCATCCTACTTTTTCTGGCCATGTAGGGAGGGATATAGGCCTGCTTGAGTTTATTGTTTTCTGGCCTTTACCCATGTACCTGTGACGAGAGTGCCCATGTGGAGCTGTGGTGGTAGTAGTAGGGTGCTGTTTTGTTTTTGACAAATTGGCCTGTGTCTTGCCATTGTTCCTGTTGGCTTACTACTGTTCACATCCCCATTGCTATGTGCTGCAGGTGCCTGATGCTGCATCCATCTGAAACGATGCACAAATTAAGGATAAACAAGTTCCACTTCCACTACATTTGCATTTTAGTTCTTTGCTATTCTTACTCTTACTGAGTGTACTAATACTTCTAGTAGTAATTAAAATTAAAGCTAACAAAAATCCACATTTGACTGATGTTGTTCTGCCTTCTTTGCTTGTAGGTACAAAAGGGGGTGGTGATGGACGGAGCATCAGAACTAATCAAACACTCACACCCAGTCAAAAGATCTGGGTTTGATCCATCACCGTTCTTTAGCCCACTCTGCCACCCCAGTTCAGACATGGCTATATGCAAATCAGTCTGACCCTGTGCCTCATGGGAACAGTCCAGCCCGAACTGCCAAGCCATGCCTTCCCTGTACCGGAATCAAGCTTCCGAGGACCGGTTTTGGATTCATAATCCTCATCAGCCAGGCTATCTTGAATCCAGTGGCCAAGTGAACAAGGGACTCACGTCTGAGCATACCCTGCCACACTTAGGGCGAACAAAGCGATACAAAAGGGGATGATGGATGGATGGATGAATATACCGCCCACCGCTGAAGTTTCCTCCCCCACTGATGCTCCTGCAGGTGGCGCAGCCCCTGTCCCCTCCTGGAAGGCAATCGCATCGCCGCTGGCCCCGTCGGCACTGGTGGTTGGTAGTGATTGTGCACCTATAAAAACAAGTACACCTTTTTAGATGCCTGGACAACTCCCCCTATTTTACTAGTTGTACTTTTTTCACCAGGAAGGAAGATTGAAAAAACAGTGACGTACAACATAAATCATTGTAACTAGTCCAAATTGCGTCCTACTGTACAACAGTCACATTAGACAGAGTTTAGTTTTAATTTATTAGATGGTCCCTAGGGTCATCTAATCTCTACTCCTACTCTAGTCTTTGGAAAGTTAGCCTGAGCCATATAACCTTTTTAGATCCGGGTCTACTGCTTTGCCCATGTTACCTCGCAGCTTGTTGCACAGTAAGAAAGACACCTTTGAGGCCACATGAGTGTTGCATACAACTAAAGAGGTTGACAAACCAGTATTGTTGTTAGTCCCTTTTTCTTATACATAATGTTGCACTTTTTGCCATGACTGCTGAAAACTGGCATAGTTGTATTCACTGTCTAACGTGCAACATTTTTCTCATAGGCAGATGATAAGATTGCCTTCTACGAAACAAGGGATTTGCAGAGCTTTCGAAAGATGCATGTGTATACGTTCAACGGTGAGGGGTCTCCCACAATTCACACATTTCTCTATCGTGCACTAGATGTACAAAGTGTATAGTATTTAATCTTCTTCATTTTGCATGGTGGAGCAGGATGTTTGTTCATGGGAATACTTACAAGGTACAACAATACAAAGCTTGTTAAAAAAATAATGTTTTAGAACTTGCACATAGACTCTGTGGTATATTTTTGAGTGTCTGGGGTGTTGTGGACTGAAACGAGTGAGTGAGCGAAAGGGTGTTCTTCTGTTCTGGCCTGGGTTGTGTAATAAAATCATTGGGTATATATATCTAACTATCTTCGTGTGGGGGTCGGGAGTGGGACAAATGACTATGACCGAGACAGTTAGGTAGGTAGACGGTCATTGGATTGTGGGTTCTTCTGACTGAGTTCTGTGACTAGGGTGTAAGGTCCAACCTCCCTATCACCGACATCAACATCCTATTTTATTGTGCATAGTTCTGTATGTGTATGTGCAGAGAAGAATAATAACCACAACAGTAGTAGTAGTATACTAACTGAACAAAAATAAGTAGGCAAACATCTGGTTGTGCATTTTGTTGTAGGGAATTGACAAAGACTGGAGATTACAGAGGACAACGCAAAAGACAGGAGTGGACCCAGTGGCTACAGCTATTCAATCACAGCTTTATTCAAAAGAATACCTTAACTAAAGAGTGGCCAACAGGGCAAGCTTAGCTACACACAGTCTAATAGTAGTAGCACAGAGAGTCTTAGGGCAGAGGCAGTTTGAAGGAACTGAAAGTCAGGGATGGCATTGGATACCCAAATTTTGGAAAAAAAATTTAAGACCAAACAAGGTTTTGCTAACATTGAATTAGGAAGGAGGCTTAATAGGTTGGAAACAATAAGGTGCGTTAAAAAGTTAGGGAAATATAATTGTTAATAATATAAGCACTGTAGGACTTACTGGGGCCAGCAGCAGGATCCTCGGTAGAGGAGCGCTCCTCTTGTGGTTGTCCCGCCAACTCGGACCCCGTCTTCTTGCCCCTGGGTGGTGCTGATCATGTAAGAAATAATAAAGAAAGAGAAACATTAAGTGCTGTGAAACAAAGACATCATTCAAAAATCCTCTCAAAGATTTTAGGAAACAACAATCCCAATAAAATTGACTTCGAAGTCTAAATGACTACTGGCTTGCAGGATACACAGACCGTCTACTTCTAGAACACTAATCAAATGTTCCATAAACATTCTGATTGCAGAATATACTAACGAAGCCAATACCACCTGTCCTATTCAAAAATCCAGACGGGCCAATTGTTCAGTAAGTCGGCATTTCCATTTTATTTTTGCCCGCAAACATGCATAGATGATGAGATGGAGGACACATGCATAAATTTGTGCATACACGGAATTGTTGGTTGCTTGCGTCATATGAACTGCTACTGACTCACCTGACCATGCTATTGCTGCTAAGCTTACCACTCAGTAAACAAACTTCAAACCGGTTCTATAGAGGGGTGGGGTAAATAAGAACTAAGCATTCAGTGACAGAGGAGGCGTCATGCAGACCGTTAAAATAATATGAGCTAATAATACTATCCATCCACCACTATTTCACTAAAGGACAATGTAAGGAAGGACTAGACTCCAGCAATAGCATTAACTAACTTCAGTTCTCTAAAAAATCTAACATCAATAATCACCAGCCCAAGCTAGCGCAAAGTTACAAACCAGTAAGAGAAGTGGCGAGCAGCACCTGTGTCATACAATAACAGAGGATGAGACGGAATTGATCTGCAATGTAACTAAGCGCACCAGTAATCGTGTTACTTTTTCGTCCATGAAATATACACAATACTTATACTACTATATTATATATTAAATATTACTAGCTACTCACCAAGCCACACGACTTCGACATTTAGCAGGTCCAACAGGTCCTGCTCCCTGTCCAGAATGTCTGCCCACCGGTGGGCCAGCTGCTGGAGGGTGCGCCGGATATCCGAGCGACGGTAGACTGCCCGGCGCACCTTTGCCCACCGGCGGTGATGCTCCTCTGGGCGGTAACCGGAGCCTGGCCGGCCGCCTGCTGCCAAGGTCAAGGGGAGGTGGCGCTGGATGAAAAGATTTTGGGCATGCACCCCTGCAGGTCTCATTCTGCCGCAAGGCAGCCGGCTCTTGGGCGCAGGCGCCTTGCCCTTCGAGCTGGTTCTGCTGCTCCCCTTTGCCATGGTTCTGGGGTGGAGGTGGAGGTGGAAAAGAAAAGTTAGAACAAAAGGAAAAAAGTTAGGGGGAAGAAGTAGGAGCTTAAATAAAGAAGTAAAATAAAACAGTAGAAAAGTTTAAAAAAAGGTGGAAAAGTAGATATAAAATGCAAAATATAAACTTAGGGACAGAGAGAGATAGATGATAAGTAAAAAAAGTAAGAAAAACTGTGAAAATAGGTAAAGATTGCACAGATATAAGGTGGATAGAAAACTAGGCCCAGAACCATAGCATAGAGTGTGAAAAACAAGATGGCCGCGCCCATCGCGACCACGTGGGTAAGTTCGCGCGCGATTTCACGCGAACACGCACTTTGTCAGCGTGAACAAGTAGTTGTGTTCCCGAACAAGACGTGCACCGCGCGAACACGTTATACGCGACCCGGAAGAGGAAATAGGGGACGCGAGCGGGCGGGACAATTGAAAAAACAAGATGGCCGCGCTCATAGCCCACCACATGGGTAAGGTCGCATGCTACAATCCCCCGAACACGCAGACAGCGCCCCGAACACGCACAACGCGCTCCCGAGCAAGAAAAACGGCTCACGAACGGGACCAGCAAGCTACTACGCACGCTCGCGAAGCTCGCGTAGTGCGAGAACGTCTTCGCGTAGCGCGACTACGCTTACTACGCCCAGGGTTAATTAACAGGGTTTTCCCGTAGTCCACCCGGAAGTGTCCGAAATCAACTACTTTGTAACTTTTACGTTCCCATTGATTCTCTATGGTAACTCGCATGTGTGTTTAGACACTGCACAGGCATCCTGTGGGTCTCCACTACCATTCCTTTGGTTGATCAGTGTAGCCCCAGCGATTTCCTAGGCCCTAGGCCTACTCACCTTTCCTGAAGTGGTTCTTATACCACTTCTTTAGTATATGGTTCATGAGGCCCCTAGGGCAGAATTGTATTTGTGCAACTAATAGTATGCTTATTGAGTAACTTGTGCTGTATCTCGAACTCTGACCTCATAAAGAGTACAGAGGGGTTGTGTTAGTAATAAATACATATATATGTGATATATACCTTGTGTGGTGTCCTTTCATTTGGTATTCAAGGGATTATAATTGGTAAAACAATTGGCTTCACATGCTCTATGAAGTATTAGCCTAAGACTGCTTTGTGCATGCTACCAATAGGATAGCTGGTCTATAAGGTTGACTTTACAACCATCACCATAAGGGTTGTTTGGACTGGTGCAAGGTGCTCACTAGAATAGTGAACATCATATACCAGGCCAACTTCTCACACCTTGAATCATCCCAACCCTTTCCTGAGGGTACTTAGGGGTTTACCTGTGGGTGGGACCCTTGATTCGTCATGGAATTTGATTCAGATCCAACTTCACTTCATCTTTGACTGTCTGGACATCCTGGCAGAATTGTGCTGACCGTGTTGGACTGATTGCATCGACCTTTGCTTGGGAACCGAGACTGCAACCGGTAAGACTCTTTCTACTCCTGACCTCGTTGTCCTGTAAACCAGCTGCAACATCAGTGTCCATGTTCCATACAGGCTCCGTCCTGGGCCTGTGGACACCGCATTACATCCAAAGGAATCTCCTTTGGAGTGCAGGAGTCACTCTACTGCATCTGCAGGCACCACAACAAAATCGACCGCCCTGCTGAATCTGGACTTCCACAGACTCCAAAAGGATCAGCAACACAAAGGTGGTGGTTCTGCATTCCTAGGCCTTACTTGTCCTCTTATTTTGAGGGTATCAATTGGTGGGCGGCTCCTAAGCCTTCTGTCCGCCGCGGGGTGTTTTCAGGGTCCCCTTGGAAGGGTCCTTTCTCTCCAAGACTGCAGGCTCGGCATACCCATTGAATAGTAGAGTACACTGTCAAATATCCTCTTTGCATACTACTGTCTTGGGGTGCCTAGATTCTCATCTGGGGTGGTATCCTGGGTGCCAAAATCTTCTACATCTCTCCTGCCCTGTCTCTACAACTGTTGTGGTTCGCATTCCACTATATTGGTATATGGTTTGGCCTCCTCCTTGGGACCCCTGTGTATTGGTGCTCCATACTGTTCTATTTCGAAGTATTGTGCACATTGTCATTATATCTCTGGGTAGGAGATATTGTAGAGCAGAGTTATTCAAACTGTGGGGCTCGCCCCCCTGGGGGGGCCCGACGCCATCTCAGGGGGGGCGTGCGCTCTCCACCATAAAATGTTACCTTTCCTTGTTTCCCACGGCGGAGAGGCAGAGTGGAGCTGCAGGGGCCCTAAGAAGGGGTGAAGACCATCAACGCCTGATTAACATGCAAAAAGGTCTTTAAAAGACCTGTGAAGTACTCGAGTGCGGCTGTGTGTCTGCGAAGCTGAAGCTGTGTCATCCCGGGCTGCCACCCAGAGACCCAGGAGGGGGGAAAGCCCTTTAATTCCAATGGGCGTTGCGCGCCTGTTCTTGGCTCGTGTTCTCTCCCGCCGCTGCCAGAAATAGCACGATAAGTCCTACGTGTTTCACTTCCAGACACAATCGATGAGCAGCCCTAGAGGTAATCATTTTTTAATGCACCAGCTTTGCTGATTGCACGTATTGTAAATGATATCTGAGAAATTATTCACCGGCTGCTGGCAGCATAAAAAATAATGAAGACGCAGTGAAGGCACCACGGAAATAACGTCCCCTTCTCCAGAGTCCTTGCAATACTTGTCTAACAGCGTAACCAGTAAGATGAAAACATTTAGAGAGATTTTCGGGCTCCTTGTAGAAACCGCGCCCTACAGTTAAGGATCCAGATCTCTCCGGAGAACGGGAGGGCAGGGGCATCATACCCGGCCTGGCATTTACACCCACGCTTTGCTGGCATCCAGAGGAAACTGGGACAGTTAAAGACAAGCCGGAGGAGGCAGGAGATGAAACACATAAAAGGATCTGGGATTAGAACGGGGCATAGAGTGAAAGAAAGTGTAGGAAGGAGAATGAAAGGAAGAGGGAGAAGCAGAGCAGGAAGGAGAGTGGAAAAGGGAGAGGCAGAATGGAGGACAAGAAAACATGGGAGGAGAAGGGGATGAACGAGGCCTTAGAAGTGAGGAGAGGTATATACTGAAAGGTGAGAAAAAGAAGGCGGGCAGAGGAAGAGAGAGGTTAGGAGGTATGAAAAAAATGGGTGGTAGTAGGAGGAAGAGGGAGATAGGAAGTGAGTGTGAGTGTGAAATAGAAGGGAATGAAAAGAGAAAGGAAGAGCTAGAAAGCGAAATGGGGAAGAAGAAGCGTAAAATTGGGCAACAAAATGGAGGGAAAGGGAATGAGAGAAGATGAGTGTGTGTGTGAGAGAGAGAGAAAGAGGAAAAGAGTGCAAGTGAACGAGAATAAGTGAAAACAAGAACGTGAGTATGTTATTTATGTATTTATTGTTTTGCAAAGTGTTTAACAGTGGTCTTTTTGTCACTTACAGTAACATATGGACCGCCTGGGCTCACCATAGCGCGCTTAGGTAGAAAAAGCATAAGTATGAGAAACCCACACTCTTACTGTGTTTAACATTATTAGCCAGATATGGACTGGGAAATGTGGATGACAGTCGATTATGTAGAATACCAGGTTCCAGAATTTTTTGTCAAGTGATGGGGGGACCCGACATCTAAATAAATTCAGCTGGGGGGGCTCAACCTAAAAAAGTTTGAAGACCTCTGTTGTAGAGTGTTAGTGAGTGACTGTAATAAATATCTATTTTTATAAGTACACTGTGTGGTTCTTTTTCCCTTAGCCTATACTAAAGGTTAAATACTGGTAAACCAAGCTGCTTTACACTCCTCCTAGACTAAGCCTGTAGGCTGCACTACGCAGCTACTACTTAGAGAGCCCTTCTAAGGTTGTCTAAACCACTACAATCAACACAAGGGTCTTCTGGATTAGTGCAGGGTGCCACACTTACATAAGTGGTATCAAGGGGAGTCAGGCCCAATGGACCAGGCTCTGGCTGGGCCGTTTATAAATGTGTAGAAGGGAAGTCGGCCAGGACCTGGGTAATTTTGACGTTTCTGATTTAACGCTAGACCAAACAATTCCTTTTAATTTGATCTGGTACTTTATTTGTACCTTTTCTTTAACTTTTTTAAGACTTTGTTGCATATTTGTAACCTGAAAAAGACAATAAAGTCATGTTAATGTACACCAAAAAAGAGGGCTAATCAATGAAGGACCAGTAATCCATACGACAACATGCACAAGGCAGCGATGCTGTGAAATGTGAAAAATGATGCCAAATCAAAAAGAATGGGAGTTGGTGATATGAATAGTAGCCAGAAGCCTTTTTAGAGACAAGGGTATTCTTGCTGTTGTAGAAATACACTACCTATGTGAGGAAAGAAATTGAAGAGCATTCAAGGTAGGCAACATTAAAAAACTACACATTTTTTAAAGGCCCTGATTTAATCTATTCAAAACAAGGCCAACAAGTCTAAAAGTTGATCAGGGATTAGTGCCCCAACTCCTATCACTCTCCCACAGGATCTCAAAAACGGCTGTGCACCAATGGGGCAAGCCTTAATTAGATCATATCTCAGAGGCTATCTAGATTGATACCCAGCATAGGTGAGGCTGAATGGTGAAGTTCTTGGTAAGAGTTACGAATGGGGTCTCTAGTTAGTAGTGGTTTACACCTTGTCCAAGTAGGAACCCTCACTCTAGTCATGGTAAGGTAGTCACACAGCTAAGATAACCCCTGCTCACCCCCTTGGTAGCTTGGCTGGAGCATTCAGCCTGTGGTGTCGGGCCTCAGGCCCACATGACGGTAAAAGGTGGATACAGACACCTGACGAGGTAGTGTGGTAATTGGCCTCAAGCACGTGCACCCGGGCCCTCTTATTAGTGGGGCCACGTCACTCGTGAAACCCGTGATGGATGGGTGTGGGGGTGCAGTGGCTGGGGGTACTGCTTCCTGCGGAACACTAGAATGTGTCCCGCAGGACACTACATTCCTCCCCAACTTTATTGAAGAACCAACAAAACGTAAGTCCAACCTTTGGGGACAAAACAAACAGTTAACTAAATACCACAGGGTCCATCAGTCTTCTGAGTCAGGTGGCAAGATGACGTTAAACACAAGCTGGTGACTTTGCTTGCTGCAGGACCTTCCCGGCGGGCACCCGTAGTTTAACCTGATGGGTTCAGGACACGACAGATGGCTTGGGGACATCCGCTGCATACAGTCAGTTCACTGATGATGACATGTCTTGCGGTCTTGCCTGACTCCCACCTTGCTGACTTCGGTGATGGTCTGTGGTGTGTTATAACAGTTCCTTATAGTGGGTTCCATCATGGACATGGATGGAGTCCCAGGTGAGAGATCACAGAAGCGTTGCCTGATCAAATGTCTCTGTTGAAGCGCTAGTCTGTAACCGATAACCTGTCGGTGGGGCAAAGTCTCTTCTCCCTCTCCCGCCTGGGGAGGCCCGTTGTCGGGGTTGCTGCGGGACTGCAGGAAAGATGCGCTGGGGCCGCTTGTGTGTTGACTGGGGGCCGCTGCAGGACCGCCGAGGAGCATTTACATAGTCGCACGCACAGCCCTTGGGGGTGGATGAGTCTGGGCCAAGACTTGCCCTCGCTGCCGCAGTTCCGGTGTAGGCCAGGTTCACAGACAGCCTCGGGTTTCTTTTGTCGGTTGACGTGGCAACGGTGTAGGACTCCACTCCATTGGTACACTGGTAGTGGTGCTTGACGCATTTGCTGAGGGCTTGCGTGATGGTGGTTGCCAGCCATGTGGTGAGTCGGCATGACAGGGGGTGGTGACCTGCTGGGAGAGTCGGATGTCAGGAGGGACATAGCAGCCATGTGTCTCTGCCTTGCTGAAATGGAGTTTCAGTGGCGGCTTGACACGTAGCGTGTACAAATCCTCTCTTGCCTGACTTGGGGCCACTCCCGACTCCATCTTGAGGCAGTGTGCTGACAGACACTCGGTGCTTATATTTACCCGTAGCATCTGCGGACAGGGGCAGGGATGCTGCTTGACTTAGACTGCCGCCGCTCGGGGATGAACGGCGCCTTGGGAAGTGTTGGGGTGAGATGCGGTTTGCGCTTGCTGCGGCTTATATTTGGTTCACCCGTGATGCTGTATCCAGGGACGTCGGTCCACCTTGGTGGCTATCTAGAGTGTCAGGGTGTGCTCTTGGCTTGCTGTGCGAGTCCTCGGTCTTCTCCCTTTTTTGGTCTGTTCAGCCCACCTGTGTTCATCCGGTATTTGGGGTGAAAGGGCTTTCACTCTCTTCTTTCTTCAAGGGTGTTGCGCTTGGACCTTGAGGCGGCGCTTTCGTGGCACCGGCTTCTGCTTTCGCTCCAGCGCGCTCCTTGCTTGCTGGGCGACGTGATGTCCGGTCGTGTGTCATTGGTTGGTGGAGCACATGTTGATGTGGCGGCCTGCCACATGGGGTGTGCGACTCTGTGAGAAGTTGGCCTGGCATATGATGTCCACTATTCTAGTGGGCACCTTACACCAGTCCAAACGACCATTATTGATGGTAGGTTAAAGACAACCTTATAGAAAGTTTTCCTAGTGGTAGCTGTGGAGAGCAGCCTTCAGGCTAAGTCTTGAAGGAATGTAAAGCAGCTTGTTTTACCAGTCTATAATCTCTTGAACGATCAAATGAAAGTACACCACACAAGGTATTATATAAAATATATGTATTTATTCTAAACACAACCCCTCCATCCCCTTTATGAGGCTAGAGGCCAAAGTAAAATACAAGAACTTAAATAACACATAGTAAATAGCACAGTATACGTTTTGCCCTAGGGGCCTCACAAACCATATGCTAAAATAGTGGTATGAGAACCACGTGAGGGATAGAAGTTAGGCATAGGGCCTGGAGAACCGCTGGGGCAACCAGGAACCACCCAAGGTAGGGACGCAAAAGACCCACGGGGAACGCGTGCAGTGTCTAAACACAGCCGCGAATCACCATTGACTTCTATGGAGGAAATTCAAGTTACAGTTTTAAAGTTTTAGGACACTTAGGAGTGGACTGCGGTGAAACCCCTTTAGAACTAGACACTACGAGAGTCAAGAACCATGGAAGCACTGAAGTACTCGTGTTACCTCACCCAGGGAAGCCGGGTGCATAGGTGTCTTTTCGTGGCGGGTTTCATCGTCATTTCCAATGGAGAGCTGCGAAGAAGTGCTGCTGGCGACCAGAAGAAAAGTGTCCAGATGGATCCAAGGGTGGATCAGAGATCAGAAGAACCTGAAAGCAGAGGGGACAGAGTCTGGGTCACTAGCCAGTGACCAGGATGGCAACAAGAAGATGCCAGCCGATGTTGGGTGCTTTAAGGTGAAGTAGGTGAAGTTTGACTCTTCTGCCACGAGGTCCAAGAGGTGTCGACGACAACCAGGAGCTGGATTTGAGCTGTACCACATCGGATGTCGAGTGCTGCAGCATTGGTATCCAGATTGAACCCAACAAGCCTTGGCAACAGCAACCCACGCAAGATGACAAGATTGGCTTCGGTGCAGACCAGCAAGGTCTGAGGGACTCACCCTTTGGAGGGAAGTCAGGATTCGTCTGGAGCAACCAGAAAAGCCCAAGAAACAAAGGATTGTCCATTGTGGGGACCCACTAGCTAATGGACTAGAGATTGTGAAGGAGCCTCAAGCTGTGGTGAAGAAAGCGGGCCCACGGAACACTCGTGGAGTGTAGGCCTCTCAGCTTCAGTGCAAAAGGTGCTAGGGGCAAGGGCAACAAATAGCCCAATGCACAACTTCAGGAAATTTTAGGAAGTAGGTGCACTTGCAAACTTGTAGGATGTCTAGGAGTTCCAGTCCCACGTCTCTCGTGATCGCTACAGGTCTCAGCTTTACTGGAGGCTCGTGTCAGCCTCGGAGATTTCTGGAAGTTTGCGTTTTGTGTCACAGATTCTTCGGGATCCGGCGGGAGCCTCAAAAATGCAGACCAGCAAGATGCTTCTTTGGTGGCTGTTTGAACAGGGAGGTCACTCCTTGACCCCAAGGGAGATTTCTTCCATCTTCCAGTCGATATGGAATGTCGAAGTTCCAAGATATCATATTCCGAGTTTCGCCCAGGGTAATCTACAGTCATAGTGACTGGATTCCCATACTTATACTAAGTTTAGAGGTCGGACTAACTCTAGGGTCCCACCTATGGGTGGACCTGGGGAGGGGGTGTTTGCACCCATTCCCCTTTGTCCAGTTTCACACCAGAGCTGGGGCTGAGTGCCCCAGCAACCGGTTTTAACTGGGAAATGCATTGAGCACCTTGTGTGCCCCAGGCAGTATATGAAAAGCATTCACTGAATGCAACCCACCCTGCCCCAATAGACTAAAGCCTGTCTGGGGAGGTGCTGGCACCTCCCTGGATAGGAAACCTATATTGTCGAGGCCTCCCCTGCCGGAGTTTTGTCCAGCAGCAAGATGTCAAACTTGTGTCTGTGGCAGCAGCATCCATTTTGTGATGCTGGGGCTCTTTTAAACATTACCGGGTAAGTGTGTTAATGTCTTCTCCCTCTAGAAGTGTGGAATGCTACCCCCGCTGCCAGAACTGGCGGTGGGGGGGTAGTATTCCAAAGTGTTTGACACCAAACACGATATGTTTTGATAAAGCCAAACTAAACTTAGCATTAACCACGAGGATTATAATGCACTTAAGAGTATATGGTATGGCCATATCACAGAACAGCTATAAGGAAGGGATTCCGAAAACTGCAGAGGGGCTCAGCTCTTGCTAGGGCACCCTCTCACACAAAACCAAGCACTCAGCCTTCAGGATTGTCAAGGCCTGCTATAGAAGTGACTTATAGGTTAACATGTGTCTGTTTCAAATAGTGGATATAGGTATACTATATCCCAGTAAAGGGTGCTTACACCCCCTTACCCAGGTTGCAAGTGCAAACCTGTGGTGCCATTTTGGAAGTCTTCCCAGGGGTGGCATAATACATGCTTCAGCCTCTGGTAGGCCTCCGGGGTACCTATGCCCTTGGTACCTAAGGTACCATATACTTGGGACTCATGAGGGTGACCCAGTAACCAATCTGGTATGTACCTAAAGTACATGTAATCAATTTAGAGAGAGAACAGCTAGGCTGGGGTCCTGATAAGCAGGGCCACACCCAGACTAAAGACGAAAAACCAGTGAAACACAGCAAAAAGTGGGGGTAACAATTGGAAGCAGATCCTACTCTCCTACATAACACCCTCCAAATGCAGGGACAGTAAATTAACCATGACCAGTTGAGTCTTCATGTTCTAAGTGTCACTATATCTGGAGAGTCCATCTGCATTGGCATGGTTACTCCCAGGTCTATGTTCCCTGTAGGGAAATGGGCCACCTGAGCAGTTTGGGATTTTCACCATTCATCTGTTTTAGCTGTAAGAGGGGCTTTTGGTCTGTCTGAACTGTGAAGTGAGTGCCAAACAAGTATGGCCTCAGCTTCTTAAGAGCCCAAACCACAGCAAAGGCCTCTCTGTCAATAGCTGACCAACGTTGCTGTCTAGGGGTTAGCCTTCTGCTAATAAAAGCTATTGGCTGGTCTTGACCTTCATCATTTAATTGTGATAGCACAGCCCCTACCCCCAACTGAGATGCATCTGTTTGGACAATGAAATCTTTGGAGTAGTTCGGACTTTGCAGAATTGGTGTAGTGCACATGGCCTGCATCAGGTCATCAAATGCCTTTTGACAGCTGACCGTCCACTGAACTTTCTTAGGCATTCTTTTAGAAGTTAAGTCATTCAGGGGTGTCACTATGGAACCATACCCCTTGACAAATATCCTATAGTACCCAGTCAGGCCCAAGAAAGCTCTGACCTGAGTCTGGGTGGTTGGAGCAACCCAGTCCATTATGGTCTGGATGTTGCTCTGCAATGGTTGAACCTGGCCTCCACCTACAAGGTGACCCAGGTCCACAACCTGACTCTGCCATATCTGGCACTTAGTAGCCTTGATAGTTAGGCCTGCCTTCTGCAGGGCCTCCAAAACATTTTTCAGGTGGATCAGCTGATCTTCGCAGGTGGAGCTAAAGACAGCAATATCAACTAGATAAGCTGCACTATAGGCTTCCAGGCCTGTTAAGACTTTATTCACCAACCTTTGAAATGTGGCAGTCGCATTCTCCAGACCAAAGGGCATTACCACAAACTGATAATGTCCACTAGGGGTTGGAAATGCTGTTTTTGGCTTTGCATCATCAGCTAGCCTGATCTACCAGTAGCCAGCTGTTAGATCAAATGTGCTAAAAAATTTGGCAGATGCCAACATATCAATGAGCTCATCTGCTCTGGGAATTGAATGGCCATCAGTCCTAGTGACTGCATTGAGACCTCTGTAGTCTACACAAAACCTCATCCCTCTCTTACAACCCTGGGTGTGAGGTTTGGGTACTAGGACTACTGGACTAGCCCATGGACTATCTGAAGTTTCAATCACTCCCAGATCCAGCCTTTTCTGGACTTCTGTCCTGATACTGTCCCTGACATGATCAGGTTGACTGTAAATCTTATTTTTAACAGGCAGACTGTCCCCAGTGTCCACTTCATGAGTGCACCAGGTTGTCTGACTTGTAGTCAGTGAAAACATATGTCTGAACTGTTGTAGTGTAGTGTAGTTCCTATATTCCCAATAGGCTCTGCACATTGGAATAATATATCCTATAGATTTATGTAGGACTGCGGTCAACTAGGTCTATATCGAATATACTAAACTTAATTGTGTGTGTGCCAGCTAACTCAGAGGTCACTAGAAACTTTCTCGAATAAACAAGAAGGGATTAGCTTCAGACAACCGCATAACCATGACAACTTTGTTTCCCAAGAATAAGAATATACCTCTCAGAGTCGCGGAAACAATAGATACGTTTTTCACTTAGTCAATCGTGCATGCTTCGTTTCTACTGAGTTGAAGAGAAATAGTGAGACAGGCGTTTTCAATAAAAAGGGTTTATTGAACAGTCTTCTTTCTCATTCAAGAGAAGTGAACTGTTACAATCATTATGCAGACTACAAAGTATAATGTGAACAGCGTAAACAGTAATATGAAATAATACTGTAAGAGCATTGTATGGTTTCTAAGCCATATTAAAATACATACATAAATAACATTGACTAAAATACTCAACTGGTGCTTCTAAAATACGCCTACCCCAATGTGCCTAACCTAAGTCTAGTACAAGGGAAGAAGTAAGTATTGTGTAGCATAGGTTTAGTTGTTTTTTGCCAAGAATCTACCAAGGGTTTCTCTAGGTTCTAATCAGCTCCATACCTTAGTTTAGGATGAAGGAGGTCTGGTATCTCTGTCTCGGGACTCGATTTCCCAACACCCCGCAAGGGGAGCCGGAAACACTGGAGCTGGATTCTCGACAGGAGAAGGGCAGCTTCTTGATCAGTGCATCAGCTGGAGAGTTGGCTTCCTACAGCACCTGCTGTAGCGAGCTGCGTCGGGCAAGTAGATCTTCGAACTGCCCTGAACCACCGTATCTTACTAGAGCAAGTGAAGGTACATTTATACCTTGAAGGTGTTTAGGAATGCCATAGTTTGACTTAAAGTCGGGCATATGAATGTCAGGAAAGAACCCCTAGGGAATAGTTGTTCTTTGTAAAGTAACTGAGTTCTTGGACAAATCAATATTCAAGCAAGGGAAGTTCCCCAACTTGCTTAAGCTGGTTTTTCAAGAAATTGTTGTGATGTTTGGTATTGGTGGAAGTAGCCATGCCTGTATTTGGGTAGCATGGGCTATGCCTAAATAAGGGATTTTTTTCTATGCCTATATAAGGGCAATGTGAATTGTACCTATATAAGGGCATGAATCGGGAAAATTCACTCGGAGCTTAAAACGCTACACAACAGTAGAACTTGTCTGCAATCAGTTTGCTGCTGATCAGTGAGGCTGTCTGCCAAGGCTACTCCATCAACTGATCCATCATCAGGATTCTGAGAGAGCGGGTCTGGGAGAGGGTCACTCTCTTCCTCCTGTCCTTCATCTGTAGCCATGAGCAAGCCCATGTCTGCCCTGTCAACATATGGTTTCAATCTGTTGACATGAAGCACCCTATTGGGGCTCCCGGGAGTTCCAAGATCTACCAAATAGGTGACCTCTTGCTTCTGTTCAACAATAGTGTCGGGCCCACTCCACTTGTCCTGGAGAGCTGCTGGGGCCACAGGCTCCAACGCCCACACTTTCTGTCCCGGCTGGTAAACAGTCAGTACAGCCTTTTGGTCATGCCAGGCTTTCTGTAATTCCTGGCTAGCCTCAAGGTTTTTAGTTGCCTTTTTCATGTACTCAGCCATCCGGGAGCGGAGACCAAGTACATAGTCCACAATATCCTGTTTAGTGGTTTTGAGAGGTAACTCCCATCCCTCATTCGCCAGACAAAGTAGTCCTCTGACAGGGTGCCCAAACAGAAGTTCAAATGGGCTGTAGCCAACCCCCTTCTGTGGAACCTCCCTGTATGCAAACAAAAGTCAGGGTAGCAGGATGTCCCATCTCCGCCTGAGCTTTTCTGGGAGACTCTGTCAGATACTACCTCCTTAGGGAAACCCACTCTTGAGAAAACTCCCAAGAGGGCTCTTGCCACAACAGGTGCTATAGTGGTCTTAAGGGGAATTGCCTCTGGGTACCTAGTGGCATGGTCCACTACCACTAGGATAAACCTGTGCCCAGATGCAGTTTGGGGATCCATTGGTCCAACAATGTCAAATCTCTACACATTCAAAGGGAACCCCCACGACAAGTAGTGGTATAAGGGGGGCCTTTGTAGTGCCACCTGTTTTGACGCTGGCTTGGCAGGTTACACAGGAGTGACAAAACTCCTTGGTGTGTTCAGATATATGGGGCCAGTGAAAGTGAGGGGCAATTCTGTTCCAAGTCTCGTTCTGGCCCAAGTGTCCTGCTAAGGGAATATCATGGGCTAGTGTCAATAGGAAGCCCCTGAATGCCAAAGGTATGACCAACCTCCTGGCTGCACCAGGCTTGGGGTCTCTACTCTCTGAATACAGGAGTTCATCATCGCAGTAAATCTTATGGGTGCCACTAGCATTTCCAGCAGCCTCAGCAGCAGCTTGTCTGAGGGTTCAAGAGAAGGGCAGCTCAACTGTGCCTGACTCAGATCTGCCCTGGAAGGGCCCCCTGTCCCTAAGAACTCAACCTGAACAGGTTCAATCTCCTCTGGGAGAGTTCCTTCTTTAGGCTCACAATCAGCTTCCTCAGAAGGCTGATCCTCACTCTGAGTCGGGGGAAAGGCACTGCCTTAACCCTACTGCTCCTTTTCTTGGTAGGCAACTGGTCCATTATTCCAGAATCCAGTGCCTGTCCAGTCTTAGACTTTCTGACCTGTGACCTAGTCACAGCAAGCACATGTGCAGGAATTCTAAACACTGCTGTATGGGTCCTCAACTCCACTTCAGACCAGGCTGAAGTTTCGAAATGATTGCCAAGCAAGCATTCTACAGGGTGGTCTTCACTGATCACAACCTTCTTAAGGCCAGTTATCCCTCCCCAGGAGAAATCAACAACTGCCAGGGCATGGGTAGTCCTGACATTGCTGGCGTTGATCACTTGGTAAGTCTCACCAAGTATACCTTGTCCAGGGTCCACAAAGTCTGGTGTCACCATTGTGACACTGGCTCCTGTGTCCTTGTAGGCCTCAGCCTTTTTCTCATTAACCCCTTCGATGCGGATGACAAAGCCAGCTCGTCATGGGCATTACCTGCGCTACGCAGATGACGAGCTGGCTTTGTCACAAACCGCGCGATTTAAAAATTTCAGCGCACAGCGGGAAAACCCGCTAGCGCGGTAGCGGTTAATTAGAGGTGTTTGTCTGCACTTGCCCATATTACTGGGACTCACAGAGGAAGTCATATCCATGCCTCCATCACAGATCAAAACAGCTTGAGTTGGTACTCTGACTAGGCCAAAGTCCATCTCAGATCCCAGAGTCAACCCTACTACACCCTTTTTCTGGGAACCACCATTTGTAGCTGAACTAGGGGGAACAGTTGCTTTAGGGGCAATGGTGGCTGGAGCTGTCTCCTTTTTGGTGCAATCACTAGTCCAGTGACTATTAGTTTTACAAACTTTGCACCATGGTTTCTTAGGGCCTTCTTTCTTTTTAGATTGGGGAGCCCCACCATTAGAAGCTTTTTGGGGACCTTGTGAAGACTTCTGGTCTTTACCTTTCTCCCCAACCTTTTGATCTTGCTTCTTTTGGTCATCACCTTGGTTCTGTACCTTCTGCTTCACCTTGGTTCTGACCCATTTGTCGGCCTTCTTTCCCAATTCTTGGGGAGAGGTCAGATCAGAGTCTACCAGGTGCTGATGCAACAGCTGGTTCTGACAATTATTAAGAATTTGTTCTCTCATGATCAGAATATACAATCCTGTATAGTCACACACTTTACTGCCCAACAACCAGCCCTCCAGAGCCTTAGTAGCACAATCAACAAAGTCAATCCAGTCCTGAGTCTGTGCCTTCCGGGTGTCTCTGAACTGTATCCTGTACTGTTCAGTGGTTAAGCCAAACCCATCTATCAGAGCACACTTCAGGACCTTATAATCATCAGCATCCTCTTTTCTTATAGTGAGGAGCTTATCTCTACCTTTGTCTGCAAAAGATAGCCACAAGATTGCTGCCCACTGCTCCTGGGGAACCTTCTGTACTTTGCAGGCCCTCTCCAGTGCAGTAATCCATTTGTGGATGTCATCCCCAGTCTGATAGGGAGGGACAATCTTGTTTAGGTTTCTATGGTCATAAGACCTATCCCTGCCACTAGGGAAGTTGCTGCCACCATGGGACTCTAGCCTCATCTTTTGTCTTGCTCTTTCAAGAGCTAGGGTTTCCTTTTCTAAGGCTCCTCTTTGTCTCCTTATTCTCAGTTGAGCTTATTCCATCCTGGGAGGTAGCCCTCCTATGAGAAGAGGCGGAAGACCCTATAGATGTGCCAGAATGATTAGATTCCACTGAAGGTGATCTTGGTCTTCTGGGCCCACCACCACCTCTTCCTGGGGGGACAAAGAGAGGGCCCCTTGGGCCTTCCTCATCTCCAGTAGTATCTGGGTTCTCCAGGTCTAGTTCATTGTCAACTTCCTAGTCAGCATCAGAGTCTAAATCCTGTGAGATTGGAACACTGGGATCTTCCTCATCTGCTGCTCCCAACCCACTGCCTCCCCTTACAGGCTCTGAAACCCTCTTCAGGTCATCTAACAGCAATACCTCTCTGAGGCCCTCGTCAGCAGCAGACTCGACTACGGAAATGCCCTCTATGCGGGAGCCTCGACCAAGCTCATCAAATGACTGCAACGCATCCAAAACGCCTCGGCACGACTGATCCTCGATGTACCATGCCACAGCCACATCACCTCCCACCTGAGAAACCTGCACTGGCTCCCCGTCAACAAGAGGATATTCTTCAAGCTCCTCACCCAAGCACACAAGGCACTCCACAAGAACGGCCCAGCCTACCTTAACAGACGGCTCTCCTACATCCCCAACCGCCAGCTACGCTCCGCCGACCTCTCACTCACCACCGTCCCGTGCATCCACCGGTGGGAGATCCTTTTCCCAACTCGCCGCCAAGACATGAAACACCCTCCCACTGAACCGACGACAGACCCAAGACCTGCTGACCTTTAGAGAGAAAACAGCTAGGCTGTGGTTAGCAGGGCCACAGCCAGACTAAAGTCAAAAAACCAGTGAAACACAGCAAAAAGTGGGGGTAACCATGAGAAGCAGATCCTACTGAATTTGAATTTAAAATATTTGTATAGCGCTACATTCACCATGCGGTTTCTTGGCGCTTTTGAAAGCTAAATTAACAGTTGGAACAACAAGCCAGTGAAGGGGGAATAAAATCAGATACCATTGGGAAAAGCCTGGGTAAATAAAAAGATCTTGAGATCTTTCCGAAAGAGGGGATAATGTCTAGCTAGACGTAAATGATTGGGAAGGGAATTCCAAAAGGATGGTGCCAAGATTGAGAAATTGGTTCCGCCCCATTTCTTGCGTCGGTAGCGGGGTACATGGAGAAGAGATTGGGAGGATGATCGGAGCTCCCGAACAGGGGTATACTCCTTTAGCAAAGAGGAAATGAAGGCAGGAGCCGTGCCCTGGCGCGCCTGGAAGACCATGCAGCCAGTTTTGAAAAGGGATCGCTCCCTAACCGGTAACCAATGTAGTGCCTTCAGTAAGGGGGTGGAGTGATGGGAACGAGAGAGACCATACACCAATCTAGCCGCCTGGTTTTGAACCAGCTGGAGCTTCCGCAAACTATACGACGGTATGCCGTTGTATAGCGCGTTAGCGTAGTCCAGCCGGGAGATCACCAGAGCGGACATGATTAGTTTAAGTGCAGGGGAAGAAAAAAAACGAGAAACAGAGGGAATAGTTCGAAGAACGAGAAAGCAAGAAGAAACAACAGAGTTAATTTGTGAATGAAGATTGAGTTGACTATTGATTTTGACACCCAGAGTTTTGACTGAGGAAGAGGGAGTGGGAGGGGATCCTAAGGAAGAAGGCCAGAATAAGGAGTTCCAGGGACTGGAGGGACCACCTGTAAGGACCAGTTCCGTTTTATCAGGGTTCAGTTTCAGATGGTTGTGGTCCACCAGTCCCTGATAAAAATCATAGTAGTCTGAAAATTAGAAATAGAATGGGGAGAAGGAGAAAGAGAAAAGATAAGCTGGAGGTCATCCGCATAATTATAAACGGTGACCTCCAGTTGTTGAAGAGCAAAGATCAGAGGATAGATATAGAGATTAAACAAGAGAGGGGATAGAGAAGAACCCTGGGGGACACCACAAGTGACCTTAAGTTGTGTGGCTGAAAAGTCCCCCAACCGGATCGCCTGGGTGCGGTCCCTCAGGAAGGATGATAGCCAAACCAGGGCTGAGCCCCCGACCCCCGCCGCTCCGACACGGGAAAGTAAGATGGTATGATCAACCGTGTCGAAGGCGGCGGAGAGGTCGAGGAGCACCAGAGCCTGGTAGTTGTTTTGGTCCATACCCTCCCTGAGGTTGTTCAGGACCGACACCATGACGGACTCGGTGGAGTGCCTAGGTCGAAAACCTGCCTGACGAGATGCTAGGACTCCATTGGCTTCTACATGGGCACTAAGAACCGATGCTACATGTCGCTCCAACACCTTGCCCAAATAGGGCAAGAGGGAGATGGGGCGGTAATTGACTGGAGCGGAAGAGTCCGCACCAGGCTTCTTCAGGATGGGCACTATGATGGCAGATTTAAGAGCTGGGATTACCACACCCTGAGCCAGCGAGCTGTTGAGGAAGGAAATTGGTGGATTGGGGCAAGTAGTGTAAATTTGTTGTAGTATGTGAGCTGGGCAGATATCTGCCGGGGAACCAGACTTAACTTTTGGAAGTATTGCGAGGAACACTTCTTCGGTAAGCAGGGGAATAGAAGAGAGACAGCCATGGGCAACCGGGGGGTGAGGCTCAACAAAAATAGGGGAGGGGAGGGGAATGTTGGCTTTAATGTTGCTAATTTTTTCCAAAAAATATAAGTTTAATGAATCACAAAGGGACTGGGTAGGATGGGGCTTAAGAGTGGCCCTATCAGAATAGGCCAAGTCATGGACAATGGAGAAGATCTCCCTAGGTGTATTTCTGCCACCAATATTTTGGCAGAGAAATAAGCAGTTTTAGCACCTAAAATGGCCCTTTTATAATCACTCAGTAGAGTCGTATAGTGAGTTTTTAATAAGGGGCAGTAATGCCTTCTCCATTGTCTCTCGGCCTGCCTGAGAGTCAACTTTTTTTTCTTTAAGTCGTCGCCGAACCTACTCTCCTACAG
Source organism: Lissotriton helveticus (assembly GCF_964261635.1). NCBI lineage: Eukaryota > Metazoa > Chordata > Amphibia > Caudata > Salamandridae > Lissotriton > Lissotriton helveticus. Next base: position 323,415,940 of record NC_136061.1, read on the forward strand.
ACTCCTCTCTTGCCTGTCGGGTTACCGCCGACTCCATTTTGAGGCAGTGCGAGGGAGGACGCTCCGTGTTGCCTTCGGCCCACTGCGGGGCTTCGCGGGGGTGGTGGAGACGTGGATGCTCTCCTACCTGCGTTCAGCAGTGATTCTTTGTGGAAATATCTCTAACTCCAGGGTGCCTGTCTGTGCAGTCAGGTTCACTGGTGAGGCTTCCTGCGTGCCTCTCACTTTGCGTGCTCCGTCATCTTCTTGGATGCTCTGTTTTGGCACTTGGTGTGCCTGTGGTTCAGCTTGCGGTTGTGTCTGTTCACAAGTAGGAGCGGGTAATGATCTTGTCACTGGCTGTGGCGTTGGGCAGCCGCTTGTGGTGCGCGCACTGCACCAGGCTTTCTTGTGCTGTTGGTTGGGACAGCTACCTTGAGACGTTGATGTCTGGCTGGTCGTCCACCCTTGCTGGTGGCGGCTGTCCTTGGTGTTGCTGCTTGTGTTTGGTCGGCGCTTGCCTGGGCTGGAGAGGCTTCAGGCTTCTTGGGGGCCCTTGGCGATGTGCAACAGACTCTCCACTTTGGAAGTCTTGGTAGCCCAGTGGGGCATGCGGTGCCCCCATCATCCGTCCGAGCTATGTTAGTTCTGCTACTCGTGCTTGTCACAGAAGTGTTGGGTCTGCCCTAGTGCTGATGCTGTAGTGGGTGTCGCGGTCTGGCTCGGGCGGCCAGTCTGTATTTTGGACTTCTTGGGTTTTTTTGGGGGGGGGGGTTTTGGGCATGGAAGCATTAGCATTGCCGCTGACTACTTCTCCTATGCTGTGTCTCTGTTGGCTGTGCTGGGGGGGTTTCGCTGATCCTTGGTAGATTTCCTCTTGCTGCCAGCGTTGTGCACGCTGTGGTGAGGTACTGTGTCATGCACCACCCTTAGAAGCACTGCGGTATCTGTTCAGGTGCTGGGTCAGCTTGCGGCCACTGCAAAATCAGGCGGGAGTGAATATGCAGGTGTGGGGCCATGCGCCGTGTTGGTGGGCCCCTGTCCTCACAGGATGCTCTCTCCTGTCTGGCTCTTCCCTGCAGTAATTGGTACTGCCACCTGGACGACAGCTTTCCTCTTCGCTGGAGTTGTGTCTATTTCTATTGGCCACGGTGCGAAAGCTGGGGACCCTGAGTGCTTCACTTGATGCTAGGGTGAGTGAGCTGCATCCTCTACCTGTGTGGGGGTCTAAGGCATTCCTCACTGCTCACCCTTGTTCTTAGGCCTGTGGTCCATTGGTTTCAGCAGTTCTGTGGGCACACTGGCCTGGACCTTCCTGCCATGATGCATTTAACTTTCTGCTGATTTTGCATTGCAGGCTGTTTCTTCCTTGCGTGCTTGGTTGGTGTGGGTGCAGTACCACATGTGGCCGCTGGGTGGCCATGCAGCGCTTCAGTGCTCATCCCGTCAGTCTTTTCTGGAAGGTGCAGGCATATCCTCGGACTGGAGACTCCAGCTGATGCCAGCGCTCTTCCCATGGGCGTGGAAACCTTTCTCTCGTTGGCTTGCTGAGCCGCCCTCCGGGCGTTATGGAGGCAGGCATGGGAGCACTACGTGCGGTGAGCCGCCGGTGTCAGATAGGTGCACCTTCTTCTATCCTTCCTGTTTCAAGCATGTGTGGGCAGCCTGTTGGAGGGTTGCTGATAGGACGGGAGGTATGGGGGGTGGGGGCAGCTGTGTGGTGGTGTCACACAATGCTTTGCTGATGGCCTGCTACTGCGCTGTGGGCGGTCCGGGCTGTGATGTGCTGGGGCACAGAGACGCCGTGGACTTTCTTCACCGCTGGTGCGGCTGGGCACCAAACTATCACCACGCCGGGATGCAGGGCGACTAATCTCTGCCTGCGGCACCGCACCATCTTCACGTGTGCAGCAGCAGGGAGGCTGTGGATTGGAGCGCTCCCGCCCTACTAGGTCACAGCGCCATGCTGTCCTTGACCCATATACCGGGGCGTGCCATCGGTGGGTGCCGGTTGGAGTGCCGTCCATCATCTGAGCCTGGCGGCTTAGACGCAGGGCAGGGCCTTGAGCGCTGCCAGTTGGGGGTCACAGGACCGCACCACTGAGACAGGGCCGGTCCTAGAACTTCTGGGGCCCCGGGCGAAAGGGAAGATGTGAGGCCCCTCTAATTTGCATGTAAAATCCAGTCGCGGCTAGCATGACTCGCGGGTGGGAGGTCTCGCAGGGGTTATTTAAAAAATAAAATAAACTTACCTTCCCAGGTCTCGCGTCATCTCTGCTCCTGACCTGCTCTCTTTCTTTCCTGCCTCTGGCAGGAACAGGAAGCAGGCAGCCTCCCTGCCCAATGGCAGCATTGTGATTGGTTGGGAGGCCTACCAGACAGGCGCCTATGGGGAGGCCGTTTTCTCCTTGTAGGGTGCATTGGTGCCTACATGGAGAAAGGCCAGAGTGTGCATGACTGGTTAGGTCGGTCCCGGAGGGCCGGCTAAAACAGTCAGGGCCCTTAGCAGGGGGCAAGGCACTCCTCCCCTGCCCTAAAGCAGACCCACCTGCCCCCAACCAAACACTTCTGCTTTCTCGCAGTGTGAATAGCAGAAACATAAAATGGTAGTTTTTTCATTTTATATTTATGCTTCTCGCATTATATTTATGCTTCTCGCTCTGCGAGAAAGCAGTGGGGTGACACTCCTCCGCCCTAGTGGAGGAGTCGCCCTTGGTAACATCACAAGAAGTGGCATAACAGAAAGTTACACCGCAGGACTATTGATCCTATTTGGCATCTCTGAAGAGACCTAACATGGATAGCAGTAACATGGACAAAAAAATAAATATACAAATGAAATAAGTCCATATATTTTAAAACTGTATTAAATGGATTACATTTGTCACATTGGATGGAAAAGCTAGGTGCAGGTCTCACAAAGATGTATATTATTTACTCCTCGTTAACTGATTGTTTCCAGATGAGTGCATGATACAATTTCCAGTTCTGCCTCATAAAGGGGGGCAATCCTGTGAGGTAATGAGGGGCGATATCATTCAAAATATAAAATGACACAAGAGAAAACCTCACTCACCATGGATATAATTGCAAATTTCAAAAGGCTCCCTTATCTTTATGTGCCATTATTGTGCTAACTTAGGATGACATTAATACTTCGTAATTTGTTTTAGCATTAATCCTCTCTCTCACCAGTATTCCACACACACATGCTAAGAGACGTAGGACAATCTTTTTTGTGTGTAGGCTCTTTACTCGCCAGAATTATGTTAAGTGTAAAACACAACACATATAATAAAAAACATAAGGCCCAAGGGAGAGAATGACATTTGGACATCGCAGATCAGGATCATGGCTGCAAGGTGTAGGAGAGCAGGCCAGCCATCGTGCAAGCAAGGCAAATTATGACTCCCCACTACCCTCTGGTCACTGACGGAGCAGTAAAATACAGCCATAATTTGGGTGCATTGGACACATAACCCCACAAGACCATGATCCCATTGCACTTTCTACACTATTGATAGCTATGCCCTTCAGATGTCGCCTCTTGCCCTAAGCATGGGAGTCATGAATCTGTGCCTCCCAGCATTGGACGATGACAGTGAGGCCTAGGGGAGGGTGGGCTTTCACTGAGCTGCACAGCAGTACTGGATCATGGCTGTGCAGTGCAAGGGAGAAGGAACCAGTAACATAGTAATGTTGTCATGGACCGTGATGCAAGAAAGAGCCCTGGTGCCACTGCACCTGCTGCACTATTGTTAACTACACCCCCTGAGAGAGGATCCATGGGCCTCATAGCCATGTTCCAGTGCTGCTTATCTCATAGGAGGGTGCCTCCTCTTGTGATTGTCGAACCATGGCTGTGATGCCCATTGGAGGTAGGCCTCTCGCAGGCCTCACGGCTCTGTAAAATGGCTGTGAGGCCCATGAAAGAAGGCTGTAGCACACCAGTGGTGCCATGGTGCAAAGTGAAAGCTTCTCTCACCCTCGTCCACTGGCTGCACAGTACAGTAAAGCATAATATGGGAACATTGAGCTCTTAATATGCCCGATCCTGGTGCCATGCCTCCTGCTGCACTACCGATAGCTATTCCTCTGTTACACAGGGCCAGGGTCCAGCATTGTGAGAAAAATGTAATTGGACACAGGGGTGGGGGCCCACACAATGTGCGCCCCTCTCCTGTGACTCTCAGACATGGTGTAGCATTGAGAGGATTAGGATAGACCCAAAGGCCTATCAGCACTGAACTATGGCTATGAGGCCCAGGGGAGAGGGGCCCTCTGCAAGGCCTTTCAGTGCTACACCATGGCTTCAAGATGTGGACCCCCCACCATGAGCCCGAGCTGTAGGGCCCAGGGGAGGGTGGTTCCATCCACTTGCATGCACAAAGTTACAGGCCTAAACGCAAACTACAACAAATGGACAAAAAAAAGGCTTAGCACTGGGGAAAGGCCTAGCAGCAAAGGGAGTTAAGGACCTTGTACCCCCCAACAAATCACATTAGCCAGTGCTTGAACATGGTTGATGGAGTCCAAGCTATAGCCTAAGAATTAGTACTGGGAAAGCAGAGCTTAGGCTACAAACTTTTCGTAAAATCTTCCCTTTGTATACGTTTCAAATAGGCCAATTAAAAATGGGAATATACTCAAGGGCATAACTTGGGGTAGGCAACATTTTTATTTTATATATTTGCATTCGATGTTTAAAGTGTTTTTCTCTCCATAGATTTGTTAAAAAAAAAAACATTGTAAAACGTAGCCTAGGGCTTAAACTACTAGACACGGTACTCCTCAAATAGACATAATTTTTCACAATCAAGATTTTTCGTAACTACTAATTAAAAGGTAACTTTCTTTTCCCTCGAAGCTTTGGGGATGCCGCGTAACATTCATGCACAACTGAAATGAGGAGTAGTATGAACTCTCCACCAAAACACTTAACATTTTTAACTGACCTGACACACAGCCCCTGGACTGAGAGAGCTCTTTGGAACTCAGAGATTGAAAGATATTCGCATCTAAATTACGGAAGGTGCTCCTGACCCTGCATGGTGCATGCCCCCCTCGTGTGCTACAAGGCCGTCCTTTCTGCCACTGACCAGCATCTCTTTCACAGCCCATCAGCATCTGAAAGAGTGAGAGTTGCTTGTCTTTCTAAATCATTACAACTGTCAGGCCCCAAAATGTGTGTTAATTGGCCCAGGGGTGGGAAGTGGATGGCATCCCCAATCAGGGTCGGATTGGGATTGCAATTAGGCCGGGAAGTCCCTAAAAAGTGGCCCACATTTGCCGGTCGTGCTCTTTCAGAAATCATTTGATTAGTCTCATTGGACTCTTTTTTAGGTCGAGGACCTAAAGGCTGCGCCTGCGCAGTCTGGGGAGGAGATTTAATGTTTCTTAGTAGGGCTTTAGAACCCGCCTCCCTGGCCCGTCTCTCCTCCATTGGCTGGCTTCCATTGGAGGAGAGATGCGTCACTCCGATTTAGCCCCGTCTTTTTAGGATTTGGGGGTGTAAGTTTTGCTGTTCTTTAGACAGTGACATGGTCTGTCACTCAAAGCAGCAAAACAGCGAAACCACGCCCCCGATTCCGAAAAAATCAGAAGCTTGCGGCCGCCATTTTGTTTCACCGCAGTGAAGGTGAGCATCGAGCCTCTGCCTCTGCCCCTGTTTATGCCGTTTTTAGTGCTCCTGCACCCCTGTTTGAAGTCCGCTCCATCTGCCTCTGCCAGGGGCAGCCTGATGTGCTTTCGGTATCTGCAGCCAAATGTAGGCGCTGTGAAGAGTGGCAGCCATTTGAGGCCGAAGGCGCTGTGAAGAGTGCCAGGTGAGTGCCTGTTGCCTTCTGATTGTGCCCGTTCCCGTCCCCCCTCCCGCTGTCCGTGTCTCCTCTCCCACCCCCCTCCTGCTGTCTGTGTCTCCTCTCCCGCCCCCCCTCCCGCTGTCCGTGTCTCCTTTCCCGCCCCCCCTCCCGCTGTCCGTGTCTCCTTTTGTCTCATCAACATCGGACATCTCGTGTGCCAGGCAGGAGGCTGGCATCCAGCCTGTGGTGCCACAGCGTGGACTGTACCCCGGGCATCCCCACCCGCCATTCCAAGTCATTCATAACCCGAGTCGGTGGTGACTTGCTGTGCCTCGGGCAAAGTCCAGAGTTTAATTTGGTGCCTTATTCAACTCAAGCTAGAGGCCAGTGCTCCAACCCGCCCTACTCTTCCTCATCCTGTCCCAGGATCCCAGCACTGCCTCCCCCGGAAGCATCGGCGATCCGAAGTCTCTGTTGCAGGCAATGCAGACCCCAGCAGTGCCCACCACGCCAAGCAATGCAGACAGGTCCAAGCAGTTCTTTCTTTGCAAGCACTGCTGCCTTCACTGCAATCCCAGCAGATTCCATTACTAACTTAACTGTAAGCGCTGCCGTTCCAAACAGTGCCTTTACTGAAAGCAGTACAGGTCCCTACAGCGCATCCACTGTAAGTGCTGCAGACAGATCGCAGCGCTGCAGCCAGCGTTAACAACACAGAAAACAAGAGTTGTTCTGTAACAGCAGACATCCTTTGCGAGGGGTAGGTGTCCCTCGCAGGGTCAGAGCGATGAGCGGCCGACCCCTCCCTGCCAGTGCTCCCTGCTCATGCCCCTCGGGGCAAAAACACATAGATACGGACTCGAACATGCGCTCCAATGATGCCTGTTATTGGACTGCTGTCCTCTGCTCCACCAACTGATCAACGGTAGACTTGCCCGACTAAGCGCCCCCCTCAACCATGGCAGTGCAACTCGCCCGGGCCGAAAGCAGTTTTCTGGAGTCCCGCTCAGCATTATCGGCTGCTCCTGGGAGTTATGCCAGTTCGGCTGGGGGTGGTGGGAATGGAGATTTTATACATGCCCCGGGACGTGTGGGTAAATGTTCCAACTAACCTTGAAACAACTTGGGACCCACCTGGACGACGTACGGGACAAAGAGACAGGTGAGGACAGCGCTGCTTCCAGGCGCTGTGCACGTGTGCGCTACCTGTGTGGACGGCTCTTGAGCCCACAGTGCCTGCTCTGGGTGGCAGCTGCAATTGGGTGGTGGTAAAACTAACGGACACATGCTACCACCCAAGCACCGGGAATGGGCACGTTAAATGTGCCAGATGTGCAGGGAGCGGTGCGGAGTGGGAAATAAATAAACAGCCCTGCTCCGCGGGCGCACGCAGGGCAGCAACTTCACTTGGATCAAATTGATTTAAGGCCGACTTTACTGCTCGCACTGCACAATCCGGTTTTCCCATCTTGAGCACATGGAAATGTCATTTTCCTTCTGCGGGGAGAGGCTATTACATTGATTACCCAGACAGGCAGGCGTTTGACTGCACACTCTCCCAGATGCCTTTGTGGGTGGGGATGTGGGGAATTGTTTAGTGCGCAGGTTTAACGATTTCCCTCAAGGCTCATATGCTGCATTTTCTCTCGGTGTGCCTGAAAGGTGACAGATTGGGAACACTGGAATCTGAAGTGTTGTGCAGCAACATAAGCTCTCTGACTGCGCACTTAAAATCGGCACAGGCAAGTGAGCAGGGTCATGCTCCTACAATTATAGGCCTCTTAGTAAGGGCTGTTGCTAAACGATGACATGTTTTGTGCCATAGAGGTGTACCTCTCGGGAGGCATACAGGGACATGCAGGGAAAATTATTGCTCAGCACACTGGGCTGGTATTGTCATAACAGCATTTGGGCCTTTATCATAGCTTCAGAGTGAAAGGCATATATTAAGCATTTAGATGAAAATCATCTTCTTGATGAATAAGAAACTAAAAGTGCTGCATTTAAGTGGCTTCTGCGTGCGTGAGCTCCTCACCCCACTCCCCCCCTCGTTGCTTGTGTGCGTGAGCTCCTCAACCCCTCCCCCCTCGTTGCTTGTGTGTGCGTGAGCTCCTCCACCCTCCCCCCTTGTTGCTTTTGTGCATGAGCTCCTCACCCCCCTCCCCTCCTCGTTGCTTGTGTGCGTGAGCTCCTCACCCCCTCGCCCCCCTCGTTGCTTGTGTGCTTGAGCTCCTCACCCCCCTCGTGGCTTCTGCGTGCGTGAGCTCCTCACCCCCTCCCCCCTCGTTGCTTGTGTGCGTAAGCTCCTCACCGCCCTCCCCCCTCGTGGCTTCTGCGTGCGTGAGCTCCTCACCCCCCTCGTGGCTTCTGCGTGCGTGAGCTCCTCCACCCCCCCTCGTTGCTTGTGTGCGTGAGCTCCTCACCCCCCTCGTTGCTTGTGTGTGCGTGAGCTCCTCACCTCCCCCTCCTTGCCTTTCCCTTTTGATAAGGTGGTGTAATGATAGTTAGTGCTTGTGCTGCGTTACGACCCCTGGCTGTGCTTGCTCCCCTGCCCCCAGGCTGTGCTTGCTCCCCTGGCTGTGCTTGCTCCCCTGTCCCCTGGCTGTGCTTGCTCCCCTGCCCCCTGGCTGTGCTTGCTCCCATGCCCCCTGGCTGTGCTTGCTCCCCTGCCCCCTCGCTGTGCTTGCTTCCCTGCCCCCTCGCTGTGCTTCCTCGCCTGTGTATGTATGTGGCTCTATGTGTGTATGTGGCTCTGTGTGTGTATGTGGCTCTGGGTGTGTATGTGGCTCTGGGTGTGTATGTGGCTCTGGGTGTGTATGTGGCTCTGGGTGTGTATGTGGTTCTGGGTGTGTATGTGGCTCTGGGTGTGTGTGTGGCTCTGGGTGTGTGTGTGGCTCTGGGTGTGTGTGGGGCTCTGGGTGTGTGTGGGGCTCTGGGTGTGTGTGGGGCTCTGGGTGTGTGTGTGGGGCTCTGGGTGTGTGTGTGGGGCTCTGGGTGTGTGTGTGGGGCTCTGGGTGTGTGTGTGGGCTCTGGGTGTGTGGGCTCTGGGTGTGTGGGCTCTGTGTGTGGGGCTCTGTGTGTGGGGCTCTGTGTGTGTGGGGCTCTGTGTGTGTGGCTGTGTGTGTGTGTGTCTCTGTTGCTCTGTGTTGGTGTGTGGCTCTGTGTGTGTGTGTGTGTGTTTGTGTGGCTCTGTGTGGATAGCTTTTCTTGTAGGTGGCTCTTTGTGTGGGTGGCTCTGTCTGTGTGAGGGTAGCTCTGTGTAGGGGGCTCTATGTGAATGACTCTGTGTGAGTGGCTCTGTGTGGGTGGCTCTGTATGTGTGTGTGGGTGGCTTTGTGTGTGTGGCTCTGTGTGGATGTGAATGCAATAGGTCATGCATTTGCGAGCGATTAAGCTATTGGCATTGTAAATGACAATGCCATTTATTTAACGATTAAGCTATTGGCAATGTAAATGACAATGCCATTTATTTATGATTTAAAAAAAAAATGTCATGAGCAATGCCAATAGCTCTACCTTTAATGATGCCGAGACCATTGCATTGTAAATGCTTGTTTAGAGAAATGTTTGGTAACCTAAGCACTTTAAATCCTCTAGAATTAGTAAGATTGGTGAAAACTAGAAGCACTGCATTTAGACCATGCGGACTAGGTGAAATAAAATGGCACAAGGGCCACAATACCTGATTTGGCTAGGGTTGCCACCTGACATGACCTGCATTTTAATATCCTGGCCGGTGTGAAAATTAAGAAAAAGGCGGAAGTCTCTATTTTTTTTCTCTGATCAGTATGTAAACAGTCAACGTAAGTTGAAAGCACTTTAACATATGTTCCTAAGCTGCTTTACATAACTATGACCAATAGTTAAACTACAGAAAGACAGATAAGAAATGTTAAAAATAATATGGATATTTATATATAAATAGTGCTCTCTAATTATCATGCTCTGGACGTTGCAGAATCTTATAACATAAATAAGTTGCTGTTTTATTTTCTCTTTGCTTTGAACGCTTTGCAGCATTCTCTTCATAGACAGTTTCTGTTCCTACACTGTCTCACGCAAAAACCACAGTTAATTTTACTCAGAGGCAACAAACATGCAAAGTAAAGAACAAGCATTCCGACTTTTTGTTCACGTTTTATTTTTGTTAAAATACATAGTTGGAGAAAAGCAAAGGCCAGTGAGGATAATGCATGGAGTGCTATGTGCCAGGTGTATATGCAAATCTACATACGGTGCTATATGCATACCTCGACACATTGAGCACAAAACAAACTCAAGCAAACGCAAGGCAAGTGGAAACTATGGCTTGGGGATTAAACTCCTTGTTGTTGCACTGTGAGCCGATCAGACAGTTAGTGTGCATTAAAATAGCTGGAATTAAGTAAAAAAAAATGTATTTTTGCGATCGGTCCGTGATTTTTATAGTTTACATAAGGTGAACTCGGTGCTAGGGCATTGGGGTGATTTACATGGGCAACAGTTACACTGCACAAGATCAAAGGTATGTTTACTTTAATCTTTGGTGAGATTAAGTGATTTGCCCAGAATGACAGGATGTTGAGCTGATGCTGGGACTAGAACCTGCTCTCCGGCAGCTTAGGACACAACGCCACATCCTCTCTAGTTTAATAAAAGCCTAACAAAGGTTATCTCACTGAGAGGCCCATGTAAATACACCCACACCCTCCAGGAAGGCCTATCATATTTCACTCGTTCCCCAGCCCTCCATTTCCTCAGGGTGATGACCTTGCAGGGGAGGGGGGTCAAGAAAAAGGACACAGCTACTGCTGCTATTGTGGAGACTAAGGTGTCAATTGCCCATAGCCAAAAACCTGCTCCCTCAGTGCCGGGCCCTGGCATACTCCCACCTGCCCCCACCCACCATTGCCTGGCAGGGGAGCGGTCTGGGGCAAGACACTTCTTTGCGGCCCCAATGGGGGGCTGAGGGGAGAATGACACAACACTTAGAGCAACACCTGGCCACAATTAAGGCAGATTGCCACACTTAACACCTTCGCCCCGCACACCATAGCCAGAAGTGTGATGGCCTGGGAGGCAGGAATGAAGCTGAGGCCCTTTAACAACCAGCCCACATGTCACACCTTTAAGCCAATGCTCGACTGTTGCCTTCGCAATCCGACCCTGTCCCCAATTACAGGTCAAAGCTGCAAATGCAGACGGGCCTCGCACTACATGTGGGCTGCACGGCCCTGGGGAAAAGGGGCCCCCTCCCTGGGGGTTAACAGCCATTAACCAGTGCTGCGAGGCACAGGGGGGGGGGGCCTCTTCTGCTATTCTTACACATGCTTGCGAAGCCCAGAGGAGAGGCAGCCCTTCCCTGGGCCACGCAGTGCTCACCACAGGCGCGAGGCTGGTGGGGAAACACTTTTGCGAGGCCCCCTGTTGATTGGCTGAGCTCGAGGCCCTGGGCAGCCGCCCATGCTGCCCATGCCTAGCGCCGGCCTGCACTGAGAAGGCGGCCGCCTGGGCACAGCTGCGGGCCCATTCCCAGTGGGTATGACACTCCTCCGTGACTCGGGCAGTTGCTGGCAGCAGTCCCTGCGCTGTCCACTCTCAGTACAGACACGGCGGGTGGGACAGCCTGTGGATGCTTCGGTGCTTGCAGAGTTTGACTGACGTTATCTGTTGGGCAGTCCGGCACCGCGGCTGCAGCGTCAGCAGTGTGTGGGCGTCTCCGGGCACCTCCCTATAGTTCCCCGTGACGCGATCCAAGCACACAGTGTTTTCCTCCCTCTGCGGCAGGGCTACTGCTGGCGTGCTGGCAATGGGGCATGTTTGTGTCACTGTGCAGGTGACACCAATCCTCTTGGGGCCAGGAGGCATGCCTGGGTGGCACGAGGGGCACACTCCTCGTTTCCGTCACGGGTGGCGTGAAAGAGCGCACCAGGGGTTCCGCTTGCCAGGCTCCTCTCCTCCCCCATGCGAAATGATGAAAGGCAGGGCAGCAGGCATGCAGGATCATAGACCCACCTTGTCGCCTGTGTGGTGTCGGGCCTCAGGCCCACATGACGGCAAAAGATGTACACAGACACCAGACAAGGTAGTGTAGTAACTGGCCCCAAGTACGTGCACCCAGGCCCTTTTATTGGCGGGGCCACATCACTCGTGACACCCGTGATAGATGGGTGTGGGGGTGCAGTTTGTCCAGCCCTCAAGGGAGTGGCTGAGGGTACAGCTTCCTGCGGAACACTAGAACGTGTCCCACATAGAAGGAGGAAATCACCTCCGGCAAAGGTTATAACACACAAACTGCTGCCATGTGCCGGCGCATGCACCCTTGCACCATGGTGCAAGGATGCCTGCATCGTGGGGAGATTGCTTTTGTTCAGGAAGGGTTCCCTTCCAGTACATAAACAATAATTGAAACAATTACGTTTTTCAACTTCTATGTGTGCTAATGCAGCACGCATAGAAGTTGAAAAATGGCATTTCAGATTGTTTTTGCGCAGGAAGGGAACACTTCCTGAGCTAAAACCATCTTCACACGAAACACCCTTGCACCATGGTGCAAGGGTGCCTGCGCCGGCACATGGCAGCAGTTTGTGCGCAAGCGCAGGGGGAAGCACAGAAATGCAACGTATTGTAGTAAATATGTTGCATCCCTGTGCGATGAAAGTGACTCAGTGCGGCATAGCCAAATGGCTTGCAGCACGCAGTGAGTCACTTTCTTGTAAATCTGCCTCTATATTTTTAGATCACCCTCAATAACTTTGTTAGTTCTTGATCATTCTAAAAGAAAGTTGATAAAAATATCCTGAGCTGTAGGGGACAAGTTTCTGCCAAGTTCTGTGTTGAGCAGTTTTGTCGAACAGTCTAAGTTGTCAGAAAATTGTAAACTCCTTTTACTAGGCAAATCTGAACTCCACTTTAGCTACAGTGACTATCCCAAACTCGGCGAAGCGCGCATTTCTCTGTAAACACCCCGGTAAATTGCAACATCAAAGCTGAATGGAAAGGAGGCGATTTGAGGCGTGTTCAGATGTCTTTGCACACAATGCTTTGCGCTGATGCTCACACTGACTATATACTCTGCTAATCGATACCCGAGGGAAAAGAGCCACATGTGTATAAATGTATCTGCATTCACATAGTTAAATAGTGAAGCCACAATTAGAACTGCGGTCTTACTGTTTCAGAGTAAGCAATTTACCTCCGGCTCACTCTACCAAGGCCATTTACTCTTAGAATGGTTTTCCTTTGTACAATTATTTTCCTTCATAAAACAATCTGAATTAGGCTACGCTCTATGAAGCTTGAAAACAAAGCAAACTTGCAAATCAGGCCCCTGCTCAGTACTTCATTTGAGCCGGTGGTTTCCAGTCCTGGCATTGACACTTATTTGGTTTCTGGTGATCGGCACTGGCACTTAATAGTCATCACAGTACTTATGACACTGAGCCACATGGTGGCGCTGCTCATCTAATTCAGCGATGAGCAGAACAACGGTTGTTTATGAATACAATATACATTACAAAATACTAATACCTACCTCCCCAACCCTTCCTTTAGCTTTGGGGACCTGGAATAATCTGAACTGTCGCACTTGAAGGCGAGAGAGATGGTTAATTTTTGTTTTGGTATCGCCATTGGTAGTGATGACGGGGCAATGATTGGCGCAAGCTGCAGTGGCCTCCTGGCCTGGGCCCTGCCACCTATTTTTTTTGCAAATCAATCAGTGCCCTTCCCTCAGTGAGGGTGAGAGATATTCAACTGAAAGCGATAGAATTCACAACGACAGATAGTTTGTGGGATGTGTTACATACAAGGGGGCAGATTTATGTTAACTGGCGCATCCCCAGGGATGCGCCAGTTAATGTGCGCCACAGTGCGCCAAAGCTCCGCCACCCATGGTGCGCCGCATTTACAATGCAGCGCACCATGGGGCAAAAACGGCACAGATGCGTGACGCATCTGTGTCGTTAAGGTGGCGCATTGCTGGAGTTGCGTCGCAAGCGCGAAGCAGCTCCAGCAAGGCTCGGGGGTGCCCCATCTTAACAATGCTGCGTCAAGACCTACGCCTGCTTCAAGCAGGCGCAGGCTTTTGACACAGCATTGGCCAGAAAGTGACTGAGTGAAATCTTATAGATTTCAATCTTATAGATTTCACTCAGCCACTTTTAGGAGGCGTTCCTGCGCAGGAACGCCCCCCCCCTGCGCAGGAACGCCTCCTGATGGCGCAGGGCTTTACAACGTGATGCATCTCCTAGATGCGTCACGTTGTAAATAGGGCGCATTGTTTGCGCCGCCGTTGCGTCAAATAAAGGGACGCAATTGCGGCGCAAAGAGGCGCAAGGGCCTCATAAATCTACCCCAAGGTCTTTGAAGTTTGTGTTGCACATATAGGAATCATTTACAAGTTCAACTCTTCTTATTGAGCACTCTCCCATGTTGTAACATGGAAGCTGTCCGCCTTGCAGCAGGTGCCTACGATGCAATACAATACACACAACCCAGGGCCTGGATCAGGGCGGTCTTTTCTCCCAGCACCTTCTAGTATTGACAAAACATTGAGCGGAATTGATTCTGGCATGTAGGCACATGGAGAACCTTCAGTGATGCCACTGATTATGTCCGCAGTGATGTAACTTATATGTGATGTCTTTCTCTTTGTTGGCACTCGGCAGCCCCTAATACTCCAGTGCAGAAAGAGAGAAGGAATGCAGCATATCTTGGTAGAGTGGCGCAAACCTGCTCTCTCCAGTTGAGGCAGCACAGCAAGTTGTCTTGCTTCCTTGCGCTACGTCGAATGTTAGTAAATTTGTCCCCAGATGCATCCTTCACCTCCCTGTTGTAGGTTAGTCCATCATCGCTAGCACCATGGAGGAAAGTATAAAAGAAACCTTCAACTCAAAAGAATGGCTTGCCCTCTTTGATCAGCACGGTTCTCGGTTATCTATACATACTGCAAAGCATCCTGTCCTTCACTTGCCCAGTAGGCCAATGAGAAGTGCTGGGGACTGCCTTGAACTACTGTGCCAATTACTACAGTTCAATCACCCTCATATGTCAAAGCACCAAATCACCTACCTCCAAGGCTTTAATTCTAAGTTGTGAAGAATAAGTGAGGTCTGTAACACACGTGGTAAATACCATTAGCCCAAAGTGAGGTGTTTGCCATGTGTGGTAGAAATGTTCAATTTCAGGAATGAGATACAAAAAGTGTAATCGATATTTAGCACACTGATTTCCACAAGTTTGGCAATTTTGCCAGGCCTTTTCAGGGCACAACACTGGGGACTTCTGTGTCCACAGTAATTTGAATTTAACCTCCAGCTGATAATCAGGGCTCAAGTGGTCCAAATATCGAATGCAAATTAGCTACTAAAAGAGCTCAAGGATTCCATCTCTTTGGCCCAGTTACCCCACTCGCCTTCTGTATCTCATTCACATTCAAAACCCTACACAGCACCTACAAATGCAACTAGTCGGGCCCCAAATACATGAGCAGCACATAAAGCACCATGCCCCTGGGGGTTCTGTGAGCTTATCCAATCAAATCCTCGGATAAAATCCTCAAATAAGTTGCTTCTTAGAGAAAAGCAGGCCTTATACAGCCCAGGAACCACAAATATAAGGCACACTTTTTGCGCAGGGTTCTACGATGCCACTCATTCATTCATCCATTCTTTAACATGTGATATAAGATGGTTGGCACTCGTCCTTACCAGCGGCACGGCCAGGTTCATGAGGGATATGACTTTGTCCAGGGAGCCGACGGGGACGCACCATCGCAACCATCCTGCACAAGCCCTGCACCAGCACACGGGGTGCTCCAAAGGTGGCACTGGGCATATCTTTTTGATATCACAGTTTCCATCACTGGCCAAGCGGTCCATCGAGAAACTTCGGTCAAAAGATTCCGCATCTATCTCTCCCACTGAACATAAGCAAAAGCGACCATAAAAAACCACAGGAGCTTAATGCAAACGGATGTTTGCCAAGCCACACCCTGCCACTCCTCTCTAAAACATATTTTTGCATAACGACCTGCAGCAGAGTGTGGAATTGACGTGAATCACAAGATGACTGCGGAAGAGCACAGTCCTAGTCCACGTTGGTTACACGTATTTGCTCATTCTGAATGAATCCGTTGTTATATGAAACAGGGTAACCAGGTTCGCCTAAGGCATGCGTGCCCCTATTGTAGAACTAATATCCATCGGGGAAACTACTGGAAGTGCTGCTGGAGCAGGTGTGTTGCTGATCTTGGAGTGTCCTATTTCTCCCCCAGTGCTAGCTTTAGTGCAGTTTGACCCGTGTCTCCGCACCGGGCGAGGCAGCTCCAGGATGCTGCATTTTGAATTATAGTATGGGTTTAAGTACAACTGCTGCAGAGTTCCTTGTGCATCCAGAATTTTTTAGGTATTGGAAAAAATGTCAAGATAACTCGGGTGGTTAATGTACCCAATGAAAAGATCTACTTTTAGTCACAGGTTTGACATCACAAAGTAGTACGGAGGGTAAATGTGCCTTCTGCAAAGCACAAGTAACATGCCGATCACAGAATTGTTTTTTTATGTAGACAACTGTGCGGGGCATTGCTTTTGTCACACAGGTCCGGTTTCTTACAACCCTTCTAATATGGCACAGTGAGCTATAAGTTAGCATTCAAGAGCTGCATGCAAACTACAAAGTATAGGTTTAGAGCCATATATTTTCTTCCCCAGTCTTTCGTTATCCGGTAAGTGCCAGAAGTAAAGTTACTGGGGGTGATGCTTCACTCTCAAAATAACTATGCTTGAGTTCAGAAGGTGAATGACCAATAAAGATGCCTTTAAATTGTATTTTTATCGTGTCACATTTGCTGTGCAGTTAAAGACATCAGTCAATTGTCAGTCTGTGTCTTCTGACAAATAGCTGCTGACGGGAAACAACCTTTACAACGCAACTTTTACAACGCACTACCATTACAACAAAACTTTTACAATGCAACATCCATTACAACGCATGCATTTACAACGCAACCATCACAACGCATGACACTACAACGCACCCCACTACAACGCATGTCATTACAACTCAGTCATTACAACGCATACCATTACAACGCATAACATTACCATCCAACACTTACCCTACTGTTGCACCCCCTGGAGTTAGAATAGTAATTTTACCCCTACACTATCCAACACTTACCCTACTGTTGCACCCCCTGGAGTTAGAATAGTAATTTTTAACCCTACACTATCCGAACACTTACCCTACTGTTGCACCCCCTGGAGTTAGAATAGTAATTTTTACCCCTACACTAGCCAATACTTACCAAAACATGCAATGTAATGTTATGCGTTGTAATGGTATGCGTTGTAAAGGTATTATGTGTTGTAATGGAATGCGTTGTATATGTAGTTTATAAAATTTTGTTGTAATGGCATGCGTTGTAAGGGAATGCGTTGTAATGGATGTTGCGCTGTAAAAAATGCGTTGTAAAGGTATGCGTTGTAAAAGTGTGCGTTGTAACGTCATACATCCGCTGCTGACTGTTCTTACATGTAGATTGGTGTTTATTTTTCTTTCTTGGTATACAAAGTTGGAGGATTTTGTAAAGGGAACTATCTGACAATCTTGCTGGGCTACAGGGAGTGTGTAAGGAAAATTTGCAGGTTATCAGTTTTTTCTAACACAAAAAAACTGAAATACCTGTAAATAAACTGTGCAACTATTTTGAAATATATCATCAGTTAGAAACCAACAAATGAAGCACGTTTTTTTAAATAATTCTGAAGTGTGATTGAAACAAAGATTTTAATACGATCATAACTAACCAAGACACTTTACTTGGCAATGTGCAAATGATAAATATTTGTTCAAATCCTATTTCCACCCATTATTATTTATATCCCATATAGTTTTATCTGTGAAACTGCATGTCAGTGCAAATTATGTGGGTAGTTCAATAGAAAATGTGCTGTCTGTAAATAACAGTGTGCTACCACACCATGCTTAAGTAATATATTTGCAATAGTGTTGCCCATATTTCACCACTGGCTACATACCACACCTTTACCACTCTCCTGATGAATGGTGTGGCTTATGTGCTTCACTTGTTTTTTTTTAAGCACCTGGGGTCAGATTTATCACTTTCTCATATGGTACAGTGCAGTGCAGCAGCAGCAAATACTGTGCTGCAGGAGAATGAGAGAGCAGGAGAGCGCCATATTTACTAAAATATAGCACTCTCCTTCCCTCTCCCTAGTGCCGGTGCTGAAATCAGATGCCATGTGACACGGAGACACCTTTGCGCCATAGTGCAAGGGAGTCTCCGTTAGTCTAGCATAGATTTTGCACTGGGAGGGTAGCCTTCTAGTACAAAATACCATGCCTAGACTTACATTAACCCTTTTCCCTCTATGTGTGTATGCTGTAAAGTTGCAGTACACATAGACACAATGCGAAGATCTAGCGGTGTTTTCTAGAGATAAAATTGACAAAATTTACTCTGAATTTGATATTAATGGAGAACTGCCATCTAAGACCAACAATACACTATCAGACTCTACTTCTTTTTCTGGAACGTTGGAAAAAAAAGGATAGACCTGATAATATACTTGATAGTTGATTACCTCTTGATATTTTGTCTTTAAGCCACATCTTAACAAGTATCAAAACAGGCTCCCCTAAAGACCCCCTTCCAATTTCTGTTCTTAAAAATTGTACCTTCCAATTCTTAAACTTATAATGAAACTTCTCAATGCCTCACTTCTTGAAGCAGTAGTACCAGCTGTGTGGAAGCATGCTATGATCCTTCCTCTGCTAAAGAAACCAAATGCTGATCCGGAAGTTCTCTCTAAATTCTTCCGACCGATCTCGTTGCTCCCTGCCTTTTCCAAAATCTTGGGAAAACATATCAACCAGCAATTCACACAATTTGTGGACTCCCAAAACATTTTACATCCATCCCACTCTGGTTTCAGAACGGGTTTTTCACCGAATCGACGCTTCTGGGAGTCAACGAAACTCTCCGCCAACTGCTTGACATGGGAGACACAGTGGCATTCATATTACTTGATCTGAGTGCCGCTTTGGACACCGTGTCCAACGTGACCCTTCTTCAAGTATAACATTCTAAGGGCATTGCCGGCATAGCACTGAAATGGTTGGTATGCTTTCTAACCAATCGAACGTTTCAGGTTTTCTCCCCGACAGCCAGCTCCACATCCCATGCTTCCCCTTATGGAGTTCCACAGGGCTTTATTCTCAGCCCTCTGCTCTTTAACATTTACATAAGCCCTCTGGCGATCTTAGCAGAAGAGGCTGGGCTAACCATATATTCATACGCTGATGACACCCAGCTCACCTTTTCCCTATCACCTAAAGACACTTCTAAGGTATCCTCTCTTCAAACAGGCTTTCAAGAAATTGCTGGATGGATGCACACTAACAATTTGAGGTTGAATGGAGGAAAAACGGAACTCCTAGTTCTGTTTGGAAACAAAGCTCTCTGGGGCCCACAACATTGGCCTCTACAAATGGGTGCCCTACCCCAACCTTCTCATTTTGTCCGCAACCTTGGCATTATTATAGATGATCAACTATCTACGCGTCAGCAAGCGGTCATGGTTGCCTCAACTTGCTTTTTCATTTTGAAATGGCTCAGAAAAAACCTATGGATGCTGCCATCATTGACACAAAAAGCTCTGGTTCAGGCCCTGATCATGTCCAGGCTGGACTATGGCAATGTTTTGTATTTAGGTGCTAAAAAGGACGTAATTCGGAGGCTGCAAGTGGTCCAAAACTCGGTGGCCAGACTTCTTTGTCATTTACCTCAAATGGCTTCTATCACAGGGACTCACCGGGACCTACATTGGCTTAAGATAGAAAACCGGTCCAAATTCAAAGCCCTTTGCTACATGCACAGGATTAACTCCGGTACAGCTCCTCGTTACCTTAGTACCGTAGTTAACCCGTATATTCCTACTCGCCTTCTTAGATCATCCAAACAGGCAAAGTTTATTGTCCCTAGGATTAAACTCACTCGAATGAGTGGACAGTCCTTTGCCTTGTTGGCCCCATCTTTATGGAATTCCCTTCCACTCCCACTTCGTTATGAACATAATTATGTTAAATTCCGTAAAGACCTAAAAACGTGGTTATTCAACCTCTGAGCTCTGACTTTCTGTTCTTTTTTTCTGCATGGGTCTGTAGGCACCGGGAATCCTCCGGGTAGCTGTTGGCCATATAAATATAATTTAATAATACAGTCAGAAAAGGAAGGAGAAATGAAAGCATTTCTCTTTGCTTGCACCTACTTCAAAAGAGCACAGTTTTCTGAGGCTAAACCCCGTGTACTTTTTTTTAGTAAATAGGGGTTTGCATCAGAAACCTTGGGTGGTAGCATGGAAATGTCCATGCACCACACATGGTAATGCAAATGCTTTCATGTTATTTCAACAGGGTTAGAGCTCTAAAGTAAATCAAAAACAGATTTTGCGCCGATTTACTTCACTTTTGTGATGCAAACATGGCTTAAAATTAACCCTGGGCGAAGCACTACGCTACGCTCGCGGAGTTTGCGATGTTTTCGCAACTTCGCACTACGCGAGCTGCACGTAGCTCAGTGCGAACATGCGTAGTGCAGCGTAGCGTAGTGCATCGGTCATTTTTTGCTTGTTCGCGGTCCTGAACGTCATGTTCGCGACCACGAGCAAGCAAAATGACATCCCGGCGAGATTCTCAACGCGAGTAGGTCAGGTTTCTCATTGTGAGTGGTTGCTCATGCTCGCGACCGCTCTCAATGAGAAACTACCTGTTCGCATTGAGAAAGCTGCCGCTCGAGTAATAATCTACTCGAGCAGCAGAAAACTACAGCTCGCACTGTGCAAGATGCCGTTTTCAATGCTTGCACAGTGCCGGATGCTTGTCCGCATTGTGCAATCATTGAAAACGCATCTTGCACAGTGCAAACATGCTACTACGCAGCTCGCGTAGTGCTACGTGAAGTTCGCGTAGTGCGAAGTGCACTTCGCGTAGCTTCGCGTAGCGCTACTTCGCGAACTACGCCCACCCTTACTTAAAATCTTAGTAAATCTCCCCTCGGAATTTGCACAGTTCCTATGAGTTCAGAGATGAAACATTAATAATGTCAGCAGCACCCTCACTTTTTAAAATGGTTCCAGCACCATTTCATTATCCTAGGGTTCCATCAGAGGGTTTGTTTGGGTAGAAATATATTCTTATTAGTAAAGCGAACAATAACCACTGTGTTACGTTTTAAATCCTGAGCTTGAGTTTCTCCAGACCAATCACTCATAAAATATAGTGACTACCATTATGAATGACATATGTAACATTTACAATACATCGATTTACACATCTTTGATTCATTGCCACTCCATGGTGTGCATTGACTGTGTGGTGCAAAGTTCTCTGACACCCTACATTAGTACGAGTAGTGCTATAAAGGAAATTAAATACATGTTAGAGAGGCTTTGCAGAGATGAGGGGCACCCTTGGAGAGTGGTAGAGAGAGGATCTGTGGAGAAGGAGGTCATTAAGGAGCATCAACAAAGTTAAAGCAGACACTGCTCCTGCTGACACCACGTGCTATGGTGCAAGTTTGTTAATTTCTATAAAAGTTGTTTGAATTTCCCTTCCAGGCCCCTATTTGAGATCCCCGTAACTTGACATAAATATTCCAGCTAGAATTGACAATTCCAGATAGAATGACCCTGTTATTCAACAGGAATTATGAATTAAACTGCCCCGAATGTAAGTAACCTGCTGGCCGGGAAAACTAAAGCACTTTAGTTTTCCTTGATTCCTTGGAGTTCAACCCCTATTGGCCACCTGGGATGGGGGTTTAGATACTGGGCCTATGGCAGAGAGGGGATCTGGGTGGTATGGATGTTAGAGCTCTCTGGAGAAGAAATGTCTTCCCATTCCATGGTCTTTGAGGGCCCTGGTAGGCACCGGTCTATGCCTCTACCATGCAGCACTTTCCCCTCTCCCTCACGACCCATGGTTTTACATTGCAGCTACACATCCCTGTTGTTGTGAAAGGATATTATTGCTTCTGATTTAAGTATGTCAGAAGATAGTTGTCCATGTATAAAGAGGTGGTACAACAATATTAAACACCTTGCTACCCCGTGGTGTTGTAATAGAATTAACCCTAGGGTTTCTGCTAACAATACATATATGTAGGCAGTCCTGTTTTCAGTTTCTATTTTTGGTAAATTCTTGAGTTTTTCAGTGTTTTCAAGTGATTTCAATACCGTAAATAAAGTGGTTATCAGTGGTTACACATTTTCTCGCCATTAACAACAACCAAAACAGTGTTTTTCCGGTGATTATGGAAGTTTTTGCTTTTATTATTGCTTGCTTTATGCACTGATAGTGCATGGTATATAGACAGTCTACATACAGTGTATATGAGGACCAAATACATTTTTACATATCAAACTTATCGTAGTACACCATACAATAATTCTTCAGAAAAGTGCGGACGAGGATGCTGGAGCACAAACGTGCGTTTAGATGAAAAAAAAGCGTCTCTAAACTCACGAAACACTTTATCGAGCACAACCATAGTGAAACTGATTTCACATGGACAGTCCTGGAGAAACCCTTTATACCTTCATACATTGGGGACGTTTCAAGATATTTGTTTGTTAGAGAACAAAAATGGATCTTTAGATTGTCCTCAGATTCCCGGGGTTTGAATGACGAAATACCTTGGACTATGTTATGACCTGCTCTAGACATTCTAGACTGAGATTCCAACTTGATCTCTATGAGGAGAACTATAGAACTCTTCTTTCGAACTTTTATACTCATTCGGTATAAGTAGGTCATACCCTTTGTTGATAGTCTTTCCAGGGTATTGATTGGTACTTATTTATATACTGTGTGGAGACAAGTTCAATACCCCCATACTGTCGTACTACTGGAATCTTTCGAAAGGGTTTCCCATTTTACAAAACCTTTCCTGCATACAGGCATCCAGGCACTATTGAGTGTATGATAGATTCATGCACCAGTTTTTCGGTCCTGAGCAGTAACGACTATTTGTCTGTTCCAAGAAGCTGCCCGAAGAGATCGTCTGGTTAATATACCTTTTTAACAGTAGGTGAATATGCGCACCAGTTTTTTCATCCATTAGGAGCAAGCGTAATGGCACTATTATAAACTGCAGTATTAATAGTAAACTACAAAGAGGCCATTGATGTAGCCACGTTGTAGTCATAGTTACCGTAAGAAACGAGCAAATACATCATAATAAGTCTGTGCAATACACGCAATACCTTGTTCAACACACATGACATGGACATACGTAAAGCAAACCTCCCCTTCATCTGTTTAAATTCACTTTTCCCAATGACACACTGAAGGATCGAACTCTTGTCTCTTAGAAGAGAGAACTCAACTCCCACTGATATGACGTTTATTTGTAGTTCTTTATGCTCTCGCGAGACTAAGCCTGAGACGATCTGCGAGACTACGTTATGCCGGTATGAATCTCCTTGCCGGCTCGGGTCCTTAACTCATCCACAAATAGAGGGTTCGTTTAAAGCTTTACTCCAAAAGGTGAGCGTTTCTCATAAACTAACAAAGATGTATTAAACTAGCAGACTCATCGTCCGTTAAAACGAACAACAAGCCCATTGATTGGCCACCGTTTTGCACGCGATACTATCTGACGTGTTTGATGGGTGGCTGATCATGGAAGAAATACCCAATATAAGACATTGCTTGGTTCCCGTTCGTTACCTCCCCCAACCTCAGGAATTGTCCGAGGTAACGACGGAGAGGTAAGCAGTAGATGAATTTGGAGGCCATATTATCTAACCCTTGCTGGTGAGATACTCATTTAACCCCTGATGTTGAGATACTTAGTAAGTGAGCTTGGTTCCCCTTTTTAGACTACTTAGGCAGAGAGCCTGTGGGTGAGCCTAGGTGAGAACTGTTTGTAAGAATGAGCTCTAAAGCTAAGATAGTTATAAGGGACTCACTAGAAATAGAAAGGAGTAGTTCTTTTCCTTTCCCCCTAATGTGAGCATCCCCTCTTTTCTTACCCTTTTAGAGCATGGCCTCCCTTATCCTGAGCTTGGTCCAGGCGAGGTGAGGTAATATCCCCTGTCACTATGGGTGAGTAAGGAATCTTGGTTGTCCTTTATATATAAATTTTTGATTTACATATAGAAGTTATACCCAATGTATTGATACCATTCTGCATTTTTTGTAGGTGAATGATACACCATTTGACATGGAGGAATAGGAATATATATCATTTATGTTGTTACTTTATTCACAGTTTATATGGTTTTTCATTTTAGTTCGCACTAGCAGTTGCCAAAGAATTTCTTTTAGAACAGAGGCCCTGAAGAAAGCCTAGGGAGGTAATCCCCCTGTATGGCAGAAACATGTTGGCCCACAAGCGGTTATTTGTTTACACTGCTTTTTTGCGCTGCTCTGGTTTTTAATCAGAAAGAGGCTTACAGCTATTAAAGTTGTCCTACTGTTTGTTGTCTATTCTACTTTTAATCTTCACTTTACACACACTCACGTTTTGCACTGCACTTGGTCCCATTTAGTGATCCCACTCATGGTCTACAAGTTATCGTGGGTTTGACCCCTGTCCTACTTGGTGGGTTTGGAAGCAGTCTCAATGGTCTAGAGACACACCAGCCCAACCTTTGAATGACCAGATGAGAAAATTAGATCACTAACAAGATTTTGATGGGAATCCATCTCTGGATCTTGGGTCTCACCTACTTTTGCTGGTGGTTATATGCGTTGGGTTATTAATTCTGTGTAAGACTTATTGGTTATTTACCTTGTACATTGGTGACATTTAGTCTTATAAGTTTAGAGTATATGTTTGACTCTTTGTTCTTCTTTCTTTAGACCCCCAGGTTTCTTTGTATTTTCAGTATGACAATTAGGGGATGTTAGCCTGGGCAGGTCTTAAAACTCCCTTAGACCCTCCACTCCTCGTTTATGTAAGTATATCGATTTTGACAGGTCATTGTACAACTTTTTTTATAAACATAGCTGAACCACTGCAAATACAAACAATATCACTCCAATCTTTCTTGAACTTGGTAAGAACATTTTGCAGCAGTATTCCAAGTGACACTGCGTTCCATGATTTCCAAAAGTCTGGTGTCAAGTTTTCACCAGTATCCCAGATGCTTTGTGATTGCACTCTTTTCACATATACCCGTCACTATACCTTGCATTGAATGTTTAAAGCCTGGGGTGTTTGGAAGTTCACCTACTATCAATACGGACTCACTAGAAATGGGGGCTGATGTATCAAGGGTTTTTACTAAGTATGGGCGAAATTTGCGAATTCGCGGCACGCGAATTCACGCGAAATAGAATTTGCGGTCCGCAAAATCCGTGCGAATTTGCGGATTTCTTTTTTTGCGTGTTCACGGGGTGCATGTTTGCGGGATTTTTTTCAGCGCAATGACCGCGAAGTTACCCATGCGGTCGTACATGGGCGGGGCCATCTTGTTTCACCTGTTCGCATTGTATATTTCCGGTTCTGGGCGCAAGTTGCATGCTCGCGTTGTGCATTTCCTACATGCGGGCCGCAATTACGTGTTTGCGTCCGTTTTTGCGTGTTCGCGAGAGAAATATCGCACAAACTTACCCACGCGGTCCTCAATGGACGCGGCCATCTGTTTTTCATTCATTGCTATGGTTCTGGGCATGCTATTTCAATCCTTCCCTAATCTTTGCAATCCTTTGTTTCTTTGAACTTTTTTTTTATCTTTTTTGCTCATTATCTATCTCTCTATTTTTCTACATCTATATTTTGTGTTTTTTTCAACTTTTTGTTATTTTAATACCTACTTTTTTTGTTTAACTCTCTCTTTTATTTTTATTTTTTTCCCCCTTTTCTTTTCTTCTTTCGCCCAGGACCATGGCAAAGAGAGCCGGCAAGTCAAAGGGGAATGGTCCCGCACCCCGTAGCCGGCTCCCTTGCGGGCGGAGAATGTACAGGCCAGGGAAGTCTTTAGTGCGGTGGAGGTGGCCGCACTCACCTTCTATGTGCAGCGCTACCTCCCGAAGACCGTGGCAGCAGGGGGCAGGCCCGGTTCAGGGTATGGCCTCCGGGTGCGTCGCCAGCTGTGGGATAAGGTGTGCAGGGCCATGCGTAGGGAGTCAGGGGTCCGGCGCACCTACCAGCAAGCGACGCACTGGTGGTCGGACCTCCTTGACCGGGAGCAGGACCTGCTCCACCTGCTAGGTGTGGAGATCCCTGGCCTTGGTGAGTAGCTATTTAATAACTACTTGTTTTCTTCTGCTCTGTGTTATATTGCTAATATATGTTTTCCCCGAAGAGCAAGAATGCTGCCGATTTGATTACATTGCAGTTAAATTAATGTTTAAATAGCTTCTGTGATTGCAGGTGCTCCCCTGCTCAGTGGCGTTGCTACAATGCTTACTTGTTTGCAACTTTGTGCTCATTTGAGAGCAGAACTGCGTAATGCTAGAGAGACTACAGACTCAAGTCTAGTCCTTCTTTTGTACTCCTGCTGCCACTAAGAAGATATAGTGGTGGATTGATAGGTTGAGTATATTATTTATGACTTGTTATTTAGTAGTAGGACATTTTTTAGTGGTCTGCAATCATGATGACGGACTGTGTCTGTCACGTCACGTGCTGCTGAGTGCTGGCAGTTGTAGTAGAACCTTTTTGTTGTTAGTGTAGTTAGTGATTTACATAACTTTCCTAGTAGACGGTCTGCGAATCCAGCAATACTGTACTATCCTCCTAGTTGACCAGATCAGATAGGTCAATACATGTAGTGCAATTGTTGGTAATTTGTTTCCCCGAGATAATTTTAGATTGTGGTCAAAGAAATCAAATATTTTAAAAAAACAATCATCCATGTTTGTGTTTATTTCATGATCCTCCGCACCTCCCAGGGGCAAGGAGACTACCACAACAAGGACTCCGGCGGAACAAGGTGGGCAGCAGGATCGGTCCTCTGCAGGCTCTTCTGCTGGCCCCAGTAAGTTGTTCTATTGTTATATTAATACTTATACTTCCCTAACTTTTACAGCCCCTATTCATTGCAAACTGTTTCCTAATTCTATTTTTTACAAAATAGTCTTATCTTCTTCTAGACTGTTTCTACATTCTTATCCTGCCTCTGCCATCACTCTCTGTGCTACTACTATTTACTATTATTATGAGTCGGTCTGTGTAGGTAGCTAAGCTTGCCCAGTCGGCAAACAGTGTTAAACAAAACTCTGATCCAGCAATAGCTCTAGGCACTGAGTGCAGTCCTCTGGGTTGCCCTTGCTGTCTATTCCAGTCTTCCTAATGTCAGTGCTTTGACAATTTCCAACAACAAAATGTCAATGTATCCACGAAGAATAAGCTAGTAGTTGGATTTTTTAATTTGATAGGAGCACATACTATACCGCTAGTGTTTCAGGGACTATTCTGCACATACAGAAGTATGGACAAGAGAAATAGGACATTGTTGATGATAGGTGCAGTTTGACTTTCCGCATACCTCAGTCCGAACAGAAGTTGAACCCCCAATCCCCTGACGGACTATCTAGTGTGTCTGACCAATGATTACGACCCAGAAGAACAGAAGAAGACTACCGCCGATTCCCGACCTATCAGAGTCACGGAAACATGCCTGCAAAGTGCAGTAGTTCAAACCCTTCCGCTCACTCACTCGTGAACAAAAACTACACAGTGTTTGTCAGTTTTAAGGTTTTATTTTCAAAGAAGAAATAAAAAAACTATTTCTTTATTTTTAATAGCGCAGTATTCCGAGCGAGCACTGGTGACAGATGACGTTAAAGTTTAAACAACATTCCCTTGAATCAATATACTTCAACTTAACACATCAAATTATTAGAATAACTGTGTGGGAGCCCCCACCTTCTTTAAAGTGCTTAAAGTACTGCTGGTGATGAGGAGTAGGTGGTGAATTGTCCTGTTGGCAGAAGGGCAATGGAATCTTCTGTCTGTAATTAGAAAAATGGTGCACGTTAAAAAGCAAGCATTCATCAGTTGTGCCAAAAAGTGTAGCATTTAATGGCTAACCATATAAAAGGTTAACACCCTCAACCAAACCGTCACTTTTTTTCATTCCCATTTACTTCTATTACGAGACGAAATAGGGGGTGGTGTATGGCATCTGAAAATATGACATGTTTTTTCTAGACGTCACAACATCGGATGCGGCATCTAACACCACCAGTGCCGGGGCCAGCAGTGTGGAGGGGTCCACTCCAGAGGGTGATGCGGCGGGGCCACAAGTGCCACCAGGAGGAACTGTGGGGGATGGCTCAGCGATGGCGGACGGTGGTAAGTTATTAGCCTCCTTACTTATTGACATTTTTGAGTAGGCTCGCAAAGGAGTGTATGATGTACTATACAGTAGACAGTACACTAGTACAAGTACACTGTACTGTTAAGAACAGTTACTAATTTAGAACTACATTTTTGCCAATCACGGAGAAGACAGTCAACCTTGACTTAGCAATAGCATTAGCGGCGGTAGTTCTCGGGTAAGCAATCGCCCCCTCTATTTGACTTCAACTCAGCTGGGAAACTTTTATCCTGAAGCCAAGTCATATCAGATGAACTTGAGGGATGTGAAGAACGAAAAAGGAAAGAAGGGTGAAAGGAAGGACGAGCAAGTCGTAACATTTATGACTGTAATGAATGGTACTTGTTTTTGAATGCAGGCAGAGGTGGCAGATAGGAAGGAATTAGATGCATGGCTGCTTGAAGCAAGGATGGTTGGAGGAGAAAGAAAAGATGACTGCCTGTGTTGGTGAATCAGAAAATGCATGTGTGGTGTGCATTGCAATATATCATTTGGGTCAAACTCAAATGCTAGTCAAGACGGTGGTTTACCAAATAAAATGAAAAGGGTGTTAGTTGGTCGTTGAGAAAAAGTAAACTTGGTACAGTTGAGACATTAAGAAGAATGATAGATGTTTACTTTGGAAGCCTGGACGGTATCTTCTTCTTCCTCATAGATAGCAGAGGTGTATGTAGTAGAGCAGATGCTCAGTGGATGAAGAGTGTTACTTTGAACAGCATGTCCATGCCAGAGTAGCAAAGCTGAGGAAATCCAAATACTAGAAGTTGTTATTGTTCAGAAATACTCCCTTGACTAACAGTACAGTAGTTTACTTTGCAAGCACAGCATATATTATGTATGTATTGTATAGTTGACATTATATCAAGTCAAGTCCCTTCCTCAGGAAATTATGGGTACCACACTCACTCCCTATGTTAATAATTTTCTTTCAGCTGTGTCATGGGTGGACTATCGCTGTTGTTCACTCAATCTAGCAAAACAAGGCACATAAAGACATCCATCATATAATCAAAGATCATGTGATCGGCAGCAGGATATATGATCAGAAATGAATAATCTTCATTTTCCTTTTGTAGTAGTCAAGGCCCGGGGGGCAGTGCGAAATATAAATTACATTGAGCAGTAGCCCTTGATGTAACCGAGTATGGCCATATAGAAAAGTAAGAGATTCCCTATACCCACCTGCATGTACTGCTTAAAGTAATGCGAGTCTGCGTCATCATGGCGTGTGTCTGTTTTTCTTGGGTGCAAGCTGAGTGAGCTGGCATTATGCCGCTACCACAAGTTCACGTACAAGTAATTTCTTTTGCAAAACAAGAGAAAAAAAGAAGAAGACTGGTGTAGTCTCTGACTCTCTGACTATGTAGTAGTGAGTCCATAGTGCTGCTAGTAGAATTCCAGAAACTCCCACTAATGTCAAAGGCCTACAAAGACGGTGGAAAGATACATGCCAAAATGTTATACTGTGCTTGCAAGTTGCTAGTGTTACTGTGAGACAACTTTCTGTTGAATTATTTTGAGTTAATGTTCAAGACTATTTGCTACAGTATTTTTCTTTCTTTGTTCATATAGATGCTCCACAACAAAAAAAGCTCACCCGGAAGGAGATGGCTGTCCGGGCTAGGGCCCATAAGCTGGAGGCCATTTGCGCCGAATATCGGCTGCTGTGGGCTCGGGAGCAAGAGGAGGAGGAGGCGGCAACTACTGCATCCTCCTCCAGTGCCCCGGGGCCACCAGCCAGCAGCCTCCAGTGAAATGGCGCCGTGGCCCGACAGCCTCCCACCACCGCCGCACAGCAGCAAAAACAACATCTGCCCCCCCCCAGAGTCTGGATGGCACGTCTGCGCCGCCTCTGAAAGAGAGTGGACTACCTGGAGCGCTTGGCAGAGAAGCAACAGCGCCAGCCCCGGGACCTCCGCAAAGAGCTGTGGGACCACCTGTCCACAGGACACCGCCGGAGGAAGTGACTGTCCCTTGCCCCTTTTTTAAAGACTGTTGGGGGTGTGGGAATTGGGCGTTGGGGAAAGGGACTTGAAGAAGGACATTTGGACATTGGTTGGGATTAGGAAGGGGGGTGAGTTGGGTTAGTTTATTTTTGTTAGGGGAAATATATTCATTTATTTTACATACTTAAACATAGTATACGCGTTCATATTATTTTGTGTGGTGGTGGGCGGGGGTTACTGTACGTTTGGTTTTTTCAAACTTACCAGCATAAATTATCTAAGCATCCAAAAATGTACAAAAGTGCCACTAACAGAGTTAGTGAATTCAATTGCCCGACTAGTACTTTACTAGTACTACTGCCAGTCTCTCCTCTCCTCCGAGTCCTAGCCCATTATTCTACCTCCCCAAAATGCTTATCAAACCTGTGATTCGTGTTTGAGAATAGGGCTAGGCACAGGGCTGGCTGCATGGCAAATGGCGATTAAGGTTGGGTGTTGACTTGAATCCTGGACGGATGAAATATCATCGTTGTTCTGGTAGTAGTAGTGGTACACACTGGCAGTAGCAGCATATGAAAAAAAAGGAAATGAAACATTGAGTGGCCTGAGCGTAGCATTAGAAACAGTACGATAGATAGTATGGTAGAGAACAGTGCACTATAAGAAATAGTATTAAGGCAAAGGACACAGAAACATAAGCATTAAGCATTCGATTCGTCACGTGTAGGAGGAGGATGTTGTTGATGATCAATCCAAGATGGCGCACATGAAATTCTGATTTGAATGATTTTTCTGTTGCTTTGACCTTATCCTCCCCAACAAGTGTGTGGAATTTCTTGTTGTCATTTAGTCAAACCTCAATGAAAAAACCACACAGCCCGGGGGAAGAGGGTTAGGGTTTGAAAATTGGATGGGAATGGGGTTTTTGGGAAAGTTTTGTGGAGAGAGGAAAAAAAACACAGCATGGACAAACAACAAATGATGAAAAACAAAACTTTGGATTCGAAGATATCCATAAATCTTTTAAGGGACATAAAGGAAGTGCACTACTGCATGCATGAAGTTGTTTGCTAAATGGATGGTTAGGTTACTGAAAAGTAGTACTTACTACAACTTACTAGTAACTATGAAGAAACAATTTGACAGTACAGGGCAGTAATTACGCAATTTCACTTGCCTCTCTGCCCTCAGAGAGAAAAAACAATTATTAGTACATTAAATTAGTTTTAAAAATAGCAAAGAAACTTATCAAATAGCTGGAGGGATGAATTTGAAGCAGAGAGCAAACAAACGCACAGAGTCACACTTGTGGAGAAGTGTGGCTCACTGGTTAGAGGAGGCAGACCTGGAAGCAGCGGTCAGCCCGGGACCAGGGTTCAATTCCCGGCTCGGCGGGGTCTTGAGTCCTAAAATGTCCATGGACGCGACAATTCTCGCTCCGGTGCCTACTCGATTCACGGGTTCACACTCTGCGAGTCTGGGCAATAGCTTGCTTAATCTCCACAACGGCCCCTCGCGGTGGGATGCCTGGCTTTCACCTTGCGGATACCCTGCCGGGGTTATCTCACAGGGGAATACCAGGACGGGTTCCCTAAGCAAGCGCTTAGAAACCGCTTGGTGATTTGCGCTATATAAATTCCTGTACATTTACATTTACATGTAGAAGTTCAAGTTCACAACAATAACATTTAAAAGATAAGGAGAAGAGGATACTGTAACTGTATGTTGTAGTTGTCCTGTTGAATTTGTGAAGTTGCATGCATCCAGCCATTCCTCCTATTCACGGTACTCCTCCATTCCATCGAATGCTCCGTCGATCAATCTTGGTGACCAGACACACTGTCCACTGCCTGCCTGATGCGGAATTGCGGATCGCTAATGGTAAGCCTGAGTTAATCGTTTGTTCCATGGCACAGGGTAAAGGCCGGCCTGTAATTGTTGATGGAAAAACAGGAAGTGATATTAAAACACCACGGAGAAAAAAATATAAGGTACGCTGTGTAGTTGAAAAATAACACTTTCAGTTTCAGAGGTGACAGTATTACATACAAGCATCATTTCGAAAGTGCGTACCCTGAGTCTCCTTTTCAAGGATAGTAATTAGTCACTATGGGCGATCTGCGGTACGTGAATTCACGCAAAACTGCAAAAAATCCACGAAATTGCAAAAAAAATCAGAGAAATCGCGGATTTTCCTTCAAACTCGCGGATTTTTTTGCGATTTGCATAACTATTACTGGAGTACTTTCTACTGGCTAATCCAGTAAGTGCTACCTCGTTGGGTAAATGTATAGTGCTTTTCCTACACTACAGCTGCGTAAAGTGCCAGAAGAGTTGTCTCCAGTGACATCTGCAATAATGCCTTACCGGCAATGTTAGCCTATGAGCCGAAATGCACCTCAGAAACAGGGCCAAATTCCCCTTTCCCCTCAACCTACGACCAAACCGCTACTTTTACACAAAATTAGACCTTCCCAGCAGTGCCCCCAGACCCCTCAACCCACTCCCAAAAATATAGAACACCCCCAAACAGCCCCCCAAAAACATGCAATACTGGTACCTTGCAGAGGCCTAAGTTAAAATCGTGCCAAAACGCACTCTGAAACTAGGCTCAAACCCCACTTTTCCACCATGGATTTTCTTCAAAACACTTGCAATCAAAATTAGACCTTCCCAGCAGTGCTCCAAGACCCCTAAACCCACTCCCAAAAATCTAGAACACCCCCAAACAGCCCCCCAAAAACATGCAATACTGCTAAAAACACCCCTTTTCCACCATGGATTTTCTTCAAACCACTTGCAATTAAAATTAGACCTTCCCAGCAGTGCTACCAGACCCCTCAACCCACTCCCAAAAATATAGAACACCCCCAAACAGCACCCCAAAAGCATGCAATACTGCAGAGGCCTAAGTTAAAATCGTGCTAAAACGCACTCTGAAACTATTCTAGTGAGCACCTTGCACCAGTCCAAACAACCCTTATGGTGATGGCTGTAAAGTCAACCTTATAGACCAGCTATATCAGAAAGCAACTAAAAACATGGATATTCGATAAGTAAAATACCCCACCCTCCCTAAAGCGCCTTGAGACCCACTGGGTGAGTAGTGCGCTATACAAATTTTGAACTTGAACTTGAACTTTTATCCTAGGGGTAGCATGGACAAAAGCAGTCTCAGGCTAAACTCAAGAGGGCATGTGAAGCCAGCTGTTTTACCATATGCATACCTTTTATTATCAAATGAAAGGACACCACACAGGTCATATATTCAAAATATATATGTATTTATTTCTAAATAGGTGTCAAAGTGTGTCGGGTTTCGTAGTGGAGTTCTATGGAGCCTTGGAGAAAAGATGCTGCAGGCGACCAGGAGAGAGGAGTCCGGTTGGATCCAAGGGCAGATTGAGGATGAAGAGTAGCTGAAAGCAGAGGGAACAGAGCCTGGGTCACTAGCCAGTGACCAGGATGGAACCAGGAAGGAACGAGACGATGTCGGGGAGCAATCAGGTGATGTCGCGAAGCTTGTCTCTGCTGCCATGTGGACCACCACGAGGTGTCGACGATGACCAAGAGCTGGGCACAGACTGTCCCACAAAGGCTCTCGCTGTCGGTGGTGTCGGTTCTTGATTCAGAATCAACAGGCCTTGGCAAATGCGACCCATGCAGGAATCCAAGATGGCTTCTGGATCAGACCAGCAAGATCTGATGGGCTGCTCCTTTTCAGGGCAGCAAGGGCCAGTCTGGAGCAACCAAAGCAGCATTCGAAATTCAAGTTTTCGTCATCACAGAGGCCACTAGCCAACGAGCAAGTGATAGGACAGATTTGTCAAGCAGGAAAATGCAAAAGGGCCCCACGCAGCACTCGGTGAGTGTGGAGAAGTGATCTTCGATGGAGTTGGTGCTCGGGACTGCGGCTTCTCAATCCCCAATGCACAACTTCGAGGGTGCCTCAGAAGTTGCACGGAAAGCGTTTCGCTGGCTTTCCAAGATGGCCGATCCCACGTCTCTCGTCACCTCCACGGGTCTCAGCTTTGCTGTCGCTGTGGATCAGGCTGTGTGATGTCTGGAAGTCCAGGTCTTGTCAGGCTCTGTGTTCGAGCTCCGGGGGGAGCAACGACAAAGCGAACTGTTGAGCGCTTGATGGTGCCTGCTTGCACAGGGTGGTCACTTCTTGACCACAAGGGAGATTCTTCAGTCTTCAACGTCGCGGAGGATGTCGAAGGGTCCAGAGTTTTGTATCAGAGTTTCAGTCAGGATTATCTAAAGTCTTGAGACTCAGCTCCTACCTATATACCACATCTAGGTGCTGGATTACCTGCTAGATCCCTCCTATGGGTGGGATCCAGGAAGGGGGTGGTTACACCCCTTTCCCTTTGTCCAGTTTCGCGCCAGAGCTGGGGCTGGAGTGCCCCAGCACCGGTTTGAACTGGCCTATGCATGGGACACCGTGTGTGCCCCAGGCAGTGTCTCCTTTCATTCAGCCCTCCCTGCCCCAATACACTATAGCCTGTCTGGGGTGGTGCTAGCACCTCCCTGTGACAAGACACCTATTGTCCAAGCCTCCCTCTCTGGAAGGACTCCCAGCAGCAGGTGGTCAGACTTGTGTCTGTGGCAGCAGCATCCATTTTGTGATGCTGAGGCTCTGGTTAACTTTAACCGGGATTAATGGAAGTAACATGTCTTCTCCCTCTAGAAGGGTGGAATGCTACCCCCGTCGCCAGAATTGGCGAGGGGGTAGTATTCCAAAGCGTATGACACCTTACACGACATGTTTTGATAAAGCCAAACCAAAGTTAGCATCTGACCGCGAGGTACATAATGCACTTAAGAGTATATGGTATGGCAATATCCCAGAACAGCTATAAGGACATGGTTCCGAAAGCTGCAGAAAGGCTCAGCTCATGCTAGAGCACCATCTCACATAAAACCAAACACTCTACCTTCAGGATTGTTAAGGCCTGCCATCATAGGAGTGACTCATAGGTGTATATGTGTCCAGATACAAGGTTAGACATAGGTATACTATATCTAAGCAAGGGGTGATTACACGACCTTGCACCAGCTTAGTGATCAGCCAGTTGTGTCAGTTTGGATGGCCAGCCAGGGGTGGCAAAAGATATGCTGCAGCCCCTGGTAGGCCTTGGGTGCACCTATGCCCTGGGTGCCTATAGTACACTGTACAGGGGCTCATAGGGTGGCCCAATATCCAATTAGGTATGTACCTAAGGTACATGGAGTCCATTTTATAGAATCCTGTAAAGTCCTGTACTTTGCTGCCCAATAATCAGCCCTCCAGAGCCTTAGTAGCACAATCTACAAAATCAGTCCAGTCCTGAGTCTGTGTCTTCTGGGTATCCCGGAACATCAACCTGTACTGTTCAGTGGTTAAGTCAAACCCATCAATCAGAGCACTCTTCAGGACAGTGTAATTCACAGAATGAACTTAAGAATCAATCCTAAACTTACTACTATTTTGGTATTCACAGAATTAACTTACTACTTTTGGTATTCACAGAAGTTAGGATTTTGTCTTAAGTTTGTCTTAAGACAAACTTAAAACAGACTTAAGACAGACTTAAGACAGACTTTTTTTAAATTGTTTTTATTTGCAATACAAGAGGCAAAGAAAATTAAAACAATAACAATATTAGCATGGCAATGGGAATAATATAGAATGTAGCAAAATGAATATACAGACAATTTCGTGAGACCGGACACGAAAAGAAAACAAGAAAATAAATTAATTACAGACATGACGGGGAGAATTTTTCCCCTAAGTATCCTGAGACAGAGAACATGTATAGTTTATTCTGGTTTTAACTGACGTTACCCCAAATTTTTTTCACATTTTCTTAAAGAGCGAACACCCCTAAATTTAGCCAAAGCAAATTCCATAGAATGAATCTCGTTGACTAAAGACCACTAATCCATGATATGGGGAGGTTTAGAAGAAATCCAGGCACGAGCTATGGTTAATTTAGCACAGGATAACATTATAGTAACTAAAGCCTGTTGGAGGAAAGTAACAGGATGGACATCTAGTAATACCATTTCCGCTGATAGAAAAGATGGTCTTTTCTGTTTCAATTTTAGTACTTTGTCCAAGTCAAACCAGAATTTGGATAAAACTGGACAAGAAAATAACATATGTTCTAGATCGGCTGCTTCTAGATTGCATTTTGGACATTTAGTACCGTCGCTGAAATGAATATTATTAGACCATTTGGAAATCTTTTCTGGAGTATGAAACAGCATGCAAGATGTTTTAAATAGTTGTAGTCTTAAATTTGAGGAGTTGATCAAATTATTAAGAATGGAAAAAGAAGAGGTGATTTGATTCGAAGTTATACTCAATCTCAGCTTAGAGCTCCATCTCTCAGCTAGTTTAGAGCAATCGCCGCTCTTATAGGTATTGAAGCACCGATATCCGTCGCTAATTAAAGATTTAGTTTTAAGTGAGTAAAGAAAGTTCCAAATATCGGAGTCTGAACTAACACCTATTTTCATCTTTCGAACAAAAAAATCGTGAATCTGGATATACTTGAATTTCATTGAATCTGTCAATTTGTATAATTTTTTCAGTGTCTCAAAACCCAAAAAGCCATGAGAACCATAAAGATCCCCATTGTTTTAATGCCAAGGTTAAACCATGTATTTGTCAATCCATCATTACAAATCTCGGGAAGGCCTGCATTTCCCCATAACCGCAATTTAGAGTGAAAGAAGGAGACTTTGCAGAATGCCATAATACTAAACCAGATTTTCGCAATATCTTTAGCGGTCGTAAATTTAACCCTTTTGTGATAGTTGGGGTCATTAAGTTTTAGCAGAAACATTTTAGAATCTGAATTTAGCATGATGATATGAAAATAAAGTTGAGTGTCAGAGTTGAGCAGAGAACGTAGCCAACCCAGGAAACTAGCCCAATAATATAATTTGAAATCGGGAAAATCGAGTCCGCCGATATCTAAAGAGCCCTTTAGTAACGTCAGAGATCTACGAACCTTCCTATATCCCCAAATAAAAGCACTGATTATCCCATCAAGTTTTTTAAAGAAGGAATTGCTAAGTGCCAGCGGTATAGAGCGGAATAAATAGAGACATTTTGGAAGCACTTTCATTTTAATCAGATTAATTCTGCTGATGCTGTTTAAAGGAAGTTTATGCCATTTTTTTAAGGACAGAGTGATAGACTTCAACAAAGCGTCGTAGTTTATGGTGATGACCTCATTGATTTTCGATGAGATTTTAACTCCTAAGTAAGTGGCGATCTTACAAATTCCGGAGACTGCCGCCGATGGTTGATAATTGATGACTATTTGCGTCTTATTTATATTTAATTTATACCCTGAAATGTCTCCAAATCTGCTAGCCTCAGTTTTTATCCCTTCTAATGCTTCTACGACACTCGTAGAGTAAATAGCAATATCGTCCGCATATGCGGTGATTTTCAATGAATGCGGACCATATCTAAACAGTGTTATTTGAGGCTGAGTCTGGAGAGCAGTGAGGAATGGTTCCATCGACAGGGCGAAGAGCAGGGGTGATAGAGGACAGCCCTGTCGGGTGCCTCGGGAGATGGAGAAGATGGAAGATGTCAGCCCGGCGTAACCAATACTCGCCGTGGGATTGTCATATAGCGCTCGTATCCATTTAACAAATTTGCCCTTAAAACCCATAAAAGTCAAAACAGACCAAAGATATTCCCACCCCACTCGATCAAACGCTTTCTCAGCATCTAATAGAATCATACCGAGTGGGGTGGGTTCTTTCTCAGCTATATCAAATGCCGTAATGGCCATGTTAATGTGTGCTGTAGTATCTCTTCCCATTAAGAAGCCATGCTGTTGTGAGTGAATCAGGTATAAACTGAGCTAGCCGAACAGCCAAAGTTTTTGCAAAAATGTTAGCGTCTGTATTGATGAGTGAGATGGGTCTGTAAGACCCACACTCATCAGCCGGTTTATCTTTTTTTAAGAAAAATACAATTTTGGCAACATTCCAAGAATTAGGTGCCTTCCCTCTCTCCCCAATAGATCGAATCACCTGAGAAAATAGAGGCAATAATTCCTCCATGCATATTTTATAGAGCTCGACTGGGAGAGTATCTTCCCCTGCTGCTTTCCCTGAAGGAAGAGATGAGATAGCCTGCTTCATCTCTAATAACGTTATCTCATCAGATAATTTATCTAACCCTGCTATATTATAATTTTCTTGAATGTTGCTGTTTAGATAATCAAGTATTTTGGCTGAACTAGGTTGATCTTCTGGAGTATATAAGATTTTGTAAAACTTGACAAATTGATCGAGTATCTGCGTTGGTTGATCATATATAGTATTATGAGAACCTCTGATGTTTTTAATCATAGTGACAGCTCTATAGTCCGCTACTTTATAAGCCAGAATTTTACCAATTTTATCACTGCTTTCATAATGGGAAATGTTTACCTTTTGTAATTTAGCACTGCTTTTTTTGAAGAGAATTGATTTTAGATTTGACTTTACACAACCAAGGTTTAGCTCTAATTCAGCCACATTAGACGAACCATTACAAAGAGCTTCAGCGAGAAGTAGTTCTAATGGCAAAATGTCAGAAGTCAATTTCTTATTTTGGATACGGCGCTCTAAGCTCTGCCTTAGAATATATTTTTGGCTAAATCCCCTAATACTGGCTTTGCATGCATCCCAGACGAATAAACAGGAAGTAGAATTAAGATTAAGTTCAATGAAGTCGCTGAGATGTACTTTAAGTTGTAAAATAAACCCTGCATCTGATAATAGGTAACGAGGAAAAGTAAACATCCTGTGAACCGTTTGTGTTTGAGGGTTATTAAACACAAGCAAGATCGGATTGTGATCCGAGGTGACCCGGGGACAGATCTCAACAGAGCTAGACTGTAATATGTTATCTGTGGCCCAGGCCATATCAATGCTCGAACACAGTCTGTGGGGTGCTGAATAATAAGTAGATCCTGATGTATTAGGATGAAGAGAGCGCCAGATATCCTTGATATTATGTATGAGGGCGATTTCTAAAATTGCAGCACGCGATTTACGCATGCGCTGAAAAGCACCTTGTCTGGTAGTATCTTGTTGGTAATCCATGATACAATTAAAATCCCCCATAATGATATGTTCGCCTTCCCACCCCATAAGTTCCATGTTCAATCAGTCAAAAACAGTATGATCATCAATATTTGGGCCATAAATCACACACAGTACAAATTTACAATTTCTTATAGATAATTGAGCAACTGTCCAGCGGCCATCCTTATCTGTAGCAGTTTTAAGAATTTCTGCTCTCAGTCGTCTGTCTTTAAGGACAGCAACACCTCTAATTGAAACCGATAATGCAGAGCTTATTATAACATCATATCCAAGTTGGTTGAGTAGTTTCCTATCCTTGTATGCAATATGCGCCTCTGATAAAAAAACAAGATGAGGATCATATATTCTAAGTTCTTCAGAGACAAGTCGTATTTTTTTCTTATTATTGAGACCCGCGACATTCCAGGCTATGCATCTTAACTTAGACATTCAAAAACAAGAATTAGATATAATCTATCATTTTGCTCAAAAACCAAAAAACTCCATCCCATTGTAGTCAATATCTCATCCTCTCGTGTTGTTTTTTTTAATAATATTTTCCCCACCCTCAGTGAGGCCTCCACCGGAGACCCGGAGGCCCCCCACCCCCTTTTCCCTTCCCCCACCCGGGAGGGAGCACCCTTCTACAAGTTGCTGCCGCTGGAAAGGCAGCTCTCGAGAGAAGCAGCCTAATGCCTACCCCACCACCCGACCACCCTGTTAGTTATTTATTTATATTTTTTTATTTTTTCCCCTTTCCCCCTTTCTCACCCTCCCCCCCCCCTTTTTGGAATTATATCAGTCTCAAGGAAAGAAAAAAAAATCAGAAGGAGGAAAAGATAGAAGTTAAAGAGATAGGGGAGATGGGGAGAGGGGTTGGCCTAACGGCTAAGGCGCTCAACCTCGGACCTGGGGAACTTGGTTCGAGTCTCGGTAACGACGCCAAAAACCCCCTGTGATTCTGGGCAAATCACTTAATCTCCCCGTGCCTAAAATGAAAGTGTGTCCTCATTTAACGTAACTGGTGCTATGTAAAGCGCTCTGATAACTGATTCGGTTCGGTTCTAGTTCGCGCTATATAAAACTCTGCAAAAAAAAAAGATACGTCTAATTCTATAAACAAAAGGATCCACGTTTCTCTTTCACTTTGGTTAACCAAATTTTAAGAGCATATTTTCAGCTTCCTTCTTATCGTGAAAAAAGTAAGTGTGGCCACCCTTGATGACCTTGAGACGGGCCGGCTCCTGCAAGAACACTTGCCCCCCCTTGGCTTTAAACGGGTCGATGAGTTTTCGTAGTTTCCATTTCCGGACCATAGTTCCTTTACTCAGATCAGAACGGACAAAAAGAGACATGTTCTCAAATATAACAGGAGAATTGGGGCGTGCTTTCAGCGAGACTGTTTGTTTTAGAAGAAAGTTGCCTAAATAAATGAGAAAGGGCCTGGAATATTTACTCTCACGATTCCTCTGCATTAAGGGGAGGCGATGGGCTCTCTGGAGCTGAGAGTCCAAATCCCAATCAGAGAGCTCTGGGAAGGCGTTATGCATTAGTTTGACTAGATAGGCCCTCGGGTCCGACCCCTCTGCACCTTCTGGGATACCAAAGAGTTTCAGATTAGATCTCCGTTGTCGATTTTCCAAATCTTCTATCTTCAATTGTAGGGATATTATCTGATCATTATGTTGTTCCAAGTATTCCATGCGAGCTGATCCCTCCTCAATGGTTACGACCCTTTGTTGAAGTTTCGCAATGTCTTTTGTAATCCCGCCTAGTTTGGATGTCATCTCTTGCAGAGAATTCTGCACCTTATTATTGTCCTCCCGCAACTGCAAGAAGTGCTCCTGTGCCTCCGAATTGTGGCTCATTAAGGTTTGTAAAATAATGTCTAATAGAGAGATGACCGACTCCTGCTCTCCGAAAGTGTTAGGGCCTGAAACTGAGACGGGAATTGTGGAGTCTGAAATTGCGGTAGCAGACTAAGCTTGATTAGTGAGGGGCATTGGAGAATGGACTGACTCAGATATTGGATCTCCTGAAAGTATTAAAGGGCTTGGAGACGATGTGTTATTACTACTAGGATCGGGTGACTCCAAAAGTAAAGTTAGGACTCCTAACTGTAGGACTAATAAATGCCTTCTGTGAATACCGAAAGTCTTAAAGTTAGGATTTTTCTCAATTTAGTAGTAGTTAAGTTGGGACTCCTCAACTTTACTACTACTAAACTGAGAAAAATCCTAATTTTAAGACTTTCGGTATTCACAGAAGGCATTTAGGAGTCCTAAAGTTAGGAGTCCTAACTTTACTACCGCTAAACTTAGAAAAATCCTAATTTTAAAACATTCGGTATTCACAGTAGGCATTTGGGAGTCCTAAAGTTAGGACTTCTAACTTCTGTGAATACCGAAATGAGTAAGTGTCTTCTGTGAATACGAAAATGAGTAAGTGCCTTCCGTGAATACGAAAATGGTAGTAAGTTTAGGATTTTTTCTTAAGTTAGTTTTGTGAATCGGGCCCTAAGTTCTTGCCACTCAATCCTTAGAGTAGCTTC
Source organism: Lissotriton helveticus (assembly GCF_964261635.1). NCBI lineage: Eukaryota > Metazoa > Chordata > Amphibia > Caudata > Salamandridae > Lissotriton > Lissotriton helveticus. The sequence continues at coordinate 323,457,641 of NC_136061.1, forward strand.
CCTCATCCTAGCCTGATGCTCCTTCCTTTCAGGAGAGGTCATCCTTCTCTGAGCAGGGTTATTGGATCCCCTAGAGGCCTGAGAGTGGTGGGAGTCACCTGAGTGAGACCTCCTCCTCTCATACCCCATGTTAAGTCTACTAATAGGTCTGTATGGGTGTTCCCCATTGTCAGCTCCATGTAGGCTTAGGATAGCCTGGCTAAGTCTTCCTACTTGAACCTGGCTATCTTGGAAAATCTCTTCTTCAGAGCCTTCCTCTTGTTCATCTCCCTCTTCACCTATGATAGTAGGATCAGATGCATCATCTGTAGAGGGTAATACCTCTTCTGCCTGCACTGAGGGACCCTGTCTAGAGGCCTTCTCAGCATCAGCCCTTTCTAGGACTTCTATCAGGTGGGAAATGGTAGGGTTAAAACCCTGTTTCAATCTCCTTGAGGTGCACAAGTGCCTCATCTCTTGAAAATTGAGCATTTCATATCTAGATGGTGCCCTGGGAGGGTCACCTCCCACAGGGAGAGTCATACGTGGCTCACCTGTGGTAGACATGATTCTAGTGAGGTGTGGTGTGTGCACCTACCGACACTATGTGTTTACCTACTAGAACCTCTCTAGGAGTTGTAGTCAGGGTGTGCTAAGCCCTTTCCTCTACAACAACTAAGTTCAGTAAGACTTTCGGTATTCACAGAAGGCATTTAGGAGTCCTAAAGTTAGGAGTCCTAACTTTACAACTACTAAACTGAGAAAAATCCTAATTTTAAGACATTCGGTATTCACAGAAGGCATTTGGGAGTCCTAAAGTTAGGACTTCTAATTTCTGTGAACACCGAAATGAGTAAGTGTCTTCTGTGAATACGAAAATGAGTAAATGCCTTCCGTGAATACGAAAATGGTAGTAAGTTTAGGATTTTTTCTTAAGTTAGTTTTGTGAATCGGGCCCTAAGTTCTTGCCTCTCAATCCTTAGAGTAGCTTCCCTCATCCTAGCCTGATGCTCCTTCCTTTCAGGAGAGGTCATCCTTCTCTGAGCAGGGTTATTGGATCCCCTAGAGGCCTGAGAGTGGTGGGAGTCACCTGAGTGAGACCTCCTCCTCTCATACCCCATGTTAAGTCTACTAATAGGTCTGTATGGGTGTTCCCCATTGTCAGCTCCATGTAGGCTTAGGATAGCCTGGCTAAGTCTTCCTACTTGAACCTGGCTATCTTGGAAAATCTCTTCTTCAGAGCCTTCCTCTTGTTCATCTCCCTCTTCACCTATGATAGTAGGATCAGATGCATCATCTGTAGAGGGTAAGACCTCTTCTGCCTGCACTGAGGGACCCTGTCTATAGGCCTTCTCAGCATCAGCCCTTTCTAGGACTTCTATCAGGTGGGAAATGGTAGGGTTAGAACCCTGTTTCAATCTCCTTGAGGTGCACAAGTGCCTCATCTCTTGAAAATTGAGCATTTCATATCTAGATGGTGCCCTGGGAGGGTCACCTCCCACAGGGAGAGTCATACGTGGCTCACCTGTGGTAGACATGATTCTAGTGAGGTGTGGTGTGTGCACCTAACTATAACTAAGTTCAGTAGAACTTATGTATTCTAGGTCTTGTTATATGTACCTATGATACCTAATGTGATCTTTCAAATGATATCAAAGATTACAATTGGTAAAACAACAGCAAGCTCAAATCCCAACCGCTGCACACCAATGTGAGAAGTTGACCTGGTATATGATGTTCACTATTCTAGTGAGCACCTTGCACCAGTCCAAACAACCCTCATGGTGATGGTTGTAAAGTCAACCTTATAGACCAGCTATCCTAGGGGTAGCATGGACAAAAGCAGTCTTAGGCTAAACTCAAGAGGGCATGTGAAGCCAGCTGTTTTACCATATGCAATCCTTTTAATACCAAATGAAAGGACACCACACAGGTTATATATTCAAAATATATATGTATTTATTTCTAAACAACCCTCTGAACTCTTTATGAGCACAAAAGCACAAGCGCATAACACGTAACTTAATATAACATACAAAAATTGCACAAATATGCATAGGCCCTGGTGGCCCGCTAAACCATATACTAAAATAGTGGTATAAGAACCACATCACGAACAATGGTAAGGCCTAGGGCCTTGGGAATCGCTGAGGCTACACTGGACTAACAGTAGTTAGGGAGCAGGAGGCCCACGGGATGCGGGTGTAGTGTCTAAATGCACACGCGTGCACACATAGAAGTCAATGGGTGCGTAAAGTTAGAAAGTTAAAAGTTTAGGAGTCTTCCAACTGGACTAGAAGCTAACCACTAGGACACTAGGAGTGTAAACCTCTACAGGAGCACCGCAGTACTTGCGTTACCTCACCCACAGGAAGCGGGTGCATAGGTGTCAAAGTGTGTCGGGTTTTGTCGTGGAGTTCTATGGAGCTTTGGAGAAAAGATGCTGCAGGCGACCAGGAGAGAAGAGTCCGGTTGGATCCAAGGGCGGATCGATGATGAAGAGTACCTGAAAGCAGAGGGGACAGAGTCTGGGTCACTAGCCAGTGACCAAGATGGAACTAGGAAGGAACCAGGCGATGTCGGGGAGCAATCAGGTGATGTCGCGAAGCTGGTCTCTGGTGCCACGTGGACCAGGAGGTGTCGACGATGACCAGGAGCTGGGCACGGACTGTCCCACAAAAGGTTCTCGATGTTGGTGGTGTCGGTTCTCGATTTGGAATCAACAGGCCTTGGCAAATGCAACCCACGCAGGAATCGAAGATGGCTTCTGGATCAGACCAGCAATGTCTGATGGGCTGCTCCTTTTCAGGGGAGCAAGGGCCAGTCTGGAGCAACCAGACCAGCATTGGAAATTCAAGTTTTTGTCATCACAGAGGCCACTAGCCAACGGGCAAGTGACAAGACAGACGCGTTGAGCAGGAAAATGCGAAAGGGCCCCACGAAGCACTTGGTGAGTGTGGAGAGGTGATCTTCAGTGCTGTTGGTGCTCGGGGCTGGGGCTTCTCAATCCCCAATGCACAACTTCAAGGGTACCTCAGAAGTTGCACAGAAAGCGTTTCACTGGCTTTCCAAGATGGCCGGTCCCACGTCTCTCTTCGCCTCCACGGGTCTCAGCTTTGCTGTGGCCGTGGATCGGGCTGTTGGAAGTCTGGGTCTTGTCAGGCTCTGTGTTCAAGCTCTGGCGGGAGCAACGACAAAGCAAACCATTGAGCGCTTGATGGTGCCTTCTTGCACAGGGTGGTCACTCCTTGACCACAAGGGAGATTCTTCAGTCTTCTACGTCGTGTAGGATGTCGAAGGGTCCAGAGTTTCATATCAGAGTTTCAGTCAGGATTATCTAAAGTCTTGGGACTCAGCTCCTACCTATATACCAAATCTAGGGGCTGGATTACCTGCTAGTACCCTCCTATGGGTGGGACCAAGGAAGGGGGTGGTTACACCCCTTTCCCTTTGTCCAGTTTCACATCAGAGCTGGGGCTGGAGTGCCCCAGCACCGGTTTGAACTGGCCTATGCATGGGACACCTTGTGTGCCCCAGGCAGTGTCTCCTTTCATTCAGCCCTCCCTGCTCCAATACACTATAGCCTGTCTGGGGTGGTGCTAGCACCTCCCTGTGACGGGAAACCTATTGTCCAAGCCTCCCTCGCTGGAAGGACTCCCAGCAGCAGGAGGTCAGACTTGTGTCTGCGGCAGCAGCATCCATTTTGTGATGCTGAGGCTCTGGTTAACTTTAACCGGGATTAATGGAAGTAACATGTCTTCTCCCTCTAGAAGGGCGGAATGCTACCCCCGTCACCAGAATTGGCGAGGGGGTAGTATTCCAAAGCATATGACACCTTACACAACATGTTTTGATAAAGCCAAACCAAAGTTAGCATCTGACCGCGAGGTACATAATGCACTTAAGAGTATATGGTATGGCAATATCCTAGAACAGCTATAAGGACATGGTTCCGAAAGCTGAAGACAGGCTCAGCTCATGCTAGAGCACCATCTCACATAAAACCAAGCACTCTGCCTTCAGGATTGTTAAGGCCTGCCATAGGAGTGACTTATAGGTGTATATGTGTCCAGATATAAGGTTAGACATAGGTATGCTATATCTAAGCAAGGGGTGATTACACGACCTTGCCCCAGCTGAGTGATCAGCCAGTTGTGTCAGTTTGGATGGCCAGCCAGGGTTGGCAAAAGAAATGCTGCAGCCCCAGGTAGGCCTTGGGTGCACCTATGCCCTGAGTACCTATAGTACACTGTACAGGGGCTCATAAGGTGACCCAATATCTAATTAGGTATGTACCTAAGGTACATGGAGTTCATTTTATAGCGAGAGAAGATAGCCTTGGGCCCTGATTAGCAGGATCCCAGGCCAACTAAGTCAAAAACCAGCTAAACACAAGGCAAAAAATCTGGGGTAACCATAGTCAGGTATCCACCTTCCTACACAAACCCCCCTTTTCCACCATGGATTTTCTTCAAACCACTTGCAATCAAAATTAGACCTTCGCAGCAGTGCTCCCAGACCCCTAAACCCACTCCCAAAAATCTAGAATACCTCCAAACAGCCCCCCAAAAACATGCAATACTGCTAAAAAACACCCCTTTTCCACCATGGATTTTCGTCAAACCACTTGCAATCAAAATTAGACCTTCCAACCCTGCCTCCCAAACCCCTAAACCCATCCTCAAAAATCTAGAACACCCCCAAACAACCCCCCAAAAACATGCAATACTGCTACCTTGCAGAGGCCTAAGTTAAAATCATGCCAAAACGCACTCTGAAACTAGGCCCAAACTCCCCTTTTCCACCATGGAGTTTCTTCAAACCACTTGCAATCAAAATTAGACCTTCCCAGCAGTGCTCCCAGACCCTTAAACCCACCCCAAAAATCTAGAACACCCCCAAACAGCCCCCCAAAAACATGCAATACTGCTACCTCGCAGAGGCCTAAGTTAAAATCATGCCAAAACGCACTCTGAAACTAGGCCCCCAAAAACACCCCTTTTCCACCATGGATTTTCTTCAAACCACTTGCAATCAAAATTAGACCTTCCCAGCAGTGCTCCCAGACCCCTCAACCCACTCCCAAAAATATAGAATACCCCCAACAGCCCCCCAAAAACATGCAATACTGCTACCTTGCAGAGGCCTAAGTTAAAATCGTGCCAAAACGCACTCTGAAACTAGGCCCAAAACACCCCTTTTCCACCATGGATTTTCTTCAAACCACTTGCAATCAAAACTAGACATTCCCAACTCTCATCCCAGCTAAGCAAATCCACTAAGAATCACCTACAACACACTCTAATCGCACCCTAAAAAACGCAATATTCGAAAATTAACATTAGCGCCTATGGCAGTGATTTCCCTTCCTCGACTTTGCCTAAACACACCCTTCCCATCAATCGATTCCTCCCAAATTTCCTGCACACCCACCAATTCACCCTCCCTACCACTCACAGAAGCCCCATTCCATTAGCTCAACTGGAACACCACAAACACACTTTCTCCTTGAGCTCCCCAACCCGCCTTTTGGATAACATGGCAAATCGCGCCTTGACAAAAATTGCTGTTTTCAGCACTTCCACTACTTTGATCCTCTTGAAACTTACCAGGATACTTGTTCCAGCGATTCCCAAGAATCTCAGCAAGGCAGAACAAAGTCGATCCTCTGGAAGGTGTTTGACTTTTCACCCAAACACACGCACCCGCAAAACTCCAAAAAAGGTCAAAATTCGGCCAATTCTGGACCAAAAAACGCCAACCCCTCTAAAACGTTGCCAACATCATTATGAACGAGCCTGCATTGGGCCCTGAGCCCTAGACTTCGGAAACCCTACCAAATTCAACCAAAAAACCCTAGTAAACCGCACTGAACCCCCAAAACAGCCCTGAACCCTTGATATGCTTTGTCTGTCTGTGTCAAAGAGCCTAGGTATGCTACATCAGGTTGCTTCACTCAGTGGTGCCTGCCTTGACTGTCTGCATGGCCCTGCTGCAAGCATGGGCCAAAAATCCGTTCTGCTCAAGAATTTGTGAATTTTCGGCAATGTGAATCTGCCGGCGACCCCTGGGCCTACTGGCTAGTGTGGCTTTACAGGCACCCCAAAATAAAAAAAAAGAAATTCCACATATAGTGAGCTAAAATCCAATGACATAAATGAGATTTAAGTTTAACAAAACTCACAGAAACAGTTGTATCGTGCACCCATGACTAACCCTGGGCCTACTGGATACTGTGGCTACCCACAATATATTTTTCTAAAAGTTGTGAAAAAGTTTTGAAATTGTAGTTGCAGCAACTGCAATGCCCCAAACAAACAACACCAACTTACTTGTAAAATCTCAAATCCAAAAGTGATCCAAGAACTCCAAAGTCCAAAAAGTCCTCAAATACAAATATCCAGCAGCAGCCACAAAAAGTAATCCTTCCAGCTCCAGATCCAAATGAGAAGTGACCAGGAGATGGACACATCACTGGGAGGAGCCTGCTGGACAGGAACAGGAAGTTGAAGACTCTGGGGCACTTCCTTCTTCCCAACCCCCCCCCAAAAATGGACTCCTTGCACAAAAATGGACTCCTTGCACAAAAAAGTGCAGCCAAATCTCAATCTGAGGAGTTATTCTGATCAAAATCATAATTTTCAGAAGGTTTATGCTGCCTGCGGTGGATTTATTGTGCAGAATTGCAATTTTTGCAAATTCGGGAAAGCGAGCTGTTCAAATCTTCCTCCGGAAGTCAGCTGCGCGCCGCATCTACGGGTTCGCAATTGTTTACTTCCGCGATACGTGATCGCGGGCCATTATGACGTACTCGCGTTGTCAAACTCTCGCTGTGATAGTGGGCCGCGATGACGTACATGCGGTCATGCAGCAAGATCCAAAATGCCGCAGCACGGGCAAACCGGGAGAAAAACAACTCGGCGGACTCAGAATCACGGAAAGTCAACGCAGCGCGTGCGATATTGTATTTTTCAAGCGCGACCAAGCAAAAAAATCCACCAGCTTTCGAATTGTGGATTTTTAGACAAATTCGCGGACTGGGAAATTGCCAAAAATCCACAAATTCTGCGAGCGGAACGGGTTTTACGCCCACGGTTAGTTTTTACCCATTCTTTGTAGGTTAATGTGATGGTACATATTGGGAAAGATTCTTATGAAACCTACCTTTTTCCTATCAGTGAAAGACTCAAACATAGCGAAAAATCTAATATGATTTTGATATTTCCTGATTCTCTACAGTTTATAAAATAAATAAGCAACACCTAAAACATGCTTCTAACCCATGTATCTTTAGACAAAATACCACATAACTGAAAAATGGAAGAAGAAACAATATTTTAGTGACATCCCTAAACAACAAATCTCAAGCAGAATAATGTTAGCCCAGTCTTTCTTACTGCTACCTTATATAACAAAGTTACTTTGGATTGGCCCCTTCAGGAAGAAACAAAAATGACTCTTTCACTCTCCTATTCCTTTCTTTGAATGGCATTTAGTTTGTGGTTGTGCAGGTTTTTTTCCAGTGTTTATATGTTTACACTGGTGAGGGCTATTTCCCTTCCGGTTGGATTTTATCAGTTAGTATAGGTTTAAACCTAAAACCGGACAGCCTACATATAGGAATTAATATGAGAGCACACAAAGAACCCTTTAGATGTCACATAAGGAGTCAAAGTACATTGGTTTGCATAGATTCTTCTTTTTGGTATACTTGTATGTTTTATTCCGTAAGTTCACAATATGTTCCCATTCAAGTGTGTGATGTTAGCCAATAGCCAAATATTCTTTCTCTAGTGTGTGGCAATATCCAGAAACCAGCAAACAACATGTGTTTTGTCTTATGGCTTTTTCAAAGCTTAGCTAGTGTTCCTAATGCGCAATGGTTGAAGTATGGAAGCTCTGTATTGTTAGTTTTAGGTACGTATATTGAGTAAAGAAGCATGCTCCTTGGTGTACCAGAGTGGGCAAGAGCTGCATGGTTCTGCCTTTGGCAGTTCTATAGCAGGGCCCACCAATCTGTGAAGTTTCCTGTTGCATTTGTTTACCGGGTTGAGGAAAAGCATGTTGGTTATGGCTTTGGCAGTTTCACAGCTGGGCCCTCCGGTCCATGAAGCTCACCCAGATGTTCCTGTTCCGAGGTGGTGGGATCAGAAGGATTGTTCGCCTTTGCAAGTTTCATGCCCAGGAAATGTAGTCCTTAAAACTTGTTCTAGCATTGCAATATCAAGGTGGGGGAGATTTTGTTGGTTCCATCTTTAGTGGCTTTGCAGAGGGACCCTCAAGGCCTTAAATGTTGCCTTGGTGTTGATTTACTGGGCTGAACGAGAGCTCAATTGTATCACCTGTTGTGTTTTGCATCTGGGCTCTCCCCTCCGTAAAGCTTGTCCTTCCATTGGTGTAACGGGTGGGGGAGAGCTTGACAGTTCCACCTTTTCAGTTTTGCACCCCTGCTACCCTTTCGCAGCCGGGCCCTTCAATTCACAAACCTTTCCCTGAGATCTATGTTACCGGGTGAGGGTAGCTTGATGGCTCCACCTTTCAGTCATTTCAAATCAGGGCTCAGCAGTCCATGTAGTTTTCCCTTGTGTTTGTGTTCCTGAATGTAAAAGAAGCTTGGTAGTGCTGATTTTGGAGTCTTCACAGCCGAACCTTTCAGTTCATGAAGCTTGCACTGGCATAGAAGGTTTGAGAGTAGATTGGTTTTTTCACCTGTTGGCATTGTAACAGCAGGGCTCTTCAAACTATAAAGCTAGCCATAGCATTGGTGTTCTGGGCATGTGTAGCTTGGTAGTTGTGTCTTTTGGTGGTTTCACAACTAGACCCTTCTGTCCTGCATCATTCCCTCGTAGTTCTGTCTTTTGGAGGTATCATAGCTGGGCGCTTCAGACAATGAAGCTTGCCCTGGACTTTTCTGTGTGCCAGGGTGGAGAGGAGCTGGATACATTCTGCCTTTGGTGCTTCTGCCGTTAGGCTGTAAGAAATTTGGTTGCTGGTTGAGAGGGATGAACCCCCTACACAAGCATAAACTGCAATCCTTGTCAGGGTGAAGTCACAAGCAAACCAAAAATGAAACTGTTCTCACCCGTTGGGTAGCTTGGGACAGAGAAGTCAATGTGTAAAGTATTTGTGCAACACTTGAAAGAGTAATATAGTGAAAACACACCACAAAAGGATCCCACACCAGGTTGGAAAAAAAAGTAATTTTTAGTAAATAAAACAAGACCAAAAAGTCAAAATCCAATGAATAGAACTGGGGATATGCATGCTTAAAGATTTAAGTAAAAATAGCACCAAAAACAACAAAGCGCCAACTGTGGATATCTGGTCACTCCGGACCGGGACACAGCAGCAAGTTCAGGCCAACCGCAACCATGATGAAGTGCTGGCTGGATACAGGGACCCACGTAGGCCCGCTGAACAGAGTATCCTAAGACTCTGGTTGTGGAGCATTGCAAGGCCCCACACTGAGGATGCTTCACGCAGCCAAGGAGATGCTTCGGTTCTGAGGAGATGCGATTCAAGGTGTGGCATTGCTGTAGAGGATCCAGTCAATGAAGGTTTGCGCTGCAAAGTCCAGTGTTGGGCAGTCGAAGCAATGTGCCAGTTCCGAGAAGCTGTGAGGCTACGGTGCGAGAACCTGCATTGTCATATGTAGGCAGTTGATGAGAGATGTGTGATGCGAGGGCCTGCATTAGGATAGCTTTGAGCAGGCAGTAGTTATGTTGTGGGTGGCAATGTCAATTCAGAGTCCTTCGTGTCAGGGAACCCTTGCAACAGAGGTGATGCATCAGTTCTCCTCAAGTTTGCGCTGCACCGCAAAAGAGATGCATCCTATCTGCTAGGTCCACAGATGGGCTGGCAGAAAACCTTCAGGCCCACTTCCAACAGTCCAGGACTAGGATGGCACCACTTAGATGGCAGAGCCAAGGCGCTGTGCTCAAGGATGTTGGAGCCCTTTATCCTTGTCTGTCTGGAGGCCAGCCAACTAGATCCTTGAGTCACTTTGGAGTGCTGGGTTCAACAGATGGAAGTCCAGTCCTTCTCATCCAGCCAAGAGGGGAGCAGGTCAGTGCAGCAGTGCAGGAATTCCTTCTAATCAGCAGTCCAGCAGAGTGGCAGTCCTTTCAGCAGAACAGCAGTCCTTTTTCCTGTCTGAGTATTCACAGGTCCAGAATTGTATTGAAGAGCTGGTGTCTGCGGGCCAATATTTTTACCCAGTTCTGCCTTTGAAGGGGGAAAAGTTTCTAGAGGTTTCCCTTCGAAGTCCTCAGGTATTCTGCTTTCCCTGTCCTCACTCCAGACTAACTACAGGGGGTATGCAGCTCTTTGTGTGGAGGCAAGACACAGTCTATTCAAGTGTATGTAGGGCTGGGCCCAGCTCCGGCCTTCCATACTGACAGTGATGGTCCATCCAATCACACCTAATCTCTCTATAATGTTTGGCTGTCTAGGAGGAATACAAAAAGTCAATTATCATCTAGACCCAGTCATGTGACTCAGGGGCAGGCTAGAGGTACTAAATGGCTAAGGGAGAAAATGACAACTGACTAAAAGTTAGTAACGCAAGGGGTGGGCCCTGTACCACTCAGCTAGGTTGGGCCAGTACTCTATCAGGACTGAACGAAATGTCAGAAATTTCAAGAACATAAAAAGTATGATTCCAGAATGAATATCAGAGCTACAGCTCGGTTGCAAACCTAAAAGGAAATAACTCATTTGTGCCTCTATAAAATGTTTTATAGTTCTATGAGTAACGAAAGAACCACCAGAACATCAGAGTATGAAACTGATGTTTTTCAAATTCATTTGAGCACTAGTCGCTATGAACATACTGAATTGACAAGGAAAATTGAAAGAGCCCAGAAGGCACATCATTGTTCCTGAATTCTTTCCTAAGGTGTGATGAAAATATCCATAAATTAAGGTTCACGTAAGCCTTTGACTAGAAATGCAAAGAAATTTTGATCTCGCAATCAGTGGCGGTTTCTCTATTAGGGCGTCGGGGCTCCGCCCCCGTTACATTGCTGGATGTCATTTATGAAAAATACCCATGAATTACGAGCTGCCAAAATCAATGCCTTGAACACGAGGCACTGTATGCCCCACACTCGCTCACCGATATCACCACTGCAGTGTTCATTGTTATGACCTCTCACCTCACATGACTCACCCTGCCCTGTTGTTTTCTCAAGCAAGCAGCCTGCCTAAGGCTACGTGTTTGCCGGCTGAGAACCTCACAGCCCTGAAGGCTGTGATGTCATCAGCTCGGCAAACAACTAGCTGCGAGGCGCAGTCTCCACCCCCTGATGGCCTGGAGGTTCAGTTAGCCCCGGGCGTTTTGAAAACAAGCCCCGGATCGGTACCCTCCACGTCAATCAGAGAGAGTGGAGCTTGTTACCACGCCCTTTCCCAGCTCGTTACAGGGGGTGGGTGGGACCCCTCCCAGTGACAAGTTGGGAAAGGGTGTGGCAGGTGGGAAGCAGGAAATGAGTCTGCGCAGACTCGACCACCACAGGCTTCCCGCGACCACCACAGGCTTCCCGCGCATGACCCTGCACTCTGCAGTCACTGTGGAAATTGCGGTCGGAGTGCATTTTTTATCTGCGTCATCATCATCATTATTTACTGCAGTGCCAGGCCAGCACTGATTACTTCGCAGTATTGCCGCCTTGCTTTCCGATTCAAATAGCACCGGTTTTGGAACTTGTTGCTGCCCGCCTGCCAGAGAGTACTAGGCCGGACTGCCTGCTGACGTGATGTCGTCCACTCTGAACTAACTCGGGTCAGTTCACAAGTTCAGGTAAGGCCCAGGCGGGCATTTCTATTTTACAGTAATACCACCACGGCGCTATCACTGTCATGTAGGATGCTGGGGGCTGCAATGGTGTCAATGTCTCCTGTGACACACAGTCAGGGCCGCTTTCATGTTGGCCAGACCGGGGTGATAGCTGTGTCTGGGTCATTGTGCAGGGGTGCTTCGGAGGTTCTGTGTTTGAACAACGAAACCTCCTATTTCTCTGAAATTATCTGTCATTTCCCACTGGAATGAGAGAATAGGTTCTGGGAACTCGAGGTCATGGTGCACTGGACGCCTGTCTGCCCCTAGTTACGTGGAAACGCACTAGTACGGAATTCCTTAAATGTGGGAGGGAGCAAGCATGGACGTCATGACAAAGCTTTCACTAGTGACTCAATTTCACCCCTGGACCCATATTGTTATTAGGTCTTCGTCTCTCTCGTGTAGAAACCTGATGAAACTGTTCAGAGTGGGCCTGGTTCACGAAAAAAGTGTCAAGTATGGGAGAAGTTCTATGAATGTATTTCCATGCTTTAAAAAAAATCATCAAACAGTATAATAGTACGGAAAGCCACGGCGGATGCCGGTTTCCAGGGGTACTTGTTGCATATGATTTTGTTTAGGCTGTCTAGTCCTACTGTAAGCAGTTGTGCATAGCATGCATTTCTGCACATTAGGAAGAGCTGCCCAATGTAAAAAAAAATATGTTCTTTCTTTTTATTCTCCAAATTAAAAACATTTCACCACTGAAGAAAGCTTTCCTCATACATTCCCACCAATCCTCATCGAGATCTGCTCCTTTTCGTATCCTCATGAAAAAGAACAGTGTGAAGACGTGATTTTGTCTTCGGCACCCCTCTCCACTCTCTCCGTACAGACAGGGCATCTCCAGGTCACAGTATTTGCACTTCCCAAAAACAGCGCTCGAGGATCGTTTTGCCTACCGCATTTCTCCACTCTCCAATGGATTTCCAAATAAAAAATTCGACAGAAGTAGTCTTCACCCTCCTCGCCGGATTGCTATTATCGAGGAATGTACTATTAAGTGTGCTTTTTCCCTAAACACAGCAGTCTTCTGTATCTGTAAAATTGCAACTGGCGTCTCATTTTCCAAAGTAAGTCGTTGCTCACATTTATGAAAAGGGGAGTATAAATGTGGGAAATACTGAATTGTGGGGATTTAAAGCACAGCCTACGAAAAGCCTCTGTGCCTGGGACAAAGTCGACAGGTGAGGCATGAGCAAAATCAAAAGCTTAGCATTCATTTCTTAACATAAGAAAATTATCATATAGGTGACCTTGAATAGCCATTCCAACCATGGTAACTAATGTGTTGTGCTGTTAGGATTGCCGTGGTGTAATGCTGCCTCTGATACGAAACTGCAAACAAGTTGTGTGATGTATTTGGAGAACTCCAGCTCCATAGTGATTTCAGAGAAAGTCTTCAAGAAATGTGAAAGTTGTGGTGATGGTCTAAGATGTGAGGCAGGTAGAACCTTGCGCAGCTGGCTGCATGTACACTGGCCTCTTTCCACACAGATTGTTTCAATGATCTTGTGGGTATAGCTATGTCATTGTGTTGTATATGTCCCACTGATACTGTGACGAGCTGGTCTGTGGTGGTGTGATGTGTCGTATGATGTTGCAAGTTGCCTTGAGCTCTGATGATGTGATGGGTTGCAGTGAGCTATGATGCGATGCAGAGGTGTGAGTTGTGACATTGTATTGAGCTGTGAAGTGTTCATATGCTTTGCTGGGTGCTATGTTCTGTCTTGTTGTGCTACATACGAACGACATTAAACCTACAACCAGCCAGGACTGTAGGCTTTGTCAATGGTTGTAAGTTGCATAAGATAAATAAGAACAGACTGCAGCATTTCCATTATTATATACAATGAAAACAGGTGGTTCAGAGATGTGTTACAGATGGGAAACACTTAGAGGGCCTGTTTCCGTTGGTTCTATGTGCTTGGCTTGAGGGTCATTTTGCAAGCAGACCAGTTTGAGGATTGGGCACATTTGTTATTTGATTCTAATGTTTTTTCTTCACACTTGTGCTTCAAAATGCTATATTTGGATCCCCCTTTTTCAACAATTTGCAGTAAATATGTGGCGTAAAACCCACAATTTGAATCTAATTTTTTCAAAATTTTCTTGCGGAGGAAAACCCCCTGCACCCTCCTTTTGCGGTTCATTAGGGTACAACATTCTTCGCCCACCACTTTCAAAATCCACCAGCCGCCACTGCTCGCAATGATGATAACAAGAGGCAATGACTTCGAAAAATGCGCACACTTTAAACTACAGAGACCACTTTCAACAAAATGAACTCAAACGTTTAACCAGCGTTTCAGAGAGCTGGTGTAATGAGGAAAGCACTATGAAGATACGTTCTTGTAGAAGGGATTGTTGACCTTCTATCGTAAGGAATATACACAGTAGATTTATGACTCTGCTCGCATTTCGGTCTTTCAGAACAGCAAATGAGGCCATAAACAGAACTGCCTCTATTAACATCGCTAATTCGAATAGCAAGTAAGAATATTAAAATGAACACTCACATGTTCTTTCTTAAAAAGCCAAAAACCGGCTCACGCTCAATACTTCTATGCTTGCAGGCTTCAAACAAACCGGAACCTACAGTCAAGTTAAACGTAACGAAAAGAAAGAAAGCTTGTTGGACTAAAAGATATCTGCTTTTCGAGTAAGTGCATTAGACATGCCATTGCTTGTAATTATCCCATGAAAATGTGAAACGAGGGCAATGATTAACTAAATAACCTTGTGGCATATTACCAAGGGTGGAGATATTGAATTATCACCGCTTTAGCGGCCGTTTTCGGCCGCTAAGCGACGATAATTCCAGCGCCCTATTACCAAGCTGTCGCTAACACCAGTTAGCGACAGCTTGTAGGCGATAGCGAGCAGTTTGGGGCCCGCTTTGCATGTCAGCGATATTTATCGCTAATGACATGCAAAGTGGGCGTACCCAACCGGTTAGCGACTGACAGTGCATAATTTGTACAATATGAAGTGCAGGTGCTCACATTTTTGTGGGAAGCCATACCCACTTCTCCTGGCTCCACCCACTTCCTTTACTGGCTCCACCCACATCCTCAACTGGCTCGGCTGAAAGCCACATGTAATACCCGATTTGAATTCCTACCTTAGTAATATGATGGTTGACTTTAAACGTACTGGTCTCGAGCTTCTTGGAAAGGATATCTTAATACAATCAAGGCAAAACAGCAAAAGAAACTGGATGTCATGACTTTTGGAACCAAAGATAATGAATTTGTTCTGACCTTTAGAGACCTGACTCTAAAGTAATGCTGATATGACTATCATCTTCTGTTGTATTTTGTGCCTCCCCAGGCTTGACACTAAACTGCCCCGAACCAAACTTTTACTAAAAGACAGTACCACTCCTTGCACAATTCTCAATTCTTTTGCTCTGAGAATTTGGGGAATTTCCCACTGATATATGTACATTTTTTAGCCAAAGCATACATGACATTACAGAGTTCAGAGGTACAAGCCCACTATGAAGGCATCTATCACATAAAGAATATATTTACTCTGTTAGAGGCACAATATGCACCTCCCTGATATGTATACAACTTGTAATGATGTTGGCACATCATTCAGTCCTGTAATAAGCCCAATATTGTAATTGTATTTATATAGCACTTCCACTCCTGACGAGGCATCACAGCACTTTTCAGTGAGTAGTACGCTACTCTGGAACCCAAAAAGTCTTAGTGGTGAGTTAATATAGGGAAATGTATGCTAATTTGAGCGATGGACATATGAGTCTGTTAGTTTCATTGAATGGTATAATGGATGGATGGACAAGGGACGCACCTAGAAAGTGTTATTTAGGAGATGGTAGTAAAACAAGGTCTGTGATGGGTGGAGGGAGGGATAGAGGAGGGAAGAATCTAGAAAGGGTTATTAGGTAGATCAAAGTAGTAAGATGAGGCTTGGGTGGAGTAAAAGGAGAGATGGAGGAGGGACAAGTCTCTAGAAAGGGATTTACTCTCACAAGTGCATTGTAAATGGGAATAAACCGAACACATCTTACCCCAATTGGCACCCCTTAACCCTTAAAATAATGTTCCCAACATACAACAGGGCCTTTTGCTCTCTAACATGAAGGTAATACCATCACAGAACACAATTGACAACAGACTATAAAGAGGTCTATGTTTGACAGGGTGCATAGATGAAGAGACAATGGACCAAAATAATTTGAATGTTGATACCATCCTGTTTTGTTTTCATGTATACGCGACATTTGAAGGTTAGCAAATTCAACTGTACAAAATGCACTACACATATTACACATGCACAAAACATTTGAAACAGCCAAATACACTCTTCTAGATTTCAGTACTAGTTTTTCATTCTGTCAGTTTACCACTTAAAACGTTTAATTAATCAATACATTTTGTAATAATCAAACAGTAACCTTTCAACTGAAAAATGAAGGAAAAATCACACTAAACCCATATATTGGTATTTGTCTTAAAAAAATCGAATTGAATAAAAAAACACACAAATGTGTCTTACACTTAAGAAAATTAATGAAACTCACAGCACATGTGGCCAAAGTGCATTCTGGCTGTGTTGTTCTTGAAAATAGAATGAAACTGTGCAGTGTCAAAGCAGAGTTTTTAAAATTGTTTATGGCCACATCAGCTTACATGTATTTGGGGGCGAGGGAGGGATGCTGCAGCACCTTAAGTGCTATTACTAAAGTAAAATACAGCATTTTGTATTCGTGGCAATTCCAACTATTAAGATTTATGTAAAGTAAAAGAAAAAAGGGCGGCAAAGTGTCTGTCCGGATTTGAACTGTTACATTTTCTACAAAGTTAAAAATACTATTCCATTTAATCTCACCACACAAGGTTACAATGAGCACTGCAATCAGGGCTGCGTGAAGTGGAAGGGGTAGCCTTTCTAGGGGCACCTTGGGGAATGTTGTTGCTGACTCAAGGTAAATCAGGGGTGGATGATTCATTTCGTCCAATGCCCAGATAGCAAGATTTCTCGCAAGGGCACCTTTTAATGACTGTTTTTCCAAAGTACAAGTAGACAATAAATGATGATAAGCTGATATGAAGTTATCCTCTGACCTTCAAGTTGCAAAACAGCACAGGAGCACTGTGTTTAACCACATCCTCGCGGCACATTTTCCCTTCCTGCGCTGGGATTTTCAAAAACCCATTATTCATGACGAGCTGGGCTCGTCATGAGCGTGCTGGGAGGCTACCTCATGACGAGCCCAGCTCGTCATGAGCGTCGAAGGGGTTAACCCGAACTTTTATAGTGTTTGCAGGGAGTAGAAGGGACAAAAAGAGCGTTCAGAGACTCGCCTGTTGTAAATTAGATAAAATGTGGGATTTTGGAACACCTGTGGGCATGCATGTTGTGCGACCAGAGCTATAGTTAGGGCCACTGGAATTCAGCGGCAGGAGAGAGCCAAATTATGTAGCAGGGTTGAGTAAATTACATGGCAAGTAAAAGGCAAATTATGCGACACAATGCAGCACATTTTGTAATAGAATTGGTTTATAGTTTTATCATTTTTAAACGTGCTAACACTCTGTGGGCATTACTTGCAATTCACTACTAGTTTAGCATCCAAACACAGCAATAAGCACCTGAGGGTTGACTATTCCAGCTTTACAAAAAAGGGTTCCACTCTGAGGCAAATCTATAATTATGTGAAAATCGCCCATAGTGGCTCAGTCACATAATTCCAGTGGCCCTGGCAATAGTCTCTGTGAGAGCCTCAGGTCGCATCACGTAGCAGATGTCAATGGATGGCCTTTGTCCTGGCTTAAAGAAATCACCCTCAGTCTAGCGCCCCAGTGCTGCTTTAAAGTCACAATTGGTGCTGCACATAACAGCTTATAAATCCCTCATAGTTTCAAGTGCAAGGTTTTGGTGACATTGTAGGGCTTAGGCTTTTAGTTTGTGGTAAATGTATCACTGCAAACCTGCCTGCAAAAGCAAACTCTGTTTTGCTCGTTTTGTTTTCTTTTTCTGGCCTCTTGATTCCGAGGTGCTGGTGAAGGAATAAATCAAAGCGATCGGGGCTCATGAAAAGGAAAGTGATGGGGTGGGCCTTTAGGCTGCATGTGAGTCCCACAGAAAAAGTAATGTGCTTAAATGTAGACCTGGATGAAACATTAATGGCCGAGAATAGCGGTGAGAGGCACCGGATGAAACAGACGGTAAGCAACTTGTGAAGGGAGGGCCCAAGAATTGCATGACAAGAGGAATCAAGGTGCTTCACTGCAAGCCTCGGAAGTGAAGGAAGGGGAGAGGTGTGAAGCGACCTCGGTTGAGCACGAGAGGCCCAAGGGTGGAGCAATAGAAAGGGCAGGAGGATCAGAAGGGGTAAAAAAATAACGTAGAGGTTTAGCCCCGCATGCACCGTGTTTAAGAGGTAAAATTAGAGTTCTTAAAATCCATGTGTACACTCTCGGCACTGTGATTTTCTGAGTGTTAGCTCCATAAAGCAATGCATCCTATGTAATACAAGCGGTAATGGATCACCTGCATCATGCCTCACTTTTTAAAACAATCGGTACCTGGGGTGAGCAGAGCCATTCATAACTCATTTCTCCTGGCTGGAGTCTGACTCGACTGCCCGGGCGGGTTCAATTATCATAAACAAGCTCCTCTGCATCCTGGAAGAAATTGTCATGTGTGCGTGGCTGGAGGGATCTCGACCCGAAATTTCAGTGTCTGTTTAACTTGAGCAACTCCCTAGACCTTCATTAACCAATAAGGAGCTGCTGAAGGCCTACGTGACAGGTAACAGGCATTAAGAGTCCAGCCTTCTTCCGCTCATCAAGGGGCTCTCTAACTTGCTCAAAGGAAGGGGTGAAGGGGCTCTGTAACTTGCTCTAAGGGAGGGGGGAAGGGGCTCTGTAACTTGCTCGAACGGAGGGGGGAAGGGGCTCTGTAACCTGCTCGAAGAGAGGGGGAAGGGGCTCTATAATCCGCTCGAAGGGAGGGGGGAAGGGGCTCTCCAACTTGGTCGAAGGGAGGGGGAAGATTAACCATGGAAATAAAGACAGCTCTTGGGGAGCCCGTTTGCTTTTTTTAGGTCTCGAACCGAAGGCTGGCTTGCCAGCCGGAAGTCGGAGATTTTATGACTTTGAGTAAGGGGGCTTGAACCCGCCTGTCTCCTCCATACTCTTCCATTGGTTGGCTTCCTAAACGGAGGCCAGCCATTGGAGGAGAAGGGAGTCACTCCAAACAAGCCCGTCTCTTTCGGATTCGGGGGGCGTAAGTTTTGCTGTTCTTTCGACGGTGACGTCATCCGTCACTCAGAAAAACAAATACATGGCCCCGAATCTGAAAATTTCGGAAGCTTGCGGCCGCCATTTTTTTTTTGTGCTATGCGTCGCTGCCACAGATAAATCTATTGTTACAAGGAACACTGGTCCCAGATTTCAACATAGTTAGCCAAGCAATAAATATAGACCAAAATTGAAGTCTATATTAAATGTCCAGCCGGACATATTTAGTAATTTATTATATTCAAAATAGGAAGAGATTACTAGACAATTTCCAAGTGAGACACAGCCTGTGTCCGACTACCACATGAGTACAAACAAGGAAACAGTAAAATACAAGGCAAAAGCAAAAAAGTCTGGGCAATATTCACAATTAAAACAGACAATTAGGTACACCATGTGTGATTTCATCGATCCCCTAAAAATGTGGGATCATCATCAGGACTTATACATTAATGCCTTAACTAATATAAGAATTGCCAAACATAATACATCACATGAAATTGACAAACAACACAACAACTGATGATGATCCCACATTTTTAGGGGATCGAAACGTCGTCGACAACTTGCACTTGATGATTTGTATTTTTTCATTTGATGAAATCACACATAGTGTATCTAATTGTCTGTTTTAATTGTGAATATTGCCCAGACTTTTTTGCTTTTGCCTTGTATTTTACTGTTTCCTTGTTTGTACTCATGTGGTAGTCGGACACAGGCTGTGTCTCACTTGGAAATTGTCTAGTAATCTCTTCCTATTTTGAATATAATAAATTACTAAATATGTCCGGCTGGACATTTAATATAGACTTCAATTTTGGTCTATATTTATTGCTTGGCTATCTATGTTGAAATCTGGGACCAGTGTTCCTTGTAACAGTAATCATTCCCAAGGTCCCAGACCTATTGCTACTTTGGGTTCCCTTGTCTTGAATAATAACAGATAAATCTATGGCTTCCAGGCTGGCCCATGGAAGGGGTGGCGAAGTAAATGGGCTTGTTAAGTGCTGCCCACGGGTGTTGCTAATTACGACCCTGCATCGAATGAAGTTGCTGCCGCTTTCTGAAGCTTACAAATTTAAAGGTACATTTCTATTTCCGAGCACACGGCTGCGGTAAAGCAAAACATTTCATTTACATGTTCAGCAGTTTTAAAATCGAAGACGTAAATATAATATTTCTCAAGTTGGTGGGCGCCGCAGTCTTTGTGTTTTGTGTTTGTCTGCGTCTTTCTAGGAAAGTGCTGCCTGGGATAACCAGACCGATATCAGTTAAAAGCCCCCTTTCTATGTTTTTTTTTTTGCCGTGTATGAGGAGGAGACTGCGAGAGGTGTCAGCCAGGCTTGTATGTCCGCCGCCCGGGAAAAGCCGAATGAGGTGAAAACCCCTTGACTTTCTTCGCAATAATTTTTTTTTTGTAAATATTGACCGGAGCAGGAATCTTTGCCGCAAAGCGTCCACTATAACGGACTATTGCTGCACTGCCGTTTACGAGGTTCCGAATGCGTCTCCTCGCTCCAATGTCTACACCGATGAACAAACACCCCATCCGCAGCTCTCCACACACCGCCACTGTGCCCGACCTGACACACGAGTTGCCACGAGCTCCACACCACTGCTAACACACAATCCGCAGCTCTACACTCGCCGCCCCTGTGCCCGACCTGACACACGAGTTTCCGCAGCTGCCCTTTACGTAACCAGATCTCCTCACCTGGCTCTTCACAGCTTCCACTCCTGGGGGTGGTTGCGCATTTCAGCCTCAGGAAGAACGCTAATACAGGTCCCCCTTAAACAATGTCGCTCCTCACGCAGCCCTAGTGTCCGACCTGACACTCGAATTCCGGCCACACCACACCGCACTGCTCCTACGGTAAATACTCTCGAGCAGGTATCCGCTCCTACGGCCAGGCTCCTATGAACTTCCGCAAAGGTTAGTGGCCGCACCACAGATGATTAAAGTAAGCACCAATCCAAACCCAAGACCGCATAGGAAGGAGCTCCTTTAAATTTGTGGCAATAAAAGTCCTTGAAATACTGGAGCTCGTCACTCACGGTTAAGATGAAGAGTAACTTCTTCAAAACTCCCGTCCTCTCGCAAGAATTAATAACTTCAGGGGAAGGCACCACGCTGTCCCTGACACAGCATCCCGTCCTCTGTCGCCAAATTGTGGTAATAAATCACAAACAGCTTCTAGGTAACACCTTTGTTTATTGTCACCAGTATAAAGCAGTTCAGCGCCTCCAGTGCCAGAGGGGAACAAACATTCAGTCAACATTCTAATGCAGCCTTTCTCTGAAGGTTCTAGGAACAAACCACTGGGCGTATGGCCACAGGGGGAAAAGGAGGGAAGGCCAGAACCAGAGGGGAGATTACAACAGTACTGCTCTGTCATCTGTTTATGGGCGGACGGGGTTTCTCATTTGTGTGTGTGTGTTTGGTGTACACCCGTTCCACTCTGTCTTTAGCTTACAAGTCGGACGTCGTGTGTGTACTTCGCGCTTACTCAATGGGGTTTTTGGCATTGCAAATGTACATATCCATTGTGCACATCTTCCTACCCTTCTGCAGACACAACTGGTCTATCCCTGCACACGGTTCGTGATTCTGTACATATAAGAATCTTCATTGTGGTCACTTTTTGCAGGCGCCACTAATCTCCAATTATTAAAGGGTCCCTGATCTGCTATAATAAAGGGATTGCTGTGTTGTACATTTTTCTGCGCATAGCTCCTGCCTGTTCAAGGAAAGGATAGTGTGGTCAGCGTTCTGCAGAGTTCTACTGGCTTAATATACAGGGATTGTAGCTGGATCTGACATTTACTGTGGTCATCTCTCTGCAGTCCCAGTCTATAATAGCAATGTTGGACACGACACAGCTGATGTGCAGGCATTGTGGCGTTCCCTATTTTGACATCTGGAATGCAAGCGAAGACATCTTTTTGCTGATAGTGCAGATTGCGCTGCTGCACATATTTACATCTAGGATGTTAGTGTCATGTTCCTGCACAAAGTTCAATTCAATTGTGGTTTTCTACCTTACATCTGATTACTGGTCTGGGTACCTCTTCCTTAGAGCTCGGCTCAGTTACTATGCGCGGATTGTAGCATTGTACTTGCTTTCATCTGATATACTGGTGTGGTATTCTTTCTCCAACCAGCCTTTCGTTGCTGGATGAGGATTGTGGTGTTGCAAGTGTTTACATCTGAAAGAGCAGGGTGTCTGCACACTGTACTGGGTTACTAAGCACAAGCTGTGCTGCTTGTCACCCCGGTTTTTCTCTGCCTCAGTTCCCCAGTTTTTCTGTGCCTTGGTTCCCCCGATTTTTCTGTGCCTCTGTTCCCTGCTTGTCATCCTGGTTTTTTCTGTGCCTCTGTGTGCGTGGCTCTGTCTGTGTGTGTGCGTGGCTCTGTCTGTGTGTGTGCGTGGCTGT
Source organism: Lissotriton helveticus (assembly GCF_964261635.1). Taxonomy (NCBI): domain Eukaryota; kingdom Metazoa; phylum Chordata; class Amphibia; order Caudata; family Salamandridae; genus Lissotriton; species Lissotriton helveticus. Next base: position 323,480,174 of record NC_136061.1, read on the forward strand.
GTGCGTGGCTCTGTCTGTGTGTGTGCGTGGCTCTGTGTGTGTGCGTGGCTCTGTCTGTGTGTGTGCATGGCTCTGTCTGTGTGTGTGCATGGCTCTGTGTGCGTGGCTCTGTGTGCGTGGCTCTGTGCGTGTGGCTCTGTGTGCGTGGCTCTGTGTGCATGGCTCTGTGTGCGTGGCTCTGTCTGTGTGCATGGCTCTGTCGGTGTGCGTAGCTCTGTCTGTGTGCGTGGCTCTGTCTGTGTGTGTGCGTGGCTGTGTGCGTGGCTCTGTCTGTGTGTGTGCGTGGCTCTGTGTGTGTGCGTGGCTCTGTCTGTGTGTGTGCATGGCTCTGTCTGTGTGTGTGCATGGCTCTGTGTGCGTGGCTCTGTGTGCGTGGCTCTGTGCGTGTGGCTCTGTGTGCGTGGCTCTGTGTGCATGGCTCTGTCGGTGTGCGTAGCTCTGTCTGTGTGCGTGGCTCTGTCTGTGTGCGTGGGTGCGCGTGGCTCTGTCTGTGTGCGTGGGTGCGCGCGGTTCTGTCTGTGTGCGTGTGTGCGCGCGGCTCTGTGTGCGTGTGTGCGCGCGGCTCTGTGTGCGTGTGTGTGCGCGGCTCTGTATGCGTGTGTGCGCGCGGCTCTGTGTGCGTGTGTGCGCGCGGCTCTGTGTGTGCGCGGCTCTGTGTGTGTGTGCGCGGCTCTGTGTGTGTTGTGCGCACAGCTCTGTCTGTCTGTGTGTGTGTGTGCGACTCTGTGTCCGCGAATACTCTCTACTACTCTCTAATGTTCACCTATTGCCATTGTAAATGACAATACCATTTATTTATGTTTTTTAAAAAAATTAAAAAAATTGTCATGAGCAATGCCAATAGCTCTACCTTTAATAATGCCGAGACCATTGCATTGTAAACGCTTGTTTATTAGTGAAAGCACGAAAGTTGAAATCCATCCGCCAGCCAGCCAGGAGTCAGTGCATGCCTTGATGAATAGGAGACAGTGAGACGAGGCTGAGCAGCACAGACAACGTGGAAAAAGTTAAGCTGTCTCACTCCGTATTTTTGAAAAATTACCTTCACCAACACTGCCTCCTGAAAGACATGTATAGCCCCGGCCCTGACAATAAAGTACCGGTGCTGAGCACCGGAAAGCCCCGGCACAAATTAAGCACTGGCGACTGAAAGCAGTCGCTAACCTCGCTATCGGCTATTACCAAGAAAGGCGAAGCGATGGAATTATTCGCGCTAAGCACGAATATCGCCAAACGCTAACGCCTGCAAATACCAGTTCTTAGCCATGTTATCCAATGGGAGGTGGATAACATAGCTAACAACATTTGCACGCTAATGCGTGAACACCGCTGATTTTCCAGCGATATTCACGCTAACGCCTGCAATATTATCGCTTTTGAGATAAATGTTGGTAATAGGACGTTATCTCAGCGATAATATTGGGCGAAGCGTGGCGTTAAAAAAACTACCGCTAAGCTCAGTTAGCGATAAATATCGCTAACTGTTGGTAATATGCCCCCTTGTCTTTTCAGAATATAACTCGACAATATTCCCCTTAATCCTTGGAGGGGTGCCCAAGATCTACTCATGGTAGATATATTACTGAATAGTCCATACGTGAAAAGAGATGAAAGATAAAGGAGGGGCTTTCACTAAAACAATATATATGTGTTTATTGTTTTTTTTTCAGAATCCAGTCACAGCCCTGAAGAGAGTCCCCTAAATAAAGTTGGGACTTGAAACGCGTTGGCACTCTTTGTACCATCAGGGGAATATTTTGAATAAGAATATGCATAGCAACGTAGGGAAATATATGTATTAAATGGATTAACCCTTTGTTACCCAAATACGTTTTGATCCCCATTGAGAGGTAACCCCAGTGTACTTGGAAATCAGATTTGTGGGTTACCTGTTTTTTTCTGTACTAGGACTGGAAATTACTTGAAGTTTTTATTATTTGTTATTTGTGACTATGTTTCAATTATGTTTGTTTTGATGTTATGTGAACTTTATGTGTATCTGACATCTGTCTTTGAGGATTTAAAAATAAAATCATTTAAAAATGAATACTTAAATGTAATAGACCAATTGACTTGTGTATTTAGTGTGAGTCTGCCTAAATGTTAGCAGCTTAAACCTGGTCAGCTAGATGTTTTGATTTTCTTAAAAACTTACTAAAACTGGCATTGTCAAACTTTTAATTCAAAATTTGACTTCACCATGAGAGTGGATTTTGCATTACAATTCCAAAGATACCAAACATGAAATGGTTGACCACTCCCATTTGCAAATTATAGCTTATTAAATGTAATAAGATAACGCCACATTCTAACCCACGGTAGAAGTAGGCTTTGCTGTAGTAAAAAACTAATTTTTTCAACACCAACACATGTAAATCCTGAAAGTTTATGTTCAACTTTTTAAATGCATTGTACCCTGCCCTCTGGGCTGTCCAGGGCCTACCCAGGGGTGACCTATATGTACTAAAAAGGAAGGGCTTGGCTCGGCAAAAGGTTTATTATGCCTGGTCAAAATGGCAGTTTGAAACTACACACACACACACAGCCTGCAACGGCAGGCCTGCAACATGTTTAAAGGCTACTTAATTGGGTGTCCTAATAAGTGCGGCAGGCCTACTAGTAGCATCTAATTTACAGGCACTGGGCACATGTAGTACCTCTTTATTGGGGTCAGACAAGTACATTAAATATGTCAATTGGGGATAAGCCAATGTTACTGTGTTTTAAAGAGGGAGCACATCCACTTTAGCAGTGATAAAGTGTGCGGAGTCATAAGGCCAGCTAAAAAGAGATCAACAAAAATGGAGGAGGAAGGTAACATCTTTGGGGGAAGACCACTCTACGGCTCACAGATCTAGCACAGGTGCTTGCCCTGCAGCCTGCCCTGGCATTGGTGTTCCAGAGTTGGAAGGGAAGTTTGATGGTTCTGCCTTGTGAAGGTTTCACTGCCAGGAGCTTGAGTCTGTGAAGCTTAACAGGCATTTGTGTTTTGTGATGTGTGTGAGCTTTGTGGGTCTGTATTTGGGCAATTTTGCAGTCAAGCCCTTCAGTTCCTGAAATTTGCCCTGATGTTTGTGTAAAGGCTGAGAGATTGGGGGTTCCATCATTTGACAGCTGTGCAACCGGATCCTTCAGTTCGAGAATATTCCCTAGTATTGGTATTCTTGGGTTAAGGAGAGCTTGACTGTTCTGCTTTCGGCCGTTTTTCTGCCGAGCCCTAAGGGTCCATTAAGCTTGCCTTGGCATTGGTGTTATGAGATGAGGGTGGCGCATAGCATTTCAGTTCTTTGATGGTTTCTCAGTTAGACCCTTCAGTCTGTGAAGCTTGCTCAAGCAATGGCATACCAGGGTATGATGTCACTGTCAGACCCTTCAGGACACAAATCATTTAAATAAGAGGACAGTGAATAACAATTATTTGAGTACTGTTGTTCCTGTGCAATTTGTGGTAAATAGCGGTACAAATTCACCACAAATGACCAGAACTGTGACTATTTGTGGCTTATTTTTACTTTTACTTGAATGGCACATAATTATGCATAGAGGCACTATGGTGTAATTTCAAGAATTTTGAATAACAAGCATAATGCACAACACTCGAATTACGCAAATTATGCCAGCTTAATTTAAATTTTGGCCTTGTCTATTAGGTCTTACTTCAGTTTGTAGAGTGTAATTACATATATTAGCTTTTGTGGTTATGTCAGTAATGTTTGCGATGTATTGTTGAAATGTTTTTTACAGATTTTTCTCTCTCAAGACAAGATTATTCCTATCTAAGGATGCAAATTCTTTTTTTTAGAAAAAGAAAGGAAAGGTTATTGGTTATATTTAAACTAAACCTATGCGGTAAACTCCACAATGTTTGCCAAGTTTGCAGAGTTTTCCGTACTCCACGGAGCATGCAGAGTTTTCAAAAACTGGAGTGGAGTTTTTATCCACGCTTGAGCTTATCAAAGTCAAGTTGGCGAGTAAGGAAAATCTACCTAACGGCGAGAATTTTTCTCACTCATGTTCCCCAAGGTCAGGTTGGCGGGTGAGGAAAATCAACCTTCTGGCTAGATTTCTCAACGTTGGTGATCGGATTTCTCATTGCGAGTGGTTGAAGCAAGTTTTCCTGGAGTGTTTTTAATTTCACTTTTTGGGCTTTTATTGTCTCTTTGAATTATGAAGTATTTCTTTGGATTTATTATTGGACCTTTCACTTTTAGATTATTTTGGGTTTATCTTTGGATTTTTTAATTGTTTTTTTTGTGGAGTTAATGGACATCAGCTTCAAAATTGTAAGTTACATTTCTAATAATTTTGGGGTGGGTAATGTTATTGTTGGAATTAAATATATATTCATATTTAATAGAAGGAAGCATGGCTAACCAAGAAGAGATGGTGGACGCTTGATTTCAAGCTTTGCATTGGCCCACACGAAGCTTGGTTCCTGATGCGACATCGATAATCTGCATACTGAAGGGTGCTTCGCCCTCACTGATGACACAGCAGCAGAGATTGGCGAGGTGCCAGGCTGCTGGTGGATGGCCTAGACTGCTGGGAGGCTGCTGCACTGAGGCCAGGGCGCGCAACTGGGCCAGGGGCCCAGCAGAGCCACACTGGAGCGGAGCCGGGGATGCAGCATGAGATGGTGACTGGGGCCCATGCACTTGGGGGGCCAGCAGCTTCTTGCCACCCCGGAGAGGATGGTGATAGGGTCCGAATCCTGCAAATGGGCAGGGGCCTGTGCGTGGAAGGGACCCACCCCATGGAGAAATTGGAGTGGATGAGAGACTGAACCACTGAGCATGCAGGGACCCCTCAGACCCTGGGCACCCCCTCAAGTGATATCCAAGTGCAAGGTTCGAGGATGCGAGCCCCCCATAGGCAGTGAGGAACTTTCCTCCACTGTGAGGTGGCGAGCTGAGAGGAAGTAGATTTTGGGCCTAGCTGAATCATGGCAGTTCCCTTAGGAGAAGAGGGGGCTCTTCCTTTCCCTGCAGAGGAGCTCTGGGGGCTGAGATTTTGAGCAGTGGTTGCCATTGTCCGTTTTTCTGGGCACAAGTCAGCACTTAAGGTGGTTGACTGGAGGGCATACCTCTGGAGCTGTTCTGGTAGCCTGCAGTGACCCGCAAGAGGTATGGGGGGTCCCTGGCCTGTACAATGTGCTAAGGGGTGCATTGGCTGAACCAATATAACCAGGGAGAAAGGGGTGGGAGCACACTGCTTCACCTGCCAGCAGAGTTCATCCCTTTGCATTATGGTAAATGCAGTTCATGGTACATACTTACTTGAAATTATTCTGGAGTATTCAACCAAAGTTGGTGCAGGTTAGTGCTGTAAATCTCTAGACACATGTTTCTGGATATCATCCATCATCAGTAGAGATAAAAACAAATTGAATCTGGGGTTTCTGAGCAGGCTGCCACAATCCTTTCAGGTCTCAGTTCTTCTCACAGGCGGACAGGTGCATCTCTACAAGTTTGTCAGCTCAATGGCTCAAGGGAGCATTTTCAAACACAAATGGGTGGGAGAACACTGCTTCACCTCACAGTACAGTTCTCCACTTTGCATTATGGTAAATGCAGTTCATGGTACATGCTTACTTGAATTTTGTCTGGAATATTCCACCAAAGTTGGTGCAGGTTAGTGCTGAAAATCTCTAGATAAGTGTTTCTGGATATCATCTGTCATCAGTAGAGATAAAAACAAATGTAATCTGGGTTTACTGAGCAGGCTGCCACAATCCTTTCAGGTCTCAGTACCGCTCACAGGCACACAGGTGCATCTCGACAAGCTTGTAAGCTCAGTGGCTCAAGGAAGCCTTTTCAAACAGAAAGGGGTGGGAGTACACTTCTTCACCTCCCAGCACAGTTCGCTCCATAGCATTATGGTAAATGTAGTTCATGGAACATGCTGACTTGAAATTTTACTGGAGTATTCCACCACAGTTGGTGAAGGTTAGTGCTGTAAATCTCTAGACACATGTTTCTGGATATCATCCATCATCAGTAGAAATAAAAACAAATTTAATCCGGGGTTGCTGAGCAGGCTGCCACAACCCTTTCAGGTCTCAGTACCACTCACAGGCATACAGGTGCATCTCCACAGGAGTGTCAGTTCAAAGGCTCAAGGGGACCTTTTCAAACAGAAAGGGGTGGAAGCACACTGCTTCACCTCCCAGCACAGGGGTAAATGCATTTCATGGTACATGCTTAGTTGAGATTTTACTGGAGTATTCCACCAAAGTTGGTGCAATTTAGTGCTGTAAATCTCTAGACATGTGTTTCTGGATATCATCCGTCAGCAGTCGAGATAAAAATGAATAGAAAGTCACAGTGTCTGCAGAGCTTGGCCCCAAGACAGCGCGTGCTACTCCTCGCGCCAACCACCAAATGCCAAGGTAACATGTTTAATCCATATGAAATAAGGCATCCAAGAAGTGCGGATTGGTGGCCGCATGAACATGTTGCCAAGTTCATAAAACATTGGATAAGAAAACCTCTGGGTAGAGAGGTGAGGAGTATGTTGAGGGAAGAATTCCCCTCCATGTGCTTTGTAGGGGGCCCCTCAAGTTTTGTTACGCCACTACGCCCAGTTACAATGTGCAAGAGGTGGGGGCCCATTCTGGGTGGGTAATGGTCGGGTGTCCCTCTTCCCTGACTTCAGCACAGCTGTGCCTACTAAACAAGCCTCTTTCTTTGCGGTCAAAAGGGCACTGCACGAGTAGGGATTCCACTATTCACTCCTCCTCCCTGTGAAAACTGAAGACCATGCTGAAGGGCATACACGCTTTTGTCTGGAACATAATGATGCCTGGAGATCGCTGGAAACATATCAAATGAAGGGTGAGCAGTTGGAGCTGCATGCAGCAGACATGGAGCAGACTGCAGTGCTTCCATCTGGAATTCTTTGGGTGGATGCAACATACTTTTGGTACTTTGGTATCCAGATCTTTCACGAGATAGATGAATAAAGGGAGGAAACCTGAGAGTCACCCACCACCAAATTTTGGTGCAAGCTCTCCCTCAAACAACAAAAATCTTCACAAGTGCTGCATTGAACAAACTTGATTGTAAGGATATGGCTGCAGTAAACATTGCAGACAAAGAGAGTGATGCTTTCCTTCCAAGCTACACATCGAAAGTGACTTAGGGCTGAACAATGCAGAGGGAAGAGACTTTAGAATAGTAAGAGCAAGTTGCTATTATGTGCATAGTTGCCTCCCAGTCTCTACAGCACTTTCTTCGTGTTTTTTTTGTGCTAATAAAAATGACCAAACTGTCAGTTTGGGTAAAATATCTACATATTAATACATTTTGATTTGAATTCCCAGCCGCTTGGGTACAAAATATATCCAAAATGTTGACCATCAACTGCCCGCTTTAAAGAGCCCCTGTTGACTTTTGAAAATCCAGCTTAAATTTCGGATCGTGTTCACATGATCGCCATCACTCCTGGTAAATGAAGAAGAATGTTCATATTCTTGCTATTGTATTATTTCAGTTCCATCATGTGGTACAAATTTCCTTGAACAGTAAAATCGTTACCCAATGTAGCTTCATGACATTAATATCGGTAATTACGCAGAACAAGTGTAAAGCAAAATTAGCAAATTGCTCCAGCATAACTAAAATAACGCCCAGGACTCATCATTATACGAAAGTGGTTGGTTGGACTCAAACTTAAAACATACCAAAAATATCTAGGAGTCAAAGGAAAAGGCTCTAAACACAGAAAACCCTTTTGACGCGACAAAAACCAGGTATCGCGGACCAAATTACTCGGTAACACCACGTGATGTAGTGAATTACAGTGCACGTGATTGTTCTACAGGGAAACACACAACCAAGGGTAGGTGAAAATTTTTCCCATCAGTTGTCGACCTGTTCCACCATTATCACATCATTTGGGTTCTCCTTACCCAGGAGTTAGTGTGATCACAGTCACAACAGTATAGGAAAGCCCTATCGTGTTGTCTGGTGGGTGGTGTCAATGTAATGTGACAACTGAAAAAAGCAGTGCAAATAAAGTGATTAGTGATAGAATAAAATTGGGTGAGACTGAGTAGAAATGACATTTTTTAATAAGTTCTCTCAGCTCCTCAAGCTTAAAAACAATAGTGAAAAGACGGATTTAACAGAATATCCATTTCAGCAAAATAGTGATCTACATGTTTCTGCATAGATGGACAGTACCAATGCATTCGTCAGGACCTTGATGTTGCTACTGCTGTGGGTTTAAGTGAAAAATAAAAAGGAACATATCACCTGTTGTTCAGGTTCAATGTACTCAAACTTAGCAAATCATCTAAAAATCCATCCTCCTCATAAGAATCGATTTCTAGCTCTGTCTTTTCTTTCTCTTTGTCAGTTTTGGTGTCATCTTTGTCATTATTTATATTCTCTTTGTCTATTTCTTTTACATTGCAGAAAACAGACTCACACCCTGTATCATGTCTTCTCTCTATGCTTTCGTTTGAATGCACCATTTCCCTTCTAAACTGATAGCTTCTTGTGCTTTTGACCTGGCTTTACATCATATTCCTATGTTCTTTTTCTTTGCTACATGATGCCACTCATTCAAAGCTTCAAACTGTGCATGTCTAGGTTGTGATTTCATCTCATACATAACACACCTCAAATAATCGACCTTTCTCACATTAAAAGTACTGTTCAGAGGAAATTGCATGTGTATGAGATCAGCAGTAATTTCAATTCCAATTTTTAAGCCACAAACAAGCTTGAAGTCCTGAATTTAACCATATCTTCAATACTTCAGTAAACATTATTCTTGTATTTTAGATTGATTTAGACAAACTGTTTTAATATAAATGTATTCCTGGAATTTATTATATATATGGTAAAGATCATCTAATGCAACTGTTTCATTGTTTAACTTTGCATTTTTATGGCTATTTATAGTCGAATAAAGACTTTGGGGCTGATTACGGTGACGGTAAACCTGCTGTCGGTGGTAGACTCACCGCCATCGAGAAACCATTTTCCGACCTCCATATTATAATGGCGAGCGGGTCCGTGACAGTCGGAAACTCTGACCACAACGCATCAAATGGGCTCCTTGAGCCCGCGGGTGCTGCGGAGGCCCTCACAAACCCGTACATGGCGGCGGTGCCTACCAGGCACCGCTGTTGAGATTATGATGGTCCATCTCCACCAGCCTTTCCATGGTGGTTCACCCGCCATGAAAGGCGGGAATGGACTTTGGCAGCCTGTAGAGGGCACTTTTGTTTGGGGTTTGTGGGGCACCTATGATGTTCCCTTACATTTCCCTGAACCATGGTGCCTGCACGTAGAGCTGGGAAATGTAAATAGTGCCTTTTTTGCATTGTGTCGGGTGCTGCAGCCAGTACGAGCCGCTGAAATGCAAAATATGATGAGTGCGACCGCCACATTGTTGGGCGCATCCTAATACCCCCTGTGGGACTGCTACCTTGTAGGCAGGCAGCCCCACTCCCCGAGTCAGTCCACCATCGTAATAAACCCCTTATTGACTGACTATGTTTGTGCCTTGCAATCTGAGTCTTTTTAGCTTGTGCTTAATGAGGGCCATCTGATAACTCATCTTAATGGAGGAATATCCATATTTCTGATTCCAAGGCTGCTGTTGGAAAGCTTGATGGCAATTTGTGCAATGATTTCCAAAATGTCCTCTCATAGCACCATGTGCTGTTCGTGAACGTGTCTATTCCCTACATCTCTGCTCCGTACAAGATTTGACATCTGCCTTTTGCCTGAAAGACTTAAAAAAAAAAGGAAAATGATGACTGTGTTTGCTCACCATCCATAAGATGGCATTTGAGCAGCTTCAGATTTTCCTATAACTTATAGTATATGGGCTTTCAGTCTTAGTGGTCTGTCTATTACTACCCTAAGGTACTTAAATGAAGCAATTTCTTCCAATCTTGGCTTGGTTTATAAAAAATGAATACTTTTTGCCACAGTTGGTCCTAAAGGTCGGAATTTTGTTTTTCCCTGCATTCATTATTAAGTTATTTGTTTTACAATAGTTTCCTAAACCTGAAAGTTGGGCTTGTAAATCTTTGGGGGTTTTTTGCTATCAAAATGGAATTGTCGGCATAGATCTTGAAACCATTTATTGTTGGGATGTCATCAATGGCTTTTTCGTACTTCATGATACAGATCATTCATGTAGAGTGAAAACAAGAGTGGAACCAAGAGGCAGCCTTGCTTGAACCTTCTGTTGGTATACAATCTTTTACTGATGTGACCTATTTGATTGAGTCTCACCTGGGAAGATGTTCTAGTATACAACTGTTGAGTAAATTCCCAGAGCCCAAGATCAATGCCCATAATGCTCCATTTCTCAGAGAGACGATTTTTTGAAACCAAATCGATTGCTGAAGAAAAATCTGGCATGGCCACTGTTGGAACTGGCCCTTTTTGCAGGGTCATCCCCAAACTTTTTGCTTCCTCCTCCCTTATTTTTCCTGACCTGTGGCTGTTGGCAATAGGACTCTGCGCACTTTACCACTGCTGACCAGTGCTAAAGTGCATATGCTCTCTATGTAAATTGTTATTCTGATTGAATATACCTGTTTGGCATATTTGTATCACCATGAAGTCCCTAGTAAAGTGCACTGGGTGTGCCAGGGCTGGTGATGACAAATGCTACTAGTGGGCCTGCAGCACTGATTGTGCCACCCACAGGAGTAGCTCTAAAATGGTGTCTCAGGCCTGCCACTGCAGTGCCTATGGGCAGTTTAGAACCTACGCACCGGAATCCATACAAGTGGCCTCCCTCCCCATACAGACCGGATTCGTCGCAACACGCCCGCTGCTGCAGCGGGGCTGTCGCAAACGCCTCCCCAGGGTCTCAGGAGCAACGCATCGCTTGTTTTCCACCGCACCAGCTTCTGCTTTTGGAACTTTGTTGCAACTAAAGGTACTGTGAGTAAACGTGACGCAACTGTGAACTTTTCACGCATCTGTGGTTGATTTTACCGCAACTTGAAGAATTTTAACGCAACCTTAAGAACTCTTTTTGAAACCATATTTGAACTGTGTATGTTGGATTTTTATCGTTTTGGTCTTGTGTAGTTTTAGATTAAATACCTTTATTTTTCTAAACTGTTGTGGAATCAGTTTGTGGTGTTTTCACTGTGTTACTGTGAGTGTTGGTACAAATACTTTACGCATTGCCTCTGATTAGCCTAGACTGCTCAGGCCAAGCTACCTAGAGGGCGAGCAGGGGTTATCTCAGAGAGTTATCTCCTTGTCCTGACTAGAAGCAAGGGTCCCTATTTGGACAGTGGTACCTACCTCTGCCAACTAGAGACCCCCAGATCTAACATTGGTGGTCAGGCGGTGGGATTTGAACTTGTATTTGTACTTGACCCACAGTAATTGCTGTACATCACTAGTGAGTGCAGACCACTACGCCACCACATACTGTTTGTTTTTTCCGGTGTCCTCCTGGAAGTATTTTTGGATATTGAGACTCTGGCTAAGTGTTGCACCTGTAAAATCCTGCCAAAATGGAAGTCAACTTTTTTCACCTGTGCATCTACACAGAAGAGGAGATAAAAGCCTTTTGCAAGAAGAGGGGGCTGCCTGTGGAGAAAGGTTCCACAAGGAGGGATCTTGAGGCATGCCTGTATTCCCATGAGGCCAGAATTTGGGAAGCAACATTAGCAGATGATTCTGAGGAGGAGGACTTCTCTGATAGTGAGGAAGAGAAAGATGAGTGGCTCCTTGCTGCTGAGCAAAGGTGCAGAGAATTAGACCGGCTAAACAAGGAAGGTATGATCCGGTGGGCCTTAGCCCAGAAAGAAAAATGGGATGCTCAAGGCAGGAGCTTTGCTGAGTTGGAGGTGGAGTCCAGTTCAGATGGTGGCAGCATGATTATGATATCTAGTGTGGAAAGAAAGGTACAAACACCCAGAGATGTGGCGCCTGACTTGAGGGAGGGGGTCGACATACACCAGGGGGTTCAGGTATATGATGTAGTTCCAGTGGAGTGCAGTGTCCCTGAAGTAGATTGCGGGACTAGCACAGGGGACCATATTCCTAGTGGTGGGAGGGACACTCTACTGACTCTAGAAGAGAGGTACAAGGAGAGGGGTTCCCCCGTGGTAGAAACCTTGGTGTGTGTGTGTGAAGACCAGCCAGAAGAGTGTGGGTTGTGTGACAGAGACAGTCAGATACTGTCTTGCCAGTCTCATGAGAGTGGTGTGGGGTACTTGTGTGAGGCACTGGCGGGTGAGGCAAAGGGTAGCTTGGTTAACAACTGTGGGGGGCTGTGTGATTCATTTGTTGGAGAGCATATTTTAAGTCCCTGTTTTCCAGAGCTATGCCAACACCCGGTGGAGTGTGAGTTCTCTGACCCCAGAGAGCTTGCGTTGGAGGCAGACCTCTTGGTGGATTCCAAAGGGTCTGAAGAGGCATTGGGGAGTGATCCCAAGAGGAGTGGCATAGATGTCTTCCAGACCTGTGAGGTGGAAGAGGTTCAGTGTAGCCCAGTTAGGTCCCAGTGTAGTGGGAGGGGTGTAGGGGCTCATGTCCGGTCTCAGTGGAGAAGGAGTGAGTGTGGGACGGTGTGTCTCACGGTGCCCGAAACCCAGTCTCAGGGCCTGGAGGGTTCCTTAAGGGAACACCAGGTTGGGGACCTAGACTGTACTTGTAGGCCATTTGAGGAGGATCTCCTAGTGTCTGTTGAACGGGGAGTGCCTGTAACCAGGCCTCCATCAGTTCTGGTGTCTGGCAGTGCCGCTCCATTTGGGAGGGTACAGAAGTCCAGACTGAGGGGTGAGAGGGGGAAGGAGTCCCCAGTGGGAGAACCAGTGGGTCAGAGACCAGTCAGAAGGGCTGAGTCCCCAGTGAGTGACCATGGTGACCTCACTTCTGTCCTGGGGGATCTTCCCACGCTGTCAGGTGGACAGGGGTCGGGAGATCTGCGCCAGGCAGACTGTCACAGGACACATGAGTTGTGTGTCACCCTCAAGGGGGTACTATGTGAGTCCCCAGAAGTCCTGGTGCGCCAGGCAAGTGTTCCACTACAGGGGTTAGTCCCTGGGTGGGGAAGCCAGGTTCAGGTGCTGTCTGACCTGGAGGCTTTGGAGCCTAGGTTTGAGGGCCAGGTCTGGGGTGTCCCCCCTGACCTGGAAAACCAGTTGCAGGATAGCACCCCTGAACTGGTGGGTGAATGGTGCGGGACACCTGCCACAGGTGCCCTGGCTATTCTAGAAAGGGGTACCGCTCCAGGTGGGAGGGTACAGATCCCCAAGGAAGAGGAGGACCGGGTGTGGAGAAGCCCACCTCAGCCTCCTGTCCAGCCGCCGGATACAGGTCCGGGACTGGTGGGTCAGTGCCAGGATGTTAGACCTGACTTGACAAGAGAGGGAGTGGACAAAGGGTGCCAAGCACCTGGGGCTACTGCCCCCCACCCTCTGATGCCACAGGGGTTTGAGAGCCATGAGAGGCATGAGGCCTGGATCTCATCCCTGATCACTGTTGGTGGTCACTGTGGCTGGCTGTCTGTCTGTTGGGACACACCTGTGAGGAAATTAAGGTTAGGTGCTGCACAGGTGGTGTCCACAGGTGAGGAGAAGGGTTCCACATGGATTGGCATGGTGGACCCTGAGAGTATGGATAGAGTGATTGAACTGGGTTTAGGATGGCGTAGAACAGGACTGCCCTGCCGTGTGGGCCAGTTTCCATGTTCTATCGCCTCAAGCAGGGAATCCCATTGAGGTATCGTTTGGTCTACCCTGGCTTTAGGCTGGAAGGGGGTTGTGTTGGAACTGGCCCTTTTTGCAGGGTCATCCCCAAACTTTTTGCTTCCTCCTCCCTTATTTTTCCTGACCTGTGGTTGTTGGCAATAGGACTCTGCGCACTTTACCACTGCTGATCAGTGCTAAAGTGCATATGCTCTCTATGTAAATTGTTATTCTGATTGAATATACCTGTTTGGCATATTTGTATCACCATGAAGTCCCTAGTAAAGTGCACTGGGTGTGCCAGGGCTGGTGATGACAAATGCTACTAGTGGGCCTGCAGCACTGATTGTGCCACCCACAGGAGTAGCTCTAAAATGGTGTCTCAGGCCTGCCACTGCAGTGCCTATGGGCAGTTTAGAACTGCCATGTCCTCCTGGTCAGTGTCCCCACTGACCAGGCCTAACCCTTCCCTTTTCGTGCACATCAGCCACCCATATGGAAGGCCCAAGGTACCCCCCTGGGCAGGGTGCAGTGTATGTGAAAGGTAGAGCATGTACTGGTGCAGGTAACATGTTCTGGTAGTTAATTACAGCCATTTTCGTTTTTCACTATTGTAAGGCTATCTTGCTCCATAGGTTAACATGGGGGATGCTGGCTACAGTGGTTAACAGCATTTCTTCCCATAGGAACAAGATAGGACATAAGTATCTAGTATCCCTGAACTCAGAATTTAATAACACATCTTTTAGGAAAGGTTGTTTTTAAATCCTGTGTTTGAGAACAGCACTTTTAGAAAGTTGCTGTTCTCTTGTCTGACCCTTCTGTGCGCCTGGGCCTGTTTGTGTATTGACTGTCTGGTTTGTGAGTGACAGGGGCTGGGGAATTCCCCAGCAGGATGGATGAGTCAGCACTAGGCTGAATGACTGCAGTTGCAACTGGAGTGGTGGGAGGAGTTAGCACCTGGGCTGAATAGGGCTGTGCCTGCCTGCCACAATGCTGGCTCCACCCCCCTGCTGGGCGGCTGAGGACCCTGCCCCTCACTCTGAAAGGAAAGATGCAGCCAGCAAAACAAAGTACTCAGGATCCACCCAGAACTGGTTCAGACCGGGCACAGGGCCCACATGCACCAAGAGAACAAAGACTTTAGGGGTATAAGTACAGGACCCCTGACAACAGAAAATTAGATCATCCTGGAAATCAAGAAGGAACCTCTGCCAAGGAGAAAGCTGACTCTGAAGAAGGAAGATTGTCCTGCTGTTGCTCTGCTGGACTGACCTGCTGTTGCTTTGCTGCCAAGGAGAGGGGAAGGACTTTGCTGTGAGCTGTGTCCCCTGTCTTGAAGGAATCTCCAAGGGCCTGAGAAGAGCTGGCTCCCTGTTGTGAAGTCCCAGGAACAAAAGGACTTCACCCCCAGCTTCCCTGAACTCTGCTGAGAGAGTTCTGTCCCTCCTAGAGTGCTTGATCCAGTTGTGGGGCCTCTGGAGGTTGTACCTGTGCTGGGAAGCTTGAAACTAAGCTTGAGAGACTTTTTGAATCTGAAAAGTGTCGCATCGCTCGCTTGCGGAGCGCATCCCCGACAGTGTGAGAAGTTTCCCGCCGCTACGAAGGTCGAGATCGTCGCAGCGCCTGATGCCGCTGCCAGAGCCGTTGCATCCTTGGTTTGCGGGACGCACCAGACCGGTGTGGGAGAATCGAACATCGCTGCGAGTATCGTCGCAGAGCCTGTCGTCGCTGGGTGAGAACGCCGCACCGCTTGCTTGCGGACCGCATCACGTCGCTGCGAGTGTCGTCGCAGAATCATCGCATCGAGGAGCTGCGAGAGAAAGGATCACCGCTGGACCGCGCATCGTCGCCCCGGAGATCGTCGCAGCACCTACGAGATCGTCGCATCGTGCCTTTGCGAGAACAGACTTCCTACGGAACCTACGCACCGGAATCCATACAAGTGGCCTCCCTCCCCATACAGACCGATTCGTCGCAACACGCCCGCTGCTGCAGCGGGGCTGTCGCAAACGCCTCCCCAGGGTCTCAGGAGCAACGCATCGCTTGTTTTCCACCGCACCAGCTTCTGCTTTTGGAACTTTGTTGCAACTAAAGGTACTGTGAGTAAACGTGACGCAACTGTGAACTTTTCACGCATCTGTGTTTAATTTTACCGCAACTTGAAGAATTTTAACGCAACCTTAAGAACTCTTTTTTAAACCATATTTGAACTGTGTATGTTGGATTTGTATCGTTTTGGTCTTGTGTAGTTTTAGATTAAATACCTTTATTTTTCTAAACTGTTGTGGAATCAGTTTGTGGTGTTTTCACTGTGTTACTGTGAGTGTTGGTACAAATACTTTACGCATTGCCTCTGATTAGCCTAGACTGCTCAGGCCAAGCTACCTAGAGGGCGAGCAGGGGTTATCTCAGAGAGTTATCTCCTTGTCCTGACTAGAAGCAAGGGTCCCTATTTGGACAGTGGTACCTACCTCTGCCAACTAGAGACCCCCAGATCTAACAGCCACATTTAGGGGCATTTTATTTGCTGTGCTTCTGTGAGAGCCCTAATCACCCACCCTCCCAAAATGATGAGACCAGCAGTGAGGGTGCAGATGTCATTATTCTTTAGGAAAATGTGCCCGCTGGCGATTGGAAATTCTTGTGGTTCACATTGAAGAGGCATTCTCTCTGCCCATGGGCCCCCGCAAACCTTCAGAGGGGAAAGTTTGAAAAAGGTGTGAATTGCCCCTTTCTAACAATGACTCACTGAAGGATTTCTGGATGGGAAGCACAGCCGAGGCACAAACCTTGATCAGGAATCTCCACTAACACCTAGGGACAATTTTGGGGGGATGGGGTGGTTGCCCCCACCACACTGGCTGACACTACTGGGAGCACATTTAAATATTAACTGGCCTTGGCCTTTTTCATAGTGTTTTTGCTGTTTGGGACTAGAATCTTAGTGCCCTTTCCAATGCTGCTCTTCTCCTATGCCCGCATCACAGCTAAATCTTCCACCCCCAAAAAAGAACAATCCACTTGCCAACAAGGTGGTCTCTTTTGGGAAGGGGTTTGCCACACTGTGGCAGCACTCCTTTGGTGGTACAGTTAAATATTAGCATTTTCTTTTCTCTTGTGGGATGATCAGACCTAGGTCTCTATTATCAGCCCCACAGGGAAAGAAAAATATAGGACATCATTTTGTTTCTTTTTGTTTGCTACTGGGGCATTGTGCCATAGTGAGATGGAATACCAAAGGGGATGATGGAGGGAGCGTTTGAGCAAATCAAGCACTCGCCCCCAGTCAAATGATCTGGGTTTGATCTATCGTCATTCTTTGGCTCACTCCACCACCCCAGTTCAGACATGGCCACATGCAAATCAGTCTGGCCCTGTGCCTCATGGGAACACTCCAGCCCGAACTGCCAAGTCATGTCTTCCCGGGACCGGAAACAAGCATCCTGGGACCGGTTTCTGGTTAATCGGCCATCATCAGCCAGGCTAGCTTGAATCCAGTGGGAAAGTGAGCAAGGGGCCACGTCTGGGCATACCCTGCCAACTTAGGGAGAACAAAGCAATACCAAAGGTGATGATGGATGGAGCTTTTGAGCAAAACAAACACTCACCCCCAGTCAACTGATCTGGGTTTAATCTATCATTATTCTTTAGCTCACTCCACCACGCCAGTTCAGACATGGCCATGTGCAAATCAGTCTCACCCTGTGCCTCATGGGAACAGTCCAGCCCGGACTTCCACGCCATGTCTTCCCTGGAGCAGAAACAAACATCCTGGGACCGGTTTCTGGCTAATAAGCTGTCACCAGCCAGGCTAGCTTGAATCCAGGGGCAAAGTGAGCAAGGGACAGCCACTTCTGAGCATTCCCTGTCAACATAGGGTGAACAAAGCAATAGCAAAGGGAATGATGGACGGAGCGTTTGAGCAAATCAAACACTCACCCCCAGTCAACTGATCTGGGTTTAATCTATCATCATTCTTTAGCTCATTCCACCAACCCAGTTCAGACATGGCCATATGCAACTCAGTCTGACCCTGTGCCTAATGGGAACAGTCCAGCCCGAACTGCCAAGCCATGTCTTCCCTGGCCTGGAAACAAGCATCCTGGGACCGGTTTCTGGCTAATCAGCCGTCATCAGCCAGGCTAGCTTGAATCTAGTGGCAAAGTGAGCAAGAGACCCACGTCTGGGCATACCCTGCCAACTTAGGGCGAACAAAGCATTACCAAAGGGGATGATGGATGGAGCGTTTGAGCAAATCAAACCCCTCCCTCCAGTCAACTGCTCTGGGTTTAATCAATCGTCATTCTTCAGCTCACTCCTCCACCCATGTTCAGACATGGCCATATGCAAATCAGTCTGACCCTGTACCTCATGGGAACAGTCCAGCCGAACTGCCAAGCCATGTCTTCCCTGGACCAGAAACAAGCATCCTGGGACCGGTTTCTGGCTAATCAGCCGTCATCAGCCAGGCTAGCTTGAATCCAGTGGCAAAGTGAGCAAGGGACCCACGTCTGGGCATACCCTGCGAACTTAGAGCAAACAAAGCCGAGCACGGTGCCAAAAACCCAGGCAACGGCCCTTGCAAAACGAGGTCATTTTAAGATAGGCAATTTTGATGTTGCCTACATATGTTTTGGGCCCTTGCCTGTGTGGGTACCTGGGCCTCCCACACGAGTGAGGCACCATTTGTATATGGAGACCCAGGGGGACGCTGAGTGGTAGGATATTTGTGGGAGCCTGGTGATGCCACAAATTTTCCAAACAAAAATGTGTGAAAAAAGTGATTTTTTTTTAGCTAGATTTGAGGTTTGCAGGGGATTCTGGGTAAGGAAACGTTGGGGGATCCATGCAAGCCATACCATGGAATCCCTCGGGTGTCTGGTTTTCAGAAATGTGTGGGTTTGATAGGTTTCCCTAGATGGCCACGGAGCACAGGCCAAAACCCCAGGTGACCCCCTTGCAAAACCTGGTCATTTTGACATAGGCAATTTTGATGTCGCCTCAATAAGTTTTGGGCCCTTGCCTGTCGCAGGTATTTACGCCTCCCACACAAGTGAAGCACCATTTTTATCGGGGGAAGTAATACCTCATTAGCATCCCCCGTGTGTCTAGGTTCAAAAAATGTATAGGTTTGCTAGGTTTCCCTAGGTGCCGGCATAGCTAGGGTTCAAAAGCTACAGGTAGGCAAAAAAAGGGTCATTTTTCACTGTGAAATTGTGGTGTGTCCACCTTAAGTTTTTGGCGTTTTCCTGTCATGGGCACTAGGCCTACCCTCACTTTGAGGAACGCAGGGTGGGTGGAATGTTGGGGATCCACGCAAGGTTCAGAACTTTCCACCACAGAAATGTGAGGAAAATTTGTTTTTTTGACAATGTTTTAGGTTTGCAAGGGTTTCTGGGTAACAGAACCTGGTGAGAGCCAGTTAAGTCACCCCATCCTGGATTCCCTAGGTATCTAGTTTTAATAAATGTATAGGTTTGCTAGGTTTCCATAGATGCCGGCAGAGCTAGGGTTCAGAAACTACAGCTAGGCACTTTGCAAAAAAAGGGCCATTTTTCACTGTGAAATTGTGGTGTGTCCACGTTGCGTTTTGCGCTGTTTCCTGTCACAAGCACTAGGCCTGCCCACACAAGTGAGGTACCATTTTTCTTGCAAGACGTTGGGGAATGCAGGTTGCGTGGAAATGTGTGGAACCACGCAGATTCCAGAACTTTCCAACACAGAAATTTGGGGAAAATGCATTTTTTTTACAGTTTTTTAGGTTTGCAAGGGATTCTGGGTAACAGAACCTGGTGAGAGCCAGTCAAGTCACCCTATCCTGGATTTCCCTGGGTGTCTAGTTTTCAGAAACGTATAGGTTTGCCTAGGTGCCGGCAGAGCTAGGGTTAAATACCTACAGCTAGGCACTTTGTAAAAAAAGGGTAATTTTTCACTGTGAAATTGTGATGTGTCCACGTTGCATTTTGCACTGTTTCCCTTCACTGACTCTAGGCTTGCCCACACAAGTGAGGTATCATTTTTCTTGGAAGACTTTGGGAAATGTGAGGTGGGTGGAATTTTGTGGATCCACGCAGATTACGGAACTTTCCACCACAGAAATGTGAGGAAAATGTGGATTTTTTGACAATTTATTAGGTTTGCAAGGGATTCTGTGTAACAGATCCTTGTGAGAGCCAGTAAAGCCACCCCATCTTGGATTTCTCTGGGTGTCTAGTTTTTTGAAAAACGTATAGGTTTGCTTTGTTTCCCTAGGTGCCGGCAGAACTAGGGTTCAAAAACTACAGCTAGGCACTTTGCAAAAAAGGGGTCATTTTTCACTGTGAAATTGTGGTTAGTCCACGTTGCGTTTTATGCTGTTTCCTGTCATGGCCACTAGGCCCACCCACACGAGTGAGCTACCATTTTTCTTGGAAGACTTTGGGAAACGCGGGGTGTGTGGAACTTTGCGGATCCACACAGATTCCAGAACTTTCCACCACAGAAATGTGAGGAAAATGTGTTTTTTTTACAATTATTTGTTTTGCAAAGGATTCTGGGTAACAAAACCTGGTGAGAGACAGTCAAATTACCCTATCCCTGGTTCCCCTGGGTGTCTAGTTTTCAGAAATGTATAGGTTTGCTAGGTTTACCTAGGTGCCGGCAGAGTTAGGGTTAAAAAACTACAGCTAGGCACTTTGCAAAAAAAGGGTCTTTTTTCATTGTGAAAATGTGGTGTGTTCACTTTGCGTTTTGAGCCGTTTCCTGTTGTGGGCACTAGGCCTACCCATACAAGTGAGGTACCTTTTTATCAGGAGACTTATGGTAATTCAGATTTGTAGAGCAACTGTTATTACCTATTAACTTTTGATGCATTTCTGCCTTCCAAATAAAATACAATGTGTAAAAAAGAAGTCATTTTGAAAAATGACTGATAATTCTCATGCTAATATGAGTATTCCCAGTTTCGGAAATGTGAAAATATCTACTGTTTTAAAACTCTATATTTTGTTAACATTTCATAAATACATAGGTGTCTTTCAGACCGATTTTTCCATGTACACATTTTTTCAGAAGAATTGCTATATACGAGGTACATAATAAAATACCATTGCAAGTCGCTGCTTAGCTTTTGGCTCTGGGTTCGTCGGGTACTTGGTGAACCTACAAGTCCTATATATCTCCACAACCAGTAAGGCCCAGCGAATGTAACTGTATAATGCTTTTATAATTAGAAGAAGTTACAGGGGAAAACGTTGACACAAATGGTAGTTTATTTCAACAAATTTTCTATTTTTCCTATATTTAACTGTTAGTTTCTCTAAAGAAACCTTGAAGGATCTACACAAATGACTCCTTGCTGAATTAAGAATGTTGTCTAATTTTCTAAAATGTATAGCTTTCCAGGATCCATTATTGCTTTTATACATATTCCTACCATTACCTGGAAGACGTTGTAAGCACAAAAAAGAGCAAAAATAGGCTATGTCCCCGAAAAATGCCAAAACTGTGTAAAAAATGTTTGTTTTCTTACAAAAGTCTGTCTTTCCCTAAACGGTGGTAAAATGGCAATTTCAGCCCCACAAACCCTTTTTTGATACAAGTTGCAGGAAAAAAACCCAGATGCTTTCATTTGCAGCACTTTTTCTCATTTTCCCCCCAAAAACTACATTTAGCTGTATTTTAGCTAATTTCTGGGTCCCCTCCAGGTCAATCCACAAACCCTGGGTAGCTTTAGGATCTTCATGATGTTGGAAGAAAAGGACGCAAATTTGGCATGGATACCTTATGTGATCAAAAAGTTACAGGGGCCAAGGCGCAAACTACCCCAAATAGCCAGAAAATGCCTAGAAGGGTGGGGGGAGGGGAAACGGGATGCCTAGCAGCAAAGTGGTCAAATACGTTTATTTTTTATATTTCTTGAAATATATATTCCATTTTATTTTTATTAAATTACTGTTACTATTTAATATTTACATGGATATATATTTAAAAAACAATATTTAATACAATGATATTGATGACAACGATATAATTTTTTTTCTATTTTTGTTCTTGCCATTATAAGTATAGGATGATGATACTTTGGGAAACTATATTTTGGTCATGATATTTTGGTATGGCATTATTTTCATAGGCAATATTTTGTCATTGAACCCATGTCACAGCTAATTACAGTTTGTGCATGAAAGAATAGGGAATCACACACAATTTGCACATCATGCTCTCTATTACTGGCCGCACACAATGCCTTGCTGCACACTCTTCTCCCACATTTGCAACTGAAGTTTCCTGCTGTTAATTCTGTGGGCCAACTCCTCTGTCTGGTGAAATTTGCTCTTGTATTGTATTTCCATTTTGAAAGCATATGGGACTGTTGGCCAGACATACAATGGAGATTTTATATTGTCAGAATCGCAAAAATAGGGTAGGTTAGGACAGCAAAAAGTCCTATTGGCATGAAACAAACCTAAATTGTGATTCACTAAAACAATACTGAAGACTTTAGAAATGTGAAGTTAACATGTTCTTATAGTGACTAGCGCCCAAAAACTATTTTCACAGTTAGAAGGTTCTGGCTGTTGCATAGGAAATAATGGGAAGTGGGATTAAATATTAATTCTGGTACCTTTGAATTGGGACAAAGTAAAAATATGCTTAACCCACTCATGTTTATTAAAAGCCCATCTTAGGGGCCGATTACCATTTCTGACTGAATAGGTTTCGGAATTGTTTCTGACCAAATCGAGTATTGTGAGTCCGACCGACCGATTACAATGCTTCAGAACATCGTCCGATAGGACTTGCATTGACTTCAACGAGAGCCTGTCTTCCTAGCGAGAACAGAGGCTCCCATTGAAAAAATAGGTGGTTGGGGGTAAACCGTGTACCCTGTGGTGAGCACTTCATGGTGCCTACGACACTGCGCATGGTTGCAGAGAGGGATCAATGAGATATCCCCACGGGTCTCATTTGATAGGCTCCAGATGAAGGGGGCCTGCTACAGGTCCCCAAAGTCATATTCTGACAGCGGATCTTTGTCGGAGCAACCGATTCGGAAAGGCTGTCCGAATCTGATATCATAATTGCTCGGAAACTTGGCCCGTTGACCTGTACGAGTCGGCTCCAAATGACTCGGTTCCTCCAAATGCCATACGGAACTGACTCGGAAAGTCCGAATGCTTTTTGAACAACATAATCGGTAGTTCAGAAAGCTATTTGAATCGGTCAGAAAGACGGGTTCTGAATCGGGTTCGGCAGACCCGAATCCAATCCAGAGCCTTTCAGAATAACATTGTAATCGACCCCTTAATGGTGAAGTCAGATTGTCAATAAACATTAAAGAAATGTAACTTCTAGAAAGTCACCTTGCCCTGCTTGAAGCGCCTGAAGGCAAATGCTTTCCGTCAGTAGTCCAGTGGGTGATTAACCCCGATGAAGTGTGATAACTCCTCCGGGAGCAGAAACAATGATTTGGGTGTTTCAGTTGGAGTGTAGCCAGTAACTTAATTTAGTATAAAGAGCTCTCCCCTGTCACAAGTAAATGTTAGGTGACATATGATATTGCGTTAGCTTTTGTCCACCCAGTCAGGTAGGTACCAAACCCAGTGGGGGAGAGCTGCTCTCAGTACTGGTTTGCAGTGACTATGGATGTGTGGGCACACAGACTCCGCACAAGGGGAAAAGAGTTTCCTCATCTTGGAATTTGGTAGGGGGCACTGTGCAGTAGGGCCAACAGAAACTGCTGCAAAAGTGGGTAAGGTCAACCTTAGGAACTTTTACCATTTGGCTCGGGAAGGGCCAAGTTTCACCCCCACCCACTAGATGTTGCTAGGCATAAATGGCATCCCCATTCACCCTCATCAGAACACTTTCTGGACCTGCAGAAGAAGAGAAGAGGACTGGACCTTCTCTCTGTGACCTAAGGGGAGCTCTTGAGAGGACTGGACTTGCTCCCTCATGTGCCCAGGACAACAAAGTGGACAAGAGTCATTTAGAAGTACAAAAATCTGCAGGAAGACTTTCACTGAGGCACCCAGGTGACCAGTATCAACTGGAACTGACCTGGGCCCTACTGTGGTGGACTCTACCGGAGTAAGAATTGATCCCTGATTACTCCGGTACTCCTGGTTCTTGTCTCCTGAGGCGAAAAGCCGGGAGTTGCTGCATTTTGTCTTTAAACTGTGATTTTAAAACTGTTTAATTTTATGTTTGCACTGTAGCACTTTAGGGCGCCGTGCAGCGGACCTAGCGCTGTCACGTGACACCCTCTACCGGCTTCCATCGCCGCTGGCCACGCCCACTTTAGGCCACGCCCCCTTCCCGCCCTACTTATAGCGCGGGCTTACGAACGCTCAGCTGGTTCTTGTCTCCTGAGGCGAAAAGCCGGGAGTTGCCGCATTTTGTCTTTAAACTGTGATTTTAAAACTGTTTAATTTTATCTTTGCACTGTAGCACTTTAGGGCGCCGTGCAGCGGACCTAGCGCTGTCACGTGACACCCTCTACCGGCTCCCATCGGCGCTGGCCACGCCCACTTTAGGCCACGCCCGCTTCCCGCCCTACTTATAGCGCGGGCTTACGAACGCTCAGCTGGTTCTTGTCTCCTGAGGCGAAAAGCCGGGAGTTGCCGCATTTTGTCTTTAAACTGTGATTTTAAAACTGTTTAATTTTATCTTTGCACTGTAGCACTTTAGGGAGCCGTGCAGCGGACCTAGCGCTGTCACGTGACACCCTCTACCGGCTCCCATCGCCACTGGCCACGCCCACTTTAGGCCACGCCCCCTTCCCGCCCTACTTATAGCGCGGGCTTATGAACGCTCAGCTGGTTCTTGTCTCCTGAGGCGAAAAGCCAGGAGTTGCCGCATTTTGTCTTTAAACTGTGATTTTAAAACTGTTTAATTTTATCTTTGCACTGTAGCACTTTAGGGCGCCGTGCAGCGGACCTAGCGCTGTCACGTGACACCCTCTACCGGCTCCCATCGCCGCTGGCCACGCCCACTTTAGGCCACGCCCCCTTCCCGCCCTACTTATAGCGCGGGCTTACGAACGCTCAGCTGGTTCTTGTCTCCTGAGGCGAAAAGCCGGGAGTTGCCACATTTTGTCTTTAAACTGTGATTTTAAAACTGTTTAATTTTATCTTTGCACTGTAGCACTTTAGGGAGCCGTGCGCGTTCTAGGGTTGCACATTTAAATAGAAGACCGTGAGGGCGGGAAGGGGGCGTGGCCTAAAGTGGGCGTGGCCAGCGGCGATGGGAGCCGGTAGAGGGTGTTACGTGACAACGCTAGGTCCGCTGCACGGCGCCCTAAAGTGCTACAGTGCAAAGATAAAATTAAAAAGTTTTAAAATCACAGTTTAAAGACAAAATGCGGCAACTCCCGGCTTTTCGCCTCAGGAGACAAGAACCAGCTGAGCGTTCGTAAGCCCGCGCTATAAGTAGGGCGGGAAGGGGGCGTGGCCTAAAGTGGGCGTGGCCAGCGGCGATGGAAGCCGGTAGAGGGTGTCACGTGACAGCGCTAGGTCCGCTGCACGGCGCCCTAAAGTGCTACAGTGCAAACATAAAATTAAACAGTTTTGCCTTTATTTCCTTTTCCATCTTTCTCAACTCGGTGTCCAAGGTTCCACATGCCAAAAACACCTGGGCGCGGAATTGGAACCGGGTTGATCTTCTCTCCTTGACCTCCCTGCTTCGGAATTCCTCTCCGACCCTCTCTGGTCTCTCATCCAACTCTCAAGCCATTGCTATTAATACCTGGCTGGCTGGAGGTTGTGATTCGGTTGCTCCTCTACGCCGTATCTCCACCCGTCGACCCAAGAACTCCAACAGGTGGTTCACTGACCACCTAAAAGATCTAAAACTGACCGTACGGCAAGCAGAGAGGCAATGGAGAAGAAATTACTGCCCCTCATTAAAAACTCACTATCTAACATCTCTTACTGAGTATAAAAAAGCTATCACAGCTGCCAAAACCATCTATTTTTCAACAAAAATAATGACAGCGGAAAACAAACCTAGGGAGATCTTTGGCATAGTGAACGACCTAGCTTTCTCTGATAGAGTCTCACCCCAAATCCCCCCTACCCAGTTCCTTTGTGACCAATTGAATACCTATTTTGTGGACAAAATTGTAACCATCAAAGCCAACATCCCCCCCCCCTTCCTCTACCTTTGTTGACCCTTCCCCCCCCACTGTTCAAAGCCATCTCAATGTCATTCCCCCCATCACTGAGGAAGCATTCTTAGCGATACTCTCGAAAGTAAATCGGGTTCTCCGGCAGATATCTGTCCGGCAAGAATCTTACAACAGATTTATTCTGCCTGTCCCCAGCCCCCCATCATTTTCCTTAATAGTTCTCTTACTCAGGGAGTGGTGATTCCCGCTCTTAAATCAGCCACAATAGTGCCCATTTTAAAGAAGCCCGGCGCTGACCCCTCTATCTCAGCAAACTACCGCCCCATCTCTTTGTTACCCTACCTGGGCAAGGTGCTTGAGCGCCATGTCACCTCAGTACTCAGCGCCCACGTAGAAGCAAATGGAGGCTTAGCTTCTCGCCAGGCCGGCTTTCGTCCCAGGCACTCTACCGAATCGGTCGTGGTGTCGGTCCTGGACAACCTCAGGGAGGGCATGGATCAAGACAAACGTCAGGCGCTGGTGCTCCTCGACCTCTCCGCCGCCTTTGACACGGTGGACCATACCATCTTACTTTCACGTGTCAGGGCGGCGGGAATAGAGGGCTCAGCCCTGGTCTGGCTCTCCTCCTTCCTGAGGGACCGCACCCAGGCGGTTCGACTGGGGGATTTCACTACCACACCTTTACAAGTCACTTGTGGTGTCCCTCAGGGTTCTTCTCTTTCTCCCTTATTGTTTAACCTCTACATTTTTCCTCTAATCTTTGCACTTCAGCAGCTGGAGGTCACCGTGTACAACTATGCGGATGACCTCCAGCTCATCTTCAATCTCTCTTCCTCACCCCTCTCTATTCTAAACTTCCAATCCATTATGATTTTCATCAGGGACTGGATGAACCACAACCATCTCAAACTGAACCCGGATAAAACCGAGTTGGTTCTCACTGGTGGTTCTTCCAGTCCCTGGAATTCTCTCTTCTGGCCTTCCTCTTTTGGTACTTCCCCCACTCCTTCTTCCACTGTCAAAACCCTGGGTGTCAAAATAAATAATCAACTCACTCTACATTCACAAATCAGTTCAGTTGTCTCTTCCTGTTTTCTCACTCTTCGAACCATTCGCACTGTCTCCCGTTTCTTTTCCCCCAAAGCACTTAAGTTGATCATGTCCGCACTGGTGATTTCGCGGCTGGACTATGCTAATGCCACATACAACGGCATCCCTGCATACAGCCTGCGGAAGCTCCAGATGATCCAGAACCAAGTGGCCCGGTTGGTGTACGGTCTCCCCCGCTTTCACCATTCCACACCCCTCCTAAAGGAGCTCCATTGGCTCCCTGTTAAGGAACGTTCCCTTTTTAAAACCGGCTGTATGGTTTTCAGGCTCGCCAGGGCACTGCCCCGCCTTTATTTCCTCTCTGATCCACGATTATGTCCCGATCAGAGAGCTTCGCTCTTCCTCCAAATCTCTCCTGCAAATTCCACGTTTTAAGCGTAAAAAGTGGGGTGGAGCCAATTTTTCAACTTTGGCTCCCACTTTCTGGAACTCCCTCCCTGATCACCTACGCCTGGCCACACAATATTCATCCTTTCGTAAAGACTTTAAAACGTTCTTGTTTCGACAGGCTTTTCCCTTGTAACCTGCCCATCCTCCTTTGCGCCTGGTTCACTTTGCCCTCAGTTGCTGGACCTACCACAATAGCGCCAAGAAACCGTTTGGTGAACGCTGCGCTCTACAAATGTTTTAAATTCAAATTCATACTGCTTCTGAGGCTGTGGGACCTTTGACTGTGTGTATGTGCAGTTTTTCTACCACCTGGGACTTATAACATATTTGAATTTCCAGGACTATGGAGGACCAGGACAAACCACACCATCCTATCTGATCAAGGTGCGACCTTCCAGGGCTAAGAAGTCAGTTTTCTTATGCTCAGTGCTTCTCCACAGCAGCAAATCTGTGTCAGTGGACCCTCAGCTAGAAGGTAATAAGCCCTACGAAACTCAGCATAGAAATGAGTCACAGCCTTACTCCAAAGAAGAATTCTGACCACCAAAACATGGGCTTAATTTAGAATTCAGTGAATGTGAATACGTTTGTCCATCACAAACATGACAGATATCCCGTCCGCTGCATTACAAGTGTGTTATATCCAGTGGCACTAGTAATATGGCAGATGGGATATCCATCATGTTTGTGAGAGAGTAACCTGTTGGCTGAACTGTAAATCAGGCCCTAAACCCAAAGGTAAGCATTTTGATTGGGCGAAGGTGATTAAAGTAACTGACCAGTGAGTGGACTTCCCTGGGTACATAATTCGAATATCTCCTGCTCTGAACTTTTCAGGCCAAAATCAGTGGCTTCATCAGTACCTCATCCAACATGTTTCCAACTTTGTAAATACTTCCTCAGATACATCCTACTGTCTTGCCCTGCGAAAGTATATTCACTTCCAGAAAACATTAAAAGATCTCAAGTTAAAACCTCCTGACCTTGACAAACTTGGTTGGTGTATCCAACCAGGGATCCACCATGTTCCCCCTCAAATCATACCTAGGTCCCAGTCTACCGCAACCATTGACTACTAATGGCGCTTTGCAATTTGTGGCACTTAAGAATTTAAAAATGTATTTCCCTGATTCCCCTTATTGGATTTTTTTTGTTTTGGTGTCATATTATTTATTTATTTATTATCTATCAATTTTTTGGCTTAGTTTTTTTTGCTTCATTATTGTTTTAGAACCGCATAATTACTTTATGCATTGCCCTAAGTTAAGCTTGTCTGCTCTGTGCCATAGCTACGAGACGGTTGAACTCAGGTTAACTTAGTGACTTTGAGGTTCACCCTGACAAGAGTTGTGACTATTCCTTGAGGTTATATTTGCGCACCCCACAAAACAACATTTCTTCCAGAAAGGTTTGGTGAAACAATCAGAATTTAATTTGTACTGTTCTCCCTTCTTTCATACACCATTTGCAACAGAATATTCTAATCAGAGGTTCAATGGTATCACTTGTCTACTTATGTGCTAACCGAACCCTTACCAAAATTCCCACTACTAATATACCCAGAGCAGCTGTGAAAAGCAAAACCCGTCCTAAAATTAATGTCTTGGCCGGAGGTCCTTTTTTGTTGGCTCCACAGGTGAAAAGAAGTCCTTAAATGGTTGCTGATCAGAAAGATGCCCGTCTGAGATTCTATCAGGGAAATCTATTTTGCTCTGGCTCTCTTCTTTCTCTGTAACATATTAAAACAAAATGCATTATATTAATTATTGTGTAGCAGAAAGCTGGGTCCTAGCTCTAGACAACTGCCTGAGCGGATGATCCACATGATACAGACATTTAGACCCGTATATGAGTCTGGTGGTCTGAGGACCGCCAGACTCATGTGGGCGCGGCTGTGGTGGTCTCCTGACTGCTCAATAATGGAACCACTGATTTCACCAGGGAAACGCAGTTCGCTGTAGGGGGCAGCAGTTCTGAGGCCGCGATATGCTTGGCGGGACCCGCAAGCATATTACGAGTTTCCTCTCCACCAGGGTTTACATAGCGGTTTCTCCTCCATGTAAACCTGTCAGAGAGGAAACAAAGGTAGCCCTACAGGGCCCCCTTTTCCCTCATGTCTTGTGGATGTACACAAGGGGGCATAACATGTGTCTTCCTGTGTGCATGCACATCAGTTCCTGCACAGCACGGACTTTCGAGTCACGTCCTGCAGGAACTCCTTTTGTGTATCCCACTGCAGTGATTGTTATTATAGGCACCGCCGTGGGAACACCAAAAGAAAGCCCAACAGAGGTGAGAAAACAAATAATATATTAAGGTTCTGTAAGTTTGGAATACTGATGAGGGGAGACAGTCGGTCGTGTTTTGGGGTCTGCATAAAATACAGATAGTTGTTTTCAATGGAGGTTATTGTTTAATTTTAATTTAATTAAAGTAAACTTGTGCCTCATGCCTTGTGGAGGCATAAAGGGGGAGCTCAACATGTGCCTTCCTGTGTGCATGCACAGAAGTTCCAGCACAGAATGGGCTTTCGAGTCCATGTTATTCTGGAACTTCCTTTGACGTTCCCATTGTGGTGCCTATTTTATAGGCACCGCCGAGGGAACGGCAAAGGACTCACCCACCAATGACAAAAAAAGTAATTATTTGGCAGGCAGTTCTCATGTGGGTTTGGCAGTGCAGCAGCAGGGCGGTCCCGCCGCTGAACTGTCAAACTTGTAATAAGCCCCCAAGTGTTTCTTGCATCAGCAGACTGCTTTTTGAAGGTGTTTAGGTTATTTTGCTTACGGCTCATTTTATTTTGTTACAAGACAAGATGCACTAAGAAGAAAGATGAATTTCAGCTCCTTAGGTATGAAAGTAATGAACTAATAACTAAACAAGCTTTGGCAATGCCAATTGGTCACGTTTGCCAATGTTGAAAGTATCAGTTTTGGCAATGAGGTACTGCACTACAATGTATGGCAGGTACCTCCCTTTAATTTCCCCTTGCCTAAATTACCCAGAATGCAACCATTTTTTTTCTGAACATCTGTTCATTACACTACAAAAATGCTTGCAGAATCCCTAATCGAACCCTCGTACAGTACAGCCTTTGCTCCCTTCCAGACATAGCCAGAGATCAATATGTCAGTAACTGAGAAGGGGAAAGAAAATGCTGCCCTGGTGGTCCGCCCACCCGATTTAGATGCTGATCGGGAATATAAAAGAAGAGCGCTGAAGTCCTGCCAACTCTTTCAGGACTTTGCTCCCCGCCCCTACAGCGGGATGGACTGCAATAGGCCATGGCGGGACTCCAGCGTGGATTCTCACCCTTCATATTTAGATATGGGCTGTTTCAAAGGGAATTTTGTCGGGAATCTCTCCTACTTCGAGTTGTTGGAATGGAACGACAAAGGGTGTATATTCCCCTTTTTTTGGGGAACAGCATGTGATTTTTTTCCTCTTCTGCTTTGCCCAGGCCCCCCTTTACTTGCTGCACCATGATCGCAACAGACCGGCACCCCATTTTGACAGACCCAAAGGTAGGTGCCCATGGCATGTGCAGGTATGTGCTGGAGTGAGTAGGTTGGTGTGGTGGAAAGCAAAATGTCCAAAATATGTTTACTGCGTAAAACCTACAGACACATATGTACACATACACAAGATATATTGTCGTGGGGCTGAGCCTTGCATTTACACTGTGTTAAGTTGACACGAGCTTATTAGAAGTTTAAACGCCATGTTTCGTTTCTGCTGCCTTTTGCAAACGGCACATTATAATAAATGTTTAGAGTCTAGCAGAGTATTTTGCTTCACACTAAAATAATATGTTTTTCTATATTAGCAGCCTTGCTTGGTAAGCTTTGTCAGAACAGTGAGTGCCGAGGCCTTCAAGGTTAGTTCAACACAGTGGTTGTTGTTCAGACTGATCAGCGTACGTTCTAGACATAACATATATGCAGCTGTGGCCACCTCTGATTTTGGCTCGTTTAATATTGCACTGCATAGGCTGCATGCTGAGAGCTGGTGCAGAATCTGATGTGATCCATTTCTGCTAAGTACCAGAGGTATGGGGCCCAAGAGACCTTCTGTAGATATAAAATAACCTACTAGCAAGGGAGGGTAAAATATAGGTATATTTTAAACCTGTTTCCATTTAGCATTGTAACGTGCTTTCTCCGTTTGTATTTTATGGAATAGTAACTATGCTTATAATCTTGTTGCTTATAATATGTCTGCTTGTATTAGCTAAGAGACTGTGCATAAGAACACAGCATTAGAAATAAATATTTCAAACTTGCACGTGTCTTCTTCTATAATGAAAGAGTGTTCATGTGTTCCACATTGCCTGAGGTAATCTGAGTTCCATGTTCTGGGTTTTCTAATCATTGGTATTATGGAAGAGCCAATGAGATACTGATGCTAGTCTGCTAGGGGATATTGGGTACTATGGTGAGTTTATGCACACCCTAATTCACTGAGGTTCCAAGTCTCTATGCACAGTTCTGTGTAGGAGCAGAATCCCTGCTACAATATGTGTAAAATGTGTAAAAAATGTTACTTACCTGTCTCCCCACCACCACGGTCGCCCTTGTCAGTACTCTGCCGACAGGATATATCCAAATCTGTTCAGCGGGACCCCGCAATGGAGAGGACAGGCGGTTCGACAGCACTGAAGACAACCGCTGCGGTGGTCTTCGGTGTATTACATCTAAATATGGTGGGCAGAAGACTGTCAGATTGGCAAAGTACTCAGTCCCACCACTGAAGCAGGATGGTGGGAAGACCACCAAGATCTAAATAAGGCCCTATATCAGTCAATCCATTGACACTTTTAACATTTTCAGACTTTTCGAGAAAATATACCAACACTCCTGGTGAGAAGTTGGAGCTCAGTATTGTCCTCCAGGATTTTTATTTGACATGATTTTGAAATTAAGCTTAGTGCAGCACCGTGAACAGGATCCGCAATGAGTGTTGTTGAAAGACTTACTATATATATTATTTAGTGTCAAATAGGACATTCAAAACTATATTAGTTGCATTAAGTTTCCATTCCCACTTGAATTGTTTTATTTTTATTTTTCACATGTGAGGCATGTAATGAAAATCAGATGGAAAGCAGTCCTACCAAGTAGGACATGAGGTGTAGTGGTTAAGTGGTTTTTTACAGCTCCAGGTGGGTAGCATTTTATTCACAAATTGTGTGATGTTTGGCAAGGTGTTGGGTGTCAAAGTGATTCTTGCTTAATCCGAAAGTTAAACATAGGCTTCCCTCCAGAATTCGCCCATGAACTGATTGAGAAATGCCCCTTTTATTGCACAATAATAAACTAACATATTTATGTTAATATTACTGGGATTTATAAAGCGCACGGACACCAGGAGGTGTCTTGGCGTTGAGGACATTAGTGAGCCTGCTCGGACATCTAGCTCTGGAACAACCAGGTTTTAAGTCATTTCCTGAAGGAGGGGAGGGAGCTTGCACTTCTGAGCTCACTTGGAAAAGTGTTCCAGAGTTTAGAGATTCCAAAGCAAAAACTGCGGCCACCCCAGTGCGATGTTGAAATTCTGGGCACTGTCAGATATTTGGCCCCTGTAGAGCAAAGATGTCTGGTCGGTTCATACCAGGCGAGAAGGTTTTGCAAAAAGATGGGGCCAGTGTGGTTCAGAGCTTTGTAAGCCGGACACAGAGCCTTGAATTGTATCCGTTGTGCTACAGGAAGCCAGTGCAATTTAAAAATCTCTTTGGAGATGGATTTGTACCTATGGGTGTGGGACAATAGTCCTACTGCTGTATTTTGTACAACCTGGAGCTTTTTTTAGGCACTGCTGCTGAATGTTTAGATACAGCCCATTACAATAATCAAGTTTGGACTGAACCAGTGATGTAACAACAGTTTTGCTGGTGTCCACAGGAATGAAAGGAAGAATATTCCTTACTTTGGACTATTCGGACGGAAGAAACAGTTGCATTGGTGTGCTGGGTAAGCGAAGGTTTGTTGTCCAACCACACTCCCAGGTTCTTGGCCTTCACCGCAGGTTTAGGTGGATCTCCCATCTCTGCCGCCCACCACAGATTGTCCCAGTTAGGTTGCATACTACAAAAATCAGGATCTCTGTTTTATCAGAATTAAGTTTAAGACAGTGTGTACTAATCCTTCGGTTAATAGCACAATTGCAGTTCTGAAATTGCTTGAAAGGGGGATCCTGATTTTTATATGCAGCCACCACAATCTGAGTGCCATCAGCGTACAACTTAAGACTGATCCCGAAATCCCGGATCAGAGGGGCTAGTTCGGAAAAATATGCATTAAATCGAGACGGGCTCAAGGAGGAGCCTTGTGGCACTCCACATGGGACGGTATAAGGCTTGGAGCAATACCCATCAACCGAAACCGTTAATCTCCTATCCTTGAGAAAGGAGGACAGTAGGGCCAAATTCTGTGCCCCTGATCCCCAGACTGTCCAGCCGCTGTCGCAGGAGGGAATGATCAACAGTTTCAAAAGCGACTGACAGATCGAGGAGTACTAGTACCTCTGTGGCTTTAATGAGTGCCGTTTCCGTACTGTGTTCTTGGCGGAACTCAAATTGGGAGTGATCAAGCAAGTTATTTTCACGAATGAATTTGGTTAGTTGGATATTCTTCAGTTTGACAATTATTTTGGCAGGCAACAGCAACCGTGCTATAGGACGGTAGTTGTTGGGGTTGGTTGCGTCTAGGGTGTTTGTTTTTTAACAGCGGAAGGATAGAGGTATCCTTCCACATGGCCGGAAACTTTCCAGAAACAAACATTGAATTGAAAATTTCTGGTAACCCGAGACTAACCAGATCCGCAAATTCTTTCAGAAATGGTGGCAGGCATGGGTCGGAGGGAGATCCTGACTTTGTTTCATGAATGTGTTTCGCCACTGTTTCAGAGGAAATGGGTGAAAAGCTATGCAGGGGGGCTTTGTCCGAATAAGGGCTTATTGGAGGAATAGTGTGTGGGCGGGTGAGCTCAGGTATCCTCAACATTTTTACAAATGTCCCAGACTTTGGTTTTAAAAGCAGCTGCGATGTCGTCACAGGACTTTTGATTACCCTTGAATCCTGCAGTCCTAGGTGTCGAACGTATGAATGTACATTACAGCACCCACACAAACTTCCTCGTCTGCTTTACATCTTTCAGGCGCTCCCAGTAAAGGTTCCAGACAAGAATTTGAAGATTCTTCAAAAAGCTATAAACACTTTATTTGTGAAGGGTGATTGGGCTTACCTAATATAAGAAAATGCTATCAATGAGCTCAACTTGATCTTCTTTGATTGGTCTTATATGAAACAGAGCTCCACTAGGCCTATGTGGATGCGGTGGTCATGGACAGAACCCCGCGGGCAATTTCTTGGCTAGCAGGGCTGTCCGAAATTCTGTATGATACTACTAGCAAACACTACAGCCGACACTCCTGAAATCTAGGACTCAGAAAAGCAACTTTATAAATTGACATCATTCCCTTCACCCATCACCCCACTTTTGGGTAACATGGCCTTCTCACCAGGGCTTTCAAAACTTAATTTTGAGGCATGGTATGTGGGAGGATGTAGAATGTTGATATATCTATTTAACTAGTCCTGCTATTCAAGCAGTAGTACAACCTAAAAGAATTAGAGCAGGTGTTATTTCCAGTAGCAGCAGGCGTGAATAGGGAGTGGTGAGACGGGCAGGGGCAGTCGGACAGAGACTGAGATATAAAAATAAAAAGTAAAAAAACGTACCTTTTTGTGCTCTCCCGCACTGCACATCGTCTTGGTCTCTCCTCTCCGTGTCGGAACAGGAAGCATCCAGGCTCCTTCCTCAAAGCCAATCACAACGGCGCAATGCAGCGCTGTGGTTGGTCTGAGCGCCATGGATCGGTGCTCAGCCAGGGGATGGGGGCCAGGGCATGTTCTCCATGCAGGCTGTAGTGCAGCATGCAGGGAGAACATGTAAAGTGCGCATTACTGTTTTGGACAGCCCCAGTGGGTCTGCCAAACAGTCTTTGTGCACTTGGAGTGGGCAAACACTCCTCCTCTGCTCAGAGAGCAGCACTGCCCAGCAGGAACAAATACAATGATAATAACATCAAGTTATTATCATTGTATTTGTTCTTTCTTTCACTGCTTTGCAGCAGTAGGGCGGCACTCCTCTGCATTAGAGGTGAAGCCGCCACAGGTTATTTCCTGTTACACCACTGGGCTCTTTATCCAGAAAAGTATGCAGTGTCAACTAGATCACCCACATCATTTGAAAAGCCTTCTTTGACAAACATCTCCACTAAGGTCTCATTTAAAATATCTACGCTACACTAGGAGAAGCCCTGCAAGGCCATATATGAAGGAATGTCAGCACATGGCATGGTAGCACATTCAAGGCAATACACATATGGTGATCCTGTGTCAAACTGAAAATCTTTTGGAAAGAAATTTTAAGCCATATAAGGGGTGGATGGAGTGGTAAGTAACCCGATATGACTAGACCCAGCATTAATACTACTGGGTCATAGGCTAGCTCAGATACTGAGGGCCTCATTTACAAGAAACACAGCTCGACAACGCAAGCCCTGTGCTTAGCCACGCTGCAGCACGTTCAAAGCAGAGGAATGGGACATATTTACAATGATATGTTGCATCCCTGTGCTTTCCACTGTGTTGGCACACAATTGGCTGCCATGCGCCGATGCTGACAACCTTGCACCTTGGTGCAAGGATTCCTGCAACAC
This sequence comes from Lissotriton helveticus, assembly GCF_964261635.1. NCBI lineage: Eukaryota > Metazoa > Chordata > Amphibia > Caudata > Salamandridae > Lissotriton > Lissotriton helveticus. Next base: position 323,516,192 of record NC_136061.1, read on the forward strand.
TGGATGATTGTTTATGTGCAGGAAGGGACAACTTCCTGCACTTACACAATGACCAGAGGTGATTTTCTCGTTTTCTGTGTGCTGCAAAAGAAAGGAGTTTAAAAAAAAAAATTAATACATTTCTCCTCTTGCTTCCCTGCGCCTCCCCTGGGGAGGCATAGCATTCAGATGAATTTCCAGATTTACGATTTCTCGTAAATCTGGAAATGTGTCAGGTGCCATGTGTGTTGCGTGGGAACACCCACAGTAACACCCATGAAACGCTCCTTTCACGCAAAGTGCTTTGTGTACAGGGGAAGTATTTACAAGGAGAGGAAAAGCCACTTATAGTGGCTTTTCCTGTCCTTGAAAACATGGGGCAGCAAAATCTGCCGCCAGTGTGTCACAAAATGTGACGCAGCGGCAGCGCAAGGGACTTCTAAATAAGCCCATGAATCTTTCCCTATCCAGTTGACTTATACGTAAGATGTTACCTGCAGCCATGCAGCGGATTCCACAAAAGTGGAAGTCTGTAGCTATCCCAGCTGTGCAGGTGCGGGCCTGTAAACTCTGGACGTTACTGTCCATGGAAAAACTGTCTTATGAGTTAATTGAAATGGACAACGAATATGAGAAACATTCGCATCGCTCAGTGAGCTACCTATTGTACAGAGGATTACTGACTGCTCAAAACCATTCAGATCTCTCGTCTTGTGGCACTCTCAGCGAATTGCTTTCTTATGGCAATCATACAAGTGTAAGCCGGCAGATCCTGGTAACTGCCAGACTGATTAATTGGTTTAGACTGTGTTATTGTTATTTTACTATAACCTCACCCTTTGAGAGAGGCAGGGAGTTGGGAAGGAGAGTAGTTCTTAGGAATAGGTTATGCATTGCCGCTTACTCATACTAAAATATGTAATACTGTTGGGAGATCTTATGCTGAGTATCCCATTTTGATTGAAATCAGTAACATTTCATAGGATAAAAAAATAAAGAGCATGTTGCGCTTAAAAAAATATTTGCAGTAAAGACAAAAACTCAAAAACTGGTTCCATGATCTCATGCAGAGGAAAGCCACATACTACAGCCAATCAAAAGCAAGGTAAAAAGAGCTATGTTACTGAGGATGTACAAACACGTTGGTTGAGATTGACAAGAAAGCGACTTACTCAGGAAAAAGGGTGGACTCTCTGGAGTATTGTATATAGTCCTGCCTGCAAAAAGTGTCTTAAGCATTTCAAAGCCATCTTTCTTTTTCTGAGCCAAGCAGTAGTTAGCGTAGCCACTTTGGTTCTCTTCCCATGTTCAAGAACTGATCAATGCTTTTTCTGCATCCGGTGTTTCATTTTAGGATGTCACCCGTAATTAACATTATTTTCCGAGTTGAATAATGCCACCTTTTCCAGATCATAAACCTTTAGTATTTATGTGGAACCCTCAACTGCCAAACCTATATATTCACCTTCTATGTCAAGAGGAGCAGAAAGGGAAAATACCCATGTGAAGATACCCTTTCCTAATAAAGGGCGAAACATGTTTTGGAATAATTCCAGGTATCAACACTTTCACAGCTACAAATATTACACTTTCTGAAACAAATAGCACATAGCAAAGTGCATATAATGCATAAATGAATGAATATAGCTTCTCTCAAAACAAATATTGTACAAGACAGAATCTATAGAGCATGTAGCAAAACAAATCTGATGTAGCAGAGATATTGTCTAGGAATCTAGGACCCTAGTGTATTTTTCCCGATTCAGGCCCATATATAGGTATACATTACCCGATCCTTATATAGGCATAGAAATCATTACCATATTTAGACTGAGCCTATGCAGCCCAAATACTGCATGGCTACTTCCACTAAGTTCCGAGAATCAACAACGATTTCTTAGAAAAACCCTCCTTCAGCAGCTAGGGACTTCCCCTCGCCTGAATACTAATTTATCTAGGAAATTATGGGGTTTTCAAAGAACTGAGGGGCATATTATCAAGGGGGTTTATCTCAGCTTTTTTGGCTTTAAAAGCCAAGAAAGCGGAGATAAAATTATCTCCCTATTACCTAGCTGTCGCTAACACCAGTTAGCGACAGCTAGTAGAAGATAGCGACCATCTTGGGCCCCGCTTTGCATGTCAGTGAAATTTATCACTAATGACATGCAAAGTGGGCGTGCCAAGATGTTAGCGACTGGAAACAGTCGCTAACATCGCTATCTCCTATTACCAACTTTTGGAGATATTCACGCTAAGCGCGAATATCTCCAAAAGCTAACACCTGCCCCTGAGCAGTTCTTAGCCATGTTATCTAATGGTAGGTGGATAACATGGCTAAGAGCATTTGCTCAGTAATGCATGAATATCGCGGACTTTACAGTGATATTCATGCATTTCGGCCGATTTTTATCCCTTACGAGATAAACCTTGATAATAGCAAGGTTCCTAAGCAATAAAAATCGCCGCAGCTCGGCGATAAAAATATTGCCGCTAAGCCAACATAGCGATAGTTATCGCTAGTTGTTGGTAATATGCCCCTGAGTCTTTGAGTGACGTTATTATGTCCAATCATACATCAAACTCAGCACCTTCAAGGTATAAATATGCCAACATTTGCCCGGACAAACGCACGGTGGTTTGGAGCAGATCGACTAATTACTTGCCCGATGCCCTGCAGCAGCAAGTGCTGAAGGAAACCAACCCTTCATCTGACGCACTGAGAGACGCTGTCTTTTCTCCTGCCGAGAAATCCAGCTCCAGTGTTTCCAGGCTACCCTTGCGGGTTTCCTGGGAAATCGAGTCCCGAGAGAGAGATACAAGACCTTCTTCATTCTAAAACCAAGGTACGTAGACCCTTAGAGAATTCTTGGAATAGATTCTTGCCAAAGAATACTAAGCTTACGCTACCCCACATTTACTTCTTCCCTTGTACTAGACTTAGGTCAGGTACACCGGGGTAGGCATATTTTAGAAGCACCAGTTTAGTACTTTTAGTCATTATTTTATTACTATATGTATTTTAGGTATTTTGTGGCTTAGAAACCATATCATGCTTTTACAGTACTACTTTATAATACTTATTGTAATATATGCCTTGTACTTTATAACCAGTATTACAATTGTGGCAGTACATTTCTTATGCTCGAGAAAGAAGACTGTTCAATAAATACTTTTTATTGAAAACGCCCGTCTCTCTATTTACTCAGCACTTCTGGTGAAACGAAGCATGCACGATTGACTGAGTAAACTAACTATCTATTGTTTCCGCGACTCTAGAGATTTATTTCTTATTCTTGGGAAACAGAGTTGTCATGTGTATGCGGTTGTCAGAAACTAATCCCTTCTTGTGAATTCGCGAACGTTTCTAGTGACCTCTGAGCTAGCTGGCACTCACAATTAAGTTTAATATATTCTGTAGAGACCTAGTCGACCTCAGTCCTACGTCTAAACTACAGGATATAATATTCCAATGCGCAGAGCCTATTGGGAATATAGGAACTACACTACATGGCGCCCTACGTTTGGTAAGGTGATAATTTAACGCTAGATACTAGAGTAACTCAGTCGTTCTTTTCACACAGACCCCTTTTTCCCGTAAAATACTCCAATAGACATCTGGCGTGGGTGAAAGGATAATATCCACCAAAACTGAGTAGGACAAAAATCCTATGTATTAGTTTTTGGTTTGTTCAATGTTGAAGGATACAGTGTTCCAAAATATTGTGCACCTAATCTATGTTTCCTTGAAACTTGTTCTGCAAACTCCTTAGTCAGTAAAATAATGATTAGTGACAAAGAAATAGCTGCAGCTGCAGCTCAAGCAGTTTTAGATGACAGAAATCTCCTACAGAATGACCCGGATGTTATAATCTTCCCTGTAAATGTACGTAAAACTCTAACTTACAAACTCATAAACAATGGAGTATCATTGAGAGGTGGTAAAGTAATCTTTGTTATAGAGGCACATGAATATCGGCAGACAGAAGTATTCTATTCATGGATTCACTTTCCTCCTGCAGATGCAGGAACACACGAGTTTCACTACTACAAAGTAGAGGAACCTCCAACGGAATACGTTCCTTACGAGGTGCTGTTAGCACCATTTGAAGCAGTCCTCTGCATTTTTCCAAGTTTCGTGCACTCTGTTTTCAGCGGCCTGCCTCTCATCTTGGGACTCGTACCAGGAATTTTATTTTTATTGCTTCTGCTCCGATATGGCAAGTCCAGTCACCAGCGATACCCAGACTACCATGGAACAAGCCCTCCTTGCCATGAGGTTTCGTGAGAGATTTACACAGATTCTTGGCTTGGCTCGTTTAAGGGATCTGAACACAACTCGGTTCCTTTCGTTCAGACCAATCTGGCAAGATTGCATCTTACCTGTTCTGCGATGCCTGCTTTGCGGAGAGGAATGCGTGTTGGACATTTGTATTACACTACCATCAGTCCTGCCATCGGATGTTGACACTTTGCTAGGTCCGGTAACGACTCATGCATCATGTTGCCCCCAACGGCTGACCATTCTGATGACAGCATTCATTGAGGTCTCACTGCCAAGTCTAACTGAGGGTGAGATACGTGACACTACAGGCACACAGGTACCACCTACTGCCGACATTGCTAATGCATCAAACGCTGACGGCCATGATCCTCATCTATGCACATTTGACCTGCGAACTGAAGTGGTTCCACTTTCGCCTACTATGGTAGACGGTTTCTTTGCCAGCCTAGACGATCTGATGTTTTCTCCTGACACCGAGAATAACTTTTGACTAATTCACGCAGCGTTCCCTGAACTCTGAAATTCAGCCTTCGTTTTTTCAAAACAAACTGTATAACAAATTTGAACTTTTTCCAAAATAGAACTTGTTGGCACAGAGTAATCTGCTTAAAGTAGAAATATTCTTAGAGAACAAGATTTCTTTTGAAAACTTCCTAATGACAATATTTGGCCTTGTTCTAAAAAACAAAACAGTTTAAATATTATGCTATGGGATAGTCTCGACGTTTTTTCTGTACCCTAAAGAAACATTTCATAAATGCAATTTCGTCTTTCATAAATGTTAGAATGTATGCTCTCATACTATGCTTCATATCAGTTGAGACCTATTTTTTCATACAGTTTATACTCATTTCATGTGAACAAACCTTTCAAATGCAATTTGTATTTTGGGTGGGATTGTAAACACTTGCCTTAGATATGTTCAGTGCTTATACATTTAGTTTTATTGAACTTAATATTGTGGAGTGGGTGTTGTGTAGGAATCTAGGACCCTAGTGTAATTTTCCCGATTCATGCCCATATATAGGTATAAATTACCCGATCCTTATATAGGCATAGAAATCATTACCATATTTAGACCGAGTCTATGCAGCCCAAATACGGCATGGCTACGTCCACTAAGTTCCGAGAATCAACAATGATTTCTTAGAAAAACCCGCCTTCAGCAGCTAGGGACTTCCCCTCATCTGAATACTAATTTATCTAGGAAATCATGGAGTTTTCAAAGAACTGAGTCTTTGAGTGATGTTATTATGTCCAATCATACGTGAAACTCTGCACCTTCAAGGTATAAATATGCCTACATTTGTCCAGACAAACGCACGGTGGTTTGGAGCAGATCGACTGACTACTTGCCCGATGCTCTGCTGCAGCAAGTGCCGAAGGAAGCCAACCCCCCAGCTGACGCACTGAGAGATGCTGTCTTTTCTCCTGCCGAGAAATCCAGCTCCAGTGTTTCCAGGCTACCCTTGCGGGTTGCTGGGAAATCGAGTCCTGAGAGAGAGATACAAGACCTCCTTCATTCTAAAACCAAGGTACAGAGCTGAGGGGCCGCCACGCAAATATGTATCCATCGTCAGAGGAATATTATATTAACCACTTGGCTGCTAAGGCACCTGAGGCACTTCCATTGACTTTCCATTGAAATCAATGGAAACTCCATGACGAGTTACCCTTGTCATTAGCACTGAAGGGGTTAAGGATATTGTTGCGGGACAGAATAAGGGGCACGTACTCCAGCTCTAGTTAGTGAGGGCTTTATTTTTCCCAATACACGTTTTCTGTAAGAAGCCAGTTTTAACGCTATGAGTTCAGTTTGTAGGTTAACGTCTGTAGCAAAGAGGGGAAGGAGACTTTCCCTCTTCCCAGTCCTTTGTTGTACTCTACTCTCAAAGGTTACCGATGGTATGGGGGCTGGTTAACAGCTTCTTCTCGGCTCCGTTGTTTGGGAATCGGATCCAGTTCCACCTCCGTAAAAGAGAAAAGTAGAACGGGTGTCATTTTGGTTGTGATAGTGGTTTACTTCAGTGGGAAAGGGGGTGAGGGAGAACACTCGTGCAGCACTCCTAAATGTGGTGAAAGACGTTCAGTAATGGGAGTGTGAGTTGAGATTGCTCGGGGAAGGGTATTTTTACAAAGACGAGAGCAGCTGGCGGAGTGTCGGGCTACTTAGCTGCGCTCTGCCTCCTCCCAACCCAGCCTGCAAAACGCTCACGTACCTGGCCAAGTCATTTCCGTTGGCCTCCTAGCTCTCCCACAGCACTTGGCAATCCCTCGTCACGGTTCTGGTCCTCTTCTCTCGCTAAATTCTTTCCTCCATCTCGGGCGTCTTCTCCGGCTTCCTGATTCTTCTCTTTTCTCAAAGCCATGGCACGCACTTCAGCTGATTCTATAATTTGGATTTCATCGTCAGATTCCTTGACTCAATCATCAAAGCTCTCAATCCAGCAAAGTTCATTACCGCAAGAAAATATGACAAATTCGATAAAGGGCGCATCAAATGATTACATTAAAAAACGCAGCCCCGATTTCCTATCACAAACATCCACACCAACTCCTAATGGGGTACCTCATTTTACTCTTCTCAGCAATATTGCCTCACCCGATGCGTTGACCAAAGTAAGCCCACCTATAGTTTCAACTGCAAATACTACCAATGTTAAAACTGGAATTAAAGACTACGGTTCCAATTACGACCCTAACAGAAACCCTCAAAAATACCAAACTAATTTATCTACCAACTCATCCTTCGATTGCAATCAGCCCATTGAAAAAAATCCTGACTCTGCAGGTTTTAGACAAAAGCCTTCTCAAGCAAGCCCAGGAATGCCTAAATTCGAATAGCTTCTCGCAGCCACCAACCAAGCATTGGATTCCATGGCTAATGCTGCTCATATGCATGCCGATAAACTGGAGACACAGATAGCTATTCTTCAACTATTAGCAGACTCTATAATGGGTATAGACTCTAAACTGGAACAGCTAAACGCACTGATACGAAGAGTTCAAAATAATGCGGGCCAAAATTACACCTCCGTAGTACATTTAAGTCAGGAATTGCCCGCAAATATAATCCCGTATCCAAATCACACTCAGATCAACTGCACTTGTGAGCCTTTAATAAAAAAACTCGAGTCCCTGCCCGAAATAATGTCTACTTTAATAGAAGATTTAAGGATAAAGTCTCAAACTACATCGCAGAATTCTCCGACTCAACCTCAAACCCAAGAAACTTCTCGAACATCAAAACTAAATCTCATTAACCCAGTTAGCCCTAGCGATAATTATAATAACTTGAAACTGGACCAACAACGACTTAATACTACAATAAATATTCAGCTCGAGCAGTCACCTACCACTATAAGCTCTTCTATGCCTTTAATCGAGACCAAACAAATTTTGAAGGAAGGAACAACGATGTCCAGAAAGAACAAGAAAAAACGGAAGAAATTAAACAAAGCAAAAAAAAAGAGCAACGTATTACTGCAATGGCTTGAAACAAACAAGAGGGACCATACTACAAATCGGGCAGAGGAGCCAGAAAAATCAATTGACTTGAAAACAAATACCACTGAAAATCCGAAATCATCTCTAAATTTCACGCAGAAATTATTAGACCCAAAGGAGGATAAAACACCTAAAAATAGCAGTAATAATAAAAAAATCTTGTATTAATCATTCCATTCAAAATGACAAGTCTATTAAATACGTTATCAAAAGCCCTTCTGCCGTTACTAACGGAAAAAGCACATCTATTACTGAAGACCTAGGACAAATAAAAATGCCCTCTATTACAGAAATTGTATTACCAAGAATAGACGAAAAACTAGAGGATGCTGGATCAGACAATAAGACCCCCCCCACCCAAGAACTAGTTACGAGCAATTTGCCAACAAGCAGTTGTTGCACGACTCTAAAGTCAACTATTTGAAATAATCTAGAGCACCTTGGAAATGAAAAGTTCAAAACTGATCGATTAACATGTAGCCCCAACTGGGCACAACCACACAAAGCCAATACCAATAACCAAGAGTCTCGACCCACACAGTTACAGCAAAAAAAAGTACTATTATATCCGGAATATGAATCCCAGGGTCAATGGGATATCCTAAGCAGGAGAAATCTTCTAAAGCTATGCCAGCATCTTCCGGGCTTAGAAAGTGTCAACACAGCGGACATTGAAACAGTGGCCTTTATAGATCCTGTTATGGGCCAGAAAAATGAGTCAACCCTGGTAACTTTTTTCAACCCAGAATTGGCTGCAACACTATCGAAGAACGTAAAGCAACTGAGCGAATGGGGCATTCAAGCTAGCCTTTACACCACCATTAACTATCCGACCTTCCTAAAAAACACCCCTGAACTCCTATTGACCAACAACATTAGTTCAGACTTAAATTTGGAAGGGAGCAAACAACAGCTACCCCGGATGTCACGCGGCCACAGACAGGAATCAACAGTAGCACCTTGGATCGACACTCCACTCCAAGTAACAGCCACAACATCAGGCGGCCCACGTAAATGTGTATTCAAATCAAACAAATTCCAAGACTGGTCCTGGCTTTCGAAGGTCTTAGGGTAGTGCACAGACAATTCAGCATGTAAACGAACCAAAGTACGACACAGCCTGTTGCTTAAATATTTGCTCCTGGAACATCCGGGGCCTAACAAAAGAGAAAATAGGTCGATTAACTACGGACCTCCGGAAGTCAAACGATATCTTCGCCATTCAAGAGACCTGGGCCCTGGAGAATACCATCTGGGAAGATTTCACTGTAGCCGAATCCTTTGCTATTCCATCCACAGCAGGTGGCCATGCATCCGGAGGCGTGCTGATCGCCGTAAAGAACACATTGATTGCAAAACTAGAGACACTTTATAACGGCGGAGGCGACTACATTTTCCTCAGCATTGAGATTAAGAGTCATATTAAGGGAAAAATAAAGCAAAAAATCATCCTTGGCTGTGTCTACCTGCACCCCGTAAAACCTCGTCGAGAAACTACTTTAAGCAACTTGCTTCCTATAATAAATAATCTTGAAGCTCTATTCCCAAACGATTTGTGGCTGATAACGGGTGACTTTAACTCCAATCTAATGGATTTTGACCCCACCCATTCCTCTCAAATATCATCAGTAAATGAAGAGTGGGCAATCCCGGAGATAAAGTCCCAATACCAACGGCAGGAAGCCAATGGAATAAAATTAGCAACAAAATTAAACCAATCCGGCCTGCGCATTCTTAACGGAAGGTTAGCCTCTGATCAACCAGCTGCATACACCCATATATCTTCATCCCGAATGGCCACTTTAGATTACATATAGATATCTCATACTGCCGTTCATCTGGCACGTCAGCTCTCGATAATACCATCTTTAGACAGCGATCATGCCATTCTAGTATGCAAGATTGCCCTTAGGCAGCAACATCGCCCGACAACTCCCCTGATTGGAAGGGAATCAAACCTTGAGAATGTAAGGAAATTAAGATGGTCGGAATGGAATCGTGAAGCAATAGAAGCGGAAGTTGATAATCTTCTCTCCGAACAGAATCTGGATGACACTGATTACTTGACAGGATCCTCCTGGGAGACAAGACTAAACGATTTCAGAGACCAATTAGCATTAAAACTAACAAATAGCCCCCCGAAGGACCTTCCGGTCCCAACTACTTTGTTAGAGCAAAAACAACTTACAATTTCCACAAAGAGTAAATTAAATAAGTTGCAACAAGTCCATGCGAACAATGAAAGTGAATATAAATCCCTGAAAAGTGATATATCTGCTTCCAGAACAGACTAGAGGAAGTCCAGATTCGCCCTAAAAAGACAGGAAGAAGAGCTCCGTTGGGCGACAGTCTTTGAGATAATCAAAACCAAGGACCAAAGGAAATTTTGGAATTGGGTAAATGAGGCAACCAAAGTCATTAAACCACCCACTGCAGCCAATTTCTCCCCCGTTGATTGGGAGAATTACGTTAAAATACTGTACACAGCACCGCACACATCAAATAACAGCAGTAGTACCCAACCCACGCTCGATCAGCTCATCACCGAGGATGGCACAACCTCCATCAAGATAACAACAGAAGAAATAGTAAGAGTCTTAAAGAAAATGCGCTCCAGTGGTGCCCCCGGACCCAATGGGATCCCTACGCAAGTATTCAAAGTCTCCACAAAAAAATGGGCCGCAATACTGACCCCTCTCTTCGAGGATGCAATACTGGGACACACCATCCCGCCCTCCTGGCAAGGACCATTCCTTGTACCCTTCCATAAAAAAGGCTCGCGCACCAACACCGATAACTATCGGATGATAGCCCTACTTGATGTGGATGGGAAAGCCTACGCAATGTACTTTTAAAAGAACTAACAAAATGGGTGGAAATGAAAAGCTTAATCCCTTTTAGCCAAATTGGTTTCCGAAAAGGTTGCCACATCGAGGATAACTTGATTTCCATAGCCCACCTGATGGAAACAACCCTAGCTGCAAAAGGCAAATCAATGTACATGGGATTCATCAATTTCCGTAAAGCCTTCGACAGCGTTAGTCGGCCCAAATTGTGGGAAAAACTGACAAGATCGGGGATCCCACGGACGCTACTAAACGCACTAATAGCCCTACACACGGACACCTGGGTTAAAGTCAGAGTAACATCGAAATGGTCCACCTCCAATACTTTTCAATCTGTACCTTGCGGACCTCCCTGAATGGCTGTCCCGATCAAGAGCCTTTCCCCCAGGAATCGGTCAAAGTAAAATCTAAATCCTGCAATACGCAGACGATACCATTCTTCGAGATCAAACCCAGGTGGGCCTCCAAAGATTGCTCAATTCCCTCGCCCAGTATTGTAACAACAATATGCTAGAGATGAACGTTAGTAAAACCAAAACGATGGCAATTTCACCCGCGAATGGAAAAAAGATCAAGTGGTTTATAGAAGGGAAACCACTGGAGACTGTCACTGCATATAAATATCTGGGCGTCTGGATTGATCATAAAGGGAGATGCGCGGTACATACAACCGAGATGCAGGCAGTGGCTCGTAGTTCAGAGGGGGCCTTCACGAGAACGAAGAGCGCTCTGCATTCCCAAGACTTTGTCCCTTTGACAAAACTGATCAACGCAAAATTCCTTCCTACAATCTCCTTTGGTGCAATAATTTTCAAAGACAAAATGAACAACTGGCTAGATAGAGCACAATCATCATGCTATCGCCGGGTCTTCCGACTGCCAAATTCGACTTCCCATGCCCAAATCAGGAAAGAATTTTCCTTATCCTCTATGCGCTGGATTATGGGAGCAAGATACGTCTCATACTGTTTCAAAGCGAAACAAGCTAACCTCCTTACGCTGAAGAGCCGCATATGGCTCCTGCTTAACAACCCAACTACATCATGGAATAAATATTTTACATTCTGTCTCAATTCCCTCAAAGCGGGGAACATATGGTCCTTTTCCATGTCCGATGAAATGAAATCGAAGCTTTTAACCAAGCAAGCTAAAATTCTATCAAACCAATCGGATATGCAACAGGTTCTCCAGCTTTTTCATGGCACCTGGGCTGCCAAACTATATGCCCCGAAAAATCTCCCATCATATCTCGCATCAGCAATGAAGCCGTATATCAAACATCAATTAATGAGATTTCGTTTTGGCTTAATTCCGTTGAAGGCATACAAGTTTGGCCAAGGATACAAAAAAGAAGCCTCCTCTCAGTGCCGTTTTTGCAACCAGGGAGAGGAAAGCCTAATCCACATTCTGTGCATTTGCCATCGCCTTTGGGCGCAAAAAATATTCTGGCTGAGACCAATTTGGCTTCTTCTAGGCATAAGGACATGTCAAGAAGCGCTTGAGGCATGTATGAGGGGGGACTCGCCACAGTTGGCGACCCTCTTTGTAAAATTCATTACAGAAATTAACTCCTCGACTATCATCCGAGCAAGCTTGAACTTTAACCCCCCTAGGTAACATTCCCTTGGCTTTTCCGCTTTCCCTTCCCTTTACCCTACCCATCAATGTTATTGTCTTTTTTAAACTTGAATACATCTTTTTTACTTAAAAGGTCTTTTTCTGTATGTGCATATTGCAATGATTTTAAATAATTGTGCAATAAAAATTTTACTTACTTACTACTCTCTGGTGTTGTCACACACCACAAAGGGGGAATCCCATCTCTTTATTGGTCCTTGCAATGCTGCGTCAGAGTGAGGGGCGTGGCCTTAATCTTGTGGTCTTCCCAATTAAAGGGACCATCGTATTCTTTGTGTTGCTGCAGCAAGGATGCTGGTGTCCACTCCTCCGGCTGTAAGGAGACAAGAGGGGGAGATAGGGGTGTCAGGGTCCATCAGTCTACCTCATTTCCCTCCTCTCCCTGCTCCGACCCCACTTCGTCACAGATATTTATTGGCGTGGCGGCACCTTGGGTTTGGCGGCCCTGTGCAGGTGCACAGCTTGAACATGCCTAAGGCAGCCCTTGTGTCAATAGACCCCTTAGGGGCTGGATGAGGCAAGAAACATGTTGACCACACATTTTCACAGCATGCATGCTCTATAGGACCATGTATCCCACTTGAGCTACACTGATTTTATTAGATAGTGACCCCCACCAATAAAGTTTAGAAAAACCTAGCATCACAAAACCTAGTTTAACTACCTTTTTTATTCCACTACACAACTTCTCATAGTCCACATACCCTCTCTCACCCAACTGGGTTTCCAAAAAAAAAAAAACTTCACCGAAGAGCTCCTTCTAGGAGCACGTCCAGATGATGAAGCATGACACCTCTCGGGTGTGTGAGGGCACTTACTCCAATTGGAGGCTATTCCACTGACCTGACCTCCTTCCCCTGTTCCAGGAACTGCACACCCCTGCATTTAACTACTACAGAAGGGAGTATGTGTGCTGGATCTACTCAAAAGCTAATGGTTCCTCTTGTTTAGATGACTATTTGTGAGTGCCAGTCCTGTTTGGAGTGCTGGCAAATGGAGGTTTCTTGTTTTTTGCATAAATGATTCTTGGGGCCAATGACTATTCACCAGAGAGAGGTGGTCCTTGCATTAACATGCACTTTGAAGAACAGATAAGAAGACACTGGTCTTTCAATGTGATACTGCAAAAAGGTTTCACACCAGTACCTACTGTGTTCCACTTAGCTCGAGAAGAGCAAAACACAGGCATTTGAGGCTAATAAAAGTAAAGCTAGGAATACTTCTATAGTTATTAAGCTTTGCATTACTTGACCAACTAAAACCTTGCTAAATATGGTTCACATTGACAAGAATAAAATAGGAGAGCTACTGAGTCGTGTTACACTTAAAATCTACAGTTGAAGGTTATTGATGGGTGCTGCCAAATGGAGGTTACCATATCACACTGTGTGATGGCATGTTTCATTTTCCAATGTAGTAAATCTACTAGGATAGGATAGGATAAACAGTTTATAAAGCGCTCGAATGCCGCGGCGTCTTGGTGTGTGTGAATACAGATCCAAAACCATAACTTATGCCAGCCTAAGTTACAAAAAGCAGCGTCTTCAGGTTCTTCCTAAAGAGCCTCATATCTGGTTGGAATCTCATATCCAGAGGTAGTCTGTTCCACAGGTGTACTGCCCCGTTTGATACTGTCCTTCCTCCCCAATCTGGCCCGTTTAACCCTAAATGTCTTAAGTAGCCCTAGATTAGTTGATCTCAGATGACGTGAGGGAGCATAGGGCGTGAATAATTTAGAGACTTCATCGGCACCCCCACCATAAAGTGCCTTATGAACCAGGCTGAGGCCTTAAAATCAACACGCTGCTGTACTGGAAGCCAATGCAGTGATTTTATGCCAGCTGAGGTTGAACAACCCCTTGGAATGTTCAGAAGCAACCTTGCTGCTGCATTCTGAAGGGACTGGAGCTTTCCCATCTGCGTTTTATCTAAGCCCGTAAACAGGGTGTTGCAGTAATCTAATTTGGAGAAAAAAAGACTCACCATCACCGTCTTCTGGAGGTCACGTGCGATGAATGGGAAAATCTTTCTTAGGGTTTTTAGGAGAAAGAAACAGGACAATGTCAAACTATTGACCTGGGCTGAGAAATGTAACTTATCATCAAAGATGACCCCCAGGTTCCTAACCTTAGAGACAGGAACCGGACATTTCCCAGCCTCGTCTGGCCACCATGAGTCGGTCCATACGGGGGTCCCCCCTCCAAATTCTATCACCTCCGTTTTGTCTGTATTAATCTTCAGAAAACTGTGGTTCATCCAGATAATGATCGCAGATAGGCAGGCGTGGAATTTAGCAGCTGTGACCTCAGGCTGCTTGCAGATCGAAATAACAAGCTGTGAGTCATCAGCATAAGATACCAACGCGAAACCATGTCTTCTGATGAGCCTCGCAAACGGGGTGACGTAGATATTAAACTGTGTGGGGGATAAAGATGATCCCTGTGGGACCCCGCATGGAAGATGAAAATTCTTAGACTCCAGTCTAACCCAGAGCAAACTTTGTTCCCTATCCTCCAAAAAGGAGGTGAGCAAGGCAAGGGCGGTATCCTCAACCCCCAGGTCCTTCAGCCTCTGCACTAACACTGTGTCATTCACGGTGTCAAATGCTGCCGATAGGTCTAGGAATATGAGGACCACCCTGCCCCCCTCGTCAACCACCCTCCGAATTTCCTCAGTTTCAACAATCAAAGCCGATTCAGTGGAATGACAGGCGCGAAAGCCATGTTGGGTTGAGTCTAGCAACTTGTAAGAATTTAAATAGTCACTGAGCACTTTGTTCAGTGATTTCTCGATGACCTGCGCCACAATGGGTAGTCCTGCAATCGGACGGTAGTTCTTTAGTACCTCGGGATTCAGGTTGTGTGTTTTAAGCAAAGGCCTAATGGCCTCTTGTTTCCACCGAGCCGGATATGATCCTGTTGTCAATACTTGATTAATGAGGGGCGTCAGCTTTTCACAAATCTTCTTAGGGGCTAGATGCATAATAGTAGGGGGGCAAGGGTCTCTAGGAGAGCCTGATTTCATAGAGAGGAGCAGCTTTTGCACCTCCTCCTTTGCCATTTCTGGGAAACAGGATAACTTGCACTGCATCAGCGGCCGATCATCCTCTTCATTATGTCTATTGACATCCTGGGATCCCTGTGCATTTAAAAGACCCTCATATATCACTTGCTCCTTGTTTTGAAAAAAAGGGCCAAATTGTTACACATCTCCTGGTCTGCCTTAAAAGCATTTTTCTGATGAGGTGTTGCCAAAAAATTGACCACTCTAAAAAGTTCTTTATTAGAGTTGGCCGCGTCTCTGATTTTGGTAGTAAAGTAATGCTCCTTAGCGACGATTATCTCATTCTTATATTTCTGTAATGCATGGTTATAAATTATTTTACTGCTTTCACTGTAATCTTGTCTCCACCGACTTTCCGCTCTCCTGCATTCCACCTTTAGAGCTTTGAGCTGAGGACTGTACCAAGGAGATGATATCCTTGGCCTCCTTACAGTTAACTCTTTCTCAGGGGCTACATGCTTAGCCGCCGCCTAAATCCATTCATTGAACAGGGATGTTCAATGCATCATTGTTCAAAGAGGACAAGTCAGGGCCCATGTCCTGTGCCATCTCAAAGTCACTACCCTGAACCTTTTTCCAGCCCCAAACTTTTACTTTACCAGATTTGGTAACGGGCTCTCGAACAAGATTTGTGGTTTTGATGGTGAAATGGATGGCCTTATGATCCGTCCAAGTCAAGGACAATATGACCCCCAACTCAAGATCGGGATTACTTGTGAAAATGCCATCTAAGGTATGGCCTGCCTTATGGGTCGGTCCAGTAACTAGTTGTCCGAAACCGTACGCCTCCAAAGTATCTAGCAATTTGGCAGATTCTGGGTTATCCGACAGTTCTAAGTGATAATTAAAATCTCCCAGAATAGTGAGAGGCAAGGCCTTGGAAGTTTCAGTGCTACATGAGTGCGGCTTAACAGACCACTGCCATATGTAAAGACCCTAATTGAGCAGAACAATACCAGGATAGGCTTTCTTTCTGGAAGTGTCTGGAGAAGACAATGTACTCAGACATTAACCTGAGAAGAGATATTAAGACCTGTATCCGGACTTTGTTAAATGCTGGCTTTACTCTATCATACAGATTGCCCACTGGTACCGGAAATCCCCCATATGTGTATGGTATTTCTATAGTGTAAAGGTAGACAAAAGGCGGCGGAGCGCTGTACATAGTCAAAGACAAGCTTAAAGTTAAGGAGTAATAGGAGAAGAAGACGAGTTGTAGGCAGCAAATCCATTGTGTTATAATGCTCTTTAAAGAGTTGATTTGTTATTAAATTAGAGCAGCATTGGGACATTCCTGAAGGATTTTGTTCCAGGTCCTGGTTGCATAAATATTAAAGGCCTGTTATCTTGTTTTTTCTTTTTTTACAGTTCTTTGACTTTAGTCTCATGTCCTTGCACTGGGTGTGACAAAAACCACCAAAGATGGTCAGTTTGCCTGTAGGATAAGCAAGTGAGAGTGATAGTCATACTCGCTTTGTAAATGATGCAGCTTATTTTGAAAATGATACTTGGAGGCAAGAGAAGCCTAGGGAATTCCATCAAGATTGGGCAAGGAAGAGAAGCACGGTCAGTAGTTTCATTGTCATGAATATTTTGCCTTTTCTCTTCTGGGTATTCCCTTTCTTGACTTGCATGTGCTAATCAATCAATCCAGAATAAATATGTATGATTAATAGAATGTACATTTAGTTTATATTAATATGCTCTGCAACATGAAATCAAGTAATGCTTGAATATATTTGCAATATTTAATCTAACCACTGAGGGCCTTATTCACAAAGGTAAACTTAGGCCAACAGTTTAAGTTTAGACCTGAATTTTAAGTTTAGACCTAAAGGCTAGCTTTACTACTACTAAAGTTAGACTTTTGGCCTAAGTCTAGACCAAAAGTCTAACTTAGACCAAACGTCTAACTTTGCAACTATTAAAGTTAAACTAAATTTAGTAGTTGTAAAGTTAGACTGTTGGTCTAAACTTAGACCAAAAGTCTAACTTTACTAGCAGTAAAGTTAGACCTTAGGTCTACACTTAGATTCATGTCTAAACCTAGACTTTTGGTCTAAGTTTACCTTTTTAAATCAGGCCCTGAATGTTTTGTTTTACATAATTTCTTATTGATTTATTAAGGGTTTCTAAAAGGTTGATAATTATGTGAAACCACCGCAATGGAGCGCACACCGCTAGCCCCTCCTCCGGATCGCCCCTCGGGATTCTGGTACTTGTAGTTCAATAGTGGATCACCCAGGTGGGTGCAAGTCGGTACTTGTTGGACTGATGAATCTCTAGACCCGATACATGTCCCGGGTTTTTGGGTATCGCCCGAGACATGGCTCGGGTTTCGGGATAACTTCCCTCATCAGTAGAGAAATGGTTAGGGGTGGAGGAGAAGGCCGCCAAACAACCGTCAATGGCCTCGATGCCCGAACCGGCACGCAGGGCAGCATCCAGGAGCCCGTCGGCTCAAAGCTCAAGGGAGCCAATTAATAGAAACCACCGCAATGGAGCGCACACCGCTAGCCCCTCCTCCGGATCGCCCCTCGGGATTCTGGTACTTGTAGTTCAATAGTGGATCACCCAGGTGGGTGCAAGTCGGTACTTGTTGGACTGATGAATCTCTAGACCCGATACATGTCCCGGGTTTTTGGGTATCGCCCGAGACATGGCTCGGGTTTCGGGATAACTTCCCTCATCAGTAGAGAAATGGTTAGGGGTGGAGGAGAAGGCCGCCAAACAACCGTCAATGGCCTCGATGCCCGAACCGGCACGCAGGGCAGCATCCAGGAGCCCGTCGTCTCAAAGCTCAAGGGAGCCAATTAATAGAAACCACCGCAATGGAGCGCACACCGCTAGCCCCTCCTCCGGATCGCCCCTCGGGATTCTGGTACTTGTAGTTCAATAGTGGATCACCCAGGTGGGTGCAAGTCGGTACTTGTTGGACTGATGAATCTCTAGACCTGATACATGTCCCGGGTTTTTGGGTATCGCCCGAGACATGGCTCGGGTTTCGGGATAACTTCCCTCATCAGTAGAGAAATGGTTAGGGGTGGAGGAGAAGGCCGCCAAACAACCGTCAATGGCCTCGATGCCCGAACCGGCACGCAGGGCAGCATCCAGGAGCCCGTCGGCTCAAAGCTCAAGGGAGCCAATTAATAGAAACCACCGCAATGGAGCGCACACCGCTAGCCCCTCCTCCGGATCGCCCCTCGGGATTCTGGTACTTATAGTTCAATAGTGGATCACCCAGGTGGGTGCAAGTCGGTACTTGTTGGACTGATGAATCTCTAGACCCGATACATGTCCCGGGTTTTTGGGTATCGCCCGAGACATGGCTCGGGTTTCGGGATAACTTCCCTCATCAGTAGAGAAATGGTTAGGGGTGGAGGAGAAGGCCGCCAAACAACCGTCAATGGCCTCGATGCCCGAACCGGCACGCAGGGCAGCATCCAGGAGCCCGTCGGCTCAAAGCTCAAGGGAGCCAATTAATAGAACCCACCGCAATGGAGCGCACACCGCTAGCCCCTCCTCCGGATCGCCCCTCGGGATTCTGGTACTTGTAGTTCAATAGTGGATCACCCAGGTGGGTGCAAGTCGGTACTTGTTGGACTGATGAATCTCTAGACCCGATACATGTCCCGGGTTTTTGGCGGCCTTCTCTTCCACCCCTAACTATTTTCTCTACTGATGAGGGAAGTTATCCCGAAACCCGAGCCATGTCTCGGGCGATATCCAAAAACCCGGGACATGTATCGGGTCTAGAGATCATCAGTTTGACAAGTACCTACTTGCACCCACATGGGTGAACCACTCAAGAACTCCATGTACCAGATTCCCGAGGGGCGATCCGGAGGAGGGGCTAGCGGTGTGTGCTCCATTGCGATTGCTTATATTGCTAATTATGTGTCTTGTTTATTTTTGTTGTTCAAAAGAACACACTCTCGCAAAATTAAAATAAGTGAACAGCCATCATACCACTCTTAGTTAATTGTTTATTCAAAGAGTTTCAACAACACTGGCATAATGTTAAAAAAACTCAACATAAAGAGCGGTTAGAGGGGACCTCCAAGCGAGGTCACAAGAGGATAGGCTGTGCCGAATCACATCACTGATTCTAACTGAAGGCTTCCCTGAAAGAAGTAACAGCCTTCACTCACTGATCTTGTAAGTACAGGAGGCATAACATAATAATGACATAAATAACATGCCTTGGTAATATATTGAACATAAGACTATAAGTAGGAAACAAAGCTTTGTGATTCTAGAAATGTATCACCTTGAGGTTGGTTAAGTCCTTATACCTTTACTGGGTCCCACTGATTCTTCATTGGTAGTAAGCAACTGCTGGGAGCTGCCCATGTCTAGCCAATATGTTGTAAGGATGTAGGTTGAGGAAATGTTGACAGTGTTTAGGTGTCTATAGATCACAAAATGTGATGCTCCTGATACTAGCTCTCCTTGAGCCACGGCAGAGGTTTCTCCTGGTCCCCAAAGTTTCTAATTTCTTGGTTGAGTACTTCTATATGACACACCCTGTTCTAGCTCTGAAATGAAAGTGATACTGCCTCTGTAATTGTGTAACATTTAAACATTTACATGCAATACAAATGTGCATCAATATTTCTGCACAATAAATATCTGTATTTACACTTAAATGTCTAAATCCCTTTACAGTTCAACACATAACATTGCGTCTATTAAATTCCTCCCCAGCCCTAAGTGGTCACTAGGTAATGAAACCTAACCCTTATCACAATAATTTAAAAGAACTGTGTAGGAAGCTACAATCTTTTGTGTGATTCTCCCCAATTTCTGCCTTATCTATTTTGGTGCATTAGATCTCTGTGTAACGTACCTGTGCTCCCCCTTCAAACAGGATCAACATTGACGTACTTCCAGTTGTCTTATTTAAATTAATTATAAGTCCCTAGTATATGGGATGGAAGTTAAATGTCACTTGAGGACTGCACCACATATTGTGCCATTCACAGAGTGAGACTGTAAAACATGGCTATAGCCACCCATATGTGGCTTGACTGCAGCAGCCTAAAAACCTGCTGTCAAATCTATCAAAATAACCTTATTGGACAGGTGGGGAGCCCACTCCCTTCAACCACGCCAGCAACCTCGGAATCATCATTGACAACAAGTTCACCATGAAATCACAGATCAGCGCAGCATTCTCCGCCTGCTTCCTCACTTTGTGAATACAATGCAAGATTTTCAAGTGGCTACCCCTACACACGAGACGCACTGTGACACAGGCCCTCATTACCAGACAACTGAACTAGGGCAACGCCCTCTATGTAGGAATCACCACACACCTTCTGCAGAATGCCACAGCTTGACTCATCCTTGGCCTTCCCTGATGAACCCACATCATACCCCACCTCAGGAAACTCCACTGTCTCCTTGTACAGCAGAGATAGCAATTCAAGCTGCTGACCCACGTACACAAAGCTCTACACAAGCAAGTACCCACCTACATTAACCACCACCTGAACTTCCACCAACCACTGAGAATATTACACTCTGCCTCCCTTTGACTTGCCCATACTCCCCACATCTACTGAAGCTCCCACATCGCAGCCTCCCCATGGACACCTCAGGACAGTTCACTTCCGGAGTTCCGAATGGCCCTCAAGATC
Source organism: Lissotriton helveticus (assembly GCF_964261635.1). NCBI lineage: Eukaryota > Metazoa > Chordata > Amphibia > Caudata > Salamandridae > Lissotriton > Lissotriton helveticus. The sequence continues at coordinate 323,537,149 of NC_136061.1, forward strand.
TGACTGTTCAAATAAGCCTCCAGTGCCTGCAAGTGCTTGGACCCCATATTGGGTGATGAGCCACACTTTAGAAATCCTGATTGTTTGATAAAAGAAGTATGCTCAAGATCTTCTTCTTCAAAATCAACAATACAGTACTTACCAAAGACAGATTCTGTGTAATCTGGCACCAGCCCTGCTGGTATTTTCTGCTTCAATCCTGCTCGTTCCTGCACCTACAAACAAAAAGACCAGATACAGTTGGATAGTAAAAGGAGACACAATCTTGACAAATTTAAACATATATTGCCCTAAGAACCCTGCTTAAATTCCCGCTTGAGATCATTCAAATCCAGATTGTCTACCAGCTCTCAATAACTTCAGCTTTAGCTCTATCACCTCCCCAGTTTTACTGAAAACACCTAGACAAAGGGACCTGGAATGTATTTATTCACTGAATTGTATAACATACTGTGTTACTTTTAAATGCTTCAGAGTGTAACAGGTGTGTAGGAATGTGTATATTGAATAGATGGCAGAACTAGGCCAGAGTTCTATATGTTTCAATTACGTCTACCATTTTTTGTGAATTAAGACGAAGGCAGTGTGGAACAGTTCAATTTTTACACACTTCTCTGGACACACGTGGTTTGAATTTGCCCTCAAACTAGAATTCAGTGTGTTCCACAGACTGGGGCTATGGATTCCTGGTGGTCTCCATCTGTTTACTTTTTGTACAGTTAGTGGGAGATGCGGTTTGCTGTTGATGAGTACAAGTTTGCTTATGGGTCCATAATTGCTGTACATTTTAAAAGTTTTTTTTTGTGATTTGCTCCAGGAGGCCATATGGACTTATTATAGGGGATTTGCAACTTGATCTCACCATGGGTGTAACTGAACTTCTGCCATAACGCTGTGTTGGAGGGTTGGGACAGGGATGAAGTGACGATGTTGCACCGTAGGATTAGCCAGGGTGCCTGGCTTCTAAAACTTTCTACTCCCACTTAAAATCCCCTACACAGGAAAGAGACAGATGAGCAGACACTGAACCAATGGGCGACAATGGCAAAATGATGCCTAGCTGGAAGGTAGGATCACATGATGCCACTTCAAGGACAGACTGAAGGACTGAACCCCAGCTGACCCTCAGGAGGATGGGTCATCCTGGGGCTAATGGAGTTGGCCCCCTTATGCCGAAACAGGAACAATTGGGGGAATAGACCTGGGGAGGAGTCAGGATGGTTTTCCTTGGACTTCTTGCTCTTATCGATTGACTACGGTGACACACATGTACCCTTCAAGAAGGCAGGAGCCTGAAAGTAGTGAAGCAGGGAGTAGGCTCTGATGGATGGAAATAGAGGGTCTGTGGAAGACACCTTCCAAGCAGGAGAGAACAAGAGGAGCCCTGGCAGAGGACAGCTCTTGCAGTGAAGCAGTAACATTCAGGCTACCAAATGAAAAATCCAAATCCAAAGGACAGAATGTGTGAAGAGGGTGCTCTAGGTAGCCACCAGGAGCAAAACAACAACATCCTTGCAAACATAGGGCCTCATTTATGAGGCTGTGCGTCACTTTTACGCTGCCGGTGCGTCACTTTTTGTGACTCACCAGTGGTGTAAAAAAATGCGCCTTGTTGCGCCATATTTAAAAAGTGACGCATCTAGGTAGATGCGTCACTTTTTAAACCCCTGCGCCACACTATACCTGCGCCAGGTATAATGTATGCAAGGGGGGCGTATTGAGGCAAGGAAGGGTCGTAGAAGTGACCCAGTGAAATCTATGAGATTTCCCTACGTCACTTTTAGGACACTGTTGCGTCAAAATCTTGCGCCTGCCTCACAGCAGGCGCAAGACTGACGCAGGCCCTTTCACATGGGGCTTGCCCCATGTGAAAGGGCGCATTGCTGGAGTTGCGTCACTTTTGTGACACACTCCAGCAATGCGTCACTTTTGCGCTTACAGATACGTCAGAAATACTGACGTATCTGTAACTCCTTGCGACATGATGCGTCATACATTAGATATGACGCATCAGGAATGTCGCAAGGAGTGCGCACTGAGAAGTGACGCATCGCTGCTTGCACGCAGCGATGCGTCATTTCTCATAAATGAGGCCCATAGTCTCTACAGGCCCGAGCTAGAGCCAGGTTCCCTGGGGGAGTGGGTAAAATATAAAGTATATATTGTGTTGCCATATTTTCATACAACCCACCTGGGACGGGCAAACTTCAAGGAGTTAGAGCAATCTCATGAATTTATTGTTGATGGGGAGGGGTCATGTATACAACCGCCTCCTCAGACCAACCTCAGCCTAGATCCCCAAAGGAAAACTGTAATGTCCCAGGGGATCCAATCTTCCTAGGACACAAGGAACCAAGTACAGATGCGTTGCCCACCCCCAATGCCCCTCTCTGGGGGAGGCAATGTACGCCACATTCTGCCTCCTGCCCACTACCGACCAAAGAGACACAGTTTTCTTCCACTTGAGTCAAGAGCAAAAAATCATGCTGCCCACTTGTATTAAAAAAATCATTGTTTTAATATCGTTTTCAGTAACATAATTGTAAAAAAATCTTGTTTTCAATATAGTTTATCATTTTAGGTGATTTAGAATGTTTTGATTCATTGTTAATAGTAATTCAGCATTACAAAATGGAACGCCCTACAGTAGCAGGATGTTAGGTTTCTGGGGATGGGGTCAGAAGGTATCTAAGGACCTAATTAAGACATAGGTGGTCCGGGGACCGCCGTCGTTCTTTGGCGGTCTGAATGCCTATAACCCTGGTGGTCCGACCAATGGATTACAAGGCAGGCAGGCCACTGCAAGTGTGCTGCAAGTCCACTGCCAAGATCTCTGGTCTGGCTGTCGCCTGTTTGGTGGCATTCTATTAACCGCGGTCGCTGCGGGCTGCTGGTGTCCCCGACAAACTCATAATCAGCCCCTTGGTAATAATTAAATATTAATTTATAATAAATGTTGATGAATTATGTAAACTATGTAATACTATAATATTTATTTTAGTTATATTTTAGGTGCGGGTTGCTAGGTCTGTAGGGTATTGGGTGGGAAGTTCATTAAATATGAATTAATTACCAATAAATCATTAATTCAGAATTAAATATTTTAATGACTATTAATTATATCAATCATGGAATCCTTATATATTCTGGTTATATTTTAGGTAGGGGTTGCTAGATTTATAGAGGAAATGATCTGGTTGTTAATTAACAAATAATTATTAATTGTAAATTAATCATTTGATTATTAACTATATAACTATATAAATCGTTTAATTCTTATATATTTCAGTTCTTTGGATGGAGGTTGTTGGGTTTGTAGGGCTAAAGGGTGACACGTTAATTAAGTAATAATTAGAAATTAATAATTTGTAATTAATAATTTAATATATTATCAAATATGGAAATTATGGAAATTGTGCTATACTCTTTTTATTTTAACTATATTTTAAGTGTGAGATACTAGGTTTGTAGAGGTATAGGGTAAAAAGTTAATTAAGTAATAAATATATGTATAATGTTATTTATTAATGTTTATATTAAGAGCTTAATATTTTTTCTAAATTAATAGGGTTATTCAAATATGTAATGTGCTTCCCCTACTGTTGCTTATACTGGATTGTGAATTGTAAATTTAACCCTTTCCCGAGTTCAACACTTTCCCTACTGTTGCACAGTGAGGAGAGGAAATAGGAAATAGTAAATTAAGGCTTCAAACTCCAGCACTTTCCCTACTGTTGCACATACTGCAGTGGGATTAGCAAATCTAACCCTTCTGAAGTCTAACGTTTTCACTACTGCTGCATTGTTTGGAGTGGGATTATTAAATGTAACCACTCTGAAATCCAACACTTCCCTTGCTGTTGGGCGAACTGGAGAATGAATAACACATGTAACCCCCTCCAAACGCTTTCCCTGCTTTCACTAGACTGGAGAAGGGCTAGTATATATAATCCCTCCGAAATCCAACACTTTCTCTATGTAGAGATGGGTGTCATCATCATATATGTGGTAGGTGATATATGAACGTTTGAAGGTTTCAGTTAGGTTAAACAGTGTCAGGGAGAGAATAGAGCCTTAAGGTACGCCCAGTGAGTCTGATTGGTTAGACTGCGCAGTGATCAGATGTGTAGAAAGGGGGAGAACTAATTCAGCATGGTGCCCGAGAGGTCCATCCTGTCTTCTAGAGGGTTTAGAAGGGTAGCATGGGTGATGGGACCAAAGGCTGCTAACAGGTCCAATAAGATCAGGAGGCATTCTGGTCGAGTGAGTGTATAGCACAGTCGAAAATGTGGACCATGACTGATTCGGTGCTATGAACCAATAGGAAGCCAGATTGACAATGGTCAAGGAGTTGGAATGGCTGGATGTAGTTGTGAAGCTGTAAGTGCACACTTTTTCTATGAGTTTGGCCAAAGTAGGGATGTTAGAGATGGGGTGGTAATTGTTAGGGCTGAATTGATCAGAGTTGTTTTTTAGGAGAGGGGTGACCTGGCTACTTATTAGGTAGTCGGGTATGCAGCCTTGGGTGAGTGATACATTGATTATCCTAGTCCATAGTGGGATCACAAGGTGGATGGACTCATTCAGGAGTTTGGAAGAGAGGGGATTGTTGAAGAGGTTGGATTATTTTAAGGAGGTCAAAAGATTTAGGATACTATCCTCATTGAGGGTTTTGAAGCATGACCAGGTGGCGTTATATTTGGGAGATATTTTTCGTGCATGATTGATCTATTGGGGAGTAGTGTGGGGGGGGTTCATGTGGAAAAAGTTTAATAGCTATGTGGTTATCATTAGAGATTATCGTGCTTTTCTCAGCAAAAAAGGAGGCAAAGGTTTTGCAATTAGGTAGTCATTTGTTGTCAGTGGAAGAGAGATCTTTATTATGTGGGTCGATTGATTTTTGATAATTTTGAACAGTTTTTTTGATTGATTAGTTGCAGAGTCTAGTTAATTTTGGAAGAAGACTGCCTTGGATTTCCTAATGTGCCTAATGTAGGAACTCTGTCTTTGACATAAGAGTTTGAGGTTGACCAGAGAGGGGGAATGTCTCCATGCTCTTTGCTGCTAGTCTGAGGTGACCTCATTCTTCGTTATGGGCACAGTTGAACCAGGGTGTGGATCTTTTAGACAGGGTTCTCTTTTATTATAAGGGGGTAATAGTGTCCTTGATTTTGGACATGGACTTGAAGTAGTGATTAGTGTGATCTTGGGCATCGTTCATGGAGGAGGGTGGGAGTGGGAAGTTGTTTCAAATAGTCGGTTCAGTGAGTGGGTTAAGATTACGGGTGTCACTGACCCAGTGTTTGGCTTTCATTGGTTGACACTTAGAGGTGGTTGCCTTTTTATTTAGGAAGATGTTGATGCAGTGGCAGTCAGTACAGTTGCAGGGGAGAATAGAGTCAATTTGAAGGGTGTTATCTTTTGCAATGATTAAGGGTAGGGTGGCTTCATTATTATGGGTTAGGATGTTGCAGACTTGTATAAGGTTGAGGCCTGGGAGGAAGGAGTTGAAACTGCTCAAGAACAGGTCATTTGTATTGTTCCAGTGAATGCTGCAGTCACCAAGAAAATGTTTTATTTTGAATTAATGCATAATTAGTTGATAATTATTATTAATTAATTGTTTAATTACTTTTTGTTGGGTGTGGATGTTGGGTTTATAGGGGTAAAGAGTGGGGTGTAAATTAATTTATAAGTAGTTGTTAACTACTTTTAGTTATTTAATTGAAAAATAATTTTAATTGTGTAATTAATGTTTTTGAAATTCAATTTTAGATGCAGGTTCTGGGGATTATAAGGTTATAGGGTGGGAAGTTAAATAATTTTAACGAATTATAATTTGTTTTTTAATTAATAATATTTGCCTAATTGATTATGAATGAAGTTAATTGTGTAAATATATATTTGTTTATATTTTAGATGTGGGTTTTTTAGCGGCATGACGTTGAAAGTAAATGCATTTTAAATATTTAATAATGTTTTAAAAATGTAATAATAATTATTAAGGTAATATTTAATTGTGTTGTGTGTTTTGTGGGGATATATTGTGGGAAGCACATTCATTCTAATTGATTATTAATGGATATTTAATTAATTCAAATGTGTTAAACATTTGTATTTATATTGTAAATAATTTTTTAGGTGCATGTTGTGAACTTTATGGTGTTATAGGGTGGGAAGTAACTAAACTAAATTTATGTCATAATGTTTTTGCTAATAAGTAATTTCTAAATAAAAATCATTTTGTGTATGAAAATCATTCTTGTATTTTATGTATTATAATTAATTATTGTAGGTTTTGTTATATGTATTTAACATTATAATATGTTTTTATTTTTTAAAATGTTTACTATTAACTATATATATATATATATATATATATGTATATATATATATATTCACTGAAAAAAACATAGGTTTCAGGTCATATATAGTTAGGAATTAGCATTAAAAAACCATTGAAATTGCTCCTATATAGTTAGTTGCAATAACTATATTTCGCGCACCTGCAATCCACTGCTGATGATGTCACATATTACATCATTCATGACATGGTCAGTGACATCACTGATGACATCACTGATGACATCTCAATTGACATCACTGATGATATCATTCATGTGATAATACGAGGCACTTCTTCACACTCTAATATAACCTTTGATACACCCAGTGTTAAACACAGACTACCATTCTTGAAACCATTGACACACCAATACCAGTTACTACATACGCACGCACTGATTGCTAGGTCTATACACACATCCAATCATTTACCCATAGATTCACTCATACATACAGTCACTCATCAATACAACACTATCATCTGCACTCAAACACCTATACAGACACTCACATTCTGCCACTCATCCATGGAGTTACTCACACATCTAGTCAGTCATGCAAAGAATCAATCACACTTTCATTTCCTTAACTATACAGTTATACACACAACACCTTACTTATTCAAACATATACTAACACATACTTACGGTGTTATAGAATTACTGATACAAGTACACAATGATCCATACAGCCACTCGCACAATCAGTGGCTCTTATGTATAGTCATTTATATATGCCAGCTACCCACACACACACTCAGTCTCCCATACAAATACTTGGGCAAACAATCAATAACACATATAGCCACTCATATATCTACTGATCAACACATGCAGTTGCTTACGCAACAACAGACATACTGATGCACACATTCAGACAGTTTAGTCACTAACCCATGCATTCAGTAAGACACATTTAATCACTCACTCATACATTCAGTCATGTACCTACTAAATCTTTCATCCAGACACTTATACTTCCACTCATTCTTCAACATGTAAAACATATTTAAACTTTACAGAAACACACAGTCACTGGATTATGTCATCAGTGATGTCATTTGAGATGTCATCAGTGCTGTCATCAGTGATGTCACTGACCATGTCATGAATGATGTAAAATCATCAGCAGTGGATTGCAGGTGCGTGAAATATAGTTTGTACAACTAACTATATAGGAGCAATTTCAATGGTTTTTTAAATGCTAATTCCTAACTATATGACCTGAAACCTATGGTTTTTTCAGTGAATTTGCAAGGTTTTTTAAATGCTAATTCCTAACTATATAAGGACTGAAACCTATGTTTTTTTCAGTGAATTTCAAAGGTTTTTTAAATGCTAATTCCTAAACCTATGTTTTTTTCAGTGAATTTGCAAGGTTTTTTAAATGCTAATACCTAACTATGTAAGGACTGAAACCTATGGTTTTTTCACTGAATTTCAAAGGTTTTTTAAATGCTAATTCCTAACTATATAAGGCCTGAAACCTATGGTTTTTTCAGTGAATTTGCAAGGTTTTTTAAATGCTAATTCCTAACAAAATAAGGCCTGAAACCTGTTTTTTTCAGTGAATTTGCAAGGTTTTTAAAATGCTAATTCTATTAGCGGATTACATTTAAATATGTTAATATCCTTGTGGGACCACCTGAGCAGCCCTAGGGAACCAATTTTTGGACCGGAGCAGGATGCTCTATAATTGTGCCGTATTTCTTGCCTTCTGCCCCCCTGATTGTGCCGTATTTCTTGCTTCTGCCCCCTGATTGTGCCATATTTCTTGGCTTCTGCCCCCCTGATTGTGTCGTATTTCTTGCCTTCTGCACCCTGATTGTGCCATATTTCTTGCCTTCTGCACCCTGCTTGTGCCATATTTCTTGCCTTCTGCTCCCTGATTGTGCCGTATTTGTTGCCTTCTGCCCACTAATTGTGCAGTTTTTTCTTGCCTTCTGCCCCCTGATTGTGCCGTTTGTCAGGCCTTCTGTCCCCTAATTGTGACGTTTTTCGTGCCCCTGCCACCCCTGATTGTATTATCTTTGCCAGTGTTTGTTCGCTGCTGTTATTGCCTTTGCCTGTGTTTCTTTGCTGCCGTTACTGTCTTTGCCAGAGTTTCTTTGCTGCCGTTATTGTCTTTGCCAGTGTTTGTTTGCTGCCGTTATTGTCTTTGCCAGTGCTTGTTCGCTGCTGGTATTATCTTTGCCAGAGCTGTGTGGGCGGTGTGGGCTATGAGAGCTCTGTGAGCTGTGAGAGCTGTGTGGGCTGTGAGAGCTGTGTGGGATGTGAGAGCTGTGTGGGCTGTGAGAGCTGTGTGGGCTGTGAGGGCTGTGAGAGCTGTGAGAGCTGTGTGGGCTGTGAGAGCTGTGTGGGCTGTGAGAGCTGTGTGGGCTGTGTGGGCTGTGAGAGCTGTGTGGGCTGTGAGAGCTGTGTGGGCTGTGTGGGCTGTGAGAGCTGTGTGGGCTGTGTGGGCTGTGAGAGCTGTGTGGGCTGTGAGAGCTGTGTGGGCTGTGTAGGCTGTGAGAGCTGTGTGGGCTGTGAGAGCTGTGTGGGCTGTGAGGGCTGTGAGGGCTGTGAGGGCTGTGAGGGCTGTTTGGGCTGTGAGGGCTGTGAGGCCTGTGAGAGCTGTGTGGGCTTTGAGAGCTGTGTGGGCTGTGAGAGCGGTGTGGGCTGTGAGCTGTATGGACTGTGAGAGCTGTGAGAGCTGTGTGGGATGTGAGCTGTGTGGGCTGTGAGGACTGTGTGAGCTGTGAGAGCTGTGTGGGCTGTGAGAGCTGTGAGAGCTGTGTGGGCTGTAAGAGCTGTGAGACCTGTGTGGGCTGTGAGAGTTGTGTGGGCTGTGAGAGCTGTATGGGCTGTGAGAGCTGTGAGAGCTGTGTGGGATGTGAGCTGTGTGGGCTGTGATGGCTGTGTGAGCTATGAGAGCTGTGTGGGCTGTGTGGGCTGTGAGAGCTGTGAGAGCTGTGTGGGCTGTGAGGGCTGTGTGGGCTGTGTGGGCTGTGTGGGCTGTGAGAGCTGTGTGGGCTGTGAGAGCTGTGTGGGCTGTGAGGGCTGTGTCGGCTGTGAGGGCTGTGAGGGCTGTGAGAGCTGTGTGGGCTGTGAGAGCTGTGTGGGCTGTGAGAGCTGTGTGGGCTGTGAGAGCTATGTGAGCTGTGAGAGCTGTGTGGGCTGTGAGAGCTGTGTGGGCTGTGAGAGCTGTGTGGGCTGTGAGGGCTGTGAGAGCTGTGTGGGCTGTGAGAGCTGTGTGGGCTGTGAGAGCTGTGTGGGCTGTGAGAGCTGTGTGGGCTGTGAGAGCTGTGTGGGATGTGAGAGCTGTGTGGGCTGTGAGAGCTGTGAGAGCTGTGAGAGCTGTGTGGGCTGTGAGGGCTGTGAGGCCTGTGAGAGCTGTGAGGCCTGTGAGAGCTGTGTGGGCTGTGAGAGCTGTGTGGGCTGTGTGGGCTGTGAGGCCTGTGAGAGCTGTGTGGGCTGTGTGGGCTGTGAGAGCTGTGTGGGCTGTGAGAGCTGTATGGGCTGTGAGAGCTGTGTGGGATGTCAGCTGTGTGGGCTGTGAGGGATGTGTGAGCTGTGAGAGCTGTGTGGGCTGTGAGAGCTGTGTGGGCTGTGAGAGCTGTGTGGGCTGTGAGAGCTGTGTGGGCTGTGAGAGCTGTGTGGGCTGTGAGAGCTGTGAGAGCTGTGTGGGCTGTGAGCTGTGTGGGCTGTGAGAGCTGTGAGAGCTGTGAGAGCTGTGTGGGCTGTGAGAGCTGTGTGGGCTGTGAGAGTGTGGGCTGTGTGGGCTGTGAGAGCTGTGAGAGCTGTGTGGGCTGTGAGAGCTGTGTCGGCTGTGAGAGCTGCGTGGGCTGTGTAGGCTGTGAGAGCTGTGTGGGCTGTGAGAGCTGTGTGGGCAGTGAGAGCTGTGTGGGCTGTGAGAGCTGTGTGGGCTGTGTGGGCTGTGAGAGCTGTGTGGGCTGTGTGGGCTGTGAGAGCTGTGTGGGCTGTGTGGGCTGTGAGAGCTGTGTGGGCTGTGAGAGCTGTGTGGGCAGTGAGGGCTGTGAGGGCTGTGTGGGCTGTGAGAGCGGTGTGGGCTGTGACAGCTGTGTGGGCTGTATGGGCTGTGAGAGCTGTGAGAGCTGAGAGAGCTGTATGGGCTGTGAGAGCTGTGAGAGCTGTGTGGGATGTGAGCTGTGTGGGCTGTGAGGGCTGTGTGAGCTGTGAGAGCTGTGTGAGCTGTGAGAGCTGTGTGGGCTGTGAGAGCTGTGTGTGCTGTGGGAGTGTGGGCTGTGTGGGCTGTGAAAGCTGTGAGAGCTGTGTGGGCTGCAAGAGTGTGTGCTGTGAGGGCTGTGAGGCCTGTGAGAGCTGTGTGGGCTGTGAGAGCTGCGTGGGTTGTGAGAGCTGTGAGAGCTGTGTGGGATGTGAGCTGTGTGGGCTGTGAGGGCTGTGTGGGCTGTGAGGGCTGTGTGAGCTGTGTGGGCTGTGAGGGCTGTGTTAGCTGTGAGGGCTGTGTGAGCTGTGAGGGCTGTGAGAGCTGTGTGGGCTGTGAGAGCTGTGTGGGCTGTGAGAGCTGTGTGGGCTGTGAGAGCTGTGTGGGCTGTGAGGGCTGTGAGAGCTGTGAGAGCTGTGTGGGCTGTGAGAGCTGTGTGGGCTGTGAGAGCTGTGTGGGCTGTGTGGGCTGTGAGAGCTGTGTGGGCTGTGAGAGCTGTGTGGGCTGTGAGGGCTGTGTGGGCTGTGAGGGCTGTGTGGGCTGTGTGGGCTGTGAGAGCTGGGTGGGCTGTGAGAGCTGTGTTGGCTGTGAGAGCTGTGTGGGCTGTGAGAGCTGTGTGGGCTGTGAGCTCTGCTTCTTTTGTGTCTCGGTCTACCTAGCACAAGATGAATGCCAACACTTCCTGGTTAGAAGTGTTGACAGCCAATGAGCATGCTGCTTTCCTGTGAAATGCATGCTGATTGGCTGCCACTGTCTGTTAACACTCCAAACCAGGAAATGTTGGCAGCCATATTTTGCCTTGGTAGAACCAAGGCACAAGAAAGCAGTGAAACAAAGGTGCAAAACACGCAAAGGGGGCAGGGTAGAAGCCTCACAAGGCTCCCCCCCCCCCCCAGGCCCAAAAAAAAATGTTTTTCCCGAAAAATTGCGAGGGTACGCGCACCGTACAGAGTACAGTAAGCTTACGGGAAGCTTACTGTAAGCTTACTGTACTCTGTACCCACGCGATTTTCCGAAAAAAAATATATTTTTTTTGGGCCTGGGGGGGCCTTGTGGGACCCCCTGAGCAGGCCTAGGGGGTCAGGGTGCTTCTACCCTGCCCCCTTTTTGAGTTCTACAAGTTTGTTTTTCTGCTTTCCTGTGCCTCAGTCTACTGAGGCACAAGATGGCTGCCAATAATTTCTGTTTTGGAATGTTCACAGACAGTAGCAGCCAATCAGCATGCAGCTCGTACTCTGGAAGGTACAGAGTACAGTAAGCTTACAGTGCACTCACATGTGCCACATATAGATATATAATTTGAACAAATTCGATTTTCTCAACAACTACTGGAGGGATTTTCACCAAATATACAAAAGGCAGTTCTGCATACCAGGCTCTACCATTTTGCCAAGTTTGGTGTAATTCCATTCAGCCGTTCGGGCTGTAGCCGTGTCTAAATGTCCTATGGAAAATTGCATTGGACTCAATTTCACATTCAATTTTCTCAAAAACTACTGGAGGGATTTACACCAAACATACAAAAGGCACTGCTGCATACCAGTCCCTACCATTTTGCCAAATCTGGTGTAATTCCGTTCAGCCGTTCGAGTTGTAGCCTTGTCAGAATGTCCCTATGGAAATTAACATGGGGAAAACACGTTTTGGGACCCCCCTTTTTTCTCGGCCCCCGCTTGACGAATCCCCCGGAAACTTTCAGGGAAGGAGTGGAGCGCAGCGAGGCAAATTTAACGAAAATTACAGGCAGATCCCCCAATCGGCGCCAAAGTTAATCCCAATAGAATGTTCGGAATTTCCTATGGTAACTAGGTCCTAACTATATATACCTACTGGCGACCGCCAGTAGGTAATATATTTGTTTCAACATATTTATTATTATTTACTTTGCTTTTAAAATATTTGTATTTTGTTGAAGATATTTTGTTTGTTTTTAATGTTGGACCAACTTGAGTGGGAATAGTCAATCTTACCCCTTGCAATCCAACACTTTCCCTACTGTTTTACTAACTGAGTGAAAATAGTAAATGTCACCCCTCCGCTATCCAACCCTTTCTCTACTGCTGCATTTACTGGAATGGGAATTTTTACCCCACCGCAATTCAACTCTTTCATGACTGTTTTACTGACTGGAGTGGGAATAGTAAAGTGTGCCCCTAAATAATACAACGCTTTTCCTACTGTTGAACTGACTGGAGTGGGAATAGTACATTTTACCCCTCTGCAATCCAAAACTTAATATACCATTGTGCTGACTGCAGCAATCCAATCCTTTCCCTACTATTGTACTAACAGGAGTGGGAATAGTAAATTGTATCCCTCCGCTAGCCAACACTTTCTCTACTGTTGGATACACTGGAGTGGGAATTTGTACCTCAGGACACCCCCCACGCTGCACGGCTCGCCAGCGGTGCCCCTCGCTGCTGCTCGTTCTCCCTGCTCCGTTTTCGGCCCGTTTTTGTGCTCACTGTAATTTTCTCCTGTAATTGTGTGTTAACTCTGCATTTGTTTTTTTCCTGTCCTTGTGTTTAACTGCTGCCTTTTCTTTACTTGTACTATATTAGCGTGCCTCGCAATTCCCTCGGGTGCCACCAGCCGCTTCCCTCTTCCCGCCGCTGCTCCATCGCGGCCCCGCCCCCTTTTTCCTTTCTGTACCCGATTGGCCCCCCGCTCCCGCCTCCCAGCTGCTCCGCCCTCCCACTTGGCCTCATATGGAGCCCACGCGGCGCAGGTGATTGTGACCTGACCTCAGGACACCCCCCACGCTGCACGGCTCGCCAGCGGTGCCCCTCGCTGCTGCTCGTTCTCCCTGCTCCGTTTTCGGCCCATTTTTGTGCTCACTGTAATTTTCTCAGGTAATTGTGTGTTAACTCTGCATTTGTTTTTTTCCTGTTGTTGTGTTTAACTGCTGCCTTTTCTTTACTTGTACTATATTAGCGTGCCTCGCTATTCCCTCGGGTGCCCCCACCCGCTCCCCGCTTCCCGCCGCTGCTCCATCGTGGCCCCGCCCCCTTTTTCCTTTCTGTACCCGATTGGCCCCCTGCTCCCGCCTCCCAGCTGCTCCGCCCTCCCACTTGGCCTCATATGGAGCCCGCACGGAGCAGGTGAGTGTGACCTGACCTCAGGACACCCACCACGCCGCACGGCTCACCAGCGGTGCCCCTCACTGCTGCTCGTTTTCCCTGCTCCGTTTTCAGCCCGTTTTTGTGCTCAATGTAATTTTCTGCTGTAATTGTGTGTTAACTCTGCATTTGTTTTTTTCCTGTTCTTGTGTTTAACCGCTGCCTTTTCTTTACTTGTACTATATTAGCGTGCCTCGCTATTCCCTCGGGTGCCCCCACCCGCTCCCCGCTTCCCGCCGCTGGTCCATCGCCACCCCGCCCCCTTTATCCTTTCTGTACCCGATTGGCCCCCTCACTCCCGCCTCCCAGCTGCTCCGCCCTCCCACTTCGCCTCATATGGAGCCCGCGCGTACGCGCAGCGGTCACGAGCAGCGGGCGCGCCAATTGTGCGCCGAAGGCGTGCCAAAGGCAAGCCCATCTGCGCCCGTCCGTGCCTGGCCCGCACCCAGCGCCAGGACCCCTGGCCCCCAAAGATGCCAGCCCACACTGTGGAAAAGTAAATTTTGCCATGTTCTGTGTCCCTACGCGTCCTCCATCATATGTTATCTGTGCATGATTAATATGCATATGTATTCCCCATGTTTGATTAAAGACGCAATTACAGTTGTGTCCACCTCTAGTATGTCAGTTTCCAGTTCTCGTGAATACTACGAATATCAGGCCTATGTAAAGCTACGTTGCCACGTTTCTCAGTGTGCACGTTATTCCATTGTAAAGTCCCCGTTTCTAGGCCTCAAAAGGGCCCGGACACCAGATTCAGCTCCTGTCTCCTGAAGCCTCGCTGAGGAGCGATACAGCCCCCACCTGTATCCTCGACCCTTCACTTACTTCCTGCCTCACAGTGCCCGGCTCAGCCTAGCTCTGCCTCTGAGTCTGCCAAGAGTATGTTATGATTCCAGTTATCAGTTCAGCCCTCCTTCTCTGCATTCCTAAGCTACTGAACTGCATCAATAGTTTCCGTCATTGTCTAGCCTTTACGTCTCCATGTAAGAGAAATACTGCATTTAATGGTCATTTAATATTCTTCATCACGCACTACATGTAGAATAATGCATGCTCTAGTCTTAGAGTCTGTTCGCCTTTACCCCGATAACTTTTGGATTCTATCAACATGTTCTCTAAACATCAGATACTAGATACTGTTTAGGTACATGTCGCCCTGACTCTCCAGACTTCAGTCTCTGCTCCTAGCACAGAGTTCGTAGCCCCCAGCTTCTCCTAGTAATACGTCATTGCCAGTTTGCGCGCACCATCAGGTCAGAGGTCCCGGCTCCTTAGGTAGCCCCCTCCATGTTTCCGCCCCATTTATGACATATTCTGTTACGTTTGCATCACATGTCTATGTATACGCCCTGTTACACCTACTTTCACCCTTATCTTTCGCGACTGCTACGCGTCACACCCTTTGCTCCACCCACTGCTCCGCCTATCGTATGTATTGTAATGCAACTGTTTTAGTATATATGATCGTGTACTGTTATTAAAAGGTTATCCTGATCCTTGTCCCGATTCTGCCCCCGGCAGCGCTGCCATCCTATTCCTGTGCAGGTTGTCCTGTTCCTGTCCTTATGCTGTATTAAACCTGCAAAACTCCTACTACCTCGAATCTTGACTCTTATTTATTGAGCTATCTGTTATTCATTTATTTATTCAAAAATAGAGGTATTATTTATTTATTTACCACATAATGGCGCCCGAACAGGGACTTGCCCTTTCCCCACGCGTCGGTGAAGCCACGCCGACCCCCTGACCCTCTGCAGTCGTGACGGAACTCTTCTGCGCACCGGCAGATATTTCTGCTTCAAGTATCCCTCAGGCCCACGGAGGAGACGGAGGAGGCGGTCCAGCATCCAGACGAGACGGTGGAGGAACGCGGCGAGTCCCGACCAGAGCCCAAGCCGAGAGTCCAAGGTCCGAGGTATCCGGAGGCCCACCCGTAACAGAAGTCCGAAGTTCGTCCGTCCGGCGTCCAAGCAGTCCCGTCCAGTCTGAGGCCTTCCGTTCTTGCTGCCCGGTGAGTACCATTACTGGGGTAGTATCTAGACAGGGTCGATCTAATTGACTCTGGTCCGTGGGTTGGTGGTACACAGACCCACAAAACGAAGTGTCCACTTCGGTGGATGCGGGTCCTGACGTGTCTCTTTATGAGACCGGTAAGTTTCGTACTGTTTCAGCAGTGCATCTAGTTTCTGTTCTAGTCAGTTCTGTTCTCGAGAAAATTCATGTATTCTGTTTTCCGTATTCCAGGTGGTATTCTGTTCGAACTGTTATTTTAAATGTTCTTCACGTACTTTGATGTCGTGGTATGAGTGTGAAGTAGTTATCGTGTTTATTATGTATTGTATTGTGTCCAGATTATAGTTCAGTCATGCCGCTCTTTTCAAAACTGCGTCAGTTGAGAACTAGAAAAGGTCTGCTAGAAGCAGCAGTTCCTGTCCCGCCTAGGGACAGTCCAGGTCATTTTATGTATCAGAAGCATGGCATAAGCGCCATATTGTATCTAGATTTATGGGTCGAGTATACCAAACAGTTAGAGGAAAAGTATAGATGGCCTGTGTCAGGCACATGGGATGCCGAGTGCATCATGAGAGTAGAAGAAGCATTATGGAAAAAGAAAGCCAGACAGTCACAGAAAGATGCCATCGAGTTATGGCGCAAAGAATCTCATAAAAGAACCGAAAAAGAAATCAGAAAGTCAGAATTAAGTAGAGAATCCTTGGAACGAGCCCAAGAAAGGGAATTAATCGAGATAGGTGAACGAGTCAAAACCGAACAGTCAGACAGACAGAGGCATGCTCTTATTAAGGGTATGTATCCTCTTCTTGCCGAGGGCTTGCCAAAAGCGACCCCGGAGGCATCCAGTAACTTTCCGCCACCATTAGTTCCGACCAAGCTACGTCACAAACCGACCGCAGCTGATATTTTCATTTCGTCCTATTTGGACGACACAGTCCCAGAATATGCAAATCCTGTTACTACTCCGCCAGTCCCTGTAAATCAGGCACTTCCCGCTCCTCCAGACACCGGAGTACCTGTTACGGTACCCCCGGTCCAGCCCGCCGTACAAGTCCAGTCTGCATTTCCATTTCCCACTCTGCCAGGACGAAGAGCATCAGTAGACGACTCTAGTTTAGGGGCCGCAGGGGGAGGTCCTCCTCAAACCCCGCCGCCACACAAGCGTTTAACGTTAGCCGAATTACATGCACAAGCGTCACAGCGTACGCCCAGATATCAGTCTGTTGCAGAAATAAGAAAAGCCCTTAACGAATGTGGCTATGATCCAGTCCCAGGCGAGGATAGTATGGTTTTATATTCATTACGCGTAAGAAAGGTGACCGAGTATCTAGTTACCCTACCAGATATGAAAGAAGATCTAGACAGAATATATCGTTTCATCCGTACAGGGAATGATCCAGAAAGTATTAGTGACGTCATGTGCCAAAGAAAAGTTGAAGTCCAGCTCATGCTATTAAAGTTTCTGATTAATTGTCTAATAAGGGAACAAGATTATCCGACCAAAGATCGAGCCGAAATGAAAGTCCTGACAAGGTGGAGTGA
The DNA here is from genome assembly GCF_964261635.1 of Lissotriton helveticus. NCBI lineage: Eukaryota > Metazoa > Chordata > Amphibia > Caudata > Salamandridae > Lissotriton > Lissotriton helveticus. The sequence goes on from NC_136061.1 coordinate 323,554,335, forward strand.
TAATATAGCCGAGGGTAAGCATAAGACTATCGGTAGTATAGAGAGTATGTACAAGAAAATTCGTAAAGAAATAATAAGGTTACACGATCAACGTAAAGCAGCACAAGTAAGCGAGAAAGAAAATGACTCTTCTACAGAAGAGGTAGAGGACGAGAATCCCGACAGAATAGCGTATGTAGGAAAATCTAGATTCCCAGATCGCCATTTACGTCTAGAACACAAGCCAGTTTTTCACCATTCAGCACCAGAACAAGGTTCTCTAGAACAAGTATTTCAAGCCACCGATCACATTCTGAAATCACGAATCGGTTATAGCGAGTTAAGTACCATGCATGAACAAGAACTAGTCCGATCAGCAGTCCGATGGATTACTGATTCTACCACTTTTCCAGACGAAATAGTGGCACAAATGTTTCTGAAAATGCCCCCAGCCGAGCAACGACTGGCGGGTATGTATATGATTCAGCACCTCATTACATTGTATGAGGGTCAACATTCTGATCCAGGTCCGTTACATGATGTCCTGAACGAGTTACTCCAGTATAAATGGAAAGGTTTAGGTACCGATTTAATTAGTGTCATTCTAGAACAGCGCCACAAATATAGTATGTTTTTGAACCCGCATTTTGTTCATGTCTCACCCCCAGAAAGTAAACCCTTTTACATAGACAGACAGAATCCGTTACGAGAAGTGCATCCAGTTAAGACAGACGGTGGTGAAATGCAACGAGTTTTTGTTTACACCCCGATCACAAAGATGGAACTCTTAGAGATGAAAAAGTTAATTCCCTGTCATGACAAAGATCCAGCAGGGTTCCACCGAGAATTAAAAGACATGCTCCGTATGGGAGAATACACGTATCCAGATATTATTAAAATGTTAAAAGTCCTGTTGCCCGCAGGGGTATATGAGAAACTCAAGGAAAAAGAATGGGAGGTGGGAGAGAAAAAGATCGATTGGGCAGTCCTAGAAGCTGAAGACAAGGCACGAGTACCAGGTACCGGTCTTGGAGATAAATGTAAAGAATTACCAGAATTATTAATACAAGTTTTGCCCAGACTATTAGCAACTAAAAAGGAAGACTGGGATGCAATCTCAGCCTGTAAACAGAAACAAGACGAAGACACTAGTGATTTTTATTCTAGATTTGAAAAATGTTTTATCATAAACAGTGGCCTCAAGACAAGTAGTGAGTCATACCCTCATCTTTTTGTTACTAAATTAGTCGAGAATTCAAGTCCACAAGTTAAGAATCGAGTTTTGAAGGTCGAAAGTACCTGGCAAGCTAATACCCCGTCCCAGATGTTACAGATGCTTCAATATCACCAGAATAGAATCAGAGAAGAGCAAGAACATGAAAGGAAACGTATGAAAGACACGAAAATGAAAGTACTAGTTGCACAATCTGTTCCTCAAGACAGTCAGAAGAGGGGTCCGAATCAAGCCAGTCATCCTGCAGTTCCCGTTAAAGGGACATGCAATTATTGTAAACAGCCAGGTAATTTTATAAACGAGTGTGTAGTTCTGAAACACAACATAGCTACTGGTAAGACTAAAGAAAGACCACGTCCGCCTAGACAGGAACAAGTTTCACAGACTTCTCAGCCACAGAATGCACCACAGACAGTTACTGTACCGCAGCCTATTGCTGCAACACAGCATGTTACACAGCAGATGTATCAGTATGCACAGTCCGAGTATCCAGAGTATCAACCGTATTCATGAAACAGCCTAGAGAGGGAGGTAGGCTTGCCTCTCATCGAGATACCTGTAGATCAAGAAGGTCCCTATGTTCATAGTCAAGTACTAGGGAAAGACAGAAAGTTTCTGATTGATACAGGGGCAAGTAGGACCACTATAAGTCACGCCGAAGTTCCAGGGGCTCCGCTCTCAGGCTCTAGAAATGTTTCCCTTGGATTTTCAGGAAAACCTATTGTAAATGAAATTTCAAAGCCAGTTACTCTAGAAGTAGGTCCATTGTCCCGCACTACTGATCTGTTACTTACTAAGTCATGTCCAGAAAATCTATTAGGCATTAAAACACTGAAAGAATTAGGTGCAGTTATATGCTGTTCCCCAGAGGGAATACGATTGTTCCTACGTGACTTCAAGGGTCACTATGTATTACGAGATTTTGATCCAAGATTGTCCAATGTCCCGCAGCATCTATGGGCGCAAGGTCCAACTGATGTTGGTTATATGCAAATCACACCCCATCGTGTGACTCTCAAGCCAGGTGTAGTCCTGCCACGAATCAGACAGTACAGATTGCCACCTGAGGCTGTAGCAGCCTTATCCAAAATTATTGACGAGCTCATGGCTCAAGGAGTAGTTGTAGAAACTGACTCCAATGTATGCAATTCTCCGATCATTCCTGTTATGAAACGTACTGATCCAAATGCACCTCCAGTATATCGATTAGTGATTGATCTCCGAGAGCTTAATAAATGTATTATTCCCCAGTACCCAGTTGTCCCAGATATCTCTTCCCTATTGACAGCCATTGATTCCGAAGCTTCATTTTTCACTGTCATAGACCTCAAGAACGCATTTTTTAGTGTTCCCATTCATCCAGACAGCCAGTTTCTTTTCGGATTTTGTTTAAATGGAAGGAGCTATATGTTCACACGAGCTCCTCAAGGTTTCACAGAAAGTTCTAGTATTTACAGTCAAGCACTTAAGAGACAACTAGACAACATTCACATGCCAACTGACACTGCCCTGCTCCAGTATGTCGATGATCTCCTGATCACAGCCCGTTCTGAACGTGCTTGCGAGCGAGCATCACTTACAGTCTTGTATTTCCTAGCCGAGATGGGACACAAGGTGTCCCCTTCGAAGCTTCAATTCTGTGTCCAGCAAGTGGTCTACTTAGGACACTTACTGTCCAAGAGGGGTAGGCAGTTGACACCTGACCGTATCCAGTTAATAGCGAGTCTTCCTCAGCCCAAGACCCAGAAGGAGGTACGTGCTTTTATTGGCCTCACTTCTTACTGCAGACAATGGATTCCTCAGTATGCATTTCTAGCCAAGCCACTGATACAGTTAACGACACAGGAGGCAGCCGTATCGACTGTCCTCCCTTGGACATCTGAACATACACTTAGTTTTAATGAGTTAAAGAAAGCCCTATGTCAAGCTCCAGTTCTAGCTACACCGAACTACAGTAAGCCTTTTACACTTTTTGTCACTGAACGCGAAGGTACAGCATTATCTGTCCTCACACAAGACCAAGCAGGACAATACAAGCCCTGTGCTTATTTTTCGAGCACATTAGATCCTGTAGCCCAGGCTCTGCCTGCGTGCCTCAAGTCAGTTGCAGCCACAGCCCTAGCTATCAGACAAAGTGATTCCATAGTCTTAGGACACTCCCTGACAGTACAAGTCCCACACTCCGTGGAAGTTCTTTTAAACCGAACACAAACTCAGCACTTGACAATTGCACGTTTAACAGGTTATGAATTGACACTGTTTCAGCCACACATAGAAATCAGACGCTGCAACGTCCTAAATCCTGCTACACTGTTACCGTCAGTTAATCCAAATCCTGCCACACACGACTGTGTGGAAGTAGTTAACATCATGACCAAGTCAAGACAAGATCTGACAGATATTCCATTACCAGATCCCGACCTGACACTTTATGTGGATGGTTCATGCATGAGAACAAGTACAGGAGAACTAGTAGCCGCGTATGCAGTGACTACTGACACTGAAGTTATTGAAACACACCGTATTGACACCCTGTCTGCTCAAGCAGCAGAGCTAGTTGCTCTGACACAAGCCTGCATTCACGCCAAGAACCTGAAAGTTAATGTTTACACAGATTCACGTTATGCATTTGGAGTCGTACACGACTTTGGAGTGCTCTGGCAGGAGAGAGGTTTCATGACTTCTCACGGAACCAAGATTCAGCATGGTCTCCTCATTCAGGCTCTGTTAGATGCCATACATTTACCGACATCCATTGCTATCATGAAGTGCAAAGCACATACGAAAGTTACTGACACTATTTCCCAAGGTAATGATCTAGCAGATCGCACAGCCAAGCTTACAGCTCAGACTCCAGACATTCCAGTTAATCCGACACAGACATACACTCCAGATCTGACTACCTGTATGACAGTTAAGGACCCTACTCAAGATGTCATAGATATCCAGTTACACGCTACTCCCGATGAAATCAAGAAATGGTCCGAACAAGGAGGGGTCCAGACAGATCAGGGATGGGTAACGAAGGGTAAAGCCACATGGTTTCTCCCCGACTCTATGGTTCAAGTCATTATCAATACCGCACATAGTCCAGCACATCTAGGAGAGAAAGCTATGTTAGACAGTATCCAGAATATTTGGTTCAACAAGCATCTACGAGCTGCAGCCAAGCAGAAAGTCCGTACCTGTATGATATGTTGTCAGTTCAATCCAGGTAAAAGTGTCCCGGTGGAACAAGGTGGATTCCAGCCCCCTGACCACCCTTTTGAAGTCCTCCAGATGGATTACATTCAGATGGAGCGATGTCGAGGTTTCAAGTATGTCCTTGTAGTTGTATGCGCTTTGTCCAGGTGGACAGAAGCATATCCAGTTCCAGATTACACAGCCGCGACTACTGCCAAGCAGTTGGTTCGTGAGTTCTTCCCCCGTTATGGACTCCCTAGAGTCGTGTATTCTGACAACGGCCAGCCATTCTCATCTGAACTCATGAAGCATGTTTCCCTATTGTTAGGGTACCAGTGGAAGTTCCATTGTGTACGCCATCCTGAAGAAGCCGGTCTCGTAGAGAGACATAATCAGACCCTGAAAATCCGAATTGCAAAGGTTTGTCAAGAGAAAGGTGTGGACTGGCTAGTAGCTCTGCCAGTCGCTTTGTTCTATATGCGCATGGTCGCACATTCCAGATCAGGTCTGTCCCCGTATGAGGTCGTTTTCGGCCGTCCCCCTAACATGTGGGGTACACCTAGACCTCGAAGTATTACCGATGTTTCAAGTAATATGCTGACAGATTACCTAGCTTCCTTGATGTCTGCCCTCAACTCTTGTCGTTCACAGGTTGCCGCCGCATTTCCAGACAATACCGAGGTGGCACCGCATGAAATCGTTCCCGGATCCATGGTCCTAGTGCGAAATTTCGATCGCTCAAGTCCACTGGAGCCTCGCTGGAAGGAGCCCCGACAGGTCCTCCTCGCCACCCGTACAGCCGTGAAGTTGGAGGGACGCAAAGGCTGGGTGCATCTTTCGCATATTAAAATTTTTTATGGATTGAAGCCAGTCTCAAAGAACATTTCCCAGGATTCTAAAGACTGTCAAAGTACTATTCTTAAGGACTGTCCCGCAAAAGACATTGCTACGAACCCTTCCCAGTTAGAGACAACTCCGCAACAGGAGTATAAGCTCAAGTTAAGGTCTAGTAAAATAAGTCAGCCAGTTTGATTGTCTAAGTCCTCCCCTAGGTGAAACGGTTAGACCGGTTTCTGACATGTATAAAATAGACCCCCATAGTGAGAGAGTTAGTCAAAACTCAATCCGATGTATCGTTTTTCTATGTTTCATATTATTTCTCAGTATTATGATTTCCTGCACCAGTTATGCATTTTACCTGTATTTTCCAGTTTCTCATGTAAATAAGTCTTCTAATGTTACAGTAGAGCACACGTTTAGTGATCTGCCTCCTCATGAACTCTCTTACCGCCTCGATATGCGTAATAATTCTTTTATCCGCATGTTACATTATTCACACCAGACCAGCAATGCCACTAATTGTTGGGTGTGTGGTCGACTCCCCCCTTTTCAGACACCGAAGGGAGTTCTGCCACTCTTTCCTTATCCATTTTCACATAATGGTTCGTGTGGAGCATGGTCCACGTTAACGTCATCCTCAACAGATATGTCTTCTCTTAACAGTACATGTTTCCCAGACAAGCAAGGTCTTCCCCACAGAACAGGGTTAGATCTAGAAAACGAAGTTTACAATTTAGGTAATTATTCTTCGAATTTCATGGTCCTGAATGTTCAGTCTGATACTACTCCAGACTTACCTACTATTTCAGTACTACCAGTCAAAGGTGAATTATGTGTCCGAAATAATGGTTCCGTACATGTAGGACATAGTGATTGTACTACTATTGTCAAGTATAGTGACAGTGGGAAATCTATTTTCAAAGCTTCACGTCATTCTTATTTTATTTGTGGTCAGACCGCATATGTTCGTCTGCCCCTCGATTGGGAGGGAACCTGTTACATTGCCTTCCTACTGCCACCGGTTTTTCTAGCTCCACCCGACTACCATAGGAATTCCCACCTAGTACATACAAGACACAAGAGAAACCTCCCGATTGTCGATTATACTGAAACTGCTCTAGAACAATATATAGATATCAATAAAGGTGTCTTCCCTTATTTAGGTACAGTCGTGAATAGTAAACTGATACGTAGATTAACCAGAACACTCGAAGCAGTAGTAATTGAGACTACTTCTGCTCTAAGTAATTTAACCGAAGAACAATCCTTCATGAGAATTGTCGTGCTCCAGAATCGTCTCGTCCTTGACGTCATATTGGCCGATAGGACAGTAGCAGCCAATCAACATGCAGCTCGTACTCTGGAAGGTACAGAGTACAGTAAGCTTACAGTGCACTCACATGTGCCACATATAGATATATAATTTGAACAAATTCGATTTTCTCAACAACTACTAGAGGGATTTTCACCAAATATACAAAAGGCAGTTCTGCATACCAGGCTCTACCATTTTGCCAAGTTTGGTGTAATTCCATTCAGCCGTTCGGGCTGTAGCCGTGTCTAAATGTCCTATGGAAAATTGCATTGGACTCAATTTCACATTCAATTTTCTCAAAAACTACTGGAGGGATTTACACCAAACATACAAAAGGCACTGCTGCATACCAGTCCCTACCATTTTGCCAAATCTGGTGTAATTCCGTTCAGCCGTTCGAGTTGTAGCCTTGTCAGAATGTCCCTATGGAAATTAACATGGGGAAAACACGTTTTGGGACCCCCCTTTTTTCTCGGCCCCCGCTTGACGAATCCCCCGGAAACTTTCAGGGAAGGAGTGGAGCGCAGCGAGGCAAATTTAACGAAAATTACAGGCAGATCCCCCAATCGGCGCCAAAGTTAATCCCAATAGAATGTTCGGAATTTCCTATGGTAACTAGGTCCTAACTATATATACCTACTGGCGACCGCCAGTAGGTAATATATTTGTTTCAACATATTTATTTTTATTTACTTTGCTTTTAAAATATTTGTATTTTGTTGAAGATATTTTGTTTGTTTTTAATGTTGGACCAACTTGAGTGGGAATAGTCAATCTTACCCCTTGCAATCCAACACTTTCCCTACTGTTTTACTAACTGAGTGAAAATAGTAAATGTCACCCCTCCGCTATCCAACCCTTTCTCTACTGCTGCATTTACTGGAATGGGAATTTTTACCCCACCGCAATTCAACTCTTTCATGACTGTTTTACTGACTGGAGTGGGAATAGTAAAGTGTGCCCCTAAATAATACAACGCTTTTCCTACTGTTGAACTGACTGGAGTGGGAATAGTACATTTTACCCCTCTGCAATCCAAAACTTAATATACCATTGTGCTGACTGCAGCAATCCAATCCTTTCCCTACTATTGTACTAACAGGAGTGGGAATAGTAAATTGTATCCCTCCGCTAGCCAACACTTTCTCTACTGTTGGATACACTGGAGTGGGAATTTGTACCTCAGGACACCCCCCACGCCGCACGGCTCGCCAGCGGTGCCCCTCGCTGCTGCTCGTTCTCCCTGCTCCGTTTTCGGCCCGTTTTTGTGCTCACTGTAATTTTCTCCTGTAATTGTGTGTTAACTCTGCATTTGTTTTTTTCCTGTCCTTGTGTTTAACTGCTGCCTTTTCTTTACTTGTACTATATTAGCGTGCCTCGCAATTCCCTCGGGTGCCCCCAGCCGCTTCCCTCTTCCCGCCGCTGCTCCATCGCGGCCCCGCCCCCTTTTTCCTTTCTGTACCCGATTGGCCCCCCGCTCCCGCCTCCCAGCTGCTCCGCCCTCCCACTTCGCCTCATATGGAGCCCGCGCGTACGCGCAGCGGTCACGAGCAGCGGGCGCACCAATTGTGCGCCGAAGGCGTGCCAAAGGCAAGCCCATCTGCGCCCGTCCGTGCCTGGCCCGCACCCAGCGCCAGGACCCCTGGCCCCCAAAGATGCCAGCCCACACGACGGACTTACGACTCCACCACCCTCATCGCACTCAATGCCGGCCGGAAACCCGCCTGCTACCGAGCCACCCCGAAACGCACCCACGGACCCTTCACCTGCCAAGCCTGCAAATTCACCTGCCTCCGGACCTGCACCGAACCCGCCAAACCGAGCCCCAGCAACAACCACCTCAAGTGCATCCTACTCAACACCCGCTCCGTCCAGAGGCACGCCGTCGAACTCTGGAACCTGCTCGACACAACAGCACCAGACGTCGCCTTCCTCACGGAAACCTGGATGAACGCCTCCTCAACGCCCGACATCGCCATCGCCTTCCCGGACGGATACAAGATCACCCGGAGAGACCGCATCAACCAGACGGGAGGAGGCATCGCCATTGTACACAAGAACACCATCCGCATCTCGACCAACTCCGACGACACCTTCACCGCCGCCGAACACCTCCACTTCCAGATACACACCGACCCCAAGACGACCCTCAGAGGCACCCTCATCTACAGACCCCCGGGACCACGCACACAATTCAGTGAAGACATCGCAGACTTCATCAGCCCATACGCCCTTCCCTCCACTGACTACACCCTCCTAGGAGACCTCAACTTCCACCTGCAGAACAACAATGACAGCAACACCACCACCCTGCTGGACAACCACGCCAACCTCGGACTCAAGCAACTGGTGGACACCCCCACCCACTACGCCGGCCACACGCTTGACCCCATCTTCTCATCCAGCAAGCACATCTCCTTCAGCCACTCCACCGGACTTCATTGGACTGACCACAGTTGCGTCCACTTCAGCTTCAGAAGAACCACGACCCACCACCACCCGCAACAGGTTCCTCGCCGGAGCTGGAGCAAGATCACCGCCGATCAGCTCACCACCTCCCTCAGCCAGAACCCTCCCACCAGCACAACGGGCCCCAACAAAGCAGCCAGCAACCTCACACAGTGGCTGACCGCCTGCGCCGATGACCTCGCACCACCAAAGAACCCTCCCAGCAGACCCGGCAGCAAGAAAACCCCCTGGTTCACCGACGAACTCAAGGACTCCAAGAAGAACTGCCGCTCCCTTGAGAAAGCCTGGTGCCACGACCAGACCACAGACAACAGGACCGCCCTCAAGCACGCCACCCGCAAGCACCACCAGCTGATCCGCGCCACCAAGAAGACAGCACTCAAAGAACGACTGGACAACAATGCCCACGACTGCAAGAAACTCTTTAGCATCGTCAAAGAGTTCTCCAACCCCAGCGCTGGAACAACGACATCACTCCCTCGCAAGACCTCTGCGACTCACTCGCCTCGTTCTTCCACCGCAAGATCGCCGACATACACAACAGCTTCGGCGCACAGACCAAGCACCCAACCACCGAACCAACGCCTGCCACCACCACCCTCTGCAACTGGACCCTGGTCAGCACCGAATACACCACCCGCACGATGAACACCATCCACTCCGGATCCCCAACCGACCCCTGCCCCCACCACGTCTTCAACAAGGCCGACGCCATCATCGCACCCCATCTCCAGGACATCATCAACACCTCCTTCCACACCGCCACCTTCCCGGAGAGCTGGAAGCACGCCGAGCTCAGCGCCCTCCTGAAGAAACCAACAGCGGACCCACCGACCTCAAGAACTTCCGCCCCATCTCGCTCCTCCCTTTTCCTGCCAAAGTCATCGAGAAGACCGTCAACAGACAGCTCGCTGCCTTCCTCGAGACGAACGGATCCCTCGACCCCTCGCAGTCCGGTTTTCGAGCCAACCACAGCACCGAGACCGCCCTGATCCCAGCCACTGATGACATCAGATCCCTGCTCAACAACGGGGAAACAGCGGCCTTCATCCTCCTGGACCTCTCGGCTGTGTTCGACACTGTTTGCCACCGCACCCTAGTGCAGCGCCTCAGCAACATCGGAATCCAAGAGAAGGCACTGGAGTGGATCATCTCGTTCCTCGCCGGAAGAACCCAGAGAGTCCGCCTCCCCCCCGTTCAGATCCGAGGCCACCGAAGTCATCTGCGGCGTACCACAAGGATCATCACTCAGCCCAACCCTCTTCAACGTCTACATGAGCCCCCTCGCAGCCATAGCATGCCAACACAACCTCAACATCATCTCCTACACCGACAATACCCAGCTGATCCTCTCCCTCACCAACGGCCCCGCCACCGCCAGAGCCAGTCTACATGAAGGGATGAAAGACGTCGCCGAGTGGATGAAGAACAGCCGCCTGAAACTGAACTCAGACAAGACGGAAGTCCTCATCCTGGGATCATCGCCCCCCGCCTGGGATGATTCCTCGTGGCCCCCTGCCCTGGGCACCACTCCCAAACCAAGGGACCACGCACGCAACCTCTGCTTCATCCTGGACTCCTCCCTCTCGATGACCAGACAAGTCAACGCCGTCTCCTCATCGTGCTTCAACACCCTGCGCATGCTCCGCAAGATCTTCCGATGGATCCCCACCGAAACCAGGAAGACGTCACCCAGGCACTCGTCACCATCCGACTGGACTACGGGAACACCCTCTATGCCGGAACCACAGCCAAACTTCAAAAAAGACTCTAACGCATCCAGAACGCCTCCGCACAACTTATCCTGGACATCCCCTGACACAGCCACATCTCCGGCCACCTGAGAGACCTGCACTGGCTCCCCATCAGCAAGAGAATCACGTTCAGGCTCCTCACCCACGCACACAAGGCTCTCCACGACCTGGGCCCCAAGTACCTCAACGACCACCTGACCTTCTACACGCCCACCCGTCAGCTACGTTCGACCAGCCACGCCCTCGCCTCCATACCACGCATCCGCAGAGCCATCGCCGGAGGAAGATCCTTCTCCTACCTGGCAGCCAAGACTTGGAACTCCCTCCCCATCCACCTTTGACTGACCCAAGACCACCTCTCCTTCAGGAAGCAGCTCAAGACCTGGCTGTTCGAGCAGTGACGTACCCCTCCCCCCAGCGCCTAGAGACCCTTCCGGGTGAGTAGCGCGCTATACAAATGCATTGATTGATTGATTGATTGATACCCCTCCACAATCCAACTCTCTCACTAATGTTGAACTGACTGGAGTGGGAATAGTAAATTATACCCCTCTGCATTTCAGCACTGTCCCTACTGTTCTGCAGACTGCAGTGGAAATAGTACATTTTACCTCTCCGCAATCCAACGCTTTACCTACAATTGCACTGAGTGTAGTGGGAATCCAGCGCTTTCCCTACTGTTGCACTAACTGGAGTGGGAATAGAAAATTGTTGGAATGATTGAAAAGGGAATTGCTTTTTTTTGTTATTTATACATTTTATTGTTGTGTTAAGTGTATTGGGAATAGGAAATTGTAGTATTGTGTGATGTTATATTTAATGTAATTTTATTTTTATTACAGTTAGAATGATAATCTTATTTTTCTGTGGTATAAAATATTTTGATACTGTTGTATTGTGTTAGGTGACAGTAATTATTTTCAAATCTATTTAGTAGAAAAATGTTTTCTTTTTAATGTGGTGGAAAATGTATATATATTTATTTTAATTTGTAATAATGTATTTTATGTTGTAATTTTTATAATCATGTGTTTGCTTTATTATAATAATATTATATTTTACAATATTTATGTTTGCAACTTATTTTTAATTATATTGGCATATTTAAATATATTTACATATATTTCTGATAATATTATGCTATTTAAAGTTTTTGAAATTATATTAATGATTAAAATATTAGTTTTTTTTACATATGTATAATTATAATCCCCAAAATATCTCCTTGATCAAGTGATTACCAGGACACTCCAGGATGCTTCTTATATTTATTGTCACAATGTTGTCTCGTAGAAACGTGTTTTGTCTTTCGCCTTGTTCACGGTATGTTGCGTGGACCACCATGTTCATTTACATAAGCATTCACAATAAAATCAACAAAGGACTATAATACGCGAGCAGTGCAAGACGGCGCCATCTTGGTCTATGCAATTATTCAGCAATTTACATTAAGATCTAATCTTATATGTCATAATAATGTATGTACATGGTAAACAAAAACCCAATTCAAATCCAAATCATATTATACCATGCACAATTTTTGGGATATTAAGCATTATTTTTCATGCATGGGTTTCACATTTGCGTTTTTAGCAACTCAAAATAGCCTATGAACTGCTGTTTTTGAGACTAGCGTCCAATCCACTGTATGCATTCTTTTAATTATCCCAACTGTACTGATAATTCCTCCCTTGAGTTCAGTCCTATTAGTGCAAGTGTTTCAAATCAATAATATACCTGGATTCCAGGTTCTCTCTTACCAACCCTCTTCTGTCATTTACTTGAATCAAGTACCACAAATCTCAACAACTGTCATTTTGTTAATGTACTTCCTTGAAGTGTCTAGCTACTGGGTAGTGTTCATTATTTGTGTCTTACTGCTCATTTATGTTCAAGGATTTTGATATTTGCCTTGTGAATTGTATTTCAATGTAGTATTTTCCAGAGGGGCACTCTAAGTAACTCTGGAACCTGCTCGACACAACAGCACCAGACGTCGCCTTCCTCACGGAAACCTGGATGAACGCCTCCTCAACGCCCGACAACGCCATCGCCTTCCCGGACGGATACAAGATCACCCGGAGAGACCGCGACAACCAGACGGGAGGAGGCATCGCCATCGTACACAAGAACACCATCCGCATCTCGACCAACTCCGACGACACCTTCACCGCCGCCGAACACCTCCACTTCCAGATACACACCGACCCCAAGACGACCCTCAGAGGCACCCTCATCTACAGACCCCCGGGACCACGCACACAATTCAGTGAAGACATCGCAGACTTCATCAGCCCATACGCCCTTCCCTCCGCTGACTACACCCTCCTAGGAGACCTCAACTTCCACCTGGAGAACAACAATGACAGCAACACCACCACCCTGCTGGACAACCACGCCAACCTCGGACTCAAGCAACTGGTGAACACCCCACACCCACTACGCCGGCCACACGCTTGACCCCGTCTTCTCATCCAGCAAGCACATCTCCTTCAGCCACTCCACCGGACTTCATTGGACTGACCACAGCTGCGTCCACTTCAGCTTCAGAAGAACCACGACCCACCACCACCCGCAACAGGTTCCTCGCCGGAGCTGGAGCAAGATCACCGCCGATCAGCTCACCACCTCCCTCAGCCAGAACCCTCCCACCAGCACAACGGGCCCCAACAAAGCAGCCAGCAACCTCACACAGTGGCTGACCGCCTGCGCCGATAACCTCGCACCACTAAAGAACCCTCCCAGCAGACCCGGCAGCAAGAAAACCCCCTGGTTCACCGACGAACTCAAGGACTCCAAGAAGAACTGCCGCTCCCTCGAGAAAGCCTGGTGCCACGACCAGACCACAGACAACAGGACCGTCCTCAAGCACGCCACCCGCAAGCACCACCAGCTGATCCGCGCCACCAAGAAGACAGCACTCAAAGAACGACTGGACAACAATGCCCACGACTGCAAGAAACTCTTCAGCATCGTCAAAGAGTTCTCCAACCCCAGCGCCGGAACAACAACATCACTCCCTCGCAAGACCTCTGCGACTCACTCGCCTCCTTCTTCCACCGCAAGATCGCCGACATACACAACAGCTTCGGCGCACAGACCAAGCACCCAACCACCGAACCAACGCCTGCCACCACCACCCTCTGCAACTGGACCCTGGTCAGCACCGAATACACCACCCGCACGATGAACACCATCCACTCCGGATCCCCAACCGACCCCTGCCCCCACCACGTCTTCAACAAGGCCGAAGCCATCATCACACCCCATCTCCAGGACATCTTCAAAAGCTCCTTCCACACCGCCACCTTCACGGAGAGCTGGTAGCACGCCGAGCTCAGCGCCCTCCTGAAGAAACCAACAGCGGACCCCACCGACCTCAAGAACTTCCGCCCCATCTCGCTCCTCCCTTTTCCTGCCAAAGTCATCGAGAAGACCGTCAACAGACAGCTCGCCGCCTTCCTCGAGACGAACGGATCCCTTGACCCCTCGCAGTCCGGTTTTTGAGCCAACCACAGCACCGAGACCGCCCTGATCGCAGCCACCGATGACATCAGATCCCTGCTCAACAACGGGGAAACAGCGGCCTTCATCCTCCTGGACCTCTCGGCTGTGTTCGACACTGTTTGCCACCGCACCCTAGTGCAGCGCCTCAGCAACATCGGAATCCAAGAGAAGGCACTGGAGTGGATCATCTCGTTCCTCGCCGGAAGAACCCAGAGAGTCCGCCTCCCCCCCGTTCAGATCCGAGGCCACCGGAGTCATCTGCGGCGTACCACAAGGATCATCACTCAGCCCAACCCTCTTCAACGTCTACATGAGCCCCCTCGCAGCCATAGCACGCCAACACAACCTCAACATCATCTCCTACACCGACAATACCCAGCTGATCCTCTCCCTCACCAACGGCCCCGCCACCGCCAGAGCCAGTCTACACCAAGGGATGAAAGACGTCGCCGAGTGGATGAAGAACAGCCGCCTGAAACTGAACTCAGACAAGACGGAAGTCCTCATTCTGATAAAGATCAATTCAAAATGGTCAGGCGATTCAGTTGATGTTTCCTAAGTTAAATTTGCCCGGCGTTAAACGCCTCTAATACCATACGAAGTTATCCAATAAAGAGGCAGGCGCTGGAGACAGGAAGACAGGAAACAAGTTTTATTCCGACGGAGCAGAACACGTCAGATCGGACAACAAGGTATCGTCTCGAGGTGGTCTCCCAGCCTCTCTGAGACCTGGTCTTTTATACACTGGTTTAAGACATGTGAACGCTCTTTATCACAACAAAGACATTGTGAAGTATGAGGATGACATCCCCGGCACCCCCCCCCAGTTCCGGCCCATTCCAACACATGACAACAGTAGAGGCCCTTACCCCTCATACAATAGGAGGGGGCTATCACACAGCTGAGTGTTCTGCCGATTCCTTTGGAATGTGTGCGCCTGAACGAATCTCATGGGGTGGGGAGATCATGATCAATAGTAGCTCCGTTGAAGAGGGGCGAGTGCATACAGTAGAGGGCAATAAACTGTATCCTCAGGCTGAGGGATGACCAGCGGTCCGCGCAGACAATCAGGCTCAGAGGACGGGGTCATCAAAGGAGGGGTATTCATGGAAGGAAAGGAGGTGTTGGTCAGGCGCGGGGTGTGATTCATTCATGAAAGCGTCATGCAGAAGGAGAAGGGTTCATGACTTGTGCATGTGAGAGCGGGGGCGGTCAGGGTGCATGGGGGATGCTTGCAGGGTCGGGGAAGTGCGACGACGAGCGATCGTGAACAGGGAGACCATGGTACCTAAAATGGCTGTCGTGCATGTTGATACGTGAGTCTGAGGAATGGACAAGATGGCGCAGATGATGTTCAGTTCACGAACTAAAATTCCACAATCCTGGGATCATCGCCCCCCGCCTGGGATGATTCCTGGTGGCCCCCTGCCCTGGGCACCACTCCCAAACCAACGGACCACGCACGCAACCTCGGCTTCATCCTGGACTCCTCCCTCTCGATGACCAGACAAGTCAACGCCGTCTCCTCATGGTGCTTCAACACCCTGCGCATGCTCCGCAAGATCTTCCGATGGATCCCCACCGAAACCAGGAAGACCGTCACCCAGGCACTCGTCACCATCCGACTGAACTACGGGAACACCCTCCATGCCGGAACTACAGCCAAACTTCAAAAAAGACTCTAACGCATCCAGAACGCCTCCGCACGACTTATCCTGGACATCCCCCGACACAGCCACATCTCCGGCCACCTGAGAGACCTGCACTGGCTCCCCATCAGCAAGAGAATCACGTTCAGGCTCCTCACCCACGCACACAAGGCTCTCCACGACCTGGGCCCCAAGTACCTCAACGACCACCTGACCTTCTACACGCCCACCCGTCAGCTACGTTCGACCAGCCACACCCTCGCCTCCATACCACGCATCCGCAGAGCCATCACCGGAGGAAGATCCTTCTCCTACCTGGCAGCCAAGACTTGGAACTCCCTCCCCATCCACCTTTGACTGACCCAAGACCACCTCTCCTTCAGGAAGCAGCTCAAGACCTGGCTGTTCGAGCAGTGACGTACCCCTCCCCCCAGCGCCTAGAGACCCTTCCGGGTGAGTAGCGCGCTATACAAATGCATTGATTGATTGATTGATTTATACCCCTCCACAATCCAACTCTCTCACTAATGTTGAACTGACTGGAGTGGGAATAGTAAATTATACCCCTCTGCATTTCAGCACTGTCCCTACTGTTCTGCAGACTGCAGTGGAAATAGTACATTTTACCTCTCCGCAATCCAACGCTTTACCTACAATTGCACTGAGTGTAGTGGGAATCCAGCGCTTTCCCTACTGTTGCACTAACTGGAGTGGGAATAGAAAATTGTTGGAATGATTGAAAAGGGAATTGCTTTTTTTTGTTATTTATACATTTTATTGTTGTGTTAAGTGTATTGGGAATAGGAAATTGTAGTATTGTGTGATGTTATATTTAATGTAATTTTATTTTTATTACAGTTAGAATGATAATCTTATTTTTCTGTGGTATAAAATATTTTGATACTGTTGTATTGTGTTAGGTGACAGTAATTATTTTCAAATCTATTTAGTAGAAAAATGTTTTCTTTTTAATGTGGTGGGAAATGTATATATATTTATTTTAATTTGTAATAATGTATTTTATGTTGTAATTTTTATAATCATGTGTTTGCTTTATTATAATAATATTATATTTTACAATATTTATGTTTGCAACTTATTTTTAATTATATTGGCATATTTAAATATATTTACATATATTTCTGATAATATTATGCTATTTAAAGTTTTTGAAATTATATTAATGATTAAAATATTAGTTTTATTTACATATGTATAATTATAATCCCCAAAATATCTCCGTGATCAAGTGATTACCAGGACACTCCAGGATGCTTCTTATATTTATTGTCACAATGTTGTCTCGTAGAAACGTGTTTTGTCTTTCGCCTTGTTAACGGTATGTTGCGTGGACCACCATTTTCATTTACATAAGCATTCACAATAAAATCAACAAAGGACTACAATACGCGAGCAGTGCAAGACGGCGCCATCTTGGTCTATGCAATTATTCAGCAATTTACATTAAGATCTAATCTTATATGTCATAATAATGTATGTACATGGTAAACAAAAACCCAATTCAAATCCAAATCATATTATACCATGCACAATTTTTGGGATATTAAGCATTATTTTTCACGCATGGGTTTCACATTTGCGTTTTTAGCAACTCAAAATAGCCTATGAACTGCTGTTTTTGAGACTAGCGTCCAATCCACTGTATGCATTCTTTTAATTATCCCAAATGTACTGATAATTCCTCCCTTGAGTTCAGTCCTATTAGTGCAAGTGTTTCAAATCAATAATATACCTGGATTCCAGGTTCTCTGTTACCAACCCTCTTCTGTCATTTACTTGAATCAAGTACCACAAATCTCAACAACTGTCATTTTGTTAATGTACTTCCTTGAAGTGTTTAGCTACTGGGTAGTGTTCATTATTTGTGTCTTACTGCTCATTTATGTTCAAGGATTTTGATATTTGCCTTGTGAATTGTATTTCAATGTAGTATTTTCCAGAGGGACACTCTAAGTAACAAGGCAGATGTCTAATTTTGGAAAGCGCAATCCTTAAAGCACAAATTTATTAGAAGCCATGTTGTGAGATCAAAAAGTGAAACTTGAATAACTGATTATCAAAGAGACTTCACAAAATGTGACAAATGCAAGGCGTGTAAAATTGGGAAAAACACCAAGGGGGTCATTATGATGACAGGCGGACTTAGTCCGCCCGTCATCCTAGTGGGACTCGGGACCGCCTGCCATAAGGGCGGGGGTCCCGGGGGTGGTATTAGGATGTGCCCGCCACAGCGATGGGCACATCCTGCATGTTAAGCATTGTGGCGGGCGGTGCTCTCAGCACTGCCCGCCACAATGCTGAAAAAGCACTTTCACATTTGCATTTACAAAGCGGCAGGCACCGCGCGGTGCCTGCCGCTTTGTAAATGCAAATGAAGGGGGGTAACACAGGTACCCCCCGTGTGCACCCCCCCTACTCTCCTTCACTCTGGGGGCCCGCACGGGGCCCCCACAGTGAAGTCCGTCTGCCTTTCCGTGGCGGCATTGCCAAAAGCACATCATAATATGGCTGGCGGTGTCTGATAGACACCGCCACCATATTATTCCTTTTCGGCCCCGGCCGCAAGGCGACCGGGCGGAAAAGCGACGGGCAATCTTTCCGTCCGCCGAGGTCCCCCTCGCCATACTAATATGGTGGGAGAGTGGATGGCTGAGGTCCTCCTCGCCATACTAATATGGCGGGTGGATTGCCCCCGCAGGCTGGCGGTGGCCACCGCCAGCCTGGCAGGGGCAATCCGCCCGCCATCATAATGGGCCCCCAAGCGTCTCACACATTTCAAGGGAAAACAATTTACAATCATTCACAAGATCACGTGTGAGATAAGTAATGTGGTATACATGATTACATGTGACTGTGCCCTGAGATACACAGGTAGTACCATCTGCCAACTAAAGAAACGGATATTAGAACATATCAGAGTGATACAAAACAAAGACGCTAACTATGCAATGGCAAAACAACTTGCCACACATAAAGGTCACACGTGGCAGAACATGAAATACTATGGCATTGTCCACGTTCTCAAACATAAAAGAGGTGAAAATAGAACATTAAAATTGAGACGCCTTGAATCATGAAGGATGATACGGTTCAGGACAAAACAGCCCATGGGCTCAATGCTGATGATTGCAATTGCATCCCAAAACACACTCAATATTGGTGACCCAACTATTTCAACATAGAGCAACATATGTACCTACTATTCACAGGGTAATATCGGTATAATGAGGAAAATTATATTTTGCCTTGTCATGTGTCCCTACGTGTTCCCCATTATATGTTATATGTGCATGATCGATATGCATATGTTCCCCCTTGACCGAATAAATACACAATTATAGTTGTGTCCAACGTTAATATGCCAGTTTCCAGTCCTCGTGAAAGCAACGAGTATTAGGCCTATGTTGCCAACGTCTTGCATTGTGCACGTTAATTCATCGAGTTGTCTCCGTTTCTAGGCCTCAAAGGGCCCGGACACCAGATTCAAGCTCCAGTCTCCTGAAATCACTCTGAGGAGCGATGCAGCCCCTCCCGCATCCCTGACCCTTCAATTACTTCCTGCCAAGCAGCGCGGTGCCCGGCCTGGCCCGCCTGCCTGTCTGCCAAGAATATGTTATGCCTCTAGTTATCAGTTCAGCTCCCCGGCTTCACATTCCTAAGCTAACGAACCGCATAAACATCTTCAGCTATAGTCTAGTCTTCCTGTCTCCATGCAAGAGAATTACTGAATTAATATCCGTAGAAGATTCATAGCACACGCAATACATGTAGAATATATGCATGCACCAGCCTTAGTGTCAAGTAGCCTCTGCCCTGATGACATTTAGATTCTATCAACATGTTCTCCAAACACGAGATATCAGATATGCTATAGGTACATGTCGTCCTGACATCCCAGACTTTAGTCTCCTCTTCTAGTGCAGAAGTCAGAGCCCCCAGTTCTCCCTAGTTACACGTCATGGCCCGTTTGCGCGCACCAGTAGGTTAAAGGTTCCAGCTGCCCAGGTAGCCCCCTCCATGTATCCACCCATTTATGACATTTCTGTGACGTTTTCATCACATGTCTCCGTGCACGCCCCGTACACGCCTTCTTTGTACGCCCATATGTTCTTATCTTACGTTTGTCACTTGTTACGCCTACTGTAGGTAATGCAATTGTACTATTTTACTATATATACTATGTAATGTTGATGAGACGTTGCAGCTGCCATTCCATTCCATTGCATGCCACTTCATGGTCTTTAGGCTCGAGCCATCCGATTAAAGCCATTCCGACTCAGATATCACGGATCCTGCCTCTTATTTATTGAGCTATCTGTTTTAGTTAATGTATAGAAAAATAGTATCGGTAATTAATTATTTATTTACCACATAAAATGGCGCCCGAATAGGGACTTACCCCTTCCCCACGCGCCGGCGATGTAACGCAGGCCCCCTGACCCTTCTACAGCCGTGACGGAACCTCTACCGTGCACGTGCAGATATTTCTGCTTCAAGTCTCCCTCAGGCCCACGGAGGAGACGGAGACTGCGGTCCGGCATCCAGACGAGGCGGTGAGGAAGGCGGTTCGTCCCGACCAGAGCCCAAGCCGAGAGAGCAAGGTCCGAGGTATCCGGAGGCCCACCTGTAACCTGTTTCCGAAGCCCGAGGCGCATGCGTAGTACGTAGCCGTAATCAGACGTCGTAGCAGTCCAGTCCAGTCCGAGGCCTTCAAGTTTTGCTTCCCGGTGAGTACCGTTGCTGGGGGTATCTAGACGGGTGTTCGTTAGTTTGTGCCCGGTCCGACGGGTTTGGGTACACAGATCCGGTCCGACGTGTTCACCAGGTGGATACGGTATGACGTGTCTCTTTAGGAGACCGGTATGTTCTGTACTGTTTTAGCAGTGCATCCAGTAATT
Organism: Lissotriton helveticus; assembly: GCF_964261635.1. Classification (NCBI taxonomy): domain Eukaryota; kingdom Metazoa; phylum Chordata; class Amphibia; order Caudata; family Salamandridae; genus Lissotriton; species Lissotriton helveticus. Next base: position 323,575,184 of record NC_136061.1, read on the forward strand.
CTAGTAAGTCCGTTCTCGAGAAATTCAAGTACTGTGTTTTCAATGTATCAGGTAGTATTCTGTTCGAACTGTTATTAATGTGTTCTTGATGTCGTGGTATGAATGATTGTTTTGCTAGTTATTACTGTGTTCATTGTGTATTGTGTTCAAGTTCAAGTACGGTTTAAATATGCCGCTGTTTTCGAAATTACGTCAGATAAAAACCAGAAAAGGGTTACTCGAAGAATCAGTTCCTGTCCCTCCTAGGGACAGTCCTGGACATTTCATGTATCATAAGCATGGCTTAGATGCCATACTGTATCTAGATTTATGGGTGGATTACACCAAACATCTTGAAGAGAAATATAGATGACCTGTTTCAGGAACATGGGATGCCGAGTGCATCATGAGAGTAGAAGAAGCATTACGGAAAAAGAAAGCCAGACAGTCCCAGAAAGATGCCATAGAATTATGGCGTAAAGAATCCCATAAAAGAACCGAGAAAGAATTCAGAAAAGCAGAATTAAGTAGGGAATCCTCAGAAAAAGCCCAAGAAAGGGAATTAATGGAAGAAGGTGAACGAGTTAGAGCAGAACAGTCAGACAGACAGAGAAATGCCCTAAGTAAAGGTATGTATCCTCTTCTCGCCGAGGGTTTGCCGAAGGCGACCCCGGAAATATCCCGTAATTTACCGCCACCATTGGTCCCGACTAAACTGCGTCATAAACCGACTGCAGCTGAAATTTTTCTTTCTTCCTATTTAGACGACACTGTCCCAGAATATGCTAATACAGATCCTACTCCGCCAGTCCAAGTTCAAGTCCAGCCTCCTGTTAATGTAATTCCTGTGCCTCCAGTCGTTGGTCCTATCCATGCGCCAGTTCCCCAGGATCAACCCACATTACGTACTACTACTGTACCAGTCATGTTACCAGCACCCGCACATTCAGTATTAGTTGACGATTCCAGTTCAGGAGGAGCAGGGGGAGGTACTCCTATCACCCCGCCTCAAACAAGACGACGGACGCTCAGAGATGTAGCGTTACAGCATACGCCAAAACTGGCTACGTATGACGCCCTCAGAAAGTATCTTACAGAGTGCGGACCTGATTGTAGATATGATCCAGTACCAGGGGAAGATAGCATGTTAATATATTCCATACGTTTACGTCGAGTTGCAAGTTTCTTGGTTACCATATCGAATATGGAACCACATCTAGACAGAATATACCATTGTATTCAGACAGGGGAGAATCCAGAAAGTATTCACGAAGCTATGACACACAGGAAAGTCGAGATTCAAGGCATGATTTTGCAATTTCTGATAAATTGTTTAATAAGAGAACAAGATTATCCTGATAAAAACAAGGAAGACATGAAAGTCCTGACAAGATGGAGTGACAATATATCAGAAGGAAAACACAGAACACAAAATTGTATAGAATCCATGTACAAAAAGATTCGTAAAGAAATAATAAGTATACACAAGAAGGAGGAAGAAGTGAGAGTAGCCGAGAAGGAGAATGACTCTTCAAACGAAGAGGTAGATAGCGAGAATCCCACTAGAATTGCGTATGTAGGTAGAACGAGACTTTCCGATAGACATTCACGCCTAGATTACAAGAAAGTTTTTCCTCCTCCCGTACCAGAACAGTGTTCTCTTGAACAAACATTCCAGGCTACAGATAAAATTCTGAAACTACGAATAGGTTATAGTGAACTTAGTACCATGCATGAACAAGAACTAGCCCGATCAGCAGTCCGATGGGTTAGTGATTCTGCCACGTTTCCAGACAAAGTAGTGGCCCAAATGTTTCTGAAACTGCCCCCAGCCGAGCAGCGATTGGTGGGTATGTACATGATCCAGCACCTCATTACACTGTACGAGAGTCAGCATTCTGATCCAGGTCCCTTATATAATGTATTGAACGAGTTACTCCTAAACAGATGGAAAGGTCTAGGTACCGATTTAATTAGTGTCATTCTAGAACAGCGCCACAAATACAGAACGTTCCTGACTCCGCATTTTGTTCCTGTTTCACCCCCATTCTACATAGACAGACAGAATCCGTTACGAGAAGTGCATCCAGTTAAGGGAGCGGGAGGTAATCTCGAACGAGTATTTGTTTACACCCCTATCACGAAAATAGAACTACTAGAAATGAAAAAGTTAATACCCTGTCACGATAAAGATCCAGCAGGGTTCCATCGAGAATTAAAAGACATGCTCCGTATGGGAGAATACACGTATCCTGATATCATCAAAATGTTAAAGGTCCTGTTGCCTGCGGGCATATATGAAAAAGTTAAAGAAAAAGATGGGAGGTGGGAGAGAAAAAGATAGATTGGACCGCATTAGAAAACGAAGATAACACACGAGTTCCAGGTACTGGTCTTGGGGATAAAGCCAAAGAGTTGCCCGAACTGTTAATACAAGTCTTGCCAAGATTATTAGCCACGAAAAAGGAAGATTGGGATGCCATCTCAGCCTGTAAACAGAAACAAGACGAAGACATTAGTGATTTTTATTCCAGATTTGAGAAATGTTTCATTATAAATAGCGGTCTGAAAACAAGTAGTGAGTCGTATCCACATCTTTTTGTTACCAAACTAGTTGAAAATTCTTTACCACAAGTTAAAAATAGAGTATTGAAAGTCGAGAGTACTTGGCAAGCTAATACCCCATCTCAAATGCTCCAGATGCTACAGTATCACCAGAACAGAATCAGGGAAGAGCAAGAACACGAAAGGAGACGTATGAAAGACACGAAAATGAAAGTACTAGTTGCACAGTCTGTTCAACCAGATAGTCAGAAGAGGGGTCCGAACCCGACTAGCCATTCTGCAGCTCCAGTTAAAGGGACCTGCAATTACTGTAAACAGCCAGGTCATTACATAAACGAATGTGCAGTTCTGAAACACAACATAGCTACAGGTAAGACGAAAGAGAGACCACGTCCTCCTAGACAAGAACATGTTCCGCAGAATGTCCAGCCACCACAGAACGCACAACAGACAGTTACAGTACCGCAGCCTATAGCTGCCACACAACACGTTACACAACAGATGTATCAGTACGCACAGTCAGATTATCCAGAATATCAGCAGTATTCATGAAACAGCCTAGAGAGGGAGCTTGGCTTGCCTCTCATCGAGATTCCTGTAGATCAAGAAGGTCCCTATGAACACAGTCAAGTATTAGGGAAAGACAGAAAGTTTCTGATTGATACAGGGGCAAGTAGGACTACCATCAGTCATGACGAGGTTCCAGGGGCTCCACTCTCAGGCTCAAGAAACGTTTCCCTGGGATTTTCAGGAAAGCCTATTGTTAATGAAATATCGAAACCAGTTTCCCTAGAAGTTGGTCCATTATCCCGAACTACAGACTTGTTACTCACGAAATCATGTCCTGAAAATTTACTTGGTATTAAAACATTGAAAGAATTAGGAGCAGTTATATGCTGCTCCCCAGAAGGAGTGAGATTGTTTTTACGTGATTTTAAAGGTCATTATGTGTTACGAGATTTTGATCCGAGATTACTGAATGTACCACAGCATTTATGGGCGCAAGGTCCAACTGATGTAGGTTGTATGCACATTACACCATATCGTGTCACTCTGAAACAAGGTGTTGTATTACCACGAATCCGACAGTACAAATTGCCACCCGAGGCTGTAACAGCCTTATCGAAAATTATTGACGAGCTCATTGCTCAAGGAGTAGTTGTAGAAACTGACTCCAATGTATGTAACTCTCCTATCATTCCGATTCTTAAACGTACTGATCCAAATGCACCTCCAGTATATCGATTAGTGTTTGACCTCCGAGAACTTAATAAATGTATCATACCCCAGTACCCAGTGGTTCCAGATATCTCTTCCCTATTGACTGCCATTGATTCTGAAGCTACGTTCTTTACTGTTATTGATCTCAAGAACGCATTCTTTAGTGTCCCCATTCATCCAGACAGCCAGTTTCTTTTCGGATTCTGTTTAAACGGAAGAAGCTATAAATTCACACGAGCTCCTCAAGGTTTCACAGAAAGTCCTAGTATTTACAGTCCAGCACTTAAAAGACAACTAGACAGTATTCACATGCCAACTGACACTGCCCTGCTCCAGTATGTTGATGATCTATTAATCACAGCCCGTACAGAACGTGACTGCGAACGTGCGTCACTGACAGTCTTGTATTTTCTGGCCGAGATGGGGCACAAGGTGTCCCCTTCCAAATTGCAATTCTGTGTCCAGCAAGTGGTATACCTTGGACACTTACTGTCCAAGAGGGGTAGACAGTTGACACCTGACCGTATCCAGTTAATAGCACATCTTCCACAGCCCAAGACCCAGAAGGAGGTACGAGCTTTTATCGGCCTCACTTCTTACTGTAGACAATGGATTCCTCAGTATGCATATCTAGCCAAACCACTGATACAGTTAACGACACAGGAGGCAGCCATATCGACTGTCCTCCCTTGGACCCAGGAACATACACTTGTTTTTAATGAGTTAAAGAAAGCTTTATGTAACGCACCTGTATTAGCGACACCCAACTACAGTAAGCCTTTTACACTTTTTGTTACTGAACGTGATGGTACAGCATTGTCTGTACTCACACAAGATCAAGCAGGACAACACAAGCCTTGTGCTTATTTTTCTAGCACATTAGATCCAGTAGCCCAGGCTCTGCCTGCGTGCCTCAAGTCAGTTGCAGCCACAGCTCTAGCTATCAGACAAAGTGATTCCATAGTGTTAGGACATTCCCTGACAGTACAAGTTCCGCACTCCGTGGAAGTTCTGTTAAACCGAACACAGACTCAGCACTTGACAATTGCACGTTTAACAGGTTATGAACTGACACTGTTTCAGCCACACATAGAAATCAGACGCTGCAACATTTTAAATCCTGCTACACTCTTACCCTCGATTACATCAAATCCTGCCACACATGACTGTGTGGAAGTTATCAACATCATGACAAAGCCAAGACAAGACTTGACAGACATTGTATTACCTGACCCAGACACTTTATGTGGATGGTTCATGTATGAGAACAAGTACAGGAGAGTTAGTAGCCGCGTATGCAGTGACTACTGAAACTGAAGTTATAGAAACACATCGTATTGACACCATGTCTGCTCAAGCAGCAGAGCTCATTGCTCTGACTCAAGCCTGCTTACGAGCTAAGAACCTGAAAGTAAACATATATACAGATTCACGTTATGCATTCGGAGTCGTACACGACTTTGGAGTACTCTGGCAAGAAAGAGGTTTCATGACCTCTCATGGAGCCAAGATTCAGCACGGCCCCCTCATTCAAGCTCTGTTAGAAGCAATACATTTGCCGAAAGCCATTGCCATTATGAAGTGCAAAGCACATACGAAAGCTACTGACACCATTTCTCAAGGTAACGATCTAGCGGATCGAACAGCCAAGCTTACTGCTCAGACTCCAGACATTCCAGTTAACACGACAAAGACAGATCTTCCAGACCAGACTACTTGTATGACAGTTAAAGACCCTACACAAGATGTACTAGACATACAGTCACATGCTACCCCAGACGAAATCAAGAAATGGTCTGAACAAGGAGGGGTCCAGACAGATCAGGGATGGTTGACGAAGGGAAAAGCCACATGGTTTCTCCCCGATTCTATGGTTCAAGTCATTATTAATACCGCACATAGTCCAGCACATTTAGGAGAGAAAGCCATGATAGACAGTATCCAGAATATTTGGTTTAACAAGCATTTACGAGCAGCAGCCAAACAGAAAGTACGTACCTGCATGATATGTTGTCAGTTCAATCCAGGTAAAGGTGTTCCGGTGGAACAAGGTGGATTCCATCCTCCTGACCACCCTTTTGAAGTCCTCCAGATGGATTATATTCAGATGGATCGATGCCGAGGTTTCAAGTATGTCCTCGTAGTTGTATGCGCTTTGTCCAGATGGACAGAAGCATATCCAGTCCCAGATTACACTGCCGCGACCACTGCCAGGCAGTTGGTTCGTGAGTATTTCCCTCGCTATGGTTTGCCCAGGGTCGTGTATTCAGATAACGGCCAGCCATTCTCATCCGAACTCATGAAACAAGTATCTCTTCTGTTAGGGTACCAGTGGAAGTTCCACTGTGTACGACACCCCGAGGCAGCCGGCCTCGTCGAGAGACATAATCAGACTCTGAAAATCCGCATTGCAAAGGTCTGTGCCGAGAAAGGCGTAGATTGGATAGTAGCACTGCCAGTCGCCCTTTTTTATATGAGAATGGTCGCTCACTCCCGTTCAGGTCTCTCACCTTTCGAAGTTGTTTTCGGTCGTCCCCCGAATATGTGGGGTACACCAATGCCACGTAAAATTACGGATGTTGACAGTAATATGCTGACAGATTACCTGGCTTCCTTGATGTCTGCACTACTCTCTTGTCGTTCACAGGTCGCTGCTGCCTTTCCAGACAACACGCAAGTGAAACCGCACGAGGTCGTTCCAGGTGATTTAGTGTTGATCCGGAATTTTGATCGTTCAAGCCCGCTGGAGCCCCGCTGGAAAGAACCGAAGCTCGTTTTGATGACCACAAGGACCGCCGTCAAAGTGGAGGGCCGTAAGGGATGGATCCACTCCAGTCACGTCAAGCGATTTCATGGACTCCGTCCAAAGACTTTTTTCAAGGACTGCCCAGATACTGACTCTAAACTCCCCCTGTTAGAGAAAACTCCGCAGCAGGAGTATAAACTAAAACTGAGGTCTAGCAAGTCAGACAGTTTAATTGTTTAAGTCCCTCTCGGGTGAAGCGGTTAGACAGGTTCCTGACATGTATGAGATAGACCCCCATAGTGAGAGAGTTAGTCGAAACTCCAAGAAAATACGTTATTGTAAAAATTTGCGTAGTCGATGCGTACTTATGTTAAACACCAGAATCCAGGCACCTGGACATGGTCCGGTTGGCTCTGGAGTATAATATCTGCATGGGGATGGAAAATATTGTCATTCCTAGGAATAGTAGTAATGATCATATTCAGTTGTTGCCTATGTTTACAATGTGGCCCTGCGATTTGCGGCTTGTGCGCTACCTCTTGTATTCCAAGTCCTAAGTCCCGTTCCAAGAAGATTCGAGACGAGCAAATGATGCTATATGAACAGATAGATGGTATCATGAATATTGATGTTTCCTGAAGGAAACGTAGGACACAAGGAGGGAATGAGGAAAATTATATTTTGCCTTGTCATGTGTCCCTACGTGTTCCCCATTATATGTTATATGTGCATGATCGATATGCATATGTTCCCCCTTGACCGAATAAAGACACAATTATAGTTGTGTCCAACGTTAATATGCCAGTTTCCAGTCCTCATGAAAGCAACGAGTATTAGGCCTATGTTGCCAACGTCTTGCATTGTGCACGTTAATTCATCGAGCTGTCTCCGTTTCTAGGCCTCAAAGGGCCCGGACACCAGATTCAAGCTCCAGTCTCCTGAAATCACTCTGAGGAGCGATGCAGCCCCTCCCGCATCCCTGACCCTTCACTTACTTCCTGCCAAGCAGCGCGGTGCCCGGCCTGGCCTGCCTGCCTGTCTGCCAAGAATATGTTATGCCTCTAGTTATCAGTTCAGCTCCCCGGCTTCACATTCCTAAGCTAACGAACCGCATAAACATCTTCAGCTATAGTCTAGTCTTCCTGTCTCCATGCAAGAGAATTGCTGAATTAATATCCATAGAAGATTCATAGCACACGCAATACATGTAGAATATATGCATGCACCAGCCTTAGTGTCAAGTAGCCTCTGCCCTGATGACATTTAGATTCTATCAACATGTTCTCCAAACACGAGATATCAGATATGCTATAGGTACATGTCGTCCTGACATCCCAGACTTTAGTCTCCTCTTCTAGTGCAGAAGTCAGAGCCCCCAGTTCTCCCTAGTTACACGTCATGGCCCGTTTGCGCGCACCAGTAGGTTAAAGGTTCCAGCTGCCCAGGTAGCCCCCTCCATGTATCCACCCATTTATGACATTTCTGTGACGTTTTCATCACATGTCTCCGTGCACGCCCCGTACACGCCTTCTTTGTACGCACATATGTTCTTATCTTACGTTTGTCACTTGTTACGCCTACTATATGTAATCCAATTGTACTATTTTACTATATATACTATGTAATGTTGATGAGACGTTGCAGCTGCCATTCCATTCCATTGCATGCCACTTCATGGTCTTTAGGCTCGAGCCATCCGATTAAAGCCATTCCGACTCAGATATCACGGATCCTGCCTCTTATTTATTGAGCTATCTGTTTTAGTTAATGTATAGAAAAATAGTATCGGTAATTAATTATTTATTTACCACAATACCACATGTAGACTTTATCTAATGAATGTCTGTCTTAATATTTTCTGAAGTACACTGAGCCAATAATGAGGCCATTGAGGCACTTTTGGGCCAATTACAGTTGACGCTTTGAGTGTCATACTGCAAGATACTGAACTGTGTTACTCGGCACCAATGTGGTATAGAGGGAAGTATCTCCAAACACACCTTGGTTATGGATATATATATTGTGCTTGGAACTGCATCTCCCAGAATGCATCATTACAGGCAAGATGGGATACTAGTATATAATGGTAAATAAGGTAGGACATACCCAACGTGATTAAGACACGTGTCGAAACGCGTTGGTGTTAGTGGTTTAAATAAATCTACTGAACATCCTTTTTTGTTTATTGAATGTATTCACAGGCTTGATTCCATCCGATTTGCCGGCATCTGTTGGGAGTGCTCTGGAAGCTAAAATTGTTTTGTTGCCATATATATGTGTGTGTTTACATTATTAAAAGGCTGTTAATTGGTTGTATTTGTTAAAATATACATTTACGTATATATTTTAAAAAAATTAAAGTTAGCCTTTAATTTATGTGTATTTTAATATTTTAAATTATTTATATTTTAAAATCGATATTTAACACAACTATATTATTGTAAACAATATTTTCTTTCAATGTTTTTCTGCTTACCTTTTTAAGTATAGGGAGTCCATATTTTTGTATTCTATATTTTTACCTCGATATTTTTTTACATCTCTATTTTTGTGGTCGATATTTTGTCAGTGGATTCAGTCCATGCCAGATGCAGTCAGCAGCCGGTGTGGGCAGTGGGCAAGTGGGTTTTTAAAGTGTTAAGCGATGGGGACATTCAAAATGTTAGGCCATCGCCATCAGGTTGAAATTAGAGCAGGGCAATATTGCAGCACTCAGGCTGTACTCTTGCTGGAGCAGCACGCTGGCAGATCCCAGGCTGTCCAAAATGGGTGGACTCCCACCCTCACTGACAAATGGTGCCAGATTACAAGTGGGTGAGAGGATGTACAGAGCATCGGGTCTTCAGCAGGCGCTGCAGGGTGCACTGTTAGGCACCAGTGGCAATGGCAGCGTCGATCTGGTGTCCAAGTCAGGAGCAAGGCAGCCAAACGGCCTCACCTACAGGGATGGCCGACTCCTTTGTTTTCTTGTAGGTCGGTGTCAGGTCTCAGGTGTGTAGCAGGGAATGCAATGCATGGCAAACATAGACTGCAGCAGCCTCTCCTGGATGTGGGCTAACAGGAAGCAGAAGCACCAGCAGAAACTCATTGATGACTTTGGAGCCGCCAAGAGTGGGGTTCATTCGATGGATGACCAGACCTCTGCACTCTCAGATGCAAAGATGGCGGACACCCTTCTTCTCAACCGAGGGTCACCAGCTCACTGTTTCTCAGAGAAACCCTAGTGACTCATATATTATATATATATATATATATATATATATATATATATATATATATATATATATATATATATATATATATATATATATATATATATATTTCATTGTAGTGAATTTAATATAATATAAAATATATATTAATAATAATTGTGTTACACTATACACATATTTACTATATATAATTATATATGCACACATATGTATGTGTGTATTTATAAAAGTATATATTTATATTTAGGGGCTCATTAAGCTGTTGGGTGGAATCACTTCTGCCCAACACCGACTTGGTCATAGGACTGACCAACACCCGGTCGGCGGTCCAGACTGACCCATTAGGATGCAACCGAACACTGTTCAGTTGCATTCCTATATTTCACTATGGGAGCAAGCATTACAGCCATAAACCGCCTGTAATGCATGCTCCCATAGTGAAATGGAGGTGCTGTTCATCCCTGCACCCCGTGCAGGCCCCTCAAGGTACCTGCCACAAGGTGAACGGATCAACAGGGGGGCATGTTGGCCTCCAACCAGAGGCCATGCGCAAGTGGGCCCTGCTGGGGGCTCCTTAACACACTTTCCAAAAAGGTTTCCATATCGGACAGACTGGCTTGGAAACCATGTCAGAAAGGATGCATTGTAATCTCAAAGGCAGACAGAGTCGCCCTTCTAGATTACAGGCCGCATTCCGACCATCAGAAGCTGGCCGGAATAACCGTCCAGTTTCCTTTCCTACTGCCTCCATCAAAATGACACAGTCAGAAAGGAAATTTACCACCCGATTACGATGAGGCTATGAACAAAAGTCTGAGCCTTTACGGGATGTATCATAATCGGCCCCCCAGTGTGAAGTGTTAGTGGAATGTATGTGATTTAAATTATATTTTTTGTTATACATCAAACTACTTTAAACTAGATGTATATTAAAGAAACACTATTTTTGTTGTATTAATATTAAACATTATTTCTGGTATTTTTCAACTTAACGTTAAAAGTATTGAGACACAATATTTTGGTAAACAATATTTTTGACAAGATATTTGTGTCACAAAATATAGTTTACATTCATATTGTGTCAGTGATGTGCTTAGAGTTTTTGCCTGTTTCCAAACACTCTTGAAGCTGGAGCTTTTGCTCTTCGGATCTGGACTACACAGATTTCTATTGGTGGGTCTTACAGCAAGTAAGATCGTTGTAAAAGTGAAAGAAATACTGTGGAAAACGTGATTCAAGTCAATACTTTTTTTTATATCGTTGATAGAAAGCAACACAATGTTTTGCATTAGTATCTATGTAATTGACTGCTGGTATTACCCCCCATTGTCTTCAATGGTGGGTTATAACATATATTGGAGGGGGCGTGGTTTCGACGCCCTGGCAAGATGGCGGATTCTCCGTGAGCTCTGCTTTTTAGCGGGACTCGTGTTCTCCCGAGAGCTGCTTATTCTTCTCCTCTTACTACCGGAAAACACCGGGATTTTGCTCCGGAGCATGCCGCGATCGTTCTGGACTTCTTTTCAAGCTCCTTCGTGCCCTGGGCTTCCGGTTGCGACATCCGTGGATTTCTTTTCAAGTAAACGCGGGCGGCCTCCATTTTAGGTCACCGTATCCGCGTATTTTCAACTACCCGGTATTTATTTTTTTCTCATCTAATATTGCTTCCTGCAATCCAAATGGCAGCATGTCGATGGTGCATTTTCCTTCACATCCTTCCTGGTTCACAGTTACTATTGTTTTTTTTTTATGCTTCATACCTACATACTGCTGAATGCTTGCTTTTACGGCTATCTGTATTATTCAATCTACATAATTTTTTTTCTCTTTATCAATTACGCTATGACCTGAAAGCCCTTACTGTGCACAGTTGTTCTTGGCAATGCTCTCTATTGCTGTCTTCTGAGGAAATTTTTCTATCACCCAACGTATTTCAAGCAGTTTTTGAGTTGTAGAACGCATCTACTGTCAACTTTCTTCGGCTCCGCTCACCCTGTGCAACAACTTGGGTTTGCACTGACTCAGGTTTTACTACATATGGTTTACCCTTGCTTTATGGCGTCTTTTCGTGTGCTGGAGATGTGGGCGTCCGCCATTTTTGGCCGCTGAGCTCACGTTTCCTTATTTTTCTTCTACTACTATACGGATAGTACAATATATTTTTGTTAAGGAACAACATATGCTCATTTTTTTAGGTCTTTGTCAGGATCAGCACTCTGCAGGATTCGTTTGCAGCAATATGCTCCACCTCCGGACCTCCCAAACACCCTGACTGTAATACACAGGGTGTTCGAGTGATACGGTGAGGGAAAAACCCCGTAAACGGGGAAAACCCAAGGAAGGAAAGGAGGGGACAGCAGGGAAAGGAAGCTGTAAAACAAAAGAACAGGTTAGTACATTTCCTTATAACTACTCTCATTAAAGTCTCGCTAAGAGGACTAATCACCTGCATCAAACAAGAATCATTCTCCGCTCGACGGCCTTCATCCCTTTCCTCCAATCCCTATACAACACAAGGAACACAGTTAACACATACAAGGATGACAACACCATGTACATCAGCTATCACTGGTAGATTGTTTTCACGCACCCCCAGAGTGGCAACACTCTTCCTCCTGAAAATCCTACAGCCAAGAAAGTCTTGCACGTTGCTATGTTCCTGCTATCCAGCAGATCAAGGTATGCAAGCAACAGGAGGCTAAACTGCAGAGGCCAGTTTCCGTAAAGTGCGATATCAATTACTGCATTGAAATCCTTGCCTGGAACATGAAACCTCCTTTTAGGCAAACCCAACCAAACACGGTGAAGTGTAGCCACAATGCCACTGCCTCCCGCTTTGGGAATTGTAATCCGAATTCGAAGAACAAACACAAGTCAAGAACTCATGACTGCAATGAGGAGATTATCTTCCCCCTTCATTCCGCCACTTGAAGCACCAAACCCAGAAAGAAACATAAATAAAATAAACACATGATAGTCACGCCTTATCCAAAGACGTTCTGAAAGTACAACAACACAGTACAGTGCCAGCTCTATGCGACTTGCAGATCCTGGCCAGAGTATACACTTGGCTCTCCTAAGAAACGATGAGCCCAGCAATCAGGGAACAGTGTCGATAACGATACCGATCCAGGAACGTCCTCAACGCTGACACCTACGCAGACCTCTCTCCTAGGAAGGAGAACCGGAACCGAGAGCAGCCGCTCCCGCGGGGATGTCCAGAATCACTAGCCCCGAGCAAGCCGCTCGGCAACGCTATATCGCGAGGGCTGCAATGGGTCATGGGAAATGTAGTTCTTGGCCCGCAGTCCCTGGGAAATGTAGTTCGCAATGCAGGCGCGAAGGCTAGGACCTGACAGTCTTCTCTACGTGTGCCGTCATTTTACACTTTACTCTCATCAGAGTGTTTTACGGAGTATTTCGCTGCGTTCTTCCCACAGTTACTTTCTCTTTTCTCAACAATGGCCAGCGATTTACACTCTGCTAGATCCTCCGTTATGGGCACAAAACCAAAGAGACACCTTCTCCTATTCATTCCTCACAAAACCCGGTTTTGGACTCTATTTTAGAGGAAGTGCGTGGCCTTTAACCTTTTATGTCTGCAACAAATGAAAAATTCAAGCAAATTGAGGAGAGATGAATCGTTATGGAAAGTAAAGTATTACATTTGGAACAACGTGTGAGCGATTTGCAAGAGGTCTCTACGAAGATTCCAATTCTTGAGCAGGAAATACATAAACTGAAAATTCACACAGAGGATTTGGAAAATTGTAACCATCGCGACATCCTATGCCTTTATGGCCTTCTGGAAAATGTTGAAGGCTCCAATATTGTGGTGTTTCTTCAGAAATTCCTTCCTGAGCTTCTCAGTCTTCCACCTTCAACCACTCCCATCAACATTCAGAGAGCTCATCGCTTTGGGCGCCTTCCTTCTAACCCCACGAAACCACGAGGCATCATTATGCTTTTTTTGGAATTTACTGATCTAATGAGTGTCCTGAGGGCTGCTAAACTTAAGCGTCATCTTAGTTGGTCTGGCCATAATATCTTCATCTCACAAGACATCTCCAATGCAACCAACGCTCGTCGGAAAGAGTTCCTTGCCTTGCGCCCCCAGATGAGACATGTTAATATTCAATACGGAATACTTCATCCTTGCCTCTGCAAGATCACCCATGATGGGCGATCACGATCCTTTGACGATCCTGAAAAGCTTAAACTTTTTCTTCATTCCTTTTCTTCCACTGGAATGGATACTAACGCCTGATTTTCTTTTATGTTCTCCTCTCTTTGTCTATATCTAACTAGCTCATCACGACTGCCTCTTCTAACTCATTTGTTTTCCTTCTTTTCTTTATCTCTTACATGTTGTATCTCCTACTGTGGTTCTCGTTTTTCTATATCTCTCATTCATTTTCATGAGATCCGCCTTGCCGTGCGTCACTATGTTCCCTCTACATTGTTTTCCCTTCTTTTTACAGGTCTGGCTGTTTTGCTTTGATCTGTTTGTTTATTGTCTCTTCTCTGTCATCCTTCTTCTTTCTTCTCTTTTTCTATCTTCTCTTCTTTCCCTTTCTCTATGCTTTTTTCCTTTAATTATCTCTATTTGTTCAACATTTGCCTATGTTATTTTTATATGGTTTATGTAGCTTGGCTTTGTGGGTTTTTTCGTAATATTTTCCATATGTAATTTTGTTTTGTGGTGTATTTTTTCTTGTTGTTTCTTCCTTGAAGTGTCTCAACTCCTCTTGTGTTGTACCCTCCCATCCCTCCATTATGTTTAATTTTGTCACGTGGAACGTCCGTGGTATTGGGAATCCAGTCAAAAGGCAAAAGGTATTGTCTCATTTATCTAAACTAAATTCTCAGATTTCTTTTCTTTAGGAAACTCACTGTACTGACGTGGAGTCACTTAAGCTGAAAAGGCAATGGGTGGGTCAAGTTGATTTTTCTCCTGCATCCAACAAAAAAGGGGGTGTCGCTATATTGTTTCATAAAGCTTTAGCAGTACAAATATTGTCTACCCAGAATGATGACGATGGGCGATGGGTAATGGCAAAGATTGTGGTACAAAATAAAAGTTAATTTTGCTAAATATTTATGGTCCTGTTAAGCAAGATAAAATTTTGGAACAATATTAAAATTCTACTTTCTTCAATTGATTGCCCTATTATTATTGTTGCTGGCGACTTCAACCAATGGTTAGACCCTTTTTCTGATAGATTATCCAAATGTAAATTCCAACCTGATAAATCTCATAAAGCTTTTCAATCGGCCATTGCCTCTCGTTCATTGTATAATGTTTGGAAGACTTGTAATCCTGATTTGCTTGAATTTACATTTTGTTCTAATGTACATCACACCCGTTCTAGGATTGATTATATTTTGGTCAGTAAACCCATGCTTCCTTCTATTCAAAAATCTGAAATTGGATCAATTTTTTTATCGGACCATGCCCCTGTTCATGCTGTTTTGGATCTTTCACTCACCTCCTCCCATTTTAGTAGATGGAAACTTAATACTTTTTTATTATCTGACACAGTTTATATCAAAGAAGCCACCACTTTTATTAATGAATTTTTCACTATCAACAACCCATTGGATACTTCTGTTCCTAATAACTTGGATGCTTTTAAGGCCGCTTTTTGAGCTTTTACCATTTCCTATGTATCAAAAAAAAAGAAGACCACCAGGAAGAAATATGAGGATCAGCTACAGAAACTCAAAGACTTAAAACATATGTATTTTCTTCTCGGTCACCTAATGTCCTTCATGATTTGATTAAGGTAAAAACTGAACTCAACAAATTAGCGACGATTGAAGCATGTAATATTTTGCTTAAAGTTAAATCTAAATACCATGGTGGTCAAAATAAAGCGGGTAAGAAGCTAGCTAATTTCTTAAAAATTAAATCTGAACGTAAAAATATAGGTCCTATTCTTAATGAATCTACAAAAAAACTAGTCTCATCAGATGAGGATATTGCCGAGGTATTTCATGAATGTTATAAGTTTCTTTACTCTGAAGATACATTTCCCACTAATCAAAATGTAAACACCTTTTTCTCAGGTCTTCCTTCCCCTCCGTCTCTCCCCGATGAATTTCATGAATTAGAGAAACACATCACTCTTCAGGAGGTAACCAATGCTATCAAATCTCTAAAGCAGTCGAAAGCACCAGGCCCAGATGGTTTGTCTGTAGTGTTTAACAGCATCTTTAATTCCATTTTTGCTCCCAAGCTCTTACAACTCTTTAATTTCTTTATTTCTGATGCTAAAGCATCTGGATCTTTTATGGATACCTTAATTGTTATAATACCTAAACCGGATAAAGACCACTCTTATTGTAAAAAATTTCGCCCTATATCAATAATTAATTATGGCTGTAACATTTTTGCCAAAATTCTCGCTTCCCTTCTTGAAATCATTATCCCTCTTTTGATTAAAACTGATCAGGTTGGTTTCGTTGAAGGCAGACTAGCATCTGATAATGCTTGGATGTTTGTTAATATCATTTCCTATGGCAAAAAATATAAATCCCCCCTCGCTGCCTTATCTTTAGATGCTGAAAAAGCTTTTGATCGTATTAATTGGCAATTCATGTTTCAAACTCTCCAATGGTTTGGTTTTGGGCCCTCTTTTATTTCTTATATTAAACTTTTCTACTCCTGCCCTCGTGCCAGTATTTTCGTTAATAATAATTTTTCAGGATTTTTTTTTTAACCAGAGGCACAAGGCAAGGAAGCCCTCTTTCCCCTTTATTAATTATCTTATGCCTTGAACCGTTCCTTGAGTGTATCCGTATTGATTCCCTGATCGCTGGCTTCAAACTTCATTCGGTAGAAACTAAAATATCTGCTTATGAAGATGATATTCTGATTTATATGTCTAACCTGGTTGAATCTCTCCCACATTTTATGAATCAAGTTCGATTATACTCCAGTATTTCTGGTTACAAACTTAATCTCTCTAAAAAAGTCCTGCCCGTAAACTCTATGTTTAGTGATACTAATTTTGCTTGGTGTCCTTCAAAAATTAAATATCTTGGCATTTGGTTTTCATCTTCCCTAAATGATACCATTAAATTCACATGTAATGCTTTAATAAATAAAATCCAATCACTCCTCCTTATTTGCTCTCCCCTGTTCCTTTCCTGGTGGGGCAGGTTGGATACCATTAAAATGATGATTGTTTCTCATGTTTTTTATACATTATCTATGCTCCCTATCAAAATTCCCAATGTATATTAGCTCAAATTAACTCTTTATGTGTGAAATTTTTGTGGAACAATAAACACCAACGAATTGCTCTAACCAAACTCATTCGCTCCAAAGATGAAGGTGGTGTGCGTTTCCCAAATTTTAAAGCTTATCATTCAGCTTTTTTGATTAAACAATCTTTTGCATTAGCTTATGATTTTGTAAATATTCCTGTTCCCAGATGGATCCTTTTTTAACGTTCCTTATTAAAAGATTTTTCTATTCAACATGTAATTTTTATGTCACACTGCACCTTTTGTCCACTAACCCTGTTTTAAAATACTCCCAACTTTATTATACAACTCATTTTCTAAGGATTTTACTCCACTTCAATGTTTTCTGTCCTCCACTGTATGGTATAATACATTTCCTAAATATAAAGGCAAAACATTCTACTACAAATATTGGAAAGAGAAGGGTATTATTTTTGTTCATCAATT
Organism: Lissotriton helveticus; assembly: GCF_964261635.1. Lineage (NCBI taxonomy): Eukaryota > Metazoa > Chordata > Amphibia > Caudata > Salamandridae > Lissotriton > Lissotriton helveticus. Next base: position 323,592,605 of record NC_136061.1, read on the forward strand.
ACTCCATAACTATTCTATTGTTCCTTTTCATGTTTTGCAAACCCGCTATCAATTACCCGACTCTTTTCTAAATGAATATAATATTATTGTTACTGCCGTACAATCTCATCTATCTACTTTTTCCCTTCCCCCTCACACACCGTCTTTAACCCCTTCTACTCCTCTATTTCCTTTATTTTCAACCCACAGACCTAAAGCCACTCTTGTATATAAGTTATTGTTGTCTAATGTTATTGAAAGACCTAAGTCCCATATTGAGGTTGCATGGGAAACTGATTTGTCTGTTTCTTTTCCTATTTTAACCTGGGATAAATTGTGGTCCAAGTTATTTAAAGTTTCTGCTTCTGCTCGTATAACCCAAACCGTATATTTTATTTACCATAGAGCTGTTATTACTCCTGTTAAAAAAAATTAATTTTCGACAACCTCTTCTCCTCTTGTTCCACTGAAATGGGCACGTTAACACATCAACTTTATGAGTGTCCTAATGTTTTATCCTTTTGGAACTCTGTTTGAAATATTTGTTTGTCAATCTTCAAATTCAATGCTACTTTATAACTACAAAATGTTTTTCTAGGTTCCTTATCACCTGATGTAGCTGTTATATCTTCGGTTTCCAAATTATTTGATCTTTTTAGTGCATTCGTTTTTAAGGTAATTCTATCATCCTGGAAAGACAATTCTACAATATCTCCACTGATTTGGTGGAATTTTATTTGTGATGAACATAGGATTGCTATTGTTTCCTCCCCTTCCCTTTCTCAAAAAATTAAATCTGATCTTCTTTGGCTTCCCTTCACTACATGTCTTCCTTCTCATTCTCTTATACATTAATTCTTTTTCTCTCTTTTTCTATAAGCGTCTCCTATATCACTTTGTTCCTTCCTCTCCTTTCTTTCTCTCTATTCCTTTTTTCACCTTTCTATCTTTCTCTCTCCTACTTTCTTCTTCTTCCTACCTCTTTTTAATTATGATATAAATATATACTCATGTGTTATTTGCCTCATAGTTTATTTTAATTATGCTCTGTATATTTTATTATGGCCTTTTCCCTTCCTCCCTTTTATTGTTTCCAATTTCTCTTTTATCTTTGAAAAATGTAATCAAAACTTCTTAAACAAAAAAAACCCACATATTTTGGATAGTGGGACTACGCCCACTGATTTGAATGGATTTCCATTGGTGAAATATAAAATGTGGTTTGCTTTTACTGATATTGTGATGCCCTAACACAGCAAATCATCCTGCCAAATTGATAATAACACCCCCTTTTTTTAATTCTGCGTGTAGTATAGGTGAGGGATACTGTGGTGATAGGGTTCAGGGTACATTCAGGGTGTAAACTAAAGATATGTGCTGTCAGCATATCACCAAAGCTATTTCCATCTATCTGAGAGTATATAAGTGTACTTTAATGCATAATTTAGCAGTGGGTGTAATAAATAAATGTTACTTTTTTATAAGATAAAGGACTGACTGGACAATTATTTGAATGTTGTTGTTGCATACCAGCAAGCTGGCTTTAATAGCCAGCACTATCTGTGCTGAGTAGGCCTTGGGCTGCTCTGCTACCCTACCCTGAGAGAGTCAAGGGCAACAAGGGGGTGCTGGGTTCCCAGTAAAAAGACAATTGCAAACTAATTTCTTGTGAAGGGCTCTTATCTTTAATAATGACATTTCCTAAAGTCACCACTAATGTATCACTTCTCTTTCCCAAGTGTTTGATAACTGTTGATTAAAATGATTAATTATATTAGTCCATTCTTTTTCTCTAGACTTCTCAACTTGTTTACTTTCCTCAGTCTCTACAGAGTTATTATAAAAGTGGAAATATGATCTCATTTACCAGAGGGATTACCTTTGTAACATTTCATATTCAGAGCTTGTGTACAAATGTTCGACAATGTTCCATGGTGAAACAGCTATGGATTAACGAATACTGCAAGGGGATGATATTGAATTGTAACTATTTTAGATCTCAGAGGCAAATTTTCTCTCATGTATGTAGCATGGCTGTGGGTCTGGCAGCGCACTGAGCAATGCAAATTACTAATAGATTCTGGCCAAAACTGTATTTTGAACTTAAATATGTAAGGTGGTGCTTATGAAGCAACTTGACTTATTATATTTTTAATACTCTATCTGTTCTACCTAATCATGACTGATCTTATAGAATGGTTCAATTGTATCTTGTTCTATTAGTACTGCTATGTGGACGACTTTAGCACGGAAACCACAGAGCGTTTGCAGAAACTTGAAGGGTGGATGAATAATCTACCCAGAACTGTCAATTATTATTTTGTTGTACACAAACATGTGTTTTACACAACTTTAGATCTAAAGTATTCAAAGGGTATTTTGAATAGGAACAATTATCTTTCAATGACTTGTAATAATGCTGCAAGGGTGGTGACTCTGTAGTGATAGCTAGATACAGATGAAGTTGCATATCTAAAAAGACAAGATTTGCTTCCACCACAGAACCATCGGTCAACTAAAAACAAATTGGTGTATGTGGGCATATATATTACCATGACTGCATGGATTAAGAGCAACATTTTGAATTATAGGACAGTGTTAAAACATTCCAAAAACATTAAACAATAGCCCATGTGAACACTGTGGCTATATTTAAATGCATTGCATATCAATAAATCCCATTCCAAGATGGTTATTGCAGAGGCGGGCATTTTGATGGCTGCTATCTAACCCCAAAACAGCACTGGCAAAGCCAACTGGTTTCACTGACAGGGCCTATTAGCTTTGTCAATGCTTATTCACATGAGTTAAACTGAAGTAGAAGCATGAAAAGAGTAAAAATGAAGGTTGATGAGGTGTATTATAGAACATTACTGATAAATATGGCTTTGGTATGTCAGGTAGTGAGATTCCAAAGATGCTTTATATGAAATCAACTGGATTTTGTTCACATACATTTTTAGTGTCTGATCTCTGGAAAAAGGTGCTGTCACATGTAAGATTTGGAACCTGCTCAGTGCTTTTAGAGTTTGTAGTGTTTTCATGCACACATCACTAGAAACTGAAGAATTACTTTTGGATTACGAATAGCAGTGTTAACTAAATTATACAGTAAATTTAAATACCAGAGTTTTCTAAACTTGTTGCTCAGAATTTGCAATAGTGAGAAGGATTACTCCAGGACTTGTTAACAGGATCTGACATTAATTCTAGTATGACAATCACAATCAATAAACTAAATTTCCAGCCAAATTATTTTAAGATGGTCTGTGTCAGAGGCGCAGATTCAAAGTAAAGTTCCAAAAATGTTCTATGTGACTTGCAGTTCCTTTGTTCCACTAGAAATGCTTCTGATGTCTTTGCAAGCACAATGTGCCTCCGAGGGCACAAAGTGTCCTATGAAATGAAAATGAGAAATTGGCCGCCTTCTTATGGGTTCCCAGTTCTATGCCTTGCCGGTGAGCTACATGTAACAGGGGCCTCCGATCCAGGGACTCACAGTAAATGGTCATATATGCGTGGACCAGCAATGGAGACTCTTCTACTCTGAGCCTTGCAGCACTAGACCATGGATGTGAGGCCCAAGTCAGTGGGGCCTCCTCTCATGGGCCTTGCCACACCAGCTAATAGGGCCAGAGTAAGGGACCACCCTTCACAGGGCCTAGCAGTGCTAAACCATGGCTGGGGGCACAGTGGAGTGGGACAATACCCCCTAGGCCTCACAGCACTAGACTATAAATGTGAGGTCCAAAGGAAAGCTCCTACCCACTCCTCTGGCCCTCTCAGCTCTGGATCATGAGGGGTAATATCCAGAGGAGGAAACCACTGTTAACTGGGCTTGCAGCTCCAGACCATTGTTGCTAGATCCAGGGAAGAGGGCTCCATTACGCTGAGCTCGGCTCTCCTGGGCCTTGCAGCTCTAGACCATAGTCTAGAGGCCCTGGGCAGTGGGGGAGGGGGGACCTGCCCTAGGCCTCATAGCCATGGTCCAGTCCAGCAAGACCCAAAGGAGTTAGACTCCCTCACCTACACCTAGTACCGGGTCCAGAGGTATTAGTGCCCAATGTACCCAAATTATGGATTCTACTGTGCAGGATGTGGACATGTTTGAGGGGACACTTTTCCTTTGCACAGGGGCCATGACAACATTGCTACGCAACTTGCCTCTTTCATCTGCCTCACAACCAGACAGATTCTCCCCTGGGCCTCTCAGCCATGGTTGAATGTCCAGAGAAGAGGGTGCCTGCCCATGAGCTTTCATACAGTGCTTCATGGATATGAGATATTGGGGACGCGGGCTCCCTCCTGGGTGTAGCTACCAATAGTGCAGCAGGTGGTGTGGCACCAGGGTTCATGGATGGGAAGGAGCCAGTGTGCCAAAAGTATTGCTGTGTTTAACTGTCCAGTATCGTTTACTTGCATCACAGCCCATACTATGCTACTGGTCCCTTCTCCCATGCACCTCAGAGGCATGACCCTGACCAGCGAGGGCCAGGGAAAGCCTATCCTCTACTAAGCATTATAGCCGTGGTCCTGTACTCAGAGACCCAAGATAGGAAGACTCAGTCCCAGGCCTCCCAGCACTGGACCATGGCTCAGAGGGTCATAGCTTTAGATAGGATAGCAAGTGCATTGTCACAATTGCCTTGTGGGTTTTTGGGGCAAATGCACCCAAATTATGGCTGCATTTAACTGTCCATTCAGTGGCCGGAGAGAATGAGGAGGAACAGTTTACCTTGATTGCACCAGGGCTCAATGCACCACTGATACGGCACAGGTTCCCCTCCTCTCTCAATCATGTTCCTCAGCTGCAAGGCCTCACATCACAGGACCATGACTGTGAGACCTCTTGCAGTGGCATAGCTAATAATAGTGCAACAGGTGCAATGAACTTAGATCTCTGGGGTACTAGGTCCCCAATATACCTATATTATGGCTGTCTTTACAGGACTATGGCTGCAAGGCCCATAGGATGTGGTCCCTCCAGGGTCTTAGGTATTATTAGTGCAGCAGGTGTACTGGAGTCCTGGGTGTTTTGGACCAAATGTACCACAATTATGGATGTATTTCACTGGGAGGAGAGTAGAGGGGGTCCATTTATCTTCCATTAACTATGACCAATGGCACCTTTTCTACACCACTAGCCCGCCCACTTAGGCCTCACAGCCATGATCCAGCGCTGCAATTCAGGAGAGGCCTTTATTCTCCTGGATATCAAAGCCATGGTGCAGTCTAGTGAGGCCCTCCAAAGTAGGAATGCAGTATTCTAGATTGCTCTGCACTTCCTTTTAGATATTTGCACTGCATATTGTAATGAGCTCTTGCAGGATGTCTAACGTCTAACCTTTTTTGCTTGCTAAGGAACAGATTCAGAGAAGCAGTCTACGCAATATGGGTTATAAAACAAACAGTTTAGCTGTGAAGCCTCGGGAGAAACTCCGGGTTTCGTATTAACTGGAGCAAATCTCACCTTTACGTCCTCCATGGCGACACCCCGAGGCTCCCCAGCACCTGCCCAATCACCGTGGCAGAGGACGGTTTCAAATACCTTGGAGTCTTTGTCTCCACAGACAAAGCCAAGATTTATGAAAGGAATCTACTACCGCCTCTGAGAAGGCTCCAACGTGACGCTAAGTCCTGGCAGCAACTCCCATTGACATTGCTGGGCCGGGCGGCCCTCATCAAAATGATGGCACTGCCAAGATTTCTTTATGCCTTACAAAACTATCCTGACCTGGTACCTAACTCTTATTTTGTAGCAATTGAAGCGGCGCAGCGTGACCTCCTCTGGGCGGGTGCGCCTAGAATTGCATTGCATAAACTCACACTGGGTTGGTACGATGGTGGGATAGCCCTCCCTGACATCAGTAAATATTACTGGGCCGCCCACCTCTCTGCAATTAACCAAGGGACATATAGCGACTGTAATGATCCAGGCTACTGAATGGACAGATGGCTACTTCCTGGGGGGAATTATGAAGCTGCACTCTACTCCTAACCGGGTAAACATCAACTCACGGGACCGACAAAACACTCAGTGCAAATATGGCACATAGCACAGCGGAAGCTCGGTTGGTCAAATACCCTTACCATGGCTACTCCACTATGGGCGTCCGAAAAACTAGGCACCTTGGGGCGTACCAAGGGGTTCCACAACTGGGACCTCATAGGTATCTCGCAAATTAAAGATTTATGGGGCCCTGAAGGGATTCATTCCTTTGTCCATTTGCAAGAAATGCACGAACTAGCACAAACTGAATATTACAGATACATGCAAGTAAGGCACTCCCTCCAGTCAAATATTCTGCCGGGGACGAAACTGCCACAGGCCTCCCCACTTGAAGACAGACTGCTAGATGGCCACATGCCAGAACACGCCATCTCGCTCACATACAAAAAATTGATCAATAATCCCCCTGACCCACTCCTTTCCCTTAAAGAGAAATGGGTTGCTGATGGGCTAGAGATTGATGAAGAAGAATGGATGTATGCGGCCAGACTGCGGCTAATCCAACTGAAAATATTGCACAGGGTGTACATCTCCTGCACAAGATTACAGTTGATGGGGAGGGGAGGAGAAGGGATCTGCAGGAGGGGTTGTGGTGAGACAGGCTCCTTCTTCCATATACTCTGAGATTGCCCAAAAGTGCGTAGATTCTGGAGACGGGTGGTGCAGTGCATGCAAGAGGTATGGGGGGTAGATATACGCCCAGAGGCTAAGAGATGTCTCCTAAAAGTCTGGGAGCCTACAGATCTGCCTGCAAAAGGGAAAATTTGGGTAACACTTGGACAAATGGTAGCAAAAGGAAACATCGCCAGATTGTGGGGCGCCCCTACCACACCAAAATTGGTAGACTGGCAAAATGATATGGACTGGTGTTTGCTGCAGGAAAAGACTGTGTACGTGGCACGAGGGTGCCCTCGGAAATGAGAGGAGGTGTGGTCATGCTGGAATGACTTCAGAGGTAACATCTGCGAGCCTCCACAGGCCTTACAGACTGACTTAGAAGATGTAGAATGAAAATTGGTTCTCCACAGCTGTATATGTCATGAATGTACCGTATTGTCACTGTGTTTCTGGTGCTGTAGCAGACTCTAACGTGTAAGGCATTGGCCAAGTTTGTTCTCATTATTCTAAATAAAAAGAATAAAAAATAAATAAAAAAAACACTGGTTCACCTGTACAGAGGTACAGGGGGAAGCATTTACTAACATGGTACTGGGATTGAGGACTTGTACCAAAGGAAGTGCTGTACAAAGTGCACATTAATAAAATGTTACCTTTAGACTTGCTAAAATTGAGAACAGAGAGAATAAATCACCCCATAATGAGCAGCACTCACCCTGAGACCTTTAAGCTAATGGCCAGTAAGCCCATGAGATAATGGTAGGTAAAGACGAAAAGGTACAGGAAGAAAATGATTTTCCGAAGGTCTTCACTTTTAAAAGTTAGTAAATTATTTGTTTCATCATGAGATCCCAGCAATGGACCTATGCTGCAAGTTCCAGAGGGCAGGGCTCTCCCATGTGCTTTGTAGTGCTGGACCAGGGTGGGCAAGACTCAGAGAAAGGACATCCTTTCTGTGGACCGTACAAATATGGGAAAGCACTGCATGACTCGAAGGGGCCATGCCCTGGCCTATAGAAATATTGCATGCACACATATGTATCTAATGCACTAATCTGTAAACAAATTCTTAACATTTCATTGACCTTAGACATTTTGGAGAAACCTAGGCCAAACCTTTCCATCCAGTGTGACGTATATAATGTATTTCCAGTTAATTGAAATTTATAATGTATGTGCTCATTTTATTAGTGTTAATATTAATGCATTTGTTTAAGTGATATCCGCACCAATAAATCAGCTTTTTGCAAAGTAGCTCAACACTAGACAATTGATGGCACTTCTTAAGGTGTCATTTTCTGTGATTTCACGTCATATTCACATTGGGGGTGGGGGCCCTCACACATTCCCTTTCTGCTCGGGGTCACAAAAGGCTTCAGACCTGCCTTGACCGAAGTCCATGGTCTGTCTGTATGAAAGCTTGATGGGTATTAATCTAATTGATAGTAGGACAGTTCGAGGCTAGTCTATTGCTTTTTTAATTTTATTTTTGTTTTGGTATTGATATAACATACATGCATGAAATATCCCAAACATATTAATATCGCCCCTTTGGTAAAATCACATCTTTATTTCTGTCATGGCAGGAAGTAAAGCCGATGTGTTCAGTGTGACAATACACAATTTACACTGATCTCATATCGACATGACACTGGCAAGAAGGGAAGAAAGAGTATGATAAGAACCTTAAAGCTCAAACTTAACGGACTACTTATAACTGCTCAGGTGCAGAGAAGGAGGTAAATGGTAACATCATACATAATTCTGCCAATTATTCAGGGAGAGGATTTGGCAGAGAGCATTTGCTGGGCAGATCATCTAGGTATTAATGACATTGGCTGAAAGGCTATATTTTTCTTTAGGCTATAATGAGGAACCAGAGAAGTTTCAAGGTGAAACTGATATGGGAAATTCCATATAGGGAATTAGATGCTAGTAAAGGGCAATACCCCTTAGGTGATGTGGCCTATATGGTGGAAGGGTATCGTCGTCATCCTCTGTCTGAAAATGAAGCGGGAGCTCATCCCAGTACATGGTAATAAGGTATTTTCAAAGGCCTCTAACCTCCTAACACCTCAAAGCTGTGTTTTCTGACTTGGTCCAAACCAACAACGATTGGCGCCTTATTAATGCCTTCTGGTTGTGCAGGGTTAGGTTGAAGAAGCTGGTGGTTACTTTATTTATCTGGGTGTGTTTAAATAAGCGCAGGGCACAAAACTTCTAACTATACAAAGTGGGTTGGCCCATTACTTGGGCACATGGTTCTGTAACAGTCGACCAGTATTGATCTAAATATGGACAGGACCACGGCATTTGTAGTAGATCAGAACTGTGCAGGTAACAACGGAGGCAGCAAGCATTTGCCCCAGAGAAGAACTCTTTTATCTTCAAAAGAGGGATGGAAGGCTTTATGGAGTACAAAAAACTGGATCAGTTTGACCCTACCATTGGTAGTAGTTGAAGCTCGGTAATCCAGTATTCTCTCCCATTCTTTATTCATCTCCACAAAGGCTCCACAGAACGCAGTTAAACTAAGGTTATATTAGTTTATTTACTTTGCTGTATTTTCGTTTTCCTCATGATGAACATCCTATGGTCTTTATGTAAGTTTGCAACAAGTATCTATTGGTCTCTTTTCTTCACAGTATTTATTCACTTAGAGAAAGTCCCATCATTGTCAGTATTTCATATTTGTTTGAATATCTCTGGATGACAATAGAATAAAGGGTGTTGAATATTTTTCATGGAAATTGGGATGGTACTAGGGTGGGGTGATAATAACGTGTATTATTCTTGTGTTCTGATTTTAAAAAATTATATTTTCGCTCATACCACAATGAGGTTGCAGTTTTGCTAATGTCATATGCTGGAATTATGCATAAAAAACCTTGATTTTGGGGGTGAGACAGAGATTTAGGGAAGACAACTAAGGAAGCTGTCCAGCCATTTACTGATTTTGCTGATCATTTGAGACTTAAAATATTTTCAGATTTCTATATACTTTTTATAAGTCTGCTTCTGAAAGTCTTCATGGCTTTGATCTTGTACTGCCTATTTCTGAATTCTAGAATAAAATCCTTTAACTTAAATTTGATTTAGAACTCTGATAATGAGTAGACCCCCTTACTTATGATCTATTTTACTCTGTTGATTAGATGTTTGGGGAGATGCCTTAGCCCAGGTACTTTGAAATTGGGGTTTAACACCGATTCATTTGACCGTGGGACAACAGTATGAGGTACATTTGGCTTGCCCAAGTTTGTGGGGTAGGATTGTTGATCCACATGGTAAAACGTTATGGGGCCAATTACAATGCCGTTGGGAAAGCCTTCAGATCCAAGCGGTTCAGCAATGGTTTCCAATTGACTCAAAAGTGAGCTTTCTGAACAACGCATTAGGATACAAATTCAAATTCAAAAAGCTTTATTCTGTACATTTTTAATTACCATAAAAGCATACTAAAAACATAAAATAGCAAATATATAATTTACACATTCTCTATTAATTTACAAAATACAGTCCATATTTCGATAAGGCTCGTAGGAAACAGTTCAGTACAAATTCATAAAGATCTTATGAATTCATTAATTAAAAAAAAATCATCACATGGTAAATACAGTGCATTCGGTTTTAGGTGTCACTCATATTAAAATTTTGAGCATTATGTTATCCAACTCCAGTTCTCATAGTTTTCATAAGTTAAAGCCTCCAATTGGGAGTAAGTCTTTCTTTTCTTAATTGACATTTGAATAAAATTAAAAGCAGCATTCATAATTGTTTCATCCTCCAAGCTACATATAATATTAAAAGCTTGTTTATAATGATAATATGTATTTGTTTTAAAAAGGGGTTTCAAAACGAATTTACAAATGTCCCTGTAAAAATCACAAAATATTAAAAAATGCAGAGTGGTTTGAGACGATTTTCCATCGCATGGACAATTTGGTAATACATAATACCTTCTCCTCGTCTTAGGAAACGCAACCAAATAATGTGGGGTACCAAGTCTTAGTCTGGTCAGCAAGAACCTATGCTGGACATTGCTTACTATAACAAGGTAGGGTTGTATGCCCATAAAAAAGCGTTCATAATAAGAAATAACACTTTGTTTTGTGCTTTGCTCATCCTCCCTTGCTAAGTCCTTGGCAGCAATAAATCTTGTTTTCAGTTGTTTCTTGCTATATTCTAGAATAGACATAGGTTCTTTAGGCTCTAGGATTAATGTGAAGCTTCTTAATAAGGATACATTGCATGTTACACTCTTACCGAGTCAGTCGGAAAGCAATCCGCACTACCGAATTGTCCAGAAACAAGCCTGATGCGAGCGAATCATTCGGATATGCTGAATAGCATTCCGGTTCCGAATCAGACTCGGTTTATCCCTCAACCAGATAACAATATATCCAATGTGGTTTCAGAACTGTGTTGGTTTGTGTTACAAACGGCAAGTGGAAACTGATGAAAACAGTCAAAATAAGCATTGGCAACGCCAAATATATATATTTTTAATTATATTAGCCACACCCACCAATCCACCTATATAAAGGCACAAAAACATGACCATGATCCTTTGCTACAACACAACTGCTAATAGGTCTGAGGAGTCATTACACATCCCCTGCTCTCAGCCTCTCTGCCTCACACACTCTCACTTACAACACCACACAACGTACACAGATTTTATTACATACAAATTCTTACAATCACACACTCTTTTTCATATTAACACTCACCCTCACCTTCACCTTCACACTCACCCTTACCTTCACCCTCACCATGGCCCCAAGGAAGCAGCCACGGTTCACAGAGAAGGAATTAGAAGTGCTTGTAGATGTAATAGTCAGATTAAAGCCACAGTTAAGTGGGAACCTAGTCCAACAGACCCCCTTTTCCAGAGAAATAGGATTTGGGGCAGGTTAGTCAACAAGGTGAATGCCGAAGCATCTGTCCTGTGCACAATGGAGGAGATTAGATTCAGGAGTAGGTATTATGATGTGGGAAGGAGGGTAAACAAACTGCTGCCCAGAAAACAAGCCCAGAGCCACCAGACTGGCGGTGGCTCTCCTGCACCACCTGTGCACTTCACGTCCTGGGAGGAAAAGGTGCGTACCATCTTTTTGTCGTAGAGCATCTATGGACTACCAGAAGCACCAGAGTCTGTAAGTACCTACTCCACATTCAAACAAAGTTCCCAATTACACCTCCATAGACATCACTGTAAAGGACAAAGTGACTGTTTTGAAAATAAAAGCAAACTTGAGTAAATGAGCATGTGATATGTATGAATACCTGCAATGAAAATGAAAATTCCTGCCATGTGCATACGTCTTACAAACTCACAGCAAGGATTTGTGCTCCAAACACCAGTCACCAGTATCAGTCATCTTGCCAGCACATTTACACTCACTCTCGGGAAAGGTGAGTCACAGGTAAGCAGTTTGGGAGGGCTGGGAAGGTGGGTGTGGGCAGAGGCCTGATAAGATTTGTAGTGACGGCAAACACTCCTCCTCCCACATAGCCCAACAAGCACACTTTGAACTATGCTTTCCTCACAGTGAGTAGAAATGTACTAGCAAGATGGCTGACACTGTCGACTGATGTTTGGAATACAAGGCCATTGTGGGTGTTACAGTCTAATCAAATAGCAGGCAGCAGTGTCAGACATCTTGAATGCACACTTTACTCATCATCAGGACATCACTCTTCCTGATGGCCTGGTTGGGCTGCCTGAGAGGAGAAGTGTTTGCATTGACTACATCTCCCACCAGGCTCTGTCCTACACACATTTTCCCACCCAGCTCAAACAGCACACTTGGGACTATGCTGTCCCTGATGGTGAGTGGAAATGTACTGGCAAGATGGCTGACACTGGGGACTGGTTTTGGCCCACAAGGCCATTATGGGGTTTGTGGTCAACTCTGACATCAGGCACCAGTGTCAGACATCTTGATGGTACTCTTCCCCTCATTGAACAACACTCTTTCTGGTGTGCTGTTTGAGCAGTGTGTGAAGGTGTGAGTGGGCCCATACCTGATGGGAGTTGTAGTGACAGCAAGTGCTCCTCCTCAAACCCAGCCCAAATATCTCATCTGGCCCTATGGCTACCTGGCAGTATGGGGAAATGTACTTGCAAGATGGCTGACACTGCGACATGGTGTTGAACTTGAAGCCAAATCCCATCATGGCCTTGTGTCACAAACACCAGCCCCCAGTGTCAAGCCGTCTTGCTAGTGAATTTCCATTCATGGTCAGGGACTGCATTGTTCCAGATGTGCTGTTTGGGCTGGCTGGGAAGGTATAGGGAGGATAGGGCATGATGTGAGTTGATTTTAGCTCAAACACTCCTCCTCCCAACAAGCCCACCTGGAACTGTTTCCCTTACCGTCAATGAGAATGTACTGGCCAGATGTCTGGCACTACGGGACTGGTGTTTGGAGCTCAAGGCACTGTTGGGAGTTGTGGACAAATCAGACACCAGTGCCCAGTGTCAGCCATCTTGGCAGCACATTGCCACTCACTACCAGGAAAGCCGAGTCCCTGGTAAGCTGGTTGGGATGGGTAGGATGGTCTGTGGAGGACAGAGCCTGATGGGAGATGTACGCAGGACAACACTCCTCCTCCCACCCAGCACACACAGCCCACCAGGAACCATGCTTACCTGATAGTGAGTGGAAATGTACTGACAAAATGGGGACAACTACAAAGTTTGCCATTGTGCTACAAACACCAGCCACCAGTGACAACCTTCTTGCTAGTACACTTCCCAGCATTGTTTGGACAACACTCTTCCTGGTGGCCTGCTTAGGCTGAGTGAGGAGGAGTGTGAGTTTCACAAACAGAGCCCACGCACTCAAACCTCAGTTCATTAAAGTTGTTTGTCACAAAATGGCAGAAACCACAGTTTGTGATCATATGATTATGGAATAAAAGAGGACAAAATACATGATCTGTGAATGTTCAAAGCTAAGCAGTCACGCCTTTTGCTCCTCACAGCCATTCATATTTGTATAATGAGATGAGAACAAAAAGCACCTCAGATCAGATTGTGAGTGTGTAGGTAGCCAATCCTATGTGACTGCCAAAGACATGCACTAAGCCCAGTACACAGGCCTTAAAATATCAACATTGGGAGATAAAGAGTACATTTATCACAGTGAAAGTACAGATATGGACAACCTAAACCCACCTGCGTCCTTCAGAGGTTGTCACAAACCAGTCAATATCTTTTGACATATGATGTGAACTAAACAAAACATGCCCATTGATGCACAGAGCTGGACATGTTCATTAATCCCCATATTTTCTGAATTGCATTGTTCTCCAAAAACATAGGCCAGCATCATGGATGAAGGAGGCCAATCTATCTGCATTAACTCATTACCAGGTTCAGTCATCTACGTACTGTGTATGATTTTAGGGGCAGTGGACTTTCACACTAATCATTGTGTCGTTTATGTACCTACAGGGCGAGCAGGGACCACCTCGGAACAGACCAAGACAGTCAATTCCAGACTCTGGTCGACCAGGAGCTCTCCGGCGGAGATGTCTCTCAACAATCCTCAGACAACGAGGCCCATGAATGAATGAATGAAAAAGGTTTTATAACGCGCAGATTTAGCCCAGAAAGGGCATCAAGGCGCAAAGGACAGACGAACAGAAAAAGTCTCAGAAAGCCGAATGCAGGACCCCTAGTACGCCTGGGAGAAGAGCCAGGTCTTTAAAAGCTTACAAAAGACCATCAGAGAGGACTGACTGGACAGTTCTGGGGGGAGGGAGTTCCACAGTTTGGGAGCGAGAGTGGAAAAGGCTCTACCTCCCCACCTTGCCTTCCCAAATCTAGGAACCCGAGAGCAGATTCTTGGAGGCTGAGCGGAGAGTTCTTCTGGGCGTATAGACACACAGAAGAGACCTAACGCCCTCTGAACCTGAGCCATATACAGCTCTATGGGCCAGGCAGAGGAGTTTGAAGGAGATCCTGGAATGGATCGGGAACCAATGGAGATCCTTTCTGGCCTTAGTTACCGAAGCCAGCCTCGGCAAGTTCAAGACCATCCTGGAGGCAGCGTTCTGCACCATCTGCAGGCGATGGATGAAGCACTTATTGATGCCGCTATAAAGGGTGTTACAGTAATCAAGCCTGGATGAGACCAAGGCCACTGTTGCTTGTCTCCGAGCTGCATGAGACAGATAAGGGGCGATCTTCCTCAGAGTTCTTATGATGGCACAGCAGGTGGACACCGTTCTGTTGGCCTGAGGGTCGAATGAAAGGGTCGGGTCAATCAAGACTCCGAGGTTTCTGGCGGAAAGGGTGGGGTGAAGGCAATCTCCTAGGGCAGCCGGCCACCACTCCTTAGACCACAGGTCCTGATTTCCTCCAAAGACCATAACCTCAGTCTTTTCCCCGTTTAACTTTAGGAAATTGCGTACCATCCATTGGGAGACTGCCTCCATGCATGCTCTGAATTTGAGGGCTGAGTCGCTTGCCGACTGAGTGATGGAAACCATGATGTGGGTATAGTCGGCATACGATAGCACCTCAAATCCGAAAGATCTCACCACCCTAGCAAGTGGGGTAACATAGATGTTAAATAAGAGAGGGCTCAGCGAGGAGCCCTGCGAAACCCCACATTGCACCGAGTGAGATGAAGAAAGAAAGTTGTCCATCTTGACTCTGCTCTCTGTGGTGTAAGAAGGAGGAGAGTAAACTAAGAGCAGAGCCCTCTACCCCGATATCCTCAAGTCTAGAAACTAGGATTGACGGGGAAAGGGTGTCAAAAGCTGCTGTGAGATCTAACAGCACCAATAGAGTGGAATGTCCCCTATCAACCTCAGAACGGATGTTGTTTATCACAACCGTGAGGGCAGACTCTGTGCTGTGTGCAGCACGGAACCTGTGCTGAGAGATGTCAAGCAGGTTAGAGTTCTCCATGAAGATGGAGAGATTGCGATTGAGGTGAGCCTCAAGTATCTTGGCCGGGGCTGGAAGCAAGGAGATGGGTCGATAGTTTTTTAAGACTCCCGGATCCAGAGAGGCCTTTTTGAGCAAAGGTTTGACGACAGCAGTTTTCCACGATAGGGGAAACGTCCCCTCACTAATAGCCAAGTTCATGACCTCAAGTAAGGGTGGGAGAACAACCCCTCTACAGGTCTTCAGGGTTTTTAAAGGGCAAGGGTCCAACTCCCGGATCCAGAGAGGCCTTTTTGAGCAAAGGTTTGACGACAGCAGTTTTCCACGATAGGGGAAACGTCCCCTCACTAATAGCCAAGTTCATGACCTCAAGTAAGGGTGGGAGAACAACCCCTCTACAGGTCTTCAGGGTTTTTAAAGGACAAGGGTCCAAAGGCGAGGATAACTTAATGTCATCAAGAAGATGATTTAAATCTTCCAGGGTCAGAAGAGGGAAACTAGTGAGGCGCAATTTGGAGTTGCCTTCAACAGCCTCAGCTTGGCAGGGGAAAGGCAAGGGAGGGAAGGGTGTTGAG
Organism: Lissotriton helveticus; assembly: GCF_964261635.1. NCBI lineage: Eukaryota > Metazoa > Chordata > Amphibia > Caudata > Salamandridae > Lissotriton > Lissotriton helveticus. The sequence goes on from NC_136061.1 coordinate 323,608,695, forward strand.
TTAGCATCCAACTCCAAATTGAGAGATTCAAGAGAGTTGTGAATATCAGCGATTTTAGAGTGAAAAAAGCTCGCGATATTATTGCAAAGTTCCTGCGTCTCAATGGTGGGGTCAGCAGCTTTAGGTGCCGATAGAGTATCGATTATTTTGAACAGGTCTCTAGATGATTTTAGGGATGCAGTAAGGTTTGTGAAGTAACTCCTTTTTTCCTCCACAGCCTTCTTGTAATCCCTCAACAGTGATTTGTGTAGGGCTTTTCCTGTAGGGTCAGGATGAACGTGCCAGACCCTTTCCTGTTGCCTACACTTCTGTCGCAAAAGCCTGAGGCGGTCAGAGTACCAGGGTCGCGAAGGACTTTTACGGGCTGAGTAATGCTGTTTTGCCGGTGCTAGGGTGTCTATTTCGTTGGATAAGGCATTAGACAAGCCTAGTGCTGCAGTATTGGGATCAGACAGAGAGAGAGAGCTGAAAGCATTCATAAATGGTGCAAGAGTAGCATCCTTGATCTCTCTGTAATTCATTCTGACCTCCCATAGATTGCCCTTGGAGTGGTTAGGTGGCGGAGGATTGGCATTAAGATGAAAAGGCACTGCCCAATGATCAGACCAAGTCAAGGGGATAGGTGTTCCAGTCGTTAGTCTGGCATCATTAGTAAAAATGCCATCCAACGTATGGCCAGCAGAGTGAGTGGGGCCGTCAACCAGTTGAACCAGACCGCACGCGGCTAGGCCTTCCACTAGTACCGCGGTATCTTTGACCTCAGCAGCCTCTAAATGAAAATTGAAATCGCCCAAGATGCTTAGATTGGGCTTATCAATGAAGGTCTCTAAAAGATTAAGAATGTTTTGAGAGAAGGTGGTTCTAGGGCCAGGGATCTATAACAGAGAATACCTGAAAAGGATGCTGAAGGGGTGAAATTAATAGAGAAATACATTGCCTCAAAATTGTCAGAGATAGAAGAAAGTGTAGTGTAGCTCCTATTTTCCCAATAGGCTCTGCGCATTGGAATAGTACCTACAGCAGTAAAGGCCTAGGCCAGACGTTAACTAGGTCTACTACTGTCGATACTAGACTTAATTTTTGGGTTTGCCAGCTAAGCTCAGAGTTCGCTAGAAACTTTCTCGAATGTTCAAGGAAGGATTAACTCCCCTGATTAGACAAGAAGGGATTTAGTTTCTGACAACCATAGAACATGACAACTTTGCTCTCCCCTAATCAAGAGTCAATCTCGAGAGTCGTGTGAGCACAAGGCAATTATTTTACTCAGTCAGTACGTGCATTCTTAGTCTCATCAGAATGTAGAGAAAAGGAAGAGACGGGCGTGTTCAATAAAAGATGTTATTTATTGATCAGTCTCTTTTCTCGTACAAGAGAAATGGATCGATATTATTGCAATACTTATAGTTAAGTAAAGTGCATACATTAGAAGCAATAGTATAAAATAATACTGTAAAAACATTGATATGGTTTCTGAGCCATATGATGTTTAAAATGATTAAAATATATTTACATACACATATACATTTTGACTAAACGTACTCAACTGGTGTTTCTAAATACGCCTACCCCGTGTACCTGACCTAAGTCTAATGCGTGGGCGGGAATAGAAAGTTACAGTTTAAGTTAAGTTTGTTTTTGCCAAGTGAATAACTAAAGAATTCTCTAGGAGGGGTTATTCAGTTCTGTACCTGGAATTTAGGATGAATGCGGAATGGTATCTCTTTCTCTGCTCTCGATATTCCAGGCTGCCTGCGAGGGCTGCCCAGAAGCGCCGGTGCTGGGTCTCTCGGCTTGAGATAGCAGCGCGTCTCTCAGCGCGTCAGGAAGGCGGGGCTGCTGCCTGCGGGGTCTGCTTCTGCTCTCGGCTTCGGCAAGTATGGCTGCTCCGTCTTGTCACCACGCGTGTGTTTGCATAGGGCAAGGTCGCCAATATTTATACCTTAAAGGTGCCGAGATTGACGTAAGGATGGACATAGGTACGTCAATAAAGATGTCATACGACTTGCTCGTTAGCACATTCTTTACTAAAGTTCTCTGTGAAATCAAAACAATGGCCGCACGGATTATCCAGGTTGTCATAGGTTTGATTTGTTATGAGAACGTCGTATGCCTTATCAGGGGCTGGAGGAATGTCGCTTGTCTAATTAGATCTCAAGCGTTATGACCTAATCAGATAACACGTTCCTGTGCCGTAGTGTGACTGCGTCAGATAACGGTATCTGCATCATGGGGGTTTTCTTGCCTCATGGGCTGACTGTTAGTTAACTAGCTAGTAAGTTTAACCAGAATAGGGTCAGGAATAGGGGGATCGAATCAGAACCTATAGAAATACACGACACCCACTCCACGCTAACTATGGTCATATCTACTAATCTATGCATAGTATAACATAGTACAACATACTATAGAGTATAGTGTATACCTTACCACCCCAAAATACATAAATGCATTTCGAAATTTTCAAATATACTGAAAAATTGCAGTCATATATATTGTATGCACTTAAGCTATGAATTAAATGCAAAAGTAAACACGCATTGTTATGCATTATTGCTTGTTGGTATATGAGAAATACACATGAAATGGCTCTTAATATGGCTATACAGAAAAAAAGTCGAAACCATTTCATCACATAAAATCTATTGCGAACATACCAGCGGGCAGCTAAAGTCTATAAAGTCTATAAAGTATCTAAAATAGAAATCTTAGTTCTCTAGGAATAGTCTCTTACTTTAAGCAGAAAATCAGTGTCCCGGGAAAAAATATATAGAAAAATATTTTAGGGGCTTGCTGAAAAAGGTTGCTGTCCGTGAACTGGATTGTAATTGTTCATGTGACTTTATTTTTAAAGTTGAAGGCCGAATTCAGGGAACGCCGTGTGCGAGTTTACTCAAAAGTCTCTATTTCTGTTCCGGAGAGAACATCATATCATTCAGGCTTTCGAAAAAACTGTCAACAGCTTCATGGGAAAGTTCCTCTAAGTCGGAAATAGGGGTAACCATGCATTCATGCGCATGATTGTCTCCATTGACATTCTGATTTGCATTGCTGACAGAAGGTCGTACCTGTTCGATGCTGCTTTCATCTTGAACTTCACTACTCTTCAATCGCAGTGGTGAAGATTCCAGGAATGCCGTCATCAGAATTGGCAGCCTTTGAGGGCAGCACAGTGCGTGAACCTTGGTAGGAACCAACAGTGTATCTGCATCCACCGGCGCATCCGATTGTAGCGTCAGACAGGTGTCTAACACGCATTCTTCTCCGCATAGCAGACACCTTAGTACAGGTAAAACACACCTTTGCCACATTGGTCGAAATGATAGAAACCAAGTCATGTTTAGGTCTCTAAGCCGGGATAGTCCCAGGATTTTTGATATCCGGTCCCGGTATCCAATGGCTAGGATCGTATCTTCCATTGTCGCGAGAGTTTGATCTGTGACATGGGTTGCCATAACGAAAAATAAGGACTAGGAATAGGATTCCTGCAATTAGTCCTAGGATCAGGGGAAGTCCGCCAAAAATCGAATGGACGAAATCTGGAAAAATACCCAGTATGGCTTTGAATGGTGTTAATGCCATCGAAAATACTGTCTTAAATACCTTTGAGACCCCAGTGGTATCAGAAATATTTAAGATTTCGCTCAGGATTTCCGCGAAATGTACGGGGGAATTAGTTGATAATAATGTATGTATCTCTGCAGTCGTCCTTGCGACTTGTAGATCATACGTTTCTTTAGATGACGTGAGCCTTGTAGGCGTCTGAAGAAGCACTGTTTTCATTCTGCTTAAAGTGTCTATTCGAATAGAAGTAATTTTCAAACCGGGCCATGCCCTTGCCTCCCTGTCTGGAAAGGAGCTGGGAAACAAAGAACGTCCACAGCACTTGACCTTCGCCGTCGTAGTGACGAGATAAGGAGTCCCGGGCATAAGACTACAGCATCTGCGGTCTACAATAAGAATGTAACTCCCATTATAGAGTCTTTGAAAGAATGGTTCTATTTCAGTTGCAGGTGCGCCTTGCTGGTGACATGAAAGGTTGTATGAATTCCCTTCACAGGCTCCGTGCAAACTAATACCGTTACACAGAAGCGTGCCGCTTAGTGACATAGCACAATTGTTGCCACTAAGAAACACTTTCTGTCCTTTGTTACTGACACATGCATGTGAATAGGGCAGGTTCCATGTTGTTTTAAGGTACCCCTTTCCCAATTTCTCGTACATGCCAGCCTGTATATATTTTTGGCAGTATTGAAACCTGAAGGTTGAGATTGGAATATTTATGATTCCGTGGATTATCCATTCACTGACAGGTCGTTCTGACATTGTCAACGGTAATCTTTCTAGTTTTTCAATGCTCAAGATTGTATAATCAGCACCCTTCTGCGCCATACCGATTTGTCTATCAGTAAGGTTAAAGATTTGGAATAGTGACGTTGTGTTGATTAAACGCCAAGGCACATAGCCTGAACGCAGATTTTGTAACGTCCAGCCAAGCTGTACAATAGAACGCAATTGTGACTGACCATGTTGTAATAACAGTAAGTCTTGCGATAATATATCGATTGCTGAAGACACAATGCTGTCCAATGAAAAAATTCTGGAGGACAGAGTCATTAACCCATTGTCCACTACAGAAAGTGATTTTTCCAAATTAATACGGTCAATTTCCCGTATTCTCTCTGCTGTCTCAATTTGAGTAACCTTCCAGGCCTCATTGTATGCTGCATATACAGAGGCTGCTATGAAACGCTTTTGACGCTGTTTGCGTGGTCCCATTATGAAATCACGCAAGTCAGCACCATCAGTAAGTAAAGTTAGGTGTTGCTTAATTTCAGGCAGTGTGGAAGTTTGTAGCCATTGAAGGCATAATTTGCCCACACTGTAGGTTGTTATTATCCCTGGGTGATGTCTTTGGGGATATCTAGGGTCTGGCCTGTTCATTTTGAAACCCTGTGTTTTATTCAGGAATCTATCTTGACAGTTATTTGTATCTGTGGGCCAGATCAACCATTGTTTCCAATCAGGATGTGTTCTGTTTTGGTTAAGTATATGGTTTATGTCTATTTCTTCATCTGTTTCAGAGTTATTGCTAAACATTGTTGGCTTTGGAATAGACAGGTTATTTAAATCTTTGAATTTGGCTAAGCCAAGACAGGTGGTTTGTTGAACGGTGTCATTTAAAAATATCATTTGTTCTGGGATCATGCAGGCTCTAAACAAAGCTTCTATACCCTGTACTTGCCATTCTTTTGTACCCCAAACACTTTTCAAATCAACATGTTTGTCCCAATAATCAAATCCAAAAGTATTCATTTTTTCAAAGAAAGAATCTGAATATATCAATTTTGTGTTGGTTATCATGGTTTTCATCCCTGTCTTGTTTGACAATTTGTAATAAAATGTTTCAGCATTAGTTATGTTAAAACCTGAAAAATATGAATATTTGCCATACACGGTTCTAGAGCTCCCTTTTGGAGGTGTAGCACAATGTTCCCATTGATTAAAATTTAAAACATTTCTAGGTTGTGCAGATTTATGCAAGAAATGGTTACCATAATGGTTATAGCAGTACATGCTGTCATAATTTGTAGAACCCTGCAAATAATCATGTTTTGTAAATTTAGCAGACATTACTAAGTCAGACATCATATTGTTTATACTTTCAAAGTCCCAATCATCAGCAAATGAGTTTGGTTTTGCAAAGTCACTCAAGGAGATCTTGATTTGGTGTGGATATTTCAGGATCTCGACCGGACCATAAATTTCATAGTCAGTGTTGTCCCAGGCTACCCCACCAGGTATTGGAATTGCTGTGAAGTTGGCTGAAGAAAGTTCTGAAGAAAGTTCTCTTTTCTCGACGTGTGAAGATGTGTGTGGTTTGAGGACCAAGTTGATGTTCTGACTTGCTGTGTCCATTTTAGCATATTTTCCCTCAATGAAGCGTCCCAAGGTAAATACCATGATGAGCCAAAGTATGAGGATAAATGCACCAAAACCCACCCAAAATTCAATCCATGGAGAAACTAGATATGTTTCTTTCAGTTGTTTCAAAAGTTCCTTAGCTTTGTCTTTAAAGGATTTTGATGATGGCTGTGTCTTTTGTTCGCTGAAGCCTTCAGAGGAATCATCGAAGTTGATGAAGTAACCGGATGCAGTTCTGTCAATTGTTCCAATTGGTTCAGGATTTTTGTTTCTCGCATTTTCACTTGGTACTTCTGTATAGATTGGTGTGTCTCTGCTAAATGTCTTTATTTGGGTTTTCAGAGGTCTAAGTTCTATTGCATTGTTGCATAGTCCTTGTTGTTCTTCTGTAGGCGTTTCGAATGTGATGAGCCTCTTTGATAGGACCTCTGTACTGGTAGCAAACCTTGGTGTTCTGCTACTTATTGGGAGTCCACTTGGCCTACTGTTGGTTATCGGCCACATGTTGTGGTTTTACCAGGTCGATGGATACAACTCGGTTCTCCTTTTTTCCAGCAAGTGGCGGTAGTACAACTGATCTTGTCCTGTTGACAGACAATACAGGAACTGCTTTTCTGTAAGAAGGCCCAAATTCCTTCTTTACCGCGATCTTCTCCCTGACTAGATCCCCGACTTTTGGAATCCAGACAGGTCTTGCTGGGACAGGTGGTGATTCTTCAGTGGTCGTTGGCTGTTCTTTCAACTGTATGTTGCTCAGGTCTTTTCTTGTTTTGTTTAAGTCCTGCAAAATAGCCAAACGGTCTTTGACATCAAAGCTTTTTTCTGTTACCACTGAAGTCTGACTATCAAGGTCAGAGATCAACATCCTAGTTCCGAATAATAATTCGTACGGACTGAATCCCTTCAGAGAATTTCTTGGCAAGTTATTTAGACTACGTTGGACACTTATTAGATGTTTGACCCACCCAGCTCCCGAACCTAATATCCTTTCTATTATAGATTGCTTTCTGTCTTGGTTTTTTCTTTACACCATCCCATACCCTCAGGAAGGAAGTGAGAAGATTCCCGCTGGGCTGTGCTCATTTGGCCATTCTTTCCCCCCCCCAGGCTGGATTGCCTGAGAAAAGTAAAAAAAAAATGGTCGAACGTAGCATGCTCTTAGCGTATATGCCAATTAGACTCGCAAATCTTGTATAACAGTCCGGACGTCAGCCGAGTGCTGTGGATCTACATTATAAGTGGGAACTAGCCTGTATATGTTAATCGCAAGCCATTCTTTTTAGTGGTGATGTTATCTGCCTTGATACGACGAGGTATTAAACTGCTTCTCTCCCCACTGCGATCTCTGTTGCAGTTTGGGCAGTTTTTTACAAACATGGTGTAGTGCAGGCTCATGCCTGGCCACCAGTACCGTGATTGTAATTCTTCCAGAGAATCTTTTAATTTAAGGTGTCTGAGACCCTCGCCCATGTGTGCGTCTGCGATTAACAAGTTTCTCCTGTCCATGTTTGGAATCACTCTATCCCCCACTCCAGGGATTCGAGCAAAAGGAATGGAGTTTGCATCTATGATGTATGTGTAATTGAGTGGATAGTTGATCGGTAACGCCGAGCAGTCGCCTTTTGATGACGTTTTTACTGCCAGCAATGTTTCGCCGTCAATGTATTTTAATGTACGCTTTTTTCGATCTACGGGAGCCGGTTTACTGGCTGCCGCTGCGGCTGTTTCAGCCAATGAATTCCCTACAACGTGAACGCCATCACGCTGGTGACTCAGTGAGTGTGTCACGTGAGTCTTTGGTAGTTCTTTTTTCAAAAGAGCTACTTGTTCCCAGAGCAATCTCTGCTTTATTGGTGCATCTGTGTCATCTTTGTAACCGTTCTGAATCCATGTCTGCAAATCCTTGTTATATGCTTTGACGCAGAAATATGAATCTGACACTATAAGTGTCGGGAATTCGCGATCCGCATTATCTAGCGCCATTTTCAAAGCTATTATTTCAGTTTGTAGTTCTGAATTAGTTTCTACTGAGTGTGATTTTGTTAATAGAGGTCTTAGTTTACCTCCGTGCCACACTTCTTTTGTAATCTCACATGTGGGATTGTATGCATGTTCTCCCCAAACGGAGGGTTGAGCATGTCCGTCTGTATAGATTACACAGGCGTAATGTCGTAGAGGCAGAATGTCGATTGGCAGAGGATACGTTTTTTCATATTTTAGATTTTTTAATTCTTCTAGTTTCTTAAAAGACTGTTAACCAGGCAATACTTGATAATTCATATCCTCCGTACTGGATTTTCAGATGGGCAATTCTGGACTTTTTGAAGTTGAATTTGTAACCCTCTGCAGCGAAACCAAGTATTATGGTGTTCACTCTTTTCAAGTGAGTCTCCAAGTCATCATCTGTTAAGTAAATGTCATCGACATAAGATAATGCTTCATCATCATATAGTTGTAGTAATTCTGTTACTCTCGCTGAGAATACCCCCGGGCTATTCTTGTACCCCTGGGCTAACCGACAGAATTGTTTTTGAGTGCCATTTACTGAAAATGCAGTTAAATATCTGCTCTCTGGTGCTATGTTTTGACAAAAGAATCCGTTGGAGATGTCCAAGGTTGTTTTGTATTTTTTGCGCACTATGTTATTCATTAGTGCAGCACTGTGTGAGTTTTGCACTGCAAAAGTTTTGCAACATGTGTTAAGGTGTCGGTAATCCAAAACTAGACGGTACGAATTGTCTGGTTTGGAGACCGGAAACAAAGGATTGTTCATTTGTGAGGTGCAAGTTTCAATCACCCCTTGGTATTCTAGCTGATCTAGTATTTCATTTACTTGTTTTTTAGCTTCTTGCTTGATTGGGTACTGCCTTTGTGCAGTTGGTTGTGATTTTAACTGGACTTTGTGAGGAGGAGAATCCTCATCCCATCCCACATGATTTTTATATAAAGCAGGTGCTAAGGCCACTGCCCACTTTCTAGCAAGTGTATATTTTTTATGAATCGGTATTTGATTCGAGAAGGCAGGCATAATTACTTCTTCGCCATGAGGGCACTCCCTGACAAACTCTGGTGGCCAGTCTTTTTCAGCTAGAAGGATGTCATAGCCTTTGGAGAGGTTATCCCAAAATAGTCCCCTTATTTTCCTAGTCTTATCTCCCTCTATACGTAATGTTATCTCGTATATTTTATGGGGCTTGCTAACTCTGGTATCTGCAGTTTCCACTTGAAGGTATTCATTCGTGTCCACTGTCTCCAGATGATTCATAAGGACTTTGCGAGCTATGCTCACCTCTGCTGCGCTGTCTAGCATTGTCTGAGCCCATTCTCCGTTTTTCAGTTGTGTCCTCAGTATTCTCGGCATTGTTAACTACCTTGATACTGGCTACCTTCTTTTTTGGAAATTGTGATTTCTTTTTCAGTTGAGCAGGTTCCTTGTCTTTGGACTTGGCGTGCTCTTCTGATCGTCCTCTTTCCGATTTCTGCGAGGAATTCTGAAAAGATTGAGAGGGACGTGTATCAATGTCTTGATATCTATCAGGTTTTTTAATATTATCCCTATTTCTAAGGTTATATCTATTCCCAGAGGGTTCACTCTGAGGTGACCTTTGTCTCGGGTTTGGAGATTTCTCTCTTCGCATAGGAGACCTTCCTCTGGACTGGAATTTCTTTTCTTTAGGATTGGATTGTTTATTTCCATCCCAGTTCTTTTTTGGTGAATTATTATTAAAAAATATTTTTTCTGGACTTGTAGTCAGTTGCGGTTTTACTGGTATTCCACCTAGACTATCTCTGCCTAGTTCTTCATAGGATTTTTCTATGATTCTGGCAATTTCAGCTGGTTGGTCTGCTATATCTGTCTCTTTTAACCTCTGGCGGATCGCCACGTTTGCTGCTTCACCTTTTATGTTGGCTAGTAATATAGCCGAGACTTGCTTGAAGTCTTTCAGTAATTTCATACCAAGAGTTAAAGCAGGTTCTGGACCGTATTCATCTTGAATTTGTTTTAGCACATCTGGTATTACCGAAATGGATGGAACACCGTGCGTTTTCGTATAGATGGAAGCAAAGACTGTACCCCAAGTGTCACAGTCCTCAATGTGTGGTGCGATTCCCATTGGGAGACATATAGTCAGAATCCTGTGTTTTTCCAGCGGGGTGGTGTCAGGAAACACCGCCTCTATTTGGGTAATTTTCTGTGCCAACCAGAATGGTATTTGTTCCCGTTTAGCTGGAACTTTACCTAGGCAGGATTGGATGTTCTGTGGTGTAATTTTATTTGTGTTCCCCTGGTGAGGGGTCAGCTGTGGAAGTTTAATCGCTGGCTGAATTGTTGAAGTCCGCATTACATACTGAACTAATTGTCTGTGAATTTTTAGTAGTTGTTTTAGCTGTATTAACAGCTCTGCTGCAGGCATTCTTTCGATGTCTGGATGTGGTGTGTATCCGGCTAGGACCGGCCACGTTGCTCCTGGTCTTCCTAAAGGACCGAGCCTTGTAATGTGATTGTTATGTATTAGGGCGCCATCAAATAAGAGCAAATGCTCTTGGAATTTGAGTGGTACTTCCACCTCCTCGAAAGGAGTGTACGTTTCAGGAGGTTCCTCTACTTTGTAATAGTGGAAGTACTTTGTTACAGCATTTGCTGCTGGAAAATGTATCCATGTATAGTATACCTCTGTCTGCCGATATTCGTGTGCCTCGATTACGAATATGACTGTACCACCTCTAGGTGTCAGTCCATTTTCTATAAGTTTTAGAGTTATAGCTCTCCTTTTGGCGACCTGGATGAGTATTATATCCGGGTCTGCATCGAGTGCTGTAGTATCAGCTGCTGCTATTTCAGTAGCTAATCTAATTGCCTCTCTTTCTCCATCGCTGTCTCCCATTTTACTGACAGGATGGTATTATTTTTGTTTGCAGATCAGGTTTCTTTATGGAAACAGAGATTAGGTGCACAATATTCTGGAACTGTTTTATCCTTCAACGTTGACTAGACCAAGAACCATACATAGGAGTTCCCTCCTGCGAGGTTTTGGAGGATATTATAACCTTTCACCCACTCCAGACGTCTTTGGAGTATTTGGGAAAAGGGGTCTGAGTGAGAAAGCACGACTGAGTTACTCTAAATGTCTTACGTTAGTTTTATCGCCCTTTCCAAACGCGTTGGGCGCCATGTAGTGTAGCTCCTATTTTCCCAATAGGCTCTGCGCATTGGAATAGTACCTACAGCAGTAAAGGCCTAGGCCAGACGTTAACTAGGTCTACTACTGTCGATACTAGACTTAATTTTTGGGTTTGCCAGCTAAGCTCAGAGTTCGCTAGAAACTTTCTCGAATGTTCAAGGAAGGATTAACTCCCCTGATTAGACAAGAAGGGATTTAGTTTCTGACAACCATAGAACATGACAACTTTGCTCTCCCCTAATCAAGAGTCAATCTCGAGAGTCGTGTGAGCACAAGGCAATTATTTTACTCAGTCAGTACGTGCATTCTTAGTCTCATCAGAATGTAGAGAAAAGGAAGAGACGGGCGTGTTCAATAAAAGATGTTATTTATTGATCAGTCTCTTTTCTCGTACAAGAGAAATGGATCGATATTATTGCAATACTTATAGTTAAGTAAAGTGCATACATTAGAAGCAATAGTATAAAATAATACTGTAAAAACATTGATATGGTTTCTGAGCCATATGATGTTTAAAATGATTAAAATATATTTACATACACATATACATTTTGATTAAACGTACTCAACTGGTGTTTCTAAATACGCCTACCCCGTGTACCTGACCTAAGTCTAATGCGTGGGCGGGAATAGAAAGTTACAGTTTAAGTTAAGTTTGTTTTTGCCAAGTGAATAACTAAAGAATTCTCTAGGAGGGGTTATTCAGTTCTGTACCTGGAATTTAGGATGAATGCGGAATGGTATCTCTTTCTCTGCTCTCGATATTCCAGGCTGCCTGCGAGGGCTGCCCAGAAGCGCCGGTGCTGGGTCTCTCGGCTTGAGATAGCAGCGCGTCTCTCAGCGCGTCAGGAAGGCGGGGCTGCTGCCTGCGGGGTCTGCTTCTGCTCTCGGCTTCGGCAAGTATGGCTGCTCCGTCTTGTCACCACGCGTGTGTTTGCATAGGGCAAGGTCGGCAATATTTATACCTTAAAGGTGCCGAGATTGACGTAAGGATGGACATAGGTACGTCAATAAAGATGTCATACGACTTGCTCGTTAGCACATTCTTTACTAAAGTTCTCTGTGAAATCAAAACAATGGCCGCACGGATTATCCAGGTTGTCATAGGTTTGATTTGTTATGAGAACGTCGTATGCCTTATCAGGGGCTGGAGGAATGTCGCTTGTCTAATTAGATCTCAAGCGTTATGACCTAATCAGATAACACGTTCCTGTGCCGTAGTGTGACTGCGTCAGATAACGGTATCTGCATCATGGGGGTTTTCTTGCCTCATGGGCTGACTGTTAGTTAACTAGCTAGTAAGTTTAACCAGAATAGGGTCAGGAATAGGGGGATCGAATCAGAACCTATAGAAATACACGACAAAAGAGGCTCAGTACGGCAGCTAAAAACATCTCTAAATAAAATTCCCAGCACACCACCCCTACGACGGGCCCTATCCATCCTAGTGAGGGTGTAGCCCTCAGGAACTGCCTCCACCAAATCCGGGCCTGCGGAGTCTGAGCCCCAGGTTTCCGTTATAAAAACCCAGGGGGGGTTTCCTTTGCGAGACAAAATCGTTGAAAGCAACGTTATTTCGGAATAGTGACCTAGCGTTTAAAAGTAGGCCTGCCTCCTTTAAATGGTTTTCTCCGGGCTTAACTCGCCCGAGTTGTACCTTGTTTCTGGTAAAATGCCGAGATCTTACTGCTCTTGGAGTCCCCATACAACACTGCATATTACAGAGGTGATCCGGAGACAGGGTAAAATGGCATGCCCTAGGAGAGGGCCTAACAGAGAGCAAAAAAGAAGGAGTATATAACTCACAGTCTGGCTGACGTGGAAATCGTGGCTCAGCCCGCCTGGCCCCTGGCGCGTCCTCGGCGCGGACGGGCGCAGACGGGCTTAACTTAGGCGCAACTTCGGCTTCGCTCATGCTGTGCGTGTCCGCTGTGCGCGGAGAAAGTCATCCTGGTTAAATAGGTCTGATCCCGAGTCTGGCGTCCCACCTGACCAACACCAGCCAATGGGAGCAGGGACCAGCTGTTTGCCGAGCGCGCCCTCCACGCAAACGGGAACACCCACGGTGGAACAGGGCACAAGGCAGGCGAGGCAACAAACGGTAAGGAGACAGCAAACTAGTAATCAGTCTGAAAGCCCAGAGATAAAGAGTAAAGTGCAGTTATAATTATTAAAAACACGGCGAAGTTTAAAAAGTGTGCACATTTTAGCAGTAGCAGCAGTACAATTTGCTAATCAAGTGCTAGCGACCAGGGCATATTAGTCATGCACTGGGAGCTGAGACCATCAGGCTGGGGTTGCCAAACAACATTAGCAGCGGCTACAGCAGGATCCATTGCAACCACTCCCGCCTCAGCTGACAACACCCAGCTGTCCCAACACTGATGGGACATAGCAGCGGGAGCCCCTACCGACAGCACAGCAACAGAGGGCACTCTGGAGATGGCACACAACAACAGCCCTGGCAACAAGGAATGAGGTTCAGTGTTGACAGTTCCACTACCAACTGAACCTGCTCAGGTGGGTAAGGGTGGTGGGAGGGGCCTTGGGGACCTGGGCCGTCATGCAGATTGTGCGGCTGAGGAAGATATCCCAAACCTCTCCTGGATCCTCAGTGCTTACCTGGGTTGCCAGGGAGATTTTGTCCAGGTCGTAGGGATCCTCTGGAACATCGAACAGCTGCAGTCAGCCCAAAATCAACGTCTGGATATTTTTATAGCACATAGGCCAAATGACTGCAGTGCACAGGGATATTGTCACCTGCCTCTGCAAGATTGCTAACAACATGTCCACACTACCCGGTCTGCCCACATCTGATGCCTTATCATATGCACAAGCCAAAGGGAGATATGTGGACTCTGAGAGAGTCCCCAGAACTTCAGTTGCCTGCAGCAGAGGGTCCTCCCGCAAAGCGTGGGAAGGGTCATCCGAGGAAGAATCCCTGAGTGACAGATCACAATCCATCACCCCCCTACCTCCGAGTGACAATCTGCTCCTGATAGCTTCAATTTTGTGCCAAGTGTTCACTTTGTTGACTGTCATCAAGAACTGTCCCACATTTGAATGAGGGTCTAAGTTGCACTTTGGACTGAAATAACAGTAGATTTACCTTTAAAGACTTCATCTACAAACACTGCCAACTCCCATCTACACTTTTTAAAGTTTTTTTTTGTTGAGCACTCCACCATTGTGTGGAAGGATCTCCTTATGTCATGCACTAAAATAAATCACTTTTCACAAAATAATTGCTCATGTCGTGACGTTGAATCCAAAATGTACAGATTTAAATGATGCACCAAAACACAAAACAAAATGTGTCAACAACATTGGTAACAAACCACTTCCAAATTGTCAACTAATAGCTTGTGAGTAATTGTATCTTGTCACAGTTGATAGATAGATACAACCAGGTTATCACACAACCCATAGTTGTACTGATTCGATGGAAGTCTACTGTCGACAAAACTATCACCATTTGCAAGATCGATCGACAACCATTTTCTACAAACAAGATTACCATTGTACATGTTTTGGTTCAAAATAATCCTTGGATGTGTGAAAACAGTCAAGGCACACCTCATTATGGAGCTCAGGTTTATTCCCCATATACAAGCTGGCACCTTAACCTAAAGTCAGATCACATCACACAGTAAGAAAATGCTCCCAAGTAAAAAGAAAACGCCATCAGTTCAGAAGGAAGTGCGTGCCAGGGATTTTTACAACAGTTCATTGTTGGAGTATGTCACAGCATCATGGGTCTGGTGAGGTTACAACTCTGCAGTTGACATGGCAAAGTACGCTGGTAAGGAGAAACTTAGAACAGAGTTATGAACACTGGACTAAGGTAGCTAATTTTTGCAATATTGTTAAAAAGATTAACCCTTTGGACTACAAGATTATCAATCTGATCCATACATACCCCACTCTTTCACTTGGAACAACTCCAAAGGTGATGCGCTATTTGTATTACAAAAATGTATTTAGTACAAAACAAATAATTTAAAAAGAGAATTTTTCAATCTCAAATCCAAGCATCTTCATATTAAAAATAAGCATCAGGAATCATCACAGCAGAAATAAAAACAGTTAAAAATTCATAATCCTCAAGACATCGGAAATAAAATAGCAGCAGTATCATAACACTTGAGAATACATCATACGGAAGGAAAACATAAATTGCAAACGATGTCATCGGAAGCACAGGAATGACAGTGTGAACCCTAACTAGGCTTCTTGGTAACACGGTACATGGTAAACTGCCCACTTAAATGACCCACCTTGGAAAAAAAACAGAACAAGTATCGGACACTCACAAGTATTTGTATATATATATATACATTGTCCTCCAGCAACACAACAACAAACAATTGGGGATAGTCATATCCTCTTATTGCATACTTACACTCATGTAAAAACATGTGGCTAAGCTGTTGTCTGAAATCCAAGCCATCCTCCTCATCACCAATGTCAACATGTCCCAGTCCTGGTTCCTCCCTCGATGGCAGCTGCTGGTCTCCATCATCCTGTTTGAGCAGTATTTCTTTCCCTACAGCCAGGTTGTGCTGCATGCGGCAAGCTGTGATGGAAAAAACAACCAACCACAAGAAAATTCCCCCCCGGTCTCCCAAAAATAAATCCCTCCAGCAACCCATACTTCCCCAGCCCAGCCCAGTACCTCCATCCCCAAAACACCCCCTCCTAAACAGACTAATACCCTCCATATTCTTGTCAAACCCCTTAAAGATTGTGAAAATCCCAAATTGATACAGCCCACCACACCTCCTTCATCTACCCATCCCACAACAGCTTCCCTCCCCCCTCAATCTGAGCCAACCACTACAGTATAGCCACCACCCCCTCAATCAGAACCTACCACTGCAGTGGACCCACCACTTCTCCTTATTCCATCCCTCTCAAAACCCAAACCAGTCCCCCCTAGGTTTGTCCCTTTGGTGCCTGGCATGCCCCCTAGACGCCCCTCCCAAGGGAAGTACAGGCAAGCAGTGAGGAGAAAGACATTTGTGGCCCTCAAAGCCATTGACTGTTATTGGACTGGCCATTGGCATTCTTCGCATTACAGATTCAATATTTACTTTTGCTGAATAAAGCATTTTCTATTTATTTTTTCATATGTGTCTGTGTCCTAAACATGGTTTTCTGGTTAACTGGTATTAATGTGTAATATGTGGTGTAAGCATACAATGATGTAGGTATGGTGTGGATTGCATATGGTCCATAGGGTACAATTACTTGGTCAGTATGTATCTTAGATTGTTATGGCTACTTTGCCTAGATGTCAATGAAAACACTGTCCAACATGGTTTATGCTTCCAGATGTCAACATAGTGCAAGTATTGCAAAGTACAGCAGTTTATGTGAAACATGCTGCATATTCTTGTAATGCGCAGGAAGACCACTGTCTCGTCAATTCACCTGGATAGATATGGAGTTTGACGACATGGTAGTGAGTTTGTACACACCCACGTACACAAAGAAATGACACAAATCTTTCAAGTGACTTGATTTGGATAGGCATTGTCAAGTCCTGTTGGTACATTCTGTGTGTTCAACATTTGTCTGTGCTTGGTAAACCTAAGGCCCTTCAGGCATCCTCATGTGACACAGCTGAAGGTATACATATTCAGCATGACACTGCACAGCAATAATCCCCTTCTTGTCTCAGTTAATGAAAGCAGTCTGAATCTCAGTTGTTGGTACCAGAAGTAGTGTAGAGTGGTTTAGTTCAAGGTGTATGCTGTGTGCCAGTCCAGGCTGAAGCTACCCATATACTGCTGCCCAGGGCCTCACAAATGGCAATGACTACAAAGCCCAGCAACAAAGCCTCAAGTGTGCAGTCACAGTTAGGAGCCACAGGTAGGCAGACCCCTCCCTTGGGCTTGCATCCACAATGCTTCTGGATGATGCAGAATCAACACACAACACCCCTCCCCCGGACACTTAGGAATGTGCTTGTGCTGAGATTTCAATGTGTTTGGCACCATCATACCTTTCGCTCATGGACTGGAAGGTCATATGTTTGATACTGCCTTGGCTTTCATGCCACACTTGAATTGTGGTCTCTACACACACAGCATAAACAATGCATTGTCATCATTATGGCATGTGGCCACATCTCTTGTAAGTGCAATGGATGTGACTGCAGCCTGCCCCAGCCTGGATGGTCTTTAGCAAATCCTATGTTACGCACCCACAACTGAAGTCTACCACACATGAGGTAATCATAGATTGTTGGGCACTGCTCTATTTTCTGTATCGTTTGTTTATCATTATACTTTATCACCTTAGGAGCTTCGTAAACAAACCTCCCCAGTGCTGCGCTGTCCATTATCCAGTGCTGAACTGGACGTCCAGCGGTCGCACGCAGCACTGGGGAGGTAGTGCCCGTAACGACCGTTGGCCGACGGCAGCACCTAAAGGGTTATTAGTTGAATAGAGGTCCTGAAGAAAAGTCGTGGGGTATGGCTTGAAACTAGTCGACCGACCAGGGAAACAGCAGGTATTTTGCCTCAAGTATTTCCCATTTGTCCTCAAATTTTAGCATATCAACTAGGGGAGTAAAATAACGTTTTTTGGTCCCACTAGCTTGATATTTGTAAACAAAATGTCACATAGTTTAACTAACTCCATCTTAATGATCCACATAGGTGTGTAGGTGTATAGGAACACCCTTTTTCATAAAGTGCCCCAGTGTCTCCTTAGGTAGTAGCGCGCCCCTGTCCTTAGAGGACAGGGATGAACCCTATGATGAAGCATGCCACCAAGGGGCAACCTGAAAGAAAAAGTTTTTTTTCTTTCTAGTCCTACTAAGAGGTTTACACTTTCCTCTACAGTACATTGTCTACATGTCAGGTTTATGAGAGGTGTTGTGTACATAGTGATGAAGAATGGTGCTGTGAATGTAGATGTGGATGTAGGAACAGCAGCACCAGTGTGAGATATTGAGATTCATTTAGGAAGAGTTTGAGTACAACTTGGGAGCTTTTGAGGCAAATATGCTTTGTCATAGAAATGCACTTGAGAGAGGGCTTATGGCGTACTTGTGTATGTATGATAGTTTTGAGAGATGGGCATGTATTTTGAGGTGGACGTGAGAAAGGACATAATGTAACTGCACATGCATTGATTATGCAGGCCAATAGACTATTTGAAATGTGCATATGTGTAGTTTATATCAAGCATGGGCGAATTTTGCGAATTCGCAATCCGCGAAATTGCGTATTTACGGATACGCAATCTGCAAAATCTGCGAATTCTCGCGAATTTTGCAGATTCTTTTTTTTGTATTCGCAAGTGTTTCTGCCATTTCCCAAGGGTTTTTTACCAGTCGCAAACGCAAACTTACTTGTCGGGTAGCAACGGTCGCGACCATGTTGTTTCTACGTCTGGTTCATCACAGCACCCTCTGTTTCACCACTGCCACCCTCTGTTTCACCACTGCCACCCTCTGGCTCACCCATGCCACCCTCTGGTTCATCACTGTAGATTATGGGGGAAAAGCACACCTGCCCTGCCTCAACTGACATGAATTAATTTGGGGCTGATGAATGTGTCACTGAATTTGAGCTGGCACCTGCTTCCTTAGCTGTAAGTGCTTCCTCATTAATGATGAGCTTGAACTTTTGCATCTGCCAAGTGCTTTCAGTTTTGTAAAATTCGTTAGCACACCTTCCCTGCCTCAACTGACATGAATGAATTAGGGGCTGATTAATGTGTCACTGAATTTGAAATTCCAGGCTGGTACCTCCTTCCTTATCTGTAATTGCTTTCTGTTGCAGTGTAATTTTTTTTTAACAGGACCTTTGTGGCATACTTGTAGCTATTCTCTGAGCCTGCTGTGAGGGTCAGAGCAGGGTCATAGAATAGTTGCAAGTAGGCAACTGAACTCTGAAGGGGCCCCTCAGGAAACACTACAGGGAATGGTTACTAATGTTAAGATTGAACTTTTGCACCTGCTGAGTGCTTTCAGTTTTGCAAAAATCGTTTTTCTGCAATTTCGCGCGATTCGCGGGGTGCAAATTTGCGCGAGATCGAATTCGGAAGCCGCAAATTCGTGCGCATATACGATTTGTTTTTTTTGCAGCGTGTTAGTTCGCGTGATTTTTTGTGTTTTCGCAAGCCGCTTGTAGCGCAACGTTCGCGAAGTTACCCTAGCGGTCGTACATGGGCGCAGCCATCTTGTTTGCGTGACGTATTTCCGTTTCCGGGCGCTATGTGTAATCTCGCAAAGTGTGCGGCTCGCTAGTACAAGTTTGCGTGTGATCGCGGGGGAAATCTCGCACGAACTTACCCACGTGGTCGTGAACGGGCGCAGCCATCTTGTTTTTCATTCATTGCTATGGTTCTGGGCATGCTTTCTGTATCCTCTGTCAATCTCTGCCATCCTTTGCTTGTTTGAATTTTTTTTATCTATTTTACTTATTATCTATCCCTCTATTTTTCTAGCTCTATATTTTTGTGTTTTCTGCTACTTTTGGTTAATTTTAAACTACTTTTTTAAACTCTTTTCTTTTCTTCTTCCCTATTCTATTTCTTATTTCTTATTTACCTTCCTTTCTGCCCAGACCATGGTAAAGGGAGCCGGGAAGCAGCCTGAGAAGGGGAAGGGTCCCGCACCCCGTGCCAGGCTCCCGTGCGGGCATTTGAGGGGGAGCAAGTCATAGCCCGGGAGATTTTTAGCGCGGAGGAGGTGGCCGCACTAGTGTTTTATGTCCAGCGCCGCCTCCCCAGGACCATCATGGCAGGCGGCAAGATCGATAGCGGCTACGGGCTCCGGGAGCGCCGGAAGCGGTGGGAGAAGGTGTGGCGGGCCATGTTTCAACACTCTCGGGTCCGGCACACCTACAACCAGGCCACCCACGGTTGGATGGATCTCCTGGACCGGGCTTGGTGAGTAGTAGTAGCTATATCTAGCTATTTCATCACTACTCTGTTTTCTCCTGCTCTGTGTGTTATTATATTGCAAATTTTTGTTTTTTACCAAGAGCAATAATGCTGCCGATTACATTGTAGGTAAATTATATTTCAAAATCTTCAGTGCATTTCAGGTGCACTGCTCTCCTTCTCAGTAGCGTTGCTACTATGCTTATTTGTTTTCGATTTTGTGTTCATTTCATTGGCCTGAGAAATTATGTATGAGTGTAGTGTAAAGAACTGCGTAATGCTAGACACTAAGGGTCAGATTTTCAATTACCGGCGCATCCCTGCAAAGTAGCTGGGATGCGCCAGTAATTGTGCGCCACGCCACCACCACCCATGGTGCGCCGTATTTACAATGCGGCGCACCATGGGCCCAAAACGTCACCGAAGCGTTACGCATCTGTGCCGTAAAGGCGGCGCATTGCTGGAGTTGTGTCGCAACGATGGCGCCGCTCCAACAATGCTCTGGGGTGCCCTATCTCCCCAATGCTGTGTGAAGCCGTACGTCTGCTTCAAGCAGGCGCAAGGTTTGAGTCACGCATCATTGTCCTAAAAGTGACTGATTGAAATCTTGTAGATTTCCCTCAGCCACTTTTAGGATGCGTTCCTGCGCAGGAACGCCCTCCCTTGCGCCGGAACGCCCCCTGATGGCGCAGGGCTTTACAAAGTGATGCATCTCCCATATGCGTCACGTTGGTAATATACGCCGCACCATGGTGCCTCTTTTGTTTTGTCGCTGCGTCACAAAAGTCACGCAACAATGGAGCAAAAGAGCCGCAAGGGGCTTGTAAATCTGCCCCTACAGACTCAATTCCAGTCCTTCCTTTGTACACCTGGCAATAAGAAGAAATAGTGGTGGTGGATTGATAGTTTGAGTATTTTAATGACTGGTTAATGTAGTAGGAAACTTTTTAGTGTTGTCGCTGATCTGCAATCACGATAGAGTTTGTCTGTCACTTCGCGTGCTGCGGACTGCTGCCTGCCAGTCCTAGGCGAACCTTTTTAGTAGTTTGTTTAGTGAGTTACATAACTTTCCAAGTCGACGGTCCGCAAATCAAGCAATACTAATATCGCAATAGACCACATGAGATAGGTCAATATATCCCGTGGAATAGTTGTCTATTTGCTATTTCGCCAAAATATTTTGTTATTGTTCTTTTGAAATGTTTGATTTGGTTGACAACAATCATCCATGTTTTCGGGTCTTTCTTTCTTTCATGTTGTACATCAGCTCCCCCCAGGGGCAAGAGGACAGAGGAGGAGGGGTTATCGGCTGCTGCTGCTGTTCAAGACCAGGATCGGTCAGGCGAGGGCTCCTTTGCTGGCCCCGGTAAGTTTTAATTTTAATATAGAGTACCTATTTATTCCTAGCGTTCCTCATTCGATTTTTTCTAAATCGTCTTTGATCTTCTTGTAGACTGTATCTAAATTCTTATCCTGACTCTACTATGACTCCCTGTGGTGTTACTAGATAGTTCTTATTAGTCTGTCTGTGTAGCTAACTAAGATTGCACATTTGGAAAAAGGTGTTAAACGAAACTCCCATTCTAGTCAGCAATAGCTCTATGCACTCCTCTGGGATTGTCCATAATGTCTTTTCAAGTCTTCTAAATGTTTATGCTTTGACAATTACCAACAATAAAAAGGTGAATGACCACCAAGAAAGAATAAGATACTACTTTACTTTTAGTTTGGATAGGAGGACAATCCATACTACTACTGTTGCAGGGACAAATCTGCAGAAACAGAACTATGGACACTAAATAGTGCATTGTTTATCAATTATAATAGGCGCAGGGAGACTTTCCACATACCTCAGTGATATCAGACTTTGAAGAACCCCCAATCTCCTTACTGACTAGATAGTGTGGCAGAGTCATTTAGCTCCCGAATTCATCGATGATTGATCCCCAATGATGAGTATCCAACGCAGGACAAGAGTACGGAGTCAGAGTCCAGAAGTGTCAGAGGCACGGACTCATGCTTGGAAATTGCAAAACCTTTTGCTCATTCACTCTTGACCAAAAACCACAGAGTCTATTTAAGTTTTAAAGCTTTATTAAAAGTAAAAATATTTATTAAAATCAAGCTTGTCATAAAACATAAACGGTTGATTAAAAATGGGAAAGTGCTTAGTGATTTCACACATTTATTGTGGGCGAGCCGAGCCCTCACCTGGTTTGAACTTTAATTTTTCTTTTTGGTGCTGAATCCTTGGTCACTCCGTCCTAGTGATGATGATTTGTTCTTAGAAGTGAAGCTTCTGTCTGTTATGAGAAAAATGGTGCGTGTTAAAAAGCAAGCATTCATCAGTTGTGCCAAAAAAGTGCAGCAAGACAACACCCTTCCCTGGAAAAAGGGACATTTTACTTTAGAGTAGACAGTCACAAATTATTAGATTGGTTTCTGTATTCACATTTCTTCATTCCTAGACAAAATACTAGTGAGTGGTGTATGTCTATGACATCTAACATTCTTAAATGTACTTTGTAGGTGGAACGGTAGTGGCGGGCAGTGGTAAGCTCTTATATTCCTTACTTATTGAGATTGCAGACTGCATAGTGTGCTCTCTGCACGGGTGTATTATATATGTTCTACAGTTAAGTTACTATACTGTTAAGAAGACTTTCAAATTTAGAACAAAGTTTTTTATCAAGCAGGTAGTAGCCTCCTCTAAATTTACTTCAACTCAGCTGAGAAGTTTTTTTTCGAGAATCCAAATCAGATCTGAGATGAACTTGATGGATGGGATGAACGAAAAGCGAAAGAAGGGTGTAAGTAAGTGTGGAAGGACGAGCAAGATAAAAGTAATGATGACTGACAAAGAAGAATGATACGTGTTTGATTGGTGCCCGAGGTGGCTGGGAAGGAATATGATGCATGGCTGGGTGAAGGATGAAGCAAGGATGGGTGGAAGGAGAACAGCCTGGGTGGGTGAAACAGAAACTGTATGTGTGCGCAATATATGCTTTGGTTGAAATTCAAATGCAAGTCAAGCACGGATGTATGGCTTGCGGTTTCCCAAATAAAATGAAAAGGTTGTTTTCCCGTGAGAAAACGTAAGGTTTGTCCAGAAGAGAGACATGAAGAAGAATGATTGACATATAGTTTGAAAGGATGGATGCCTGGATCATGGTACTATCTGACTCTTAGATAGCATATGTGTATCTAGAGAGAGTAGACGGTCACTGGATGAACTAAGTGTTATTTTGAAGAGCATGTAACACCGCACCGCACGTCCGTCCCAGTGTAGGAAAGGCAAGGAAAAGAAGTTGTAATTTTGTCCGAATACTACCATGAATAGTAGCAGTAGTTTGTATTGCAAGCACAGCATATATCCGGCTATTACGATGGCCACTCACTACCTCTGTTAATAAGTTTAGTAGAACTCGGTCATTCATGTGTGGATGTATCACTGTTCACTCAATAAAAAGCAAAGCACCTAAAGTCATCCCATATGTAAGCAAATACATACCATGTGCAGTGATAGATAATCAGATTATTTATCTTCTTAATTTTCCTTTTCTAGTATTCTTTGGCACTGTAGGGTGAAAGTTAAATTAATTAAGCAGTAGCCCTTGTAACAGAGTATTCTCAGTGCCACCCGTAATACAAAAATAAGAGCATCACCACCTGCATGTACTGGAACAGTAACGCAAGTCTGTCTCACTCATCATGGCGGGCGTCTGTTTTTCTCGGGTGCAAGGTCACTGCGCTGGCATTATGCCGGCTTGCAGAAGTTAACGTACCAATTTTGCTAAACAAGAGAGAAGAAGAAGAATAAGACTGGTGTACTGTCATAGTCGACTCTAATGGAGTGAGTCCATAGTGCTCGTAGAATTGATTCCTAAAACTCCCATTAATGTTAGAGCAAGGATGAAGAAGTGGGAGGTTAGATAGATACTGGCCACAATAGTTATGTACTGCGCTTGCAAGTTGCTAGTTCTACTGTGACACAACTTTCTGCTGAATCATTTTGTGTTAATCTTAAAGAGCATTGGTTACAGGCTATGTCTTTTTTTCTTCATATAGATGCTCCTTCCAAACCAACACGGAAGGAGCTAGCTAAAAGGGCCCGGCAACGGAGGCTGGAGGCCACTGTCGCCAAATATCGGCGGCTGGTGGCCCAGGAGGAGGAGGACACGCAGAGTACGCGACAACATCCACGGCGACACCTGCATCCTCCTCGGCGCTCCCTGGGTCATCCAATCAGCGCAGCAGGTCTCTAGCGGTACGGAGCCGGGGTACCGCAGCCACCCGCCACCGCCGAGCAGCAAAGAAATCAGCTGCCCCCCACAGCAGGTGCAAGGCACGCGTGCACCGCCTTTCACTGAGGGTGTCCTACCTCGAGCAGGAGCTCCTCAACACCAAAACCCTGCTCGAGACCCTCCGCAAGGAGCATGCCGACCTGGCCCGAAAAGTCAACAGCAGCCAGCAGTAGGAGGAGACTGTCCCTTGCCCCTTTTTTAAAGACTTCTGGGGGGTGGGAATTGGGAGTTGGGTTTTCTACTTTTTTGGACTTAGTTTTCACGGACATTCGTTGGGGTTTGGGAGGGGGGGTGGGTTGGGTCTTGTGGGAGATTATTTATGTTAGGGATATATAAATATATTTTAAACTTCATATCTTAGCATACGTGTTTTTTACTGCTTTTGAGGCTGGTGGGTGGGGGTTTAACAGTAAGTTTGTTTTCCTGAAACTTAAGTGGCATCTTGATTCAAGTTGTGTAAGTACTAGTAATTTCCCAAATGTTTTCAAAACTAAGTGCCTGTCACAGAGTAAGTGAATTCAATAGTCCTAGGACCGTCAGTCTCTCGTCTCTCCTAATACTCCATTATACTACCTCCCCCCAAACGCTTATCTTACCTGTAATTTGTGTTTGGAAATAGGGCTAGGCACAGGGCTGGCTGCCCAGGAAATGGCGATTAAGGTTGGCAATCCTGGGCGGATGAAATGTCATCATTGCGGTGGTACTTGTGGTGTTACACAGTGGCAGTTGCAGCATCTGAAAAAAAGAAAATGAAACCTTGTTTGTCCTTACCGTAGCATTAGAACGGTACGATAGAGAATATAGCAGGTGACAGTACACTAGAACAGTGCCACAATGTAGCCGAATAAATGGTAAAGTATTGAAAGTACTTGCGTTGAATTTCTTTGACATTGGCTACTACTACAAGGGCCCGCACCCCCCGCCCCCCGCAGATACACCTGGCAGTGGCGCGCAAGTGTTTTCTAAGATGTCTGCGGCTTACCCGAGCAACCGTACCATATGCCCCGACTCTCCCACTGTTAGGCACCCCTACGACCGGTGGCGTACTGACGGAGGCGAAGTTGGGCAACTGGTCCACCGCGGGTGTGGAGACATTAGGTGACCTATACGCCGACGGGGCCCTCCTCCCCTTTGTGACCCTCGCGGAGGATACGGCCCTCCCGAATGGGCAATTCCTGTTACATGCGTCCCTTGTCCACACGCTAAATGCCGCATGGGGCGACATATCTGAGGAACCACCGACACATCATTTCATGCAAAACCTCCATGTTATGGGCAATGGCTCCCACATAGTGCATTGGTTAGCGCAGGCCCTCCTGATTCACACACAACCCACCACCTCGCAGTTAAGGGAGAAATGGGCGGCAGACAGAGGGAGGGACTGGACGGACAAAGAATGGGCGATGGTGCTCGCTGGGCCGGTTAACATCCCACGCAACCGTCGATTAAAAATTACACAACTCTACATACTACACCGCGCCTATCTCACACCAGACAAGATCAACAGATACTTCTCAGTCACAGATACCGCCTGCAGCCGCTGCTCCCGGGTGGATGCAGACTTTTTACATATGCTCTGGTTTTGCCCCAACATCCAGCAGTATTGGGACGAGGTTACAGCGCTGCTTACGCACTGCACCGGTGAACGCATACCGAGAACTTGGGAAGCCTGTCTTCTAGGACTATACAAACGCACCAAACTCAACAAGGTGCCGGCCCGATATTGGCATCTCGGCCTAATCACGGCCAAACGACTGCTCACAAAGAGGTGGAAGGCCGACCCCCCCCCGCACGTACGACACTGGTGCATGTCCCTCACCACTTGGGCACAAGCGGAAGGCACGATCCTACGACGGGAGGAGACAGCAGGGCTTAGGAAATTCCCCATTGCACATTACTGGGATGACATCCTCCAATCCTTCCAACAGAAATGTTTAGAACAAGGGATCACCTGAGGGTACTCGCACCTGACCTCCACGCGTCTATACAGATCACCACGGATTGTGCTTATGCCCACTGCTCCCCCTATCGGCGCACTTCTCCCCCCCCTCCCCGACTGGGTAAAGCGGACTACGACCCACACACCCTTGTGTCCCCTGCCATGCCGCGCATCATGCAATACGCCCTACCCGCACACCGCCCACTCCGGGTTTCCTGCATGGTGTACTCTGCTGTTGGCGACGAAACGTTGGTGTTCCACCTACACATATACACGCCAACTCTTCACACTCCAACCCGGACGAGGCCACCTCATGGGCTGCACTCTGCGGACGGCCCCCTGGGTCCCCCCCGAACGGACGCATCGACTCCGTGATGCTCCTGATCCCTGAACATCAGACCTACACCCACACAACTGCTGCAATCCTACCCTTATTTTCCCCGACAATGCACAAGCACCCAACCAAGAGTTGTTTTCCCCTTTGTATATAACCCCCCCAGTTGAGGTTTCGATGCTTATTGCTGCAATGGTTCGGCTCCCTGACCAGATCTTCCTGCTTTAGTTAATAAAGACATTGTACGAACTACACGACGACCCTCAAACACCATAGCCTGCTCCACACGCCTGGCCCCCTCCCCTCTGTCCGGAGCTGACAGAACACGATATCACCATGACACGGACAGGGGGACTGGCCGCCACACACGCTCACTGCCCGGAGATGGGTAGATAGATCCAGATGGTATTTCATACCACCGGCTAGCTTGCTCGAACCACTACTATTGGGTGACGCCGCTATCATGAGACCGCTGAATACGACGGACACAGCTGGGGCGGGTCCCGCCAAACGCTGCCGTCCTCACGAAATTCTCCCACAAGGTATAATTAGCTATGCACTCATTTACCCTTAGCGAATCTGCGATATTGTATCGCACCACACTTCTGCGTTGATGCCCCGCATCCCCATGGGGGACGACACCCGTAGACACATTTACTGGTCATATACGCTCATAGATGCGAGCTGTTATCCGACTACTGACCGTGACGCCCCCGCTATTGCGCTACAAAAAAATAATAACCTCACAGACCTGTTTGCCCAACGTGATATGTAGTTTGCTAAATTTTGAATGCTACACACGATGCGTATTACGCCGCCGGACCTCCGGGTTGTCGGCCAGACGGCTGTGTTCACCTGATACTGTAATGTATGGTTCTTGATTCACGCGGCCGGCCCCGAGGGGTTGTAAGCTGTAAGCTGTGTACGATGCATTTAGTACAATAAATGTCTTTAAAAAAAAAAAATTGGCTACTACTACAAGAAATAGTACTGAAGGTGAAGGACACAGCAGCGTAATAATTTGCCACGTCTAGGAGGAGGATGTTCTTGATGACCAATCAAGTTGATGGCGCACATGAAAATCTGCTTTCATTTGGCAATAGTGACTCAGTGTCAAGCTGAGTAAGAATATATCCTCGGATTCCTTCACCAGCCTGCTGCTATGACCTTATCCTCCCGAGCAAGTGTGTGGAATTATTGCTGTCATTTAGTCACACATCAATCAAAACCACACTGCCCGGGGGAAGAGGGTTAGGGTTTGGAAAATGGATGGGAATGGGGGGGTTTTGGGAACGTTTTGTTGAGAGAAGAAAAAAAAAGCACAGCATGGACAAACAATAATTGAAGATAAACAAATCTTTGGGTACAAAGCTATCCATAAATCTTGTAAGTGACATAAAGGAAGTGCATGCACTACTGCATGCATGGTTACTGAAAAGTAAGTAGTACTTTCGACAACTTTGAATGAAAGAATGCGACAGTACAGGGCTGCAGTAATAATTATGCGTTTTCACTTGCCTATCTCTGCACTCAGAGAAACACTTCTTACATTAAATTAGGTTTAAAAAATAGCAGAAGTAAAACCTATAGAATGGCTGTAGGGATGAATTTAGAAGCAGAGATCAAAGAAATGCAGAGTCACACTCATAGAAGTTCACAGCAATAACATTACTTAAAAGATAATTAGAAAAGAACGGATACCGTATCTGTATGTTTTTGTAGTTGTCCTGTTGAATTTGGTAAGTTGCATGGATCCAACCATTCCTCTTATTAGCGGGACTCCTCCATTCCATCTGACGCTCCGTCCATCAATGTTGGTGACCTGAAGACACCCTGTCCACTGCCTGCCTGGCGGATGCTGAATTGCGGCTCGCTAATGTGAAGCCTGACTTCATCCTTTTTTTCCCATTGCAAAGGCTGAAACCCGGCCTGTAATTATTGATGGAAAAACAGGAAGTGATATTAGAACACCACTGACAAGTAAATATAAGGTATGTACGCTGTGTAGTGCAAAAAGTCACACTTTGAGTTTCCTTATAGACAGTACAATATTTTTGAAAGTGCCTACTCTGTCTGAGTCTCCTTTTGAAGGATAAATAAGTATGGGCGAATTAATTTAGCGGATCTTTCCCCTCAAGCTAGGTGTACTGTAAACTGTGTTTTAGAACAAAATTAGACCTTCCCAGCAGTGCTCCCAGACCCTTACAAAACCCAGTCGGAAAAATGTAGAAGACCCCCAATCAGATCTCCAAAAACGAGGCCTAGTAGAAAATGGTGACAAAACGTACTTTGAAAGTAAAGTAGGCCCAAATCCCCCTTTACCCACCATGGATTGTATTCAAACCACTTGCAAGCAAGCAAAAGTATCCATACCCAGCATTGCTCTAAAACTCGCAAACCCCCCACAAACACCAGGAACCCCCACAAACAGCCCCCCGAAAACGGTAGAGTGAGCGAAATCTCAGAAAATACAAAAACTTTTCCCCCAGGGATTGTCTCCAAAACACTTTTTTTCGGGTATTAGACCTTTCCAGCAATGGCCCCAGAACTGTCAACCTGGGCGAAAACAAGTTTAACCCCCCCAAAAAGCCAAAAGGAAAAACCCGGGAAAAGCCACACTTAAAAAACTTTGGGCCTACCTGGAATTCAGTCCAAATGCGCTCTGCAGCTAGGCCCTAACTCCCCTTTTGCACCATGGATTTCCTGAAAAACAAATGCAATCAACATAAGCTGTGCCAGCAGTGCTCCCAGACCCCAAAACCCACCCACAACAACCTAAAAGCCCGCCAAACCGCACCCCAAAGACAGGCAAGTGATCAAAAGCGCAAAATCTCTTCTGCTCCGATTTTCTCCAAACCACTTTTATCCGGTATTAGACCTTCCCAGCAATGGCCCCAGACCCGTCAACCCAGGCGGAAAGAAGTAGAAGACCCCCAAACAGGCAAAAAGCAAAAATGGGCCTACTACCTTCAATTCAGTCCAAATGCGCTCTGCAGCTAGGCCCTAACTCCCATTTTCCACCATGGATTTCCTGAAAAACAAATGCAATCAACATTAGACTGTGCCAGCAGTGCTCCCAGACCCCAAAACCCACCCACAACAACCTAAAAGCCCGCCAAACAGCACTCCAAAGACAGGCAAGTGATCAAAGTCGCAAAATCTTTTTCTGCTCCGATTTTCTCCAAACCACTTTTATCCGATATTAAACCTTCCCAGCAATGGCCCCATACCCGTCAACCCGGGCGGAAAGAAGTAGAAGACCCCCAAACAGCCAAAAAGCAAAACTACAAAAATGGGGACTTAGAAATTTTCAGGCAAATTTCCAAAATCACTCCACGCGCGCTCTGCAGCTAGGCCCTAACTCCCCTTTGCCACCATGGATTTGCTTCAAACCTCTTGCAATCAAAACTAACCCTGGGCGTAGTGGGCGGAGTGGGGCTCCGCGGAGCTACGTGAAGTGGGCGCACAACTACGCCCACCCACGCACTCCGCATAGCCCCACTCCGCGCCACCCGCCTCCCTCCCGCCCTCCCTAAATACATAAATAAAGGCAAATAAAGGAATAAAAAGCTTTTAAAAACACTTACCTTGTCTGCCGCGTTCCCGGGGCTCCCTCTCGCCGTCCCGCGATTCGCGCCGCCACCGCATCGGATCCTAATGCACATGCGCGGGCGGCCGCGCATGCGCATTCCTCACGAGAAATGCGCATGCGCGGCCGCCCGCGCATGCGCATTAGGATCCAAAATGGCGGCGCGCATCGCGGGACGGCGAGAGGGAGCCCCGGGGACGCGGCAGACAAGGTAAGTGTTTTTAAAAGCTTTTTATGCCTTTATTTGCCTTTATTTATGTATTTAGGGAGGGCGGGAGGGAGGCGGGTGGCGGCGGGCTACGCCCCGTCTGCTGAGCGCGCGTAGTGCCGCCTGGCTACGCCGGCTACGCAAAATGCGTAGGAGACGGCACTCCGTGCACTCCGTGCACGGAGCGTAGCTGGCCGCCCAGGGTTAATCAAAACTATCCATACCCAGCAGTGCCCCCAGACCCCAAAACCCACCCACAAACACCCGGAACCCCCCCAAACAGCACCTCAAAGACAAGCAAGTCAGCAAAAATGCAAAGAAAATGTCACCTCCTATTGTGTCCAAACCACTTTTATCTGGTATTAGACCTTCCCAGCAATGGCCCCAGACCCCTGCAGCCACCCGCAAAAAAGCAGAACACCCCCAAACAGGCAAAAAGCAAAAATGGGCCTACTACCTTCAATTCTGTCCAAATGCGCTCTGCAGCTAGGCCCTAACTCCCCTTTTCCACCATGGATTTCCTGAAAAACAAATGCAATCAACATTAGACTGTGCCACCAGTGCTCCCAGACCCCAAAACCCACCCACAACAACCTAAAAGCCCACCAAACAGCACCCCAAAGACAGGCAAGTGATCAAAAGCGCAAAATCTTTTTCTGCTCCGATTTTCTCCAAACAACTTTTATCCGGTATTAGACCTTCACAGCAATGCCCCAGAGCCGTCAACTCACCCGCAAAGAAGTAGAACACCCCCACAATTGCAGAGTCTTTCTTCATTGGGCGTAATCCAGCCATCTGCTTTGAGGGAAATAGGAGTCTGGGGGAGGAGGAGGATAGAGGAGCATGTTCTTGTGAACTTGTGAACCTGAGGAATGCAGACTGCGGCACCTTCAAATCAATAAGCAAATAAGTGAAGACAGTTCTGCTGATGGGCTTGTTTTTGTGATCAGGTGATTAAAGTTTTTTTTATATAGATTTTGCAAAACAAAGAGACAGACACACAGGAATAAAAGTGAATAAGGACGAAAAAGAAAGTTAGTGATTCATTGACTCATTTTCAGGGCTCGGTGTCAGGGAAGAAGAGCTCGTCCTCAAACTCTGCTAATTCAGACGGGAGTAGGTCAGTTAACAGGGAAGAACTTCCCTCATCTAAGTTGGTGTCCTCCTCGTCTTCTTCCTGCGTGCATTCTCGTATTTTGTAATCTGGTGGTATGAAGTGCTGATTCATCTTGATCATTGTTAACCTCTCCACATTTTTGGGCGAGAGGCGGGTCCTTTTGGAAGTTACAATGCCACCAGCAGCACTGAAAACACGTTCAGAAGACACGCTTGCGAGTGGGCAAGACAAGTAATTTATATCCAGGTTGGTGATCTCTGGCCACACATCTGTTTTCCCATGCCAATACGCCAATGGGTCATGAGAAAGATGGACCTCTGTTGAGTCATTCAGATAGGCCTGCACCATCGACTCAAGGTTCTCCAGGGTTCCTCCACTTTGCTTACTTTTTTCTGGGACCATTTCAGAAGCAAACCCAAGCTGAGTTAGCCAATCCTCTTCTTCACACAATATTACTGTTGTGTCTGGTGCAGATGATACGGTTGCTGGTGTCGTTGCTGGGAGGGAAAATCACTCACTTCTGCCACAGTCACAAATGCAGAAGTGGATTTTTTTGACTGCGGACGGCCTGCTGATGCTGATGTACTGCCTTTTCCTTCAATTTCCTGCCGTTCTCTTTCAAACCGAGTGGCTGACACAGCTAGCCAATGTTTGTACTTTGTAACATCTGCGTCATCAAAAGGAAAGAATACTCTGCCTGCCACTGCCTTTTTGTACCGTGGATCCAGAATAGTAGCACAAATGTAATGCTGTTCTGTGTTGATCATTTCAAGACGATCATCGGCAAGTAGGCGGTGTAATAACTTCTCCGCCAACTCACATGCTTCTTCCTTTCCATCTTTTTCAAACTTAGAACACACCGCCTACAGTCGGTGCTCTAGCATGCTCAACAATGGGATAGCTTTTCCCAAATTACAGTCCTCCCTGCTGACTGCACGCGTGAAGACCTCAAAAAGACGAAGCATGTCTGCCAGGCTTTTAACTAGGTCCCATTGCTCCACCTGTATCCTCATGTCTATCATAGGTGTACCCAGTTTAAAGAAATACCGATCAACTACCGCATACTGCTCATACAGACGCTCAAGCATGTAGAAGGTTGAGTTCCAACGTGTTGCCACCTCCTGGATGAGTGCTTTCACTGGCAATTTACGTTCATGTTGCAGGCACCTCAGCTGCTTCCGGGCCTTAAAAGAATGGTTGAAATGTGTGCACATTCTTCGGCAGGTGGTGAGTAACTCGGAGACTGGACTTTCTTCACTCAAGAATTTTTTAACAACCAGGTTTATACAGTGCGCCAGACACAGCACTCTGAAATAGTTACCCATATCCATGGCCTTAACTACATTGGCGCCATTATCCGTGGAAACATAACCAATCATGCGTTTTCTTGGGGACAGCTATTCAAAGACCTTTGTGTTAAACTCATGCAAAATGTTTTCTCCTGTATGACTTTTCTCCATGGCAAACATGGCTATTGTTGCATGTTTCCGAGCAGCTTTATAAACTTTGTCCGAGTCAACACCTGCCTTTATCTTTGCTTTAACCCCTGAAAAAGAGACCCAGTGTGCAGTGATGCACATGTAATCAGTGGCTGCGCAACTGGTCCACATGTCTGTTGTCAGATGTATAGTGTGAACAGCACTCTTCTGCAAAGCTGCCCCAATCACTTCCAGCACATCTTCATGTAGTGCTGGAACCGCAACTCTGGCAAAATAGAACCGGCTAGGAACCTTCCATTTAGGGCAGAGCGTTGCCACCATTTAAAGAAAACCCACCCCTTCCACAAAATAAAAAGGGAGAAGGTCCAGCGCTAGCATTTTAGCCAGCTTAGTGTTATACAGACGCGCCATTGGGTGGTGCGTTCATATGGCGCTTCTGAAAACAACATGCTTCTAATGGTGGGCTGGACCATTTTACGGGATGATGATGACTTCTGCGACCTAGTTACGCTCAGTGATGATGAACTTTTTCGCATTGGTGTCTCACTCTCTCCCACACTCTTAGGGTGGCTCATATATCTTGCAGGGGGTGTGCTGCTGACAGGGGTACTGGGTGTAACTGAAGCAATGTTTAACGCTTCTTCCTCCTCGTCATCAGCAGATGAAACATCAACGGATACAATTTGTTGACTTGCAATTCGGGCATCCTTGATCTCCCTTAGGTGCGCATGCCATTTGACAGTGTGCTGTCTCTCAAGATGACCTCTCTGGCCTCCGGTACCATAGTTGGTACCAAGCTTACCACGACTAACTCGAACCTTACAAATGGTACAAATGGCTATGTTTTCCCTTGTTGGGCTAACACTAAAGAAGTCCCAAACTGCGGACTTCAAATGTCTGTGGGGGGCGGAGGAGGCGATACTGGGAATGCTTCTAATGCCAGATGAACTGGAGGATGTGTGTTGCCGAAATTTAGTACGTTGTGCACTTACAGCACCACTAATTGAGGAAATGGAGGTCGAGGTGGATGGAGGTCCCTTCTGGCGAGAAAATATGGAAGCTGTAGGTGGTGGTGTACTAGTTAACTGCATTTGTGGTGGTCCCATTCCCACGTCGCCATCATCATCATCACGCTCAGCAGCATTTCGGGCTAGGGTTAAAATGTCTGTTTGCTGCATGCCTCCTGAGGCTGGAGTGACGTGTATGATGACTGCGTCGTCGTCGTGAGAGTCTTCATCAGCAGGAGTATACGCCACTTCTTGTTCAGCGTCATCATCACACTCCATAACTCTGAGACTTTCGGGGACCTTCCTTTTACGCTTAGCTACCTTTGTCAGATCATGGTGTGCCGCACTCTCAGACGGCTGTGGTGGTTCCCAAGTTTCATCCTTATCATCAGGAGGAAGGGGGCTTGAAGAAGAAGTAGACACCATCCTTGATCTTTTCCTTGCTGGGGATCTGGAAGACAATGAATCATCAGGAGGAGTGGCTTCCTCATGTGATACCTCGGCTTGAATGTCGATTTCCTGATGTGCCCCTACTTCGGGAGGAACAACTATTGTGGGCACTTGTGCCGCTCCGTGCACCTCTGCTTGCTCCTCTCCTTGCGCCGCCTCTCCTTCCACATGTACTTGGGCTTGTACTTGCACATTTGGTTGTTGTTGAGGCTGTGGTTGTTAAACACTCGTCAGATGAGTTACAACAACCTGTGTTGATTGAGGGATGCTGCTACTTTCTTGCGATGAGCCAACATCACTGGTCGATGGTGATTGAACAACTATACTGGCTGCCTCTGCAGCACTCAAGGGCTTGGACCTAAGTTGGCATGGTGGTGGTGGCACTGAGCCCAATGGAGCGGAGGTGCTGCTCCCAGCTTGGTCCCCAGCAGACCCCGCTGCTGCTGCAGGCGTACTTTTTTTCCCAAAAAATGCGGCGGTCGGCACACCAGTCTCCTTGGTAAGTGGCGCCACTTGCTTCTTCTGCTCCTTACTGGCAACTTTCTTGCTAGAGGAGCTATGGGCAACTTTTTTTGGGGCCATCTTCTTCAGATGTCAGAACAGCAGGCCGCAGTTGCACAAGTTGCAGAGTTGTCTGTGGCCACAGGTGACGTTGTGCTGCACACACCGCAGCAGGACTTCTTCCTGGCACTGATGAGGAACGATGAGGCTGATGATTCGTCTTTCTGCACCTAAAAGCAAACGAAGCCAGAGGAACATCAGTTAAATAAATGTTGCATATGTAGCGCTTCAATTAATAGTTTGCAAGTAAGCATTTTTATTATACCCACCCCCCAAAATGGAAAGACCAATAAAATGCACCACTGACAGAGTACCCCTGGGCATAATGGATGAAAGCATGGCAGACTGGGTGCAGGCCTATGACACAACAAAGCACACTGCCTGGCTTAAAAATTGCCCCTAGACCCCCACCCACATGGCCAGGCCCTGCCTGGACCAGGCCTCAAAATGGCCCCCACCCACATGGCCATGCCCCATCAACACCCCAAAAAATCGAAAAACACACAAAAATCACCACAATCCAATGCCATCCATGCCCTCCATGATCTTTACATTCAAGACACCCCACAGAAAGACTAGGCCCATGCACCACTGAGTACCCCTGGGCAAAAGGCCCCAACAACAGCCAAAAAATTAAAAAACACACAAAAATCACCTCAATCCAATGCCATCCATGCCCTCCATGATGTTTACATTAAAGAGTCCCCACAGAAAGACTAGGCCCATGCACCACTGGGTACCCCTGGGCATAATGGGTGAAAGCAAGGCACATTGGATGCAGGCCTATGGCACAAAGCACACTGCCTGGATTCAAAATGGCCCCTTCACCCCACCACATGGCCCTGGACCAGGCCTCAAAATGGCCCCACCCACATGGCCATGCCCCCTCAACACCCCAAAAAATCTAAAAACACACAAAAATCACCACAATCCAATGCCATCCATGCCCTCCATGATCTTTACATTCAAGACACCCCACAGAAAGACTAGGCCCATGCACCACTGAGTACCCCTGGGCAAAAGGCCCCAACAACAGCCAAAAAATAAAAAAACACAAAAATCACCTCAATCCAATACCATCCATGCCCTCCAGGATGTTTACATTAAAGAGACCCCACAGAAAAAATAGGCCCATCCACCACTGGGTACCCCTGGGCATAATGGGTGAAAGCAAGGCACATTGGATGCAGGCCTATGGCACAAAGCACACTGCCTGGATTCAAAATGGCCCCTTCACCCCCACCACATGGCCCTGGACCAGGCCTCAAAATGGCCCCCACCCACATGGCCATGCCCCATCAACACCCCCAAAAAATCGAAAAACACACAAAAATCACCACAATCCAATGCCATCCATGCCCTCCATGATGTTTACATTAAAGAGACCACACAGAAAGACTAGGCCCATGCACCACTGGGTACCCCTGGGCATTGTGGTAAATAAATAAATAATACCTCTATTTTTGACTAGATATAACAATAACAGATAGCTCAATAAATAAGAGTCAAGATTCGAGGTAGTAGGAGTTTGCAGGTTTAATACAGCATAAAGGACAGGAACAGGACAACCTGCACGGGCAAGATCTGGGATGGCTAGCCAACAGGGGGCCCCGACAGCTGTCGGGCAGGAGCTGGAATGAGCGCGCTGGCTTTTAATAACAATACACAAGTATATATACTAAAACAATTGCATTACAGTACATACAGTAGGTGTGATAGTGGGTGGAGTTAGCAACAGTCGCGAAAGATAAGGATGAAAGTGGGTGTAACAGGAGGCGTATACATAGACATGTGATGTAGACGTAACAGAATATGTCATAAATGGGGCGGAAACATGGAGGGGGCTACCTAAGGAGCCGGGACCTCTAACCTAGTGGTGCGCGCAAGCTGGCAATGACGTGTTACTAGGAGAAGCTGGGGGCTATGACTTCTGCGCTAGAAGAAGAGACGAAAGTCTGGAGAGTCAGAGCGACATGTACCTAAAACACTATCTAGTATCTGATGTTTAGAGAACATGTTGATAGAATCCAAAAGTTATCAGGGCAAAGGCTAACAGACACTAAGACTGGTGCATGCATTATTCTACATGTAGTGTGTGTTGAGGAATATTAAATGACCATTAATACAGTATTTCTCTTACATGGAGACGTAAAGGCTAGACGATGACGGAAACTATTGATGCGATTCAGTAACTTAGGAATGCAGAGAAGGAGAGCTGGACTGATAACTGGAATCATAACATACTCTTGGCAGACTGGCAGGCAGAGCCAGGCCGAGCCGGGCACTGTGAGGCAGGAAGTAAGTGAAGGGTCAGGGATACAGGTGGGGGCTGTATCGCTCCTCAGCGAGGGTTCAGGAGACAGGAGCTGAATCTGAGTCCGGGCCCTTTTGAGGCCTAGAAACGGGGATTTTTACAATGAAATAACGTGCACACTGAGAAACGTGGCAACGTAACTTTACATAGGCCTGATGCTCGTAGCTTTCACGAGAACTGGAAACTGGCATACTAGAGATGGACACAACTGTAATTGCGTCTTTAATCGATCATGGGGAATACATATGCATATTAATCATGCACACATAACATAAGATGGGGAACACGTAGGGACACAGAACATGGCAAAATTTACTTTTCCACATTCCCTCCTTGTCACTACGTTTCCATCAGGAAACATCAATATTCATGATACCATCTATCATTTCATACAGTATCATTTGCTCGTCTCGAATTTTCTTGGAACGGGATTTAGGACGGGACTTGGGACTGGGAATACAAGAGGTAGCACAAATGCCGCAAATCGCAGGGCCACATTGTATACAGAGGCAGCAACTGAATATGATCGCTACTGCAATACCTAGAAATGACAATACTTTCCATCCCCAGGCAGAAATTATACTCCAAAACCAACCGGACCATGTCCAGGTGCCTGGATTCTGGTGTAACTGATGGGCAATTTTATGGAGTCTGGTTATAGCTAAATAAACAGACGGCGCGTTATTAGGAATGAAAATGCAGCAACTAGATCCGATGACTCTACATGCTCCTCCTCTATCGGCCAGTATGACGTCAAGAACGAGACGATTTTGGAGCACGACAAATCTCATAGCAGATTGCTCCTCGGTTAAGTTACCTAGGGCAGAGGCAGTCTCATTCACTACTGCTTCAAGAGTTCTGGTTAGTCTACGTATTAGCTTACTATTCTGGATAGGTCCTATAAAGAAAAAGAAACCTCTATTGAAATCTGTATACTGTTCTAGAGCAGTTTCAGTTTGATCGACAATTGGGGACTCAATCTCCCTTCTATGTCTAATGTGTACTAGATGTGTGTTTCTATGATAATCGGATGGGGCTAGAAAAACTGGTGGCAGTAGGAAGGCAATGTAACAGGTTCCCTCCCAATCGAGGGGCAGACGAACATATGCGGTCTGACCACAAACAAAATAAGAATGACGTGAAGCTTTGAAAATAGATTTCCCACTGTCACTATACTCGACAATAGTAGTACAATCACTATGTCCTACATGTACGGAACC
This sequence comes from Lissotriton helveticus, assembly GCF_964261635.1. Lineage (NCBI taxonomy): Eukaryota > Metazoa > Chordata > Amphibia > Caudata > Salamandridae > Lissotriton > Lissotriton helveticus. The sequence continues at coordinate 323,647,183 of NC_136061.1, forward strand.
GTTATTTCGGACACATAATTTGCCTTTGACTGGTAATACTGAAAAAGCAGGTAAGTCTGGAGTAGGATCAGACTGAACATTCAGGACCATGAAATTCGAAGAATAATTACCTAAATTATAGACTTCATTTTCTAGATCTAACCCTGTTCTGTGGGGAAGACCTTGCTTGTCTGGAAAACATGTACTGTTCAGAAGGGACATATCAGTTGAGGATGACGTTAACGTGGACCATGCTCCACATGAGCCATTATGTGAAAACGGATAAGGAAAGAGTGGCAGAACTCCCTTCGGTGTCTGGAAAGGGGGGAGTCGACCACACACCCAACAATTAGTGGCATTGCTGGTCTGGTGTGAATAATGTAACATACGGATAAATGAATTGTTGCGCATAGCAAGACGATAGGATAGTTCGTGAGGAGGCAGATCACTAAACGTGTGCTCTACTGTAGCATTAGAAAACTTATTTACATGAGAAATTGGAAAACATAAATGAAATGCATAACTCGTGCAGGTAACCATCAAGCTGAAAAACAATATAAAACTTAGAAAAACGATACATCGGATTGAGTTTTGACTAACTCTCTCACTATGGGGGTCTATTTCATACATGTCAGATACCTGTCTAACCGTTTCACCTAGGGGAGGACTTAGACAATTAAACTGGCTGACTTATTTTACTAGACCGGAGCTTACATTTATACTCCTGCTGCGGAGTTTTCTCTAACAGGGAGGGCTTAGTATCAATGTCATTTGCGGGACAGTCCTTGAGAATAGTATTTTGGCAGTCCTTAAAATCCTGGCAATCCTTGGAAATGTTTTTAGGTTTTAGTCCGTGAAATGTTTTAACATGAGACAGGTGGACCCACCCCTTCCTGCCTTCCAGCTTGACGGCAGTTCGGGTGGTCAAGAGGACGAGCTTCGGCTCCTTCCAACGAGGCTCCAGCGGACTTGAACGATCGAAATTCCTCACGAGAACCAAGCTCCCTGGAACGATTTCATGCGGTTTCACCTCGGTATTGTCTGGAAATGCGGCGGCAACCTGTGAACGACAAGAGTGTAGGGCAGACATCAAGGAAGCTAGGTAATCTGTCAGCATATTACTGGAAACATCTGTAATACTTCGGGGTCTGGGCGTACCCCACATATTCGGGGGGCGGCCGAATACGACCTCGTAAGGGGACAGACCTGATCTGGAATGTGCGACCATGCGCATATAAAATAGGGCGACTGGCAGAGCTACTAGCCAGTCCACACCTTTCTCTTTACAGACTTTTGCAATGCGGATTTTCAGGGTCTGATTATGTCTCTCTACGAGACCGGCTGCTTCAGGATGGCGTACACAATGAAACTTCCACTGGTACCCTAACAAAAGGGAAACGTGCTTCATAAGCTCGGATGAGAATGGCTGGCCGTTATCAGAATACACGACCCTAGGGAGTCCATAACGGGGGAAGAATTCACGAACCAGCTGCTTGGCAGTGGTCGCGGCTGTGTAATCTGGGACTGGATATGCTTCTGTCCACCTGGACAAAGCGCATACAACTACAAGGACATACTTGAAACCTCGACATCGCTCCATCTGAATATAATCCATCTGGAGGACTTCAAAAGGGTGGTCAGGGGGCTGGAATCCACCTTGTTCCACCGGGACACTTTTACCTGGATTGAATTGACAACATATCATACAAGTACGGACTTTCTGCTTGGCTGCAGCTCGTAAATGCTTGTTAAACCAAATGTTCTGGATACTGTCTAACATGGCTTTTTCTCCTAAGTGTGCTGGACTATGTGCGGTATTGATAATGACTTGAACCATTGAGTCGGGGAGAAACCATGTGGCTTTTCCCTTCGTCACCCATCCCTGGTCTGTCTGGACCCCTCCTTGTTCGGACCATTTCTTGATTTCCTCGGGAGTAGCATGTAACTGGATATCTATGACATCCTGAGTAGGGTCCTTAACTGTCATACAAGTAGTCTGTTCTAGAGTGGATGTCGGTGTCTTGTTAACTGGTATGTCTGGTGTCTGTGCTGTAAGCTTGGCTGTTCGATCTGCTAGATCATTACCTTGGGAAATAATGTCAGTAACTTTCGTATGTGCTTTGCATTTCATGATAGCGATAGATGTCGGTAAATGTATTGCATCTAACAGAGCTTGAATAAGGAAACCATGCTGAATCTTGGTTCCATGAGAAGTCATGAAACCTCTCTCCTGCCAGAGCACTCCGAAGTCGTGTACGACTCCGAATGCGTAGCGTGAATCTGTGTAAATATTAACTGTCAGGTTCTTGGCGTGTATGCAGGCTTGTGTCAGAGCAACTAGCTCTGCTGCCTGAGCAGACAGGGTGTCAATACGGTGTGTTTCAATAACTTCAGTGTCAGTAGTCACTGCATACGCGGCTACTAGTTCTCCTGTACTTGTTCTCATACATGAACCATCCACATAAAGTGTCAGGTCGGGATCTGGTAATGGAATATCTGTCAGGTCTTGTCTTGGTTTTGTCATGGTGTTAACTACTTCCACACAGTCATGTGTGGCAGGATTTGAAGTAACTGACGGTAACAGTGTAGCAGGATTTAGAACGTTGCAGCGTCTGATTTCTATGTGTGGCTGGAACAGTGTCAATTCATAACCTGTCAAACGTGCAATTGTCAAGTGCTGAGTCTGTGTTCGGTTTAAAAGAACTTCCACGGAGTGTGGAACTTGTACTGTCAGGGAATGTCCTAATACTATGGAATCACTTTGTCTGATAGCTAGTGCTGTGGCTGCAACTGACTTGAGGCACGCAGGCAGAGCCTGGGCTACAGGATCTAGTGTGCTCGAAAAATAAGCACAGGGCTTGTATTGTCCTGCTTGATCTTGGGTAAGAACAGATAATGCTGTACCATCACGTTCTGTGACAAAAAGTGTAAAAGGCTTACTGTAGTTCGGTGTAGCTAGAACAGGTGCTTGGCATAAAGCTTTCTTTAGCTCATTAAAACTAAGTGTATGTTCAGATGTCCAAGGGAGGACAGTCGATACGGCTGCCTCCTGTGTCGTTAACTGTATCAGTGGCTTGGCTAGAAATGCATACTGAGTAATCCATTGTCTGCAATAGGAAGTAAGGCCGATAAAAGCACGTACCTCCTTCTGTGTCTTGGGCTGTGGAAGACTCGCTATTAACTGGATACGGTCAGGTGTCAACTGCCTACCCCACTTGGACAGTAAGTGGCCTAAGTAGATCACTTGCTGGACACAGAATTGAAGCTTCGAAGGGGACACCTTGTGCCCCATCTCGGCTAGAAAATACAGGACTGTAAGCGATGCTCGCTCGCAAGCATGTTCAGAACGGGCTGTGATCAGTAGATCATCGACATACTGGAGCAGGGCAGTGTCAGTTGGCATGTGAATGTTGTCTAGTTGTCTCTTAAGTGCTTGACTGTAAATACTAGGACTTTCTGTGAAACCTTGAGGAGCTCGTGTGAATTTATAGCTCCTTCCATTTAAACAAAAACCGAAAAGGTACTGGCTGTCTGGATGAATTGGAACACTGAAAAATGCGTTTTTGAGGTCTATGACTGTAAAAAATGTAGCCTCAGAATCAATGGCTGTCAATAGAGATGAGATATCTGGGACTACTGGATACTGGGGAATGATACATTTATTGAGTTCTCGAAGGTCAATCACTAATCGATATACTGGGGGTGCATTTGGATCAGTACGTTTCATGACTGGAATGATCGGAGAATTACATATATTGGAGTCAGTTTCTACAACTACTCCTTGAGCCATGAGCTCGTCAATAATTTTGGATAAGGCTGCTACAGCCTCAGGTGGCAATCTGTACTGTCTGATTCGTGGTAACACTACACCTTGCTTGAGAGTCACACGATGGGGTGTGATTTGCATAAAACCAACATCAGTTGGACCTTGCGCCCATAGATGCTGCGGAACGTTAGACAATCTTGGATCAAAATCTCGTAATACATAGTGACCCTTGAAGTCACGTAAAAACAAACGTATCCCCTCTGGGGAACAGCAAATAACTGCACCTAATTCTTTCAGTGTCTTAATGCCTAACAAATTTTCTGGACATGACTTTGTAAGCAATAGATCAGTAGTTCGGGACAATGGACCTACTTCTAGAGTAACTGGCTTTGATATCTCGTTTACAATAGGCTTTCCTGAAAATCCAAGGGAAACATTTCTAGAGCCTGAGAGCGGAGCCCCTGGAACCTCGTCGTGACTAATGGTAGTCCTACTTGCCCCTGTATCAATCAAAAACTTTCTGTCTTTCCCTAATACTTGACTGTGAACATAGGGACCCTCTTGATCTACAGGTATCTCGATGAGAGGCAAGCCTACCTCCCTCTCTAGGCTGTTTCATGAATACTGCTGATACTCTGGATACTCTGTCTGTGCATACTGGTACATCTGCTGTGTAACATGCTGTGTTGCAGCGATAGGCTGCGGTGCTGGAACTGTCTGTTGTGCATTCTGTGGCTGAGAAGTCTGTGAAACTTGTTCTTGTCTAGGCGGACGTGGTCTTTCTTTAGTTTTACCAGTGGCTATATTGTGTTTCAGAACTGCACACTCGTTTATAAAATGACCTGGCTGTTTACAATAATTACATGTCCCTTTAACGGGAGCTGCAGGATGACTGGCTTGATTCGGACCCCTCTTCTGACTGTCTTGTGGAACAGATTGTGCAACTAGTACTTTCATTTTCGTGTCTTTCATACGTCTTTTCTCGTGTTCTTGCTCTTCCCTGATTCTATTCTGGTGATACTGGAGCATCTGAAGCATTTGGGACGGAGTACTAGCTTGCCAGGTACTTTCAACTTTCAAAACTCGATTCTTAACTTGTGGACTTGAGTTCTCGACTAGTTTAGTAACAAAAAGATGAGGGTATGACTCACTACTCGTCTTGAGACCACTGTTTATTATAAAACATTTCTCAAATCTAGAATAAAAATCACTAGTGTCTTCGTCTTGTTTCTGTTTACAGGCTGAGATTGCATCCCAGTCTTCCTTTTTAGTGGTTAATAATCTAGGCAAAACTTGTATTAACAGTTCAGGTAATTCTTTACATTTGTCTCCAAGACCGGTACCTGGTACTCGTATCTTATCTTCAGCTTCTAGAGCTGTCCAATCGATCTTTTTCTCTCCCACCTCCCAATCCTTTTCCTTGAGTTTTTCATATATGCCTGCAGGCAACAGGACTTTAGCATTTTAATAATATCTGGATACGTGTATTCTCCCATACGGAGCATGTCTTTTAATTCACGGTGGAACCCTGCTGGATCTTTGTCGTGACAGGGAATTAATTTCTTCATCTCTAAGAGTTCCATCTTGGTAACTGGGGTGTAAACAAATACTCGTTGCATTTCACCATCTGGTGTCCTAACTGGGTGTACTTCTCGTAACGGATGCTGTCTGTCTATGTAAAATGGTTTACTTTCTGGGGGTGAGACATGAACAAAATGCGGGTTCAAAAACGTTCTATATTTGTGGCGTTGTTCTAGAATGACACTAATTAAATCGGTACCTAAACCTTTCCATCTATACTGGAGTAACTCGTTCAGGACATCATGTAACGGACCTGGATCAGAATGTTGACCCTCATACAGCGTAATGAGGTGCTGGATCATATACATACCCACCAGTCGCTGCTCGGCTGGGGGCAGTTTCAGAAACATTTGTGCCACTATTTCGTCTGGAAAAGTGGTAGAATCAGTAATCCATCGGACTGCTGATCGGGCTAGTTCTTGTTCATGCATGGTACTTAATTCACTATAACCGATTCGTGATTTCAGAATTTGATCGGTAGCTTGAAATACTTGTTCTAGAGAACCTTGTTCTGGTGCTGGAAGATGAAAGACTTTCTTGTGTTCTAGGCGTAAATGTCGGTCTGGAAGTCTAGATTTACCTACATACGCTATTCTGGCGGTAGTCTCGTCGTCTACCTCTTCAGTAGAAGAGTCATTTTCTTTCTCGCTTACTTGTGCTTCTTTTCGTTGTTCGTGTAACCTTATTATTTCTTTACGTATTTTCTTGTACATACTCTCTATACTATTGAGTGTCTTGTGCTTACCCTCGGCTATATTATCACTCCACTTTGTCAAAATTTTCATTTCGTTCGGATCTTTAGTCGGGGAATCTTGTTCCCTAATTAAACAATTGATCAGAAACTTTAATAACATGAACTGGATCTCAGATTTCCTGAGAGACATGACTTCAGCAATACTTTCTGGATCTTGTCCTGTACGAATGAAACGATACATTCTGTCTAGATCTTCTTTCATATTCGGTAGGGTGACCAAATACTCGGACACCTGCCTTATACGTATGGAATATATAACCATACCATCCTCGCCTGGGACTGGATCATAACAGCATTCAGTAAGAAGTCGCCTGATTTCTGCAATGGACTTATATTTAGGCGTACGCTGTAACGCACGTTCATGTAACTCGACTGCCCCTAGACGTCTACTTGGCGGTGGGGTACCAGGAGGACCTCCTCCCGCGGCCCCTATACTGGAATCGTCGACTGATACTCTTCGAGCTGGCAGAGTGACTGAAGTAGCGGGAATTTGTACTACGGGCTGGACCGGGGGTACCGTAGCAGGTACTGCAACAGGTGCCCCGGTGACTGGAGGATCATGAATTACATTATTTACAGGAGCTGGCGGAACAGGATTTGCATATTCTGGGACTGTGTCGTCCAAATAGGACGAGAGAAAAATATCAGCTGCGGTCGGTTTGTGACGTAGCTTGGTCGGAACTAAGGGTGGCGGAAAATTACATGGTGCTTCCGGGGTTGCTTTTGGCAAGCTCTCGGCAAGAAGAGGGTACATACCCTTAATGAGGGCATTTCTCTGTCGGTCTGACTGTTCGGCTTTAACTCGTTCACCTACTTCGATTAATTCCCTTTCTTGGGCTCTTTCTAAGGATTCTCTACTTAATTCTGACTTTCTGATTTCTTTTTCTGTTCTTCTGTGAGATTCTTTGCGCCATAACTCGATGGCGTCTTTCTGGGACTGTCTGGCTTTCTTTTTCCATAATGCTTCTTCTACTCGCATGATGCACTCGGCATCCCATGTACCTGATACGGGCCATCTATACTTTTCCTCTAACTGTTTGGTGTACTCCACCCATAAATCTAGATACAATATGGCACTTATGCCATGCTTTTGATACATAAAATGACCTGGACTGTCCCTAGGCGGGACAGGAACTGCTTCTTCGAGCAGACCTTTTCTAGTTTTTAACTGACGTAATTTCGAGAACAGAGGCATGGCTGAACTAGAGTCTAGACACAATACAATACACAATGAACACGATGATTACTAGAACACACATTCATACCACGACATTGAAATACATGAATGACATTTAAAATAACAGTTCGGACAAGATACTACCTGAAATACTGAGAACAGAACACATGAATTTTCTCGAGAACAGAACTGACTAGAATTACTAGATGCACTGCTGAAACAGTACGAAACTTACCGGTCTCATAAAGAGACACGTCAGGACCCGCATCCACCTAGGTGGACACTTCGTGTTGGATCTGTGTACCCAAACCCACGGACCAGAGACAATTAGATTGACTAGTCTAGATACTACCCCAGCAACGATACTCACCGGGCAGCAAGAACAGAAGGCCTCGGACTGGACTGGACTGCTACGACGCCGGACGGACGAACTTTGGACTTCAGTTACGGGTGGGCCTCCGGATACCTCGGACCTTGGACTCTCGGCTTGGGCTCTGGTCGGGACTCGCCGCGTTCCTCCACCGCCTCGTCTGGATGCTGGACCGCAACCTCCGTTTCCTCCGTGGGCCTGAGGGATACTTGAAGCAGAAATATCTGCACGTGCACGGTATGGTTCCGTCACGGCTGCAGAGGATCAGGGGGCTTGCGTGGCTTCACCGGCGCGTGGGGAAAGGGCAAGTCCCTATTCGGGCGCCATTATGTGGTAAATAAATAAATAATACCTCTATTTTTGACTAGATATAACAATAACAGATAGCTCAATAAATAAGAGTCAAGATTCGAGGTAGTAGGAGTTTGCAGGTTTAATACAGCATAAAGGACAGGAACAGGACAACCTGCACGGGCAAGATCTGGGATGGCTAGCCAACAGGGGGCCCCGACAGCTGTCGGGCAGGAGCTGGAATGAGCGCGCTGGCTTTTAATAACAATACACAAGTATATATACTAAAACAATTGCATTACAGTACATACAGTAGGTGTGATAGTGGGTGGAGTTAGCAACAGTCGCGAAAGATAAGGATGAAAGTGGGTGTAACAGGAGGCGTATACATAGACATGTGATGTAGACGTAACAGAATATGTCATAAATGGGGCGGAAACATGGAGGGGGCTACCTAAGGAGCCGGGACCTCTAACCTAGTGGTGCGCGCAAGCTGGCAATGACGTGTTACTAGGAGAAGCTGGGGGCTATGACTTCTGCGCTAGAAGAAGAGACGAAAGTCTGGAGAGTCAGAGCGACATGTACCTAAAACACTATCTAGTATCTGATGTTTAGAGAACATGTTGATAGAATCCAAAAGTTATCAGGGCAAAGGCTAACAGACACTAAGACTGGTGCATGCATTATTCTACATGTAGTGTGTGTTGAGGAATATTAAATGACCATTAATACAGTATTTCTCTTACATGGAGACGTAAAGGCTAGACGATGACGGAAACTATTGATGCGATTCAGTAACTTAGGAATGCAGAGAAGGAGAGCTGGACTGATAACTGGAATCATAACATACTCTTGGCAGACTGGCAGGCAGAGCCAGGCCGAGCCGGGCACTGTGAGGCAGGAAGTAAGTGAAGGGTCAGGGATACAGGTGGGGGCTGTATCGCTCCTCAGCGAGGGTTCAGGAGACAGGAGCTGAATCTGAGTCCGGGCCCTTTTGAGGCCTAGAAACGGGGATTTTTACAATGAAATAACGTGCACACTGAGAAACGTGGCAACGTAACTTTACATAGGCCTGATGCTCGTAGCTTTCACGAGAACTGGAAACTGGCATACTAGAGATGGACACAACTGTAATTGCGTCTTTAATCGATCATGGGGAATACATATGCATATTAATCATGCACACATAACATAAGATGGGGAACACGTAGGGACACAGAACATGGCAAAATTTACTTTTCCACAGCATAATGGATGAAAGCAAGGCACATTGGATGCAGGCCTATGGTACAAAGCACACTGCCTGGATTCAAAATGGCCCCTTCACCCCCACCACATGGCCCTGAACCAGGCCTCAAAATGGCCCCCACCCACATGGCCATGCCCCATCAACACCCCAAAAAAATCGAAAAACACACGAAAATCACCACAATCTAATGCCATTCATGCCCTCCATGATCTTTACATTCAAGACACCCCACAGAAAGACTAGGCCCATGCACCACTGGGTACCCCTAGGCATAATGGATGAAAGCAAGGCACATTGGATGCAGGCCTATGGCACAAAGCACACTGCCTGGATTCAAAATGGCCCCTTCACCCCCACCACATGGCCCTGGACCAGGCCTCAAAATGGCCCCCACCCACATGGCCATGCCCCATCAAGACCCCAAAAAATCGAAAAACACACGATAATCACCACAATCTAATGCCATTCATGCCCTCCATGATCTTTACATTCAAGACACCCCACAGAAAGACAAGGCCCATGCACCACTGGGTACCCCTGGGCATAATGGATGAAAGCAAGGCACATTGGATGCAGGCCTATGGCACAAAGCACACTGCCTGGATTCAAAATGGCCCCTTCACCCCCACCACATGGCCCTGGACCAGGCTTCAAAATGCCCCCCACCCACATGGCCATGCCCCATCAACACCCTAAAAAATCGAAAAACACACAAAAATCACCACAATCCAATGCCATCTATGCCCTCCATGATCTTTACATTCAAGACACCCCACAGAAAGACTAGGCCCATGCACCACTGAGTACCCCTGGGCAAAAGGCCCCAACAACAGCCAAAAAATCGAAAAACACACAAAAATCACCTCAATCCAATGCCATCCATGCCCTCCATGATCTTTACATTAAAGACACCCCACAGAAAGACTAGGCCCATGCACCACTGGGTACCCCGGGGCATAATGGATGAAAGCAAGGCACATTGGATGCAGGCCTGTGGCACAAAGCACACTGCCTGGATTCAAAATGGCCCCTTCACCCCCACCACATGGCCCTGGACCAGGCCTCAAAATGGCCCCCACCCACATGGCCATGCCCCATCAACACACCAAAAAATCGAAAAACACACAAAAATCACCACAATCCAATGCCATCCATGCCCTCTATGATGTTTACATTAAAGAGACCCCACAGAAAGACTAGGCCCATGCACCACTGGGTACCCCTGGGCATAATGGATGAAAGCAAGGCACATTGGATGCAGGCCTATGGCACAAAGCACACTGCCTGGATTCAAAATGGCCCTTTCACCCCCACCACATGGCCCTGGCCCAGGCCTCCAAATGCCCCCCACCCACATGGCCATGCCTCATCACACCCCAAAAAAATCGAAAAACACACAAAAATCACCACAATCCAATGCCATCGATGCCCTCCATGATCTTTACATTCAAGACACCCCACAGAAAGACTAGGCCCATGCACCACTGGGTACCCCTGGGCATAATGGATGAAAGCAAGGCACATTGGATGCAGGCCTATGGCACAAAGCACACTGCCTGGATTCAAAATGGCCCCTTGACACCCACCACATGGCCAGGCCCTGCCTGGACCAGGCCTCAAAATGGCCCCCACCCACATGGCCATGCCCCATCAACACCCCAAAAAATCAAAAAACACACAAAAAACACCACAATCCAATGCCATCCATGCCCTCCATGATCTTTACATTCAAGACACCCCACAGAAAGATATGCACCACTGAGTACCCCTGGGCAAAAGGCCCCAACAACAGCCAAAAAATCGAAAAACACACAAAAATCACCTCAATCCAATGCCATTCATGCCCTCCATGATATTTAGATTAAAGAGACCCCACAGAAAGACTAGGCCCATACACCACTGGGTACCCCTGGGCATAATGGATGAAAGCAAGGCACATTGGATGCAGGCCTATGGAACAAAGCACACTGCCTGGATTCAAAATGGCCCCTTCACCCCCACCACATGGCCCTGGACCAGGCCTCAAAATGGCCCCCACCCACATGGCCATGCCCCATCAACACCCCAAAAAATCGAAAAACACACAAAAATCACCACAATCCAATGCCATCCATGCCCTCCATGATGTTTACATTCAAGACACCCCACAGAAAGACTAGGCCCATGCACCACTGAGTGAATACCCCTGGGCAAAAGGCCCCAACAACAGCCAAAAAAATCGAAAAACACACAAAAATCAGCACAATCCAATGCCATCCATGCCCTAAATGATGTTGAAATTCAACAAAACAGTTGCATCAGTTTAAATATACAAAAGTTGCACGAATATGGATGAGCCCTAGGGGCCACCTAAACCTTATACTAAAATAGTGGTATAAGAACCACTATGGGGAAAGTGAAGAGGCCTAGGGCCTGGGGAATCGCTGGAGCTGTTCGGGACTAGCAGTGATGAAGTCGGCAAAGGCCCGCGGGACTCGGGTGCAGTGCGGAAAGCGCACGCATGCACCAATGCAATGTCAATGGTGCGTAAAAGTTACAATGTTAGTTTTTAAGGAACCTTCCGATGGACCTACAAGGCTAAAACTTTAGACACCGGCACTAGAGGTATACACCAGTGTGGGAACACCGGCGTTGCTGAGTTACCTCACCCACAGGAAGCGGGTGCACAGGTGCGAAGTAGTGTCGGGTTTCGTCACGCAGGTCGATGGTGCTTGGAGCTGAAGATGCTGCAGGCGGGTCGTCGAGGAGAGTTCCGGTGGATCCAAGGGTGGATCTGAAGAGGTGAAGACCTGAAAGCAGAGGGGAAAATGTTCAAAGTCACTAGCCAGTGACTACCGTGGAACCAGGATGGAACCAGGCGATGTCGGGTGCAAACAGGTGATGAAGTGAAGATTGTCTCTGCAGCCACGTGGACACGAAGAGGTCGAGGACGTCCAGGAGTTGATCACGAGCTGTCCCACGCAGGCTCTCGCTGATGGCCGTGTCGGCAACTTGATTGGAGCAAACAGGCCTTGGCTAAAGCAAGCCACGCAGGAATCGATGCAAGCTTCTCACTCAGACCAGCAAGGTCAGAGTGGGTGCTCCTTTTCAGGGGAGCAAGGGCCAGTCTGGAGCAACCAGACCAGCAGTGTAAGTTGTAGTTTTCGTCGCCAAGATGGCCGCTAGCCACGTGGCAAGTGGCCGGGATGGCGCGTCAAGTGGCAAAGTGCAAAAGGGCCCCACGCGGATCATGGAGATGCTGGGGGGGCTGATCTTCGGTGCAAATGCTGCTCGGTTTTGGGGCTTCTCAAACCCCAAAGCACAGCGTCTAGGGTACCTTGGGTGCTGCGCAGTCAGCTTCTTGGGGGTCTTCCAAGATGTCTGGTCCCACGTCTCTTCTTTTCAGGGACTGTGGATCGGGCTCTGAGATGTCTGGGAGTCTGGGTCGTGTCAGGCTCTGGGCTCGGGCTCCGGCGGGAGGCGGCGGCAAAGCAGACGTCGAGTTGCTGGTTGGTGCCTGTATTCACAGGGTGATCACTCCTTGGCCACAAGGGAGATTCTCTTCCGTCTTCTGTGCAGCAGAATGTCGACGTCCAGTCTTCTTCTTATTTTAAGTCGAGTTCAGGATGATCTGAAGTCCTGGGACACAGCTCCTACTCTTATTCGAATTCTAGGGGCCGGATCACCTACTAGGTCCCTCCTCTGGGTGGGACCAGGAAGAGGGGCGGTTACACCCCCTTTCCTTTGTGCAGCTTCACGCCAAGACTGGGGCTGGAGAGCCCCAGCTCCGGTTTGAACTGGCAAATGCACAGGGACACCTTGTGTGCCCCAGGCATGTCTGATTCTATTCAGCCCTGTCCTACCCAATACACAAAACCCTGTCTGGGGTGGTGCTAGCACCTCCCAAGGCAGGAAACCCTTTGTCCAAGCCACCCTCGCTGGAAGGACTCCCAGCAGCAGGAGGTCAGACTTGTGTCTGTGGTGGCAGCATCCATTTTGTGATGCTGAGGCTCGGGTTTAACTTTACCCGGGTTTCAGGTTATGTACATGTCGTGTCCCTCTAGAAGGGTGGAATGCTACCCCCATTGCCATAACTGGCGAGGGGGTAGTATTCCAATTCGTATGACACCTTACTCGACATGTTTTGATAAAGCCAAACCAAAGATAGCATTTAACCGCAAGGTTCATAATGCACTTAAGAGTATATGGTATGGCAGTATCATGAAACAGCTAAAGGACTTGGTTCCGAAAGCTTCAGACAGGCTCAGCTCATGCCAGAGCACCATCTCACATATTTCCAAGCACTCTGCCTCCAGGATTGATGATGCCTTCCATAGGAGTGGCTGATAGGAACATATGTGTCCATTTTAGGTTGAATATAGATATACCAAACCTAAGTAAGGGGTGATTTCACCCACTTACCCCAGCTGAGTGATCAGCCAGTTGTGTCAAATATGGAGGCCAGGCCAGGGGTGGCACAATACGTGCTGCAGCCCCTGGTAGGCCTTGGAAGCACCTATGCCCTGGGTACCTGGGGTACACTGTTACAGGGGCCAATAAGGTGAACCAGTTCCAATTGTGTATGTACCTAAGGTACATGGAGTCCATTTTAAGGAGAGAGCAATTAGCCTGGGGCCCTGAATAGCAGGATCCCGGGACAACTAAAGTAAAAAACCAGCTAAACACCAGGCAAAAAGTTTGGGGGTAACAATAGTCAGATATCCACCTTCCTACACCAGGCTGCTTTGTTTTGGTGATAAGTGGCCCAGCTGGAGCAGAGGTCATCCGATGGAGAGATCTCTGAAGCTGAGGGGGATGGGTCCTGCAAAGGGGGCTGGGTAAATCAAACCGAGCTCAAAGACAGAGCAGATCAGTAAGGAATGCCAGGTGTGCCTACCCCCACATTCTGTGCCCCAGCCAGATGGCAAGCTTAGGACAGGGATTTGCAGAGGTCAGGGGAAGGTGAGCTAATGGAAATGAGCCACACTGTGACTTGATTTAGTTAGCTCTTACTCCTTTGGCGACAGATCATTCATGTTGGATTTTGGAAGTGCAGTGCTTTGTGGGACAAGAAGATGCCACACTTTGGAGGAAGTTGTGGTGCTTTTGGGTGGCACCCGCCATCTCATTGGAAAGAGGTGCCCCATGCTTGTCTTCCCAAAGCGCTAAATAAATATGTCACAGCTGCACAGTCTTTCAGATAAGCTCCGTGAAACTTCAAGGAAAAGAAGGCCTTCCCTGCTGGAATCTGGATTTGCACCCAAAGGCCTACACTCTGAATGCTGCAGGATCCGGTACTACAGCCCTGAGGACTATGCCTTGCTTCAAAAAGGATTAAGGAGTGGATTCCATACAAGCTAAGGTTAACAAAGCCCACCTACATCATCTCTATCAAGAGTCCCCCTCCTGGAGTACATCAAGTAACACTTGTAAGGATTTTGCCAGTTGCATTGTGGAGATTGTGGTCCTAACATCCCAGAGACCATCTAGGAAAATCCAAACCTTTGGATTAGTGAATTGAACCCTATACTTTGTTGGTTTCCTTATTACTAGTGGTAGGTGCATACTTACCGCTACCAATAATCCACTTTCCAAAAGTCTGCCCATCCAATACCAAAATAACAACTACAGTTACAGTCCTGTGCTCATGATACAAGTGTAAGAAGTAAATACATAAGAGGAAATCCCAATAGGCATCATAAAATGCAGGGAAGGCTAAAACCTTGTGGTCAAATCAAAAAGTGAGTTTTAAAATCAGTACTCTGCATCTTGAATTCAATTAGCAAAGACAATACACCACATCGTCTTAATTCTTCTTAACACATGAGAAGTAGTGTTAACAACATAGAAAAAGGTACGGCAGTCTTATGCTGAGAAACTTGCACAAATAATTTAATTTATGTGAGTAAAATATTGCTGTTAATATCCACAATAATTAACGGACATGTTAAACTAACAAAGAGCTGCAGTGATTTACCTCCTCAGTAATATCCTTCCAATTGGCTCTAAATATACATACAGTGAGGAAGAAGCCAGAAACGAAGGTACACACTGCCAAGCCGGCCCACAGACCTAGGGAAAAGGCAAGACATATTAGTAGAAATCATGCCCTGTGGCAGAGAACGTGATGCCTTAAAAGTCACCTTTCCCTCTGCAAGGCTGGGGCTTCTAGCTTTACTACACCGCACCAATTGGACTTCATAGGTTTATTTCTGATAGGGATTTGTTAATTACTTCTGTTTATATAGAGCATCAACATCAGCAGTTGATTTCACATTGAAAATAGAAAAATCAGAACTGAAATGCATATACTTATTGTAGATGGTCAGTGGGCTGGAAATGATTACAAAACACCTAGAATGTTCCAATAAGACACCTAATTAACATGGTGGGACCGTCAAATCCAACACACCATAATAATTAATATCAAATAGACACATGGATGTTGACTAGCGATTTTAGGATAGTCAGATCAGTCACATCAATCACAATGGGAGTGCCACTGGGATCTTCCCTTAGTCCCATCTTTTTAAATATCTACATGGCTTCCCTCATCTCCTTGATCACATCATACTCAATTGAGGTCACCTCCTATGTTCATGACACACAGCTGATTCTCTCTCTCCACAAAAAATCATTGACCTCGGAACTTAATTTTCACAACTGTTTCTATGATATTATCCGCTGGATGCAGAGCAGTCACCTAAAATGCAGTACTAACAAAACAAAAATTTTACTCTTCAACAAATCCAATCCATTTTCCCCCTCACAATAGAGGCCTAACTTTATACCTCCTCCCCTGTCCACAGTATAAGTAGCAATAAATCTGCAGGTCAAAGTCACCACCGCCCTTCCATTCTACCCACAGGCTGTAACAGTGGCAGGCATGTGTTTCAATCTAGTCAATTCCCTATAAAAATTATTTCTCTTTCTTCCTCTTGCCACCAAAAAGACCATTGCATTCGCCTTCATCACTTCAAGACTCGACAGAGCTCTGCCTTCACGTCTCTGAATAGGCTGCATTGGTTACCTTTCCACAAAGGGATTCTTTTTAAGATCCTACTACTAGTCTTTAGAGCATTTAACAACTCTGGCCCCAAATATATTATCTCTTGGTTTTGCCACTACAAGACACAAAGAACGTTTAAATCCTCTGATGCCAACCTTCTACAGCCCCAGTCTTAGAGACTCAAATCCCAGGGGACGGGGGGAAATCCTTAATGATGCTGGGGCCACAGCCTAGACCTACCCCCCATTTCTCACTATTCATTGACACTGAAGCAAAATTCAAAAAATACCTCAAAACTTGGCTCTTGCTTGCCCCCAATGCACTTTGTCTGTCCCTCATCTAATTCACAATTATTTTCCACTAAATATGCATACATTGTCACACAGGGAACCATGTTACTTCCCAGCACAGCGCCAGGATGCTCCAATTGCGAGTGACAGTGTGCCACACAAGTTCTACAATCATTCATTCAGGGGAGAGTTGGGAGATAGTTTTTGGGTTTCTATATTTGAATACAACAAATGAGGATACATTTGTCTTTTATGAATGATTCTCAATCTGCAGATTGAATTAGTATAATAGCAATTGAAACAAGTTTGCCACATTTCTGTGTGAAATGTCATTTTAAACAAGATGGATGCCATTCCTACCACTCATTCCAAATTCCCTCCCCATTCATACCTTCTCCCCACAGGGTCCACAGCGCATAGTTAAACTGTGGTCATATTTGTTTATTTCCATTGTTGTGTTGTTTTTCTCAGGATGAACTTCCTATGGTGCATAAGTAAGTTTATAAGTATCTATTTCACGATTTTATTAACAGGATGTATTCACTGAAAGTCCTGTTGTTATCATATCCTCTTACAGATTCAACATCAGCTAGACACATCGATGTTGACTGGTCATTATAGAATAAGCAGAGATTTGACAATAGCAGCAATCTGAAGGTCATAGTTACGGGATGAATCAAAGATAAAACCCACACCTTAAGCAGAGGCAGAGGCAGAGAATGAAACAGTAGAAGGAGGTAACAGACTAGAGATGATAGTATAGGAGAAGAAGAATGAGTAGAAAAAAGGAATCTCAGTCTTGCTGGAAATGAGTTTTAAAAAAGGATTGGCCACCCAGTCCTGGATAGACGAGAGATGTGAGGGGTCAAATTCTTGAAGAACAAGAAAAAAGATTATGGAGACATGCATGCAAAAGTGAAACTCCAAGTTATAAGATGAGATAATATAGAACAAAGGAGTGGTACACAAAAAGAAAAAAAGGGGTTCAGAACAGGAATCCCCAAAGTGTGGTGGATCGAGAACAGATGCAGGCCAATTCCAAGAGACTGAGAAAAATTGGTCAGAGGGGTAGAAGGAATGCTAGGACAGGGCAGAACCTGAAATGCCCAAAAAGCTCAAGGAAGTCAAAATGGTAGCATAACCATTTTGTGCCAAAACCAGCAGAATGGTCAATAAGGATTAAGGTAGAAGATTGCTGATTGGGATAAGAAAATGAAGACAGTTAGAGACAGCAAGGCGTGTAGTTTCAGTGAAGTAACCAGGAGGAGAACCACATTAAAATGAGTGTGGAGGTTCCAAGCATGAAGAAGAACAAACAGCCGGTGAAAGAACATAAAACTTGATTGAGGTTTGGAAAGTTGTGAGGATTGAAATATGATATTTTGAAAAAAACAGAATGGATGCAGTCTTAAAAGTAGAAGGACATATTACAGAAGACATGGAAAGATTACCCAGAGATTACATAGGAGCAAGGTGAAAACAGATTTGACAACTGTTGCGAGAAGCTCGTTTGATGGTGAGACCGTGCCCTGCTGTGGAAAAAGGAGGGAGACCATCTGATTTAGAAATGGTACAAAAAGAGTCAAGACATGGAGGAAAATCGTGCTCAGAGACAGGCCTGCTAGGAAATGCAGTTGAAATATCGGAAGAGACTCCACTGACCTGATAAGACCAAGTGCTGTGATTTGAAACTTGAGAGAGTCATGGTGTTTATATGTCGTGATTTCGTTAATGTTAAAATATATATATATCGGAGTAGAAGATTCATAAAAAGTCAGAGGAACACATATAGTTCAAAAAAACTTGATATAAAGATCAGGACAACAATGCTTGTTCCAAGGGTGAATAAAGTCAAAGCTCCTCAGATAGGAGCAAAGATTGAAACCAAGGAAGTAGAAAAAAATAACACCTCCCCTCCCCATTTTGAACCACATTTCGATTGGCATATGGAGAGGGAATGTAGAAAAAGAACAAGCCCAAACTTGACTGGGATGATTTGAGCCAAGGTAGGTGGGGCTCTTCAAGTAATATTTTGGGGCAGATTTACAAGCCTTTTGCGACACATTTATGCTGCTGTTGGGTCACTTCTGTGACGCAGCGGTGTTAGAAACAATCCACTACGTTGCAACAAATTTACAACTTTAGGCATCTAGGGAGATGCGTCACTTTGTAAAGCCCTGTGTCACATTATACCTGCGTCAGGTATAAGGTATGCAAGTTGGGCATTTCCACGCAAGAAACCTCATAAAAGTGATGCAGTGAAAGCTACACTTTAACATCTTGTGCCTACTTGAAGCAGGCATAAAGAGTGATGCAGCACAGCAAGTATAGACCGCCCCTAAGCAGTACTGCGTTACCTTTACGCAGGCAGATGCGTCACACATCGGTCAGTCCTTGCGACGCATCCATGGTAGCACAACGTTTTTTTTACATGACGCAATTTAGCTGATGCATCTCTGCTGATATGCAGTGACACCTTGACTCACTCGAGTTTCAAATCACAGCACTAGGTCTTATCAGGTCAGTGGAGTCTCTTCCGGTATTTCCACTGCATTTCCTAGCAAGCCTGTCAATCTGCCCCTTTATTTTTACAGGAAGTGTAGTGAAGGCAGGGCCTTACTTGCGCACATTGCTATGTTAGCATAGGCTTCTTAGAAGTTTAAACCCCATTTTACCTTTTTGCTGCTTTTGCACACTACACTATGGGGCCGATTAGGATGGCGGACGGACTTGCGTCCGTCCGCCACCCCTGAGTAGGAGGGACCGTCCGCATGGGCAGCGGCGGTCCCTCCATGGCAATTAGGATGTGACCGCCAGGGTGGCGGTCACATCCTTTATTTTTTACATTCCGGCGGGTGCAGCTTCAAGCTACACCCGCCGCAATGTTAAAAATGCATGTGTTGCATTTACATGCACAAAGCGGCAGGCACCGCACGGTGCCTGCTGCTTTGTGTACGCAAATGCAGGGGGGTACCATAGGTACCCCCCATGTGCACCCCCCACCCCCATTCACCCAGGGGGCCCGCAACGGGCCCCCAAAGTGAATGTCCGTATGCTTTTCCATGGCGGAAAAGCCGCCGTGGAAAAGCATATTTACACCAACATCATAATATGGCGGACGGTGTCTCATAGACACCGCCTGCCATGTTATAGCTTTTCCGCCGCGGTCGGAAGCCGACCGCGGCGGAAAAGCGGCGGACGGAATTCCAGACCCACCAGCCATCCTAATTTGGCGGTGGGTCTTTGGAGTCTCCGCCGCGGTTTTTCCGCATCCTCCAGGCCGGCGGACACTTCCGCCGGCCCGGAGGATGCGGAAAAACCGCCATCCTAATCGGCCCCTAAATGTTGTTGTGAGTTAGGTTGCTTGAATTGCTTCACTTGAGAATGGCTTGCTTTCAACGTCCCTAGACTTACATCTCGACCTTAGTCTGCACAGTGAATGCTGAAGCCTCCAAGGTTATCATAACAATGTTAGGTGTTGTTCGAGCTGATCGGATCATGCACTAGACATATCATGCACGCAGTTGCAGCTAGCTGAAATTCTGGCGTCTTTAATATTACTCTGCACGCATTGTTTAGACACTCTGAAGAAAATCTGTTTCCAGAGAGACAGAGAGCATTTGCAGATCCTGCTGTGATTCACTTCTGCTGATCTTGGAGGTATGGGGTCCCTTATTCAAGCCTAAGAGACCTTCTATATTTTATAAAACGTAGTTCCTAGCCAGGGAGGGTGGCGTACAAAGCACTATAGTATCTGTTTCCTCCATCATTATATGATTTCTCCTTTTGTGTTTTATGGAATTGTAACAATGCTGATTGTATTATTTTTAATCATATGCCTGCTTATGCTCGCAAAAATACTGCATCTTAGAGCACGTCGTAAAAATAAATATTTTAAACTTTATTGTGTCTCTTTTTTACCCATGTTGTGGACTGGTATGAGAATATAACGAAAGAGTGTTCGTGATTCCCACCATTCCTGAGAGTAACCTAAGTTGCATGTTCTGGGTTGTCTAATCATTGGTACCTTTGCTATAGGATGAAGAGCTAATGTGACACTGATGCTAGTCCGTTAGGGGTTCTAGGTACTGAGGTGAGTTTTTGGTCCACCACAATTCACTGATGTCCTGGGTCTCTATGCACAGTCCTGTGTATGAGCAGAATCCCTGCAACATGGTGCACCTAACGTAGTGGTCTTATTTTGACACTCTCGAATAGTGCCTATATCAGTCCATGACACCCTCACTATTGTTTCTGGTTGGCAGTGGTGACAGATTAACCTAACTAAGGTTACATAGGTCTTTTCAAGCTTGATAACTTAAAACGGTTCATACATTGAATTACTACCCATTAGTGCTACAATTTATTGACATTGTCTTTTCTCCTCTGTGTCGCTATGGGTGACATTGAAATATCCCAGCATAGTCGGATGGTTGTCTGCAATCATTTGCAGACGTATGCCGTCCCCTTGGAGGGCATGGCAGTAGTTTTTGTGGTGAGTGGTGAGGCGGCATACCCGTTTGAGATTTTCTAAACATGGGTTACATTCCCTGCGGTGAATGCAGATAGTAATACTTTTCATGCCTACACTCCCACTGACGTGCCTTTGAAGTATACTCCGTATAGGACACTGAAGAATCCTATTACTACTTGGCAGCATCGAGTTTGGTTTAATGGCGCCCTTCCCCACTCAGTAACGGCAGTTAGATTAGGTCCTTTGTCCATCCCTGGGGCCACTTGGCCTGTTTTAGCCGGGTGTACTCCGCACCCGCATTACTTGGCAGTTCCTGTTGGGAAACATAGTGGCCGATTAGGATGGCGGACGCACTTGCGTCCGTCCACCACCCCCCGAGGTGGAGGGACCGTCCGCAAGGGCAGCGGCGTTCCCTCCATGCCAATTAGGATGTGACCGCCACCCTGGTGGTAAAATCCTGTATCTTTAACTTTGCGGCGGGTGCTGCTTCAAGCAGCACCCGCCGCAATGTTAAAAATGCATGCATTGCATTTGCATGCACAAAGCGGCAGGCACCGCGTGGTACCGTGCGGCACCGTAGGTACCCCCCATGTGCACCCCCACCCTCCTTCACCCTGGGGGCCCGCAAGGGCCTCCCAGAAGCAAAGGTCCACATGCTTTTCCACGGTAGAAAAACCGCAGCGGAAAAGCATGTTTACACACGCTTCCTAATTTGGCTGGCGGTGTCTTGCAGACACCGCCACCAAACAGCAGGAAACACCCCGCGGATCAGCGGTGGACGGACTTGCCGTCCGCAGCTGATCCCACCGCCATCCTAATCTGGCAGGTGGTGTTTACAGGGACCGCGGCGGTGAATCCGCATCCTCCGGGCCGGTGGTGGCTTCCACCGGCCAGGAGGATGCGGATTCAACACCATCCTAATCGACCCCTACGAGTCCTTTATACCTCTGCAGTAGGGGTTATTAGGGCTTTAGGGCAATACATTTCCAGCAACGTCCAGGCAGGGCTGCCTGGCACTGCGGCGCAACCAGCTGGGCCAGCCGGGATGAAAATTAATCCCGTCATGGTTAATTCAGTCATGGACTAGCGGTCCCAAGATAAAGACGATTTACCTTTTTGGCTTGCTGAGAAATTTGACCAGCTGTAAACAGTATTTCCTAATACGACTCCTGTTGAGAAACACAGGATTCTAACCATAAGTTTGCAGAAAGACTTAATACCAGAGGTTCCTGATTGTGAGACCTAGGGTAAGATATTTGCGACAGTCTATACTAAGTGCTTCGGCACTCCGTCCATGACTGTCATACCCTCTGTCATTAAGCGTGTCCAAGATGAGCACAGAGCGGAGGCGGCAGTTGAATTAGGAATGAGACTCGTGGGAGCCTTTGAGGTTGTTTCGGATCTCGTCCTTGCTAATGTTGAGGGAGATGCGGTGAACTTCCAGGCTTCTAATGCTTTGCGCGATGTCCCTGATGCCGCAAATCATTGCTGCTGCTTTTAAGACCATTGGCCGCAATAGTTTGGGTGTTAAGCCTTTTGTTAAAACAGCAGCGCACAAGCAAACTAAGGTGGCGACTTCTGATAAAGACAAACGCACCACTTTTCCAAAGCAGAATTGGAATAAGAATAAAAAACAGGGGATAAAGCAGCAGAAACAGGGGTCACGTCCTTCTTCGCCAATACCTGTATCTACTGAGCGCACATATGATTTTCGCGACCACGCTAATGTTAAGTCACCTGATCGTTTTCAGGTTCCTGATCAATGTTCTCCTCGCTCTTTGCAGGATACATCGGCCACACCAACCGGTGGAGGAGACAGCGGCAGAGGTCGGGTGCCAAACAAAGCAGTGAGCAGCCCAGACAGACAAAGGGTAAAGGCAAGCAAGACGACTGTCCGCGTCAAAGATCCCAGTTTCAGAAGAAAAAAGGTGCCGCTTTAACAGCGAGGTATGCCATTGATAGTGAGAACGCAGCTTCGGAATCTGACATGGGCGCTGACGCTGCTAGACAGCGCAGCGGAAATTACAGTAGTGGGGAAGCATTGCGTCCATTTCTGAAGGTGACAGCAACTCCAATGACTAATTCTCTTTTTACTGTGACCGTAACGCTTGGCATTGGATTACCGGCACTTGAACTCTCATTGTTGGACCTGCGCAGTACAGAATACTCACAGTTCAGCCCTTGTGGATAGTCTTGTGTGTAAACGGTTTTAGACTACACTTGGCATATCCAATGGCTTTTTATCCATAATCTGTCCTCTATTAGTAGTCAATGGACAGCTTTCACCAGTGGCGGTAAACAGAAACAGTTCAGAAGATTAGTTATGGGCTATAAGAACAGTCCAGGCGTCTTTGCCGCCCGCATTGTCTCTCTTTTGGAGAGACTCGACCCTGATGCGTTGTTCGTATGTTGATGACATTTATCTCACAGACGACGAATTATAGCCTCATCTGTGTCGCGTTGATCGCATCATTTGCATGTTTGCAGACTTCGGTTACAAATTTAACTTTGCAAAATCACACATTGCAGAGTACGCAATGTTGCTTCTGGGCTATGAGCTCAACAATGAAGGTCGAGGTTTAGCACCTTACTTCCTGGAAACATGAGCAAAGTTGCACGCTCCAACAACTCTGAAAAAACTACAAACTTTACTGGGTTTTTAAAATTTCAGGCGTATCAAGCCTCTTTACACCTTGGTACAACCTACTTTCACCAAATCTTGCTGGCTGCCTGAACATTCTGCAATTTTGCGATCTTTGCAGTCTGATCTTCTTGAATCTAAATACCTACTGACTCTTGACAACCACACCAACCTGGTAATAAGAAATGTGCCTGGGGCGGTGGGTTTAACGTACCTGACTTTTAATGAGGGTGACACAGTCCCTATTGCTTATAAGTCACACTTGTACACTTCGGCTGAAATGCACTTTTTCACAGTGGAAAAAGTGTTGACTGCAGTACAGATGGCAATTCTGAAAGAACGGGCACTGTTGCAGGGGAAGCGCATGTTGGTTGTTACATCGTAGCCTGCCATGGACGCAGTGGCGAAAGCTAGTTTACCAAATTCCAAAGCTTTGCGCCCGCGGTGCATACGAAGGGCCATGTCATTGACATCTCTGGATGTCACATTCATCTTTCATTCCTCTTTGCAAAGTCAAGAGTTCTTGCAGTACGAATTCGTTCATCTGGCTTCTCTGACAATGCGCCTGCTGGAAGATTTCCATTGTATCATTTACACTGACGGATTGGCGCAGCCGGCTACGGTGTTCAAAACATGCTTATTCAGCGACCTGCCCAATAGCGGTTGGTTCTTTGGTGAATGGAGAGTTCAAGTCCGATGTCGTGCATACACAGACATTAGCGGACTGTACCACCCAATTGGCAGAGCTTAGTGCTCTGGTGCTTGCACTGGAGTACGCTGACCCTTGTGTGACTACTCTTATTGTGAGTGACTCTTATTGCTGTGTTCAGTCTTACAATGACAATTTATTCTTTTGGACTCAGAATGACTATCGTGATTCCAAAGGTAGCACAATTAAACACAAAATGCTATGGGTTCTAGTGGCCGAGCTTAAAGAACAGCTGCCACTTGTGTTTGTAATTCATACTCTTGGTCACCAACGCGTGGGTGTACACGCTGTTGGTAACTGTCTTGCTGATGAAGCAGCAAAGACTGCAGTTGCAACATATTTAGTAGCAGCAGTTACACATTCAAAAAGTAAGATTGATGATGACGTCTTGGAAGCTATTGCCGCAACAGAGAAGGGATGTAATTACCTTAGTGGTGTCCTTTCAAAATAATTTTATCTTTTAAGTCCTGATAAAGTTCCCTATGTGAGAATTAGCGACGTTGGTGACAGGTTGATTCCCAACGCAGACCACAGGCAGGCGTTGATAACAGCGGCTCACGAGGGCATGGCCTTTGCTCATGCCAGCGTGTCGACTACTGTATCTCTCCTAAAACAGCGTTACTGGTGGCGTGGATTGTACAAACAGACGCGTGATTATGTCCTTCATTGTGACATATGCCAGCAGATTAAACCTTCAACTGCTACGTGCCCGCCCCAGACACAGTTGTACATATCTAATGAGCCACTTGGGTGTGTTTATTTAGGTCACTGCGGTCCTTTCTCCTCTGATACTGCGTATAAGTACATCTTAGTTGCAGCTTTGTTTGGGTGTGGCCGCAAAGGAGTACTGATGCCTGCACTGTCATCAGGGATTTGGGTGTCTTTGTGGGAATTTTTGCAGGTGGCATCTTTCATTCGACCAGGGTCCAGCATTCGCCTCTAAGGCGTACAAGGATGCTATTCGTTCATTGGGGGTCCAAGTCAAATTTTCGTCTCCATACAGGCCGGAGGTCAATAATATTGTGGAGCGAGTGAACCGTGCTTTAAAGCAATGCTTGACAGCTAAGGTTTTAGGTACAGGCCGGAACTGGCTAGCCCATGTCTATAGCGCACAGCGTGCATTTAATAATCTCCCTAGAAGGTCTCTGGGTGGGAGGACTCTATACGAAATGCTCTTTGGCATCAAAATATTTGTTCGGGACCTCGAGGGTCTAGACATGGCGACGTCTGTTGCATCCTTTGACGTAGATGAACATTCTGCTGTTTTACAGAATCTACAAAAGACCAGAGACAGTCTTGCAAAGGAACATTTGCCCTCCACATCTGATGCTGCTCTCAGATTCCGGTAGTTGGCTGGCTACCCCGAGGTGGTGATCTGGTCTGTGAGAAGGTGGAGAACAAGAAGGAGTTCGGCCCCTCATATTGTGCACCAGTTCCTGTGCTTGCCGTGCAGGGTACAAGAACAGTCATTTTACCTCCACTTCCTGGTCGCAAGGAAAACACGTACATCTCCATTGACAATGTCAAATTACAGCGAATGGCTGATTCTTCTTAGTATGACTCCAGCGGTCTCTTGTCCAGCAATGCTGAGAAATTCTGTTTTGGCTCCTGCAGTTAGCACCAGGCCTGACGTTGAAATCGAGATGCCTATAGTTGCAAGTCCTTTATTGAGTTCACCAGCTGGTGATCTCCTTAATGATACTGAGTATACCTACCCTACAGACTTGTCGATGCCTGATTTGCAAACATCTGCAGTTCACCAGTCATGCTTTTCATTTGACTCCGACTCTGTTGCATAAAAGTCCCAAACAAAAATTTCGATTTTTGCTGTTTGGTTTAGGAAAACATTGTTGATACCTCCTTGTACTTACATTTGGCTGGTGCTTTTTTAATGTTTTTTATCAATGTCAATTGGATTTGTGGTGTATTTTTTCCGTTTTTTAAAGGACACTATGTTAAAGAAAGAACTTAAATTGGACTAATTGATGGAACTTTGGCACCCCACTCCTCATCACACATCATGAAGAGGGGCCAGACTTTTGTTAACATCACTGCTTGGCTTTGGGATTGTATGGGATGCTGTGAAATTTCAGATCCACGGCCCCTCAGAGGTTATTACTGTTCCCAATGTACTACATGTTTCAATGGAGGATGTGGTTAAACAAAATATACGCTCTGATGACTGGGATGTCCAGGCCATAGAGGCTCTGTTTTCTGATTTGAAATATTATGCTGCTTTTGATGCTGAAGATTTATATTTAGACTCAGCAGATTATGCTGACTTGTTTTGCTACCAACATTATGGCAGCCATTTTCTGCACAAAGAAACACATTTAGAAATGTGGTTAATTACACACAGTGGGAACATGGTGTGGCTCCCATTGAAGGCAACTCAAAAACTCTTTTGAAAAAGTTTACATATTTTACTGATTTTAATCAATCTAATCCTGACGCATTTTATTTTAAGATGACTGGCAAGTCCTCTTCCTAAGTTAGACTTACCCACACTAAATTACTATATTCTAAGTCCTTTCTTGACCAATTAGCAGTTGGGGGCTATGAACTGTGGAAAGATACTATTGTTCTTAAATCTGTTTGGGGTTCTAAAGGCTGGCAGGTACAAAGGCTGAGGCTTTGCATCGTGCATGTCTCATCCCGAATCATATGTTGTTTATAAATTAGACAATTTTACAAACAACCTGCTTTGGATTAGCTACATCTAAAGAATTAAATGCTCCCTCTCTTCCTGATTTAGGAGAGTACCCTACATGGTACAATCACACAGATTTGTCTCTTAGTGAATTACAGTCTTTGATGCTGAATTCGTCTTTTAATGTTTCCAGTTTCGATTCCCAAGGGTGGTTGTTATGGCACACAAGCTCTGATTTATGCCAACATCGTTTTCTGGGTCTGACCCCTGGCTATACACAGGTGAGGGTGGATCCCCGTTTTCAAAGTGATCATTCTGTTCCTTCCTATTCAGTAGGCAAGTTATGTCAGAACTGGCTCAAACAGTCCACCTTAGCATCAGTTAAAGTCCATCTGTCCAAATTAACTGAAGATGTTGCTCTGATTGGCTTTGTTAAAGGCTCTGTGGAAGGCAGATCGAAAAGATGGGTGCATGCTGTTTACAATGAAGTTTGGAAACTGTCTCAAATTGAAGCGGCCTCTAGGTTACGTGAAATAGATTAGGCGAATTTAGAAAAAGGGCTTGCAGTTGTTGATAACAGCATTGACACCCTTTCTTCCCGAATTTATACATTAGACAATATTGTTTCATCTGTGGATGACGAAGTGTCTGTTTTGTACCATAGTCAAAATCAATTACGTTCCATTATGCAATTTGCTTGGACATTGTAAACGTTGAAGGCTTTTAAAGTGCCTTGGGACTACATGAATACTTCTTCATTTTTACCGTTTAATTATTTGACAGTGAAACAACAATTCATGTCTATGAAAGATGCTGCATATTCACTTTTGCATATTGAAAAATTAGAGCCATTGCCTTTTTCTGTTGCCGAATGTAATTCAGCTGTATGGCTCATTCATATGGTAATAACGTTGCCTTTTCCCCTTTACAAATTTGATTTATATATGAAGTATTATGCCACAGGCAGATATGAACCCTTGGGCAGCGCTTTTCTCCATGAAGTCTGATCTCTGCCATTCACCTATAGGTGCCTAAGGGAAGGTAAAGAAGTTTATCTGAAAGGTGTATACTGCACTTCAACTCATTAGTTTGTAGGAACATCCAATTGCATGGCCCCGAATTTACCATGCATTTTAAAAGGAAATCCGGTCCCGGTCATGACTTTCACGTTGCTATCAAACGGTAGTTATTTGCTTTTAAATAATGAAGACTGTGGTGGTATGCTGGCCGGAATATCAATCAATCAATCATATCATTTGTAAAGCGCACTACTCACCCGTGAGGGCCTCAAGGTGCTGGGGTGGTTAATGCTGCTACTGCTCGAAAAGCGAGGTATTGAGGAGTTGTCTGAAGGTCAGCAGGTCTTGGGTCTGCCGTAGGTGGATGGGGAGGGTATTCCAGGTCTTGGCGTCGAGGTGAGAGAAAGATCTGCCACCGGAGGTCGCTCTTCGGAAGCGGGGAACTGTGGCGAGGGCAAGGTCGGCGGAGAGGTGCTGGCGGGTTGGGGATGTAGAATCTGAGTCGTCTCTTGAGGTACATTGGTCTGGTGTTGTGGAGTGCTTTGTGTGCGTGGGTGAGGAGCTTGAAGGTTATCCTCTTGTTGACTGGGAGCCATTGAAGGTCTCTCAGGTGGGGTGTGATGTGGCTGTGACGAGGGATGTCGAGGATCAGGCATGCAGAGGCGTTCTGGATGCGTTGCAGCCGTCTCAGGAGTTTGGCTGAGGCTCCTTCATAGAGGATGTTTCCGTAGTCCAACCTGTTGCTGACGAGGGCCTGGGTGACCGTTCTTCTCGTTTCAGTGGGGATACACTTGTAGATCCTGTGGAGCATGTGGAGGGTGTTGAAGGAGGAGGAGGAAACGGCATTGACCTGTTTAGTCATGGAGAGGGTGGAGTCGAGGATGACCCCTAGGTTGCGTGCGTGGTCGGTGGGTGCTGGAGCAGTTCCCAGTGCCGTCGACAACCAAGAGTCGTCCCAGGCCGAAGGGGTGGATCCGAGTATGAGGACCGGTAATTCTATCCGGTTGCGGCCAGCGGTCCCGGTCCATCAGACTCTCTACTACGGACTTAATCTATCACGCCAATAGAGGCAAACTCTACACCATGATCGCCGTTTGAACTCAGGGCATGGATGGCTAAAACAGTATCCTGATATATAGCCAAGAAAAATAGAAAATCCATCAATATATCTGATGTAAAATCTTCAATCAACATTCTGCAAGCAAGCGTATAATATAAAGAATCAATTTTGATTACATCATATCAAGTTAAAGCTATTTCAGAGGCCCACCGGTCCTCATCTAGTCCTGACAACCACGCCTGCTCCTGACTTCTGAGGTCTGAATTGTTCCTATAGCCACACAGAGTAACCACAAACAAACTGATCATAATATTCACAATATTATGTCAAACGAAGATCTGTCGTAACGCATTTATGAAAGTAAAGACATAGCAACCAGTGACTATATTTCTGCTGAAGACAAATCAAACCTTACAATTTATGACCAAACGTGGCCCATCCATTGATTCCATCTCCCATTTTTTTTGACTGGTTAACTTGTCCTGCTGCAAATGACGGACTCCTGAAGAAGGCAATAGCCGAAACGCGCGTTGAGTTTTTCATCCACCGCTTTGCTTACTTCATCAGCCCACAATTACAACTAAGTCGTTTGGGTTCTTTCTCTCCTCGTTTTGTTACATAATTTTGTATTGTAAAAATATATGTCCTTTATTCACTTATTGAATTGTAATTTTAACCACAAAAAGAACTTTACAAACAAAAAAAAAACAAAAAACTAAGGAAAAGATAAATAAATCTAAAAGAGTATTTTGATATATAATTCATGTTTGGTCTCACTTTATCATGGTCATATGTCACTATGAATGTTAATTTAGTTGAATCCCCTAGGTTTTTTGCCACTTGGTTTATTGGTTTTCACTACTGTTCTTTTCAAAATAATCCGAGTATGAGGACCTCCGTCTTGTCTGAGTTCAGCTTCAGTCAGCTGTTCCTCATCCATTCAGCGACGGCCTTCATTCCGTCGGTTGGTTTTGGCGGTGTGGGGTTCCTTGGTGAGGGAGAGGATCAGCTGGGTGTCATCGTAGTAGGAGATGATGTTGAGGTCGTTCCGACGGGCAATGTGGGCGAGTGGTGCCATGTAGATGTTAAACAGAGTTGAACTGAGGGATGAGCCCTGGGGTAGACCGCAGATGATCTCGGTGGCTTCGGAGCAGAAGGGGGAAGGCGGATGCTCTGTGTTCTGCCGGAGAGGAAGGAGGTGGTCCAGACCAGGGCCTTCTCTTGGGTCCCGGCGTTGTGGAGGCGTGTTCGTAGTGTGTGGTGGCAGACCTTCTCGAAGGCGGCTGACAGGTCCAGGAGGATGAGGCCCGCCGGTTCTCCATTGTCCAGCAGGGACTAGATGTCTTCGGTGGCGCCGATGAGGGCAGTATCGGTGCTATGGTTGCTGCGGAACCCTGACTGGGAAGGGTCCAGGATGTTGTTCTCCTTGAAGTAACAGGTCAGTTGTTCGTTGATGGTCTACTCTATGACCTTTGCAGGGAACGGGAGCAGGGAGATGAGCCGGAAATTCTTGAGGTCCTTGGGGTCCGCCTTGGGTTTCTTGAGTAAAGCGTTGATCTCAGCGTGCTCCCAGCTCTCCGGGAAGGTTGCTGGCTCGAAGGAGGTGTTGATGATTTTACGGAGATGGGGTGCGATGGATGTGCTGGCTTTGTTGAAGATGTGGTGTGGGCATGGGTCTGACGGAGATCCGGAGTGGATGGTGTTCATGATCTTGATGGTGTCGTCGTCATTGATGTTGGTTCAGGAGAGCAGGCAGTTGGTGCGGATGGCGGTCGTGGGGGCAGATGTCTCAGTGGTTGTCGTGGCGGTCGTGGCATTGAAGCTGTCATGGATGTCTGTGATGTTGCGGTGGAAGAAGGTGGCCTGCGAGTCGCACAGGTCTTGGGAGGGTGGGACCTCGTTGGTTTTGGAGCTGGGGTTGGAGAGTTCTTTCACATTGTTGAAGAGCTCTTTGCTGTTGTGCGCGTTGTTGTCTAGGCGGTTTTTGAAGGAAGCCCTTTTGGCGGATCTGATGAGGTGTTGGTGTCTGCGGGTGGCATTCTTGTGGGCTGCGTGGCTGTCCCGTATTCATTTACAGAGCCAGACCTCCATCTTTCGGCAGGTTTGCTTAGAGGCCCGGATGTCTTCAGTGAACCAGCTGGCTTTCTTGTTTGTGTGATTGTTGGAGGGTTTCTTAATCGGGGTGAGGGAGTTGGCGCAGTCGTTGACCCACTGTCTAAGGATGTGGGCAGCGGTGACGGGGTCAGTGGGGTCGGTGGGTGGGCTCTGGGCGAGGGTGGTGGTTAGCTGGTCTTCGTTGACTTTACTCCAGCAGCAGCGAGGCATCTGTAGGGTGAGGTGATGCCTGGTGGGTTTCTTGAAGATGAAGTGTATGCAGCGATGGTTGGTCCAGTGGAGTACGGTGGTGTGGTTGAAGGAAACGTGGGGGCTTGCGGAGAAGATGGGGTCAAGCGTGTGACCGGGGGAGTGGGTGGGTGTTGTGACGAGTTGTCTGAGTCCGAGGTTGGCTAGGTTGTCGATCAGGGTGGTGGAGTTGGTGTTGTTGTTGTTCTCGAGGTGGAAGTTCAGGTCCCTGAGGAGGATGTAGCCCGTGGAGGCGAGGGCGTGTGTGCTGACGAAGTTGGCGATGGAGTCGCTGAACTGTGTTCGGGATCCGAGGGGTCTGTCGATGAGGGTTCCTCTGAAGGTGGTGCTGGGATCGGTGTAGATCTGGAAGTGCAGATGTTTGGCGGTGCTGAGGGTGTCGTCGGTGTTGGTCAAGACTCTGAGAGTGTTCCTTTGGACGATGGCAATTCCTCCTCCTGCTCCATTGGTGCGGTCCCTGCGGGTGATCTTGTAGCCTTCCGGGACGGCTATGGCTATGTCGGATGCTGAGGTGGGGTTCAGCCAGGTCTCCGTCAGGAAGGCGACGTCTGGGGAGGTTGAGTCGAGTAGGTCCCAGAGTTCAACGGCGTGTTTGCGGATGTATGACGTTACAACGCATACTTTTACAACGCCTACCTTTACATCGCAAGTTTTACAACGAATACCATTACAACGCATAGTGCTTTGGGGCGCTGAATAGTGAATAGTTTAATTTACTATTCCAACTCCAGTCCCCGTGGATAGTAGGGAAGGTGTTGGATAGTACATTAAACCTATTCCCTATCCTAGAGCGCCCCCCAGCGCTATGTGTTGTAATGGTTTGCGTTGTAAAAGTTGCGTCGTAATGGTAGTGCGTTGTAAAAGTTTCGTTGTAAAGGCTGTTCACCCGTGTTTGCAGGCGGAGCGGGTGTTGAGAAGGATGTATCTGAGGTGGTTGGGTTCTTTCCTGGTCGGCAGCATCATTCAGCGAATCCCTTGCGAAGCTGCAATTCCGGCAGGTGAATGCTCCGTGGATGCGCTTCGGGCGGCCAGGAAGCAGGTGTGTGATAGTCCTGTGTTGAGTGCGTGGAGGGTTCTGTCATCGTTAAGCGTGGGCGTAAAATCCGTGTTGTACACGGAATTTGCAGATTTTTGGCAAATTCGCGGTCCGCGAATCGCGCGAATTTGCCAACAAATCCGCAAATTCACAAGCTGCAGATTTTTTTGCTTGGTCGCGCTTGAAAAATACAATATCGCGCGCGCTGCGTTGATTTACCGTGATTCTGTGTTCGCCGAGTTGTTTTTCCCGGTTTGCGTGTGCGGCGCCCTTTTGGATCTTGCTGCGTGATCGCGCGAGAGTTTTTCGAACGTGATTATGTCATCGCGGCCCGCCATCTTGCACAGCGAGAGTTTGACCACGCGAGTACATCATAAGGGCCTGCGATCACGCATCGCGGGAGTAAACAATGCCAAACACGTAGATGCAGCGCGCAGCTGACTTCCGGCGGGAGATTTGAACAGCTCGCTTTCTCGAAATTGCTAAAATTGCAATTCTGCACAAGGAATCCAGGCAGGCAGCATAAACCTTCTGAAAATGATGATTTTGATCAGAATAACTCCTCAGATTGACATTTGGCTGCACTTTTTGGTGCAAGGAGTCCATTTTTGTGGAGGGGTGGGAGGAAGGAAGTGCCCCAGAGTCTCCAACTTCCTGTTCCTGTCCAGCAGGCTCCTCCCAGTGCTTTGTCCATGTCCTAGTCACTTTTGATTTGGATCTGGAGATGGAAGATTACTTTTTGTGGCTGCTGCTGGATATTTGTATTTCAGGACTTTTTGGACTTTGGAGTTTGGATCACTTTTGGACTTGAGATTTTACAACTAAGTTGGTATTGTTTGTTTGGGGCATTGCAGTTGCTGCAACTACAGTTTTAAAAATGTTTTCACAACTTAAAAAAAATATATATTGTGGGTAGCCACAGTATCCAGTAGGCCCAGGGTTAGTCATGGGTGCATAATACAACTGTTTCTGTGATTTTGTTTAACTTAATTCTCATTTATGTCATGGAATTTTAGCTCACTGTTATATGTTGATTTTTTTTTATTTTGAGGTGTGGGTGGGCGCCATTTTGAGGCCTGGTCCAGGCAGGGCCTGCCCATGTGGTGGGGGTCAAGGCTCAACGGGCCATTTTGGAGCCAGGCAGTGTGCTCAGGCCTGCGCCCAGTTTGCCTTGCTTTCATCCATTATGCCCAGGGGTACTCAGTGGTGCATGGACCAAGTCTTTCTCTGGGGTGTCTTGAATTTAAAAATCATTGTGGGCATGGATGGCATTGGATTGTGGTGATTTTTGTGTGTTTTTGACTTTTTGGGGTGTTGGGGCCTGGCCATGTAGGTGGGGGCCATTTTGAGGCCTGGTACAGGCAGGGCCTGGCCATGTGGTGGGGGTCAAGGGGCCATTTTTAAGCCAGGCAGTGCGCCCAGTTTGCCTTGCTTTCATCCATTATGCCATGGCGTACTCAGTGGTGCATGGACCAAGTCTTTCTGTGGGGTGTCTTGAATTTAAACATCATTGAGGGCATGGATGGCATTGGATTGTGGTGATTTTTGTGTGTTTTTTTTTACTTTTTGGGGTGTTGTTGGGGCCTGGCCATGTGGGTGGGGGACATTTTGAGGCGTGGTACAGGCAGGGCCTGGCCATGTGGTGGGGGTCAAGGGTTCATTTTTAAGCCAGGCACTGTGCTCAGGCCTGCACCCAGTTTGCCTTGCTTTTAACCATTTTGCCCAGGGGTACTCAGTGGTGCATGGACCTAGTCTTTCTGTGGGGTGTCTTGAATTTAAACATCATTGAGGGCATGGATGGCATTGGATTGTGGTGATTTGTAGGTGTTTTTCAACTTTTTGGGTGCTGTTGGGGCCTGGCCTTGTGGGTGGGGGCCATTTTGAGGCCTGGTCCAGGCAGGACCTGGCCATGTGGTTGGGGGACAAGGGGCCATTTTGAAACCAGGCAGTGTGCTTTGAGCCATAGGCCTGCACCCAGCCTGCCCTGATTTCACCCATTATGCCCAGGGGTAGTGTGTGGTGCATGGACCAATGCTTTGTGTGGGGCCCCTTGAATTTAAACATCATTGAGGGCATGGATGGCATTGGATTGTGTTGATTTGTGTGTGTTTTTTGACTTCTTGGAGTGTTGTTGTTGGGGCCTGGCCATGTGGGTGGGGGCCATTTTGAGGCCTGGTCCAGGCAGGGCCTGGCCATGTGGCTGGGGGACAAGGGGCCATTTTGAAGCCAGGCAGTGTGCTTAAAGCCATAGGCCTGCACCCAGCCTGCTTTCACCCATTATGCACAGGGGTAGTGAGTGGTGCATGGACCAATGCTTTGTGTGGGGCCTCTTGAATTTAAACATCATTGAGGGCATGGATGGCATTGGATGGTGTTGATTTTTGTGTGCTTTCCGACTTTTTGGGGTGTTGTTGGGGCCTGGCCATGTGGGTGGGGGCCATTTGAGGCCTGGTCCAGGCAGGGCCTGGCCATGTGGTGGGGGTCAAGGGGCCATTTTGAAGCCAGGCAGTTTGCTTTGAGCCATGGGCCTGCACCCAGCCTGCCCTGCTTTCACTCCTTATGCCCAGAGGTAGTGAGTGGTGCATGGACCAAAGCTTTGTGTGGGGCCTCTTGAATTTAAGCATCATTGAGGGCATGGATGGCATTGGATTGTGTTGATTTTTGTGTGTTTTTCGACTTTTTGGGTTGTTTAACTGATGTTCCTCTGGCTTACTTTGCTTTTAGGTGCACAAGAGAACCACCAGTGCCAGGAAGAAGTCCTGCAGTGGTGTGTGCAGTACAACGTCACGTGTGGCCACAGACAACTCTGCAACTCGTGCAACTGCGGCCTGCTGTTCTGACATCTGAAGAAGATGGGCCCAAAGAAAGGTGGCCGTAGCTCCTCTACAAAGAAAGTTGCCACTGCCAGTAAGAAGGAGCAGAAGAAGCAAGTGGTGCCACTTACCAAGAAGACTGGTGTGCCCACAGACACTTTTTTCGGGAAAAAAAACACAACGCCTGCCGCAGTGGGGTCCCCCGGGGACCAAGCTGGGAGCAGCACCGTCGCTTCATTGGGCTCAGTGCCACCACCCCAAGTTAGGTCCAAGTCCATGAGTGCTGCAGAGGCAGCCACTTTGGTTGGTCAATCAACATCGACCAGTGATGTTGGCTCATCGCAAGAAAGTAGCACCCAATCAAAGCAGGGGGTAACTCAGCTGACGAGTGTTCAACAACCACAGCCGCAACGACAACCACAGGTGCAACTAGTGCAAGCGCAAGGAGACGTGCAAGTAGAGGCGCAAGTAGACGTGCAAGTAGAGGCGCAAGTAGAGGCGCAAGGAGAGGCACAAGGAGAGGCGCAAGGAGAGGCACAAGGAGAGGCGCAAGGAGAGGCACAACTAGAGGCGCAACTAGAGGCGCATGGAGCGGCACAACTGCCCACAATGCTTGTTCCTCCAGAAGTAGGGGCACATCAGGAAATCTGATGATGACAAGGGGCTGATCATGCAGGGGGGAAGTGAAGTAGCGACAGACATTTTTTCTGGTACACCCAGTACCCCTGGCAGCAGCACTGCAGTGGTAGCACCCACACCCTCTACCCCTACAACATGTATGAGGCACACTAAGAGTCTGGGAGATACACCAATGCGAAAAAGTACAACAATGTGCCTAACTGGTTTGAAGAAGTCTGCATCATCCTCATCAGGTAAAATGGTCCAGCCCACCATTAGAAGCATGTTTTGATCGGATGCACCATTTGAATGCAACCACCCAATGGCACGTCTGTATTACGCAAAGCTGGCTAAAATGCTAGCGCTGGACATTCTCCCTTTTTCTTTTGTGGAAGGGGTGGGTTTTCTAGAATTTGTGGCAACAGTCTGCCCTAAATGGAAGATTCCTAGCCGGTCCTATTTTGCCAGGGTTGCTGTTCCAGCACTACATCAAGATGTGCTGGAGGTGATTGGTGCAGCTATTCAGAAGAGTGTTGTTCAGACTATCCACCTGACAAAATGTGGACCAGTTGCCAAGCCCTTGATTACATGTGCATCACTGCACATTGGGTCTCTTTTGCAGGGGTTAAAGACAAGTTAAAAGCAGGTGTTGACACGGACACAGTTTTTCAAGCTACTCGGAAACATGCAACAGTATCCATGTTTGCCATGGGGAAAACTCATACTGCACCTAACCTTTTGGAGGAGTTTGATAGGAAGGTCTTTGAATGGCTGGAACCAAGAAATCGCATGATTGGTTATGTTTCCACGGATAATGGCAGTGATATAGTTAAGGCCATGCAGGATGGTAACTACTTCAGAGTGCCGTGTTTGGCGCACATCGTGGTGCAAGATTTCTTGATAAAAGAAAACACAGTCAGCGAGTTACTGACCACCTGCCGAAGAATCTGCACACATTTCAGCCATTCTTTTTTAAGGCCCGGAAGCAGCTGGGGAGCATTCAACATGAACGTAAGCTGTCCGTCAAAGGACTCATCCAGGAGGTGGCAACACGTTGGAACTCAACCTTTTACATGCTTGAGCGTCTGTCTGAGCAGTGGGGGGGTAATAAATGACTATGTCTATAAACTGGGTTCTACTATGAAAGACATGAGGCTAGAGTTGGAGGAATGGAAGCTAGTTGCAAGCCTGACAGACATGCTTCGTCCTTTTGAGGTCTTCACGCGTGAAGTCAGCAGGGAGGACTGTTCTTTGGGCAAAGCTATCCCTTTGTTGCGCATGCTAGAGCAACAACTGAAGACGGTGTCTTCCACGTTCCGAGGTGATGCTGAAAAGCAAGACGCATATCAGTTGGCGGAGAGGGTATTAAGCCGCCTAGATGCCAATGAAAGGCTTAAAAACATACATACAGAACAACATTACATTTGTGCCACTATTCTGGATCCACGGTACAAAAAGGCAGTGGCCAGCAAAGCATTCATTCCTTTTGATGAAGCAGATGTTTCATCAAAGTACAAACATTGGATAGCGGTGTCAGCCACTCGGTTCGAAAAAGGAAGGAGCCGGCAGAAGTACAACTGAATCAGAAGGCCATCCGGCGTCAAGTTCCAATTCTGAATCTGTGGCCGAAGGAAGTCACTTTCCCTCACAGCCGTTACCGACACCAGCAACCGTATCATCATCCTCACCTGCACCAGGCCCAGCCATAATATTGTCGGAAGCGGATTGGCTAACTCATCAAGGGTTTGCTCGTTCCAGTGATGCAAAGGCCACATATGGTACGCAAAGTGGAGCAACCCTGGAGAACCTTGAGTCGATGGTGCAGGTCTAACTGGATGACCCAACAGAGGTCTTTGTTAATCAAAACCCATTGATGTATTGGTATCGGAAAAGGCCTCATTGGCAACGGATCACCAACCTGGCTGTAAATTATTTGTCTTGCCCACTCGCAAGTGTGTCTAACATGTTTTCAGTGCTGCTGGTGCCATTGTAACTTCATAAAGGACCCGTCTCTCACCCAAAAACGTGGAGAGGTTAACACTGATCAAGACGAATCAGCACTTCATACCACCAGATTACAAAATACGTGAATGCACGCAGGATGAAGAGGACACTGACTTAGGTGACGGAAGTTCTTCTCTGTTAGCTGACCTACTCCCATCTCAATTCATAGAGTTTGAGGACTAGCTCTACCTGAAAATAACTTCCTTTTTTTTTTCGTCCTTATTCACTTTTATTCCTGTGTATCTTTCTTTGTTTTGCAACTTTTACCACAACAAAACTCTAATCACCTAATCACAACAAGTCCATCAGCAGCACTGTCTTCATCTTCTTTCCTTATTGATTTGAAGGTGCCGCAGTCTGCATTGCTGAGGTTCACAAGTTCACAACTCAATCATGCTCCTCTATCCTCCTCCTCCAGACTCCCCCTATCCATTTCCCTCAAGGCAGATGGCTGGATTACGCAGAATCAAGAAACTTTGTTTTTGTACTGATAGACGAATCCCCTCAAGTGGGACTGGAATTACTGACTACATGCTTGCTGATTGCTGACAGTTACTTCTGAAATTGACAGGAGAGGCTGCCCTGTGGTCCAGCACTTTCAGGAGAAGATGTGGACAAAAATTGGAACAGGTAATGAATAATGAGAAGAAGATGGCATGCAGAGGACATCAATGGCTGTCCTAGTGTCTGGCTCTGATGAAAGCAATTGCTGTTTGTTTGTTGTGCATGAAATGAATCATATGTCTTCTGTTATTATTTAATCTTTTACACACTAAGGGGCAGATTTACAATTACTGGCGCATCCCTGCAAATTAGCAGGGATGCACCAGTAATTGTGCGCCGCAGCTCCGCTACCCTTGATGCGCCGCATTTACAATGCGGCGCACCATGGGGCCAAAACGGCACAGATGCGTGACGCATCTGTGCCGTAAAAGCGGCACATTACTGGAGTTGCGTCGCAAGCGTGACGCAGCTCCAGCAATGCTCTGGGGGTGCCTTTTCTTTCAATGCTGCCTCAAGCCTTACGCCTGCTTCAAGCAGGCGCTGGGTTTTGAAGCAGCCTTGGCCTAAAAGTGACTGAGTGAAATCTTGTAGATTTCACTCAGCCTCTTTTAGGAGGCGTTTCTGCGCAGGAACGCCCCCCCCCCCTGCACAGGAACGCCTCCTTATGGCGCAGGGCTCCACAACGTGACGTATCTCCCAGATGCGTCACGTTGTTAATACACCACACTATGGAGCATCTTTTACGCCGCCGTTGAGTCACAAAAGTGACGCAACGGCGGCGCAAAAGAGGCGCAAGGGGATTGTAAATCTGCCCCTAAATGTAACTCAAGTCTACTCTGCTTTTTTTACCTTGTTTAATTCAAATTGTACTTCAACTGCAGAAGCCACTACGTTGCATTTTCCAATATGCAAAATGTCCTTGGACTTACTATTTGCCAATATACCATGATGATTGATTAAATATTATATCTTTTTTCTTTACAGTCACTCACTGGGATGGATGGATTATCAGCGTCGGTTTAGGGAAGAACTATGGCCAATTCGTGAGTATCAAACAGGTACACCAGTCTACAACAACTACTACAGCAGAACTACATGTCTGTCTAGTCGTGGTATGGAGTGGTCGAGGCAGTGTAGTGTTGTTATATCCGGCAGATTACAGAGTACAGCAGTTCATGTAAAATTGGGGCTATTTGGCTTGCTTCATACAATTAGATATGCTTTGTCTGTCTGTGTCAAAGAGCCTAGGTATGCTACATCAGGTTGCTTCACTCAGTGGTGCCTGCCTTGACCGTCTGCATGGCCCTGCCGCAAGCATGGGCCAAAAATCTGTCACGCTCAAGAGTTTGCGAATTTTCGGCAATTTCGCGAGCTTCTCGGATTGTGAATTTGCCTCCGAAAAACAGTAAATTTCGCGAGCCGAACGGACTTTTGTTTTTGGCCCAGGCCATGCAGAGTACGGTCAAGGCAGGCACCACTGAGTGAAGCAACCTGGTGTAGCATACCTAGGCTCTTTGACACAGACAGACAAAGCATATCTAGGGTTTAGGGTTCAGTGCGGTTTACTAGGGTTTTTGGGTTTAATTAATAATTTGGTAGGGTTCCCGGAGTCTAGGGCTCAGGGCCCGATGCAGGCTCGTTCATAATCATGTTGGCAAGGTTTTAGGTGGGGTTTGGCATTTTTTCAGAATTGGACGAATTGTGGCCTTTTTTGATGTTTTGCGGGCGCTGTGTTTGGGTAAACTAGTCGTACACCTTACAGTGGATCGATTTTGTTCTGCCTTGCTGAGATTCTTGGGAATCACTGGAACAAGTGTCCTGGTAAGTTTTAAGAGGATCGAAGTAGTGGAAGTGCTGAAAACAGCACTTTTTTGTCAAGGCGCGATTTGTGATTTCCCATGTTTTGGGGACAGCAGTATTGCATGTTTTTGGGGGGCTGCTTGGGGGGGTTCTAGATGTTTGGGGTGGGTTAAGGGGTCTGGGAGAACTGCTGGGAAGGTCGAATTTTGATTGCAAGTGGTTTGGAGAAAATCCATGGTGGAAAAGGGGGGTTTGGGCCTAGTTGCAGACAGCGTTTTGGCACAATTTAAACTGAGGCCTAGCAGTATTGCATGTTTTTAGGGGGCTGCTTGGGGGCGTTCTGGATGTTTGGGGGTGGGTTGAGGGGTCTGGGGACACTGCTGGGAAGGTCTAATTTTGATTGCAAGTGGTTTGGAGAAAATCCATGGTGGAAAATGGGGGTTTGGGCGTAGTTGCAGACAGCGTTTTGGCACAATTTAAACTGAGGCCTAGCAGTATTGCATGTTTTAGGGGGCTGCTTGGGGGCGTTCTAGATGTTTGGGGGTGGGTTGAGGGGTCTGGGGACACTGCTGGGAAGGTCTAATTTTGATTGCAAGTGGTTTGGAGAAAATCCATGGTGGAAAAGGGGGGTTTGGGCGTAGTTGCAGACAGCGTTTTGGCACAATTTAAACTGAGGCCTAGCAGTATTGCATGTTTTGGGGGGCTGTTTGGGGGGGTTCTAGGTTTTTGGGGGTGGGTTGGGGGGTTGGGAGAGCACTGCTGGGAAGGTCTAATTTTGATTGCAAGTGGTTTGAAGAAAATCAATGGTGGAAAAGGGGGGTTAGGGCCTAGCTGGAGAGCGCGTTTGGAGTGATTTTCAGGTAGGCCTCTGTAGATTTTCCTAAGTGTGGCATTTTCCATTTTTGCTTTTGGCCTGTTTGGGGGTGTTCTACTTTTTTGGGGTGGGTGAGGGGTCTGGGGGCACTGCTGGGAAGGTCTGATATTGGATGCAAGTGGTTTGGAGAAAATCCATGGTGAAAAGGTTTTTCTTTGTTAGCTCACTTGCGTGTTTTTGGGGGGCTGTTTGGGGGGTTCTAGGTTTTTGGGGGTGGGTTGGGGGGCTAGGAGCACTGCTGGGAAGGTCTAACTTTGATTGCAAGTGGTTTGAAGAAAATCCATGGTGGAAAAGGGGGGTTAGGGCCTAGCTGCAGAGCGCATTTGGCGCGATTTAAAGGTAGGCCTCACTGAGGATAGCACTCCTGCGTGTTTTTGGGGGGCTGTTTGGGGGTGTTCTCCATTTCTGGGGGTGGGTTGAGGGGTCTGGGGGCACTGCTGGTAAGGTCTAATTTTGATTGCAAGTGGTTTGAAGAAAATACATGGTGGAAAAAGCGGGGTTAGGGTCTAGCTGCAGAGCGCGTTTGGAGCGATTTTCAGGTAGGCCTCTGTAGATTTTCTAAGTGTGGCATTTTCTATTTTTGCTTTTGGCCTGTTTGGGCGTGTTATACTTTTTTGGGGGTGGGTTGAGGGGTCTGGGGGCACTGCTGGGAAGGTCTAATTTTGTTCTAAAATCGCAGTTTACACTTTACACCTAGCTTGAGGGGAAAGATCAGCAAATTTCGCCCACACTTATTTATCCTTGAAAAGGAGACTCAGAGTACGCACTTTCGAAATGATGCTTGTATGTATTGTAATACTGTCGACTCTGAAAGTGAAAGTGTTATTTTGCACTACACAGCGTACCTTATATAATATTGCTTCCTGTTTTTCCATCAACAATTACAGGCCGGCTTTTTTAGGATGAACTCAGGCTTACCATTAGCGAGCTGCAATTCAGCATTCGCCAGGCAGGCAGTGGACAAGGTGTCTTCTGGTCCCCAACATTGATCGACTGAGCGTCAGATGGAATGGAGGGGTACCGCGAAAAAGAGGAATGGCTGGATGTATGCAACTTCCCAAATTCAACAGGACAACTGCAACAACATACAGTTACAGTATCCATCTTCATTTCTACTTATCTTTTAAGTAATGTTATTGCTTTGAACTTCTATGGGTGGCCATTGTATACTTTTTTCTTTGGTATTTTTTAAACTAATTTAATGTACTAAGTGGTTCTTCTCTCTGAGGGCAGATAGGCAAGTGAAATTGCGTAATTACTGCAGCCCTGTACTGTCACATTGTTTCTTCGTAGTTAGTACATTATAGAAAGTACTACTTACTTTTCAGTAACCTATCCATTTAGCAAACAACTTCATGCATGCAGTAGTGCATGCACTTTCTTTATGTCCCTTAAAAGATTTATGGATAGGTTCATATCCAAAGAT
Organism: Lissotriton helveticus; assembly: GCF_964261635.1. Classification (NCBI taxonomy): domain Eukaryota; kingdom Metazoa; phylum Chordata; class Amphibia; order Caudata; family Salamandridae; genus Lissotriton; species Lissotriton helveticus. Next base: position 323,689,620 of record NC_136061.1, read on the forward strand.
TTGTTTATCTTCATTTGTTGTTTGTCCATGCTGTGGTTTTTTTTCCTCTCTCCACAAAACTTTCCCCACAAACCCCATTCCCATCCAAGTTTCAAACCCTAACCCTCTTCCCCCGGGCTGTGTGGTTTTCATTGAGGTGTGAGTAAATTACAACAATAATTCCACACACTTGCTGGGGAGGATAAGGTGCAAGCAATCTCCTCAAATCAATTTTAAGGCAACTAGATGAATCCTAGGATATTGTAATTCTGGTTAAAAAAACAACAATGAGTATTTTAAAATAAATTCTGAATTTCATGCCCCCCATCGATTGGATCCATCATCAACATCATCCTCCTACATGTCAAGAAGACTTGTTGTTACGCTGCTGTGTCACTGTTCTTGTTGTAGCCATAATCATCCATGCAATTCTTTTTTCCCCATACTTATCTTCAGAATTGCTTAGGCTACTGTTCCTTCTAATACTCCTCTCAGGCCACTCAATGTCTCATTTTTTACTTTGTTTTTCATATGCTGCTACTGCTAGTGTGGTACCACTCCTACTAACACCACAACAACGGAATTTCGGTCTGGGATGGCGTAATCGCCATTTGCCATGCAGCCAGCGTTGTGCCTAGCTCTATTCTCAAACACGAATCACAGGTAAGATAAGCACTTTGGGGAGGTAGAATAATGGGCTAGGACTCGGTGGAGAGACTGACAGTAGTACTAGTAAATTACTAGTAGGCCAATTGAATTCACTAACTCTGTTAGTGGCACTTTTGAACATTGTTGGACGTTTTAGATAATTCATGCTGGTAAGTTTGAGGAAACCAAACGTGCCGTAACCCCCGCCCACCACCCCACAAAATAACATCAAGGCGTACACTATGTTGAAGTATGTAAAATAAATAATTATATATTTACCCTAACAAAAATAAATTAGTCCCACCCCTCCCTAACCCAAACAATTGTCCATTTCAAATAGTCCTCTGAAAAGTCCCAAATAATCCCCAACTCCCGATTCCCACCCCCCCAACAGTCTTTAAAAAAAGGGGCAAGGGACACAGTCACTTCCGGCGGTGTCTGGACAGGCGGTCCCGACGCTCCTTGCGGAGGTGCCGGGGCTGTTTCTCAAGATTGTCCACCTTGCTCTCCAGTTAGTCCACTCTTAGGCGTAGGCGGCGCATGCGTGCCATCCACGCTCTAGGGGGGCCAGCTGCTGGTGTTCTTGCAGCTGAGCGGCAGCGGGAGGCTGTCCGAGCACAGCGCCGTGCTGGAGGCTGCTGGCTGGTGGACACGGGGGCAGTGCTGGTGGAGGTTGTTGATGTTGACGCCCCCTCCTCCAATTCCCATTTCCCGAGCCCACAGCCGGCGATATTCCACACAAATGGCCTCCAGCTTCCGGGCCCTGGCCCGGACAATCATCTCCTGTCTGGTGAGCTTTTTGGGAGCATCTATATGAAGAAAGAAAGAGAAATAATGTAACCAATACTCTTTAACAATAACACAAAATATTTCAACAGAAAGTTGTCTCACAGTAACACTAGCAATTTGCAAACACAGTATAATATGTTGGCATGTATCTTTCCGGCGTCTTTGTAGGCCTGTAACAGTGGGAGTTTCAGGAATTCTATTGCCAGGCAGCACTATGGACTCAATACATAGTCAGAGAGTCAGAGAGTACACCAGTATTCTTTTTTCTCTAGTTTTGCGAAAGAAATTACTTGTAGGTGAACTTGTGTTAGCCGGCATAATGCCAGCTCAGTCAGCTTGCACCCAAGAAAAAGAGACAGAAGCCATGATGACGCAGACTTGCATGCATTACTTTAAGCAGTACATGCAGGCAAGGATAGGGAAGCTCTTACTTTTGTAGCGTTTGGGAGCGTAGAAGTTGATTCGGCTGTTGAGGTAGCTCGGGCCTTGGTCGTGTAGGGCTTTGTGTGCGTGGGTGAGGAGGCGGAAGGTGATTCTTTTGTTGACGGGGAGCCAGTGAAGGTCTCTCAGGTGTCCGGAGATGTGGCTGGTTCGTGGGATGTCGAGGATGAGTCTGGCAGAGGCGTTCTGGATCCGCTGGAGTCTTTTCTGGAGTTTGGCGGTGGTACCGGCGTAGAGGGCGTTGCCGTAGTCCAGTCGGCTAGTGACGAGGGCCTGGGTGACGGTCTTCCTGGTCTCGGTGGGGATCCACCAGAAGATCTTCCGTAGCATGCGTAGGATGTTGAAGCACGCCGAGGAGACGTTGTTGACTTGCCTGGTCATGGAGAGGGAGGAGTCCAGGATGAAGCCCAGGTTGCGTGCGTGGTCTGTCGGTTTGGGTGCGGTGCCCAGGGCGGGAGGCCACCAGGAGTCGTCCCAGGCGGAGGGTGAAGAGCCCAGGATGAGGACCTCCGTCTTGTCGGAGTTCAGTTTCAGGCGGCTGGTCGTCATCCACTCGGCTACCTCTTTCATCCCTTCGTGCAGGTCGGCTCTGGCGGCGGCTGGGTCGTTGGTCAGGGAGAGGATCAGCTGGGTGTCGTCGGCGTAGGAGATTATGCTGAGGTTGTGTTGGCGTGCGATGGCCGCGAGTGGGCTCATGTAGACGTTGAAGAGGGTGGGGCTCAGAGAGGATCCTTGAGGGACGCCGCAGATGACTTCGGATGCCTCTGACTTGTACGGTGGGAGGCGGACTCTCTGTGTTCTTCCGTCGAGGAAGGAGATGATCCATTCCAGCGCCTTGTCCTGGATTCCGACGTTGCTGAGGCGCTGTACTAGGGTGCGGTGGCAGACAGTGTCGAATGCCGCGGAGAGGTCTAGGAGGATGAGGGCCGCTGTTTCTCCGTTGTCCATCAGGGTTCGGATGTCATCGGTGGCGGCGATGAGGGCGGTCTCGGTGCTGTGATTGGCTCGGAAGCCGGTCTGTGAGGGGTCGAGGGATCCATTCGTCTCGAGGAAGGCGGCCATCTGCTTGTTGACGGTCTTCTCGATGACTTTGGCTGGAAATGGGAGGAGCGAGATGGGGCGGTAATTCTTGAGTTCGGTGGGGTCCGCTGTGGGTTTCTTGAGTAGAGCGCTGAGTTCGGTGTGCTTCCAGCACTCAGGGAAGGTGGCGGTGTCGAAGGATGTGTTGATGATGTCTCGCAGGTGGGGTGCGATGACAGCGTCGGCCTTATTGAAGACGTAGTGAGGGCAGGGGTCTGTCGGAGATCCGGAGTGGATGGAGTTCATCGTTTGGATGGTGTCTTCGGTGCTGATCGGGGTCCAGGCGTGGAGGGTGGTGGTGAGGGGTGGTTGTTCGGTCCTGGTGTGCGTTGGTTGGTTGTTGAAGCTGTTGTGTATGTCTGCGATCTTGTTGTGGAAGTATGTAGCGAGGGAGTTGCAGAGGTCTTGCGATGGGGTGATGTCGTTGTTTCCTGCGCTGGGGTTGGATAGCTCTTTCACGATGTTGAAGAGTTCCTTGCAGTTGTGTGCGTTGTTGTCCAACCGGTCCTTAAATGCGGTTTTCTTGGCGGCGCGGATCAGCTGGTGGTGCTTCCGGGTGGCCAGCTTGAGGGTGGTCCTGTTGTCCGGTGTAGGTTCCCTTCTCCAGACTTTCTCGAGGGCTCGGCAGTTCTTCTTGGAGCTCTTGAGTTCGTCGGTGAACCACGGGGCTTTCTTGCTGCCGGGTCTGCTGGGCGGGGTCCTTAGCGGGGCGAGCTCGTCCGCGCAGATGCTGATCCACTTCGTGAGGTTGTCGGCAGCCTGGCTGGGGTTCGCTGAGCTGGCAGGAGGGTGCTGGCTCAGGGAGGTGGCGAGCTGGTCTGCTGTGATCTTGTTCCAGCTTCTGCGGGCGGTCTGTTGCTGGTGGTGGTGGGTCGTCGTTCTCTTGAAGGTGAAGTGGACGCAGCTGTGGTCCGTCCATTGAAGCTCTGTGGCGTGGCTGAAGTCGATGTCTGGGCTGGAAGAGAAGGCTGCGTCGAGTGTGTGTCCGGCGAGGTGGGTGGGGGTGGACACCAGCTGCTTGACTTGCATTTGAGTTTCACCCAAATGATATATTGCAATGCACACCACACATGAATTTTCTGATTCACCCACACAGGCAGTCATTTTTTCTTTCTCCTCCAACCATCCCTGCTTCAAGCAGCCATTCATCTGATTCCTTCCTATCAGCCACCTCTGCCTGCATTCAAAAACACGTATCATTCTTTACAGTCATAAATGTTACGACTCGCTCGTCCTTCCATTGACCCTAAGTTCTTTCCCTTTTGGTTCATCACATCCCTCAAGTTCATCTGATATGACTTGGCTTCACGATAAAAGTTTCCCAGCTGATTTGAAGTCAAATAGAGGGGGCCATTGCTTACTCGAGAACTACCACCGCTAATGCTATTGCTAAGTCAAGGGTAACTGTCTTCTCCGTGATTGGCTACAATGTAGTTCTAAATCAGTAACTGTTCTTAACAGTACAGTGTACTTGTAGTAGTGTACTGTCTACTGTACAGTACATCATACACTCCTTTGCGAGCCTACTCTAAAATGTCAATAAGTAAGGAGTATAATAATAACTTACCACCGTCCGCCGCTGCTGAGCCATCCCCCTCAGCTCCTCCTGGTGGCACTTGTGGCGCCGCCGCATCCGCCGCTTGAGTGGACCCCTCCGAGCTGCTGGCCCCGGCACTGGTGGTGCTGCATCTGATGTTGTGACGCCTAGAAAAACATGTCATATTTTTAGATGCCATACACCACCCCCTACTTCGTCTCGTAATGGAAGAGAAAATGTTAAACAATTTTTAATTATTGGGACTGAAAAGAAGTCACGGTTTTAGGGAGGGTGTTAACTTATATGCTTAGCCATAACATGCAACTCTTTTTGGCACAACTGATGAATGCTTGCTCTTTAACGTGCAACATTTTTATAATTACAGACAGAACCAACCACTCCTCATCACCACCAGGAGGACTTGAAGTTCCAACAAGGTGAGGGCTCCCGAGTCCCTCACAGTTACTTCTGACTGAGGTATGTGGAAAGTCGAACTGCACCTATCATCAACAATGTCCTATTTCTCTTGCCCATACTTCTGTATGTGCAGAATAGTCCCTGAAACATTAGTGGTATGGTATGTGCTACTATCAAGTACTAGCTTATTCTTGGTGGACATTGACATTTTGTTGTTGGAAATTGTCAAAGCACTAACATTAAGAAGACTGGAATAGACAGCAAGTGCAACCCAGAGGACTGCACTGAGTGCCTCTAGAGCTATTGCTGGATCAGAGTTTTGTTTAACACCGTTTGCCGACTGGAAAGCTTAGCTACCTACACAGACCGACTCATAAATAAGAGTAAATAGTAGTAGCACAGAGAGTGATGGTAGAGAGGCAGGATAAGAATGTAGAAACAGTCTACAAGAAGATCAAAGACTATTTTGTAAAAAAACAATTAGGAAACAGTTTGGAATGAATAGGAGCTGTAAAAGTTAGGGTAGTATAATTATATTAACAACAGAACAACTTACTGGGGCCAGCAGAAGAGCCTGCAGAGGACCGTTCCTGCCCACTCTGTTCCGCCGGAGTCTGGGGTGTTGCTGTCTTCTTGACCCTGGGAGGTGCTGATGATCATGAAATTAACACAAACATGGATGATTGTTTTTTGGAAACATTTGATTTCTTTGACCACAATCCAAAATTATCTCGGGGAAACAAATTAGCAACAATAGCAATACATGTATTGACCTAACTGATCTGGTCAACTAGGAGGATACTAGTACAGTATTGCTGGATTTGCGGACCGTCTACTTGGAAAGTTATGTAAATCACTAACCAAACCAACCACAAAAAGGTTCTACTACGACTGCCAGCACTCAGCAGCACGTGACGTGACAGACACAGTCCGTCATCATGATTGCAGACCACTAGAAAATGTCCTACGACTAATAACAAGTCATAATATACTCAACCTATTAATCCAGCACTATCTCTTCTTCTTAGTGGCAGCAGGAGTACAAAGGAAGGACTAGACTTGAGTCTCTAGTCTCTCTAGCATTACGCAGTTCTGTAAAGTACTACACTCATACATATTCAGGCCAAATGAGCACAAAGTTGCAAACAAGTAAGCATAGTAGCAGGGCCACCGAGGAGGCAAGCACCTGCAATCACAGAAGCTATTTAAACATTATTTTACCTGCAATGTAATCGAATAGGCAGCATTCTTGCTCTTCGGGAAAAACATATATTAGCAATATAACACAGAGCAGAAGAAAACAAAGTAGTTATTAAATAGCTACTCACCAAGGCCAGGGATCTCCATGCCTAGCAGGTGTAGCAGGTCCTGCTCCCGGTCGAGGACGTCGGCCCACCGGTGCGTCGCTTGGTCATAGGTGCGCCGGAGCCCCGACTCCCTCTGCATGGCCCGGCACACCTTATCCCACCGCTGGCGACGCTCCCGGAGGCCATACCCTTGACCGGGTCTGCCCCCTGCTGCCATGGTCTTAGGGAGGTGGCGCAGAACAAAAAATATAAGAGCGGCCACCTCCACCGCGGTGAAAACCTCCCTGGCCACTACATCCTCCCCCCCTCAATCGCCCGCATGGGAGCCAGGTACGGGGTGCGGGACCCTTCCCCTTGCTTTTCCCGGCTCTCTTTGCCATGGTCCTGGGCGAAAGAAGAAAAGAATAGGGGGATAAAAATAAATAAAATAAAAGAGAGAGCTAAACAAAAAAAAGTAGTTATTAAAGTAACAAAAAGTTGAAAAAAACAAAATATAGATCTAGACAAATAGAGAGCTAGATAATGAGCAAAAAAGAGCAAAAAAAGTTCAAAGAAACAAAGGATTGCAAAGATTGAAAGAGGATAGAAAAGCCATGCCCAGAACCATAGCAATGAATGAAAAACAAGATGGCCGCGCCCATTGAGGACCGCGTGGGTAACTTCGCGGTCAGTGCGCTGCAAGCTGGCCCGCGAATACGCGAAACCCCCTGCAAACACGCAAAAAACCCCGCAAATTCGCACAAATTCGCGGATTATGCGGAACGCAAATTCGCTTTCGCGCAAATTCGCTTACTGCGAATTCGCAAATTTCGCCCATACTAGTAATCAGCATTAACCACCATATTTATATGATGACCTGCAAATATATGCTTTGTGAGTCTTACTATGTTGGTCTGTCTTGTGAGTTAAGTGTCACGATACGCTGCACTGTGTGCTCACATATCTGCATTATCTCCACCGTTAAGACCATTGCTTCACTAATGTTTTTACATAATTGTAGACCAGCTGGGTAGCGCATTTTTTAACTTTTTTGTTTTTCTCTCCAAACCTCTGTAGGATTTTTGCAATTTAAACAGACCAATAAGGTGCTGTATACACTGTATTTTCTGGATTTTTTGTTTATCATTATACTTTATCTGTTGAATAGAACTTTAGGAGTAGGATTATTTTTTCTCCTTTGAGGTCCTGAAGAAAAGTCTTGGGGTAGGGCTTGAAACTAGTCGACTGACCAGGGAAACAGCAGGTATTTCACCTCAAGTATTCACATTGGGCCCCATATTTTAGCATATCAACTAGGGGAGTAAAATAAAGTTTTTTCGTCCCACTAGCTTGATATCCGTAAACTTTTTTTCACATAGTTTAACAAACTCCATCTTTTTTTTAACACATTTTACAATTTCTGAGAGTTTATCACTGCATGTACACACCTTTCATAATATGACACAGATATAGAACACTGGTTGATGTACATAGATAACTATGAGACTATAACCTTGTTTACACATTTGTATACATTTGCATATGCAAACCAAAACATCGCAATAACTTCCGGGCCATCTCTGTGTGCATCAGTAACTTACTATGATCATCTGACTGTATTTCACAGCTCGGTCCTTCCCGTGTCAATGACCCTAATCTAAACATAACTCCCCCTTCCCCTCACTCACGTACTCAGATCTACTTCTGAACAGCAGTTGTAGCCGACATCTCTTCTTTCTTTATCCATGGCAATTAGGAACACATCACCAACAGTAAGTAACAAAGTCATGATAGACCAATATCACATTCTGGACTTCTCGCACAACTTTTGTTGCAGTGATAAATGACATTAACAGATTATACCAGTGGTACCTCCGTTGCTATAAGTAACTCCAGCATCACATTACAGTCTAACGATATGGGTTTTTTACGCATACCTCTGCGTTCCTCTCTCTGTGACGCTGTACTCTATGCCTGCCCCATCTGACCATCTCATTATACCAGTCCAACACCGCTGGTGCTTTTTTTGCTTTCCATCCATGATTATTGTTCATTTCACTAATATCAATGCCAGGTTGACAAACCTATATGTGGGATATCCACTTTTGAATTTGGGACCAAGCCCCAATATGTAGTGTTCTAGTGAAACTCCTGTGTACCCCGGGGCTATTGCGTTTAATATTGTATGGATTGTAGCCCAGTAAGGGATCAGTCTTGGACAGGTCCACTGCATGTGCAGTAAATTGACCACCCTCCCGCTGCATTTTGAGGCGGATGCTGGGTGTGGTAGGACGGAGGTTTGAAGTACTGTTCCTTTACTGTTACTAGAGCAAATCTTAAAAATTTCTAATTGCGCTGATCTAGAGTGCATTTTAACCTTTTAAAATCGTGTTTGTTTTGCTGTATTCACCGCTACTGCGCGCTGATTGCTAGCGCGTCAGGCGGCTGCTCTAGCGTGTGTATTAATTTCCTTTGTGCGCTGACTACTAGCGTTTGTGCCTACTTTGTGACACTACCTACCTGACGCTCATTTCTCCTCCTCCTTCTCTCCTCAATCTCCCCACCTGAGGCGGAAAGCCGGGTGTTCTTCTGCCCGCAACTTTGGCATTTTTTCCCCACTCCTCACTTCTCTCCCAGACTGCTGGTGTGGCAACAGCAGCGCGGGTGATTATTGTGTGCATTTCCCCAGACCTGCTCGGCTGTTTGGGCACGCAAGGCATTCTGGGTCCTGTAGGCCAGTAAGCTGCAGTTAGTGTTCAGGGGCCATCTTTGGAGGATTACCGGCACGCTGGTCGGCGGACCAGTGGTGCGGTCTTCCCCACCTTCCCAGGATTGGCTACAAAGCAGGCCCAGACTCTCCCCCGGACTGATTGACCACCCTCCCGCTGCATTTTGAGGCGGATGCTGGGTGTGGTAGGACGGAGGTTTGAAGTACTGTTCCTGTACTGTTACTAGAGCAAATCTTAAAAATTTCTAATTGCGCTGATCTAGAGTGCATTTTAACCTTTTAAAATCGTGTTTGTTTGGCTGTATTCACCGCTACTGCGCGCTGATTGCTAGCGCGTCAGGCGGCTGCTCTAGCGTGTGTATTAATTTCCTATGTGCGCTGACTACTAGAGTTTGTGCCTACTTTGTGACACTACCTACCTGACGCTCATTTCTCCTCCTCAATCTCCCCACCTGAGGCGGAAAGCCGGGTGTTCTTCTGCCCGCAACTTTAGCATTTTTTCCCCACTCCTCACTTCTCTCCCAGACTGCTGGTGTGGCAACAGCAGCGCGGGTGATTATTGCGCGCATTTCCCCAGACCTGCTCGGCTGTTTGGGCACGCAAGGCGTTCTGGGTCCTGTAGGCCAGTAGGCTGCAGTTAGTGTTCAGAGGCCATCTTTGGAGGATTACCGGCACGCTGGTCGGCGGACCAGTGGTGCGGTCTTCCCCACCTTCCCAGGATTGGCTATAAAGTTAGGGGCCTTTTTCTCCGCGCAGCGGTCGCGCGGTGCGGGCGCGCCTACTTTCGCGCCAAAGGAGCGCCTAAGCTAAGCCCGTCTGCGCCCATCAGCGTCCCGGAGGCGGACGGGTGCGGGCAGTTGCTCTCTGTCCCTCTTTTGAACCGAAGCCTTTCCCAGCATGCTAACCTATACATCTGAAGAGCTTGTCTCTATAAGAGGAATGGCGGGTTTCTGTCATAGGCTTTTTCCTGGGAGACATGCTTTTAAAAAACGTTGCTCTGCCTGTGGCTGGAGCTGCGGGGGCCTGACAGCATCCTCCCCCCGGGACTCGCCTATAAACCTGACTTGTCTTCTGCTGAATACAAGATCTCTTTCCAGACATTCTCTGGATATTTACAATCTGCTGGTGGACATGAACCCTCTGTGCCTTTTCCTGACGGAGACTTGGCTGGGTGAAAATTCGGGACCCGACCTTGTGTCGGCTATCCCCCCCAACTACGTCATCATTAGGAAAGATAGAGCACAAGGCAGAGGGGGTAGCATAGCCCTGGTAGTGGATAAACGCTTTCCCTGCACCACTATTTCGATAGACAACATCGTAGGCTGTGAAACTCTTGGGTTTTCTCTGGCTGTGTCCCCACATCAAACTTATACAGGGATCCTACTCTACAGACCCCTGGCCCCCTCGGCGCCTTTTATGAAGAGCTTAACACTGCTGTAGCAGCTCTGTGCCTAAGAAAGGACCACTGTCTGTTGCTGGGGGACTTTAATATCCATATGGATATAAACACTGATGTCGATACCATCAAGCTACTAGATGTTACCACCCCGTTAGGTCTGGTTCCTTACATCACTACTCCTACACATAGCAAAGGTCACACGTTAGACCAAGTTTTCTGCACCACACCTATGGCCGTGTCTCCTCAGTGCCCGGTTTTATGGTCAGACCATCTTCTTGTTAAATTCCGGATTCCTGTGACCAATAAATCATTAACACGACCCTTAGAGGACGCGCGTCAGACAACGAGAGCGTACAATCGAGTAACTCCATCTATGCTGACACAAGCTCTCGTGGACCATCCATGCCTGTTGTCGGGCAGTCTTGAGACGGATCTTGCTCTTCTGCAAGACTGGTTGATGGAGAGATTTGATGAACTTGCTCCTGCCTTGACCCTCCGCAAAAGCTGCAAGCGGGCATCTGCCCCATGGTTCACAGCCTCTCTTGTGGATTTGCGACGCAGCTGTAAAAAAGCGGAAAGATCTTGGCGCCGTCATTATGATCCCCAGGAGAAAATTGCTTATAGAGAGTCCATCAAGGCATATCACGGCAGCATCATCCTGGAAAAGAAAGCGTACCTCGCTAGGAGAATTGAGGCCGCCACTGTAGCTAGCAAGGAAATATTTCTTATAGTTAAAGAATTTACTACGCCCAGTTCTGTTTTGCCCATGCACCAACATTCTGAACTTTGGGTGTCGGAGCTGGCCTCTTTCTTTATTTCTAAAATTCAAACTGTTAAAAAATCATTTCCCACCAATATCCCGATTATGCCTTCTGAAATATGTGCCTCTTCCCCCTCTCTTTCCCTTGATGATGGTCCTATTCTTGCCAATGTTCCGTTTCTTTCGTTAACTGTTTCTCATGATCTGTTGTCCAAGCTTAAATCTGGCTCACCCTTGGACCCCAGTCCTGCAACATGCCTGGGCAAAATGGCCCCAGTGATAAACGATCTTGTCAACCCAGTGCTGAACTGTTCGCTCAGCACGGGTGTGGTCCCCCAGGCATGGAAGCATGCCCTGATCTTGCCGCTTCTGAAGAAGCCTGGTCTGGATCCTTTGCTGCATGCCAACTATAGGCCAATCTCTCTTCTCCCGGCATTGGCTAAGGTCGTGGAGAAGCACGTCCACGCCTCTCTTTCCAATTTTTGGTAAACTAATAACATCTTACATGACACTTAGTCAGGCGTCCGTGCTAATTTTAGCACGGAGACGGCATTACTTGAAGTCACGGATGCCATCAGAGAGGTGCTGGACGCGGGAGGTAAGGACTTGTTGGTTATGCTGGACTTGTCGGCAGCCTTTGACACCGTTCCCCACAGCGGACTGCTGTGCAGACTTAAGGAGATCGGGCTGAGGGGAGCGGTGTTCAACTGGTTTAAATCCTTCCTTGCTGGTTGCCGACAAACGGTCTGGGCCCCTCCGTTCTCCGCCAAGATGATGCCATTGGAGGTCGGGGTGCCGCAGGGCTCTGTGTTGAGCCCTACTTTGTTTAACATCTACATGGCACCCCTGGCGGCTCTGGCGGAGTCCCAAGGTGCCCAGATCGTGTCCTATGTGATGACACCCAGCTTCTTTTTACTTGCCCGAAGGGTGCTGATTTTGACGGTGTGCAGATCAGTGGCTGCTTAGGAGCGGTCTTCCAATGGTTTGAGCAACACAGCCTGAAATGCAATTCCAATAAGTCGGAGCTGCTATTTTTTGGCTGCCCATCAGACCCCAGGTGGCAGTCTTGGTGGCCACCAGATATGTTCCCTCCCTTGGCTGTGTCCTCCAGGGCTAAGAACCTGGGTGTTCAGATTGATGATGGACTGACACTGAAACCCCAGGTCATGGGCCTTGTGGGCAAGTGTTTTGGCATCATCAAAACGCTCAGGAAATTCCTCCCGATGTTGTCTCTATGTCACCGGAAAGTGACGGTCCAGGCTTTGATAGGCTCCCGCCTGGATTATTCTAATGTGCTCTATCTGGGCCTGCCGAATTTTCTCATTTCTCATCTGCAAGTTGTACAGAATGCCGCTGCTAGAGCCATTTTTGGCTTCCATCGCAGAACAAGCGCGACGGCACTGTTACAAAAACTTCATTGGCTCCCCATTAAAAAGCGCACGGCGTTTAAGGCTCTCACGCTAGCCTTCAAGGCGCTCCACGGCATCGGAGCCAAATATATCAGAAACAGGCTGGCTTTTTATATGCCTTCTCGCACTTTGAGGTCAGCTTCTCTGGCCTTGGCAACTGACGAGATTCTTAACGCGGGGAGGTCAGGTTTCTCATTGCGAGTGGTCGCGTATACTCACAACCCCTCATGATGAGAAACTACCAGTCCACGTTGAGAAAGCTGACGCTCGAGTAAAAATCTACTTGAGCGGCAGAAAACTACAGCTCGCACAGTGCAAGATGAAGTTTTCAATTATTGCACAGTGCCAGATGCTTGTCCGCACTGTGCAATCATTGAAAACGGCATCTTGAACAGTGCGAACATGCTACTACGTAGTTCGCGTACTGCTACGCGTAGCTCGCGTAGTGCGAAGTGCACTTTGCTTAGCTTTGCGAAGCGCTACTTCGCAAACTATGCCCAGCCCTACGTAAATTAGCATCAGATTCTTGGCACCGTGGGCATGTATCTGTTGTGTCTGGAAACATAGCACTTAGTCAGTGGGGGGGTAAGATAAGCATGGTGTACTATCATAAGTTGAATGAGTTTAAACTTCGGATTACGTGCCACCTTGCTTGGGTGTTCAAGGATTGTACCCCATTCCTTATCTGGGAGTACTCTCTCCACGTCGGTATGCCACTTATTATGTAAAACCTGCAATGTTACTACCGTGTGTGCTCGTATCCCATATGATAGCCATTTGGTTAAGTCACTTCCGTTCCCCATTAGATATTGCATGCCTACCAATTCATGTGTCGGGGGTTTAGACTCCGCAGGTGCCAATGTATTTCTAACATATCTATGTTCACGTGTAGTAGGAATAAGGTATTCGGTACTCCAGTACCCAATAGCGGAACATTGGGGGAATATGAAGTCTGTCACTTAGTGTATCGCAGCGCACTCCCCCAGTACAACAATGTCCCTTTCAACAGTGGGGGTACATTATGAGGTATCCTACTGTTTGGTAACAGGAGAGTATGCAACCTACCCCGTTCCCAATCGCGTCGGGACATATCAGTCTCCTGCAGATTACGCCCTGCAATCCAATACGCCAGCCATTGTAACTGTCCTGCGTAGCAATATGTCTTGAAGTCCGGGACTCCCATTCCCCCATGTCTTGTGCCTAGTCAAAGTTTTGATAGTCCAATTCGGCGGCGGCCCGTCCCCCAAATTAGCTCTGCCAGTAAGGTATCCAATGTCTTAAACACCTTCCCAGGGAGTATGAGTGGCAAGTTCATAAAAAAATTAAGTAATCCGGGGAGCAATGCATTACTATTTCGGCAATAGCAATAACAAACTCCATCTTAATGACCCATATAGGTGTGTAGATGTATAGGAACACCCCTTTTTCATAAAGTGCTCCCGCGTCTCTATAGTTAGTAGCGCACAGTAAACAAATGATGGACAGAATGCTGACAATGCAAACATTCTCCTCCAATCAAAAGATCTGGGTTAAACCCATCGTTCTTTTGCCCACTACGCCATCACAGTTTGGACCCAGCCATATGCATATCAGTCTTGACCCTAGACCCTGGGCCCCATGGGAACAGTCCAGACCGAGCTGCCAGGCCAGGTCCAGATAGTAGCACACCCCTATCCATAGATGGCAGGGATGAACCCTATTATTAAGCATGCCACAAAGGGGCAACCCGGGGGAGGGGGGGTGAGGGTTATCTGAAAGAAAAAGTTTTTTACTTCCAGTCCTACTAAGAGGTTTACACTTTCCTCTACAGTACATTGTGTACATGCCAGGTATATGAGAGGTGTTGTGTACATAGTGATAAAGAATGTTGCTGCGAATGTAGATGTGGATGTAAGAACGGCAGCACTAGTGTGAGATATGGAGATTCATGTAGGAAGAGTTTGAGTACTAGGCTGGAGCGTGTGAGGCAAATATGCTTTGTCAGAGAAATGCATTAGAGGGGGCTTATGACGTGCTTGTGCATGTATAATAGTTTTGAGAGATGGGCATGTACTTTGAGGTGGACGTGAGAGGGGTCATAACCGCACAAGTAGTGATTATACAGGCCAAGAGGCTATGTGAAAAGTGCATATATGTAGTTTATATGTGTACGTAAGTAGGCAAAAACTGTTGGCAGATGAAATGTGAGGTTGTAGTATGTGTTTGCTGCAGCTTGCTGACTGCCACTGAATGTCATTGACTGATTTTTGGAATGGCCGCTTTGAGTACAGTGGCCTATGCAAAACCTATTGTCCTCACAAAAAATGTTCCTCCACCTAGCATTGCCTTGTCTGAGTTGTGTGTGGGCATGAGTGGTGAGTTCTCCTTTGTAGGTAGATGTTGTCACTGATTGATTATTCTTCCCCTTGGATAATGCCCTGGGATGGAGGCGGAGATTGCTCATATTGTACTGTCATGATGCAGAAACTTTGGATGGCAGTCTACTGCTTAGAGGGCTGTAGCCCCCCACAAGCAAAAAAAGTCAAGGATGTGTGTTGTTGGGCCACCTGTGGTCATCTACTCCTGAAACACACCCCTACACTTCCCAGGGGACCACACACACATCAGGATATGACTATACAGACTTTGGAGGTGAGCGAGCTGTGGGTTCGGGGGTTGCGGTAGACCATTGCATTTGTGTCAGGGTCAGAGGGCTCCCTCGGCTTCCCTATTGGCATCCACCACTGGGATTGGCTGCTACTAACTTACATGCAGCAGCTGGGAAGGTACACACTATCATGCTCAGCAGTGGGGTCCATTCAAATGTTTTGACCTGATCACGAGTTAAGGCACTGTGGGGCTTATTTACAAGCCCCTTGAACTGCCAGTGCATCTCTTTTTATGTGATAATAAGTGACGCCCCAACGACGCAAAGGGCTTGTTAATAAGCCCTTATGAGTGTAAAAAGTGAGAGTGGCACCGGGGTAATCACATTGTGTTCAGTCAGTATATATAGTGCACACTATAGGTGTGGCAGGGTATACTCAGACATGAGTCCCTTGCTCACTGCTCCATCAGGATTCAAGCAAGCCGGGCCGACGAGGCTGAAATGCCAGAAACCGGTCCCCGGTAGCTTGTCTCCTTTCTGGTGAAGAATTGGCTTGGTAGTTTGGTCTGCCCTGTTCCCATGATGCACTGGGCCAGGGACAGACTAATTTGCATATAGCCAGGTTCTGAGCTGGGATGGGGCAGTGAGCTAAATAACGGTGATGGATCAAGCCCTGATCTTTGGACTGGGTAAGAGTGGTCTGCTTAATTCAGACACTCTGTTCATCACCACCCCCTTTTCTGAATCGTATTCAATGTACGGCGCTCCATGTTTCAATCAATGACAGATACGTCTGGAATCCTGAAGTATCTGTCAGCACTAAAGTCACGCATTGCTGCAGTTGTGTCAGAAGCATGATTCAACTCCAGCAATGCATGGGGCCAGCCTATTCCTGTGGCACTGCGTCACCATTATGCCTGCCATGAGGAAGGTGTAAGGTGCTGACGCAGTGACATCCCACAGTTGTTGCAGTGAAATCTGATGGATTTCACTGCACCACTCCTATGAGGCTTTGTTGCGTAGGAACGCCCACCCTGCATACTACATACCAGATGCAGGTATGATGTGGTACAGGGCTTCACAAGGTCACGCATATGCCTAGATGCACCACTTTGCAAATATGGCACAACGTGGTGGAAGAATCCCGCTGCAAGTACGTCAAGAAAATGATGCGCCGGCGGGGTGAAACTGGAAGAAGCCCCCTTGCCTCTTTCCCCTACGTTGGTGCAAAAATGGCTGCCATGCGCCAACGCAGGCACCCTTGCTCCATGGTTCACGGGTGACTGTGTTGCGGAGTTGATTGATAATGTGGCTCCATCTCTTTTCACGTTGTCTGCAGGTGGGGCAGGACTAGTGGAGGGTCGGAGTGAACCAGTTGGATTTCTTGGAGTTTAGTTTGCCTGATCTTTTCTTGAGGGGTGCCAGGGTGTCAGTGCAGATGGAGGTCCATCGGTGGAGGTTGTGCACTGCAGTGTTGGCATCTGTGAGCGTTGGCAGAGTGGTGGTGCTGAAGGAGTTGACAGGAAGTTCTTTGGTGGCCCTCATCCAGCTGTGGCGGGGAGGGGGCAATAATGGCGATGGTGTACAGTGGGCATAGTGAAGGCGTCATATATATACAATGATGGTCGGTACAGGAGAGTCCTGTGGTGTAGCTGTAGTTGAAGTTCCTGCTAATGGAGAAGTCGGGCTTGAGTGTGTGTCAGTCAAAATGGGTTGGTGCGGTGACTAGCTGCTTGAGTTCGATGTTGGTGAGGTTCCCCAGGAGGGGGGTCGTGTTCTGTTCACTGGGGCTGTCCAGGTGGAACTTGAGGTCTCTGAGTAGGATGTAGTTGGTGGATGAAAGAGATGGGGTGCGTTGACGTATACAATGGCATCGGTTAATGGGGGATCTTGACCCGGGGGCTTGTAGATGAGGGTGCTGCAGAGGGTGGTGTTGGGGTTGGTCCGGACTCGGAGTGGAGGTGTTTGATGGTCGTCGTCAGGTCATTAGTGTGCTTGGTCAGTCGGAGTGTGCTTTTTCAGACAATGGCATTGCCTCCTCTCTGCCACTCTAGGTGGTCCATGCGGGTAAATTTGTAGCTGTTATGGATGGTGATGGCAATGTCCGGTCCAGAGCAGAGATTGGTCCAGGTTTCCATGAAGAAGACGATGTAGAGGTGGTGTCAGGGAGATCCCAGATTTATTTTGCGTGTTTGTGGAGGGACTGCACATTGAGAAGGATGAAGTTGAACTGGTGGGCTGAGCTGTTGGTCAGCTGGGCAGCAGGAGGCGCTGGTGTGCTGATGTGACAGAAGGTGCATTTGCAGTTCTGACAGGGTGCAAGATAATTCTACAATGATGCTAGATGGCAGGTGGTGTGGCGTCCAGGGTTGATGGCGAGGAGGGTGCTGGTGTCATAGAGGTGGAGTGTCCAATAAGAAGGGTCCTTGGTGCTGGTCGTAGTCCAGGGACAGACGGAGGCAGATGGACTTGCCTTTGGGACAGCAGTGTTACACCTGCTGCACATGGCTGCGGGTGGACTGGACGGCTAGGAGGTGGGAAACGCAGGAAAGAACACTGGAGGGGCAGGGACACGGGGAAGCGGGTTGTAACTGTATTTTAAACCAATTCTTACCTTGAGGCCGGGTCCCACATTTTCTGTGCTTCTGCTGTCCTGAGTCTTCTTCCAGCAACAGGAAGCAGGCAGCCAGGTTCACGCCCCTAAGCCAATCACAATGCTGCAATGCAGAGTTGTGATTGTTCTTGAGCGCCATGATAGGGTGTTCAGCCAGGAGCTGGAGGGGTGGATGTGTTCTCCATGCAGGCTGTAATTCAGCCTGCATTGCGCACAGGGATGTGCGCATGACTGCTTAGGGCAGCCTGAGAGGGCTGACCAAACAGTCATTGCGCACTTGAGTGGGTATACCACTCCGCCTCTGTCCTGCTCAGTGAGTAGAGCAGTACCACCCACCCTCCCGCCCGCAAAGGAAACTTAGCATAAGTACATCAGAAAGTTATCATCATGTTATGTTTCCTCTTCTTGCACTGCTTTAAAGCAGTGGGGCGATGCTATTCCCCCATAGAAGATGAGCCGCCACTGGGGGTGCATCACCCACAGGTGCTAGGCCTGGGCCTGACTCAACCCCCGGCCCCCTTCTGCTACGCATGCCATCTTCTCCTCACCTGGACATTGACACGGTGGTGCAATCCGCTGCACTCTCTCCAAACCTGTGACTCAGTCAACAGGGACCTCAGCCGGGCGGGATTCCACAAGCCTCGGTACAGCAGTCGTCGCCAAGTTCACTGGGGAACCTCTTGATGCAGAAGGTGCAAAAGGGCCTCCTTAGGCATCAAGTTGCAGCTCTCCCACCACACAAGTTTGGCACAGCTCAGGACCCTCACCCTTCATAGCGTCTGGCCAGTGCAACATCCTCCGGCCTGTGATGCAAAGAGGCAACGCCCACCATTGGTAATCTCCTCCGTGCACCATGGTGTAGTTGTGGCACGTGGTATGCGATGCATACCTCTCTACATTGGTGCACAGGAGTGTCTCTACCATTCACAGCTCCAAGGGGCAACAGGCGGACTTCTCACACAGGTCTGCAACTTGTCTCAATGCAACCTGGCAGAATTTACAACCAGGTAAAGGCAATCGCCGACGCCTCAATGTCTACCGCCATGGCTCAGCAACTCCACAACACCTCCGCATCCCACAACGGGGCCCAGACGCAGGCCCAGCGAGGCCTCCAGGCCCCTGGGAATGTTTGAGCTTTTAAGGGTTTGGATGCCATGGTGTTGCAAGGAGTACGCAATGATAAGTGATGCATCACTTGTTTTGCCCAGCGATGTGTCTCTTTTCATGATTGTAGTCCTAAATTTTTTGGGGGGGGGCGTTGTTGATCTGTGCTGCACTTGGCCCTGGCTGCTCCATTCGTCATTCCATTGGTTTTGTTTCCTATTTTTATTGGAGGTGGACGTATCAGCTATTTTTGCTTCTAGAGGCAAAAAAGTTACACTGTGCTGCCTAACATGAGTTTTTTTGCCGCTAATGGGCCTTTCGTCAGTTTTTGCCTGCTAACGTCACAATTTGTATCACCTTCACGCTAGTGTTAGTCTCAGTTTTCACTGCAGTTACCTGAAACTATTGCCATGTAGCAATGAAAATTATAAATACATCTCTAACATGGCGATAGTTTTTGGTGATAGGCCGTGTTAAGAAAACTGCCACTAACTAGCTTTAGCATTAGTTAGCGGCAGTTCTTGTACATATACCCTAAAGTGTCTATATATATGCTATACCTTTTGGGATTGAGAAGCAGGATGACGAAATCCCCTGTAATGCAGTGAAACTGATATTAGTAGTAATTAACTGTATTTGAATTCTTATATTTTATTCTATTTTTATAGAGAGTCAATTTGTAATAGATTTTAGGTGAAATCAAGACTTTTTAAATAATGGTTATTTGAATTGGAACCTATAAGGTCATTACGGAATGAATATGTTTCAATAACTCTAAGAATTTTGGTTTTAAGAATCTTATTGTACATGATGATTTACTAAGCCTATTCCTTAACGGTTAGCGTATATGTTATTAAATTTTGCCAATGACCGCAAGGCTGAAATAGAAGAGTGGCCTAGTACTTGTACAACTCTCAACTGTTACTTCTAGCTTTCTGTGTTTGGAATAATGTGATTTATGTATAAATGGAGTATCATTATTATTATCTAACTCATATGTACCTAGGTGTACAACTGAGACGTATTGTAAATGTATTGCTTATGTCTATGTAACTTCGATTGTGCTTCTACAGTTTTTCAAAAAAATCAAATAAAGATATTACTACAATAGGTTTAGTATTTAATGCATTTATACCCTCTGTCATTGTAACTGCCAGAGCTTTGCTAAGTGAAAGAAGCTAAGGGTTATTAGTAGACGGCTTAGCTATGATAGAGGGTGTCACTGGTCCCCTCTCGAGGTTGAAAAGAGTTTCCGTATTACCTTGTTGCGTGTAAATAGATTGATTAAATTGATTAAACAGAGCCTCAACAATGCTGTTTGACTCGGACTCCTCCTAGGCCGAGCCAAAGGGCCCCCAGTGCAAAGCATGGCCCTGTGAGCCACCCATGGTGCAGCAGTGCCGGAGCATGGCTCCCAGAGGTCCCTTGCATCAACACGGGCGTTAGCGCTTAGAAATCTTCAGAGATCATTTAAGGCAGGGGCCATGGCACATAGCGCTCCCTATAGACAGACATAACAAGCTAGCACCTAGAAGTCCTCTTCTCAGACCTCCTCCTGGTGACAAGACCACTACATGGACGGATGACCCGTGTTCCAGACCTGTTTCCTATGGGGGCCTATGGACCAGATGCCACTGAGCACCGACTACTGGAGATAGAGGGAGGGTTCAATGAGCCTCCCACAGTAGCCTCATCACAGTGCTGTCAGTGCCTCAGCCCCTGCCACTTGTGTGGCTCTTGACCTTTTCTGAATGTTTATATATTTTTCTAAGCAGCTAAACCTGACACGGGTCAGCCTTTCTATAGGGATGGGCATTCTCTGGGAGCCTTCACAGTGTACTTAACATGACTTTTTCTAATAATGGCTGGTGGACTCTTGTAAATAGGTTGTAAGTGACTTCAGCAAATAGAAGTCACTTTGCTGTGAATATTTAATGTAAATGTTAAGCTCTTTTTTGTACAGAATGAGCTGGACTGCCTACTTTTGATCAATTTGCCTTTGGAGTTGGGGGGTAAAGGAAGATGGCGGCGGGCTGACGCTGCCGTGAGTGAGCTCTCTTCCCCTCACCGCCACTAGCCACTAGGTTGTCAGCCCATGATTTTCAGGCACTCACTTACCTGCAGACCACTAATTGATGAGGCTGAATTCCTTGTTTGTTCCTCGGAGATGCCTTGTTTTTCCCTGGTGCTTTCACTTGCTGTGATTCATCTGTGACACTGCTAGGGCACTGGTGAAGCCTACGAGGGATGTCCTGAGGAGGTCGCAGTCGGATTCATCACAGGGAGAGAGGCCGGGAGGCAGCCAATGACGGGGCAGTCAGTTACTAAAGTATTGGCATCTGAAAACTGTGGCAGTCAGCTCTCTCAGGAACTCCTGGAATTGGGTGTACGGTTGTAAGGCTGTTTATGAGCGCTCAGAGGCAATGAGATGGCTTTGCCCAGACAGCCCATGGGAGCTCTGACTGACGGCCATTACCCCGTCATGGGTTCTCCCCGTCCCAGTCCTTACTATGTGAGGCAGTCCGGCCTCCACCCAGCCAATCAAAACGCCAGCATTCAAAAGCTTACATAAGCCCCTCCCACCTACCACCATGCCTGTTTTTTTTCTCCTCCGACAGCTGTCGGAACGCTGGTGCTCCCGGTTCATGTCTCTGTTTCCAGTTTACCTCCGGATGACTTGCGGTGCCGTGAGTGATTTTTCTTGTTTTTCATGTTCTTTGAAATCTGTTTCATGTTTGGAATTGCTATTTCTGTCGGCGCTGCCGCTCCCATGCTCCAGTCAGCCGCCCTCCTGTGCTGAGGTAAGGACGCTCCCTGCGCATGTGCTGGGCTAGTGCAGGAAATGAAATGAAATGAAACGTAAATTTATAAGAGCGCGGTTGCTGCCCGGGGGCGTCCAAGCGCTAGGAACCAGAATAGAAGAACGTGACAGCAGCAGCTAGCTAAAGTTTACTGAGGGGGGTTAAACAGAAAAGTCTTTAGCTGTTTTCGGAAAAAAGAAAGGTTGGGGTTGGATCTGAGATGAAGTGGAAGTGAATTCCAGGTCGTGGCGGCATTGTAGGTGAACGTCCTGCCGCCAGACCTTGCCTTTTTTATTCTCGGAGCTATAGCCATGAAGGCCTGGCTAGATCGGAGGTTTCTGCTAGGTTGGTACTGGTTTACTAGGCCGCGGATGATCATAGGGCCTGTGTCCCAAAAAGCCTGATGGGCAATACACATGGCCTTGAAGATGATTCTCTGACGCACTGGTAACCAATGCAGGCTAATCAGTCCAGCTTTGACTGATAGTCTGCGTGGAAGCTGTAACAGTGTGCGGGCCGCACAGTTCTGCACTATCTGCAGTCTACGCAAGGTGTACTCCGGGGCACCAAGGTAGAGGACATTGTTGAAATCTAAGCGGGACTGTATCAAACCCTGAATGGCCACCTGCTTTGCCTCCATAGGTAGAAGAGGGAGGACTTTCTTTAACATCCTAAGAAGGCCAAAGCAGGTAGCCGAAAGCTTTGTAGCCTGGGTGTTAAATGAGAGGCTCTTATCCAGCCACACCCCAAGGCTCTTAATGTTGTCCTTCGGTGCTGGAGGGGTGCCTAGACAGGGGGGCCACAATGAGTTGAAGAAGGTGGGGTTTGAGGGGCCCAGGAGCATCAGCTCCGTTTTGTCCCCATTGAGCTTGAGGGATGACGAAGTCATCCAGACCTTTACCTCCTCTAAGCATTTTACTAGCCCACCTTATAACGGCCGGTTGGCCTCCTGCGCCAGTGAGACCACCAGCTGGGTGTCGTCCGCGTAAGAGATAATCTTAACCCCAAATGGACGAACAACCTCAGCCAATGGTCTCATATAGATGTTGAAAAGCGCAGGGCTTAAGGAGGAGCCGTGCGGGACTCCACACCTCAAAGGCCTACTCATGGACAATGTCTCTCCATCAAATACTTGAAATCATCTATCACTCAAGAAGGATTTGAGCCAAAGCCAAGCCCCGTCCACTATTCCGACGCTCGAAAGGCGGCTCAGCAGGGTGTCATGGCTGACCGTATCGAATGCCGCACTGAGGTCAAGGAGGATCACTGCCACTGATCCTCCCTGATCAAGGATTTTTCTGGATTCCTCGGTGACTACTAGGAGGGCGGACTCTGTTCCATGTCTGGGTCTAAAACCCGTCTGGGTGGTATCCAACAGCTGGTTATTTTCTAGAAAATTCACCAGCTGGAGGTTGATGTACCTCTCAAGGATTTTGATCACCCAGGGGAGCAGAGAAATAGGCTGGTAGTTGCTAAAATCCGAGGGATCCAGATTGGGTTTTTTAGCAGGGCTCGGACCATGGCCCGCTTCCAAGCGGGAGGGACAGTGCCAGAGGTGATGGATACGTTCAGGAGGTCCATAATAGTTGGTAAAGTGACCTGGGATGCTAACATCATGACATCAGGAGGTGCCGGGTCGCTTGGAGACCCAGATTTTACCTTGCGGGCCACAGACTCCAAGGTTTCGAGGTCTAGAGGGGGAAAGTGGTCCAGTACAGGTAGGGGATCTGATAGAGTGTCTACCAGCTTTGTTTGGTCCTGAGCTAAGGGGGGAGAGACTGTAGAGGGGAAAGATGAGTAGATTTTATTGACCTTTTGGTGGAAAAATTCTGCCAAGTCGTTGCAGTGGGCAGTTGTTTTTACCTCGTGCAGGCTGGAGGATGGGGGTTTTGTAAGTTTTTCCAGTATTTGAAAAATTTCTTTAGGTTTGGATTTAGCTAGTATAATTCTGTCAGAGAAGTATACAGATTGGGCAGTTTTGACTTCAGCTTTGTAGGTATTGATTGCCTCTCGGTAACAAATTTTTACCTCCAGAGAGAAGTCTAGACGCCATTGTCTTTCTATTTTCCTGCAATGGCGTTTCTTTTCCCTGAGAGCCTCTGAGTACCAGGGAGCAGCTTTATGGGGACGTTTCAGCGTTATTTTCCTCATGGGGAGGGTGGCTTCAAGGGATTGTGTGATCCAGTCTTCGTAAGCCTGATTGGCCAGACAAGGATCCTCGTTGTAAGAGGGTTGATCACTAGCGAGCTTACTAGTCCATTCATCGACTGGTATCCGCGCCCAGGATCTGGCGTGTCTCATCGTGGGTCTTACGGGGGGTCGCTTAAAAGTGGTCCAGGTAAAGGGCACCAGTAAGTGATCAGTCCACGGGAGGGAGATTGGTAGTCCTACCACAAGGTCTGCACAGTTACTGAACACAGGGTCCAGTAAATGGCCCTTCACGTGAGTCGGGGTCTTCACTCGTTGGATTAATTGAAGAGCGGCTAGATCGTCTGCGAGTGTCATGGCTGTATGATCCAGAGCAGTATCAAAATGAAAATTAAAATCTCCTAGCAAAGTGTAGTTAGAGGCAGTGCTGACGCGTTCGGCCACAATCGAAGGAAGGTGGTTGTGGAACTGTTTAGGGGGGCCCGGGGGCGATATATTACTGTTCCCGAGAAGCAGTTGTTAGGAGAGAGTTCCAGAGTGAAAGCTAAGCTCTCGCAGTCTGGAATTGTTTCTGGGATAACTCGACAGTGAAACTGCTCTTTGTGTATGATTGCTAGGCCTCCTCCTCTCCCTTCAGGACGGTCCTGGCGGGTAATTTGGAAGCCTGGAGGGAGGGCTGTTACTAAGACAGGGTCGGAGTCTGTTGCGAGCCACGTTTCCGTGGGAAACACTGCATCTGGCATGCGTTCCTCTAACAAAAGGGCAATCTCTACCCTATGCTTAGGCAGGGATCTGCAGTTTAACATAAACATACAGTACTCCTGTTTCGTTTCTTGGACCTGCTTAGGTTTAAGAGATAGTTTACATTTTGGGCAGGTATCTGGCAGTTCTGTTGCATGATAACAATGCAGGCCACAGTCAGTTCCTAAGGACCTTATGCTGCGGAGGGTGTCCGCGCTGTATTGTCTGGTCTTTTGAGGCTGAGATGTAAGGGGTATGGCCCTGGGCCCGGACTCGGCGCGGACGAGCGCAGACGAGCTTGCTATGCGCGCCTTCGGCTCGCAATCGTCGCGCCCGCTGCGCTCGCCCGCTGCGCTTCAGGTAGATGCACGTACATATATACAGGGAGCTCTCCTGGTGTCCTGGCCTCGGGTCATTCCGGCCCTGGTGCTTACGAGCAGCGTTCGGCCCTCGTGGCCATGTTTGAAGTACGTGGCTGTGGGTGGAGACTACAGGGCTGCCCTTTTTGTATATTCTAGGTCTCAAGTGGCAAGACTTGCTGTTTAAGGGGCAGTATTTAAGGAAGGTTGTTGGGCACTTCCTTTTTTGTATATTGCGAGTTCCCAAGAGGTTTACTCTTTTCTGCTCATCATGAGTTTCTTCTCCTCTACCTGCGAAGGCGATTTCCAAGCAGCATAATGTCCTAGACCTGCAAGAGGATGATGTTACAGGATTTGATAAATTCAGCTGTCCAGTCTGTGCTGCTGGAGCCTGCGGTGAATAGGGCTAAGGATGATGAGGAGGACATGGAAACTTACCCTAAAGGGAAGTATGTCCAGGGCAAGGATTTTTCTGATATGCTGGTCCATATCCAGGAGGTGCTTGGTTTTGACCCTAAGTCTCTGGCTGATGAGGGGTTTTACGCACAGTATAGTTCCTCTATGGTGGATGACTTTCCCTTCCATGATGTCCTGAGGATATCCTCACTAAAGAATTGCTTGAGGTGGATAGGCAGGGTATTCCTCACTTTCTGGGGAAGTGGTATTGCCTGGCGGACTTTGACTCTCCGTTTCCAGATACTGTGGAATATTTCAAAATAATCTCTAATAGGGGAGGGAATGAGCGTAAAGGATCACTAAAAAATAAAAGTACATCATCAGCATATGCTAACGTTTTAATAATGTCGTCCTTAATATTGATTCTCTTAATATTATCACAATTTCTTATAGAAGTACGTAAAGGTTCAATACCTATAAGGAACAAACATGGGGAAAGGGGGCAACCTTGTCTTGTACCTCTAAAAGGGGAAAATTAGTTTGATGTTTGGTCATTGATAAATAAACGAGCAGTAGGAGCAGAAATCATGTGAATAAATGTGTCACCAAAGTTAAATGATCATAATGTATGGAATAAGAATTGCCAGTGAATTTCATCAATTCTCTTTTGTCCTCTATGGCGTTTCCTCCTCTTCCTCCTTGGCATCGGAGGACGCTTCCCTGTCAAATCCGGTGGAGCGAAAGGTGGAGTCTGCTCTCAAATGTTCTTACACTGCTTCTCACTTTGGGGTACGTGCTAGCACTTGTGCGGCCCATGCCTCGTAGGTCCTGCTGGAGGATTTTGAGAAGTTGTTTGACTGTCTGTCTTCAGGATTAGAGGGCACCCTACTCCTGTTTTGGCTCAAATGGAGGTCTTGGTGCAATTCCTCTCAGATGTGACTTTTGATTCTTAGGATTGCCACTGGATTGAAGCTAGCCTGGCTGATGACGGCTGATTAGCCAGAAACCGGTCACAGGATGCTTGTTTCCGGTCCAGGGGAGACATGGCTTGGAAGTTTGGGCTGAACGGTTCCCATGAGGCACAGGGTCAGACAGATTTGCATATGGCCATGTCTGAACTGGGGTGGCGGATTGAGCTAAAGAATGATGGTGGATTAAACCCAGATCAGTTGACTGGGTGTGAGTGCTTGCAATGTTCAACACTCCGTCCATCATCCCCTTTGGTTTTGCTTTGTATGCCCTATGTTGGCAGGGTATGCCCAGACATGGGCCCCTTGCTCACTTTGCCACTGAATATCTTTTTTTATAATATCCTAAACGTCTGTCCAAAATTTAGCAACTAAAGGATAATCAAAAAGCATATGTTTTAATGAACCCAGGTGTAATTTACAGTGCCAACAACTTGAAGATTGAAGAAGTTTAGCTTGAAATAAATGTAATGGAGTCCATAAACAGTTAAATAAAATATAAGAATTAGTTTGATAAAGGGAGACAGGTAACCAACCAGAAATATTACTACGCCAAATATCTTTCCACATATCAACAGATAAGGAGAGCGAAAGTTCATGATTCCAAAACACTGAAATCATATTAATCATATTAATGTTGGTTCCTAGAGAATTAGATAATTTTTTATATAAATTATAAATGAGATGATGTGGAAATAGTTTGACTATAAATTGATAAGTCAGCTTTAACATTAGAAGGAATAACTTAAGGAAATTCATCTAGAATTGAACTACATAAATATTCATATTTGGTAATATCAGACTGAGGTAAACTAAATTTTGTTTGTAGAGAATCAAATGATATGAATGCTTGTTGTGACAGACATCTTTAAGATAAAAAATACCAGCATTAATCCATGAATACCAAAAAGTATATTTCTATTTCATTTAATGACTGTGCTGTACCATAATGACATGTCTTCTGTAGTAAACATGGGAGATTGAAACATTGAGTTTAAATCATTAAATATCTATTTAGTGGATTTAGGAATAACAGATGTATGAAAAATGGTGATTTATTAGACATAGTTAACAAAGTGGGTAATAGAAATGGAGTAACTATTGACTTCTCGATAAGAAGCCACTTAGGTGGATTATTTAAAGAGGAATGGTTAAACCATATGGAACTTTGTTTCAAAATGAAAGCTTTGTGATAATGAAAAAAGTCAGGTAAACAAAAACCTGCATTACATTTGGGTATTTTAAATTTTATATAACTAATATGAGTTGATTTTTTATTCCAAAGATATTTGGAAAGACGTTTATCAGCATCTTTGTAAAATTTTAATGAAAATTGTGTAGGAATCATTACTAGAGTTTAGAAAATATGAGGAGCAATAGTTATTTTAATAGAATCCATTCTTCCCCACCATGAAAGGTGAAGTAAAGACCATTTGGATGTTTTATCTTTAATATAATTTAAAATAACGTCAATGTTATTGTAGACTTTATGGATGAAGAGAACAGAATACCGAGATACTACAATTTATCGTTTTGCGAAATAGTTTCATTCATAGGTAACATAGCAGGAGTACAATAAATAATGAAAGGAAAAAATTCTGTTTTATTGGTATTTAATTTGTAGCCAGATAATGTGGAATATTTCGAAATAATCTCTAATAGGAGAGGGAATGAGCGTAAAGATTCACTAAAAAATAAAAGTACATCATCAGCATATGCTAACGTTTTAATAATGTTGTCCTTAATATTGATTCTCTTAATATTATCACAATTTCTTATAGAAGTCCGTAAAGGTTCAATACCTATAAGGAACAAACGTGGGGAAAGGGGTCAACCTTGTCTTGTACCTCTAAAAGGGGAAAATTAGTTTGATGTTTGGCCATTGATAAATAAACGAGCAGTAGGAGCAGAATACAGAGCAGAAATCATGTGAATAAATGTGTCACCAAAGTTAAATGATCATAATGTATGGAATAAGAATTGCCAGTGAATTTCATCAAAAGCTTTCTCAGCATCTAATGCAAGAATTCCTGTTTGTAGAGATATATTGGAAGCTTGTTCAATGACATGTAATAGAGTTCTTGTATTATTAGCAGAATATCTATTCTTCATAAAACCAGATTGGTCTGGATGAATAATAGAATCTAACACAGGGGACAATCTAGAAGCAAGTATTTTAGCATATAATTTACAATCTTGATTAATTAAAGAGATAGGGCGAGAATTTGATACAAGTACGGGATCTTTATCAGGTTTGGGAAGTACAATAATTAAAACCTCAGTAACAGAACCTGAAGTAGTTCCTGTAGAACTAAGAAAGGTAAAAAGTTGAAATAAAATAGGAATAAGCTGTAATTGAAATTCTTTGTAAAACTCAGCAGGAATACCATCGGGACCAGGAGACGTATTTTTTTAAAGAGATTTTATGGCTGATAGAATTTCATCGTGAGTAATGGGAGAGTCAAGCCCAGTTTTATCTGAGTGTGAAATCTTGGGTAAACCACACTTAGTTAAAAAGGAATCAATCAGGGAAATATCACTAAAATTGGGTAGAATAAAAATCCAAAAATTCATTAACAATATCATTGTGCGATAAAGCAATTTTACCATTAGGGCCATGAATTGAATTGATTTGAGTTTTATCTTTTTTTATACGCAGATAATTAGCTAAAAGTCTACCGGACCTATTGGCATTGGAACAATACTTGGCTTTAGAATTAGAGATCTGAATACCAGCTTTTTTGCTAAGGATTGAATTAAATTCATATCGAAGTTTTTGTAATTTGATTCTATATTGAGAGACATTAAACATAATAAAAAGTCTCTCAAATTTTGCTATTTGCTTTTCCAATTGTTTAATATTTGCATTAAAGGTTTTATTTTCGTGGTCCATAAGAGAAATAGTTACACCTCTAATATAAGATTTAAAAGCGTCCCATCTATTAACCATAGAGGTAGAACCCTCTGGGTTAAGGAGGAAGTATTCCTGAAAGGCATTTAAGAGCTTAGGTTTATTACGCTCATTAAGAACAATGTCAGTATTCATTCGCCATCTAGATTGCTTTGTAAGGGAAGAATTTAAATTCAAAACAAAAGTAATCAAAGCATGACTCGAAATATTAATGTTACCAAACATAGGAGTATTGACAGAGTTAATTAATTCATTAGAGATTAATAAATAATCAAGCCTAGAATGAGAATGATGTGGATTAGAAAAGAATGTAAACATTTTTCTGTAGGGAAATGTAGTCACCAAATATCTACTAACTGTGTGGTTTGAATAAATGATTTTGAAGCATAAAAAGCCTTAGGAGGATGACATTTAGTGAGAGATCATCTATCTAATAAAGGATCAAATATAACATTAAAATCACCTTCAACAATTAGATGAACTTTTCCTAACCTTAAAACTTCAGTTGCGAGAGTAGACCAAAAAGCAGGATCATCTGCAATAGGACCATAAACATTTAGTAAAAATATAACTGAATCATGAACTTTAATTTTAACTATGACATATCTCCCGGTTCAGTGACTAAATATCGAGGGACAGAATATCGACTGTCCAGAATATCGATTCAAAAATATCGAGGGACAGAATATAGAATCCCTATCTACAAACAGGTAAGTACTAAAATATCAAGTACAAAATATCGATAGTACAAATATAATTAAAAAAAATATCTAATTTTTAAAATCTATCAAAAATAATGTAAAATTAATTAAATAATAAACACAATTAAATAAAACAGATAAAATAATGTAAAAAAGCTTAAAATGTAAAAATAATAAATGTAATGTAAAAGAAACATACTTTTTTAATATATATATTTACTTAATATTATTATAAATAATTATTAATCTTAATTGTAAAATATTTAAAACATTATTAAAAATATATTTACATATATAAATAAACCTATTATATAAAAATAAATAATATATAATCATTTACATAATTAATAATACTTTTATGTTAATTAATAATTTACACTACATTAAATATAACAAAATTAAAAACATTACATAGCTAAAGGAATAAAATTAGTATTCACACTCCAACAAGTGCAAAAGTAGAGAATTTGTTGGATAGTGGGAGGGTAAAAATGACTATTCCCACTCCAGTGAGTGCAACAGTAGGGAAAGCGTTGGATAGCGGGTAGGTAAAAATTACTATTCCAACTCCAGTGAGTGAAACAATAGGGAAAGCATTGGATAGCGGGAGTGTAAAAATTACTATTTCCACACCAGTGAGTGCAACAGCAGGGAAAGCATTGGATAGCGTAGGGGTAAAAATTACTATTCCCACTCCAAGGAGTGCAATAGTAGGGAAAGTGTTGAATAGAGTAGGGGTAAAAATTACTATTCCCACTCCAGAGAGTGCAACAGTAGGGAAAAAGTTGGATAGCGTTGGGGTGAAAAATACTATTCCCCCTCCAGAGAGTGCAACAGTAGGGAAAGTGTTGGATAGCGTAGAGGAATAATTTAGTAGACCCAGTCCTACAATTTAATTAAAATTATTTTTTTCAAAATTAATTATTTAAATTTCATTTACTTCCCACTATTTTCCACTATAAACGTCACTTCCAATAATCTAAAGTATTAATAAATTAATATAATTATTAAACAATTCATTAATTAGCTAATCACAATTAGCAAAAATATAAAAACAATGATATATAAATTAATGAACACAATTAACAGTATAAAATAACTTTGATTAAATATTATATCAATATTGATAAAAATTTATTTTCGAATATTTTAGTAAACACCATACTCCCCTATAAACACTCAACACACTCCTCAAAAAACTTCATAATTAACATATTAATACATTAATTATTAATAATTAATATTGTATTAATTACTAATTAACAACAATTTAAATATTTATCAATTCATTGAAAATATTTATTAATAACTTTTTGAATATTTAATAATACATTAATTAACGTAATTAGCAATGTTATTATTGCCATAAATTATTAATTAATAAATATATTTTGTTTAAATTTAAATTAAATTACTTCCCACCCTTTTCCCCTATAAACCCACAACCTGCTACAGAAATAATATACGCAAAAATTAATTACTAATATTAGTTATTAACCATAAAATTATTAATTAATAAATTATTTTTTTAATTTAAATTAAATTACTTTCCACCCTATTCCCCTATATTCCCCTATAAACCCACAACCCGTTAAGGAACTAATATGCACAAAAATGAATTAACATATAATTCATTAAACAAATATTAGACACATATACTTACATATAATACAATTTTAAAAAATTCGATATAATAACATTCCAAATTATGACATTCTATATTATGACACACTATATAATGACATTCGATATGACATTCGATATTACTTACCTATATGTTCCAACTATATTATGTCCATTCTATATTCTGTCCTCTCCATATTTTTCATTCGATATTATGTCCTCTTGATATTTTTTATTCTATATTTTGGGTGTTTACCATATCTCCTGTCAGCATCTGAAAATGTACTCCAAATTTGGCAATGTAATTTTTTTGAAAAGAGAATAGCCACACCATTTTTTTTGCCAACTGCAGGAGAAGAGACAATATTATCAACCCACTTTTTTTCATATATTCTAAGATTTTGTCCTCAATATGGAATTCCTGTATAAAACAAATATCTGCCTTGCAACTACCTAAGTAGTCTAAAATGTTTGTAAGTTTAACTGGATGATGTAAACCTTGAACATTTAATGAGACTACTTTAATGTTATGAACTTTAACCATGATAAAAGAGAAAAAGAAAAAGGTCAAGAAGAGGAAAGTAAGAAGTAAGGAAAGAACATGAAGAATAGTAGCTCCAGAACAGGGGAAAAGCAAAGGGTATGAAAAAGAGTATACAGACCAACACTCAAATGACGACAACAAAAATGACAAACACAGAGAAACATCAATAACAGATGCGAAATGCACATGCACTTAACAAGCACCACCAAACCGTTGGAGCCCAGCTTTTAGAGAATGACAAAATTAGTCAGAAATATCAGCTAAAATATTATTCAAGTAGCAGAGTCATTCGTATCCATAGAATGCTACGAAAGATGTGACTGTTGTTCCAGAAACAATTTTAAATCTTCTGGGCGTTGGAAGGACTTCGAAAAATTATCTCTCCAGATGCCATACTTAAATCCAAGACTATGGAGTTGAGGACGCAAATCAGAGAATTCCTTGCGAATCTTAGGTCTCTTTGGCGAAGTCTATGTGGATAAAAATGTTATTGCCATTTACCATTAAAGATGGAATTTCACGTGCCTCTTTCCTTATCAAAACTAAATGATGAGGACAAAGAACCTTAAAAATCATTTGTCGTGGCTTGGTATGATGAGGATTGCGTTGGGATGGAATCCTATGCGCTTTATCTATTTCAAATTTCTCTGGAAATTTAAAATTTAAAAGACCAGGAATCAAATTCTCCAGATATAATCTGCAATTGGAGCCTTCAACATCTTCTGGCAAATTAAAAATGTGTAGATTGTATTGTTTGTTACGATTTTTCATATCTAATATTTGAGCAGACATAGGAGAGATTTTAGCCACAAGAGGTGAAAAGGCGTTGATTTTAACCTTGTTATCTCGTATTTTAATGGAGTTATCCGAGACCCTTATCGACATGCTAGCCATATCTTTACACAGTTTTTTTTATTTCTGATGCAATATTATCAGTGTGGCATGTAGAGCATGAAGTTCATAGAGAATGAAAGACAAAGAGGGTTCACTTGATTCCACCACTTTAGACTTAACATGGAGGAGGAGAAATCTGTTGTTTCCTTTTATTATTGGGATTTTAGGCATTTTTACTCTCAATTTTCACAATTTAAATAAAATGAATAAGTAAATAACCGTAAAGCACAAATAAATATGATAAACGCAGAAAAATGTAGCAAATAAGGCTGGTGCAGCAGCTAAAATGGTCTGTGGGAGTGGTTAGGCCAAAGCCAGGCGCCTTTCCTGAGAGTTTGCTCCACACCCCTGACCGTAAATCTGGGCAGTACCTGATGAGGAGCTCCAAGCAGCCACCAGAGGTAGCAGCACACTGCACTTGAAGACAACAGTACCAGGAAAACGCCCATACAGCCGCAGGTAAGCTTCACAGGACTGTCAGCAATATTTAAAGATAAATCATAATGAAAATAGCTGAAATTCGGCGTTAAAATGGATTAAAAACTCAGAGCTCACATCGCGGCGGCCATCTTGTTTTCACTCGCTCGTGCGAATCCACCATTACTACCAATTTAACACCCACATTTAGCAATAAATAACAGGTGACCATTCTAGGTTTGCAAAGGGCCTTCCATCACGCTGTAAAACTTGTTGCTGCATTTTCTGGTAACGTTTGACCTGTTTCAGCTAGAAACAAGGCTTTTTTAATTCAAATCTGCAGATTAGGGTGCAAATGATGAAATATGTGGCTAATGCAGAAAATGTATAATTGTGCAAACGTCGGTGCAGCCAAACAGTCACATAATTCCAGTGACCCTGCTCATACCTCTGATTAGGTCCACAAGTGCTCCTCAGTTATTCCATCTTTTTTGTCTCAATGAGGGTAGGGGGAGGACAGTGGCAGTGTCTCCCGACCCCGCTTGGTGCCAGGTACTTTCATCCTCAGAGCGGAACACTCGTAAAGAGCTGGTGGACCTTTTTAAGATTGATTGCGAATTTTAAAATAACTCACTTGCACCGCATGTCATTTGACAAAGATTTTATAAATTGCACGCTGTGTCTGAAATTGATAGCTAATTTTACACACTCACCCTCTGTGCACGAACGATACTCCCCAGAACTGTAAGGGGCACCAGGGGCTGATTTCCCGGTCTGCGCTCCGTGTTCAAACCTGCCCGCCCCGGTCCGACTCGGTATCCAATACCGTTGAGCGGAGGGCGGAGCAGGTGAGAGCCAGACACGTCCAGCAACCCCGAGGCAGTCGAGCGGTTAGTGCTCTAGCACCACTTTGAGAAGGACTATTTAGCCAGTCGGCGGCCCAACCGCGCAGCGTTTGCGCGCAGAGGGGCGCCCTCAACGGCGCCAAAGACTAGCCTAAGACCAGCCCGTCTGTGCCCGTCCGTTACAGGACGGGGCACAGGGGCCATGGGGGCTATTACAAACGACCTGCAAATTCCCCCTCTCCAGGATAACCTACTCAGCCCAGGTACTCCGAAATCTATGTGAGAAACAAACGCAAGATTGTGTTAAGGGAGAGAACCTTTCTGTGGAAGGTCCTTTCGCCTGTCGCCACTGTAGAGCCCAGTTTACCACACAGTTTCTGGAAACCTGTACTAAGGGGCATGTAACAGCCTATACACCCACCCCCAATTTCAAGAAAAAATCCACCAGTGTTCTCACTGGGAGGAAAAATCTGCTTTGCAACATAAGGTCACTACCCAAGCACGCATCAGAAGTATGGGACCTAGTTTCTACCAGTGACCCAGATCTGTGTTTCATCACTGAAACTTGGCTTAAACCCCACTCGACCCCCTCAATTGCACTAGCAATTCCAACCGGCTACAAAATTATCAGGCTAGACCGCCCCACAAAAACAGGAGGAGGGATCGCGATTATTCATAAACAAGAATTCAACTGCAACATAGTAGCAGAACTGAGCACTCCAGATATTGAATTACTGATTTTCAAATCTGCCTTTTCCCCCAAACATACCAGAATGGGTGCCCTAGTGTACCGCCCAACGGGACCCTGCACAAATTTTTCTAACACGCTACTTGAGAACCTTGCCCCTTATGTTAACAAAGACAGGGACTTCTTACTAGTAGGAGATTTTAATATACACAGCGAACAGAAAGACTGCAAGGAGGCACAATCTGTACTAAATGACCTATCCCTACTGGGGTTAACACAACGAAATTTGGGGCCAACACACCAGGCAGGGCACACCCTAGATCTGATACTAGCTAATTTCCCTACAGTTACTTGTCTACCTCCCACCCAAGTCAGCTGGACTGACCATTTTATCATTGAATTTTACACCCCTCATCCCAAACCTGCTCTCCATGGGCCGATTTTCCTCCCAAGTGAACGACGTCAATGGCATAAAGTCAACGAAAGCGCATTTAAAGATAAATTCACAGAACCCTCCATTACCACTTCGGAGAATATTGAAAGCGCCCTCAAGAAGTTCGAAATAGCAACTAAGACTGCCATAGACACCTTAGCCCCCTTAAAACAATTTAGACCCCGGCCAGCCAACAAGCAGGAAATTTGGTTCTCTGATGACCTCAGGACACTAAAACAAGCAGCTAGGAAGCTAGAGAAGAAATGGAGAACCTCCCACCTGGCGACAGACAGGAGTCTCTACTGGGACTCATTGTCCACCTATCACAAAGCCATCCGTACTGCACAAAAAACCCACATAGCATCTCAAATCACAGCTGCAGGTAATTCCCCCATAGTCCTATTTCAAGTACTACAATCCTTTGTCAAATCTGTAGCATGTGAAAGCTCTGAGCTGGCATCACAACAGCT
Organism: Lissotriton helveticus; assembly: GCF_964261635.1. Taxonomy (NCBI): domain Eukaryota; kingdom Metazoa; phylum Chordata; class Amphibia; order Caudata; family Salamandridae; genus Lissotriton; species Lissotriton helveticus. The sequence goes on from NC_136061.1 coordinate 323,725,337, forward strand.
CTGCTACGAAATATCTCTATTTTTTTCAAATAAAATAGATACCATCTATGAGAAAATAGTCAACTCCAACAATGCAATGACTACCGACGCAGCTCTTGCTTATCACGTCACAGAACACAATCAAAACACACATACCCTAGACATTTTGCCCCCTATTTCTCCAAAGGAGCTGTCAGTACTCACCACGCAGATCAAAAGCGGGAGCCCAGATGATATTATTCCAACCAGACTAATGCCCACCTTACTGGAAACACTATGCCCTACGATTGAGAAACTTGTCAATCTGTCACTTAGTACAGGCTCCGTCCCCAGAGAATGGAAGCAGGCACTAGTAAGGCCTATTAGGAAAAACACTGCCACACCATGGACCGAATTAGCCAATCTCAGGCCCATCTCCCTGCTACCATTTTTGGGAAAACTGACTGAAAAATATGTCAACCGACATTTATCCAGCTACATAGAAATAGCTGGCGGCCTGGACTATTCTCAATCAGGTTTCAGGCCGAAACACAGCACAGAGTCCACCCTCCTGTCTGTCACTGACGATTTGCACATGTTCCAGGACAAAGGCTACTCTGTGATCCTAGTGCTACTGAATCTGTCGGCAGCGTTCGACACCGTGTCACATAACATCCTTATTGACCGGTTGTCGAACGTAGGAATCAAGGACAAAGCCCTTGCCTGGCTAAGGAGCTTCCTATCCGATCGCACCCAGACTGTTACCATGGGTGCATATCAATCAGCGGAGGTAGAGATTTCAAAAGGGGTGCCACAGGGCTCATGCCTGAGCCCAACACTCTTTAACATCTACGGTGCACCCCTGGCAAGAGTGATGCGCAAATTCGGTTTCATCCCCGTGTCATATGCGGATGACACGCAGCTCCTCTTTCCCTTTAAAACCCTCACCGCTGAACTAAGGAACTCCTTCTCTGCAGGCATGAAGGCTGTAGCACAATGGATGTCCACCAACTATCTACAGTGCAACATCAGCAAGACTGACGTTATGCTGTTCGGAGAAGCTAAAATACTGTGGACCCCGGATTGGTGGCCACCTGATCTTGGTACGGTCCCAAAACCCAAACAGGTCGTCAAAAATCTGGGGATCCGCCTTGATCAGGAATTATCGCTCATACAACACAGCAACTATGTTGCAGGCTCATGCTTCCATACCCTTAGCCTGCTGCGCAAAGTCTTTCCCCTGCTGCCTGACTCATTCAGAAAAACCCTAGTACAAGCCCTTATCTTGAGTCGAATCGACTACTGCAATGGCTTGTTTCTTTCCGCCAATGAGGGAGTGTTGGCCAGACTCCAGGTAATTCAAAATACAGCGACTCGCCTAGTCCTCAATGCCCCTCCAAGAACAGCATCTAAGCCCCTCCTGGATAAACTGCACTGGCTCTCGATTCGACAAAGGACAACATTTAAAATATGCTGTCTGATTCACAAGAGCATAAATGGACAAGGCCCCACCTACCTGGAAAAGAAATTTATTCCTTACATCCCCCCCAGATCGCTCAGATCCAGTAATAGCCATCTAATGATCTACTGGTAGTGCCTCGCGCCAAGAAGGCTAGGCACGGAGGCAAAGCCCTATCAGTAGTGGGACCCGCATTGTGGAACAGACTCCCTCTAACTCTCAGACTATGTTCTGAACATCTGAAATTCAGGAAACAACTTAAAACCCTGCTGTTTAAAAATGAGATCTAGTTCCAGCCTTACTCTTTCCTCGGTGTATGTCAGCTGGCCCAAAAGCGCGGAGATACTCCAGCTGGAGTCGATTCTAGCGCTATAAAAACTCATAAATAAAAATAAATATAAAAACTCATAAATAAATTAGTTCATAGTTCAGCTTCTATGGAAACGAGGGAGACTAAATCTGAGGTTACCACTCCACAACACAGACTACCATACCACATAATTTCTCTCCATAACACATAATTCCACTCTACATAATTCCTATAAACTAAATACAGCATACTTTCTATCCACATAATTTCAATGCACAACATACCACAAAATTCCACTACACGCATTGTACATCCACTCAACTCCAAAAAACAGTAGTAAAAACGTTTGCATTTACAACGCCAATAGCTCTAATTCTCACAAATGCGAAACCTATTACATTGCAAACACTTCTTTAACTAGTAGTCGCATTTGCAAAGTGGTGGAAAAAGGGTGCTGGGCCTCTGACCAGCGCTCAGGAATTCCGGTGTGTAGGGCTTACATGAGGTGGATCACTGACATAACCTCGACAGACCGAATATCGACTGGACAAAATATCGATGCCAAGTTATCGACCACAAAATTATCGATTGCCTATACTTAAACAACAAAAGACAAAAATATCGAACCCACATTATCGATTATAAATAACCTCGACTACAACAATATCGACTAACAACATTATCGATGTTTAAAACATCGAATATCACATCTTTACATGAAATACAGTCAACATATCGAAAACAAAAATATAGATTGCAAATATATCGTTTTTTAAAAATATCGAATTTACTACATACTTAAATAAATCACGTTATAATTTTTGAAATTTGTCATATTCATCACAATTAATCACAAAGTGATTCTAAAAATATTTAAAACACACTTAGGGGCCGATTAGGATGGCGGACGGAAATGGGTACTGTCCGCCATGGTGGGGGAAATTTTACTCCCGGCTGCGCCGCGGAGAAACCGCGGTTGGGATTAGGATATTCATGTCACGAAACTCCGACCGCGGCAGACGGATCACAACCAACACCGTCCGCGGTGGACGGAACACAACCAAGTCCGTCCGCGGCGGACGGAGTCCAATTAACAACCACTGCCGCGGACGGAAATGACCGCGGAAAATAAAACATGTACCGCCATCCCTGAGAATACTCCGCGGCCGCAATTAGGATAAATCCGCCCGTACAACGGAACTCACAGCCATCCACGTCCGCGGCGGAAACAATGCAACGAGAACCACAGCATCAGGGCGGAAGGCCAACACGCACAACATCCCTAGCGCCTAACAAATGTATGAAAGTGCACCGCAAGTCATAAGCAAACATACGAACATTGACAAGGCCCCCCCCCAGCCCAAGCCACCATGACACGTCCCAATTATCCAATAATGCACACAAGTCAACACGCCCACCTACCACCTGACTCGCAACAACCATTGAGACACGACTACAAAAAGACACCCCCACACAACCACAATCCCTTGCACCACAGCATTGCTGCCAGCAAGAGGGCCATTCGAGACACTGCTAACTCACATAAAATCACATAGAAGACACCCACCCACCACCCTACCACACAAACACCCACCACACAAATCCTACACATCACACACCACACACCTGCACCTCCCAACTCACTCAACTCACACACTGAGCACCACACACCATGGCACCCAAAAAAAACCCCAAATTCACGGAGACAGAGTTGCGGGTAATGGTAGATGAAATTATCCGTGTGGAGCCCAACATCTTCGGGGCCCAAGTCCAGCAGACGACCGTGGCGCAAAAGAACCACATGTGGGACAGGATCGTCACTCGTGTGAATGCGTCGGGGACTGTGCCGAGGACCAAGCACGACATTCAGAGGCGGTGGCATGACCTTAAGACCAGGGTCAAGGGCATCCGAGCGAAAAACCACGCCAGAGCCAATCTTACTGGCGGTGGCACACCCCCGGAGCCCATACCCTACACCGATTGGGAGGAGAAGGTGCTGGTGATACTACACCCAGAGAGCCTAGACGGCCTTGACGAAGGAGAAGAGACTGGTGAGTACAAACCAAGCACCACGATCAGCACGACATGGTCAGGCTCACACAACTGAGATTAAACATCCCCCACGCCCCAACCCATGCACGTCGGACACCAACACACTAACATGTCCATGGCTCCCAACAGGCCCCCATGTGCACGGGGAGGGTGGTGGTGGTGGAGGGTGGGGTGTGTGAGAGGCCCAAACTACAACTCCCAACAGGCCCCCATGTGCACGGGGAGGGTGGTGGTGGTGGTGGCGGTGGTGGAGGGTGGGGTGTGTGAGAGGCCCAAACTACAACTCCCAACAGGCCCCCATGTGCACGGGGAGGGTGGTGGTGGTGGAGGGTGGGGTGTGTGAGAGGCCCAAACTACAACTCCCAACAGGCCCCCATGTGCACGGGGAGGGTGGTGGTGGTGGTGGCGGTGGTGGAGGGTGGGGTGTGTGAGAGGCCCAAACTACAACTCCCAACAGGCCCCCATGTGCACGGGGAGGGTGGTGGTGGTGGTGGCGGTGGTGGAGGGTGGGGTGTGTGAGAGGCCCAAACTACAACTCCCAACAGGCCCCCATGTGCACGGGGAGGGTGGTGGTGGTGGAGGGTGGGGTGTGTGAGAGGCCCAAACTACAACTCCCAACAGGCCCCCATGTGCACGGGGAGGGTGGTGGTGGTGGTGGCGGTGGTGGAGGGTGGGGTGTGTGAGAGGCCCAAACTACAACTCCCAACAGGCCCCCATGTGCACGGGGAGGGTGGTGGTGGTGGAGGGTGGGGTGTGTGAGAGGCCCAAACTACAACTCCCAACAGACCCCCATGTGCACGGGGAGGGTGGTGGTGGTGGTGGAGGGTGGGGTGTGTGCGACAGGAAACAGAAATGTCTACAAATCAATGTAACCATGTACTGTCCACATTACTGACCAGCTCGATCTTGTCCCTCAGGTGATCGTCAACTGACTGGGGAAAGCAGTACCCGGCCGCCAGCCTCGCCTCCCACACCTACAGGACTCTCTGCCGACGACGACACAGGCAGCTCCGGGGCGGAGGATGGAGCGGGACCAAGTACGCAGCCAGGGCCATCTGGCTCACAGGGACTCCCGGGACCGACCAACGTCGCATGTGTGACTCCCGCGGCACCCGTCTCTGTGATCTGCACAGTCCCCACCACCACCAGTACCACCAGTACCACCAGTACCACCAGTACCACCACTACCACCAGCACCACGACTCCTGCCGGTGCCACCCAGCATGACCCAGCGCGCAACGCTGGTCCAACGGCCCCACACACAAGCAGGGTGAGTGGGCCACAAACACAGGCAACGGGACAACTGCCAATCAGGCGACCCACACACCGCCGGTCAGAGGAGGGACAGCTACCCGAGCCAGTGGCACAGTCCCTACAAGCTCTTGCCAGGTGCCAGGCCTCATACGACCGGTCCCAGGCAAACGCTGATCGTGTTCACCAGGACTCAGTGGACAACACCAACAGCCTGCGCGAGATCTCTGGCATCCTTGGCCAGATGTTGGTGATCATGGGCCAGCAGGCAACGATGTGGAGGGAATGGGTTGCCCGGAACAACCCCCCCCCCCTCCACCATGTGTGTCAGCGCCACCGCCACCGTCACCTCCGCCTCCCCCGTCACCTCCGCCTCCGCCTCCACCGCCGCCACCACCACCTGAGCCCCTGGCGACGGATGTGGCCCATCACCAACCTGCCCTCCCAGCTGCCTCTGTACCACCTCCGAGACGGAGGGGGCGGCCGAGGCAGGAAGTTGCTGAGAGCAGTGTTGGAGCGCCAGGCACACGCTCCAAGAGGGGACGACCTTGACAATGCCACTGCCTGTGCCAGACATTCACCCTGCAAACCATCCTGTCCCACATAGACAATCATTGCCACTGGTCTGCTGGACTAGCCTGACACCCCCCAATGTGGTGTCAGCACGGACATTTCATCTGCCATTACCTTCAACTCCAACTCCCTCCCCCCCACTTACTTGTAAATATTCACCAGCACAAAAGCACAACCTGTCAATAAATTGCATTTACTCACACAATGATGTTTTGCCTCCATGTTTATTCACATGATTGCCATCAGATACAGATGTAAACAGGTACAGGGATCATAGTCGCACATGATCATGGCGCTGCGGGAGTGACCTAGAGAAAACCAGAGACAGCAAACACACGTCAGTAAAGAGATTCACACGGTATACACCTGTTACAACGCATTTTTTACTCCGCACTACCATTACAACGCGACTTTTACTCCGCATACCATTACAACGCATTGCGCTGAGGGGCGCTCTAGGATAGGGAATAAGTATAATTTACTATCCAACACCTTCCCTAGGGTCCACGGGGACTGGAGTTAGAATAGTAAATTATACTTACCACTATCCAGCGCCCCAAGGCGCTATGCGTTGTAACGGTATGCGGTGTAAAAGTCGCGTTGTAATGGTCTGCGGAGTAAAAGTATGCGTTATAACGTCATACATCCGATTCACACACATCACAACACAATGCACAGCAACATTACACAAACGACAACCATCACACAAGCATGGGATGGGAGCACACACATCATGGACACTCCTATGTCCAAAGACATGAAGACACACATGTGCAACCATCACAAACCACACCCAGCTGATTAACCCCATATCCACACAACACCAGAAAACATACATGAGGCATTGTCATCCGCCACTAGAGGTAGATACTCACATTCAAGGGAAGTAGCGATCAATGAGCTGGCGCCTCTGGTCCACACCTTCCTCCTCACCACTATCCTCATCAGTCGACATGGGTGGGATGGGAGGCCGAGGAACTCCTTCGTCTTCAGGGTCCAACAGCAGTTCAATGTTATTGCGTACTGCCAGGTTGTGGAGCATGCAGCAGGCAATCACGATCTTGCATACTTTTCCTGGTGAGTAAGGCAGGGCCCCTCCGGTCTTATCGAGGCACCGAAACCTAGACTTGAGCAGTCCAAAGGTACGTTCGATGACTCTCCGTGTCCTTCCATGTGCCTCATTGTACCGCATTTCACCCGCCGTCCTCGGATTACGTAGGGGACTGAGGAGCCAGGGCCGGTTTGGGTAAGCCGAGTCGCCTATGTAGGGGGATGACAGAGACAAACATCAGAACAAGATATGGTGGGTACCCCATGCAACACAGAGATCACAAGAGTTCCCACTGCACACTCACCAACAAGCCACGCTTGACCGGGTGGCAGATTTGCCATGAGTCGTGGGACATTGCTGGTTCGCATGATGTGGGCGTCATGTGCGGATCCAGGAAATCTTGCACACACATGGGAGATGATGTTGCTCGCCAGGCACACCACCTGCACGTTCAGCGAATGAAAGTGTTTGCGATTCCTGAACACTTGTTCGCGTGCCCGTGGTGGAATGAGCACGATGTGCGTGCCATCAATTGAGCCCACAACGTGAGGTATGTGGCCCAGTGCATAGAAACCAGCTTTGACAGCTGGCAACTCTTCCGGACGTGGGAAATGTATGTACTCATCCTTGTACAGCATCATAGCTGTTAACACATCCCGAAGAACTGTGCTGAACATTGCCTGTGACATACCCCCGGCACCTCCAACTGTATACTGAAATGTGCCAGTAGCGAAGAAATGTAGTACCGCCATGACCTTTGCAGTGGGTGTAAACGAGCCAGGATACGTTCTACGTGGCTGCAGATGAGGAGACAATTGAGCCACAAGCTCCAGCAACCGACGTCGATCCAGCCTGAATTTCCGAATCACCTCCTCGTCTACCATATCCTCCAGCTGAGTGTATGGGCGATGCACATTTGGAGCCCTCCTGTGTGGGAGAGAGATGTAACTTAGGTCAACGTACAAACGACGCATACGTGTACAACTCCATCACATGTGTACCTTACTGACAAAACTCCAGTCGTCACCCTAATGTATCGTAGACACATCACAGACACTCATGCAACTGCATGCACACAAACGATAAGTTTACACACGCCATGTCATCAAGCACAAATGCCACCACCAATGATGATGTGCATACGGTAATGACATGCATGGTGACAGAACGTATAAATCACATACACGGAATGCATGTGTACCACCACCACTGTAGTCACCTCGACACAACAAGAAACTGACAACAGATGCATTAATTGGCCACACAGCCGTGATGTACTGTGTAGTTGTGAAGATGTAACAACGTCTGTTGGGTCAAACCCGACGTCAACACGTACGAATGCACATCTGTTGGCCATTGTGTGCCGACCGATGTCCATTGTATGGACACACATGCTATATTGTATGACATATGACCTTTCACAATCACGCTCACATCCCTCATGACGCAACTGCACACAACACATCACGGTGCAGCGTCTGACAAGATCACATATTTGGCGCCGCCATGGCGGTGCTCAACTTCCGCTACTTCCCAAAGGCCGAATGCGGCCTGCGTCCCTCTTCCCATTGGCTGAATGTGCAGGGACCGTCACGGGCACACATCGGCAACCGCACGTGCAAGCTTCAGGCACGGATGCTTCAGTTGCAACAATGTACTATCACTGGCGCCTCCATGGTGGGGCACGTACACAGCGGGGGAGGTGCAGGCCTATACACCCTGCAGATGTACTCAATGGACATGCCAGTTCATGACCCCCCTTACAGTCACCTTGCATCATCCACCGTACACCGGCCGGAGCGGCCGGCCCATGAACAACCGCCGTGCCCGGCCATGAACAACCGCTGTGCCCGGCCATGAACAACCGCCGTGCCCGGCCATGAACAACCGCCGGTCCCGGCCATGAACAACCGCCGTGCCCGGCCATGAACAACCGCCGGTGCCGGCCATGAACAACCGCCGTGCCCGGCCATGAACAACCGCCGTGCCCGGCCATGAACAACCGCCGTGCCCGGCCATGAACAACCGCCGTGCCCGGCCATGAACAACCGCCGGTCCCGGCCATGGCGGTTGTGTTCATGGCCGGGCACGGCGGTTGTTCATGGGCCGGCCGCTCCGGCCGGTGTACGGTGGATGATGCAAGGTGACTGTAAGGGGGGTCATGAACTGGCATGTCCATTGAGTACATCTGCAGGGTGTATAGGCCTGCACCTCCCCCGCTGTGTACGTGCCCCGCCATGGAGGCGCCAGTGATAGTACATTGTTGCAACTGAAGCATCCGTGCCTGAAGCTTGCACGTGCGGTTGCCGATGTGTGCCCGTGACGGTCCCTGCACATGCAGCCAATGGGAAGAGGGACGCTGGCCGCATACGGCCAATCGCAAGTAGCGGAAGCTGTGCACCGCAACAACAGGGCCAGTCATTGGCCCATTTCACGATCACGCTTCCAGGGCTGACCAATTGCTGGCGACGTATGCCACTGACACGTGCTGAGGGCCCTATATATGTGTCTTGGCCAAAATGAAACTTCCTACCCTGGGGACCAGTGCTGCCTGTGACCATCACCTCGACCTGCTGCTGCTGCTGCTGAGCTGACCACCGACTGCTGCCTGTGACCATCACCTCGACCTGCTGCTGCTGCTGCTGAGCTGACCACCGACTGCTGCCTGTGACCATCACCTCGACCTGCTGCTGCTGCTGCTGAGCTGACCACCGACTGCTGCCTGTGACCATCACCTCGACCTGCTGCTGCTGCTGCTGAGCTGACCACCGACTGCTGCTCTAGTGCCATACTCCGTGATCTTGCCATGTCGAGTGGCAAAGAGATCCGGTCTCGACCCTTCACCGCCGCGGAGCTTGATGTCCTCGTGGACGGTGTACTCCGCAACTATGGACGCCTCTACGGCGCACCGGGACGGGTGGTAAGTGCAGTGTGGGACATGTTGGTGTGCATGAGGTGGCCAAATGATCAGGCCTATTTATATCTTAGCTGTGTAGTGTGGGCTAGACATATGTTCCTGATTGTGCATGGCTGCTGACAGTAACGTCTTGCCCCTATGTGTGTGACAGGCCACCTGTCCACTGACTTAAACCCTTTTGTCTCCCATCATGGTAGGTCAAGCTGCACCTTCGCAAGGACCTGTGGAGGACCATAGCACGGGAAGTACGGGCATTGGGGGTGTGCAACAGACGACATACACACTGCCACAAACGCTGGGACGACATTTCCAGGCTGAGCAAGAATGTAGCGGAAGTAACACTGGGCCTGATTCCAAGGACGCCCCGTCTGGCCCGACGCTCCATGACCCCTCTCATGCACCGTATCATTGCAGTGACGCATCCTGAACTGGCCGAACGTCTGAGTGCCGATCAACAGCAAACTAGCGGTGAGCATACTGTCTGTGTAGGAAACTTGTGAGTGCTATGCATGTATTGGTGCACAGACACACTATTGAGTTCCGTGTTGCGTATGTATGCCTGTGATGGCATTTTGGTCCCATTGGGTGGTACTCATTTGACATCCAGGTCCGCCATGTTGACACGCCACTTGCTTAGTAGTTGAGTGTTAAAGCACATCCCCTAGTGGTCCATGTCCCCATGGCAGAAAATGTGAGGATGACTGGTAGGGGTGGGCCATGTGCAGGATGAGGGCTCATGAACCTTTGTCTGCTATGTGATTTGGCTATCCTGTTCCTTCTGTACGTGAGTGTGCCCATGACTCACACATCTTTTCTGTGCATTTCAGCTTTGACAGAGGACACTCAGCCACAGACGGTGGAGAGTAGCCGAGGAAATGAGTCCGGCTCAGACTTCGCACACACGCAGACTGACACGGAGGAGGCCAGCGCCGGAGAGGGGGACAGGACCGTCCCTGAGGACTCGCATGTGGAGACACCATCGTCCTCCTCGTCGGACACTCTTGGTGAGCCTGCACTGTTGTCACAGACTGGGAGTGGGCACTCATCACCTTCTGTCGGAAGACAGCACACAGGGCCCACACTTCCGCCAACTGCACCATGTATTGTTCGTGGCCGAAGGAGTAGGGGGAGCAGAGTGGCGTTCGGTGCAGGCACCGCTGCCCCTGCCACGGTGAGCCAAAATGCACTGTGTGCTGAGGCCGTTGATCTGCTGCGACAGCTGTGTGTGGGTCAGACCAATATGACAAATGCTTTCCAGGATCATGATAGGAAGTTGGGGCAGGTGGTGGCATTCATGGAAGGGATGCATGGCGATCTTGCAGGTCTACACAGGACAGTGCAGTCATTGGCAAGCAGTGTGTCGTCTGCAATAGTACAGTCGAATGAACAGGGTGCTACTTCTGTTTCCCCATCTACACCGCTGGATGTCTCAGGGGGTAGTGATTATTCAGAGCAGGACTCAAATACAGGTTATTGCACTAGAAGCAGCGTCAGACAGCACGTCAGGGCACGCAGGGCACAGACCCCATCCCCTAGATCAGCTAAATCTGTTCACGTAGACGACGTCAGATGCACTGGAGTACACACACAGGATCCACAAGTGTTGTTGGGGGACATGCCTTCCGGAGCTACACAGGCATTCAACACGAAAGGTACTCCGAAGGCAAGGGATACTCACATGTCCATGGACTGTTCCTTGGACAAGGCCAGTCAGAAGACAAAGGCACCTACTAAGAGCAGGGAGACTCCCAAGAGCAGGCCCACAGCAGAGGTAAGGGACACTCCCAAGGACAGTGAGAAGACTAAGGCACCTACTGAGAGCAGGGAGACTCCCAAGAGCAGGCCCACAGCAGAGGTAAGGGACACTCCCAAGGACAGTGAGAAGACTAAGGCACCTACTGAGAGCAGGGAGACTCCCAAGAGCAGGCCCACAGCAGTGGATAGGAACACTCCCAAGGACAGTGAGAAGACTAAGGCACCTACTAAGAGCAGGGAGACTCCCAAGAGCAGGCCCACAGCAGTGGATAGGAACACTCCCAAGGACAGTGCGAAGACTAAGGCACCTACTAAGAGCAGGGAGACTCCCAAGAGCAGGCCCACAGCAGTGGATAGGAACACTCCCAAGGACAGTGAGAAGACTAAGGCACCTACTAAGAGCAGGGAGACTCCCAAGAGCAGGCCCACAGCAGTGGATAGGAACACTCCCAAGGGCAGGGACACACACAGGGAGCAGGTGTCTGCTGGAGGCAGGTGCACCACAGACGACAAGTCTGCTGGCAGGAACAGGGCGGCGAGCAGGGCACAGGCTACATCCAGAGACAACACTCCACCTAAGGATAAGGCACATCCTACGGACAAGGCATCTAGCATGGACAATGGCGCAATCAAGGACAGGCATACTTCACCCCTGGCTGCACTGAGGCTGATGTTTTCTACTAAACGCCAAACTGATGTCTCCGCGGCGGAGTCCCCCCATACCTCCACTCCCATCCAGGCCAGTCAGAAGCAGAGGAGGGTGTCCCCTGTTGTTGCATCCCCCATTACACATCATTCCGAGTCCAGGCGGCAGGCACAGAGCAAACGACAAGCAGGCTCCAGCACGTCCCCCGAAACCAGATCCCCGGCAGCAGTTGCTCCACCTATGCTGGGTGGTGATTCTTTGGAGTCCCCACCACTTGGCAGTCCTGTTCTGTCCAGGGTGCACTCACACCTCCCTAAGAAACGCAGACACACACCATTGACACCTGCAAACCCCGATTTGGCTCTAGGTGTGCTATCCCCAGCTCCCAGGCCCACCCTGCCTCCTGGCCCATACAGCCCTGTGGCTCATCATTTCAGTTGTCCCAGTGGCGCTGGTGCAGTTGACTCTCATGTATCAGATGGTGGCACAGTGTCAGTTCTGCCCTCTCCTGTTGCAGGTCCTGGCAGTATATCTGGGTCTATGGCTCACGTGTCAGTTAGAAGATCTGTGGCTGTGTTGCACACTCCTGTTTCTGGTGCTGGCAGTCTGTCTGGGTCAGTGGCTCACGTGTCAGTGACTACATCTGTGGCTGTGTCTCACACTCCTGTTGCTGGTGCTGCCAGTGTGTCTGGGTCCGTGGCCCATGTGTGTGTCACTCGGGCTGTGGCTGTGTCTCACACTCCTGTTGCTGGTGCTGCCAGTGTGTCTGGGTCCGTGGCCCATGTGTGTGTCACTCGGGCTGTGGCTGTGTCTCACACTCCTGTTGCTGGTGCTGCCAGTGTGTCTGGGTCCGTGGCCCATGTGTGTGTCACTCGGGCTGTGGCTGTGTCTCACACTCCTGTTGCTGGTGCTGCCAGTGAGTCTGGGTCCGTGGCCCATGTGTGTGTCACTCGGGCTGTGGCTGTGTCTCACACTCCTGTTGCTGGTGCTGCCAGTGTGTCCGAGGCAGGTAGTTCACGCAGTCCCCCTGAATCTGTGATGTGAGGTGCTGTACACTTCACTCAAATGTTAATTCACATGGTGTGTCCATTGAGAACTGCGTGGCACTCTTGTGGTCCCTGTGACGGGTTGGTAGGGACGCGTAGTTGTGCTGCCTCTGATGTACCTGCTCTGTAATGCACAATGCCCTGTTGATGCTCTGATACTGCATGCTGCCCTCTCGTTACCTGCCTCTGATGTACCTGCTCTGTAATGCACAATGCCCTGTTGATGCTCTGATACTGCATGCTGCCGTCTCGTTACCTGCCTCTGATGTACCTGCTCTGTAATGCACAATGCCCTGTTGATGCTCTGATACTGCATACTGCCCCTCTCACGTGCTGCCTCTGATGGGCCTGTTCTGTGCAATGGACTGTTGATGCACTTTGCCCCTCTCACGTGCTGCCTCTGATGGGCCTGTTCTGTGCAATGGACTGTTGATGCACTTTGCCCCTCTCACGTGCTGACTCTGATGGGCCTGTTCTGTGCAATGGACTGTTGATGCACTTTGCCCCTCTCACGTGCTGCCTCTGATGGGCCTGTTCTGTGCAATGGACTGTTGATGCACTTTGCCCCTCTCACGTGCTGACTCTGATGGGCCTGTTCTGTGCAATGGACTGTTGATGCACTTTGCCCCTCTCACGTGCTGACTCTGATGGGCCTGTTCTGTGCAATGGACTGTTGATGCACTTTGCCCCTCTCACGTGCTGCCTCTGATGGGCCTGTTCTGTGCAATGGACTGTTGATGCACTTTGCCCCTCTCACGTGCTGACTCTGATGGGCCTGTTCTGTGCAATGGACTGTTGATGCACTTTGCCCCTCTCACGTGCTGACTCTGATGGGCCTGTTCTGTGCAATGGACTGTTGATGCACTTTGCCCCTCTCACGTGCTGACTCTGATGGGCCTGTTCTGTGCAATGGACTGTTGATGCACTTTGCCCCTCTCACGTGCTGACTCTGATGGGCCTGTTCTGTGCAATGGACTGTTGATGCACTTTGCCCCTCTCACGTGCTGACTCTGATGGGCCTGTTCTGTGCAATGGACTGTTGATGCACTTTGCCCCTCTCACGTGCTGCCTCTGATGGGCCTGTTCTGTGCAATGGACTGTTGATGCACTTTGCCCCTCTCACGTGCTGACTCTGATGGGCCTGTTCTGTGCAATGGACTGTTGATGCACTTTGCCCCTCTCACGTGCTGACTCTGATGGGCCTGTTCTGTGCAATGGACTGTTGATGCACTTTGCCCCTCTCACGTGCTGCCTCTGATGGGCCTGTTCTGTGCAATGGACTGTTGATGCACTTTGCCCCTCTCACGTGCTGACTCTGATGGGCCTGTTCTGTGCAATGGACTGTTGATGCACTTTGCCCCTCTCACGTGCTGACTCTGATGGGCCTGTTCTGTGCAATGGACTGTTGATGCACTTTGCCCCTCTCACGTGCTGCCTCTGATGGGCCTGTTCTGTGCAATGGACTGTTGATGCACTTTGCCCCTCTCACGTGCTGACTCTGATGGGCCTGTTCTGTGCAATGGACTGTTGATGCACTTTGCCCCTCTCACGTGCTGACTCTGATGGGCCTGTTCTGTGCAATGGACTGTTGATGCACTTTGCCCCTCTCACGTGCTGCCTATGATGTACCTGCTCTGTACTCTACAATGCCCTGTTGATGCTCTGATACTGCATGCTGCCCTCTCGTTACCTGCCTATGATGTACCTGCTCTGTAATGCACAATGCCCTGTTGATGCTCGGATACTGCATGCTGCCCTCTCGTTACCTGCCTCTGATGTACCTGCTCTGTAATGCACAATGCCCTGTTGATGCTCTGATACTGCATGCTGCCCTCTCGTTACCTGCCTCTGATGTACCTGCTCTGTAATGCACAATGCCCTGTTGATGCTCTGATACTGCATGCTGCCCTCTCGTTACCTGCCTCTGATGTACCTGCTCTGTAATGCACAATGCCCTGTTGATGCTCTGATACTGCATGCTGCCCTCTCGTTACCTGCCTCTGATGTACCTGCTCTGTAATGCACAATGCCCTGTTGATGCTCTGATACTGCATACTGCCCCTCTCACGTGCTGCCTCTGATGGGCCTGTTCTGTGCAATGGACTGTTGATGCACTTTGCCCCTCTCACGTGCTGCCTCTGATGGGCCTGTTCTGTGCAATGGACTGTTGATGCACTTTGCCCCTCTCACGTGCTGCCTCTGATGGGCCTGTTCTGTGCAATGGACTGTTGATGCACTTTGCCCCTCTCACGTGCTGACTCTGATGGGCCTGTTCTGTGCAATGGACTGTTGATGCACTTTGCCCCTCTCACATGCTGCCTCTGATGGGCCTGTTCTGTGCAATGGACTGTTGATGCACTTTGCCCCTCTCACGTGCTGCCTATGATGGGCCTGTTCTGTGCAATGGACTGTTGATGCACTTTGCCCCTCTCACGTGCTGCCTATGATGTACCTGCTCTGTACTCTACAATGCCCTGTTGATGCTCTGATACTGCATGCTGCCCTCTCGTTACCTGCCTATGATGTACCTGCTCTGTAATGCACAATGCCCTGTTGATGCTCTGATACTGCATGCTGCCCTCTCGTTACCTGCCTATGATGTACCTGCTCTGTAATGCACAATGCCCTGTTGATGCTCTGATACTGCATGCTGCCCTCTCGTTACCTGCCTCTGATGTACCTGCTCTGTAATGCACAATGCCCTGTTGATGCTCTGATACTGCATGCTGCCCTCTCGTTACCTGCCTCTGATGTACCTGCTCTGTAATGCACAATGCCCTGTTGATGCTCTGATACTGCATGCTGCCCTCTCGTTACCTGCCTCTGATGTACCTGCTCTGTAATGCACAATGCCCTGTTGATGCTCTGATACTGCATGCTGCCCTCTCGTTACCTGCCTCTGATGTACCTGCTCTGTAATGCACAATGCCCTGTTGTTGCTCTGATACTGCATGCTGCCCTCTCGTTGCCTGCTATGTTGTACCTGCTCTGGTGCCCACTTTGCCCATGCTCACGCATACACTGTGATTTGACCCCTATTTTGGACAATAAAGGTAGTCTATCAAGTCTCGTGGTCTGTCGTTGTCATTCCTGCTTGCGTACTGCAAATGTGTATTCGTATATGCTTCTCATCAGTGGTTTCGGTAACATGACACTCCCCCTCCCTACGTCACGTCCCTTGCTGGTATTCCCCTCCAGACAGCCAATGGTTTGTACCTTACCTGCGTCGTCGTCCATAGTAGGCCATGACTAGGACGTGGTGGATCGCGAAGAGCATCGGGAAAGCGTGTAGCGCCGGGTCCATGGTGGTGGTCAGCTTGCGGTGGGTATCTCGGCTGTGTCACCTATGTTCGCTGTGGGGATTCCGCCGTGTTAAGACAGGTTGTTTTTCCGCTGCGTTTTTATGTGTGTTTTCCGCCATCTTGATTTGGGGGACGGTCTTCGACGTCAGTGCGTACGGCGGAGCGTCCGGATGTGTTCCGTCCGCCGCGTGGTCGTGTGTAGTTGGCCGGCGGAGCGTGTTTTTCCGTCGCGGACGGAAATTTGACACGTTTTCCTATCCTGATATGGCGGACGGAGTATCCGCGGCAGGCGGACACGGAAAAGGCTTTTTCCGCCTACTCCAGGGCCGCGGTGGCTCTTCCGTCCGCCATCCTGATCGACCCCTATATCTTTAAAAACATTGAAAACACAAAATTACATCATAAATACATTTTATAATACATAAACAACGTTCCTAACAACTAAACATTTCTTAATGAAAATTATATATATTCCTCTACTTTAAAAACATAAAGATAACATTACCTATATAAAATAAGGCCTTACACACAAAAAACACGTTAATTGGCGTCACCCATATAAGGAAAGCAATTAGCATAACATGTGAAAAAATTCAAATCCACAAATAAGAATAGACTATCAATTTAAACAACCAATCATATTTCAGAAACTATTACACTAATGCTATATAAACAAGATTTAAACAAACTAAAAATGCAGACTAAGGGCCAGATTTAGGAGCCCAAATACCGGTCGGTAACGGCCGAATTCGGCTGTTACCGACCGGTATTTGGGTTTTCAGATGTAGGGGGCCAATTTTACCGATTCTGTAAATTTACTGAATCGGTAAAATACCGAATCGGTATTTTTACCGATTCGGTAACTTCTAGATGTAGGTGGGACTCTTCTGAGTCCCAAAGGCATTTCAGATTCGGTATTTTACCACCCAATCCAATTGGGTGGTAAACTACCGAATCCAGGTGTGCATGCACATGTGTGCATGCACACCTATGCCATGTGACAGACAGACATGCCCTTAAGGCATGTCTGTGTGCCACACGGCACACATGCCTGTATTTGGGGTGCTAGAGGGTGTCAAAGTGACACCCCCTGCACCCTTGCTGGAATCGGTATTTACCGAATCGGTAAATACCGATTCGGTAATGCCCATTGATTCCTATGGGCTTCAAAGGCCCATAGGAATCAATGGGCAATACCGAATCGGTATTTACCGATTCGGTAAATACCGATTTTTACAGATTCGGTAATTCAATTACCGAATTTACCTAAATCTCCCTCCATCTATTTTGCCGATTCATAAATACCGAATCGGTAAAATTTGGTATTTATGAGTCGGTAAAATAGAATTACCTACGTCTGGCCCTAAATCTCCAAACTAAAGGAAGGCGAAACTCTGCAGGATTTCTGAAAGAAAACTAATTGACTTCAACATAAAGAAAGCTACACCTATCTAAAGTAAGTATTACTAACTGAATATCCATCGAAAATGTAACTCTTAAACCTCACACCTGTATTTAAAAGCCAAATACCTAAAACATTTCTTTTATTTCTACTCTTTATCCTACAGACAAAAAGATTATACAGAAGACCTACACAACACCTGGACATCAATCTTAAAATATAAATAAGTAAGTATATAATTTAGTTGTAACTTGGAAGTTTAATAGATAGGTAACTAAATAGAAACGAGCTAAAAAACCACTACCAAAAAAACCATAAATACTTGTAAAATATTTGCTCACATTTTGTCTATTTCTACAGGTACAAAAAGATATACACTGAAAATAACAGTTTGAAGAACATCAACACCTGAAAAGAACAGCTTGAAATCAAAAAAAGATATACAGGTAAATCAGAAATGTGTTAAACTGTGTGATTAGAATACAACTTTCATTCTTTAAACAATTTATTGATATTTTCTTTTAATTACCTCCTAGCACTAAAATACAAGCATGACTGAAGAAGCTAAATTCATTTATTCTCAAAAAGGGAAAATGCTTCTTTGTTACATGGGATATGTCTACACTCAAGAGAAACAAAAAGATTTGAAAGTTTTTTGGAAGTGTACAAAATATTATGCCAACAAATGTTATGGTAGAGCTATAACTCAGGAAACAACTGTTACTTATACTAAGGAACATAATCACCCACCCAATGTAACAGAAATAGAGATTAGACAAATGCTTGATTCCCTTAAAGAAGCTAGTACTAGTACTGATCAACCAACAACTGCTATTTTGAAACATCATTTAAGTGTACTTCCTCAACATGCTTCTAGCCAACTACCATCTATAGAATCCCTTAAAAGAACTGTAGCTAGACAAAAAAGAGCAACATGCACTACTCCTCCCACACCTATAACTTTTGAAGAAGTGCAAATTCCACCTGAACTCTCTGTAACTCACAGTAAAGATCAATTTATACTATATGACAACAAATCTAAAGAAAAAAGAATTATACTGTTTGCCACAGCAAACAACATGACTAAACTTACCCAATGCCAAACTTGGATGATGGACGGTACATTTTCTGTATGTCCAAAACCTTTTTATCAATTATACACTATCCACTGTCATTTCCAAAATGCTAATATTCCATTCCTATATGCCCTCCTACCAAACAAACAGCAAGCTACCTATCAAGAAATACTAACTGAAGTCAAACAACATCCTAACGACTATTTTCCCCAAAGAATAATCATTGACTTTGAGAAAGCAATGATAAACAGCATCCTTAAAACATACCCACACACAGCAATACAAGGTTGCTATTACCATTTTAACCAATGTATATGGCGACATCTACAAAAATCTACCTTGAGTGTCCAATACGCCAAAGATAGCACATTTGCTTATCAAATAAAAAAACTCATCGCCCTAGCCTATGTTCCATTGACAGATGTAACTAAACACTATAACTTGTTAATAGACAGCCCCTACTATAAAAGAAATGAAGAAAGACTAAGCCCTATGCTTGACTACTTCGAAGACACATGGGTAGGAAGGTAGTGTGGCTCACTGGGTAGAGGCGGCAGGCCTGAGAGCAGAAGTCAGCCCGGGACCAGGGTTCAATTCCCGACGCGGCAGGGTCGTGGACCTTGGTCAGCGGACTCGATAATTCTCGCTTCGGTGCTTACTCTAATCAGGGGTTCCACTCGGCAACTCTGGGCATTAGCTTGCCTAATCTCCACAACGGCCCCACCAATTCCGGGGATGCCTGGCTCCACCTTGGAGACTCCCAGCAAGGGACCATCCCACAGGGAAAGCCAGGACGGGTTCCCCAGAGTTATACAGCGCCAGGACGCCCCGTTGCTGGGGCAGCTGTGCGCTTTACAAGTATACTACATTTACATTTTACATTTACACAGATCAGGCCATAGAAGACAACCCAAATACCAAATAGCTTGGTGGAATGTCTACCTTAGCACACTAAATAAGGAAGCAAAAACCAACAATGCAGTTGTAAGATGGCACAATGCCTTCCAATCAACTACAGGCAGAGGAACGCCTGCCCTTCATAAATTAATTCAATCCTTACAAAAAGAACTGAGTTACCAGGAGCTCCGAATGGAGCAATCAGTAACCCTGATTGGACCAAAACTCACCAAAGAAACAAAAAAAATGTATAACAAACTACAAAGCCAGGTGACCCTCTATCCAACTAGCAAAGGACTAGAATATCTATCAATGATAGCAAAAACTATTCTATAAAACATAACGTAACTATACATGTTACATTAAGCATTTATTTTTTTCACAATTCCTTCATTTTTATATGTAACAAAAAACCCATACAAATTACTATTCCCACTCCACCAAGTATTAAATCAGGGAAGATGCTGGACACTGAGCCCATCCAAGTTACTATTCACACTCCACCAAGTGTAAACTCAAGGAAGGTGTTGGACACTAAACCCATACAAATTACTATTCCCACTCCATGTGTAAACTCCAAGAATGTGCTGGACACTAAACCCATCCAAAGTACTATTCCCACTCCACCAAGTGTAAACTCCAAGAGGGTGCTGGACACTAAACACATCCAAATTACTATTCCCACTTCACCAAGTGTAAACTCCAAGAAGGTGCTGGACACTAAACCCATCCACATTACTATTCCCACTCCACCAAGTGTAAACTCCAAGAAGGTACTGGACACTAAACCCATCCACATTACTATTCCCACTCCACCAAGTGTAAACTCCAAGAAGGTGCTGGACACTAAACCCATCCTAATTACTATTCCCACACCACCAAGTGTAAACTCCAAGAAGGTGCTGGACAGTAAACCCATCCTAATTACTATTCCCACTCCACCAAGTGTAATCTCAAAGAAGGTGTTGGACACTAAACCCATACAAATTACTATTCCTACTCCACAAAGTGTAAACTCAAAGAAGGTGCTGGACACTAAACCCATACATATTACTATTCCCACTCCACCAAGTAATAAATCAGGGAAGGTGCTGGACACTGAGCCCATCCAAGTTACTATTCCCACTCCTCCAAGTGTAAACTCAAGGAAGGTGTTGGACACTAAACCCATACAAATTACTATTCCCACTCCACCAAGTGTAAACTCAAGGAAGGTGCTGGACACTAAACCCATACAAATTACTATTTCCACTCCAACAAGTATTAAATCAGGGAATGTGCTGGACACTGAGCCCATCCAAATTACTATTCCCACTCCACCAAGTGTAAACTCAAGGAAGGTGCTGGACACTAAACCCATACAAATTACTATTCCCACTCCACCAAGTATTAAATCAGGGAAGGTGCTGGACACTGAGCCCATCCAAATTACTATTCCCACTCCACCAAGTGTAAACTCAAGGAAGGTGTTGGACACTGACCCCATACAAATTAATATTCCCACTCCACCAAAAGTAAACTCAATCATAGTTTTGGACATTAAATATTTCTTAATCACAAAATAGAAAGTCAAAATACAAGCTGTACATAGAAACCATGTGATAAATAATTCACAATACACTCTATATAAATATGTTATTGTAATAAACCTTTTAATTTCATAAAAAAATAATATTAATTAATAATATTAACTACATCTATATTTTAATTTTATACTTAACTATTTACATCAAAAATTACATCAATCTCATAAAAATTTAGATAGCAATTCCTATATAAATATCAAAAATCTAATAATTAATTATTAATATAGTATTAAATAATTAATTAATAAATAATTGTTACTTCAATAAATATTTTATATATTAAAACTATAAATCTTAAACTATCATACTAATAACAATATATTATTTTTATTTACATTTATAATTTTTTTATAATTATTATTTATAAATTGATCTACTATTTTCTGTATTGATATGAAAAATGTGTAACAAACAATCACACAATAATCAATATTAGCACCAAAAACAACATTAATCTAATGATACCATATTTAAAAGTATAATTCTTAATTAAATATTTAATTACATACATTTAAAAAATTACTGTAATACACAATTAGAACAATTTTAAATTTTAAATTTTAAAATATTTATGTTTTAAATATTTTTACAAATATTTATATTTTTTTCTTAAATTATTTGTTAAAAATTTCAAATGTTTTACAAATTTTATAATCCAATTTCAATTTTAAAATGTATTTTAATAATATTTGATTTCCATTATAAAATCCTATTAGTTATAAATGTATTATGTTTATATCCCAAAATTAAATACATATATATTTTATTATCCAATTATTTAAAATTTACTCCCATTACAATACATTTTAGAAAATTTTAAATATAAATAATTTCATTTTAAAATATAATAAAATTAATGTAAATAAAGATATTTTTTGATAACTATACACTTTTTTTAAATGTAATGAAAATTAGGATTTTAAAAAAATTTAAGAAATATATTTTTTAATTTTTTTATTTTATACAGTTCATAAAATATTATTGAAAATAATGAAATTTTTTATTTATTAATAAAAAAATTAAAATGTAATTTAAAATACTATTTAAATTTTTTTTAATAAATATTTTTTTATTAATTGTATTTTATACAGTTCTAACACTATTCCCATTTAAACACACAACTCACTCATTTTAATGTTTATACATTTAATAATTTATTATATTTTTTTAAAAAGTTTAAAAATATAAAAAATAATAAATTATTTTTTACAATATAGTACAAAATTTTAATATATATTTTAAAATACTTCCCACCCTATTCCCCTAAAAACCCACTACCCGCTCCTAGAAAATATGTTACATATTTAAAAAAAATTATAAAAAAAATTTTAATACATAATTTTCATATATTTTTCAATTGGAAATACATTTTTTAAATAATTAACATATATTTTAAAACACTTCCCACCCTATTTCCCTATAAACCCACTACCCGCTCCTAGAAATGATTCTACTATTTTAAATATATTTTATAAATATTTTATAATTTTTAAAAATATTTCTAAATTAAAAAAGGACTAAAATACATATATATTTTAACAACAAAATTACTAATAAAACATTAAAAACAGTGTACATTTAAATATTCGATATTATTAATATCAATATTATGACAATCGATAACATGACTTTCGATATTCATTGATTCTATATTTTGACTCTCGATATTTTTTAATAACAAGAACAAACGATATTTTTTACTATCGATATTACTTACTCGATATTTTTACAATCGATATTTTTTTAAAGACATAGAAATCGATATTAAATACTTCGATATTACTTACCTCGATATTACTGCTATCTCGATATTCTGGAGTCGATATTATGTCCATTCGAAAATAAAAACTCGATATTTAGACTGCATACCCATGAGGTACCAGTAGGGCTTCTTGGCCCCCAAAGTCCCTCAGGAGTAAATTGGACTTCATCCCCATCCCATAGTCTGCCAGGAGATGCGTTTGCAGAATGTTGGAGAAAGGGGGGCATGGCCTCCGAAGAAGTCTTAGCAATCCCACTGTGTGGGACTTACTGGAGGTGACAAGAGGGGTAGTTGGCCCACAAGGACATCCTTGGAGGCCAACTACCCTTCCTATTACCTCCAGTACGCCCCACACAGCAGCATTGCTAAGTTCGAAGAGCAGGCCACATCCCCCTTTGCCCACCACTCTACAAACGCACTCCCTGTCGTACTCTTGGATAGGGATTCAAGTCCCCTTCGCTGCAGGGGGTCCTTTAGGTGCCAACTAGCCTACCTCTTAAGTAAGCCCCACACAGTTGGATTGCTGAGAGGTGGACAGAGGCTATGCCCCCTTTCTCCACCATTCTGCAAACGCGCCCCCTGGTGGGTTCTAAGTTGGGGGATTAAGTCCCCTTGAATACGGAGTGTCCCCGGGGGCCAGCTAGCCCACCAGGTACCTCCAGTAAGTGCCACACAGCTGGATTGCAGACAGGTGCTCCGAGACCACACTCCCTTTTTACACTACTCTGCAATGGCGCCACTTGGTGCACTGCTTCTCGGGGGATGAAGTCCACTAGGCTAGTTGGCCCCCAGAGACCCTCAGTATTCAAGGGGAATTAATTCCCCATCTAACAACATGCCAGTGGGCACATTTGCAGAGTGGTGGAGAAAAGAGGCGTAGCCTCCGCTGAGATGCCATTTGTTTTTGTTTTACAAGGGGGGCTGTGTGGCCCCCTTTCTTTTACATATTTTTTGGCCCTGGGAACCCCATCCCCCAGGGCCTGATGTCTATTTATTAGAAACAATATATAGTAAGGGGGCTGCGTGGCTCCCCTACGGGGGCCAATTTCGGACCTGGAGACCCATCCTCCAGAACATGGGCAGACTTTTAAATTTTTTTTAAATGTATTTATATGGAGGCGGCCCGCATGGCCCCCCTCTTCAGGCCAATTATGGCCCCGGGGACCCCATCCCCCAGGGCCGACCTTTTCATTTAAAAACATTTTTTTATTAGAGGGAAGGGTGGCCATGTGGCCCCCCTCCTGGGCCTCTTTTGGCCCTGGGAACCCCATCCCCAGGACCTGGCCTCTGTAATTGGGACTGTAGATGGAGCCCCAAAGCCCCCACGGTCCCACCGGCTCCCCGCCTCCTGCGGGAGCCGGCATTGCTTTTGAGCAAGGGGAGCTGCTGACATGCAGCTCCCCTTGCTGAAAAGCAATTCTGCTTTGCATTATTGAAGCCTGCTCTCGCTCGCTTCAATGAAGTAAAGCAGAGTTTGCTATGGCAAGGTGGGAGCCGTGCTCCCGCCCTGCCATAGCAAACAACAATATCCCGGGGGTGGGCACCCCGGGACATTGCAGGAGCCGGCCCTGGGGGTGGCAGTCCACAAGGCCATTGAGGGCTCCAGGAGGGGGGCTGCGTGGCCCCCTTCCCTTCATTTTCAAAGCCCTGGGGAGGTAGTGGTCCCCGAGGCTTGGAGGTTCATAACGGACTCCCACATTTCAATATTTATCCCCCGGGGAGGTGGTGGTCCCCAGAGCGTGTGGGGAGCTCGAGCCCCCCCACACATTTTTTTTTAAAACAGAGCCCTGGGAAGGCAGCAGTCCCTGGGGCTTGGAGGGCCCATGGGCCCCCCACCCTAATTATAAATAAAGCCCCAGGGAGGTGGCAGTCCACGGGGCTTGGGGAGTTGTGAGGCCCCCCATACTTTTTGCATAATGCCCCGGGGAGGTAGCGGTCCCTGGGGCTGCAGGAGGACCGCCTGCCCCCGTACATCTTAAATAAAGCCTGGAGAGGTGGCGGTCCCTGTGCCTGCAGGGGCCCGCCACATAATTAGGCGTGCCCCGGGACCTGGCCCACATGGGGGCTTAAATACAATGAAGCTTTTTCTTTTTTGTTCCTGGACGGATTTGCGACCCCAGCGCAAATTCAGCCGATTTCTTTTCTTTAAAACAATGCTTTTTTGGGCCTTAGGGGTTCTTGTGAGACCCCCTGAGCAGACCTAGGGGGGGGTCAGGGTGTTTGTTTCCTGCCCCCTTTTCATGTTTTTTATCTTTGTTTAACCCTTTTTCTTGTGACTCGGTTACCAAGTCACAAGATAACTACCAACTCTTCCTGCTTTGGAGTGTTGGCAGCCAATCAGAGTTAAGCTCTTGCCCAGGAGGTTTCGCGAACCCTCCTCAGTGCTCAGATATCGATACCTTTCTTTTTCATATGTCTCAGGAACAACTGAACGGATTTACACCATTTAAAAAAAAAGGGCACACTCTAAACCAAGACCTACCTTTTTGCCAAATTTGGTGTAATTCCATTCAGCAGGTCGGGCTGTAGCCTGTAATAAAGTTTCCTATTGAAAAAAACATGGAGAAAATATGCTTTGGGACCCCCCTTTTTTCTCGGTCCCCGCTTGACGAATCACCCCAAAACTTTCAACACACAAACTGAGCGGTCCAGCCCTATTTTGGGATTTTTTGATAAATTCACACAGATTCCTCAAACGGCACCAAAGATATTGAAAACTAAAAAAATGCTTTTCCTAAGGAAACTAGATTTAGCCCCTGATGAAATGCTTTGAAAGCATGAAACGCGTCGGGAAGGACTTCATTACTTAGCGAGGCACATTTGCTGTTTTGGACTTCGCTTTCCTCCCTCATTAAAGAAAGCATAATAATACGTACCTGCGTGAGGCCCTCTTTCAGCAGGCAACTGTTGGTTGGGATATGTATATATATATGTCTATATATAGCAGGAACTTCGTCACGGCATCCAACATACAGGACAGACAAAACGGACCCAGATAAGAGATTTGCCAACGTTTTATTCCATAGATGTGCCGTGCACCGCCATGACGCGTTCCGAGATTTGAGATTTCATCAGTGATGTCATCAGTGATGTCACTGAACATGTCATGAGTGATGTAATATGTGACATCATCAGCAGTGCATTGCGGGCGCGCCAGTTATAGTTAGTTCAACTAACTATAACAGGCGAATTTCTCTGGTTTTATATTAGTCAAATGTTCAACTAACTATAACGTCCCTGAAAGCTATGGGTTTTTTTGGGAATTTCTAAGGTTTTTTAAATGCTAATCCCTAACTATAACGTGCCTGAAACCTATGGTTTTTTTCAGTGAATTTCTAAAGTTTTTTGAATGTTAATTTCAAATTTTAATATTACTAAAACCTATATTTTTTCAAATATTTTTTTAAATATTTTGGAACTCTATTATACTTCTTTTTTTTACTTAAAAAATTATGTAATGTTTTATATCTTCCCCAAAAAATATGTATACATTATGTTCTTTTGCAGAAAACTGCACTCCCATACCGGTAGCGTACCAAGCTCCATCACCACGCGAATCCTATCCGCCATATTGCTAAACTCGTAAATGATGCGTATTTCGTATTCGATGACTTTGTAGCACCGCGTCCCGCGTAACATCATATATGCATGAAGTAACCCCAGCTGCTACTTTGGTATCCGACGGGTACGCAGTACCAAGCCACGCATTATGTCATGTACGGTTGGGGTCGCACCCGCTGCGCATTGTGTATGCGACGAGTACACGCTGCTAGGCCCTGTGTTATGTCACAGACGTATAGTGTCGCGCCGGATACGCCATTCCCTCATTTTTGGGGGTTTTTTTTGCCTCAAAAGTATATCTAAATAACTTTAAACAGTATATGAGAGCAAGGATCATCTAAAATATTGTAAACATTTATATATTTCTAACTGTAATAAACTTATCTTATCATAAATATATGTGGTGCGGTGGAGAAGCAGACCAGGACAAATGGATGTGTGATTACGGTCTTTACGTTTTATTTTAAGGCTTAACACAAAGGATTGTGGAAATTGTAGTGTGTTCTTGCTCCTTTTTCAGTCTTCGGGCTGCGGGGTCACGAATTCTCTTGGACTTGGGGTGTTGGTATCGTGCTTCAAAGACTTGCTGGTGGCTCAGAACATAGAAGAAAAGAAAACAAAAGCTGGTCGTAAGGAAAGGGGTCTGGGTCCTAAAGGTGCATCGCGGGAAGCCAGTGGGGTGTAGAGTGAGGGAGGAGTCAGTGCACCGCAACCTTCACCAGTGTGCTCGTGGAATTACTCCTGGGCTGAAAAGTAGCTCCGTTATGCGCTAGTGCCTTACTCCCGCTACACCCCCTACTTTGCTCTCCCCACTTGCGCGGCCCCACGAAAGCCCAAATAACCCTCGTACCTTGGTTAGCCACGACCTTCCAGGTTTATATGTTTATAGGAGATTATGATGGCATACCTTTGTAATATTACAGTGCACCTACCAAACATAATCTAACTGACTATTACACAAATGAAGACTCAGTAATTCTACAACTTTAAGAGTTCTATGAGTGTATCACTTTATAACACCATGAGTACTGCCCATGTGATTACAGAACCAATAAGGCACTGCCTAGGACCACAGATGTTTCAGGGACTGCGAAGGCCCACCCTGCATATTTAAGTAATGCTCTGGAGTGTGGCGATCCCCGGACTTCAGTTGGCCCCGAACTCCCGAACAATTAGTATACAATACCCGGGAAGGTGGCGGTCCCCTAGGCTGCCAAACGTCTTTGTGCCCTTCCGCGCCTAATTTACATGTGACATTAAGAACCTGAGTCCTACAGAGACCCCGCAATATAATATTTGGATTGGCCACTGAACATTGCCCACCAGGGGCCTCTTTTAAATGAACGGGTGAGACCCTGCTTTTTTTGTTTTGGGGGGTTTTTTCTCTCCATTTTTACCATCCGCATCCCCTCTATTAAAGCGATACAAGGTTTTCCTCCTGTCGCTTCAAGTAGTCAAACAAGGATTTGCTATCACAGGGTGGAAGCCATGCACTCGCCCTATAATAGTAAACACAAATGTCCCGCGAATTTACATCCCGGGACATTGTATGAGCTGCGCCTGAGAGGTCGCCCTCCCTAGGATCACGATGCATTTGTTAGTAAAAACAAATACTAACACCGCTTACACACGTGTAGTACAGCGACCAGATTGTAGTGAAGAAGCAGAGGAAGCGCAAAATCTAAAAATATAAATCCTACCAGAAGTCGGATGACAAAGTTCAATGAGCCGATGACCCTGGCATGAGTAGAAACAGCTACACAAAGAAAACGGGTCTTCAGCACAATGCAAGCAACTTTCAAATATTGGTGAGTGCTGCCTTATTTTATCCTTCTCCCGCTCGTTGCCAAATTTATGTAGTGAAGAGGCAGACAGCAGTGGATCCGATAAGTAGATTTATTACAGGAAAACAAGACACCTGAAACAGCCACCATCAGGAGCAGACAGTAAGGCAACCGTACAAACTCCGCATGGTTCCCCTCATGACAGTCCTACATTCTAACATAACATACTTAGATTCTAGTAGAATTACATACTAACATTCTACTATGAATTACATTGGAATACCACACAGAGCACATGACTTTACAGCAATGAGCTCATGGTTTCATCCACGAGTCTTGACACCATTAGGGGTGAGTAGTTCGCTTCCCTGTATTGTATAAACGCAAACTAACACTACTTCCACAGGCATACTACAGCACCCAGAGCACATCACTTTACGGCAATGAGCTCACAATTTAGGCTCACAGTTTAATCCCTGAGTCTTCACACTATGTAGGGATGAGTAATTCGCTTCCCACTCCCTATATACTATAAACGCACACTACTTACACACTTATACTACAGCAGCTAGTATCCTACAGCGCCCGGAGTGCATCAATTTAGCTCGGTTTGATCCCCGACTCTTCACACCAGTAGGAATGAGTTCTTAGCTTCCCACTTCCGGTATGGTAAAAAAGCATGGTACCGGTCAGTAGTTCGCTTCCCACTCTGTGTATGGTATAAACGCCTAGTAACACTACTTGCACACATATACTACAACGCCCAGAGCCCATCCCTTTACAGCAATTACCTCAGTTTCATCCCCAAGTCTTCACACTGGTAGGCGTGAGTACTTTGCTTCCTGCTTCCGCTATACAATCAACACACAGTAGCGGTCAGTAGTTCGCTTCCCACACCCTGTATGGTATAAACGCCTACTAAACACTACGTGCACACGTATACTACAGCACCCAGAGCCCATCTCTTTACAGCAATCACCTCGGTTTCATCCCCAAATCTTGACACTGGTAGGTGTGAGTACTTCGCTTCCCGCTTCTGGTGTAGAATAAACGCATAATAGCAGTCAGTAGTTCGCTTCCCACTCCCTGTATGGTATAAACGCTTACTAACACTACTTGCACTGTTGAAAGTTGGGCTGAGACCGTCAACATTATCGGCGCCCTCTTGCTCTCCTTAACCTTTTTGTGCGCGTAAAACAGCCGCCATTTTGAACACCATGGTTTCCCTGCTCTCGCCGAGAGCCAGCGCGCCTCTCTCCCCCTCCTAGCTTCGCCGGCATCCCCCGCATACTGACAACCCCCGTGCCTGCACCTGCCGCGAATCATAAAACCCCTCTTCAGCGCTGCTCTGCCCGGGCCCTCGTCCTGTTCTCAGCGCTACACCTCCCCTCTTCCCATTTATGATCCCCGGCCCTTTGATGCAAACCCCCTTTTTCCCGTGTGCCCGTTCGTCCTCCTCGTTCCCAGGCCGACACCCAGCTCTGCCGATACTGTCCCTTGCCCCTCCCCGTACAATAGAAAGTTTCCCCCCAGCAAGGGATCCCCGGGTTGATCAAAAGCCCCCCGCCCTACGAGATCCGATCGAACCCCACACACTCCGTGAATCGGCGGAATATCCAGCTGCGCGATGATCACCACCTGTTGTGAACGGGGCAGGGACTTCCACTGTAACCTTGCGTGGGAACGGGTTGGGAAGGGGGGATTCTGAGGATGTCTTTCCGTACATCAAAGTACCGACGAGAATGTGTTACGTGCAATAAAGAGATAAACTTGTGTATAAGAGGCCAGGCCTCAGGGATGCAGTTAGAGCACCTCAGAACGATACCTTCTGTCCGTTTCGTTGTGTTCTCCTCCGGAGAGAATAAAAATCTTGTTTCCTGCCTTCCAGTCTCCAGCGCCTGCCTCTTCAATAGTTTAACTTCTTTATGGGTTCAAGAGGCGACACCGCCGGGCAATACTTAAGGATCGTATATTCTGGTTGGTAGTGCCACCCTTTTCTCAGACAATTGGCGTCCCAAGCGTGGGGCCCATCAGCGACCCATGGATCCAGTGGGAGAGGTCCTGACGACAAAGTGAACGACTGCAACGATCGGGAACGCGTCTGTCCGATAGACCCTCGTCTGACAGCCGATCATCCGAACTTCACTGGTTCCGAACAGACCTCTCTCGAGTGATCTACGGTCCTGACTGGGAACCATAAGGAGTGCCGCGAGGATAACGGAGAAGAGAGGACGATCGGGCGCTGGATTCGGAAGACAAGAAACTGTCCATGCGGTCCGGGTAAGGTCGTGTAATCACGACAAGTTGCGAAATGATTGCTTGATTGCTTGATTGTTTAAAAATACTAGTATTGCTCTTTTTATTTATTTGGAGATTCACTGTCTGCAAACGGAGAAACAACGGGCTCTCTCTTTGCAAGCAGTGGAGGATAGGTAGGGCAGCAGCCGTGCTTATTTTTTCTCCCCCACTCAATAATTACTTGAAACTGAACTGTTGTTCGCAAAACTATTGTTTCCTGGAGATTCCCTGTCTGCAAACAGGGAAGAGACCACCCTTTTTGCAGACAGTGAAAAGGGTAGGTAACGCAGATCTTTGCGGACCTACTCATTCTCCCCATTGTTATTTATTGGTCTTTTGTTATTTTGATCCATGAGGTATTCACTGCCTGCAAACAACGTAGAATAGAAATATTCTGTCCAGTCTTTGCACCTAGTGATAAGATAGGCAGTGCTGACTTTTTAGTCCCTCGTTACGAGCCGTCATGTCTGTCTTCTCCCCACTGATTAGTAGCCTGTTTAGCCCGGACCGCTTATTAGAGATGGACCATCCAGCCCCACTGGAAGGCACCCCTAATAAGGACATGTTCATGAAGCATGGATTGACCGCTATAGCCTATAGTAAACTATGGCATAAATATACGAAAAAGGGTCAAGAAAGTCAGTGGCCCCTGATAGGATCCTTCGATGATGATAAAATAAAAACGCTAGAAACTGCCCTGGGTAAAAACAAGACAACACCCACTATGCTTGACAGTTTCGGCATGTGGCGAAAAGAAACTGAACAACGTAAAAAGAAAACTGAGAGTAGGCTGGAAAAAGAGCTGCGAAAAGCAGCCCACCTAGCTGCCCAGAACTTAGAAAAAGAGATAAAGGAAAGAGAGAAAGCTAAACAGAAACTAGAAATGGAAACGCCAAGCCAGTGTCCGGTTAGAACTCCCTCCATGCTCTACCCTCATTTACCCTCGAAACAACGAGCCAATGAGGACCTGCTGTTAGGTCCTCCTATCATCTACATGCCCCCTCCATATGCCCCTTCTCAACCCTTGGCGCAGCACGCGCCACCCCCAGGTACAAACGAAGGTACCGCCACAGCGTCGGCCCCAATGGCCTCTGTGCCAGCCGAACCCCTTGTATTAAAACCCGCATCAACAACAACGTTAGACGACCATGAGACTCGAGGGGCTGGCCCTGCAAGAACAAACAGACTAGACAAAGATGAGCGAGCGGGGATCGACAAAATAGCAAGGACACTGGTAGAAAGGAAGGATGATGAAGAGTACATCACAGATATGTTCAGCTCGTATACAGGGAGTCACAGACGACATTTTACCGTACGACTGTGTTATCATGTCTTGAATGCATACGAGGACCGATATCGAGACAAAGGTCCCGAGAGCCTAAGGACTCTGTACCGGAAGGTCGATATCGGGGATGAGGGCGAGTGTGATGTGTCGGACCTCCTTACGCGTACGCTTGAGGTTTTCCGCCACCTCACTGAACGAAAGCCGGGAGCTAAATCCGCAACCTCCGTAGTGACCGAACCACCAACCGAGCAATCTAACACCATGATGCCGATACGAGAGGCTGCCCCTTACTGGGTTCCTCCTCGGGGTACAGGGACTCACGATGATGCAAACAACCAAGATGCGAAGGGAAGGGTAGTGTACAACTGGGTCTACCAGCCATGGGACCGGCAAGAGATACTGACATTCCGGAAATCTCTACCCGACCTACGTAAAAACCCCACTGCCTTCTATACTGAATTGGGTACAGCCCTGGGCTCAACGATTATGACCCTGGCTGACATCGACTTGTTCTTCGGGTTATGTCTACCAGCTGATGTGTGGAAGCAAATCCGGAAAGTCGACCACCTTGAGCTGTTTGGACATACCTGGTCACAACTCAATGACCTGGATAAACAACGGGGACCAGGACAAAAGCCTTTGAAATCCATTCTAGACCTTCCAGATAAAATCGTAGAGAAATTAAAAACCCTAATCCCAGAAAAGAAAGTGGACTGGTCGATAGTAACAGCCTGTCGCCAAAAACCCCAGGAGGATGTATCGGAATACTTCTCCCGGTTTGAAACGGTGTTCTCCGATTACAGCGGCCAGGACATGACCACTGCAACCGGACACCATCTGTTTGTCCAGAATTATGTTAAGGGCCTATCATCGGAAATCTCCCAGAAACTACAGGCCAGCGAGAGTAGTTGGGCAGCCTCCAAACCTACAGCGATTCTCCAAATGGCCCAATATTATGAGCATCAGAAAAATGAAAACGATAGGGCGACAGAGAAAAAGAAGAAGGACTTAAAAGAGAGGGTGATGATTGCCAAACTGCAAGGGGTGACTATAGGACGAGACCAATACCGGGGAAACTACCAGACAAACGTCCCTAAGACTACATTTCCCCAGGACCGCACTCTGACTTCCTACAGCGGACGCACAGACCTTAGAGAAAACCAGTGCGCTTTCTGCAAAGGGACTGGCCATTGGAAATCCCAGTGCCCAGTTCTTCTGGAAATGATCAGAAACAAAGACCCCAGGGATGTAGCAAACGGACCGAGACCTAAGGGACAACAACGAGGGCCCCCAAATGACGCGACTAACGACAGATCAAGCAGACCAAATACGTTCGATCGACCCAGGCAGAACCAATATCAACAATCTGACTATGACGACACTCACACCTTCGCATAGGACAGCCAAGGGCGAGGGAGGGATCCAGTCGAGCTCTATGTTGACCAGCAGGGCCCTTATGTCACTGCTAAGGTCCTGGGTACCAAGTCTCCATTTCTGGTAGACACTGGCGCAACACGTAGTGCGTTATCTAAACGACTGATTCCAAGGGCACCCTTGTCTGGCTCACTCATAACATCGACAGGTTTCGATGGAACGCCCTCCACCAACCCTTTGTCTGCCCCGATTCTCTTTGACGTAGAAAACAACACCACCGACACCACGTTCTTGCTTTCCTCCAATAGCCCTGACGCCATTATGGGACTTGACTTACTGAAACACTTCCGAGCGACAATCAGGTGTTCTCAAGATGGAGTTCGAGTGTTTCTTTACGACAACCCCGTTCTGCTTAGACATTGCTCTCCCCGACACATGTTTTCCATCACCGACGTTGACGCGTCCCTGCTTGACACTCTACCTCCGTATCTGTGGGCCAAAGCGGATTCGGACGTAGGGCGTATGTTAATTGACCCAGTGCACATTACTGTCCGACCAGACGCAACACTCCCAAAACTCCCACAATATCGGATATCGCCAGAGGGCGAGAAGGCATTGGTAATGATTATCCAGTCACTGATAGACGCAGGAGTGGTAGAGGAAGTAGTTAGCAACGTTTGCAACAGCCCTATCTTGCCCATTATCAAGAAGCAGGGAGAGGGAGATGAGAAAGCATACCGTTTTACCATCGACCTCCGAGAGATCAACAAAGTGGTGGTACCCCAGTACCCTGTGGTCTCAGACATCACCACCATCCTGACTTTGATTCCATCCACTGCCACCACCTTTTCCGTCATCGACCTCAAGAACGCATTCTTCTCCATCCCCATCCACCCAGACAGCCGATATCTCTTCGGCTTTACCCTAAAAGCCCGCTCATATAGGTTTTGCCGAGCGCCTCAAGGCTACACGGAAAGCCCTAGCATTTACAGCCAGGCCCTCAAAAGACAACTAGACCAAGTCCAGTTACCCGACGGAGTGGTGTTGGTACAATATGTCGATGACATCCTTTTGGCAGCCGACACCACCCCTCTAGCGGTTACCGCCACCATTCAACTCTTGCACTTCCTTGCGGAAAATGGCCACAAGGTCTCCAAGAAGAAGTTGCAATTCTGCCTACCCCAGGTCACTTACCTAGGCCACCTTTTGTCCAAAGATGGAAGAAAACTCACCCCTGATCGAATCCAAACCATTCTAGATACCCCTGTCCCTAAGACCCAGAAGCAGGTTCGCTCCCTATTAGGCCTCACCTCCTTCTGCCGACAATGGTTACCAAACTTCAGCCTCGTTGTAAAACCACTGCTTTCTCTGCTAAACAAAGACGTCCCTTTCCCACTCCCTTGGACCCCTGAGTGTCAAACTTCCTTCACAGAACTGCGAGATGCCCTTTGCTCAGCCCCTGTCCTAGGTACCCCTGATTACAAAAAGCCCTTCTCCCTTTACACTCACGAAAGGGAGGGGTGCGCTTTATCTGTCCTGACCCAGGCCATCGGCCCTAAGCAACGACCGTGCGCTTACTTCTCTGCCACTCTTGACCCTGTCGCCAGAGCCTTGCCTGCCTGCCTTCGAGCTGTAGCTGCTGCTGCAATCTCTATCCGACAGAGTGAGGGGATTGTACTCTCGAATTCCCTCACGGTACTGGTACCCCATGCAGTCGACACCCTCCTGAACCAAACCAAGACGCAACATCTGACGAGTGCACGACTGACTGGATACGAACTGACCTTGCTTGCCCCCCATATCACCCTGAAAAGATGCACCACACTGAACCCAGCAACTCTGTTACCCTTACCAGAGAACGATCCCAATGTGCACCCCGTACATGACTGCGTGACTCTTACGGACGAACAGACCAGGAGTAGGGTCGATCTCAGAGACACGGCTTTCCCTGACCCCGACGGGGAGCTGTGGGTGGACGGTTCTTGCATCAAACTCTCCGATGGTACCACTTCCGCTGCCTATGCAGTCACCACGGCTCGAACTGTAGTAGAAACAGCCCGCATCACCCAGCGATCTGCCCAGGCAGCGGAACTGATTGCTTTGACGCGAGCCTGCATCCTGGCAACAGGAACCACAGCGAACATTTACACCGACAGCCAGTATGCCTTCGGGGTGGTTCACCATTTTGGGCTCCTCTGGAGGGAGAGAGGATTCTTGACCTCACACGGCACACCCATTTTGCACGGGGATTTAGTCTCCGCCTTAATCGAAGCTGTCCTCCTCCCCAACAAACTTGCCGTTATCAAATGCCAGGCACACAAGAAAGTGACAGACATTATTGGACAGGGAAATGCACTAGCCGACATCACCGCCCGAACGACAGCTGAAAATAGAGCGACAACACGTATGTACGTGACCAGGTCACAAGCAGAAAACTGGACTGACGCCAAGGACACAATTAGAGACATACAAACGGCTAGCACACAACACGAATTGACTGAATGGACACGGGTGGGATTGAAAGACGATGAAGGCTGCTGGCGGACAAAAGACACGAACAGATGGTTGCTACCTGATTCATACTTGATTCCCATATTAACCATGGCACACTCCCCTGCCCACATAGGATCAGCCCCCATGATCGAACTTGTCTCCAGGGTTTGGCACAATGACAAGATCCCAGATTCCGCCAAACGCCTGGTCCAACAATGCTTAATATGCCTGCAACACAACCCCGGGAAAGGAACTGTAGTACCCCGGGGGGGATTTGGGGTCCCAAACCACCCATTTGAAGTCCTGCAGATGGACTACATCCAGCTAGACAGATGCCAAGGCTTGAAATATGTGCTCGTCGTGGTGTGCGCATTTAGCAAGTGGGTGGAAGCATATCCAACCCGTGACAACACCGCTATGGCCACTGCAAAGGTTCTGTTAAAGGAGTTTTTCCCCCGTTATGGCCTCTGTCGTGTTTTATGGAGTGATAATGGCCCCCACTTCGTAGCCAAAGTTATCCAGCTCATCCTAAATGGGCTGGGTATTAAACAGAAATTCCACGCAGTCTTCCACCCTCAATCTGCTGGGCTTGTCGAACGACACAATGCCACACTAAAGCTTAAACTGGCCAAAATAGTGGCTACCACGGGCCTGAAATGGCCAGACGCCCTCCCATTGGCATTGCTATCGATGCGCTCTACCCCCACCCGACATCACTTAACCCCTTATGAAGTTGTCTTCGGTCGACCCATGAGCGTCTGGTCTGCCCCGAAACCAACTTCCATTCATGACGTTCCGGACGTCCTAATGTCTGATTATCTGTACAAATTGACTGAAACTTTGTCTGTCCTTCATCAGCAGGTGCAGCAGGCCATCCCCGATGCTTCCAGGGGTCCGGGTCACGCCATCCAGCCGGGGGACTTCGTGCTGATCCGAAATTTTCAGCGATCAAAGAGTTTGGAACCCCGGTGGACGGGCCCCTGGCAAGTGCTGATCACCACTCGGACCGCACTTCGAGTGGAGGGGAAGAAACACTGGCTGCACGCTCATCACTGCAAAAAGGTCTCTCCAGCCCTGGCCACGACAGACACCGTCAACACCCAAGAAGAGCTCCTGAACCAGGACCGACCATCGTTGAACTGCTATCCTGATACTGAGACACTTGAACTTTCAAAACATCCTGACCCCACTGTGCCATCTCGAGAAGGGTATTTCCTGCGTCGAAAGGAGGGAGCTTCGGCTAAGTAGGCCACGGACTAGGTTAAAGGATCTCAGAACGGTGACCCAAACTACCAAGGGTTACCTGGAGAGAAGCTAAAACTAAGTCTGTGGTCCTGCCCACTACCGAGCACCTTGAAAACGAAGATGATGGAAGCGCCAGATAAGAAGATGATGGAAGCGCCAAACAAGAAGCCGACGGGGACAGCAGGAAATACCCACTACAGAAATCCGAGAACAGACAGACTCCATAGCTCAAAGACAATTGCACTCTTCATCACAATCCTCTTCTGTTTTCTCCTCATGACCACGCTCTGGATTTTGGAAGAACATGCACCTGCTCACGAAACATTCCTAACCACTGCTCAGCCTACCACCATGAAGGACCATTATCTAATTTCGCTCTCTCCTCAACTAAGAGAGAGGCGAAAGGAGTTTTGGAACAACTCTTTCGTGCAGCTACTTCACCAGCACAATCTTGCCACCAATACCACCAACTGCTGGATCTGTGGGTTGCTACCCCATGCCACTGGACATTCAATACCATTCATCCCTTCACCCTTCTCTGTCCACGGCTCCTGCCTTGCTTGGCTGATCCTCCTGCAAGAAAGCTATACGGGCAATGCCACCTCCAGCAGAACTGCAGCACATTCTTCTCACGGGGCCGGGCGAAACAAGACAAAGACACACTTCTGCCCGCTGACCCCCAGCGACTCGATCCAAATGGACATCCCGGCTAAAGAACGAATCGAAATGCAGGTGTTCAACAATCCAACCAGACCCACCTTCTCCTATCTGCGGAAACGAACGGCTGCCACTCTGACTGTGGCCCTGTCGGTCATCAACGTCACAGGCCACATGTGTGTAGAAGGACTTGGGACACAGCTGGTGGGTCGCAGCGCTTGCCGCTTTACCAGAACTTTGGATTCCACGGATCCACCTTCCTTTGTGTCATCCCCAAACATGTATTTCATCTGCGGCACGAAGGCCTACACCTGGCTCCCCAAAGGCTGGGGGGGCACTTGCTACATCTCCTTCGTCCTTCCTCCGACTTATGTAGCCCCAGCGAATCACCACAGGCAAAAACGAGCCAAAGACATTGAACAAGCCGACTCAACAGGGGCGCAGTTCCTCGATGCTATGAAAGGACTCGTCCCCCTCTGGGGCCCGATGGCAAACAGCCGTGCCATCCGACATTTGACTCAGGCAGTCGAGACGACCATGAACATCACAGCGGGCATCTTTGCCAACAACACTGCCGAGCTCCAAGCGGTCCGTTTGGTGGCTCTTCAGAACCGCCTCGTTCTAGATGTGGTTCTGGCGGACCGTGGAGGAGCATGCCGCATTATTGGGTCCAGCTGTTGCACATACATACCGGACAACTCACCCTCAGTGTACAAAGCCATCGAACATCTTCACAGACTCTCTTCGGAAGTTCACCAAGAGCAAGAAGAATGGTCGCTTGGTGGTTGGTTCTGGGACACCGTCAAAAGCTGGGGCTGGAGACTGCTCACCATTATCATGATTCCCGTAGTTGTAATATGTGGCCTGTGCTTGGGAATTCAATGTCTGGCACCTATGTGTTCTTTATGTGCGAGTTGTATTTTTCCCAAAACTGTGGACTTTGGAAGCGAACACATGAGAGCATTGTATGATACCGAAGTTAGGAATTTGATGAAAATTGACATTGAGTAAAGCAAGTTGGCTAGATATGTTGAAAAGGGGAGACTGTTGAAAGTTGGGCTGAGACCGTCAACATTATCGGCGCCCTCTTGCTCTCCTTAACCTTTTTGTGCGCGTAAAACAGCCGCCATTTTGAACACCATGGTTTCCCTGCTCTCGCCGAGAGCCAGCGCGCCTCTCTCCCCCTCCTAGCTTCGCCGGCATCCACCGCATACTGACAACCCCCCTGCCTGCACCTGCCGCGAATCATAAAACCCCTCTTCAGCGCTGCTCTGCCCCGGGCCCTCGTCCTGTTCTCAGCGCTACACCTCCCCTCTTCCCATTTATGATCCCCGGCCCTTTGATGCAAACCCCCTTTTTCCCGTGTGCCCGTTCGTCCTCCTCGTTCCCAGGCCGACACCCAGCTCTGCCAATACTGTCCCTTGCCCCTCCCCGTACAATAGAAAGTTTCCCCCCAGCAAGGGATCCCCGGGTTGATCAAAAGCCCCCCGCCCTACGAGATCCGATCGAACCCCACACACTCCGTGAATCGGCGGAATATCCAGCTGCGCGATGATCACCACCTGTTGTGAACGGGGCAGGGACTTCCACTGTAACCTTGCGTGGGAACGGGTTGGGAAGGGGGGATTCTGAGGATGTCTTTCCGTACATCAAAGTACCGACGAGAATGTGTTACGTGCAATAAAGAGATAAACTTGTGTATAAGAGGCCAGGCCTCAGGGATGCAGTTAGAGCACCTCAGAACGATACCTTCTGTCCGTTTCGTTGTGTTCTCCTCCGGAGAGAATAAAAATCTTGTTTCCTGCCTTCCAGTCTCCAGCGCCTGCCTCTTCAATAGTTTAACTTCTTTATGGGTTCAAGAGGCGACACCGCCGGGCAATACTTAAGGATCGTATATTCTGGTTGGTAGTGCCACCCTTTTTTCAACAGCACACGTATGCTACAAAGACCAGACCACATCACTTTACAGCAATGACCTCATGGTTTAGGCTATCGGTTTCATACCCGAGTGTAGCACCATATTATATCAGCACCATGTCACTCTGAGCAACACCGCACTTTCAGACCGGTAACAGTGACTACTTCAGTTTGCACTCCCCCAAAGAGGTTACAGTGCTCCTACCCTCCTTTCCAATTTTTTTTTGCCCTTTTTTCCCCTTACTCACTTCAACGGAATCACAAAATGGTGGCCAACACTTCCTAGTTGTAACCGCTGGCAGCGCTCGCAGCCAATAAGCAGCAAGCTCATGCTCGTAACGCCTCAGCCAATCAGAGGGCAAAATTCCCAAATATCAATATCTCTAAATTTCGATATTTCTCAAAAACAACTGAACGGATTTACACCAAATAAACAAAAGTGTGTTTTCTAGACCAAAACCCTTCTCCCTGCCAAATTTGGGGTAATTCCATTCACCCGTTTGACCTGTAGCCTTGGCTAAACTTTCCTATGGAAATTAACATGGAGAAAACACACACTTTCTAAAACATTCTATAACATGTGAAGTGTTGGACTTGGCCCTTATGGCAGGTTCACCCCTAAACTTTTTGCTTTTGGTATGTGATCTATGTTAGTGATTTTTGGGTCTCTGCGCTCTTTTTCCCTGTGTCCCAGGGTAAAGTGCGTGCGTGTAGTGTGGCTGGCCTGCCCTCCCATAGGAATGCATGGGGAATGAGTGTGTCCCTGGTAGTTCCTGATGTGTGGGGAGTGCAGGCTCGAGTTTGGTATGTGTGAACTCGTGAGAGTGAATGCTGCACGATGGTATGTGCGGCTTGTATGTGTCTAGAAGGGAAGTGCCACTTCTAGACATTGATATGTGTGTGCAGTAAGGGTGCTGGAGCGTGATTGGCTGGAGCTGGCTGGCATGCCAGGCTCCAGGAAGTCTGGATGGGTCTGCCCGGTGGTGAGTGTGAGATTAGCATGCTGATGGCTGGGG
This sequence comes from Lissotriton helveticus, assembly GCF_964261635.1. NCBI lineage: Eukaryota > Metazoa > Chordata > Amphibia > Caudata > Salamandridae > Lissotriton > Lissotriton helveticus. The sequence continues at coordinate 323,766,010 of NC_136061.1, forward strand.
AGGAGTGCACCTGGTTCCTGATGGGCTGGGTTTTTCCCCACACAATGCTGGCTCCGCCCCCCTGTGGTGTGTCTAACGACCCTAGCCTCCCCAGTGAATGAAAGGGGTGGTTGGGCCATCAAGGGTGCTCAAAGACCAGCTGCGACTGGTCTCCCCCCACCCTGCACCTACAAACAAAGGAGTTATGAGTATAAGAAGGGGCTGTGTCCCCATGAAATGTGTTCTCTTTTCTGTTCCTGCCAGAGGGGGCTGCTGCTGCTGCTGGGGCCAGGAGGACCGCCACTTGGACTGTCTCCCTGCCTGGAGACCCAGTGTGCTGGCTCTGGGCCCAGCCTTGCCCCCCTGCCTGCCTCCAGCCCTTGCTGGAGCCTTGTCCTGTCCTTCAGTGCTGGGGAGCACTGAAGATTCCTTGCCTAGCGCTTGAGAGCGCTTCATTTGGCCCATAGCGCTGTGAGCGCTTTATTTTGTCCTGTGGCGCTTGGGAGCGTCTGTTCTTCGCTGCTAGCGCTTTGTGTGCTCGCCCGGCATCCTTTCACCCCGTGAGGTGACCGAGCGGCGCGGGTGCCACCCCGCTCATTTGCCGCCCTTCTTTTGCCCGTTTTTATGATTTAATCACGGAGGGAGCCCACCCCTCGTGAAAGCCCCGAGATCACCGCCGCAGCACCGGGCCGAGACGCAGGAGCCGCCCGCGTCATCGCCAGGCCGCGCTGGGATTGGCCCAGCCGGCCGAGCCTCCCGCCGCGTCATCGGGGGAGGAGAGGAGAACCAGGAAGCGAGGCTCCCCGAGTGAAGAGGAGCTCGGCGGCGGAAGGTGCAGGCGGGGCTCCGTGGTGACCGAGGAGCCCGCGCCGCCCACGAGAGGAGAAGCCGGCCGTGTTTCCCGCCTCCCGCAGCACCAGTGAAGTTCCGGTGAGTGTGGGGGCGGGTTCTTTTTGGTTCTTCGAGCGGCCCCGTTGGGAGAGGGCCGCTCCAACGTGCGCAGCATTTCTTTGTGGGAGCCAAGAGGCTCCGGGGGCATTCACCTTTGTCCCCAGTCCCCCGTGAGGGACTCCAACGTTGCGCCCACATCCGTGACGAGCCCCAGAGGCTCAGGGCATTTCCTTGTGTTTCGAGCCCCGAGGCTCCCGCCCACAGTTAATTTACGAGCCTGCGAGGCTCGAGGAGGGCATTCCTTTGTTCTTGAGCCCCGAGAGGCTCCGCCGCCAGTGAGGCGGCCTTCCTTAGTTCTGCGAGCCCAGAGAGGCTCTGAGGGTGCCAGTTGCTTTGCGAGCCCAGAGAGGCTCGAGTGCCTTGTCTTGTGTGAGAGCCTGAGAGAGGCTCAGGGCGCCATTTCATGCTCAGAGCCCAGAGAGGCTCATTGTCCGCATTTATCCACGAGCCCAGAGAGGCTCAGCAGTGCCACAGTGGTGGTTCTGGAGCTCACGAGGCTCCAACGTTGTCCTAACTTTCCTGCACCAGTTGCCCAGCACTTTGTGGGCACTGCGACGTTTAGGCTTGTGTTCTTGGCTGCCTGCGCAGCCTGCCTAACATTGAGACTCAGGGCATTTCAGCTCTTGTGAGGCCAGTTGGCCTGAGAGACAGTTCTGTTGTTGTGCCATGTGATTCTGGTACATTTGGGATTTACAGGCTAAATGTGAGTTCTGCGCAATTGTTATTGCTACATCTCTGAATGTGTTGATACATCATGTGTTTTGCTTCTTTCCCTTTGCTAGGTGTTGATGCTTAGGTGATTGCTTTTTCCTTCCATAGGTCCTGAGACTAAGGTCCTAGTTACCTGCGTGATTTTCCTAGAGTGGTTAGGGTTACGTAGGAGGGGTTTACCCCTTACCAGGAAGTCCTGGTTGTGTGCTACATGTGCTATTTTTATGCTAAAGTCATTATATGATTTACGTGCTGAGTATTGTTTCTACCAAGTATTCTTTCTACAAGTGCTAAGTTCTAAAAGGGCATACCCCTGACAGGGGTCCAGGTGGCCCTGTCCTGTACATAATCCCTTGTAAATTCTGCCCGTGCCTGTTGGCACAATGTAACAGTATGTGTTTTATCTAATGTGTTTTTATTATAATACAAAGGCTATTTTTATATAACCTGGTGTGGAGTCTCCTTTGTGGTGGGCCTTGGGAGTTGTTGCTGGGGTGCGTGCGCAAATACTTAACTCACATCGCCTCCAAGTTTAGCCTTGCTGCTCGCGCCACGTTACCTAGAGGGTGAGCAGGGGTTATCTTATGTAGATTTCAGTGTAGGAAATCCCAGTCCCAGTTCCCCCAGTCTGGTACCTGTTTCCCAGGAAGAGGAGTATAGGTTGAAATTCAGGGGCAGTAGGAAACTGTCTCACCAGTCGTGGGAGGAGTTTGTGGATAAATGTTTTGGAACACTGTCTGATTGGATATGGGTTCACACGAACTCCGATTATGACATACTGTTTGGTATGATTCTCAAAGAGCACGTGCTCAGTGGTTGTTCGCCAGAGTTGCGCCAACACCTGTTGCAAGTTAGATTTACTGATCCAGGGTTACTGGCAAGGGAAGCCGACCGCTTGGAGAGTGCTAGAGGTTCTCTAGAGTCATTGGTGAGTGACTCCAAAAGTAGTGGTTCAGGTATCTTCCAGCCCAGCGTGGTGGAAGAGGCTCAGTGTAGCCCAGCTAGGTCCCAGGATAGCGAGGAGGGTGTAGGGGCTCACTGCCTGGCTCAGTGGAGCAGGAGTGAGGGGGAGACCGAGGTTCCCCAGACGCCCGAAGCCCTTCCTCAGGACTTGGATGGTTTCTGTAGGGAACACCAGGTTGGGGACCTAGGCTGTCCTGTTAGTCCATTTGAGGAAGATCTCCCAGTGAGTAGAGGACCTGGAGCGTCTGTAACCAGAGCTCCTGTGGTTCTAGAGTCTGGCAGTACCGCTCCGGTAGGGAGGGTACAGGAGTCCAGCGTGAGGAGTGATTGGGGGATGAGTTTCCCAGTGGATGCACCAGTGGACCAGGGACTAGCCAGTTGGGCTAGATCTTCTTGAGGGGACCCGGGTGGTGCCACTTCTGGTCTGGGGGATCTCCGCGCACTGTCAGGTGGACAGGGGATGGGAGATCTGCGCCACACAGACAGTCACACAACAGATGTGTCATTTGTTAGCCTCAGGGGGAGGGTGTGTGAATCCCCAGAAGTCCTGGAGTGCCAGGCAATTGTTCCACCAAAGGTTTTAGACCGGAGGTTGGGAGGCCAGGTTCAGGGTCAGCCTGACCTGAAGGGTAGGACGACTGTAACCAGTGTCCTGACCGGTTCTTCTTCCAGAGGAACTTCTCCAGTTGGGAGAGGGCAGACCTCTGGAAGGGGGTGCAGAGGGTGGGAGAGCCCACCTCTGACCCCGGTGCAACCTGAGTGGGTAAACCCTAGGTTGGGAGAATGGTGTTCTGAGGGTACCCCTCGCAGGAGGAGGAACCCTAAAAGAAGAGGTAAGGGGAGGAGAGCCTTCCCTGAGACTCCTGGTCCGCCTGAGGTTATAGACCCTAGGCTGGAGAACCAGTGGCAGTCTAGCCCTGTCTCACAGACAAGAAGGGTGGAGAGTGGCTATTATGTGCCTGGGGTTACTACCCCCCACTTTGTGAGTAGGCAGGATCCAGTGGCACCTGGGTGGCCTAGGGCCTGGTCCTGGCTGAGGGCAGCTGGAGAGTACCAGTGGGGTAGCCCAGTTAGTCCCTACAGTAGTTTTAGAAGGAACCCCAGGGGTTCACCGTGGCGTAAAACAGGAGGGTGTCCCTGCAGTTGCGGGCCCGCGTCCGTGTTTTATCGCCCCAAGCAGGGAAGCCCATCACGGTGGTGATTGGTCTGCCCTGCGTTTTGGCTGGAAGGGGGTTGTGTTGGACTTGGCCCTTATGGCAGGTTCACCCCTAAACTTTTTGCTTTTGGTATGTGATCTATGTTAGTGATTTTTGGGTCTCTGCGCACTTTTTCCCTGTGTCCCAGGGTAAAGTGCGTGCGTGTAGTGTGGCTGGCCTGCCCTCCCATAGGAATGCATGGGGAATGTGTGTGTCCCTGGTAGTTCCTGATGTGTGGGGAGTGCAGGCTCGAGTTTGGTATGTGTGAACTCGTGAGAGTGAATGCTGCACGATGGTATGTGCGGCTTGTATGTGTCTAGAAGGGAAGTGCCACTTCTAGACATTGATATGTGTGTGCAGTAAGGGTGCTGGAGCGTGATTGGCTGGAGCTGGCTGGCATGCCAGGCTCCAGGAAGTCTGGATGGGTCTGCCCGGTGGTGAGTGTGAGATTAGCATGCTGATGGCTGGGGAGGAGTGCACCTGGTTCCTGATGGGCTGGGTTTTTCCCCACACAATGCTGGCTCCGCCCCCCTGTGGTGTGTCTAACGACCCTAGCCTCCCCAGTGAATGGAAGGGGTGGTTGGGCCATCAAGGGTGCTCCAAGACCAGCTGCGACTGGTCTCCCCCCACCCTGCACCTACAAACAAAGGAGTTATGAGTATAAGAAGGGGCTGTGTCCCCATGAAATGTGTTCTCTTTTCTGTTCCTGCCAGAGGGGGCTGCTGCTGCTGCTGGGGCCAGGAGGACCGCCACTTGGACTGTCTCCCTGCCTGGAGACCCAGTGTGCTGGCTCTGGGCCCAGCCTTGCCCCCCTGCCTGCCTCCAGCCCTTGCTGGAGCCTTGTCCTGTCCTTCAGTGCTGGGGAGCACTGAAGATTCCTTGCCTAGCGCTTGAGAGCGCTTCATTTGGCCCATAGCGCTGTGAGCGCTTTATTTTGTCCTGTGGCGCTTGGGAGCGTCTGTTCTTCGCTGCTAGCGCTGCTAGCGCTTTGTGTGCTCGCCCGGCATCCTTTCACCCCGTGAGGTGACCGAGCGGCACGGGTGCCACCCCGCTCATTTGCCGCCCTTCTTTTGCCCGTTTTTATGATTTAATCACGGAGGGAGCCCACCCCTCGTGAAAGCCCCGAGATCACCGCCGCAGCACCGGGCCGAGACGCAGGAGCCGCCCGCGTCATCGCCAGGCCGCGCTGGGATTGGCCCAGCCGGCCGAGCCTCCCGCCGCGTCATCGGGGGAGGAGAGGAGAACCAGGAAGCGAGGCTCCCCGAGTGAAGAGGAGCCCGGCGGCGGAAGGTGCAGGCGGGGCTCCGTGGTGACCGAGGAGCCCGCGCCGCCCACGAGAGGAGAAGCCGGCCGTGTTTCCCGCCTCCCGCAGCACCAGTGAAGTTCCGGTGAGTGTGGGGGCGGGTTCTTTTTGGTTCTTCGAGCGGCCCCGTTGGGAGAGGGCCGCTCCAACGTGCGCAGCATTTCTTTGTGGGAGCCAAGAGGCTCCGGGGGCATTCACCTTTGTCCCGAGTCCCCCGTGAGGGACTCCAACGTTGCGCCCACATCCGTGACGAGCCCGAGAGGCTCAGGGCATTTCCTTGTGTTTCGAGCCCCGAGGCTCCCGCCCACAGTTAATTTACGAGCCTGCGAGGCTCGAGGAGGGCATTCCTTTGTTCTTGAGCCCCGAGAGGCTCCGCCGCCAGTGAGGCGGCCTTCCTTCGTTCTGCGAGCCCAGAGAGGCTCTGAGGGTGCCAGTTGCTTTGCGAGCCCAGAGAGGCTCGAGTGCCTAGTCTTGTGTGAGAGCCTGAGAGAGGCTCAGGGCGCCATTTCGTGCTCAGAGCCCAGAGAGGCTCATTGTCCGCATTTATCCACGAGCCCAGAGAGGCTCAGCAGTGCCACAGTGGTGGTTCTGGAGCTCACGAGGCTCCAACGTTGTCCTAACTTTCCTGCACCAGTTGCCCAGCACTTTGTGGGCACTGCGACGTTTAGGCTTGTGTTCTTGGCTGCCTGCGCAGCCTGCCTAACATTGAGACTCAGGGCATTTCAGCTCTTGTGAGGCCAGTTGGCCTGAGAGACAGTTCTGTTGTTGTGCCATGTGATTCTGGTACATTTGGGATTTACAGGCTAAATGTGAGTTCTGCGCAATTGTTATTGCTACACCTCTGAATGTGTTGATACATCATGTGTTTTGCTTCTTTGCCTTTGCTAGGTGTTGATGCTTAGGTGATTGCTTTTTCCTTCCATAGGTCCTGAGACTAAGGTCCTAGTTACCTGTGTGATTTTCCTAGAGTGGTTAGGGTTACGTAGGAGGGGTTTACCCCTTACCAGGAAGTCCTGGTTGTGTGCTACATGTGCTATTTTTATGCTAAAGTCATATGATTTATGTGCTGAGTATTGTTTCTACCAAGTATTCTTTCTACAAGTGCTAAGTTTTAAAAGGGCATACCCCTGACAGGGGTCCAGGTGGCCCTGTCCTGTACATAATCCCTTGTAAATTCTGCCCGTGCCTGTTGGCACAGTGTAACAGTATGTGTTTTATCTAATGTGTTTTTATTATAATACAAAGGCTATTTTTATATAACCTGGTGTGGAGTCTCCTTTGTGGTGGGCCTTGGGAGTTGTTGCTGGGGTGCGTGCGCAAATACTTAACTCACATCGCCTCCAAGTTTAGCCTTGCTGCTCGCGCCACGTTACCTAGAGGGTGAGCAGGGGTTATCTTGTGTAGATTTCAGTGTAGGAAATCCCAGCCCCAGTTCCCCCAGTCTGGTACCTGTTTCCCAGGAAGAGGAGTATAGGTTGAAATTCAGGGGCAGTAGGAAACTGTCTCACCAGTCGTGGGAGGAGTTTGTGGATAAATGTTTTGGAACACTGTCTGATTGGATATGGGTTCACACGAACTCCGATTATGACATACTGTTTGGTATGATTCTCAAAGAGCACGTGCTCAGTGGTTGTTCGCCAGAGTTGCGCCAACACCTGTTGCAAGTTAGATTTACTGATCCAGGGTTACTGGCAAGGGAAGCCGACCGCTTGGAGAGTGCTAGAGGTTCTCTAGAGTCATCGGTGAGTGACTCCAAAAGTAGTGGTTCAGGTATCTTCCAGCCCAGCGTGGTGGAAGAGGCTCAGTGTAGCCCAGCTAGGTCCCAGGATAGCGAGGAGGGTGTAGGGGCTCACTGCCTGGCTCAGTGGAGCAGGAGTGAGGGGGAGACCGAGGTTCTGCAGACGCCCGAAGCCCTGCCTCAGGACTTGGATGGTTTCTGTAGGGAACACCAGGTTGGGGACCTAGGCTGTCCTGTTAGTCCATTTGAGGAAGATCTCCCAGTGAGTAGAGGACCTGGAGCGTCTGTAACCAGAGCTCCTGTGGTTCTAGAGTCTGGCAGTACCGCTCCGGTAGGGAGGGTACAGGAGTCCAGCGTGAGGAGTGATTGGGGGATGAGTTTCCCAGTGGATGCACCAGTGGACCAGGGACTAGCCAGTTGGGCTAGATCTTCTTGGGGGGACCCGGGTGGTGCCACTTCTGGTCTGGGTGATCTCCGCGCACTGTCAGGTGGACAGGGGACGGGAGATCTGCGCCAGACAGACAGTCACACAACAGATGTGTCATTTGTTAGCCTCAGGGGGAGGGTGTGTGAATCCCCAGAAGTCCTGGAGTGCCAGGCAATTGTTCCACCAAAGGTTTTAGACCGGAGGTTGGGAGGCCAGGTTCAGGGTCAGCCTGACCTGAAGGGTAGGACGACTGTAACCAGTGTCCTGACCGGTTCTTCTTCCAGAGGAACTTCTCCAGTTGGGAGAGGGCAGACCTCTGGAAGGGGGTGCAGAGGGTGGGAGAGCCCACCTCTGACCCCGGTGCAACCTGAGTGGGTAAACCCTAGGTTGGGAGAATGGTGTTCTGAGGGTACCCCTCGCAGGAGGAGGAACCCTAAAAGAAGAGGTAAGGGGAGGAGAGCCGTCCCTGAGACTCCTGGTCCGCCTGAGGTTATAGACCCTAGGCTGGAGAACCAGTGGCAGTCTAGCCCTGTCTCACAGACAGGAAGGGTGGAGAGTGGCTATTATGTGCCTGGGGTTACTACCCCCCACTTTGTGAGTAGGCAGGATCCAGTGGCACCTGGGTGGCCTAGGGCCTGGTCCTGGCTGAGGGCAGCTGGAGAGTACCAGTGGGGTAGCCCAGTTAGTCCCTACAGTAGTTTTAGAAGGAACCCCAGGGGTTCACCGTGGCGTAAAACAGGAGGGTGTCCCTGCAGTTGCGGGCCCGCGTCCGTGTTTTATCGCCCCAAGCAGGGAAGCCCATCACGGTGGTGATTGGTCTGCCCTGCGTTTTGGCTGGAAGGGGGTTGTGTTGGACTTGGCCCTTATGGCAGGTTCACCCCTAAACTTTTTGCTTTTGGTATGTGATCTATGTTAGTGATTTTTGGGTCTCTGCGCACTTTTTCCCTGTGTCCCAGGGTAAAGTGCGTGCGTGTAGTGTGGCTGGCCTGCCCTCCCATAGGAATGCATGGGGAATGTGTGTGTCCCTGGTAGTTCCTGATGTGTGGGGAGTACAGGCTCGAGTTTGGTATGTGTGAACTCGTGAGAGTGAATGCTGCACGATGGTATGTGTGGCTTGTATGTGTCTAGAAGGGAAGTGCCACGTCTAGACATTGATATGTGTGTGCAGTAAGGGTGCTGGAGCGTGATTGGCCGGAGCTGGCTGGCATGCCAGGCTCCAGGAAGTCTGGATGGGTCTGCCCGGTGGTGAGTGTGAGATTAGCATGCTGATGGCTGGGGAGGAGTGCACCTGGTTCCTGATGGGCTGGGTTTTTCCCCACACAATGCTGGCTCCGCCCCCCTGTGGTGTGTCTAACGACCCTAGCCTCCCCAGTGAATGAAAGGGGTGGTTGGGCCATCAAGGGTGCTCCAAGACCAGCTGCGACTGGTCTCCCCCCACCCTGCACCTACAAACAAAGGAGTTATGAGTATAAGAAGGGGCTGTGTCCCCATGAAATGTGTTCTCTTTTCTGTTCCTGCCAGAGGGGGCTGCTGCTGCTGCTGGGGCCAGGAGGGCCGCCACTTGGACTGTCTCCCTGCCTGGAGACCCAGTGTGCTGGCTCTGGGCCCAGCCTTACCCCCCTGCCTGCCTCCAGCCCTTGCTGGAGCCTTGTCCTGTCCTTCAGTGCTGGGGAGCACTGAAGATTCCTTGCCTAGCGCTTGAGAGCGCTTCATTTGGCCCATAGCGCTGTGAGCGCTTTATTTTGTCCTATGGCGCTTGGGAGCGCCTGTTCTTCACTGCTAGCGCTGCTGGCGCTTTGTGTGCCCACCCGGCATCCTTTCACCCCTTGAGGTGACCGAGCGGCGCGGGTGCCACCCCGCTCATTTGCCACCCTTCTTTTGCCCGTTTTTATGATTTAATCACGGAGGGAGCCCACCCCTCGTGAAAGCCCCGAGATCACCGCCGCAGCACCGGGCCGAGACGCAGGAGCCACCCGCGTCATCGCCAGGCCGCGCTGGGATTGGCCCAGCTGGCCAAGCCTCCCGCCGCGTCATCGGGGGAGGAGAGGAGAACCAGGAAGCGAGGCTCCCCGAGTGAAGAGGAGCCCGGCGGCGGAAGGTGCCGGCGGGGCTCCGTGGTGACCGAGGAGCCCGCGCCGCCCACGAGAGGAGAAGCCGGCCGTGTTTCCCACCTCCCGCAGCACCAGTGAAGTTCCGGTGAGTGTGGGGGCGGGTTCTTTTTGGTTCTTCGAGCGGCCCCGTTGGGAGAGGGCCGCTCCAACGTGCACAGCATTTCTTTGTGGGAGCCAACAGGCTCCGGGGGCATTCACCTTTGTCCCGAGTCCCCCGTGAGGGACTCCAACATTGCGCCCACATCCGTGACGAGCCCCGTGAGGCTCAGGGCATTTCCTTGTGTTTCGAGCCCCGAGGCTCCCGCCCACAGTTAATTTACGAGCCTGCGAGGCTCGAGGAAGGCATTCCTTTGTTCTTGAGCCCCGAGAGGCTCCGCCGCCAGTGAGGCAGCCTTCCTTTGTTCTGCGAGCCCAGAGAGGCTCTGAGGGTGCCAGTTGCTTTGCGAGCCCAGAGAGGCTCGAGTGCCCAGTCTTGTGTGAGAGCCTGAGAGAGGCTCAGGGCGCCATTTCTTGCTCAGAGCCCAGAGAGGCTCATTGTCCACATTTATCCACGAGCCCAGAGAGGCTCAGCAGTGCCACAGTGGTGGTTCTTGAGCCCAAGAGGCTCCAACGTTGTCCTAACTTTCCTGCACCAGTTGCCCAGCACTTTGTGGGCACTGCGACGTTTAGGCTTGTGTTCTTGGCTGCCTTCGCAGCCTGCCTAACATTGAGACTCAGGGCATTTCAGCCCTTGTGAGGCCAGTTGGCCTGAGAGACAGTTCTGTTGTTGTGCCATGTGATTCTGGTACATTTGGGATTTACAGGCTAAATGTGAGTTCTGCGCAATTGTTATTGCTACACCTCTGGATGTGTTGATACATCATGTGTTTTGCTTCTTTCCCTTTGCTAGGTGTTGATGCTTAGGTGATTGCTTTTTCCTTCCATAGGTCCTGAGACTAAGGTCCTAGTTACCTGCGTGATTTTCCTAGAGTGGTTAGGGTTACGTAGGAGGGGTTTACCCCTTACCAGGAAGTCCTGGTTGTGTGCTACATGTGCTATTTTTATGCTAAAGTCAGTATATGATTTATGTGCTGAGTATTGTTTCTACCAAGTATTCTTTCTACAAGTGCTAAGTTCTAAAAGGGCATACCCCTGACAGTGGTCCAGGTGGCCCTGTCCTGTACATAATCCCTTGTAAATTCTGACCGTGCCTGTTGGCACAGCGTAACAGTATGTTTTTTATCTAATGTGTTTTCATTATAATACAAAGGCTATTTTTATATAACCTGGTGTGGAGTCTCCTTTGTGGTGGGCCTTGGGAGTTGTTGCTGGGGTGCGTGCGCAAATACTTAACTTACATCGCCTCCAAGTTTAGCCTTGCTGCTCGCGCCACGTTACCTAGAGGGTGAGCAGGGGTTATCTTGTTGTGTGACTCCCTTGCCCTGACTTGGGAATGGCGAGCACTGACTGACTTTGGCATGAGCCTTGGCCAGCCGGGGGTCCCGTTTCCAACATGAAGGTTAAAAGTTGATAATTTTTTTTAAACCTAACGATATTTTTTAGCAACATTTTCTCGAACATTTAAGGGGATTTGCTGGTTAAAAGTTCACAATTGTTTTAAGTTTGTACACTGCATTCCAAATGCAAGTAGCAAAGGGTGGTTGAGTTGATCAAATTTGATCCTATAGGGTGTACTCCACGTTCAAACTGCTTTTTCTTAACCAATCCAAAAGATGCTTTTCCACAAAACGAATGTGCACCCTACTTTTAAATAACAATGCTTTTTATCTCCCAATCAGGTACCGTTTTGTATGTGAAAAGAAACTAGTTCCCCATCTTTAACCCCTTCGATGCTCATGACGAGCTCAGCTCGTCATGAGGTACACCTCTTGTGTGCTCATGACGAGCTGAGCTCGTCATGACCAAACCCATTAACATTATGGCCCAGCACAGCAGAGGAAGATGTGCAGCATCCATGGTGTTAAACATATCTCTTATTCTACGAAGGAACTGAATGAGCTACAGACATCTTTCCATACCTTCCATCCATACCTTCAAAATGCTAGTGTGGATCGTAGGACATAGCTATGTTTTCTGGTGCAAGAGGTATGCAGAACAGAGACGTATTGATTTAGACCTCGGTTTAAAAAATGTGGATATTAAATGGTTTGGACAGAGAGGATTGAAGTGGCACCAATTGTTGCCTTTGGTTAAAACCTGTTTGCATCTCCAACACCCTGACCTCGTGATTGTGCAGTGTGGTGGAAACAACCTAGGCACATTGAATGGGGTAGGTTTGGAAATGCTTATGAAGGACACCTTTGGACAATTGATGTTACTTTTGCCTCAAACTGTCTTTGTACCATTTCCACTTCTGTCTTTGGCATATATTGGAATATACAAACAATTTTGTCCTCAGATTGAAAAATCTTGGAAGAAATTCAACAAAGCTGTGTCTGAGTACCTAAGAAACCACAAAATGGGGTCCATCTACAACAACAACATACGTTTTGATATGGCAGATATCTACAGAAGTGATGGAGTACACTTCACAGATCAGGGAATCCGAGTTTTCCTGAATAACTTGAAGCTGTGCATCCGCACTTATATGTAGCTCCAACTAATGAACACAAGGGCTCTTTTTAGAGCCATCCTATGACTTACAACTTAGGCCCACTATTTTAAGGCCAGATAAGGGCAACTCCGGACCCTCGCCAAAATGTATTCCCCATGCAGCTGTGGCGCAGCGGCCAGACCGTCTCACTTTGCAGCACAGAGCTCTTGCTTTGATCCCCGGCTCTACTCACCCATAGGGGTAAGTAGTTTGAGCTTTACAAATACCGTATTGATTTACCTTCGCACTCCCTATACAACATCACCTAAGCACCATATACAAGTTGGACAGGTGTGGCACAGCACCCAGAGCACATGACTTCACAGCATAGCACACACAGTTTAGGCTTGCGGTTTCATCCTCGAGTCCAGCAGCACCTCAATTTAACAGCATGACACTCTAGGCAATGCCTCACTTAATTTCTGTACCCCGCACTTTCAGACTGGTAGGGGTCAGTAGTTCAACGTCTTTACCCCGAGCCCGTCAGCAGTTCAGCTTATGCCCCCAATGCCATCAGACCCATAGGAGTGAGTACTTAGCACTCAAATACCGAATTGATTTGATACGCGTGAATTTACCTTTGCACTCCCTCTATAGAACCCCCTAAGCACCATACACAAGCTACAATGTTCGAAACAAAAGTTCATCCAAGTAGCTATAACTACATGCTCACACTACTTGGACAGTTATGGCACAGCGCATAGAGCACATGACTTCACAGCATATGACACACAGTTTGGGCTCACACTTTCATCCCCGAATCTGCCAGCAGCTCAGCTTAGCAGCATGAGTCTGTAGACAGGACCTCACATATATTCCGTACCTTAGGACTTTCAGACCAGTACGAGTCAGTAACACATCCTACTAGATATAAACACATGCTGACACTTCTTCCACAGATGTACTGCAGCGGCCATGGCACATGACTTCACAGCATAAAACACACAATTTGCGCTCACGCTCTAATCCTCGAGTCCGACACCAGCTCACCTTAGCAGCATCAGACTCTAGGCAATACCTCACTTAATTTCCATAGACCAGCACTTTTAGACCGGTAGGTATGAGTAGTTCGCTTCGTACACCCTATATAGCTCACCATAAACACCCCACAGAGGTTACAGTGCTCCTACCCTCCTCTTTTCTACATTTTGTGCCCTTTTTTCCCCTTACTCGCTTCAATGGAATCACAAAATGGCAGCCAACACTTCCTAGTTCAATGAGACTCTACACAATACCTCACATATTTTCCGTACCACAGGACTTTCAGACCAGTACGGGTCAGTAGTTCATCCTAGTAGATATAAACACATGCTGACACTACTTCCACAGCTGTACTGCAGCGGCCAGGGCATATGACTTCACAGCATAAGACACAGTTTGGGCTCACGCTTTAATCCCCGAGTCCCGCACCACCTCACCTTAGCAGCATCACACTCTAGGCAATACCTCACTTAATTTCCGTAGCCCAGCACTTTCACACTTCACTTCGCATGCCCTCTATAGCACACCCTAAACACCCCACAGAGGTTACAGTGCTCCTACCCTCCTCTTTCCCACTTTTTTTGCCCTTTTTTCCCCTTACTCGCTTCAACGGAATAGAAGATGATGGCCAACACTTCCTAGTTGCAACCGCTCGCACCGCTTGCAGCCAATCAGCAGCAAGCTCGTGCTCATAACATCTCAGCCAATCAGATGGCAGAATTCCCAAATATCGATAACTGTAAATTTAGATATGTCTCAAAAACTACTGAACGGATTTACACCAAATAAACAAAAGCGTGCTTTCTAGACCAAGACCCTTCTCCCTGCAAAATGTGGGTTAATTCCGTTCACCCATTCGACCTGTAGCCTTGTCTGAATTTTCCTATGGAAATTAACATAGAGAAAACACATTTTGGGACCCCCCTTTTTTCTCGGTCCCTGCATGCTGTATCAATAGAGCAGTGCAGAAGCACGGAATGAAAGCTGCTCGTGTTGGCCTCTGAGGAAAGGGAAAGATTCCCTGAAACACGTCAGGCCAAGGGACAATTACGGAATGGGAAGCAGTTTGTTTTTAAATAAAAAGGTTGTTATCTTCCTGAACACGGAGTGCGGCTTCAAATCAGGGCATCTTTTGAAAGAATATATATATATATATATATATATATATATATATATATATATGTATATATATATATATATATATATATATATATATGTATATATATATATATATATATGTATATATATATATATATATATATATATATATGTATATATATATATATATATATATGTATATATATATATATATATACACATATATATATATATATATATATATATATATATATATATATATATATATATTCACTGAAAAAACCATAGGTTTCACACCAGTTATAGTTAGGAATTAGCATTTTAAAAACCTATTAAATTCACTGAAAAAACCATAGGTTTGACACCAGTTATAGTTAGCTGGAAATTTTACTGACATAAAACCATTGAAATTCCCACGTTATAGTTAGTTGGACTCACTATAACTCGCGCGCCCGCAATGCACTGCTGATGATGTCACATATTACATCATTCATGACATGGTTAGTGACATCACTGATGACATCACTGATGATATCTCAAATGACATCACTGATGACATCTCAAATGACATCACTGATGACATCACTGATGACATCATCCAGTGTCTGTGTGTTTCTGTAAAGTTAAAATATGTTTTACATATTGAAGAATGAGTGTATGTATGAGTGTCTGGATGAAGGATTTAGTAGGTGCGTGACTGACTGTATGAGTGAGTGGTTAAATGTGTCTTAGTGAATGCATGGGTTAGTGACTAAACTGTCTGAATGTGTACATCATTATGTTTGTTGTTGTGTAAGCTGCTGCATGTGAGAGTCGTCATATATAAATGACTATATATAACAGCTTGTGATTGCATAAGTGACTGTATCTATCAATATGTACTTGTATCAGTGATTGTAAAAGACAGTAAGTATGTGTTAGTCTATGTTTAAATAAGCAAAGTTTTGTGTGTTTAACTGTATGGTTCTGGAAATTGAAGTGTGATTGATTCTTTACATGACTGACTAGGTGTATGAGTAACTCCATGGATGAGTGGCAGTGTGTGAGTCTCTGTATAGGTGTATGAGTGCATATGTTGGTCTTGTATTGATGAGTGACTGTATGTATGAAAGATTGTATGGGTGAATGAGTGGATGTGTGTAGACCTAGAAATCAGTGAGTGCGTATGTGGTAAGTGGTTTTACTGTGTCAATGGTTTCAGGAATGGTAGTTTGTATTTAACACTAGGTGTATCATGGGTTAGATTAGAGTGTGAGGAGGTGTATTGTATTTTCACATGGATGATGTCATCAGTTATGTCATCAGTGATGTCATTTGAGATGTCATCAGTGATGTCATCAGTGATGTCATTTGAGATGTCATCAGTGATGTCACTAACCATGTCATGAATGATGTAATATGTGACATCATCAGCAGTGCATTGCGGGCGCGCGACTTATAGTGAGTCCAACTAACTATAACGTGGGAATTTCAATGGTTTTATGTCAGTAAAATTTCCAGCTAACTATAACTGGTGTCAAACCTATGGTTTTTTCAGTGAATTTAATAGGTTTTTAAATGCTAATTCCGAACTATAACTGGTGTGAAACCTATGGTTTTTTCAGTGAATTTCATAGGTTTTTTAATAGCAAATTTCTATAGCTATGAAATATAATATTTTTTATAATGAATCCTATATTGTATATTTATGTAATACTTTTTTTTAATGTATATTGTTCATGTTTATATTTTTTTTATTTTTTGCCCTGGAGCGCTCCCGGTGCGCGTACCGGTGAGTGCACCGGTGCGCAGGCTTGCGGCGCGCCCCGGTGCGCGTACCGGTGAGCGTCCCGTTAGCGCTATTGCCGCGAACGAAAACATCATCGTGATGTATCGCGTAGCCGCGTGATGCGTCTTATGACGCACGGCGTAAGCGCATCCGGAAGCGCCCGAGCGTATACGATCGCGCTACGTAAGCGCCCCTGGGCGTGCCCCGGGGCGCGTAGCGTAAGCGCGTCGGGTCATGTGACCTGAAAATAACACTTTTCATTGGTTCAGAACAGTTTTGTTTTCCAAATGATGAAAGCCCGGGTCATGTGACATGAAAATAACACTTTTCATTGGTCCAGAACAGTTTTGTTTTCCAAATGATGAAAGCCCCCACCTTTTTTCCTCATTCTCACTTTGTTCTTTGAGTGAGGAAGACCTGTTTCTATTCATTCAGAAATGGCTACAGTAGCAGCAGCAGCAGGAGCATCTGCACCACCACCACCACAAGGACCACCACAACACCACAGTGGTGGTGAAGAAGAAGAAGAGGAGGAGGAGGAGGAGGAGAGGCACTTCCTGCCTGAAGATAATCCCCCATATAAACCTAAGGAGCACTTTGTGTGGGAGTTTTTTAAAATCCCAAGGGACCAAAAGAAAGTCAATGCGCCAAAAGTGGCATGTCTGATCTGTGGCACTGTACTTTCCAGGGGGAACCCTGCAAAAAAATATTCATTTGGGAACCATACAATGCTTCGCCACATGCAACGCCGGCATCCAAACAACTATTCTGCGGCAGAGGTCAGAGAACTGACCAGAAACCCTCCCCAATCTTCCCCCAGCACCTCCAAAAGCACACAACCCACTCTATCGGGTCCAGAGACAAGGGAGATGGTCGCAAACATCCAACGCCAGTTTGCAGATTACAAAATAGTTTGTATGCTTTGCGGGAGTACAATTTCCTATGGGGAGCAAAGCATTAAACTCATCAACCGTGCTGGAGACAACCACATCTGCAGAAAGAAACCTTAATTGTTTCCTGATTTTTTTTGCTCCAGTTGAGCCGTTTACAATTCCCAGTTATTTGTTTGTCCCCATAAAAATTACAAAACAAAATATAAAATTGTTCATAAAAGCCAAAAAAAGTAAAAAATGTTCAAAAAAAACATAAAAAAATATAAAACAACAAAAAGAATTTAAAAAACAGTTCTTTTTAGAACTACCTCCAATTTATAAAAAAAATGCTACATTTTTTAAAAACTCTGTAATTCTTTTTTCTCCAGGGCACGCTCCCCGGTACGCGCACCGGTGCGCGTACCGGGCGCTCCCCCCGTGTAAATCGAAAAAAAAATTGCCGTTTCTGCCTGTTACCATAGCAACTCCCTCCTCACTGAGCTCTCAGGTTCAAAAGTTTATTCTACAATGTTGCAAATGAACTCAGCAAGGATGTTTGATCTCTCAATACACCAGCTTATCCGGTGCAATGTTTCTTTAAATGACTTTTTCTTAACCATTCAAATTACTTCTTTCACAGAACAGAACCATGCACCCTAACTTTCAGTTTTCAACTATCTGAATCCACCAATCATTGCTTGTGATTCAAGAGCACTGAAACTCCACAGTTTTTTTTTTGCAAACTCCTACGGTTCCAACTGCCATTTCATTCCCACACTTCATCTGACTGCACCAGAACCTCCTCTCACCATGTATTCTGTCTGGATTATTGGACATAGCTACATCCACTGGGCACAAAGGTACGCAGCTATCAGAAATTTTCACAACCTTGATTTACCAAATGTGGACATCAAGTGGATTGGCCAGAGAGGATTGAGATGTCACCAATTGATACCATTGGTGAAAACCTTTTTGCATCTGCCACACCCTCACCTCATAATTCTGCACTGTGGTGGAAATGACCTAGGCACTTTGACTGGGGTAGGTCTGGAAATGCTTTTAAAGGACACCTTTGGGCAATTGATGGCACTTTTTCCAGGCCCTGCCTTGGTATATTCCAATATATGCCAAAGACAGAAATTGAAGTGGTCCAACAAATTTTGTCACAATTTGAGAAAGCACGGAAACATGTGAATAAATCTGTTTCTGCTTACATGAGAGACTATGGAATGGGTTCAATATACAACAATAACTTGCGTTACAACATGCAAGATATCTACAGAGGAGATGGTGTGCACTTCTCAGATGAGGGGAATAGAATATTCCAGCTAATAACAAAAAATAGTGGTGGGTCAAAAGTAAACCGAATTTCTATGCAATTGACAATGTGTTGAAAAGAATATTTAGTGATAATATTTCACTAAAAATTATGAGGTACCTCATTCATGATTGAGGAAAATACCCATCAGTAGCTGTTCCTTGGCGCCCTTTTCATCATGTGGGTTCCTTCAGACCATGAAGGATGGTTGTTTGAACAATGACATCCCATGGATGTCCCTCTGAATACATCTCACCTAAACTTAACAGATTCTGTGGTATAATACCATAATGATGATACTAGATGGGAGCCTACCCTCACAGAGATGTTAGAGGGTTTGGATGTAGTTCTGACTAGAGATATATATATATATATACATAAAATAATCCCTCGCAATGTGAGGTACCCATGAACTAACAAAACGTCTGCGTAGAATTTCTACATATTGATAGATCCTAACATATGGGAGTTTTTTTCCCTGAATCAATGTCATGAGGGTGTATACACACCCAGTGGTTTACCAACATCTTTGTCACCAGTAGACAGGATTAGCTACAGATTCATTATCGTTAAATGGTGAGGAAATAGCAATAAATACCTTTCCAATTATACATGATATCCCATGGAACTGATGATATCCCTTATACACTTAGGGAACCGTTATGATTTAAGTTGTGCTAGATTTATTCCATTTTTGGGTCACGAGTATAAATAAGCAGTTTACATCGCCCGTTTTATAAGTATATGGCCATGATAACATCCAAGTATGAATATTTTGGATTACGAAAACGGCCGAATTAGTGATTTGAACTACGTGTCCCACAATACCATCAGTCACATGACACTGCAAGACATGCGCTACCAGGAAGTAAATACTGTGGCGTCTTACGCGTCCGGCACCTCCCCATACAGCCAGAGGGACGCTGGAAGTACCGACGGATAGGTAGGAGAACGACTCTCTGCTTGCCTGCCCGATTGTTATGACACACGCTATAACTTATCCTTGAACGCGCGTTCATTTATTTAAATGCTGTGGACGCTCGCGTTGGAGAATGAGAGTGATCTAACTAGTAAAACCGACTAGGTAACAACCTCTTTTAGATACATGACCGGGATAATATCTGAAGTATTATTACTTTGGACCACGAAGGTAATCCGTGAACTGATCGAGTCTTTGCCTGCCTGCCCGTGTGACACGTTATGTTTTACAAGTAATTCCTTGACGCGCGTTCGTGCACACAAATGCAGTGGACGCTTGAGATTTATAAATGACTGTCTCCAAAACGATAAAATGCTAGACAGTATGAGAGCGCTCTAAGATGTCTCGCTCCCCAGATACAGCTGTCTGTTTGTAAAAATGTTTGCAAATTATGAGTTTCCCTTACAAGTGCAATCAGCATAAGACCAAAACACCCCACACTGAACCCCAGAGACATAAAGGGGATACGTGTGTTGTAAAAACCTTTCTTTTAAAAACTGTTTTTCCTCGTCATGCTGAGAAACGTTGCCTTGACCCTGAATACATGAAAATTATTTTATGGTCCGCAAACTACAGGCACACCAGAGAGAGTAGTGATTATGTTGTGAAGTCAGCAGAGGCTGACATGTCTTTGTATGTCTTTCTTCCCCTTTAGAGCGGTGCTTCAACTACCTGCGCTGTCTGCCACGTGAGGTGAGGCTTTACTCTCCTGCATTAATTGGTAAGTGAGAGAACAGAGATCGCTATGAGGTGTCTTTGTAAAACTAGTATTAACAGCACAAGAAAGAGAATTATATATCTTTTTTGTTTGTAGATATGATATACCAATTAATGTGTGATTTTGGATATCGGATATATACTAATTTTTTTGTCTGTCTTTCTTTGTTTTCGACTATGTGTTCATTTCTGAATGTGAATATCCAGCCGGGAGAATGATTCTTCAATAAAACCCAGGTGAAAAATTTCCTTTTTAAATTCTCACATATTACAAGCAGTAGCGACATAGGTCCTGAGGAATGCAGTGGATACCTGTGGGATCCTACAAATCTGCAGAAACATGTCGACCACAAATTATTGGTAGCTATTAGTTGAAACTACCAACTTCGCACTACTTTTTTATTCTTTAGAAACATCGAGGTCTGTAATAAATAGTTTCTCCTCATGCTTATCTAATTTTAAATTCACAAAGAGCACAACCATTCACTGTTTGCACTTATCCACATATTTCATATGCACTGCTTTACAGTAGCCCCCTGGGACCCAGTTACGTTGTCATTGGTTCTTGTCCTGTGAAAAACGAACCAAACGGGAGTCAAACAACCATCCTTCATGGTCTGAAGGAACCCACATGATGAAAAGGGCGCCAAGGAACAGCTACTGATGGGTATTTTCCTCAATCATGAATGAGGTACCTCATCATTTTTAGTGAAATATTATCACTAAATATTCTTTTCAACACATTGTCAATTGCATAGAAATTCGGTTTACTTTTGACCCACCACTATTTTTTGTTATTAGCTAGTGTACCTTCGGGGAGTATAGTTGTGTGTGGTCGTTAAAGATATTCCCTGAGACCCTTGAATCCCTATTTTCATTAATGCTTTCGTGCAGCCAAGGCTGCGGGTCTTACTTTGTTTCCAATACCCCTAGTGTGGGAGGGAGATAAACATTGACTATACGAACCTTCACCGCTTTTCTCTGAGTGTGTATTTTGCGGTTACTTTGCAAACATGGCAACAAACCTTGGTCTGTTCTTTGACGAAGCCGAGATCCAGTCCATCTTGGATGAGAATCCAAGTATTCTTGACAATATACCGATCCCTCAAGTTAGTACCGACGAAGGCTGGGCAACAATCCTAACCATAAAAAAGAGTCAATCCCAAATTTGTGTCCATGGCATAATGATGGCGGAGTACCTACGTGGGAATTGCGCGCCTAGCGGATTGATTGTGACTAATGCACCTAGACTGTTTTTGGACGATAAAGAATTCTTAACCCACTGGTATTTAATCGCGTGGAAATGCACCCGCGATTGGCTAGTGTTGATAATTAAAACAGCGAAGAAGGCGGCCGATAAAATCTTGGTCGAGATTCAACTGTTAGAGGGACAGATTAGAGCTACGCTCTCAAGCAAAATTTTCTCAAAGAATTTAGATGAAAATAACAAAGCAAACAAAGAATTCAAAGAGTCAATTCTCTTTAAGAAACTTGAGAAGTGCAAAAAAGACATGGAAAAATTTGCTACTGAAAAAGTCTACCCTTATACCAGTGATTCCTTTGTCCCTGCGGTTTATAATACTAAGGGTCACAAAGGAGGATCAACTTATGGTACTTCCAGCTCAGGTGATGGGTCTAGTGATTCAGACTCATCAAGCCTAGGGAGCAATACCAACAACAAAGGTCGCGGTAGAGGTAACCGCAGAAACTGGAGAGGACTTAGTCAGAACTACAGCCAACCCCAGTTCCCACCATGGTGGCAACCGAATCCTTGGTCACAAGGAGCTCCCTTTCCTCAACATATGATGCCTTTTGGTCCCCAACAGATCTACCCTGATTTTAACTCCCAGTCTTTTTTAGGATATGGCAGGGGGAGACAGAGGGGAAGGAGGAGAGGACAACAGCAGAGCCAGGTGCAGTGGAACCTCGCACCACAGACGATGGGCCTGAGGAGTGGGAAGCAAATTCCCCAGGACCAAACGACGGCGACAACATCAGGGACGGCCTCGTGATAAATCTAAGCTCACGGACACTTTCCGAGATGGAATTGAAAATGCTAAACAGAGGATTAGGCTATGTGGCCACTAACATTGGTGACCCGTTCCAGACTCACATCGAGATGGGCAAATTTTTCAGAAAGATCCGTTTGCACTTTCTCTTCGCTAAAAAGAATGAAGGCGAAAGAGATCCAACTTCGGAAGACCAGAATACAGGCCTGAAAAGACCATCCAATTTTAACCCTCCAACTACAGGCCTTCCAGCGAAGGTAATGGCCTTTGAAGAAGCAGTAGATATCGATATAAGGAATCTGTTTCAACATAGCCACAAGCCCTTTGTCAATTTTCCAAAAAAAGAGCAAGAAGCTCTAAGAAATCTAACCAAAGATGAGTCGGTGGTGATCAAACCTGCCGACAAAGGCGGAGCCATAGTTGTCCTAGATACCACCACATATCGTGAAGAATGTATTCGACAACTCAACGATATTAAGTCATATCGGAAACTTGATGAAGACCCCACGGAAAGATTGTCCTTAGCCATCACACAATATGTGGAAGAAGCACTCGCAGAAGGGTGGATAACATCTAAAGAGGCATTATACCTACAAACGGCACATCCCGTAATGCCGTACTTTTATGTACTGCCTAAAGTGCATAAACCCCAGAAGCCACCACCGGGCCGCCCCATAATATCGGGCATTGGGTCACTGCTCGAACCCCTCTCCACTTTGTGGATCATTTCCTAAGACCTATGGTCCATGATATGCCAACATACCTACAAGATACAAAGGACGTCTTGAGAATTCTACCTGATGTTGACTTCGACGCCAACCTTGACCTCCTAGTATCCTTTGATGTAGAATCTCTCTATACATCTATTCCACAAAGGGAGACCCTTGATGTGATTGAGACTCTACTACTAGCACAGGATCTGGATTCCATAACGCCGGTCTCTTTTATTATGACTCTGGCCAACTTAGCGATGACGGAAAACTACTTTCAATTCGAGGATTCCATCTTTTTTTAGGTCTCAGGGACCAGCATGGGCAGCGTTTTTGCCCCGAGCCTGGCAAATCTTTACGTCCACAGGTTTGAAGAAGAATTCATCCTCACTGAGACGAATCCTTTTTTCAACTCTCTACGCCTATGGAAACGTTACATTGATGACGTTCTGGTCATCTGGCGAGGGACCACGGATGAGTTATTAACCTTCCATAGCTGGTTGAACAGTAGAAATGACTTCCTACGTTTCACTGTAGAACACAGTAAAGCCCATCTTGCCTTCTTGGACCTCAAGATAAATGTTACCCCCACTGGTCTTCAATCAGAGCTTTACCGAAAACCGATGGCGAGGAACTCTCTGTTAAGCTATGAGAGTTGTCACCCCAAAGCCCTGAGAGACAACCTGCCCTACGGGCAATTTTTAAGAATACAGAGGAATTGCTCGACAAAGGAAAGCTTTTGCGATCATGCTCAGAAACTGGAGAGCAACTTGCTTGAGAAAAGTTACCCCAAACATTTGATACGCAGGTCAAAGAAGAGGGCATTTAATAATAATCGCGAGAGTTTGTTGGAACCACCGGTACCTAAAACAAAAGAAACTCGCATCACTTGTGTTAACACCTTTGGCACCCGTTCTAATAAAATCCAGAAGATCATCAAAAAACATTGGGGAATTCCGAACACGGGCAATGACAATCTGCCCCCACCACTGTTCGCATTTAAAAGAGGAAAAAACCTGAAAGATCAACTGATCCATACAAGACCACGATCAGTAATCCCCAGGGCAGTAGGTACCCTCTGGGACATGCCAGCTGTCACAGGCCATCATCCCTGTGGGAATTGTGCTGCATGCCCCCAAACTGCTAAATCAACAACCATTGACATAGGGAGTGGGCGTCCTTGGGAACAAAGGCGCTTCACTAATTGTAACAGCCAAAATGTCATCTACTTAATAGTCTGCCCCTGTGATTCCAAGTATGTGGGAATGACCACAAGAAAAGTCAAGACACGCATTTCTGAAAACAAAAGTACGATCAGATGTCGGAAACAATCTACGAAAATGACCAACCATTTTCTGGAGGTCGGACATGGCCCAAATGATTTTCGATGGACGGTAATCGAACAACCTCTGATACCAAGCCATGTAACAGATGTAAATAAGTTTCTGTTTAAGAAAGAGCAGAAATGGGTGTATACCTTTAATTCTGACAAGGACGGGTTGAACGATGACATCCCATGGATGTCCCTCTGAATACATCTCACCTAAACTTAACAGATTCTGTGGTATAATACCATAATGATGATACTAGATGGGAGCCTACCCTCACAGAGATGTTAGAGGGTTTGGATGTAGTTCTGACTAGAGATATATATATATATACATATAAACATAAAATAATCCATCGCAATGTGAGGTACCCATGAACTAACAAAACGTCTGCGTAGAATTTCTACATATTGATAGATCCTAACATATGGGAGTTTTTTTCCCTGAATCAATGTCATGAGGGTGTATACACACCCAGTGGTTTACCAACATCTTTGTCACCAGTAGACAGGATTAGCTACAGATTCATTATCGTTAAATGTTGAGGAAATAGCAATAAATACCTTTCCAATTATACATGATATCCCATGGAACTGATGATATCCCTTATACACTTAGGGAACCGTTATGATTTAAGTTGTGCTAGATTTATTCCATTTTTGGGTCACGAGTATAAATAAGTAGTTAACATCGCCCGTTTTATAAGTATATGGCCATGATAACATCCAAGTATGAATATTTTGGATTACGAAAACGGCCGAATTAGTGATTTGAACTACGTGTCCCACAATACCATCAGTCACATGACACTGCAAGACATGCGCTACCAGGAAGTAAATACTGTGGCGTCTTACGCGTCCGGCACCTCCCCATACAGCCAGAGGGACGCTGGAAGTACCGACGGATAGGTAGGAGAACGACTCTCTGCTTGCCTGCCCGATTGTTATGACACACGCTATAACTTATCCTTGAACGCGCGTTCATTTATTTAAATGCTGTGGACGCTCGCGTTGGAGAATGAGAGTGATCTAACTAGTAAAACCGACTAGGTAACAACCTCTTTTAGATACATGACCGGGATAATATCTGAAGTATTATTACTTTGGACCACGAAGGTAATCCGTGAACTGATCGAGTCTTTGCCTGCCTGCCCGTGTGACACGTTATGTTTTACAAGCAATTCCTTGACGCGCGTTCGTGCACACAAATGCAGTGGACGCTTGAGATTTATAAATGACTGTCTCCAAAACGATAAAATGCTAGACAGTATGAGAGCGCTCTAAGATGTCTCGCTCCCCAGATACAGCTGTCTGTTTGTAAAAATGTTTGCAAATTATGAGTTTCCCTTACAAGTGCAATCAGCATAAGACCAAAACACCCCACACTGAACCCCAGAGACATAAAGGGGATACGTGTGTTGTAAAAACCTTTCTTTTAAAAACTGTTTTTCCTCGTCATGCTGAGAAACGTTGCCTTGACCCTGAATACATGAAAATTATTTTATGGTCCGCAAACTACAGGCACACCAGAGAGAGTAGTGATTATGTTGTGAAGTCAGCAGAGGCTGACATGTCTTTGTATGTCTTTCTTCCCCTTTAGAGCGGTGCTTCAACTACCTGCGCTGTCTGCCAGGTGAGGTGAGGCTTTACTCTCCTGCATTAATTGGTAAGTGAGAGAACAGAGATCGCTATGAGGTGTCTTTGTAAAACTAGTATTAACAGCACAAGAAAGAGAATTATATATCTTTTTTGTTTGTAGATATGATATACCAATTAATGTGTGATTTTGGATATCGGATATATACTAATTTTTTTGTCTGTCTTTCTTTGTTTTCGACTATGTGTTCATTTCTGAATGTGAATATCCAGCCGGGAGAATGATTCTTCAATAGAACCCAGGTGAAAAATTTCCTTTTTAAATTCTCACATATTACAAGCAGTAGCGACATAGGTCCTGAGGAATGCAGTGGATACCTGTGGGATCCTACAAATCTGCAGAAACATGTCGACCACAAATTATTGGTAGCTATTAGTTGAAACTACCAACTTCGCACTACTTTTTTATTCTTTAGAAACATCGAGGTCTGTAATAAATAGTTTCTCCTCATGCTTATCTAATTTTAAATTCACAAAGAGCACAACCCTTCACTGTTTGCACTTATCCACATATTTCATATGCACTGCTTTACAGTAGCCCCCTGGGACCCAGTTACGTTGTCATTGGTTCTTGTCCTGTGAAAAACGAACTAAACGGGAGTCAAACAACCATCCTTCATGGTCTGAAGGAACCCACATGATGAAAAGGGCGCCAAGGAACAGCTACTGATGGGTATTTTCCTCAATCATGAATGAGGTACCTCATAATTTTTAGTGAAATATTATCACTAAATATTCTTTTAAACACATTGTCAATTGCATAGAAATTCGGTTTACTTTTGACCCACCACTATTTTTTGTTATTAGCTAGTATACCTTCGGGGAGTATAGTTGTGTGTGGTCGTTAAAGATATTCCCTGAGACCCTCGAATCCCTATTTTCATTAATGAATAGAATATTCCGCCTGAATTTAAGACTGTGCATTGGAACCTACTTGTAGGTACCTAAATCAGCCACAGAACCCAAAAGCTCTTTTCAGGGCTACCCTACCACTGATCACTCAAAATGATTACGTCACTCTAACTTTTTTCACTGTTTTTCACCAAAGTACGCTCCCCGGTACGCTTTCCGGTGCGCTCCTCCGGTGCGCTCCCCCGTTAAAGTTTTTAAAAAATTTCTTTTTTTTGGGCCTATATGGGCCTCCTAAGCCCCACTCAGAAAACCTAGGGGTCAGGGGGTGTCTACCGTGCCCCCTTTTACCCATTCCCAATGTTGTTTGTCCTCCATCTTATGTCTCAATTCTTCCGAAACACAAGATGGAGAACTCCCGTAGCGCTGCGGGTGCGCGTACCGGGGCGCGCACCGGTAAGCGCTCCCCAAAAATTTTAAAAGTTAATTTACATAAAATACACTGGAGAGACTTTCACCAAATATAGAATAGGCCCTACTACATACCAGTCCCTACCATTTTCCCAAATTTGGTGGAATTCCATTGAGCCATTTGGGCTGTAGCTCTGTCTAATAAATAAATAATAATAATAAAGAGCTTGTAAAGCGCTCAGTAATGCCATCGCGGCATGTCCCCGCGCTGAAGCTAACAATGGAACAGCAAGAGAGAGATCTGATGGTCTATGCAGTGTATAAGTGAGTTTTCAGCAAGGCCCTAAACCGAGCTTCACTGCTCTCCAGTCTCATGGCCAAGGGAAGTTTGTTCCATTGTTGAGCTGCGTGGAGAGCAAAAGAACGTCCACCAACTCTGGCCTTCCTCGTCCTGGGGACTGTCAGCAGTCCGGTCCCCTCCGAACGGAGGGTCCTGGAAGGTTCATACCGGCTGACTAGGTCCTTTAAATATGCGGGCGACCTATCCCAGACAATCCGATGACAGAAGAGGAGGCACTTGAACCGCACCCGTTTCTTCACAGGCAACCAGTGCAGTGCATCCAGCGCCTTCTGCGAATTGGCTCTCCTAGGTCTTCTCAACACCAGCCTGGCGGCGGAGTTCTGGATGACTTGGAGGCGACCCAGGCTGCCCTCGGTTGCCCCCAGGAACAGTACATTTCCATAGTCCAACCGCGAGGTCACCAGTGCCTGTGTTAAAGTCCTTCTGGCCGCTAGGGGCAGTAGGTCTAAAGTTTTATTTAGGGTCTTTAGAACTCCAAAACATTTGCCCACAAGACGCCTAATGTGGCCATCATACGAGAGGGAGGGATTCATCCAAATTCCCAAGTTCTTCGCTTCCTCACAGGGGGTAGGAGTGGGACCCAGGCATGAAGGCCACCACTCAGCTGACCAATTATCGCTTTTTCCCCCCACCACCAGCACCTCTGTTTTAGAGCCATTTAGTTTTAAGCAGTGGGAGTCCATCCACTCTCCCAGTGCCTGCATGCAGGATTTGAAGTTGGTAGGAGTGTTGGAGGTGTTCTGCGATAAGGAGATCAGCAGCTGGGTGTCGTCAGCGTACGACACCAATTCCACCCCAAATGATTGTACCACTTTTGCCAGAGAGGCCATATAAAGATTAAAAAGAGTGGGGCTCAGAGCAGAGCCCTGAGGCACTCCCTGATCTAATGGCATTTCCGCTGAGCGACATGCCCCCTGCTGAACCTGAAAGAATCTCTCTGAGAGGAATGACTGTAGCCAGCACAGCGCATGACCAGTGACCCCAGCTTCCTTCAGACACCGCAGCAAGATGGAGTGTGCTACGGTGTCGAAAGCTGCACTAAGGTCGAGCATGATCAGGGCCATTGTGTGACCTGCATCAGCCCCTGCTCTTAGAGTCTCAGTGGCTCGGAGGAGAGCTGTCTCCGTGGAATAGCCCACCCTAAACCCTGACTGAGATGGATGAAGTAAATTCCACCTCTCCAGGTGTTCCGTGAGCTGAGCATTAACCACTTTCTCTGCCACCTTCGCCACGTACGGCAGTAAGGAAACAGGCCTGAGGTTTTCCAGCACCTCCACGCTGACATTGGGTTTTTTCCTTATTGGCAGTACTATGGCCTTTTTCCACTCTCTGGGGACTTGTTGAGTGCAAAAGGAGGTTTTTAGGACCTGCCTAATGTGAGGTTCCAGGGCTGACACTCCCTCTGAGATGACCCAGGCCGGGGCCGGATCATTGGGGGAGCCGGACTTCACACTTCGGCAAATCTTTATAAGATTGTCCACTGTGGGAACCTTGAAAGTTTGTAGTGAGGACTCAGAGGATACCAGTGAGCAGCCTACTTCAAAATCTGTGCCTTTATCTGGGACTTGAGAAAAGGAGGCATAAATCGCTTTCACTTTATTTGAAAAATAATTCGCGACTTTATTACATCCCTCCACAGAGACCTTTGTGGGGGTACTAGAGCCCGAGACTGAGGATATTTCTTTATATATTTTGTACAATTCACGCGAGGAGCTCTCAGCTGCCTCAATGCGTGTCTGAAAATATTTGGCTTTGGCTCTACGTACCGCATACTGATAGCTTCGATGAGAAGAGCTGTAAATGTTCTTAGCTAGTAGAGTCGGGTTCTTCCTCCAGCTCCTTTCCAGTTTTTTGCAATTAGACTTGATTTGCTGTAGTTCAGGGGTGAACCACAGGGCAGTGCGTTGCCGGCCTTCTCTAGCTTTACCCTTACTCAAGGGGGCTATCTCATCCAAGGTGGCAGTCACAAGTAGGTTAAATTCCTTGTTCGCCTGATCACTATCCGTCGCACACCACGGTTGTGCTTTCCGGATGGCGCTTATGAATTTTTCCTGAGAGTACTGCCTCCATTTGCGTCTCATAATGTTTCCCATCCCCTTCTCAATAGCCCTACCAGGCTGGTAAAGACATTGGAAAGGGACCAAGAAGTGATCGGTCCAAGGGAGCTGACAGGGGGTAAGTACTTTAATCGTGTCCCAGCTAGCAAAAATAGGGTCCAGACAATGACCCCTTTGATGTGTAGCTGCAGCACTTAACAAACTGAGCTGAAGTTCTTGTAGGACAAGGCGAATATCCTCTGCCTCCTTCTGTAAGGGATCCTCTAGGTGGAGGTTCAGATCACCCAGCACTAACACTTTGTTGTGTTTAATCGCAGTCTGAGCAACCCCTTCTAGTAGACTACTACGGAAGTTGCCCAGAGAACCAGGAGGTCGATATATAAGGATGCCCGAGATTGCTTCATGTTTAGTCAGTTTGATAGTAACTATCCTGAGGTAAATTACATGACAAAAACACATATAAAGTGTTAGAATTTACAACCAATTAAAATGTTACTTTCATTTTCTACTTTTATGTGCTGACATTTGATTGGTTATGTACATGAATATATATGAAAAATGAGAGGGAAACACGGCCATTTTGACTAGAACTACCTGAGGTACATTTATACAGGATATTCTCAGAAAACTTCAATAGCTTTCTGTAAGGTAAGTTGTTAATTTGTAAGGGGAACTATGTTGTGCACTTTAAGTTCATTTGGAAAAACGTTTTCTGATAGTTATTTACTGTCCCTCTGTTATAGTTATAGATTGAGATAGGCTTCTCTGTTATAGTTATAGATTGAGTTAGGCTTCTCTGGTATAATTATGAATTTACTTAGGCTTCATCACATGCACTTTTTTATATTTCTACTTTCTGCCTGATACCATACACTGCCCAAAGATAACTTCACTGTTAAAAACTCAGAAGTACTTACAAAAAAACGAGGAGTGGAGGGAATTTTTAAAACCAGCCCAGGCTATTATCCCCTAATAATCAAATGTAAAACACAAAGAAACCTGGGGGTCTAAAAAGGAGTCAACCAAGTACTCTAAGTTGATAAGACTGGGAGCCACATAAAGTGTGCAAGGTGCAACCATATAGTCCTTGACCAAGTAGGCAACCCAACGTATCAGACCACTCGCAACAGTAGGTGAAACCCAAGGTCCAGAGCTGGATTCCCATCAAAGTCTTGTAGGTGATCAAATGTTATCATCTGGTCATCCAATGGTTGGGCTAGTGTGTCTCTTGATCACTGAGACTGTTTCTAGACCCACCGTGTTGGACTGGGATCAAAGCCCACGATTGCCCGTAGACCATGCGTATGATCACCAAATGGGACCAATAGCAGTGCAAAAACAAAAAAGGAGTGAGTGTGGTATAAGAATTAAAAGTAGAATAAAGAACTAACAGCAAAAAACCTTTAATAGCTCTAAGCCTTTTTCTGATTAAGAACACAGAACAGCACAAAAAACAGCATCAACAAATAACTGCTTGTGGGGCCGACATGTTTCTGCCTAAACGAGGGAACACCTCCCAAGGCATTCTTCAGGGCCTCTGTTCTCATAAAAGTTTATGATACTGCTGGTGCGTGCTACAAAAGTAATAAGTAACCATGTAAATTGTGAATAAAGCAAACCATAAAGGATATGTTTTCTTATTCCTCCATGCCAAATGGTGTATTATTCACCTACAAAATATAGCAAAAATGGTGTAAATGCGTAGGGTCGCACTACTTGTAAATTTATCAAAACAATTCAATTAATAATAACAGGAACAAATTCCTTACTCGCCCATCCTGGCTGGGGATATTACCTCACCTCGCCTGGACCAAGCTCAGGGTGAAGGAGGCCACGCTCTACAAAGGTAAGGAAAAGGGGTAATCATTTATAGGGGATGGGTAACACTACCTCTCTCTACCATCAAAGGGTACCTCTCTAAAAAATCCTTCCTTCAGAGACCCTTTCAAACGATCAGCTCTTCAGTAGGCTCACCCACCACCTCTGATAAGACAACTAGCTGTATTTGTCCCCAAAAATAGGTAAGTAAAGCTGATACTGTTCCCCACTCCTCCTTACCTCTCCGTCGTTGCCTCAGGCAAAACCTAAGGTTGGGGGAGGCAACGACTGGGAGGCGGAGGCTTCCTTTTGAAGGGTATAGCAGTTCAACCCATTGCCTATTCGGCCAATGAGCTATGAAAGAAAACTGACCAATCATAGTATATATGTATATTACAGTTCTAACTTGTATGTAGTGATTCCAGTGTAAATACAAACAGTGCAAGATCTAACCCCCATTCGATGCAATATTCCATGCCGAATTTACCCGGGAGCCAAAGAAGCACTCTACACGAAATCGTGTTAATCGTATCGCGGGTTCGTGTGTCAACATCCCGCGAGGGTAAACTAATTGCAGAGGCCCATTACCTTTATCGAATTTATCGTGCACTCCGCATCGAGAAAGGCTCGGCCGGTTAGTTGTTTTTGGGGAAATAAATGTCCCTTTACGTTACAGATGCAGGAAGAGATAGTTCTACTGCGTGGAATCCCACTGGTAGCGTAATCGTGCGGATGACGTGATCTCGCGGGAACCGCTAGGACACAAAATGATGTCATCATGGCGAAAATAGTAGTTTTTTATAATCACAGGGACAATTAGATCTGCGCAAAGGGGCTATCACGGTCCATGCCGATAAATGCCTATAATAGTATGGCTTAGGTAGGGCGAAAAGTGGATTCATAAGCCCTTTGAAACATTATATATAGGAGATGATATAAGCCCTGGAAATATAGAGGATCGCTCAGTGAAAGATGCCGGTCTGCAGCTATGACTCAATCACATAATGATGAGTGCAGCCCAGGTCAACTACAGTATGAAAAGATCAATAAAAGTCACTGGCTTTTAAAAAGAAAATAGGGATTCTCAGTAGTTATACTCATGATAGATGGTGCAAGATTTACTGGCCATGGGTTCCTAAGATAGTGACTATACAAAGAATATGTCGGTCACAATTCACTATCCTCTGTCATGAATGATGGATGATTCACAGCATAGTCCAGGGTATTTCATCGTTCAAACCCCGGGTGTCTGAGGATAATTTAAAGATCCATTTTTGTTCCCTAACAAACAGGTACTTCGAAACGTCACTAATATGGGATGGTATGAAGGGTTTTTCAAGAACCACCCAAGTGAAATCTGTTTCACTGTGATTATGCTCAATGAAATGTTTAGTGAGTTTTGAGATGCTCTTTTTACACCTGAACGCACTTTTGTGCTCTAACATCCTCGTCCGTATCTTTCTCGTGGTCATGCCTACGTATTTAGCTAGGCAAGGGCAAGAAAGCATATATATAAGTTGTGAGCTATTGCAATTTGAGAAACTCTTCAGAACCCATGGGCGATCTGTTCCTATCTCAATCTGGGTGGTCTTGGATGTCTGCGGACAAACAGAACAATTCCCACAGGGATAGTGTCCTGTCACAGCCGCTGAGTCCCAGAGTGTCCCTATCGCTCTCTTGGGGGTTTCTCTTGGTCGCGTATGTATCAGCCGGTCCCTCAGACTACTGGACCTGAAGGGGCCTAGGTTGATGGTTTGGGAACGGTTAGAGAGAAAGCTGATTATCCATTTCAGGGCTGTCCCTCCGACTCCTGCTTCTCTAATTCTTGTGAGCAAAGTCTAGTGATCCGTGTCAAAGGCGCCGGATAGGTCTAATAACACTAAAAGGGTAGGCTGGTTCTGGTCTAAGGAGAGTCTGATGGTGTTGGTGACGGCCACTAGGGCCGTTTAAGTACTATATTTTGGACGAAAACCTGATTGGGTAGGGTCCAGGTAGCCAGGCCTTTCAATGTGGTTGGAGAGATGTTGATTCACGTGTTTTTCCAATACTTTGCTCAAATAAGGGAGGAGGGAGATGGGGCGGAGGTTCGAGAGATTTTCTGTGGGGAGTTTGGGGGGTTTTCGGATGGGGATGATTTGGGCGGCCTTCCATGAGGAGGGTAGGTGGCCATCTTCCAGGGACTGATTTAGTATAGAGCAAATGGGTCCTGATAGATGTTCTGTTAGGGATGCCATGATTTTGGTAGGTATAATATCAAGTGGGGAGCCTGATTTTATTGTGTTCATGGCGATTTTGGTTTCTTCGTGTGTTAGAGGGGGAAATTTAGAAGAGTATTAGGGTTGGGGATGGGTCTAGCAGGGATATCAGGAGCGGAGCCTGCGGGGGGGACGTTTAGTGGTAACAATATTATTGTACATGTTTTCGATTTTTTGTATAAAGTGATTGCTGATATTGTCACATAGTATTTGGGAGGGAGGTTCTTCTGATTCAAAGGCTTTGTGGTTGGTGAAGGTTTTCAGGGTTTGGTACATAGCTTTGGGGGTGTTGTCCGCCTGGCTAAGTTGGAGGACTATGTGTGATTTAGGGGCAAGCTTAATGTTTTTGTGGTACAGGGTAAGGGCGTCTTTGAATTTCTCGTTATTGGCTGTGAGGTTGGTGCGACGCCATTTCCTTTCAAGATTTTTACATCCAGTTTTTTTCTTTCTGGAGTTCTATGGAGAACCACGCTGCCTGTGAGGTTTTGGCTTTGGGAGGGCTCGTTTCTACCGGTGCGATCAGGTCAATGGCAGCTAGGATAGATTTATTAAAAAGGGTTAGGCTGTCTTCAGTGTTATTACATGGCCAGCTTTTGGTGATCGCATAGGTGGATGCGAAAGAGGCTGGATTAACTTTATGCCATTGTCGGAACTGCGATTGTTTACGTGGGATGAGCCGCTGGGATACCCTGGGATCCTCAAGTTGGAGGTTGATGATAGCATGGTCTGACCAGCTGACTGGCTACGGGGCTTCGCAGGTGAGGAGGGTGGAATTAGTGAAAACTATGTCTAAGGCGTACCCTGGTAAGTGAGGTGGACCATTGCTAATTTTAGTGAGATTTAGCGTGGCAAGGTCTGAGATGAAGGATACAGTGTCTGCCTTGTCAAGGTTCTCACTGTGGAAGTTGAAGAGCCCCAAGAGCATGAAGTTGTTAGAAGAGACCACGTGTGGGGCTATGAGTTCCATAAGGAGGAGAGAGAAGTCGGCCTGGGGACCTGGGGGGGCGGTAGACCAGAGCCCTTTTCCAGTTGAATTGAGGGGAGAGATCGAGCCTGAAAATCATGATCTCTATTTGTCCATTTGAGCAATGTTCTAGGATAGAAGGTTTTTCCCTGTGGCTGTGAATAATGGCAATCCCTCCTCCGATTTTGGCCTCTCTGTCGAGTCTAAGAATTTTATACCCTTCTTGTAGGGCAATAGTGATAGCTGGGGTGTTAGTGGGTTTGAGCCAGGTCTCGTTTATGAAACCCACATCCGAAGTGTCGGTGTCTAGCAGGTCCCACACCTCGTGTGCGTGTTTTGGCAAGGATCTAACGTTGCCTACGAAGCCTTTCAGGGTGAGTTTTCGAGGGGAATTTGGGTCAGGTTTCGGCGTGTTATTCCCTTTGGGGTCTGCATTGGGCAAGAGTTTGGGAGGATATGGTTCTTTCCGTATGGAGGTGTAATTCATGCTCTGATATCTCCAGTGTGGGCAAGATAAAAAGCCTTCGAGGTCTTGGAGGTGAGGCAGGCCCTTAGTGTGGCGATATTGTGGAGAAAGGTGGCAGCGTTCTCCGATAAGGGTGAGCTCTGACCTGGAATACGAGAATTTGGTGTGTGCAGTAAGGTCTGGGCTTAATTGGGCAGCGTCTCTGGCGGCTGACAGCGGTCTGGTGCGTAACGGGTGCAGACAGGCTTGCCTTAGGCGCGCCATCGGCGCGCCCGCTGTGCACTCCGGTGACCATGAGTTTTTGTAGTAGTGTACGGGTGGTGTCTAGAGGGCTGACCTCCTTTTCGCTGGAAGTACCTCCCTCTACACAAATGGGATATCCCACGGTGGACCAGGGAAAGCGGCTCGGGAGAGTCAGCGTGGTGTAGGTAGGCGATGTTAAAAGGTACAGGATGCTCGGGTAAAATAAGTAAGTGCCTAATTAAAATAAAGCTGTCAAATGCAATTTTAAAATATCCCGCCTCGGTAGTAATCACCGTGAGTCTCGTGGTGCAGGTCATGGGAGTCAAACAGCTAGCGCCTGTAGTCTCAAGCCTTTGCTGCTAACAATGCGTGTCCGCTGCTCGCACCGGTGACCAGGAGTTTTTGTGGTAGTGTAGGGGTGGTGTCTAGAGCGCTGACCTCCTTTTCGCCGGAAGTACCTCCCTCCACACAAACGGGGTATCCCGCGGTAGACCATGGAGAGCGGCTTGGGAGAGTCAGCGAGATGCAGGTAAGCGATGTTAAAAGGTACAGGATGCTCGGGTAAAATAAGTAAGTGCCTCATTAAAATTAATTAGGTTATCAGTCCGTAGGAACAAGTTGTAATGCGCAAAGTAGCGTTTCCGCATGGTTACTCCAAGGAATAGCAAACGCAAGACATCTTTGCTCAAGAGGCCCATTGTTGCACCTGTTCGGAACGTGCTCTGATCTAAGTTAATCAAACCCAGGGCACAAGTCCTTAGAAAAGAAGTGGGGGTCTAACCTCATTAATCAGTATGCAAATGGCATCACGGCGAGTGACATCACAACGCGTGACATTGCGGCATGTGACATCACGGAGATGAAATCACAGGAAGTGGCATCACAATAAGTGACATCAGATCTTAATCCCTCACATATATGTTTAGCAGGTCTATCATGAGTACATTTGAGCAGATTTTGAGTACACAGGGAACCGCTATTGATTTAGGCAGACGATTCACACTTTTGTGAGCTTTTGTGAGCTTCACATAAACCAATGTTGACTTTTGTCAGCGTAAAGCTTCCTCTACCCATCGTGCTTTAAAAGAAAAAGTTGTGATATTTAAATTATTACATTGCCTCCAAAGGGGTAGTATGCACTATATAAATTACATTTATTTTGTGTAAATACAGGGAAAGACCAACACATCTGACATTCTTACAGCTCATGCATGCCTCCTAAAAAGGGATTGAACAAAGTGAAAAGCTGCATCTCAACTGTGTGTAAAGTGCTAACAAGGTGTGGGCCTTTATTTCCTCTCCGCTTCATTTGCATCAGGTGTGAGGCTCCTGACTGCCGCTAGCCAAGAGACTGGAACAAAAGGAGGCCTGATGACCCCTCAAATTTGGCCTTTGTTATGCTCCCAGCAGGAGTCAGAAATAAGAAAGCCCCCTTCCGCCTGCACGTTGTTGCTTATTGCAGAAGGAAGGCAGACAATGTGCAGGCGCTGCTGAATGTATCCCGGTGTTTGGAAATTGCACCGGGACAAATTCAGCATCTTTTTCAGTGGGGCCCAAATTCTTGGCAGGGTGGACGGCATTCACCCTGTAAAAAATGTGGGTGGACCCCATCCACCCGCTTGTACCCCCAACTCGTGCCCTGTGCAAACCATATATAAATGTTACCCTGTTCTGTTAACACAGGGCACATGCTCTGTTTACTACTGTGGTACAGCATAAATCTCTGCAGCCAGTACCCCTCACTCGATTTATTATAATGAGGATGAATGGATACTGACTGCCCCCGTCCCCTGGCTACTGTCATTTTCCTCCTATATTTCACCCAGACAGCACTTGTTTTTGGCAGGTGGAGTCTATGGGTAAAAGACACCCGGGCCCAATTTCATAGAAGGCACATTGCTCTGTTAGCCCCCCTTCCCCAATGGGTAATATGGTCCTGGACCCACAGAGTTACCACCTATCATCGCAATTTTGATGGCATGGTAACTCCTGGTGTAATGGTTAGCATTCCTGTGTTTCAGGATGCTGGCCGGTACTGTGCCCACGTCATCCGCAGGTCAGGTGTGGCCTGTGGGGTTCAAATAAAAGGGGAGAACCCGCACGTGGGTCATCTCCCGGCACCAGTATATCCAGTGTGCATGTCCCATTATTGTTAGGTCCCCACCTTGTGGTAATAGGCCTCATCTCATCTACGTGTCCCCGTAGGCCGGCACATTTGTCGACGAGGGGGGCTGTGACCCTTGTTTCATCCAGCTGCCCCTATCTGGCTCTGCTGCCTAAGTGTGTGACGTCTTCTTTGCAGTGGGGCCGCGACCAGTGCTCTCGCTACGAACATCGCAGAGCAACGTCGGAATCCTGCGGGTGAGTGCTGCCCCACTATGGTGCCCCACATGTCCAGCTGCCTTGGGGTGGTGCCACGAAGACATCCTAGCACCTGTCCCGATCCTCCAGCGAGCTGACATGCTCCACCCAACTGCTGTGCCGCTCACAGGTCGAGCGCGGTCTCCACAGGGGTGGCACTCTTCAGCGCGATGGCTGCCCCGCCTCAGGCGCCACAGACGAGCCCCTACACGGTGTGCATGCACGAGGAACGTGTCTGGGTGCTGCTGCGACACCCACTGAGAGAGCGCTTAGGCCCCTGGAAGCAATAGGTGATACAGGCGAGGGAGCCAGTAACCTAGAGGAGGTCAAGTGAAGGACTGTGCTCAGTGAAGAAAATCACAAATAATTTAAATGGAATTACAGCAAAAGAGTCAAAGGCCCAGGTGGCAGCACAAGTGACAAGCCTCCTATGGGGCGCACGGCCAGCCGTATTGCTCAAGTAAAACTCTATAAAAGCTGGTACGATGGGGGAATCGCACTTCCCGACCTCCGATTGTACTATTGGGCGGCGCAATTTAAAATAATAAACCACTAGATCCACATACCCCAAACTGACCTAGCCTATAGGGCAGATAGGGAACAACTGGGAGCTAATAATATGCTAGCGGTACTGTATAACAAAGGTTCGATCTCACAGCTGATTGGCCCTACTAAACACACGGCCCAAGTTTGGTTCACAGCACAAGCAAAATTGGGTTGGAAAGGGGTGATAACCAAACTGACCCCTCTATGGGACATCAAAAGATTGGGGCATTTACGTTGGAGTAAGGGTTTTACGCACTGGGATAGTATAGGTCTCTCCACGGTGGGTGACTTGTGGGACAAGGGAACAGTAGTGCCCTTTGAGCAACTACAACAACAACACCGACTAGGTGCAAATGAGAAATTTAGATACATGCAAATACGTCATGCCCTATTAAAAGTGATACCGCCAGAAACAGAGCTGCCGGAGGCCTCCCCGTTGGAAGACCGGCTACTCACGCAGTTCATGGAGGAAAGGGCCACCTCATTCATGTATCGGAAATTACAAAATAACTTACCAGACCCCACTGCAGCACTTCGAGCCAAATGGGCGACAGATGTAGGTGAATTCGATGATCTGGAATGGCAGGAAGCGATAGCGTCGCCTAAGGAGGTGGGAATCTCAAGTAGACTCAGGCTAGTACAACTGAAAGTCCTTCACCGCATATATTACACGAGAACCACCTTACACAAAATACAGAGAGCGACATACCCATTCTGCCTTAGGGGATGTGGGGAGGAGGGAACCTTTTTCCACACTTTATGGGACTGTCCAGTCTTGACAGGCTATTGGCGACAAGTATTGCGCACCATATCTCAATCTACAAAAGTGTCACTCTTACCAGACCCGAGAAGGTGTTTATTAAATGTATGGGAACCCAACGATCTGTCCCGACCCCTGCAGACTTGGGTCACGCGGGGATATATAATTGCTAAACGGGATGTTGCACAGAAATGGGGGGCAGAAGAACCCCCGACATTGTCATCTTGGTGCAGAAACATGGACTTGGCGATGATCACTGAACGAACAGTATATGCAAACAGGGGCACCCCAAGGAAATGGAATAAAATTTGGACTATGTGGAAGACTTACCGGGGAGACATTTGTGACCCACTGCCAGAGTCAGAGGGGGATAGTTCAGAAGAGGAGGAGGAGGAAGGGTGAAGACGTAGTGGGACCACAGGGAGGGTATATTAAAGGGGTGATAGGCTATGCACACAATCACCAGAGACAGCTGTTAATGCTTACTGTGATTATACTATGCTGGAAATTGTCTGATTTATGCCGTGATGTGTACTGTCACTTGCTTAATATTTCAATAAAACAGTTTTAAAGAGAAAAAAAACAGAAACAATGATAAAATGTAAGCAAGCAATAAAAGGTCAAAGGCCAGGTGAATAATCACACACAAGGAAAACAGAGGGAGCACTACCATCTGCTGAGGCTGCACAGGGAAGTAAGGCTGGGGAAGCACATGCAGCATACCAGCCACAAGAAGCGCCAAGCTGCGAGATAGAGAGGGCAGTGAGAAGACACAGCACACCAGGGAGGCAGACAGGAGGACACCCAATCAGACAAGTGATAACAGCAAAGAGAGTCCAGACATAGGCCACTGCGCATAGAGAGAAGACTAGAGTAAAAGGGAGAAAGGAAGTCACCCACCCACAGGAAATATGGGTGATGACAACCAAGCGTAGGCACAACAATGCATCCCAGTACAACATGCACTTACCGGGGTACTGCCACCCTTCAGTGAACTGGAAGGTCCGGCCACAGCGCCCCGAGGTGGAAAATATGGGTAAAACGCCTGAATAACTATTTCGTAGCCACCAGGGAGACAGACGGGACTGTGGAAAGATCGCTACTTCTCCACTATGCTGGAGATGAAATATTCAAGCTGTTCAAGCACTTGCTGAATACAGGCATTGCCACGGACTACGACGCTGCGGTGGCGGCATTAAAGGAGCCCCAACTTAATCCCGATTTTGAACAATTCAAATTGCGTCAGGCTCACCAAAGAGAAGGGGAGTCGATTGATGCGTTTTACGCACGCCTGTGTGAACTGGCCAGCACATGCACGGAGGACGATCAACCAAAGGATATAAGGGCCCAGATCATCAAAGGGTGCCGAGACAATACGCTCAGAGGCCTAATCTTGCGCTAGCCAAAAATCGTCTTAGAAGGCATACTCATAATAGCAAGGACCCATGATCTATCTGCGGCTAGGGCCAACGAAATGGACCAAGCCTCACACAGCTTCATGGAAGATCAGAGACCATCAAAATGGAGCAGGTTGTCGCCCCCCGAACACGACCACGAGGTGACACACCCAGGAAGAAAAGGCCCAAAGTGGCCAAGACGAATCATTGACAAAATATTGACTGACAAAATATTGTCTTCCCAAAATATCAGGACATAAATATCAATGTCAAAAATATCGACATCGTATCTTAATAATGGTAAGTATTAAAATATCCTGAAAAAAATGTATAAATTTGTTAAAAATATCGGTTAAAAAAATTGTTTTTTTTTATTGTATACAAAAAAATGTAAAATAAATTAAATATCACTTATTTTTTTGAATTATTAGAAAATGTTGACAATTATAAGTAATACATGTAATGTAAAAATAAATTAAACATACATATATAAAATGTATGATGTATATTTACTTAATAATTAACAAATAATTATTTAAAACATTATAAAATGTTAGAAATATATTAAAAATTATTAATACATAATACATATAAATACATACACCTGTAACATAAAAATATATATATTATAAATTAAACTTATAAAAAGAGGTGAATAAATTACTATTCCCACTCCAATAGGTGCAACAGTAGAGAAAGTGTTGGATAGCGGAGGAGAATCATTTACTATTCCCACTCCAATGAATGCAACAGTAGGGTAAGTGTTGGATAATGGAGGGTAATAATTTACTATTCCCACTACAATAAGTGCAACAGTAGAGACAGTGTTGGATAGCAGAGGGTAAAATGTACTATTCCCACTCCAGCAAGTGCAACAGTAAAGAAAATGTCGGATAGATGAGGGATAAATATAACTATTCCCACTCCAGCAAGGGTAATAGTAGGGGAAATGTTGGATAGCGGAGTGGTAAAAATTACTATTCCACTCCAGCGAGTGCAACAGTAGAAAAAGTGTTGGATAGCGGAGGGGAATAATTTACTATTCCCACTCTAATTAATGCTACAGTAGGGAAAGTGCTGAATAGCGGAGGGGAGTAACTTACTATTCCCACTCCAATTAATGCAACAGTAGGGAAAGTATTGGATAACAAAGGGGAAACAATTACTATTCCCACTCCAGCAAGTGCAACAAGGGAAGGTGTTGGATAGCGGAGTCATAAAAAGTACTATTCCCACTCCAGGGAGTGCAAAAGTAGGGAAAGTGCTGAATAGCGGAGGGATACAAATTACTATTCCCACTCCAGCGAGTGCAACAGTAGGGAAAATGTTGTATTGCAGAGGGGAATAATTTACTATTCCCACTCCAATAAGTGCAACAGTAGGGAAAGTGTGGGATAGCGTACGAGACAACATTACTATTCCCACTCCAAGGAGTGCAACAGTATCAAAAGTGTTGGACAGCGGAGGAGTAAAAATTACTATTCCTACTCCAGCCTGTGCAACAGTAGGAAAAGTGTTTGATAGCATAAGGGTAAAAACTACCATTCCCACTCCAGCGAGTGCAACAGTAGGGAAAGTGTTGGATAGCTGAGGAGTACAAATTACTATTCCCACTCCAGCGAGTGCAACAGTAAGGAAAATGTTGGATAGCCAAGGGGTAAAAATTACTATTCTCACTCCAGCGAGTCGGGAAAGTGTTGGAAAGCAGAGGGGAATAATGTACTATTCCCACTCCAATGAATGCTACAGTAGGGAAAGTGTTGGATAGCGTAGGGGAATCATTTACTATTCCCACTCCAATTAATGCAAAAGTAGGGAAAGTGTTGGATAACAAAGGGGAAACGATTAATATTTCCACTCCAGCAAGTGCAACAGTAGGGAAAGTGTTAGATAGCGGAGACATAAAAAATACTATTCCCACTACAGGGAGTGCAACAGTAGGGAAACTGATCGATAGCGGAGGGATACATATTACATACATATTACTATTCCCACTTCAGCGAGTGCAACAGTAGGGAAAATGTTGGATTGCGGAGGGGAATAATTTACTATTCCCACTCCAATAAGTGCAACAGTAGGGAAAGTGTGGGATAGCGTG
This sequence comes from Lissotriton helveticus, assembly GCF_964261635.1. Taxonomy (NCBI): domain Eukaryota; kingdom Metazoa; phylum Chordata; class Amphibia; order Caudata; family Salamandridae; genus Lissotriton; species Lissotriton helveticus. The sequence continues at coordinate 323,808,003 of NC_136061.1, forward strand.
GGGGATAAAATTACTATTCCTACTCCAAGGAGTGCAACTGTAGGGAAAGTGTTGGATAGCATAAGGGTAAAAATTACTATTCCCACTTCAGCGAGTGCAACAGTAGAGAAAGTGTTGGATGGCGTAGGGGTTAAAATACTATTCCCACTCCAGCAAGTGCAACAGTAGGGAAAGTGTTAGATAGCGGAGAGGAATAATTTACTATTCCCACTCCAGCAAGTGCAACAGTAGGGAAAGTGTTGGATAGTGTAGGGGTAAAAATTAATATTCCCCCTCCAGGGAGTGCAACAGTAGGTAAAGTGTTGGATTGCGAAGAGGATAAAATCAAAGATTACAACTATTAAACCTAAATACCTAAACAAAAAAAAACAATTACCACAAATATTTATAAATTGATATTAATGATCAACTAATGATCAATTTATATAAACTAAATTTGTTTCCATCCTCCACCCCAATAAACAGGAAAACACACACCTAAAAATACTTACACAATTCCCATAACAAATTTTACATTAAAAAAATAATAATTAACAAATCATAAATTAACTGAGAAAAAAATTCTTCCCAACATTTACAACTATAAACCCCACAACTCAGACATCAAAATTATTCCACAATTAGCATTTTTATATTTAATTAATTAATTTGCATTAACATATAATAATTAATTATAAATAATTTGTCTTCCACCATATTCCTCTATAAATGACACCACCAATGCTGTAAAACATGACATAATTAACATATTTAATGAAAAATTATTTAATTAATTGATAACAATTAACAAGCAAAATAAAAACCATTAATAATAAATAATTTCACACAATTAAGACTATAAAATAACATTTAAAATAATTATATTAAAAATAATAAAAAATGTATTACAATTGAATTACTTCCCACCCTACCCTCTATCAACCTACAACCCGCTCGCAAAAAAAATGACACAATTAACATATTTACCAATTCATTAATAATAATTAACAACCAATGAATAAATAATTACTAATAAATGAACTAGCACAATTAACAAAAAATATTAAATACATACATATTAATTAAAATGTAATTACTTACCACCCTACTCCCCTATCAACCCACAACCTTCTCGTAAAAAAATGACACAATTAACAAAATTACCAAATAAATAATAATAATTAACAACCAATTAATAAATAATTAATAATAAATTACCACAATTAACAATACAAAATATTAAATACATAAATAATAATTAATGCAAAATATTAATTAATTAATTATAATTAGATTATTTCCCACCTACTCCCCTATCAACCCACACGCTCCTACAAAAATGACGCAATTAACATAATAACCAATGAATTCATAATAATTAACAATGAATTAATATATAGTTAAACCCGTTGAACCGGAGATCTTTTTTTTTTCTTGTTTTGATTTACAATCTAAAAACATTTCTAAAAAATTCAGAAATGGATGCAACTATAAAAATGGTATCTAAAGTCTGTACTGCTAAAAAAGCTGGGCGGCACCGCTTTACTTCCATTTCCTTCAATTTCGGAACAATCAGCCTCTTTCGAGGAAGTACATACAATTTACAGAAAAATAAAATGTGAATGTCTGATTGTTCTGATGAGTCATCACAGGGGCATTTGATCATATGTCTTGACCAGGTTTTCATCTCAGGGAAACTGAAAGCTCTAAAAAGAATGTTTAACCTGAATCGGGTTAATGAGAACCTTTCGCGGTCACTCATGCATACAGTTATGTATGGTTGTAATTTGCTGGGGGTCATTATTAGCTGGTGAGCTATTACTGTCTTTTTTTTCAGTTCCTCAGCAGTTCATATCTCCTCCAGGTACTTCATGCATTGATTTTTCAGCTCTTTCCTGGGGATATGACACATTGAGAGTGGGTCATCATAATATTTTTGACAACCCAATTTTGTTAAAAAGTTTTTTACAAATGACAACCATTCTATCTTACTTGCATGCTCTAGGCTTATCGCGTCCTTTAAAATAGTGCGGTTCAGAGCACAGTCCTCAATGGTCCACACCCTATGCCACAGAAGCATAGGTTGGACCTTGAAGGTATCTTCTATATATGGTTGTCCAACTTCCGTATGACAGATGTAAGTTGAGACACTCTCGGGTACTGCTAAGAGATATCTCAGGAACATGTTTTCCACTAGCTGGATACATTTTACGTTAGCATAACCCCATATACCAGCGCCGTACACAGCAATTGCTATACAGGTGGCGATATAGATTTTTAAAAGTTCCCTAATTGGCTTTTTTCCCATTTTTTTTGTAAAGTTTTTTAAAGCCATTATGGCTTTACAAAACATGAGTCTTCTTGCACTCACTGCACTTGTCCACATACCTTTTTCGTGGAACAGTATGCCTAAGTAGGGAAAGGTGGGGGTGAAATCCAGGGGACTAGAATTGATGTAAATAGTTTTTTTTCCGTTTATTAGCCCCTGGGCCGCAGTTCATACAGAACGTTTTTGTGGTATTCATTTTCAGATCCAGATTGGACATATAGTTGTTAAAAGAGGTTATCATCCTTTGCAGTGCAAGGGGCGTCCTTGCCATTATGACCGCATCGTCAGCATACAGAAGTGCAGGGATTGATCTTTTAGCTGCCGTAGGCATATTCCTGCACTCCTGAAGCAAGATTTTTTCTAGGTCATTAATATAAAGTAAAAATAGAAATGGGGCAAGGACGCACCCCTGACGCACCCCTCTCCCTATCCCAAACGATCTTGTGCATTCTCCGTTTCTACCATAACGCATTGATGCCGTAGCACCTGAATAAAGGTCCTTAAGAAAATGGATTATTTTAACCTCCACCCCCAGATTTTCTAATATCAGCCACAGTTTACTATGTGTAACGCAGTCAAATGCTGACGTAAGGTCAACAAAAGCGAAAAAGATGCGTTCACTCCTGGCCCTGGTATATTTTTCTTGTAAGATGAATAAATTAAGGCCCTGGTCTACAGTTCCTACGCCCTTCCTGAACCCATATTGAAGGTTGCTAAAAATGGAGTTTTCGTCTGCCCAACTTTGTAACCTACTTAAAATCACTCGACCAAAGATTTTTATGGATGAATCAAGTAGTGAGATTGGTCGATAGCATGCACAACATTGCCTATCTCCCTTTTAAAAATGGGGACAATAATAGATGTAAACCATGATGGATTTAAGCCTTTCTCGGTGGTTGCATTAAATAACTGTACTAAAATAGCCCCCCACAGATCCATGTTATTTTTAAATCGGTCAGCTGGTACACCATCTGGCCCCGCAGCTTTCCCACTCCTGGTTGCTTTTAGGCTTAGGTTCACCTCTTCCACGGTGATATCCAAGTTGGAAGTCAAGATCTTGCTCTGTCCCCTTTGTGCTACTTTCATTATAGTTTGTGTTTGCTGAGCTGTAGATGGTATACTATAGAGTTGGGTATAGTGATTTACCCATTCCTCTTCTGGGAACGCTATTTCAATTCGCGCCTTGTTATTATCGGAAAAAAATGGTGCGTTAACCGCTTTCCAAAAAGCGGCTGTGTCCTTGCTCTGAGAGGCCTCACATTGTGAATCCCAGGCATCCCTTTTAAGGTCAGATTTCCTTTTCTTTAGCATCTCATTATAAACTTTCCGGAGATCCCTAACCAGTAAACGGTCCCGGGGCACAACGTTTAATGCGTGCTTAAGTCTAGAGTGGGCCTTTGTGCAGGCGGAATCGAACCAACTCACAGATTTTTCTTTACGATTTTTCAGTTCCACCCATAGGCTATCCTTGATATATGATGCGATAATTAAAAAATGTTTCATAATACTCTGGCTATCTGAGTTTTCATCCAGACAAGTCCTGATATTAATGAAACATTTAGAAATCAACCTGTGAATAAAATCTTCCGGAACCACCTTGCTCCATTTAAGGTAGTATCCGTTTTGTCTACCCATGATTACGTCAGGGTTGGTCAGCCTCCTGGTGTTACCTTCCATAGAATCAGAATATGGGTTCAAAATCTCCATAGATAGAGGATAGTGATCACTAAGTGCAATGTCAAGGGTCTTACAGGTTTTAATCTGCCGTCCATATCTGACCGGAAACAAAATTAAGTCAATTGTCGTAGAGGCACCCCTTCCAATAAATGTCGGGGCAAAAAGCGACTCTATTTGGCAGATTTCGTTTGCGTAGCCCAAATCACAGGAGAAAGCGATTTCATTTAACTGTTCTCCACATATACTATGTTTTCAAAATGGGTTAAACTGGTATTCTGATCCAACATAATACCACAAGTGCCTTGCTGGCTCCATTTACAGATCGGGCAATTGAAATCCCCTCCCCATATGACAATTACTTCTTTACTGTTTCCTTCCATCGCATTTTTTAGGTCAGCACCCAATTGATTTAGTGTTACTTCAATTGCCTTTATGGTGATATTATTATAGAAATTAACAATTATCAGAGACAATAAGTTATTTATACATATCTTAACCAGGTGATAGTGACTATTATTGGACAATAAATAATCTCTCTTACACTTAAACTGGTTTGACACGTAGGTACACAAGCCCCCTTTTGCCCTATCGTATGTTGAAACTATTGCTGGTGTAAATAGCGTTTTAAATCCAGATAAATGGGAGGGCTCTGTTGTCCAAGTTTCCTGGAGGCATATAATATCATATTCATTTACGGTGCTTAACCATGCGCTATTTGACAGTTTAGTTTGTAAGCCCGCTATGTTCCAAAACATTATTAGCCATCCTTACCCATTAGGTGATTGAGCATTTAAGTTAGGCGGGCCATTCTGATGCATTGACGTTAAATAATGCGGCCTTCTTTGTGTGGTTTCCATGACCATTCCTTCCCAAGCACCCTCTATTTGAGGTGTCCTGTTAAATAGGTTTTAATTCAACTAAGCCTTCTCTGTAACCCATCATTACAATCGATACACCATCTGCTATTCCCTCAGGGGCCACTAGTTTTTCAGTGTGTTTGGATGCATAGTGACCCATAAACATCTTTTTGGCAAGTCAATCTACCCCTTCCAATCCTGAAAGCATGGCAAATCAATTGGAGGTGGGAAGGTTAAAACTAGAGCCAGCTGCATTGCTCGCATATGGATTCCGATATCTTGGCGGTGGTATCAATATGGATCGTGGGTAGAAATAGCTTAGGTCACGTGTAGATATACCTCCCGCACCTCTCTCAAGATACCAGTCTCTGATGTGGGCAATTACTCTGCAATCCCTGAAATTAACAATAATTACATCCCCCTGTATGTTGTAGGATGCGCTCTAGTCTATGAGCGTGAACGCGATGACGCGTCACGCCATAGACAGGAGCGCGAAGAGCGCGCATGCGCAGTAGGCGCCAGAGTGAAGGCGCGAACGAGGGGAAAACGGAGTTGGCGACCGGAGCAGTCGCTGTTAGACGCTCGGCGCCCTTTAGCTCAAAGTACTTATTATATTTGTAATAAAGACAAGCATTTTCACTTATATGGACTCTGTGCATAGTGTGGGACAAAGCAACATCACATTGGCGACGAGGCTGGGACCACGAAACCCAGGCACTTCAGTGGTCAGGAGCAGACCCTCCAGGACAGCCCCATACTTACAGCAGTAGGACAACAGCAACAGACAAACCAGGAATAAACGAGCAGAGGGCGTGGCAGCAGCCGAAACAACCACGGGAATCCACCTGAGCCAGCTTCAACAACCAGGTCAGTGCTGGGCTAGGAAAAGGGGGCACAGCCAGCACCCTGGCAGCCAAGGGCATTGACCCCAAGTCAGAGGAAGGGGCGCAAACCGACGACCCCACACAGACTAGAAGGGATAGCACGCCTGGCAGCCCCAGAGGGCAAGGGAACACGGCAGGGAGTGCGGGAGCATCCGGTGGGCTCAGTCAACACAGTGCCCAGGTGGTAGACCCCAGAGGTGAAGCCAGAATGGCAAATCAAGCGTCTGCTCTGATGGCCCCAGTCCCATTCCTGCCTAGACCGGGCGAACCGCAGTTAAAATGGGAGGACTGGAAGGATTATTTTCAAAACTATATTGAGGCACTCGAAGATGAGAATGAAGGGGAATTCACCTCGGAAAGGAAGAAGAGACTATTGCTCCACAACCTGGGCCCGGAAGGGGTGAGAGTGTTCAAGAATCTGGTGCCCAAGGAGAGGGGAGTGAATGAGACAGATGTCTTCAAAAACGCCCTGGATGACCTGGACAGCCACTACCGCCCAGCAGTTTGTGTCTCCATAGACAGGTATAATTTCCAGCAGCGGAAGCAGGAGGCTGGTGAGTCGATTGATGATTACGTGGCAGCGCTCCGACGCTTGGCCATCACGTGCCAGTATGGAGGGCTTCAGGAAGAATATATAAAAGACCAAATTGTTATGCACACCACGTGCAGGTCGGTCCAGGACAAACTGTGGGCGCAGAGTGAGACGTCCCTTAAAGAAGTGGTGGCGATGGTCAAAAAGGCTGAGATGTCACGACGCGGTGCGGAGGCAGCAAAACGTGAGAACGCACCGAGGCAAATGGTAAACAAGATAGAAGATGCACCCCAGCCTGGGAGATCCAAGGGAGTGTATGGAGATCAGAGGAAGGACTTGAGATGGTCAGGGAAGCAGGCAGGCCGCCCTAGTACAGACAACAAGTTTGCATGTTATAGATGTGGCAGCACGGCACATTCGGCGCAGGATAAACGATGTCCCGCGTTTCGCGCCAGATGCTCATTTTGCGGCCTGGTCGGCCATTTTGAGAAAGTCTGCCGCAAAAAGGGGAAGAAATCTACGGTCAAGTGCGTCGATGCGGCCGCAGCCGATGTCGGCGAGGAGGACGATTTGGATGACGACGACTTGGTGTTGTGCATCGAGGACCAGGTACTTGAGGTGACGGGGAAGCGAAGAGACAAGCCTCGCACGGACATGTTGATAGGGGGAGTCAAGGTACACGTGGCCGTCGACTCAGGATCTCCTTGGACCATCGTGCAAAGGTCCATATGGGAGGAAGACTTTGTGCCTGTGGTGGGGCCAGACCTATGGCCGCCGGACATCAGACCCATCTCGTACACGGAAAACGCCATTCCTTTGGTGGGGTGCCGAGACTTCGAATTCGAATTCAGAGGGAGGTCAGCCACGTGCACCCTGTACATAGCGGAGAGAGGACCTTCAGTGCTGGGGTGGAGAGATGCAGGAGATCTGGGGATCATACTCAACCCGGGAGGTAAAGAACAGATTCTCTTAACAGACGAGTGGCCCCTCACGAGAGGGGAAGATTGGAAGTCAGCATACCCCAAAGTTTTTGACGGATCAGTGGGAAAACTGGACAAGTTCGTTCACAAAATGGTCCTCAAGGAGGGTGCAGTACCGGTGGTGCATAAAGTCAGGAACATTCCCATATCTACCAGCGGAGCAGTACAACAGGAACTCCGGAGGCTGGAAGAGCAAGGTGTCATAGAGCCGGTGGATAGTGCAGAGTGGCTATCCCCCTTGGTCGTGGTCAAGAAGCCAAATGGGCAGGTACGGCTCTGCGTTGACCTCCGCGAGCTCAACAAAAGTCTCATCGTGGAAAAGTTTCCCCTTCCCAGAATTGAGGAGATGCTCGCCAAGACTAAAGGTGTGACTCACTTTTCCACTATAGATCTCACGTCTGCGTACTACCAGATAGAGCTGCATCCATCGAGCAGGAAGTACACCGCTTTCATTACTCCATTTGGGTGCTACCAGTTCCGGAGAATGCCCTTTGGCCTGGCATCCGCAGCGGCTGTTTTTCAGAAGCTGATGCACCGCTTGTTCAAGGACATTCCTGGAGTACAATACTTTCAGGATGACATCTTGGTGATGGGCTCGTCACAAGGTGATCACGACAGGAAGTTGCGGAGCGTGCTGGAAGTGTTGCAGAACAAAGGGCTAACGGCGGAATGGAGTAAGTGCAAGATAGGGACCCATTCGGTGACATACTTGGGGCATGAGATCAGCACGAGCGGAATTTCACCCAAAGAACGAAATGTGACGGCCATAAAGGAGGCGAAGGCACCCAGCTCCAAGGAGGAGGTGAGGTCGTTCCTGGGAATGGCCGAGTATTATAGTAAGTTCGTGAGACACTTCGCCACCCGGACATACAGAATGCGACAACTCATCAGAGACAAGACCAAGTTTGAGTGGGATGCAGAGGCGCAAGAGGAGTTTGACACCATCAAAACCTGCATTAGTCAAGCTATTCCGTTGCAAGGGTTTGTTCCATCGGGCCAGACCGTGGTAACCACAGATGCCAGTGACAAGGGCTTAGGGGCGGTCCTGGCTCAAGTGAGGGATGATGGGGCCACTGAGACGATCTGCTTTGCGTCCCGTGCGCTGTCTCCGACGGAGCAACGATACAGCGTAATTGAAAAAGAGATGCTGGCAGTCACCTGGGCTTTAGGCAGATTCAGACAGTTCGTTTGGGGTACGAGATTCAAACTGCAAACGGATCATAAACCCCTCATCAAGGTCTTGACTTCCTCGGGGCATGAGACAGCGACCCCGAGAATAGCCAAAATGACTCTGAAGCTGCTCGATTACACCTACGATGTTGAATACTTGCCGGGAACACAGAACAGGGTAGCGGATTATCTCAGCAGGGCTGCGGCGATGGAAGTGGCGCCGGAGGAAGCCCTGGACAAGGAAGAGATGGTGGCAAGCATGGAGGACTATGAGAGTTCGATAAGTGCCCAAGAATGGGAGGCCGCCTATGATGAGGACATGGAAAAAGGGGAGATCAAGAGATACTTAACATCAGGCTGGCCTGACAAAAGGAAGCTCACTGAGGGAGTACGAAGGTTCTATGAAATTAGGGAAGAACTGTCCCTGAGTGACTCTGGGGTGTTTATATATCGGGGCGAAAGAGTTGTGCCGCCGGATTCACTGATACCCAGATTACTAACTCTGCTACATGAGGGCCACCTAGGTATTGTAAAGACCAAGGCACGCGTCAAGCAGATGTATTGGTGGCCAGGCATGGATGTCCACATTGAAAGGCAAGTGAGGGAGTGTGGCCAATGCCAGGGCGCTGACAAGGTGCTGAGGCCTCTCCGACCGGCCATGGGGAAGTTCGACACGCCACAGGGACCTTGGGAGAATGTGGCAATCGACATACTGGGACCGGTCCTGGATAGCAAAGGTGTGAACAAGTACTTGTGTGTAGTGATGGACAAGTACTCAAAATGGCCTGAGGTGGACATTCAAGAATCCATGGACACTGACACGATTTTGAGATTCCTGACTTCAGTTTTCTTAAGGGAAGGCATCCCCAAAACCATCCTCAGTGACAATGGCCCGCAGTTTGTCTCGGACAAATGGATTAGGTTCATGAGGAGGAATGGTATCGAATCCAAACACACGGCAGTGTATCATCCCGCATGCAACGGTCAGGTGGAGCGGTTCAACCGTGTGCTGATGGGCTCCATACAGGCGGCCATCATGCAGGGAAAGGATTGGGAGATCGAGGTAATGAGCATGCTGTGGTCTTACAGGATCACCCCCACGGCGGTGGGGTACAGTCCATTTCAAGTGTTAAGAGGACGGCATCCGTTCACACGAGACAATGTTGTGTGGAGGGAGAAGACCATTACTAGTAAATGGTCCCCTGCGGTGGTTCAACACAACTTGGAAAAAGCCCAAAAGATCTATGCTGCGAATTATGACAAACGTCGGAATGTGAAAGGAACAGAGCTGGAGGAAGGAGAGTGGGTTAGGGTTAAACTCCCTACCCTTCAAAAGAAAGGCGACAGCAAATATAGTCAGCCCCTACAAGTCAAGGAGGTGAGAGGTAGAGCAGCCCTCCTCAGCGATGGCAGAGTGTGGTCCCAAGACCGCATGGCTAGAGTAAACAGGATTGTTGTATGGCCCAAGCTGGAAGAGACAGAGGCACAGAAGGACTTCCACGAGAGCACGCCCCGACCGGAGCAGGCTGATGAAGGGTTGCCCGAGGAAACAGGAGAGGACAGTGAGACAGACATTCCCGGCGCAGGGCGCGCAGTCAGAGATGTCACTCCGGCTGGAGTAACACAGAGTGGAGATTGGAGAGATGGTGCGAGACCAGGCGGAGACAGAGAGGTGGAAGAGAGCATGCCGGTAAGACACACCCGTAGTGGCCGGGCAGTTACAGTGCCCTCAAGATATAGAGACTATGAAATGGGTGGACATTAATGATAAGTTGGCACCCTGGCTGCCAGCCAGAGAACATTGGGACACCTAGTGCAACATTGGGGAGGTTGAATAGTTAACTTTGTTTATTGTTAAAAAGGGGGAGATATGTAGGATGCGCTCTAGTCTATGAGCGTGAACGCGATGACGCGTCACGCCATAGACAGGAGCGCGAAGAGCGCGCATGCGCAGTAGGCGCCAGAGTGAAGGCGCGAACGAGGGGAAAACGGAGTTGGCGACCGGAGCAGTCGCTGTTAGACGCTCGGCGCCCTTTAGCTCAAAGTACTTATTATATTTGTAATAAAGACAAGCATTTTCACTTATATGGACTCTGTGCATAGTGTGGGACAAAGCAACATCACATATGTCTTTCGGTCTATGCCCCACCCAGCTTAATCTTCCCACATGCAAGATTTCGCCATCTATGTTTGGGGGGAGTGGCCTGTTCTTTCTTAGCCAGTAAACTACTTTATTTTTTAATTCCAGGTATCCTTCTGTTTTCCCATCTGCCAGTTCAGGGACCCCAGTTAATACTACTACATATGGAGCCGCTTCCAGCGGCAAGTCTATTTGTTCTTGGATTCTTTTTGAGTTTCTATCAGTTGGGCATTCCCTATCTATAAGTCCCAATTTGTTACCGATTTATTGGCTAGTCCTAATTGGTCCCTATCTATTGTGGGGCCAGTGTCAATTTTCGGGGGGGCCAGTGTTTTCACATGGGATGGTAGTAGGGTATCCACTTTATTGGGTTCATTGGTAATTTCTGTCCCTATGATTTGCCCAAATGTTTTCTGGTTCTTTTTATATTCTACCAACTTCTTTATTAGTTCAGCATTAGAAACTGTCACTACCTCTAAGGAATCCAATTGATCACTAATCCTTTTCACTCTTTCCACAGGTGGTAACAATAAGCATTTCACTAGATGCTCAATTTTCTCCATTAAACCTTGAGTAGATTGAGGCAGTGGAAGTAAGGGGTCTGGCAGAGTTTTCTTTGTTACTCTTAGTGGGGCGGAAGTGTATTTTAGCTGTTTTTGCAGACCTACCCTTATGGCTATCCCCCCGCGCTTTCTTTTTGATATAGGCCCTTGCCCTGATGGTCTATTTTGCACTTTTTTCTTGGGGATAGGCTTTGGAGAGGTGGGTAGTGTGGTGTCCTCAAGGATAATTTCTAATAGGGATTTGGTACTTAAGTCACCACTGTAGGACTCCCTACTTAGCTCTAGGGATGCCACTAGAGCTTGTTGCTGTAAGGGGACACTAGATACTCTATTAGAATCCTTCTCTCACCTTGTTTCGGTGGAGTAATGGCTAGGTCCGAAAGACGAGCGTTTGTTGTAAAGGGGTTCTATCGACAGGCGGCGCTCCGTGATTGCTATCTCGTGTTCTAAAGCTGTTGCAGCCCTGGTTATAAACTGATCTAGTGTCTCTGTGATACTCCCTCCCACCACTGATTTTCTACCTTTACCAGATTGTGAATTCATCTTCTTGTCTTGTGTAATGCAAGTCTAATAGCCAAGTACAAGTCAATATCAGGTTCACCAAATATCATATTAACAGTCTTTTAGCAAAGTCCAAGCTAATAGAAGTCGAATCATTAGAGTCACTAATGGGGGGATAAGATCTTACTTCAAATGTCCTTAATGCCGATGAAATTGAATGGCCCAGCCCGGCCTCCTCCGGCCCTCCGACGGCCACAGACAGTCCCGCCCTTGTCCCGGGCTTAGCCCCGCGCAGCCCGCGCGCGATCCCGCGACGCGGGGTCTGCGTGATATTTAAAGCGCCTCCGGGCGCGGGAATGACGGTGGCGGCTTCCGCCGCTAAGGAGCCTGGGGGATGAAGTCCTCCTCTCGGCGACCGCAGGAGTGGACAAGTGCGGCGGCAGGGGGACAGGCAGGACGACCAGCGTCAGAGACAGGGAGCCAGCAGGAAAGAAACAAATACCCCCAAAGGTTTACAAGCAGCACCCGCTCCACCGGGGATGCGCAATATTTAAAGCGCCTCCGGGCGCGGGAATGACGGTGGCGGCTTCCGCCGCTAATGAGCCTGGGGGATGAAGTCCTCCTCTCGGCGGCCGCAGGAGTGGACAAGTGCGGCGGCGGGGGGACAGGCAGGACGACCAGCGTCAGAGACAGGGAGCCAGCAGGAAAGAAACAAATGCCCCCAAAGGTTGTTCTTATGATAATAACCGAATAAAGTTATTAATGAATGAACCGGAGATCCAGTTTGCAGCTTCGCACTGACCGCAAGCCGTTGCAGAGTGTGTGTACGAGGAGAGCGAGGAGGACGCAAGAAGGACGCCGAGACCGCCATGACCGGTCTGTACTCCGTGCCGGCTCCTGGTTGACCCCCGGCTGTTCCTTACACAGCGGGGGGGTCCCAATTATATTTAATTCTGGTGAGTCGGGCCACAGGTCTCCAGGGCATTATGTGCGGCCAAGTGCGAGGCAGAGCACGCTTCCTACCGTCCCTACCCCCGGCGGCTGGCTGCAGCACGGTCTATTGTGTGGATTACTGTGGACAGCGCAGAGAACAGGTGAGCCAGTCAGAAAGGCACTACCACAGCGCAGCACTGCGGTAACCGCCATTAGGGGGCAAACGCAGCAAGTGTGTGCCCTCGGCCGGTTTACGGGGCAGCCCAATTAGATTGGGCGCAGCCTGTGACCTGCCCTGCAGGCCCCTCTTGCCTCCTTTCCACCTGCTCCCCTGACACTTGACAGGAGACCGCCCCGGGGAAAAGTGCAACCACTCCTCTCCAATTTTGTCCAATTTTGTCACAACTTTACCATAACTTTGCTACACCCTGCACATCCCGTAAAACCTGAACAACCCAGCGAAGTAACTCCTTATTAGAAGGCAATAATTGGAACGTGGTGTAACGGGGAGTAGCTGCAGACAGCAGACATAGCAGACACAGCAGATAAGGCAGCAAAGAAGTAAACCTTTCAACAAACCACCAACAACCACCGATAAACCTACCAACCCACAGCTGATATGATTTGGGGGCGCAACTCCATCATTGCCCCACCATCACTCCTCCAAATCCCAAATCCTTGCTAGTTTGGATATTTGGGTAGCTTTGCAAAACCGAGAACCTGCCGCAACATATCATTACCAACCACACGAGCCTCCCAGGAGATCAGTCAAGTCTCACTAAACCCTACTAAGCATTTCACTTAGCAAGATGGGCCACAAAAGAAAGGGACGACTGTATACAACCCCTTGTGGAGAATGCCAATAGCCACGCGACCACCAAAAGGATCACTAGTAGCAAATCACTAACAGAAACCCCCGATAAAATGCCGAAAGACGCAGAACAAATCAGTCAATCAGACACTTCTTCAAGAAAAACTGCACCCTAGCAAGGGCAGCACCAAGAACGGGCAAGCCAACACAGACCAGGATATACCATCCCAGGGCTACGATCTTCACACCGCTCCAGTGAGCAATCCTGGCATGCTGAGCAGACAGGCCTCCACCAAAGTTCTCTCACCTAAGGGAGGCTCACCTCCCCGCATGGAGTCGAGCAAGGAGCAGAGAATGGTCAACTCAATTTACATGCAACGTGACTCCGTTCAGTCCAATGGATTACCTAGGGACCAATCCCCTTCCCTACTCACAGATAAGGGGCACGACTCCCCCTGCATCCCCCTACCTGCGTATTTGGACAGCTCTTGTCATCGGGACTTTGCCCCCAGCCCCGGTCCACCGCGGCAGGAGCCGTTTGAGTGCAGGGCGGGGCCAAACTCTCCCAGCTGACTCGACAGGGGCGGGGAAGGGGCGGAAGCACTTTGGACTTCCCTTCATTAACTCATGGGCTACCGTCTGCACGCGTCCGCGACCTTCTGGGACCAGGGGCCAGGAATCCTGCCCTCAAATCCACACTCCCGAGAAAAGTCCTCACTTATACTAGAACAGAACTCCTGAAGGGAAAGGACGCAGTCCTCCCGCAGTGCCAACACTTGTTAAATGTAGAACAGGTGTTGTATTGCCCGGTATGTAAGTTTAAGGGAGAAACAAGGAACAATCAATAGCTGTGACACAGAGGCAGAAACAACCAAATGGAGAATAGCTAAGATGGGACTAATTAACAGCAGATCCCTACCCAAATATGCGCCAGAAATTAAGCTATTACTGGAGGAAGAGTACCTAGAGGCGCTCTTCATTACTGAAAGTTGGCTTAGAGATAGCTCAGCCCCAGATATTGTAGAAGCATTACCCCCGGGCTATAGAATTGCCCGCCACGATAAGGAATGAGCAATAGGAGGAGGACTGGCTATTATATATCAGGCACACATTGAATGTACAATATCTTCTCTGAATATCAACCACTCCGAAGCCTGTGGCTTCACATTATCCTTCTCCGCAACAAGCCCCTTTGCGGTAGGGCTAATCTATAGGCCCCCAGGACCCCCACCGGGTTCCTGGACTCAGCCCCAGACCAACTGGCAAGTATGCTTATAGAGAAAAATGCCATAACAGTGTTAGGTGACTTCAACCTCCACTTGGATGACCCCCATGACCCTTGTGCTAAGCGGTGCCTAAACGACATGGAAGCCTTACAGCTCCCACAACTGGTCCCCTCCGTCACTCATGAGAAAGGACACCTCTTGGACCCCATTTTCTCAAATGATCAAAGACTAAAAGTATATGACCCAATCTGGATGCCATGGACAGATCATGCCCCTCATTCCTTTTGAGCTCCAGATTCCCATTACCATACCGAACAAAACTCATATAGTTATAAGACGGAAATGGCCCAAAACTGTACCGGAGACTTGGATCTATGATCTGGAATCCTCTATTCCCCCCGAAACTAAAAATCTGTATGAGGCCCACAGTAACTGGCACACATGGATAAACAGCTCCATCAACAGGAACTTCAGAAAGCCAGGCCCCCTGGCTCATAAAAACACCAATAGATCCTCCTGGTTTACCCCCACGTTAGTTCAGCAGAAAAAGGACTGTAAAAAACTAGAAAGAGAGTGGAGGAAGTCGTATGACCCCGCACTAAAAATAACTTATAGAGCCGCTATCCGGCGCTATCAAATCAGCATCCGGATAGCACAGGCCATCTTTCATGAAGAAAGAATTAACAAATCCTCTAACTCTCCGAGGGAACTCTTTAAGATTGTAAAAACCCTCACTAGCTTAGCTCAAGAGCCCAATAGCCCAGAACATTCCAAAGACAGGTGCAATGGGTTGGCAACTTTCTTTAAAAACAAAATTGAAATCATTTATAACTCCTTCCAGCCCAAATCCCCAGAACCATCGGGAATCCTCTCTCCCATATCACCCGAGTCTCAAAATTCAGTTCCGTTAGACGGACTAGTCCTCACGACCATCCCCCCCATGAAATCAGATCAGATAACAGCACTACTAAAGAAAATGAAATCAGGCTCTCCCTTACACCCAGCACCTCCCAACATTCTCGCCCAAGGTGGGGAAGCCGTTGCCATTCAACTCAGGAATCTCATCAACCTCTCGTTCGAGCAGGGCTTGGTTCCAAAGGAATAGAAACACGCCATCATCAAACCCCTGCTCAAAAAGCCACACCTAGATCCAGCAGAACTGTCCAACTATTGTCCAATATCCCTCCTGCCAATAGTCGGTAAAATGGCAGAAAAACACGTGAACTCCGTAATTTCCTCTTTCCTCGAAAATAATAACATAATTCATCAAACACAAATGTGGTTTCGACCCAAGCATAGTACCGAGTCATCACTGTTGGTGGTCACGGAAAAACTCAAAGCCATTTTAGATCAGGGAAAAACGGACGCTGTGGTGCTCTTAGATCTTAGCGCTGCATTTGATACGGTTGACCACTCAGTACTAACCCAGAGAATGGAAGAAGTGGGCATAAGAGGTACAGCAAAAGAATGGGTGGCCTCCTTCCTGAGGGATAGGTCCTTCCAATGTGTGGAAGGTGGGTTCAATTCAGATCCCCTTCCAGCTCCCTGGGGGGTGCCTCAGGGCTCATCCTTGAGCCCTACCCTTTTTAACATTTACCTCAGTCCTCTCCCCCTGATTATACAAGAATTTGGAATCTCCATCGTGTCATACACGGATGATACACAATTCGCGTTCTCAATCACAGACACCCTGAATTCTGACCTCCAACAGCTCGTCCCCTGCCTTGAGAAAATTGGGTCTTGGATGGCAGAGTGTAAGCTCAAGCTAAATGGGGACAAAACTGAGCTGATGATTCTGGGCAACAACTTCAATCCCCACATGGATATCCCATGGCCGGTTAGCTGGGGACCACCTCCCTCATCCAAGCCGGCCATAAAAAACCTTGGAACGTGGATAGACAAAAATCTCACAATGGAGATACAGGCTAAAAAACTATCCAGTAACTGCTTTGGGACACTACGTCTGCTTAGAAAGATAATGCCTCTACTCCCTGAAAATGGCAAGAAAACAGTGGTCCAGGCCCTAGTAGTCTTGAGGCTGGACTACGGCAACTCCCTCTTCCTGGGTTCACCGAAATATGTAGTTAACCATCTGCAAGTCATTCAAAACACAGCAGCACGGCTACTACTAAACATACCCAGACGTCAGTCAATCAGACCCGGACTGAAGGAACTACACTGGCTCCCTGTTCAAGCCAGAATTAAATTTAAATCACTCAACCTGGCTCATCGTGCTATGCACGGAAGGGGGCCGGTACTCATTCAAAATCTGGTCACCCACTACATTCCCCAACGACAACTAAGGTCTAGTTCAAAGTTCCTCATGAAGAATACCGTAACAAAAAGAGCCAGATGGGGGGGGGGAGGTCCTTTTCCTATCTAATATCTAAGCTCTGGAACAGACTTTGATCTTGACATCCGATCTATCCAAGAAGAAACTCAGTTCAGAAAAAAAACTTAAGACCTGGCTTTTCCCACCAAACTAGTCTTCCTCTCTCGCTGTACTGTTTCTTTAGCACTGAGATGCCCAAGGGTAGTCACGCGCTCTATAAATCCCATAAACAACTAGCAAGGAAAATGCAATAGCCCTAACCAAAGAGGGTCATGTTTCTGTAACAAGGACGCAAATTCACCAGTCCAGTGTCCATGGCTCAGATCTCCAGAAGGCAGAGAACACAGCGCCCTCATTAAGGCCAACAAGTCCATGGGAGTATCCAAGTGATCTGCGCCCGGAGCCCCCAGTGGCAGGGGAGCTACAGCATCGTTCCTCCAAAATCTAGAACAAAACATCGAAACAACCTTAGAACTAACCCCTAATCTGCTGGGGCTGGGGCTGGGGCTAACAGCGCCTCCACGGATCTCCAACACAAAAACAGACCATCATGACAGCTTTGACGCTGATTTGCAGAAATCACCTATGACTGCAATACACAGCGCTACCAATAGAGCCCTGCTGTGGCAGTCATATAAGATGGAAGTCCAAATAGATCTTCTGCAATCGATTGGTGGCCGCCTAGTCAACATAAGTTCCAGGGGGGAAGACCTGGAAAATAGGATCATCCAGTACCTGGTCTCCAACCCGGGGGAATGATCCTGTTCCTGCTCAATCCTCATGGAAAAATGGGTGTCTCTGCCTGAGGTGCTAGCGGGTTTAGTAGAGATAGCCAAAGGAAGCAGGGAGATGCAACAAGTAATATGTTAGATAGGGTGACGGTGAATATTCATCCTAAGTCGGTGAGAAAGATAGAAGGACAGATAGAAGGAGCACTATCCGGCCCGAAGACAAAGGCATCGGCTGGACCAGGCCAAACAGCGGAACACAGGATTGAGAATTCCGCCCTTACATACAAAGAAGTTCAAGGCACACAAAGCCCCAACACTGGGGGAAGCAGGGGCAGCGGCGTCCTGGCAAGTGACCGACAAGAACATACTCCCAACAGAACAGCCATTACAGAAACCACTCTATCAAGGAGAGCAAAAAAGAAGCGAAAGAAACAACTGAAAAAAACAAAGCTAAGAGGGAGACAATCGCAGCTATGTTAGATCGATGAACCTCCCCCACAAGGGGATGCTAAAGCCAGCCAGCTCTATCCAATCTTCATAGTTAAAAATCAGGGCAAGAAGAACCTTGTCACCGCCCTGCCTCCCAGAGACCAGCAAAAGCAGCTAACCTTATCAGGCAACACCACCACGAAGGGCCAAAAGCCGTCGTCAAGCTCAGGCCAGCTCATAGACAGCGAAACAATTGTGGAAATAAGACCAGCACCCGTCGTAAAAATGTTCCAGCCAGGGACGGCAACAACGCAGCTGCAGCCGGGTGGCTCTAATGCACTCCGACTAAGCCTTGTGCATCAACCCGGAACAAGGCTCAATCAAGTCCGAAGAAACAGTCTCAAGTGGGAGCTGTCACAAGCATGCCAGGAAGCACAAGCCCTGGATCAACAACTATAGAGCACGCCATAGGAAGGGGAAAGGCTCCCCAAACTTCGGATCTTCCAACAATTGTCAATGAGGTGGTACTAACCCGAGATTTCATAGCACGGGCCAGCACGACATCCTGAACCAGAGTAACATTCGCCGCCTTTTCAAACACCTCGCCATCCTCGACCAGATTCAAACTGAGCATCTAGAATGGGTGAGATTCTTCAGTATCATGGGGGACACACACTGCGACTCAACAGTAATGGGCCTGAAACAAAAGGAAACACAACTAGACATCCTACACAACTTGCCGAGTGGGGCATTGAGGTTCACCCCCTGTCGCTCCCAAAATATCCACACGTCTTAGCACCTGAAAAGGGGGCAAGGGCTCCTGGTTGGTCTGGCACGGAATAGACAGCTCTGAATTTCTTGGCAGAAGGCGGATGGGCGCCAAGGACCCAATGGGCATCAGGATCTCATGCCGAAACAACCAGCAGGTCATCTGCGCAACTGCCTTTGAAACAGACACGGGCAGAATCCGAAGAGGAGGGCAGCAGCATCCCTAACAGCTGTGACGTCAGGCAAGGGAGAGACCAGGGGAGGATCACCTTCCAAGCAGCAATTAACCATAATATCATGGAATATTGCAGGGAACGCCAAAATCAATGAAAACAAAAATGTAAAGCAGTGCCTGGAAACCGGAGACATACTCTGCTTTCAAGAGACCTGAGCACTGGCTAATACCCTATTGGTGGGGCACCATGAGCATTACGTGCTAGCAACAAAAAGGAATCTCTTCGGCCGTCCGTCGGGTGATCTATCAGTTTTTATAAAACATGCAAGTGCCCTCACTGTAACAGATATAAATCTGAAGTCACCAGGGTTGCAAGCTCTACAGATCGGTGGCCTGAACTCCAACACACATCCACTGTGCCTTCTGGTAAAAAACTGCTATATCAACACGGCGCAGACCACTATGAAAGACCACTCCAGTGCAAAGCCAGGAAAAATTGACTCCTAGCCCTAGCACTACCCACGTGGGCAAGGAAGTACAGGCCGAGGTGCAATGCACACCGCCAGTCCAGATAAACCCTTAAATGATCATTAAAATCCTTAAGAAGATGAAGAACGGGGGGAAGGAGCCAAGCTCGTGACCGCAATGGCCGCTCTGTAGCTCGGCTCCGTCAGCCTTCCTGCCCAACACGCAAATCCTGACAAATATCCTGCCCCGAGACGACACACTCAGGAAGAAACGGAAACGTGAAGCAACGCTCGTACTCATCGTCTGGCCTGGGGGCTCCTGCGTGCTGTGGATCCGAAGCTGTGCTCCTGCTTGGTCCGGGGCCTTCGCGGTGTGGAGACCGGAGCCTTGCCTGCGTGGATCGGCCGGGGTGGCGGTGTCGGCGGCGGCCCCCGGCGGGAGAGAGGGCCGACTGTGAGAGGCCGTTGTGCGATTGTTCCGGTGGATACTGACCGGGCCGGTCCAGCGGCCGGGAGGCCCCGTGGTAGGGCGCGGCGCGCCGTGGATGGGGGAGGATCGTGCAGGAGGACGCCCCCGTTGCTGCCTCGTCCGGCCATCTTGAAGCCCTGCGCCCGGAGTCGGCTTGTGATGCCCGCGGGTGGTGGCGCAGGCGGACCCCCCGAATTTGGTGGCGCATCTTTCTGCACCAAGATTGCCATTCTTGGGGCCTGCGTGTACTCCAGGGGTGTCCTCGTTTAAGAGCCCGCTCCGGGAGTTGCGGAGGGTGGTGACGCGGCTGAACCCGCAAAATGGCGGCCGGCGCCCTGGGACACGGATTTCCTCAGGGCGGCGGACCTGTGTGGCTGGAGTGCGCGGGGGCCTGGTCATGTGAGCGTGAGCCCACGATTGGTGATGTCCTTGACGCCCTGCAGTCTCTGCATGCGGCCTTGGCCCCCGGTGCCCCTGTGAAAAGTATACGGTCCGCCGCCATCTTTTATGGACCGTTCTTCATGGACGCGGCTCGACTTCGTGGTGGCGCTGCTTCGTCCCCCTCGATCGCTGCGAGGAGTGCTACCGCTGTGCATCGACAAGACTGCAAGCCTGCGGCCCCAAATCTCCTGTCAGTTGTGAGTGTGGAGTGCGAGGGCGTGGGCTCCATGTTGGGGCCCGATCCTGCTCGAGTGTTCGAGGAGCGTTGTGGACTGCTGCTCCGATCTACTTTGGTGAGGTCGTGCTGTTTACTGCGGGGAGCCTCTGCTTTCTTATACGGCGAGACTGAACTCCTGTTTTTTGCTGCTCTTGGTGTCATTGTTGAGAGTCCCGGACTGCAGAGAAAGATTCTTGTTTTGTTGCTGGTTGCCGGGGCCCCCTGGTCTACACCCTTGCCTTGTTTTGTTCCGATCGAGTAGCCTCTCCATCTTGAAATGTTTGCTTCCCACTGCTATATCATGTGTGGTAGTGATGACTAGGAAAGGCCAGGGGTGAGCCAAACTGAACCCTGAGGACTACCGGTGAACGGATTGTGATGAGGCAGACCCCCAATCATAATAATATGGACGATCCCTTTGAGAGTTTATGATACCTGAGATTGTGTCGATCTTGTTTAGACGCTGCATAATTGTGTGGGTGGGCGGGGGGCTGGGGCCGAACGACTCGATTGATGGTCTCCTTCCCCTCCCTCTTGATTTCTTTCCCCCTTTTTGCCTCTTTATTCCTCTCTCTCTCCTTGACTTCTCTATATTTCGGGTTCTGATTTAGGGCGACAGGCACGCTGCTGGGGGGTAGGCCGTAGCCTTCTGCAGGGGTGCAGGGTGGGGTGGGTGGGCTGGGGCTTCTTCTCTGTTTTCTTTTCCTTAGTTCTATGGCTCTTTTGTATCCCTTTATCGGAGCGCCGCGTCTGTGCTTGTCTCCCATGGTACGATTGAGGGTGGAGACTGGAGGTGTGTTGTACTCCTTCTTACGGTTTTGCCACATTGCTATTACGACTCACATGCCCCCCTCGCTGGCGATATCCTTACTCTCTTTGCGTGCTTATTGCTGTGGGGCGCTTGCATCGGCGCGGCGTTCTCTCCTTCTCGCTTATATTACTTCTCCCTTTTCCTCCCTCCCTTCTCCCCTCTTTTTCTTCTTTAGGATAGTATAGCGGATGATTATATTCACTGTTGATATTCCGGTTCCTCCGTTCTGTCTAAAACATGTAACTGGGTGATAGGTAGACAAGAGACGAGCCACGGTGGGTACTGCTCTGATATATGGCGTCCATATCCTGATTGATGTAAACTGTTGCTGATGATTATCCATATTGATGCCCTTATGTTTTGCTGTTTGCTTCATGGCACGCTATGGGAACTCGGATATCCATAAACTGCAATTGATCCTGCTATACTCCTTATTATAAAATGAACCTTTTTTGATCCTGCTCGATGGCCGTACTTAACCTTTCCAGACTGAACTGATTGCTTCTATATTGTTGGCTGATTCCAGGGCACATCCTTCCGGAGTCATCGGCCTCTCATACTGTGTCGTGGCCGGCCTGACTGGTTGTAGGCCCGTATTTGTATATTCCTTACTGCATAATAAAGGTTTTCAAAATAAAAAAAAAAAAAAAAAAAAAAAAAGATGAAGAACGACTGGGCCCCCGGGCCCAATGGGCTACCAGCACTGATCTGCAAAAAGGCCCCCGACTTTTGGGCAATATCATTAACCCCTGCCTACAACTAAATTTTCTGGACTGCTAAAACCCCTGATTCTTGGAGGGGCTCTATACTGGTCCCTATTTTTAAAAACAGAGACTGCCTGGAGCCATCAAATTATAGGCTCATCGCCCGCCTGATCTGGAAGCCAAGGCCTATGCCCGCCTCCTACTGAAGGATCTTGAAACTTGGGTGGAGGAAAAAGACATCATCCCCTTCCACCAGACTGGCTTCAGGTCACAATCATCGACCATGGATAATGTACTGGTGCTAGCGCACCTATCAGCCCAGGCAGCAAGGAAGAAAAAGCCCCCACTTTTCTGCTCCTTCATTCCATCCATCATTTGTTTGCAGTAACTCTTTTCGCCCTAAGTGGGATGGGTATGCCCAGACATGGGTCCCTTGCTCACTGTGCCACTGGATTCAAGCTAGCCTGACTGAAGAAGGGTGACATACCCTGAAAGCGGTCTCAGGATGCTTGTTTCCGGTCCTGGGAGGACCTGGCCTGGCAGTTCGGTCTGGACTGTTCCCAGGAGGCACAGGGTCAAGACTGATTTGCATATGGATGGGTCCAAACTGCGGTGGCGTAGTGGGCAGAAGAACAATGGATTTAACCCAGATCGTTTGACTGGGGGATAATGTTCGCATTGTCAGCATTCCGTCTATCATTTGTTTGCTGTAACTCTTTTCTCCATAAGTGGGGTGGGTATGCCTAGATGTGGGTCCCTTCCTCGCTGTGCCACTGGATTCAAGCTAGCCTGGCTGAAGAAGGGTGACATGTCATGAAACTGTTCCCAGGATGCTTGTTTCCGGTCCAGGGAGGACCTGGCCTGGAAGTTCGGTCTGGACTGTACCCATGGGGCACAGGGTCAAGACTGATTTGCCTATGGCTGGGTCCAAACTGAGGTGGCTTAGTGGGAAAAATAATGATGGATTTAACCTAGGTCTTTTGACTGGGGGACAATGTTTGCATTGTCAGCATTCCATCCATCATTTGTTTGCTGTAACTCTTTTCTCCCTAAGTGGGATGGGTATGCCCAGATGGGGGTCACTTGCTCACTGCGCCACTCGATTCAAGCTAGCCTGGCTGAAGAAGGGTGACATACCCTGAAACCGGACCCAGGATGCTTGTTTCCGGTCCAGGGAGGACATGGCCTGGCAGTTCAGTCTGGACTGTTCCCCTGGGGCACAGGGTCAAGACTGATTTGCCTATGGCTGGGTTCAAACTGGGGCGGCGTAGTGGACAAAGGAATGATGGATTTAACCCAGATCTTTTGACTGGGGAGAATGTTTGCATTGTCAGCATTCTGTCCATCATTTGTTTGCTGTAACACTACATTGACTACAGCACAGCCTTCGACAAAGTTGTACGCAAGTTGGAAACTAGAAAAATGGGGCATCCCACCAAACCTCTTGAAGGCAATCAAACCACGATTCGAGGACACTTGGGTGCAGGTCAAAACAAGTGCCAGCACAGTGTCCTCCAAAATAACAATGACCAATGGGCTGAAACAAGGATGCGTGTTGGCCCCCATCCTTTCTAACTTGTATACTGTGGACTTGGGGGACGCCCTGAAAGGAGCCAGCCTGGTAGCACCAAGGCTAGGAAGCGTGAGGCTGCCGGTGCTACAATATGCCGATGATACCGCCATAATGGATCACACGAAGGTGGTCCTCCAAAGAGCACTAAACGCACTGAACAGTTATAATAACGACAACAACCTGACAGTTAACCAAGAGAAGACCAAGGTTGTCATCTTCGGGAGTTATCATCTGAAAAAGAAAACACAGTGGCAAATGGGAAATCTGCTAATCAACACATATAATCACCTAGGCATTTTGCTTACGGTGCGAGCCAAGGCGAACTCCCATCTGAAACATCAGCTATCTAAGGCCAAAAAGATCACACACCTGCTAAAACAACTGAGCCTACACCTAGTATGCCCTTCGGCCAGACCAACATTGTCTGTTTTAAATGCGGAATTGCTGCCAACAATTAGCTATGGCCACCTGGCCTTCCCTGGCTCACTGGATGCCCTCCTTAACTCAGCCCATGCCAAGGCATACAAATCTGTGCTCCTCATTACGAGGTCAGCGAGGATCTCAAGGCTAAGATTGGAGCTAGACTTGTCAAGGCCAGACCTGACCTGCCAGGGGGAGATCATAAAGCTATATCCAAGGATTTTAAGGGCCCCAGCAAATTCTCTAAGACGACAATTGAGATCCATCTTCGAGGGGCCTCTCTTGGCCTGGCACACCCACCTTGGCAAAGCTCTCACCACGCTGAACATTGAGGAAGAGAGCATCCCGCGGCTGGAAATTCCATTGAAAGCTTGGAAAAAAGCCATAAATTGACAAGAGTGCAAATTTTTTTTTGATCTAGACTACAAATCTCTCAGCTTGAGCACCCTTTTAGACCCACTGAATAACTCCTACATGGTAGGTAAAGCACAACCCTAACTAAGTGAGGCCCTCAAACCACAAGCCCGAAATAAGATTCTTTTATGAGACTAAGCACACTAGGAATTGCTGATTTTAACCCCGCATGGGCCTGCAGGGGGGAAACTACAAATTGCAGACTGTGCTCCTACAAGTGAGAATCTTGATTTCACTTCCTATGCTACTGTCCTAAACTTAACAACGAACGCCGGCGACTCCTGCACCTAGTTTGTATCACCAACAACATAAAGTCTTGCAGTGAAGCGTCTGCCTTATGCTTTTCCTCAAAAAACACGATGACACTAGCAAGACTGGGGAATGTACGCACCAGATTAGGATCTCCCTAAAGGCTGCCAATGAACACAATCAAATCCTGGAACCAAACACACAAAATCCAGGGAAAAAAGGAAGCCAGGCCCCCAAAAAGCACTGAGGTGCTTACCCCTCTTCATCCGCCCAATCAAGACTGCATCATTTTATGTACTTTAACTGAAGTGCCTTGACGAACGGCGTAGAGACTCAGTAAGAAAACAGTTTTTAGCAACTATTGAGGGCCACCGGTTGATCGAGCGGGCCTCGTGAGGGGTGGAGAAAATGTACGCACCAGATTAGGATCTCCCTAAAGGCTGCCAATGAACACAATCAAACCCTGGAACAATCACACAAAATCCAGGGGAGGAAGGCAGCCAGGCCCCCAAAAAACACTGAGGCGCTTACCCCTCTTCATCTGCCAAATCAAGACTGCACCATTTTATGCACTTTAACTGAAGTGCCTTGGCTAACAGCTTATAGACTCTATAAGCAAACAGTTTTTAGCAACTACTGATGGCCGCTGGTTGTTGGAGCGGGCCTCGGGAGGGGTGGGGGGCGTCACATTGCCCAAACACAATCTGAAGTTTTTATCAATCTTAGTCTTGTTGACTTTTTTTTACTGTAAAGATTTTAATTATTTGTAGTTACTAAATAAATACAAACAATTAATAATACATTAATTACCACAATTAACACTATAAAATATTAAATACATAAATATTAATTGATAAACAATATTAATTAATTAATTATAATTAAATTACTGCCCAACCTATTCCCCTATAAACCCACAACCCACTACGGAACTAAAATGCAAAATTTAAATAAAATAAAATTAAAAACTTTGAATACATTTATTATAATTAAATTACTTCCCGCCCTATTCCTCTATAAACCCACAACCTGCTACAGAACTATAACACAAATGAATAACTTCTAAAAATGTAATACATATATTAAAAAGCAAAAGCAATACTTAGACAAAAAATATAACACATACATTTAAAATCATACTAAAATACATAACATTAACTAAAAAAACGATATTTTTAACAACTATATTTTTGCAAACGATAGTATTGACTTCAATATTTTTTAAAACCATATTAACGACTTCAATATTGTTAAAATGGATATTACTTACCTTAGACTCGATATACTTTATCACGATATTCTGACAGTTGATATTTTTGTATCCCGATATTTTGCACTCGATATTAGTGCTGGTCGAAACTCGATATTCTGACTGTTTACCGGCCAAGACGCAGTGCAGGTACTGTGGGCATGTGCCACATGCAGTAAAAGACTGCCCCGCACAAGGCAAAACCTACGCTAATTGTGGGATCTCAAACCACTTTGCTGCAGTGTGCAGAAGACGAGGCCGAGACACACGAGGATAAAAACCACTATCAGCAGACAGTAAGACAACTGTCCCTAACTTACTCCACACAGTAGGAGGAGCCACAAAGGATGAGCCGAAGTTATAAAGGTCCAGAAGATTCATCTATGAAGGAGGATGAGGTAGAAACATACCTGATCTCGTTCACACAAGAGCTCAAGTGTTGCAGAAGGCCACAACCCACCTGTACAATTAAAATCACAGGATTGTAAGTAAAGGCGATTATCGATACAAGAGCATCTGTAAACGTGATGGGCCTCCAGCAATACTGACGCCTTCAACCGCAACCGCTGATCACCCCGTCCCGGACCAAACTATTTGCCTATGGGAGCCAAACCCCTCTTTCACTCAGAAGAAAGATATCGATCCCGATCAGGTCCAATGACCAGGAAGTTACAACCATTATCCAAGTCATAGATCGTGAAGCAGACACCCTAATCCTCAGTTTTATGGCCGAAGACCTGGGCCTGGTGTTGTTTGCCAGGAGTTTCCAAGTACATCAGGCCGATGAGATACTCGAGCAATTCCCCGAACTCCTCCAAGGACTTCGATGCATCAAATACGACACTATCAATCTACACATTGACAAGTCCATCACCCCAGTCGAGCTGCAACATCAGCAAGTCCCTTTCCACCTGAGGCCCTTGGTAGAAAAAGAACTGGAAAACCTTGAAAAACAAGGAGTAAGCAAAAAAATCTCAGGACCGACACCCTCGGTGTCCCCGATGGTTATTGTGGAAAAGCCCAAACAGCCAGGTGCCATACGCCTCTGCATCGAAATGAGGTTCCCAAACTGGGCCTTCAAAAGAGAGCGTCACACTACACCAAATATGGATGACATAATTGCAGATGTCAATGGATCAAGGTTGGTTTTCAAAAATCGACCTGAACGTGGAGTACCACCAACTGCCTCTAGTGGAAGAAAGCTACTACATTACAATGTTTAGTACCCTCCTGGGGCTGCGTTGTTACATACGACTGCACTTCGGAATATCCTCAGCTGCAGAGGTGTTCCTGAACACGATCCGCAAGATGCTGTCTGGGCTGCCAGGAGCTATAAACGTCAGCGATGACATTCTGATCCACTCTGCCACAGTGGCTGACCATCACAGACACCTAAGGAGCACATTGCATTGCCTCAGTGAACATGGCACGACACTCCCCTGAGATAAGTGTCAATTCTTCCAACCATCTCTAGAATTCTTTGGGTACGTGTTAAGCTAGGAAGGCATTCAAGTGGATCCGAAGAAATCGCAGGCCATCCGAAATGCTCCAGCTCCAACCACACCTACAGAAGTGAGGCGTTTCCTTGGCATGGCCACTTATTCTGGGGGATTCATTCCTGATCTCACAACCCGTGCCGAGCCGTTGAGGGCGCTAACGAAAACAGATGTCAAGTGGCACTGGGGACCGTGGGAAGAGGAAGCTTTTCAGAGCATCAAGAACGAGCTACTGGGAGAATCCACCCTTGCCTATTTTGATCCAGCGAAGCTGACAGAACTTCTGGTAGATGCCATTCCGGTAGGATTGGGAGCAGTGCTTGCCCAGGAGCAGGAGCCAGGTCAATGGGGAGCCTTATCGTTTGCCAGCAAGTCGCTGACCACCATCGAAGCAAGGTATGCCCAGATTGAGCGAGAGGCGCTTGCTATAAAGTGGGCATGCAAAAATTTCCACCTGTATCTGACGGGCCAACCCTTCACTGTGATAACCGACCACCAGCCTCTGGTTCCCTCTTCAAGGGGTCAGCCCCTCACACACCTCCCTGGATTGAGCAATGGGCTGTACAGCTTCAGCCATACCAGATGGACGTGGTATATAGACTCGGGGCAAAGAACCCCGTGGATTTTCTGTCCCGACATCCAGCACCAAAGGAAGCGGCGGATGACCTTGAATGGTCGGAACAATACATAAATATGATCTCAGCAGCGGCATGCCCCCAGGCAATGACACTCGAGGAAATCAAGGAAGCTGCCAAGCAAGACACCATATACACCCGGACTCTCCAAGTGGTCCAAGAAGGTTTGTGGAGGAACTACCTTCAACAGACTAAAACATGGGTGCTGGAAGACTGAGAAGAGCGGACGAAGATATGGAGGATGAGGAGTGAGCTGAGAGCCACGGCAGATGGAATACTCCTGAGAGGCTCGAGGCTGGTGATACCGCTAGCTCTGAGGCACCGAGCAACTCAACTGGCCCACGGGGGCCACCAAGGCATGACCAAAATGAAGGCGAGAATGAGAGAAAAGGACTGGTTTCCAGCACTCGAGGCATAGGTTGAAGACCTACTACACCGTTGCCCGGCCTGCCAGATAACCAGTGCTCCTGAGAGACCGACCCCAGTAATCACAGAAGAAGCCTGCACTCTCCCATGGTCGGGAGTGAGCATAGATTTTGGGAGTTTCCCCGGGGGGAAATATATGCTCGTCCTTGTGGGACGAGCGTATATTTCCCATAAAATCCCATAGTGGAACCAGTCATGTTGACCGATTTTGCACATGTGGCCCTGGTCCTGGAGAAGGTGTTTGCCACATTTGGGTTCCCCCTGGAGATCCGGAGCGACAATGGGTCCCTGTGCCACTTTCCTCCATCAGCGAGGGATCCGCCACCGCTGCGTCACGCCTCAATGGCCCCAGGCCAATGGAGACCTAGAGCATTTCATAAGGACCCTAAAAAAATGCTACGTATCGCCAGTGTGGAACAAGTGGATCCTGAGCGGCATCTTCATGAGTTCCTCAGGGATTACCAGATCACCCCAAACTGCACCACGCTGCGGAGTCCATGGTCCCTTATTTTCAAAGACCCACGGCAAGACCAGATCCCTACGTTTCCAGGTTAGACACCCCCATATCTGGATGTCCACGAAACCCAAGCATTAAAAGAACAACAGATCTATCAGGCAAGTGTTGAATGCCTTGCCGCACCCCGGTCACTCCAACCCAGTGCCACAGTCCTACTCAAAGACCGTCAGCCCGGGGGGAAGTTCCAGACGTTCATGAACCAGGCACCTAGACAGTTGTCACCAGCAGTACCATGTGACAGCCCGAAAAGGGAGCGAGGAAATATCGCGTAACATCTCATAGTTCAAAGAGGTCGCAACAGAGTTTCAGAGTCTGGCCCTCGGCCCCTCTGAGTCGGAGTAGAAACTTCCAGAGCCAGGTCAGTGAAAACATACCGGAACCTGCCCCCCCCAGGCGCACAGCCTCCCGGTTCACCTCCAAGCCAGCCAGTGACAAGTGAACCACCCATACGAAGCCAACAACATTGTTACAGTCTATGGCCTAATCCTCACCCTAGCCGACACCTCCAGTATTTTGCGTGTTAAGACTTTAAAGACTGATGCAGGCGAACGGTGCATGTTTACTGGACTTGTCAGAAGTTTTGTATCAAGAACCAAGTTGGGGAAGGATGTAATGGTTAGCATTCCCGTGTTTCAGGATGCTGGCCAGAACTGTGCCCACATCATCCGCAGGCCAGGCGTGGCCTTCGGGGTAAAAATAAAAGGGGAGAACCCGCACGTGGGTAATCTCCCGGCACCAGAATATCCTGTGTGCATGTCCCATCATTGGTAGGTCCCCACCTTGTGGGAATAGGCCTCACCTCATCCGAGTTTCCCCGAAGGCCGGCACACCTGGCACCATTTCATTCCCCATAATTCCGAGGCCTCCTATGATGAAGAGCTTCAAAGCAGATTCCATGTTCCCTTCTGCTTGGATGCACTGTGAGTGTGTGAATGGTGGACACACATACATTTACTGAGCATGGAAGAAAGGGAGCACTATTTTAAGCTGCAGTTACAGAGATTGGTGATCTCTGTAGAGACAGAGAGGGGATTTCATATCACACAGTCTGAATCTAGAGTGGGATCGGAAGAATCCCCAAAAGGTCTACTGTAAGATGACCGTCCACCTGGGTGAAAAGAACGAAGCATGGTTGTCATGAAATGGGGAGTTCACACAGTGTTCTTCTGCTTCTTCTACACAAGGATCAGAAATTTTACAAAGAGGCTGAAAGCTGCACAGAGGACATACGCAGCAAAACTAAAAAAGAAACATTAAAAGTCATCAAAGGAGGTAAAGCTCTGAAAATAATTTTTTTTCCCAAATGTGTTAATTGCACCATTATTTCTCCAGCGAAGTGTGACACGAGTCCTTAAACTCGTGCCTGGTTTTGATCTCTATATATATGAAAAGCAATTCGCTCAAACTCAATGGTGACAAAACTGAGGTGCTAGTGCTGGAAAGGAATCCATTGTTGTGGGGACCATAGGACTGAACAGAAACCTTAGATGTGGTTCCAGAGCCATACGCCAAGGTGAAGAACTTTGGCTACTGGCTGGAGGAAAAGCTGTCCATGAAGCCTCAGGTGGCTAAGGTTGCTTTAGCCTGTTTTGGTGCCCTAAAATGGCTGAGGAAATTAATTTGTCTGCTCCCATTTACAGCCCAAAGAATAGTCATCAAGGCCTTAATTCTGTAAACCACTGGACTACAGAAACATCCTTTACATAGGAGCTGAAAAGGCCTCCATCAGGCATTTGCAAATAAATGAAGTTGCACTAATAAAACTTGAGCTTATAAATGAAAGTTTGTGCTGCAATGAAGTGGCTTAGTAATATGGTGCCTATTGTTAATAAGCATCATTTCGAAAAATCTGTGCAAAAATAGGTAAACAATGAAATATAAACTTGATATTTTACAGAATGATGTAACAGATGTTATAGAATATGAAAACATTCAAACAAGATTAGAATTTTGATCTCTTAAAACCGTGCATTTATGAGATAAATGCAAAAAAATTGTGGTAGTAGGATACTTTTAGCATTAGATGTTTCCTGTAATAATACTTGTGAAAGTTTAAATATTATGGGGTTGATTCCGATCTCGCTCGGAAGGCCCTCTGAGAGCCGTGTGTAGTGTTATCTTACAACCAACTCGTTCGGGGAGCTGGTCCATCCAAACGACGAAGTACGATGCGCAAATGTCTCCTATTCCCGAGCGACACTAACGCTCCGATTCCAGCACCATTTGCCGTATGACCCGGCTCCGTAAACGATGAATGGTGTCGTCCTGGGTCATTTTATTTATAGTTAACAAGGACCCCCTGAGAACATGGATATAGTGATTCCTAGGTCAGGGATAAACAACTCATTAAAGGTAACAACCTAGGCAATTCAGATTTTGGCGCTCATAAGAAACGTGATAAAGGAGAGAAAATTACTATAAAGCATAAAGTTAGTGACTTGAATTTTATTAACATGAAAAATAAAACACAATTAAAAAGTTGATTCTCAAATGTAATAAATCAACTACAGAAATCATTTAAATCAGCATTACATAATATCACAATACAGTTAAAAATTACAAGTAAAAAAGTTTGTTAAGGAAAAGTGGCATAAAGTATTTCTCGACGCGCGTTTCGGTGACCAGCGCCTTCTTCTGGAGTAGCCACGAATTTTTGCAATAGGAGTTAATCATAGATGCAAGATAGGGTTGTTGTCTGTGAAAATCAAGACGATTTTAAAATTCCAGATATTCTGGGTATACAGAATATATTTCGATTTGGAAATGCAGTGATGTAGCTTCTTGTAGGCAAGGCCTTTTTAGTGGAGGTACTATCTGCAAGATTGTTTCTTCCTATAAAGTAGAAGATTTGCAGCCGGTAATCACGATGTTGATTATGGCAGAACGGACAAAACGAAACGCGCATGCGTCTTAGTACACATTCAAAGTTTTAAATCTCCTGGTCGCGAAGGAATGAAAAAGAACGATAATATTTCTGAGGCCCGAATCATCACCACGAGAACGTTGGCGTGTCCGAGACTCCTGGTCTGCGTGTATTTTATCCATACGATCGCGTGAATGCAGACCGCTTACCTCATATTCGGAGAATTGTCTACATCACGACGTGTTTAGAAAATCCTTTCTTTTAATCAGAAATATTATCGTTCTTTTTCATTCCTTCGCGACCAGGAGATTTAAAACTTTAAATGTGTACTAAGACGCATGCGATTTTCGTTTTGTCCATTCTGCCATAATCAACATCGTGATTACCGGCTGCAAATCTTCTACTTTATAGGAAGAAACAATCTTGCAGATAGTACCTCCACTAAAAAGGCCTTGCCTACAAGAAGCTACATCACTGCATTTCCAAATCGAAATATATTCTGTATACCCAGAATATCTGGAATTTTAAAATCGTCTTTATTTTCACAGACAACAACCCTATCTTGCATCTATGATTAACTGCTATTGTAAAAATTCGTGGCTACTCCTGAAGAAGGCGCTGGTCGCCGAAACGCGCGTCGAGAAATACTTTATGCCACTTTTCCTTAACAAACTTTTTTACTTGTAATTTTTAACTGTATTGTGATATTATGTAATGCTGATTTAAATGATTTCTGTAGTTGATTTATTACATTTGAGAAACAACTTTTTAATTGTGTTTTATTTTTCATGTTAATAAAATTCAAGTCACTAACTTTATGCTTTATAGTAATTTTCTCTCCTTTATCACGTTTCTTATGAGCACCAAAATCTGAATTGCCTAGGTTTTTACCTTTAATGAGTCGTCCTGGGTCATTTCACAAGCAGTTACAGGCTGGCCAAGTACGATACGTACTTCCTACGCGCCGAACAGGTTGCCACCTCCAGCACGTCACAGCATCCGGAAGAGCTGTATTTCAGTGCTGATTCGTGCCACAACACGAACACTGCGTACGAGACAAAGCAGCCATGTATCCGTTCGCGCATGTCATCCCTCTACTCTACGCGTACGGTGGAATCAACAACCGTAACCAACGCATTCTTCAAAGTCGGTAAGTCAGACACCTACCACACAAAAAAACATCATGATCACGCGAAAGGCAACACACCCATAGGGGTGGATGCCTAACACTCACATCAATGTCCACCCCCATAGGGGGTGGATGACTATCACTACCAGCATTGCCCAACCCATTGGGGGTAAATGCCTAATGCTACCAGCATTGCCCACCCCATAGGCGGTGGAAGCCAATCACTACCAGCATTGCCCACCCCATAGGGGTTGGATGCCCAACACTACCAGCATTCCAGCATTGCCCACCCCGTAGGAGGTGGGTGCCCATCACTAACAGCATTGCCCACCCCATAGGGGGCGGATGCCCATCACTCCCACATTTGTCCTCCCCATGGGGGGTGGATGCAGAACACTCCCCCCAGTGCTGTCATGCCTAAATTGTGTGTAGTGTGTACACTGCTTGCAAAACTGACACATAAAGAGATATATTGGACAAACCACCCATATCTATAGTGACAAAAAGATGAGTGTAGTGTTCAATCACACAACATTTTCAAGCACATAGGGCTTATGGGGTATAAGCCCCCATCACTGTACTGACAAAAAGGTGAGTGTGGTGTACAATCCATCAGCATTTCAAAGCACAAAGGGGTAATGACGATAACCCCCCATCACTGTAGTGACAAAAAGGTGAATATATGTCTCACACCCCCAGCATGTCCGACCAATCATGTTTTTTTGGGGCCTAAAAATACAATTACTGTAGTGATAAAGTAGTGGTTGTGTGCCAAACAACAACAGAACTGTTGAGGCCAACATTGCTGTGTGTGTCAGATACCCTCAGCCATATGCAGCCAATCAGTGCTCTTGGGGGCTAACACTGCCAGCAATGTTCAATTGGAAAACAAAATGCATAAACACACGTTTGCCACAAACAGACACAAATACAAATGATCCAATCTGAAACTACAATTATGATGAGATCCAGCATCACACTGCGGCAGCAATGGCAATTGCAAAACATAATGAATGTGCAGAGTGAAGATGTAGGTGGCCCAGGGCCACTAGAGAAAAAAATTCAACAAAACATCCACTCATTGCCCATCATAGACAGTTTAAATACATGGGTGAAGATGCACAAAAATGTAAATTGTAAATGTAAATTGATACTTGTATAGCGCACTACTCACCCGCAAGGGTCTCAAGGCGCTTGTACGAATACCTCTGTGGAACCCATCCTGGCTTTCCCTGTGAGGTGTCCACTCCTGGGCACCCCCAAGGTGGAGGCCAGGCATCCTTAGCGTTGTGGGGGCCGTTGTGGAGATTAAGCAAGCTATTGCCCAGAGTTGAAGAAGAGGACTCCATGATTGGAATAGGCACCGAGGCGAGAATTATCAGGTCCGTGGAATTTTTGAGCCCAAGACCCGCCGAGGCGTGGAATTAAACCCTGGTCCCGGGCTAGACCTCTGCATCAGGGTCTGCCGCTCTAACCATTGAGCCACACTTCTCCAAAGACAACCAACAAGCCACACACTGCAGAACAAACACAGCATGCGTGTGTGTGTGTGTAAGTGTCCCTAGCCTGGGCCAACACACACAATGGGGTGCTAAACTCCACTGAGATATGTGTGTGCTGAGTACAATCTGGAAGTATTTCATGAATTTGGATTGTGAATGTGGGCAATCAGGCATTGTTTGATGAGTAAGTGCTGCACAAGAGTCACATGTGGATCAAGCCTGGTGAAACAGCAAACAATACATCAAGACACTGACTCTCTTCTGCAGTACATAGGCCTGGGCGTAGTTTACAGAGTTTTCCTATGCGGAACTCCCTGAAGTTACAAAAAAACTCTGCAAAGTTTCATGAATGGCGGAGTGCAGTGCGCACTGCAGTTTGTGCTGGTATTTCTGCCGCTTGGGTAGAAATTCTACCTGAGCGGTAGCTTGCGCTCGCAAACTTACCGTTCGCGATCGCAAACTTACTGTTCGTGATCGCGAGCGGGAAAATAACTCCACTGCACATTGCGAAATGGAGTTTTCTGCACTCCGCTAGATCTGCAAATTACGTGAACGGAGCGAAGTTCACCGCCCAGGTCTACCCTCAATGCCACATCACTGTAGTGACGGTATCATGTCTGCTGACCCTCTGTGATGCTAAATTAGGAAGTGCGCCATACTTTTGAGCACATTCACTCTTGCACACTGTGTCACGTTCCTTGGAAGAATCACTGTCATCTCACATACCCAAACATTACTTTCATGGCATGGCCCGTAATGTAACACCCCATTAAAGGTAGGGGCCTTGCCAAGAGACAAGTCACATTTGGCCAGTCTAAACACCACACACCTTGATCAGCAGCAATGTGCCTCATCTAAGCCTACATTGACTGGTGATATTTCACAGGCACCCATGACAGTGTGGATCACTGGCTGCATGACGAGGAACACATTATTGACCACACATCATTGTGATCAAAATACAAACATGGGTCCATGTACTGTTGTGTATGACCAATGTGTCAATCTCTGTATCAGCAAGGTACCACCAGCATGCCACATACTAGGACACACACAATTGATGGTTGAACAAGAGGTGCCAGACACACATATGTATGTGACACAAATTTACCGCATCTGTCCACAACAACACACACTCAAACCCTGCAGGGCAACAAAAGTAAACACACTCACAGAAGAATGACATTTTAATGAGTTAGTGTACAATGAAGCACACAGGAGACAGCCCATGACAACACACAACTCCACAGACAATCAAAATACATTCATGAGCCTCCCACTGCAACAAACATGAAGTGGTTGTGTTACAGTTGTCAATCGTACATGTGTAGACCAGATTCCTAACTGATGTGTAGCAAACCATGGAACAACAACAACGTATGAGACAGTCAACATGTGTTGACACAAAACTCAAGATCAGACCATTTACAATGTTAACTTGTTGGCATGTCTATCACATCAACTCTGCATCTAACTAGAAAATCTGCAGATCATCACTATTATCAAAATGAATAAGCTGTTTACTGCAGAAGACTTGGAAGATGCATATCTCACCAGATGGGGGACACAACATCTGTGTCAGTAGGCTCCAATGCACAGGTTAATGTGTAAGTTAATCTCCCTGCGCTGTTGACAACCCCAGGGGTGGTGGTGGGACCAGCGTTTAACAAACACAATACCCATAGCTAGGCATTACACATGTTGAAATGTGTACATTCGTTTAGGATGAAGTACATGTGCATAACGTGATATGTATCGGACACATTTGGAACTTTAAGATGGTCTCAGAATAATGAAACACTCAAGGAGACCTACAAAAAAGACAAGTTGCCATCAGGCTACAGGGAAGGCTAGAAACTGGTGAGTATGAAGAGTCATAGACATATACAAATGCCAAACGTGCAAAAACAGATGACATTAAAAACACGCTGATGTTGCTAGCACAAATGTGACTCAGAAAATAAAAATGTGTCACATGTGTGTTTGCCTACAGTGCAGACCCTTGTCTCAACCCAACCAAGGATGTTACCATCATGACTTCATTCTACTGGTGCACCCACATCTCGTACACTCAAAGTGCAATAGGTTGTAAAATCACTGGACCACTCAGCACACAGAAAGCTTCTCAAACATGAACATCTGCAGGGACTACAGTCTTGGCAGGAAATGGGGTTTGCAGACAGAGATTAATGCTCACATGACACACACCATGGGCTCAGGATATGTCACAGATTTACACACTGCCATGAGGTGATGTCACTACTGTGTAAGGTCAGCTGTGTCAAGCTTGGTCTTGGCAGGGGTCTACCATGTCCCAATGAAAATCGGACATGGATCCAACAATCACAACACGCAGGATACTTTGTTTCCATCAGCCTGCGTACATGTGTGTCTGCAAAGTCACCCGCACGTAGTCAAACTCCATGTTTAACAAGTTGTACTAATGAGACAGATAATGTGTTCATCATCAATGCGCTATTCTGCATGTCCATCATAGACACTTGTACCGTTGAAAAACTGCAGTGGACAGGACTGATTGAGGGGGTGGGGGCTCCACTTCAGTGTCCGGAACTGACAGAAGGTGTGGTGTTGTGGGAAGGGAAGGGAATTGCCTGCCGTGGGGGAGGGCATTATCACCTTGGGGATGGTGTAATGGTGTGTGGGTGAAACTGGGATGGTTTGTGATGTGTGAACTTTAGGAGGGGTGGCCTGGGCTCGGAAAGAAGTTGATTTTGTGGTATAAGTGTGGGATGGTGGTGGGCTTTTAGATTTTGTTTTTTTAGGGGGATGTATGGATGGGGGCCTCAGTGTTCCTATTCTTAGGGTAGGGTGTGCGTGCAGGGGTGGATCTCCTCTCTGTGCCAGGGGATTTCCTCCTCCCCTTGGGAGTCTGGTCTGATGTTTCATTGGGGGAGAGGCCAAGGTCTCAGAGGAAGACCCTTTGGGAAGGGGGGTTGCAGGAGAGTCAAGTGTAGGGTTTTGGAGGGAGAGGTAGCTGAGGAATGCGGAGTGGTTGTGGATAGGTGTGTGTGTTTTTTTCCCTATCCCCTGTGTGTGTGATGTCAGTCCCCTGAGTGTGCTTGCGTGGTTTTTTTGGACTTTGTTTTGGGTTGCGGTGTGCTGCTTGTGTCAGTTGGGGTGTGTGCACGTGCCTGTGTGAATGTGCTTTGGTCAAGAAGGTTAGTGGGGACTGTGGATGGGGCAGAGGTAGGAGGGGTGAGGGACTGCTGTAAGAGGGACACTGCTGCCATCAGTGAGGAGGCCATGAACTGACGTGTCCGCTGTAGGGCTGACATGTTTGATGGCATGCCCTCCATGTATGACACCAATTGTGTCAAAAGACTGGTGTGTGCATGGAGGACACTCAGCATGGATGCCTGCCCCACATGTATCTGTTTGAGCAAATCCACAGACTCCACACTCAGGGCAGCAAGGGTGACAGATGCAGGGTGTGTGGTGCGTGGCCCGAAGGAGACTTGCTCCCTAACACGGGAGGGTCGACGGACACTTGGAGTGTAAGCAGCTGTAAGGGTGGAGATGGTGGTAGAGGCAGGGGCAGACTCTGATGTTGAGGCCTATGCTCTGGTAACGCCCACCACCACAAAGAAAACATCACTGGAGGTTGATTGGTCCTCTGCAGATGTCGATGTTTCAGACCGGCCCTCAGTGTGGCTCCCCTCACCCTCTGTGCCAATGGGTCCCTCCTCCTCCGATGTGGACCCAGTCCAGCAAGCCGCTTTCTCTTGTTCCGTGGAACTGTCTCCTCCAGTAGCAGTAGATGATGCTGTGAACAAGGATAAGAAACAGATTAACATCAGTCATCTGCATAGACATGAGTTTAAGCACAACACATCACAGAGAAAGCCTTTGCAGTATGTTAATGTTACTTTTTATATTCATTGCACATATGTGAACATGGCACCTGTCAGTATGCAAGTGAACCATGGTTCCCAAACACATGATGGCAATGGAACCATCATTTAGATGTATTTCAAAGACCACAATACATATGTCCAACAGTGCACTAGTTTGCCTGTTGTCTGATCTGTAATGCTCCTGAGTGCCATGTGTCATTACAAACATGTATAACCATCAATAACAATGGGGCAAACTCTTACCCCATTTCTGGATGGTAATGGAAGCATATCAATTATGCAACATTTCAAACCAAGTTAGTTCCAGAGTTTATTCAAAAAGCTCATCCAAATTATTCACATTATGCAGGATTCCTCCAACGACACGTGCGAGGCATTTTACTAGCATAACTGTAAACTCAAACGCTACAAACATGCCGAAGCCTTAATCGGTAGCTAGGAGTATATGCCGGTAGTCTTCATAGATTTCATCACGATAACCCAATGCATTTCGGGCCCAAGGCCCTTCGTCAGGGGTATTTCTACAATTAAAAATTAAAGAACAACATTCAGTACCAAAATAGTATGTATTTGAATTATGTAAAACACATTTCTCAGCACCTGTTCAATCACGCTTTCAACGTTTTCCCTCTAATTGTGACCGTATGTCGCCACTGCCTTTTAAATAAATGTCTAAGTAATCCTCCCTCCATTTCGTCAAATATCAATGAATCTCATCATTCCTATGTGTTCATCCTGAATCTGCAAGGTACTCCCTTACCTTCAAAACGTCCTTCTCATTCCCTCCCAGCTGGTTCAACTGTGCTTCTCCCGCATTTCACTATTTGTAACCTGCACGTTCAAACTCCGCCCCTCGATGACTCATATGAAACCTGTATTAACCACTGCACTCTCTAATCAATCCCTTGGCCCCACCTTTTACCAAATAACCATCCTCTTTGATACGTACATTTAAACGCGCTATTCACATAGACAGTGTAAAAATGAAATTAGTCCTGTGATGTACATGAAACTAATGGTTGTCCACATAATCTTACACTACAACTCCCATCATACATTCTACTCACAATCCTAAACATCTATGTCAAATTCCCCGCCCACCCTATTGATTGAATTACGTTGATTCAAAGATATCATGTGTAGCGTGTTCAGAGCTGGTGTACTAATTGTTCACAAACTAACATGGTCATTCTCCTAAACGTATATAAAATGTATACAAGAACATTGCTTCAAATAACATTGAAATGTGTGATGTAAATCTCAAATCATAGTCTGTGGATTCATTTAAAAATAGCCTGTTCTTCCCATAGTCTCGCAAGTGTCTAGATCGTGTTTATCCGTCGATATCCTTGTTCATGTGGGTGCTACTCGTCGGAAGCAGACAGTAAATAATCCTGTCCATGTCTCATCTCATGCAAGGGAGTCTGGAAGTGACACAGCAAATGGGATGGACAAATTGATAAGTTAAAATGTGGAACATACTTCCTTCCCCAGTCATCATGATGGGCTTATGTCTTGGACGTCAATGCTATAATGGTCTGCAGGCAGGACAACAGACAAGTACAAATAATGCAACCTCACACATTTTCATGTGGCATACTATGTCACTGGCCTGTCTGGCTAAGCAGTCTGTAGTGACTCTTGTTACAGGTGCAATGATTCACAACATGAAAGTCAGCACTGTGTCAAATCATGTAATCCCTTTTAAAGAAACATCTGTAGTGGTCAAGTATACATGTCCCCTTTGTGCTACGCCCAATTTAAAGACTCTGACAAGCTCACCCTGCTCTACTTAGACATTGCAGTATATGAATTAAGACATCCGTCTACATGAACCTTCTTATAGCTCTCAGGAATAAAGTAATGAAGCATACACATATATGTTGAAGCCACCATTATGCAGTCAAGGGATGACACACACAATTTCTGTCCTGTGTATCTGAGCAACATTCCAGACATTAGATGTCTGTCCACATTACATACATTTACTACAGGTGTATTAAAAAAGTTCTGCCTGTACACACTGACTCAGAGTCAGACACATGATTATCAAATTTACAATGGTGAAAGTGTTTCCTGGCACACCAAAATCTGACGTCACGGTGTCTCAGATAGCCTAAGTTGGCATACCTGTCCTTGGTCCATGTGAAACATGTGATTACACAGAGCACTATGAAGGTGACTACACAGTTTGAAAACTTATCTATTTCATTTGTCTGAGGCATCAACATTAGTCTCACCTGCTGCACAGGTATGTAGCATATTTCTCACAAACCTGTGTTAACCTAGATCACCATTTAGAACATATATGTATGTTCCACACAGAGTACAGGTCACTTTTCAGTCAATGTGTTGACACGTCAGACAATTACATCACTCATGATGGACAACTCAATGCACCTGTTGTATATGGTGCTGATCACATTAACCTTGGACTACAGCAAATTCACAGGACCTAAGTGACAGATGTAAAGGGACACACCTGGGCATCAGATGATCATGGGGCATCATTACATTTAGCCACAGAAGTGGTGTCTCGGCAGACAGACGACCTGTGAGAGGGTTGCCAGGCTGAGGGAGTGAAACATGCATGTCAAACATAGTTAAGCAACATGGCACATACTCATCCCCTCCTTGCTGCTGCCTGGACTTTTAACTGCCCATCCAGGTCAGGGAAGACCACCGTCAGTACCCGGAGCATGTGGGGGATCATGATTCATCGCCACCTCTTTTGCGAGGAGGTGACCACTTCAGCTGGACTCTTGAAATCCTCCGGTTCTAGCCACGGAGGTTCTGCCACCTCTTCTGGCAGTGGCGGATGCGGCGTTTGAAGACCCCCACAGATCTTACAGCCCGGATGATGGTCTTCCAAATTCCATGCTTCTGATGGGGGTCGACCTGTAGAATGACTTGGTGATACACTGTTACTACACATGCTAAATGTTTATTCATCACACACTTGGACATATAGGTCATGGTTAGAATGACAGATAATGTATAAAGGTTGGACAAGTATCATCAGGGGCAGTTGTCCTGTGTGCAAGTCTCCCTTAACAACATGAGAACAGTGCATGAAAATCAATCCCACCAAATACACTTTTACATCACTGTACCTGTCCAGAACATAAATCTACCACACTGTAAGACTTACAATAACTATGTGTGCATACTTGCCCTTGGGGATCACAATGCTAGTAGAGCCTGTTTTAAAAAATGCTCAATTGAAAAGGCAGTGTAATCAACAGTCACCTGCTCTCCTGGTTTTCCATACAGCTTGCTGTACTGTAAAAGGAGGCTGTCCAGCAGGGCCTGGTTCTCCTCTGTGAAAGCTGGTGCCCTCTCCACAGTATGTACTATTTTAGATCGCAGGGGATGCAGAAACAGCAGCAGTAGGTAGAGAAGTTTTAAAGTAGCATGTAGTGCAGGCAAGTGAAGTCCCTTGGGAACAGATAGACTTATATCTGTGCAGGAGAGGTGAATTCTGTTCCATGCATCCAAAGCAATAGGTCCTAGCCGTTCGCATTAACCGAATTTGGCCAATCCATAACATTGCACACATCTGACATGCCTGCCACGTCGTTCAAATATTCTGCATCATAACACTATTGAGTTCGATACATCGTTGTTGCAAACCAACAGAATAGGTTTGCAAGCGATTCGTACATGAAGCGAAAACACGTCTGTCCCCATGATGACCAATAGCCAACGTGTGCGTCCACCTCTGTTCGGATGTGTACATCGCGTCTTTTTAATACTCACCCGCGTCTGTTCCCATGATGACCAATAGCCAATGTTTGCATCCACCTCTGATCGGATGTGTACAGCGCGTCTTTTGAATACTCACCCGCGTCTGTCCCCATGATGACCAATAGACAATGTGTGCGTCTGCCTCTGTTTGGATGTGTACAATGTGCCTTTTGAATACTCACCCGCATATTTCCCCATGACGACCAATAGCCAATGTGTGTGTCCACCTCTGTTCGGATGTATACAATGCGTCTTTTGAATACTCACCCG
Source organism: Lissotriton helveticus (assembly GCF_964261635.1). Lineage (NCBI taxonomy): Eukaryota > Metazoa > Chordata > Amphibia > Caudata > Salamandridae > Lissotriton > Lissotriton helveticus. The sequence continues at coordinate 323,850,494 of NC_136061.1, forward strand.
CATCTATCCTCATGACGACCAATAGCCAATGTGTGAGTCCGCCTCAGTTCGGATGAGTACAACACATTTTTTGAATACTCACCCGGATCTGTCCCCATGACTACCAATAGCCAATGTGTGTGTCCGCTTCTGTTCGGATGTGTACAACGTGTCTTTTGAATACTCACCTGTATCTGTCCCCATGACGACCAATAGCCAATGTGTGCGTCTGCCTTTGTTTGGATGTGTACAACAAGTCTTTTGAATACTCGCCGGCATCTGTCACCATTACAGTCAACAGCTAAAGGATGCCAACGACACATTTTGGTTGAGGCTCAGGTGCCCTATCCTAATCAATCAGCATGCCAGACAGTATATCAAATCATCATGTTCTGCTTTATTACATGTATGGGTACAGTGATTCACATGTCATATTGGATAGAGCACTTTATAGCTCACACTCCCATGATGAGCCAACCTTCATGTGCACCAAATACATTGTTTGTGAGGAACATCACAACTGTGAGTGACCACTTCACAGATCATCCTCCTAGGCCTGGACACAGTCCCAGGGGACCATTGTGTTATCACAGGTTACATACACCCATGATAACTTCTTTATTGGACTTGTGTCGAGTTATCTTGAGTGAATCCATAGTATCTGAGTCTTGTGCAACGCACACACTCCATTGTTGAGTTTGTTGATGATATTTACTTGAGACATCAACTTGTATTTGGCATGTGAGTTGCTATTGTGTCTTTGTGTCACAAACATACCTGTATGTTTGTCAAACAAAATGTGATCCCCATCATGAGGGTTTTATGTATGTGATGGTACATGTATGTCAGAAATTACATCATGACAGTGTCCAGGTGGCATTACATGATCCCTGTGTGTGTACCTTTCCAACATGTGTTAGTTGTTACAAACATCTATCTTTGATAGTTAATTATGTGTGTGTTTAGTATGTAATGTTTGGTTAAATGGACTGTGACAGATACCATTGTTTAGTCACAGCACAGCATTGCAATTGTGGAGAAACCATTATAAACTGAAATGTTGTGTGAGAGTCACATAGCTGGCCTTTGTGTCAATTCTCAACATTACACACCTGACTTCACCGAGTCTTGCTTTCATGTAGCATATGTTATTTTGCATGTTAATTATCACATTGGAAAGTGAATTGATAAGGTTTTTATTTGTTACTTATGTATTGCAAGAGACCAGCTGTCCCCAGACCCTTCCCCAACCTAGAGACCATAGTAGAAAGTGACAGCATCAGACGTTAGTGCTTCACCAAACCACTCATTGAGGAGTTGGCAGAGCAGTTGGCCCCACATTTGCTACCTGGACGCCCATATCCATAAGCGCTAACCCCCAAGGTGAAGGTGATGGCAAAACTACATTTCTTTGCCACTGTAACTTTCCAGTATACTGTGAATACTGCTGGTGGGTAGTCACAGACAATGTTTAGCCGTGTGCATCGTGATTTTTTTGGAGGCAATGTTACATTTTCTGAACCTGTAAATCAAACTCCCAACACCACAAAAGTTTGCTGACATCAAGAGTGACTTTTATGCTTTGGGCAGAATGCCACATTTGATTGGCTCCATAGATGGTACACATGTGGCTTTGGTCTCACCACAGGCCAATGAACAAACATACAGGAATCGTAAGCATTACCACTCCATAAATGCCCTGGTGGTATGTCTGCCTAACATGACGATCTCACATATCTGTGCCCATTTCCCTGGAGCAGAGAAAAACACAAAAAATGCCTAAACCACCATTATTTTAAACAGAATTCAAATAGGCCAAATAACCAATTGTCTAATTTGACCAGGTAGATTTGTTTATACCAATTTTTTGTCTATTATTTCAAATTTTTATAGAAACATTTTAAGCAGATAGAAACACTGTACATTCATATATTTACACTATTAAACAATACAATGTTCAGACAAAAAATGACAAAACAAAAAATCATTAGAAAAAATACATTCTAGCATCCTACATAAAATACAAGACTAATCAACAAGACAATACACCATATAATCATGTGCCATGGGATTTAATACTTAAACCAATTCAAAACTAAAGGATTTGTCAATAAATGACCACTGTTTAGACCAGCAGTTGCTGGTTTTAGTGCATTGATTTAGCGAGAAAATACTCCTTTTGTAAATGCCTAATCATGTGCCTTGGGATTTAATACTTAAACCAATTCAAAACTAAAGGAGTTCTCAATAAATGACCACTGTTTAGACCAGCAGTTGCTGGTTTTAGTGCATTGATTTAGCGAGAAAATACTCCTTTTGTAAATGCCACTTTCCCTGGAGCAGCAGACGACGCCTACATTATGAGAAACAGTAGGATCCCACAGAGGATGTCTCAGCTGCCAAATCAGTGTGTCTGGCTTGTTGGTGGGTAATTTTGTCTGTTTATGTTGTGTGATGCTTGTATGTCAGGTTATACCGTTTTCAGACACATTAAGCCTTTTCTGTTTACATTTAGGAGACTCTGGATACCTCAACATGCAGTGATTGCTGACCCCACTCAGGTACCCTGTCACCCCTGCTGAGTTTAGTTTTAATGAGGCACATGGGCGGACCAGGTGAGTGAATGAGCGGACATTTGGCCTACTCAAAACCAGTTTTCGCTGCCTGGACCGTACAGGAGGAGCCCTCCAATGTGCACCAGCGAAGGTGTATAAGATCATCATTGTGTGTTGCATGCTACACAACCTGGAAATGAGGAATGAGCTACCTCTCATCCAAGATGAGAGGGACCAGCAGCCTCCAGCAGGGGAGGATCCATGTCTGGGGCAAGTTGGCAGTGATGAGAAGGAGAAGGAGGATGTTCGGAGAAAGCTCATCAACAACTTTTTCTCATGATTGTAAGTTTTGCATTGATGAGTTTACAAAGCACTTTCTTTGCATGATATGTGTCTGTTGTACAATATCTCTGTGTACGTGTGGGAGCATGCTACTTAACATGATCCTTGGAGATGTTTGGTGCCCATTGAGTTAGTATGTCCACCAATACAGTGTTTACATGACTCCTAGCTATTGTTCACAAAATGTTTTAAGTATGAAATGTCTGTTGGAGATGCATGCAGAAAATGTTGTATTTCAAGACTTTTCTATGTCTCCCCTTCACATGTTTCTTTGGCTTTTGTATGGAGACATATGTCCTCCCAGACACACAATGCAGTTACAGTGTGCTACTTTTCTTGGGATCAGGAATCTGTGCCACACACTCAATTCAGACATTTTTCAAACGTCTTGTTTAATTTGTGCTTGTAGTCACAGTGTGATTTTATTTTATTTGTTGTGGAGGCAACATGTTTGCCTGTGTAATAAACCTGTGCTCCACATTGAGGTGTGCCTCGTCTGTATACCCACATCCAACAATCATTTGCATACTGTATATGTGCCCTGATCAGTTTGTCTAACAATGACTAGTGTTTGTGCATTGAAATGTAGTTTCAGTTTCCAACAGTGGAAGAAATGAGGATGTATGCCATGTGCTATTTGTGTTGTGTTGATCTGGTTGTGCGTATCTCTTATATGTGTCATGTAACATTTACTCACAAGACAGTAGGTAAATTGCTGTATTTGTTTTTCAGCAAATGCATTTCATTTTTTTCCAGGACATCATCTCTATATTACAAACAGTGTTTAAATTCACAACAGAAGCAAGTATTGTGTGAATAAAGATGTATTGCAGTGCAGGTGTGAAATTTAGCAAGACAGCGATAGTGCTGTACCACATTTTTTAATCCACAATTCACAGAGGAGTTGTTGGTAGTAGATGAAATTTACAGAGCCAAGTCCACAGTCATTTGAGTCATTGATCCAATTTAGACCCTCCATCCCATGTGAGAGAGTTCAGTGACAGTCAACAAAGTGAACGCAAAGCACACAATGGAGGATATCAGGAGCAGGTTGTCACTTCCTGAGGGGATGCATTGCTATCTGTTTCTCATTTGTCCTTCTTCGGACGACCCCTCTTATGTTTTTCTGGGGAACTCTCAGGTGCAGGCTGCTGCGGTTCAGAAGACTCTCCGCCAGAGTCCTCATCTCTCCCCGTGGCAGTTGAGGATGTAGTAGCAACAGATGAGGTGGGTACACAGGGAGGTGGAGTCATGTTGTCAGCAATCTGGCGGAGGCAGGTAAGTATGTCCCTGTGCACCGCAGTCTGGTCATCAATTTTATCCATTTTGGACTCCATTCTGTACATGTGTGAGTCAATTTTAGCATAATGAGCAGCCTGCTGCTGTTGCATGTCCTTGAGGATCCCAACTACCTGGCCAAAGTCTCTGGTGCATTCTCGATATGCATATAGAATGCGTGCCAACTGTGGGTCCGCTTGATCATCAGCACCAGCTGCCTCATGGCACCTCTTCCCCCCATCCCTACGCACTCGAACAGGACCTGTTGTTGCAGGCACAAACAACACTGAGCCTCCTTCATCGTTGACACTGGTGTTGTTGTCCGCCAATTCCAGGGTGCCTTGTGTTAATGTGCTCTTGGTGTTTGGTTGCCTCGGTGTGTCCGTGTTGGTAGAGGCCATCTGGGGGTTGACAGATATAGTGGGAGTGATCACAGGAGGTGCTGATATTCGAGCTGCTGGTGCTGCATGCTGATCCACACAGGAGGGTCCATGTAGTTCATTGTCATCCGTTGAGGGCTGAGAGATGTCCACACCGGAGAGCTCAGGGTCAACCAGAGATGGGACTGGGATTCCTGTTCGATTTCTGCAGTGTCCCCAGCAGCTCCTGTGGGAAGATGAGATACAATGTTTGTTGTGTTTCTGCACAGTTCTTCGTATCATACACATTACATTTGCTATTGTACATTATGATAAGTGTAGGTACATTAAACAGTCATGTATTGTCACAGACACAGGCCTATTTTTTCTTCAAACATTGTGTTTTTGACAAGAAGTGTTTTGCTGAGAATGACCAGATCTGTGCATGAATGGGCATGTTTTGTTCATTTGACTGTACATAGGCATTGACTGGCATGTGACACCCTGTGTATGACAGCTGTGTTGGTATTTCCCACATTTGTGCTTTTCCAATGATATACGTACTCTTCCTCTTACAATATGTTTCAAGATTTGTGCATGTGTGCTTGTGTTTGTGCATGTCGTGTGCAGTCAAATTGGTGTGGCTACCTACACACTCACAATCCAGAATGTATGTGGCGTTTGGTTTATGGTATTTGGATGAATGTGTTCCTAGTTCTTATCTCCTTGCACACATGTGAATAGCTGTCAGTAGCAAATGGTTTGACTGCTTTGCTTTGTGCCCGATCACATCATGTATATTGTCCTTGTCCACCATGGACAGATGAGTTAACCAAGGCTGCTTTCCTGCTTTTTCAGGCTCAGGGCTGTGAAGTACAGAGGCTTGTGTGCTTGTGTTATGCTGCTGGAAGTTGTACCCCTCCTCCCACCCAGTCCAGCTTACTCTTCATGGACAAAGTATCAGTGAGGGGAGTGTAGTGGCAAGGATGCTGAGAATGCTGCATGATGTAGGAGTTGAATGTAACTCCCAACAGTGCTTTGTGTACATGACACCATGCAATAGTATCAGTCATCTTGTGGCCCTTCCATTCACTGTCAGGTATCCCTTGTCACTGATGGACATATTGCTTTGTATGTGGGTAGTGATGAGTGCTATGACTGCAACTCATACCATATCCTGTACTCCACACACCTTCGCAGCCAGCCCAGAGAGCACACCTGGGACAATGCATCCCCAGACTGTGAGTGGAAATGTACAGTGAAGATGTCTGAGAGTGGGGACTGGTGTAAGAGGCCCAGGGCCTAGTTGTGACTTATAGCCAATTCATACATAAAGGCCATGTGTCAGCCATCTTGCCGGTACATTTTCACTCCCCGTGAGATGGTCATTGTTCAAGGTGGGATTGTTAGGCCATGTGGGAGGAGGACTGTTGACTGTGACTACACCTCCCATCATGCTTTCGGCTACACCAACCTTCCCAGACAGCCCAACCTTCCTTCCTGTGACTCTGCTTTCCTGGGAGTAAATGTGTGCAAACTAGATGGGTGCTGCATGTGACTGGTGTTTGGATCACATTGACTTGCTGTGGGTTAGTGCTAGCTTAGTAAAATTGTGTGAATGGTGAGCTTTCCAGTAACACTGCAGGTATGTTGTTATTAAAAATCTATTTTTGATCACATATCTCATCAAGGACTTGTGCTCCCCACACCAGAGCCATCAGGCATCTTGAAAGCAGATTTCCCCTCACTCTCAAGAAGAACATAGTCCCAGGTGTGTTGTTTGGTGTTGGTGGGAGGGGGTGTGTGTGTGACAGGGCCTGATGGCAGATGTAGTCAAAGCTAGCACTCCTCCTCCCCCCAGACCAGATAGGCCACAATGAACCATGCTCCCATGACAGTGAGTCAAGCTTTACATTCAAGATGTCTGACAGTGGGGCCTGGTGTTTGTTTGAGCCCAACAGGGTCTTGTGCTCCCCACACCAGAACCCAGACACAACCATATTGCCAGTTCTTTTTCACTCCCTGTGAGAAGAGAATGCTTCAAGGTGGGATTGTTGAGCCATATGGGAGGAGGACTGTTGATTGTGACTATGACTCCCATAATGCTTTCAGCTACACCCACCTTCCCAGTCATCCCAACCTTCCTTCCGGAGACTCTGCTTTCCTGGGAGTGAATGTGTACAAACAAGATGGCTGCTGCATGCGACTGGTATTTGGATCACATTGCCTTCCTTTGGGTTAGTGCTAAGTTAGTACATTTTTGTGAATGGTGACCTTTCCAGTTACATTGCAGGTATGTTGTTATTAAAAATCTATTTTTGATCCCATATCCCATCAGGGACTTGTGCTCCCCATACCAGAGCCCAGTGTCAGACATCTTGGGAGTACATTATCCCTCACTCTCAAGGACAGCAAAGGCCCAGGTGTATTGTTTGGTGTTTGTGAGAGGGGTGGGTGTGTGACAGGGCCTACTGGTAGATGTAGACAGAGATAGTACTTCTCTTCCCCCAGACCAGATAGGCCGCCATGAACCATGGTTCCATGACAGTGAGTCCAACTTTACGTTTAGGATGTCTGACAGTGGGGCCTAGTGTTTGTTTGAGCACAACTCTCAATAGGGAGAGTGCTCACCACACCAGAGCCCAGAGACAGCCATCTTGCCAGTTCTTTTCCACTCCCTGTGAGATGAGCATGGGTCAAGATGGGATTGTTGGGCCCTGTGGGGGGAGGACTGTTGACTGTGACTACAACTCCCATCATGCTTTCAGATAGACCCACCTTCCCAGCAATCCCAACCTTCCTTCCTGTGACTCCCTTGTGAGTGAGTGAAACAGTGCTGGCAAGATGGCTGACAGGGGTGGTTGCTGTTTTGAGCCCAAAGCCTTGCTGTATTTTTTAGTAAGTTGTTACAACTCCCATCATGCTTTCAGCTACACCCACCTTCCCAGCAATTCCAACCTTCCTTCCCTTGACTCAGCTTCCCTGTGAGTAAGTGAAACAGTGCTGGCAAGATGGCTGACAGTGGTGGTTGCTGTTTTGAGCCCAAAGCCTTGCTGTGTTTTTTTAAGTAAGTTGCAACGTATCATGAAATAGTTACATATTACTCTAGAGTTTGCAGGTATTTTGTTTGTCAAACTGGCATACACATCACAGGCTCATTTGCCTAATACTTTTATAGCTTTGCTGACAGTGATTTGTATTGCTGTGTCCTTGACAGTGATGGCTGTGGCTGTGTATTTGTTACCAATATTGGCTAGTTGAGTCAGTACTCACCAGGCTCTGATACTCCGGATATTCCATGTACACCCTCCATTGGAAGGATGGCCCGCACCTTCTCCTCCCAGATAGTGAAGTGCACAGATGTTGGAGGGCCACAGCCAGTCCGCTGACTCAGTTTGTGCTCTTTGTTGATGAGCTTCTTGACCCTCCTTCGCACATCATAGTACCTGTTCCTGATATCGTCTGTTGTGCGCAGGCAAGGTGCTTGAGCGTTCACCTTGTTGACAATCCTCTCCCACATCTTGGTTTTCTGGGACAAGGTGGGTCTGTTGGACCAACGTGCCAAATAATTGTGGCTCTACTCTGAGAATTTCATCTACCATCAATCAATCAATAAACATTTGTAAAGCGCACTACCAAGATGGTCTCAAGGCACTGGGGGGTTGGGTGCTGTTATTGCTCGAAGAGCCAGGTCTTGAGTAGTCTTCTGAAGGTTAGCAGGTCCTGGGTCTGTTGTAGTAGGACTTCCAACTCAATGTCTGTGAACTTTGGATTCTTCTTTGGGGCCATGGTGATGTGTGAGGGTGGAGATGGATGTATGGGGGAGTGTGAAGGTGAGGGTGAGTGAGTATGAGTAAAGGTGTATTTTTGTGAGTGTGGTATTTGATTGGTGCGGGTGGTATACAGGTTGTGCGGTGGGTTGGTTTTGAGTGTATGTATCAGTGCAGTGTAGTGGTGGTATCTGCTGGCAGGTCTGTTGAATTTGCAAAGGATCATGGTAAGAATGTTGGCCCTTTCCATAGGACGAGTTGTGGGTGTGTCTTTTCTTCTTTTTCTTTTTGCCTTTGACAATGCTTGTTTGGATGTTTTCTGTCTGTTTCTGTAGTATTTTGTTGAGCATGACAGAAACGTTCCGTTGACCGCAATGTATGCCTTTCCATGTATTGGCTGGGTAGTCCGAGTCTGTCTCATTCACGATACGCTTTGTTGCAGCGTTTCTGTATGAGCCGGTTGCATCAGGCACTTCTACGGAGATTTCGCTCAGACGGATTGAATCCCATCCGTGTCGGTCATCCGTATTGTGCTCCGTGCGAGTCGTTTGTATTTGACACATGTTGCATCGTACTACGTCGGTCGGACAGCATGCTTACGTGTCGGTCGGAAGCCATTCCTGATTCGTGTCGGTTGAAAGGGTTTCCGAGCGGAATCGGGCCCTTTCTGTGAATTGATATGAATTCATTACAATTAGGATAGAGTTAAAGCTTATTTCATTTAACTATGCGATGCTAACTTAAAGGCCTGCTTAAGAAATGTTTTTTCACTGGTATTGATCTTTCCCCTGATTGAATACAAAGGATCATTCTTTGCCAAGATGTAATGCAACTTGTTTGTTCTGTACACTACAGTCCCTTGCCATAAATAATTTCTTTTTCAAACGTTGACAGCAAAATGTTTATGTGGGAATAACATTTTAGCTATGACAGTAAAATGCAACTTTATATTTCTTTGTAGCACCGTTAGCTCTATGTGGACTCTTAAAGTTTATTTTCTAATTGCAAGCAGGGGAAATTTGCTTGACGTTTTAATACTTTTAGGTAACATGATCTGACCATAAGCCATGCAATGGTCGTTCGATGGTGGTGTGATGCTACGCCACTAAGACTTTACCAAATAACTTGTAAAAGAAGAAACTCCAAAGTAAGGGCAACACACTTTCACGCAGACATGATTTTCCTTTTACACTGACAGCTTACAAAACATACAACACTTTTGCCTTTGAGATGCTTTCAAAAGCATCCTACATTGCATTATGGATTAGGATGCTACCCTATTTTTTAACTCCTGCTAACTTTGGACTGCCTGGTCTATGCTACATGTATAAACAAAAACAAGGGTTCTGTCGGGTATGAACAATTATTTCTTCAAACAGATAATTCAATTTTCTAAGTTATTTTCCGCAATGCTTAAATCGTTAATGTCTGAGTAATTTCAGACATAAGGAACACACACAGGACACATAAAAAAATCTACAACAGGTTAAGGGGTATTATGTTATTTTATATAAATTGCATCATTCATAAATACCCACATATCGATAAATAAGCTGCCAACACAGGGTGAAGTTCAAGGTGATACATGATCAAGTGACATATTGTGCTAACTTGACTTATGTACAAGATGATTAAAATATGTACAAGGGAAAGGAGGGCCAGACTAAACAATGAATATGCTGCTTTATCCAAGTTTGATCGTTTGCGAGCAAAGCCTTCACCTGGACCAAGAAGTGTCGGCAACGTTTCAACCCAATATATTCACTTTTGAGGAGTAGTCAATGCAGGTCTTCATCAGGACTGGGGGTGGGGGGAGACAGACTACGTTTAACCAGAGTGAATCCTAGTTGGCTTATAAACATTGGCAAGTTGTCATATCAGTTCAAATCGTTCTGTCAACGTGGAAGCGGAGAGAAAATAAAACCCCTTTTTCGAATTTTCAAAAACATTGGGGTGGAGAGGATGGATCGGATTAACTTCTGAGATATCCTTCGAGGCGAGTTGGATTATTTAACTGCTAGAAGGCGATGACAGGCAAGAGTACTGTCCAAAGCGCTGCAGTCCGTGGCATAAGGACAGAGTTTTTAATCTGAACCTTTCTTAGATCTTATTCATACTTTACTTATGGATTTTCCCTTATTCGACCCTAACTGAACCCTTTCCATCTCTTTAGAAATTGAGCTGTTAGTGTACAAGTTTTCCTTTGGCTTATTTGTCAGCCAGACTCTGCAATTATGTGGCTATTCTTTATTGAAAACGCATACTTAAATGGTTGGCATTTAATAAAACTGGTATATTTCTAACTGAGCTGTTCAAGTACTTGTTGATTATGATGAACTTTGCATTTCTAATACAATAATATATTTTATTCCAAATGCTGATTCGTGATTTGATTGTATTGATGATTTAAATGCATTGTAGAAAGAATCAGCAAGCCCTGATAAAACATCTTATTCTGTGTAGCAACTGCAGAGTTATTGATATGTATAATTCTTACTTGCCTTAACTTCTCCCGGAGGCTGGTACTTCCAGTTGCTATTCTTTATATCTACAGTATGGTCTTGAGAGTGGTATATCTAAATTTGATATCAAATTTGTGAGTTGGCTGTCAATTAATTGGCCTCGTTAGACAAAGAACAGTGAGACATCCTAATTTCCATCCCTCCTATAGGTGGAGAAAGATTCATCAGAGAAACATTGCCTCTGTGCTAAATTAATTTGAATTGAGCATCTAATCATAAGAGGCTCAGTACGACTGAAGTAAATAAGTGTAGAATAATTAGCAAACAGAACCAAATTTCTAGGAAGTCGAGTAAAAAAAACACTTCAGCTGGCAGGAGAACTCTGAATCCACCTAAAAAGTCAGGTTTTAGGGTGCCTAAAATAGTCCTTAGTCTAATCCCAAAGAATTCACTAGTTTTGGTTTGGCAAGAAGAAGGATTGACTGAATACAGATGGAGAATCGCTCTCGCTAAAGTCATCATGAAGCAGCATAGCAGCGCGAGTCTCAATATGTATGGCCATTGCTATTGCTTTGCTTAAGATTGCATTTAATTGGAATGGCTGTGTTGTTGAGTGGAGGAAAGTGGTTAAAGTCCATGTATGAGTTTGGTGCTTTGTTGCAAAGTTGAAGTTGTATACGGATCCGCAGTCGCCTAAGATCTTGAGATATTTATCTACGGGTTATCAGTGTAGAAGACACTAAGAAAGTTGTCTGCTGGTTTATGGTATTCATCGTCAGACGTTGTCGTCAATACACTGGTAAGGGTTTTCTCGTTTGTTAGTGGTAAGCAACTGGTGCAATTGGTCTCAAGTGCACAGGGACTAACTATATCAATTAAGGGTGGAATCCTGCTGGTCGAGATTTCACCGTTGCAAAAAAGATAAGAAAATGTAGTTACCTTGTGAGTACGGACATCCGTTAGTGGAGCAAACAGTTTTTTTGATGCTTTGCATTGTAATGTCATTTTGAGAAAAAATGCGCAGGCAAAAATGTGAAGGAGGGTGAGCTGTTGCAAGGAGTGAGATTTACGTCTCAGAGTGTCACGCTTTGATTGGTCAGTTGGTGTAAAGTCACCTTGAGATTGGTGGAATACGTCATAAGAGGTGCGCTGTTATTGGTTGAGATTACAGAACAAGTGGATTGTGGGAGAATAGCATTTCCTGAATTTACGGACATCAATTGTGAATACAAAATTTAATCAAGATGACATTTTTCCAAGCTTTGCGAAAATTTGTAAAGAAAGATAAGACTGCATTTGCTAAAATGAAGGTAGAAGTACCACTCAAGGGTACACCAGGAAATATTGTCATGCCAGACAAAGGATTACATCCATGTCTGTAGCTTGAGTTCTGGCACACACTTACTGAGAAAGACGAGGAATTACAGTTCCCTTGTTATGGGACATATCATTTGAAGATTTTGAGAAATCTAAAAAGGTGACTATATGAAATGAAAGATCCTTTTAGAGACAGTATAATTTAGACTTTAAATACCAGGGATATTGCGCATCAGAAGGACAAGGAGAAATTATCAAGAGTACCTGAGTGGGATCCACAGGAGTAGAAGCAGACTCATAAATCCTCCTCACCACTATCCACGCTCACAAGTAAAAACCTGTCAGCATGTGACAACAGCTTTGGGGAAAGGGGAAGTAGAAAAAATAACAAGGAATGTACCTGTACAGTGCAACATCCTTAACACTCTCTTATACTTTTCTCTTTTGCTAGACATTATACATTACTAATCAAACCTTTACCCAGTATTCCCAAGGCATAAGCCCCTCTCTAGAATGAGTCAGTACCTTGGTACTTTTAAGATGTGCTCTGACTGCCTCTCACTGTCTGTGCTTGCTGTTGCGTCTGTGTTAGTTGAGTCTTGTCTTTCTTCTTTAGATATGATTTAACTCTTGCTGAGTTCTTTTTAAAAAATCTCTCTATTTTTGTTTCAAACAGTACTGTTGGTACAATTCTTGCTATCATCTTTGAATGACAAACAGGGGAGATGATACAGGAGATTGAGAGGGCTGAATTCATCCACATTTAAGATATTAATCTAAGTATTTTTAAGATGAAAGTTCTCTGCCTCAGTTAATGCATAAATATGACTGCAAGGGAGATTTGCCCCAGGTTCTAATTTAATCTTGGAATCATACTCCCTATGAGGTGGCAACTGCTCAGCATTCCTCTTATCAAAGTAGAGAGGTGTGGTGCAGCGGCAAGCTCAGCACCATGTGACTCTGGGCAATAGCTCACTTTTCAAATTCAAATTCAAAGATAGCTTTATTCGGTATTTGTAAAAAAAAAACCATAAAAGCACATTAGAATATAAAAACATTACATCCATATCATACATTAATTCACGTTAATACTCTAAGTTTCTTAGTTTTAAAAAAATGTTTAAAAATTAGGTGAAACATGTAAAAGGACAATTCATAAAGCAGTTAAAAAAGGGACCTAGGTTATTGTAATGTACTATTGAGTGTAATAAGGTACAATATAATACAAACATACAAGGAATTTTTTAACATTAGACCATCGTCCCTCTGCATCTTACTGCATATTTCAAGAATGTAATGGCTGCATGCATGGTAAGTTCATCTTGCAACAAGTAAAGTCTAATCAAGGCTGGTTTACATTGCCTCAGTCCCCACGTCTTAAGAATGGGTAACAGATAGCGCTTTCTACCCCACTCGTAATATTTGCAAAAGAAAATGCAATGAATGTTTGACTGGATTGATATGTCATCACAAGGACATTTAATTAGAGTAGCAGACCAGTCATTTGGGGCGGGGAATGATATCAGCCTATAAAAACAATCTGTTCTCATCCGTGTCAATAGCATTCTGTGGTAGCTAGAGAATGCCGGATCCAGGTAAGGATGTAAGCCCGGCCCATGAAGGATGAGACGGTGGAAAATGACCGTAGATTTGTTACCATCCAGATACCACCGCCTGTCTTCTAATAACGTAAGACAAATTTCCTTTAAGACTTTTTTGGACATTAACGTGCATGAACTTGGTGTTGTATAAAGTTCTGAATGACCAATGGAATATAGAAATTTTTTGACATAGGAAAGCCAAATGAACTTACTAGCAGCTGATTGGTTCATGCAGTCTTGAATAGCTCACTTAATTTCCACGACGGCCCCCAGCGCCTTGAGACCCGTAAGGGCGAGTAGTTTGCACTTTACAAATACAGATTTACATTTTATCAAACACCTTAGCCAAATCCTGATATGCAGAAGGAATTTCCTTTAACTCCATAACACAAACCATATTAGGTTGTGAAGCCAAACTAGTGGCAGGTGATCCCTTTAACCCCTCTCCCTAACATGAAAGCAATGTTACTTTCAATATTCTGATGTTATTTCAACCGTACATTTCTCCAAATCAGTCCTGGGCTTATGCTCAGTCAACCATGACAACCCCAAAATAATTTGAAATTGAGTAGCATCAAATACATTAAATCTCAAATACTTTTGATGACCATGAAAGCCTGACAATTCAATAGTTTCTGTCTTTTTCGTGATGGGTCCTTAGGTTAGATTAGATCCATCGACTGCACAGACTCAAAAACTTTCTTAGGAATAGATTTTATTCCTATTTTTTGGGCATTTTTCTGATCACAAAAGTGTTGGTATTTCCCGAATCACTCATCACTGAAACCTCTCATTTCTGAATCTTGAAATTTGACTGTCATGGAAACAATCAGATGAGGAGCCGCAGATTGAAGAGCGTTGGCCATGTGTTGCATTCCTAGAGTTGATTCTTTCTTCTTTCCCATCAGAGCAACTCCTCCTACTGATGGGATGGATCTTTTCCCAAAAAATCAGTTTTGGGCTTCTTTGAGAAATCCTTAACAAAATGCCCTGAATTTCCAGAGTACATACACATATTTTTTGTCCTTCTCTTATCCCTTTCTTCTTTGCAAAGAGGACCCATATTCGCTCCAATCTACATAGGTTCTTCACTTGAAGCTGTTTCAGATTTTGAGACTTCTGTCTTAATGCGATCAAACCTTGAAGGGAAAGAACGAATGTCTCTTCTCTTATCACATCTTCTCTCACTAAGTCGATGTTTTTCTTTATTTATTTAGTGTTTTATAGAGCGCGGACGTGACTGTTAGGATATCAGATCGCTTTAAAGGGATAATACGTTGAAATAGTCAAAGAAAATAACAGAAGTAGAAGTAGAAGGAGGTGAAACATTTGGGGAATAACAGGGTGTATACAATGTTCAGATTATAATGCAGAGACATCCAGCAAATACATTTGTGGGAGTACAAGGTCAGTAAAAGATGGATAGCAGCCAGTCAGTCCAAACTCTAGTGGCAACAAAAATAAACAAAGCCACTGAGTGGTGTGCAATGCATGATTTATGGGAGAAACTTGGCCATTAGGAAGGTTTTGGCTTCCTTTTTAGGTCTCGGCTAGCGTAGGCTGCGCACATGCGCAGTCTCGCCAGCGAGACTTAATGACTGAGTAGCGAGGGTAAACCCCGCCCATCTTCTTCATTGGCTGGCCTCCTAAACGGAGGCCAGCCATTGGAGAAGAGGTCTCAGTGATGTCATTCTTTCCATCTAAGCCCCGTTCTTTTCGGATTGGGGGGCGTTTTTAGATTTGTTCTACCCTCTTCTCCATTGGCTGGAATGGTAAACAACAAGTCAAAAACACGCCCGTTGTTTACATTCCAGCCAATAGAGAAGAGGGGAGAAAGAAAAAACAGGCCCCCAGTCTGAAAAGGACGGGGCTTAGAGAAACTTCCATCTGTGCTTGCTACCTCGCTGTAACCCATGCCCACTTGCAATTCTCTCCTCATGTTTCTCTACTGTTCCTATTGTGAAGCGCTCTGACATCAGTTCGGGTAAAGTCTGCGCTATATAAAAACGCATAAAATAAATAAATATATTTGCCTTTGTCATCGTAATATGTAAACGTAGCAGCCATCTTGATTAGGGAAACCTGTTGTTTATTAGGAAAGATTTATACCATGAAGGTGGCCCGCCCTACTAAAAAGACGTCTTTTTTTTACGACTAATACAAATTTAATATTGGGACCCTGGCTTTGCCCCGTATATGATCAATCACAATTAGGACCGGTAGAAACATTAAATGATTATCGATATGTAATTGTTGAGTGAGAGATGTGCTATAAAAGCTCCAGAAAACACCTTGGACTCTGCTGTACTGCCCCCTCAACCCACCCCCCTTGACTCTGGGTCCGTGAGCCCCCATAAAATCACTCCATAGTGCAGAGCCCAACTGTGCAGACATTAGTTGTGCGAGAGTTGGGAACGTGGGTCACAATGGCTGAGGGGAGACCTTTGTGCGCTTTTTGGCTACAAGCCCTTCTGTGCGTGCACAAGACTTTGTTTTAGGGGGGCGCATATCCGACTCCCCCGAATACTTTCTGGTGCTGGTCTGGATCGCAGTCACTCCTCATGGGGTGTCTGGTAGGTGTATGTAAACACCTAGAGTTGTTTATGCTTTTTCGGTCTGCTAGTGACTCTAATGCTCCCTGACGCCGCGCTTCGTGGCACTGCAGCCTTACAGTATATTCATCGCAGAGTCAGGGGCGTAGCTTTCAAAAGTACCTTGGGTATAGTGTAACAGATTCCATGGAGGTGATAGGATCCCCATAATTGTGTGTGCGTTTTTTTGTGTGTTTGTGTGGGTGTTTTTTAAATAATAAAGTAGTATTTGTGGGAACTGATGCCTGCGTAGGACCACTGGATAGAAATGCATTTTTTTGGGTGGGGGTGAAAATGCACAGTCGCCACTGGGACGGACGAGGAACAAGGCAAGTTTGATCGATGCGAAACTAACTAGTGAGTAGTGGTCCGCAAACACCTGCTGTTCTCTTCCCCTTTCTGGTGCCTCGAAGCCCACTCCTGGTTCACTAGCGCTAAAAAAAACAAAAGCTTGCCCGGAGCAGGCAGAGGGGAAAAGCCAAGCCTCGGGCCAAAGAAAATAATCAGCTCTGGGGGAGGGGCGGGCCCGGGGTCTGGAGACGGCTTCGGCTCAGTGGCCAAGGAGTGGAGTCCGCTTGAACGAAGGGAGAGGGCGGCCCTTCTGGACCACGAACAGTCATTACCCCTGACATAGGTGGGGGAGAGAAGGTGGTGCCAGCTAGTCTTGGTGTGCCAGGGGGCATGGGCTGTCCTGGGGCCCAGGAACGAACAATTAGCGCCGGGGTTGATGAGGGGGGTTTAGGGGGTAAAGCCTTCAGCGACCCCGGGTTGAGTGGTGTTTTCTTTGGGGTGCTTCAGGTGCGCCAGGAGGGGGATGCGCCTGCAGGGGGGTGGGGCGACTTGTCTTTGCGGGGAGAAGGGTGCTCGACCTCGGACCTGGGGATCTGGGTTTGAGTGTCGGTAACGACGCCAAAACCTCCTGTGATTCTGGGCAAATCACTTAATCTCCCCGTGCCTAAAATGAATGTGTGTACTCATGTAACGTAACTGGTGCTATGTAAAGCGCTCTGATACCCGATTCGGTTCGGGTCTAGTTTGCGCTATATAAAACTCTGCAACAAAAAAAAAGTAAGTAGCCCGCTGGCCTAGCGAAATAAGAAACTACCTCAGCCAAGCATGCACTGAGCCCTCCCACGCCTGCTCCAGTACTTCACAAACGCTAATTTAATTGATTCGTTCATTTCACTAGCTTATATAGCCAGGGAATACGTCCCTGAATTGGATGGGATGTGTGTCCTATTTTTGTGAAGGATGCCTCCCAGCCCACACTGTAGGGCTCCTGCTATAAGTGGCGTGTGTGCATTCATATTTAATCTCTTCATATTGCAGTTCAAGGCCATTTTTAATCATTTTAGCTGTAAACTAGGCCGGGGATGAGGCAAAAGCGAGCCTCTGGCGACCCGCTCAGATAATGTAAACAAACAGCAACTGCTGGCTTCGCCGGGGGGGGTGAGCTGAAAGGGGGAAAGTCAGTCCCTGTTCGTGGCTTTTGATTTTAATTAATTTCTACCTAAATGACACAAAACCGCCCGGAGATATGAATTTGAGATTGGAAAAACCAAAGTATATGTGAAAATGAAGAGTTACATGCTGCAGCTGCTCGCTCGTGTGCCTCGAGTACCAACACAAAAATCCGCCGCGCCTCCCTTTAATCTCTTATACATGAAAATATTCATAATTTTTTCAAAGAAGTCATGTAATTAAATTAACAACGGGGTGGAAGCAGCGTATATTTCACTCCCACACATTCCCACAAATGCCGTAGGTAATTCTCCCCCATTCCTGAAACCCTTATGTTTTGGCAAGAGATGAAAGTGAAGGAGCAGATAGGTCCCCGCCATCTTAAGTGCAGGATTTCCGCAAGTATTTAATAGCACCCACTTGGCAATGCCACCCCGTCCTGACTTTTTAGCCAGCAGGACTTTAGATTCTGAGACCAGATGCTTATCCACCAACTGATAGCCGCACCATCAAGATGGCGGCAGAACCCGGAAGTGACACAATGGGACAAAAGAGAGATGTACCAAACCGCCGACTGCTCGCAGTTAGGCCTCCCAAGGCCTGCCATCTTGGCCTGTTATTTCTGCCCGCTCCACTGACCGTGTTTTAGGATTGCCTGCCCGGGCCCCACACTGTCCGTCTAGCGGGCCAAAAATTGAAAGCAGTCACACCCCTGTGCTCTGGGACTCAAAACAAGAAATGGGATTATCCTTCTGGTGGCACCCCTTTCCATTGCCCCGCTGCTTTCTGACGTTTTTTGGGCCGCTTTCAGAAGGATCCGCTTCTGTGCTGTTTGTGAGGACCGCTTGACCAATGAAGGCTTCTGCCGCTTTAACTTTGTGTCTGCCTGCGATGGATCCCAGAATCGATCTGGCACTGCCGGCCTGCCTCCAGCTCATCCCCCCCAAGCGTTCGTGTAACATCCCTTTGCCACCCGGGCCGCAGTTTATGGGCTCGCTGGCACGGATTCCCCGGTTCCACGGGGGCACACGCTCCGCTCCAAGGGACGCCTCGTGGAGCCGAGCCTACCTGCTCGAGGGTGGAGCAACCGGCACGTTCCCCAGTCACGGTATAAACCTAGGTTGTCCTGCCGGAGGCCGCCGGGCGTCTTGGATTCCGGTCCGGTAGTGAGGGGAAGCCCACTTCAGGCGTATGAGTCGGCAAGCCTGATCCTCTCTGTCCTGCGTTATAGGCAGTGTCCATCTCTTCTCCAGCTCTGGATGCTGGCTGGAGAGACTCCAGGCGCGTGAAATCCTTCGGCAGTCAGACCCTTCGGACCTCGGTTGACTTCTCTTTTCTCCGTTGAGGAAGATGGCCGGAATACGCTACCTGCTGGGCTCCGCAATCGACGTTGAGGTCAGTGCACTAGCTGGGATGTTTTTTGGGAGGAATCCCTGTCCCCCCTTTTACCTTCTGCCCCTGGCCACTCCCCCAGTTACCTATTGGGCAGCCTTCCAATTTTGAACAATGTGCCTAA
This sequence comes from Lissotriton helveticus, assembly GCF_964261635.1. Lineage (NCBI taxonomy): Eukaryota > Metazoa > Chordata > Amphibia > Caudata > Salamandridae > Lissotriton > Lissotriton helveticus. The sequence continues at coordinate 323,869,725 of NC_136061.1, forward strand.
TCCTAGCGGTGCATTTTTAGCAGGCTTTTCTCCCCACAATCCTGTTCCTGCTCCGCTACCGCAAGTAGTTCCCGGTCAGCCCCCATTGTTTAGCTGCACTTCCCGGCCAACACAACATCTCTACAAACATCAATATAACGTGGAAAAAACAAATAAAGAGGTTGGCTTGAAGCAGATGGATTTTTAAAGTGCTTTGAAAACTGCACTAAGAGAGAATGCGGTTTGTTCAAAAAGCCCTGACTCTTTGTATTGGCCTTTTCATTTCTTGGCACTAATACTGCCTTGCCTCGCTGGGCACTCAACCCGTGAAGTTTGATGGAATATAGTTTGGATTGTATGCCAGAACACGTTATTACACTTGCTTCTACTCCTATACAGAAAAGAATCAAAAAAACTATAGAAATATCGGAACACTGAAAAATTAAATGAAACAGCTGCACTGCTACATTTTAAAAGCTAGGAACGGCTCAAGTGGGAGACTTCAGGAAGGTTGAACTCTCACTAATTCTCATAAAAGCGATCAGCGATGGATCTTTAAAAATGCATAGTGCTGAAGCGCCATTCTAGGCAGCCCGCTGAGCAGATATCAGTTCCTTCCTCAGTGAACTGAATAGCGCTCTTTAGGTCCAGCCTGCAAAGAACATCTGCGCCTCTTCTTACCAGAAAGCGCTTGAAAGTGGCAGCATCCAATAATTGAGCCTCTCAGCGACACCTAACTTGAAAAAACATGGCTACGCCACATCTCCAGGACCTCCAAATGCTGAATATCCCACTGTCCCTTTTCAGAGAGTTACCTTTAAGGTCAGAGCTTTGAGTAGAATGAAAAAACTAGGGGGTCTTTCAAAAGGGTGGCCGTTGTAATTAAGGGTGTGATTTTAAAACATGCAAGCTAAAAATTTGTGTTTTGTGCTGCTTCTGTCAAAACATCCAGATATATAATACAAAAAGTAACGGTAAACCTACAACTAGCCAAGGCGCACAAGTTAATACTTGTGTAACGATATATCTGTAAGAGACATTAATTAGTGATAGATTCCCTACCTTAGAATATCCCCAGGCGTCAGACTGGATCCGGAAAGCTTTCGTCAGTAGTATCCCTGCGAGTCGATCGGTATTGTCGTACGGCTCTGCGTGTGTCGTTAGCATCGTATTTGCTGAGATGACTTCAATGGACCTACTCTCTCTGTTCTGTACACAACTTTCCACAACAAGAACGCAGAGCCATGTAAGATACTGACCACTGGTGCTTAGAAACTAGGGCCCGAAAGGATGACAGGTAACGTTGATGGGCCGGCAGAATGGGAATATGAAAATAAGCGTCCTGAAGGTCCAGTGCCACCATCCAGTCTTGTGGGTCGAGAGCAGACAAGACCTGAGCAAGAGTGAGCATTTTGAACTTCTCCTTCCGGAGGAAGCGATTTACGCTCCGAAGGTCTAAGATGGGATGTAGACCCTTCTCCTTCTTCAGAACCAAGAAATAGTGGGAGAAACAAGCACAACCTACTTCTGGTGTCGGAACACGCTCAATGGCCTCCTTGGCCAAGTGGTCCGTAACCTCCTGCTGGAGAAGTGCCAAATGATCCCCCAACATGCGGTGGCATGGCTTGGGGGGTAGACTCGAAGGAGAGGGGGTAGCCCCTTTGAACAATTTCCAGAACCCACCTGTCTGATGTAATGGTGCACCAGTGGGGGAGGTGATGATGAATCCTTCCACCCACTGGCGTCTGGTGGGCCTGAAACATCAGAGTAGGAAGGTGTGAAGGCACTGGCCTCCACACCTTCCCCGACTGACCGGGACTGACCTGCACGCTGGCCCGTGACCCGCCTCTGCGAGTCCTACGTCCGCGGCTGCGCTGGGACTGTTGCTGCGTAGGCCTATTCTGAAATGAACGTGTTTGGACGCCCCTATCAGAGCTACAAAAGGAACAAAAGATAGAAGCTGAAGAAGTACATGTGGCCTAAAGGCCTAAGGACTTGGCCGTGGCTCGAGAGTCCTTGAAACGATCCAATGTGGAATCTGCCTTATCACTAAAAAGGCAAGTGCCATGGAAGGGTATTTCCATCGAAGTATTCTGGACATTCGCAGAAAAACCAGTCGTCCTCAACCAGGCATGCTGGCGTAGCACCACCGTTGTGGAAATCACCCTACCCAGCGAATCAGCGGTATCAAGTCCACAACGTATAGTAAACTTGGCTGCATCTCTCCCCTCCGTAAGAGCGCGGGAGAGAACCATCCAGGCTCCCTCCGGACACTGAGGCAGCACCTGCTCAACCGCATCCCATATAGAATGGTAATAGCAGCCCAAGAGACAGGCAGTATTTACAGACTGCAGTCCAGAACTTGCGGAAGAATAAATCTTCTTCCCAAACTGCTCCAATTTCTGGCGGAGGGGAACGCACTCGGGGATGTGGCGGCTTGAACCACCAAACTCTCAGGTGTAGGGTGCTGGGTGAGGAAGGCAGGGTCACCCGGGGCCGGACGATGGCGTCGACCCACACCCTTGGCCACAGGGGCCCCTGTGTTGGGCCTGGATCAAGTGCCCAGAAGCACATCAGTAAATGCATCATTAAACGGCAACAGATGTTCTGTAGAAATAGAAGCTGGCCGAAGCACTTCTGTCAGTAGGTTGGTCCTGACATCCACTGTAGGGAGCTCGAGGTTAAGAGCCTCGGCCGCCGTACCTAGCACCGTGGAAAAGGTACCACTCTCCTCCATAGTAGCTGAAGGGGATGGTGAACCAGGCATCAGAGTGTAATCCGGGCCACCGGCCTCCGCATCCTCATCCTCATCCTCGTCCCAGTTGGGGACAGACTTGCACTGTGCTGCGAGAGGGTCTTCAAACCCTTCTCAGTCCTCACCTTCCTCCACAAGTGGACGAGGGTGTTAGTGAATGAAAGGGTAAAACTCCCCCATCAGCGTCGGGAGACATCCCTCCGGGGCCGGCAACATTGAGTAATGCGGAACAATGGTGCCAGTGGGGCCCAAAGGCATGCCAACGGGGCCGCACGGGCCGAACCACAAACTCTTGCAATTCGGCTTGAGTCACCGATGGACCCGGGTAAGGTGGGTAAAGCAATGGTAACTGCCCCCTCAGCCACTTCCCGCGACCGGCGAGGGGAGGACGAAGAGTGGCATTGCTTCTTCGACTTTTGAGCTTCGCCTTACCTGACTCCAAGTGCAAAGACTTTGAATGATGGTGCTTGCTCAGCCACTGGGCCCTTGATCTCCCGTGGGACCGGGGCCTGGAACGACATGTGGCCGACTCCCAGGCCTCCAGTCACTTTTGGGACCGCTCCCGCAAAGTTTTCGGGGCCAAGACCCGGCAGTGGGAGCACGACTCTGTGTCGTGGTCACGCCCCAAGCGGAAGTGACACTCATGGTGCGGGTCCGTTAGCGACATCGTGCGCGGACAGGCCTCGCAAAGCTTGAAACTGGGCATCCCTATGCACCAGGGGTACAGTGTACTCACAAATAATAACAAAAAATTACTTAGTCAACAAGTAACGGGGTACCACTCTCTCCAGATCTGCGCATGGTGGCGCGGAAAAAGAAAGAACTGACGTCAGCGCGCGTGGGAGCGTCTAAGTAGCTCCAGTGACGTCATCTCCGCAAATACAAAGCCAACAACGCACGCGGAGACATACGACGACGCCTATCAACGCGCAGGGGTACTGCTGACGAAGGTTTTCCGGATCCAGTCTGACGCCTGGGGATATTCTACGGTAAGGAATCTATCACTGACGTGTCTCTTTCAGATTATTGGCTTTGTCAATGGTTGTTAGTTGCATTAGATAAATAAGCAACATCTATGGATTTGTTGTATAGAATATTGAAAATGCTTCAGTTCTGAAATGATGGGACTGAAATAACTGCAACAAGTCTCTTTACAGTTACCACAAAGGCAGTGAAGGGTGGTACTGCTGCGGAGCCACGATTTTCACTCTGAGGGCAAAAATGGAGAGCCATATAGGGACCAGTCTGAGGACCTGCTTTTTAGGTCTCGCGTGGGTGGAGCAGCGAAGCTGCCATGCCCTGCGTGAGTTATTGTAAGAAAAAGGGTACTGTAAGCCCCGCCTTTTCATTGGGTAGTTTCAGCGTTTAGGGTAAACACTGGCTTCTCATTGAAAAGGAGGGTTTTCAGTTGCCGCCCTGTTCGCTTTTTAGACAGCCCCTACGGACACCGTGGCCTGTTTTCTGGATTGTCCTGAAGACTTTTCTTATCTGCTTGTTTATTTAACAAGCAGATAAGAAAATTCTTGCAGGCACGGAGAGCGAAGGCGCAGGGAGCACGGGTAGTGCATCTCTCCCCCCACCCACCCCAGCCATGCTCTCCCTCCCAGCGTCTGCCGGCAGACACTGTAGCAGGGGAGACTATCTCTCCCGCCCTCCCACCTTCTTTTGTTCTGCCCGATGCCACACTACCTACTCCAGGCTTAGCGTGCTTTATAAATGCATTTTTGTATTTTAAATAGGTCCTGTATGGACTGGCAATAAGGTATGTAATGCTCCTGGAGTTAACGGCGGCAAGCAATGCGAAGGACGCATCTGCTTCCAGTTAGTTCAGGGCCCATTAAGGAGGGAGGGGGAGGCTTCCTACATGTACAGCAACAACTGTTTTTCTGTCCTCTAAAATTCGCCAGTGAGTGGGGCGCTTGAAGGGAGGCTAGCTCGGCATTTGCTTTTTTCCGACAGCAGGAGGACGGCATGTCCAGCAGCGGCAGTGAGCTGGTAAAACTTTTCTTTTTAGCGAAGATTGTCTCCACTTCGCGCGGGTACCGGGGCACATGCGGGCTGTAAGAGTTTCTATAATATACGTAAATAACCCTATTAAGGATAAAACTGACAATCTCCCTGCACACAGTGTGCTTTTGAGGGGGTCCGTTAACTAGCAGAACACGAGAACAAGGGGTTAAATCCGTGCACAGAGACCCAACCTCTCCACGCAAATGCGCCCGAAGCAGGCCTGGGTACACAATAACCGAACACACACTTTCAGATGAAAAACCATAACGCTGCCAGGCCTTACCTTGCGATTACTCGACGGTTTCCAGTGTGGTCCGAAACTCTACAGAAAGGGTCACAGGCAGCAACAACCCCGCAAGCTTGCAGCCAGCCATCTCCTCGGATCAGTGGCGCGGGCATTCCTCAGGGCCTGAGGAATAGCCCGTGAATGGCAGCCACGTGGGCCCGGGGGTGGCACGGGCGGGAGGCACAACTGGCAAAAGTGGGTCAGAGGTGGGGCATGGCTGTGGCGAGCAGGCCCAGAATGGAACTTTTAAAGAAAATCTTTAGAGTGCATTCGAGATTGATTAAGATTGGGAGTTCGACTTGCTTTTGATATAGAAAAGATTTTTGGGGATACACACCTTGTAAGGGCCAGATGTGTAAGACCCAGGTTGTTCCGGGTGACCTCAGCTCGGTTATGATTGGATAGGGTTACGTTCTGTGGAAAGTGCCCAGGCCTGCTGAAACCTTCGTGCCATCTGTGCTGGCGATGCTAATGCACTAAAGAGAGCTCCTTGGCAGTTTCAATTTCATGCCATTAGCACCTCCTGATGCCTCCATCTGCTTAGACATTAGAAACTGATCTCCTGGGAGGCAAAGCTTCAAAGAGGTCCTGGTGAGCCCGGGACTTCTAGTAACCAGAGGGGCAAACCGAGGTCAGGAGACAGAAAGCTGGTTCCCTGCAGTCTTACCCCAATCTGTCCTCCACAGGTGTTGAGGGCTTTCAGAGGGGTGCAAATTTTTGTGTCATCTCCTGTGGGGGAAAGTCGTTAGGGCTGCCTGTCAGTGCCATAGGAGACAATTCCTCGTGGGAAGGGGAGGGGTACAGGGTAAGTCTCTAGAACTTTTTATTGACCCAGTACAAATTGCAAGTGGACTTTGCGTACAGGCTCTCCTTATAAAGCTGAACAGAGTTTTGAAGAAAAACAGTGATATTCAAATAAGATATTTTTGTACAAACTTCAGGTTTGTACAAAAAATCACCTTGGTTGTGCAAGCCCCTGCCTGGCTGCAGGCTTAGCAAAGCCCCGGCGGAAATCACCTACCTGTGTAAGCCGACCAAGCTACCTCCCTTGGCATCCCGACCCTATAACACCAGGCTCACCTCTTTAGGCATGTCACTAATTGTCTCCATCATGCGTATAAGGTTAGTTGAGACCTGCTTAAACAATCTCCCTTTTAGTACACCGTGCAGAGTAACTATTAATGTCTGTGTCTTGACCAGTCACCCCGATTGGGCACTCATTGGACCGAAGGCGGCTATTAACAAGCAGCCCATCCAAATGTATATATCCAGTTGGCCAACTTGGGAAATAATTACTTTCTCACTATGTACTTCCCGGCAGGGAAATAATGCCTTAGATCTCCCCACCTTAGATCTTCAATAACCACCAAATAAATCTGACTCAGGCCAAACGATTAGTAGTGCACCTAGCCAAGGGCCCTCCACTGCGTGTGACCCCCTGCAGTTTGTTTAAGACTTTATCACCTGCCCACAACTGGACCCTACAAGTAAAACCTAGCCAAATCAATCGCAGGCCCTCCTGCTAAGACACAACCCTATCTGGGCGAAAATGTGCCAATAAGTGTCCAATTTATTCTGGGCACCAGAAATTAAACAACCGATAAATCCGAAGGCAAAAGTCACAAATGATCCTGACTTACTCCGTGGCTGTTGTAGCGGTCCGCTCTGAAAGCCAGACAGTGCTGTTAGTGACAATTGAGGGACGGTACCGCACACCAGAAACAACCACCCTGTAAAATAGAGCGCCGATGAACTTGCTGCTGAAAATAGCAGTGGCGGGCCATAGCCGCTCCTCCGGAAGTCCAGGCTTGACTCTCTCACCTTGTGGGGTTAAAAGTTACCAATTTGACAAGTGTGTACCCCGCAACTAACTAGGCGGGGAAAATTGTGAGGGCCCCTCCCCCTTGTGCGACACAGGTGGATGCCATGACAGAAAATATATAATTATAATATTTTAGTGTGTCCAGGTATATTTTTGCACAGCAAGTTAAAGGAGTTCAACAATAGCTGATTTGAACAATTCCAAAAGCTATTCTACTAGCTGCACTTAGTAACATAAGCACTTCTATGATCCCTAGCAAGTGGATGCATAAGCGTCGCCTGCTAGTAACATGTTCTGGAGATAATTTGCCACTTGTATACATGTAACTACCCTTAGTACATGTCAAAAGGAACATGCCCCAAAACACTTTAGTGCGATAAGCTTTTATCCCGCCATCGTTGTGAGGCTCCCCGGTGCATCCGGGCAAAAGCAATACATTATTTTGCTATCCAGGAGGCTGGAACAAAATTGCATGTTTCAAGTAACCAAATTATGTATTGCTGGGTCTTATTAAGGCAGGGGTAAAGTATGTTTGGGTCTCTCCCCTGCCACCTTCAAAATCATGTTGCAATCAAGGTCTAATGTGGTGCTACAAAAATGAAATAGTCGTCCTGTAGTCCCAAAGTACCAATGTCTAAAAAGTCAGAGGCAGTCACTGCATCCCCTGTGGGATGACCCCTTCATATCCCCTCAAGCTTAATTGCTGTAGTCCTATCCCAGGTAACCCTACCTGCTGCCCAAAAGTGACCCTTGGTGTTGAACCAACCATGCCCTGGTTCACTTAGTAGCCCCCGGAATCGCTAGCCCTCCACCGAAGTGTATGAAATGGGCATGCCTGTATCCTGTAGGTACTGGTGGACGTATGTAATATGCAGTTCTTGTGATATACCATCCCCTTACATACACATGCATGATATTTGTGCGCTGAATACAGCAAGGAGCATGCCCAAGTAACTGCCCCTTGTCTTGAGACTTGAGGACATGCAACACCCCCTATGGTGGCCTACACACAGCCCCCACTGTGACCACAGCCCCACACAACCCCAGTGTGTTATGGCCCTTATACCTGTTGATACTTCAGGTGGCCCCCATTGTGAGTAGGTTGGTTCTCCATTGTGGTTCCTGCATTTGAAACAAAACATCCATTAAAAGCCCTGCCCCCCCTCAATAACAATATGAATTCACTGCAAAGGGACAGGGGCAATCAATGCACCACGCAACCAAGGCCAAACTTGTTTGTCAGCTACGAGAACTAGGTCGACCACATACATCTCATAAGGAGTTGGGTGAGGCAAATACTAAGTTAATTATTCAAATGCTAAGTCGATAATGACCGAAGCACGTTGTTTACTTTTCATCCCATAACCACCTCCGCCTCTCAGGCCTTCAAAACTGACCTCAACGTTCTCCTTCTTCAAAGACACTTCCAAATTGTCATGCCCTCACTATTATCTGAAAGAAGACCTTTTATTATAGAACATTCTATTCTCCTTGCCTATGGAAGTGTCCTCCCAGTGTGTTCTTGTGGTTTGAGAGTCTGCTATTTACCAAGAATTATCCTTCTACCTGTGTTTGGTACTCTATTGTAACATGCACACTTCACTTTTCTCTTGTAACACGCTGCTTGCTACCTCTTACATTGTGTTTTGGTTCCGGTACTTGTACAAGTGCCACCATTGCCTACGTAACGTTTGTTCTTGTTTTTGAGGGTCCTCCATTCCTTGAAATAATACACCTCTAGTTGTACTTTGTAAGCGTTTGTAACTTGCACACGTGTCCCTTTTCCTCCTGTAATGCACCGTTTGCTACCTCTTGTATTGTTTGCTCACAATTGCCACCGTCTTTATGTTTGCTTTGTAATGTGTTCACTTATAGTGCTCTCATGTATCAGTTCTGTTCCTATTGTGAAGCGCTCTGACACCTTCGGGTAAAGTCTGCGCAATATGAAGGCATAAAAAGAGTGTGTACAAAACCTGGTGTAAACCTGCCCCCAGAGATACCCCTTGAGTACCTGCACCTGGGCCTGCCTGTGGGAGCCAATCTGCCCCCCGACTGGCACCTAGCTGTTTTAGTCATGGCATCCGGATAATGATGCAGCAAGAACATCAACCTGACAAGTCAGGGAAGTTGGCTTTGTCGATGTCGGTAGATGCAGAGTTAAAAGGCAGCAGCTGTGCTTGTAAATAATATTTCAAACTATCCCTTAAGCGCGCTGACAGACCGTATTGCTTGTGATGCAACAAGCACCTCATCCTGACGTGAGCATACTGACGATCCCAACTCACTTGCAGAGAATACAGAAACGAGTCCAGCCTAACTGCAACATGCTGTGGATGACAGAGTATAAAACTCACAGTGTACTACGAGGGGCAAATCAGCTCATGGGCAACTCACCCCTTCCAACTGAAAGAGGAGTATTAACACACACTAAGCCAAGAGACTCACGCAAAGTGTATCAACTATTAGCCATCGTCCCCTTTTCACTGAGACAGCATAGACACCGCATGGTTAACACGCACCATTTCCATGTTCCTCCAGTCAGTATCCAGTAATGACTCTACGCAGTACAACCAGGAAGCCAAGTATGGTCAATAATGAGTGTCGTGAAAGAATCCATGAAATAATTCCCAAGGCAGCCACGTTCCACAAAAGCGCCACTGACGCAAACTGAAGCCTCCCAGGTCCCTGGGCATCCCTGATGAAAGTGAGAGATGGGACAACTCTGCACAATGCCTTATGCCAGTTCCCCTCCTCAAGTACTGTGCCCCCATGGTGGCCAAGTCAAACAGATCCTGCCCATACCTGCGCATAACAAAATTGCATTATGATTCTCTGGCTCAATCTAGCCCTAATTAACCACTCCTACTGCTTGCTGCGTTCTATCCTCACCCTTAGCTATAACGAACTGCCGCTCCCCAGGGATGGAGTAGCAGTACAGCTCGTAGCGCTGACCTTCCAGCTGCTGATATTTCGGCAGAAGTGTGAAGGTTGAGGATGCTTCCAAATCACGAGGGGCGCCGGCAAAATGAACTGCTCTAAAACATGCCAGTCAGTCAGCCTGTTCTACTATACTGCACACCTAAATCTGCACCCCTCTCTCGAACCTGCACACGTTAATCTACACACTTTTGCACAAGTGGGCATAATTTGTAATACACTTGTTAACCCCATCTTTATCGCTCGCAAGGAATTGTACACATATTCCGCAATGTCCATCACAACCACAACAAAACTAGGACATTATATTCATAGCATCTGGCACCGCCAGCATCCTGCCCCAAATGAAACTTGGCTGTCCAGGGCAGAGGTACTGTAGGCAATGCCCCTGCCGTGTGCCTTGCAAAGGAGCCCAGTAATGCACACCGGACGGCGAGTTACTGCCCCCGAAGTCTAATATCGTCCCTGAGGTGCGGGTGTGGAAGAAGAAAAGACCCCACTTCAGACACGTCCAGCGCCAGCTGTGAGCGGAGCCTGCATCCGCACTGTGTAACCGCTGCGAAGCCCCTACAAGGCTGCGTGGGCAAAACACGGCATGACGGCTCCTGGGAGAGTCCACCAGACCTAGTGTGGGACTAAGAAGGCCCGGTTCGCTGTCCCCGCCGGGCAAGCACAGCCGTGCCCGCAAGCCAGAGAGCCACCGGCACAACCCATGTGTTTACCCCCCCCCCCCCCCCCCCCAGCGAGAGATCGTAGGCGGGAGATATCGGGCAGGAGCCAGCACGTCATGGTCATGTAGCCCCCCGTCTACTCCAGAATACGGGGCTTAGCTGACCCGGCCCTGGCCTGCACCACAGTACCCCGGTGCCAGGAGCAATTGGCAGTGGACGGTGCTCGTGCTGGATCATCACGGGAGGGGTGGGGGACGACTGGCTCTGTAGCCCCCCCCCCCCCCCCCCCCCCCACATGAATGCCCAGGGGAGCTGCAAAACTGTTATCACACAACTCTTCCGGCCCCCGGTTGTTACCCCTGCCTGGGGACCGATCGTCTACCGAAGGACTATATGCCCACCCCCTCCCACCTCCCTTCCAGGGGGGCGTGCCTGTGGAGCCCAGCCAGAACGAAAGTGGAAGGTTGAACTTGGAGGAGGGCGATATCCTGAGCTGCGGGAAAAACTACCCCTAGCTCCCGGCACCCTCCGGACAACAGGCGTCCCTGGCGCTGGGAGCAGGGCGGACACAAGTGCTTGGGACGGGGTCCCTCAATGGCAAGACCTAGATGGAAGGAAGTGGAACCCCGAGGCGGGGAGTGGATTGCTAACCTCGCTTCCTAAACCGGAGGCACTTCTTCCCCCACACTCCTACTGTGACCACCTCTGTTGTGTTTAGGGTTACGAGGTTATCCCTAGGGGCTGACTCTAGGACCCTACACTCAGGGGGCATCTTTTGAGGCTCAGGCCTAACACGTGGCCTTATAATAAAAGCAGACGGACACTGGGGATGTAGTTATGGCTCTCCGCACCTCGCCTAACTGGCGTACGTGCGTGCGGGGCCCCTCTTTAGTCTCACAGCACACGTGACCCAGCTCCGCACGCCTGTGACGTACGCGACGTGCAGAGCCAGGAACATAACATTCCTCCTGAAATATAAAACAAACAAAACAGACTTCAACAGTCCAACGAGAAAATGACAATTATAGGCAGTCTCTGCTTAATGTGTTTTGAATCAACCTGAGTGACATGTGGCGAGTTGTGACCTTTTACATTTAAACATGATTATAATTGGAACAGTCTTACATGAAATGGTCACGCAGCCGACAGGATGGCTCTGGGTTTCTTCTCAGCCTGTACTGCGACATTCCTCGCCAGTGGCGGCTGGTGACATTTGAAATAGGTGGGGCGTAAAGTGATAATCATACTGCACCGTAGCGAGCGCGCGTAGCGCGCGAGCCCGAACCCCCTAAGGAGGGTTCTGGAGGAATTACCCCCGAGAAAATTTTGAAAAAATAGTGGAAAAATGGTGCATTTCCAAGCAAATCTGAGAAAGCAGGAAGGTTAATAAAGCAATTGTGAAAGTGCAGGGATTACATCATTAAAGAGCTGTCATATAACATACTAGGTAGCTGCTCATTCAGTATAACAACAGAGCTTCATCACAGACTTCAAGATACAATGCTGAGAACCTCACAGATTGTTTTTATTTAAACTGCAAACAACAAAACAAACACCTTTATTGGTTTAAACTGCAAACAACAAAAGAACCAACTAAACAGGTCACAAACTATCACCATTCAACATATTTACTTTTTGTATCTAAATTCAGCACGCCTGTCTGTGCTACCTTTCCATGAGTCAAAACTTCCATTAAACAAAACTCTGATCCCTCTCTCGGAAAAACATGAACAATATCCTTGGTTCAACAGCAAGTGTTGCATGGCTAAACATTTATAAGTCCCCAATGGCGCTCTGCAAATGGGTCTATAACATAACATAATAGGCCAAAACATAGCATTACTAATAAATAACACCTGCAGCATAACACACTTAAAAATTACATAACATCAGAGCTGTTGCGCAGCACTAGAGACTGAGAACTTAGGGGATCAAAAGTGTTGCTGGCACAGCCTAAGATTGCTCCCATGCACGATGCACCGCCACCACCACCAATTACAGCACAACGTCACGCCTGCCCAGTGCACACACCCTGGCCTGCATATGAGCCTGCCTTTATTATTTCCTCCTGGAAATCGCTGGGCTCACAAAGATGTATGCAGGCGGCCCCTTTCTTGTCTGCACTGAACGCCATGGCTTTCTGTTAAACCGACGTTCTCTGAACAGTATTTAGGTGAAAGGCCAAAAGGCCATATAAAATGTAGGCGCCATGACGCTAGGCAACGTGTTCAGAAACTGAACAAATCAGAGTTCATATGTGAACAGTGTAGGCAATTAAAATTTTCATCAGAAAAGTATGCTATGAAATTACCTCTTTTCTTTGGAAAAAGCAATAAACCATTGAACCAGTCACCATGTGATGTGTGTGCTTTCTATTCCCCATGCACATTGACTGCATAATGTCAAGCTAGTAGTTCTGGAAATTAGTGGTGTAACACAAAATGATTCGCCCCCTACTCACCCGCAGGCCCCTAAGCCTCCCATATCTCAAAGATATTTATAGGCCTGTAAATGAATTGGGCCCCTGAATGGTGGGTGTCCACCTGCCCTGTAAGAATTGTGGGCAGGGTAGAATTGGCACAGAAAATAGTTCAGCAAACTAAAATAAATGTAGCCAAAATAAATGTAGCCTCCATCAGTGAATTAGACAACTAAACATGTGACCCATGTTTGCATGCATGCTGCTCTATGGATTGCTGGCTGTCCTCCAGAAGAGAACAGATGCTACGAATGTGTGGTGTGGGAGGAAAACATATGCAAAGCCGTACCCCTTTGGTGTAATTATTTTTGAAGACTGATGTGACCCTTGCCATATTATGAGTAATTAGTTACAACAGCAATTTTGTCTACATATGTGAAGGAACAGTAAAGGCACTAGATGGGTTATTATTCAGCCGCGGTTTGTTGAGGAAACGGTTGGCACCTTTGCTCCCTGTGTTTACACCTGGGGTCCTGCCAAGCCAGGTTCCTTGGACGTGGGCCTTTAGAATGGTTCAGCAATGCATGCAAGTGTGACTAGGGATTCCTGGTGTCAGATAGCCGTAGGCCAGAGAGTGTCACACAGTGTCACTGACTGTGCTATACTGACCGACTGGAATTGTGGAATTTGCCGGACGGACAGTTAATAGTTAAAGGATTTAAGGAGGGTCCCACTGAGTACCACTGTGCCGAGAGTCAGTACCACAGTGCCTGCGCCCCTAATGATTGTTTCTTTGTTTTACCTACAGAAAATGGTCGTGGGGCCACGGTCTGCTCACCCCCTCTTTTTATAGGCTGCTTTCAATTCTCGGTACAGTGGGACCGGTTGTGCAGTACCCGAAAGGTCCAAGGAAGAAAAAACTCATGAGGCCACATTGGAATTACGGTCCCATGGGATCTGTCACCTACAGTCCAGTGATGCCTACATTGTTATCCCCTTCAAGACCACCGTGGGAACCAATTTAAAAGCACATTGCTCAAAAGCAGTGAGCTGAATAGATTTACACCAAGTAGGGAAGTATGGGAATTAACATGGGGAATCAATGATTTGTCTTGGCTCGGGTCAGTTAATTTGCGTGGGGAAGCCCTCGAATGCTGTAGCTGTTGCTGGCTTGAAGGAAACCACCTTCTTTTTAATTATGATTTGAACTCTTTACTTTCGATGTTGACAGGTGTAGTAGTTCCTCCTAATATGTTTTTTAAAACAGAAAACATCGCATTTCAGCTTAACTTTACGAGCGTCATTAATTAAAACATCTCGTGTTGATTTCGAAATTTCTTTTCACACATATTTCTCTGTCTGTCATCATGGCAGTATCAAGGCCTGCAATCAGAGCTGCTGTTCTCTGCTCAAACAAAGCCCTGGGCGAAATAAAACTTGGCACAAGGTACGCACTTGTCATCTTCAATTGTCAGTGTGTTGAGAAAGTAGGGGAAGGTGAGGGGGAGCGAAAGAAGGGAGAAAGACTGACAGACTTAGAACAGTGTGTTTACTACACTTTTCTTTCTAGCCCCAGGTTAGAGGGAGGCTCAGCTGTTGTAGCCACTCCTGCACCCCTCTGAAGATCGGCGCCCGGTTACCCAATGCCAAAGGCTAGCCCGGCTGCTTGCAATGTTGATGGGTGAGCCAGGAGCCTAACTGTATCAAAACCACGTCACAACATGAAAGGCACTCATCTTTATGATGCTTCAAACCTGCTTTCCTCTTCTCTGAGGTTCAAACAAAACGTGCTTTCGCATTGCAACAGCTCCCAGGTGGCCACGTTTCAAATGTAGCATTTTCAGCCAGTTCTAGCAATTTCTCTTGAAGGGACTTATAAATCCCCACTTGCAATCAGGGAAGCTGGAATTATGCGGCAAAGGAGGACAAAATGAGGTATCCGAATAATTTAAAGTATGTAGCAAAACAAAGGTAAACTATTCAGCAAGGAAAGGCAAACTGGTTCATTCAATCAGAGCTGTTTAAAACATGAGCAAAGAGTCGGGGGTCCTAACTCCCAGGACTCCACAATAAAGTGAGACAGTGTGCATAAAACACATTTTAACTCTACATCTGGGCCAGAGACGTTTGAAGGCATGAGCAAAGTGGGCTCTGGCTCAGTGCCTCAGCCTTTCAGGGGCCCCCTGAGAAAGTCTTGGCCTTATGACCTTAAATAATTCTTAAACAGATTGATTTAAATAACTTTTCCATCAATTGATTTTTAATGTGAGGAATGTAAGAGAGTCTATTACAGACCTTTTGTAGACAAATATGTTTCTTTTTTATGCAACATCCATAAAAATGTTTTTTAGAAAACAGGACCTCACATAAGAGAAATGGGAGAGGGTGACAGAGATTCTTTGCAGTAAGATTGGTGAGCTGCTGCTGTGTACAGTATTGAAAACACACATCACTGTCTCTGAATGTTAGATGTAAACACCTTTAGAATTTAGACCAGTGTGTCTGAGCACTGTCAGTAACCTTGCCAAAGAGTGCATGAATGAGCTGTAACTGGGTCATACATTCAAAGCTGTTCCAATCAGCGGCCCCCAAAATACCTTTGGCCCTGGCCCCCCAAAATCCTTTAGATATCCCTGATCTGGGCTTGCCCACCCTACTCAACCTTAACCCTCAGGCTCCCAGACAGTTGAAAAAATAAAATTACATTTAAAATAATCTCAGCCCTTCCCTCTCCTTACATGACGTCACGTACACAGCTTCCCCCTCTAGCTTTACCTCACTCTCCACCTCTCTCCACATCTCTGCCCCTTTTCCCATCCATGTCAGCTCTCTCTAGCTCACTTATGTCTCCTCATCACTCTCTATCAAAATACCTCTCGAACCTCACTGTCTTTACAACACACAACTTCATTTCTGCCACTTTCTGTGCCTACTTACACACCTCTACCTCTCAAGCTGCTCTCCCTGCCTAAACGTTCCCTCAAACCCCTCTGCACTCCACTGCTTTGTTCCCATGTCACCTCTCTCCACTCACTCGCCGCTTCACCATCTCCGTTCTACTGCTCTTCCCTCTACTTCATCTCTTTTAATACCTTACACCTTTCTCAGTGCATTTTCCTCTACCCGTCTCTACCTCCACCATCTCTCTCTCCATCTCTGTTTCTTCTGAGGCTTAGTGGGGGGGGGCCTTGTGGGGTTTCGGGGCTCCCTACACTGCTGGGTCTGCATTATGTATCGGATCACCCTCTCTTTCCTTTACATCTGTATCAACCTCACCACTCTTTCTCTGCCTCATCTCTGTCTCTGTTTCACCTCTGTATCCCTCCCTCTCTTGCTGTTAATCAGCCCTCTCTCGCTCGCTACTCTCTCTAGCATGTCTGCCAATGCCACGTTTCATTTTGCCCTGCTCTCTACCTCACTGGTGTTTTTACATTGCACCGCCCTATACATCTCTCACTATTTCACCTGTCTGCCTCTAACTCACCTCGACTCTTTCTCTACTTCTACGTTCTATGACTCACCCATATCCGTTTCTCGACATTCCCGTTTCAGGTTTCACAATCTCTAGCTCTCTCTCTCACTCAAATCTGACCTATGTGCATCATTAATAAAAATAAGTTAGACGTTACAACAACGTATTACTAAACAAAAAAAAGATTTGTCATCGTCATAATGACACACAGTCACACATGATGTAGAGATACTGGATTCAGGCACCTGATAGCTATCTCTGCCGCTCGCTCTCCCGTTTACTGAAGGGCCCCTGTTTTGACTTTCATTCTTTGCTGACCGAAAGAAATGAAAACCGTTACCCGACGCATAAATTACAGACCGAACTCAGGCCCCCTGGACCCTACTACCAAGGCAAGACTGCATTTATTTGGGAGCAGTGTTTCACACCCTAAGCAACCCCCTCCCCCCGCCACGCAGCCACGCATTTGCATAATAAATAAAATAACAAAACTATAACTGTCTTTCTTACGTGGGGTGGGTGGCAGCAGCAGGCGGTCCGACCGTCGAATCCACACACACACGTTGTCGTGACTGGCCATGTGAGCAGCTCTCTGGCATGATTCCAGCGACGAGGGACAATGGCCAATCACCGACGATTCTGGCTCAGACCAGCCAACACCCACGCGCGGCACCATCCTGCTGCAGCATCCAACCAATCCTGGCACAGCGCAGAGCAGACTGAAATCTGCCCATTACGAGACCCGGGGCCCCGAGTCCATGCCTATATTCCATAGTGGCAGAGGGGGGAGTGTAAAGGGTGCGCATGCGCGGGCCAGTCAAAATCTGGTCTTCTCCGGCCTTTTACATGCGCACTCACTTGCAGTACAGTAACGTCACCCTCTGCCTGTGCGCTGCCTGCCTGTCAATCTCTGACGCAGCACCGCCCCCCACGGGCCGGCCGGCCCACTTCCTTATGGATGCCCGATCCTGTCTGGCTTCTCCCGGGGCCTTAGTGCGCTTGGCACCGATTCATTTTTCACTGTTTGCAATGAATAAAAACAAAATTATTATTACACATGTTGCAGTGCAGTCGGGTCGTCCAAGCTAGTGGGGCAACGCCCCAACGCCCCCAATGGACGCACCGCCACTGTTCCTCGCCTCGGAGTAGCGTTCTCAGTGGTCCGGACAGTGAGTGGAGAGCTGTTTGTTGCAGCATCAAGACCCTCTTGACTTTCAGCAGGGCTTGCCCTCTCCTCAGCACCACTGTTGGAATCCTCGGATGTAACCTCTGTCCCCGAGTCATCAGTGTTGGTTGTGGAGTCCAAACCTGTTGGGCTGACATCCGCCTCAGGCATCACGGATGGCTGTGGGTTTGGTCTCATGTCCAGTTCCGGGTAAAAACGTTTGAAGTAAGATACATTCCCATAGCTGCCAAGGTTTCAGATTGATATGTGTGACATTTTAATAATTTTAGAGTAATTATGAGTGACATTTCAATGACTATGAGTGACACTGTCTCGTGAACAAAATTAAGCAATGAAGAGGATGGAAACAATAATATCAGAAATTGCACACATTTGAGGAACGAGAAACGAAGTTAACTGCTGCAAAACGTAAGAAATGTAAACGACTTCCATTGATCAGACTCTAGCTAAAATTACAGAAATTAGATAAAGCAGCTTGGAAGTGGTTCAAAATGTCTTTATAATCAGCTGAATGACTCGCAGTCTCACTCAACTGCTGCCAGTGACCTGAGCTATAACACAACTGAAAACCAAAGCAAAGACATACTGTGTGAGTGACAGGGGCACAGGCAAACTCGGAATAAGTCTAGAATAGAGTGGTAGGCACCTGATTGAGATGATCCACACTTAACACACAGAACTGGGTAAGCTCTCAGGTATGTTTTCATGAGTTTAAAATGGTTGAAGTTCTCTGCAGTTTAAGATGCCCTAATATTTCGAAAGTAATCCGTGGCATTTAATTTGACGTTGTGAATAAACAGGGCACAGTTTATTCAATTTAACAAGACGCTCTTATAAATATTGGTTCACTAAGGGAGTGGGGTTTGCTGTGCTAGCTGCCCTGACCCGGGCAATCTGAGTGCTTCTGAATAAGTAAGTGAAAGATCCGCCGTGGCCTTCACGTGCTGCCTCTAATCTATTTTCCTCTACTTGTGAGGCAGAGCGTGACGCTCGTAACAAAGAAGGAGGCCCAATGAGGGGGTGGGTGGGGGGCTCCTTTACCAAGCAATACAAAAATCTTTCCAATCGCTTCAGAGACCCACGGTCTCTCCCAAGGCTCCGAGGAGAGATAACCAAGAGGAACGGCAGAAGAGCTGCACGTGGGGGTGAGGGTTCAGCCAGCATCTTAACTAATAGCGCACACAGGCTCTCTCTCCCACTGACTTCGAACATGAGGTGATAGCAAAGTTTCACTAACCTCAGTCACAGAAGAAGGGCTCTCCACCTCCAGTCTGTCCAGGCGGCCCCGGTGTCACTGACTTCTTTCCGTCGGCTATAGTAAGATATTGCATGATTCGATGGGGGGGGGGGCGGTAATAACAATTGCACGGTAATAACAATTGCACTGGTGCCCGAGCCGATGCACTTGCGGACGGTGCCGTAATTATAAGCAGTGCTCCCTTTAACGGTGAACATGCTGCGCAGCCCGCAAACTATCCCAGCCACATCGAGCGCCCAAAATAAACTGCGTGCGCTTCTGCAGTGACGTCCCCCCGCGATGACATCAGCCTGTCAGTAAGAGCCGAGCCGTGGCAGTTAGATTCACCCAGGATACATTGTACTAAAGCTGCTCGCTGCCTCAGACTCTCAGTTTTAGTCAGGCTTGATAGTCACTCAGGCTTGACAGTGACAGCCTCAAATACTGGTAATATACTCAGCTTTTAAATACGCTGATTTGCGTGACAATCCTTTCACATGCGGTAATGCGGTAATGTAACTTAAAATGCGTTAGTGTCACACCGGATGTGTGACACTTGACAGGGCTGCATTCCTGGTTACTACTTCTCTTCCTCTGACCGCTACTATGCGGGTGCCTTTTACACTAGTTATTCGCCACGGTCCTCGTTCATAATTCAGCCTGAATTTTCCACTGGTCACTCTGTTCTTTATTAGCACCTGATCCCCTCTGTTGAACTTTACTGCTCGAGCTCCCCGTCGCTTGCTGACTTGGTCATAGGCTTTCTGTCTGCTCCTTGCGATCTGGTCTTCATCTGTTGTCCTCGGTGTCCACCTTGGATGATGAGGGATGGAATCCGAGACCACTCGCCCCATCAGAATGTGGGCCGGAGCCACACCGGTGGTGGTGTGAGGTGTTTGTCTGTAACTTCGTAGAAATGTGAAGATGGCCATCTCCACCGACTGTCCTTTGTCATGGGCAATCCTGATGACTTTGTTCAGAGTTCTCATGAAACTTTCGGCCTCTCCATTGGCTTGTGGCCAACGGGGCGTTATCCGGCGATGTCGTGTACCTATGGAGCTCAGATATTCAGCTAGTTCTTGGCCTTGAAAGGGGGGACCATTGTCAGTCCGCAGTTCACGTATGACTCCATGCGCAGCCATGATCTTCTCCAGTTTGGGAATGACTTCTGCCGCACTTGTGGTGGTTACAATTTCTACTTCTGGATATTTTGAGTGGTCGTCAATCACAACTAAAGTGTGTCGCCCATCCGGCAGACTGCCAAAGTCCATGCTGACACATTCCCATGGATGTTGAGGCCGAGGCTCCACTAAGATTAGAGCCTCCTTCGGAGCATCACCCGTGACTTGGCATGCCGTGCAGGATTTTACCATCTTTTCCACCAGTTCATCCATGAGGGGGAACCACACTTTGGCTCGCAGTCGCGCCTTGGTTTTGACTATTCCTTGATGGCCTACATGAGCCAGTTGAACCACCTGTTCTGTTAATGTCGAGGGTATTACCAGCCTGTGTCCCCGTAGTAGGCAACCTGTGTCGTCTTCATTCAGGTCATCCTTTACATGATGCAAACTTTCCATGATTCGTTGAGCCTCTGGTGTGAGTGCCTTCCAGCTCTCCTTGGCACGATGCCAGTTTCCTTTCTGAATGGCTTCCCTGGCCCTTTGTAGGCAGACATCTTGTGTGGTGGCTTCTGCTACTTCCTCTACTGAGATGGATCGTGGACATGATCGTGCAGTGACGCATTTTACATAAGCTTCTGTGTCTTCCGCCTCCTCTTTTTCCTCAGGCGTAGCATCCCGTGGATGTCGTGAGAGGTAGTCCGCCGGATTCCGTGCGCCCGGTTGATATTCAATGTGGCAGTTGTACTCTTGCAGTTGCAGCATCCACTTTTCTATCCGTGGAGGTGGTTTTGTCGAAGTACCCGAGAATAATGCCACCAACGGCTTGTGGTCGGTGATGACAGTGAATGGTTTTCCATACAGATAGAGATGAAAGTGTCTGCAACCCCAGTGTATGGCTATGGCCTCTTTTTCGATTTGGGAATAGCGTTGTTCCGTGTCCGTGAGCGACCGACTGGCGTATGCCACCGGCATCCAGTCCAGATCATCCCGCTGCTTCTGCATCAGTACCGCACCCAGTCCTGCGGGGCCAGCATCCACCGCCACCAGGGTGAGGTTACGGGGGTCGAAGAAAGCTAAGGTGGTGGTGTCCGAGAGAGCAGCCTTGATTTCCTCAAAGGCCTTGTCCTGGACCGGGCCCCAGGTCCAAGGTGTGGAGTCCTTTGTGAGCTCTCTCAGGGGCAGTGTGAGATTGGCGAGGTCTCTGATGAATCTCCCACAGTAGTTAACCATCCCCAAGAAACTGCGAACCTCAGTGACGGAGGTGGGAGGTCTGGCTTCTTTGACGTCCTTGACCTTTTCCGGATCCGGATTTACTCCATCTGCTGAGAAAGTGTAGCCAAAGAACCCTATTTTTCTTCGTAGGAACTCACATTTTTCTCTGTGTAGGGTCAGTCCAGCTTCTCTCAATCTCCTGAACACCAGCTCCAGTCGTTGGTTGTGCTCCATGATAGTTCGGGCATGTATCATAATGTCATCGCTGACATTAATCACCCCCGGTATGTTTGCAATCAGTTCTTGTATCACGTTCTGGAAGACCTCCGCGGCACTGGAGATTCCAAAACTGAGTCTAGTGTATCTCCTGAGGCCCACGTGCGTCGAGAACGTCGTTATGTTCCTTGACTCTTTGTCCAGCACCAACTGATGGTATCCAGATCGGAGATCCAGCTTCGAGAACCAGCATGCTCCTGCCATTTCTCCAATGAGATCATCAATGGTGGGTGTGATGTGGTGTTCCCGTTTGATGGCAACATTTGGGAGGCGCATGTCCACACAGATCCGGACGGCTCCTGGTTGTTTGGGCTTCCTTGTGACCACAATGGGCGATACCCATGGAGTGGGCCCTGTGACTTTTTCGATGATGCCAGCCGCCTCCAGCTTTCCGAGCTCTTCTTCCACGAGGGGCCTGAGATGGAACTCAATCCGGCGATGTCGCAGTGCTACTGGCTGTACTGTCGGGTCCACATGTAGATGTATTTCACGACCCTTGAAACGGCCAATGCCTTTGAAGATGTCAGAGAAGTCCATTATGAGCTGCTGCACCGATTCTTCGTGAACCCCAAACGCAAAAGTGACAACTCCAAGGTCCTCCGCAGCCCGACATCCCAGTAGCATGCCTTGCCCATCTTCCGATACAAATAAGTTCGCCGTGATTGTTCTCTCGCCATGGCTGATGGTTGTACGGAACTTTCCTCGGATTTTGAGGGGCGTTTCCTGACCATATGCAAATACCGTGATTGGCGAGGGGCTCAGGTTGGGAGGGTGTGACATTGTCTTGTAGAGTGCTGTGCTCATGAGATTAATGGTGGCTCCCGTGTCTACCACGGCCATGATTTCCTGCTCCGCCACTCTAAGCGAGCATTGTGGGAGTTTTCTGGTGCGCCGAGCAGCTGTACCGACCATGTGTACTTGGTGCACCGTCCTCTCTTCTTCCTCATCATCGTCCATATCACTTCGGCTCTGATCGCCTTCCGGTATCGTGTTCACTACCTGTCGGGGCGTGCGAAATTTCTTCGAGCGGCATACCTTCTCAAAATGATTGAGTTTGCCACACCCTGAGCATCGCTTCCCTCGAGCCGGGCATTCCGGTGCGGGGTGATTCGGGCCTCCGCAGTATCCACAGGGAAAACCGGATGTTCCTGCCGGTGACCTAGCGGGTTTCTTACTCCACTTGGTTGGTGATCGGACTTGAATCTTGTTGACCGGTTCAGCCTTGACCGGTGCTTGGAGAGCGGCCTCCATGTGAGCAGCCCTTGCTTTGGACAGTTCTTTTGTGCGACCCAGAGTTAGGATATCAGCTAGAGGTTTGCCAGACTCTTCCAAAATGCGTTCTCTCAACTTTGTCGAAGCGCACCCCTGGATTATCTGACCTCATATCTCCTCCGTAGCATCCGCAAAGCCACAAGACAGGGACAGTCTCTTGAGCCTGGTGTGATACGTGTCCAATGACTCCTCAGGCAGTTGTCGCGCTTGCCGGAATACAAATCGTTCATAGTCCTGATTAGCCATAGGTTCAAAATGAGCATTCAGGGCATTGATAAGTGTGTGGTGAGTCTTGGGTGTGGCTTCCGTGAGCGTCCTCGCAATGGAATGTACATCTTTGCCACCGAGATGGAGCACCATGGCTCTCTTCTGTTCCTTATGAACTTTCGTGGCTTCAAAGAACACCAAGAGTCTGTCCACCCATTCTTTCCACTTAGGTGCCAAGGAGGAAGGGGACCCCTCCACCACAAACGGCTCCAGTGGCGGAATCATGGCCATGGCACGATAGGCAATGGGTTAATGTGAACTGTGTGGCGGGCAGGCCGCGGAGTAGGGCAGGTGGGTCGTGACCACGCGAGAACCTCAGTGTCTTGTGTCCCTTCCTATGTATGCCCTCGCTGCTGCGTCGTGCCTCTGGGCGCCTGGGGGTACCGGTGATGTGTGGCCGCTGGAGCGCTGATGTTCCTCCCCCTTTTCAGAAACAGCAAGACAGGCGTCCGTTCCCCAAACTCGAAAACGCTGCGTCCGCGCAATGCGTGGGAACTGGCAGGGCGCTGCCTCCGGCGGGGAGCTCCGGCCACCCTGGGCCCAGACGAGAGCGCGCTTCACGCACCGGCCACGAAATCCGGGTGCGGCGCAGGCCAGGGGGCACCGAGACAGTGCGATGGACGCAATCAACCCAGAGGTAGACAGGCAACACGCTCCGCAGAGCCGTGGAACAATGCGTGTGGAGAGCGGGAGGATCGCAGGGGATGAAGCGGCTCACCTGCACGCCCGCCAGACCAGGCGCTCCGTCTCCGTGCTCGCACAGCGTGTGAGCGGCCGTGTGGCACGAGCACCGCGAGCAGATAGACACGCTCGTGGCCGCCGCACAATGAAGTGGGCGCCACTCACACGCAGCGAAGGATCGGCAGCTACCCTCGTCGCCAATGTTGTATTTAGGGTTACGAGGTTATCCCTAGGGGCTGACTCTAGGACCCTAAACTCAGGGGGCATCTATTGAGGCTCAGGCCTAACACGTGGCCTTATAATAAAAGCAGACGGACACTGGGGATGTAGTTATGGCTCTCCGCACCTCGCCTAACTGGCGTACGTGCGTGCGGGGCCCCTCTTTATTCTCACAGCACACGTGACCCAGCTCCGCACGCCTGTGACGTACGCGACGTGCAGAGCCAGGACACCTCCACTCGTGAGATCGATAAGGTAGGCGGGGAGGGGAGGGGGAACCTGCATGCGGCCCGTCGGGCCTGTAGCCCCATACCCCCTTCCCTATCCAAATTCATGGGGCCTATCTAACTCGGGCTTGGGCCTGCACCACGGTATCCAAGGCCAAGATCGTGCCCAGAGCGCAGGGCAGGTAAGGTCATTACTGGAGGGGGGGGGGGCGCGCTGCAGCCCCACTCCTCATCAGCCAAAGCCAGCCGGCCACAACAGAGTGCTGGGGACACCCGAGCCTATAGCCCCACCCATCCTCCAGTGCGGGATGCGTAGCCATACCGAAAAGCGAAGCCCCTCGAAACTAGTCTCAGGCCTGCCCGCCCTGACCCCCCACAGTAACACAATAGTTATTGTTATTGTGGTTTTATATTGCGCCTAATCACCTGCAGGTCTCTAAGCGCTTGGAAAGATGGTAACAGACAATAACTTGGCAAGGTGGAAGCTGAGGCCGTAGCTAGATTATACTGTGCTCATGCTTTTACTGAACAGTAGTGTTTTTAGGCTCTTTCTAAATCGTAATAGGTTCCCTTCCCCACGCAGCACCCCAGGCAGCCTGTTCCATAACTGGGGAACTAACACTGAAAAGGCTCTCCCTCCCTTAGTCACTAACCTGTAACGAGGGCAGACCAGTAGCTGGGAGTCTGAGGATCGGAGTGTTCTCATAGGGCAATACAGCTGCAAACGATCTTTAATGTAGGCTGGGGCCTTGCCATAGATTGCCCTATGGGCCGTACATAAGTTCTTGAATTCCACCCTTTCTTTAATGGGGAGCCAATGCAAACATTGTAGTAGGGGAGTGGCTTTAGATCTCCTCGGGAGTCTGAAGATCAACCGAGCAGCGTCATTCATTATGACCTGAAGCCTACTGGTCAGAGTTTTAGGTAAGCCAAGGTAAAGGGCATTACCATAATCAATTCTGGAGATGATGGTGGCTGCTACTATTGATCGCATCATGGATTGTGAGAGGACAGGAGTTGGCTTCCGCAATTGCCGAATGATGTTTGTACAGCTTCCCACAACCGAAGAGATCTGAGGGGCCATTGACAGGTCACCATCCAGCTTGATCCCCAAGCTCTTTACAAACGGGCTTGGTTTTGGAGCAGGGCCTAACTCCGTGGGCCAATAGAGATCACACCAAGGTGAGGTAGTGGATGAAATCACTAATACCTCAGTCTTGTCTGGATTAATTTTTAGCAGGTTATCCGTCATCCATTGCACTGTGAACCGCAAGATGTTCTGAGCTTGGAGTTGTGCGGCCGTAGTGTCATCGACACTTAACAGCAATTGCGTGTCGTCCGCGTAGTTAAAGACTTTACAGCCCATGGTGGCCAAAGAAGCAATCAACGGTTGCAAGTAGAGATTAAATAGAAGCGGGGACAGGGCAGACCCCTGTGGTACCCCGCACTCTAAGATCCCCATCTCAGATGTTTCGTCCCCCAGTTGAATCTTTTGGGTCCTTCCTGTAAGGAATGATTGCAACCATTGAAAGGCCAAGCCCTTAATCCCAAAATCCTTCAGTCTTTCCAAAAGCAAGGCATGGCTGACAGTATCGAACGCCGCTGATAGGTCCAACAAAATCAGGGCGCTCGGTTTCTTGCAGTCAGCCATGCCTCTTAGTTCATCCAGCACCGAGAGCATCACCAACTCGGTGCTGTGATGAGCTCGGAAGCCTGCCTGTCGCTCATGGAATAGATGATGGGATTCCAGATAGAGGGACAGGGATTTTAACACATGCTGCTCAAGAATTTTTGAGAGAAAAGGCAGCTGGGAAATAGGTCTGTAATTCTTTAACACCGCAGGGTCCGACCCAGGTTTTTTCAATAGGGGTCTTACACGCGCCTCCTTAAATTCAACCGGTAGGTACCCCGTATCTAATGATCTATTGAGGAGGGAGATGATACATTCCTCCAATAAGGGGCGCGCAACACGGAAGATCTCAGGTGGGCATGGATCAGCTGGGGAACCAGATTTGATTTTACCCATCAGCTGTTCCAGAGTCAATGCATCCATCTCTGGAAACACTTCAAGGGAGCAGTCAATCACGTTCTCAGATGCTGATATTATAGCAGTCCCCATTGCCACCCCGTTCTTTATCTCCTGGATGATAATCTTCACCTTCTCCAAAAAGTAAGCCTGAAAGGTGTTACAGTCAATGGGAACCTTGGAGTTATCTGGTTTGTTACTCAACTCTGCCAGTATTTTAAAGGTCTCTTTCTGAATATTCGCTGCCTTACTTAGGCGGGACTCAAGGTATTCCGCTTTAGCTTGGGTCATAAGATTTTTATATTGGTGAAGGGAGGCTTTATAAAGTTTCCTGTCAGTGTCCTGCTTGGTTTTCCTCCACACTCTTTCCAAAGCTCTAAGCTTTCTTTTTGCTTCCCTTAAGGGTGGCGTAAACCAGGGGGCCCCTTTTCCGGATCCCTTTATTCGCTGTGTTCTCACGGACGCTATTTGGTCAATGGCCCGGGTCATGCTCCTCGTTAAGTCAGAGTATTCACGGTCCAGGCTACGTCCCAGATCTACGACCTGGGGTGTTATCGGGAGCACCTTAGTCAGGGACGCTAGGTCAACCTCAGCCCATTTCCGGGTTTTCCTGATGCCAAGCGGACAGCTAGTAATGCAGCCTTTAAGGCGGGCCTCACAGGATACCAAATGGTGATCAGACCAAATGCAAGGCGCTACATCTTTAAGGGTTAGACTAACGTCTGTGGTCCACACAAGGTCAAGAGTGTGGCCTTTTTCATGTGTGGGGACATCCACAATTTGTTTAAAGCCCACCGCAGACATTAAGGTGTCAAGCTGGCGCGTGGGCAGGTCCCAGTTGGGCTTATCCCAGTGTAAGTTGAAATCTCCTGTTACCAGGATTTTCGTGTATCTGGAGCATAGGTCAGATATAATAGGGCAGAATAAATCATGGAAGAGTGGAGTAGAATTAGGTGGGCGATAGACTGACAAAATCACCCAGCACACATTGTGCACAGTGACCTTTACCCCAAGCAAATCAGTCAAGTCAATTGTCTCTGATAACAACTTTTCAACTATCATAGTCTTCCTATAGAAAATAGCTACCCCTATACCAGGGATGCTGCCGGGATAATCAAAATTTGGCTGTGATGCCCACAAATAGCTGTGCCCATTACTACTTTCGGCGACGCAAACATCGCTATCCATGCCCGACTCCCCGCTCTGCCCGTAGCTGAAAGGGGATAAGATAAGGCCGTGCCGATGAAGGCAAAACACCAGTGCAAAACCGCGGCCTCGACCTCTGCCGGGCCAAACTGCAGGACCCCCCCCTCCCGCCCTGCCCCTTGTCACACCCCGGGCACCAGGGACCCACAGTCGACGAGCGACCTCGCGAGGGCCGGCCCGGGCCTCGCAGTGGCCAGGGTCCCTCCCGGGTATGGCCCAAATGGTGGGGGGCAGGGCAGCGAGTAGGAGACTAACCTTGTGGTCATTCTGTCCTGTATCAGTTACTCGGCACGACCAAAACGGCGACAGGGTGAGGGGACAAAGAGGCCGCCAGCCTGCTCTCTTGTTGTCGTCTGTCAGATTCCTTCCGACAGTGGTGAGTTTTTGGATACCGAGGCAGTAGCCTCATTACTCCACATTCATTTCAAATTTTTTAGTCGCTGTTTAGGTTGTTTTATTGATGTGTGACGCTTTGTCACAGTTGAGGTTGTATCACATGGTCATCACAGTGATGGGCCCCAGGTAGCGGTCAATTGAGTTTGCAGAAATTGTCAGCATGTTTCCTCAGAGAGTCTCATTTTTGTCTATCAAGTACCTTCTGATAGTGTTGAGTTTTGGGTGCCTGTCGCGGCGATTATGCCATCAGACAGTGAAAGGGTTTTGGTTGCTTGCCGAGGCGATTATGCCATCAGGCAGAGGTGAGTTTTGCATATCTGCCGCGGCGATTATGCCCTCAGACAGTGAAAGGGTTTTGGATGCTTGCCGAGGCGATTATGCCTTCTGGCAGCGGTGAGTTTTGCGTATCTGCCGGCGTTTGCCTTCAGGCAGTGATGAGAATTTGGATGCTGCGTTGTTGTTTCAGTTTCGCAAGTTTAGCGCTTCAATGGGACGCGGGTATCGGTCAAATGGGTTTGTAGAGATGTCTGAGAGTTTCCTGATCAGTGGGTTTTCCTTTTGATCTAATCCTTTGTAGAATTTCCTGTTGAGTTTGAGGAGATGGTCGTCCAACATCTCAATGCCCAGGTCTCTGTGGAGGTCTGCTGTTCGTGTGAACATAGGTGCACCTGCTGCAATCCGTAAGGCCTTGCTCTGTAGTCTCTGTAGGTCTTCCCGAAGTTGCGGGCGGCAGCCACTCCAAACTGGTGAAGCGTTTGTCATAGTTGGTCGAATTATTGCAGTGATTGCTCACACCTTGCTCCGCATGGGCATCGACTTGGTCTTCAGGAGTGGGTATAATGCAGCCAGTTTGGCTGCTGCTTTCTGGCAGGTCTTCTCTATGTGGTTTCTACAGCTGAGTTTAGAGTCCAGAGTCACCCCTAGGTAGGAGCTGCTGTTTTCCCATTTGATCTCCTCCTCATTGAGGAGGATCTGTGGATGTTTCCTGTTCAGCTTCCTGGTGAATAATGTTGCTGTGGTTTTGCTTGTGTTGAGGGTGATCTGCCAGTCACTGTACCATTCAGAGAGTCTGTTAAGTGATGCCTCAAGGTTCTTAGCCACTTCTATTTCGCTGAAGGATTGGGAGATGACTGCAACATCATCAGCGTAAAGAGCCAGATCAGTCTTCTTTAAGTCTGTGGGGATATCGTTGGTAAATATGTTAAAGAGAAAAGGTCAGAGAATTGATCCCTGAGGCACTCCAGCGAGGATAGGGCGTGTTGATGAGCATTCCTCCCGTACCGTCACGTGGAAGGTCCGTCCTAACAAGTAGTTAGAGAGCAGTTTAACCAGGTAGCTTGGGAACTTGAGTTTGATGAGTTTGTAAATCAGTCCCTTGTGCCATACTCGGTCGAAGGCTTTGGCTACATCCAGGAAGACTACTCCTGTAGACTTGTGGATGTTGAATCCATGGCTGATGATGTCCACAACTCTGAGAAGTTGGTGATTTGTTGAGTGGTCTTTCCGGAACCCAAACTGTTCTTTGGAGAGGAGGTTTTCACTTGAGGCAAAGTCCGTGAGGCGAGCGAGAATAACTTTTTCAAAGAGCTTTGATAGGCCCGATAGCAGACTTATGGGTCGGTAGTTTGCAGGGTCTCGTAGTGGTTTTCCAGCTTTAGGGAAAACAATGACTCTTGCCTCTTTCCAGGCTTTGGGGAAGTACTGCTGCTGCATACACGCATTGAATATCTCTGTAAGTTGATCCACTGCAGCATCTGGGAGCATCTTGATGGCTTGGTTTGTTATTCCATCTTTTCCTGGGGCCTTGCCATTTTTTAGTTTCTTTATTAGGGCTAGGACTTCACCTGTTGAGCATTCCTCAATGGTTGGTGCTTCGGTTTCTGGCGGATGCTCCAGGTGGTGCTTAGTGACCTCTTGTTCGACTTCTGTTGCCATTTTGCTTGCCTGGTTGGGCCTGAAGGATGCCTCCAGTGTCTCGGCGAGGACCTCTGCCTTGTCCCTGTTGCTGCATGCCAGGTGTGTCTTTCCTTGTATGGGTGGGTTTTGTTCTTTCTTTCCAGTCAAGCGTCGGGTCATTCTCCATAGAGAGTTGTCAGAGTCCTTTAGGTTGGCTGTTGCTGCTTCCCATTTCTCACCTCCGTGCTGGCTTATTTGCGTCTTCAGCTGTCTTGTCAGTTTGTTGTATTTTTTCAGCAGAACAGGGGTGCGGTGCTTTTGCCACTCTCTCCGGGCTTTGTTTTTGACAGCTATCGACTTCTTGATGCCATTCGGGAGGTCGTAGATGGAGCAGCCTTTGGGCTCATGCTGGGGAATGCTGCGTTCGATAGCAGTATGGACTGCAGCTGTGAAGTGGTGGACTGCCTGATCAATTTCTTCAATGCAGCGTATGGGGCCAGGGGCCAGTGTCTCCTCCTGGCTTCTCTTGTAGACTCCAGTCCGCCTTCTTGTAGTTGTGCCTGGTGCCCTGTTGTTGGTTTTCAATCACGTCTCCAACTGTGATCAATACTGGGTTGTGATCAGATGTCAGCGCTGTCAAAGTCTCAAGCTCCGTAGATTGTGATAGGTTCTTCATGACAACTATGTCCAGGACATCGGGTTTGTACCGTGCAGCACCTGGGTAGTGTGTTGGGCAAGTTGGGCCTGCCACTACAAAGTCCTTCTTCCTAGAGTGGGCAAGTAGAGCGTGTCCTTTCGTGTTTGCAGTGCGAGAGTTCAAGCACTGGTGCTTGGCGTTAAGGTCTCCTCCAATTAGTGTTGGTATGTTGGGATCTAGTAAGGCATCCAGGTCTTTTGGGTGTAGCTTGTCGGGGGTGAGTAGGCAGCAATCAGCCATAGAGGGCCTGCTGGTGTCTGGATCTGTATGCCAGTTGCTTC
Organism: Lissotriton helveticus; assembly: GCF_964261635.1. Lineage (NCBI taxonomy): Eukaryota > Metazoa > Chordata > Amphibia > Caudata > Salamandridae > Lissotriton > Lissotriton helveticus. The sequence goes on from NC_136061.1 coordinate 323,900,276, forward strand.
AATGCTCCCCACTGGTGGTAGTGCAAGCTCGTGGTGCTTCACTTTTGTGCTGACAATAACTGCAGTTCCTCCGCCCTTGGCTCCGTTGGGGCGATCTGTGCGGTATACCCTGTGGTTTGCTAGGGTAAGCTTCTGGCTTTCTTGGAGATGAGTCTCAGAGATAAGCGCCACACTCACATCCTTAGTTTCCATCAGGTGTAGGAGTTCATCTGTTTTCTTCTGAATGCTGTTAGCATTCCACATCACGAAGAGAGAGTTTCTTTAAGTTTTTGCTGCCATTGGGGTTGCTTTCTTCACCTGGGAAAAGTCTGGCGATGATATTCGCCACCATTGTCACCACGGGGTGGATGTCCATGTCTGCGACTACTTTCGCAACCTTCGCAATGAGTTCCTGCCAGTTGATGGTTGGGCCTATTCCACAGGATGGTCCCGGTGCGGTTGTTGGAGGTGGGCTGACTTGCTTAGGTGCCGTGACGTCCGCGTATGTCCTTCCATCCACATGTGCATCACTACTGGTGTTGGTTGTATTGGGGGTTGGGATCCTGTGTGCCAGTGCAGGTCTATGGTTGTAGGTCTTCCTTTGATGCTGGTCTGTTGCTGATGAGTGTTGGGAAGACCTTTGCGGTTGTGGGGGTGGCTTGCGTTGTTCAACCTTCTTTGCCTTCTGCAGGTAGGGACAGCCGCGATAGCTTGCTGGGTGGGGTCCTGTGCAGTTGGCACATATTGCTGGTTCGGTTTCCCGGTTCCTTGTGCATTGATTAGAGGTGTGGTCGCCTCCACAGAGTACACACTTTGGCTTCTGTTGGCAGAAAGCAGAGGTGTGCCCCAAGCGCTGGCAGTTGTAGCACATGACTGGTCCTCGTTTCTCTCTAGGTGCTTCTGTGGTAATGATGCAGCCGCAGAGCCGTGTGACTGCTGAGAGGTCTGCTGGTTTCCAATCGTGGCTTGGGGACAAGGTTACGACAATGAGGGGAAATCTCTTGTTCTTGTCCGCTGGAGAGGCAATCTGTGCAATATTTTTGACTGGGAGACCAAGTTCAGCTAATTCCCCAGTGATGTGCCCAAGTGATGCATTTGCTGGGAGCCCCCGTATTACAAATCGCTGGGCTTTTGCCGTGGTCATTGAAAAGGTGTGGTACTCCATTTTCTGTTCTGTTAGTATGGTGGTCACACTCCTGTAGTCATCTGGGGTGGTGAGCATAATCTTGGTGTGGTCTTGCCTGGGCTTGATTGTGTAGGGGGAGTTGCAATGTTCATCCAGTAGATCCACAAGGTCCTTGGGAGTGGCTAAGTTCTTCAGGATGATGGGGGGGATCCGTAATCTTTTTGTGGGACCTGAAGAGGTCCCTGGTTCAGCTGCCCCGTGGTCCTGAGGGTTGGCGTCGCAGTCCTGGGTATGTTGGAGTGCCTGATAGCGGTTTGCGGTTGCAATTGTCGGGCTAATGAGAGGTGCGCGGGCAAGCTTTGAGTGTTTTTCTGGTGAGCTTGGAATTGAGTCACGTCCCTTTCTTTTTGTCTGAAGGCGCCATTCCGTGTCGTCGCCGGTATTGCTGGGTTGAGCCCCAGCGTCCGCATCCATGGTTGATGCTGCTTGGTGGGGGGGCTGTGGGTCGCCTTGGGCAGACATAGGGTAGTAGCTATGGGGCTTCTACGGATGTAGTAACACTCAGTTTAGCTAAGAAAAACCTGAAAATCACAAACAGTTTGCCAGGGGGTCGCAAGATCCACAGTATCACAAAGTCAATTGATGCAAAACCACAGAATCAGCTGAAGTAAAATCACAAATGCTAACAATGCAGGAGAATAGCACAGCGTTTAGCAGGTCAGAAGCGCAGGAAGCAAATGATGCAGAGCCACAAATTCAGTTAATGCAAGATCACAAATGCGAGTAATGCAAGAGAAAATGACAGTGTTTACTAGATCAGAAAGCACAGAATCAAATCACCAGTGCAATTGACGCAGGTACTCACTGTTTTGCTGACCCCCAGTAATCCAGCGGCGACTCTCAGGAAGACAGCACGCCCCGCACGGGCCACGGCAGGAGCAGTCAGTCCAGGAGGATGGGTCTGGGGGAGGGTCTGGGGAAGCCCTTGGGATTCTCAGGCAGTCAGCCTGCCCCCCTCTCTGGTGCGCAGCCTGGCCCCGGTGAAGCCAGGGAGACGCAGGCCCAGCACCCAAGAGGAGCTAACTGGGTAGTGGGGCTAGCGCTTCTCCTTCCCCTCCTTGGTGCGCAGCCTGGCTCCGGTCAAGCCAGGGAACGCAGGGCCAGCACCTTAGAGGAGTGGGGAGAGAGCGTGGAGCGAGGGAGGGAGAGCCCTAATCAGGTGCTGCCATCAGCTGGTCGATGAGTCATCTCTCTCCGTGAATCAAATCAAATGACAAATGTCAAATCCATAGAAATAATCAATCAGACATGTTCTCCTCTTGATCTGAAGTCTGATCTCAATCAGACATGTTCTCCTCTTGAGGCCGCCAGGTGGGCAGGGGAGGAATTTATACCTCTCCCCCGCCCCCAACCCGGCCGGAAGTGACGAGCGGGACCCAAACAGGGGTCGCGGAACACTGGGCTGCCTCGTGTGCCATCTTGTGGCACAAAGGGGGCCGCCGTCTTATGCGGGTCCCCTGCGGGGACGTGTCGGTCGGCCCGCAGTAGTTCAGGGAGTCCAGGCAAAGTCTGCTGGCAAACTGGAGCAGGCCTGACTTTCTGCAGGATCTGCTTTTCATCCTTCCAAGGTGCATAACATCAGTGCTACCGCATTGCTATAATATAAGCCACTGCAATTTTTTCCGTCAAAGCAGTCTGAAGTGGTTGAAAAGAATTACTGGATGCTAAACAAAACATGTACTTAATATAGGGTGACCATAATTTTAAAGCCAAAAACCAGGACATTCCACAAAAATAGAAAAAGGACTATAATTTTACTTCAAGCGAGTGCACAGAATGAAAGCGATCCTCAGCTGAGAATTACAGAACAGGCAGTCAAAACGTATATTAAATGCAATTTTTAAACCCTGTAGCTTGCCTGTTAATTTAATTGCTTTCTTGAAACAACTGTTAACTATCCCTGCTTTATAAAACATAAAAAATCACCTCCTGCCGTTTTCAGACGACCTTCTAAAAACCGGGACGGGAGCTAAATTTCCTGAAATCTGCCGGGACAGCTGGCTAAAAACCAGGACCGTCCGAGCAAATCCGGGAAACCTGGTCACCCTAACTTAATATGTCTGAAAGCGGAGAGGCAGCAGAGGTACAGAGAGAGCCCTTTAAAGATGCGTCAGAGCCTCACCTGTAGCTGGGAGCCTTGAAACAGATCTTTCTTCTCCTTTCTATGGCCTTTTCTCTCTCAGACTGGGGCAGTCAGGAAAGGCAGCACTCAAGGGTCTCTTGCCTCACTTGCCACCCCTTGCATGCTCTGCCTGCTGCCAGGCTCTGCCCTCGCTGGGTCACCTGACTGCACCTACCCCTACTGCTTAAACTGCCTGCACTTCTCTTCCCCACACTGCCTGCTTTTAAGTTTTGGAGCCTGGCCTGCATGCACAGTGTGCTCTTGGGCAACTTTGACCTCACCATGGAAGAGTGAGGATCTGTAGATGCAGCGTTTACCATGCAGTTTTTTTCAATGCAGTTTAAAGAGCGCGGGTGGCCCTTGTGGTGTAGGGGCCTTCTCAGCACGGGTTCAAGTGCGGGGGATGTGTAATGGTGGTTCCAGACCGGGGTCTGAGGCAGAAAAGTTTTTTTTTTTATTAGCATTTGCAAAGACATACAATGCCAAACTATAATGAACATTCAGATCGTTGCACAACAGCACCCATAGTCCAGATGCGACTATACAATGTAACTCATAAATACAATTAACATTAGCATAGCTGATATAAAACAGTTATTCAACTTCATACGTCTTCAGGTATTCTATCAAGTATTTCCAATAATCTCTTGGTCTCGAACCTGCAGGTAATTCTTCTTCATATGTTTGCAGGGTGTCTTTACAGTACACCAGATCTTGAATCCAATGCTTGACCCTTGGAGCCTTCTTGCCGCCCCAATTCAAAGATACTCTACGTTTGGCCATCAATAAAGCAATGGCGCAAAATTTGCATTTTACAGCGCGTACATCTGGCACCAGACCCAAGAGACATGTACGAACATCACAATCAATCACCGTTTCTACCATGTTCCCCAACATTTGTGTGATCTACGCCCAATAATTTGCCACCACTACACAACTCCACGCAAGGTGTATAAAATCTGCATTATCAGCATTGCAACGTTGACACCTGGAGTCCATGCGTAACCCATATCGACAAAGCCGCTCTGATGCATGGTATGTCTAATGTAGGTATTTAAAATGCAATATACGCAAGTTCCCATTGGGTGTCAGCAAGCTTGTTAGTGTTCAGGCTGCGGCCCATTCTTCCTCTGACAGAGGGGTATGTAGGCATACATTGCACTTTTCCCGTGCCCTATGTGTAGTGTCCGCTATGTCTTCCAAAAAGGTAATATACAGCTTAGAGACCATGTGATTAGGCATAGGAGTCGTGAGTAATAGTTGGAGTGATGTCAATTGTAGTGGTTCAGCAGGAAAAGTTGGGTAGAGCTTCTTTATCGCCCCCTGCAGTCTGTGATACATAAACCTAAACATTAGTGTTTGATTGCTAATGAAGGAAAGGTCATCTGCCGTTTTAAACACAACGTTGTTGTAGAGATCTCCCATGGTGTCAATGCCCACCTGTTTAAGTAACCCCATACCCACCTCCTCCTGAGACACTGATATGTCGGGATGATTATGTAGTGGCAGCGCTGGAGCATATAGCGGAGTCTTGTGTGCCTTACAGGCCATTGTGCACCAAGCAGCATTTGTGGTGTCTATGGTATTAATATCTCGATTGTGTAGTGGGGGCCTGTGTTGCATTATAACTGCTGTTAGTGGAATCGGCAGTGCATCACCCTCTTCAATTTCAATATGAGTGAGCGAATTGTGCCTGCCCACATAAATAATACAACAATAAATCTGGGACTTTAAACCCACCTCGCGAGTAAAGTAACGTTAATGCACGCATCGACCTGATATCCCCTAAGATTTTCGCATCTTGTGTACGTTCGTATTCACGTTCGAAAGTACGAAGCCTATCTTCGCGAAGGGACAGTTGACCGTGAATATCTTTTAAAATTCCAGCTGTAGTGTTATGCAGACCCCCCTAATCGTGGCTTCAAACGCTTCCCATAGCAGGCTCGGATCGTCAGTGGTAGGTGTATTTAGCTCAAAGTATTCAGTAATGGCTTTACAAACGGTGTCGGTATAGACTGGGTCGAGTAGTGCTTTCGCATTGAGCCTCCAGCTGTATGGGGGCGGCACATAGTGTGGCATGAGTAGTGTGAGTAATACCAGATTATGATCGGTGCAGATGAGACACAGACCTTGTCCAATGTAACATGTCACTAGTGCCCAGCCAATAGTCTGTACGAGACCAGCTGTTATGTACGGCCGACGTATGTGAAGCCTCCATGTTTGTGGGGTGTCGTGCTCTCCAAAGGTCCACAAACCGCATGTCTGCCACAATATCGTTTAGATTGGACAATGCTAGTTTGTGGGGTCTGTCGACGCTCCGGAGTCTTTGTCCCCTCAGAATTCCTGTAACTATGACTTAACGCCCCTCGACATCCTGAACAGTATGAGGACCCCCCCTTGAGTAAGAGGAATATGCAAAGCCGTGTATGGACTCCGCCCATCGATGGCCAATGCGACTATTCACAGCAGGGGCAATGTGCGTCTCCTGTAAGAAGGCTATATCAATCTGCAGCCTATCAAAGTTAGCTAAGATTTGACATATCTTTTTTGGGTTCTTGAGACCTCGGACATTCCAGGTCAATAGATTTAAATGTCTAGACAGTAGTTTCTCATTAGACATGTCTAATTTGAAATACCTGTTGCAACCTGGTGTACCATTTGCCACACACACGTGTCATAGCTACTATGGAGTATAAAAATGATGCATATTGGAATGTCCCTCTGGACTTCAGCGGTGCATCTCAAGTGCATTGATCTGTAAAACAATTCCCAACACCAACCCACCCACCCCCCCCCACCACCCACTTCAGCATCCCAACTATGCCAAAGACATATCTCTATACCAATAAAGAACATAATCAAACCCCGGTCGGGGAACTCCGTGTGGGGGGGCCACCAAATGCACACATCTGTATCCAACATATTGGATGTGGCCATGTGTACAATAGGTATGTAGACTAAAAAAAAGGATCAGAACCGCCCGTGAATCATAAGTGATACATCCAACTTGGCAGGCAGTATGTAAAGACCACCTCGACCGTTACCACCCTGAGTAACCCTCCATAATTTCATTCAGACAGTGTATTAAACAATAACGGTGAACACAAGTATGTAAACAAGGCATGGTGCAGTGATTTAGACACAAGGCAGTTTACCCTACCTCGTCGTACGGCTCAAGAGAAATGTCTCTGAGTCATATGTCAGCTACAGAGGAGTGCTCCGCAACCATAGTAACATATGTGTGCTAAATGTAGAGTGGCCGCACAACAGTACAACGTCTGGATGCACAGCGAGGAGGCGTGCAGTACCTACTAACTCAAATCCCTGTTATCTCGTGCAGGCGACCTCCTCTGTACGAAAATCAGTAAGTATTGCAAAAGAGGGATAATAACAACAACCAGAGGTTTGTGGGTATGCCCGCTTAAACACATTGCTCAGTAGTCGTGTAGTCCCAGGGGACTCAGTCTTCACCCCCAAATGTTCGGATAAACAATGCCACATATACTATAGCTGTAAAGTTCCCTCCAGCAGTACGTTGCCCAATTGCCTGTTGGCTTACCAGTTTATGACGATCAGAAAGACAGATGTCCTACCCTCTTGAGCAGTTGTCAGTCCGAGTCCTGGTTCTGCTCAGCACGTTTCTGCTCACGTCGCCTTTGATGCAATTTCTTCAGAAAGTCTTGCGCGGCCTTCGGAGTAAGAAGAATTGTGGAGCGGCCATCATGGGTTACCTTCAGCCGAGCTGGGTAGAGCATATCTTACTCCGCACCTAGCTCCCGCAGTTTCTTTTTAGCCGCGTTGAACTCTTTGAGCGCCAGTTGAACGGTCATAGTAAAATCCGTGTAGAACTCAAGCGCGTTACCTTGATAATTTATTTGTGGCTTCTCGCGGGCCATCCTCAAAACTACATCGCGGTCTCTAGAATTAAGAAGGCGGGCAATGGGTCTTTCCCCATGTTTATCTAATTTCGCCGCCATGCTGTCGACTCTTTGGGTAATGGTGTCCAACTTCCCGTTTATATCCTGTAAGCTTTGCTGAATGGCTTTTAGCACTGTCTCCATGCTGTTAGGTGCCACCGTTTCGCCATCAGGTTTGGTATCGGACTGTGCAGTTGCTACCTTAGTGTGCCTCTTTGCTTCAAACGTGAGCTTAGCCTGTTGCTTATCCGGTTCCCCCATTTTGTCTGTGTAGTGGCCCCAATAGAATGTATAGTGTCGTAAGGTAAACACACTCTGGCTTCCACTCTCTGCTGTCTGCGATTCCGTACAACCTCCAGTGATCAATATTGCACGCGTGGAGCCCGGGATATAGGCGACACCACACACGTAGCCGAGTGTGACAGCAATGAGGGCCCCCTCACCACAGAGACAAGGCACATGACACCCTGTGGGTCCAAGCAGCAGAGGGAAACCACTATCGTGTGGTGCTCTAGCCAAGAGTCAGCTCTTCATGTGTACCTGTACTGTCTGCACCAAATGCTCAAAGTGGGCCCCCCCCCACACGGCAACTTCAACTGATGAGGGCCGCTCTCCTCACCAGTATATTGGCGGACGGACAAAAGGAACTGCACCGCTCCTAGTCCCAGATGCACAGCCGCAGCCACGCCGATGGACGATCCGTAGCACACACGCCACCTCTGCTTTCCAGCCACATCCGCATAAGAGCCTTGACAGGAGCAATTGAGGCTCCGCCGGGCAGCACAATGCAGACAAACAAACCTCGTCCAGGGCAACACCTTCAGCAAAGTTCACTTGTGTGAGGGACACCACTGTGAAAGTAGACGTTATCGGCACTTGAAGCAGGGGGCACGCATGATCAATTATGCCAGAAACAGGTCCACGCCGTGTCAGACACAATGAGAACCGCCGCCATGAGGCGCAGCCGCCATTTTACGTTGAAGCCTTGCAGCTCTTACAGTAAGCGATGAACGCCGCTGCAGACCTGCCGACATCCCGGGCCTATAAGGATTCACACGACGCCAGTGCCCATGCGGTCGAGAACAGGAACGCCCAGCCGAGCCGATACTGATATCACTTAGCCAGAGGTAGTTCTTTCCAGGCACGGCGCAATAGGACTGACATTGCAGGCAGGTACCGACGGGCAGGCCCCATACGCCACAAGCGTCGACAAGTAAAGGGAGATCTGCAATTAGGCCTCCATCGCCGCTGCAGCCGCCATTTTGTATGGGGGAGCCTCTATCACACCGCTTTGATTCAGCACACTGATACTCCCACTGATGTCCAATCCGCTATATGCCCCTCTTGGTGCCGAAGTCCATCCTATATACTTGCTTTTGCCACCACAGGTATAAGCGTATATTGTCCCACATACTCCAGCGCCAGAGCAATTCAGCACACTGCCATTGCACACGTCGCTGCTGTGCCTTGCCCCCAGCGCTGGCCCGCAGTAGTGCCGGTGACCCCACGTTGCACAGTACCTCCTTCTCACATCACGTAGGGACCACGGATCTTCCGCTGCTCACTATGGGGACTGAATGCTGTGATGGCCACCATCCCGGGCGGCCGAGGGCAGCTTCATATCACCTTTAGCACGGCTGCGATCTAGGGAGCCGCCATTTTGCACGCCTCCAGCTCACCAAGCCCTCGGAGCTATCTCCCGATATGGACTTTTCCCCCAACAGTCAGCGATGCCACACTCTCGCGCAATGCGGTCTGCTAAGATAGTCTTGTGCCCTTAACTCATTTGCCTCCAGGGCTGCAGCTAACATGCAGTTAGCAGGGCGCACCGATCTTCCGTGGCTCGGGCTGCCGCCATGTTGCACTGCCGAGATCCTGGAACTCCAGGCAGCTGCTCACGATTTCTCCGCCACATCCACCGCTGCAGGTCTTTTATGCCGCTCAGTTTAGTGGCAAGTTGTTCCGATATCAGCCAATTTTACTCAGATCTACAGCTGCATAGCTGAGTTGTCCGACGATAACTGCACCTGTCCGGCGGAGCTGTCTCAATAGGCAGCCATTCTGCTGTGCACCCTCTAGCGTCCCCCCTGAGGCGGAACCGAAAGAAAAGTTGCGTGCACTGCTGTTTTTTTTTTGTCAAACAGATTTTATTGAGGATTTCGTCGAGTGCTCAGCACAATTACATACCAGAAGTAAGGTTTTGTGCGCACTTCTCTTTGGAGCATAAAATGTTATTATAGTGCCTTGTGGCGGGATTTCACAGTGACAACCGGGTTTTAAATAAAGGCCATGTCGGTGTACGTATATTTCTTATACTGCACAGAAACCTGCATAGCAAGCTGAGTTACCCGGCTTTTTGTGCTTCTAGGCACATTGAAGAGCGAACTGGGATATTTAGACGCATGTTTACCTAAGAGCTGATGTTTCAGGTTGGTTTGGGGAGTCGTGTTTGTTACTGGGGTTTAGAAAGAGAGTTACCGGCTGCTGGTTAGCAGTGGGCGCAGTTCTGTGTTCAGTCTCATACACTGGTGCATGGTGTGTACTCGGGGTCTCTCAAGAGGGTATATGCTTTGGGTGCATTCATGGGGGGGGCATGCTGTTACACGGGGTCTCTTGGAGGGTATATGCTTTGTGTGCACTCATGGGGGGCATGCTGCACCACGGGGTCTCTGGGGAGGATGTATGCTTTGAATGCACGGTGTGCACTCATGCGGTGCATGGATTGTGTACAGTGCGTCCCGGGAGGTGGATGCTGTGCACATGGGATGTCTCAAGAGGGCTGTTACAGTGCATGCTGTGTACACTTGGAGTTATGCAGGATCTCTTGGGAGGGTACATGCTTTGTATCCATGATGTGCACTCATGTGACACAGGGATTATATACAGTGCATCCCAGCAGGTGTATGCTGTGCACCTGGGTTAACCTTATGTTAACATTTAAGATGGTTGGCTTTACCTTTAATTTGCCGCGTGTCTCATTCAATTGAGTTCATCATCCTTCCAAAGTTGATACACTGGCACGAAGTAATTCGATACCGTAAAAACATAATATAGTCCAAAACGGTGTATAAAACCAATTTGTATTTTATCATTTGTTGTAACCTTTCTTCATAACTGCTGTGTCTACATGAGCCCTCTCGCAGCCATCGCACGGCAACACAACCTCAACATCATCTCCTATGCCGACGACACCCAGCTGATCCTCTCCCTCACCAACGACCCTACCACCGCCAGAACCAACCTACATGAAGGGATGAAAGAAGTAGCAGAGTGGATGTAGAACAGCCGCCTGAAACTGAACTCAGACAAGACGGAAGTCCTCAGCCTGGGATCATCACCCTCTGCCTGGAACGACTCCTGGTGGCCCCCGGCCCTAGGCAGCGCACCCTAACCATCGGACCATGCACGCAACATGGGCTTCATCCTTGACTCCTCCCTCTCGATGACCAGACAAGTCAACGCCGTCTCATCATCGTGTTTTAACATCCTACGCATGCTCCGAAAGATCTTCCGATGGATCCCCACCGAAACCAGAAAGACGGTCACCCAAGTACTCGTCACCAGCCGACTGGACTACGGAAACACCCTCTACACCGGAACCACAGCCAAACTGCAGAAAAGACTCCAACGCATACAGAACGCCTCCGCACGACTCATCCTGGACATACCCCGACACAGCCACATTTCCGGACTCCTGAAAGACCTGCACTGGCTCCCCGTCAGCAAGAGAATCACGTTCCGTCTCCTCACCCACGCACACAAGGCCCTCCACGACCTGGGCCCCAGGTACCTCAACAACCGCCTGACCTTCTACACTCCCACCCGCCAACTACGATCGACCAACCACGCCCTCGCCGCGGTTCCACGCATCCGAAGAGCCACCATGGAAGGAAGATCCTTCTACTACCTGGCTGCCAAGACCTGGAACTCCCTCCCCATCCACCTCCGTCGTACCCAGGACCACTTCTCCTTCAGGAAGCAACTCAAGACCTGGCTGTTCGATCAGTAGCGGACCCCTCTCCCCCAAGCGCCTTGAGACCCTCTGGGTGAGTAGCGCACTATACAAATTTTTTGATTGATTGATCGATTGATTGATTGTGAAAAATCTTACAAACTGGCACACGGTGGTGACATAGCGGTGATGTAGATACGTTTAAATTCTTGTCGGTCATCTTAGTAGGTCAAGTGAGGTGGCCCAAAGTCAGGTGTGACACCTTATACCAGCCCCATTTATTACCCAGTAGCATGTTGCGATTCTTTCAAAAACTTCTAGTTGTAAAGAGAAAACTACAAGTCCCAGAATGCTGTTAGTTAATAGCCAATAATGGCGGTGTTACTTTGCACTGCAGAGTGCCTTATGTTGTGACAGATGTGATTAAAAACACCACCAATGGTGGTGAGATCCTGAGAGCCCTGTGTCCTGCCCTCGTTCTTCAAAACATTATTTTGAGAGCACAGCACATGCCAGACTGACTGCAAGCAGGCGCTGAGATCAAAGGGCTGACCTTTGACAATTGAGGTTCAACTGAATGTTTATGTCCAGCGGCAGCAGAATTTTCGGCAATGTGACAACCCAATACCATGACTAGCAAAACAAACAAGCATTGAAAATGCAATAGGTCTCGCCTTTTATTAAGTTAAAGCCATTTGCTTTGCTATACAATACCCTTAGCAAAGCAAATGGCTTTAACTTAATCAAAGGCAAGACCTATTGCATTTTCAATGCTTCTTAGAACTGCCAGTGCTAAGCACCTGCAGGACTCGGCCCACTTAACGCCCTGTTGAAGGTGGACAGAAGCTAGTGCGAGTCTTATCAGAGTTACAGCGCTCACTAAAATGGAGCACAGCCGTCGCCAGATGGACATCAGTACCTGGCCTCCAACAGCAGGTACACTTGATCCTCGTCTTTCCTTTATATATATATATATATATATATATATATATATATATATATATATATATATATATATATACCCAAATGTACCTAACGAAAAAGCTGCATGGCACAGTTTACCAATGGTTCTGTAAAGCAGAGAGAATGGGTGCCTGTGTCCAATGTAAATGCAATGCAGAAATACAAGAGAAACAAGATGGCGGCACATGTGTCACATAGGGTGAACGTGCAACAAGTCAGGAGGTACGCACTGACTGCTCTCTAAATAATAATAATAGAGCGCAATAGCTACCTCAAGCCCAGGTGTCCCAGCTCCTTGTGGTCAGCAGCAGGTGAGGGTACTAGCATTGGCAGAAGAGCCAAGTCTTTAAGGTCTTTCTGAACTCCCGTTCGGACTTGATCAGGTGCCTATGGAAGGCAGGGAGTTCCACAGTCTGGCAGTCCCCACAGTGAAGGACGTGCCTCCCTAATGGGACTTAGCAAAACGAGGTACACAGAGCAGGTGCTGGGAGTTAGATCTCAGCGTGCGCTCTTGTTGGTATAGGCAGAGCCTTCGCTTAAGATAGCCTGGGCCACCATCTTGCAAAGCCCGAAAGGCCAGCGTCAGGGACTTAAACTCTATCCTTTTAGCTACAGGTAGCCAGTCAAGTTGTCTGATGTGTGGAGAGATCTAAAGACAAAGATAAGCAGCAGAATTGTAGGCAAAGATCCTGGTCTAGCAGCTGGCAGGGCAATGCGTCGCACCAGGACCAGTAGCAGTGATTGTGCAAGCAAGGTAACTGCCTTAAAAAAATAAGCATTGGCAATGCCAATAGGTCTCGCTTTGGCAAGAATTAAAGCTATTGGCGTTGTAAATGACAATGTATTTGACCCCATGTGATTTGGTTTGGCATGGATGTATGTGGGGTGGAGTGGAATTATGTGGGTTGGATTGGAATTTGTAGTTGTGGAATTGTGTGGTGTGGAGGGGATTTGTGTAGTGGAATTATGTGGCAAGGTGGATAGATAGGGGTGAAAGTTGCACAGATTAGACAGGAAGACAGAGGGACATGTACATTGTACACAAAGTAGTTCTTTTCATGTTTTCTTTTTATTGTTTTACCTCTAGAAAACCATTTCCCTTCCTCCACCTTCCACTCTCATACAGAAACACACAGCTAGGGGCATGAAGGCAGAGAATATTGTATAGGCAAAATGCAGAACATGAGCAATCGTAGGAAATTAGATCACTTTCTGTCAATAAATATTCAAGCTGACAATTACAGCTGTCTGCAGCTCTATAAAATGCTTGCTTGTCCTTAGGCGTCCACGTCCACATAGCAGATGGAGATGGTCTCTTATTTGAAATACCTGACCATTACCATGCTGCATTTTTTTGTTCCTGAATCGCTCTTGTGGTTATAAAATTTCTCACAAATCTACTTTAACAATGACCATTTGTTAAAGTAGTGACAAAGCTTGAGAGGTTTGTTTTTGTATGTTGTGTGCACTGAGACACACACCATACTGCCGTTCATAAAACATGAGCACTGGCAGGCATAAGCACAGATTTTCAAAAAGTAAAACAAAAACTAGCACCAATGGAGGAGTGGTGTTGAGGAAGACTAAAGAGTGTGGTGAAGGGAAGGTATCAGAGGGCATGGAAGAGATAAGGAGAGGGAAAATGTTTGAGAGAGGGAAGCAGAGAGAAAGATGGAGGGAGGAACGGGGATGAGAGTCAAAGGTACAAGGAAAAAGGCAGGACTGGAAGGGGACGGAAGAGGCACACTCTTAAAAAACGGCAAATGTGACGAGAGCAGCGCTAGGAACTACATGCAATATAAACAAGAAGAATTTGGAACATTCCGACCTTGGGAGGATGACCGGCTGAGCATGCCGTTTTCAGTAATAAATTGGTTTTCGTGTTTTGTGGGCCTCAAAGTTGTAGTTCCTTCCTCTTTAGGAGCTTCTATGTGCCCCAAAGCTGCAGGATTGCAGTAGGCATGAGACATTTATGAAATGGGACACCAGGACCCATGCATGCTTGGCACCTGAATCCTCTCAACGCACTTTGATGTGGCTTATGTTTTCTCAAATTACTCTGGCACCATCAAAATGGCAGAGGATGTGGTGTTAACAGCTAGAGTGGCTGACCTTGAAGCTGGGTAACCGGGTTCGAGCCTCGGCAGGAGCCTCAACATCCTAAGATTAATAAATCACAATCTCTCCGTGCCTAAAAATAATTAATATGTGCCAGTCTGTAATGCTACTAGTGTTCCCGTAAAGCGCTGAAATACCTTTAGGTCAAGAGCTCAAAACACGAACAGGAAGTTACAAAACAAGCCAAAGAAAAAGTAGTGCACATACCAAAAGATATGGCCCAAATAGAAAAGATCCACGTAGCAGGGGCAGTCTGCAGGGTGGGTACAAAACAGCTGCAAGGCAGAGCAAATGTTCTCTATTCAACAAGGAAAATGACAGAATTTGTAACGGCAGACCAAGTAGCCAAAGAAAAGTGGTGGGAGTGTGGTGGGTGTGTTTAAACTCCACAGAGGGATTCCAGCATGCCGCGCAGAGCAGTGCATGCGCGCTGCTTCTAGGCTCAACCTAAAAAAGGTAGATCAGTAATTTGTAGTGAAATGTCTGAAAAGTATTGACCCAGCATGAAACGTAGTTCCAATAGGCTAATATGCAGAGGCCAGTCTGTAGTTGACATGCAATCACAGAAATCTTCAGACAGTTAGTTCCACTGGGTTGTTTGCACTGCATTTGTCACCAAAAACAGTTGAGTTCCTTCCAAACATCCAAAGGAAATAACTAAGCACCTAGTGTAACTTGAATTGCATTGTAGCTTATTCACAAGAACAAACCAAGTTAGGTCACCGCTCTAACTTCAGCTGACTCCAACTGCCAACCTTTTGCTCCCATCCCCCGCCTGCCTGGATACCAATAGAATCTGTAAGGCCATTGTTGGACTTATCAAAATACAAAATTGTAGGGGGGTCTATATGGGTTAGTTTATTGACCATGATACCTCACAACCCTAGACATGTCAGTAAATACAAAAGGAGGCACATAGTCGAAGAAGGTGTGTGCTGTCATGAAATAATGTAGTGTGGATATGAAATAACACTAGGCTGAAAAATTCCCATCAGCCCACCATCGTGGTGGAAAAATCGTCATGTGGGATACTGATGATCTATTCCAAATCTCACCCAACACATCTATTGATGGTGTAGAGACAGGAAAGTCATGATAACCTTCTAGCCACAGTGTATTTCAAAGTGGTGCTGATGAATGTGCAGTGCTCAGTGAAAAAATATGTGTAAAAAGGATTTAAGAATAACTACCAGAACAGAAAATATGTTTATTAGGCACTGTTCTAGTGTCATGATTAAAACAAGCGCTATACAGTTTGAAAATATAACTATAATATGGCGCAGTGGAGTGTGGTCAACATGTTTCAGCTGTCTTGGGATATTACCCAGCTTTCGTCAGGACCGTCTTTGGTGCCCTGGAAGCGCTGTGCTGCCTTTCTTCTATCTGTCTCCCAGGAAAGCATATGGGCTGCGCAGCGCTGATGCTGCAGTCATTTTAGAGGGAATCCCCAGGGTAGGGATTCCCTCCTCCTCCTTGAGAGACTTGTGGGTGCCCACCCCGCTTATGGTTATCTTTTATTGCAGGCGCCCACCCTGCATTATGTTTTATAAAAAGAGAAATGCTGGCCCTGCGATTTTTGATAGCTATATTTTAAGCAACAAACCAAATCCGTGTTATGATTTGTATGGTCGAATTTATTTAAACCATTTACTTTTTCATATAAATCTCATTAAATTAAAGCATTGATTGCATGAGAAAAACACTACGTACATACAATTTATACAAAAACATTTGACAAAGAATTTTAACAAAAATACATAAATACATATGACAAAATGACATCCAATCATTTAGTGTACATAAATATACAAATACGGTCATACGAGAAGCATCAGTCGTTATGTAGTATTAAGCAATGAAGCTATTTGCAGTAAGGAAAAGAAAACAAAATGAATTGTAACAAATACAAATTTTCAATTGTCTGATAAATAAACTTGAATTCTTTCTGCTATTGCCAATTCCTTTCTGCTATTCCCAGGAAAGCATATGGGCTGCGCAGCGCTGATGCTGCAGTCATTTTAGAGGGAATCCCCAGGGTAGGGATTCCCTCCTCCTCCTTGAGAGACTTGTGGGTGCCCACCCCGCTTATGGTTATCTTTTATTGCAGGTGCCCACCCTGCATTATGGCCACATTTGATTTTAATTTTGTGTTTTTATTTAAGCAGGTGCCCACCCTGCGTCTTCGTTCTTGAGGTGACATTCATACGGGTGCCCACCCTGTTTATGGGAGCCTAAGCGGGTGCCCACTCCGCTCCTAACTTTATTTTTCTGACCGAGGGAGCCTACCCCTCAATTTCCACCACCGAAAGATTGCCGCCGCCCGCCTGGTTGTGGGCGGGGCCGCCGGACGGGAGCCGAAGTGACAACGCGGCCAGGCCGGAGTTGGCGTGACGGTCCCGTGAGCTGATGGGAGCCCCGCGACGTACAACGCGGGGCTGACGGGAGCCCACCCCGCCTCCCTGAGCATGGCAGCAGAGTCCCGGGTCCCAAGGGGGGGCCCGGGTGAAGAGGAAGGCGTGGTTCTCGTCAGGAGAGAGAGCCCTGCAAGTACCGCCGACTATTTCCTGCGGAGGGGGGCACGAGGCACACTGCCGGTGACTGCCTCCTCCAGAAGAGAAGCCGCTTGGAGGAGCCCCCGACAGAGGAGAACAGCCCAGTGAGTGTCAAAGGGCTGGGGTGTGCATCGTGGAGCCCGATTGAGGCACAGTGTCCTACCGTGCGCTGAGCGGCTCCGTCTTTGCAGCGGGCAGCTCCAACAGGGGACATGTTTGTTTAAAGAGCCTGTGTGGCTCTACCCTGGTCTTATTTATTTAAAGCGCCAGCACGCTCCCTATATTACGTCTAATTATTTAAGGAGCCAGTGTGCACCCTGGGGCATGGTTGATTTCAGAGCCTTGAGGGCTCCAGTGTGTGGCAGTTTGTTCTAAGGGCCAGTGAGAGCCATGCCGCAGTTTACCTTTCACAGCTGCCCAGCAAGTGGTGGGCAGCTGCACCGTTTAGGACTTTTCTTTCAGGGGACATGTTCTTTTGAATCTAGGGGTGAGATGCACTCCTTCGCCCTACATTGGCCTGCACAGCTGTGCAGCACTTAGTACCAGCTGCGTCGTTTAGGCCCCATGTTGTTGTTTTCAGCTGCTCAGCAAGTAGTGGGCAGCTCCCACATTTAAGTTTTGCGCAGTGGCGCAACCTTGACCTTCGCTGCCTAGGCAGCAGCCCTGACTTTATCGACATAGGGCATTTGAGCCCCCTTTCTGAGATGGCCAGTGGGATGGTTACATAGATAGGGTGCAAGGCCCTAATGTGATTTATGTGCTATTGCTATTTGGTGCTAGGAAATGTATTTTGTATAGTAGGTTTTGCGCACCCAGTTTGATACCTCTAGATATGGTTTATGACTATGAGGTTGTTTTGCCTACTTTAGGTTTGTGTTAGGGAGATTATACTTCCCTGTGTGATTTACGCCCCTACTGTAATTTATACTTAGGTAGTTAGGGTCTAATGAATTTAGACTTGTGGGATACTGTGCATGATGTAGTTTATGTCACAGACTTTTGCAAAGTACAGTGATTACCAGTGTTTACTGGTTGTACGTGTTATGATCTATTTTACTTTTACCTAGTTCACTTTGTGGTGGTTCTGACAGTGGCGCATGTGGCCCGGTCAGGTGTACATCCCCGGTCAGGTGCCCGGCCCGAGGTGAAGGAGGAGAGGGCGGAGGCGCTCAAGATGGCGGGCGGCACTGCGCCGTGGACTCCGCTGACTGCGGCCGCCGCTGGGAGGTAGGATTGCGTCCTGCGCTACCCCGGCTGGTCGAGACTCTCGCCGCAGCAGCTGGCATAATTTCCTCTACCTTCACTTCGGTGGAGACCCCCACCGAGGGAATCCTCCCAGCGCCTGCCTGACTCTAAGATGGCGGCCGGAGGCGACTTTTGGATGGCGATCGCCGCTTCCACTGGCTCGCCCCAACTTCTCCCCGGCCTCCTGCTAATCCGGCCCTATCTTGGACTTTTGGTCTGCCTCCCGACCTGCTGCCAGTTTGGGGCCACTGCCAGTGCCGGAATGCCCTGGGGCCCTGCAACACGGGCCGGATCTCCAGACCACTCACCCTCCCCCCCCCCCCCCCCCCATATAGGGCACCAGTGTTCTGAATGGACTCCACACTGCTTGCGGGTGAATCCACACACAACCCACCGGCAGCCGTGCAACGCCCCATGGCCAACGCGTGACCGTACCAACAGCGTCAACATGGCCTTCACCACCTGGCGCACTCTCTCCCCCACCGAGACGGCTGACTGCAAGCTCTCCAAGATGGTGTCGCGCCTGCGGCTGGCCTCCAGCTTCATCTCCCACCTTCACTCCTGGACTTCTTGACTTTTTGCTTTGTCCTGACCATCACTTTGCTGCTGTTTTCGGACAGTTTCGATGGACTCTAGCCCTCCTCCCATTCCCTCGTCCATCAACCCTTTTCCCCGTGGATGATCCTCAAATGTTCCCTCCCTTTTCCGCTTCCCCTTCTCTCCATACCCTTGCATCCCTCCCACTCTCCCTTTGTTCTGTGACTGCATCCACACTTATGGAACTCTGCTCTTTGACTTATTGTAATAACTCTAATCAATGGTATTTGCTTTAGACCTTGCACCATATACCTTGCCTATGTGACTCTTTAGTATATCCAGTCTTATCCCCTCCCTATGTATATAGAGATAACTCTAATCACTAGTGTATGCAGTAGACCTTTGTACTCTCTACCATTCCTATGTATCCATTAGAGTATATCCGGTCTTATCCCTTCCTATGTATATAGAGATAACTCTAATGACTAGTCTCCTATGTGACTTTTAGAGTATTTCCATGTGTATCCCTTCCCTATGTATATAGAGATAACTCTAATCACTAGGACATGCAGTAGTCCGCTTTGCTCTCTTCCATTCCTATGTGACTTTTAGAGTATATCCAGTCTTACCCCTTCCCTATGTATATAGAGATAACTCTAATCACTAGTTTATGCAGGAGTCCGCTGTGCTCTCTACCATTCCTCTGTGACTCTTAGAGTATATCCATGTGTATCCCCTCCCTAAGTAGATAGAGATATCTCTAGTATCTGCCTAGAGTTTATCCATTTGTATCTCCTCCTTGTGTGACTCTATCTCTTGTACATTTGCAATTTTTTCTGTTTGTACCTTTTTTTGTAACGCATGTAATCCTAAGTCCGTATGTTTTCAACCGGTTCTTATGTAAGTCAAAAATTTGCAAATCTGTTTTTCCGAATGTAACCATCAGTCCTTATGGTTGAAACTGGGTCCTATGTAAAGCGCTCTGACACCTTCGGGTAAAGTTCGCGCTATATAAAATCCCATAAATAAATAAATAATAATAAATACATGATCCATTGTAAATATTGCCCTGTGCCAGTTGACACAGTGTACATAATGTGTTTACTATTCCAATGTGTTTCGAAAATACAAAGGCTTTTTTTATGTAAGCTTGTGTGGAGTTCCTTTTGTAGTGTGCCTGGGATGTTGTTGCTGTTGTGTGCGTGCACAAATGCTTTACACATTGCCTCCGGGATAAGCCTTACTGCTCATGCCATGCTACCAAGGGGGTGAGCAGGGGTTATCTTTGGAGTGTAACTCCCTTGCCCAAACTAGAGTGGTGGTCTCTGACTGGCTTTGGCACAAGCCTCAGCCAACCAGAGATCCCATTTCTAACAGCCATATACAACAAAAATTCAACTTTGGCTGGAGCGTCGATTACCAGGAACCGCACAAACTACACAATGGTCAGTGACGCCTCCAGAGGGCACTACAGTACACCATATTTGCAGCAAACTGAAGACTTTTCAATCGGAGTCATTACTTTGAATTAATTTTATCCTGCACTCAAAGCTCCCTTTTAGACTGATCAGTGGTCAATGTGCATTAAAAAAACAGTAAGGGAGCTGCGATGCTGTGCACAATGGGGGCTGGGTCAAAGGCCCAGCTAGAAAATAATATATGCTGTAACTTTTTTTCAGCATTTCCTTAGGTATGTACATATAAAATAACAGCTGAAATGTAAAATAAATGCAAGTTTTGTTATTAAGTGGGAAATGCACTATTGTACTCTATGAAACCTCTATAGTTAATACACTACACAGGTCTGTGTATGTAACTAACCAGCCATGAAACTGAATCCTGGCTGAAGCAGTAGACAGTAATTAGGGGCCAGCACAGGCCACTGCTCAGCTGGTAACTCCTTTCCAATGCCACTCTAAAAGAACAAATCTGTGTCATCAGGAAGCATCAAGTGAGTACATTAATAGAAGCCAATACTGGCTTCTGAGCTCCCTTCACATTTGCGGTTTGACCCGTTGAGCCCCTTTATATTCCTTTCAAGGAAGCAAGCACCCCGGGAAGAAGGCTGGTTTAGCCTTCTGTTTCACTGCCCAGGAGACTCCCTTTCTTACTAACACTGCAGCTGAAGCATTGAGCTCTCGGAATTAACCGTCTTGAGACGGTCATCTTTTCACAGAAAGTAGGGAAACTGTTGTTCACAAATTTAAAAAGTATGGGCATGACATGCCCCTTCGATCCCGCCTACTTCGACCATTGCTTATCAAACAAGGGCTTTCAGAAGGGATCACATAGACAAAAGAGTTGTATGTTTTGTCTTCCAGAATCTCATTTGGTATACAGTTCAATTTACTTCAAGTTGGAAAAATTGACAACAGAATAGGACGAGGCTGTGAAGAACATTATTTTTTGTCAGAGACCTTTGACTCCTTAGTTCAATGTTCTGTGTAAAAAACGGTTTCAGGCACCCTAAATTACTGGGACAAAATTTGAAAGGTGTCAGCTTCCCATCTCGGGGGCCTCTCCCCACCAATGAGGGAAGAAGGAAAAGATCTTATTGGAACACTGGGTCATCTGACAATCATGAACAACCTCAGTACACCACGGCTAAGTCTTAATCCAAACGTCTCCATCTCACTACAGCGGTCAATAACTGATTGAACAGTACAGTCATGTAACAAGAATATTTAGGTCAGGACTTGTCCCATGCAGCTCTCATTTATTAGGAGGGCAATTTGTTTCATGCACAAGGCTATGATCTTCACTATGCTGTTATACACTTTTTTACATTTGCAAATTCATTCTGCAACTTTAAGTATATGGTCTGATTTACAGTAGAAAGTGATTACCGACCTTCTCACTAACACACACACACAAATTACTCTTAATATGCCACGGTCATCTGTCAACATAGTTTTGAGTATCATAAAATAAAGCTAGGATAGGATTCAAAGGGAGGTTAACCTGCACTTTAACTGTAATATAAGTACAAAATATTCCTTTAAAATGAATGTATTCATTGCCACGTTATATGAAACCATGTTATGTTATAAATGATTTGTAGAGCACACTAATACTCTGGAGTGTCCTGGCGCGTGATTGAGCTGTGGCAGAAAGAGCAGAGATTAATTAAGTGGGCTGATTGAAAAGGTGAGTTTGTAATAGTTTCTTAAAAATACGGAGGTCCTGGGTATGCGGCAAATCCGCAGGAAGTGTGTTCCATAAAGTTGATGCTTTCACCGAGAGATACTGACCCCCAGCCAAGTTCATGCGAAACCGGGGAATGGCCATCCGGCGTAGAGTGGCTGACCGTAGAGAGCGGCTTGGAGTATAGAAAGCAAAGCGCTTCCTGATGTAAGAAGGCCCCAGGCCATGAAGGGCTCTGTGGGCTAGGGTAAGAACTTTGAACTGCACCCGCTGGGGGAGCCAATGCAGATCGTGCAATGCTGCAGAACATTAGATCTCCTGGAGATATTGAACAGAAGTCTAGCCACTGCGTTCAGTATAGTTTGGAGTTTTTTCATCAGATAACCAGGGATGCCGTCGAACAATGCATTGGCGTAGTCGAGGCGGGAAAGGATAAGGGCACGAGCTACCATTTCTTTTGCCGGTCTCGGTAACAGAGGGAAAAACCTTCTAAGGGTCTTAAGAATCCTGAAGCAGACACCAGTAAGTTTTTTTAATATGGTCTGGAAACCAGAGATCTTCTCCAAATCAGACCCCTAAGTTCTTTCCTGGACCACTTTCAGAGTTGGGGCAGGGAAACTCCGGGGGCCATAGGGTTTCTCTAAAGAAAGGAGGAAACTGACCATACAAAAGTACCTCCGACTTCTCCTCATTGCACTTAAGTTGGGCCTGTGCAAGCCAATGGAACACGGAGGCGAGGCACCTCTGGGCGGTGTCAGTGCCCAGGTCGGAGTCCTTCCAAGCGAAAAGGACCTGGGTATCGTCCGCGTAGGCTATGATTTTAGCACCCAGCTCCTCTGCTAGAAAAATCAGAGGGGTCAGATAGATATTAAAAAGCAGAGGGCTCAACGTGTAGCCTTGAGGGACCCCTCTAGATAGCCTCCTAGCGGAGGATGAGAAGGGAGTCATCCAGACCAGCTGAGTGCGCTCATCCAAAAAAGGTTTTATCCAATCCCAGGCAGGGCAGGCAATACCAATGGATGAAAGCCGGGCGAGAAGGAGCTGATGTGGCACCATGTCGAAGGCGGCAGAGAGGTCCAACAAAATCAGGGCCGTCCTGCCACCCCTGTCCAGACACTCCCTGATCGCCTCCGCCATTTCAACCATCGCGGTCTCTGTACTATAGGAGGTCCTAAACACGGATTGAGCTGGGTGAAGTGCTCCAGAGGCTTCGACAATGGCCTCGAGTTGTCAAAAGACCACCTTTTCACAAACTTTGCCAAAGCTGGCAAGAGAGAGATAGGGCGGTAGTTGGTATGTACAGAAGGATCTGCGGTGGGTTTTTTTAAGGAGAGGAAGGAGGTTGGCCTGTTTCCATTGCGACAGGACAGTGGCGGTCTGGAGAGATAAATTAATAATAGCAGCTGCTTCTGAATACACAATCTCTGCAACCCTAGCTAAAACTCTAGCCGGACAGGGGTCTATGGGGGAGCCTGACTTAAGAGATTTAAGAATAGCCAACATATCAGGACCCTCTGAGGGCAAACACTGACAAAATAAAGAAGTGGGCACCCTAAGGAGCAGAGGAGATAAAGAGAGAGCTTTTCTCTGCTCCACAGAGAAGGTCCCTAGGCTGTCCTGAATAGACTGTAATTTGTCGATAAAAAAAGATGACAGCTCCTCGCACCATTGGGGGGAGACCAGAAGGATGTTCCCTCAGTTTGTGTAATTAATCTAACCAGCCGCGTCTCGTGAAGGTAAAAGCGGTGGGGCCAGGTGGGGGGGATTTTGACAGACGACCACCAGGGGTAATAAATAAATAATGAATTTTCTCTTGAGGTCTTCTGTCGAAATCCCCGCCCAACCTAGCCCCACAGCTCTTACCTGCTCGAGCAGCAGCTGCATCTGACACAATGTGTCCTAATATTTTTGTTCATTGTGTTAAAAACATAGGGGATATATTAAGTAACAATTTAGCAGAGCATAGCACCAGCCTAAAATTGGCCTCTTTAATGGCTTCCAGATGCATATGATTACTAGTTTTCATTATTTCAGTGGTTAGGGTAATTTGTACTTCAATTTCGCATCATCTCTTAATGGCTTTTTAGAACTACATATTATTCTTACTTACCACAAGTATGTTGTACCATTCCTCGAATCCATGTGGGGATCACTGTGATATAAATTAGAAAATAGTTTGCTATTTATTTGGTCTACTTTCTGTGTCTTCACTTGTAGAAATATGCCTTTTCATTTTTGGCACTCTATCTACCGTTAATACTGGGATCAATCCATTCTTAAGCAACTTTTAGTCTTCACTTTTGGATTCTTTGTTTATAGCTGTAGATTTAAAGTGTGTTCAAACGCATTTGCCATGTTACCTTCTGGATTAGAGATCTGCATTTATAAATGTTAGCTGCATCTTCTACATTCTGTGCAAACTCGGTTTGAGTGTCCTTGAAATTCTCAGTCTAGTGGAATACGAAAGAGATACTTTTCCACTTTGAAGCTTTTGAAATAGCAGTTTGAATGCTAAATATACATTCTTTTTTAAAAATCCACATTTTTCTTCTTTGTGTACTATTCTCATTCTTTTGCGAGAAATACACTCCTGTTTTGTGTCATTTGACACGGTTAGGAGCTTTCTGCTTCACTTTCTTCTTATTTTTATTGCTATAAGAATCTTTAACTTTAAACTTTAGCTCCCATTTTGCATATTTGAATAATTATTTTGGTTTGTCTTATCTTTTAGATTCTCCTACTGGACTGATTATGGCAAATGCTTTGTAGTAAATGTTTCAAAATTACAATGTAACCCCGGATTCTTTGTCATGTTCTTCTCACTATTTTGTGTAGCCCGTCTTCCTAGTACATACTTGTTGCAGTCATTGTATTGGTGAAGGCCCATATTCTTGCCTCCAGCGTTGCTACAAAGTTCACCTTATATCTTTCCCCCTATTACCGATTTTCTGTAGCACCAGAAAAATACCACGATTTCAGTTTTCAATCTAATACATGCACCCTTAGTCAAAATTCGATCTACTTTCTCCCTTTATAAAATTGTCACCATATGTTAAATAAGCCTTTGTGTGGACACCAATACCGCAAACATAGTATTCAGTTTTGAAACAAATATGGGCTTTCCACACTATAAAACTGTACGCTCTTTCATGTATGATACCCAGACCTTATACTAGCTTAAAGTGTGTCATGTTCCCTTTATATACACATCTTCATTGAAAGTTTGAAATTTGTCGCTATGACACCCATTATGACTTGATCCATACTGTGTACAATTTCAAATTAAAAATAAAATCTACCTCAAGATAGTCAGGGTTGTCCAGATGACACACTGCCTTGCAATTAAAAGACTATCCATTGTTTCTACCTGAAGGGCCGAATTCAAATTACAAAGCCAACTTATTTACAAAGGTCCTTGAATATTGTAGCTGAACCAAAGGCTCTACCACTGGAAATAATTGTGCAAAGTGGTGACATGGTTTTTAAGGTTGGCACTGTTGCAGCCTTCGGAACGTTGATAACAAATGCCCTATATTTTCATTCACTTAAAGCACATCTATTAAAACAACAAAATGCATAAACTAAACGTAAAATAGTGATGCAAGCAATGCATATTTTATTGATTTCTTGCTGTAAAAATGTGTTATACAAATTTCAAAATGTAGTGCGGATTTTCTTTTAGATACACATTTACAGATGCATAAAACTTCCTTCTTGATATCTTAATTACATAAAAAAATAAGTAGAACGTTTGATAGCAGTTATTTTTGAGAAATTCAGTTTTAACATAATCCAGTATAGATTGGAACATTAAACTCCATCAATGTTAATTCATTCACCTATTTTTAAAAACTTATTACAAGTTTTATACGCAGATTACCAACATGGCAGAAGGGCAATATGCAGTCTTTTAAATAAAATCATACAAATGGGAGTAGACTTAATGGCCCTATACCTACAGCCCCACATAAGCCCTTCTAAAAGTATTGCGTTAGTTCCCTAATTTTATCACTTATCCCACTTACCCCAAACAGTCCTGAGCAAAAACACATCTATTTTAAGGGCATATTGAATGCTATCTAGAGTAAATATAAATGCAAGAAAGTTGAGCATGCGAAAATCCATTTCAAATAGAACGACCAATCTGGAAGTGCAATATATTGAATAGAGAGCTATTCAGCCCTTTATTTCTCACATTTCTCTAGGATGTAAATCAATTACGCCTACTCGTTCTTGAATACGCTTAGTAATTCAGCGCAGACCTTTATCACAATCGTCTGGGCGGTTACGACTTTTTTCAAATTTTCAAGAAAAAGGCACATGCTGTGTATTGTATTTTTAAGTCATATACTCCACTTGTTTCGTTCTATAATAAGCTTATTATTGCTAGATTATATGTATTGAGATTATTTGGCAGTTTGTCATCTCAATGTTTTTGTTCTTCTAGCGTATACGCACCACTCCTCCCTCAGGTTTCTCTATAGCATTAGATTGGTTGAGTAAACTCCATCTATCTCATTTTTCTTGAATAGACTCACTCCTGCTGTGGCAAAATTGGGTTGCTGAAAAGCCAGTACTTTGCTTTTTGATGAAAAGGCAGACTTTCAATGTATGACCATTACACTTGGTCAGCTAAGTCATTTGTCTTCAGATTTAAAATAAAAAAAAACACAAACCTATTTTCTTTCTTGCCATACTCTATTTCATGCATTCCCTCGCTTCAAAGATTGCATCATAGAGGAGGAGGAGCTTCGCGCGCAACCAAGATGGTCGCGTGAGCACAGGGCTCCCGGACCCTCGCCACCTCCACCGATTATCCGGTCTTTTATCCTGATTTGGACGACGGGTTGTTACTGGCACAGCCCCGCTGATCACTTATCCGTTTACAGATTTTTATTTGGACTTTGGGAGACGAAGATAGGGATCTCTGACGTTTTCAGGCCTGCTCCATGGCACTGCCCCGGGCTCTGTTTCTCTGCCAGCCGGACTGCAATTGAACAACAACGGACCACCCGAGTCATCTTGGCTCGGCCGTCTACTTTCGGTTTCGTTTCTCGCCCAGGGGCATCATTGACTCTGCCTGAGTGCCTGTTCCGGCTACCTCCCACCTTCTTCCCTCACGGAACGGTACCTCTGGTTCACTTGGCTCGCTGCCTGGCGAGAGGCCGGTATTTCCTCCTTCTCATCGCTGCGGGTGACTTGTTTGTAGCCATTTTTACCCGATATCAGGCTTCCCTCCGGGGCCCCAGATCTAAAATGGCCACCAAGCCTGAGGGTGAGAAACGCAAGACCAAACCGGGTGTCCGGAGGAATTCCGTGCAATCGAATATCATGGATAGATACACCCTCACTAAGGGCTCTCCTGTAGGACCGACTAAATCCCTGACTACTGCTGCGGACGACTCCTCGATTGGTGAGGACCTGTCGCTACGGGACGTCTTGGGCGCCATATCTGCGATGAAGGCCACAGTGGGACAACAATATGAGGCCCTGTCCCACAAACTGGACACTGTCGCTATTGATGTTACCTTGATCAGGGCTGACCTTGCAAAGACCAATGAAAGGGTTAAGTCCATTGATCTTAAGACATCTAGCCTCACGACCGACGTCTCCGATCTCCAGGCTGAGGTCGATAACCTAAGGACTGCCCAGGCCTACTTTTCTCGACGCCTGGAGGATTTCGAGAGCAGGGCCCGGCGGAATAACATCCGCTTGATTGGTGTCCCGGAAACAGTGGGGGCCTCTCCAGTGGACTTACTGATGGAAGACATTGTATTGAACCATCTAGCCCCCAAGGGCCTTAGTAAGTTCTTTGCTGTGGAACGTGCGCATAGGATCCCTGGAGGCACGCCTAAGCTGGGTGCCGCTCCGCGTCCCATCATCGCTCGGATTTTTAACTTTCGGGACAGGGACGTGATCCTGCAGGAGTCACGCCAGTCGGGTCCGACTGCCTTCGAGAATACTACCGTCAGTTTCTCTCCAGACTTTACCCAGCAGGTCCAGAAACAGCGACTTGGTTTCCAAGGGGTGAAGAAGAGGCTGAGAGACAGCAAAATGAAATATGCTATGCTTTTCCCGGCCCGTCTACGGGTGGTGTATAAAGAGCGGACATTTTTCTTCGACCATCCTGAGGCCGCAAGTGACTGGCTGGACTCCCTGCCTACGGGGCAGGAACATTCTGGGAACTTTGGACATTCCGGTGGTGCAGAAGGCGGCCCGATGGACCAAGAATAGGGATCGGGATCGGTCCCCTTTCCATGGACTTGATTTTCAGCTGTGGTTTGATGCCATGATATTATTGCTTGCAAACGTTTCTTCCTTTTGGGGGTGGGCGGGGGGTGGGTGACCCTTCCTCCTCTGGGGTTCTTTTCGTAGATTAGTTGGGTACTTGGGCGACAGGCACACTGCAAGTTGGGGTGGCTATTTAGTCTCACGCAGGGGTGCGGGGTGGGGGGTGAGATGTGTGGGTTTTTGTTGGGGAACGGGGGGTTCGAGTTTAGGTTTCATGTTTATTCACAGGGCACAGTAATGTCGACCTTTTCTTGTACAGCGTTGCACTGGGTGTGGGATGTGGCGGGGCTACGTACTGGGATTGGGGGTAGGGGACTTCGGTTGTTGTGTTGGAACGTCAATGGGTTGGGGGATAGGATTAAACGGGGAGTGGTGTTGCAACTGTTGAGACGTCTATCCCCTGATGTTGTTTTGCTCCGGGAGACGCACTTGCTTGGTAATACGTGCCATGCGCTGAATAGGCGTGGCTATCGTCTCCTGGCACACTCGGGTTTCGCTTCTGGATCCAGGGGGGCGGGCATTCTGGTCCGGAACTCCCTTCCTCTTGCTATGGATGAGACCATCCTGGACGATAGGGGACGATATGCCGCCATTGTTGGGCGCTGGGAGGGAAAGGTGATAACCTTGCTTTCTGTCTACATTCCACCTGGCCTCCAGTCTACTACCTATGCCGACCTGGGAAGGGTTATCCTGGGAATCCCAGAGGGTTTGTTGGTGGTGGGCGGGGATTTTAATTCTGTGGTTTCGGGGATGTGTGATCGCTATCCTCCCCGGGAACTTCCGAAGGCTCAATCATGGTTAAGTGACTTCCTCGAGGCCCTGGGGCTCACCGATTGCTGGCGACTGCTTCACCCGGGGACTTCGCAGTACACCTTTCATTCTGGGGCACATGGTAGTCTCTCGAGACTCGACTATGTTCTGATGCCCTCTGCCCAGGCCTCCGCAATATGGGAGGTAAAGCATCTGGCCAGAGGTATTTCAGATCACTCCCCGGTCTGGTTGGTGGTGGATGCGCAGCTGGGGACGGAGGGCCGTTTGGCCCCGATCAACCCCTGGTTCCTCCGTGATCCCAAGGTTAGAGTAGAATTGATCAAAACGCTTGACCATTACTTTGCGGAGAATGTCGGATCTGTCTCCTCCTCGGTCTCACTGTGGGAGGCGTATGAAACTGTTATCCGGGGCCAGGCCCTCTCCCTGATTAGTAGCGTTAAGAGGAAAAGTCGGGAGGACGTCGTCCGTATTGAGGGTGAAATTACTACTCTGGAGGGAGAGCTGGAGTCCGAGGTCACCCCAGATGGATTACACCTATTGGGTCTTAAACAGTTTGAATATAGAGCGTTGGTCACGGATGCTGCGAAAGTGATGAGCAGGGAACAGCGGGGACGCCTGTACGATGTTGGTGATAAGGCGGGGAAGCTGCTTGCCTGGCTGGATAAAAGGGAGAGTGCGAGTCGAGTGGTTCCAGTCATTGTGGATGTGAATGGAGTGAGTCACACTGAGCCGGCTGCAATAGTTGAATGTTTTGCTGATTATTTCCGGGAAGTGTATTCCCCTGTGTCCGATAGACCTGAACAGGATTCCCGCTTGCTTTTGCGCGACATTGCGCTGCCATGTCTGTCTGATCCCGAAAGGGAACTTCTTGACGCGCCGCTTACGGTGGAGGAGGTTGCGATTGCTATCCGCTCTGTTCGTTCCGGGAAAGCCGCAGGCCCCAACGGGCTTCCTATTGAGCTCTACAACCTCCGCCCAGATACGATAGCCCCGCATTTACGCTCGATGTTTTTGGAATCACTAGAGACGGGTTCCCTCCCTCCTGATCAGAGACTGGCGTCTATTGTGGTGATTCCC
Organism: Lissotriton helveticus; assembly: GCF_964261635.1. Taxonomy (NCBI): domain Eukaryota; kingdom Metazoa; phylum Chordata; class Amphibia; order Caudata; family Salamandridae; genus Lissotriton; species Lissotriton helveticus. Next base: position 323,930,130 of record NC_136061.1, read on the forward strand.
AAGGAGGGTAAGCCACGTGATCGTTGCACCTCCTTCCGACCTATTTCTTTGATCAACGCTGAACCGAAGATCCTGGCTAAATTGCTTGCTAATAGATTGGTCACTGTTATAAGCGACCTGGTTCACCCGGACCAATCCGGTTTTATACCGCGTCGCAACACTGCGCTTAACCTCCGGCGATTACATGGCGTTCTCGCGCGAGCGGGAACGTTGCGTGAACCGGCCATTTTGGCGTCTTTAGATGCCACTATGGCGTTTGATACGCTAGAATGGCCGTACTTATGGGCGGTCCTTGCTAAATTTGGTTTCGGTTCGGCCTTCATTGACTGGGTGAAGCTGCTTTACACCGACCCCTTGGCTCAAGTGGTTGTGAACGGTCGAGTCTCTGCTTCCTTTGCGCTTGGTAGGGGCACACGCCAAGGCTGTCCTTTGTCTCCTCTTTTGTTTGCCCTTGCCTTGGAGCCGCTGGCGGCCTGGTTGAGGTGGGAGCCATCCTTGAAGGGTATTAGATGGACTCCAGAATTTGAAGACCGCATATCCCTATATGCAGATGATATTCTGCTATATATTACTTCCCGCCTAAATCACTGATAGTCCTCTTTGATGTCTTGACCTCGTTCCACAAGAACTCTGGCCTTGTTATTAACTGGTCGAAGTCTTGTGTCTATGTCCTTTCGGGAGACGCTCCTATTTTGCCCCGCGGCTGTCCCATTACGGTAGTGCGGGAGGGATTTAAATATTTGGGAATCTTTATTACCCTGGACCCAGGACTTCGATACGAACGCAATTTGCTGCCTCCTCTCCAGCGCCTCCGTGCCGATGTCCTTGCCTGGGGTAGACTCCCTCTCTCTCCCCTCGGAAGGGCGGCGTTGTTCAAGATAATGTCGCTACCCCGTTTCCTCTACGCGTTGCAAAATACATTAGACGCCGTGCCTGCTAGTTATTTCCGAGAGATTGAAAGTTTACAAAGACAATTGGTATGGGGGGGCCGCTCTCGTATTGCTATTGCGAAATTGACGCTTCCATGGTACGATGGCGGTGTCGCACTCCCTGATATTCGCCGATACTATTGGGCATCTCAGTTAGGGGCTATTAATCACTGTACCTATGCTCCTTCGCCGAATCCGGCCTTTGAGATGGACAAGTGGCTACTGCCTGGCGGAGATTACAATACGGCTCTTTATTCTAGATCTGCCGGTAGGACCCTCACGGGCCCAACTAGGACGGCAGTCCAGGTCTGGCATCGTGCTACGGTGGCTCTAGGTTGGGCTGATAGGTTGACCCGTGCGACTCCGTTGTACGCATCGGATACACTTGGGTCCCTTTGGCGGTCGAAGGGTTTTGACAGGTGGGATGTGATCGGTATCAGCAAGGTGAATGACGTGTGGACCAAGGGGAGAGTTAAGACGTTTGATGAGTTGAGAACTGAATATGATTTGAATGATAGGGAATTATTTTTTCGGTACTTGCAAATTCGACATGCGGTGATCTCAGTCTTTCCCTCGGGTACGGAGATACCGGAGGTGTCCCCGCTCGAAGATAGGATACTGGATGGGTACGTTCCTGACAGCACGATCTCGCTTATATATAAAAAATGTATCAATTCAAGGGCTGATCTCTTATGTCACCTTCGTGAGGTGTGGACTAGCGATGGGCTGGAACTTGATGATGAAGACTGGCAGGCTGCGATCTCCTCCCCTAAAGAGGTAGCGATCCCGGCGCGGCTCCGGTTCGTCCAGCTTAAGATTCTACACAGGGTGTATGTGACCGGTCCTCGTCTGGTACGCATGGGCTTTTCAGTTGATGGTCTGTGTAGGCGTGGCTGTGGTCTCGTGGGAACGTTTCTCCATATCATTTGGGAATGTCCAGTAGTGATGCAATATTGGTCTCGTGTGCATGAGGTTATGAGTGAGGTTACGGGTGTGCGGTCGATGCCTGAGGCGAGGAGATGTTTACTGAATGTGTGGGAACCGAATGATTATAGTGTGGCGCAAATTCGCTGGGTGACCTTAGGAAATATGATTGCCAAGAGAGACATTGCCCAGCTATGGGGTGCCCAGAGATCCCCGACAGTTCAGCTCTGGAAACAGAACTTGGACTGGTGTATGTTCAGGGAAAAAACGGTGTATGTCTCCCGGGGCATGCCCCGGAAATGGGGGAAGATATGGACTCAATGGAATGTGTATCGTGGTGAGATATGTACTCCCCCCCTTCCAGAACTTGATATTGACCCGCCATCTCCCCAACCCGATGTTTCCTCCACACAGACTTAGACATTTGGATTGCTTCTGGTCCCTCTGCCCCCCGCACTTAAGAAATGTCTTTACCTCCTCTTTGATATGTACTTCCCCCCCCCCGCCCGCACGCTGTAACTCTGTAATGATAGTACTGCCTTGTGTCCGTTTGTTGTTTCTGTTTCTGTTTTTTGTGACTTATATTTAATAAAAAGTTTTTAAAAAAAAAGATTGCATCATAAAGCAACTCAAGTAAAAGAACTTCATGTGCCTTAGAACTTATTGCTATAGTGGTTGCGACCCATTTACAGGAATGGTCTAAAATACTATTTACTAAATGTTAGAAATGGTTATGCTATGCGAAGCTAGTCATTCAAGATTAGGTTGAACCATGTTAAAAATGGTACATGAGAAAATAAACGAATTAAATGAGCTCTAATGATTGAGGGATACCCATAAGCAATGAATAAATATTTGGTTGCACAGATATGAAAGGAATTGAATGCTTGGTTTGAAGAGGAAATTCAACCATATGTATTTAAAACTGTAGTCTCCACTTCTTTCCCTTCACAGTAGCTTTTTTTGAATACCTCAAAGACGGTAATTTGTATGTTATTAGTGATGTTAAGCTTTTTTTCTATGTTGGACGTGGGACGTCCATCGGTGTCTGCAGAGGCACCGTAGCAGGGTATGGTTATACAACAAGAGCCCCTTTCAGTTAACACACAACTCATCTAGCTAAACCTGGAGGGGGAAGGCATATCTGTCTGGAAATCAAGACCTGCCACATACCAAGAGGTATCAGCCAAATTATGACTGTGGCCACCACATCGAGGTACTGAGCTTTCTATGAACCCTCTTGAAATTGAAGGAAAGAAAGCCCTTATTTGGAAGAATGTTGATAGATATTAGAACAGTATGGCCCTGTCTAAATATTAATAATTAGCCTAAATTAACATTATCACTTCAAAATGAGCTTATAAAAGTACTGGCAACAATTGAAAATCAAGAGGAAAAACATGAATAATGGATTCATCTAAAGGTGATTAAGTCTACTGTTGAGACTACTAAGCCATAAGCATGGCCTGAAGAAGCATGTATTGATAAAAAAAAAAGATCCCTTGAAATAGTGGTAAGGAGAGAATTATATAAATCACCTAAATGGTGAATATGATTGCCGATATATGGTTAACTCAGCAGCACTGATAAATGTACTGCAAACCATTCTGGAACGTTTTATTGTCTCTAGAAACGGAAAAAAATGTATCTCACACAACAGACGCAATGTCAGGAGACAATAACATATCTCAAACAGTAGGTCTCATCACTGCTCAAGCTGGTTCATTTCAAAGAGATAAGTTATTTTCTGCAGCTGTCTGGGTTTATAGGCCACCTGCTTTTGTGACAAGTGATATAAAAACAACAATAGGATAAGGTTTTCAGCCACTATGGGCAGAGGTTTTATTGAAAACACGGGACAAAAGTCTCCCCAGATGTCTGTAGCAAACTGGTAACTCTTTAGCCAACAAATGAATGAGAACAGGGTTATTTCTCGGGTTCATAGGTCCACAGATCATGTTTGCTCAAAGCCTCTGCAATATCCCAGCAACTGTGCAGCTGATTCAATGACTTGGGGCCAATTTGCAAACAAATTCAGACTGTCAACTGAAAATTGTTACCAGGCTAATGGAAAGGTCTCTTGTGAATTCACCTGCAGTGCAAATTCTTTCACTGCAACAGGCCATACTGAGTGACGCCAAGGATTAATTTAGAGCATGTAACGTTTGAGACCTCAAGCATGATATATGCATGTTGCAGTTTTAGAGTTGCATTCTTTAATGAAAACATCATAATGGATCGTAGTTCGCTCAACAATTAATGCAAATGAAGTGAAGTATTAATTTTAAAAGGTATCATTTGCCTACAAAGAAGTGTTGGCAAAGACAACAGGTCTTCCCTTTGGAAGCCTGCAATTTTTTACCTCATTTTTGCAAGCATATGAAATGTGAATTACATGTGTTTAAGCACTAAAAGCTTAAAAATGTGGTTATCTGAAGATGGTGTGCAGGTGTTTGCAAAAACATGATTAAAAAATAAATCCTAGCAAAAATGAATTAAAAAAACGTGAAATTAAAGTAGAAATTGGTCCGCTAGCTCTGGCACTGAAATAGACTATTTTGAAGGAGGTGTGCACATGTACCCAAGCAAAATGCAATCATCCATCACTTACAGTAAGAAAGTGAAGAGCTGAAGTGTGAGGACACACTGACCTATACTGTATGAAGTGGTGGACACAAACAAAATGTGAATGTCACATGAACCGACCAATGGATGAAAAGAGTTGTCCGAAAGCCCCTGCAGGTATACAAATATAAATATATGTATTTTTATTTTAGATTTTTGGGAAAACAATGTGCTGGTGAGTGCTAAACTTGTCCCTAAACCAGACCTAAAATGATCATGTACACTGCAGTGTGTACATGATACATATCTATGCAGTCATGTCTATCAACATATTTCAGGTACGCTGATGTAGTATTGTTAGTTATGATTTTGAACATTAAGGCAGGAATATAAAAGTGCATAAAGATTGGTTGTGTATTTGGTTACTTTCAGCTTCAAAATATTCCTATACGAGACAAACTAGAAAGATATAATTAAAAACACAGAGCAAGATGATGTAATTATGAAGAGAGGAATAAACGGGTCCTGCGGATTTCTCAATGTAGGTTTTGATCCTTCTTAGTTGGACAGCACCATCTGCAAAGGTAGAGAAGAATAAAAAGAAGAATAAAAATCATGGAAAATGAAGGCTGTATTGAATCACGTTCATTACTAGAACCACTTTGTCTTTCGTTTATATGCTATACCAAAAGAAGAATATACAATGCAAATATGCAAACGCGAATTATATTCATCCTTCAGTCTACACTAAGACTTACGTGCTTTTATCAGCTACTTGAAATGAACAGCTCCAGTAAACGACAAACATTTCTAAGCTCTAGAGTGCTCAACATTTAGAATTATTAGCAGAAGACGGATCAACGCTTAAATGCACAACATAGAATTACTTACAAGGACATAGGTGAAGCACGGCACAGTAATCAATTTGTTTTGGAGTAGGTCTCCTTTCGCACAAATATTGGGGTATAAACATGGCATAATCGACAGAACTGCCGACTTTGGAACTGAGGAACCAGGGTCGCGTCTCGGCTGTTCCGTCCTCAGGATAGTGGGCAGCGGGAAATGCACGAGCACCCAGTGCCAAGACTACGGGCCGCAGCTCCGGGAATAACAGGACAGACACTGGTGGTGTTACACGGATCTGACCCGCATGTCCGGTCGTGCGTGACCCCCATTTATTAGGCTACCTAGTTACGCTGGGCGGAACAAACGGAATGAAAAGGGGGGCCGCTCGGCCCTCCCGCCCACATGGCGGTGCGGCGCCCCCCCTTCCCCCGGCCTGTCGATGGTGGGGCGTGTCGCCTGGCGATGACGCGCGCCCCACCACCGATAGGTCGAAGCATCCCCCGTGACCCGGAAGCAGCTGAATAGCTTCCGGGGCATGGGGGCGGGTAGACGGAGGGGCGGGTCAGCAGGGCCGGCGACCCCCCGGCAGGACACCAGCTTAAGAGGGCCGGGGAGCGAGCGGAGCGCCCTCTTTGCTCCTGACTCGCTCCCCGCAGACCTCGTCGCCCCACGCTTGGGGCTCATAATTTACCTGGATGATTTTCTCTTCCTGGGCAAGGCTGGGTCTCAGGAGTGTGCGTTTGCACTGCAGGAATTTTGCGTGCTTATGCGGGCTCTTGGGGTCCCGCTGGCGCCAGGAAAGACAGTGGGTCCAGCCACTTGCCTAGAATTTCTGGGCATAGAAATAGACTCTGTGGAGGGTTGTTTCAGACTCCCAAAGGAGAAGGTAACAAAATTCAAGGCGCCATTACGCGCGTGCCTGTCCAGAAAGAAGGTCTCTCTACAACAACTCCAGGAGACAGTGGGCCAATTGAATTTCGCGTTGAGAGTGATACCAATGGCCCGCCCCTTTTCTCGCTCAATTGCGCAGGCAATGAGAGGTCTGCAAGAAAAACACCACTGTCACTTGAGGTTCGCCAGGACATGCAAATATGGATGGCATTTCTGGAGGGCTTCAATGGCAGGATTGTGTGGCCCGGCCCCCCCACCACTTCAGCAGAGTTAGGTTTATGGACTGATGCTGCTGGAAGTGTGGGGTTTGGTGCCATCCTTGGAAACAAGTGGGTCACCCACAAGTGGCCAGAGGACTGGGTGGGCAGTGAATTGACAGCAAACATTGGCTTCCTGGAGTTGTTCCCAATTTGGGTGGCATTGATGGTTTGGCCTGAGCATCTGCGCAACAAATCAGTAATATTCTGGTCTGACAACATGACGGTGGTAGAGTGTATTAATCAGCAAGCGTCACGCTGTAGGTTCATACTCCGCCTCTTGAAGGAGATTGTGTTGAGATGCTTGAAATTGAATGTGATATTCAGGGCAAGACATGTGCCAGGTGTCCTCAATAATGCAGCTGATGCACTCTCTCGCCAAAAAATGCAGGTATTCAGGGAGCATCTTCCGACAGCAGAACCTACACCGACACACTTCCCGTCAACACTCTGGCAGATTGGTGCCCCAAATTACAGGATCTCGTGGCTGCTAGCTTAGCCCCCAAGACAAGAACAGCCTATGAAGGGGCGTTTGGATCATATTGTACTTTTCTAGGGCAAGACTGGGAATCCAAATGGGATCTGGAGAATAGTTTTGCAGATTACCTGGGTAGATTGCACCAGGAGGGTCGCTCAGTGGCAACAGCTAACAGGCATAGGGCAGCGGTCTCCTTCTACGCACAGGCAAAAGGAGTAAAAGACCCTACTAATAGTTTTGTGGTGCGTAAGGGATTGAGGGGTTGGCGCCGCCTACAAGGCAGCACAGCAGACACTAGAAAACCAATAGGTTTGGGGAGGTTAACAGCATTATTGCCGCACTGCATGACGTCTGTACTTCAGACTGGGAGATACTATTATTTAAAGCGGCCTTCACATTGGCCTTCTATGGAGCCCTAAGACTGAGCGAGTTGGTTGCTGCCTCCAAGGCAGATACGCAAGGGGGTATTCAGTTCCTGAACACAACAATACAGGGAGACACATTGTGGGTGACAATTTTTAGATCAAAAACGGATCAGGAGGCGCGAGGGGAGACTGTGGTACTGCACAGGGCAAGTGCCAATCCCTGCTGCCCGGTACGCCATCTGGAGGCTTTCATCAAACAGCGAGAGGGATTGTTGGGTGGGCCACTCTTAGTGCACGCCGATGGCACCCCTTTAACTAAATACCAGTTCAGAAGGGTCATGGAGTTGGCTATTGCCAGGGTGGGCCTTGACCCGAACGATTTTGGCACACACTCCTTTAGGATAGGCGCAGCCACCGAGGCAACCACAAGGGGTCTGCAGGTGAACAGTGTTAAGAGAATTGGGAGATGGTCATCCAATTGCTACAAACGTTATGTGCGGGTACACATGCTGTAAAGTACCTAAAGCATTGCGGACATCAGGTTGTTTTTCTGGTTTTTGCAGTTTCTTCGCTCTGTGACGCAGGCGGAGGACTCGCTTCGGGTCATCATCAAGATTCATCGGCAACTCATCACGGCGTGGACAACCAGGAACAAAGGAGGCAGTCTTGCAGGGTTTGGATTGTTGGTCATTCCTATGTGAATCGTGCTAAACATGTATTTTTTACAGGCAGGGGTAGAAGGGAGCTAGAGCCCAAAGGATTGTCCGTCTCCTTCTTTGGGAGGGGTGGTCTCTGCCTCAGCAAATTTAGGGGATTTTTTGCAGAATTGGTTGCCCAACAGGCTACACCGCCGGCGGTGGTAATTCTTCACCTGGGAGGGAATGACCTTGCTAGACTGGGTAGAAGGGTCCTTCTGGAGGAGATCATCTCAGCAGCGGGTTGGGTAAGGAGGGTTTGCCCTGACTGCACTGTAGTTTGGTCTCAGCTGATACCGAGGCTGCAATGGCGTGGGGGTGATTCCGTCAGGGCATTGAATCACTCGGTAAAGAGGATCAATACCAAGTTAGAAAAACTCTTCCGAACCACCCATTTACAGACCATCCCTCATGGGACCATTTGGGGCGATGAGTTCTACTTACAAGATGGGGTCCATTTGACTGAGGCAAGGAATGCAATATGGTGCGATAATATCCTAGCCTGGTTGAAGGGCTTTGTGAGGTAGGGATGACCTTTCAGGGAGGAGTTGTGGGAGGGCCAGATCGTCGGTAAACAATGCTGGCCTGTGGCGGTAAGGTCATGATCGGTGAGCAGCAATTTAAGGTCCTAAGGCGGGGCGTCACCATCCACGGAGGGGACGGCCCAGGGGGAGGGGCCACTGGTCCCTCCTAGAACTTCAGGGGCAGGTATATCCGCTAGCTGCTAAAAATGCGGGGGAGGGAGTCACGCTTTCCTTAGCCCACTAGCCACCCCGCACATACACCATGACGTCAGCATATGACGCAGAGTGTAAGGGCCCTCCTTGTTGGTTAAATGGAGTTCAGGATGCCGACGGGGGTAGGCGGTCCCCTGTCGCGCATGCGCACCTGTAGGTAAGGGCGTGGTTGTAGGACTTGACACCGGTTAGCGACCTTGCCGTCAGGGCCTGAAATGTTAGAATGCAAAATTCAGGTAGGATGTTAGATTTGGATAGGAAACACGCTGTATTAGACTTTTGTTAAGGTTAGCCTTCAATACTTGTCTTCAATACTGTAAATCTAATGTCTAGAATTTTGTTATTCTAACATATTGATGTCATGTTGATATTCATATTTTTATTGTTTTGTATAATAAATACGGCCGGGGGGTCCCTGACCCCCCGCCTTCCAAAGACAATTTGCTTATGTCAATTCTTCAAGGTGAGGTGTGGTAAGCTGGGAGGGGCGGGTAGCCAGTCACAGACCATGTTCAAAGTACGGGATACAGTGGAGGACACCCCTTACTCAGTAACACAGTGGGGTGGTCCACAAAACAACATTCCTCCTTTATCAAGAGAGAGAGATCAAAACGTTTATAATCCGCCACCAGTAAACTAAGCTACATCATGGGTCACATGCCTGAGAGGCCAGAAGGGTTGAGTGCATCGGATTGCTTCAACAGTAACAGAGACTCTCAGTAAAAGAAGAGACCATCCTACGGATTCTCCAAGTGGTAGCTTTCAGGCTGTGTGGGAGTAAATCCCTACATGCTGCTCTAATTGGTCATTTGGTCATTGGAGGTTTTAAGCTGACTTTAAAGCCTCTTCTTCACCTGGAAAGGCGGAACTGCTTGGCCTGAAACGTGCATTCAGGTCTCGCATACTTGGTTCTGCACCGTGACAAACCCCGCATACACTTCTCTTCATTTATGTATTTTATTTTTTTTTAAACCAGAGCTTTAAAATCATTCCTATAATTCACCTGCTGGAGGGCGATCCTTTCCCTTTCTCTCAGGATTTGAGAAAAGGACCGAAGACATGGCTTTTCAACCGAATCCAGCAAGAATCCCGCGCCTGAATACCCTCTTGGGTGATTAGCCGCGCTCCATAAATCCGAGTTGATTGATTGAATGACATGAGGTACACATCCCTATTCCCCTGACGAGCATGGGAATTCATGCAATATCACAAACATCCATGGCGGAGAAAGAAGTAAAACCACTAAGAACTTTAGAAAGCAATCAGAAGGAAACACCTCTAACCCGTGGGGCTGTTAAAGCATGCCTGTGCTCCAGACCCCATTGATGCTGGCTGCCCCGCACTAAGGGATGATGCCACCTGCTATAGTGACAAGTGATATAAAACAACAATAGGATAAGGTTTTCAGCCACTATGGGCAGAGGTTTCATTGAAAACACGGGACAAAAGTCTCCCCAGATGTCTGCAGCAAACTAGTAATTCTTTAGCCAACAAATGAATGAGAACTGGTTTGTTTCTCTGCTTCATAGGTCCACAGATCATGTTTGCTCAAAGCCTCTGAAATATCTCCATGGCGAGGTCAAATCAGGCCACGATCTAGAACACTTTTTTTTTTAATGGGTGGCTGGCGGGCTCAGACTTCACGGTGCAGGCACTCTGATTCAATTACTAGCCACATAAGGAAGATCCCCCACAGAAGGTGCCGGAAACCTCCTCCCGGCGCCTTGAGACCCTACCGGGCGAGTAGCAAGCTATATAAATTGTCTGATTGATTGATTGACTCAACCTCTGCTAGGGCTCGTTGTTGCAGTCTAAGCTAGTCTCCCTATTCACCAGGCGGCGCTCGCCATTTATCGGTGCCTTCTCCCAGTAAGCTCACTTTGTGAGGGAGCTCACACACAGAGGACACCAGGACCATGAGAAGCCCATATTGACTTGGCATGATTTCTGGTTTGATGTGTTCTGGTTACAATGGCTACACCCACACATATAGGGTAGTGTTTTTATCAGGAGAGTGAAACCACTGGGTAGTAGGAATTGTATGGCTCTGTACACATCCAGAGCTTTCCCTCAAAGAAATGAGAAGAACATATGTGATTTTAGTTTGATGTTTCATTTATTTTTTAGGAAGAAAGCTTTGTAGGATCAACACAAGGCACACCACCCTGGACTTGGAATGCAAACCATAACACAGAAACAAATGCTTAGGAAGTATATTGAGGACTCTATTCAAAACCTCATCCAAGTGTTCGACCTCAAAGCGGATGCTTATCTCTGCTAGGGTTGATTTCATTTATAGCATTATCGTAGGGTGTTCTTCAGTTGAGTGTCCCGTTCTCCAAGTGAAAAGTCATCCTCCTTCCTGGAGGTCAACTGTCTAAGGAGACAGTGGTGAAGTGAGTTCAAAATGGATTTTATTTAAAAGATAGGGATAAGGTTTAAATACCCTGGGTCACTTAGGGAGAACATAGCAAACACAACAAGATGATGGACAGAGTGCTGAAACTTTTCAACCACTCATCCATAGTCAAGAGAGAATATTTGATTTGTTTCACATTCCGTCCATCATTAGTGTGTTTTTTATGTTTCTGAGTTGGGATGGGCTCTTGATCATATAGATCACGTGCGTGGAGTTGCAGTGGAGCTCATGACGAACCAACAATGCAACAATGTCATCTTTCTTAGAAACTTTAATCTTCACTGGAACAGCCGTGATGAAGCAGCAGTTAATCTCCTTTCGACATTCATCTCTGGAAATTACCTAAAATAACACTCTTAAACCTACCTATACCGTAGGCTTCACTCTGGACTTGATTAGATCATAGAAGGGACTTCTGATCGCAGCAGACCTCCATAGGTGTAAATTGGTCTGATCATCCTCTCACCCCTTTCTCCTCTCTCACTTCATAACCAGAGGCAAATCTAAAATATGCCAATTTACCCAAACCAAAAATAAAGCCCTCAACATTTTTGTCAGTAGCAGATACGACTCTACTCCTACGAATTAAACCCTACTCTGACATTAACAACGTCACCACTCAGCATTCTAGCTCTCTCACATCTAATGGACCATCAAGCTCCACTCAAAAGCAAAAAGAAAAGACCTAAACCATTAGCTCCCAGGTTCGGTTAGAATGTATTTGAAAAAAAGAAAATCCCTGAAATTGATGAAAAATTATAAGATTTGCCTTTCACGTCCAACCAGGGTAGCAAGATCTCTATACAGCAAAACAAAAATCTTCTGCACGTAGGTGACCATTCCAGATTCTTTATCAAAAACATGAAAAACCGACCCAAGAAACTTTAATTGTTACGATCTAACAACCCCCCTCCATCTGTTAAATTTGATGATCCAGTACAAAATCAGAAGAATTTGCACACTTCTTTAATAATAAGGGAAATTGGGGGCAGACCTGTTAAGGAGCTGTCTGTTATTTATAAGGCTAAATGCGTGACCACGGCCACTTATGGTTCAGGGGTATGGGGTATCGATTCTGCACTTTGTATCCAACAAATGGAGAATTGTTTCCTCCGGTACCTCCTTGGGGTTCCTAAATCAACCTCTACTTTCTTCAGTCATATAGAACTTGGTCTACCATATATCTCAGATATTATAAAGACGGAACCCATTCTGCTATGGCACAAGCTCTGGTTAACCCCTGAGACAACCTTTAACCGCAACACCATAACTGACTGCTTGAAACTAGATGGTGTAAAGCGAATCAAATGGTTGTCGGTGGTAGAAAAAATGATGAATGACATTGGCCATCCGGAGTTCTTTAAAAATCCGCTTAGTATGGAATCAATCTCAAGGAAAGGGTTACGCAAATTGGTCATGGACCATTTAGAGAACGAAAGATGGAATATGGAGAAGATAAAAAAGACTGCCTTAGCCTATCAACAAATTACTCCTGACCGGGGCCTCCAATTCTATCTTACTAGTGATATTAATTGCTATTCTAGAATGCTCCTAACTAGATTTAGAATGGGTTCTTTTTTCCGATTAATCACATTTCCATCTTGTAATGATTGGTCGAGACAAACACTCCCCTGTCCCTGTGACGATATAGCCCCCCAATCGAATTTGCACTGCACTTTACTCTATAAATTTTATCAAGTTCCCAGAAAAAGTTTGCTTAGACCAATTCCTAAGGAGTGGGGCCTCCGGTCTTGTAAAGATGCTTTTTGTAGATTACAAAGGTTGGAGACTCCGGAAGTGATGAATATTTTAGTGAAATTTTTGAAACTATTGGTAAAATTTAGAAATTCGATGCAATAATTAAAGGGATTGTATATATTATATAAACTGTTTTAAGAAACCGGGGATCGAGTACCGGATGAATTTTTCATTCATGAATGTGATAAACCTCTCCCTGTTTTTATTCTAATTGAAATGGAACTGACTTTTCGTAACATACATTTGTACGTGTATTGTGTTTTGTATGTATATGTGTTTTGAAAATTGTATGCTTTTATGATATGAAATTTATATCGAAATAAAGCTTTTTTTTAATTGAATAAGGGATATCCACCGAATAATCATTAAAAAACAATTTCTGACTAGCAAATCAATTTGGACATCACCTGCAAATTGAAGATTGCATGGCAATAGTTTGACTTACAGTTGGAGGATTACCTATCGCAAATCATCTTGAATGAAAAATGCTCGAACAATTTTACAGATTCAGCACTTGGGAATATTGCCAAATACTTTGCTCATTGTCTGTATCCTTGTTGGACAAACCTAGTGATCCTCTCCCTCAGCAAAGGAGTGCTTCCAGACAAACTCAACATTGGCCAAGTCACCCCACATCTCTAAAAACCTTAGAGAGACACGGGTGATTTCAACAATTTCCACCCTGTACCTAATCTTCTATTTCTTGCAGAAGTTATTGAAAACTGTGTAGCAATGGAGCTAACTCAGCCTATCCAAGAGAATGACATTTTGGCTAAAATCCAATCTGGCATTAGTAAAGGCTGCAGCACAAAAACTGCACCATTTCAAGTTGTAGACAGCAGGGTCCAGAGCTTAGATTCAGAATACACTTGCCTCATTATCCCTCGGAATACATCTTCAACATGCAATACAACAATTCACAGGAAGCTTATAAACACACTGAAGATGCAATGGTTCTTAAATGGTTCACTTCCGACCTAAAGGATAGATCACAAAGGGTAACAAGTATTGCCAAAGCCATTTGGTCTGGAAATGATAAAAGTCAAAGTTCTTTTTCTTTGATTTTCAGGTTTGTATGCCTTTGTGTATATGTGGTGTGTGACTTTATGATTGGGTGAATGTGAAAATGAGTCCATAGTTGGAGTAATTAATGAGTGAGTGAATGAAAGGATGAATAAATGAACTGCCACATGACGGCTAGCTAAGAAGATGTCTGAATGTTTTAAAAACAAATGATGGAAGGATGGAATAAAGTGTGTAAGTGTATGGATGGACACAGAGAAGTTGTAGTGATGTTACAGGATGAGGCTTTAGACAAAAAAATTGATAATGTATAAAGAATGATACAAGTAGCATTTTATGCTACCGGAAGCATTGAACCAGGGCTGTACACCTCAAAGCATGGGTGTCCCCATTTACTAAAACAATGCAGAAATGAGCAGCAGAAGGAGTTAAAGTGGGAAGCCACCCTAAACTATAGTCAACCACACATTGAAAATTCATTAATTCCTCCAAAAGGATCATTCTCTCTCACTAGTAGTGGCCTGCATCTCTAAACATTTGACAGCAAGTCTGACTTTTTTTATCCATTTTCCTTTTGAACAAAGCAGTAAAATTAAATGAAAATATTGACGCTTTCAGCAGATAGATATAACCATCCTTTCTGGTAAACGAAATAGAGTTAACCACCAGTGAACATTTAAATGCACATGGTACAAAAAGTGGTCTGAGAGGCAAAACAGGCCCAATCTGAATCATCGTCCTCATCTGTCCCTACTGCACATCTGTAACATGATGACCCTACTTGTGAACCATGGTCCTCACTGAGCAGTGAACAGAAGTGTGGTAGCACAATGCCTTGCACGTACAGTGATTAGATGTGTATTTTAATTATTATCCTGATACTGGCACCTCTACTAACCTATGAACTAATGAATCGTTCCTAGGCACTGTGCTAAAGTGCCAAAGGTTACAGGTAAACAAAAGGGAGTAATGAATAGCAGACATTCAAAAATGTTAGTATTAAATGTTTAATCAATGCCAATTTCTTCATAATGGCAAGTCTGCCAGATTTTATTAGTAAACCTGGCAACAACTGGTAATGGTAGGCAGTCTTGCTGCCCAAATCTCTCTAAATATTACATTGCTGTGCAATTGTTGCATGGAACATACCAGAGGAGGTTGGACAATAAATGAAATCAAATTGGTAGAAAATAAATCTTTATATGGTTTGATAATTGTTTGACTTGCATCTCTGCAGTGTCATGCCCATATTTTTTTGCCTTCACCCTTCCTGTTTTATAAGCCCGTGTTGTTGGCGAAATTGCCAGACCCCAGTCTAATCCTCCAATTGGTGCCCCTCCAGGCCTGGACTCTTGGCAGTGTTGCTAGAGGTGTCGAGATAGCCCTAATCCAAAACTTGGGTCTTGCAAAATGGTCGGCCTAAAAGTGCTCCTAGAACCGAGAAGAGACTGGAAACTACATACTAACCGATCCGCCCAAGGTGTATCGCCGAATGGGCCAGACTTTGCAGTAGCTCCCACTACATTCCTCTCAGCTGCAGCAAATCTTGTTCAGAGACTAAATCAGAACTTCACTGTGACTTCATCCAGCGGCTCCCCGATGGCGATGCCTCCTCCTCAGATACTTCTGGCTTCCTTGCTCCACGGAACTCCACCTTCTCAAGACATCTTTTGTCAAAAATTGTTCTTAGTCCAAAGGTGAGCAGAGACCGGGCCCAATCCACCTTGAGTACCCAAATTGCGCTCCTTCCCAATCAGCCATAACTTTCGACTTTGCCCAGTCTTGCGAGACCAGATGTAAGAAGTTGGTGCTAGATTTGACTAAAAACTAAAAATAATTATAACTTCAGATATAGTTTGAATTGTTGACATTTTGGTGTCAATTTATTTTGTTTTACTCTATTTTTCCAAATCAGTGTGGGATTTTACTTTATTACTGTTTAAAGTGCAGCATAAAGAACATTTTACTTACCCTGTAAGCATCTCTTTGTGGCATGTAGTGCTGTGCATACTCATGCCATCTAGTGTTAGGCCCGAATGTGTGGAAGTTGTTTTCTTCTAAGAGGTCTTTCGAGTCACAAGTTACTGTGACTCCTCCTCTTGCTGGTAGTGCACATAGCCATCAACTCCATTATTAGACTGTTTATCCCGAACAGCGGGTGAGGTTGGAATGTGAAAAGTATCAAGAGATGGCCATGTAAAGAAGGGAATAGAAGTAGTAAGAGACACTGTCAAGGCCATAGGTATCCAGGGAGGATGGTGGCCGAATGTGACTATACAGCACTACATGCCATGAACAGATGCTTAGAGGGGAAGTAACATTTTTCATTTGAGGCATGTGTGGCTGTAGATACACATGCTGTGCATAAACTGTAACACAGTCCTTTCCAGAAGCACTGGCTAGCCTGTGGGTGTTGCAGTATATTGGAAATGTGTACAGAGTACTGCCTGGCAAACATTGGCCTGTCAGTGAGCTAGTACATTCACAGAGTAATGTTTTGTAAAAGTGTGTGATGTGGACCAGGTAGCTCCTTTGCATATGTCAGCTATTGGAATGTTTCCTGAGAAGGTTATAGACGCCCATTTCTTCCAAGTGAAGTAGGCTCTAGGAGGCATGGGTAAAGTTCTTTTAGCTTTAGTATAGCATGTCTCGATGCATTTCTTGCTCCATCTTGCAGTGCCTGATTTGGAAAAGCCTTCCCTTTATGGAGTTTGGAGAAAACAGCAAAGAGTTGTTCTATACCCCCAAATTATTTAGTTCTATCAATGTAGTGCATGAGGTCTTGTTTCACATCCAAAGTATGGAGAGTACGTTCTGAAACTGAGTCTGCCCAGGGAGTTTAATTGACTGATTAAGGTGGAACGTGTAGACTATCATAGGGCGGAATTTGGGGTAGGTGCAAAGGACAATCCTAGCCCTATAAACGTGGAAGAAGGGTTGTTCTAAGGTTAATGCCTGTAGTTAACTGACACGCCGAAGTGAAGTGGTAGCAACTACAAATGCCACCTTTCAAGAAAGATACTGAAGGTAACAAACAAGAGTTGATGGGTCGGGGGGCTCAAATGGACGACCCATGAGTCTTGTCAGGCTGTCGAGATTAGATATCGGGCTGATGGAACCCCAGGAGGGATGACCACCTTTGAGCCCTTCCATGAAAGCTTTAACTACTGGAGTGCTGAAGAGAGAGACGTGTAGTCTATTTTGAAGGTAAGCAGCCACAGAGGCCAGGAATAACCATATGGAGGTGAAGGCTAAGCCTGAAACCTGCAAATGAAGCAGATAGCAGACAGTGCCCTACACTCTGGTCTTTAAGGGATCAGTATGTTTTGAGTGACAATAGAACAAAAACCTCTTCCACTTGGCTGCATAGGATGCCCTGGTGGTGTGTCTGTGTGATTCTCTGAGAATGCTAATGCATTAAGGTGGAAGATAAAGTGATCCAAATTCAGCGCCAAGAAACTAATCGGTGATAGTGCGCTTAATAAATGCCTTATTAACATAACATAACATGACATGACCATAGGAACCAGATCACAAGGTTGCAAGACCTAGGGTCTAGGTGCCAGATTTCTCCATTGTTCTGCATGAGAAGGTGAAGCCTGTTGGGGAGCATATCATGAGGAACCAGAGAGAGTTACGAGCTGAGTCGTGAACCCAGGCTGGCGGACCCATGTGGGAGCCACTAGGATGAAGTTGAAAGATGTCTGCCGGAGGGTCTGAACCACAGATGGAAGTAGTGATTGAAGTGGAAAAGCGTAAGCAAATATCTGACCAACTAATCTACAGTGCATTTCCTTAGAATCATGGGTTTGGGAACCTGGAGGCGAAGTCTGGGCATTTGGCATTTTCTGCTGTGACGAAAAGGTCCATCTCAGGGAAGCCCCAGGGCTGGAAGAACTGGCGGAGGACTTGTGGGTGGAGTTCCTACTCGTGGATTTGTTGCCACATCCCGCTGAGGAGGTAGCCAAAGTCACTGTCCATCCCCAGAAGGTACTCTACTAGCAGATGGACTTTGTGGTGGAGAGCCCACCTCCAAATGCTCTGGGGTAACTGCAAGAGTTTGGGAGACCGGGTGCTGCCCTTTTCCTGAAGGTAATGCATGGGTGTCATGTTGTCCGTCCGAACAAGAACGACCTTGCCCATCAGGTGAGGTAGGAAAACCTTCAATGCTAGAAGTTCCAGGTGATTGATGTGACTGGTATTTGGGCTCCCACTGGCCCTGGACAGTCAGATCTTTAGGTGCGCAACCCATCCCATGAGGGAGGCATCTGTTGCAATGGTCTTCTGTGGAACTGGGTCTAGAAAAGGCTGCAGGTGTGGCAGCCGATCACCACTAGATCGTCCCAGTACCCTACCCTTGAAACCACTGTTGCACTAGGCACTCCTGCAAAGTAGGTAGGTGTAGTCTGGCATGGGATACTATAGCAATGCAGGAGGCAATCATGCCCAGAAGATGCACAATTGTCTTGACCGAGAGCTGATGGTCTAGTTGGAAAAGAGGGATTTGTTTTTAAACCTAGGAGAGGGATTTGATGTTGTCGTAGAAGAGGAGAGTCGGGACAGGTCTAAATGAGCACCGCCGATGCTTTGGTGCACGCCAGCAACCACGTTTTGACGCGGATATATATATACATATACATATAATATATATACATATACATATATATATCTATCATACTAATATGCATCAATGACATTTAGATGCATACACTATTTTGCAAAAATCTTTTCACAAATACTAATCATACATTTAAGACTTTCTGTTGATGATATTGAAGCGCTGGCTCCCTAATGGCTTGGTTGTCTAAACTATTCATCCCAAATTTGGGAGGGATACCTCCTTTGATGGATCTGTGCTTTGATATTTCTGTAATGTTTTTCAAACGGTTTACCCTCTTATTTATTCCATCTGACTCTCCAGTTTTCACAGCAGGAGAGGTGTTTGTTCATATTTTTTTAACTGAGAAATGGTATTTGTTTTTTAACAGTTTTAATAGCATCACTTTGAAAATTACTGTGTTCTATTGAAATGAATTATGAACAGCGTTATTGTGAAAAGCATTTCTTAATTGTTTTCACAGTGAACAGATATACTTTAAAATAACTGTTATCAACACACTTTTAATACATTTCCACTAGACAAATGTAGTCATAGTGGTTAACGCTTTACCCCAGCATAATAACCATATACTTACTTAAAAGTGTTAACCTATTATGAATTACTTTTCCCTAATCCTTTAACATTAGCCATTATCCTATAAACCCCATACCCTAAACTCTGTTCACAAAACCCTTATACCTATACACAACGCCTTGAGCCTAACCCATAAGCTTAACCATTAGCATTATGCCCCGAAGCAGTAAATCTTAATAAGATAATAACATAGCATATTCCCATAATGCTAACCCAACACTTAATTTCATATCCTAAAGCATTAATCCTATACCTTTGTCAGAACCCCTTTCTGAGGGCACACAGGGGCTACTGGGCCCAACCGTGGTGTTTGAGGGCTTTTAAGCCCATCCTACTATAGAACAACTTGAGCAACTGGGTCAAGTATCCTTTCTGCACTTGACACTCCATGTTCGCTGTGATCGAGCAGTCGAGGCTCCCCGGAGGGAAGAGGGGCACGTCTGGCCACTGGGAGCCAAAGAAGAGATGCAAATCCAGAGCGTCGAACAGATTTACTGAGATTCATGATAAAATGAGTGATTGTAGTCTGGGGGCACAGGGGGTTAAAGAGGAAGTAATGTTACCATAGATTCTTTGCTGTGTTTGTCCTGCTCAGACAATTTAAAGTGGGGAAACAGAGTGAGAACCGGATTAATATTGTACGTTTAGCGATTGCGTATTACAATTTACTTTGTGACTCAGCATGGCGAAATGTACTGCCAAAGTCAAAAGCCCCTTCACTTACAAAGATGAAAGGTACTTCCTTAGACAAAAAAATAGGCCTTGCATTTTAGCAGGAAATCCTCTTGGTGGGTCTGTTATGCACTCACCGGGTCAAAATGAACATGGCAACTTTTAAAAGATTTATACACCACTAACTCAGACACAGGACAGTGAACACGACTCATAACTCAAAATGCCTACAGTGCAAACAAAAAAAAAACACAAACAAAGAAAATCAATGGACAGTCCAATACTCACTTTTCTAAAAACTAAGTATTTTATTTCCAATTGTACACATGCAAAGGTATATAACATCGGCAGGGAGACAAATATAAACTGGAGAAACTAAAGAAGCGGCTCGATACTATCCTACAGAGTAGGGTCACAAAGGGGTGGGAGGCGAGCAAGTTGGCTCACTTTGAGTATGGGGAGGCGGCAGGGAAACTACTGGCCTGGAAAACAAAAACAGACAGAACAAGCAATTTGATAAGCGAAATTGAGGACGGAAAGAGTAAGGCCAAATTAACTATTGATGCGGAAATAGAAGGAGCTTTTTATGACTTCTTTCAGAAACTATATTCGGAAGATAGTGTGTGTAACAAATAATGTTCTTGAATCCAGTAAGTATAAATAGGTATGATTTATTGTAGATAAATCCAAGTTAAATGATTGATAAGTATAATGATAAAATTCCCACCAGGAGCAGATCTTCTCTCGCTCAGCCTGTCTGCCATCAACTGTCTCTACCTAGAGCAGTCAGGTACTAAACATTCTAGTATGACATCAAACATTCTATTACATGCAGTGGCTAAGCAATAGGAAATCTAAGTAAGGGAAATGTAAAGCATGAGCAAGATGTAACACATCCCCCTTCCTTATAAAACAACAAATAAAGATAATAGAATTAAATTGCATTGCATTCATAAAAATATAACAATTGAAATATAAGATGGATTGCATTTACATTTTAAAATATAATGACCAAAGGAACACATTGCATTGCATTCTTAATTAACAGTTGAAATGCAAGAAGGATTTCATTTTCATATTTAATGACCTTTCAAATCTAAAGGTCCCATCCCCTTTCCAAAGAAAAAAAATATCCACTAGAATGAAAATATGGATCACAAGTATAACTTAATAAAATCCACTAGAATGGAAAATGTGGAATAAAAACACAATAACATCCATAAGAATGAGATGGATGGTATAACTTAATAAAATCCACTAGAATGGAAAATGTGGAATAAAAACACAATAACATCCATAAGAATGAGATGGATGGGTAAGATAAATAAATACATAAAAGCCAGATAGAGTATTCTGCGGCTCATCTCAACAAAATAAATAATATATGAACACCTCTAAACATAGAGCACTTGTGTGGTTCATAACAGCCAATAGAGTAACTTGCGGCTTTTAACAACATAGAACAATGGAACTCCTCGGAATCCATAACAAGAAAATTGAGCAACTTATTGCTCTCCATAACAATAGAACAATTGAACTCCTCAGAGTTCATATAAACAAATGGAGCACCTCAAAATGAGCACTGATGTGGCTCCTCAAACTACATATCTAATAATTCCCAACTCCTCAGAGTTCATAAAAGAAAATGGAGCGCCTCAAAATGAGATGTGCAAGTAAACAAGGACCCCCTGATTTGGATCAATTTCCTGGGTCAGGGCAAAACAGTGTATGTGAGTAAAATACCCAGGCAGCCTCAAAATGAGCACAGGTGTGGCTCCGCAAATTACATATATAATAAATCCAACACTAGGACAACTAGTCCTCTGAAAAGAAAACCTCAAAATAATTTGAGCACACAGTGGTTCACAACCATAAAAGAAAATGCATGACTCTACTCAATAACACATGTGAACACCTCTAATATTTTAGAGCACTAATTAACCTGGTACATCAAAAACAAGAAAGAATAACATTGAACACCTCAATAGAAATTGAGCACCAAAATGGTGGTTCAAAACAGCATATAGATATAACACATATCTGCAAATAAACACTAGCAATAAACAAATTGAGCACCTCAACAAAATGTGAGCACTACGTGGCTCAATCTAATAAAAGTAAACCCATAACTCTATCCAAAATAAGAAGTAAAAATAGCATTAAAATAACATAGACTTCAAAACACTGTGAGTTATGTTAACAAGAATAGAATAGGCAAGATTGTAAATATGAATAGTAATACATATTGACAGTTTCCAAAACAAAAAATTAAAATAATAAAAGTAGTCACCGAAGTCTGACTGTTGAAGTGCTGACAGTGTGATCTCTCACCCAAACTCCAGGCATGTTGCATCGAAATAAAACGTAAAAATATTAATTCCCAAAATGGTACACTGCAGCATGAGGTGAAGTTCAATTAAAAAAAGGGAAACTTGCAGCAAGTGGAAATGTTTTGAATGGCACATTGCAGAGCAGAAAAGGTTGAAGAAATTGACGCTTGATATTGGAGCTGAAGGTACTGTAATAGCGTAATCCTACCTTGCGAACGTTTGAGGACTTTACTTTCGTTTGGCACGGTTGTTAACACAACAACAAAAGAAAGCTGTCCGTTCCAAAGTTGCACACAAACACGAAAACGGAGCAATGTGATAACTCAGCACCTTCAGTTCTTTCACAGCAAGCGCAGCCAGGAAGGAATTAAACTCGAGGGCTTCCAAAGTTGCACACAAACACGAAAACGGAGCAATGTGATAACTCAGCACCTTCAGTTCTTTCACAGCAAACGCAGCCAGGAAGGAATTAAACTCGACGGCATTTCCAGTGATCTTACCTCACATCCTCAAAATGACAAACGACTGTGATTCAAAGAACTGACACGTTACTATGGTGAAGATGGCGGCACGTTCATAACGTAGCTCCAGCCGTGCTGACGTTTGAAGAAGCATGACGCATCGTGTTCACTGAACCCTCTTGCAAGGTTCTAATGCGTCACCATAATATACAGGCAGATGAAAGAAAAAGAGCTCCTCACCAACGGAAAACGGGCTCCAAGAAGCAGTTAGCCCATGACTTAAACAGGTAGATTACATTACTCGACGTTTAAAGCGTCCTTCTGTAAAATTCCAGAGAATAGCATAGGCAGCTAGAGAGATGGTTTTCTACACAGAATATGTACAAAGAGAAATTGAATTTCATGCTTTTCTTTTAAAATAGAAATTTCTCTTTTTAAACTTCGCTTTGTTTGAGCTGATAAAATCTCGAGCGCGCACTCAAATATTGACAGTCAGCTCAGAGATTAATAGTCCTTAAAACTGCCTCTTACTAAAAGCACAAATTAGCCTCTCTCTCACTTTAAAATAGTTCTCTTCAGATTGAATCATGCATTATAATTCCTTCAGATTCAAGCCCAAATCACGCAGTCTGAAATCAAACACCCTGGGATGGCACGCTGTCCAGATGACTGGGGACACTGGTGGGGCTAACCAGGGCGTTTATGTAAATTTACCTTTTCTTTTCCAGCTTAAGTAGTTCCTTGGTTGCAGTAGTACTTCATTAAAAGAGTCCTCTTTCCACGCATAAGTTCTGTTCTGTACCTCGTCGCCAATTTGTAACAAATAATGTTCTTGAATCCAGTAAGTATAAATAGGTATGATTTATTGTAGATAAATCCAAGTTAAATGATTGATAAGTATAATGATAAAAGTCCCACCAGGAGCAGATCTTCTCTCGCTCAGCCTGTCTGCCATCAACTGTCTCTACCTAGAGCAGTCAGGTACTTAACATTCTAGTATGACATCAAACATTCTATTACATGCAGTGGCTAAGCAATAGGAAATCTAAGTAAGGGAAATGTAAAAGCATGAGCAAGATGTAACAGTGTGGTTAACAAACACGAAGTTGAGAAATGATTAAGCTCGAACATTCTCAACCCTTTAGACACAGGAAATTACCCTGGAGGAGGTTAAAAGAGCTGTATTTTCAAGTAGAGGGGGAAAGGTGGCAGGCCCAGATGGTTTGGCAACTGAGCTATACAAAAGTCTGGGTGATGTTTTAATTCTAGCTAGGACCCTTCTTTTCAAAAAGATCTTAAGCAAGGGGATACAATTACCTGGTTCCTGGGGCGAGGCAACAATTACTTTAATAGTAAAGCCAATGAAAAATACCACCAGCTGTAAGTCATACAGACCCATATCACTGCTTAATGCTAATTATAAGATATTTGCCAAAGTCCTAGCTGATAGGCTGGGTACAGTAGCAGGTGATATGCTGCACCTTGACCAAAAGGGGTTTGTCAAGGGTAGAAATCTGTATGAACATACTTATGGCCTCATTGGTGTGATAGACCTAACCTCAACACACTCACTCCCTCTAGCAGTTATGACTTTAGATGCCACAAAGCCTTTTGATAGAGTCAACTGGGTATACCAGGCAGTTGTGCTAGAAAAGTATAATATTGGCAAGAACTTCCACAGAGCTATCCAGTTGATCTATCAGGCTCCTACAGCAGAAATGTTGGTTATTGGAAATTTAACTCAACCTTTTAAAATAACCAGTGGTACCAGATAGGGCTGCCCCTTATCCCCTCTTCTTTTTAATCTTTATATCGAGCCGTGTGCTCAGAAGCTGAGACAAGGTGAATATTCTACCATTTAGCCATGAAGGGTGGGAGAGAAAAGTAGCCCTTAATGCCGACGATATACTGTTTATTCCCTCTGATCTCTCCGCTGCCCTGCCAACCGTCATAAAGCATGCAGAAGAGTTCGGGAGGGTGTCAGGGTACGAGGTTAACTCAGGAAAAAACGAGATTATGACATAGAATCTAAAGGAGAGCCAACATCAGGCCAAAAAAGAGATGAGATATCTTGGGGGTGAAGATAGTACAGGAGATATAAAATAAATCACAGAAACCAACATGTCTAATGTTACAAGGGAGTGCTTGGGGCTTATGAAGAGTTAGGTCCACCTCTCCCTGTCAATCTTACAGAGGGTGAACCTGGTTAAAATGATAATACTCCCTAAAATCGCCTTCTTCTTTAATACAATCCCACTACATTTTGGCAAGTCCTCCATTGACAAACTTCAGCAGGCCATAAATTCTTTCATCTGGGCTTATAAAGGAAGTAGAATTGCTTGGAAGAAGCTGAGGCGTATAAGGGAGAAGGGAGGACTATCCATCCCGGACTTACAGTATTATCCACGGGCCTTCCTACTGACCCACTCCAGAATGTTGTTAAAATCTCCAGTTCTTTCTGGAGTAGGGTCTATGTTCTCAGCTATGTGGAAGGGAGCTAACCTAGGCAAGGATGGTTTCATGTTTAAGAACGGAGACCCCAAGTCTTTTGAAAAGATAAGGTTAAAGGTGCTACAGGCAATGGCCAGAACATGGGCAAGCACTCGACGGTCCATGGGCCTCGGCTATTTCTCTAGTCTTGCCCCCCTCTGGAATTCCCCCAGAACAGAGGACTGTTTAAAGGATAAACTAGTGCAGCCACTAAGGGAGGCCGGGCTGTGCATATGGGGAGACCTTGCTGAAGAGGGTACAATTCAGCCTAGGTTAATGTTACATGCCACTCTAGAGGGGGATATCTCTAAATTTAAGTATATCCAACTGAATAGCTGGGCCCAAAATCTGAAATCTTCAATTGGCGTAGGCACCTGCTTAGAACACAGAGCTCCTGAGGCGAAAAGCCGGGAGTTAGGACCTATTCTTCACTGCACTGCTCTCCCAGGCCAAGAGGCTGCGGGGATTTTAAAAATCACTTACTTTTCGTCTGTTTCATTATATTTTAAATTGTACCTGCTTTAGCTCTCTGAATCTTTGTGTTCTTTATTCTCCTGTTTGGGCAAACCGAGGGCCGATTTAGGGCTCTGCTCGGTCACAGGCAGCTTCCCCGGGGGTGACGACTTCGGCTGCCATCTTGGGGCGAAAGGCTGGGTTAGCGCACTAGTGGTCGGGCGAGTGGCGGCCCGAGCGCTATAAAGGAAAGCAAGGTGACAGCGCTACCTGCTTAGAACACAAAGCTCCTGAGGCGAAAAGCCGGGAGTTAGGACCTATTCTTCACTGCACTGCTCTCCCAGGCCAAGAGGCTGCGGGGATTTTAAGTCTGTATCATTATATTTTAAATTGTACCTGCTTTTGCTCTCTGAATCTTTGGGCATTCTTTATTCTCCTGTTTGGGCAAACCGAGGGCCGATTTAGGGCTCTGCTCGGTCACAGGGAGCTTCCCCGGGGGTGACGACTTCGGCCGCCATCTTGGGGCGAAAGGCTGGGTTAGCGCACTAGTGGTCGGGCAAGTGGCGGCCTGAGCGCTATAAAATGAATGTGATTTCCTGTCCGCGCAACGGGCGCGCCGCTGGCGCGCCAGAGGCAAGCCCGTCTGGGCCCGTCCGGGCCAGACCGGGCCTAGGGCCAGTTTTTATGCCGGTGGCCACTAAACCGCGGATTGGATATTCTAGGGGAGATCTTATGGAGCGTCAAGATAAGGGAGGTTCATTGTGTTGCCAGTTTGAGAGTTTTGATCAACTATACAGGAGGTGTAAGTTGTGTACTAATTCCACCTTAGCTAGGGATACTGGTAGGCAGGTCCACAGTGATCTCGGCATGGCGCTCCTGAATTGCAGGTCCCTACCGAAGCATGCCATCGAGATCAACCTTATGATCCAAGAAGGTATTCTCGATGTATTGTTCTTAACTGAAACATGGCTATCGTCAACTTCTGAGTTCGATATCGCTGCTGCCCTCCCGGATGGATTTCTTATTCAGTGCCAACATAGACAACAAGGGAAAGGAGGTGGACTTGCTATAGTCTACAAAGACAAACTTACCTACAGAATCGAAGATTGTGATATATCAGACTCAGAAAGTGTCCGTTTCAGTATTCAAATAACATCTAACAAGTCTCTCTCAGGACTTCTTATTTATCGCCCGCCGGGCTGCACAAGACAGTTCATAGGATCCTTATTAGATACTACCTTAGCTGCAGCGGCTTTGTCTTCGAATTTCTTGATTCTAGGAGATTTGAATCTACATTTTGATGATCCGAATGATAAAGTTGCCACAGATCTCTGTTCTGATCTTAAATCTTTTAAGCTGAAGCTCATAAATAAAGAGGCAACACACATTAAAAAGGTCATCTTTTAGACCCTATTTTATCAAATTGTAGTCAGCTTAATACTAGCCTCCCTCTTCCTGTACCATGGTCTGATCATTTTTTAGTTCAATTTTCTTGGAAAACCTGCACAGAGGTACGACGGGCAGCACTACCTCGTACTTTAGAAAGGGCTTGGCCCAAGTTATCTCTGGAAAGGCTGACTCTAGCAGTTGAACAAACTGCCCCTAGAATAGAATCAGATCCATTGGCTGCAGATATAAGCTTTTGTAATTGGCTGAACAACTCCCTGGATGCGGTACTACCTCTTAAAACAGTCACAAAGAAAAGTAGTACTTTTAAATCACCATGGTACACTTCAGAGCTTAGAGACCTCAGAAAAATCTGCAAAAAACTGGAACGCAGATGGAGGAAAGACTGGGCGGTTAATAATAAAGCGGCTTACCGATCTGCCCTGAGACTCTATAAAACCTCCCTGAAAAAAGCACAGGTGGCTTTCTTTGAGAATAAAATTAATTTGTCATCCAACTCCCCGAGAGAAACTTTTAAAATAGTTAAACAACTACTTAAGGTTCCTTCTCCAGTAAGCACCCTGGAATGCACAGAAGAAAGATGTAATCAACTAGCGGACTTCTTTGATTCTAAGATATTAAGAATCCTTGATAGTCTACCGCAGAACGTCTCTGTCTCTTATGACGACAAGGACCTGGCTCCTACTTCTGGCCCCCGGCTGGACTCCTTTAGTTGTATTACCAGGGATGACTTCTGTAAAGCTCTATCTTCCTTGAAAAGTGGCTCCCCGTCTGATCCTGCGCCCATGTATATCCTTAAGCGGATCGCAGATACGATCGCCCCATTGGCAATAGAGCTTCTAAATGCCTCTTTTTCCTGCGGGGTTGTGCCACCTAGTTGGAAACAGGCCAGGGTCAAAACCCTTTTAAAAAAACGGGGCTTGATCCCTCGGACCTGGCCAATTTTCGCCCGATTTCGTTGTTACCCGGCCTTGGCAAAATTGCCGAAAAAATGGTCAATCAGCAGCTCTCCGGGTTCCTCGAAAATAACCTGCTGCTGAGTAACTCCCAAACGGGTTTTCGTCCGGGACGGATACAGCCCTGATAGTGGTGGCGGAGGAGGCAAGGTGTATCTTAGATTCAGGAGGATCCGCTGTTGTGATCCTCCTGGATCTAAGTGCAGCTTTTGATACGGTGGACCACGAAATTCTAACTCACCGTCTCGCCAGACTGGGCGTAACAGGAATGGCCCTGAAATGGCTTACATCCTTTTTGAATAACCGCTCTTTCAGAATCTGGGATGGTGGTGTACTGTCTAAATCTACCTCCCTCCAGTGTGGAGTCCCTCAGGGCTCTTCTTTGAGCCCTACTTTGTTTAACATATATGTGGCCCCACTGGAGGAGGTGGTGGCTCCCTTTGGGATCAAAACAGTCACCTACGCGGACGACACCCAACTAGTCGTCTCGCTAACCCAACAAGAGGGATGTCTGGATAACTTCTCCGCCTGCCTTGCCGGAATATTCTCCTGGATGTCCAGTTCGCGGCTCAAACTAAATGGAGCAAAAACGGAGATCATGCTCCTGGGTCATCATTTTACATCTCTCCCCAAAGCTGTCTGGCCCCCCTGCTTGGGTGAGTTGCCCATACCGAAAGATAAAATTAAAAGCTTAGGGGTGTGGTTTGAGCCCGACCTAACTTTTAAGACGCAGGCACAGAAAGTTGCAGGCATTTGTTTTGGCCTACTACGATCAGTACGGATAGTTCTCCCTCTCCTGCCTCCCCAGTCCAGGACACTACTGATTCAGGGGTTAATATTATCCAGACTGGATTATAGTAACGCCCTGTTTTTAGCAGCTCCTAAAGCGACCATCAATATCCTACAACGGATGCAGAATGCTGCAGCCAGGATGCTTGCGGGTGCCTCAAGAAGATCTTCGGCTAGACCGGTCTTGAGAGCACTTCACTGGCTGCCAATACGCGAAAGAGTCATCTTTAAATCGCTATGCATCACTCATAAGGCTCTTTAGGGTAAAGGACCTCCTGTCCTCAGGAGCCTGATCTGCCCCTATAAATCTTCTCGGGCTCTCTGGTCGGACCTCGGAAACCTAGCCAAGGTTCCCAGAGTTAGGAAGTTACGCACAGGGGGTCGCCGCTTCTCTGTAAATGCGGCAAAAAACTGGAACTCTCTCCCCAGCCGGATTCGTACCGAACCCTGCTATTTTAAGTTTCGAAAGGCCCTTAAAATATTTCTTAATTCTTAATTATCGGTACCCTCTTCAGTTTGTTCTCTGTTCTATTTTGTTAGCGCTAGGACGCTTTTGGGCAGCCATGCGCTTTATAAATCAAATTTCATTTCATTTCATTTCATTTCACCTTCTTAGAGGAATACTTGGTGACAAAACCCCCAGGGAAGAAAGAGGTTTCCACTTGGTACTGGGAAATTGAAGAAGCAATAGACGGGGACCTCAGATTGGCAGAAGATCTGTGGGGTGCTTGCCTGCCGGGAAGGCCTGGGAACAACCCTGGCAAGTATCCCTTAGCACTTTTGTTCCTTACAGTTAAGCCGCCTGGTTAAGGAGGAATCATCTCTTTTCAATTCACAGGGCTTACCTAACCTCTCAAAGGTTATCAAACATGACAAAAGGGCCTCCTGTAAAATGCAAGAAATGTGGCATGGAGGGAGCATCAGACATACACATGTTCCAGGAATGTCTGGCTATTCTTGATTTTTGGGTAAAGGTCGGTGATACCATCTCGAACATTCTTGAGTTTCAAGTCAAGATAAGCTTCTCTATGATTATCTTTGGAATCTCTAATGAAGTCACAGGCCCTGCAAGATCATTCCTTTTCTATGTCATAATGTTAGAAAGAAGGGAAATCTTTTGCAGATGGGTGGAATGCCCCCCCCGCCCCCCCACTAGGATTGGTTAGAATCTGTAATTTCGACGTCTATGTTAGATCTGAGAGGGAATCAATCTAAGAGTAAGAAAACCCTTTGAAACTTTCCACTGAGATGGCTGGATATAGAGGCAGGAGTAAATTGATGAGGACTCCTCTATATATCTCCACAAAATTGTCCTATGATTATACCTCTCTGGATCTCTTTAGACTGTGATTGCATAAGGGGAAGAAGAAGCAGAGGGGCCCATCTTAGCAGTCGCCGGTTTATACCGGACCAAATATGAGAGTGACCTTACAGGGACAGTACCTTTCTAGTATGTAGGTGTACCCACAGGGGGAAGGATTCCCTCACTTGCTACCAGGGCAGATTGGGTAATGGCGCCTGGAGTGGTCATTGTGGTCAGAGGTGAATGATGACCAAAAAAAAAAAAACCCACAGTCCTCACTTGAAGTCGCCCACTAGTAGTAATCAGGCATATGCCTGTCCCACCCTCCATTGTTCAACGTGTGTGGGGTTATTCCTCCATTCACTGGTTGCCGCATCCAGGGAAGGAACATTATTAGGCCGTACTCAAGAGTTCCTCCCTTTGACTCTTTGGTAATTAATCAAAAGTGTATATGATGCCGCAGCAATTCTGCTACTCTGCAGTGTACAAATAAATTATGCCATTAGAAAGCATGTATTACAATTCTAAATGTTAAAAAAAACTTCTGAGTTGGTGCCGCCATGTAGCAAAAATACTTGCCAGAGCGACGCCAGTTTTGTAACCAATTCCAGTAGGAAGACAGATGTGTAGAATAGGATTTGGAAGTCAAGCAAATATAAAATACTTGACATGTCTATTTCCTCTTAGCATTCCAACTCTAGTCTGTGAATATCCCCTCCCCCATTACCCTTTTTTCCTGCAATCGAGAAGACAGAATAGGCAAATGTCTTCCCATCATTAACAGGAATTAGCATAGCTGTAGGATCCTCCACCTTAGCCATTTCAATCCTTTGAGTGCATGTCACTGGAAATATTTTCACAAGTCGGCCTAACATCAGGTTGAATGTGATTTACGCTCCCAGGTCAAACCAACACTTTCATTGAGGAATGCATGCACTTCCTCACATCACAATCAGCTCAGACATCATCTTCCTCAGGGACTTCAATTTTCACTGGGGAACCAAGTGCAACAAATCTGTGGTCCCCTTCAACTTCTTTCTCAATAACAATGACCTCTAACAATACTGCTAGATGCCTATACACTGCAAGGGCTCCATTCTGATCTAATCATATCCAGAATGCTCGATCTATTGACCAGTGACTCAATTTCAGTGGACTGGACTGACCACTGGGAGATCCCCTTCTTAATGTCTTTGTTCATCTTTAAAACTTCTGGCCAACCTAAGAAGGAAAACATTTGATTCAGAGACACAAATAACCACAACATCAATGCCATGGCCAACATGACCCTCCCAAACCTTGTCCTAATTATGCAAATACTCGATATTACAAGGCCACAGAAAAATTCAACTTTTGCATGGAATCCTTGAATGAAGAAGTTGCTCCCCTCAAGACAAAATACTACAGACCCAAAACCTCTCCTCCTTGGAACTTAAAAGACCTCTATGAAGAAAGGACGTCACTAAAAAAGCTTGAGAAAGGATAAAGACAAGCACCTTCCCCACTTAGTCTGAAGAAGTTGCAATTCGCAAGGAAAACGACAAATACCACATTCTATGGTCCAAGTCTTCTCACATCACATCACTCTTGGACTCTATTTGTGGCAATCAATAATGCTAATGACACTTCTCCCCCTTTCACACCTAAGTCCTATGTAGCCCTATGCAACAAAAGGTTCGAGCTGTACAACGAGAAAGGGATTTAAACATCCCCGTTCCAGCCACATTGCACACTGTAGTGCGAAAGACACTTTCCTGCAAGACACTGCAGCCATAGTTCTCTTTCTTGCCAATCCCAGAATCTGACCGACTGCTGATCATATTCAACCATCAAACCATCCCTGCAACACTATTCCTGGCTCCTTCAGAAAACCCCTCGCCAAACTTCTACTCCCCTACGGACTACCCTGGTCAACTCCTCCCTTGAACAAGGTTTATTCCCTAACAGTCTAAAAGTGAGTCAAATCTCTCCTCTCCTAAAAACACACTATCCCAACTAAACAACTTAAGTCCAGTTACTAATCTTAGATTAGGTCACTGAAAGCTGGGTAGCCTCTCAGTAAGCGCAAAACATCAAAGCAAACCTCCTTGATCCACTCCAATCAGGCCTCCTTGAGGCACAGAAACTTCTATTCTCCAGATTGTGGATGAAGCTCTTTGTGTCCTACTCAAGGGACATTTATGCCTTATTGTTCTCCATGACCTCTCCGATGCCTTTGGCACAGTCAACTACCCAGCTCTGTTAAGACCTTTAAACAGGAAATGGGATGTGAAGGTGTCATGAACTGGTTCTTCAAAGGCAGTTGACCCGCAGCCAAACTCAGTAAGCAGGCCCTGTAACATTAGGGGACCACCAGTACATGGAATTTCTCCCAGTAGATCAGGTGATCCCCAGAGGTTTCACTTGCTGCTCAGGCAGCTGCTTGCTGCCGCAAGCCCTCAAGAGTGAGACACTCCTTCTGCATCCTACAGAATTTCTCTCTGGTGGGCCCACCCTCAACTTGCCTACCAGTAATTTCAGGCATGTCACCCAGGGTGGTAATATCCTCCCTGGTTTGCTAGGGGGCTTTGTTCACAGGAGCCCCATCAACCTAACTGTGGGAACTTCAGGGGCACATTTCTCATGCTCCCTGCCCCTCTCCTTTTTGGCAGCTGTCTGGGCCATTGTCCCAGGCTCCAAACGACCTTGGCGCCCTTCTCAGGCAACAATGGATCATGTGGTCACACAGACCCACTCAGGCAATCCAACAGCTTCAAGTGGGACCTGAGCTCTCCCTTCAGGCAGTATGCTCCAGGTCATTGCCTAACAGACAACCTGGAAGCACGGCAGGGATCATAGCTACTTTCAGAGAAACTGACTCCCCCATCCCCTCTCAAAGAGAACTAGAGACACTAGTAGATAGCTCTCACAATTGTTGGAGATTAATGCTTGGTGGAATGTGTTCAAAAGGACCTGCTCTGAGGACACCAGCTAGCTCTTGACAGTAGTCATGCTGGCTCCTGTCTCTCTCAGCGCCTCCACCTGTTGCCCATTGATGGGGACATACTGTCTAATCTTGGAAGTATTAGCAGGCAGACTGGCTACTACTACTCCCTTGAGAATTATTCAGGGGGCCTCTAGAGAACTCCTTATTTTTAAGTTTGTAGCACCCCTCTTTCTTCTGGTTCAAACCCTGACCACCTTTTGTGGGAATTCTCACCCCTACCCCAGATACCTATTTGGACACCCTGGTGCTAGCCCAGAGGTCCGACTTCCCAGCAAGCTTCCTCGGGTCAGCCAGCTTGCTGTTAACTAGGTGCTGGTGCAACTCTGTAAAACAGATACTGAGCCGGTGCTCTCTCATGATTTAATTGTACAACCTAAAATAACCGTTAACTTTGCTGCCTGGCACTCCATTGTTTAGTGCATTGCTGGAGTAATCCACAAAATCTACCTAGGATTGGCTGTGGAGCTTCTGGCTGCCCCTGAAACCTTTGGGGGTACTTCTCAGGGGTCAGCCCACATTTCCCAGTAAAATGGCCTTCATGTGGGTGTACTTGGTTTGGTCCCCATCCACTAGTGTCAGAAGTGTGTCCCACCCCACAGTAGGCATGTGTTTCCACACACCATCCCACCAGTGCTCTTCGGGTACCTTGTTAACCATCAGTGTGACCTCATAGGTGCAAAATTATTTGTCTATGTCAACTGCAACCACATAACTGGGCATCAAATCCTTGGGTATGCAAACTCTTTTATGTACCTCAGACACTGCAGATATGCTCCTACAATCACTTCTGAAATTTGTCTGCCGAGGCCTAGATGTCCAACTCTTTTAGAATCAGTTCATGAGCCAGTAAAACTTTATTTTCTTCCAAGTCCCTTTCAGCCTTTTTCTCCTCCATTGCTAGTTTCCTTTCCTCCATTTTAAATGGGCCAGCTGCAGTTTAAATTTTCTCTCTTCTCTCCTCTCCCCCAGTTCCTTTGGGAATAGGCCATGGGAAGAGAATGCTACCTGCCCTTGCAGGGGACTCCATTCCAGGGGGTAAATCAACCCTTTCCACTGCAGGTGGCCTCTCCATCGCTTTAACTTCTCCTGTGGTCTCATCCATTATGGAGAGAGCATCTGTCCAGATCCTCAGTGGTTTTTGCAGTTCTACCTACCTGGTGGTGCTCTTGGCAGGAAGTTCAAACTCCTTGCAGAAGTCTTTGAGCTGGGCTAAAGTGTATAGCTCCATGTTAGCCAGCCTTAATCCCATGCTCGCTGGTGTGGTTTCAAATCCAATAGACGGACATGATTTTGGGAAATGCGATTCTGGGAGAATTAAAAATGTGAATGGATCTCGGATGTGGAATAGTAGTGTACACAAAATCAATGTAAGACACTTTACAACCACAAGTCCTATCCTCCATGCTGATCACTAATGTTAGAAATTGGGTTGGTATGTTACTGGGTCTACCCAGTCAAGAACCAACCACAATCCTAGTCAGGGTAAGAAGTAGGCAAACCCTAAATTAACCTTACTCACCCTCTGGTAACTTGGAAGAGAGCAGTCAGGCTTAACTTTAGGAACAATCAAGTTAGAAAACCAGAACTTCATCTAAAACAAGCATTGAAAATGCAATAGGTCTCGCAATAACGCGAGTCTGAACTATTAGCATTGTAAATGATTATGCCCTTTATTTTTGCGTTCTGGTTTTTGGAACATAAATAAAAGGCTTTGCCATTTACAAGGCCTATAGCTCAAATTTGCGTTAAAACGAGACCTATTGCATTGCAATGGTGGTGGTGCAGCTGAGTTTTCTCTGAATCTGCACCCACAATCTGCACCCACAATCTGCACCCACAATCTGCACCCACAATGTGTGAGTGGCGTTGCGTGTGTGAGTGGCGTTGCGTGTGTGAGTGGCGTTGCGTGTGCGAGTGGCGTTGCGCGTGCGAGTGGCGTTGCGCGTGCGAGTGGCGTTGCGCGTGCGAGTGGCGTTGCGCGTGCGAGTGGCGTTGCGCGTGCGAGTGGCGTTGCGCGTGCGAGTGGCGTTGCATGCGTGGCGTTGCCTGTGTGAGTGGCGTTGCCTGTGTGAGTGGCGTTGCGTGTGCGAGTGGCGTTGCGTGTGCGAGTGGCGTTGCGTGTGCGAGTGGCGTTGCGCGTGCGAGTGGCGTTGCGCGTGCGAGTGGCGTTGCGCGTGCGAGTGGCGTTGCGCGTGCGTGTGGCGTTGCGAGTGGCGTTGCGCGTGCGAGTGGCGTTGCGCGTGCGAGTGGCGTTGCGCGCGTGAGTGGCGTTGCGCGCGTGAGTGGCGTTGCGCGCTTGAGTGGCGTGCGTGGCGTTGAGTGGCGTTGCGCTTGTGAGTGGCGTTGCGCGTGTGAGTGGCGTTGCGCGTGTGAGTGGCGTTGCGCGCGTGAGTGGCGTTGCGCGCGTGAGTGGCGTTGCGCGCGTGAGTGGCGTTGCGCGGGTGAGTGGCGTTGCGCGGGTGAGTGGCGTTGCGCGGGTGAGTGGCGTTGCGCGGGTGAGTGGCGTTGCGCGGGTGAGTGGCGTTGCGCGGGTGAGTGGCGTTGCGTGGGTGAGTGGCGTTGCGTGGGTGAGTGGCGTTGCGTGGGTGAGTGGCGTTGCATGTGTGAGTGGCGTTGCGTGGATGAGTGGGGTTGCGTGGATGAGTGGGGTTGCGTGGATGAGTGGGGTTGCGTGGATGAGTGGGGTTGCGTGGGTGAGTGGGGTTGCGTGGGTGAGTGGGGTTGCGTGGGTGAGTGGGGTTGCGTGGGTGAGTGGTGTTGCGTGAGTGAGTGGCGTTGCATGTGTGAGTGGCGTTGCGTGGATGAGTGGGGTTGCTTAGATGAGTGGGGTTGCTTAGATGAGTGGGGTTGCTTAGATGAGTGGTGTTGCGTGGATGAGTGGGGTTGCGTGGATGAGTGGGGTTGCGTGGATGAGTGGGGTTGAGTGTGTGAGTGGTGTTGCTTGGGTGAGTGGCGTTGCGTGGGTGAGTGTGGTGTTGCGTGGATGATAGTGGGCTTGCGTGGGTGTGAGTGGCGTTGCGTGTCTGTAAGTGTTGCTGTGTGGGTGAAAGTGGCACAGAGCCTTTGATGCGGCCTAGTGCAGGAGAAATGCTGCTGCTGCTAATTAAATACAAGAGCGGCCGGGAAGCGGCCAGGAAACACAAGTACGGCCGGCCACATAATTAGGGGAGGAGAAGCCGCACAGCACACGCTGGGAGAAGCCCTTTGATGTGCTGTGCGGCCGCGATGCGCGCTCTGTGCTGGGGGAGGGGGGAGGGCCATTAGCCTGAACTCGCGGCAAGATCAAACGAAGGGTGGGAGGGACATTGAGGAACAGGAACAGATGGCCATGAAAGTGTATGGGCCAAAAGCGCGTGCCTGTACGTGCACTCGAAGAAAACGCCACGAAAAAAAGCGGTGGTTTGACAATCAGTTCGAGCACTTGAATTCTCGCCATTTCCCATTCCTTCGGAATGGTAAAGGACGAGACCTAAAAAGTAACCAAATAAAGACCAAAATGACAAATATCCATTCAGTATTATCAGACTTATGAATGTTTAAAGAATATTCTGTAAAATAGTGCCGCGAAACAAATCGCCAACCGTGGATTCATGGTCGCGCAAAGTCAAAGGTTTAGGCCCACAGCGATGGAGCGCGAGTCGGATGCAGTCCCAGATTAGTCCAGATGAAGGTTACATTCTCAAGTTTTGTGCCGAGTCCAGTTCACAGGAAAAATGTTTACCGGGAGCAAGCAGAGCGTCACTCGTGATAGTCGGCAGGGCACGAAGAGCAGGCCAGGCGTCGCAGATGGCAGCGCTGGAGCCACGCAGTGGCAATCCACGCAGGCAGACGTTGCTAGCTGTGCGGAGAAACAAACTTGCATTGGCTCACACTGGTTTCAGGTGCGAACGGCCCAGTTCCAGTGCGAACTGGCCCATTTGCAGTCACGAAGAGCCCAAAAGCTTGACTTTAAGACCTCGAGGACCACACGAAGGACCCAGGACCTAATAGAGGCACTTCTTGAGGGGTCGGGAACTCGAAGATGGGTCCATGAGCTGTGGGGGGCTTGTTATATCCCTGTGGCTCAGATGAGGAGGCCAGCAGACTAGCCCTTTGAGTCACTCAGGCCCAGAAGCGTACTGAATTGGTGGTGCCTACGGTCCAGTACTTATACCGTGTGCTGCCTTTGAAGTGGGTAAGACTTCAAAGACAGGCCTTTCAAGTGCACAGAGGTCATTTCCTTCCTGCCATAGCCCCAAACTCCCTACAGGAGGTATGCAGCCCTTTGTTTGAGAACAGGACACAGCCTATTTAGGTGTAAGTGAGGCTGGATCCAGCTTCTCCCTCCCATCCTTCCAGGGTGGCCAATCAAGCCACAACTAAGCTCCCATTGTGTGTGGGTATCTAGGGGGAATACACAAACTCCAGCTGTCACTCACCCCAGACATGATCAGAGACAGGCAGCAGGGACCAAATAGCTAAACTAAGAAAATGCCAACATTCTAAAATAGGCCTTTCCAGAGTTGCAATTTAAAACCGGACTTCACCATAAGTTTGGATTTTGTGATTAAAGAGTCATCAAACTTGAATCAGTTATCATCAAAGTTGAATCAGTTGAAGCAGCAGAGTAAGTTCTGCAGGCCTACCAATAGCATTTAGTTTACAGGGCCTGTGCACATGTAGTGCACTTTACAAGAGACTTAGAAATACATTAAATAGGCCAATTGGGGATGAACCAATGTTACCCGGTTTACTTGAGAGCACAAGCACTTTAGCACTGATTAGCAGTGGTCAAGTGTGCTGAGTCTTAATACCCTGTTGTGTAGTTTCGACCCCAGAGTTTGTGGACAGCATAACTGTTGGAATGGTGCCTGACAGATTCCATGCAACCCCTTAGGATAGGTCATCCTATAGGCCTGCTAGCTCACCGAAAATCAAAGTGATCAGAAGTATTAGGACAGTAAACGGAATGAAAAGTTCCACTATTTTCCTAAAACAATGTATACATGCAAGCATATAAAACAATATAAAAATCTGGCGTACTCCGACTATACGTCCGTTAACCTAACTGTCTAGGGCATGTGTATGTGTTTAGTTAAGAATCCCCATACCAACCCCCATTGCCTGAATGGAAAGAATGTAGGCCCCTGTCATGGTCACAATCTGGACAACACTCGTAGAGAAATCAGCAGGCTGCTGGGCCAAAGCATCAGCATGTAGAGACCTTGCCAATGGCATGGAAACAGATGTTTATTTATAACAAAAGGCATCCTTGCCTTGGGCCGAGATATTGATCACACTGCCATTGTTTGTTATAGATAACTCAGTCGCCATATGTACAAAAACAACAAGCACATTTGCCCAACGTATGCATGAACCTTGTACACTGTGTCAAGGTGGCATGATGGTTGTTAGAACCGGGGTCTCTAGTTGGCTGGGGTATGCACCCTAGTCCAAGTAGGGACCACCGCTTCCGACAGGGTAGCTTGGCGCAAAGCAGGAACGCTTAACTTAAGAGGCAATGTGTAAAGTATTTGTGCAACACACCAACAGCTCACAGTAAAACACGCACAAAAGAAAAATACACTACGCCAATGAAGTATAAAAATAAATATATC
The DNA here is from genome assembly GCF_964261635.1 of Lissotriton helveticus. Taxonomy (NCBI): domain Eukaryota; kingdom Metazoa; phylum Chordata; class Amphibia; order Caudata; family Salamandridae; genus Lissotriton; species Lissotriton helveticus. Next base: position 323,968,655 of record NC_136061.1, read on the forward strand.
TTTATCTAAGTTTCAGGCAGATCAATAATCAGATAAACCCAGTTCCCAGGCCAGATCAGTAATACAAGGAATCCAGTTTCCAGGTCAGATCAATAATACAAGGAATCCAGTTTCCAGGTCAGATCAATAATACAAGGAATCCAGTTTCCAGGCAAGACCAGTACTAAAGAAATTCACATGGGCTAAAGATTTCCCTTGTACAGGATAACCATAGAGGCGCAGGCCTAGGAGAGTCTTCGCTAAAAGACACTGTCCATACAGAAACGTAATCACCAGTTCAGTCTCTTAAGTGGTGGGGAGAGTCCTGTGGGAAAACAGATTATGAGCTTAGAGTCCTGAGGTATTTTGATTTGGGCGCTGTCTCTAGCGTGCAGGGCCTCTCACGCTGCCGTCAGGGGTGTGAATCATGCCACCAAGTCTCGTAAGGTTCAGTTAGTTACTGCACTATGTTGGTGAGCAGTGCGCCATTAACTGTGCCCAGGGTATCTGCGCTGTCCCACCAACTCCCAAGGCTCTCCCGGCCACACACACAAGACACAGCAGTGCAGCAGGAAGTGCCTTTACCTGGAGAGTCGGCTCCTCATGGGCACACGGGGATCAGGGGGGCTCTCCTTCCGAGTCCGACACCGCTTCCCTGATGACGCTCCTGTTGCCAGGACAACTCTTGCGCCGGCGCGTAATCCCAGCGCGGAGAGAGCCTGGCATCTTGGAGGGGAATCATCACCAGCGTCCCGAGGTTTCCGACTGGCTGCCGTGATCTCTGGCCCCCAGCGCTCTTCGGTCACAGCGCTTCTCGGTGGATTCAGGCCCCGGGCCGGCAGTGGTGAAGATGGTACATACAGCACTCTCTGCCAGTGCACAGCGTGTTCAGGGGCCCGGGCTAGCGGCGGTGATTCCAGGGGTCAGTTTCAATTCCAGTCGGCAGGAAGAAAAAACAAGGAGAAGCAGGCGCCCATGCACAGCGCTGCGGGGGGTGCTTTTGGCGATATGGTTTAATCCTTCAGCCCCCACACAGCGCTTCTTTGTAACAACGCTCAGTCCTTGCGCAGCCCTTCTCAGCACAATCCTGTTCCCCGGGGCGGTGGCGGTGAAACTGGGCAATTTAACTCATGAGTCACCCACGCTAACAGAGGTGAAAACAGGGGCAGTTCCTAGGCACAAACGCAGCTGTCCCTCCATGGGATAAGGCAATCCCACGTGCCGTGTCGCAGGGCAGTTTCTTTATTTTATTTCTTTATTTTATTTTTATTTTAAAGGTTTTATATAGTGCTGGCCAGACCTGGAGGTATCAGAGTGCTTTACATGAGTATCAGACCATAATTGCACGTTACATTGTTACAAAGGTTACACAGTTATTAGAGCCTGGCAACATAGTGACAGGTAAGGTCGAGACAAACAAAAAGGACATATACGTAAGGGTAAAAGCAGGCAAGGGGAGAGATTCAGGGGAGTAGGAGGTAGGAACACGGGAGGTAGACAGAGAATGGAGGAAGGAAGAGGAGGGGAAGGTGAGAGACACAGCATGGTAAGAGGAGGGAGGGATGACTGGGACACAAACCGGTAGACGAGTCAGAGCTGCGTCCAAAGTCCAGTAAACTGTTATCCCAGGGGAAGTTGTATCATTTCCCTATCTCGGTTGCGAGAGGCTCCCTATAAGCAGTGGACTCTCTCAGAGGGGTCTCTGAGACTACAAGGCCTACATACTGGATCCTTCACCAAAAAGGGGAGATTGAGTGCTTTGGCAAGGGGTGCCATACCATACCTCAACTGTGAGTGGCTCCCTAGGCGCCGTGTACTCTCTCAGCGGGTTCGTGGAGACTCCAGAGTATAAATATTGGATCTTTCCCCAACAAGGGGAGAAGGAGTGCTTAGTCAAAGGGCACAAAAGGACAGGGGGCTAGGCGGTGTAGCGGGCAAGGGGAAAGATTCAAGTGAGAGGGGAATAAAGGAAGTAGGACAAAGAAAGAGTGCTAAATGGGAACAAATAGATAGATAGAAGACAAGGAAAAAAGCAGAGTTACAGAAATACAAAGGGGGGGGGGCGAGACAGGGAGAGAAAAACTGTGCCCGAAGTCCGGCTGGGTAGGTGATGGTCAGGGGATGAACCAAGGCCGATCTCCTCAATAGCTGGACAGAGCAGCTCCACCGAGCGTCGGACATAGTGTTCGGACTCCGCTGTCAGGATGGAGATCAGGAGTACTTAAAGAGATTGTCAGATTTGGGGGGCAGGCGGGGAGAAACCATGTACCGAATGAATTCCAGATGCCATCTTGAGGTCAGGCACAGTCCTGGTAGGATTATTAGGAAGATTTCAGCTGGGGGGGGGGGGGGGGGAGTTTAAAATGGCGGCCACGTTGCTGTGGCGCCCACAGCGGCAGTTCTCGCTCCTCTTCACCTCTGCCAGGCCTATAGGGACAGTTATGTTGCAGCAGGATAACTCTGTAGGTAGAGGGTTAACTATTTCCTTATGGCTTAGGGACAGTTATGTTGCAGAGGGATAACCTTCAAGGTAAGGAGTCAACGATTTCCTTATGGCTGCGGGCAGCTTCTCATCTTCAGATTACGATCAGCACTACACCAAAGTCATGAGGAAGCTCACTTGTCAGCACCAGATACTGAAGGCCCCTCCAACTTCAGCAGACCCAACGGGGACCTACATCATCCTTAAGCTGCCGAGTTCAAATCAGGCAATAATTAGATTGAAAGTCTCTCGCATCTGAAATGCGCTTCAAATATTGTAATATTAGGGGGGGACACACTGTATGCAGCCAGAGCGCAAGGTTGTGACCGCTTGTTGCTCCTTCCTAATTCTCCACAATTGCCATCCACGTTCCAACCTTTAAAGGTCTAGGGGCCAGCGAGATTGCACGCAGGCTCAGCGCTGTAGGGCAAATCCTGCAAATGTTGTTGTCCCAGAAAGGCAGGCCTTATGACTATGTTATCCAAAGAAAGGTAGTGTTCTTTAAAAAAAAAAAAAAAAAAAAAAGGGTGCAGTCCCAAAAAGGCAGTTCTTAGGCGTCTGGTGGAGACACTCTGGGGGTGTTATTTCCAGTCTCCCTGGCAGGACAGGATCACCAGGCAGTAGGGCAGCTCAGCAAATAGGGGCAGCAGTTCCTTGAATCAGTCAGCCTCCTTCCAAGTGGCAATCCTTCCTGGCGCAGCAGTCCTCACTCCAGCAGAGATTCCGCGTAGTCCAGGAGTGTAACAAAGAAGTGAGGACAGGACCCTCCCTTATATATCTTACAGTCTAGGGGCTAGAAAGTGGTAGAAGTCTCTGGAAGGGTCTGGGGGCAGGGGCTTCAGGAAGAGTTCAGGGAGTTCTGGTATGTTCCCTGCCTTCCCTGACCTGGCTGTCACAGTGACGAGAGACAGGGCCGTTAAGGCTACAGTGGGCAGCCCATCACAGCCCATCCCGGGAAGAAGGTGTTAATAACCACTCCCACCTCCCAACCCGGGCAGCTATCAGTATGAGGAGGGGATGGGAGGAGTCTACAGTGCCCAATCTAAGTGTAGACAGGAAAAGGTCCACTTTCTAAAAGTGGGATCCCTAGCGTAGTAGTGCCCAAACCCCATATATATCATTGTAAAGGGGTCCCTGCCACGAGTGCAACAAGACCAAACATGACAGACTTATTAGGTCCTTGTCAGAAATTATCCCATAAGGGGGTTCCCAATGCTAGCCTATGGAGAGTCAAACCTTACTGCAGTAGCAGGGTCTTGTGGCAGATATACCAGCGTCACAAAGTTTTAGAGGAGAGCACCTGCACCTCAGCACTGTTTAGAAGTGGTGAGGCGCCCAGAGTCCTAAGTCCAACAAAAAGGTACAGTGAAAATGGGAGGCGCAAGGGCAAAAAGGTAGGGGAAGACCGCCCTAAGGCTGACAGGTCCAACAATGGTGCTCTTGCAAAGTTGATTTTGTAAGCAAGTATAGTTTCGAAGAAACTAATCCAGATTGTCACTGATGCAAATGTGTGATAAGTTGTCGTGTAAAAGTGAAGACAACTTTAGGAAAGACCCTGTACATGTAAAATGGCAGTGTTTTTTCCCAGACCTAACTGGGACAAATGACAAAACCAGTTCAGAAAAAGTGGAGGAGTAAGGTATAATGTTGGGGGAAGACCACTCTAAGGCTGTCAGGTCTAATACCAGTCCTCTCTCACTCTTCAGTCTATGCTCTAATCTGTCTGAGATGGTTTATGCTATGTACATTGTAAATGGTTGTCTGGTTCTGGTCCCATTATAAAAAAACTCTGATACCCACAGGCCAAGTCCACACTATACATGCGGGAAAACTGATTGTATTTCATTCTACTTGCATCTGTATACTGCTTCCTACGACTGATGAGGCACTGGAAAGCATTTTTAGACAAATGGTTTTAGTGCTGTGCATGATAAGAATTGTGCTGGTGTTGCTACTCCCATGGTATGTATTTGATTAAAAGGCATGAGATTGGAAGCCAAGTATAAGCGTATAAGACACCTATGCATGGATGGAGATGTGCGTGAATACAGTGTCGCCCGTGCAAGGAAGGTTTTGAGTAAAGCGAAGTACAATAGAGGGAAGGGTAGCCATAGACATTTTAATGCATGGGCAAAGAGGGCACTGGCCCAGGACCGCAGCCTTCAGGGGGTCCCCTGACAGAGTCAGTTCTGTTCTTCCGAGTTTTGCCCTAATGACCTTAAATATTTCTTAAACAGATTGTTTTAAATACAGTTTCCTTTTCATTTATTTTTTGGTACCTGATGTGTGAGAGTCTAGTACAGCCATTTTGCGGAGAAATGCTGGGTTTATGTTCCATGCAGTATATATAAAAAAGTTTATTTTAGATCAAAACAAGGCCGAACATATAAGAAATGGGAGGGCGTCACAGAGATAATTTGCAGTAATATCGGTGAGCTGCTGCTGGGTTACAATATTGAAAACACATGTAACTATCCCTGAATATTAGATGTAAACACATTTAGGGCCTTACTTATTAGAAGTGATGCATCGCTGTGTGAAAACAGGGATGCGTCACTTCTTAGTGCGCCCGCCTTGCGACATGATGGATGTGTCATATTTACTGTATAACGCATCATGTCGCAAGGAGTTACAGATACATCAGTATTTCTGATGTATCTCTAGGCGCAAATGTGATGCATTGCTGGGGTGTGTCTGAAAATAGACGCAACTCCAGCAATGTGTCCTTTCAAATGGGGAAAGCCCCATGTGAAAGGGCCTGCATCAGCCTTACGCCTGTTGTGAGGCAGGTGTAAGATATTGACGCAATGGTGTCCTAGAAGTGGCGCACTGAGTTCTCATAGATTTCAATGTGCCACTTCTACAATGCTTTTTGCGGGGCAACACCCACCCTGCATTCATTATACCTGGGGCAGGTATAATGTGGTGCAGGGGTTTACAAAGTGACATCTGCCTAGAAGCGTCTCTTTGTAAATAGGGCGCAACATGGCACATTTTTTAAGCTTCCGGTGTGTCACAAAAAGTGACGCACCGGCAGTATAAAAGTGAAGCAAGGCCTCATAAATAAGGCCCTTAAAATTTGGATGAGTGTTCCTTTGCACTGTCAGGGACCTAATAAAATGAAATGAAATAGTGTTTTTAATAAAGCACGCAGCCATTCAGACGAGAGTGTCCTGGTGCATGACAGAGGGAGGAAAAAATGCGTAAAAGACCCATCAGTTGATAAAAAGCCAGGTTTTTAAGTTATTCCTGAAAAAGAGTAGGTCTGTGGTTAGTCTCAGAGACTCAGGGTGTCTATTCCACAATTTTGCACCTAGAAAGCTGAGGGATCTGCCTCCAGGCCAGGCATGGCAGGTTGGCATTGGAAGATCTTAGGGGTTTAGATGTTGCGTAGCGATTAATGCGCTTATTTAGGTAGCCAGCTCCTAAGCAATGGAAAGCTTTAAAGAAGATGGTCATCGCTTTGAAGTTGATCCGTTCTTTTATGCAGAGCCAGTGTAGAGACTTAAGAATGGGGTTCATACTACATCTGGCGTTAGGTCTCAGGATGGCTCTGGCCACCACGTTTTGTCCCACTAGTAGACGCTGGATAAGGGTTTTGGGAAGATCGAGGTACAAGCTGTTGACATAGTCAAGCTTTGACATCACCAGAGCCTGCACCACAATCTTTCTACTATCAAGCAGTAACAGTGGCAGGAATTGTTTTAGCATCCGGAGTATGCCAAAACAAGCTCCAGTTAGATTTTGGATTTGAAAGTGCATGGAGAGTGTCTTCTCTATGACAATTCCTACGTTTTTAACTTTCTCCTTTACCGCCGGCGGGGGCGGCAGATCTTTTGGCCACCAAGAGCTCCAGTCAGGCGTTTCTGGATTACCAAAGAAAACAACTTCAGTGTTGTCAGGATTTCACTTCGGATGATTGATCTTAAGCCAGTTATAAACCTTTGGGGCCCATTAGGATGGCGGGCGGATCGACCCTGCTGGGCCGGCAGTGGCTACTGCCGGCCCGGCGGGGGACATCCGCCTGCCATCCGTCCATGATTCACACCCGCCACATTAGGATGGCTGTGGGCTCCGCGGCAGATGGGAAGACCCTCCGCCGCTTTTCCGCCAGTTGAAACGTCAACCTGGCGAAAAACTGCCACAATATGGTGGTGGTGTCTGTAAGGCACTGCCATCCATATTAAGATGAGGGCGGAGATGAGCCTTTCATTGCCGCCATGGAAAGGCATGCGGTCTTTGCTGTTGGGGGCCTGTAGCGGGCCCCCAGGATGTTGGGGGAGTGGAAGGTGCACATGAGGGGGTACCTATGGTATCCCCTGTGCGGAGCCTGTCACCTTGTGCATGCCAATGCACAACCTGCATTCCCAGCATTGTGCCGGGCGGTGCTGTGAGCACCACCCGCCACAATGCTGGGAATGGGGGATGCCACGGTGGCATCCTAATTGCAGGTGCGGGCCGCCTCACCCCTGGCGGACGGTCCCGCATTCCGTTATGGTGGCGGGCGGACTAATGGACCCCTTTGTGAGGCAAGACCGAATCATTGTCCTGTCAAAATCGGTTCCTTTTTCACATGTAAAAATCAGCTGAGTGTCATCAGCATACGAAACAATTTTGGGGCCCTCTTCCTCTACCAGAAATGCAAGGGGGGATAGATAGATATTAAAAAGGGTAGGACTGAGAATAGAGCCCTGAGGGACACTTACATTCATGGCCGTAACTGGGGATGAGAAAAGGGGGAGTCAGATGTCCTGAGATCTATTTGCCCCTCCCCCCCCAGCCGATATTAGCAAGTCTCTCCAGGAGCCCTCATGTGGGACCGTATTGAAGGCCGCTGACAGATCGAGAAGTATCAGACCAGCCTTGCCTCCCTGGTCCAGCTTACCCTTGAGAAATTCAGTCACTTCCAGCATAGCGTACTGTAGATATCCCTAAACCCGGATTGGGACTCATGAAGGAGCTTCCCATATTCAATGTGTTTTTGGAGGGCCTTGTTTACATGCTTCCCTAATACTTTGGAGAGGGCCGGAAGAAGGAAGATGGGCCTGTAGTTGGCAGGGTCCTTCGGTTTGGTGTTAGCCATTTTTATCAGTGGAAGAAGGAGTAGTTTCTTACCTGTAATTCCAGTTCTGTAGTAGGGGTATCTCTGTTATAGTCATAATCTAGTGAATAGTCCCAGCCATGTGCGTGGACCCTGGAGCAATCAAATATAATCTCTTAAGTCGTCTTCTTTGCAATCCTGCATAGACACTTAAGAGAAAATTAAAGACAATAATGCAGCCTGTACCTACAAGGCTACACTGTCTAGTACTTCAACTAGAAATGCAAAGGATATTTTACCAACATCACATTTACCATAATGTGTCAAGTTCCATCCATAGAGAAACTTCCCCTTCACAAAAACCTTGGAATGATAGAGAGGAAGAGATGGACAGACAAGCCTCCATAGGCGGCCATTATGTGTCTGGAAAAGGGATACCGTGCCTTTAAGGAACTCTCCAGAGACCCTCGGTATCCCAGCATGCACCGCCAAGTCCTTTTACTTTCAGTTCTTTTTGAAGGTGCATAAAGCAAGGCCTGTAGCATACATTACAGTACCATTTTCTCCACCTGGGAGGAGGACGGGAGCTTATGACTATAACAGAGATACCCCTACTACAGAACTGGAGTTACAGGTAAGAAACCACTCCTTCTGTAGTAGGGGATCTCTGTGTATAGTCATAATCTAGTGAGTAGAATGGCAAGCCCATCCCAAAAACCAACCCTGCGGTGTAGAAAAGACAGACAACACCACTACTGTGCAAACAGATTTCGCAATGAAGATTGCATCTGCCCTGGTATCAGAGTCCAGACAGTAATGCTTAGCAAAGGTGTGGACCGACTTCCAAGTGGCCACCCTGCAGATCTCTGCAATAGGGACATTGCGGAGCAAAGCTGTTGTAGCTGCTTTGCCCCTGGTAGAATGAGCCTTAGGCTTACCCCCTAAGGTCTTGTTCGCTTTCTGATAACATAGCTGGATACATGACACAATCCACCTGGAGATGGACTGTTTAGATGTAGCCAGACCAGTCCTGACCGACCCATAGTTGATAAACAATTGGTCGGACCTACGAATATCCTTGGTCTTATCCAGATAGAATTCCAACACCCTCCTGACATCCAGGGAAAGAAGAGAACGCTCCGCTGGAGTGGAAGGGTTCTGAAAAAACGTTGGTAAAGTTATAGTCTGATTAACATGAAAATCAGAGATCACTTTAGGAAGGAACTTAGGATGAGTACGCATAACAAACTTAGCAGCATGAAACACAGGATAAGGTTCCTGGCAACACAATGCCTGAATTTCACTCACCCTGCGGGCCGATGTAATGGCCACGAGGAACGCCGCCTTCCATGACAGGTGCTGCAGTGAAGCCTTGTGAATAGGCTCAAAAGGTTCCTTCATCAACCTGGACAGCACCACGTTCAGCTCCCACGCAGGTGAAGGAAGCCGAACAGGAGGGAACACCTTCTTCAATCCTTCCAAAAAATCCTTTATCACAGGAATCTGGAAGAAGGACATCTGCGAAGGACATTTCCTGTATGCAGTCAATGCTGCGAGGTGAACCTTAATGGAAGAGAAATTAAGTCCAGACTGAGCTAAATGCAGAAGGTATGGAACGTTGACATCTTCCTCTCAGGTCGTCGAATAATAGTTCTTAGACGTGCACCCGATGCAGAATCTCTTCCATTTGTAAGCATAAGAAGCCCTAGTGGAAGGCCTCTTAGCCTCCTTCAATATGTCCATGCAATCCTCAGGAAGATTCAAGTGGCCATACTGCACTATTTCAGGAGCCATGCCGCCAAACTCAACGATGAGAGGTTGGGGTGCATCATCTGCCCCCCGAACTTCGTGAGAAGGTCCGGCCGACACGGCAGCCGCCAGTGAGGTAGGAACGACCGGTGAAGCAGGTCTGTGAACCACCACTGTCTGGACCAATCCGGAGTGATGAGGATCATCCGTGCCCTGGACTGGGACAGCTTGATGAGCACCGCCGGAATCAGGGGAATTGGTGGAAAAGCGTACAGAAAGCTGTTCGACCAGCTGATCCATAACGCGTTCCCCAGAGTCCCCGGCTGGTAATACCTCGAGGCGAAGTCGTGTCATTTTCTGTTTTTGGCAGTGGCGAACAGATCTTCGTCTGGAGTGCCCCACATGGCGAATATGTGGTCGAGAACCTCGTCGTTTATGACCCACTTGTGGTTTTCTTGGATCAACCTGCTGAGGGCGTCCGCTTGAACATTCTGCACACCTGGCAGATGAGGTGCCGTTATCGTCAATCCTCTGACTAACAGCCAGTGCCAGATCGCCTGCGCTTCCTGTGACAGTGTGCGCGATCTTTCGCCCCCCTGCTTGTTGAGATAATACATTGCGGTCCTATTGTCCGTCTGCACAAGCAAGGAGTTGTTCTGGAAGGACGGATGAAAGGCCTTCAGTGCCAAGTGAACAGCTCTGAGTTCCAGGAAGTTGATGTGATACATGGACTCCGCCGGAGACCACGTTCCCTGGATCTGTAGATGGTCTGAATGTGCTCCCCAGCCCTGGAGAGACGCATCCGTCACGATAGTTTGAGTTGGGATGTCCTTGTGGAAAGGAACCCCTCCGAGGAGATTCTCTGCTGAGCACCACCATCTCAGGGACTGTTGGGCGTGACGAGACAACTGGATCCTGTCGTCCCAGCACCCTTTCCTCTGGTCCCACTGATCCTCCAAGCATTCCTGCAGCGGCCTCATGTGGAGGCGCGCATGTGGAGTGAGGAAGATGCAAGAGGTCATCGACCCCAGCAGAGAAGATACTGTCCTCACTGTTACAGATGGAGCAGCTATGAGAGCCTGAGCCTTCCGAAGGATCGATAAGCGTCTCTCCTCCGAAGGAGACACGCTTGCTGACAGCATATTGATGGAGGCTCCCAAGTACTGCAGGCACTGGACAGGAATCGGGACAGACTTGGACATGTTTATGTGCAACCCCAGCTGGCACAACAGAAAAGCCGTCTTGTTGAAGTGCAGTTGGGCTTCCTGGAGGGTGGAGGCTTTGATCAACCAGTTGTCCAGGTACGGGTAGACAAACACCTTGTTCTTTCTCAGGTGCGTTGCCACCACTGCCATGCATTTGGAAAACGTCCTGGGTGCAGACTTCAGTCCAAACGGTAGTACGGTGTACTGATAGTGATTGGTGCCAACTAGAAATCGCAGGAACTTCCGGTGTTTCCGTGCAATGGGCACATGGAAGTACGCATCTTGCAGATCTATTGCGCAGAGCCTCCCTTTGCAGCGGAGGATAGATCTGGTGCAAAGACAGCATGCAAAGCTTTTCCCTGCGAATCTATTTGTTTGCTTGTCGCAAATCCAGAATGGGCCTGAGCTCGTTCTGGTCCTCCTTCTGTACCATAAAGAAATGTGAGTACAGGCCCGTTCCCTTTTGAGACAGAGGGACATCTTCTATCGCCCTTTTTCTTAACAGGGTATCGGCCTCCGCCTGGAGCTTGCGCAGTCGGAACTGCAAGCAAACTGGTGGAATTGCTGGAGGCGGGCTGGTGAAACGAAGACTGTATCCATTGCAAACAATATTCAGCACCCACTTGTCCCGAGTAATTTTTCTCCACTCTGCCAAGTAATGTTGGATGCTTCCCCCCACCGGAGCGGGTAATGGACGAGGGGGAAGTAGCACCTCAGGGCCTAGACCCGGCTGGGCCTTTTAGGTGTCTGCCCCTCTGTCGCTTCTGGAAAGGTCACCTCTAGTACTGCTGCTGCTGATGTTGCTGCCGGCTAGTTTGACGACCTTGCCCCCAGCTCTGGGCACCAAAACGCCTCTCGAAGGGGCGGAAAGATTTCTTCTGCTCCTTCGGCTTCTCTAACCCGACGGACATCAGGGTTTCAGCCTCCGCCTTCATGCGGGCCATCTCCTCATCAGCGTGTTTTCCAAACAATGTCACTGCAGAGAACGGCAGGTTGTCGACCCTCTGCTGGGCCTCTGGTTTCAGCGACGTCAGGCGCAACCAGGCATGACGTCTCAAATTTATCCCGTGGCAGTAGCCATGGGCAGCCAAGAGCGATGAATCCGCAGCTGCACTGATCACCTGATTGGACACCATCATGCCCTCGTTGATGATCTCTTGAAAATCCTCCCTCTTGTCCCTAGGGAGATGCTCCAAAATCTGCTGTAGGGAATCCCACACTATCGGTTGTATCGCCCTAGGAGAGCCGTGGCACTAGCGGCCTTCATAGACGTAGCAGCCGTACCGGGGTACCGTGGATGATGGAGCAGTAGCGTGTTGTTTCCTGGCGGCCGTAACGATCACCAAATCTGGGACCGGGTCGGACCTGAGAAACTCTGGATTGGAGTCTAGTGGCCTGTATTTCTTCTGCAGCCTGGAGGGGGCAGATCTTGTTGACGCCGGCGTCAGGAAAAGTTCCATCGCCGGTTCCTCCAGCCCCGGCACTAAGGTGGTCGTGACAGTTGCCGCTTATGGAGGGTCTCAGAGATCACTGACGTAGAAGGCGTAGGCACCCATGGCAGGGCCCTCGCTCCAGGTTATGTTCAACAACTGCATTGGGGCCAAGATGATGTGCATACATGGAAGTGGTGGTACTAGACCCCCCCCTACGGGAGGGGTGGAGATGTTATGCAATGTCACAAAGTAATTCCAACAGCTTATCTATATTTGAAAATTGGTGCATAGTATTGAGTAGTGTGTGTGTTTAATAAATGTGCTCTTACTTTTATAAAGTACAGACTGGACAATCAATTATTGAGTATTATTTCTACGCACCTGCAAATGGCAATTACTAGCCCACCCCACCTCCCTTGAGTAAGTCTCAGATTGCTCTGCAACGCTACCCTCTGAGAGTCAGGCTCTACAATTGGGTGTTTGCTTCCCAGTGAAGGACAAATGTAGTCATGTTATTTGTGCAGGCCTCACAGATGCTGCCTCGTTTTCCAACATTGGTGTCTAGCGGCGGGAAACATAGTATCCCATTCTGGTGCGCATTTATGGCATTTGATGAGTCCAGTTTTGCCACACATTACCTATGCAGTAATAAGCAAATGGAAGAGCGCAAGGCTCTGAGAAGGGTTCTAAGTTTTGGTTATGTGAACTAAAAAGTATGGGAAAGGAAAGCCCTGCGCACATTTGTCATGTGAAGATATTATGGTTTAAATGTAAACTCTATTGATATGACTGCGTTATGTTGATTTTCATGTGCTAGCGAGATGGTGCTTTCCAGGAAAGGATTGCATACAAATGTTCTAAGCCATATTGTACCCCTTTGAACCATAACACTATACCTGCATGAGGAGGGTGTCTCCTCAAGAGATAGGGACAGCAACTGATACCTACATCAAAGATAAGGGTGTAGGGGAGGATTGACTTTGGGGGGGGGGGAGGGGACAGGAGAGGTAGGGGTCCTGGGAGGTTGCCGTGCTTTTTAAGGGCAGGGAGGTTTTCCACAGAAGGAGCCCCAGATATCCTTCCTCCACTGAAAGTTTTCTTGCTATTGGCGCAGGCCAAAATCACTGGAAGGGTGGGGCAGGAGGTTTCTTTACCCCGTGTAGTAACACCCCAGGCGTTTCCATGGTGGAGGACCCCAATAAACATTTCCCACGGTGAGAGGAGGGTTTGGTAGAGTTGAGTGTCTGGCAGGCCCCCCAGGGTAACTGGTGGGGAGGTAAGCAACCCAGGGGTGGCCCCTGGAAGCGGGTGGCCCCAAAGGAGGGTAGTACTTGAATGATGGTGCGTAGTGGTAGCCTCTAGGTACACTAGGTGACCTAGTTAACTGACCCAGTGGAGATCTGAGTGGGGGTGATGTCTCCATGGTTTCCAGGTGAAGGGTTAGTGGCGGACCCTGAGGTGTCAGGGTCGGGTAGGTGTTTACCCAAGGAAGCAACAGGATGTCATTCTGGATCTGGTGTTGTGCACCTAAAATGGTGGCTGGGGCGAAGCCTAGCCTGTAACCAGTCAGGTAGGCCCTGTGGGCCTTGGACCCAAGGACCAGGAGCATGGAGGTGTTCCCCACGCTTGTGGCAGGAGGTGGACTTCTTTAAGGTAGTACCCCCCTGAACACAGGTGGGGCCCATCTTAAGTAAAGGGACCATGTGTTTCCCAAAGGGGTGATGCAGGCCTAGCCGGGATCTTTAGGGTCCCTCGCTGATGGAGGTAGTTCAGCCCTGAAGACAGGTGGGGCCTATCTTAAGTGAACAGACCCTTTGCTTCAGAGGAGGGGGGTGCAGGCCTAGTCGGGATCTTTAGGGTCCCTGGTTGAGTGTGGTAGTACTACCCGGAAGGAAGTTGGGGCCTATCTTAAGTGAAGGGACCCTGCTCTTCAGAAGGGGTGGTGCAGGGCATCCAGGGATCATGTGAGGACCTGGGCGGTCTCCCATGGAGCTGCATGGAGACCGGGGAGAGCCATGAGAGGTGGATCTGGATCTAGCTAACTCGGGCCCACAGGCTCTCTAAGGGTACTCCGGGAGGAGAGTGCGCCTCTCGGAGGGAAGGGTGCACAGGCCCTGTTCTTGCTGCAAAGAACAAGGTAGGGGTCTAGGTTCCCGGGGTAGTTTCTGTGTGGAGCTCCGGACGGGGGGAATGAGCTGTAGGATGTCTGACGAGGCACCCTCAGTATTCCTCCCTGGCACTGCCAGTGTGGTGGTGAAGTCTTTCTGAGGTCCTATCAGAGAGCCAGGCCAGTGGCCAAAGGGTGCTTTTCTGTGTGGAGAAAGCACAAGTGGCTGTGCTTTCTTTAGGGAAGCCAGTCATCACGAAAGGGTGGTGGCAGCAGAATGACCACAGCGGCAGGCTGAGGGTGAGGGTGCCCAGAGAGGTTGCATCTTTGGGGTGCTAGGACCAAACAGAGAGAGGGTATTGGTTGGAACAAACTCTGGAAGGGAGATCAGCTAGTGATCCAGGGGATGGGATTTAGACCTATCCCAGAAGACCGCATCAGTGCTTAGGTACTGTACCCTTGTCCAGAGAAGTGGTAGGCATAGTGTTGCATGCCCAGGGGCAAAGGTGGTCCTAGTTAGGCTGAGTCCATGTAGATCATGAGTGACCTAGAGGTATCAAACCTAGAGCCCGGAGGGTTCTTAGGGTAGTCTGGGATACCGGTCATGGGTGGAGATTACATGGATGGAAGGAATATGTGGTCTGAGCGGATAACTGGTGAGTAAGGGGAGTCTGGTCCGAACCCCTTATAACTAGGTATCGCTGACTACGGGAAGTGTACCCATGACGAGTGGCGACTTCTTCCCTGTAGGAATCAGCTGGGCGCAGCGTGTGTTAGAAGGTGGTTCTGACACTATGGGCCACCCGGATTTAATGCTTTTGGAGCACCGCATTGTTAAGCTTTTACTGTAGGGGAGCCTCAGAAGTTGGGACTCACCCACACTGAAATCATAATGAAAGACTGCATGGGGATTTTACTGGTGTCCCCCTAGCTTGATCAGGCCACTACGCAGCAGCTGGAGTAAAGGACACTGGGCTGGTTACATGCAGACACAGGTGTACACGCGTGTGCACACATGTAAGGGCTGCGCAGAGAAGATTCCTAGCGTACGCAGTCCAGGACCAACATTTAAAATTCTAATTTTTTTAAAACTCAGCATTGTTACATTTAATTGTGTAACTAGCAGAGCTCATTGCACATCCAAAGGAGTGAGCCAAAATGACCACTGCAACCCTTTAAGACCTAACTTGTGGAACCATCAAGCAAGGGTTGACAAGACCAATTCTACTGATCAATTTCCGATCTCCTATGAGAGACAGCAAAAACCGGTCTTAACAGGATTTGTCCTCCAAAGGCGTTTTCTCAAGCAATGGGCAACATAAGGTAGATAGAGTAGAGGATAAAGTGTTAAATGACCGAGCAAGAGGCCATTGTGGTCCTGGCCAAAATATAGAGATTGGATCCTCAAAATATAGGTCCAATATTTTCGTAACCTGATATCTTAGTAAAAAGGAGGTGAAAAATATAATCACTTCCTGGTATGAAACAAGTGTACTCGTTGTTGCCAGAGAGCCACCAGCTTGTTTTCTGCATCAATACATGTGAAGTCTGCCCACCAGTTCCTTGGTGCTGGGAGGACTTTAAGGCAGCTGTTTTAATTTCTACATTTTCCTGCTAGTTATTCTGGTGGCGTAAGTAACTCACTGGCCCATCAGTGTTGTGCACTAAGGGACGGAGGGGAGCGTTATGCATTGTCGTGCCTGATTTACAGCTGTTCCTGGACACTGCTTATTTACAGCGATTGCCAAGTCTACATAAGTTGCCCTTAGGTCAGTATTTATCATCTTGTCAGTTTGTACTTCAGGGTAAGAGCTGGTGGCTGGAGGGGCAGGGTTTAGTAGAAATGCAGTGGCCCTAGGTGATGCCATTGAATCTTTTTAAGTGGCACCCTTCCATTCAATTCTTCCTAAGCCGTGGAGCTTTGTGAAACTGACAAGTGAACGGAACACATTTACAAATTAAGCTGCCTTGGCGAAAGTTGTGCAGAAAAGAAAAGAAATGCAGCAAGTCTACAAATACAGCGTGAAATTAACACGTCGTGTTTGTAGACTTGCTGAATTTCTCTTCTTAATAGAGCCCAGCTGTGGGGTGATTTACACTTTTCTGTGCTTGGCATAGTGTGCCACACGACTTGTATTTTCTTGTTTCTGTCATTGCATCCAGATATATGATACCACACTTTACATCATACCCAGGGCTTTAAGTTGGATGAAAAAACATTGGGGTCTCACTAACGGGCGAGGACAGTGTAATTAAGGGCGTGACTAAAGACACATAAGCTAAAAATCTGTACTTAGCATACGTTACCACCAACTTGTATTTTGCTGTTTCTGTCTTTGCATCCAGGCATATGATACAACAAGTAACATCAGATCGTCAAGTCAGGACTATTGGGTTTGTTAAAGCCCTGATGACACCTTGACAATTTTGCTGCTCCTGAGTTTCAAAAAGAGAAGGGAAATCCAGAGAGAAAATGACTCTTTAAAGGATTTCCCTTCCCCTACAAGGCTCACCTGGCATGACGTCATGCCCTAACCTGTCTACTAGTGAGAAGTGAGCAGTGTGAGCAAGCACACATCGATGTGCCTACTTTCACTGCAGTCTGGGAAAAAACTGACCGCCTATGCCAGGGCACAAAATAGAGCCCGGTAGAGACCAGTTTCAAGGCCTCCTATAAAAAACTGCAAGTACCCAGCACCGGTGAGACCCGGCCCACTTAAAGCCCTGATCATGCCTTCAAGTCGGACTGTTGACTTTGTAAGTGGTTGCTAGTTGCATAAGATAAATACGCAGCAAGAATAGCTTGTATAAATTAAATCCATCTGAATTTGAAAACAGCGAAACTCTCCAGCCATGTTTCTAGTTGCCAATGACAGCTACTTGCTTGAGTGTCTGTTATGGTCATGCTTGTAGTACAGTTTTAACAACCCCTTTAGACAAAATTTGACATTTTAACAAGAAGCAGTTTCACTGTTAATGAGATTCCCTTTTTTTGTACTTGCATATATTAGGGCGAAAGGGGGTGAACCTCTGTACAAAACTCAGCTCTGAAATTTGGAGGGTGATTATTCTTTCCAGGTTTAATGGAGTCGGAGAAAGGAAGAAAGGGGAAATGTTTGTGGCATTTCTCTATTTAATTTTATGTAGGTGCTCATTAAGGAAAGTCTGAAGAATAGACTAGGTGAAACTTGACCCAGTGAGTCACTGATCATGGTAACTAACAGTAGTCTCGAGCAGTGGAGTAGCAGAGACTTTTTTAGGGTCTTAATTATTGTTCTATCATCGTCTTAAGAAACTGACATCTAGAAAGAGTGTGCTTTTTATGCATGATGATCTGTGACCTGAGCATTCCACAGGACTAGGTGATGTACCAGAGCAGTGATGATGCAGGTTTTCACAGATCTCTTGTCAGCGTTGTAATGTTGGTCTAAGTTTGTATTTTTTCAAGGACTTGAAATTTGCATAGCAGTTCAGTGATCACTATTCTCACCTATAAAAGCCTCTAAGCGCACTGCCCACTACTAGTCATCCCGTTTCACTTCATCTGAAGTTTTCTTGTTAATTGAAGCTCCAGACGGGCACTGTGATTAACCTGAAAACTTTAACAAAGGCACACAATCACCCTGCAGCTGCGCTCTATTAAGAAAAGAAAAGCAACAACTCTACAAACATGGCGTGTAAAGCACACGCTGTGTTTGTAGCCTTGCTGTATTTCTCTTCTTAATAGAGCTGGGCTGCGGGGTGATTGTGTGACTTTTTAAACTTTTCTTTGCTTGGCATAGTGTGCCCCCCAACTTGTATTTTCCTGTTTCTGTCATTGCATCCAGATGTATGATGCAACAAGTAAGATCATACCTACAACAAGTCTGACTGTTGGATTTGTCAGTGGTTATTGGTTGCATAAGATAAATAAGCAGCAACTATGGCTTGTATACGACATTGATAAAGCTTCCCCTGGTGACACCACGACAATGTTGCTGCCCCTGAGTTTCAAAAAAAGAAGGGAAGCAAGTGATAGTGAAAAGAATACTCCCGACAGATGGAGCAGTCATTTACACACTTGCAGCTGTCATCTCCTCAGACCTGTATATTGGCAAGATTAAAAATCTTGGCAAGGCCTAACCAGCCTTCCACCCTTCTTACTGGCAGATGCATCAAGCAAAATACCTCCCGGTAAAATTGTGATTCGGTAAAACAGGCCGATACCAAACGCAAAACCTGGAAATGCAATGCATCAACCCAAAACCCTTAAAAAATAAATAATCGGTAAATACCTCCCGTGGTAAAATACCGAATTGCATAATAGTGAATCGGTAATACCGAGAAAGAAACCAGCCTCCGGAAATACCGAATCGCTAATAAAGAATCGCAACGAAATGCATCAAAACTCGCAAATACCGAAAATGCTCAAAATCGCTATTTTGCATGAGCAAAATAAGGGGAATCACAAACTGGTAAAGTTATTGGAAGGTGGAAAAAAAAAAAAAAAAAAAATCCAACAGGTGCAGCCAATCAAAAACCCTTCAAATATGCCTCTGGAGACCCTGTAGGTCTTCCAAAATGGCTGCACCCTACGTGCTTGTTAGGAGTAGGAGGAGAATCAACGTTCTTGCACAGCGCAGGAGGATGATCCAGGACAGAGTCTTCAGGGTGCGCATCACATTGCTGGGCCAGACAGTGGAACAGATCTATGACAAGTACAGGCTCAACAGGGCCATGATCATGCGCCTCATTGCCGACCTTGAACCACTACTGCAGCACCAGACCCGTAGGACCAACGCCATCCCAGCCAATGTCCAGGTCCTATGCAGCTTGCACATGCTGGCGTCAGGAAGCTTCCAGGGGGTCATAGCAGAAGCTGGAGGCGTGTCGCAAAGCGCACTATCACGCTTCTTCCACAATTTCCTAGATGCCATGCTGACATTGATACATCGGTACAAAAGGGGGTGGTGATGGACGGAGCATCTGAATCAATCAAACACTCACACCCAGTCAAAAGATCTGGGTTTAATCCATCACCGTTCTTTAGCCCACTCTGCCACCCCAGTTCAGACATGGCCATATGCAAATCAGTCTGACCCTGTGCCTCATGGGAACAGTCCAGCCCGAACTGCCAAGCCATGTCTTCCCTGGACCGGAAACAAGATTCCGAGGACCGGTTTCTGGCATTCCAGCAGTCTTCAGCCCGGCTTGCTTGAATCCAGTGGCAAAGTGAACAAGGGACTCACGTCTGAGCATACCCTGCCACACTTATGGTGGCCAAAAGCGGTACAAAAGGGGGTGGTGATGGACGGAGCATCTGAATGAATCAAACACTCACACCCAGTCAAAAGATCTGGGTTTAATCCATCACCGTTCTTTAGCCCACTCTGCCACCCCAGTTCAGACATGGCCATATGCAAATCAGTCTGACCCTGTGCTTCATGGGAACAGTCCAGTCCGAAAAAACATTGACACATTGATACATCACCACATCATCTTCCCCACAACCCCACAGCAGTTGAACCGCACCAAACAGGAGTTCTACCAGGTGGCACAATTACCCATGTGATAGGGTGCGTGGACTGCACCCATGTCCCCATCTGTCCCCCCCGTCAGCCAACGAATACATCTACCGCAACCGGAAGTCATACCATTCCATCAACGTCCAGGTTGCGTGCAATGCCAAGCACATCATTATGGACATCGTATCACAATTCCCGAGAAGCACCCACGACGCATACATATTCAGACACAGTGGCATCCACAGGCGCCTGATCAACGGGGAATTTGGAGAGGGTCACCTACTCGGTACATACAAATGCCTCCAAATAAACACCATCCTCACATATGTAAATGTATCCATGTATCCATGCAACTAACCCTTTGCTCCCCTCCCTGCAGGTGACAGCGCCTACGCCTTGAGCGATTATCTACTTCCTACCTCAACCCTGCAACACCTCAGGAGCAGCGCTACAACGCAGCACATATCAGTACCAAGAATGTGGTAGAGCGAACCTTTGGCATCCTCAAGGGTCGCTTACGGATACTACACAAGACAGGAGGTGCCTTGCAGTATGACCCAGTATTCTGCTGTCGGATAATAGCAGTCTGCGCCATGCTGCACAACATTGCCACACAAAGGGGGATACCAATAGAGGTGGACGGAGAGGACGACTTACGGGCACAGCAACCCCCCCCCCCAACACCAACAGGCACACGTGCCAAATACAGTTGAGGGACAAAGGAGGCGGACATACATCACAAGACATCACTTCCGAGACAGGTATGAAAGAGCCAACACAACATGTTTATGTTTGCAATTGTTTAAAGCACATGAGTACCTGTCAGGTGCATATGTATGAGACGCCAACATGACGCAGAATCAAATTAACGAATGAAAACATGTCCGTTGTCATCACAGGTGTAAATTGTTGCTGTACAGTTGGGCCATGGTTACGTCACCATGGCCATGGAGCCAATGGATCATGGCTATTTGCGCCTGCCCCGTACCCCCAGCCTCCTGTCGCGTGACTCGGCCACATCTGCGCGATGTGATTTCCTTGGCTGTGGTGCTGCGTGCACTGCGCCTCCTTTCGCTGGCCTCCGGAACAGAGACGCTGCTCACGCTGGAGGCAGCCTCACTCCCCTCCTCCCCTCCCAAACTGCTGCCACTGAAAGTCCCAGACTACAGATGCTCCACTGCAGTGGTCACTCTCTCCAGGGACTTTGCGACATCCCCGCAATAATGGCCCAAATCGACCTGCAGGGACGCAGATCTGCGCGACAGCACAGCTGTGCTGTTGCACAGCTTAGTGATGGCTCTATCGGAGGCAATAGTACGGATCATGTTCTGCCGATGCCTACGGCGCTCGCTCTGTTGGCCTGCAATTACAGCACGTGTGAGTTCCTGCAGGCACAGTTTGATGTCTCTGTTGCCCTCAGCAACGGCTGTGGTCATCTCGCGCATTGCGTCTGTCATGGTGCCAATTTTGTTTGTCAGTTTCACAATGTTGATGTTCATAGCACCCATGTGTCTCCCCTGCAGCCGCTGGACACGCAGCATCTTCGTCTCCACCACTCCGTATCCGTGTGCTGGATCATCTGCTCTCTCAACAGCTCTACCTAGGGGCCTGGCCCGCTGCCTGACTCGGACACGTGCTGCTGCGTGGGTGGTTTGAGCAACAACTGTCTGTCGTGGGACAATTGTGTCAGCTGGCCTCTGCTCTGACTCCATCACCTGCAGGGAGGGGACATTTGCCCTGCGGCTCTGTGTAGCTGCCCGCGGTGGTGGTGGTGATGTCCGCCGTGGTGGTGGTGATGTCCGCCATGGTGGTGGTGATGTCCGCCGTGGTGGTGGTGGTGATGTCCGTGGTGGTGGTGATGTCCGCCGTGGTGGTGATGGTGGTGTTGTGGGTTCAGGTTCCTGCGGGGTCTCAACATCTGTCACCACTGGTGTCTCTGAGATGACGAGGCGTCCGCTGTCATCTGAGTCGAGGGGTGATGCATCCGTATGTGAAACTTTGCATAGTTATTATTTTGCCATGATGTATCTGTGTTGCATGATTTAACCTACATAAAGGAGATTTTGCACTGACATATGGCCATGTGCAGCTGGTTTAATTTCTATTACATCAGGGGTCAGACATGCACTCATTCATGATATGACTACAACTCCCATGATGCACTACTCTGGTGAGGGGATATGCATTAGGCACAGCTACATATGCACTGTGATTGGCCTGGGAGGATGGGCATGGGAGGACAACACGCTGCATATCTGCGCTGGCATGCATCTTACCTTCTCCTCCTGCTGCTGCGCCGGATGTGTCCAATTGAGTGACCCCCACAACAGCTACTGGCTCAATTGTTGCCTCGAGGAGGTCCTCAAGGGCAGTGTTTGCAGTCACGTTGGATGTTCCCCCTCCTGTGCCAGCTGCATCCCTCACCCTTTCGGCAATCCTCTCCTTTGCCCTCTTCCTGAGGTCATACCACCTCTTCTTTAAATCGTCTATGCTGCGGTGGGTGGCTCCTACAGCATTGACTCTGTCTTTAATGCGCAGCCACAATTTGCGCTTCTCTGCCTCTGGAACGTTTTGGGACAGCCTCCCAAAAAGCCTGTCGTGTTTGCTGCTCACCCCCTCGATGAGCAGTTCGAGGTCCTTATCTGAAAACTTTTGTTTTCTCTTCCTGGGTGCCTCCTTGTTCTGGGGTGCATCCTTCTCCATCCTGGTAGTCTGCTCAGAGTTTGTTTTGTGTTCTCACTGTACCAATCCTCAGCTCCTGTGCTCTGCCTCCTCCTCTGAGCTCCTCAGGGCACTGAATGAAGCATGGGCTGTGTTGCTTCCTGGTTGTGATGTCATCAGCCTGTTGCCGAACGCGACTTTTACTTTTTAGCGGAATCGCTATTAACGAAATCGCAAATACCGATTCGGTATTTGCTACTTCGGTATTTGTTCATCTTTGAATTGGTGTCTCGCAAACGTGTTTACCGGATATTTAACGATTTTTAGCGATTCGGTATTAAATACCGAATCTGTTGATGCATCGTGGTATGCGACTCCTTATTAGCGATTCCTTACTTTTCGCTAATAAGGACTTGTTTTACCGATTTTTGATGCATATACACATTAGTTAGTTCAGATGAGCACGGTTACATAAGGCAAGTGTTTTCAGAAATTACAAGATGGCGAAATAGGCTCCTTATAGATCTCCCCAACGTCGATATGCAGAGAAGCTACTTCTGAAGCATTGCCACACCACACTCACTGTCTTCTCTGACATATCTTTTGTCTTTTTTTCTTCCACTCCCCAACTGCTCTTACCATCTCCTTCTCTTTTTCTTCTTCCTCATATCAGTCCCTCTCCAAGTTTACCCACTTTCCCCTTCTCCCCATCCCATTCTTGTCTCCATTTCCCTCTCACTGCCTGTTCTTTGCTTTCTCTCTTATCAGTTGTACATTCTCCGTTTTCCCTTCCAGTTCTCCAAAACCTCTGGCTGCCTTTCTCTTTCTCTTACCAATTTCTCCATTACCCCCTTCTCTATTTCTCGTGGTTGCGCTCTGACTTTTTTCCTACTTTGTCCCCCCGCACCCTCCCCCTCCCCTTTCTCCGCCACTAAATCCTATTTCTCACTAGTCTACTCTCCTTTTCCTTCAGGCTATGTTACAATTTTGAAAACGCATACCACTATTCCTGAATATTAGATGGAAGCACATTTAGAATTTGGACCAGTGTGCCTCTGCCGTGTCGGTACCTAGCCAAAAAGGACATGAAAAAGCTGAAATTGGATCATAAACCCAAATCTGGTCTAATCAGGTGCCCCAGAAATAAGTTTGGCCTATAGCACTCAAAATCCTTAAAATGTCCCTGTGCATTTGTTAAAGTGTTCATGTTAATCGCAGCATCCATTATAAGCTGCAATAAACACGAAAAACGTAAAAAATGCACACAATCACCCCGCAGCTCAACCCTATTAAGAACAGAAATGAAGCTGCCAGGGTTTCAAATTGCAATGTGGGACGTTTTCACAATTTCACTGTAATTATTAGTGCCCTTTGAACAGGGCCGGCTTTAGTGCTGGTGGCGCCTAGTGTGACAATTTTTGTTGGCGCCCCAATGACCACCTACGCCACGGATACTCTCATTACCAACCTTTAACCACTTCCGCGCTGATGACGGAGCCGCTCCGTCATCAGCCACGGTGGCGCTGTGCTGATGAAGAAGCGGTTCCGTCATGGCCCGCTCGATGCGCCTGTGCGGCGCTGATTTCGTGCCTGCGCGACGTGTTCTATTGAGCGGGCGGGGCCATGACGGAACCGCTCCGTCATGAGCCCAGCTCAACCGAGGCTGGTGACGGAGCGGTTCCGTCACCAGCATGGGCGTGACGCGCGGCCCCCCGCCCCCTTAGCGCTGCGGCAGAATAGCCGCCACAGCGAAGGTGTCAATAGTGCCACTCAAGTCTCCATAACTCCTCTCTCTTTCATATTTATTTTGTTTAATAGCGCCACTCACACCAGTGTAAGGTGTTAAGCACTTTACATCGCATACACATTACACAGGGACACTGAATCGTAGTATGTAATTCAATGTATAGGAAATGTTACATCAGACAGAGAAATACAATTTCTCTTCTTAACAGAGCTAGGCTACTAGGGTTTTAAGTAAAAGTTTGGAGTGATATTTGGCACTGCACACACACGCGGGCTGGTTCCTGTGCACCTAGCCATGGCTGCAGCGCACAGAGATCCTACACTGTCGCACACAGGGAAAAAAAATTAGAGGGAACATTGATTGTAATATAGTGGAAAAAACTCACTGGAGGGGAACTGGGCAGCATGGCCGGCGCCGCACGCGTCCGGGACACGGACGACAGCGCAGCTGGGCTTGCCTTTGGCGCACCTTCGGCGTGCCAGCCGCGCGCGTCCATTTGCATCGGGAATATATAGGCTAATACCTATGATGCAAACTGAATCACTAACGCAGCTGAGAAAGTGAAAACTGTGTGGGCAGAGGTGAAGAGCCCGATATTAGTCCGAGGCCTCCGCACAATCGGCAGGCCAGGACTGGAGGAAAACACGAGATGCGAATCGGAGCAGCTCAGGAGGTGTAGGCAAGCAGAATCAAGTAAAGTGCAAGTGCGCTCAGGCAGGAGAAATTATTAAAAAGCACAGAGTAATTCAGCCACACCTATTCAATTTAAAAAGTATTAAAAACCTAATAGCAGGGTAGGAAACACTGAACCCTACCGCTGTCAACTGCACTTGTCCGTTTATATTGGGAATATATAGGCTAATGCCTACGATGCGAACTGGAGCGCTAACAAAGCTGAGGAAGCAGAAAATGCGTGGGAAACAGGGGCTCAAATTGGATCATAAATTCAAAGATGTTCTGAACAGGGACCCCCAAAATATATTTGCCCAGGGCCCCCAAAATCCTTAAGATGCCCCTGAGGGTAGCTGTGGATGTGCTTACTGCCCAGGGAGGTGATTTAGGACAAGTTAGGGCAAGTACGAAGATTAAGGTTCAGAGTTGAATTTCAGCAGTGGAACACACAACAGGCAGACCAATGCCACTGTATTACATTACAATGAATGGCAAGGGCGAGATGTACCTGGTAGTGGAGGGGGAGGTCGTCAAGGTAGATGGGAGGAGGAGCAATTGTGTAGACGTGGAAGGAGGTACCATGGTGATGGAGCAGTAGTGCTATGAAGAGTGAGGTGCAATAGTATAATTAAGAGGAAAGAACAGCAATGCCATGAGGAAGTTGGAGCATTATTGCAACGAGGAAGGGGGTGCAGTAATGCAACGAGGTGCACGTGTCCATCTCTATCATCATATCTCTCTAGCCAAAATGTTCTAATGTGTACACATGGCACGCCCACCTATCCAGTTTCAAAAGCTTGGCAGCTGTTATAAAGGCAGGTAATTTGTTTATATAGCTTGTTCATTTCATGTCATTTTTCGCCTTTGTATAAAAATTGGTGTTGCTCTCCCAGGATAGATCAGCTGCAAAACTGACGAATTATGTTTCAATGCACTCTTAAATTCAACTTCATTTTTACTTGTCTGTAACAGCAACGTCAAGAAAACTGCCATTCCAGGGTTAATTTGCATATCCATAATATCATGGGCACTAATCACCAATTTGACACCTTTCTTCTTTTAAATTGTCTTTTAGCTCCACCAGTGATCTGCCTGAACATTGCGAGTGGACAGCGCAGAGTCCTTGGGCAATGAACCTTTGTCCTCAAGATCTCTCACTTTAAAATCTTTCCAGATTATAGCTTTATTGACCGTTCTGTTCTGGTTTTCCACAGTTCATTTTCTCTGCAGGACACTGCAGCCTCTCCCTCCTGCTGATCTCAATATAAAAATTGGAGGCAAAACAGTGGTGAGTGGGAGCCGACCAATGGCAAGCAATGGGGTGGGGGGTTTAATGTTCCACATTATGTTTTATGGGGTGACCTAAAAACGCACACCTGAAGATGTGGGAAACTTTCACTGCAGCTGGCTCGCTGTGGCTGAACCACATGAACAATACCCGTACCTTTACCATAGCCAGTGGCAACTAAAATGAGGGCTTTGTGCTATTCACCTCAGTGTATTTCTCAAATGTGAGAATGGTGGGTGAAGTCTTAACTCGAAGGCTGTATCACTCAGCTAATTATGAGAGACAGGTGTCTGGAGTTAGGAGTGTCAGCATGAGAAAGGATGTTAAATATGGAATAAGACAGCAACCATCAATCTCTCCAAGAAATCAGGAAAACTCTTTCAAACTATATAATTTAAATCAGCTAAACCGAACCAGCACTTTCTCTCTACATTTTACAAAATGTAAAACATATTTGTTACAACAGACCATAACCTCACAATTTTTCACTGACCATTAGCTGCGTTTACATCCGATATGCCAAACACATCGCCACGGTACATTGTAAAGCATTGGCACACAAAGCCAAGCGCTGGCAGAAAAAAACCCCACAGTACATTGTAAAGCCTCGGCATGAAAAGCCAGGCGGTGACAGAAAAGCAGTATGTGCTACACAGATCGCTAACATGATGATACTACATTTCATACCTCAAAGCAACACTCCATTTGCCGAACTCTGAAATCTGTTGCTCACTTGTGCTTACTGAGCCCATCAACTCTGAGAAGTGGCAGCAAAAGCAACAGTGCTTTGCCTTTCAGCACCCAATGGTATTTCTGAGAAAACCCAAACGATTTACAAATTATTACAAATGTCATACAGCAAGGTTTGTGATACATCCAATACAACATTGGAATTTGTCTTTCTGTTAAGGGACCTTCACTGGGCAGCCAAGATAAATGCATTCTAATAAAAGGTACTTCATTTTTACTTTTATATTAGAAAGTTTATCAAGAGGAAAGAAATACTTACCGTAGTAACTCTAGCCCTCTTATAACATAACTCCTTCACATTATTAGCCTGTAGCAAGAATTGTATTCTCTGTGGAGAATGAGGCAATGATATGCACAGTCCTTTTTAATGGGCTAACTAGCACCCTGCATTCTGGACTCGTCTGGTTTACCAGAGACCAATCCAAAGAGCAGGATGCCAGTCAACCCAGGCACGTTGATTGTGAATGCTTGCTTAGAATGTTGAGGTTGACAAAAAAACGGAGTTTAGGCAGCTGTGAAACTTTAAATAATAATATGCCTGGCCGTTTACTTCGTCTTAGACCCTCTCATGGAAAAGATGTAGGCCATCATGAGGACAATCACAGGAAATCTGCATTAATGCATCCAAGGGAGGGAGTAATACGACTGATTGGGACTTATCTAGCTGAAAATCTTACATTTGGACTCAAGTGATAGCAGTAGGCTTTAGAAGGTGGACTTACTAACAAAAGCTGACTGACTGAAGTACATGGAGGGAGAAGAAGGCACTTTCTTATACACAATTTGAGGGTGCAGAATTTAAGACAAAATAGACAAGAACTCTCCCACACAGTTGAAACTTCAGGCCTGCGGATGCCACAATGTCATATGAACGATTAAAGATAGCCTGGCTGATGAAGGGTTATATACCCCAAAACCGGTCCTAGGATGCTTGTTTCCGGTCCAGGGAGGACCTAGCTTGGCAGTTCGGTCTGGACTGTTCCCATGAGGCACAGGGTCAAGATTGATTTGCATATGGATGGGTCCAAACTCCAGTGGCGTAGTGGGCAAAAGAATGATGGATTTAACCCAGATCTCTTGACTGGGGGAGAATGTTTGAATCAATCACCATTCTGTCCATCATTTGTTGCAGTTACACAATATCATATGAAGCATCCTGAATGATTCTGACTTCGCCAGAGCTAAACTCACCCTGTGTTCCCTTGCACTACTGATGGCTAAAAAAACGGCATTGTGATAGAATGTGGAAAGTCAACATGCGCAATGAGAGTGAGGTAGTGCATACACTGTTAATTCTGTCAGTCGAATGCCAAAAAGGCATTTAATTCTGCGGAATTGTCTTAAGTATTATGGGTGTTTGAGAAAATGGGATTGGGCTCAAGACAAGTGACATGGATTAAGCTGCTTCGTAGGTTAGCAATGCTAGGGTTATGTTAAACTGAAGGTTGCCTCACCCCTTATATAATAGAGGCACCAGACAGGGTTTTCCCACAGCATCAATTCCTTGTGCTGTGGTGCACAAAGCACTTGCATGTGGGATACAAAAAGATGCATAATTAGGGGAGTGAGATGGTGTCTGGAGCAGAAAAGACAAAATTAGGTTGCAGGGAGACAATATCTTGTTGCATTGTACAAACCAAAACCTCTATTTTTGATAATATTTCAGGTCTTCAGCTGGTTCTTGGGTTTTTTAATTAATTGGGGAAAGCGGATACTGTACCCTGAACGTGAGTGGCAGCGCACAACCAACACTACTTCCCCACTTAACAAATACAGAAGGCTTTAAATAGCTGAGCATATCTGCAGCAAGAACTGAAAAGAGTGTTTTTTCTTTTTTTTTTTTAGCTATGTTAAGAAGAGAAAGGCGGGCCGGCATCGGCCCTGCCGCAAGTATGGCGGGGCAAAGGCCCCCCCCCCCCACCCGCTATCTGTGGTGGGGCACGCCACGCCGCGTCACAATGACACGGCGGGCGCGCCTGATCGTGGATTGGACCCTGGGCCACAGTGACCCGGAAGTGATTGAATCGCTTCCGGTTCACTGGGGAGCAAAGGTCAGGCCGGTTAGAACCATGAGTGAGGGGTTTAAAAGGCCGTGGAGCACGGGAATCTGCCTCTTTGACCCCGCGCTCCATGGTCTGCCCCCCCAGGCACTAGGAGGCTGTAATTCTTTTTCCTTCTGTTTTGCAGGTGAACATGAGGATCGCGTTGGAGCAAGGTGTCGTTTGGCAGAGAGCTGCGGTGGAAATCAAGATTGTGTCGTCCTTAGGAGGGCGGCAAGCGTTTTCTTCTTTATTTCCCCCTCTGCAGGTTTGGGCCGGAAACAAGCGGAGGTGCACAGCGAAGGGACTCTGTGGCATTGAAAGCGAGGTGGCGAGGTCGGGAGCACAGTAGCACCAGAGCCGGTCCCGTCGACACTGCTAGTTTGATGCTTGGGTCTTTCTAAGCACACACACGTGCTACAGAAGTACCATGAGGGGAGGCCGAGGGGGGGGCCAAATTGTTTGAATACTGTATGTGCTCGGGCGCCCCATTATTTTGTGCACCAGAAGTCAGTTGGGAGTCAGCTTGGGCCCGATTAGCACTGTGGGTCAGAGCTTCAGCGGGCTACGGGGAGATGGTTTTCCAGTAAATGTGTTGAATTAAGTG
This sequence comes from Lissotriton helveticus, assembly GCF_964261635.1. Lineage (NCBI taxonomy): Eukaryota > Metazoa > Chordata > Amphibia > Caudata > Salamandridae > Lissotriton > Lissotriton helveticus. The sequence goes on from NC_136061.1 coordinate 323,997,919, forward strand.
ACAATTTTCCAGCACTAACTAAAATTTTATTAGGCCGTGTGTGTCGTGGGTTACAGGTAGATGAGTAGTGTTGTGGCAAAAATATACAAATGGAAGCACTGTATGGAAAACGAGTAATTGGGTGCCCAATACATTTAGTCATTGGAACGGTGCAGTTTGTTTTTTAAACAGCTAGCAGGGGGGATATGTTGGGGAATATGATGTAGGTTTTGAAGTAAATGGTCACTGGATTTGGGAAGTGCCTTATTTGCATAGTCGCTGTCCGGGTTTCATGTTAAATACATTGTGGTAAGAGGCCAGAGGTTACAACAGGGTCCATTATTAGTTGGGTGCCCAGTGTGTAAGACAACGTTTTGATTTATCATTATAGAAGTCGAAACAAAGGAATTCACCGCGGCAGCGCATCAAGAGGCGAATGTGGGGAACATCGCTTTAAGAGGACACAGACAGGCCTGCACTTCACTGCTTCTGTGGGCCGCCGGGCTCGAGATTACTCGTCCAAAACCCAGGCTAGCTGGTGTGGCGCGGCTCCAGTTGCGTGGTGCTTACGGCCGGTTTGTGTACCCCCAACGGTGCTCAGGTAAGGTCCGGGGCAGGTTCCCAGGCCAGGCAAACTGTGTGAGGAAGCTCTCAGCAAGAGGAATTATTTGGGTAACAGATAACATTGTTTTGCGGTGTTATTCCTTATCAGGCTATAAGTTACCTTGCAACTGTTGGGTCAGGGGCTATGGCCAGTAAGCGTGGAGCGAAGCGTTCCCGCATGGAACATATGCTGGAATCAATGATGCGTAGGATGGTGACAATTGACAGGAGATGGGGAAAGGTAGAGAAACTGGGGCAGAGCTTTGCAGAGCTCAAACAAAGAGTGGATAGCCAGAGTCAGGCGGTGGGCAGGCCTAAGCGAACCATAGTGCCCCCAAAAACCCAGGGGTGAATTAGATCCGCTCCCCAGGCGGGTTGGGCCCAGGAAGGGGAAGAATCAGGATAAAGACCCCATGCCATGTCAGCCTGTAGGGGAAATCCCATCGGGTGAGGGTCCCTCGGAAGTTCCAATAACACCACTGAGCCCTACACCGATACCAGTGATCCCTACAAGTACCCCATTGGTCCCTGCACCTGTCCCAGTGGTGCCCACGCCAAATCTGGTGGCACCTGCACCAATCCCGGCGATCCCCACACTAATTCCTGCGGTGCACACACCGAGTCCAGCGTTACCGGTTCAGAGTCCAGTGGTCCCAACTCCCGTCACAGTGCCAGCAGACAACAATCACGTCCCACAAGAGCTAGTGGCGCAGATTGTGGCTGTTCTCCCTTGGCTAGGAAGGGGGGATGTTGCCAATGTCAGTGGGGGGAAAAGAAGTAGGGGAGGACCCGTTGGCAGAGGCAAAGAAATTGGTGGCAAAGATTATTGCAGCTCCAGGTGGGACTTCAGGCCAAGGGATGGGTACTCCAGCGCACCCACAACCAACAGGGGTGGTGCCATTAGCAGGAGACAACAAATAGTTGCCAGCGACCAGCAACGGAAAAGACAAAGTGACGGGAGCCGGCTGGAGTGGTGGCAACAGGTAAGGAAGTGAGATTGCCATTGCTGGGCACGGGTGAGCTACCCACAGGAAGGGAGCATTTAGCCAGACATGTAACATGCGAAGTGAAGGAATTGGTATGGTCTGGTGCTTACATTGATATTTTCTCCGTACTGGTGGATGATAGGGAAATGGAGTATTCAAGGAAACAGAAAGATTGGATGCTTCCTAGTGAATGGCGCACTGAACTGTTGAAATTCATGGCAGAAAAGAGTTTGAGCGACTGGATTAGGGCCTTCTCTGTATTTATGGTGATAATAGCTGAGCGTTCACCTAATTTACAAGCAGAAATGGCTTGTTACCAGAGCAGGATTACTATGTCTCATGACAAATATGGGGGCGTAGGGTGGAAAGATTATGACATGAATTTCAGGAAGGCCAAAGCAGTTGACCCATCACTTTCCTTGGACAGAGTCGACACGCTATCATGGTTAGATCAATTTGGGCCAGGGCAGCCGGGTAACACAGTCCAACATTTGAACAAGGGTCACACATTTCAAACGTGCCCCAAACCACGGGCACGGCCCCTAGTCCAGGGACAGGGGGGGACGGAAAGGGACATGTTAGGATTTTAATAGACGGACATGCACCAGGGTCAGAGGCACTTGTAAGTTCAGACACGCATGTTCTATCTGCAACAACCCTTCTCACCCAGAATCTAAATGTCTCAAGGAAGCAGGTTATAGGGGAAGAAGAAACAGGATTGAGGAGGGGACACAACGGGTAACACACTTACCCATTGATGTTATGGCGATGACCCCATGGTCCCGCCTGGAACTCTGTCGGAATCACTGCATGCCGCGCTGACCTCGGGCACCCCATACCGCAAGTGAATACATACGCACACCGCTTGGGTCCCGGCTTTGAGTCTGCTACCGGCCCCTTTTTAGGGCTCGGCCTACGTCACCACTTCGTCAGAAGTGGGGCAGAGCTCCGAGCCGTATTGTTAAGGGGCTCAGAATCGTGAAGTAAAAATTCCTCAGTGCACGAGAATTTTTCGTGGTGTTGTGTGCCATCTGCATGGTCATTGGTCCTCTCACGGCTGTGTTTTTGTAAGTGTTCACGCAATAGGCCCTAGGAATTTTTCTCTATCCACTTCCTGCATATTCCGTGCCAACACGTGCATGAGAATGCCTTAAATTCCCAATTACCAGATGTCAGGGTCCGTTCGCGCATTCACGACTCTGTAGTTTTCTTGAGCTGTGTGTGCGCGCATGCGGTCTCCCCGTCCAGGAAAATGCCATAAATTCTCAATTACCAGCTGTCGGAGGTGCCGGTAATTGAAGGCAGATGCTTGTTTTTCAATGCTGCTTTATTGCTGTCGCACGTATGTATATATTTATTAACATGCCGGTTCTTAGTGAAGTACATGTCAAAGGCTAAGAAAAGTAGGTTATTGCAGTGAACTATATCAATAATGGCAAACCCTTGTTTTTCAATGCTGCTTTATTGCCGTCTCACGTATTTATATATTTATTAACATGCCGATTCTTAGTAAAGTTCATGTCAAAGGCTAAGTAAAGTAGGTTATTGCAGTGAACTATATCAATAATGGCAAACCCTTGTTTTTCAATGCTGCTTTATTGCCATCGCACGTATTTATATATTTATTAACATGCCGGTTCTTAGTAAAGTACATGTCCAAGGCTAAGAAAAGTAGGTTATTGGAGTGAACTATATCAATAATGGCAAACCCTTGTTTTTCAATGCTGCTTTATTGCCGTCACACATATTTATATATTTATTAACATGCCGGTTCTTAGTAAAGTACATGTCAAAGGCTAAGAAAAGTAGGTTATTGCAGTGAACTATATCAATAATGGAAAACCCTTGGTTACAGGACATAAGGATTATTATAGTGTGAGTGCAGAGTGGTGAGTGCAGAGTGCAGAGTAGTGAGTGCAGAGTAGTGAGTGCAGAGTAGTGAGTGCAGAGTAGTGAGTGCAGAGTAGTGAGTGCAGAGTAGTGAGTGCAGAGTAGTGAGTGTAGAGTAGTGAGTGTAGAGTAGTGAGTGCAGAGTAGAGAGTGCAGATTGCAGAGTAGAGTGCAGAGTGCTGAGTAGTGAGTAGTGAGTGCAGAGTAGTGAGTGCAGAGTAGTGAGTGCTGAGTAGTGAGTAGTGAGTGCAGAGTAGTGAGTGCTGAGTAGTGAGTAGTGAGTGCAGAGTAGTGAGTGCTGAGTAGTGAGTAGTGAGTGCAGAGTAGTGAGTGCAGAGTAGTGAGTGCTGAGTAGTGAGTGCTGAGTAGTGAGTGCTGAGTAGTGAGTGCTGAGTAGTGAGTGCTGAGTAGTGAGTGCTGAGTAGTGAGTGCTGAGTAGTGAGTAGTGAGTGCAGAGTAGTGAGTGCAGAGTAGTGAGTGCAGAGTAGTGAGTGCAGAGTAGTGAGTGCAGAGTAGTGAGTGCAGAGTAGTGAGTGCAGAGTAGTGAGTAGTGAGTGCAGAGTAGTGAGTGCAGAGTAGTGAGTGCTGAGTAGTGAGTAGTGAGTGCAGAGTAGTGAGTGCTGAGTAGTGAGTGCTGAGTAGTGAGTGCTGAGTAGTGAGTGCTGAGTGCAGAGTAGTGAGTGCAGAGTAGTGAGTGCAGAGTAGTGAGTGCAGAGTAGTGAGTGCAGAAGAGTGAGTGCAGAGTAGTGAGTGCAGAGTAGTGAGTGCAGAGTGCAGAGTAGTGAGTGCAGAGTAGTGAGTGCAGAGTAGTGAGTGCAGAGTAGTGAGTGCAGAGTAGTGAGTGCAGAGTAGTGAGTGCAGAGTAGTGAGTGCAGAGTAGTGAGTGCTGAGTAGTGAGTAGTGAGTGCAGAGTAGTGAGTGCTGAGTAGTGAGTAGTGAGTGCAGAGTAGTGAGTGCTGAGTAGTGAGTGCTGAGTAGTGAGTGCAGAGTAGTGAGTGCAGAGTAGTGAGTGCAGAGTAGTGAGTGCAGAGTAGTGAGTGCAGAGTAGTGAGTGCAGAGTAGTGAGTGCAGAGTAGTGAGTGCAGAGTAGTGAGTGCAGAGTAGTGAGTGCAGAGTAGTGAGTGCAGAGTAGTGAGTGCAGAGTAGTGAGTGCTGAGTAGTGAGTAGTGAGTGCAGAGTAGTGAGTGCAGAGTAGTGAGTGCAGAGTAGTGAGTGCAGAGTAGTGAGTGCAGAGTAGTGAGTGCAGAGTAGTGAGTGCAGAGTAGTGAGTGCAGAGTAGTGAGTGCAGAGTAGTGAGTGCAGAGTAGTGAGTGCTGAGTAGTGAGTGCTGAGTAGTGAGTAGTGAGTGCTGAGTAGTGAGTGCTGAGTAGTGAGTAGTGAGTGCAGAGTAGTGAGTGCAGAGTAGTGAGTGCTGAGTAGTGAGTGCTGAGTAGTGAGTGCTGAGTAGTGAGTGCTGAGTAGTGAGTGCAGAGTAGTGAGTGCTGAGTAGTGAGTAGTGAGTGCAGAGTAGTGAGTGCAGAGTAGTGAGTGCAGAGTAGTGAGTGCAGAGTAGTGAGTGCAGAGTAGTGAGTGCAGAGTAGTGAGTGCAGAGTAGTGAGTGCAGAGTAGTGAGTGCAGAGTAGTGAGTGCAGAGTAGTGAGTGCTGAGTAGTGAGTAGTGAGTGCAGAGTAGTGAGTGCAGAGTAGTGAGTGCTGAGTAGTGAGTGCTGAGTAGTGAGTGCTGAGTAGTGAGTAGTGAGTGCTGAGTAGTGAGTGCTGAGTGCAGAGTGCTGAGTGCAGAGTGCTGAGTGCAGAGTGCTGAGTGCTGAGTGCAGAGTGCAGAGTGCAGAGTGCTGAGTGCAGAGTGCAGAGTGCTGAGTGCAGAGTGCTGAGTGCAGAGTGCTGAGTGCAGAGTGCTGAGTGCAGAGTAGTGAGTGCAGAGTAGTGAGTGCAGAGTAGTGAGTGCAGAGTAGTGAGTGCAGAGTAGTGAGTGCAGAGTAGTGAGTGCAGAGTAGTGAGTGCAGAGTAGTGAGTGCAGAAGAGTGAGTGCAGAAGAGTGAGTGCAGAAGAGTGAGTGCAGAAGAGTGAGTGCAGAAGAGTGAGTGCAGAGTAGTGAGTGCAGAGTAGTGAGTGCAGAGTAGTGAGTGCAGAGTAGTGAGTGCAGAGTAGTGAGTGCAGAGTAGTGAGTGCAGAGTAGTGAGTGCAGAGTAGTGAGTGCAGAGTAGTGAGTGCAGAGTAGTGAGTGCTGAGTAGTGAGTGCTGAGTAGTGAGTAGTGAGTGCTGAGTAGTGAGTAGTGAGTGCTGAGTAGTGAGTGCTGAGTAGTGAGTGCTGAGTAGTGAGTGCTGAGTAGTGAGTGCTGAGTAGTGAGTGCAGAGTAGTGAGTGCAGAGTAGTGAGTGCAGAGTAGTGAGTGCAGAGTAGTGAGTGCAGAGTAGTGAGTGCAGAGTAGTGAGTGCAGAGTAGTGAGTGCAGAGTAGTGAGTGCAGAGTAGTGAGTGCAGAGTAGTGAGTAGTGAGTGCAGAGTAGTGAGTGCAGAGTAGTGAGTGCAGAGTAGTGAGTGCAGAGTAGTGAGTGCAGAGTAGTGAGTGCAGAGTAGTGAGTGCAGAGTAGTGAGTGCAGAGTAGTGAGTGCAGAGTAGTGAGTGCAGAGTAGTGAGTGCAGAGTAGTGAGTGCAGAGTAGTGAGTGCAGAGTAGTGAGTGCTGAGTAGTGAGTAGTGAGTGCAGAGTAGTGAGTGCTGAGTAGTGAGTAGTGAGTGCAGAGTAGTGAGTGCTGAGTAGTGAGTGCTGAGTAGTGAGTGCAGAGTAGTGAGTGCTGAGTAGTGAGTGCAGAGTAGTGAGTGCAGAGTAGTGAGTGCAGAGTAGTGAGTGCAGAGTAGTGAGTGCAGAGTAGTGAGTGCTGAGTAGTGAGTAGTGAGTGCAGAGTAGTGAGTGCAGAGTAGTGAGTGCAGAGTAGTGAGTGCTGAGTAGTGAGTGCTGAGTAGTGAGTAGTGAGTGCAGAGTAGTGAGTGCTGAGTAGTGAGTGCTGAGTGCAGAGTGCTGAGTGCAGAGTAGTGAGTGCAGAGTGCTGAGTGCAGAGTGCTGAGTGCAGAGTAGTGAGTGCAGAGTAGTGAGTGCAGAGTAGTGAGTGCAGAGTAGTGAGTGCAGAGTAGTGAGTGCAGAGTAGTGAGTGCAGAGTAGTGAGTGCAGAGTAGTGAGTGCAGAGTAGTGAGTGCAGAGTGCAGAGTAGTGAGTGCAGAGTAGTGAGTGCAGAGTAGTGAGTGCAGAGTAGTGAGTGCAGAGTAGTGAGTGCTGAGTAGTGAGTAGTGAGTGCAGAGTAGTGAGTGCAGAGTAGTGAGTGCTGAGTAGTGAGTGCTGAGTGCAGAGTGCTGAGTGCAGAGTAGTGAGTGCAGAGTAGTGAGTGCAGAGTAGTGAGTGCAGAGTAGTGAGTGCAGAAGAGTGAGTGCAGAGTAGTGAGTGCAGAAGAGTGAGTGCAGAGTGCAGAGTAGTGAGTGCAGAGTAGTGAGTGCAGAGTAGTGAGTGCAGAGTAGTGAGTGCAGAGTAGTGAGTGCAGAGTAGTGAGTGCAGAGTAGTGAGTGCAGAGTGCTGAGTGCAGAGTAGTGAGTGCAGAGTAGTGAGTGCAGAGTAGTGAGTGCAGAAGAGTGAGTGCAGAGTAGTGAGTGCAGAGTAGTGAGTGCAGAGTGCAGAGTAGTGAGTGCAGAGTAGTGAGTGCAGAGTAGTGAGTGCAGAGTAGTGAGTGCAGAGTAGTGAGTGCAGAGTAGTGAGTGCAGAGTAGTGAGTGCAGAGTAGTGAGTGCAGAGTAGTGAGTGCAGAGTAGTGAGTGCAGAGTAGTGAGTGCAGAGTAGTGAGTGCAGAGTAGTGAGTGCTGAGTAGTGAGTAGTGAGTGCAGAGTAGTGAGTGCTGAGTAGTGAGTAGTGAGTGCAGAGTAGTGAGTGCTGAGTAGTGAGTGCTGAGTAGTGAGTGCAGAGTAGTGAGTGCAGAGTAGTGAGTGCAGAGTAGTGAGTGCAGAGTAGTGAGTGCAGAGTAGTGAGTGCAGAGTAGTGAGTGCAGAGTAGTGAGTGCTGAGTAGTGAGTAGTGAGTGCAGAGTAGTGAGTGCAGAGTAGTGAGTGCAGAGTAGTGAGTGCAGAGTAGTGAGTGCAGAGTAGTGAGTGCAGAGTAGTGAGTGCAGAGTAGTGAGTGCAGAGTAGTGAGTGCAGAGTAGTGAGTGTAGAGTAGTGAGTGCAGAGTAGTGAGTGCAGAGTAGTGAGTAGTGAGTGCTGAGTAGTGAGTGCTGAGTAGTGAGTAGTGAGTGCAGAGTAGTGAGTGCTGAGTAGTGAGTGCTGAGTAGTGAGTGCTGAGTAGTGAGTGCTGAGTAGTGAGTGCAGAGTAGTGAGTGCTGAGTAGTGAGTAGTGAGTGCAGAGTAGTGAGTGCAGAGTAGTGAGTGCAGAGTAGTGAGTGCAGAGTAGTGAGTGCAGAGTAGTGAGTGCAGAGTAGTGAGTGCTGAGTAGTGAGTAGTGAGTGCAGAGTAGTGAGTGCAGAGTAGTGAGTGCAGAGTAGTGAGTGCTGAGTAGTGAGTGCTGAGTAGTGAGTGCTGAGTAGTGAGTGCAGAGTAGTGAGTGCAGAGTAGTGAGTGCTGAGTAGTGAGTGCTGAGTGCAGAGTGCTGAGTGCAGAGTGCTGAGTGCAGAGTAGTGAGTGCAGAGTAGTGAGTGCAGAGTAGTGAGTGCAGAGTAGTGAGTGCAGAGTAGTGAGTGCAGAGTAGTGAGTGCAGAGTGCAGAGTAGTGAGTGCAGAGTAGTGAGTGCAGAGTAGTGAGTGCAGAGTAGTGAGTGCAGAGTAGTGAGTGCAGAGTAGTGAGTGCAGAGTAGTGAGTGCTGAGTAGTGAGTAGTGAGTGCAGAGTAGTGAGTGCTGAGTAGTGAGTAGTGAGTGCAGAGTAGTGAGTGCTGAGTAGTGAGTGCAGAGTAGTGAGTGCAGAGTAGTGAGTGCAGAGTAGTGAGTGCTGAGTAGTGAGTGCTGAGTAGTGAGTAGTGAGTGCAGAGTAGTGAGTGCAGAGTAGTGAGTGCTGAGTGCAGAGTAGTGAGTGCAGAGTAGTGAGTGCAGAGTAGTGAGTGCAGAGTAGTGAGTGCAGAGTGCAGAGTAGTGAGTGCAGAGTAGTGAGTGCAGAGTAGTGAGTGCAGAGTAGTGAGTGCAGAGTAGTGAGTGCAGAGTAGTGAGTGCAGAGTAGTGAGTGCTGAGTAGTGAGTAGTGAGTGCAGAGTAGTGAGTGCTGAGTAGTGAGTAGTGAGTGCAGAGTAGTGAGTGCAGAGTAGTGAGTAGTGAGTGCTGAGTAGTGAGTGCAGAGTGCTGAGTAGTGAGTGCTGAGTGCAGAGTAGTGAGTGCAGAGTAGTGAGTAGTGAGTGCAGAGTAGTGAGTGCAGAGTAGTGAGTGCAGAGTAGTGAGTGCAGAAGAGTGAGTGCAGAAGAGTGAGTGCAGAGTAGTGAGTGCAGAGTAGTGAGTGCAGAGTAGTGAGTGCAGAGTAGTGAGTGCAGAGTAGTGAGTGCAGAGTAGTGAGTGCAGAGTAGTGAGTGCAGAGTATTGAGTGCAGAGTAGTGAGTGCTGAGTAGTGAGTGCTGAGTAGTGAGTAGTGAGTGCAGAGTAGTGAGTGCTGAGTAGTGAGTGCTGAGTAGTGAGTAGTGAGTGCTGAGTAGTGAGTGCTGAGTAGTGAGTGCTGAGTAGTGAGTGCTGAGTAGTGAGTGCAGAGTAGTGAGTGCAGAGTAGTGAGTGCAGAGTAGTGAGTGCAGAGTAGTGAGTGCAGAGTAGTGAGTGCAGAGTAGTGAGTAGTGAGTGCAGAGTAGTGAGTGCAGAGTAGTGAGTGCAGAGTAGTGAGTGCAGAGTAGTGAGTGCAGAGTAGTGAGTGCAGAGTAGTGAGTGCAGAGTAGTGAGTGCAGAGTAGTGAGTGCAGAGTAGTGAGTGCAGAGTAGTGAGTGCTGAGTAGTGAGTAGTGAGTGCAGAGTAGTGAGTGCTGAGTAGTGAGTAGTGAGTGCAGAGTAGTGAGTGCTGAGTAGTGAGTGCTGAGTAGTGAGTGCTGAGTAGTGAGTGCAGAGTAGTGAGTGCAGAGTAGTGAGTGCAGAGTAGTGAGTGCTGAGTAGTGAGTAGTGAGTGCAGAGTAGTGAGTGCAGAGTAGTGAGTGCAGAGTAGTGAGTGCAGAGTAGTGAGTGCAGAGTAGTGAGTGCAGAGTAGTGAGTGCTGAGTAGTGAGTAGTGAGTGCAGAGTAGTGAGTGCAGAGTAGTGAGTGCTGAGTAGTGAGTGCTGAGTAGTGAGTAGTGAGTGCAGAGTAGTGAGTGCAGAGTAGTGAGTGCTGAGTAGTGAGTGCTGAGTAGTGAGTGCTGAGTAGTGAGTAGTGAGTGCAGAGTAGTGAGTGCAGAGTAGTGAGTGCAGAGTAGTGAGTGCAGAGTAGTGAGTGCAGAGTGCTGAGTGCAGAGTAGTGAGTGCAGAGTAGTGAGTGCAGAGTAGTGAGTGCAGAGTAGTGAGTGCAGAGTAGTGAGTGCAGAGTAGTGAGTGCAGAGTAGTGAGTGCAGAGTAGTGAGTGCAGAGTGCAGAGTAGTGAGTGCAGAGTAGTGAGTGCAGAGTAGTGAGTGCTGAGTAGTGAGTAGTGAGTGCAGAGTAGTGAGTGCTGAGTAGTGAGTGCTGAGTAGTGAGTGCAGAGTAGTGAGTGCAGAGTAGTGAGTGCAGAGTAGTGAGTAGTGAGTGCAGAGTAGTGAGTGCAGAGTAGTGAGTGCAGAGTAGTGAGTGCAGAGTAGTGAGTAGTGAGTGCAGAGTAGTGAGTGCAGAGTAGTGAGTGCTGAGTAGTGAGTAGTGAGTGCAGAGTAGTGAGTGCTGAGTAGTGAGTAGTGAGTGCAGAGTAGTGAGTGCAGAGTAGTGAGTGCAGAGTAGTGAGTGCAGAGTAGTGAGTGCAGAGTAGTGAGTGCAGAGTGCAGAGTAGTGAGTGCAGAGTAGTGAGTGCAGAGTAGTGAGTGCAGAGTAGTGAGTGCAGAGTAGTGAGTGCAGAGTAGTGAGTGCAGAGTAGTGAGTGCAGAGTAGAGTGCAGAGTAGTGAGTGCAGAGTAGAGAGTGCAGAGTAGAGAGTGCAGAGTAGAGAGTGCAGAGTAGAGAGTGCAGAGTAGAGAGTGCAGAGTAGAGAGTGCAGAGTAGAGAGTGCAGAGTAGAGAGTGCAGAGTAGAGAGTGCAGAGTGCAGAGTAGAGAGTGCAGAGTGCTGAGTAGTGAGTGCAGAGTGCTGAGTAGTGAGTGCAGAGTGCTGAGTAGTGAGTGCAGAGTGCTGAGTAGTGAGTGCAGAGTGCTGAGTAGTGAGTGCAGAGTGCTGAGTAGTGAGTGCAGAGTGCTGAGTAGTGAGTGCAGAGTAGTGAGTGCAGAGTAGTGAGTGCAGAGTAGTGAGTGCAGAGTAGTGAGTGCAGAGTAGTGAGTGCAGAGTAGTGAGTGCAGAGTAGTGAGTGCAGAGTAGTGAGTGCAGAGTAGTGAGTGCAGAGTAGTGAGTGCAGAGTAGTGAGTGCAGAGTGAGTTTCCAGAGTGCAGAGTAGTAAGTGCAGAGTAGTGAGTGCACAGTGAGTGTGCAGAGTAGTGAGTGCAGAGTGTGAGTGTAGTGAGTGCAGAGTAGTGAGTGCAGAGAAGTGAGTGCAGAGTAGTGAGTGCAGAGTAGTGAGTGCAGAGTGAGTGTGCAGAGTAGTGAGTGCACAGTAGTGAGTAGTGAGTGCAGAGTGCTGAGTAGTGAGTGCTGAGTAGTGAGTGCAGAGTAGTGAGTGCAGAGTAGTGAGTGCAGAGTAGTGAGTGCAGAGTAGTGAGTGCAGAGTAGTGAGTGCAGAGTAGTGAGTGCAGAGTAGTGAGTGCAGAGTAGTGAGTGCAGAGTAGTGAGTGCAGAGTAGTGAGTGCAGAGTAGTGAGTGCAGAGTGCTGAGTAGTGAGTGCAGAGTAGTGAGTAGTGAGTGCAGAGTAATGAGTGCAGAGTGCAGAGTAGTGAGTAGTGAGTGCAGAGTAGTGAGTGCAGAGTGCAGAGTAGTGAGTAGTGAGTGCAGAGTAGTGAGTGCAGAGTAGTGAGTGCAGAGTAGTGAGTGCAGAGTAGTGAGTGCAGAGTAGTGAGTGCAGAGTAGTGAGTGCAGAGTAGTGAGTGCACAGTGAGTGTGCAGAGTAGTGAGTGCAGAGTGTGAGTGTAGTAAGTGCAGAGTAGTGAGTGCAGAGTAGTGAGTGCAGAGAAGTGAGTGCAGAGTAGTGAGTGCAGAGTAGTGAGTGCAGAGTAGTGAGTGCAGAGTAGTGAGTGCAGAGTAGTGAGTGCAGAGTAGTGAGTGCAGAGTAGTGAGTGCAGAGTAGTGAGTGCAGAGTGCTGAGTAGTGAGTGCAGAGTGCAGAGTAGTGAGTAGTGAGTGCAGAGTAATGAGTGCAGAGTGCAGAGTAGTGAGTAGTGAGTGCAGAGTAGTGAGTGCAGAGTGCAGAGTAGTGAGTAGTGAGTGCAGAGTAGTGAGTGCAGAGTAGTGAGTGCAGAGTAGTGAGTGCAGAGTAGTGAGTGCAGAGTAGTGAGTGCACAGTGAGTGTGCAGAGTAGTGAGTGCAGAGTGTGAGTGTAGTAAGTGCAGAGTAGTGAGTGCAGAGTAGTGAGTGCAGAGAAGTGAGTGCAGAGTAGTGAGTGCAGAGTAGTGAGTGCAGAGTAGTGAGTGCAGAGTAGTGAGTGCAGAGTAGTGAGTAGTGAGTGCAGAGTGCTGAGTAGTGAGTGCAGAGTGCAGAGTAGTGAGTAGTGAGTGCAGAGTAGTGAGTGCAGAGTGCAGAGTAGTGAGTGCAGAGTAGTGAGTGCAGAGTAGTGAGTGCAGAGTAGTGAGTGCAGAGTAGTGAGTGCAGAGTAGTGAGTGCAGAGTGAGTGCAGAGTAGTGAGTGCAGAGTGAGTGCAGAGTAGTGAGTGCAGAGTAGGGAGTGCAGAGTAGGGAGTACAGAGTAGGGAGTGCAGAGTAGTGAGTAGTGAGTGCAGAGTAGTGAGTGCAGAGTAGTGAGTGCAGAGTAGTGAGTGCAGAGTAGTGAGTGCAGAGTGAGTGCAGAGTGAGTGCAGAGTAGTGAGTGCAGAGTGAGTGCAGAGTAGTGAGTGCAGAGTAGGGAGTGCAGAGTAGGGAGTGCAGAGTAGGGAGTGCAGAGTAGGGAGTGCAGAGTAGGGAGTGCAGAGTAGGGAGTGCAGAGTAGTGAGTGCAGAGTGCTGAGTAGTGAGTGCTGAGTAGTGAGTGCAGAGTAGTGAGTAGTGAGTAGTGAGTGGTGAGTAGTGAGTGGTGAGTGCAGAGTAGTGAGTGCAGAGTAGTGAGTGCAGAGTAGTGAGTGCAGAGTAGTGAGTGCAGAGTAGTGAGTGCAGAGTAGTGAGTGCAGAGTAGTGAGTGCAGAGTAGTGAGTGCAGAGTAGTGAGTGCAGAGTAGTGAGTGCAGAGTAGTGAGTGCAGAGTAGTGAGTGCAGAGTAGTGAGTGCAGAGTAGTGAGTACAGAGTAGTGAGTACAGAGTAGTGAGTACAGAGTGAGTGTGCAGAGTAGTGAGCGCAGAGTAGTGAGCGCAGAGTAGTGAGCGCAGAGTAGTGAGCGCAGAGTAGTGAGCGCAGAGTAGTGAGTGCAGAGTAGTGAGTGCAGAGTAGTGAGTGCAGAGTAGTGAGTGCAGAGTAGTGAGTGCAGAGTAGTGAGTGCAGAGTAGTGAGTGCAGAGTAGTGAGTGCAGAGTAGTGAGTAGTGAGTGTAGAGAAGTGAGTGCAGAGTGAGTGTTCAGAGTGCAGAGTAGTGAGTGCAGAGTAAGTGTGCAGAGTAGTGAGTAGTGAGTGCAGAGTGAGTGTGCAGAGTAGAAAGTAGTGAGTGCAGAGTGAGTGTGCAGAGTAGTGAGTAGTGAGTGCAGAGTGAGTGTGCAGAGTAGTGAGTGCAGAGTAGTGAGTGCAGAGTAGTGAGTGCAGAGTAGTGAGTGCAGAGTAGTGAGTAGTGAGTGCAGAGTAGTGAGTGCAGAGTAGTGAGTAGTGAGTGCAGAGTAGTGAGTGCAGAGTAGTGAGTGCAGAGTAGTGAGTGCAGAGTAGTGAGTGCAGAGTGAGTGTGCAGAGTCTGAGTGCAGAGTAGTGAGTAGTGAGTGCAGAGTAGTGAGTAGTGAGTGCAGAGTAGTGAGTGCAGAGTAGTGAGTGCAGAGTAGTGAGTAGTGAGTGCAGAGTAGTGAGTGCAGAGTGAGAGTGCAGAGTGAGAGTGCAGAGTGAGAGTGCAGAGTAGTGAGTGCAGAGTAGTGAGTGCAGAGTAGTGAGTGCAGAGTAGTGAGTGCAGAGTAGTGAGTGCAGAGTAGTGAGTGCAGAGTAGTGAGTGCAGAGTAGTGAGTGCAGAGTGAGTGCAGAGTGAGTGCAGAGTGAGTGCAGAGTAGTGAGTGCAGAGTGAGTGCAGAGTGAGTGCAGAGTAGTGAGTGCAGAGTAGGGAGTGCAGAGTAGTGAGTGCAGAGTGCTGAGTAGTGAGTGCTGAGTAGTGAGTGCAGAGTGCAGAGTGCAGAGTAGTGAGTAGTGAGTAGTGAGTAGTGAGTAGTGAGTAGTGAGTGGTGAGTAGTGAGTGGTGAGTGCAGAGTAGTGAGTGCAGAGTAGTGAGTGCAGAGTAGTGAGTGCAGAGTAGTGAGTGCAGAGTAGTGAGTACAGAGTAGTGAGTACAGAGTGAGTGTGCAGAGTAGTGAGTGCAGAGTAGTGAGCGCAGAGTAGTGAGCGCAGAGTAGTGAGTGCAGAGTAGTGAGTGCAGAGTAGTGAGTGCAGAGTAGTGAGTGCAGCGTAGTGAGTGCAGAGTAGTGAGTAGTGAGTGCAGAGTAGTGAGTGCAGAGTAGTGAGTAGTGAGTGCAGAGAAGTGAGTGCAGAGTGAGTGTTCAGAGTGCAGAGTAGTGAGTGCAGAGTAAGTGTGCAGAGTAGTGAGTAGTGAGTGCAGAGTGAGTGTGCAGAGTAGAAAGTAGTGAGTGCAGAGTGAGTGTGCAGAGTAGTGAGTAGTGAGTGCAGAGTGAGTGTGCAGAGTAGTGAGTGCAGAGTAGTGAGTAGTGAGTGCAGAGTAGTGAGTGCAGAGTAGTGAGTGCAGAGTAGTGAGTGCAGAGTAGTGAGTGCAGAGTAGTGAGTAGTGAGTGCAGAGTAGTGAGTGCAGAGTAGTGAGTGCAGAGTAGTGAGTGCAGAGTAGTGAGTGCAGAGTAGTGAGTGCAGAGTGAGTGTGCAGAGTAGTGAGTGCAGAGTGAGTGTGCAGAGTAGTGAGTGCAGAGTCTGAGTGCAGAGTAGTGAGTAGTGAGTGCAGAGTAGTGAGTGCAGAGTAGTGAGTAGTGAGTGCAGAGTAGTGAGTGCAGAGTAGTGAGTGCAGAGTAGTGAGTGCAGAGTGAGAGTGCAGAGTAGTGAGTGCAGAGTAGTGAGTGCAGAGTAGTGAGTGCAGAGTAGTGAGTGCAGAGTAGTGAGTGCAGAGTAGTGAGTGCTGAGTAGTGAGTAGTGAGTGCAGAGTAGTGAGTGCTGAGTAGTGAGTAGTGAGTGCAGAGTAGTGAGTGCTGAGTAGTGAGTGCAGAGTAGTGAGTGCAGAGTAGTGAGTGCAGAGTAGTGAGTGCTGAGTAGTGAGTGCTGAGTAGTGAGTAGTGAGTGCAGAGTAGTGAGTGCAGAGTAGTGAGTGCTGAGTGCAGAGTAGTGAGTGCAGAGTAGTGAGTGCAGAGTAGTGAGTGCAGAGTAGTGAGTGCAGAGTGCAGAGTAGTGAGTGCAGAGTAGTGAGTGCAGAGTAGTGAGTGCAGAGTAGTGAGTGCAGAGTAGTGAGTGCAGAGTAGTGAGTGCAGAGTAGTGAGTGCTGAGTAGTGAGTAGTGAGTGCAGAGTAGTGAGTGCTGAGTAGTGAGTAGTGAGTGCAGAGTAGTGAGTGCAGAGTAGTGAGTAGTGAGTGCTGAGTAGTGAGTGCAGAGTGCTGAGTAGTGAGTGCTGAGTGCAGAGTAGTGAGTGCAGAGTAGTGAGTAGTGAGTGCAGAGTAGTGAGTGCAGAGTAGTGAGTGCAGAGTAGTGAGTGCAGAAGAGTGAGTGCAGAAGAGTGAGTGCAGAGTAGTGAGTGCAGAGTAGTGAGTGCAGAGTAGTGAGTGCAGAGTAGTGAGTGCAGAGTAGTGAGTGCAGAGTAGTGAGTGCAGAGTAGTGAGTGCAGAGTAGTGAGTGCAGAGTAGTGAGTGCTGAGTAGTGAGTGCTGAGTAGTGAGTAGTGAGTGCAGAGTAGTGAGTGCTGAGTAGTGAGTGCTGAGTAGTGAGTAGTGAGTGCTGAGTAGTGAGTGCTGAGTAGTGAGTGCTGAGTAGTGAGTGCTGAGTAGTGAGTGCAGAGTAGTGAGTGCAGAGTAGTGAGTGCAGAGTAGTGAGTGCAGAGTAGTGAGTGCAGAGTAGTGAGTAGTGAGTGCAGAGTAGTGAGTGCAGAGTAGTGAGTGCAGAGTAGTGAGTGCAGAGTAGTGAGTGCAGAGTAGTGAGTGCAGAGTAGTGAGTGCAGAGTAGTGAGTGCAGAGTAGTGAGTGCAGAGTAGTGAGTGCAGAGTAGTGAGTGCAGAGTAGTGAGTGCTGAGTAGTGAGTAGTGAGTGCAGAGTAGTGAGTGCTGAGTAGTGAGTAGTGAGTGCAGAGTAGTGAGTGCTGAGTAGTGAGTGCTGAGTAGTGAGTGCTGAGTAGTGAGTGCAGAGTAGTGAGTGCAGAGTAGTGAGTGCAGAGTAGTGAGTGCTGAGTAGTGAGTAGTGAGTGCAGAGTAGTGAGTGCAGAGTAGTGAGTGCAGAGTAGTGAGTGCAGAGTAGTGAGTGCAGAGTAGTGAGTGCAGAGTAGTGAGTGCTGAGTAGTGAGTAGTGAGTGCAGAGTAGTGAGTGCAGAGTAGTGAGTGCTGAGTAGTGAGTGCTGAGTAGTGAGTAGTGAGTGCAGAGTAGTGAGTGCAGAGTAGTGAGTGCTGAGTAGTGAGTGCTGAGTAGTGAGTGCTGAGTAGTGAGTAGTGAGTGCAGAGTAGTGAGTGCAGAGTAGTGAGTGCAGAGTAGTGAGTGCAGAGTAGTGAGTGCAGAGTGCTGAGTGCAGAGTAGTGAGTGCAGAGTAGTGAGTGCAGAGTAGTGAGTGCAGAGTAGTGAGTGCAGAGTAGTGAGTGCAGAGTAGTGAGTGCAGAGTAGTGAGTGCAGAGTAGTGAGTGCAGAGTGCAGAGTAGTGAGTGCAGAGTAGTGAGTGCAGAGTAGTGAGTGCTGAGTAGTGAGTAGTGAGTGCAGAGTAGTGAGTGCTGAGTAGTGAGTGCTGAGTAGTGAGTGCAGAGTAGTGAGTGCAGAGTAGTGAGTGCAGAGTAGTGAGTAGTGAGTGCAGAGTAGTGAGTGCAGAGTAGTGAGTGCAGAGTAGTGAGTGCAGAGTAGTGAGTAGTGAGTGCAGAGTAGTGAGTGCAGAGTAGTGAGTGCTGAGTAGTGAGTAGTGAGTGCAGAGTAGTGAGTGCTGAGTAGTGAGTAGTGAGTGCAGAGTAGTGAGTGCAGAGTAGTGAGTGCAGAGTAGTGAGTGCAGAGTAGTGAGTGCAGAGTAGTGAGTGCAGAGTGCAGAGTAGTGAGTGCAGAGTAGTGAGTGCAGAGTAGTGAGTGCAGAGTAGTGAGTGCAGAGTAGTGAGTGCAGAGTAGTGAGTGCAGAGTAGTGAGTGCAGAGTAGAGTGCAGAGTAGTGAGTGCAGAGTAGAGAGTGCAGAGTAGAGAGTGCAGAGTAGAGAGTGCAGAGTAGAGAGTGCAGAGTAGAGAGTGCAGAGTAGAGAGTGCAGAGTAGAGAGTGCAGAGTAGAGAGTGCAGAGTAGAGAGTGCAGAGTGCAGAGTAGAGAGTGCAGAGTGCTGAGTAGTGAGTGCAGAGTGCTGAGTAGTGAGTGCAGAGTGCTGAGTAGTGAGTGCAGAGTGCTGAGTAGTGAGTGCAGAGTGCTGAGTAGTGAGTGCAGAGTGCTGAGTAGTGAGTGCAGAGTGCTGAGTAGTGAGTGCAGAGTAGTGAGTGCAGAGTAGTGAGTGCAGAGTAGTGAGTGCAGAGTAGTGAGTGCAGAGTAGTGAGTGCAGAGTAGTGAGTGCAGAGTAGTGAGTGCAGAGTAGTGAGTGCAGAGTAGTGAGTGCAGAGTAGTGAGTGCAGAGTGAGTTTCCAGAGTGCAGAGTAGTAAGTGCAGAGTAGTGAGTGCACAGTGAGTGTGCAGAGTAGTGAGTGCAGAGTGTGAGTGTAGTGAGTGCAGAGTAGTGAGTGCAGAGAAGTGAGTGCAGAGTAGTGAGTGCAGAGTAGTGAGTGCAGAGTGAGTGTGCAGAGTAGTGAGTGCACAGTAGTGAGTAGTGAGTGCAGAGTGCTGAGTAGTGAGTGCTGAGTAGTGAGTGCAGAGTAGTGAGTGCAGAGTAGTGAGTGCAGAGTAGTGAGTGCAGAGTAGTGAGTGCAGAGTAGTGAGTGCAGAGTAGTGAGTGCAGAGTAGTGAGTGCAGAGTAGTGAGTGCAGAGTAGTGAGTGCAGAGTAGTGAGTGCAGAGTAGTGAGTGCAGAGTAGTGAGTGCAGAGTGCTGAGTAGTGAGTGCAGAGTAGTGAGTAGTGAGTGCAGAGTAATGAGTGCAGAGTGCAGAGTAGTGAGTAGTGAGTGCAGAGTAGTGAGTGCAGAGTGCAGAGTAGTGAGTAGTGAGTGCAGAGTAGTGAGTGCAGAGTAGTGAGTGCAGAGTAGTGAGTGCAGAGTAGTGAGTGCAGAGTAGTGAGTGCAGAGTAGTGAGTGCAGAGTAGTGAGTGCAGAGTAGTGAGTGCAGAGTAGTGAGTGCACAGTGAGTGTGCAGAGTAGTGAGTGCAGAGTGTGAGTGTAGTAAGTGCAGAGTAGTGAGTGCAGAGTAGTGAGTGCAGAGAAGTGAGTGCAGAGTAGTGAGTGCAGAGTAGTGAGTGCAGAGTAGTGAGTGCAGAGTAGTGAGTGCAGAGTAGTGAGTGCAGAGTAGTGAGTGCAGAGTAGTGAGTGCAGAGTAGTGAGTGCAGAGTGCTGAGTAGTGAGTGCAGAGTGCAGAGTAGTGAGTAGTGAGTGCAGAGTAATGAGTGCAGAGTGCAGAGTAGTGAGTAGTGAGTGCAGAGTAGTGAGTGCAGAGTGCAGAGTAGTGAGTAGTGAGTGCAGAGTAGTGAGTGCAGAGTAGTGAGTGCAGAGTAGTGAGTGCAGAGTAGTGAGTGCAGAGTAGTGAGTGCACAGTGAGTGTGCAGAGTAGTGAGTGCAGAGTGTGAGTGTAGTAAGTGCAGAGTAGTGAGTGCAGAGTAGTGAGTGCAGAGAAGTGAGTGCAGAGTAGTGAGTGCAGAGTAGTGAGTGCAGAGTAGTGAGTGCAGAGTAGTGAGTGCAGAGTAGTGAGTAGTGAGTGCAGAGTGCTGAGTAGTGAGTGCAGAGTGCAGAGTAGTGAGTAGTGAGTGCAGAGTAGTGAGTGCAGAGTGCAGAGTAGTGAGTGCAGAGTAGTGAGTGCAGAGTAGTGAGTGCAGAGTAGTGAGTGCAGAGTAGTGAGTGCAGAGTAGTGAGTGCAGAGTGAGTGCAGAGTAGTGAGTGCAGAGTGAGTGCAGAGTAGTGAGTGCAGAGTAGGGAGTGCAGAGTAGGGAGTACAGAGTAGGGAGTGCAGAGTAGTGAGTAGTGAGTGCAGAGTAGTGAGTGCAGAGTAGTGAGTGCAGAGTAGTGAGTGCAGAGTGAGTGCAGAGTGAGTGCAGAGTAGTGAGTGCAGAGTGAGTGCAGAGTAGTGAGTGCAGAGTAGGGAGTGCAGAGTAGGGAGTGCAGAGTAGGGAGTGCAGAGTAGGGAGTGCAGAGTAGGGAGTGCAGAGTAGGGAGTGCAGAGTAGGGAGTGCAGAGTAGTGAGTGCAGAGTGCTGAGTAGTGAGTGCTGAGTAGTGAGTGCAGAGTAGTGAGTAGTGAGTAGTGAGTGGTGAGTAGTGAGTGGTGAGTGCAGAGTAGTGAGTGCAGAGTAGTGAGTGCAGAGTAGTGAGTGCAGAGTAGTGAGTGCAGAGTAGTGAGTGCAGAGTAGTGAGTGCAGAGTAGTGAGTGCAGAGTAGTGAGTGCAGAGTAGTGAGTGCAGAGTAGTGAGTGCAGAGTAGTGAGTGCAGAGTAGTGAGTGCAGAGTAGTGAGTGCAGAGTAGTGAGTACAGAGTAGTGAGTACAGAGTAGTGAGTACAGAGTGAGTGTGCAGAGTAGTGAGCGCAGAGTAGTGAGCGCAGAGTAGTGAGCGCAGAGTAGTGAGCGCAGAGTAGTGAGCGCAGAGTAGTGAGTGCAGAGTAGTGAGTGCAGAGTAGTGAGTGCAGAGTAGTGAGTGCAGAGTAGTGAGTGCAGAGTAGTGAGTGCAGAGTAGTGAGTGCAGAGTAGTGAGTGCAGAGTAGTGAGTAGTGAGTGTAGAGAAGTGAGTGCAGAGTGAGTGTTCAGAGTGCAGAGTAGTGAGTGCAGAGTAAGTGTGCAGAGTAGTGAGTAGTGAGTGCAGAGTGAGTGTGCAGAGTAGAAAGTAGTGAGTGCAGAGTGAGTGTGCAGAGTAGTGAGTAGTGAGTGCAGAGTGAGTGTGCAGAGTAGTGAGTGCAGAGTAGTGAGTGCAGAGTAGTGAGTGCAGAGTAGTGAGTGCAGAGTAGTGAGTAGTGAGTGCAGAGTAGTGAGTGCAGAGTAGTGAGTAGTGAGTGCAGAGTAGTGAGTGCAGAGTAGTGAGTGCAGAGTAGTGAGTGCAGAGTAGTGAGTGCAGAGTGAGTGTGCAGAGTCTGAGTGCAGAGTAGTGAGTAGTGAGTGCAGAGTAGTGAGTAGTGAGTGCAGAGTAGTGAGTGCAGAGTAGTGAGTGCAGAGTAGTGAGTAGTGAGTGCAGAGTAGTGAGTGCAGAGTGAGAGTGCAGAGTGAGAGTGCAGAGTGAGAGTGCAGAGTAGTGAGTGCAGAGTAGTGAGTGCAGAGTAGTGAGTGCAGAGTAGTGAGTGCAGAGTAGTGAGTGCAGAGTAGTGAGTGCAGAGTAGTGAGTGCAGAGTAGTGAGTGCAGAGTGAGTGCAGAGTGAGTGCAGAGTGAGTGCAGAGTAGTGAGTGCAGAGTGAGTGCAGAGTGAGTGCAGAGTAGTGAGTGCAGAGTAGGGAGTGCAGAGTAGTGAGTGCAGAGTGCTGAGTAGTGAGTGCTGAGTAGTGAGTGCAGAGTGCAGAGTGCAGAGTAGTGAGTAGTGAGTAGTGAGTAGTGAGTAGTGAGTAGTGAGTGGTGAGTAGTGAGTGGTGAGTGCAGAGTAGTGAGTGCAGAGTAGTGAGTGCAGAGTAGTGAGTGCAGAGTAGTGAGTGCAGAGTAGTGAGTACAGAGTAGTGAGTACAGAGTGAGTGTGCAGAGTAGTGAGTGCAGAGTAGTGAGCGCAGAGTAGTGAGCGCAGAGTAGTGAGTGCAGAGTAGTGAGTGCAGAGTAGTGAGTGCAGAGTAGTGAGTGCAGCGTAGTGAGTGCAGAGTAGTGAGTAGTGAGTGCAGAGTAGTGAGTGCAGAGTAGTGAGTAGTGAGTGCAGAGAAGTGAGTGCAGAGTGAGTGTTCAGAGTGCAGAGTAGTGAGTGCAGAGTAAGTGTGCAGAGTAGTGAGTAGTGAGTGCAGAGTGAGTGTGCAGAGTAGAAAGTAGTGAGTGCAGAGTGAGTGTGCAGAGTAGTGAGTAGTGAGTGCAGAGTGAGTGTGCAGAGTAGTGAGTGCAGAGTAGTGAGTAGTGAGTGCAGAGTAGTGAGTGCAGAGTAGTGAGTGCAGAGTAGTGAGTGCAGAGTAGTGAGTGCAGAGTAGTGAGTAGTGAGTGCAGAGTAGTGAGTGCAGAGTAGTGAGTGCAGAGTAGTGAGTGCAGAGTAGTGAGTGCAGAGTAGTGAGTGCAGAGTGAGTGTGCAGAGTAGTGAGTGCAGAGTGAGTGTGCAGAGTAGTGAGTGCAGAGTCTGAGTGCAGAGTAGTGAGTAGTGAGTGCAGAGTAGTGAGTGCAGAGTAGTGAGTAGTGAGTGCAGAGTAGTGAGTGCAGAGTAGTGAGTGCAGAGTAGTGAGTGCAGAGTGAGAGTGCAGAGTAGTGAGTGCAGAGTA
The DNA here is from genome assembly GCF_964261635.1 of Lissotriton helveticus. Taxonomy (NCBI): domain Eukaryota; kingdom Metazoa; phylum Chordata; class Amphibia; order Caudata; family Salamandridae; genus Lissotriton; species Lissotriton helveticus. Next base: position 324,019,289 of record NC_136061.1, read on the forward strand.
GTGAGTGCAGAGTAGTGAGTGCAGAGTAGTGAGTGCAGAGTAGTCAATGCAGAGTGAGAGTGCAGAGTAGTGAGTGCAGAGTAGTGAATGCAGAGTGAGAGTGCAGAGTAGTGAGTGCAGAGTAGTGAGTGCAGAGTAGTGAGTGCAGAGTGAGTGTTCAGAGTGCAGAGTAGTGAGTAGTGAGCGTGCAGGGTGAGCAGTGTGTGAGCGTGCAGGGTGAACAGTGTGTGAGCGTGCAGGGTGAACAGTGTGTGAGCGTGCAGGGTGAACAGTGTGCGAGCGTGCAGGGTGAACAGTGTGCGAGCGTGCAAGGTGAACAGTGTGCAGGGTGAACAATTCCAATCCAAACAACATAATTCTATTACACACCACATGCATACACTTCATAACACATGGCTAAAAGACATTGCCATTTACAATGCCATTAGCTCTAACTCAAATAAATCCGTGACCTATTGCATTTCCAATGCTTGTTTTGTATTTCAACGGTCTCTCCTAATCACGTTTCAAGACGTCATCCCACGAGGGAATATACTTGGATACCGCACGGGTTCCGGGTCTCTGAGTCTGTTATTGGCCCTTTACACGTTTCACCAGTCTCTTCTACCTACGTTTAGAGACGGTAACACATCTGTTATTTCTGGGGCGAGACATTGACACATTAATTGTGCAATAGAAATTGTTACCCGAGCCAACTTTCTTTCCCCGCTCTCGGTGATCCTTTAATATACATCAGAGTTGTAATAAGAATTTTTTTAAGCATATATGACCTGAGACATTGTAGACTGCTTCTCACTGAACGTCTTTTGACCAGTGTCTAAGTTTCTATTAGGAAATTAAGGTGTTACATTTCTATAGTGGCAACAGATCAATAACTGACGCTCCTTTCCATCACGTTATTAGAGCGTTTCGCCATCCTTATAAGGTTTCTCTTGAATTATAATCATGGCTTCCTGATGAAGGCTGAAAGCTGAAATGTGTGTAGGAACTACAAGAACTTATAGCCATGTCATCTTCTGATCGTTGTTTTTTGTTTATAGGTGTCTCTTGATCTAATGAATTTATAAAATCATTATTGTACTTTATAAACTGTGACTAAATTTGAGCACAGTAATATAATTGATTCTGGACAACTAAGTTGCATGAATACTATTGTCCTTGTTATCCAATTTTTATGATAAAACTTAAATACATTTGAAAAGAAATGATTGTTGTCCTTTTGGCATTAGACACGTTCTTTTGTTATTGATCATGCCATATCGTGTTTACTGTTTAGGTCCATAAGTATTTATTCTCTTTTCCTAAAAATATTTATTTCACAGATGACCCCTTGGTTAAACATGAACCCAGATCATGCCACAGCTAGGACTTTACAAGAAGGGCTTTTGTACGGCTTCAGGATTCCTGCACTGAATTACATAGGGGCACACGAGTATAAAAATCAACTTTCTGTAAGGACCAATCCGAGGGTTGCAGCTACAAAAATTGAAAAAGAATTACGCTTGGGCGGAATAGCTGGTCCTTTTGACCACATCCCTGTGTACAATTTTGTTTGCTCGTCCCTTGGAGTGGTCCCGAAGATTGAGGAGGGGGAGTTCAGGTTGATTCACAATCTGTCAGCCCCTAGAGGCAAGTCATTAAATGACGCCATCAATGAGGAAACCTGTAGCGTGAAATATGCCTCCTTTGACCAGGCAGTGGCTATGCTAAGGGTTTTCGGCCCAGGGGCTTTGCCAGCCAAATCGGATATTAAATCTGCCTTTCGTCTGCTGCCTGTACATCCTCTGGATCACCACCTTCTGGGTTTTAAATTCCGTGACAAATTCTACATGGATATGTGCATGCCCATGGGTTGCTCTGTTTGTGAGATGGTGCCTGGAGTGGGAAAGACAAAATTAGGTTACAGGGAGACAATATCTTGTTGCATTTTACAATCCTTACAAACCAAAGACTCTATTTTTGATAATATTTCAGGTCTTCAGCTGGTTCTTGGGTTTTTTAAATAACTGGGGAAAGCGGATACTGTACCCTGAACGCGAGTTACAGCGCACAACCAACACTACTCCCCCACTTAACATAAATACAGAAGGCTTTAAATAGCTGAGCATATCTGCAGCAAGAACTGAAAAAAGTGTTGTTTTTTTAAGCTAAGTTAAGAACCGCTACTTGATCGTTGCGGGCAGAGACTGTCCCTTGGTGGACTCCCCCACTGTCTCTACTAGTGTTATAACATGATAGAATGCTCTTGATGTCTTGATATTTCGGAAAGTGCGCTTGTGGATTTACTAAGTGCTCTTGTGGGTCACAGACTTTTATTTATTAAACGCACTTCACATTTTACAGGATTCCTTATGGGAGGGTGGGGCACCAGGAATCTCCTTGCAGATCCTCTTAAGAGGTTTATGATAGGGGAATCTCCCTGACTGATATGCAGAATTATTATTAGGGAATAATCAACGAGTGGGTTTTTACGGATCAGAGTGAACCATCTCTTAATATAGCTAAATTTGCAATGGGTTGGAAGGGATACCGGCACAATCAATTCAGGGGAAGGACACTCATATCCCTGCTCTCTCCAACAAAGGTGGTAATAAGATAGACCGGACCACCAGGGGTACAGGATGGAAAAAAGCAATCCATGAAACTCCATTATGGATGGAAATATGTATGAAGGAGGTCAGAAACTAAGGTTTCAAATACCGGGAAAAGTAAGCAATTGGAATTGCTAACATGAGAAAACAAGCACTGGCATAGCCAATAGTTCTCGCCTTAAGTCGTTTTGCTGTGTTTTTATAAGTATTAATTTACAAAGTGCCCTGTAAATGAAATATAAGTACCTACCTGTTGTAGTGTAGGTGAAGCTGTAGTAAGGCAAGAGTAGGGGTGTTAGATCATGGAAAGAGACGAGTCCCTCTCCTGGGAAATGGGGGCAGCTGGGGAGACAACTACGGAAACGTGATATCATAAACAGAGCATGAACGAAGGAAAAAAAAACCTCTCCGCCGAGTGTCCGGGCAGATGCACCAGTGGCTATGCCCCCTAGGGCCCCATCTACACGTTCCTATTTCTGGCGTTCCTAAATGCAGTCAAGATGTGCATTCAATTTTGTAGCGCTTAAACGACTAGTCGGGGGCAGTAAATGCTACATAATTACAATTACAATTCTGCTATTTGCAGACCTACACGATGTTTATTTTTATTTACTACCAGGTCGAGACCTGGACGGACCCGGCCCAATTAAATCTCTTTAGGTGGTATTAATAGAGGAATGTTGGTATGTTATGATGATAGGAACCTCATCCTTTGCGCACATCAAATGTAATTCTGACAGAGTTGTAAAAGCCATGGAATTCATGAGAATAGCAGAGCCAGGGGTCTGGCTCAGTTTTAAGACCAAATGTCCAAGCTGAGCTAGCAAGCTAAAATGTAATTTAAAACCTGAAATACATCAGATATCTGCCACATAATATAGCAAAGGCAAAAGTGGTGCAGATAAGCCTGATAATGCTTCAATCCATGGCAGAACACCACCCAGGATAATGTACTGCACGACTAACCACTTATAAGGTGAGACCTATTGGCTATGCCAATGCTTGTTTTACATGCGGATGGTTTATTTTCCCATGAGCACCCTGGCTCAGACATGGAGGGTATTGGGTTCCCTCCCGATCCTCTGTTTCTCTATCCATCACATTTAACACTCTGACAGTAACAGTCTATAAAATTTCTATTCTACAAAACCGCTCTGTCAACTCCAGGCTTCCATAGCAGTGACTGAGGAAAATAAATACCAGCAGTGCCACAACCGAGAGTGTCCACCAAGCAAGAAGGAACATTCCACCACCCCTGTACGAGAGCTTTGTGTAGTGGCAAAACCACATGTTGTGCGCTTCTATTTGTTCCTGTACACATTTCTATGCGAGTCTGCTTGTGTGCCTATCCAATTGTCCTTTTATGTGCCATGTGCACATGTACTTGTTCTTATAAAAGAGTGTGTGTGTCCCATTGTTCTTGTTTGTGTATGTATGTGTGTGTGCGTGTCTATTTGTTCTAATATAAGTGTTTGTGTGCATGACCAATGGTTCTTGCATGTGTGCATGTCTACTTGTTCTTATATGTGTATGTGTGCATGTGCACATTTTCTTGTATGTGTGTGTTAGTGTGCATGTCTTTGTTGTATGAGTGTGCATGTTTGTTCTTGTGTGCATCTTGTGCCTGTGGGCATGCCTATTTGTTCTTGTGTATATGTATGTGTCCGTGTACACGCCAGTCTAGTCTTGTAAAATTGTCTTTGTGTCTGTGTGCAAGTCTATTCGTTCTCCTATGTGCCTGTGTTGCACTTGTTTTGATAGCCAAAGACTGGGTACACAGAGCATAAACAGCCAATATAATCATTGGTTGTGTTGTGTAATTGCTGAAACACTTGCTATTAGACATCGCCTTCCTAAAAAAAATTTTTTGCAACGGCATGATGATAATTTTGGTGGAAGACTTCATTGGAAGGAGCCACTTGCCCACAACAAACCATGTCACCCAAACCAAAGAGCTCCTTCCTGTTCTTTCTACCATCACTTTGACGGAAATTGGAAATACAGAGACACCCGCTGAGAGACCCCAGCGAAACATGGATACAATATTTCACAGCGGAAGTCAGTATGAATTCAGGCTTGGTGAGTTCACCTGCTAATTTGTGCAACTTTCCCTGAATGGCAGCTCCCTGTTCCGATTATTCAAACCTAGGTAAACTTTACGAGAAGGTTGGGGCCCAAGTCATTCACTTCAGACGCATAAAACGTGAAAATTACAAATGAACCAGCACAGGCAAGGAAAATAGTGTAATCGTTATTCTTCTTGACCCGATCTTCACTTCGTTGACCCCTCGTATCTTTAAAATACATGTCATATATAGACTAACCCTGGGCGAAGGACTTCGCTACGCCCACGAAGTGGGCGTAGTGTTGCCTACTTCGCCCTTTGCAAAGTAGGCGAAGCAGGCAACACTACGCCCACTCCTTGGGCGTAGCGAAGTTGCCCGCCACCCGCCTCCCTCCAGCACTCCCGAACATACCTAATTTTTAAGAAATGGGCACATAAAAATAAATAAAGACACTTACCTTGTCCACGGCATCCCGGGGCTCCCTCTGCTCGTTCACGCCGCCGTCTGCCAACCAATGCGCATGCGCGACCGCCTGAGCATGCGCATTGGTTGGAAGACGGCGGCGTGAACGAGCAGAGGGAGCCCCGGGACGCCGCGAGCAAGGTAAGTGTCTTTTATTTATTTTTATGTGCCCATTTCTTAAAAATTAGGTTTGTTCGGGAGGGGGGCATGCGGCGCGTAGTGGGGCTACGCGAAGTGCGCAGGTGGGCGTAGTTTCTCGCCCACTTTGCATAGCTTCGCGTAGCCCCACTACGCTCACTACGCCCAGGGTTAATATAGACAACCAGAATACCCCAATACCAATATTGTTGGTTTAGCACTACGTAAATTTAGAGACCTAGAGGAGTGCATAATACATTGGTGAGCAAAAGCTTGGGAAGAAAGATATTTTCTGAAAATACATTTGTCAATACGCACAAAATTATCATGGCAATTCCTTGGTTTCAGACCTACAAGCCGGCATCCACCTCCTAATTGTGTGTGCACGGGGTAGTGTCTGTAACTATGTGTCTCTACTAGTTTAAATGTGTGTGTGTCTTCATTTTGGTTTGTGGGCACGTGCATGTACATGTCTGTTTTTTCCTCCGTGTATGTGAGGGAGGGGGTAGGATGCTTGGATCTCGAATGTTTGTTTGAGCATGAGAATCTATTTGTTCCTGCATGTAAATCTGTGATGTTTGTGGGTGTGCGCGCGTGCTGTATGCTCATAAGTGTGGGTGTAAAAACGAGCCTTTTCACATGGGTGTACACCAGTTTGTGTTTCTGAATTGGCATTGGGACGTGCATGCGCACCCTTGTTTGTGTGTGAGCCCTGATGTTCAGTTTGACTATCAGGGACATCTTAAGGATTTTGGGGGCCCTGGGTCAAATATATTTTGGGGGCCCCTGTTCAGTACAGCTTTGAATTTATGATCCATTTGAGCCCCTGTTTCCCACGCATTTTTGCTTCCTCAGCTGCGTTAGCGATCCCGATGTAAACTTACGCGTGCAGTTGACAGCGGTAGGATTTAGTGTTTCCTACCCTGCTACTAGGTTTTTAATACTTTTTAAATTGAATAGGTGTGGCTCAATTACTCTGTGCTTTTTAACAATTTCTCCTGCCTAAGCGCACTTGCACTTTTCTTGATTCTGCTTGCTTACACCTCCTGAGCTGCTCCGATTCGCATCTCGCTTTTTCTCCAGTCCTGGCCTGCCGATTGTGCGGAGGGCTGGGACTACTATCGGGCTCTTCACCTCTGCCCACATAGTTTCTACTTCCTCAGCTGCATTAGTGATCCAGTTTGCATCATAGGCATTAGCCTATATATTCCCGATGCAAACTGACGCGCACCGCTGGCACGCCGAAGGTGCGCCAAAGGCAAGCCCGGCTGCGCTGCCATCAGTGTCCCGGACATGTGCAGCCACGGCCATGCTACCCAGTTCCCCTCCGGTGAGTTTTTTCAACTATATTACAATCAATATTCCCTCTAATTTTTTCCCTGTGTGCTGCAGCCATGGCTATGTGCATAGGAACCAGCCCGCGTATGTGTGCAGTGCCAAATATCACTCCAAACTTTTGCTTAAAAACCTAGCAGCCTAGCTCTGTTAAGGAGAGAAATTTCATTTCTCTGTCTGATGTAACATCTCCTATACATTGATTTACACACTATGGGCCCGATTCACAGAACTAACTTAAGACAAAATCCTAAACTTACTACCATTTTCGTATTCACAGAAGGCACTTACTCATTTTGGTATTCACAGAAGACACTTACTCATTTCGGTATTCACAGAAGTTAGGACTCCTAACTTTAGGACTCCTAAATGCCTTCTGTGAAAACCGAAAGTCTTAAAATTAGGATTTTTCTCAATTTAGTAGTAGTAAAGTTAGGACTCCTAACTTTAGGACTCCTAAATGCCTTCTGTGAATACCGAAAGTCTTAAAATTAGGATTTTTATCAATTTAGTACTTTAGGACTCCTAAACTGAGACAAATCCTAATTTTAAGACTTTCGGTATTCACAGAAGGCATTTAGGAGTCCTAAAGTTAGGAGTCCTAACTTTACTACTACTAAATTGAGAAAAATCCTAATTTTAAGACTTTCGGTTTTCACAGAAGGCATTTAGGAGTCCTAAAGTTAGGAGTCCTAACTTTACTACTATTAAATTGAGAAAAATCCTAATTTTAAGACTTACGGTATTCACAGAATGCATTTAGGAGTCCTAAAGTTAGGAGTCCTAACTTTACTACTACTAAATTGAGAAAAATCATAATTTTAAGACTTTCGGTATTCACAGAATGCATTTAGGAGTCCTAAAGTTAGGAGTCCTAACTTTACTACTACTAAATTGAGAAAAATCCTAATTTTAAGACTTTCGGTATTCACAGAAGGCATTTAGGAGTCCTAAAGTTAGGAGTCCTAACTTTACTACTACTAAATTAAGAAAAATCCTAATTTTAAGACTTTCGGTATTCACAGAATGCATTTAGGAGTCCTAAAGTTAGGAGTCCTAACTTCTGTGAATACCGAAATGAGTAAGTGTCTTCTGTGAATACCAAAATGAGTAAGTGCCTTCTGTGAATACGTAAATGGTAGTAAGTTTAGGATTTTGTCTTAAGTTAGTTCTGTGAATCGGGCCCTATGATTCAGTGTTTCTGTGTAATGTGTATGCAATGTAAAGTGCTTAACACCTTACACTGGTATGAGTGGCGCTATGAAACAAAATAAATATGAAAGAGAGAGGGGTTATGGAGACTTGAGTGGCACTATTAAAGGTTGGTAATGAGAGTATCGGTGGCGTAGGTGGTCATTGGGGCGCCAACAAAAATTGTCACACTAGGCGCCACCAGCACTAAAGCCGGCCCTGTTCAAAGGGCACTAATAATTATAGTGAAATTGTGAAAGCCTCTCACATTGCAATTTGAAACCTTGGCAGCTATGTTGCTGCATTTCTTTTCTTAATAGGGTTGGGCTGCGAGGTGATTGTGTGCATTTGTTACGTTTTTCGTGTTAATTGCAGCTCATAATCGGTGCTGCGATTAACATGAAGACTTTTGCAAATGCACAGGGACATATTAAGGATTTTGAGTGCCCTAGGCCAAACTTATTTCTGGGGCCTCAGATTAGACCAGATTTGGGTTTATGATCCAATTTCAGCTTTTTCATGTCCTTTTTGGCTAGGTCACCGACACGGCAGAGGCACACTGATCCAAATTCTAAATGTGCTTCCATCTAATATTCAGGAATAGTGGTATGCGTTTTAAAAATTCTAACATAGCCTGAAGGAAAAGAAGAGTAGACTAGTGAGAAATAGGATTTAGTGGCGGAGAAAGGGGGCAACGACGAGAAATTGGGAAGGGGGTAATGGAGAAATTGGTAAGAGAGCGACGGAAAGAGAAAGGCAGCCAGAGGCTTTGGAGAACTGGAAGGGAGAACGGAGAATGGAAAACCGATAAGAGAGAAAGCAAAGAACAGGCAGTGAGAGGGAAATGGAGACAAGAATGGGATGGGGAGAAGGGGAAAGTAAGTAAACATGGAGAGGGACTTATAAGAGGAAGAGGAAAAAGAGAAGGAGACGGCGAGAGCAGCTGGGGAGTGAAAGAAAAAAAGACAAAAGATATGTCGGAGAAGACAGCGAGTGTGGTGTGGCAATGCTGCTTCAGAAGTAGCGTCTCTGCATATTGACGTTGGGGGGGTTCTATAAGGAGCCTATTTCGCCATCTTGTCATTTCTAAACGCTTGCTCTATGTAACCGCGCTCATCTGAACGAACTAAGAAGGTTGGAAGGCTGGTTAGGCCTTGCCAAGATTTTTAATCTTGCCATGATGCAGGTCTGAGCAGATGACAGCTGCAAGTGTGTAAATGACTGCTCCATCTGTCAGGAGTAATCTCTTCACTATCACTTGCTTCACTTCTCTTTTTGAAACTCAGGGGCAGCAACATTGTGGTGGTGTCACCAGGGCTTTAAGTGAAAGCTTTTTCAATATTATATACAAGCCATAGTTGCTGCTTATTTATCTTATGCAACCAACATTCACTGACAAATCCAATAGTCAGACTTGCCTTGTAGGTATGATGTTACTTGTTGTATCATATATCTGGATGCAATGACAGAAACCGGAAAATACATGTTGGGGGGCACACTATGTCAAGCAAAGAAAAGTTTAAAAAGTCACACAATGACCCCGCAGCCCAGCTCTATTAAGAAGAGAAAGGCTACAAACACAGCGTGTGCTTTACACACCATGTTTGTAGAGTTGGTGCATTTCTTTTCTTAAAAGAGCGCAGCTGCAGGGTGATTGTGTGCCTTTGTTAAAGTTTTCAGGTTAATCGCAGTGCCCGTCTGGAGCTTCAATTAACAAGAAAACTTCAGATGAAGTGAAACGGATTGACTAGGAGTGGGCGGTGTGCTTAGAGGCTTTTATAGATGAGAATAGTGATCACTGAACTGCTATGCACATTTCAAGTCCTTGAAAAATACAAACTTAGACCAACATTACAACGCTGACGAGATCTGTGAAAACCTGCATCATCACTGCACTGGTACATCACCTAGTCCTGTGAAATGCTCAGGTCACAGATCATCATGCATAAAAAACACACTCTTTCTAGATGCAGTTTCTCAAGACAATGTGTAGTGATTGAGCTATTTTTATGGATAATTGGCTCGATTATGACCATTGTCCACTACCATCTCAGTATATTTAATATAGTGTTATGCAGGCCCGCATAATATAGATTAGCTGTAAAATAGGACTCGATAATGTTCTTTCTGTGTCTGATTATATCTTGCTTAAAGGCAGGGCTTACCTATTGGCTTTGGCATACTCTAATGCCATCTTGCATACTAATTCGGGCTCTTTGCGGGAATAGTGGCCTATGCTTGAGCGACTCCATTTTCTAAGCTGTCGCCATCTTCTAAGCCTTTCTGGGTGAGGAGTCATGTTTTACTTCTCACTTGTTTTTTGCACTTCGTATACTAGTAGGAACCGGTTCTTGTCAGAGGAATGTGCTCACTCTGCCTCGAAGTCATAACAGACGCCTAGCTAGCTGAAGCTGTGACCTTGGCGCAGAGTGGTACAGAATCTGATGGGAACAGCGGGTGAGGCTTGCTAGAAGCTTCGACCAATGTTTCCACTTGTACTTAAGGGGGTGTTTGTGTCTCGACCACTGGTAGTCCATCACATTGCAGACGTGCAGCTGTGACAGTGGAGCAGAGAATCCTGATTCCGCTGGAGAAACAGACTCCCCTCTGGCGAAGTGGAAGCGGGATGTGTAGAAACTTGGTGAGGAGTTCCACTAACTCTTATTTCCTAACTGTTCTTATCTAACTATCATCTCCTATTTTCAGGTTATATGCTGATTTACATACGAGTTCTATATATGTATATTGTAATTGCATTAGCAATTGTTTAGGGATTGATGTGAAGAAGGCCTATTGTGACATAGTAGTGATTTCTTTCTTTTGTCCTTCAATCATTGTGTAATAACGAAACTCCAGTATAAATACCATTATTCGTCTGTATTTCTTGGGATGGTAGGTCAGGACCTTTCTGGTCCTAGTGCTGTAGCATCAGAAGGATGGTAAGTTTCCCTTCCTGCAGGTAGTTGTTGAAGGTTGGTATTCGTTCCTATTTAGGGAAACCAAAACCAATAAGTAATCCACCCCGAGGCATTGATAGGAGGAGTGCGCGTTGTTTTAGCTCCACCAGGGTGGGCTTTGTTTCGCATTGTTGTTCGCATTGTTGTTACCCTGTGGCTTTTGGTATTGTGTTGTGTTTTCATACCCTGGGGTACGTTGTTACCTTGTGACCCTTGGTTTCTTGCGCTGTTTTACCGAGTGACGTTGTTTTTCACGGGTTGTTGTTTTGTCGTCACTGGTATTGTTTTTGCGTTGTTGTCGCCGGTTCACGTTATTTTTCGCAATCTCCCCAGGAAATGCCATATATCTTTAGTTATTCATTGGTATTATTCCTTTCTTAGGTAAGTATTGTGAAGTGTTGTATCTTTTTGGGTACTGAGAAGGGATAAGGGGAAGTATGCCTTGGTGATTGGCAGAATTATCAGGTCATTACACAATGATAGAACAATAATTAAGACCATAAAAAAGACTCTGCTCCTCCACTGCTTGAGAGTACTGTTACCATGATCAGTGTCTCACTGGGTAAAGTTTCACCCAGTCTATTCTTCAGACTTGCCATAATGAGCACCGACATTAAAAAAAATTAGAAAAGCCATAAACATTTCCCCTTTCTTCCTCTGACTCCATTAAACCTGGAAAGAATAATCACCCTCCAATTAGAAAAATATTTAGAAGCAAGCCAACTGTTGAATTCCCATTAGTCACTTTTCTGTCCCAACTACAGTACGGAAGCGGTAGTACTACATGTAGGGCAAGCTCCAATCACAAGACCGTCTGCTTAACCTGATGAATGTCAGAGCTGAGTTTTGTACAGAGGTTCACCCCCTTTCGCCCTAATATATGCAAGTACAAAAAAAGGGAATCTCATTAACAGTGAAACTGCTTCTTGTTAAAATGTCAAATTTTGTCTAAAGGGGTTGTTAAAACTGTACTTCCAGCATGACCATAACAGATACTCAAGCAAGTCTCTGTCATTGGCAGCCTCATCACAACTAGAAAGATGGCTGGAGAGTTTTGCTGTTTTCAAATTCAGATGGATTTAATTTATACAAGCTATTCTTGCTGCGTATTTATCTTATGCAACTAGCAACCACTTACAAAGTCAACAGTCCGACTTGAAGGCATGATCAGGGCTTTAAGTGGGCCGGGTCTCACCGGGGCTGGGCACTCGCAGTTTTTTATAGGAGGCCTTGAAACTGGTCTCTACCGGGCTCTATTTTGTGCCCTGGCATAGGCGGTCAGTTTTTTCCCAGACTGCAGTGAAAGTAGGCACATCGATGTGTGCTTGCTCACACTGCTCACTTCTCACTAGTAGACAGGTTAGGGCATGACATCATGCCAGGTGAGCCTTGTAGGGGAAGGGAAATCCTTTAAAGAGAGTCATTTTCTCTCTGGATTTCCCTTCTCTTTTTGAAACTCAGGAGCAGCAAAATTGTCGGTGTCATCAGGGCTTTAACAAACCCAATAGTCCTGACTTGACGATCTGATGTTACTTGTTGTATCATATGCCTGGATGCAAAGACAGAAACAGCAAAATACAAGTTGGTGGTTGATCCAGCGGCCTATAGAAAATATATCATAAACTACGTTATCCAACTTCATAACCTATAAACAAAATTCTATACTAAATATGGACCCATTTATAAACCTGACATATTTTGGGCCTACTGAATCAGGTGGTCAAATTAAATCTATATACACATTATCTACAAACTATATACATTTTATATATCTGCGAAAGGAATGTTGTCATTAGAATAAAACTATACCATTTAAATGACCACCATTGGCGACGTGATCTAGCTAATAGTAACCTACACTTCTGAATAACCAAGACCAGCTTGTTTGTCAAAAGTAAGATTTTATTTACTAAATTATGGTATATAAGTTGATAGTTTTATAATTGAATTTTATTTGCAATAGAGCAAGCATGATTGTAAAGAAATATGAGAAAAATACAATTTAAGCAAGTGAATCAAAATCAAAGTGAATATTTAAAGTTTAGCATTTCTAAAATCTAATTCCCTAACTGAGCTAAATAGATAGAAATTAAAGTAAAGTTCTTTGAGGATTCTTACGTGCTCCACGCAAAGTCCAACAGCACATCACCCTCATCGGAAAGTCAGAAAGCAGCAGCCAGCCCATCCCTAAGGGCATGACTTTTTATACCTTTCTATGCTAACTAAACTACGCAAAGGAAAGTTTTCAGAAATCTTCGACGTCCCATTGGCTGAGAGTGACAAGTGACATGTCACCCAGTTTTCAAAAAGTTCCACTAAATCATATTTCATAGAGACCATTGTTCCTTCCACGTGAAGCCAGAAGCTTCCTCATATTGCAACAAATGTATAAAGTCATTCTCGCAGCGTCCATTGACTTTCATTATACTTCCGCGGATGCCAAGTTAAGGACTGACAAAATGTTCACTTTCGACCTTGGCCATGTCCGACAGAATGATGACAGCATTAGTTTTTGCTTTGTGAACGCAGCTTTTGACGAATAATTTATTTCAGAATGGGCATCTCGTGACTTTCTGCAGAATTACATGTCAGCTCTTTTCTGCGGCTCAATTGACTAGGCCCAAAAGCAGGCAACTTATGATTTCTAATATAAAACAAACACAAGAAAAGTATTAATGTAAGAAATAATGTAAATTCTGTATCCACCCCTTGGTTCACTAATTATTTAACCCACCCGATTAATCAAAATGTTACCTAGCCATTGCAAACAAATAAAGCAGCGTTTATATCTACCAGTCTCCGTTATTCCATGAGACCCATATGCACCTAGAATAGTAGAAATGACATCACACAGACAAGGAAAAGCAAAACAAGCACATGCTTCTTTTAAGTTTGCAGCAGTTAGTAATGACAAAAACGAAAACAATAAATTATTTTATTATTTTGCACGAACAAAAAGATGCAACAATTATGCACGTTTATGAGCACACATGTTAGTCCCCCCACGTGTAAAGTTTAATCTAAGTTGTATTAGCACAACATATCACAAATCATTAATATTTTTATTCATGTTATGGAAATGTGACTTCGCGAGTTTAAACAAATTTTTGTTTTCTATCTCGCTCCATCAACTCCCTCATCTGGTGATTAACAAATCACCACACCAGCACTAAAAATTTTGGTAAATTAAATTTTTAAGAAATCGATTCAAATTCATTTGTATCAGTAAACCTAAAAGTCTGTTTCTGCATAATCTTTGCAATTAACATGACGCTCTCTATGTAACTCCTGTAATTCAATCTCCCTTTCTTCTTCTTTTCTGAGTTTATAGATTCTTTTCTTTTCTTTCAACTGTTTCTTTCTTTTATGTAACAAACAACCTATTTTGGTCAAAATAAAAATGAATACTATTATAATCAAAGGTGCCAGAATCTTGCCAAGAATTGAACTTCCGATATTATGAAACCAGTTTTTAATTGCTTGAAACCTTTTTGAAAGTTTCCCTGTAAAATCTTCTTCTTCTAAAGGAATTATCTCTGAATGCATTTGTGTAATATTCTTAATATACATTTCAATATTCTTACTTTCATCAGGTATATATGTACAACAATGTTGAACATGTAAAATGCCACAGACTCCTCCCTCTTTTGCTAGGAGTATGTCTAAAGCAAGACGGTCTTGAATTACCATAGATCTAATTGCAATAACTTCAACATTCACTAATTGAAACCCATCAGCTGTGTCAGTTGATAATCTATCAACTATAGTGGACAATTTTCTGATTCTCCCTGCATTTAGGGTTATACCAACAAAAGGTATTACAGCTTGAAAAATATCTCCCAGAACTTCAGTAAAAGTTTCTCTTTTAACTCTATTTACATAATTATGAATTTTAAACAATCCTTCTGAATCTCTGTCAACATGAAACACTTTAGGAAAAACAATTCCCACATAACAAGTTCCATACCAATGGTCTGGAAGGTTGTAGTAGGCTTTGTCACCACAAACAAAATAAATTCCAGGAAAGATAGGATCTTTTCCACCTTTAAATCCCCAACCTCCCATAATCTGATAAGTATCTTCACAGTTACTTGCACCTACAAAATAATTATCAAAAAGTGTATTATCTCTTCTAATGCAAAGTTTTCCACTAACTGGTTTGTCTATGTGAATTGCAATATTTTCAAGCATTTTGCCATTTAATTTCTCATCCTCTTTCTGCCAGAAGGCTGACTTAGTCTGTTTGACTAATTCATTTCTCTTATAAATTGCTCTTCTCTCCTCAACCATGTTCAAAAATTTCTTTCCCTCAGCACTTAATTTACATGTTAGATTATTCTTGTAAGCATACTCATAAGTGAGTTCATTAGTAACAAGAAAAAATTCTCTCATTTGTTTTGCTTTCTTATGCTTATTTAAAGCGTTATCAATCTTAATATTAGCAAAAATTTCATCATAATTTGAATAGTAATATTCTAAACGACCAGTTTGATAAAATAAACTAGTTAATACACTACATGTTACAGCATAAGTGAGAGGAAGCATATTATATGTTACTCCCTCAGAAACAGAAGCAGGTAATTTAACGCAGACATAGCAGTCTTTTGCATCCATTACCTTAACATATTCACTCAATAGCTTTGTGAATGTATTACTTGAAAAATCACCAATTGATTTATCTTGATGAATGTTAGGCTGATGATCAATAACTTTTGCAGACGCACTATGTTTAGTTTGGCTAACCAGAGCTTTGCTTGTTAAATTAACTTTGTGTAATTCTCTATTCATTTCTAAAGGGATAATCACAGCTAGAATCAACCAGAGCAGAACTAAAATGAGCAGACATACCAGAGTCATCTTACAGCATCTTTTAAAAACAGAACACTTTGAAGTGCTCTCCTTAACATAAGGCATTTTTGGTTAGTTTTAGCCTCAAAAAATAAAAATAAATTTTAAAATTCTAAATTTATATTTACAACCCCCTTTTAAAATAATTTTTTTTTTTTTTTTTTTTTTTTTAAAACCCTAAACAAGATTTCTTCGACCTTATGTCATACATAAGTTTTCTTCAACTAAACAGTTTTTCTTCGACCTTGTGTCAACTAACAAATTTTCTTCAGCCTTTTGCCAATTTAATATTTCTGTACTTCAATCATTGTCACTAATTTCTTGGATTTCGTTTTCTTCTTCACTACTATCATATATGTCAATAACAGGTGGAATTACTAAGTAAGTCCACTCAGGAGACTTGTATTTTTGGTTTGGTCTTATTATTCTCTTCCCTTTTCTCGATATCACTTCAATTTTTCTTCCAACTCCAACTTCTTTTCCAGGACTCTTTTGACTACTGATTTCTTCAACTTGTTCTTTTGGCTTTTTGATCAATCTGACTCTCAATCTTCCACCTGGCCAGTAGTCTGCTTTTCTCACGTACTTCTTCTTTGGTTCAGAATTATTTGATTCTGACTTCCAAGTCCTTTTCTTTCCGTTTTCACTTTCACCTTCCACGTCACTTTCTTCAGTTTCGTAGTCTGAAATTTCAATTGACTCAGGAACTTCTCTATTCGGCAATTTCACTCCTTCAGGAACTTCACTTTGTCTTCCATCACTGGTACTTGGTAATTCGTTCTCCTCCTCTTCCTCTATTACCTCTAACTTCCCAGATTTCGGATTTCTGTTCCTTACTTCAGAGTTTGTTCTCTGCCTTTCAATACTCTCCTGGTCTGAAACTTCTTTTTGTTCTGCTTCTTTGTCTTCAATGGAAACAACCGAATCCTCAGTTATCTTTCCTTTTAACAGATTCTCTTCACCTTCAGAATCTATTTCAATTATTTCCAAGTCTTTTCTTGTCAAATTTCCATTCACTGGCACAGTTTCCAGATGTCGACTTTCTTGTCGATCTTCAGAATCTGGAATTACTTCACCTTCTGTTTTGCCTTCTGCTTCAGAATCAGAATCATCTGTGGTATCACTTTCAACATCAGAACTCTCAGGAGTTGGTACTGGAATAGTATGACTAGGATGTATCCAACGTTTCAATCCTCTGCACTTTACAGCATTAGTAGTGATCAAGATTATCTGCCTAGGTTTCTGCCATCTAGGAGCTAGACAATTCCTTCTCCGATGTACTTTCGTTCTGACCCAATCGCCAGGTCTCAGGTCATGAGTCAAAACCTTTTCATTTGATTGAGCTTCAGTTCCCACCTGATTAGACACAGAAGTTACCATATCAGATAACCTTTTACAGTAATCCAAAATTGCACTGTCATTTATGCTCAACAGTTTACCTACAGGTACAAATGCTTGTCTCATAACTCTTCCCATTAAAATTTCATGAGGACTCAAACCTGTCTTTTTATCTGGTGTACTTCTTAATGACATCAAAACAAGTGGAAGAGCATCAGTCCACTTTATACCTGTTTCAAGACACATTTTTCCAATTCTGTTTTTGATTGTTCCATTTATTTGTTCAACTACTCCTGATGCCTCTGGTCTGTATGCACAGTGTATTTTCTGCTCAATACTCAAAGCTTCGCAAATTAACTTCATCAGTTTGTTATCAAAATGGCTTCCTCCATCACTCTCAATAGTGACTGGAAAACCGTACCTTGGGATGATTTCTCTGAGCATTAGTTTTGCTACTGTAATTGAATCACAGTGTCGTGTAGGGAAAGCCTCTACCCATCTTGAAAATAAGCATACAATTACAAGTACATATTTCAAACAATTGTGTAAGGGCATTTCAATGAAATCCATTTGTAACCTGGTAAAGGGACCACCTTCTCGACCAATTATTCCTGTCCCCACCACTGATTTTCTGTTTGGATTCATTTGTTGGCATGACAAACACCTTTGACAAAAAGATTCAGCAATAGTTCTAAACTTGGTATTGAACCATGTTTCTCTGAAAAGTCTGACCATAGAATCTCTTCCTAGATGTGCTGGACCATGATATAATCTGGCCATATCAGCAATCAAACAATTTGGTAAGACTACTCTGCCATCTTTGTAAACCCACACTCCATCTTCTTCACGGGGTCTACAATCTGATCTTAACCACAAGTCTTTTTCTTCATCTTCTGCTTCATTTTGTAAATCTCTAATCTCATGCCATGTTTCTACAACAGTTGTTAGCATTAATGAATTTGAATCAATTTCTTTACTCCTCTGCCGATTGTATGAATAATTTTTCCTTGCGCAGTATTTAGCTGTTTCATCTGCGAAGGCATTTCCTTTGGAAATATAATCAGTTCCTCTAGTGTGCGCTGCACATTTAACAATGGCGATTTCTTTTGGCAATTGTATTGCTTCAATTAATCTCCTAATGAAAACTGCATTTTTAATTGGTGATCCTGTTGATGTCATGTATCCTCTCTGTGACCAGAGTTGTCCATAATCATGTACAACTCCGTACCCATACTGACTATCAGTAATGATGGTAACTCTTATATCCTTTGATATTTCACATGCACGAATTAAAGCAATCAATTCAGCCACTTGTGCTGAACGAACTCCTTCAAGACATGATGCTTCTTCAACATCTACGACTGTACAAACTGAGTATGAAGCTTTCAAGACACCTCCTTCGGATCTTAAGCATGAGCCATCTACAAAGTAGACAAAATCCGATTCAGACAAAGGTCTGTCTTTGATGTCTTTTCTTGGTTTAGTGCAGAATTCCATGACATCTAAACATTCATGTTCTGTTTCAATGTCATCAACAATTTCAGAATCAGGCAGTAATGTAG
Organism: Lissotriton helveticus; assembly: GCF_964261635.1. Lineage (NCBI taxonomy): Eukaryota > Metazoa > Chordata > Amphibia > Caudata > Salamandridae > Lissotriton > Lissotriton helveticus. The sequence continues at coordinate 324,037,777 of NC_136061.1, forward strand.
AAGGATTCAGATTCAAACATCTTGAAATCGAAACATTATCTGCTCCCAGTATGATTTTCTCATACTTTGTCAATCTGCTACTTGTTAAATGTTGAGTCTTACCTCTTGTCAGTAATATTTCAACTGAATGAGGCACAAAAACTTTCACAGGAAATCCCATAATGATTCCTTCACTTTGTTCAAGGCTGATACTTGTAGCTGCAACTGCTTTCAAACAACCTGGTAATGCTTTTGCAATTGGATCAAGAACTGCAGAGAAGTATGCAATAGGTTTCTTTAAATTTCCATGTCTCTGAATTAACACAGATAATGCACATCCTTCTCTCTCGCTGCAATACAGTTCGAAATCTTTCTCATAATTTGGCATACCTAAAGCAGGAGCTTGGCATAAGCTCTTTTTCAGGTTCTCAAAAGATTCCATCTCAGCATCATTGAGAATAATTGGATCTTTTACATCTGACTTTGTCAATCTTTGTAGTGGTTTTGCAATTACTGAAAATCCACTTATCCATTGTCGACAGTAACCAACCATTCCCAAGAACATTCTGACCTGTCTTTGTGTTCTTGGTGGTAACATTGCTTGAATCATTTTTATTCTCTCTATTGTTACTTGTCTTTTTCCCTTTGCAATTCTGTGACCAAGATATTTTACTTCTTGTTTGCAAAACTGTAGTTTTGCTGGGGACACTTTATGTCCTTCTTCTGCAAGGCGATTTAACAGAATTATTGTGTCTGTTACACAATTTTCTCTTGTCTTTGCAGCTATTAACAAATCATCAATATACTGCACTAGCGTAGACCTACCAGGTAAGTCTAAGTCTTCTAATGATCTTTTTAACAGTTCGTTAAAGATTGAAGGACTTTCTGTATAGCCCTGTGGGATTCTTGACCATCCGAGGGTCTTACCTTGGAATCTGAAAGCAAATATTTCATAACTGTCTGGATGTAAGGGAACAGTAAAGAATGCATTGCAAAGGTCGATGACTGTATACCATTCAGCATCATGTGGAATCTGAAATAGAATTACTGCTGGATTTGGAACCACAGGACAACATGGAACGACAATTTGATTAACCTTTCTCAAATCTTGTACGATTCTAAATGTTCCGTTAGACTTTTTAACTCCCATAATTGGTGAATTACAAGAGCTACTCTTCATTTCCTTTAATACACCTTGCTTGATTAATTTTTCAATTATAGGTGTAATACCTTCAATTGTTTCTGTTTTCATTTTATATTGTGGAGTGTTTGGAAATTCTATTCCCTGTTTCAATGTAATTTTTACTGGATCTACGTTTTTCATCAGACCCATCTCATTTCCACTAAAATCCCATATTTCAGATTTCACTGTTTCTTTGAGTTCTTCAGGTAGATCTTTTTCTTCAAATGCAGGAAACAATTTTGTTTCTTCTGCTTCTATCATCATCATTGTCATTCTGTATAAACCATCTTCCTCCATTGTTTGTAACTCAACTCCATCAGGAGAACAATATATTCTACAATTCATTTTACATAGGATGTCTCTGCCCAATAGATTTACTGGACTACTATTACAAACCACAAATCTGTGTTTGTCTTTGTAATTTCCAATTTCAACTGGTACTGGATCAGTTAAGTCAGTTTTAATTTGCTGATTACTTACTCCAACAACTTGGATGGTATCCCCAGAGAGAGGTAGGTTTTCAATTTCCACTGATCTAACAGTAGAACGGGTAGCACCAGTGTCCACTAGAAAAGTGATGTCTACATCATTAACTTTCCCGTTTACAAAAGGACCAGACTGGTCAACCTCAAGAGTGGCTCCAACAACACACTCTTCCTCCTCTCTCGGGCACCGTCAACAATAATCATCAGAATCGCTGTCTTGACTTTCTGCTAATAAAAATTGTTGTGAAGCATTTTGCATTTGAACCCTTTGCTGCTTTTGCTGTTTTTGTGGTTTTATTACCTGTTCACTTCCCTGAAATCCCACGTTTGGATTATATTTTTGAACTCCCCCACAATTCGGAAAAGGTGGTTGTGGCAATTGGTCTTGACGATTATTCACCTGTTGTTGTTGCTGTTGCTGTAACTGTCGCTGAATATTAAATTCGTTTAACCCCTGTTGCATCTGTAGCTGTCGCTGCAGGTCAACACCATTCTGCATCTGTGGATTCAATAAGGGATTCTTTAAGTTTTTAGGAGGATGAGGACACTCGTCCCTCCAATGTCCAATTTCGCCACAATTAAAACAAGGTAATCTTTGCTTCAGCTCCTCAATCTTTGGGCTAAATTTCTTTGGGAAATTATTACCTTTAAACTTTCCTTGTATCTGGTTTGTATTTCCAGTTTGAACAAAATTAGTGTTCTTATTTCCCATGCTGGCAATCTGTTGCTCAGCCACCTTTACCTGGGCCCACATGGCTTTCTCCTTCAGCTTCTTCTGTTTTACTTCTATTTCATCGCTACAATACTTTGCTTTTCTTAGAATATCATCTACAGATAGTGATTGCCATCCGACAATACTAGTTCTGATCATTTCTCCAATTTCAGGTTTTAGTCCATAAACAAATCTATAGACAAAATGACTCATGTCTTTTTCATCTAATTTTTCATAACCACTGTATTGTTTAAAGATTAACAGTAGTCTTTCATAAAAAGAATGAACTGATTCTTTTGTTTCCTGTTCTGTTCTTTCTATTTTAACCCAATCAACTTCTTTGGGTGGAATTTTGTTTTTCATCCAAACAATTACTTTCTCATAAAAATCCATTACAAGTGGATTTGGAGCACCTGTTTCTTTAATTCGCTCTGGTTCTGCTTTTGGCCAACTAATCGATATTTTGCATTCTGTCCAAAGATCAGATGGAACGACAATGTCAAAAAATCCATCTAAATCAATCCACAGAACTTTTGATACTTTGATAAATCTATCGACTTGCCTGTACCACTCAACTGGTTTTTCCCTCAATTTTGGAAAGTCATTTGTGAATAACAGAATGTCCTGTCTCGACCAAGGGACATGAACATATCCTCCACCTGCAATTTCTCTCATTGGAAATTGTTTTGACAATTTATCCAATCTTTCATCTTCCTTCTTTTTCGTCCATTTTACTCTCCATTTATTCAGTTCTCCTAGCTTTTTGATATAGACAATCAAATCTTTAATATGAACTATTCTTCCCATTGAGTTCAAACTCTCAATGTCACTTTCTGAAAAGTCTAATCTGTAATGCTTTGCAAAATTCTTTTGTTTACTCACATCGATTTCAAGTTCTGCTGCTAGATCCTCTAGTTGATCATATTTATTTTTCGTTTTCCACTGAATGCTTTTGCAAATGAACAGTAGTTCATCATCCCGATAGTAATTTAAACTATCTGGACCAATTGTTCCAATTATTAATTCTTCAATATTCGCCTTTAATTTAGCCACATCAAGTTTTGGTGTGGTTACCCTGATTTCAGGACTCCCTATATCTGATATAGCACCCATTGGTGTTTTTGGAGATAAATCCTCATTAAAGGTTAAATCAGGCATTCTTGATTTAGAAGTGTTTATTTCAGATAAATCTGAATAAAATTTTTCAGCAGCCTTTTGAATTTCTGTATTTAAAGGAATAGTTAATCCAGTTTTGTTTGTTTCCCTTTGGTCAAATACAGGCTGAACAGGACCAATTGTTACTGGAACTGTCACAGCTTCCATGCCTTTTGTCATTCTTTTTATTAGTTCTTCCTTTGATCTTATATATTCATTATAATCAACATCTTCAACATTTCTTGTCTCTCTTGTATAATCTTTTGGAGGTTCCCTTGCTCTTGGAGTCATTGTAAAATGTCTACCTTCATTTCGAGCATTCTCGAATTCTGGTCTTCTAGGAGTTTCATTGATTTCACAATTATTTGGATAAAGTTTAGGAGCTTCATTAATTGGAGGTGCACTCGGTGAAGTTTCAGTAGAAACCACCGGAGTAGACCATGATCTAGGAGGTCTCAAAGGCTGATTAGGTTGATTCTTTCTAGCAGTTGTATATATTTCTTCCATAACTGCATCCTCAGATTCACTTTCCATAGATTTCCCTGTAGGAGTACCCATTACCATTTCATGAATTAAATACAATCCTTCACTCATGTTTCCCTGTCTCCACATTCTCAATCTATCTTCATGAGTTTCTCTTTTCCAAGATGGATTTTTAGAAGGTCTTTTAATTCCACTAGCTTCTCTTTGTAACTGATACATCTCGTCTTCCCACTCAACTAAAGCTTCAAATTGAGTTGGTCTCGGTTTTGGAACAAGAGCATTCATTTTCTCTCGTAAATTTCTTAAAACTCTTACATTAAATGAACCTTCATCAGGCCAAGTTAAAACACCGTCATTTTTAGTATAACGTTTCCAATTATCGAACCATAAGACAGTATGATAACCATATTCACCTTCCATGTACGCTGCAGGTGTTTTATACTTATGAAGTAGTTTACCACCTCGCGTTTCGATTTTCTTGTCAGGTGAAAATAAATTCTTGAACTTTTGAAATAATGTTGACTTTTTCTCAACATGTTTAAAATGATAACTCATTTTTAAGAGTTAAATCTAATTCACAAAATCGTTCGTAAAATATTTCCGGGATGTTCCGTACAACAACCAATCCGTGCGCGAAACACACCAACAAGCCAATGACAGTTGAGCTACGTCACTTTTCTGCTCAACCAATAAATTTTGAGTTTTTCCGAAATACCAATCAGTACACAGGTCGTCAGAGACTCAAGAGCCAATCAGAATATAGCTTGTGACGTAGGTCACCCAATCCCAGCGCGGCTCTGTGACGTACACAGCAGCTGCGGTTTCTCGTTTCTCACTCCTGGCGCTTACCCCTCCTTCACAAAATCTTTTCACAGCGCCATTTTAAGAACACTTTTCAGTGTAAATTAATTCTTAACAATGACTATAAAGACAACATCTGTTCGTTTCACTATTTAGGATAGTTTACATACATTCAAGTATCCACACTTCGGAATAGACGGCGCTATTCACACTAAGGATAATATTCAATTGTCAGTAGAGTAACCTTACCCCACCCTTCTAACGCGTATAATTATGAACTCGCTTTGCTCTGAACCCACCGCGAAGTGAAAGTTCTAAGAGTTCCACTTGAACATAAAATACAATTCAAACTCGCACTTTCACACTGAAATTTCCCTAATTTCAAGCACACATGAAATCCGTACAGGACTCTCACCTGTTTATAGAAATCATGCACCGTTAGCAAAATAACGACGTTATCCGTACAGGACTCTCACCTGTTTATAGATATGAAACATGTACCCGTACAGGACTCTAACCTGTTTATAGATAATCATGTACCGACGCTAATTTACCCTTCACTCAAGCTCGGATATAACTAATACTCTTATCACAGTGAGTTTTATGGAAGGCGCTTTGTCCCTATTCTCATGCTGCTTTAATTTCTTAGAAAATCCTCACTATACAAGATTCAGACCTAGCCCTAAAACTGTGCTGCTCGGCGACAACACTATGGTACACGGCGATACCTCTTGTGATACTCGGCGATATCACTACAAACAGAACAGATGGCTTGCGTGACTAATTTCTCGCCACACAATCTATACCGGTATAGTTTACAGATAGCACGAAAAACGAACTCAACATGTGTTAAAACATCGATCCTATTTCCATACCATAACACTTTTAGTAACCCTTAGCAACCAACATATTACCTTGGTTACCCTTAGCAACCATCAATTTCTGCTACCAGAGAATTGATCCAGCGGCCTATAGAAAATATATCATAAACTACGTTATCCAACTTCATAACCTATAAACAAAATTCTATACTAAATATGGACCCATTTATAAACCTGACATATTTTGGGCCTACTGAATCAGGTGGTCAAATTAAATCTATATACACATTATCTACAAACTATATACATTTTATATATCTGCGAAAGGAATGTTGTCATTAGAATAAAACTATACCATTTAAATGACCACCATTGGCGACGTGATCTAGCTAATAGTAACCTACACTTCTGAATAACCAAGACCAGCTTGTTTGTCAAAAGTAAGATTTTATTTACTAAATTATGGTATATAAGTTGATAGTTTTATAATTGAATTTTATTTGCAATAGAGCAAGCATGATTGTAAAGAAATATGAGGAAAATACAATTTAAGCAAGTGAATCAAAATCAAAGTGAATATTTAAAGTTTAGCATTTCTAAAATCTAATTCCCTAACTGAGCTAAATAGATAGAAATTAAAGTAAAGTTCTTTGAGGATTCTTACGTGCTCCACGCAAAGTCCAACAGCACATCACCCTCATCGGAAAGTCAGAAAGCAGCAGCCAGCCCATCCCTAAGGGCATGACTTTTTATACCTTTCTATGCTAACTAAACTACGCAAAGGAAAGTTTTCAGAAATCTTCGACGTCCCATTGGCTGAGAGTGACAAGTGACATGTCACCCAGTTTTCAAAAAGTTCCACTAAATCATATTTCATAGAGACCATTGTTCCTTCCACGTGAAGCCAGAAGCTTCCTCATATTGCAACAAATGTATAAAGTCATTCTCGCAGCGTCCATTGACTTTCATTATACTTCCGCGGATGCCAAGTTAAGGACTGACAAAATGTTCACTTTCGACCTTGGCCATGTCCGACAGAATGATGACAGCATCAGTTTTTGCTTTGTGAACGCAGCTTTTGACGAATAATTTATTTCAGAATGGGCATCTCGTGACTTTCTGCAGAATTACATGTCAGCTCTTTTCTGCGGCTCAATTGACTAGGCCCAAAAGCAGGCAACTTATGATTTCTAATATAAAACAAACACAAGAAAAGTATTAATGTAAGAAATAATGTAAATTCTGTATCCACCCCTTGGTTCACTAATTATTTAACCCACCCGATTAATCAAAATGTTACCTAGCCATTGCAAACAAATAAAGCAGCGTTTATATCTACCAGTCTCCGTTATTCCATGAGACCCATATGCACCTAGAATAGTAGAAATGACATCACACAGACAAGGAAAAGCAAAACAAGCACATGCTTCTTTTAAGTTTGCAGCAGTTAGTAATGACAAAAACGAAAACAATAAATTATTTTATTATTTTGCACGAACAAAAAGATGCAACAATTATGCACGTTTATGAGCACACATGTTAGTCCCCCCACGTGTAAAGTTTAATCTAAGTTGTATTAGCACAACATATCACAAATCATTAATATTTTTATTCATGTTATGGAAATGTGACTTCGCGAGTTTAAACAAATTTTTGTTTTCTATCTCGCTCCATCAGTGGTAACGTATGCTATGTACAGATTTTTAGCTTATGTGTCTTTAGTCACGCCCTTAATTACACTGTCCTCGCCCGTTAGTGAGACCCCAACGTTTTTTCATCCAACTTAAAGCCCTGGGTATGATGTAAAGTGTGGTATCATATATCTGGATGCAATGACAGAAACAAGAAAATACAAGTCGTGTGGCACACTATGCCAAGCACAGAAAAGTGTAAATCACCCCACAGCTGGGCTCTATTAAGAAGAGAAATTCAGCAAGTCTACAAACACGACGTGTTAATTTCACGCTGTATTTGTAGACTTGCTGCATTTCTTTTCTTTTCTGCACAACTTTCGCCAAAGCCGTTCACTTGTCTGTCTCACAAAGCTCCACGGCTTAGGAAGAATTGAATGGAAGGATGCCACTTAGAACGATTCAATGGCATTACCTAGGGCCACTGCATTTCTACTAAACCCTGCCCCTCCAGCCACCAGCTCTTACCCTGAAGTACAAACTGACAAGATGATAAATACTGACCTAAGGGCAACTTATGTAGACTTGGCAATCGCTGTAAATAAGCAGTGTCCAGGAACAGCTGTAAATCAGGCACGACAATGCATAACGCTCCCCTCCGTCCCTTAGTGCACAACACTGATGGGCCAGTGAGTTACTTACGCCACCAGAATAACTAGCAGGAAAATGTAGAAATTAAAACAGCTGCCTTAAAGTCCTCCCAGCACCAAGGAACTGGTGGGCAGACTTCACATGTATTGATGAAGAAAACAAGCTGGTGGCTCTCTGGCAACAACGAGTACACTTGTTTCATACCAGGAAGTGATTATATTTTTCACCACCTTTTCACTAAGATATCAGGTTACGAAAATATTGGACCGATATTTTGAGGATCCAATCTCTATATTTTGGCCAGGACCACAATGGCCTCTTGCTCGGTCATTTAACACTTTATCCTCTACTCTATCGACCTTATGTTGCCCATTGCTTGAGGAAACGCCTTTAGAGGACAAATTCTGTTAAGACCAAATCTTCTGATCAATTTCTGATCTCCTATCAGAGACAGCACAATCCAGTCTTGTTAACCCTTGCTTGCTGGTTCCACAAGTCAGGTCTTAAAAGGGTTGCAGTGGTCATTTTGGCTCACTCCTTTGGATGTAAAATGAGCTCTGCTAGTTACACAATTAAATGTAAGAATGCTGAGTTTAAAAAAATGTAGGATTTGAAATGTTGTGAAATGCATTTGTTACTATGTAAATAAAAAAGTTGCAGTAAAAATGTTTTTTCACTTAAAAAAAAAAATGATTTCTGCTCCCACAATTAAGCTTATGTCACCTGACCTGGGAGCAAATGCCGAGTTTGTAGAGTTGCTCTTCTCTTAATAGAGCACAGTTGTGTGGTGATTATGCGCCTTTGTTAACGTTTTCATGTTAATGGCAGCGCCCTTGATGAGCTGCAATTAACATGAAAACTTTAAAAAATTACCCACATTCACCCCGCAGCCCAGCTCTAATAGGAGAAGGAATGCATGCAGCAGGTCTGCAAACACAGAGTGTGCTTTTAAGTGATGCTAAAAGCACACGCTGTGTTTGGTGCTGCATTTCTTTTGTTTTTTAGAGTGTGGCTGCTGGAAGATTGTGTGCTTTTGTTTAAAGCATTCATGTTAAACGCAGATTGTGACAGGCTCTGCAATTAACACGAATACTTAAACAAACATAAGCCCACAATGAGCCCCACAGCCACGTTCTACAGAACGAAACAAATTTAGCAAGTGTTCCCGAGGGAGCACTTGCCAAACGGCTCTTTCTCTAGATGGTGAAAATGCCTGTTTTTTGCGCTGCAGCGGCAGCGTGAATGCTCTTGGGGATGTGTGTGCGCCACACACACAGCACTGCACGCTCGAGGGTGCTGAGGTACACGCGTGCACAGGCACGCACCTTCAAGGGAACACTGATTACAATAGGGAAAAACACCTAGCCTTAGGCGGCTACCATAATGTCAGTGTACAGAGGCTGATCCGAGCTTGGAAGAAGACTTTCAATGCAAGAAGTGCAACTGGTCTCTCCTCCCGCCCAGGAAACTCGCACCCAAGATCCTCCGACGCAACAATAAGTGTAAAAACAATAAGAAAACAGAGGACTTAAAGGCCACCCTGTTAAATTGTTGCTCTATGCAAATGCATGAACCACACATTTAGGACCTAATTTTAGACGAATAGCCTGATCTTTTATTTCTCACTGAGACCTGGCTGTAGTGAAGCTGTTAAAAGGTGGTTCTGACACTATGGGCAGCCCAGATTTTTCGCTTTTGGAGCACCTAATTGTTGAGCTTTTGCTGTGGGGTAGCCTCATAAGTTGGGACTCACCCACAGTAAACTCATAATGAAAGACTGCATGGGGATTTTACTGGTGTCCCCCTGACATGACCAGGCCACTGCGCAGCAGCTAGATTAAGGGACACCGGGCTGGTATGCAGACTCAGGTATACATGTGTGTGCACACGTGTAAGGGCTGCGCAGGGGAGATTCCTAGCGTGCGCAGTCCAAAAGCAGTACAAATATGACTTTGGACTCTGCAGAACACCCCTCCTCCCATCCGTTACAGTGGACTTTAGTGAGTGTTTGGAATCTGTAGGCCTTATGAAAGTTACTCTAGCCCATGGGCTCCGCACCCCCATAGGGGAATAATGAAGTGAAAAACAGTAAAACACACTGACTTTCCCTGGCATGTTCCTTCCCAGTGTATAAAGCCTATTCCATGTCACCACCCAATTCTGCATAAGTCATGCCACACCATTCACTTTATAGCTGCTCCTGGATTGCGTACGCTAGGAATCTCCCCTGCACAGCCCTTACACGTGTGCACACGCATGTACTCCTGTGTCTGCATGTAACCAGCCCGGTGTCCTTTACTCCAGCTGCTGCGCAGTGGCCTGGTCAAGCCAGGGGGACACCAGTAAAATCCCCATGCAGTCTATTTCATTATGAGTTCACTGTGGGTGTGTCCCAACTTCTGAGGCTCCCCCGCAGTAAAAGCTCAACAATTAGGTGCTCCAAAAGCATTAAATCCGGCCGGCCCATAGTGTCAGAACCACCTTCTAACACACACTGCCGCCCAGCTGATTCCTATAGGGAAGAAGTAGCCACTCTACATGGGTACACTTCCCGTAGTCCGCAATAACTAGTTACAAGGGGTTCTGACCAGACCCCCCCCTTACTCACCAGTTAGACCACATATTCCTCCCATCCATGAAATCTCCACCCATGACAGGGATCCCAGACTACCCTAAGAACCCTCCGGGCTCTAGGTTAGATACCTCTAGGTCACTCATGGTCTACATGGACTCAGCCTAACTAGGACCACCTTTGCCCCTGGGCATGCAACACTATGACTACCACTTCTCTGGACAAAGGTACAGTACCTAAGCACTGATGTGGTCTTCTAGGATAGGTCTACATCCCATCCCCTGGATCACTTGCTGATCTCCCTTCCAGAGTTTGTTCCAACCAATACCCTCTTTCCGTTTGGTCCTAGCACCCCAAAGATGCAACCTCTGTGGGGACCCTCACCCTCAGCCTGCCGCCGTGGTAATTTTGCTGCCACCACCCTTTCGGGATGACTGGCTTCCCTAAAGAAAGCACAGCCACTTGTGCTTTCCCCACACAGAAAAGCACCCTTTGGCCACTGGCCTGGCTCTCGGATAGGACCTCAGACCGGCTTCACCACCACACTGGCAGTGCCAGGGAGGAATACTGAGGGTGCCTCGTCAGACATCCTACAGCTCATTCCCCCAGTCAGTAGCTCCACACAGAAACTACCCCAGGATCCTAGACCCCTTCCTTGTTCTTCGCAGCAAGAACAGGGCCTGTGCACCCTTCCCTCCCAGAGACGCACTCTCCTCCCGGAGTACCCTTGGAGAGCCTGTGGGCCCGAGTTAGCTAGATCCAGATCCACCTCTCATGGCTCTCCCCTGTCTCCCTGCAGCACCATGGGAGACCGCCTAGGGACTCACATGATCCCTGGATGCCCTGCACCACCCCTTCTGAAGAGCAGGGTCCCTTCACTTAAGATAGGCCCCAACTTCCTTCCGTGTAGTACTACCACACTCAACCAGGGACCCTAAAGATCCCGACTAGGCCTGCACCACCCTCCTCTGAAGCAAAGGGTCTGTTCACTTAAGATAGGCCCCACCTGTCTTCAGGGCTGAACTACCTCCATCAGCGAGGGACCCTAAAGATCCCACCTAGGCCTGCATCACCCCTTTGGGAAACACATGGTCCCTTTACTTAAGATGTGCCCCACCTGCGTTAAGGATGGTACTACCTTGAAGAAGTCCACCTCCTGCCACGAGCGAGGGGAACACCCCCATGCTCCTGGCCCTTGGGTCCAAGGCCCACAGGACCTACCTGACTGGTTACCGGCTAGGCATCGCCCCAGCCACCACTTCAGGTGAACAACACCAGCTCCAGAATGACATCCTGTTGCTTCCTTGGGTAAACACCTACCCTACGCTGACACCTCAGGGTCCGCCACTAACCATTCACCTGGAAACCAGAGAGTATATCACCCCTACTCAGATCTCTACTGGATCAGTTACCTAGCTCATCTAGTGTAAATGTGAATGTAAAAGTACAGGAATTTATATAGCGCAAATCACCAAGCGGTTTCTAAGCGCTTGCTTAGGGAACCCGTCCTGGTATTCCCCTGTGAGATAGCCCCGGCAGGGTATCCGCAAGGTGAAAGCCAGGGATCCCGCCGCGAGGGGCCGTTGTGGAGATTAAGCAAGCTATTGCCCAGAGTCACAGAGTGTGAACCTGTGAATCGAGTAGGCACCGGAGCGTGAATTGTCGAGTCCATGGACATTTTAGGACTCAAGACCCCGCCGAGCCGGGAATTGAACCCTGGTCCCGGGCTGACCTCTGCTTCCAGGTCTGCCTCCTCTAACCAGTGAGCCACACTTCTCCACTCCTCCTCCACTCCACTTCTCCAGTGTACCTAGGGGCTACCACTACACACCATCACTCAAGAACTACCCTCCTTTGGGGCCACCCACTTCCAGGAGTCACCCCTGGGTTGCTCACCTCCCCACCAGTTACCCAGGGGGGCCTGCCAGACACTCAACTCTACCAAACCCTCCTCCCACCGTGGGAATAGTTTCTTGGGGTCCCCCACCATGGAAACGCCTGGGGTGTTACTACCCGGGGTAAAGAAACCTACTGCCCCACCCTTCCAGTGGTTTTGGCCTGCGCCAATGGCAAGAAAACTTTCAGCGGGGGAAGGATATCTGGGGCCCCTTCTGTGGAAACCCTCCCTGCCCTTAAAAAGCGTGGGAACCTCCCAGGACCCCTACCTCCCCTGTCCCCCCCCCCACCCCCAAGGTCAATCCAGCTGATACCAACACCCCTATCTGTGATGTAGGTATCAGTTGCTGTCCCTATCTCTTGAGAAGACACCCTCCTCATGCAGGTGTAGTGTTATGGTTCAAAGCACCATCTCGCTAGCACATGATAATCAACATAACACAGTCATATCAATACAGTTTACATTTAAACCATAATATCTTCACATGACAAATGTGCGCAGGGCTTTCCTTTCCCATACTTTTTATTTTACATAACCAAAACTTTGAACCCTTCTCAGAGCCTTGCGCTCTTCCATTTGCTCATTACTGCATAGGTAATGTGTGGCAAAACTGGACTCATCAAATGCCATAAATGCGCACCAGAATGGGATACTATGTTTCCCGCCGCTAGACACCAATGTTGGAAAACGCTCAGGCAGGGTTGTGTGTCCAGGGTTACCTATTTTAAATGCGTGTTGGGATAATTGGGGGGGGGGGGCACTGAGATGGTGCCTGTGTGCAGGGCTCTCGCTCCAGGTTATGTTCAACTAACTACATTGGGGGCAGGATGATGTGCATACATGGGAGTGGTGATACTAAACCCCACCCCCCTACGGGAGAAGTGGAGATGTTATGCAATGTCACAAAGTAATTCCAACAGCTTATGTATATTTGTAAATTGGTGCTTAGTATTGAGTAGCATGTGTGTTTAATAAATGTACTCTTACTTTTATAAAGCGAAGTATAGACTGGACAATCAATTATTGAGTGTTATTTCTGCGCACCTGCAAATGGCGATTACTAGCCCACACCCCCTCCCTTGAATAAGCCTCAGAGTGCTGTGCAACACTACCCTCTGAGAGTCAGGCGCTACAATTGGGTGTTTGGTTCCCACTGAAGGACTACTGTTGTCATGTTATTTGTGCAGGCCTCACAGATGCTGCCTCGTTTTCCAACAGAAGCCTCCAACCCTACGATCACCTCGGCCATCCCTACGGGTTATAACATACTTAGGGGGGACTGACCTAGTGGGAAGAGGGCGGTGTCACCATAATTTATAATACAAAATTAGAGTGTTCTCCCATCCCGATGGAAAACATCGAGGGTGCAGAGTCCTTAGGCTTCCGCTGTACCGTATCCCCTCATCATAGCATAGCTGTTTTTCTGATTTACAGACCTCCCGGTGCAATTGGAAATTTTATTACTACGCTCAATACAGCCACCACCTTCCTGGCCTTAAAATACAACAACTGCCTTATCCGGGAGATTTCTATATACATATGGACTATGGAAAAGAGCCTCAAACAATTTACTTGTTGGAGACGCTGCAGGCCTGCAACATGTTTCCATCTATTTCTTCGGCCACCCATGAGAAGGGCCATTCCCTAGACCAAATCTTTCACAACTTTGACATATCAGTAATCCTACCTCTTCCCATTACCTGGTCTGACCACCTCCAATTAAAATTCGTCATTCCCAACTCTGCCACAGCCCATCGGGCTAACGCAGGGCAGAGGGTCCCTAATTACAGGACGTTCCCAATCCCAATGTTAGCAGACGCCCTCGCTTGTTCCTCATCGGAGCTGTCTGGCATCCCTGACTCGGACGCCCTCTCATAAGATTCATGACTCCGAACCAACATTGGTGCAGCGGTACTGGTTGTTTCCTGATCCTCAAAGAGATTGGCCCCACCAGCTCCATGGTTTAACGGTTCCCTCAGATCTAGCAAAAGAAATTGTAGAAAAATGGAACGGAAATGGCGTAAATCCTATCTACCTGAGGATAGGAAGGTGTATAAAGACACCTTAAAAGTTCATTACATTCTCATAAAGGCAGCCTAGAAAAACTTATTTCAAACCAAGATAGAAAAAGCCCAAAATAAGAGTAAGGAAATCTTTAGCATAGTTAAATCTTTACGACCCCGAAAGCAGGCACAAAAGAAGGGCCATGCACAGAAGAATGGTCTAAGCAAATAGCTCTCCGCGATCCAACAAGCCTTCACTAACATCTGAGAGGAAGAACTGACCTTCTACTTTAGTTCTAATTGCAAATTTCACCTCTTGGATCCTCCATCTTTACTAGCTTTCCCTGAGTTTAGTCACTGACCCTTCTCCAGAGCATTAGGTCTGGCTCTCCTACCGAACCATGTCCAGCGAATATCCTGAACCTAATAGCTCCCACCATAAAGCCCAATGTAAACCAGCTCTTTTATGCTTCCCTCTCCTCAGGCAACATGCCGAAATTATGGAAGAATGCCAAGATTCTTCCACTGATAAAAAAGGCTAACCCCAAACCGACGGACCCTGCCAACTACAGGCCCATCTTCCTTCTTCAGACCCTCTCCAAAGTATTAGGGAAGCATGTAAACAAGGCTCTCCAAAAACACATTGACTATGGGAAGCTCCTTCATGAGTCCCAATCCGGGTTTAGGGCTATCTACAGTACGGAGTCCGCTATGCTGGAAGTGACTGAATTTCTCAAGGGTAAGCTGGACCAGGGAGGCAAAGCTGTTCTGATACTTCTCGATCTGTCGGCGGCCTTCGATACGGTCCCACATGAGGGCTCCTGGAGAGACTTGCTAATATCGGCTTGGGGGGGGCACCTTAACATGGATGTCATCCTTCTTGGCAAATAGATTTCAGGACATCTGGTTCCCCCTTTTCTCATCCCCAGTTACGGCCATGAATGTAGGTTTCCCTCAGGGCTCTATTCTCAGTCCTACCCTTTTTAATATCTATCTATCCCCCCTTGCATTTCTGGTAGAGGAAGAGGGCGCCAAAAATGTTTTCTATGCCGATGGCGTTTTTCACCTGTTTTTTACATGTGAAAAAGGAACAGACTTTGACTGGGCAATGATTTGGTCTTGCCTCACAAAGGGGTCCATTAGTCCGCCCGCCACTGTAACGGAATGCGGGACCGTCCGCCAGGGGTGCGGCAGCACCGCACCTGCAATTAGGATGCCACCGCCACCGTGGTGGTGGCATCCCTCATTTCCAGCATTGTGGCGGGCGGTGCTCACAGCAACGCCCGCCACAATGCTGGGAATGCAGGTTTTGCATTGGCATGCAAAAGGTGACAGGCACCGCACAGGGGGTACCATAGGTACCCTCCCCATGTGCACCTCCCACTCCCCCCAACATCCTGGGGGCCCGCTACAGGCCCCCAACAGCAAAGATCGCATGCCTCATCTCCGCTTTCATCCTAATATGGATGGCAGTGTCTTACAGACACCTCCACCATATTGTGGCAGTTTTTCGCCGGGTCGACGTATCGACCGGCGGAAAAGCGACTGACGGTCTTCCCATCTGCCGCGGACCCCACAGCCATCCTAATGTGGCGGGGTGAATCATGGACGGATGGCAGGCGGATGTCCCCCGCTGGGCCAGCGGGGGCTACCGCCGGCCCAGCAGGGTCGATCCGCCCGCCATCCTAATGGGCCCCAAAGGTTTTTACCTGGCTTAAGATCAATCATCCAAGGTGAAATCCTGACAACACTGAAGTTGTTTTCTTTGGTAATCCAGAAATGCCTTACTGGAGCTCTTGGTGGCCAAAAGATCTGCTGTCCCCACCGGCGGAAAAGGAGAAAGTTAAAAACTTAGGAATTGTCCTAGACAAGACACTCTCCATGCGCTTTCAAATCCAAAATCTAACTGGCGCTTGCTTTGGCATACTCTGGATGCTAAAACAATTCCTGCCACTGTTACTGCTTGAGAGTAGAAAGATCGTGGTGCAGGCTCTGGTGACGTCAAAGCTTGACTATGTCAACAGCTTGTACCTCGGTCTTCCCAAAACCCTTATCCAGCGCCTACTAGTGGGACAACATGTGGTGGCCAGAGCCATCCTGAGACCTAACGCCAGATCTAGTATGACCCCTTTTCTTAAGTCTACACTGGCTCTGCATAAAAGAAAGGGTCGACTTTAAAACGATGACCATCTTCTTTAAATCTTTCCATTGCTTAGGAACTGGCTACCTAAATAAGCGCATTCATCACTATGCAACATCTAGACCCCCTAAGATCTTCCAATGCCAACCTGCCATGCCTGGCCTGGCGGCAGATCCCTTGGCTTTCTAGGCGCAAAATTGTGGAATAGACACCCGAGTCTCTGAGACTAACGACAGACCTACTCTTTTTAAGGAAGAACTTAAAAACCTGGCCTTGTAATAACTGATGGGTCTTATACGCATGTTTTCCTCCCTCTGTCATGTGCAAGGACACTCTAGTCTGAGTGGCTGCGCGCTTTATTAAATACACTTTTTCATTTCATTAGGTCCCTGACAGTGCAAAGGAACACTCGGCCAAAATCTAAGGGCCTTATTTATGAGGCCTTGCTTCACTTTTATGCAGCCGGTGCATCACTTTTTGTGACACACCGGCAGCGTTAAAAATGTGCCATGTTGCGCCCTATTTACAAAGTGACGCTTCTAGGCAGATGCGTCACTTTGTAAACCCCTGTGCCATATTATACCTGCGCCAGGTATAATGTATGCAGTGTGGGTGTTGCCCCACAAAAAACATTGTAGAAGGGGCGCATTGAAATCTATGAGAACTCAGTGCGCCACTTCTAGGACACCATTGCGTCAATATCTTGCACCTACCTGACAACAGGCGTAAGACTGATGCAGGTCCTTTCACATGGGGCTTGCCCCTGGTAAAAGGACACATTGCTGGAGTTGCGTCTATTTTCAGACACACCCCAGCAATGCATCACTTTTGCGCCTACAGATACATAAAAAATACTGATGTATCTGTAACTCTTTGCGACATGATGCGTTATACAGTAAATATGACGCATCCATCTTGTCGCAAGGAGGGCGCACCAAGAAGTGACGCATCCCTGTTTCCACACAGCGATGCATCACTTCTCATAAATAAGGCCCTAAATGTGTTTACATCTAATATTCAGGGATAGTT
The DNA here is from genome assembly GCF_964261635.1 of Lissotriton helveticus. NCBI lineage: Eukaryota > Metazoa > Chordata > Amphibia > Caudata > Salamandridae > Lissotriton > Lissotriton helveticus. The sequence continues at coordinate 324,055,319 of NC_136061.1, forward strand.
ACATGTGTTTTCAATATTGTAACACAGCAGCAGCTCACTGATATTACTGCAAATTATCTCTGTGACGCCCTCACATTTCTTATATGTTGGGTTTTGTTTTGATCTAAAATAAACTTTTTTATGTATACTGCATGGAACATAAACCTCAGCAAAATGGCTGTACTAGACTCTCACACATCAGGTACATAAAAATAAATAAAAGGAAAAGGAAAACCGTATTTTCTTTCATTAAAACAATCTGTTTAAGAAATATTTAAGTGAGTGAAACAAAGGCCCCCTGAGTAATAAGGAGTGAGCAATTCTTAGATCAGGGTAAAATCGTATATGTAAGTATATATCTAGGCAATTGTTAGTGCTTGTCTCAAGAAAACCATCAAGGTTAAAGGCCACTCTCAAAGATATGGGACAACAAATTTATTCACATCATATCAATTCATAAAATTTATTTAAAAACAATTGTTTATTGAAACTAAAGAATAAAAAGGACCCTATTAGGGGCAAACACTGCATATATAACAACACAGAAGCAATCGCAATTTATTGAAATTTTTTGTGATTGATAAGATACCACCTATGAAAAGAGGAGGGGATAGAATACGTAGGTTGCGGCAGCTGGAGAGTAAATATATTCTTGATTTAGATACACGCATTCCGGGAGGATTGAATTCTGAAGAAGAATTGAAATGGCATTTGGGGGAATAAACAGTCATATGGTAACATCTATAAACTGCTAGTATGTATAAGTAGGTAGTTGTGCTCTCGGTCTCCTACTAGTGTTTCTAGTGTTTTTAACCTGATTTTAACTTGATTTATCACTTTTGGTTTATTTGTTTGACACGATATGATATTATGATTTAGGCCATCTGTGTTAGGAAAGACACCAGGACTGATTGACGTATTTTGTTTCTTCAAACAGGTAATTCTGCAAGATGGGGAATAAATTGTGCAAGAGAATTCACACTCCCACTTGGGACTTTAAAGCTATTGCTACCTTGATACAGATATGTAATGAAGTTTGTTATATTAATATGCAATTATCCCACTTGGGATTTACATCATACCAACAGGCGGTTGGGATGGTCCATGAATTTATGCCGTGGGGCGTGCTGGACTTGATTTTGTAGAGAGTACATTTCCCTATAGCTTGTCCTGTTTGATTCAAAGAGTTGTAATGAAAATGAACCTGGCTTAAAAGAAAAACACCATTATAAGATGGCCGCCATTTACACACTTTATGATTTGCATTGTGGTCCTATGTTTATGTTGACACAAGGAAGTGATTTTGAAAACTTTATTTATTTGTTTCATTTGTGAACACACTCTACCCGTGACCAAGGCGAGTGATCGCTGAAACGCGTTGGGTTGGTTCCATGTACTGTCTAGCATGCTGGAAATAAATTGAATAATGACGAACTACTCTCGGATGATTTAATGGTGTGGTGACTACCGCTGGATTCTGAGTGCATTCACGCTTCGTTGGAAGCGTGTGGTGAAACGGTATATATAACAACTTATACAGAAAACAAACAAATGCATAAAAAACATAATATAAAATATGTGGCAAGGTAACATATAATTCTCGACGCGCGTTTCGGCGACCAGCGCCTTCTTCAGGACAAGCCACGAGATAACTTTCTGAAAGGCTGGGGCCCTGGGCCAGAGCCCTCTTTTCCAATGCATTAAAACGTCTCTGTTGACAATGTTTCAAGCCTGTGGTCAGTCCATACCTGGTACGTTATTGGATTTATAAAGCCCTTCCAATGTCGAATGCTATCGGGGCAGCCAAGCTCCGAAAAGCAAAACACTGTATAAATAAGTACCTTCACTGCGTCACAAGCCGCGTGTCAGGAAGTCCACAACAGCTTTGAGAGTATGAGAGACACACACAATCGAGCTGGTTAGGCTAGAAGGAGAAAGGACAAAGAAAAAAGTGGAGAAAAAGGAGTGAAAGAAAGAGAGGTAAAACACGAAAGGGGTAAAAAAACGAAAATCTAAGGATGAAAAGAAAATGGAACAAGGCACAGGGTTTCGGACAAAGTCATTATGAAGTGTAGGGAGAAGTAGGAGTAAAGAAGGAGCCACAGACATGGCATTTCCAGCCAAAGGACAACATCGCTACCATTTCTGTCAGCAAACAGCAGAAAAGCCTACCTTAAACAAACGGGGCAGCGCGGCGACCGCGAACGCACCAAGTGGAATATAATCACAAACAGATGGCTCCCCCCTGCTCGTAACCGCAAGCCATCGGCGGATACATTTCCTGGGAAAGGTGGGACATGCACCCGCCTTTGCTCAATTGTGTGCTGTCTTTTTAGAAAGACGCACGCAAAGCCCAATAGAAAAAATGCTAAAAAAAAACACATGCGTGTGAAATGTCCAGAGTGATTCCAAAAGGTAGTTTTCCTAGAGCACTGCATACGTGCGCTGTACTAGGCTCGACCTAAAAATGGGGACTAAATGCTATGTAGTCCTTTTCCCAGCTACATAAGAATTAGAGATGCTTACGGCTGAATTCTTTAGTTATCTTTAATTGCATTACACCATAGTGGTAACAGAGGAACATGTGACAGATTATCCCCTGCTCGAAAAGAGTCTGTTGAATCACATGATGGCGGTCAAAGCAGTTTTGTGGACATATAAAATAATGCAAATGAATGCCAAACACATGCTAACCAAATTGAAACGAAATGGGGAAAGATATACGGATAATGCTAGATGACAAATGGCAAGAAAGTGTCAGTTAGAAACAGTCATTTTTATATTCAATTAAAGAAATAACCAGTAGATGGCAATGTTGTCCAGTTCTTACAATATGGGAAGAGTGACACGAGATCTTCACATGTTTCGTACAGGCACACTAATATAACTACAGAAAACAAAGTCATAAAATCATTCAAGAACGTAAGCACACATAAATTGTAGAGTGAGATCAAATGAATACTCCTCAGTGGCATACCAATGAAAAGATCTGGAATGTAACAGTTGTTTCAATGCGAGCAGCCCGGGAAAGTAAACAAACAAACAAAAAGTTCCACACACCACCAGATAGGCACAGTAATTCGGCCCTCAGGAATTATTAGGAGCCCAGTTTTAAGATACAATAAATACAAGAGATTTTGCAAGAACAGTGCAAGCGTTGCGCAAGCAAAACCTAAAAATAAACCCAGACTTTAGAGGCCTAATAAAAAGTACAATATTAAAAAACATAGGACTATGATTGAATACAGCAAAAAAGAACTTTAGTTACTTATTTTGTGAACGTGACAAGCGTTAGAATATTTGTTGGACTTGGCACAATTGGTGTGAGTCTCCCTTCCACTTTTCTCTGTTGCCTCATCTGTTTTTGCTGGTCTAGATGCTTTGGGCACTTTGCCATTGCCGTCCAGTGCCAAAGTGCATGTGCTCCCTTTCGTAAATTGTTGTATGGATTAGCGATCCAATGATTGGTTATTTGATTTACTTGTCAGTCCCTAGTACAGTGGACCATGTGTGCCCAGGGACTGTAAATCAAATGCTGCTGGTGGGCTTGCAGCACTGATTGTGCCACCCACAGAAGCAGCTTGTAAAATGTAGCTCAGGCCTGCCATTGCAGAGCCTGTGTGCAGTCTCAGACTGTCATGTCGACTTGGCATTCCTTTTTCTGCATGTTAGTCATCCCTAAGGTAGGCCCAATGTACCCCTGTGGTAGGGTGCATTGTATGTAAAAGGTAGGACATGCCCTGGTGTGTGTGTGGCATGTCCTGATAGAGAAATACTGCCAATTTCGCTTTTCACCATTGCAAGGCTGTTTGTTCACATAGGCCAGTATGGGCAGTTTGATTATTACATCTTATAAACATAACTGGCCCTGGAAACAAGATGGGAAAATAATGTTTAGTATTCCTGAACTTAGAATGTTAAAGCTTTTAGTGTGGGTGATTTTAACATTCTGTGTTTGAAAATACCACTTTTAGAAAGTAGGTATTTTCTTGCTGAAACATCCAGTATGCCGTTGCTAGGTTTGTGTATTGCATGTCTGGAGTGACAGGAGCTGGGAGAGGGCTGCGGCTCCAGCATTTTGATGAGTCAGGGCTGGGCAGAATGGGACCGGAGTTGAATTCAGAGTAGGGGGAGGAGATTTCCTTTCACCTGCCTGGACCAGGTCTGCTTTCAACAATGCTGTTTACACCTCCTGCCAGGAAGCTGCACCAGAACTGGTTTTGGCTGGGTACAGACTCTCTCTACCTTCAGAGACAAAGGATTTGTGTGTATAAAAAGGGGGACCCAGACCCCAGAACTTTAGATCAGTTCTGGGAAAAGAGGAACCTTTGCCAAGGAAAAGAACCGGAGAGGCTGAAGGAAGTTTACTGCCCCTGTGCTGGTTGCTGTTTGGGGTTGACCTGCAGTGGTTACTTGTTGCCAAGGCAAGGAGGAAAAGGAATTTGCTGTTTGCTTTGTCATCCTGAGGAAGATCTCCAAGGGCTTAAAACTGAGCTTGCCTCCTGTTTGAAATCTCAGGGACACAAAAACTTCACCCCCAGGTCCCCTGAATTCCCTTGCTGGGAATTCCAACGTGCAAAGAGGTGCCTGCTGCTGTTTAGGACCTCTAGAGACTGTTTGTTGTTTAGAGCTGGAAGATCGACGAAACGAGGAAGAAGCGTATCACATCCGCACCGATTCCAGACACATCGCCGAGTCACGGAGAAGAAGCGTGCCGCATCCACACCGGGTCACAACGCATCGCCGAGAAAACCGTTGCAGCACCTGCTGTGCGGCTGCAAACGATCACGCATCGACCGGATTGTCGCATCGCATCAAGCTGTCATTTTGTCGCATCGCACCGGATCGTCACCAGGCATCGAGGCGCCATCTTGTCGCATCATAACCGGAATGCAGTAAGAAACAGACGCATCCCCTCCTCTCCGGTAAGGAACAGATGTATCCCCCTCCCCTGCGCTGCAGTAAGGAACAGGTGCGCCGCCTCCCCCGAAGCAAGGAACTGAAGCAAGGAACTGACGCAACGCCTTCCGTGAGACCCTTTTGTTTGTTTTGCGTGATGCATCCAAGGTACTTTTGGGAAAAGTGTTGCATTTACAACTTGCATTGAACTGAACAATTTCTACCATTGGAGAGCCTATTTTTGATACTCTATTGTGGATTTTTGCCTTTTGGTCTTGTCAGCGCTGCGAGGCCTCAGGGTAGTTTATGCGCTATATAAATATAATTTTCATTTCATTCATTTAGAGAAAGATACTTATTTTTCTAAACCGGTGTGGTGTCCATTTGTAGTGTTTTCACTGTTTTACTGTATGTATTCACAAATGCTTTACACACTGCCTCTGAGATAAGCCTGTCTGCTCGTGCCAAGCTACCAAGAGTGTATCCCCCTTTCCCTGACTAGAAGGGAGGGTTCCTATTTAGACAAAGGTGCAAACCATTGCCAACTAGAGACCCCCATTTTCAACAATAATCATGAAAGAAACTGTGATAATTTATTTTATTTTTATATTTGTAGAGCGCTCTGAGACCAGGGATAGGGTGACCGGGTACTGTTCTTACTACATATTTAAAGGGAGAACGAGTTGCCAAATGGTTATGAAAAGATTAGTTTTCAGTTGTTTAGGAATTCCCGGACAACAAGGACAGGAAGCAGAAGAGAGGGTGAACAGCCCTTACAACGAATCGGTCACCTCCCCATGCAATTACAACGCAGTCGTTACAACGACCGAGTTCAAACAACGCATACCATTACCCCATAAGTCGTAAGAACGACTTGTGGAGGTTGGAGAAGCTATTGGATTTAAAATCCTATTCCAACATCCAGCACCCCCCTCTGCAAGTCGTTCTAAAGACTTGCTGGTTAATGGTATGAGTTGTTACAACGCGATCGTTGTAACAACCGCGTTGTAATATCATGCGGAGTGAAGGCATGCGTAATAAGGAGGCATATTCAATAGAGAGGAGCAATCAGGTAAAAAACGTAGGAACATTAAGCTAACTATGGTGAGATCCCTGATTTAGATTGCCTACAGAGAAACTCTTGAAGAGGGCACATGTAGCAACTGGGAGTCAAAGAAGAGATACAAGATGCCCAGAGCGGTGAGCACATTTGCTGAGGTCCATGATAAAATGAGAGATTACACCAGGTGATTGATGCACAGGGGGTTAAGAGGTGGTAATGTGAACTATAGATTCTTTGCTGTGTTTATCCTGCTCAGATACTTAAAAGTGGGGAAATACAGAGAGACCCGTATTATTATGGTATGTTTACCAACTCCTTATTACAATATTTACATTGTGAGTCAACATGGCTAAATGTACTGCTAATGTCAAATGTCCCTGCACTTACAAAGATGAAAGGTACTTTCCAACTTGCACAGACAAGAAATAGGCCTTGAATTTTTGCATGAGATCCTCTTGGTGGGGCTGCAATGCACTAAACTGGTGAAATTGAAGATGGCACCTCTTAACAGCTTCGTACACTACTAACTCTAGAGTGGTCACAAAGATGGTGTCTTTTGTAGTCAGTAGGTTAGGAAATTACAGGAGCCAGAGAGGGGTCGCTAAGTATTGGTAGTCAGAGTACACGCTGGTCAAGAAATTTGCCTTCTAAATATTTATAGCCCAAATAGAAAGAATAAGCCATTTATTGATTAATTGGCATAAATGGTGACTCCCCTTGTCTGGGAATAGCAGTATTAAGAACTAGAGATTAGAATTGCACACTATGCAATAGATAGAAACAAGTGTCTGCAAATGCAATAAGTTTCACCTATGTGATTAATAATTATTTTTGTGTACATTTTAGGTTGGTGGGCAGTTATGCAATATAACTTAAAGAACCTCTTTAAAAGGCAACACTGTGCAGTATCTGGTTGTTAGATAAAGAGGCCCTGTACCTTCGGGTGACGTTGGCGCTATATAAACTGACCGTGAAATAAAAATTTGAAAAGCAGGTTAAAATGCGTAGGCGATTAGTTACCTTTGTGCTTGTATGAAGTAACTGAAGGCAATATAAAGCGCTCCTGTGCCTTCGAGTGATGTTCGCATTACATATAACTGACTCCAAAGAACAAGCTACTTACATTTGGTAACAATGTATCTGGTAGAAACATATGTTAGTTGTAGATTGCTTACTTTAGAAGTTCCTGCAGGTGTCCGTCTGGATCCAGAGATTTTTTCTTCAGCAGTTCCCCCTGCGTGTCGTGAGGTGGCGTCGGTCGGCTCCGTGTCCGTCGGCAGCGTCGGGATGACATCGAGGGGCCTACATAGACATTGCCCATACTCGCTGATGTCAGTTATTAACACGTCTTTCCACGCCAGAGACACTGATCACTGGTGTTTCAAAACTAGAGCCCTATAGGAGAGTCCCTATCCTTAGAAATCAGTGCGCAGAGCAGGGAGGATGAGTGGGGCGGTAAAAAAAATGTACAACTAACATATGACTCTACCAGATATATTGTTACCGAAGACAGTTGTAGATTTCTTACCTTAGAATAGATACCCCAGCAGTACCATCCCCCGAGGAGGGTTTGCGAACCAAGATAATGCCAAAATGTCCTGGAGGACCGAACGGGCAAAGTACCCATTCCTTTGGACGAGGATGCCCATGTTGCTGACTGACAGTTAGGCAGCAACATTGGCATCCTTGCACAACAGATGTCAAGGTCTTAACTTCACGTGCTAATGCCATCGTTGCTGCCGTTGCTCTGATGGAATGAGCACGCAACCCCACAGGAGGGTCCTTCTTCGCCAAAGCATAGCATATTTTGATGCAAAAGACAACATGTGGGAAGCTGGCCTGGTATAGGATGTCCACTAATGTAGGTGGGCACCTTGCACCAGTCCAGACAAACCTTATGGTGATTTAAGAGGTCTTAGACAACCGTGGAAGCTTTCTAAGTGGTAGATGAGGCTTAGTCCAAAAGGAGTGAAATCAGCTTTTTTTTAATCATATTGCAATCTTATAGTATAGATTAAGTGAAAAAGAACCACACAAGGTACTTATAAAAATACGTACTTGTTATATAATACTCTCCAATACGTTTAGATATCTCCTACATGGAGATAAACACAATGCACACAATACTTTGCATAGAAATACAGTAAATAGGACAAAATATAAAGTGAACCGGGGGCAAGGGGGGATAGGAATCACGACTTGGGTCAAGACAGTGTCAAGAGGACATAGAAGTGCTGGGGACCCAAGGAACCACTCACGGTGAGTAGATAGGGACCCCACGGAGAGCGTGTGCAGTGTGGGAACACGACCACGTGCTCTGTACAACTCTATGGGTAAGTAGTAATTTTAAAGATTAAGGACTCTTCTCAGTGGATCCTTAAGAAACCCTGCAGAAGACAGAAGGTTGGAGAGCAACCCCACCACTGGATACCCTAGAACCCACGTTACCTACACCAGGGAAGCCGGGTGCATAGGTGTGAACTGGTGTCAGGAACCGCTGTAAAACCCATTGGAGGACTTCAGGAAACTGCCGCTGCAGAAGGAGAAAGTGTCCAGTGGCATCCAAAGGTGGATTGGAGATGAGCAGTACCTGCAAGCAGAGGGGACAGACTCCATGTCACTCAGGAGTGACCAGGAGACTTGGAGGACAAATACCCGCCGATGTCGGGTGCTGCAGGATGGATGACGATTACCTTGACTCTGTAGCTGTAAGGATCAGTGTGACCCTCAAATGGACCTACAGGCTGGAGGCACTAGAGTCACAAGACCTCAAGCAGCTCACCAAAAGATGCAGGCCACCGTGCACACTAAGGGATGCGGCTGAAAATTCTGGTCACTGGAGGTTGGGGCTGAGTGGAGCCCAAAGATCTCTTCGGAAGGAAGCCAACAAGCCTTTGCAACTGCAAGTTGATGCAGTGCAAAGGGGTTTGGTTATTGCAACGCCCACAAGGGATACTGGCCTAAAACTTGGTGAGAGGGCAGTGCAGGCCTCGGGAGCTGGGGAAAACCACCATGTGTTGCAGAACCTTACAGATTTCAGAGGAGCTCAGGATCAGCAGATGGGTCAACTTAGTTGCGGTGCCTGCGAATACTGGGGAGTGACTCCTTCACTCCAAGGGAGATTCCTTCAGGTGTCTTTGATGCCCACAGGCCTCGGAAGGTTCCTGTATGGTGCACAGGCAGGAAGAGAGAAGAAGTCGAGCCCAAACGAAGCCCAGAGTGCCCAGACGGTAGCAGTGGTGTCTGATCTCTATCTTGTCCCACGACGAATCTAGCGACCCACCCACCGGGAAGCCCTTACGTACCGTAAGGAAAGGGTCAAGACGACTCAGGGGAGGGTCTGGACAGGGGGGAGGTTGCTCTCATGTCCTTTGTCCAGTTTCATGACAAAGCGGAAGCCAACGGCTCCCAGAGCTCTTTGAACTTGACTATGCACAGGGACATCAAATGTGCCCCTCAAGCAGACCGAGTGATGCTGGCACACACATCCACCCTGACCCAATACACTAAATCCTGTCTGGGAGGTGGTCACACGTCCCTGTGACAGGATGCCTATTGTTCCCCTGCTCGAGCTTGGCTCAGCAGCAGGAGGGCAGAATTGTCTCTCTGGTCGGGAGACTTTCTCCATGGAGAAACTGTGCTTTTAATCAAAGTTTGTATATGTTTTTTCTATAGCCTGAAGAAGTCACTTTTTGAGACGAAACGCGTTGGCTATGGTCCTTCTGAGTTTTAATGAACATTGAATAAAGAATAATTGGAATTAAAAGAAAACACTTGGAATCCTGGAATCTTCTTTGTATGCTTATTATTATGGACTTTTTTTTTATTGACTACACTGTATTGAGTGCTGAACCAATTGTTGTGATGTTTATATAGGATTTTTTCCTAGTAAGGAGTATAGAGGGAAGTGCTCCTTGGTTCTATGCACCGCTATTTACTGTTCAAATAGTATATTGTTCGGTGCAGATTGTTATAGCCTCTACCCTCAGTATTTGTGTAATCAGGATATTGGTATGGTCTGCCAAAAATCACTCTGGTGAGGGATGAAATGAAAGGTGGGGCATAGCCCTTGTATGCAATCTGCAAAGCCTATCAATCTGAAGTGATGGATTTCCACCAGGGAGGAAATAACCTATCCTGCCCACACCAGCTAATTGTAGGCCTGAAAGGGCAAATTAACATGAATTGGGGACAACTGCAGCAGGGGTGAAAAATAGTTGGAGGATTGTTATCCCTGATGGAGTAATTGTATCCCGTCTGACAAGCCATCTATCACGACGTCTACATCGCAAGCCTTTCATCTACTTGTGTCTCCTCAAAAAATCAGGATAGCCAGGGACAGGTCTGTGTCGCCTGGCCAATAGTTGAATTGATCAAAGGGGCCAAGCTTGGCTTAGACCAAGTGGCTATGAGAGTGTCCATAAAGGCCTTGCTAAATGATATGTGGCTCAGGTAAACTTGAACCGCGTTGAAGAATTTCAGTCAATAAATCTGCCTTCAATTCTTAAGTAGGCAACTGCATGTCAAGCACTTCGCTGCTCCTCACACAACTACACTGAAAGAGGCACTTTCTTCAGTAGGTAGACTAGGGAGAGAGTCTAGCTACATTTTGGTGTACTGTATTTCCAACGGACATTTTGCAAGTACAAGTACATCCCTTCTATGCTGTAACTGGGGGGACGGAGGTGGGAAGATGGTTTGCTTCATCATCAGTGTCATGAGCGACATTAGATATGCCCTGGACTGCAACATGGTCAGGGCCTCTATCTTCCATACAACCAATCAATCAATCAGGGGTTTCTAAAGCGCGCTACTCACCCGTGAGGGTCTCAAGGCGCTAGGGGGTGGGGTAGGGGGGGGGGGCTGGGGTGGGGGGGAGGGTCGGGTGCAGCTCTGGTTCGGTCGAAGAGCCAGGTCTTAAGGTTCTTCCTGAAGGTGTGGAGGCTGGGGAGCATCTGATGTTGACAGGGAGCTTGTTCCAAGTATCAAGTAAGATACAGATATCAAGTAAGAGGTACAGTCTTAAAGTCTGGCTGTATGACCAGTAGATGAGATTTAGCTATTCCATAGAAAGACACAGGCCAACATCACTTCAGATCCATCTGCGACCCTGGCACAGATGGATCAGTACTAGCAAAAAACTGGTATGGAACCTGGGGTCAGAGTCAAAGTCTGAACCAGCTTCATGGCAAGCTTGGGAATGGGGTCCAAGAGGGTCAGTCCGCATTGGGAGAGGGCCCACTGACAGATGTCCAACAGGGAATCCCTGTGGCTGTGTGGGGCCAAAAGGCATGGCAGAGAGAGCTGGTCGCATATAGGAAATCTGCAGAATGGTGCCCTTGATGGCTGCTATTTGCTATGGGGTTGCCGACGAGAAATTAGGGGCCTAATGCAGGAGCGGCCCCCCTCTGCAATGGCGGAGGAGCATAGCCTCACTGGCTCAGAGCCAGCAGGTGAAAAATAAATTGATATTCTATCATTGTTTTATTTTTCAACATGCCTAGGGAGATGCGGGTCGGGGATACTGGAGGGGCGTGGGGGGGTCACTGGTTGGTGCACTATTTTAAGTGCGCATGTGTTTTGCGTGGCAGGCCAAACACACATGTGCACTTGGGTTTCTCCAACGTGGCTGTATTGAACAGTCAGCTTGGAGAAACAGCACTGACTCGGAGTCCCGAGCAGAGCGTCAAACCAGCCCACGCAGTCCAATCCCTGCAATGCTCTCACAGCATGAGAGCAGCACGGAGATTGCACAGGGAATGTGTGATGCTGTCCCAGTGTCTGCTGGGACAAGGAAGAAGAAAGGGGAACACCAAGGTGCAACGCGGGAGGCGGCCGGTAGCTTGAGGTAAGTTCCTTTTTGAAATTATTATCACCGCACCTCCAGTGCTCCTCTCAACCGTGCTCCCTCCACCCACCTCACCACTTTTTATTTGTGGCGGCCGCCCCTGTCCTAATGGGATCAAATGCAGGAGCAGCTTGGAATTAGAAGACACCAAACTCATCATGTGACGCCATGCAACTTCTCACCAGACTGAGTAGCAAGATGGGGATGAGTTATGGTAAGCTTTATTGGGCTAATGGCGTGTTTTTGGCTATTCTAAAGACTTCGATGGTAACCTGCCTTCAAAACTGGCCGAATGAAAGTAGCTCTGTGGCTTGGAAAGCGATCCTGACCGCTTTCTCGAAAGCCTTCTCTTTTTATGCTCAACGACAAAGGTGAGCCTCCCACTGCCTACATGCCTCTGCGTACACAAGGGAGCACTTATCACTACTTCGAATAATACCTATAGCTTAAGCACCCACAAGCACACGTCGTGTGGGTCTGTGACCAATATCGGCTTTTGCAGTTGCAGCACTGTTAATAATATTACATAGGTGAGTAATCTGCATTCCAGAAGTTTAACCAGTAATCCAAATATTAGTGAAAAACCTAAAATGGAACTCTGGCTTAGGAATGGGCACTAGCGGAACCATCATATACAAAAACAGCCAGAATTGATTCAAAATTGGCAGAGGATGTACTGACTGCGAGGGAATGCCTCGGATGCCATATGCCCGCTAAACAAACTACCTAGAACAAAGTTATTTAGGCCAATAGATCTGCCCACATTGTTGTAGAGTAGAGACATCTATACTATTGGCAAAAACAGAAAGAGCAGTTCGGGCCCAATCTAGATTGGGCCTAAAATGAGAAGGAAAAATACATCATTTGATATAAAGCATTCCCATCATTTGATATAAAGCATTCCCACAAAAAATTGCAGTCTCTGGCGGGTGATGGTACAAATAGGCACTTAAGGTTACACTAACAGTTTTTGTAATATGCTTGCATCATATGCTGTAATATTAAAATCACAGTAATGTACTCATCAGTATAAGGATTCTGTCCGGTCACCGGTCTGGAAAGAAGCCTCCAAAAATTAGTATTCCTATGCTTTGCAGAGCAGATAAAGTAAATAACATCATTTAAACATGTAAACCAACCTCATCTGGGTCTGTTGTAAGTCATTAGTAAAGCAACAGATTATTTTTAACATCATTTACATAAAAATACTTTACCTTTAGAATCACAGCTGCTATGATACCAAACACGGCGAAGAGACCGAGCGTAACCTGGCGTTTGTTAATTTTCTTCGACAAGAAAAACTTGGCCCATTCTACTTTTTTGATGCTGCTCGGTGGGTACCTCAGGCTGTTCACGCGCTCCATTCCGAGAGACTTGATTAAACATGAACGCCGATGAGAGAAGGTGAGGAAGGTGTGCTTTCCGTGGTATGCACCCATGCCGCTATGACCTTGGAAAGAAAAAGAACAAGCATTTGCAATGCAATAGGTCTCGCATTTGCAAGAGTTAGAGCCATTGGGATTGTAAATGGCGGTCATTTATCTATGTGTTTTGGTTTGAAGTGGAGTGTATGTATGTGGTTTGGAGTGGAACTATGAGTTGAATAGGATTTGTTAGGTGTGGAATTGTGTGGTATGTAGTGTATTTGTGTGGAAATTATGTGGCATGGTGAACAGTGGAATTATGTGGATATTACATGATAAAGAATGTGGTGCTGTACCTTGTTGTCCCATTCTGGGCTAAACAGTTCTGTACTATGCAGTGTTGCAATGTGTTGTGCTGGCCTATGTTGTCCTGTGCTATGATGTGATGTACACAGCTGCACCAGGCTGGCACAGACTGTGCTAAACTCTGTTGTGCTATTTTGAAATGCAGTATGGGGTGACTTAATCTATGGTATCTGCTTTCCTGTTCACATGATATACCATACATCTTCTGCTACGGGTTGTTGAACAGTGTTACAAGGAAATCATAGAGTGACCAAACAGAACAGGGTGTCCGTACTTGACAAATTACATATTTGTGGTGTACTCCATGGAAAATCAAAGGAACTGCATTTATGTTTCATGTGTTTCACCGTTTTTGTATACACTGGCAAGTGACCGATGAGCCTCACTGGTCTCAGAGAGCCGTACTACAATAAAAACATGAGGGGGAATAAGATCGGGAATAGGAAGGCCTGATAACAGTGATTCTACTGGAGGTTGGAGGCAGAGTCTGCAATGGAGGGTCTGGCATTCACATATGTTCTTGGAGCCCGCTCTGCTAAGGAAAGGGGGTGTTGGGATTTCTTACAGCTGTCCTAGGTGTCCGATTTATTGGGGAGCGGGGTTAAAACTTTCATTTGTTCTGGGTGCCAGGGCCGAGAGGCGACTTCCTGATTTTAAAGCGTAGAAATGCAGGACGTGCACAAAAGAAAGGCGCATGGTTGCCTTGATTAAACAAAAACTGGAGGCTGTTAGTGGGCTGAATGTGTAGCGTGAAGTACAGCATGTTCCTTGATTAGCAAGGAGGGCTGCATGTCGTACACAAACTATAGCTGCTACTTGGGGAAACGGAGCAAAGGTGCAGAATGTAAACATTTAAACACTGACCGCACAAATTAGAAAGTAAGGAGAGCAGCTCCCGGTTGTTGTGCTCGACTTATTCACAGGGATAGGTTGGACTTTCAGATTTGTCCCGGACAGAGAGGCGGTCATCCTGTTTTTAAAGTGTAGGAGTGCCACGCCTTGCAGAACAAAACAAATGTGCGCAGCCCTTATGCTCACGTTAAAGCATGGGTTACTGCGCTTGATCAGGGCTTTAATACGGGAACGCATATTAACTCCAATAAAGCTAATTAACGAACATGAAGTTGGAAATGTGTGTGAGAAGGCAGACATTTTGCCTTTCGGCTTGTAGGGATGCTGCAGTGTGTTAAACGAAAGAAAGGCGCGCGGTGGCCTTGATTAAATATTTTTTAAAACATGATGCACGTGAATCGGTCTGAATGTGCAGTGCTAAGTATAGCACAAGGAGAGCTGCATGTCATACACAAACTGCTACTCGGGCAAAGTCACATTATGTAAAACACTGACCGCACAAAGTAGGGCATGCAGCTCCCGGTGTTTGTGTTTGGCAGCACCATATTTCAAAATAAACCTCGGCATGCCACATTGCATCATTTAGAACAAGGAGGGTGGGAGGAGTGAGGGCGGAAAGCATGGTGAAGGAACCAATGAAACCATTATCAGCGCGGTGCTCGTAAAAGGGCGCCTTGCTGATTATGTATGCATGTGGGCTGCTGGAAAGGAGAAGGTTGCGCGCACATGTAAATGCGCACATTTAAAAAAAACAATGATGCTCGACCTAAAAAGACAACAAGCTTCAAGCGCTGCTGGAAAGGGGAAGGACACTGAAGGTAAGAGGTGCTGCTTCTGGAATAAGCGGAAGTGACGCATCGGAAGCACAATAATAAGCATGGTAACAAAAGAAATGCCTGAGTTAACTAATGCCAAGCAGCAGGACAAATTACCCTACAATAGGCGGAGTTTCCCCCAATATTATAGATTACTTTATGTCTCGGAGAGAGCGCGCATTGTGCGCTGCCTAGGCGAGACCTAAAAACTACTTACTGCAGCTCAAGCCCATACACAAGAATCATCAGAAAAGCGGAGGACCGCTCATGCTGCGGTATTAAAGGTCACAGCAGTTTTTATTATGGTTTTAGAACACCCTAACTCAGCAAAGCACCTTTCAAGCAGGATTACATTACTAAACGTAAGTTATTGAGATGTGCAGGAGGGTACGATTACCTATACTAACTGTATAAGAAGAGCCCTGAGAAGTAGCAATACTATGATACAATGTTGGACAAGTCCGCATGCATCTCTTCAGCCTACGGAGCAGGCTTGGGGCACACTTTCACTAGTACCTCTATGACTTGCAAGCTGCTTTACTTCTGTCTGCTTTGGGTAGACAAGAAATAAGGAAACACCCCATCAGCACCGTTGAGGATTGATGATACATGAAAATCCCAACACAACTAGGGTACGCAAGGACCACCCCTTTTCATCAATAGCAGTGTGGAGGGCAGCCCCACCCCTAAATCGGCTCAGAGTCCACAACGTACTAAGTGGCTGACAACTGTTTTCCAGGCTGAGAATGTTGTGACATTCCCCAGGCAGCTACATTCCCAATACGTAAATGGACATACATGGTATATAATTAAGCACTGGGGAAATGCAGCTCGACGTGCACATCTTCATGAGGAATATATTGTCCACATGCAGACCCCTTTCTATGTCAGGACTGGTGAGTAAAGGAGTTACTGCAGCCATTTGCTGGCATAAAATGGCAATCATTTCCAAGGCAATCATTTCCAAGGCAATCATTTCCAAGGTGGGAAAGCGCTGAACTGGAATTCACAAGTTTGTGTCTGTTCATAAACTTACAGGCTAAACAACTCCTTGTTCTCCTACTCCCGCCCCTTGCATGGGATGTGCTAGTGTGCAAATGTTTGTACTTGTAGAACAGAAAACATTTAATCTTGTCAAGAATGGCTGTGCAAACTCCTGAAAGTACTTTTGGCCTTAAATGTATGTGTACAGTGTAAGATGCCTATGTGAATCGAGCCAGAGTATTTCCACTCGCGTAGCCAGCTAGCTTGGTCTATCCTGCCTGAAACCTAGTGTTTCTTCATTTCTAGAGGGGGTGAGGGAGTGGAAGCCTGGGCGGATGAGACACCCATCAATGTTTGACAAATGTCTTTTCATCAGTCAGTTCTAAATGAGCCACTTAGGCTCAAACTATGCACAACCTTTAGATATATGTGTCCTTAATCAAGTTCAGCTCGACCAGGAAGAGTCTTCATTGCAGATAAAAATGAAATAGATGGGCAAAATCCACAAGTGATGATTTAGGACATAATTCTGGTTGAACCACAGATGTCATTGTATTTCGAGACTTGTTACCATCTAAAGGTCTCAGGGAAGCCTCGTGAAAAGACCCACAGTTTGGTTTAGGAAGAAAGCATTAATCTTAAAATGAGAAATGAGGAAAGATATTATCACAAGAGTGCTGAACTCCATACACCAAAATGTAAAATAAGACGAAGGGTAAAAAGCACTCTGCTGCCTTTTTGGATATGTTTGTACTATAGAAATAGCACATACATACATGCAAATATTCAAACTTTTGTGAGTGACCCACATGAGTATTTGGTCCATTAGCTGTTTTTTTTTGTTTTTTTAACTAAAAGTAAACCCTCTCATGAGTCCCCTGACAAAGGAGTAAGCTAGGGTCAACATCTGAATTATTCATTTAGCTAGAGCCTAGTTAACTTTCATAGATGATCTAAGTGAAGTCTGATACCGATAACCATTTCAGGATCAAACAAAGAAGTGTAATTGGGCACTAAAACCGGAGGTACATCCTCACTACAGTATGGAGGCACTAGCAACTGTGGTACTGTACTAGGTACCGAATCCTCCTAAGAAACATGTATACTGGGACTTTTTTTTTTTTTTAAATATCATTATTGCGGTTTTTGTGGTCTACTGCATAGGATAAGACAGTAGTATTTTACAGATAAATTCTGAGCAGTAGGTCTCTCAATTCCTATACAGCAACTGGTAGCCTAAGTTGAGATGCAGCGGAAGCTTATATTAAACCAGCAAGTAATGGAAACATTGGCTGTATCAACCATACAAACAGTTTAAACTAAAACCTCCCACCCTCCCAGTACCCTCCCCCCCCTACTGGGCCCATCCATTCAAAGGATCCTCTAACACCGTTTCCTCCTCCCGCCTGGGGGATGCATGCCACTCATGGCTAACTGCGGATGACACGGTCTGCGTAGAATCGGGGGAGCTCCTCCCAATCTCCTGGATCATTAACCCCCATGCCTGTAATACCTCTGGGAGTTTGGCATCCCACTCGTGCTGCTTATGTGTCCCTCCTCTGCCAATGCCCACTCCCCAGATCAGCTTTCCAGTTCTCTACCAATGGCCCCGCCTGTGTCAGCCAGTGAATCGCTATCCGTATTCTAGCTATAACAAGTCCCAATACCAGGAATTTTCAGCTAGTTTTGCGTTTCGGGTCCCGGGGGATCAATCCCAGGAGACACGTACGCAGCTCCAGGGCCACCCTCCATCCCGTTATTCTTTTCAGGTCCTCTATGACAGTTGTCCAGTATGTCTGTATGATGGGGCATGCCCAAACCATATGTGGGAAATCTGCCTGGTCATATTGGCATCTGGGGCACGTGGATTTCTCGTGTGATCTATAACATGGAGGCGCTTAGGTGAGAGGTAGGTCATATGGACCATATTATATTGTATCAACTTGAATCTATTGGAAACCGCTACTTTGCGGACCCCTTCATGGATCTTCTCCCAGTCCCGTGGCGTGATCTCTTGGGGGCTCACCTCCTGCCACCTATTTTCTAATGTGAGTGGTGTACATGTTCTGTCCTCCCTGAGAGCCCTGTACAGGTGAGTGACCAATTTCTGCCCTCCCGCCATTGCTATCAGTGTGACTAAAGTGCGCGAGTGATCAGGTGCGTCCGGGGAAAGTGGGCCATAGATGTCGTGCCGTCGCTGCTATCATGGCATATTGCAAGAATTGCCCTGGGCCCAACTCGAAGGTGTCTACTGCATCTTGGTACGTGATGAACCGTTGGTCGGGGTACATGTCCGCTATCATGAGACACCCTCCCGCTTTCCATTTGTCAGTAGACATTGATCGGTCAATGTGCGTGAAAGGTGGCATCAACCAAAAATCTGGTTCTGGGGCAAATGGTCGCACCCGTAGAAGCCGTTTAACCACCCTATCCCAGATGGCCGCCAGCAGCCGGCCCAATGGGGGGGCACCGGACCTGTTGTCCTTTTGTAAGCCAAAGAAACGCCCCCAGTGGCTGATCTCCGTATGTATCAGCCAGGAGTGAGAGTTCCCACGACAGATCCGTATCAAGACATGCCACTGCGTGCTGTGATTGGGACGCAAAATAATAAAGTTCAAGGTCAGGGATTTCTAATCCACCTCTGCCCCAAGTACGTTTCATTACTTCTAGGCTCACACGACATCTTTTGCCATTCCACAATAATTGAACCAGCATAGCATCTAGGTCCCGAAAGACCTGGCGTGGGAGTTAAAAAAATGAGCCCTGCAGTTTGTAAAGGCAGCGAGGCAATACCATTATTTTAATAAGGGCGATCTTCCCCATTAGCAAAAGCCGGAGCGTGTTCCAAAAATCGATACTGCCGCGGAGACCTCGAAGTATCCTCCTCATGTTGTGTTGGTAAAAAACTTCCCTGTCTCTGCTGATCGAAATCCCTAGGTAGCGCAATACACTTAACTCCCAGGGCATCCCTACTTCCGGGAGCGGAGACCCACCCCTCTCAGCCTCCGCGCCAATCGGGTATAGTTGTGATTTGGTATTATTAACGTGTAACCCCGAGACTCTGGCAAATCGCCCCAAGCCCGCCATCAGTAGCGGAAGCGTGTGGGTTGGCTCCCGCAGATACACCAGAGCGTCATCCGCATACAGTGATAGTATGTGTTCCCGGGCCCCAATTTGGATTCCCTGCCCCAGGAGAACCTTAAGGAGGTGGCACACCAATGGCTCCATTGCAAGGGCGAACAGCAAGGGGGAGAGTGGACACCCCTGTCGTGTTCCCCTTGCAATCGGTATTATATCTGAGACATAGCGCCCCGTGCGGACCCTTGCCACCGGTTGAGTGTAGAGCAGTCTCACCCAATTGATAAACCCTTCACCTATCCCCATTTTCAGGAGCACCCGCCACAGGTATTCCAATCGAAGCGAATTGAACGCCTGTTCGATTTCAAGGAATACCAGAGTATTCCGTCCAGCCCTGCCCTCTAATGACTGCATGACGTGGGCAAGGCGGCAGATATTCCGCAACGTATTCCTTCCCGGGATGAAGCCAGACTGGTCGTAATGGACCAGCTGCTGGAGGTAGGGGAGTAACCTGTTGGTCAGAACTTGACTAATGATCTTAAGGTCGACATTAAGCATCGAAATTGGTCGATAAGAGGCGGGAAGTAAGGGGTCTTTCCCCGGCTTAGGGATCATCACTATCAGCGCTTCGCGCATGGAGGTAGGTAAAATGCCGGACTCCCCTGCCTCGTTAACAATCTCTAGGAGCCTAGGGAGAAGTACTCCCCCAAACTCTTTCTACAATTCCGACACCAATCCGTCCATTCCAGGGGATTTAGCTGTTCTCAGATGGGCAATCACCGCCCCTATCTCCTCCCTCCTGAAAGGCCCCCTTAGAGAGTCCTGACTATCCGGGTCAAGGCAAGGTAATTCCATCTCAGCAAGGTATGCCTCTATGTCTGCAGGGCCAATGTCGGGTGGGATTGTGTCTCAGTCTTCATCAAACGCGCCAGTAGGTGCCCGGCTTGGACCCCCTCAGTGTACCATCGACGTCTACGCTGGGTCCTATTGTACTTGCCCAGTGAGTCCCACAACTCCCCTATCCTGTCGCTGTTCGTCCCCTTGGCCTGTCCCTCTGGGTCTGTGGGGAGGTTCTTCTCAAGGGTCTTTAACCTATCTTCCTGTTGTCGCAAGTCTCGCTCTAGTACCCTCCATACCTCTGCCTCAGTCGATATACATATCCCCTCAGCACCACTTTCATTGCGTCCCACTCCATTGCCCTGGAGCTCGCAGTGTTCCAGTTCTGTTCGAAGTAACCTTCAGCCCAGTCGCGACTACCTCCTTGTATACCGGATCAGTCAACGCCTCAGTATTAAGTCGCCATTATGGAATTTTGGAACGCGGGGGCCCAAAGAATAGGCCACCAGCAGGGGGGAGTGTTCAGACAGATATCTGGCCAAATATTGCGTTTCCAGAACACGCCAGGCCGCCGTTTCCTGTATGAAACAGTAGTCCAGTCTACTGTAGGTATTGGCCGCCAGAGTGAAGCAGGAGTACACCCGGCTATCGGGTTGCTGTGCCGCCAAATATCCATTAAGTGATAGTTGCTAATCATTTGACGCATGGCTTCCTGCGTTTTGGGTTTGGCATCCGCTTTAGGGGGATGTCTATCCCAGTCCCCATCTAAGGCGCAATTAAAGTCTCCGGCCACAATTAGTTCTACGTCCGGCGTCAGATCTAACGTCCTCAAGACCCCAGTCAAGAATTCCCCTTCGTCTGTGTTTGGAGCACACACATTCATTAAAC
This sequence comes from Lissotriton helveticus, assembly GCF_964261635.1. NCBI lineage: Eukaryota > Metazoa > Chordata > Amphibia > Caudata > Salamandridae > Lissotriton > Lissotriton helveticus. Next base: position 324,076,292 of record NC_136061.1, read on the forward strand.
ACAAGTGTCTCCCGTCCAGCGTCCCCTCCACCACCACGTACCTCCCATCAGAGTCAGGAGAGCAGTTTAACATCTTAAATGGGACTTCATGTGCCACCTATATAAGCGCCCCTCTAGCAAACCCTGAGTACGAAGTCGCAAAAAACTGCCCCAGCCACCGTCATTGGACATACTTTAAGCAGTCTCCCCAAAGATGGGTCTCTTGGAGAAAAGCGATAGGTACATGCTGTCCTGATCCGTTTGACCCTATTATTGAGCCTCCTGAAATTCCATGTTATACGTTTCGAAGTTTGTCGATCCCCTGCCATAGGAATAGAAGTTTGGCTAACCACCACATCAGATGCTGGGGAAGGATGAATCGCAATGCACAGCGTTGGGACGCTTTCCGCCCCCCCCCACCCCCAATCTCTCTCAGGGACCCTGGCGACCCGGTATAGAACATTCCCCTGATAGAACAAAAACTGAAAAACCGTAAGAAACTGTACCCCCAGTTTCTTATGGTTTTTCAGTTTTTGTTCTATCAGGGGAATGTTCTATACCGGGTCGCCAGGGTTCCTGAGAGAGATTGGGGGGGGGGGGGGTATGGAACATTCCCCTGATAGAACAAAAACTGAAAAACCATAAGAAACTTTTTTTATTTCCCAGGGGTTAGAGTTTTCTCAACAAAAATTTTTCTTTAATCCATTCTCAGACCACGCAATGCTGACATTGGAAATCCATCTGGGGGAAGGATTGAGACTCCCAAAACGGTGGGTTTTCAATAAGCGGTATCTAAATGATAAAGAGTGGGTAAAGTTTATGGATTCAGAGATCAGACAATTTTTAAATCAGAACACTCTGTCTGCTGCACCACATATAGTTTGGGACTCACTCAAAGCATTTGTGCGGGGGCTAATAATAAGCAAAGACGCAGCCATATCAAAGAAAGCTAGGCTGGAGAAGTTACAGCATGAAGACAAGATCCATGCCCTAAATGAGATATTTTTGAAAGATGCCTATGTCTCTAATAAAAAACTTCTTGATCAGGCCAAACGTGAAAGTATATGAGGAAAGTAATTTCACAGGTAGGCTATTGGCGTGGCAGGCTAAAGAGCAGGCTGCAGCAAATCAAATTAAAGCATTAAAATGCCCTTTGACAGCAGTTCTGTCAGAACCTTAGGAACTTACTCTTGACTCTCCTACTACTGCACAGGAACAGAGATGCTAGAACCCCAGCCCCTCTCGACAATGCCAGTGGGTCTAAACAGAACCCTCTGTCATTACCTCAAGGGACGGGGGAAATTGGATAAAATAACAAACAGAGAAGAGACTGGTCCTGCGCTGGCTTCCTCTGTCAGCTACCCTCTGTGCTGTCTTGCAGATGGGAAACCTGAAAACAAATTCACATCATTACAATCCCAATCACCTACTCTCTCTATTGGAACCTAATCTATTGCTTACTCTCACCCACCAGTATATAGCAGAACCTTAGCTCCTCTTCATTTGTGTGTAGGTGCAACTGCTCTCTTCTATTAGTTGATACTAGTGAGAGAGGAAGGAACAATACATTTTTAGTATTCTTTCTAGTAAGTCCTAGCTGAGTTATTCATAGTGAACTCCACGTGTGCACTTACTTCACTAAAGATTGAGAATTTCTTTATTTGGGGGTTCTGGTATTTTCGTGTTCTTTTCTTGTAGAACTCTCTTTATTTCCTAACTTGCTTTCTTCTTATCTTTGCCTTTTATTGTTATCCTGAAAGACCTCTGGTGAGTTTCCTTCTAAAACTTATTTACATCGTTTTTTCTTTACATTACTGAAGTTGTGCTAGGAATTATCCTTATTGCTGAAAACATCATTCATTTCTTTTTTCTCTGAGGTATTTCAACAGTAACTGCGTTCCAGTCTCTCAAGGGAATTAACAGGGTGAGTACTTGAGATTGTGTTTTGGCAATTTCACAGTTTATTATTCCCTTTCACTTAGCTTTTCGTTTTTTGTCTGTGTTCGAGCGCTGAGCCCCCTCGAGTCACTGACGTCTCCTCGCAGCTTGTGCACTCGGGAGTGGTAACTTCTTCGACGAACTCCTGTGGGCCACGGCAGCCGCGCTTGAACTCGCGCTGGCTCCGTAGCGGAAAACGAACTCTTCAGACGCCACTCTCTGACGTATCTCGGCAACCCGCGCTCGAATCTAACGCCGGGCTCCGAGACTGAAAGTATCTTTGAAGATTTCTGGGACTCGGGAAGACTATAACTTTAACTTGACTTTACTGACAGGAATATCACTAAGACCGCATAAACGATCCTCTCAGGGTAAATGCTTCTAGTGAAGTGCGCGTTTCCTCTGGAACTCGCGCCTCACATTGGTTCACGCAGGCTAGGGTTCTGAGAAACTAGCACACCTGTCGAAACTCTTTCATGGCAACTGCGGCGGCCATCTTGAGTCTCCACAAACGCACTCTTCTTAACCAAACATTTAGTTCTGTGTTCTTTGCGGTGAGGACTGACCCTATGGTTTGGGTCCTGACAAGTTCCCACAGAAGATCTTTGGGGACATCATGATGGCCCACTACGATTCTATCTATGGTAAATTACAAAGGGTTGATGACCAATTACTTGCTAAATTCCTTCAAGAAAATCCATCTTCAACTCTGTCTGAAATAGATAATCAATCCATGGCGAGCTCTTTTTCCTCTTTTTCCTCGATAGAGCTGGAGGAAGTTGTAAAAAGTCTGGCGAATGGCAAGGCCTGTGGTCGTCCAGACGGACTACCCGCAGAATCTTTTAAGGTCTTTTTTGGGGCACTAACTATTAGAAGGAGGACCAGCCCCAGAATCTTTTAGGCAGGGGAACATCGTTAGTTTCCCAACGAAGGGTAAGGATAAGATAGATCCTAGCTCCTATCGTCCGATCACGCTGCTGAATTCGGACTACAAAATCGTCACAAAACTTTTATCTTGTAGGCTAAATAGATTCGCAGCACAGTTGATCTATCCCGACCAGAACGGGTTTCTGGCTGGTAGACAATTGGCCACTAACACCTACTTTCTTGCAGAAGCCCTGGATTACTTCGAGGGTCAGAAGGTTCTAGCTCTAGTCTTATTAATTGACGCAGAAAAGGCCTTTGACCTTGTGGTCTGGGAGACATTATTTTTGATTTTGCACTCTTAATATCCCACGGTCATTGATACTTTTAATTTAGGGCCTATATAAGAATGCGGTGGCTAATATAATTATTAATTCGGAAGTGGTAGGTTCTATTAAAATTAAGCGAGGCACAAGGCAAGGGTGCCCTTTATCGTCGGTGCTATTCGCTTTCTTTATTGAACCCCCAGCAATAGCTATTCGGAACTGTGTCGATATTCGTCCTCCAATCACAGCAATGCTCAAAATAAAGCTGTACGCAGATGACATCTTGCTCTTAATTGAGCCAACAGTGGAGGTGCAATTCAAGGTCTTCAAGTTGTTTGAGGACTTTGAAGCTCTAGGGGGATATCGAATAAATAAAGGCAAGACGGAAGTTATACAGTGTGGGAGTAACACTATAAATGTACACCCTGATATTCGGGGTTCTGTTAACTCTAATGCAAAGAGATATTTGGGAATATTTTTCTCCAATCTGATTGATGATCTATATGAATTAAACTTTGTTCCCCTAATAAAGAAAGTTGAAGGGCTGTTTTCCCGATGGAACCTACTTCCTTTGTCTATAAAGTCGTATGGCTCTGATCAAAATGTCTGTTTTACCGTTATTTAATTTCCTGTTTGCCTCAATTCCGTGCACCTTATCAAGCTCTTTCTTTTCTCAGGTTGAGTCAATGTTTACAGCCTTTATTTGGGCAAAGAAAATCCCACGTCTAGCACTTAGCACTTTATATGAAGACTTGGATCAGGGTGGTTAAGCACTTCCCAATCTTAAAAGCTACTATGATGCGTATTTTGCACAATATTTATCGAGGTTCAAGCCCGCACCACAAGTACATTTTTTTACCAACTTTTTTATCAATCTTATGTGTCAAGATAGCCAAATTCATTCTCCCCTGTTAATGTTTAGATCTCCAAAGCTGGTCCAGTACAAGAGCTTGCAATGGCTTTTTAAAAGAAGGCAGGCATTCTTTAAAAAATATTCCATTCCGGCAATTAACTCTGCTTCCTTGTTAGAAGAAATCCTCCCCCTTATAGGTGTTAGACAAGCCAGATATCTGGGCTGAAGCGGGGTATGTTAAAATTTCTGATTTTATACGGGATGGTAACTGGGTGTCCATAGTAGATATGCGCCAATCATTGACCAATGATTTTATTCTAATGAACTCTTATGGCACTTTATTTAAATATCTTTCTGAAACAAGTGTCATCTCCTCTTTGGTTCAAAATCAGTTGGTGGAGGATCTTTTAGTTAAGGTATCAGATAGGAAGCCTGGTGCCTGGAAGAAATATTTGACCTCTGTAAGGGGGGGTGGATGTTGAATCTAAAGCTTTAAGGAAATGGTCAGAGCAGGAAAATTGTGAAATCTCCCCCCATATTTGGACCACTATCAACAGGCTAAATTTGAGCTCTTTAAGAGGGGCAAACTGGCGCAGGATGTTATTTTTTAGTAAATGGCTGCTGTATCGAACCGCAGTTGCCCTCGCAAAGATGTACCCCAATCAGTCTTCTCAATACTTCCGATGTTTGAATTATCCTGTTGCCAATTGGTCACATATCATGCTCTACTGTCCAAAGATTAATGTGTATTGGGTAGAGGTATTTGTGTATCTCAAAAAGGAATGTAATTTACAGTTGGAAGTAAATGACAGGTTAATTTTATTTGGCTTTGACCCGGATCTCCCTTTTGTAGATTCAGTGAATAGATTTTTGTACATAGCTATCGCAATTGCTAGGTCACTGGGTCTGCAAAATTGGTGTTCCGACTCAATTCCGTCAGCCTTGGAATGGGGGCAGTAGATGAGAAGGGTGAAGAAAAGTGAATATACCTTCGCAGCAAGAAATGGGGGACTTAAGAAATTTAATAAAACATGGGGTTCGAGCTTTGATTAAAGCAGAGGGAGTGGCTACAGTTGCTTGTTATATGGTGTAGGGGGTATGAGATTTTAGACCTCGTTAATTGTCTATTTATCTATTTCTTGGGCGAATGTTTACAGGGGGGCTTTTCATTGGGATATTTGTATATTTGTACCTGGCTAACTCTTTTGTATGAAGTGTATAACAAGTCTGTGATGTGGGATAGTGACTCGTTAGCAATTCATTTTGTTAAAATAGATTTTTATTGTTTGTTTTTTTGCTATGATATAATGCTGCAATATGTAAATGTTCATGTTTGACAAACTTTGGCTTCCATAAAAAAATTATAAAAAAAAAAAAAAAAAAAAAGGAAACTGTAACCCGCCCCCCCATCTGGCAGTAGAACCTCATTCGCACAGCCCAGCCTGGGCCCGAGAACTCTGGACTCTGCCCCACAATCAGCATCCCTTCCTAAAGACCCCCCCGCAACAATGAAAACAGCAGTAACAGACTACAGAAAAAGAATCTCAGTCCTTGTAATACAACCAAATTGCCCGGCACTGCTCAACTCCGCCTGACCAACGGTCTAGCCGAGCCACCACAGCACACCACAGTCTGGACACCTAAACCAGTGAGGCGGAGTAGCGTCCTCCTCCCCAACAGCTACATTCCCTCCCTCCCCCCCACCCCCGCACAGTCCATGAACAGCTCCCAAGCGGGGCTCCCCTCCAGGCGGTCCATATTACAGTCCTAGCGCCGACACGGCCAAGTCTACAGTCCACACTATCCTTGGGTCCACACCAGCCGTCATCCCCCCAATCTAAGCCCCCATACTTGCAGTCAGGCATCTCACGGGACATCCGCTGGTGGGCCGGCTGTGCCCTCCGGCTCCGATTGAGTTTCTTGGACTAGGCATAGCGGGGAAAATTGGTTCTGCGTCGGGATACTCCTCAACTCCTCTTGCAGGGTTCCATCCGGTCCCACCAGGATACGGCCTCCGTCAGGCTCCCCCTGAGACCTTGATCATTGTCCACCATTGCGGTGACCCTGAGTTCGCTGCCGGCCGCTCCGTCTCCTCTGTTCCTGCCAACTGTGTTGCAGATCCTGTCCCTCCATCCCCATGGATTCCATCCAGTCCACCGCCTCTTGCTGGGTATGGAAGAAGTGGACCCTCTCTGCGTGCTGCACTCGAAGGCGGGCCCGGAACATGAGACTGTACTTTATATTGAGGTCCCTCAGCCTCCGCTTAACCCTCAGGAAGTCGTTTCGCGAATCCTGCACCTTTTTGGTGTAATCTGGATAGATATGGATCTCCTGGTTTTCGAATCCGAGGGGACCATTTTTCGGATATATTGCAGGATCATGTGCCGGTCCCTGAAGTTGAACAGGCGAGCAATCAGAGTCCTAGGAAGTGACCCCGGCTTCGGCGGGGGACCAAGGGAGCAGTGGGCCCGTTCCACTGTGAATATCTTAGACAGGCGAAGACCCGGGAGGGCGGAACCAATCCATTCTTCCAGAAAGAGATTCGCTGCGGGGCCCTCGACCTTCTCCGGAAAGCCCAAAAAGTGAAGGTTATTCCTCCTCTAGCGCCCCTCCGCATCCCCAGCCCTGTCATCTAGGCGGGAGGTATGCTCCTTAAGCGCAGCCACAGTCTCTTGTAAGTTTTAGACCCCCGTCTACAAGGAGGTCAGGCACCCTCCGTGACAGAGACCCGGTCCTTCACTTTCCTCAGGTCCAGGCGCAAGTGATTTATATCCATGGCCATACCATTCATCTTCGACTCCAATGCTGCTTGAGAGTCCCTAATGGCTTCCAGGATATCCGCCTTGTCTTGAACCGCTGACCCCTGTGGTGGTCCCTGCTCAGGATTCAGTCTATTTAGTTCCAACGTCACTGGGCCCTGCACCGTATACTGCATGATCTTGTTCGTTTGTGCGCCTCCAAGGGGCCTATCCTTCCCCATGTCCGGCGCAGGCGGATCAAGGTAGTCGCAGGGGCCGACCACTTTACCTTCCTGGGCACAAATAGTCCAGCCCAGGCCAAATCGGGCCCACTAGTTGCTTGTGCGGGCCGCCAACTGTTCCTCGGGGTAGTAGGCGTTCAGGCGGTGGCCAGAGAAACAGTCCACCACGCTGCAGGACCCAGGGCACCAGGGATCTTCCCAGGGGCCGTCTTCCAGCAGGGGCTCAATACAGGCCCGCCCAGGCACCAAGGGGGAGCGCACCACAGTCGTCAGGGCGACCTCCTCCCTCCAAGGTCGTCTCAGGAGTGTAGGGAGTGGACCCTCCGGGGGAGCCCACCAGCAATGGGAGGCCCAATCCTCCCCGACCAGCAGCCCGCTCACCGTGGATCCCGCAGCTCGTCCAGCCAGGCGGGTCCCCAGCCAAAATCCTGCCTCCACCAGGAGTGCATTAACCGGCGGCGTCAGCCACATTGGGTCCCCTCAGCACACCACACTATGCAGGGCTCGGCGCGGGCCTCCTCCACATCCAGGCTGAGATCAGGGTGAAGTGGCAGTGTTATGGAAGGGTTACACAGGGCCCAAACTCCGCCCTCGATACCAGGAGTAAATCAGGGCCCCAGCGGGAGTCCCAACATCAAAGCGGGCAGGGCTCACCCCCGTGTAGCACTTCTCAGGCCGTGCAGCACGAAGGCCTGTGCATAAAGGCCTACCGCGGCCTTTGCAATGTGAAGCCCCGGGGTCCCGTGGGCTCCGCCCCCAGGGACCAGCGGCTACAGGCAGGGACCGGCGGACCCGCGCCACGGGTCGAACTGGGGTACAAAAGGGGGTGGTGATGGACGGAGCATCTGAATCAATCAAACACTCACACCCAGTCAAAAGATCTGGGTTTAATCCATCACCGTTCTTTAGCCCACTCTGCCACTCTAGTTCAGTCAAACTGCAGCAGGGATTCCCCTCACTCCTCCGGGGCCTCCGGCTAGCAGCCGACACACAGCGCCGTTCTCCGCCGCGGGGGGCGACCCTCCGCCCACATCGCAATGCAGGCGTTCAGGCGGAGGCGGTCTACGCCGCCATGTTGCGGGCAATGCGGTGGCTGCCGCCTCAGGAAGAACCAGCACGGTCCTCTAAGCTCCAGCCAGCGGGACCCCTCTCAGTGCAGGCCCCCGGGACCAGGGGGGTTCTGATCTACTTCTGCACAGGTAAGGGCGCAATTCCGCCAGGATTACCACAGGATATCAGCGTGTGGGACAGGAGCTGCGCTAACCAGCGTCTAGCCCGCCATGCGTTCAAGCCACGCCCCATATATACTGGGACTTGTTGAAAGAAGAAACAAACTTCTCAATAACGTCACTTCAATTCAATTCTTTCTTTATTCGCCCTCCCAAAGACAGGACATAAAAGAGACACTTAAAGAATTCACCAGATGGAAGCTTTTGAGGTTTTTCCAGACAGTTAACAGGCTCAGTCCTGGCCAGCTTTGAGATAGACTGTGGCAATTGATGTATTATGAAGAAAGCAACTTCATGAAAGCAAATTGTATCGTGCACAGCTACTCCTAGGAGTGTCCCAGCACCTTGGAACAGATCGAAGAAGGTGGAACAGATTGCATTTATTTCTGCACAGAAAGCCATATTTTCAGCCTTTTTTTTAACACTTAAACATTAGTCCATGCGCAAAGCTCCAGGGAGAGTGGATTCCATGCTTCTGACCCTAGGGAGGTAAGTGACTTTCCTCTTACACTTCGAATTCTGGGAGTCACTGCTAATAATCTGTTAGAAGACCTCAGGTTTCTTGATGGAGTGTAGAAGCTGACCCTGGTTCTAAGATGGACGCACCGATCTCGTAAATCGCATGCACTAGTACTAGAGCCTCAAACAAGCTTTTTTCCGGATAGAAAGCCAGTAGAGAGCACGCAGATGAGAACAGATCCACGTTCTGACAGGCAAGTTCAGACGGTGAGCTGCCGCATTTTGGAGCACTTGAAGTCAGTCAAACAAATGTTTCGGTAGCCCATAATAGAGGGCATTACCGTAGACCAACCTGGAGGTTATCAAGGCCGTTAAGGACAGGGAGTGTAAGAACTTTAAGGAACACCGTGAACCAAACAAGTGCCTACCACTCAACTAATTTGAGGCTTGAAGGACAAGCTGTTATCAAATTTGACCCTTAGATTCTTGACTATACCACCCTCAGGGTTTGGAAGGGGAGCATCTTGGGGCTAGAAAGTCTGCCAAAATTCTGGAGGAATGTTGCCCAAAAAAAAAAAAAAAGAATTTGTTTAGTCTACATTGCACTTGAGTTGGTGTACTGTCATCCAGTGAAAAACTGCAGTCAGGCATGTTTTAATCCGTAATCCTGAAATCTTTCACCCTTGCCACATGAGAACAGCAGTTGTATGTCTTCAGCGTAAGCTATACCGTTTGCCCATATGGCTTCAACTATCTGGGGCAAGGAGAGTAAGATATATATTGAATAAAGTTGGGCTTAGGGCAGAGCCCTGGGGAACTCCCACTGTCAATTTGTGGGGTTTTGAGGAGAAAAGAGGAATCCACACTTGTTGGCTTCTGTCTACCAAAAAGAGGCGAGCCAAGAAAACGAGTAGTGACTGAAAACCCCAGGAGAGGGGTAAACACATATTTACTGGATAATCAATTAAAGGAAAAGAGACAAACTAATATTTGAGATTCTGCCTATTAGAGGTCATAGGAATAGTACCAGCAATCCCCAAGAAAGGTAAACAAGAAAAGACATTTGTCGAAAGGTTAAGAAAACAAGGACTTGGAATTTATTAAATTAAGAACATCCTCTTAAATTCCACATCACATCTAGATTCCATAACAACCATTTTTACATCCATCAGATTGGAAGATCCCCTGCATTGGCGATGCTGCATGCGTATTGGGACAGCGAATTATCCACTGTCCTAACTGACAAGCAGTGGCTACAATGCCTTAACAAACCAACAATGATCTCGGCCAACTCTAGAGTAAAATATACTCAATTCAATTATTTACACCACACATATCTCACTGGCTAGCACTCATGTACACCACCACCATAGACATATGCCCCAGATATCGGGAACAGACAGCCACATTCAGGCACATGGTGTTGAACTGCACCATCATTCAAACATTCTAGTCTGTGGTAGCCACTGTACTTACAGAAGCGGCAGGCGTGCGGGTGGAGGTGGTACCTCTTCACTTTATATTGGGAGTCACAAGACGTACTTCATCTAGCAGGGGCCTGAACACATTTTTGAATCTAGCTTTGGGCATGGCCAAACGTAAGATTGCCATGACATGGAAGGCACAAACGGGTCCCAGGATCAATGCGTGGTTACTCGATCTTCGTACGACACTGGTCTCGGAGCGCACAAATCGGCAAAAGACTGCGGCGGGGGCGTCTGCCCCACCAAACCCCCGAAGCAACCCCCTACTCAATGGGAGAGTTATTGAGAAGGTGGCTGGCACCTGTTTTGGTTTGTTGCGCTGACACAAACCTATTTTGGGTTCCTTCGATGCCCCGACCAGGCAGACCATCATTCCGTCCTTGATCACTTCTAGGCTTGATTACGCAAACTCTCTGTATCTGGGGGCTAACAAGGTGGAAGTACACAGGCTACAAAGAGAACAGAACGCCGCAGCAAGAGCTCTTTTTGGCATGCGCAGAGTCTGCTCTGTGACTAGCACAATCCGCCGCCTTCATTGGCTGCCTGTGGCTCAACGTATTGAGTTCAAGGCTCTCTGTATAGCCTTTAAAATCTTGAAGCTCGCCTCCCCTAACATTTTGACTGATCTGCTCTCTTTTTTATGTCCCCTCCCGTCAGCTTCGCTCCATGGGCCAACATTTGCTAGTGGTCCCTCGAGGTAGGAGGACCCGGGTTGGAGGCCGCTCCTTCCGGTACTGAGTGGCTATTCTCTGGAACTCACCACCCCTCCATATTTGAGGCATCAGCAACTTTCTCGAATTCAGGAACGTTATCAAAACTTTTCTCTTTCCCACTGTGTTGCTCTGGTTCCTCCCTGCGTTGTGGTCACCTATTTGCTGTTAGCGCCGGGACGCCTCTTGGCTGGGGCAGCTGTCGCGCTCTAAAAATCTCTTAAATAGAAATAGAAATAAGTCCGTGACCAAGACTAAACTCCCTACGGATCCCCCTCCCTCCTAGATTTGCTTGCTCCATTTGTTTCGTACCCTGATGTGACCCGTTGATTTTGCTGCTACTCTTTGCTCCCCCCTCCACACGTCAGTATCTCCCTCCACAATAGATACACACACTACTACACGATATACCATGCCCGTACTATTATACGTTACCTTATGTTAATAACAACTTATAAAGCGCACGGTCATCAGTAGGTTTCATGGCGCTGAACATGAAGTGTGTCGCAGCGGAGTGACTATGCATAGGCTTGCTCAAACAGCCATGTTTTCAGAGCTTTCCTGAAGCCCAGGAGGTTGTCACAACTCCCGAATGCCAGGGGAAGAGAGTTCCTGAATTTGGGGGCCAGGTGGGAGAAGCGGCACCCTCCTTGCCGTTTCTGTTTGAAGGAGTATATACATATACTACTCATTAATGCACCAGACCAATCACCCACACCTACGACGGCACACCCGCGTAAAGAGCGGTTCTTATTTTCTCCTTTTCTTTGTATTTTTCTTTACTCCTTTTATCTTTCTTCCTTGTTGTGTTCCTCTTGTTCAAGTTTAAAAATGTATTTTGCAACAGTATGTAACCTATTGTGGAAATGGTTTTGAGGAACAATGGCTGATTCTTTCTTTGATGCTCTTGATATATTTTGACTGCGTAGGGCTGTGCGGCTCTGCAGAATGAAGCAGCAAGCCAGCCAGTACAACGGACACCAAATGTTACCTAAATGAGTGTTCCCCTGTACCCCTACCCATTTATTGCTACTCTATAATGTTAAAAGCTAGATTGAATCGTCATGCAGATATTATTGATGTTACTTTATGGAAATCAATAAAAATCCTTAAAAAAAAAAAAAAAGAACATCCTCTAAATTAATAAAAGTGATGGCACTTTCAAAGTGCTTCTGCAACCCTCTATATCAAGGTTTGCAGAAAATGCGGTTAAGATTCCATGTTCCCCAAAAATACCACTAGACATGCTAAAGGCATTTCTTCATGGGGGCAACTAGCAAGATCTGGAGGTTTGGGTGGAAGCTGGGGCAACAAAGATGGGGGATCTTTACAGAGACGCAGGACTGCTCCCCTTCGAGGAGTTCAGCGTGGAGTTTGACCTACTCCACGGACATTTTTTATTAAACAGAGTGCTCAAAACAGCAATACACAAACACTGGCATGTGGGAACAACTGAACCCCCGCCACAGCAAAGTTGTTATTATATGGCCCTGTCTGCAGGCTCCATAAAGGCAGTGTCATGTTTGTACAGAGCGCAACACGCAAATCAACAGCGACTGTTGGAAAAGTTACGAACCGAACCCAGTGGGAAGCAGACCTAGTCACCCAGATTCCAGCGAAGGAATGGGAGAACATACTAGCTGGAATACTCAAAGTATCAAGAAATGCTCACTTTAAACTCATTAAATACTATGGGCTAGATGTAGGTAATTCTCATTTAGGGACTCTAGAATACAGAATTTTACCGATTCGGTATTCTAGATTCGGTAAATGAGATGTAGTTAAAAATTCAGTATTTTTTACCGAATTTGTAGGATTCGGTAATTACCGAACCGGTATTTACCGATTCGGTAATTGTCTTTGATTTCTATGGGCCTTGAGGCCCATAGGAATCAATGTCAATTACCGAATTGGTAAATACCGATTCGGTAACAATACCGAATTTGCAAGGGGGACAGGGTGTCACTTTGACACCCTGTTGCACCCCTGATTCTGGCTTACATTTACAAGTATATTTGCTATTCTTGTGATTCATTTTTGATATAGGGTTGTTAAATTGTATTCAATGACCTAGAGGGTCACTTTGTGACCATTTGTGGATAGTGCGCAGTGTTGCGACCGTCTTGGTAGCATTTTTCCACTTGTGTGCCATGTGGCACACATACATGCCCTTAGGGCATACATGCCCTTAGGGCATGTATGTGTGCCACGTGGCACAGGTGTACATGCACAGATGTGCATGTACACAGGAATAACAAATCGGTAAGGGCCTGTGGCACTGATTACAGTGCCACCTACATGTAGATTTACCGATTCGGTAAATATACCGATTCGGTATTTTACCGAATCGGTAAATTTACAGATTCAGTAAATATACCTATTTGTCACATTTTCAGGCCCCTACATCTCCATCTGCAAATACCGGTCGGTAACGGCCGAAATCGGCCGTTACGGACCTGCATTTGCCTTCCTAAATCTGGCCCCTAGATCTGCACAGATCCTACCTGACTCCAGAGCACATAAACCAATAATTCCACGTAGTAGAGAAAAGGGTACATATCCGTCATAAGTTCTGGACCTGCCCACTATTGTGCGAGTTTTGGGAGGGGGTCTTGCACGTTGTAGAAGAGGCTATTGAGTGAGAGGTCCCCCACACCCCAGCCCACTGCCTGCTGGGATGGTTTCCCCACCCATCCAAGACTAAAGTCACCGCAAATTTCAGGATCTAGTGTTGATCCTTTCTAAACGTAAGATAGCCAGAAACTGGAAGGTATCAGGAGGTCCTAGACATGGAGAGGGGAACAGTAAAAGTGGGCAGAATGTAAGGGAAGGATATTGTTCAGAGAGGCTAAGAGAGGGATAGGGAAAAGGGAGGTGGCTAGGCCCTGGTGAGCCCTACTAGACGACGTGTCTCACCTTGGCCTGGAGACCCACGAAGGAAAGCCTGCGAGAACCACATTAGCACTTACTGGAGGGTGCACACCCTTACGAATGTGACCTGCTACATAGAGTGCTTCAAACCAAACCCACCAGGTTATTAAATCAATCTAGGACTGCCTTAGCTCTCACCCAAGTATGGCACTGAGATATGCCACATATAGCAAGAAGCCACTTCATGCATCTCAAACAGCACTGACTAACAGGGGGGAGGGTGGTAACAATTTAGTCTAATGTTTTAGACTGGTACTGAGATTATGAAATTGTAAGATCCAGATCTGTATATGCTAAGATTGAACACTTGTAACCCCAGCTTGACTGGATCAATAACTATAATGTGCTGGAGCTTGAAACACAATAACATCTGGTATGCCTCCATTCGTTTCTCTAAAGCCATGTCGATTCAACAAGGGCCTTGGAGCACTGATTAGCTTGGGTCATCCCTGATCTCCCCAGGAGTTTCTCAGCCAGTATCAAGGCTGCAACATCATTCTAAGAGTGTGGCTGGATATTGGTCTTTGATGGGCGTGGCACTCACCGCGTCACATCTACTACTGCTTCAGTTCCAACGCCCCAATCTATTAGTTGCTGCTGCCTTGTGGGACTTCGCCGTCTCCACGCGGTTGTTTAGCGGGGACAAAATGGCAGTCTGGAGGGGCGAGGGGGCCGCGAGGTCAGCCTCCACAGCCACGTGGGGCTGAAATGGCATTGGGTGCAGCCAGAAGTGAAGGAAACTAGCCTGGGGGCTGAGGGCGTATAATTTGAAGTCCGGGGCACCCATCCCGCCACACGTAAAGGGGAGCGCGAGGATATCGTATGCAATTTTAGGTTGACGCCCAGCCCAGACAAGAGATATGATGAGAGAGCGGAGTGTGTGGAAGAAATGAGCAATAAGAGGAATGGGAACATTCAGAAACAAGTATAAAAACTTCTGTAGCATAACCATCTTGGCGATGGCAATGCACCGCGCCAAGCATAGTGGCAGACGGCGCCAGAGGAGAATCTTAGTCTCCAGCCAATCAAACGCGAGGCCGAAGTTCGCCTTCCAGAGTTCGTCCACGCTCCTGCTGAGACAGAGGCCCAGATACCTGGTGGGCCCAATGCCCACATTGTAGTGTAGTTCCTATATCCCTGATAGGCTCTGCGCATTGGAATAATATACACTATAGCTTTGACATAGGACTGAGGTCAGTATGTCTCTATCGAGTACATTAAACTTAATTACTTGTTTGTGCCAGCTAACTCAGAGGTCACTAGAAACTTTCTCGAATGAACAAAAAGGGATTCGTTTCTGACAACCGCATAAACATGACAACTTTGTTTCCCTTAGAATCTCAGATCTCAGAATCGTGGGAACAATAGATAACCGGTTCACTCAGTTAATCGTGCATGCTTCATTTCTACAGAGTTTTGCACAGAAATAGGGAGACGGGCATTTCAATAAAAAGGGTTTACTGAACAGTTTTATTTATCATGCAAGAGATATGAACTGCTACAATCATAAGACAGAATGTGAAGTATAAAATGTACAGCGTTAGCAGTAAGATAAAAAAATACTGTAATAGCATGTCTTGTAGCTATGACATATATTCATTAAAATACATACATAAATAACACAGGCTAAAATACTCAACTGGTGCTTCTAAAATAATCCTATCCCAGTGTACCTAACCTAAGTCCAGTACAAGGGAAGAAGTAGGTGCTGTTTTAGTCTGGTTTAGTTATGCCAAGGGTTGCCAAAAGTTTCTCTAGGTTCTAATCAGCTCCATACCTTAGAATGAGAGACGTTGGTATCTCTTTCCCGGGACTCGATCTCTAACACCCCGCACAGGGAGTCAAACACTGGAGCTGGAGTCTCGGCGAGGAGGATGACAGCGTCTGGTCAGTGCGTCAGTTAGGGACTTGGCTTCCTTCGGGACTTGCTGTGGCGAGCCGCGTCGTACAAGTAGATATCCAAGTAGTCCGGTGTGAAAGAGACAGTGGCATCCGTCAGAGGGAAGAGAATAGATTTACTCCAATTAACTTGAATGCCAGATAGACCCCCAAAGCGCACTACCACACGGACCATGGGACCGAGATTCTCCTGGGGGTGGCGGACTGAGTGTAATGTTGTCTGCGTACATGGATCTGTCCAGGGCTCGGGCAGCAAATCCAAGACCCCTCTGGGTGGGATGCTGTCGGAGCCTAGTAGCAAGGGGCTCCATAGCCACAGCGAAGAGCATGGGCGAAAGCGGACACCCCCGCCACGTGCCCCATGAGACAGGGATGGGCTCAGACATGAGCATTGATCCAGAGGCGAACAGTGCGAAGGGAGTAGAGGAGATGGACCTTGCGCAGAAAAACCGGGCTAAAGTCAAGGCGGGTAGAAGGTAAAAAAGGAAGGGCCACTCGAGTGTGTCAAAGGCCTTTGTGGCGTCCAAAAGAGCAGCCATGGCCGGGAGAGCGGGGTTGATCTGGTGAAGTACAGCAAATGTGTTCCAGAGGTTGTGTGATGTGGCACGCCCGGGAATGAAACCGGACTGGTCTGGACGAGCTATCATGGGCATGAGGGGAAGAAGGCGGTAAGCTATAAGCTTCACGAAAATCTTATTATCAGTGTTGATGAGGGATAGGGGGCGATACGAATCAAGAAGCCCGGGTGACTTGTCCGGTTTCAGGAGTAGCGTTAACAAGGCCTCGCGGAGCGAAGGAGGAAAGTGGCCGGACTCGAAGGAGTCATTATACATAGCAGAGAGGTACGGAATGAGGAGGGGTGCGAAGGCCTTGTAGAAGGATGCTGGCAGACCGTCCGAACCTGGTGCTTTGTCCCCAGGTAGACTGCTGATGGCTGCCAGAATCTCTTCCTTAGAAAAGGGCACGTCAAGGTATTGGCGATGGCCGTTACCCAGCTAAAGGAGCTCCAGAGTGTCAAAGTATTGGTCAAGGAGGTCGCACGAAGGGGTAATCCCTGCGGTGTAAAGTTGAGTGTAGAAGGCGGTGACCATGGACGTCACCTCAGTAGGCAAAGTAGTGCGCTCTGGGCCCCCGTCCTGAAGCGCTGTGATGTATGAGGCGGCATGAGTCTTCGGCAGAAGATCAGCTAAAGTCTTACCCGGGCGATTGCCTTCGCCATAACGGCATGCCCTCGCCTCCCTATCCAAAAAGGAAAGTTCTCGGTCAGCCTCTTTTTCAAACTCGGAAAACTTGTCCCGGAGCTGCAAGAGGGTGTCTGGATCGGAGCTGAGAGAGTGTGAGGAGTTGAGAGCCTTGATTTCCCTCTCTAAGCGCTAGAGGATACCCCGAATGGAGCGCAAGACACCGGAGTGCTTAGAGATACATTCATCCTGAATCACCACCTTGAAGCTGGCGTTAAGTTCAAAATAGTTCTCTATCGCAGTTTGGATCTCGCCACAAACCACCGAGACATTGAGTGTTTTGGGGCAGCCGCCAGGTAAACATGCGCTTAAGGGAGTGCGGGGGGGGGGGGGGGGGAGTGGGGAGCATAAGAGAGCGCGCGCGTCATGTGTTCAACAGCAGAGACTCATGCAAAGGGCGTTTTGAGTGGTAATCCAGAGGTCCAAGTGGGCCCAACAGCCTAGAGAGCCTGTAACCCAAGTGATCTCACGCGCTTCAGGATGGGTGTGTCGCCACGCGTCAAGAAAGGAGTTTTCAGCTAATATGGAGCATAAGAGGGATGTGGAGCGGGGGGCCCTGAGCGTTCGAGGGTAGCAGAAGGTGTAATGTTGAAGTCGCCCCTCACCACAGCAGGGTGGCAGGACCCAGGGAGGAGATATGCTGCCATACCTGCGCAAACAAATCCGGGTCGTCAGAATTAGGACCATAAATCGCTGCGAGGATCAGGGGTTGGGCCGAGAGTGTGCCTCGGATTATGACGTAGCGCCTCTCTAGATCCACAATAACCTTGGTGTTATGCCAAGGAAGCCTTCGACATATGAGGATGGACAACCCGCAGGAAAAGCAGGGGTAGAAGGAGGAGTGAACCTCTCCCCAGTGTCTGGGGTGAAACCAAGAGGCAGAGGCAGGTAATAAGTGGGTTTCCTGAAGAAAACCGATGTCAACCTTGTGACGAATAAGATGTGCATGTACAAGGCGAGCCTTCCGATGGTCGTTGAGACCACGGACGTTCCAAGTCCAGAGCGTGGGTGCCGTCATAATGTTGCGCCAGAGAAGTGAGTGTCGGTGAGGTACAGATGCAGAGTAGGAGCCAGATGCACTTGAGAAGGGATGTGCTATGCTAAAGGCAATGTATCAAACAATACGTCGCAGAATAGGTCATAACATGAAACCAACAACAGGCCTCGGAGTCGAGGCAACAATCCTAGGGGGACCCCCTCCACCCACACCAACCCCCCAAACAGGTTGAGAGACCTACCCCACCCACCCAAGAAACCCACAACAAGTAAGCAGAATGTATAAAATGAGGGGAATTATCCCGTAGGGACGTGGCATAGCTCAGCGAACACCCCTGCCACTTGGACAGGGTGGCCAAGCCGCAGCAGAGAGTTGACTGAACAAATGAGTCGAAGGACCTGTGGCCACCTCATATACCAGGCTGCAGCAGGGGAGCAAACAGAAGAACAGGCGAGACAGAGCAGGAGGTAATCGTTACAGCCAATCTGGGTGCAAGAAAGAAGAAAAGTGACTAAACAAGCAGAGGACAAAGTAACAATATCAAAATTGAAGACCATATTCAGTCATTGTCGCTTGTACCGCCTTCGTCAGCTGGCTGGGATCTGGATGAAGAGGAGCACGGTTGCTTGTAGAGTTTCTTGACCTAGACCAACGCAGCTTTACGTTCGGTGAAAATATGTAGGCGAGAGCCATCCTTAACACGCAGACTGGCTGGATAGGCCAAGGAGTATGAGACTTCATGCTTCAGGAGCAACCGTTTGGCTGGGAGGAACTCGCGTCATGCGGCCTCTGCCGCTAATGTATAGTCGGGATAGAAGGCGAGGGAATTCCCCTGATGGCGAATGTCACCTTTATCTCGGGCAGCTCGAAGGACAGCACGAAAGTTCAACCATTTGGCGATTATAGGACGTGCTGGCAGGCCTGGAGCCGGTCGTGGACCCAGTGAGCGGTGGGCCCGCACCACAATGAAGACAGGTTACAGGACATCGCCAAAGAGATCACAAAGATGCTGCTCAACAAAGTTCTCCATTTTGTTGATGTTGGAGGATTCAGGCACACCCATGATGCGGGGGTTGCTCCTACGAGAGAGCGCCTCCAAATCCTCATTTTTATTCTTGATGAGTTCCAAGACCTTGTCAATCTGCAGGAACCTCTGGTGATTCCCAGTCAAGGAGTCTTCCACATCAGAGACCCTCGCCTCCACATGAGCAAGCTGCGAATCATGTCAGTCACCCTGGCCTTAACAGTGTCCAGATGGGCCGATAGTGAGTCAAGCTGGGTAGCAATGCTAGAGACTGTGGCCTTTACATCTAGCATAATGGCCTTGAGATCATCCTCTCGTGTGTGACCGACGTCAGGCTGGGTGGCCTGCTCATTAGCTTCCAGAACAGCGACGTCCTGTCGAGTCTGCCTATGCTGATCAATGGCCAGTTTAGACTGTTTGGAGTCCATCTTCCCCATGTTTGGGCTGCCGCTGCCAGTCGAGCCCACCACAGGGCACATTGGAAGTCGGGCGTGGCAATGCACTTATGGAAAAGTAGAGCCGCCAGCAGCGCAGCAGCCACTGGTGAAGCAGAGGGAGGGTAATGGCAGAGCTGGCTGCAGACCGGGAACAGCAGAATGCACAAAAACAGTGAGAGCAAGTCCGCAGAGAGGTTCCCCACCCAGACTGGCTCCAGATCCGCTGGCGCCCCCGGAGAAGTAAGACAATGCAGCACTGCAAGCAGGTGACCCCAGAGCAGGGCAGGGAACAGGAGAGAAGAAGAAATGCAATTGCAGGAGAGAGCCCGGTAATTGCAGGAGAGAGCCCGGTTATTGCAGGAGGCAGCCGCAGTCCGCCAGGATGAGAAGAGGCCGATTCGGACTGGGCCAATGCAAGTGGCAGGAAGCCCAGAGTGTGTCCTGAAATCGTTCCCGGTGGTGCCACAGGGAAAGCTAGCAGCAAGCGGGGGCAGACAGCAGTGGGGAGACTTGGTGGGCATGCCACCCCATTGCGGGGCCCTGAACGGGTGCAAAGGAACAGCGAGGCAGTTGTAGTGCATGCAGGCGCTCACTAGGGGGGAGCACGGCCTCAGGCCCCGCTGTGCAGCACGCGTGCCCCCAACCCCACCGCAAACCCCCACACTCCCAGCACCGTCCTACCAGGTCAGCAAGCCACCGGGGAACGGCAATGAGTCGCCCCGGCCTCTACAGGTCCAGCGGGCAGTCCCTCAGCCTCGTAGCAGTGCGATGCGGTCACGTGCCGCGCCCAGTCCGGGAAGCCCGGAGGCCACTCTCAAGGCCGCAGGAGTGCACTCCGTGATCCAGCGGGTCCAGACGTCTGCGAAGGAGGCAGACTGATCCCCACGATGCAGGGAGGCAGAAGCGTTGAGGGTGGAGGTACGACACCCCCCAGTTCTGCAGGATAATGGTGGATGATAAGGCTTGGCAGGCAGAGCCCACTTAGAGTGTGGCCATCTTGCAGCCGGCTAAGCCACGCCCCCTCATCACAGCTCTAACTTTTTGCCATTCTTAACAGCAGCCATTCTGATGTACAAAATGACAAAAATGCATTGCCAAAGCCAATAGTGAATATGCTACTTACCAGTATGCATCTGTTCTTGGCATGTAGGGCTGCTAACATTCATATCTTTAGCATAGATCGCCGCCTAGTGTTGGGTCCGGATGATTGCACATTGTTGTCCTGGAAGAGTCTTCGAAGTATCACGAGATAGGTGGATCCTCCCCTGGACTACAGTGCGCATGGGCATCGGCTCCATCCCCAGATTGTTTTTAGCCATTGTGGCAGAGATGGAGTGAAATAGTGTAAAGGATGTCCATGCTAATGATGAATGCAAGATAGTATCTGCAGCTGCTACGGGCACCGGGGAGGAGGGAGGGCGATAGGAATGTTAGCAGCCCTACATGCCAAGAACAGATGCATACTGGTAAGTAGCATATTCAGTTCGAGGCATGTGGGCTGCTAAATTCATATCTTTAGCATAGAATACATAGCAGTCCCTCCATTAAGGGCGGTTGCCCGTGCCAGCTGCAGAAGCTTGAAAAAGTGTCTTGAGAACAGCCTGTCCTACAGCTGCTTGCTGCTTGGAATGCACGTCCACACAGTAATGTTTTGTAAATGTGTGCGGTGTGGACCATGTGGCTGCTCTGCAAATGTCCTCTAAAGGAATGTTCCCCAGGAAAGCCATGGACGCCCCCAATTTGCGTGTGGAGTGCGCCCTTGGGGGTATTGTTAAAGTGCGCTTAGCTTTTTGATAACAGATTTGGATGCACTTAACAATCCATCTGGCTATTCCCGCTTTGGAAATGGGGTTGCCTTTGTGCTGTGCTGAGAAGGCAACAAAAAGTTGTTGAGTTTTCCTGAAGTGTTGTGTCCTGTCAATGTAGTACATCAACGCCCTCCTAACGTCCAGTGTATGGAGCATTCGTTCAGCTACTGTTTGAAGGTTTTGGAAGAATGCGGGTAGGTCAATAGTTTGGTTGATATGAAACTGTGACACTACCGTAGGAAGGAATTTGGGGTTAGTGCGTAGCACCACCCTGTTAGAATGTATTTGGATGAAAGGCTCTTGGATTGTGAGCGCCTGCAGCTCACTAACACGCCTGAGCGATGTAATAGCAATGAGGAAAGCCACTTTCCATGTTAGAAATTGAATTTCACAGGAGTGCAGTGGCTCGAAGGGTGGACCCATCAGCCGAGTGAGGACCACATTTAGGTTCCACACTGGAGCTGGTGGTGTTCTTGGAGGAATGACTCGCTTCAGTCCCTCCAGGAAGGCTTTAATGGCAGGCACCCTGAAAACAGAGAGGTGCTGTCTATTCTGGAGATAAGCCGCTATGGCGGATAAATGTATCCGAATGGAAGCATACGCTAGATTGCATTTGTAAAGATGTAACAAATAGCCTATGATGTTAGGGATGGATGCATCTAGCGGGTTGATATTGTTGTCAGTACAGTAAATGGCAAACCATTTCCACTTTGCTGCATAGCAAGCTCTGGTAGTGGGCTTCCTTGCCTCTCTGATGATGTCCATGCATTCAGGAGGCAGGTTGAGGTAGCCAAACTCTAGGACCTCAGGAGCCAGATCGCCAGATTGAGCTGTTGCGGATCTGGATGCTGAATGTCGCCATGGTTCTGCGTCAAGAGGCTGGGGGTGAGATGCAGCCTTTGATGCGGTACCACGGAAAGTTCTAGAAACGTGGTGTACCATGGTTGGCGTGCCCATGTTGGAGCAACCAGGATGAGAGTCATCGAGTGTTGCTTTAGCTTTTTTGCCACCAGCGGAATGAGAGGCGCTGGGGGAAAAGCGTACGCAAATTTGCCTGACCAGTTCATCCATATCGCATTTCCCTGCGATTCCGGGTGAGGGAACCTGGCGGCAAAGCTTTGGCATTTTGCGTTTTCCCTTGTGGCAAACAGGTCTATCTCTGGATGACCCCACTGCTGGAAGTACGGGTGGAGTACTGATGGATGTATCTCCCACTCGTGCATTTGATGGCTGTACCTGCTGAGCAGATCCGCCATCTGATTGTCCTTGCCCGGGAGGTGTTCTGCCATGAGGAAGATGTTCCTCTGAATGGCCCACTTCCACATGCTCTGAGCCAGATGAGACAGCTGTGGCGAGTGGGTACCTCCCTGCTTCTGGATGTAGTACATGGCTGTCATGTTGTCCGTCCGGATCAACACGACCTTGTTGCACAGATGTACTTTGAAGGACTTGAGCGCCATGAAGATTGCCATCAATTCTAGGTAGTTGATATGCAATCGTTGTTGCTGGGTCGACCACAGTCCCTGTACCGTGTAGTGGAGCACATGCGCTCCCCACCCTTGGAGAGATGCGTCCGTCGTTAGGACAATCTGTGGCACAGGCTCTTGGAACGGTCGTCCCTTGCAAAGGTTGTGTGGATTCCACCAATGCAGAGAGTTGTATGCCCGACCGGTCACCAACACTAGGTCTGTCAGTTGTCCTTGAGCCTGTGTCCATTGATTTGCCAAGCATTCCTGGAGGGGGCGCATGTGCAACCTTGCGTGCGGGACTATGAAGATGCAGGAGGCCATCATGCCTATCAACTGCATGAACACTCTCGCTGGCAGGGAGTGTTGCGGTCTGAATCGTTGGATCAGCGACTGAATGCTGTTGATTCTGACTGTGTTTGGCTGAGCCATAGCAGTCAGGGTGTTTATTGTCGCGCCCAGATACTGCCGCACATGGGCTGGTTGAAGGTGCGACTTTGGGTAGTTTAGCGAGAACCCCAGGCTGTGAAGGAGTTGAATAGTGTGGGACATGTGTGAGGCGCACTGTCTCTCCGACTTTGCTTGAACGAGCCAGTCGTCGAGGTACGGGTAGACATGTATGTTCTGTCTCCTGAGGTGCGCCGCTACTGCCGCCAGACATTTTGTAAACACTCTGGGGGCAGTAGTCACCCCGAAGGGTAGGACTTTGAACTGGTAGTGCTTGTTGAGAATGGTGAACCTGAGGTATTTTCTGTGGGACGGGTGGAGTGGGATGTGGAAGTAAGCATCCTTGAGGTCTAAGGTTGCTAGGAAGTCCCCTTGGTTTAGAAGGGGAAGGATCTGTTGCAGTGTCAGCATGTGAAAGTGTTCTGACAGTATATACATGTTGAGAGGGCGTAGATCCAGAATGGGTCTGAGGGATCCGTCCTTCTTCGGGATGAGGAAGTACAGGGAATAGACCCCTGTTCCTTCCTCCTCCACTGGCACGAGTTCGATTGCTCCTTTTTGCAGCATTACTAGCACTTCCTGCTGCAATAAGTGCAAGTGCTCTGCCGACATAGGACGTTGTCTTGGGGGAATGTTGGGAGGAGTGGATGTTAACTCCAAACAATAACCGTACTGGATTAATTTTCTCACCCACCTGTCCGTGGTGATGGACGTCCAGACCGGCAGAAACTGCTGGAGTCTCCCCCCGACAGGTGTTGGATGGTCGGGGGGCAGTGACAGGGAGTCACTGTTTGTTTGCGGCAGAGGAACGGGAGTTGTTGTTCCCTCTGCCTCTGCCTTTGGCACTGTTACCTCGGTAACCCCCTCTACCTTGCTTGTGGTACGAGGATTGTGCACCACCTTTTGTGAATTGTGTTTGTTGACCCAATTGGCCTTTGGTAACACCACGCGCACCTGAGCGACGAAAAGTGTTTCCCCTGAATTGTTGAGACTGAAGAGCCCCCATTGATTTAGCAGTCTCATTGTCCTTTTTAATTTTTTCCAGGGTGGTGTCAACATCTGGCCCAAACAGTCTGTCTGGATTGACAGGCTGATTGAGTATTGTTGTCTGAATATCGGGCTTAAATCCAGATATGCGAAGCCAAGCCTGTCTTCTTAGCATGATACTGGTGTTAATACCCCTAGCCACTGTATCAGCCACATCAAGCGCACACTTTATTGCAGCGTTTGAGATGAGTTTTCCTTCTTGTATGAGCATCTCGGCCCCTTCCTTAAACTGATCAGGTAAGTGTTGAAGGAGCTGTTCAAGGGTGTCGTAATGTGCCCTATCATAACGTGCCAATAGTGCCTGTGTGTTTGCTATACGCCAGACATTGGCAGCCTGCGCAGCCACCCTCTTGCCGGATGCCTCAAGCACTTTTGACTCCTTGTCGGGGGGAGGAGCTTCACCCGTTGTTTGGGAGTTGGCCCTCTTGCGGGCATTTGCGACCACCAAGGAGTCTAGAGGCAACTGTCCCCGAATATAGGCAGGGTCCCCAGGTGCTGGCCTGTATTTTTTCTCGATACGTGGGTTTACCACTCTCGCTCTTGTAGGTTCTTTAAAGATCTCCGGCGCATGTTTAAGGACACCTTTCAACATAGGAAGTGTTTTGACTGTTCTTTCGGAGACAGAGAAAGTGTCAAAAAGGAAGTCCTCTTCCACCGGGTCAGCATGCATGTCTACATTATGATTTGCAGCTGCCCTCTCTATTAAAGCATTGAAAGCTGCTGAATCCTCTGTTGGTGATGTACGTGCCCCAAAACCCTGTGGGTCCTGTATCACCTGATGGCTTCCCTGGTCCCCAGCGTCGTCATATGAGTCCTGTTGTACATCAGGGTCATTGCCAGTAGGGAAGTTGTATTGTTCATCTTGGTCATCATCTTCACCCCCTGATTGGTTGGGGGAAGGTGTTGGACTCCTCCTAGGTGGAGGGTGAAGAGGTTCAACAAGGGCAGGTATGTCCTGTGATTGCCTTTTCTTTTTTAGTGGAATAACAAAAGACTCCAGTGGCTGGGAAGTGATCTTTCTCTTGTAAAGTGTCAGTGTCACTGTGTGTGCATCGATATAATGCTCTGATTCGTCCTCTGACGCTGTTTGTCGAGGCAAATTAGCAATGGGCGCCGAATATTCCGACGTTCCCGAGGTCTTCGGCACCGTTTTGGGTGCAAACGCCTTGAGAAGTTTCGTCGACGGTTTGGCAGTTGGCTCCACTTGTTTTGGATCCGACGGCGCAGCCTTCGTCGACGGCACGGCTTTCTCCCGAATCCGTTTGAGGGAGTCGGAGACCTTCTTTGTAAACAAAGCCGAGGGTTTGGTAACCGATGCTTCATGTTCGTCCGCTTGGGAGGATTCCGGCGTGGCAAAGGTAGGCACCGATGAATCCTCGATTCCAACGGTTCGCTGCCCTGTAGCAGTCTTAGGCGCCGACGCCGTTGATGCAGATCCGGCATCTTTGTGCCGAGGAGTAGTGGCTCCGGCTTTTGGATCTTGGCCTTTAGTGATCTTCGCTTCGACCGTATGTTTGGAGGTCGACGCTGCAGCCGTCGAGACGTGATGGACTACCTTCTTCGAGGATGTGTCCTTGGCCACCGTGTGTGGCGCAGGTGACTCGACAGCTTTCTTCGACTGTGGAGGGCCTGAGGGCGACGGAGTCGAAGACGGAGCAGGCTTCGTCATCTTGGACGGGACGTCGGCCATTTTAGACGTCAACGAAGCCGTTTGTTTCGGTTTCGTTCGACGGGTTTTCGTCCATTTTAGGTGCCGTCGAGGCTGTAGGTTTCGGTTTCGGTTTAGGCGTGACGCCGGCCATCTTAGATGTTGTCGACTGCAATGGTTGCGGTTTCGGTTTTGATACGCGCAACGACGGCTCCTCCGGTGTATCCGTGGCCGGGCCCGAAGGCGGGGCTGGGGATATCGGTGCAGGGTCGTGGGTAAGGCCGAGTGGCGATCCCGTGACCTGAGCCTGAGTCGAGTAACGTTCGGGGCATAGCTCTTCCTCTGAGCTATCTTCCACGGCCCCATAGACTTCTTCGTCGTCCCCTACCTCATCGACGTATTCAAGGTCTTGGTACTGTCCTTCGATGTATTCCTCTGGATCGGCCTCGACCTCCGCCGATGGTGGCAAAATTTGAAGATGATGGCTTAGGCCCTCGTCTGCGGGGTCGTCGAATATGTCGTCTGGTGCCGGGGCTGCGTGTAAAGCTTCCAGGCGCGCCGCGCGCCGATGCTGGAGTGTTTTCTTTGACCTGAATTTGGAGCAGGCCATGCAGTTGTCCTCGT
This sequence comes from Lissotriton helveticus, assembly GCF_964261635.1. Taxonomy (NCBI): domain Eukaryota; kingdom Metazoa; phylum Chordata; class Amphibia; order Caudata; family Salamandridae; genus Lissotriton; species Lissotriton helveticus. The sequence goes on from NC_136061.1 coordinate 324,102,683, forward strand.
CGTGATCCGGCGAGAGACATTTATTACAAACTGGATGCAGGTCGATGTGTGGGTACTTGGACCCACACACGGGGCAGCGCTTGAACGGACTCCGTTCCATGATGAGTTCGTCGGGGTCTTGCTGCGAGCACAGGGCCTCGATGCGAAGAGTAAGAAACTCCTCAGAATTCCGACACGAAGAGTCGGACGATGCTCGGGACCGTTCGCAAACAATACCGACGCGGAGAACGAAGGCCTTTTGGCCTTAAGGTAGTAATATTTTCGATTCCGACAAGGAGGCGTCGAAATCACATCCCAACCCAATGGCGGAAAAAAACTATCTGGGGATGGAGCCGATGCCCATGCGCACTGTAGTCCAGGGGAGGAGCCACCTATCTCGTGATACTTCGAAGACTCTTCCAGGACAACAATGTGCAATCATCCGGACCCAACACTAGGCGGCGATCTATGCTAAAGATATGAATTTAGCAGCCCACATGCCTCGAACTGAATATGCTACTTACCAGTATGCATCTGTTCTTGGCATGTAGGGCTGCTAACATTCATATCTTAGCATTAGATCGCCGCCTAGTGTTGGGCTCGGATGATCGCACATTGTTGTCCTGGAAGAGTCTTCGAAGTATCCTGAGATAGGTGGCTCCTCCCCTGGACTACAGTGCGCATGGGCATCGGCTCCATCCCCAGATTGTTTTTCGCCATTGTGGCAGAAGATGGAGTGAAAAGTGTAAAGGATGTCCATGCTAATGAATAAATACAATAGTATATCTGCAGCTGCGACAGGCACCGGGGAGGAGGGCGGGCGATATGAATGTTAGCAGCCCTACATGCCAAGAACAGATGCATACTGGTAAGTAGCATATTCAGTTCGAGGCATGTGGGCTGCTAAATTCATATCTTAGCATAGAATACATAGCAGTCCCTCCATCAGCGGCGGTTGCCCGTGCCAGCTGCAGAAACCTGAAAAAGTGTCTTCAGAACAGCCTGTCCTACAGCAGCTTGCTGCTTGGAATGCACATCAACACAGTAGTGTTTTGTAAAGGTATGTGGTGTAACCCACGTGGCTGCTCTGCAAATATCCTCTAAAGGAATGTTCCCTAGGAAAGCCATGGATGCCCCCAGTTTGCGTGTGGAGTGCGCTCTGGGGGGTATTGTTAAAGTGCGCTTGGCTTTTTGATAACATATCTGGATGCACTTAACAATCCATCTGGCTATCCCTGCTTTGGAAATCGGGTTGCCTTTGTGTTGTGGTGCGAAGGCAACAAAGAGTTGTTTTGTTTTTCTAAAGGGTTGTGTTCTGTCTATGTAGTACATCAACGCCCTCCGTACATCTAAGGTATGGAGCATTCTTTCCGCCACCGTTTGCGGGTTTTGAAAGAATGCCGGTAAGTCAATAGTTTGGTTTAGATGAAACTGTGACACCACCTTCGGAAGGAATTTGGGGTTAGTGCGTAGCACTACCCTATTTGGATGAATTTGAATGAATGGCTCTTGGATTGTGAGCGCCTGCAGCTCACTGACACGCCTCAGAGACGTAATAGCTACAAGGAAAGCTACTTTCCACGTAAGGAACTGGAGTTCACACGAGTGCAGTGGCTCAAATGGCGGTCCCATCAGTCTGGTGAGAACGACATTGAGGTTCCACACCGGAGCTGGCGGTGTTCTTGGGGGAATGACTCGTTTCAGACCTTCAAGGAAGGCTTTAATGGCGGGCACTCTGAAGACAGAGAGGTGCTGCCTGTTCTGGAGATAAGCCGCTATGGCGGATAGATGTATCCGAATGGTAGTGTACGCTAGATTGCACTTGTAAAGATGCAACAGATAGCAGATGATGTTGGGGATAGATGCATCTAGCGGGTTGATGTCATTGGCTGTACAGTAAATGACAAAACGCTTCCACTTTGCAGCATAGCATGCTCTAGTAGTTGGTTTCCTCGCCTCCTTGATGATGTTCATGCACTCTGGAGGTAGGTTAAGGTATCCAAACTCTAGGACTTCAGGAGCCAGATCGCCAGGTTGAGCTGTTGCGGATCTGGATGCTGAATGCCTCCATGGTTCTGCGTCAAAAGACTGGGCGTGAGGCGCAGTCTTTGATGCGGCACCACTGAGAGTTCGAGGAACGTGGTGTACCAAGCCTGGCGCGCCCACGTTGGAGCAACTAGGATGAGAGTCATCTCGTGCTGCCTTAGCTTTCTTGCGACCAGCGGTATGAGAGGGGCTGGCGGAAAAGCGTACGCAAATTTGCCTGACCAGTTCATCCATATCGCATTCCCCTGCGACTGTGGGTGAGGGAACCTGGCGGCAAAGAGTTGGCATTTTGCGTTCTCTTTTGTGGCAAACAGGTCTATCTCCGGATGACCCCACTGCCGGAAGTACGGGTGGAGGACAGATGGGTGTAACTCCCACTCGTGCATTTGATGGCTGTACCTGCTGAGCAGATCCGCCATCTGATTGTCCTTTCCTGGGAGGTGTTCTGCCATGAGGAAAATGTTCCTCTGAATGGCCCACTTCCACATGCTCTGAGCCAGATGAGACAGCTGTGGCGAGTGGGTGCCTCCCTGCTTTTGAATGTAGTACATCGCGGTCATGTTGTCCGTCCGGACTAGCACGACTTTGTTGCACAGATGTACAATGAAGGACTTGAGCGCCATGAAGATTGCCATCAGTTCCAGATAGTTGATGTGCATCTTCTGTTGCTGCGTCGTCCATAGTCCCTGCACTGTGTAAGTGAGCACATGAGCTCCCCATCCCTGGAGAGATGCGTCCGTTGTCAGGACAATCTGCGGCACAGGCTCTTGGAACAGTCGGCCCTTGCAAAGGTTGTGTGGAGTCCACCAATGCAGAGAGTCGTATGCCCGACTGGTAACCAACACTAGGTCTGTCAATTGCCCACGAGCCTGTGTCCACTGATTCGCTAAGCACTCCTGGAGCGGGCGCATATGTAGCCGTGCGTGAGGGACTATGAAGATGCAGGAGGCCATCATGCCTATCAACTGCATGAACACTCTCGCTGGAAGCGAGTGTTGTGGCCTGAACTTTTGGATCAGAGCCTGCATGCTGTCTATCCTGACTTGGTTTGGCTGAGCCATGGCCGTCAGGGTGTTGATCGTTGCACCTAGGAACTGCCGGACATGTGCCGGCTGAAGATGCGATTTTGGGTAGTTCAGGGAGAAACCCAGATCGTGAAGAAGGTGAATTGTAGTCGACATGTCTGCGGCGCATTGTTGCTCTGACTTGGCTTGCACGAGCCAGTCGTCTAGGTAGGGGTAGACATGGATGTTCTGCCTCCTGAGGTGCGCCGCTACTGTCGCCAGACACTTGGTGAACACCCTCGGGGCTGTTGTGACTCCGAAGGGTAGGACTTTGAACTGGTAGTGCCTGCCTTGAATAGTGAACCTGAGGTATTTCCTGTGTGACGGGTGTAGTGGAATGTGGAAATAAGCATCCTTGAGATCTAAGGTTGCTAAGAAGTCTCCCTGGTTTAGCAAGGGAAGAATCTGTTGCAGTGTAAGCATGTGGAAATGTTCTGATAGTATGTACAGGTTGAGGGGACGTAGATCTAGAATGGGCCTGAGAGATCCGTCCTTCTTTGGAATAAGGAAGTACAGGGAATATACCCCCGTGCCTTCCTCTCCCACCGGCACGAGCTCGATTGCTCCCTTTTGCAGCATCACCACCACTTCCTGCTGCAATAAGAGCAAGTGCTCTGCGGACATAGGCCTTTGCCTTGGCGGGATGTTGGGTGGAGTGGACTTCAACTCTAGGCAATAACCATACTGGACTAGTTGTCGCACCCACCTGTCTGTGGTGATGTTTCTCCAGACGGGCAGGAACTGCTGCAGTCTCCCCCCGACAGGTGTTAGGTGGTCGGGGGGCAGTGACAGAGAGTCACTGTTTGCTTGGAGTAGAGGAGCGGGAGCTGTTGTTTCCTCTGCCGCGACCTCTGTTGCTGTTATTTCTGTAACCTCCCTTGTTCTGTTTTGTGAACGAGGATTGTGCCCCACCTTTTGAGAACTGGGATTGTTGACCCATTTGTCCTCTGGTGACTCCACGCGCACCTGAGCGACGAAAATTGCTGCCACGAAACTGTTGTGACTGTAGGGCCCCCATAGACTTAGCAGTTTCTGTGTCTTTCTTTATTTTCTCTAGGGTGGTGTCAACATCCGGACCAAACAGACTATCAGGATTGACTGGCTGATTAAGAATTGTCGTCTGAATATCCGGTTTAAACCCTGAGATGCGGAGCCACGCTTGTCGTCTCAGCATAACGCTAGTGTTGATAGCTCTAGCAGCTGTGTCCGCAGCGTCAAGTGCACACTTGATGGCTGCGTTGGAGATTAGCTTTCCTTCCTCAATAAGCAGTTTGGTGCCCTCTTGGAACTGTGGAGGCAGGTGTTGTACAATCTGTTCTAGGGTGTCATAGTGCGCCCTATCGTAACGCGCCAAGAGCGCCTGTGTATTGGCGATGCGCCAAAAGTTTGATGCCTGTGCAGCTACTCTTTTGCCCCCTGCCTCTAGCACTTTGGATTCCTTATCCGGGGGAGGAGCTTCACCCGTAGTCTGGGAGTTGGCACGTTTCCTGGCATTGGCGACCACAAGAGAGTCCAGTGGCAATTGTCCCCGAATGTATGCGGGGTCTGCAGGTGCAGGTCTGTACTTTTTTTCAATGCGAGGGTTGACCACTCTCGCTCTTGTAGGCTCCTTAAATATGTCCCCAGCATGCTTGAGGACTCCTTTAAGCATAGGCAGTGTCTTTACTGTCCTTTCAGAGACCGAAAAAGTGTCGAAAAGGAAGTCTTCCTCAACCGGGTCGGCATGCATGTCCACATCATGATTGGCTGCCGCCCTTTCGAGTAGTGCATGAAAACCTGCTGAATCCTCAGTCGGGGATGCCCGTGCATTAAAAAGCTGCGGGTCCTGCCCCGCACCTTGGGTGTTCTGGTCACCAGTGTCATCATATGAATCCGGTTGTGCATCAGGTTCATTGATTGGGAAATTGTACTGCTCGTCCTCATCATACCCCTCACCCGCAGAGTGTTCTGGGGAGGGAGTAGGGCTCCGTCTCGGAGGAGGCTGGATTGGTTCCGTGAGGCCTGAGGCGTCAAGGGGCACCCTCTTCTTCTTTAGTGGGATGACATAGGGGTCCACTGGCTCCGAAGTGATTTTCCTCTTATAGAGGGTCAGTTTGCCTGTGTCAGCGTCGATGAAATGCTCCGAATCGTCCTCGGATTCGAGTACCCGACGTGGAAGTGGGCCAGTCGGTGAAGAAATCACCTGTTTCGGTGCCGATTTGGTTGAAAATGCTTTCGGCGCCTCCTTCGGCGGCAAAATAAAGAGAAGTTTCCCAGATGGCTTCGCTGGAGTGTCCTTTTGCGGCTGCGGCGACGGTATCGGAGCCGACGGGGCAAAGGCCTTCTCCCTGATTCTTTTCAGTGATTCGGCTATGGGGGATGCCTCACTCACAGTTTGTTTTGGCGCTGACGAGGATGGTCTGATCTTTCCCTCGGATCCGACGTCCTTGTGGGCCTTGTGCGCTTTGGGCGCGGATCCTGTCTTTACCGCCTCCGATTCCTGTGTTCGGGGCGCAGACTTCTTTCCGTGTGCCTGCGTAGCCTCCTTGGAGCCGACTTTGGCGGGCTTGGACGGCGTCGTAGCCGCTGACCCGTGCCGACCATCTTTCTTGGAGGACCCCTCCTCTGGCGTCGGTTTCGATTTTGCAGCATCGGAATCGACGGACTTCTTCGACTTCTGCGGACCGGAGGTCGACGGAGTCGATGGGGTAGCGGGCACCGTCGTTTTAACCGGCACGGCAGCCATCTTAGGGACACTCGAGTCCTTAAGTTTCGGTTTCGTTTTCGGGTCGGCCATTTTAGGTGTTGTCGATCCCGATGGTTTCGGTTTCGGTTTCGAAACAGTCTGCTCAGCAAGTAAGTCCGTGGCCGGGCCCGAAGGCGGGGCTGTGGCTTGCGGCAACGGGTCTTGGGTAAGGCCGACAGGCGATCCCGTGTCCCGGTCGGTATCCTCGTAACCTTCGGGGCAGAGCTCGTCCCCCGAGCTGTCTGCCGCGGCCCCATAAATCTCATCGTCGTCTCCTACCTCGTCGACGTATTCAAGGCCCTGACCCGCGACTCCGTCGTCGTCTCCCGGATCCGCCTCGACCTCCGTCTCGGGTGGGGAGATTTGGAGATGATGACCCTGGTCCTCTTCGTCTTGGTCGCCGAAGATGTTCTCCGGATCCGGGGCCGCTTGTTTAGCTTCCATGCGCATCGCGCGCCGAAGCTTGAGAGTCTTCTTTGAGCGGAACTGTGCACACAACTTGCACTTGCCGTCGTCGTGGTCAGGCGAAAGGCATTTGTTACACACGGGGTGTAGATCGATGTGTGGGTACTTGGACCCACAGAGCGGGCAGTACTTAAACGGGCTCCGCTCCATGTCCGAAAAGTTTTGCAGTCGTGTCGCGATGAGAAGGCCTCAAAGTTCCGAGAGTGAAGAAAACTCTGCTTATTCCGGCTCCAAGAGACGGAAGACTCGAGACCGTGCGCAGACAATACCGACGCAAGAAAATCGAGGCCTTTTGGCCGCTAAAAGTTAGTTTTTCTTGGTTCCGACAGTAAGACGTCGAGACCACATCCGAACCCAATGGCGGAAAAAAACAATCTGGGGATGGAGCCGATGCCCATGCGCACTGTAGTCCAGGGGAGGAGCCACCTATCTCAGGATACTTCGAAGACTCTTCCAGGACAACAATGTGCGATCATCCGAGCCCAACACTAGGCGGCGATCTAATGCTAAGATATGAATTTAGCAGCCCACATGCCTCGAACCTCTTGTATACGCGAGACCTGTTGGCTTTGCCAATGCTTATTTGAGTGGCTGTATTTTTCAGCCTCCATTGCAATGTATTCTTTTACTCATCCATTAATTACACACAAAGTAATCCTTCATTTGAATTGTTTTGCACTAAACGGATATTCTTTATTACGTTCGTCAGTGCTCACATGTAAGCGTTAAACCTATTGGCTTTGTGAATAATTGTTTTATTCGCATGGCAAGTATGTTTTTCTATTTCAACCCTGAAATCTATTATGTTTTGTTACACATAAAGAAGACTAGAATAAATGATGAGGGGAAATAAAATAAGGACACAGAGGGATTAGATATAAATGAGTGAAGAGTAAGAACTACGATATTCACAGGTTTCATGGACCTCACGTCTGCCTTCGACCGAATACCGCAGGAGCAGCTATGGGAAAAAATGTCAGCCTGGGTTCTACCAAACAGCATTTCAAGGCAATCGGTGAGCTCTACACAGGAACCTGGGCTCAGGTCAAAATAGGAGACGGAACGTGTGCAACTAACAAAATGTATACAAAAAACGGACTAAAACGGGGGTGCGTATTGCCTCCATGCTTATTTAATATGTTCCCTGGGACCACTGCCTGCTCCTAAAAAATATTTTTGCACCAACTCACAAAGGGAAAGGGGTTCCCTGGGGACCCATTCCCGTTTGTGAGTGGTTTACCAACTACTTGAAGTAGGGGGTAAATTGCAATTGTTTTGCGACCACAAATTTGGTTGCAAAATAATTATACATTCGTGTTAAACTCGCTATTAGAAAAGGATGCCCTTGGCACGCCCCTTTCTAATGCCGAGTCGCAAACCATATTTTGTGAGTGGCTAATTGGTTAGCGATTCCCAAAATATGGTTTGTGCATGGGACAGACCAATTTTGGGATCAAATTCCAGTTTGCGACCACAAAAAACGGTTGTACATCTGCCCTCTAATCCCCTCGTGGAAGGACCAAACATCAAACCAAAAATGTCGACTATGTAAATACAAGGAGGAAACCCCGGTATATATATTTTCTGGGTCTGCCCAAAGTTCTTGAAAGAAAGAAAGCATTTGCTGAAAGAAATTTTCAGAGATCTAAAACTTAGATCTTGCAGGCAAGCGGTAATTTCGTGGGAAGGCAGAGCCTCAATACCACTCATTTGCAGAGGTGTAACATTTGTAAAAGCAAATATAAAAGCAATTGAACAACTAACATAAGGCACTTGTACCTTAATAAGAAGTCCCGTTGGGGGAACAATATCTGCAGAACATGTAAGAACCAAAGTATTATTGACTAAGTTAAACAATGCACCGACACTTTAAACCTATTGGATCAGAAAATGCAAAAGGGAATAACTGTCTTAATCACAGACAAGAAATCAAAAGAGGAGTTAATTTACACACCAACTATGGAATTGGGGCTATGAAGGAAAACAACTACCTCTTTAGATACGTGATTTAAAGAATATTCAATTTGTATAATAAGCATTGAAGTAAGACTTATGTGGGGACTGCAAGTGAAGATACAAATGGCGGTTTAATAGATAGCCGCTGTAACAATAGAAACATAAGGAAAATGCTACTTACCTAGTATGCATCTGTTCTTGGCATATAGAGCTGTAGAGTCATATTCTTTAGCATAGATCGCCATCTGGTTTTGGGTCTGGATGTTTGCACTTTGTTTTTGTTCGAAGACGTCTTGTAGTCACGAGGTAGGTGGCTCCTCCTTTCGGTGATAGTGTGCATGGACATCAACTCCATCCTTAGATTGTTTTGCCATGAAGGGTGATGATAGAGTTAGTAAAGTAATTAAAGAGATGTCCATGTAAATTGTATCTAAGTGAGATATCACTGCAACAGGTAAAGATACCTGGGGAGGCAGGTGGGTGCATATGACTCTACAGCTCTATATGCCAAGTACAGATGCAAACTGGGTAAGTAGCATTTTCCATTCGAGATTTATGAGCTGTAGATCATATGCTTTAGCATAGACTATACAGCAGCTATTTTGAAGTGGTGGCTAACCTGTAGCTGTTGCAGTGGTTTGAAATACTGTTTGTAAACCGGCCCGGCCCACACTAGCCTGTTGTTTTGCTAAAACATCTACACAATAGTGTTTTGTGAATGTGTTTGGTGTAGACCATGTTGCAGCTTTGCAGATGTCATCTATGGTTATGTTTCCTAAGAATGCTATAGATGCCCCTAATTTGCGTGTAGAATGCACCCTAGGAGGAATTGTTAGTGTGTGTTTAGCTTTCATGTAGTATATTTGAATGCACTTAACTATCCACCTTGCAATGCTTGGTTTTGAGATGGGATTGCCTTTATGTGGTGGAGTAAGAGCAATAAAGAGTTGTTTAGTTTTCCTAAAGGACTTTGTTCTTTCTATGTAATATAGCAGTGCTCTCTTGACATCTGATGTGTGAAGGGCACATTCTGCCACTTAATCTGGTTGAGGGGAGAATACAGGCAACTCAACAGATTGGTTGATATTAAAGGCAGAGATGACTTTAGGTAAGAATTTGGGGTTAGTCCTAAGGACCACTTTGCTTTGGTGTATTTGCAAAAATGGTTCCTCTAAGGTTAGTACCTGAAGCTCACCCACTCTTCTCAGAGAAGTGATGGCTATAAGGAAGGCTACATTCCAGGTGAGAAATTGTATTTCGCATTTGTGCAACGGCTCGAATGGTGGACCTATGAGTCTTGTAAGGACTATGTTAAGGTTCCACACTGGGGAAGGTGGAAGTCTGGGAGGAATGAGTCTTTTGAGTCCTTCCATAAAAGCATTAATAGCGGGTACTCTAAAAAGAGATAAGTGGTGTCTATTTTGCAGATATGCTGCTATTGTATTGAGATGTAAGCGTATGGATGTGTATGCTAAATTAGAAAGTTGCAGGTGTAATAAATAACAAATTATGCTTTGTATTGAAGCATCTAATGGATTGATCTGATACACTTTGCGGCATAGCATGCCCTTGTGGTAGGGCTACTAGCCTCTTTGATCACATTCATACAGTCTGGTGGAAGACTAAGGTAGCCAAACTCTAGGACTTCAGGTGCCAAATAGCAAGGTTGACCTGATTGGGATCTCGATGTCTTATCTCTCCATGGTTCTGAGTAAGGAACTTTGGGGAAATGTGTAGTTTTTGGTGAAGGGACTACTGATAGTTCCAGCAGAGTTGGGAATCAGTGTTGTCTGGCCCATGGGAAGCAACTAGGATAAGCGTCAGGGAGCGTTTTTTGAGTTTTCGAACCACTAATGGAATGAGTGGGAGAGTTGGAAACGCGTAATCAACTACTCCTGACCAATTCATCCATAGTGCATTGCCTTTAGACAATGGGTGTGGATGTTTGGACGCGAAGTTTGGGCATTTTGTGTTTTGGTAGGTGGCGAACAGATCTATCTCTGGAAAACCCCACATTTGCAAGAATGGGAGGAGAACTTGAGGGTGAAGTTCCCATTAATATATCTGCTGTCGTTGACGACTGAGCAGATCTGCAACTTGGTTGTGTACTCCTGGAAGGTGTTCTGCAAGGAGATATATCTTTGGGGTATGGCCCATCTCCAGATGCTTTGTGCTAACTGTGACAGCTGTAGAGAGTGTGTCCCCCCTGTTTTTTTATGTAGTACATGGCTGTCATGTTGTCTGTGCGTACCAGGACAACTTTACCCACTAGATGAAGTTGAAAAGTTTTTAATGCTAGAAAAATTGCTAGCAGTTCTAGATGGATTATGTGGAGTTGTTTTTGTTGCAGAGTCCACATGCCCTGGATGGTATGTTTTCCCATATGTGCTCCCCAACCAGTGAGGGATGCGTCTGCTGTTATAACTATCTGTGGAACGGGATCGAGAAATGGCTGCCCCTGGAAAGGTTTTGTACGTGCCACCACTACAGAGAGCGATGAGTACGGCCATCTATCAACACCAGATCTGATAACGGACCTTGAGCCTGGTTCCACTGATGAGCATTCCTGTAGGGGACGCATTTAAAGTCTTGCATATGGGACGATTAAAATGCAAGAAGCCATCATTACGATTAGTTGCATGAACACTCTGGCTGGCAGTGAGTGTTGAGGCTGAAACTGTGAAATTAGAGCTTACATGTTGCGAATCCTGACTGGGTTTGGGTATGCTAAGGCTTCACGAGTACTATTGTGGCTCCTAGATACACTTGCGTGTTGGGTGGTTGGAGGTGAGACTTAATAATAATAATAAAGGAGTTTATAAAGCGCATGGTTACGCCACACCGGCGTGTCCCCGCGCTACGGTGAGAGAAAGAGGCAGCGCCTCAACCACATCCAGAACAGCCCACCTAATCAACATGAGAACAGATGGGTTTTAAGAGCCTTCCTAAACTTTAATTCAGAAGTTTCCATCCGGAGGCTCGGAGGGAGCTTGTTCCAGCTCTGAGCCGCCAGGAGCCGAAAATACCTCCCTCCCATTCTGTCCTTCTTCACCTTCGGCACTAGCAACAGGCCAGTCCCACTCGATCTCAGGGACCTTACGGGCACATAGCAGGTAACAAGATCCCTCAAATAAGAAGGACCCGTGTCCTGAATGATGCAATGGCATATGCACAGCGCCTTAAACATCACTCTTCTTTACTGGTAGCCAGTGCAGCGTGTCCAAGGCTCTTTTGGAGGCCGCCCTCCTAGGCTGCATAAGCACCAGCCGTGCGGCGGCATTCTGCACAACTTGCAATTTTCCAAAGCATTTAGCTGTGGCGCCAAGATATAGTATGTTAACATAATCTAGGCGCGATGTAATGAGGGCATGCACCAGCGTCTTCTAGGCCTCTATAGGAAGGAGATCCATTGTTTTCCACAAGCTTTTAAGGACTCCGAAACACGTCCCCACTATCCATCTAATACGGACTTCATATGAGGGATTGGAGTCCAACCATACGCCAAGGTTTTTCACCTGGGTGCATGGTGTAGGAGTGGGGCCCAGTCTCGGAGGCCACCAAGCCGACGTTCAGCCTGACGGAGTACCCCCCTACCACAAGCACCTCAGTCTTCATACCATTAAGTTTCAGGCAGTTCTTGGCCATCGAGGAGGCAAGCTCCTGCATGCATGCCCTGAAGTTAGAGGCTGCCACGTCCGGTGCCTGTGATAGAGAAATCACCAGCTGGGTATCGTCGGCATATGAGACGACACTAATTCCAAAACCTTCCGCTATCTCGGCCAGAGGTGTTACGTATAGGTTAAACACGGTAGGACTCGGGGCCGAGCCCTGTGGCACACCCTGTTCCAGTTTGATGTCCTTGGAGTAGTGCACACCCTGTCTAACCTGAAAGCGTCGCTCTGCCAGAAAGGATTGCAACCATTTTAGGGCCGGGCCTGAGACACCGCCCTTGTTCAGACACTGCAGCAAGGTGTAATGGGCCACAGTGTCAAAGGCAGTGATCAGGTCCAGCAGAATCAGGGCCATAGTATGCCCCGCATCTGCCCCCTGTCTGATGACCTCCGTGGCAAGGAGTAGTGCAGACTTCGTAGAATGTACCGCCCGGAAGCCCGATTGGGACGGGTGCAGAAGGCTAGATTCCTCAACATGAGTCATAAGCTGTTGGTTTACAACCTTCTATGCCACCTTAGCCAGAGAAGGCAGAAGCGAGATAGGTCGCAGATTTTCAAGTTTGACCGGGCTGATGTTCGTCTTCTTCTGGAGTGGGAGAAAAAAATGGCTTTTTTTCCATCTCCCTGGCACCGTGTGTGATCTAAACAAGACCTCCAGGATATGCCTTATATAGGGCTCAAGAATAGCCATACTCTCGCCCAGCACCTTGGGTGAGGCGGGGTCTCTGGGTGAGCCAGATTTAATGCTTAGACAGATTTTACTGAGTAGCTCAGGGGAGGGAATAGTGAAGTTATCCAGTCTCCGACCCGCCCCAGCGCCTCCGATCAGTTCCACAAATTCCATACCCATCCTAACGGTCCCAGGGAATGAGGAATACATTTTCTACACTTTCTCCGAGAAATAGTTCGCAATCCGATTGCATGACTCAACCGAGCCCACTATCGGCGCGACGGTAGCTGCAAGGGAGGAAATCTCCTTGTAGATTTTAAAAAGTTCTTTAGTAGAATTTACCGCAGCCCCAATTCTGGCCTGTCCATCTAATGAGTCCATAATTTTTTTTGTTTTTCAATGTATTCCAGTCTATCCTGACTCAAAAATCCCTTTCTCCATTGCCTCTCCAGGCTTTTGCCAGGTGCAGAGCCATGTTAAACCAAGGAGCTGATTTATGTGCCCTACCCACAGTCTTATTAGCAAGCAGCGGGCCGCACTATTAAGTGCTTCGCCTATGCGCTTCTCCAGATTTTGGCAGGCAGTTTCAATATCTGTGCCCCCCCGGGGGCCCACCCAAGATCAGCGCTCTATTAAAATCATCCCGCAGGAAATCTTTCCATTTCCTGCAAGGGTGATTACATGTGGGTTTTTCCTGGACTCCGGTCTCTGGAACCCTCACCACAAAGGGGATCAGAAAATGGTCCGACCAGGGGACAGGTTGGTGAGGTTTATGGTGAAACCTAAATCGTGAAGCAGTTGGACTGTCTTTAGAGTGTGATATATGCAGCATTGTTGGGATCTGGCTTATATCAGCCAGTCGTCTATGTAAAGAAAGACATGAACGTGTTGTCTTAGATGAGCTGCGACTACAGCGAGGCACTTGGTGAAAACCCTGAGTGCTGTAGTTACTCCGAATGGGAGGGCTTTGAAATGGTAATGTTGTCCGTCCAACTACTTTGTATGTAAGTAGACCTGCACACCTGTTGAATCTGCTTCAAAACTCAAATTTATTGTTATAGGTCAGAATAAGATCTGAACTGTTTTTGCGTTCTGCTGCGTTGTGGGGTATAGCCCTAACCCCTGTGTAAAACTTGTAAGTGCGAAGACCCGGAAACATCCGAGCCTACGCAGTGCACAGCTAAGTCTCTAAGGTTTCAAATGTTTGTCTAGTTTCCTACGTTTCTCGTTCATACAATAGAAATATTTACACTCTTTTTTTATAGTATTTCTTATTTCAATATTGTATTATTATGTTGAAAACAACAATCAATTTGGATAACAAACAATAAATCCAATTGCTTTTTGCCATATGTTGTTTAACAAAAACAGACTTCATACCAAATCTTGCTAACATAAAAGTTCAAAAATGCGACCCTATGCATTTCGGGTTTGAAAAACCCTTCTTCACGGGTACATATAATATGGTAATGACGATATGAAGGTTAGAAAAGCGACTTCAATCATCCTCCGTATGGAACTACAAGAACAGAATTATAAACATTTATCAATTCTATCTATGCTTCATAAAATGATACATGTAAAGAGTAGGATTTGCACACAACATGCAATGACTCATGAGAAACATGCTTGAGTAGAGAAACAAACAAGAAACCGAGAAATGAAGCCCAACCTGTGAAAAAAAAGTGAACCAACGTGACGAATACACAATTCTATATGTGCTACTATTAAGTGAGAAAGGTGCCGGAAAAAGAACGAGGTGCCCCACTTCTTATGCTCGCTATTTAAGGCCGACTAGAGAGTACAATACGTTGAACATGTACCAGTCTTACTGCGTCTTTATGAAAGAGCACGATCACCTCTCTGTACATACAGAAACACAAACAAGAATCATAGCGAACGTGAGACGGCATATATATTAAAAAATAGAGAAGCTCTGTGTTCTATGATTAAAACAATTCTTACCAAAATGCCGATTTTAGAGCTCCATATCTAAAAGCAAAATCAGCCATCAATTAGATATCAAACTCTGAATAACAAAAGAACCAAGATTATCTGTACAATTTAAAAACCTGGTTACTACCACTGGACGCTCATCTTTTTACTCGCGCCAACCGTCAGTGAAACAAACAAGTCCACACAGCTGAGACGTGAGTGCCGACGTGGTGACGTATCCGGCTTCAAAAAGCCTGGTAATTCAAAAAACAACTTTATTTATTCCTAAAAGTGCATCAAAGACCACTCAGGTGCCACAAAAGGACACCCAGAATGAAGCGCTCTTCTTCTGTTATCAAACCGCTCATAAAACAACTGAGCGAAGAAATTACAAGTGCAAAAGAGTATCGTATGATGCGAATGCTTGTCCCACTGCAGCGCAAAATCGTGAGGATGGCCAATGAGAACCGTGGTGCATAATAAGGGCTCTAAGGTGCAAATGCTAACACAGAAATGCCCAAAACCAAAGAATAAGTGTATGAATAACCGGTGCAAACATAAAAACATGAAATAGAGGGGTAATATACTGTGTCTGTGTGCAAATCCTGTACATAATGTAAATCACGTTACGTGGAACGTTGTTCATTATCAAGACAATAGATATATACAGTTACAAAAAACATAGCAGTTCATAATGATCATTCAGACTTCCTCGAAGGATGGTGCCCAAGTATTTAATCCAAAATGTTTCTCTACGTGCTAGAGAGACATTATAATCTATTCCTGGAACATCATCCATTTTTTTTGTACTGTAAATCTGATCTGACGAATAGTGTGTGGTGTGGTGACCCAATGTGCTGCTAGGCAGGAATTACAATTTTTATTGCGGATCATGCGTTTGTGTTCTATGATACGTGTTTGGATTTTACGTGATGTTCTGCCCATGGACATTGGATTGCATAGATAAAACACTCTGTGTTACAATCTGAGGTATGTCTCAGCTGAATTTTCTGCCCTTTATGAGGATGAGAAGAGGTATTTCCTGGAATCCTGTTGCTACATTGTCCACAGTTCCAACATGTCTTCATACTTTCAGCTTTCACTAAAATAGACCCAAGCAGTTTCATGAATTCATTAGTGGGATCTGTATCCAACTGAATGCAAGTCTCAGTGTTATAAACATGTGAATTCACACTTTGTTTGTAGAATTCTGTATCCATGGCAACAAGCGCTCCCCCCTTGTCTGCTGGTTGAAAGATTACTTCTTTGTCCTGTCTCAGGGAGTTCAATATACGGTTCACATCACATCAAGAGCAAACAAGGCCACCAGAGATTTTTCGTCCTAAAAGTAATTTCATGGCCTCATTTTCGTACAAAAGTTTGGCTAACTTTGAAATGTTGGTTAAAAAAGATCTGGAGAAAATCAAGTACAGAAAACCTAAGCATACAAATTTAACAAAGAAAGAGCTGCGTATCTTGAACTTCCTGAGACAGGACAAAGGACTCGTTAGTTTCACTGACGGTTGGCGCGAGTAAAAGGGTGAGCGTCCAGTGGTTCATAACCAGGTTTTTAAGATGTACAGATAATCTTGGTTCTTTTGTTATTCAGAGTTTGATATCTAATTGATGGCTGATTTTGCTTTTAGATACAGAGCTCTAAAATCAGTATTTTGGTGCATGTTCAACGTATTATACTCTCTAGTTGACCTTAAATAGCTAGCATACAAAGTGGGGCACCTCGTTCTTTTTCCTGCACCATTCTCACTTAAGCTAATAGTAGCACATATAGAATCGTGTATTTGTCACGTTGGTTCACCTTTTTATCACAGGTTGGGCTTCATTTCTCAGTTTCTTGTTTGTTTCTCAACACAAGCATGTTTTCTCATGAGTCATTGCATGTTGAGTACAAATCCTACTCTTTACATGTATCACTTTATGAAGCATACAGATAATTGATAAATGTTTCTAATTCTGTTCTTGTAGTTCCATACGGAGGCTGCTTGAAGTCGCTTTTCCAACTTTCATAACGTCATTACCATATTATATGTACCCCTGAAGAAGGGGTTTTCAAACCCGAAATGCATTGCGTTTTTGAACTTTTATGTTAGCAAGATTTGGTATAAAGTCTGTTTTTGTTAAACAACATATGTCAAAAAGCAATTGGATTTATTGTTTGTTATCCAAATTGATTGTTGTTTTCAACATAATAATACAATATTGAAATAAGAAATACATGATATAAAAAAATGAGTGTAAATATGTTTATTGTATCCACGAGAAGGAATATGCTACTTACCAGTATGCATCTGTTCTTGGCATGTAGGGCTGCTGATATTTATATCTATGCATAGATCGCCGCCTAGGGTTGGGTCCGGATGATTGCACATTGTTGTCCTCGAAGAGTCTTGGAAGTATCACAAGATAGGTGGCTCCTCCCCTGGACTACAGTGCGCATGGGCATCCCCTCCATGCTCAGATTGTTTTTCGCCATTGTGGCAGAGATGGAGTGTAATATAGTAAGTGATGACCATGCTTTAGAATAAGTGTGAGTGCTACAGCTGCGACAGGCACCGGGGAGGAGGGCGGGCGATATAAATATCAGCAGCCCTACATGCCAAGAACAGATGCATACTGGTAAGTAGCATATTCCGTCGAGGCATGTGGGCTGCTGATTTTATATCTATGCATAGAATAAATAGTAGTACCCTCCTTATTGGCGGTTGCCCGTGCCAGCTGCAGCAGTCTGAAAGAGAGTTCTGAGAATAGCCTGACCTACAGCAGCCTGCTGTTTTAAGTGTACATCCACGCAGTAGTGTTTGGTGAATGTGTGTATGGTGGTCCATGTAGCTACTCTACACATGTCCTCTAGAGGAATGTTACCTAGGAAAGCCATGGATGCCCCTAATTTGCGTGTGGAATGCGCTCTTGGGGGAACTGTTAACGTGCGTTTAGCCTTTTGATAACAGATCTGGATGCATGCAATTACAATTACAATACAATACTTAACAATCCATCTGGCTATACCTGATTTAGAAATTGGGTTGCCCTTGTGCTGTGGAGAGAAGGCAACGAACAGTTGTTTAGTCTTCCTGAAGTCTTTAGTCCTTTCTATGTAATACAGGAGAGCCCTTTTAACATCAAGTGTGTGTCGTGCTCTGTCTGCCACTGAATCAGGATTTGGGAAGAATGCAGGTAGTTCGATAGTTTGGTTAATGTGGAACTGTGACACTACCTTGGGCATAAACTTGGGGTTGGTGCGGAGCACAACCATACTAGCATGAATTTGAATGAAAGGCTCCTGAATAGTGAGGGCTTGCAGCTCGCTAACTTGTCGCAGCAACGTAATTGCGACCAGAATCGCCACTTTCCATGTGAGAAATTGTATCTCACAAGAGTGAAGAGGTTCAAATGGCGGGCCCATGAGCCTGGTGAGGACTATGTTGAGGTTCCAGACCGGCGAAGGTGAGTGTCTTGGAGGAATGACCCTTTTTAGTCCCTCCATAAAAGCTTTAAAGGCTGGAACTCTGAAAAGGGACAGGTGCTGTCTATTTTGAAGATAAGCCGCCATTGCAGCTAAATGTATCCTGATGGAACTATACGCTAGATTACACCTGTATAGGTGCAGCAAGTAACAGATGATGTTTTGCGTGGAAGCATCAAGCGGATTTATGTTATTATTGGAGCAATAGATAACAAAACGCTTCCATTTTGCCGCGTAGCAGGCCCTGGTGGTAGGTCGCCTAGCCTCCTTTATGATGTCCATACAGTCAGGAGGCAGGTTCAGGTAGCCAAACTCTATGACCTCAGGAGCCATATTGCTAGGCTCAACTGCTGCTGATCTGGGTGCTGAATGTCTCCATGGCTCTGAGTGAGGAGACTGGGTGTGAGTCTTAGGCGCTGGTGGAGAACCACGGAAAGTTCTAGGAACGTGGTGTACCACGCCTGCCTTGCCCACGTTGGAGCAACCAGGATGAGTGTCATGGAGTGTTGCCTCATTTTGCGTGCTACCAGCGGTATGAGTGGTGCTGGAGGAAAGGCGTACGCAAATTTGTTCGACCAGTTCATCCATATCGCATTGCCCGAGACTGCGGGTGTGGGAACCTGGCGGCGAAGGTGCGGCATTTTGCGTTTTCGTGTGTGGCGAAGAGGTCTATCTCTGGATGACCCCACTGCTGGAAATATGGTTGGAGCACTGAGGGATGTATCTCCCACTCGTGCATCTGATGGCTCTGTCTGCCGAGCAGGTCCGCCATCTGGTTGTCCTTGCCTGGGAGGTGTTCCGCCATGAGGAACATGTTCCTCTGAATGGCCCACTTCCACATGCTCTGGGCTAGATGGGACAACTGTGGAGAGTGTGTCCCTCCATGCTTTTGGATGTAATACATCGCAGTCATGTTTTTCACGACTTTGCTGCAGAGATGCAACTTGAATGCCTTCATCGCCATGAAGATTGCCATCAGTTCCAGTAGGTTGATGTGCATCTTCTGCTGTTGCGGTGTCCATAGTCCCTGCACTGTATAGTGGAGGACATGCGTTCCCCAGCCCTGGAGAGATGCGTCCGTTGTCACCACTATCTGTGGTACAGGCTCTTGGAACGGTTGTCCCCTGCAAAGGTTGTGTGTGTTCCACCAATGCAGAGAGTTGCATGCACGACCGGTCACCAACACTAGGTCTTTTAGCTGTCCTTGAGCCTGGTTCCACTGGCGCGCCAAGCATTCCTGAAGCGGACGCATGTGTAGCCTCGCGTGGGTGACTATGAAGATGCAGGAGGCCATCATGCCTATTAGTTGCATGAACACCTGCGCTGGGAGTGAGTGCTGTGGCCTGAATTTTTGAATCAACAGTTGCATGCTGTTGACTCTCGCTGCGTTTGGTTGCGCTGTGGCAGCTAGCGTGTTGATTTCCGCGCCTAGGTACTGCTGTACGTGTGCGGGGTGAAGATGGGACTTTTGGTAATTGAGCAAAAATCCCAGACTGTGTAGGAGGTGAATTGTGCGGGACATGTGGTCGGCACACTGCTGGGCTGACTTTGCCTGTACAAGCCAGTCGTCCAGATACGGATAGACATGGACGTGTTGTCTCCGAAGATGCGCGGCTACTGTTGCTAAGCACTTCGTAAACACCCTGGGGGCTGTAGTGACCCCGAAAGGCAGGACTTTGAACTGGTAATGCTGGTTGTTGATGGTGAACCTGAGATATTTCCTGTGACTGGGGTGAATGGGAACGGGGAAATAGGCATCCTTCAGATCTAATGTTGCTAGAAAATCTCCTTGACTTAGCAACGGCAGAACTTGCTGCAGCGTGAGCATGTGAAAGTGTTCTGACAGGATGTATTGGTTTAGAGGTCTGAGGTCTAGAATGGGCCGGAGAGACCCGTCTTTCTTTGGGATTAAGAAGTACAGTGAGTACACCCCTGTACCCTGTTGTTCTAAAGGCACGAGTTCTATGGCGCCTTTTTGCAGCATGGATATGACTTTTGCTGCAATAAGTGCATGTGCTCGGCGGACATAGGACGGTGCCTTGGGGGTATGTTGGGTGGAGTGGAGGTCAGTTCTAGACAATAACCGTGTTGTATAAGTTGTCTCACCCACCTGTCCGTGGTAATGCTTTCACAGACTGGCAGGAACTGCTGGAGTCTCCCCCCGACCGGTGTTATATGGTCGGGGGGCAGTGACAAGGCGTCACTGCTTGTTAGCGGCGGAGGATCTGGAATTATTATTTCCACGTCCTCTGCCCTTGCTGCTGTTCCCATGGTATCCACCCCTATTGTTCTTGTTATAGGTGGTTTGTGTGCCTCCCTTGGTGTATTGAGCTTGCTGCGACGCTTGTCCTCTTGAAGCTCCCCTGTTACTGGAGCGACGAAAGGAACCGCCCCAGAACTGCTGAGACTGCAGAGCTCCCATGGATTTCGCAGTGTCAGTGTCCTTCTTAATCTTCTCAAGAGTGGTGTCTACCTCCGGACCAAACAGGAAGTCAGGGTTTACTGGTTGATTGAGCAGGGTAGTTTGGATCTCCGACTTAAATCCAGAGATGCGGAGCCAAGCATGCCTCCTGAGCATAACGCTAGTGTTTATGGCCCTAGCTGCTGTGTCGGCTGCATTCAACGCGCACTTAATGGACGCGTTGGAGATTAACTTCCCTTCTTGTATAAGCATTTCTGCTCCCTCCTTATAAGCATGTGGCAGGTGTTGCAGTAACTGCTCTAACGTGTCATAGTGTGCCCTGTCATATCTTGCTGACAGGGCTTGGGTATTGGAGATCCTCCAAATATTAGCAGCTTGACGCTCTACACGTTTTCCAGAGGCCTCCAAGATCTTGGATTCTTTGTCCGGAGGAGGAGCATCACCTGTTGTCTGAGAGTTCGCTCTTTTGCGAGCATCAGCCACCACTAAGGAGTCCAGTGGGAGTTGGCCCTTGATGTAGGTAGGGTCCACGGGCGCAGGCCAGTACTTCCTCTCAATTCTTGGGTTCACCACCCGTGCTTTAGTGGGCTCTTTAAAAATATCACTTGCATGTTTGAGCAGCCCTTTGAGCATAGGCAAAGTTTTGATAGACCTTTCTGATGTGGAGAATGTATCAAAAAGAAAGTCTTCTTCCACGGGGTCAGCGTGCATATCTACGTCGTGCCGCCCTCTCAATCAGCGTGTTGAACGCAGCAGTATCTTCAGTAGGTGAAGGCTTGATAGCATATGAAAGAGTATCAGGGGTGGTGTGTGGGTCAGCAGGGTCCACAGTGTCAGCCCACGGCTGGGACTCATCTTGATCAGTATCAATGAGATAGTTAAACTGGTCCTCATTGTCCCCTCCTTCCACATCCTCAGTGATATTTGTGGGAGAGTAGGCATATTCCTGACCATATGATTGCATGGGCTCAAAAAGTATAGGAGAGGTGGTAGAGTCTCTTTTTCTTCAGTGGTATCCTATAATGTTCCATAGGCGCTTTAGGCCTGATCTTACGCTTGTAAACGGTGAGTCGACCTGATTCGGAGTCGATGTATAATTTCGACTGGTTGTCGTGGGACGGTGGCTGGAACACCACGTCTTCCGTCCGAGGCTGAGTGGTTGCGGCAACCGACGTCGACTTGGAAGATCCGGTAGCCTGTGAATGTTGAACAGTTTTAGGCCATGCTGTCGGGGGTAGTCCGAACTTTATCGGCGCCGTAAGTATAGGCGACGGACTGACTGCCTTTGATGGAGGCGGTGTCTTCGATTCGACCGACTTCGACGGTTCAGTGCGTTTCAGGCCTTGTCGAGTCGAGCCGTTGTTGCGCTGCAGGAACGCCCTTGTGCTTCGACGCGGTAGGGTCTTTCGATCCGATTTTGGCTTCGGGTCGAAGGTCTTGACCAACAGCGGCTTCTTCAACTTCGGTTCGATGGTTTCGAGTCCTTCGGAAGAGCCGCCATCTTTGGAGCCGGAAGTCGACGTCAACAGGAGCGTGACGTGCTTCACTGTGGACACAGGCGTAGTCGATCCGGTCTTCGGTTCGACGCCCCCTTTCGACCCCGAGGGGTCGAACGTACGTTTCGACTTGTAAGGTTCCGAAGTCGTCGAGCCGATGGTTGTTTTAACCAGTGTCGGTTTCGATTTCGTGTCTTTTTCTTTCGGTTTCGATTTCTCCACTGAGCGTGGTCGATGAACCGAGGGCTCTTTGGAAATGTTCTTAGTCGGGCCTTGAAGCAGGACTAGAGAACGGTGTTGAAAATCTTGGCTAAGGCCTTACGGCGATGCCTCGACCTGAGCCACGGAAGAGTCTTTATGGGGCCCCGCTACTGCGGTTGGGCCTAGCTCCTCGCTGGAGTCGTCGTCGACGGCTCCGATAGGTTGTACGTCGTCTCCTACCTCGACGATATCTTCATCATGGACGTATAGTTCTTCCTCGTTGTAGGTGGAGTCCGGCTCCGAAGCGGGATCCGAGTGCTCCGGATCCCCTTCTTGTACATGTTCTTCATCGTCACCACCGAAGATGTTTTCCGGGTCTGGCGCCGATTCTCGCGCCGACTGTCGTGCTGCGCGTCGAAGACGGAGAGTTTTCTTCGACCTGAACTTCGAACAGACCATGCAGCTGGCCTCGTCGTGGTCCGGTGAGAGACATTTGTTGCACACCGGGTGCACGTCGATGTGTGGACATTTTGAGTTGCAGACGGGTCAGCGCTTGAACGTACTCCGTTTCATCGTCGATCGTCGAGGGGCCTTTGGTGTCAAAAGCCCAAAAAGTCTTCCGAAGTCTAGTTCAAAGAACTGGAAAGGTAAAAGGCCCCGAACGAAAGACAATACCGACGCCCCTAAGGCCTTTTGGCCTCGAAAAAGAGTATATTCCGAACGTGAGTTAAGAAGTACATCCGAACCCAATGGCGGAAAAAAACAATCTGAGCATGGAGGGGATGCCCATGCGCACTGTAGTCCAGGGGAGGAGCCACCTATCTCGTGATACTTCCAAGACTCTTCCAGGACAACAATGTGCAATCATCCGGACCCAACACTAGGCGGCGATCTATGCATAGATATAAAATCAGCAGCCCACATGCCTCGAACACGTAGGAAACTAGACAAAAACATTTGAAACCTTAGGGACTTTGCTGTGCACTGCGTAGGCTCGGATGTTTCCGGGTCTTCGCACTTACAAGTTTTACACAGGGGTTAAGGCTATACCCCATAACGCAGCAGCACGCAAAAACAGTTCAGATCTTATTCTGATCTACAACATATGGCAAAAAGCTTTCTCTTTCTTGTTGCATCTCATTTCTCCATCTACCTCACCGATCACTAATTCTTGCCTTTCTCTCCACAGGATTTTTCTATCTAAGCCCACCTCTGACTGACAACTCTCTGTGCTACCTCTATTTCTCTACCTCATCTATCTTTCTTTCTCATTTCTGTCTATATACTAGGCCTACGCAGAACTCCGCAAAGTGACCAAGCAGCGAAGTGTGATATGTTGCGCTGATTTTTAGCGCCAGGTGTTTGCCCAGCACTGTAAAATCAGTGTGAATGGCACCATGAACAAGAAGGTGCAGCTTCTTTCTGCAGGTTAAATAGATGCGAGCAAAAGGTTTCTAAATGTGGGCGGTAACGACTAGCCGTGACAGCCTGCGCTGGAAATCTCATCGGGAGGTGGTCTGGAGTTAGATTTTCAATTGGGAGGAAGAGGGAGACTAAGGTCGAAAAAAAGAAAATAGTACAGCATGAGGGGAGTAACTATTGCTCTACACTGCTTTCTCCCTCTAATGCAACAAAACGCATCAACTTTAGTTGCTACTCAGCCTGGAGGAAGACTGGGCGGACACTCACAGTTGAAAGGTGCACACTGTCACAGTGGGAGACGAAGGAGCAAATAATTCACACAATGCAGCGCAGCAACCATAGTTGCTGCATGAGAAGGGAGAGCAGGACAGCCCCCTATCTAATCAGATGTAATGTTTTTGCTCTCTTACCAAGTGCTAGTGCACTTTTAGGTTGTCTAGCGCCACGCGCACACATTTGCACCAGAATGCAGAAGCAAACACCTTGGCCGCACGGTGCAAACATGTGTGCAGACTACTACAAGGATACCCTTAAGAGTACAAAAAAACTATGCTCAATTTTATTTTAACATTCCGCAAACTGTAAGTATGCTGCTCTGTACATCACACATTCAATGTGTGAATGTAAAGACAAATAAAACATTTCTCCCGTCTTATGCCTCCCTCAATATTATTTTTTGATGCAAAGGTAGGTCCGACAATCCTTTAAGATCTGGGTTTGCCTCAGAAACCGTGGGAGGGACTATTGGAATGCCCAGGAACCACTCAAGGTACGCTCCTTTGATGCAATGTAACAAAGCAGAGCATAGAACAATTTGCAATACAAAAAGGGCAACATACAAGGGCAAAACATGTTGCACTGGAAAGTAAATTGGCCATCAAGACTCTTTGCATCAGTTTGCATGGCTTTACGGAGGCGCAAAGTCTTGTTAAGTATGCCAATTTATGTTGTGGCCTCTATCTGAGCCCCTCCAATAAGTCAGGTAGCAGGAATTGTGATCCATTTAACTTCAGAAAAGTCAACAACTAATTAAAACAAATTAGACATTCAGGGGGCTGCTTTCAATTGTAAAATGCAAAAACATATGCTGATCAAATTGGGCGCCAGGCGAGGGGAGCCTCAAGAACATAAGAGAAAGCCAGGAAGAGAGCATGACCTCCCCTTAACTATTTTATTAGCATCACAACTGGAAAGACTTGGCAGGATATGTGCATCAAATAATCTGCAGGAGAGCTCAGAATTGAAAAGTTGCAGCCCTCCTGAGTTAACGGTGGATTCTCCACAAACTGTTTCCCAAACCAGTGAGAAAGCCTATTGCCTTTGAAGTGTTGATTCCACCTTGTTTTCATTTTAAGAGCACACTCTGATCTTTGGCCAAAAGAGGAAGTTGGCCATTCTCCAGGACCTACTGAGAAACTAGGGATTAAAGCAAGGAGGTACTATAAAAAAACACCCATCTGCAGAGAAGAGAGTGGAAGCGGACAGCCATGCTGACATGTGAGCCTAGGCCAAACTTCAAAAGGAGACCTGAAACTCAGCATCCAGATCAGCTGGTAAAAGCCAGCCACAGGAGAAGAGAAGTCTGCCCAAAAACTAGAGAGCAACTGTATGTTGCGAAATTTCCAGGATGTGCATTGTGCTCTTGTCGATAGAGGGTTTCTATAATTAGTCCACCAACGCTTCCGTGCCCTAATATCGTTCAAGAGCAGATGATTTGTTTCAACTCACTCATGCGTCTCCCTGGAGAGGAGTCCCCCATATATTGTTCGGAACTTTGTACCTTGCTAGAGAAGATTTGCATAGTATACAAAGGACTGAGTGGGCAATGACCTAAGAATAACAGTTAAGTGTGTGTCTAGCTTGATGATAACTTCAGGTTTATATACATGTCATATGCGCAGGAAAATGTATTTCATCTCCAAAAAGAAGTGTAAGAGGTGCCTCGCAGGATGATATTCAAGACTCCTAATGTCCAAGGGACAATAGCAAATTTAGGACCTACAGCAAAAAAAAAAAAAAATGACCAATACAAACGTAGTCCAAGGACCTTGACCCAATGCCAGGGATTTCTTTAACAGAGCGTGTAAATTCACAGAACATTTTCTTGTTTAACAGTATAAAGGAGCGCTTAGATTACTGTAATACCATAACTCACCAACACCTCCAAACGGCAAAGCTGCAACGGTGTAGTGCATAATCACATCGTTCGCAGTGACACCACCACTGGAGGTCTCAGAGATCACCTTTTTAATCACCTGGAATATAATAATATTATAAATTTAGTAGGAGTATTACGGGCTGAAGCCCTTTGGAAGATTGCTTCTTCATATTTTCACATTGAGTGTACAGGTCTAGAATGACGCCGCTGGTATGTAGATGATAGAAGAGTTACACTGATATAAAACACAATTAGCTCTTGCATGTGCACATATTGCTGTGAAAAGAGAAATGTGGGTATTTTGCAAAAGAAGAAATGGCCTGCAGATCACTCAATCCCAATCTTGATTTTTTCCATAATACATCGAAAGTGAAAACAAGCCTTCGGGCCAGGTGTACCAAGCCATATTACAATTGCAAACCTTGAAATTAACTTTAATCGCAATGTCTGCAACCACAAAATGGTTTTGGTATGTATTTCCGTCTAACAAAATGGGTTTAGCAACTCATTAAATTGAAATTAGGAAGGTACATTCCTCTCAACTCCGATTCGGTATGGCACGAATCAATGGCTTGCATCTACAACAGAGGTTGAAAATCGCTGATCAGTTACCGACTACTCCTCAAAGGTGGTGGTAACATACGTAAAGGAAACTGTCTCCCCTTGAGACACAATTGTTTTGAGAGTGCTGTGGGCAGCCTTGAGAAGCTGGCTTCTCCTCTTGATGTTTTCCCAAACTAGAACTTTTCTTTACATTTTCTATGTATGTTGTTTATTAAACGTATAAACAGAAAGAGAGAAGCAAAAGGCAGCCCAGGCACCTTTAAAGAACATTTGCACTTTTATAAAAAAATAATGCAGTTTGAGAATGCAAACACAAAGATGGTGGTCTGCTGTTTCTTTAGCGGTGGTGGCAAACAGAGATCTACCTAGACAGGTCGTTCGATGACCCCCTGCAAACTGGAGATTTTGCAATTCAACCTAATAGTACACAAGTCACATTGCAAAACTAAGGGTTAGTCACAAAGTTGCTGTGCAATTTGCAATCAGTTACATATGAATCCTCTCCTTGAAAGGGAACTAACAGTACTTCTCCTCCGAATGGATTATAGTCTGTCTTTGCTTAGAGTCACTGCTTGACAAAGTATACATGCAGGGGTCTCATTCAGTCTGATATGAAACTAAATACTGAAAGCCATCATCCCCAGCATGAACTACTCGGTTCTCTCTGTTAGAGTACAGTTCTTACGGTCGTATGGCATCTCTGAAACATGGCGGAGAATCTCTTTCCCAAAGGAAATGGCTTTCCTGCCTTGTCCAGAATCGCTCCTAGTAACAATACCCTCACACCAGGTTATGGTTATTATTTTACACTGTTCGCAGAGGAGCTCGGCTGGTGCAGCAGCCACGGTGTAAATACGAGATCTGAGAGTTGCATAAAAGGGGTTTAATTCAGGAGCCAAAAGTAGAGGTAAAGACAGAGTAAATAACTTGCAGCGAAGTAGGCATCAGAAAAGCTGCTAGGCTTTCAATAAACAATGATGTTTGGATGAATGACGAAGAAAATTAAAAACTTAAAATATCCACAGACGGACTTGAAACATCTCTGATAAATTCCTTTCCTAATGACTCAACCTCTCATCTGAAGGTGGCAGTGGTTGAAGCCGCCCTTCCTCAATAAGTAGGAGACCTCAATGACAACTACGAACATCTCGTGTGATCAGTTCCTCATTTATGGGCTGAGTAAAAGGAGAACTGGGAAGACAATGACACCACCGCTCTCACAGGGATGCTGACAGAGTAGATGGCCCTTGTTTCTCTTCCTCTCAGAAGTCTGGACTACTTATATTGTAGGCAGATATTTAAATCCTGCGCCATCCACTCTGAATTTTGCATCTACTCACCTCCATATCTAGACACCATTTGTCTTAAGCTATTTTTATCTACCAGGAGATGCTGGATACACTTCTTACAATAGGATTACTGGTCAGTGGGAGTATAAAAGCAGTCATTTAAAAAAAAAAACTCTTTTTATTGATCGCATCATAAGTTATTAGTACAGTTCAAACAATATTTGACAACATTGCATCAAATTGTCTATGGTAAACTATGCCCATTCCTTCTTGTTCAAGGGCCGTTTTTGAGGCTCAATTCCTAATTTGTCCTGGTATGTTCTGTGGTTCTGGAAATCTGGACCCTGTTGTTATCCCGATATCGAGGTCCAATACTCGTGTCACAAAATATCAACGTACCATGACAAATTTGGTGTCAACAGACCGATAATGATTAGGACATCATTCCTATGCATTTGCATCATAATCGAAGGTTGCTAACACCCCTAAATCATAGTTTCCGTCCCGACCCTTTAGACTCCATTTTGTAAACGACATCCATCTTACGTCTTGCCCTCATGATAAGTCAATTAAAGGTCGAGCTTGATCCAAAAGGACACGTCCACCTTCCCTGACTTCCCCCTGACCTGTCCCAACTGACTCCACCGCCTTCAGCTAGACCTGTTTGGGCAGCTCCTCGCCCAGTGGCCGAATAGGATAGCATCAATGCATAACATTCCACAAACCATTCACTACATACAGACCATGCTTTCTGCAAACATGCGCCTGTCCACGTTTTTTGTTTATGGCCAGTTTTATGACTAGGAGGTGCCCTTCTTTATTGAGGTTTCGTCGATATCTGATGGGAGTTCCGGGCCTAACTGGGTAATCTATCAACGAACTGGACATCTAAAATGTGGGCTTGCTTACATGACTTCGCTCTTTGTATTATTGTAGAAATATGTGTATAGCCATATCATAAAGTCAAGAATTCTTGCTCGAAGCTATTACTTTTGTATATAAGGAGAAGGCTGGTTCTGTAAAAACGAACAGTCTCCCGAGAACCTACTATCCGTGTGGTGTACTTCTGGGACACGTGTTACTTGGTAGCTACCAATAAAACTTGATCTTTGACTGCGACTAGAAGACTCCGTGTTTCTGTGGTCCGGAACAAGGGAGAACTCAGAGGTCTTCGGGTGTTATCCCCTGACACCAACGGGTTCCTAAAAACCCGTTACCTCAGTTGGCGCCAAACTCGGGGCGATATCAAGCGGCGACGGTCCAAGCCAGATGTTCGTGAGGAGCTTCGTGTGAAAATTCCAGAGGACGGCCAGCCACTTCAGCGACCCCTGTATGTCGACGTGGTTCCGAAGGTCTTTGCTGCGAGGTTCCCCGCGTCCCGACAGCTACGAAGGACTGCTGCCCTGACTATCCCTTGTTTTGGACCCAGTGATCCTTGGTAGAGCGAAACGATAGACGAGTCTTCTAGCGACGTCACAGATCTTCAAATACTTCAGTTAAGTATAAGTGGAGCGTCTCCCAGTCCTTAGTTTGTCCTTAGTTGTTGGTATCCTTGAGATACGCTTTGATTTGGTACTTGCAAGCCCCAAAGCCGAAGGACTCGTGTTTCCACGAGAAAATATCGTAAACAGATAATCCTTTGAAGTTTGAAGCTAGACTAGTGAGCAAAGATGCCTGGTTTTAGCAGACTTGGAAACTTGTTTTGTCTTGGTTGTAGTAAGGACTCCCGATTAGAGGATTCTTGTCCGGTTCCTCCAATTGGAACTCCAACGTATGAGCTCTATGTAAAGCACGGCGTAGGTCCTATCGCATATAATGAAGTATGGATAAAATACACCCGCAAGGATGGTGTTTTAAAATGGCCCCAATACGGTAGTTTTGACTCAGAAATTTTAGATAATTTAGAGGTCAAATTGTTCAAGAAGAAAGCCCGGCCGGCGATGTTTGACTCTTTCCGTTTATGGCGTAAAGAGGCCAAACAAAAGGAAATTAAATTAGAAAAGAAAAATAAGAGAGAAAGAGGTATTTCGGTAATGCAAGCCGCGATAAAATTTAAAGACAACGAAGAAGATCAAATGAGTGAGCAGTTGCACAGGCAACGTAAAATGGCAATAGATAAATGCTATCCTGTTTTATCATCTCTTCAGCAAGAGACAGTAAAAGAGCGCGAAAAAGATCCATTAATGGCGCATTTGTTAAATTCGCCACCACCCTATGCACAAAATGCCACAGCACCTCCGCAACCTTTAGTTGCACCTCTGGTAGCTGTTATACCGGCTCCTTCACAGCACCCACCAGCTGTTCTTCAGCTGGCTCCTGTTTCTCTGGTGCAGCCTCCTCAAGGCTCACCGATCACATCTACTTCTCCTACTGTTCCTTCTACAACTTCGCCTAGCGCACCTTTTATTACTGCGGATACTCGTTCTACGAATGTTTCTGCTTTGCGTGACTCTGTTCTGCCACCAGTTATTCCTCCACTTTCACCTTCCGTCTGGCATAAAATGGCCAGCATTGTTACTAACTTTCCTTCACCACTTTTTCGGTCGCCTAAAACGACCCCTAATACGGAACGAAGACAATTACGAAGCCAAATGCCTGATTACCAGGAAAGGGAGTCATTGAATAAGTTAGCACGGAATTGGGCTATGGATACAGCGAGATATGATGTAGAGTCTGTCATGAACGTCTTCCGTCAATGGGATGAACCAACGCAAAGATATACGTTTCTGAACAGATGTGTGTTTTTCTGTGTGAGGATTTGGAAGATAATGGTCAGAAGAGCAACCAGCAAGAGTTGTGTAGTGTACGATTTAAATTTGGGGAGGGTATGATCGTAGGTCCCGATGTTGAAAAAGCAGTTGAGATATTATTATCACATCGAAGTACGGGTGGTAATTCTGGGTCATCATCTGAATGTGGTACATCTAGTAGGAAAAGAGCGAGACAGGACCCCATGAGAGAGGTTCCTCCGGTTTGGAGGGAAGGCGATGCCAATGCAGTACCGCCAATTCCGCCTCATTTCCAGCGTGTATGGGTACATGTCCCCTGGAAAAGATCCGAAGTTTTAGCACTCAAGCAGACACTACCTGATCCTCGTAAAAACCCGACTGGGTATTATAAGGAGTTGTCGCAAACTGCAAGCTCATGTATAATGAATTTAGCGGATATAGACATGTTGTTTGGGAACGTTGTTCCCCATCCTTTATGGAGTAAAATCCGTCATACGGATCATGACCAAGAATTAGGTGACTCGTGGGCGAACATTACAACTACAGATGCTAGACAAGTCGGTGGTTTTAAACCTGAGCCGTTAGTAGCTGAACTTCCCGGTAGAATTATAGCGTACATGAAGACAATAATGCCTGAAGTACGCGTAAACTGGGATAAACTCTCTGCGTGCAAGCAAAAGAAAGATGAGAATGTGTCTGACTTTTTCACGAGATTTGAGGAAACTTTCACCGACCATAGTGGTCAGGATATGGCTACCGAGGGTGGCCAAAGATTGTTCGTAGACAAATTTGTACATAATTTGCTTCCTGAACTGTGTACTAAACTAAAAGATTCAGAAAGTGCTTGGGCTGTCTCTACGTCAGCGCAGATTTTAGCAACAGCCCAGTACTATGAAAATAGGCGCAAAGACGAGCTAGATAAGGCAGACAAAAAGACGAAAGATTTAAAAACTACAGTTCTTCTCCAGCAGGCCTATCCGCCTCGTGTGGCTAGTCAGCCCAATTTTCAGCAACAACAGCAGTATTCGAGAAACGCGCAAGGAAACGAGTTTTCCCATCAGCGTGTTCCGTATGGCCCGAATCAATGTGCGTATTGCAAGGAAGAGGGTCACTTCAAAAGTAATTGTCCGGCTCTTGCGCGACGCTTGAACGGTGTTTCAGGTGTAAGGGGAAGAGGTGTTCAACATGCCCCTAGAGGTAGGGGCCGTGGAAATTTCTCCCAGAACACAGTTTCTTTTCCGCCTCAGAATTCCATGAATAGCTTTGACCAACAGAATAATGCATCGTCTAAGTCAGCTCAGTACTATACTGACGACTATTACACCGAACACGATACTGAGGGTAACGATTGCTAGGACAGCCATGGACAAAGAGAGGGAGTCGTTTCAGTTCCAGTAGATCAGAATGGACCTTATGTCGAGGTAATTACATCAGGAGTGTCGGAGCCATTTCTGCTGGATACTGGTGCTACAAAAAGTTCTATTATGCACTCGAAACTTCCTGGCGCACCTTTGTCTGGCGAAATGAATGTCTCAGTAGGTTTCTCTGGCGCCCCTGTTAGAAACCCGATCTCTAGTCCTATATTACTTTCTGTTGGCCCATGCGAGTTGGAAGCACCCCTCATTCTTACGACAGGTTGCGGTGAAAATTTGTTAGGTTTGGATTTCCTAAAAAGGTTATATGCGACTCTATACTGTTCCCCCTTGGGAGTACAACTTACTTTAGGTAAGAAAGTCATTTCTCCAATGTATTTGTCAAAGGAAAATATTCCAGCTGAATTGTTATCACTCCCTGATATACTTTGGGCTAATGGTTCTAATGATGTCGGTCGTTTGGAGATAGCACCGTATGTCATAACTTTGAAAGCCAACGTTAGGTTGCCACGTATTCCTCAATACAAAATATCTAGCGAATGCGAAAAGGCGTTGTTGACGATCGTTTATGATCTGATCGATAAAGATGTTATCGAAGAAACAACAGGTAACGTTTGTAACAGTCCAGTTTTGCCAGTCTTAAAACGTACTGATCCTTCACAGCCCCCTGTGTATAGGTTTGTGATTGACCTCAGAGAAGTAAATAAGGTAGTTATCCCACAGTTTCCAGTTGTCCCCGACATTACTGCTTTATTGACAATGGTTCCAGCTTCAGCAGCTTGGTTCTCGGTGATTAACCTGAAGAACGCTTTCTTCAGCATCCCGATTGCTGAAGAGAGTAGAGACCTTTTCGGCTTCAATTTAGGAGGACGAAGCTTCCGCTTCAAGTGCGCTCCTCAAGGCTACTGCGAAAGCCCATCAATATTCAGTCAGGCTCTGAAAACACAATTAGACGCATTGTGCTGCCAGATGGGTCAACTTTGATTCAGTACATAGATGATCTGCTGATCGCTGCAGACACTGAAGAAATTTGCAAACATGCCACATTGTCATTATTGCATCACTTATGTGACATGAAGCACAAAGTCTCTCTTTCCAAACTACAATTTTGTCGACAAGACGTAACCTACTTAGGTCACATCTTATCGAAGGAGGGAAGGAGACTGACACCAGAAAGAATACAGGCAATCGCAGAACTAAGTGCCCCAAGGACACAGAGAGAGGTTCGAGCCTTCTTGGGCATTACATCGTACTGTAGACAATGGATACCGAATTTCTCACTACTAGCTAAACCCTTGCTGGCACTACTCTGCAAAGACACACCCAATCCTATGCCCTGGTCTGAAGATTGTCAGACGAGTTTCCACGAGTTGCGTGATGCATTATGTTCGGCTCCTGTGTTGGGAAACCCCAACTACAGTAAGCCTTTTACATTATATGTCCACGAAAAGGAAGGTTGTGCATTATCAGTCTTAACGCAAAACTTTGGGGACAAACAGCGCCCATGCGCGTATTTTTCGGCAACTCTAGATCCTGTGGCTAAAGCCCTTCCAAGTTGTCTGAGAGCAACCGCCGCAGCAGCTGTCTGCATTCGACAGTCTGCTGGATTAGTCATGAATAATACTCTGATCGTTGTGGTTCCGCATGCAGTAGACATTTTGCTAAATAGGACAAAGACACAACACCTCACTAGCGCTCGACTATCCAGTTACGAACTTACACTGCTAGCAAGTCACATCCACATAAAGAGGTGT
Organism: Lissotriton helveticus; assembly: GCF_964261635.1. Classification (NCBI taxonomy): domain Eukaryota; kingdom Metazoa; phylum Chordata; class Amphibia; order Caudata; family Salamandridae; genus Lissotriton; species Lissotriton helveticus. The sequence continues at coordinate 324,136,083 of NC_136061.1, forward strand.
GATACACTCAACCCCGCTACGCTACTTCCCATCCCGACAGAAACAGACACAGACAAGATTGATAACCATGACTGCTGCTTTAGGACAGAAGAAGAGACAAAAGGGAGAGTAGACTTACAGGACACTCCCCTTCCCGAATGCAATGATACTTTATGGGTTGATGGTTCATGTTTCAAATTGCCGAATGGTGATACGACTACAGCATATGCCGTAACGACATTACACACCATTGTAGAGACCGCGCGCATTTCCCACAATTCTGCACAAGCCGCAGAACTTATTGCGCTTACTAGAGCATGTGTGTTGGCGAAAGGAAAGCGAGTGAATGTGAACACTGACAGCCAATACGCCTTTGGTGTGGCTCACAGTTTTGGGAGATTGTGGCGTGAACGTGGGTTCCTTACGTTACATGGTGCAAAGATACAACATGGTCAGCTAGTTAATAAACTCCTTGAGTCACTGACCTTGCCACTACAAGTTGCCATCATAAAATGCAGGGCACACAAAAAGATTCAGGATGATGTTGGCCGCGGGAATGCATTTGCAGACGAGGTTGCGAAAGAAACTGCAAGGAACACAATGAGTCGAATGTATGTTGTGGGTCCCGCTAGATGGGTTACTGATGTGGGAATGTGTGAGGACACCATTGAAAGCGTGAAATCTATACAAGCCGAGGCCACTGAGAACGAGGTGAATGAATGGAGAGAAAGCACAGGTAGATTAGATGCGAATGGTTGTTGGGTCGAACTATCAGAACACCAGCGATGGCTATTACCTAATGCATATGTACTTGCAGTAGTAACAATGGCTCATGGAATTGCACACATCAGTTCGAGAGGAATATGTAAACTATTGGCCCCAGTATGGCAGAATAGTAATATCCCAAAATATGCAGAGAATGTGGTCAGAAACTGTATGGTATGTTTAAAGTACAATCCCGGTAGGGGAACCCCAACTCCAGCTGGTCATTTTGCGCCTCCAACGTACCCGTTCGAGGTTCTGCAGCTCGATTTCATCCACATGGAGAGGTGCAACAATCTGAAATATGTGCTCGTTGTTGTTTGCGCCTTTTCAAGGTGGGTGGAAGCGTACCCCCTTAAGGACAATACCGCCTTGTCAACTGCCAAAGCCCTTGTCAAAGAGTTCTTCCCGAGGTTTGGTATGCCTAGAATTGTCTGGAGTGATAACGGAAGTGAATTCGTAGGATGCGTGATGAAGAGAGTGTGTGAGTGTCTAGGCATACACCAAAAATTCCACGCTGCAAATCACCCCCAATCAGCTGGATTAGTAGAGTGCTACAATGGCACTTTAAAACTCAAACTAGCCAAGATCCAAGCCAGTACAGGTCTTAAATGGCCCGACGCCTTGCCTCTAGCACTCTTGTCAACCAGAATGACTGTCCATTCCAGATTAGGACTTAGCCCCCACGAGATAGTGTTTGGCCGCCCAGCCAACGTCTGGGGCGTGCCAAGGCCAAAGAAACTCAGCGAAATAGAACACCCCGTACTGCTTGACTACTTGTGCGAATTGACAACTAAATTGCTTGTTTTACACCAACAGGTTCACAGTTCCTCTCCGCCAGCCTCGGACGATCCAGGTCACACCATCGTACCCGGCACATGGGTTTTGGTGCGGAACTTCCAGCGCACCAACAACGAACAACCGAGGTGGACCGGACCGCACCTGGTACTTCTTTCCACGAGATCTGCTGTTCGGGTGGAAGGCAAAAGGAACTGGGTACATGGGACCCATTGTAAACGGGTCCCTCTGCCCCTTCCATACGACCGGTGGGCCAATAAAGGACTTGCCGACTCGAGACAGAATCCGTACCTCGCTTCATCCCTTTCAGCGATGCACGTTTGAAAGAAACTAGTACCGAAAAGGAGAGTGATCATATTTTACAAGGACTTGTGTCACCGTCTATGCAATTGGACACTACCGAACCCGAGACATTGTTTGAAGACCACACCGTACCTGGGAAACGACGGTACAACCGAAGGTCTAGACAAAGAGACTAATAAAAATGCAAACTATTGTGAATTTCTTTTCCCCTAAGAACTATTTTAGATTTTTCAGCTCTCTCGTCCCAGGGAACTTGCTCATTTTTGATTTTCGAACCGCCATCCGGTTCTGCTGCTAGGGTCGCGGTTGAAGTCTGGGGAGTGCAACTGGGGAAGTTTTAGGTCCACGGTTCTGGTTGGTCCACGGGAGTTACCCCGGACTGAACAGAGCGCGCTCCCTGGCAGAATCAATCTACCACCGCGGGCAGCAATTAGAGGATGGAGTTTCCTAGGGTAGAGAGACCTATCAGACTCACGAACTTTGAAAAACAGTTATGCACGATACTGTCCAAAAGAAGATTCCTGATAATATGTGTTTTAATGTTATGTAGCATAGTTGTGTTTTTGACTGGTTATACTCTATTCGTATTTTAAGTTACCTTTTTGAATGACACCCAGCCACCACCTCCTCCTACTATTTCTCCACACTACTTTCACCCTCTACCTGAACACGAGTCTGCCCGAAGACTCGAATTTGTAAATAACTCTTTCATTCAACTCCTACACCAACACCAATCCATAATGAACACATCAAACTGTTGGATATGCGGACTCATGCCACACACAACCGATAAGGGGATCCCATACTTCATTCTGCCATTCAGTTATTATGGTTCTCTGTGGGCTTTCCAGACCATGTTCCTATTCGCCCTAGAACCATACCCGACCCGTTCCACTGAGAGCGATTCCAGTAACAAGGCACTAATTGCAGGGATAAGAAATATGAGTAGGGATATCGACACATATCTGACAATCCCCAAAGATGAACTCAGTCCCTACACCCGTTGGAACGTGACCAAACATGGGGTTTACCTGATCAAGAGCCAGGCAGCAAAGAAATCCCGCCCAGTTTGGGTAGTGCCCCACCGAGGTCATTTATGTTTACAGGGTATTGGTAGGGATCCCACAGCACAGTTAGGAAAGAGCATTTGCACAGAAACATACGTGTTCGCTTCCCGAACTTCCCCTATACTCTTAGCAGCCAAAGGCACGTATTTCGTCTGCCACGACCAAGCCTACACGTGGTTGCCCCCTGACTTCTCGGGTACATGTTTTATCTCATTTCTGCTGCCTCTTACCATCGGACAAGGACAGCTAGGGGTGTCGTGAGTAAAGACGACACCGCAAGTCAGGAATTCGCTGACTTTTCAAAGGGTTTTCTGCCATTTTGGGGGCCTACGGTGAACAGCAGGAATATTCGTCAATTAGCAAGGATAGTTGAATCCGCCGTGATTGAAACGGCTGGAGCCCTTGGCAATTTGACAACCGAGCTTCAGTCGGATCGACTTATGACCCTTCAGAACTGAGTTGCCCTAGATATCATACTCGCCGATCGTGGTGGTGTGTGTAGAGTCATCCAATCCAGTTGTTGCATTTTCATCCCTGATAACGCGCCGACAGTGTACCAGGCCATCTCTAAACTACATGAAATATCTGGTTCCCTTCACGTTGAGAAAGGGGATTGGTCCTTGCTGGGGTGGTTCTGGGAACTGATCACCGGCTGGGGATGGAAAACACTGATCTTCATTGGGATGATCTTAGCACTTCTGTTTATGTTCTGCCTATGTGTACAGTGCGCTCTTGCACTATGTGGCCACTGTGCTACTTCGTGTGTACGGAAGCCTGTGTCAAGGGACGAACGGAGTAACAGAATGATGCTACAGCAGCATCTCCACGAATTTCTTCATACCGATTTGGACTCAGATTAACGTGAGTTATTGCCTTACATAAGGGCAAAAGGAGGGTCTGTGGTTCTGGAAATCTGGACCCTGTTGTTATCCCGATATCGAGGTCCAATACTCGTGTCACAAAATATCAACGTACCATGACAAATTTGATGTCAACAGACCGATAATGATTAGGACATCATTCCTATGCATTTGCATCATAATCGAAGGTTGCTAACACCCCTAAATCATAGTTTCCGTCCCGACCCTTTAGACTCCATTTTGTAAACGATATCCATCTTACGTCTTGCCCTCATGATAAGTCAATTAAAGGTCGAGCTTGATCCAAAAGGACACGTCCACCTTCCCTGACTTCCCCCTGACCTGTCCCAACTGACTCCACCGCCTTCAGCCAGACCTGTTTGGGCAGCTCCTCGCCCAGTGGCCGAATACGATAGCATCAATGCATAACATTCCACAAACCATTCACTACATACAGACCATGCTTTCTGCAAACATGCACCTGTCCACGTTCCTTGTTTATGGCCAGTTTTATGACTAGGAGGTGCCCTTCTTTATTGAGGTTTCGTCGATATCTGATGGGAGTTCCGGGCCTAACTGGGTAATCTATCAACGAACTGGACATCTAAAATGTGGGCTTGCTTACATGACTTCGCTCTTTGTATTATTGTAGAAATATGTGTATAGCCATATCATAAAGTCAAGAATTCTTGCTCGAAGCTATTACTTTTGTATATAAGGAGAAGGCTGGTTCTGTAAAAACGAACAGTCTCCCGAGAACCTACTATCCGTGTGGTGTACTTCTGGGACACGTGTTACTTGGTAGCTACCAATAAAACTTGATCTTTGACTGCGACTAGAAGACTCCGTGTTTCTGTGGTCCGGAACAAGGGAGAATTCAGAGGTCTTCGGGTGTTATCCCCTGACACCAACGGGTTCCTAAAAACCCGTTACCTCAGTTCTTCAGCTCTCCTCCAGCGAAAAGCCCCAGAGGGCGGGATACCTATCACCCCCCTGTACGTATTCCATCCTCCCCACACCTGCTCCCACTTCTTGGGGCATCCCCCATTTCTATATGCTGCTTTTTTGGCTCCCATGGCCCAATACATATCTTTGTACCATTAGGCATGTGTTGGTGTAGGCTGAACTCCCCAATGTTTAGCGATATTGTGCTACGCAATCATCATCCTAGTGTCTTCCAGTCTTGGTTTTTGCGATTAAGGTATGTGGTCTCCCATATATGTAGAAGGCATCTTTTGGTTTCAGGTGATACAGGGACCCCACAAACCTGTGTAATTGTATGCATGATTATTTCTCAATAATTCCTGATTTCAGGACAGTCCCATAAAATGTGGTAGAATGTGCATGCACCTACACACTGTCACAGAAAGAGTTGGGAGTCAACTTTCCCCATTCTAACCAGTGTTTCCCTGGGTAGGTATGTTCTATGGAGCACCTTGAGTTGCACCAAGCACAGTCTAGTGGGAATTGCCACCTACCCTGGAGACTCCAACACTTCCTGCCAGTCAGTGTCATCTATTTCCCCAATGTCTTTTTGCCATTTCTCTCGGAGCCATTGCGTTGGATCTGACGAATTATTAATTAATTTTGATATGTTAGGGAGATTGCCTTATGGTCCATCCGTTCCATAAGTAGCCTGTCTTCCAGTGGTGATGCTTCTGGTAGGGTTGTGTCTGCCGGGATAACAGCCATGAGTGCATACCTGATCTGTAAGTAGCGGAACATTTCCGTTGTGACCATGTTTTATAGTTGTTGCATCTTTTCGAATGGGATAGCTTTCCCTTTGTCCCAGAGATCACCCACCCTTGAGATTCCTATAAGATCCCATTTATGGAATCATTCACAGGTAATCGATATGCCCAGTTTTAGTCTCCCAGAGTGGGGTGAACTGTGTCATTCTGTTATGCCAGCCCAGCTTCTTGTGTACTGTGTGCCTTAGGTGGACCGTTAATGCTGTAGGTCCGGAGAGGCTTGTATTGTTTGCTTTGGTGTCTAGTGCTCGTAGGGCACCCCCTCCTCCCAGGACGTGCCGGTCCATTTGAAATGCAGGGTCGGCCTGGGGGGAGTGCGTCCAGTGGTTAAGGACTATGAGCAGGGAAGCCCAGTCATACGCTTTTATGTGTGGGAGATCTGTACCGCCATCGTATCATCCTCTGACTTTACCTACTGGAGGCTATGAGGGGTGGTATCCCATCCCAAAGCAGGCTACGTACCTCAGCCTCTATTGCCTTGTAATATGTCTGTGGTACACGGAATGGTGTTTTCTGAAGGGCATACAAGAATCTAGGTAATGCCATCATCTTAAAGAGTGCAGCGCGCCCTAGTAATGTTAATGAAAGTTACAGCCAATGTTCGACATCTCTCCCTAAGCGTCTCAAGGGTCCTTGGAGGTTCCTATTCATGAATTCCTAAAGGTTTGTTGTGATGAAGATACCCAAATAACAAAAGCCATCTACCACCACCCTCGCCTCACACTCCCTGCGAATCTTTGAGGGCGAGCCGATAAGAACATACAAAATTGATTTATTCCAATTTATCATGTACCCTGAATACTTCAGAAAGTTTGTGAACATTTTCATTATTCTGGCTAGGGAGCGCATTGGTGACGCCATGTACAGCAGAATGTTGTTTGCATATAATGATATCTGGTCCTCCCAGTCCACCAGTATTTTAGCTTCTGCATTAAGCAGTGAAATGGGTCAGTAAAAGGCACACTCCTCCTCTGGTTTGCCTGGCTTGCATATTGTGACTATTGTTGCCAGACGTTGGTCCTTGGGGAGCTCCCAGGCCTCCAAGCTGGCCTGGGACATTTCTATCAGTTGTGGTGTTAATTTTGTTGCTACCATTTTATACAGTTTGACTGGGATGCCGTTGGGTCAAACGGCCTTTCCTGACTGCATACTACCTATAGCTGATGTTATTTCTTCGACTGTGAGATCACTCTCAAGCTGTAGTGTCTCTTCTTCAGAGTGTGTGGCGATGTGGATATCTCTGAGGAATTCGGCTGCTTCTGTTACTGTAGAAGTGGTTACTGGGGTATAAATTTTAGCATAGTATTGTGCGAATGTTTCTACGATATGTTGCGGGTCTTTAGATAGATTCCCTGAGTCGGTCTGTAGCCCAGCCACCCATCTGTCCGCTCGTGTCTATCTAACCAGGCAAGTATTTTACCTGCTTTGTCTCCTACTTCATAAATCTTTATCAGATGGTCGCCCGTCTAACTTTGGCACCCTGCCACAAGTGTTCCTTGTATTGCTGCTTTTTGGTGTTAAGACAATATGTGTTGGAGTCAGAGGGGTCTTGAGAGTGTAGTGCTTCTAACTACTGCACATTCTGTTCTGGGGACTCCGTCACTTGCTTGGGTTAACTGGTGGCTCTGATAAGAAAATAAGGTAGAATCTGGGACAGTGAAAAGGTGAAACTGTCCAGCACTTTGGTCACTCTGCAACAACATTTGTGCCTTCAGTTCTGATTTGAGGTGTAGGTTGGAGATGCCGGACCAGTTGGGGGAAAGATGTTCTTTGGCACTGCATTACGGTTTGTTACGAGATTGGTCGCTGAATGGATCAAATGGCTGCAAGGTTTAGGTCGCTGGAAATTGTGGCCCCTGCATAGCTTTAGAGATCTTGAAGATTGCCCTGGATGCATGGATCACTTTCTGATTTGCACTGATGAGGTGAGAGACAGAATGTATGGCAGCCTTCCCACTCTGTCCTGGTTTAACATAGCAAATATCAGAAAGGGCATCTGGCAGTGAGTGTAACTGGTTGCTAAGAGTTTCACCCATGCACACTTAATACTTGTTGAATACCCCTGGCATTTAATTGTGCAAGCAACTCATCAATATATACTTTAAAATAATTGTTTGTGTAAAGTCTAACAGCACTGCCGACTTTGGGGTTGGTGACTTGGTGGCGTCTGCATGTTCCCAGGAGATGAACGTTGTCTCCTGGAGCAGAACTTTACAGGACATTTAGTGCAACACCACTAATTGTTTGAACTTGGGGTGGGTCTGTGTGGAAGGTAGGTAGGCTGGTGGATTTTGTTGATGGTAGGTTTGCTTAAGTTCATGTCAAATTCAACTATGTGCTGTAAAAGTATTTCCACCCCATGCTCCGTCAGTAAAATTAGTAATATTCAGACTTAACAGTTTCTCTTCTCTGGAATTTAATGTTGGGAGACTACAAAGACCAAACCTCCCAGTTGCCTGTTCTTGTTAGACTGGGTTTCATACCCTGGCCCACCTTTTCTCCACAAGGAAATAGGCAGAATAGGTAGTACATGACAGAATAGCATTCATGACTTGGTGGCTAAACGGCACCATTGCAACCCGGGGGGTAAAAGATATACCATTTACTTATATATTCATAATATGAACTCGGTCTAGGATTGACCCGATCCTCACTGGGGTCATTGCCTTTTAAATCTTACATAGAACACAGTTTGATCATTCCCCAGTATTTATGGAGCGAAGCCTCCCGGCACCCTGTCTGCCAGCTTGGGTCTGGAGATTCAGAGGTGAGGCACTGACAGATGTTGCATCTCAAAACCAGTCTTTTTTTATAGCACAGTAGATTAAGGTGGGAGAGCTGCAGGGTGTTTTTAAGAGAGGTTTGTATCTGCGGGAATGTAGTGTCCGCAAATGAACTTGGTCAGTTAAGCGAACTGGAGGACAACCAGGGCAGTGTGGAGGACAGCTAGGCAGATTGCTGGGACAAATATGTATGAAACAAATTAGGTACAGATTAGTGGAGATTTAGAAGGCAGGTGAGTCTAACCCTAAATGTATTTATTGGAATAGTGTGGCAAGGCATTATGGTGAGGGAGAATTCCATGGACGCTTCTTAGATGTTGGAAGTAGTAGATGAAAAAGAGAATCTTTGTAGAGCCCCTAATCTAATTGCAGAAGCATTGGAATGATATTATTTGGCCCTTTAATCAACTAAATTCTCCAAGACTAGAGCAGAGATTAACATTTATTTAGACTAGGTAAATAAACGATGGATAGCGGAACATTTTCACGCACCTCTAACGGCTGAAGAAATGAGGGAGTCTTGTTCAAACTTCTCTGCTGGTAGGGCCCTGGCCCTGATAGCATCAGTGCCAAGTCTTGTAAGAAATATGCTGATCTGATTATGCCATATCTTCTCTCAATGCACGAGTTGTCTTTTGCGCAGGAGTCACAGCCAGATTCCACCAGAGAAGCGACTGTTACTCTGCTGTTGAGACCTGGCAAACCACAAGTGGAATACCCTTCGGTACAGGCCACTTTCACTGATCAATACTCATAATAAAATACCGGCGAAGCTATTAGCATCCCTGCTTTACACTCCCCTTCCCCCTTCCCCACCAGGTCCACACAGATCAATTTGAGGCAACGTTTCATCATTATTCATAATAGTGATTTATAATTCATAGTGGCAACTCTGGACACAGAGAAGTCCTTTGATTCAGATAAGCGGCCTTAACTGTGCAAGCTTTTGTGCGGTATTGAAGTTGGAAGCTACTTTCATTTATTGGGTCGGTGTACTATACACCCCACCAGCTAAACTACAAGTCAATATAGTACTCTTGGTTGTCATCCCTCCGAGTAGGGGAACATGGTAGGGATGCATGTTGTCACCCTTATGTTTTGCCTTGGCAATATAACTACTGACCTTTTATATCCGTGACGCACATGCTAATAGAGACATTAACATATTATCATATTACCACATTATTGTTTTATAAGCTGTTGATATTCTTCTTCACAGTAAGCACCAAATGTCTGGCGCCACAGCCTTTGGTGTCTATGTTGGGTTACACACAGCTCTTATTCCTGCTCCTCAACAAGTGGTGGATGGGTCTCTGTTTCAGTGGTCTCCCTCCACTAGGACATATTTGGGCATAAGGACTGTGGTTGACTCAGAAGCTTTGTAGAAAAGTAACTACACTGTAGCGCCAACTGAGCTGGAGATCAAACTGAATAATGTAATTCTGCTGCTAATATCTTTAGTGGAGTTGCCCAACCTGCTATATAGTTTTCAGACTGTTCCTATACTGGTCTATAAGTAGTTCTTTAAAAGTCTACAATGATATGTTTGATATGTGAGGGGTGCTACCTTAGAATTAATTAGATACAAGCGTTTCCCTGCACACTAAGGGGCCAGGCGTTGGATTCCCTGACTTAGATGGATACTATCTTGTTATACAAACTCAATATGCAAACTACTTGAGTCACTCCGGTACAGACCTCCCACATGGTAGCGCTTAAGAAGTAATCTTAAGTGCTCTACCATCAAATACTCTCTTGATCCGTGCTGAACTGTCCCCACACAATGAGATGCAGCAATTTTTCACTATGTAGGCAGCAGGTAGTAGACTGATGGACTACACTGGAATACTCCCCTGTTCTTTCTTATATTTCAACTCTTAAAAATTCAAGATCTTGGGGAAACGTTTGACAGCAAGTCCATCAGAGAGTGTTAAAAATCTTTCTGATCAGTAAAGCAATGGCAAATTCTTGATCTTGGACTACTTGAGGGTGACGAGAAGAATGTCAGGACTAACAGGGTTTTATTATATTCAACTGTGAAATTTATAGCTTTCCTACACTAAATGGTTCTGGTATTCCCAATAGGTTTCCTAGTTGCAGGTTGAATGGGGAAGGTTTTCTTCACTTGGTGTGGATGTGTCCTATGTAGCAGTATACAAAACAATGTGTTCAAAAAGTTTAATGAGCTTCTACCCATAACACCTTAAATATGGCTTTTGGGAACGTTTGCAATACAGCCTTCCATCACAAAACTACTGTTATGCTATGCTGCGAATAGCGCCAAAAAGGTGTATAACTATGGGTTGGTTATGAGGCTCCAACCCAAAGTAATAGGGCTGGCTTAAAGGCATGGTTTATTTGTTATATATAGTTTTTGTATCCTGGTGAGCCACGTTGCAAGGCCTAAAAATATTTGTTAAGATTTTTCTGCATATTTCAAAGAATGGCTCATATTGTAACACCAATATAGTATATGAAACCATTCTAATTGTATGATGCATTGTCCACCCCACTAGACGTGATGTGTTTGAGTAATGATACGAGAGTTCTGTAATTTGTTTAAAGTTCTATATATGATGTAAATTTGGTTAATGGATGATTAATTATGGCATTGTTTCTCATAACTTAGGAATAAAAGTTGGGGGGTAGGGGGGATTTATAAAACTGTGAAACCACCAACAGAAATAGTATTTCCCCTTCGATGAGAAGAACAAGCAGGGACCACAAGTTGTGTTAGGCCCGACAAATTGAAAAACATTGCCCTATCCAAGGGAAGCAATACCAAGAAGCATGCCAGGGGCTGCCCTCTAGAGACCCTACATCCTGCAACTGTACACATTCTGAAAGTCTTTCTGTTCGCCTCGGAGGCAAGTAGAAATTGCCCAGTCTCCAATTTGCAGATCTCTGGGGGGAAACACTAGACACCAGGATATAGAAAGGTGAGTTAGCTGACCCTTCTTGACAGTGGCCTCACTACACTCAGATTTTCTGCCACAGTCTTTATAAGCCACTCATGATTCAAATTGGTGTACCGATAGCATGTCTTGCACTTTTGTGCATCCAAGAAAGGGATTGAAATTGTAAATCCTTGGATATTGAGACAAGCAAATAATCATCTTAGAAATTGGATAAATCTCCCCTTTCCAATATTGCCCCTTCTGAAAGGATTCCTGATCAGTAAATACAGAAGGACCACGCTCCTGAGCACGGATCATTTCAGGAGGATACGCACAAATGCCATCTAAAAACACACATTGTGTGTGTAATGGCGCTTGATAATGGTATTTATACTGCTGGACTGAGTGCTGGAAAGAAAGTCATTGGGTATGAATCTTGATCGCTTGCATGAGGCACGCTGTAGAGAAACTCAAAAAAAGAGCAGTCAGTGGCATTTAAAGAGCTGGGTCCTCTTATATTTTCAGAATTGTAGGTGGGTGGGATCGATTTTGAGGCACTGTTGTTCTTGATTTTGGATATGTAAGTGTATGCATGTAAATAGTATTTGATTAGTGCAAGCCTGGCCAAATGGCAGTGGGGCTCTGCAGAGTATCAAATGCAAAGATATAGTCAAGTAATTGGAAAGGAAGCTGGGTTCTGAGAGCAAAAGAGGACTGTCACTGCATCGTAATGTAGTGTTATTTGAAAAGTCTTCTGATCTATCCTAGATTGGAACTGGGTCTAAATAGATACAGCTATGTTGTTTCAGATTCTCAGTGTTTCTTTTCTTAAACTTGGTTGCCAGCCTGATGGTATTCTGGCTGAGGGTGTGCGAAGAGCCACCAGGGATGATGATCTTGTCAGCCAGATATACAGTAGTGCGGGTGGTGACAGCTTTGCGTCTGATGCAGCAGGTATTGAAGATGGTGTGAGCCAGTAAGAGGATCCACTGGAGTTCAATCCATATTACACTGATGTGGTTATATTTTTTCAGGCCTTGAATGAGGCATGCTACAGCGAGTCTTTAACTGGAGGTCAGTCTTAAGTCTGGGAGGCCTCGGAGAAGGACATGGAGCCCATCCAGATGCAAAAGTATTGGGCCTTGTTCAGCAGTTCTGAAATGGCCAAATGGAGGATGAATATGCTACTTACCAGTATGCATCTGTTCTTGGCATGTAGGGCTGCTAACATTCATATCTATTGCATAGATCGCCGCCTAGTGTTGGGTCCGGATGATTGCACATTGTTGTCCTGGAAGAGTCTTCGAAGTATCACGAGATAGGTGGCTCCTCCCCTGGACTACAGTGCGCATGGGCATCGACTCCATCCCCAGATTGTTTTTAGCCATTGTGGCAGAGATGGAGTGAAATAGTGTAAAGGATGTCCATGCTAATGATTGAATGCAAGAGAGTATCTGCAGCCGCTACGGGCACCGGGGAGGAGGGTGGGCGATATGAATGTTAGCAGCCCTACATGCCAAGAACAGATGCATACTGGTAAGTAGCATATTCAGTTCGAGGCATGTGGGCTGCTAAATTCATATCTATTGCATAGAATACATAGCAGTCCCTCCATTAACGACGGTTGCCCGTGCCCGCAGCAGAAGTCTGAAAAAGTGTCTTGAGAACAGCCTGTCCAACAGCTGCTTGCTGCTTGGAATGCACATCGACACAGTAATGTTTGGTAAATGTGTGCGGTGTAGCCCACGTGGCTGCTCTACAAATGTCTTCCAAAGGAATGTTCCCCAGGAAGGCCATGGAGGCCCCCAACTTGCGTGTGGAGTGCGCCCTTGGGGGTATTGTTAAAGTACGTTTAGCTTTTTGATAACAGATTTGAATGCACTTAACAATCCATCTGGCTATTCCTGCTTTGGAAATAGGGTTGCCTTTGTGCTGTGCTGAGAAGGCAACAAAAAGCTGTTGTGTTTTCCTAAAGTGTTGTGTTCTGTCAATGTAGTACATCAACGCCCTCCTAACGTCCAATGTATGGAGCATTCTTTCCGCTACTGTTTGTGGGTTTTGAAAGAATGCGGGCAGGTCAATAGTTTGGTTGATATGAAACTGTGACACCACTTTCGGAAGGAATTTGGGGTTAGTGCGTAGTACTACCCTGTTTGAATGAATTTGTATGAATGGCTCCTGGATTGTGAGCGCTTGCAGCTCACTAATACGCCTGAGCGATGTAATCGCAATGAGAAAAGCCACTTTCCATGTCAGGAACTGAATTTCGCAGGAGTGCAGTGGCTCAAAAGGTGGGCCCATCAGCCTAGTGAGGACCACATTGAGGTTCCACACTGGAGCTGGTGGTGTTCTCGGAGGAATGACTCGTTTCAGTCCCTCCAGGAAGGCTTTAATGGCAGGCACCCTGAAAACAGAGAGATGCTGCCTGTTCTGGAGATAAGCCGCTATGGCGGATAAGTGTATCCGAATGGAAGCGTACGCTAGATTGCATTTGTAAAGATGTAACAAATAGCAGATGATGTTAGGAATGGATGCATCCAGCGGGTTGATATTGTGTTCTGTACAGTAAATGACAAACCGCTTCCATTTTGCTGCATAGCAAGCTCTGGTAGTGGGCTTTCTCGCCTCTCGTATGATGTCCATGCATTCAGGAGGCAGGTTGAGGTAGCCAAACTCTAGGACCTTAGGAGCCAGATCGCCAGGTCGAGCTGTTGCGGATCTGGATGCTGAATGTCGCCATGGCTCTGCGTCAAGAGGCTTGGAGAGAGATGCAGCCTTTGATGCGGTACCACGGAAAGTTCTAGAAACGTGGTGTACCATGGTTGGCGTGCCCACGTTGGAGCAACTAGGATGAGCGTCATCGAGTGTTGCTTTAGCTTTCTTGCCACCAGCGGAATGAGAGGCGCTGAGGGAAAAGCGTACGCAAATCTGCCTGACCAGTTCATCCATATCGCATTCCCTTGCGATTCTGGGTGAGGGAACCTGGCGGCAAAGCTTTGGCATTTTGCCTTTCCCCTTGTGGCAAACAGGTCTATCTCTGGATGACCCCATTGCTGGAAGTACGGGTGGAGTACTGATGGATGTATCTCCCACTCGTGCATTTCATGGCTGTATCTGCTGAGCAGATCCGCCATCTGATTGTCCTTGCCCGGGAGGTGTTCTGCCATGAGGGAAATGTTCCTCTGAATGGCCCACTTCCACATGCTCTGAGCCAGATGAGACAGCTGTGGCGAGTGAGTACCTCCCTGCTTCTGGATGTAGTACATGGCTGTCATGTTGTCTGTCCGGATCAACACGACCTTGTTGCACAGATGTACTTTGAAGGACTTGAGCGCCATGAAGATTGCCATCAATTCCAGGTAGTTGATGTGCAACTTCTGTTGCTGAGTTGTCCACAGTCCCTGCACCGTGTAGTGGAGCACATGAGCACCCCACCCTTGGAGAGATGCGTCCGTTGTTAGGATAATCTGTGGCACAGGCTCTTGGAACGGTCGTCCCTTGCAAAGGTTGTGTGGATTCCACCAATGCAGAGAGTTGTATGCCCGACCGGTCACCAACACTAGGTCTGTCAGTTGTCCCCGAGCTTGTGTCCACTGATTTGCTAAGCATTCTTGGAGCGGACGCATATGCAACCTTGCGTGCGGGACTATGAAGATGCAGGAGGCCATCATGCCTATCAACTGCATGAACACTCTCGCTGGTAGTGAGTGTTGCGGTCTGAATTTCTGGATCAGCGACTGAATGTTGTCAATCCTGACCGGGTTTGGCTGAGCCATAGCAGTCAGGGTATTTATTGTTGCGCCCAGATACTGCCGCGCATGGGCTGGTTGAAGGTGCGACTTTGGGTAGTTCAGCGAGAACCCCAGACTGTGAAGGAGGCGAATGGTGTGGGACATGTCTGCGGCGCACTTCTGTTCCGACTTTGCTTGAACGAGCCAGTCGTCTAGGTAAGGGTAGACATGTATGTTCTGTCTCCTGAGGTGCGCCGCAACTGTCGCCAGACACTTTGTAAACACTCTGGGGGCAGTGGTCACTCCGAAGGGTAGGACTTTGAACTGATAATGCCTGTTGTGGATGGTGAACCTGAGGTATTTTCTGTGGGATGGGTGGAGTGGTATGTGAAAATAAGCATCCTTGAGGTCCAAGGTTGCTAGGAAGTCCCCTTGGTTTAGCAGGGGAAGAATCTGTTGCAGTGTAAGCATGTGAAAGTGTTCTGACAGTATATATAGGTTGAGGGGGCGTAGATCCAGAATGGGTCTGAGGGATCCGTCCTTCTTTGGGATAAGGAAGTACAGGGAATAGACCCCTGTGCCTTCCTCCTCCACCGGTACAAGCTCGATTGCGCCTTTTTGCAGCATCACCACTACTTCCTGCTGCAATAAGTGCAAGTGCTCTGCCGACATAGGACGTTGTCTTGGGGGAATGTTGGGTGGAGTGGAGGTCAACTCCAAACAATAACCGTACTGGATAAGCTGTCTTACCCACCTGTCTGTGGTGATGGATGTCCAGACTGGCAGGAACTGCTGGAGTCTCCCCCCGACAGGTGTTGGATGGTCGGGGGGCAGTGACAGAGAGTTACTGTTTGTTGGCGGCAGAGGAACGGGAGTTGTTGTTTCCTCTGCCTCTGCCCTTGGCACTATTACCTCTGTAACCTCCTCTGCCCTGTTTGGGGTACGAGGATTGTGCGCCACCTTTCGTGAATTGTGTCTGTTGACCCAAGTGTCCTCTGGTAACAGCGCGTGCACCTGAGCGACGAAAAGTGCTCCCCCTGAACTGTTGAGACTGAAGCGCCCCCATGGACTTAGCTGTCTCATTGTCCTTTTTAATTTTTTCGAGGGTGGTGTCAACATCTGGGCCAAACAGTCTGTCAGGATTAACGGGCTGGTTGAGTATTGTTGTTTGAATGTCAGGCTTAAAGCCGGATATGCGAAGCCATGCCTGTCGCCTTAACATGACGCTAGTGTTAATCGCCCTAGCCGCTGTATCAGCCACATCAAGTGCACACTTTATTGCAGCGTTTGAAATGAGCTTTCCCTCCTGTATGAGCATTTCGGCTCCCTCCCTAAACTGATCAGGTAGGTGTTGAAGGAGCTGCTCTAGGGTGTCGTAATGCGCCCTATCATATCGTGCCAATAGTGCCTGTGTGTTTGATATACGCCAGATATTGGCAGCCTGCGCAGCCACCCTTTTGCCCGATGCCTCAAGCACTTTCGACTCCTTGTCTGGGGGAGGAGCTTCACCCGTTGTCTGGGAGTTCGCCCTTTGGCGGGCATTGGCGACCACCAGCGAGTCCAGAGGCAACTGTCCCCGAATATATGCAGGGTGCCCAGGTGCCGGTCTGTATTTCTTTTCGATACGTGGGTTCACCACTCTCGCCCTGGTAGGTTCCTTAAAGATCTCTGGGGCATGCTTAAGGACACCTTTTAGCATAGGAAGTGTCTTAACTGTTCTCTTTGAGACAGAGAAAGTGTCAAACAAAAAATCTTCTTCCACCGGGTCAGCATGCATGTCCACATCATGATTCGCAGCTGCCCGCTCTATCAAGGCATTAAATGCCGCTGAATCCTCAGTTGGGGATGTACGTGCACCAAACCCTTGTGGGTCCTGTACCACCTGATGGCCTCCCTGGTCACCAGTGTCGTCATATGAGTCCTGTTGTACATCAGGGTCATTGTCAGCTGGGAAATTGTACTGTTCATCCTGGTTATCGTCCTCTCCCCCTGACTGGTTGGGGGAAGGTGATGGACTCCTCCTTGGTGGAGGCTGAATAGGTTCAACAAGGGCAGGAATGTCCTGTGCCGGCCTTTTCTTTTTCAGTGGAATGACATAGGATTCCAATGGTTGGGAAGTGATCTTTCGTTTATAGAGGGTCAATTTCCCGGTGTCGGCATCGATGTAATGCTCAGAGTGTTCTTCTGAGGCTTGATGCCGATCCAATCGGCCACTTTGTGTCGAAGATTCTGACGTTTCAGTGATCTTCGGCACCGATTTGGGTGCAAATGCCTTCGGTGCCACCTTCGGCGGCAGAGTGTAGAGAAGCTTGGTTGAAGTCTTCGCAGGTGCGTCCACCGGTTTCGGACCCGACGGCGTGTGAGTTGGTGACGTCAAAGCCTTCTCCCGAATACGTTCGAGGGAGTCAGTGACCTGCTTTGTGAATGAAGCAGAGGGTTTGGTAACCGATGGCCCATGTCTGCCACTATCGGAGGACCTCGGTGGCGACGAGTTGGCCTCCAACGAATCTTCGGCTGCAACGGTCCGTGCCCCCGTTGTAGGCTTAGGCGCCGATGCCGTTGCTTTAGATTTGGTGTCTTTGTGCCGATGCGCAGTGCCTCCGGACTTCGGGTCGTGGTCCTGTGCTGACTTTGCTTCGACAGCTTTAGTGGACTTTGCCGGCGTAACCGTGCCCGACACGTGCTGGACGACCTTCTTCGAGGACGGGTCCTTGGCCACCTTCTGCGGCGCTGTCGACTCGACAGCTTTCTTCGACTTCGGAGGGCCGGAGGGCGACGGAGTCGAGGAGGGAGCAGGCTTTGTTATTTTTGATGGTACGTCGGCCATTTTAGGTGTTGTCGAATCCGAAGGTTTCGGTTTCGTTTTCGATGGGACGTCGGCCATCTTTGGTGCCGTCGATTCCGAAGGTTTTGGTTTCGGTTTTCGATACGCGCAATGGCGTCTCCGCTGGTGTGTCCGCGGCCGGGCCAGAAGGCGGGGCCGGGGATAGCGGTTCAGGGTCGTGGGTAAGGCCGAGTGGCGATCCCGTGACCTGCGGCTGAATCATGTAACTTTCGGGGCATAGCTCTTCCTCCGAGCTATCTTCCGCGGCCCCATAAACTTCTTCGTCGTCCCCTACCTCCTCGACGTATTCAAGATCTTGGGTCTGTCCTTCGACGTGTTCTTCGGGATCGGCCTCGACCTCCGTCGACGGTGGTGAAATCTGAAGATGATGGCTTCGGCCTTCTTCTGCGGGGTCGTCGAATATGTCGTCGGGTGCCGGAGCCGCTCGCCGGGCCTCGAGGCGCGCCGAAGCTTGAGCGTTTTCTTTGACCTGAACTTTGAGCAGGCCATGCAGTTGTCCTCGTTGTGGTCCGGCGAGAGGCATTTGTTACAGACTGGATGCACGTCGATATGTGGGTACTTGGACCCACAGACGGGGCAGAACTTGAACGGACTCCGTTCCATGGTAAGATCGTCGGTGTCTTGCTGCGACGAGAGGGCCTCGATGTCCAAAGAGTTACTCGACTCCGCAGAATTCCGACCCGAAGAGTCGGATGAAGCTCGAGACCGCACGCGAACAATACCGACGCAGGTACGAAGGCCTTTTGGCCTTAAAGAAGTAAGTTTTTTCGATTCCGACAAGGAGACGTCGAAACCACATCCGAACCCAATGGCGGAAAAAAACAATCTGGGGATGGAGTCGACGCCCATGCGCACTGTAGTCCAGGGGAGGAGCCACCTATCTCGCGATACTTCGAAGACTCTTCCAGGACAACAATGTGCAATCATCCGGACCCAACACTAGGCGGCGATCTATGCAATAGATATGAATTTAGCAGCCCACATGCCTCGAACATTAATTTACTTTCATTAGTACAGAGAATTGTTAGCAGGCAGGCTTTGTTTTCTTGTCAGAATATTCCTCGAGGTTGAGGTTAGTGTCCATGATTGAGCCAAATGAGTTGTCTCTTGATTAATCGTTAGAATTGTCTCTTGATTGATCGTTAGAATTCATTCTATCTGTGGATGGAGAACGGTCGTTTTCTTTCCTTTTCCTTCTAGCATTTCTCCAACTCTACTCGGTAATCTTTATTTCACAGCCATGAATAAGGTGATACCATTGGTAGTGACCTTTTGCATGATAAAGCTGGTCTGGAGAAACATTCCGGCTTGAAGGGATAATATGGTTAAACATCAAGCCGTTGATGAGATGTGCTGCAGCTTGAAGAATCCTTTTTCAGGGCAGTCAAGTGTGTAATTGGGAGGGTCACGGAGCAGAGCTGTGCCTCAATCCAGGTGAAATCAGGCAGGCACTGTTTTTTGTTAAATAGGGTTTTATTTTTTCCAAAAGTGGGAGAACATATCCAGCTAATTTTATTTTCTGGGTGATGGTTTCTTGGAAGGCAAGTTCGTGTGCAGGGTAAATCCAAACAGTTTTATATCAGCTGCTGGCTGGGGAGTGAAACCATTCCTGATCAGTGTTTAACGGTTCAAGGGTCATCATTGAGAACAGGATGGTCACTATCGGAATCTGCCTCGCAGTGAAATGGACAGGCAATTGGTGGATGGTGCGGTGGAATCAGGCCCTTTGTTGGGGCATGACCTGAAAAGGGGTTTTTAGGAAATTCAGATATCAAGGGCACACTGCCTCAGTTTTACGTTACAGTGTGTAATGTGGATGGTTAATGTGTAGTGCGTGAAGAGCAGGCGGAAAAACACCCTTAACCGTCTAAAATAGTCAGAAGACTAAACACATTTACAAGGCTATGCTCTCGCAACTACAATAAAGTATCACAGAAACAGTACAATGACTAATGAGAATCAAAGAACAGAAGCAGATTCTTTGGTGTGTTCCTAGTCACAGCAAGATGATGGTTTATTTTCTCCAGACTTGAGGAATATCACAAAAAGCCGAGGAGTCCAGGATGAAGCCCAGGTTGCGTGCGTGGTCTGTTGGCTTGGGTGCGGTGCCCAGGGCGGGGGGCCACCACGAGTCGTCCCAGGCGGAGGGCGACCTGAGGTGCAGTGACCTCAGGTATAAGGAAACATATCTGTGGTGAGTGGTGCTAGCACCAGCTCACACAGGCTGCAATGGCAGTCCTGTATGTACAGTTTGAGTGGTCTGCCATGAGTGGCATAATACATGCTGCAGCCCATAGGAGACCCCTGGTGATTAGCAGGATCCCAGTCAGAACAAGCATTGGCATAGCCAATAGGTCTCGCTTTTGGGACCTTATAAGTATTTAGTCATGCAGCATTTAAATGTCCTCCGTCTTTGTTTCTGACCGCCCAGGGGGAAAGCAGAGACATTCCACCTCAGTTGTCAGACACAATGCCGAACTTGTTAAGAGCTCACGCAGCCAGTGAAAAGCGCTCGCCTAAAAGAAAATTCATCCAGTGTCAACAATTTGAACCGCAAGTGTGCATGTATTTGGATCATTCTAGAGTGATCAACATGCAAAAATACTCATTGACTTTCGTGATGAGTGGGAACTGGTTCGTGTGGGTCACATCTTTGAGCTTTACGGGGGAAGGTTATGTGTACTTTACTGTATCTACAAACCACTTGGATGTTGGGACACAAACCTGCTAGGGAGACACCATAGACCCCGAAATAATCCTAAAATATCCCAGAGGGATCCAGTGCTAACATATTACTGGATTCACAAAGATGTTGGCGCTTCAAAGGTCATCTTCAAGGCGCAGCACCCGCTGCTGAAATCTGATGTGACCTGCAGGCTAGTGTGGCTCCCCCAGAAATGCATGAATGTAAGATGCCGGACTGAGTAAAAATAACAGATTATTTACAGTGCTTAGAAGATGGCTGTATTAAGCGCTATGCAAAGAGCAAACACGCTCATTCCATGTGGCACACACTACAGGCGTTAGACAGTTGGGAGTTGCCGTTAGGCTGCTGGGGCGACTGTAGAGCTGTGGGCAGCTGTGGAGATGGCTCCTGGGCAGCAAAGCCTGCGTCGCTCCCTGATTGTTGGACTCTGGTGCATCCAGCATTTAAGCCATTGTCGTGGCCAGAGTGGGCCGGCTGGCATTGTAAAGATTCTTGCAGCTTGTCCGTTCCCCTGGGAGATGACTTGGAGGCAAGCTTTTTGTTGCCGAGAACGGAGGGAGGGGGAGGGGTCTTTAGAACCTGCAGCAGGGTTTCCATGGCATGCGGAAGGGTGGCCAGCTTGTTTAAGATCGGAGAACATGGACAGGTGCCCCACTGGCTTGTTGGAGGATCAGCCAGTTCAGCCGCTGATCACGCGCGTTTGATCAAGGTATTCAAGGTGTCAAATTTCTTATCGATGTCCGTGATGAGTCGCTAGAGAGCCCAAGATATCCACTTGGCCGTCTAGTTTGTCCCATTGGTATGATTGAGCAGCTGCCATGGAGTAAGGTGGGCCAACACATCAGTTGCGTGTGAAGCGGCGTGTGCAGTTGGGGGCTTGGCGGGTGGCCATACAATGGGGAGCCAGAGTAGATATCAGAGCATGGAGTGCGCTGTGTGCGGCCATCAGGCCCCTGGCTCTGGTGTAGATCGGAGAGATTCCGGTGAGGGCCGGTAGAGATGAGATAGGAGGGATGGGCCCCTCTTCTGGGACTGCTTTGGAGACTGTTTTTGGGTCTGCCGAGAACTGGCGAGGGTTGTCGTGCTGCAGACTGTGTTTATGATCACCCACAGCCAGCCCTGAATAGAGCGAGTCTGAAAGCCCCAGAAGGCCGGAGTGTTGAGGGGGTCTGATGGGCAGCTGAGTTTGGCCTTTGCCCCGTGTCTGTATGATTGCTGTAGTTGTGGTAAAAGCTAGAGCTGATGGGAGTCCCTCCAGTCGAGGTGTTGAGACTGGAGGCTCTGGCTGCTCTAAACTGTGATCGCGTGCTGTTAGGTGGAAATGTACAGCGCTAGGTCAGCTCGATGATCTGTCTGCTGTGCAGTTTGGAGTTGGTTGCATAGGGGTGTTCCCTATGCTATGCCAACATTGAAAGCATTTTTTAAAGCATACATTGTGAGAAACTGAATCAATGTCATGAAAGGGGAAAGAAGAAGAGAAGAAGCGAAAAGATGTGTGTGAAATAAACACCGGGACACAGAACTATCAATACACCCTAGTCATCAAAGAAAGAAAACTGACGGACATAGAAAGTATGGAAAACAGGTCAAGAAACAAGCAAGTGGACACAGATTGAGAATAGGCAGTTTAAAGAGAAGGAAAAAAACAAAACTACAGGAGACGAAAGAAGGAGAAAAGAATGCGACGAAGAAGGAGGAGGACTAGAGGATCAAATATTTAAAGAGAGATAGGGATGAATACAAGGGAATGAGCAAAAAAGCTCGATGGCGACGGAAGAAAAGCAAACAAGACTGCACTCTGTGGTGGGGGAGGGGCGAGCAAGACAGAGAGGATGAGCGAGGCACGTGCGCTTGGAAGAGCGAGAGGATAGCCAGATGGCACCTCTGCTCGTGCCTGTGCGCGTAACCGCATGCAGTATGCCAGACAAAAAGCTGTCGTAGGCTTTTTAAAGCCCACTCACTAAATGTGTCGCCAGAGCATTTGCTGGCTCAGGCGAGACCTAAAAACAGAATGACACCAGCAAAAAAGTGGGGGTAACTATGAAAGCAGATCCTACTTTCCAACAGGAATGTTTACCACCAGAACTAAAGACCTCTGGATGGATCTGCCCCATTGCACAGGGCCCAATCTGCCCCACTAGATCCTTTCACACACAGCCTAAATAGTATTTGTGTGCAGGAGAGGTATAGCAGAGTGTCACCTTCCAACCCCACAAGGAGAGCGGAAACATGCTTGGCAACATAAAAAGTTTGCTGCTGGTTCTTTAGATTAATGGCATTTGAGGTATTGAGACTGACGTAGAGGAACCTCAGGGGATTAATTAGCTTAGCAATCTGTCCTAAAACGGAAAGCAAAGTTAACGCCATGCAAATGAATTAGTGACACTATTCACAGTCAAAGTAAGAAATCTCAGCCTCCCAAGGAGTAATGATTGTATTAGAGGCACCGCTGGCAAAGTGGTCTGCCATCTCCAATAATGCCCCCTTCACAGTAGATTTCCTGTGCAGGAACTGTAGCAGGACCGTCAGTCCGGAGCAGGAATCTTTGTGAAAGAGACATCAATAGAATATTGAAAAGATTCTTATTCATAGATTACTGTTCTGCTGCAATCCAATAGGATTCTTTTTGGGAGGAATACAGTTGCAAAGGGAAACTGACGAGGGATTTTGTCCTATTGTGTCACCTTGGCGAACGTAAAATGCCTCTGTGATGCCAAGGATAATTTCTTATACAGTGAAGAAATAAAAATAGGAGAGGAGCTGGGATTCCTGCCACAAGGCATGCCACTCTCGATTCTCTACCCACCATCTGCATTTCAGCTTCCCTGGAGTAGCAATTTGGAGGAGTTCTTGCTCGCTCTACCCTTAAACTGCCTCCTTCAGGGTGCTGTATTGACACCAACAGAACTATTTGTTCAGAAACAAGCTAGGTATCAAGGTGCCAAATGTCCCATATGGCCTCCATGCAGCATCTATGTTGCTTTTCTTCTGTGGGAGCAGATCAGAGCTTTTATGACCCTACTTGATATGTCCCCCTAACAGCAGATATAGTTCTCACATACAAAATGAAAATGGAGAGGGAAGCTAGGCATCAGGGCACAAAGCATTACTTTCTTTGTCCTCTACCCACAGTATGCATTTACTCTCCCCTATGAGAGCAAATCAGGGGTGTTAGCACCAGACCTTTCTTTCCATCCCTCCCGCCAAAACCACTATCATGATACGCTAAAGTAATTTGACATAAGCCAAGGTCTCGGCCTCTTCCTATCCTGTACAAAGTGCCCATCCAATGTTTTCGCCAGAGAAAATGGAAAGGCAGGATGGTAGACTTGCCATGCCAAAAATTCTGGTTTTGTCGGACACACAAATGTGAAGTAGTTGCTTTTCTTTTTCAAGCCATTGTATCACAGCCTCATGGCAACCTAGTTAGCAAAAAGAGTGGGACCAATGCAACCCACACATCCCTGGATTCCCCTGGGCCTATTTAACATATCCATCCAGTAGTGGGTATCTGGACGCCAGCCAATATTCTGCCCAGAGACTGTTGTCATCACCCATGAAAAACTGGTACAAATATTCCTCCACATAATGACTGTTGGACTTGGCCCTTTTTTCTGAAAATCCCCCTAGCCTTTTACCATGTGTGAGGAAATGCCTGCTGAGCAATGGGGTGCACAGATTTATTTGTGCTGTTGTGGATAAATGCTACTTTTAAAATGGATGCCAGGGCTGTGTGTTGTGCCGCCTGACTGAGGTGGGTTAGCAGTCCAGTCGTTTGTTTCCCAGCAACCCCAGCTTTTGGAGGAAAGCCTGGCACACAGGGTGCTCTACACCGCCCCCTAAACCAGTTGGGACCGGTTCCCCAGGGAACCTTCCAGAAGCTTCCAGCCCTTTCTGGTATGTGGGCAGAGGGGTGTATATGTAGAGCAGTAGAGATGCCATGTGCTCAGACTGATCGTGGACTTGCTTGAGAGGGGACACTCTGCTAGGAGGTACCGCCGCAAGGGCCTGTGTGCTGGCCCTGAGTCCATCTGTACCCCTCTGCTGTCCACAGGGCCAGTGAGAGCCTGTGCTGGAGTGACGACTGCTATGTCAGGAGGAGTGCCACTGTATGGGAGATGACAGCTTCTAGGAGCTGCTGTCCTCTACTGATGAGTGCCCACTGTCTGCTGATCTTGCCCAGCCTTGCCTGCCAGCTTTGCTGGCCTAGCACCTCGTGAGCGCTATACTTAGACTGCCAGTATTCCAAGGAGGTGAGGAGTGTGGGCACCACTTCCTTGTGTGGGACACTGGATCCTCGCCAACCCCCTAGCGCCTTGTGAGGGCTGCAGCTTTATTTGGTGGGACCTGCTGCGCATGGTGCCAGGGAGAGCTGGTTATTGTCAATACAGCACTGTGCTACTAAAGCACTATATATGCAATTCCCCGTATTTTTGCTGCAGCTTGATTCTGTGGGACCCTGACGGCATTCCTGGAACCTAGCGCCTCGTGAGCACTACTGTCTCTCGGGATCCTCACCAGCTCCCTAGCGCCTTGAAGGCACTATTTTCTTGGTTGCCAGAGGAGGAGCTGGCGCCTGCAGCGCTATGCTGCCAGAGCGCTACTTTATTCTGGGGGACCCTGGGACTGTGAGCCATCTAGCGCCTCGTGAGCGCCGCCTCCAGCCCCTGCCCAGGAGAAGAAGGTGCGTGGGTCCTGCAGCGCTGTGCTGCCAGAGTGCTATATTCGCATTGACTGTGCGCTGCTTGCTGTCTAGAGCCTCGTGAAGTGCTACAACTGTTCTTCAGCCCCCAGGACTCTTAGTCCTGCATTCCTGGACTTAGCGCTGCCACTTTACTCCTGCAAGAGGAGAGCACTTTATCTATACTGCCCACCTGAGAGACAGCTACTTCCAGGGAGTGGTGACAATCTTTGCAACGTGTGTGCATGTATGAGGTTCGCCCTTCTGACTTGAGGCCTAATGCTTTTCTACGTGCAGTGCAATCCTGCCATGATGTTCATGCTCCTATGCTAATGAGAAATGCCCTAATGATGCCTAATGTACCTGCAAATATTCATGCCCAAGGTGTTTATACCCCAGGATTGGTGCCTATTGTATTTGATGATGCCTAATGCCATGGTGTATGCCTAATTTGTCTTTACCCTAATGATATTGCATTTATGCCTCATCTGTTTTACTGCATAAGGTGGCTGCAGGCTAATGCTATGCGTAATGTGTTTCAAAACCTAAGGTTGATGAGGCCTGATGTTCTTTTTCCCCCAAGGCTTATACTGTTGGTGTTCTGCCTAATGGTTATGCTCCATGCTCATGACTCATGCCGGTTTCCGTTTTTGGGCCTATGCTTAATGTCAGGTTATGATGCCTCATGATTTATGCCTAATGACACTACACTTATGCTAATGAGTTTTTATGCCCACTGTCATGCATAATGTGTTTCCTGGTCAATGTGATGCTGAGATTATGCAGCTGAGATTATGCATAAAATGGTTTATTCTTCATGCTCATGGCCTTATTTTGACATGCCTCATGTGTTATGCCTAATGCATGTGGTTATAATGCTAATGGTTTATTTGCCCCTAACGCTTTCCAGGTTGGTGTTCCGCATAAAGTGCCATGCCCCAGGCTGCTGATGAGGTTTATGCCTATTTTTGTGTCTGAGGTGCTTTTATGCCTATTGAGATGCCACATGCATATGTTTAGGACTAAGGAGGACAAATCATATGTTTTATGTCTAATGAGGTGCTCAGATATTCTAGATTCACGCCTGATCTCATGTGGTTATGTGAATGTGTTGTGATTCACGACTTAATGTGTTTATGCCCCATGCTAAAGGGATTTATGCAAATGCGATGTTGCATCAATGCTTATGATTATACCACTGCTAATGTGCATGCTTAATGAGATGCTCACAGGTCTGTGCCTTCTGCAGATGTTCCGGCCTAATGCTGTATGTTAATGATAATGTTTTCCCCCAGGGCCTGACAACGTCTTTATGCCTAAGGTGAGACCTCATGGCCTGCAAGCATGTTTTCTTTTCAGGTCTGATGCCGATGTGTCCTAAAGCTGATGGACTTCACATTTATTCTTTGCACTTACCTTTATCCTATTGTACCTTGTGATGGTTCTGGCAGCGGCCCGATTGGCCCTGCCTTGTAAATAGTCCCCTGTGTACGGTTACCCGGTGCCGGCTGGCACAAAGATTTGTTCTGCATTCTAATGTGTTTTATAATACACAAGTTCTTTTTCATGTAACCTGGTGTGGAGTCTCTTTTTGTAGTGTGCCTTGTGTGTCACCTGTGTGCTGCACGGATGCTTTACACATTTCCTCCAGAGTTTAGCCCACCCGCTCTGCACCACGCTACCCGTTTCTAACAATGACCTTTGATAGTTTTGCAGTTTAGGCTTGTTTTTGTCTTGTACAGTATGCAAATTCATGCATTAAGAGAACCCATTTTTATTGGGAGGCATACGGAAACAAAGGACTGTGAGAAAATTGCTATTAACATCAAATTCCAGTGCGAACCCTAAAAATGTGAGCATATAGTATTTATTTTATTTTCAGCCCTTGTGTGATGTTTGCAGAGTACTCTGGGTAACAGGTGGTCGGATGCATATGACCCACACCTCCCTGATTTCTCTTGGGTCCTTAACTTTCAAATATCTTTTGGGATAGTAAGGTTCTCTAGGTGCCAGCCATCCCTGAAACCAAATAACCATACCCCCATAGAAATAATTTAAGATTTTTGCTTCTCTGTATGTCATTTGACATGGGTGTGGCTTTGGCAGGTTCTTGTTGTGTACAATATGCCAATCCTCTAAGTGGGTTACTGTTTTCATTGTCAGACATGTGGTAATACATTATGGTAGAACATTTGCTCATTCGTTTTGTTTTTGTAAAATTGACATTTTCCTATCATAAGTGAATGTCCAAAGAAAATGCTCTATACAAAAAATCATAATCTAACAGCATTAGAGGTAGTCTAGGATTGTTTTGTTTGGGACATATTAACCAATCTACACGAATAACCCCTAGCTGATTTTGAATTTTGTCTGGGTTTCAGAAATATTTCTTTGCAGATTCCTCTCTGGATATTACATCTACCATCCCCACAAGTTATAAGGATGTACAAAATACACAAATTTGGCATTTTAACCATTCCTTACACAAGAGTAAAAAATAAGGTTACCATCCAGTGCAAATGCCATTACCAAATGTAATCAAACACTTCATAAAATGACTAAACCTAGTCATTAATGTCTATTAATGTATTTCAAGATTGAGGGAACTGACCGTGAAATTAACTTGTGTGAATTGTTTTCCAATCCAATTTAAGACAACGTTCTTTTTTCACACAATTATTTAGTAGGCGATGTACATGTTTTGCCAATGATATAAACCCTGAAGATGAACGTCGTAAGTTTGGTCAACCATGATTACAGCAATTTTACGGATACAAATCCATTACTTTGCAAATGTGAACAAATCAAAAAAGGAATTTAAAGCATAAATATAAATATCCTGCAGCATGTTTAAAATCGTCACACCGCCTACCTTTTTGTCATTGGAGAAAACATACAGAGCCAGTGGCTTTTCACGGTCATTAATAAAGTTAATCGCTTCTTGCACATCTCCAACAGTCAGTATTGGAAGGATTGGGCCGAAGATCTCATCTTGCATAAGTTTTGATTCTGGATTCACATCAGTAACAATGGTTGGAGCTGAAAGACACATAAGCATTCATCTTTAAATGGTGGGACTATTTCCTGTGCACATTTATAGGCACTTTCCTAAAGAACCATGGTTTTGAAGGCGAGAGATAAAATGTTGGACGTCAGACCAGAACACCGCTCACAGCTGACTCAGGACAAGTCTCCACACCAGACGAGCTGCCACAGTGGGCAGCATTGGCAGATCTGGCTACTTTTTCAGTGACCCTTGTGCATTAATACATCAAAGAAGTTAATTCAAGGCAATCCAGTACAAAGTCCTCCTCTACACATTTACTCTAATGAACGGCCAGAGGCCATTCACATCAATGAAGTTCATTCAAGGCAAGCCAGTACTAAGTCCTCCTCTCTCCATTTGATCGATGGGAAGGACAGATGCCACTGGCGCTCAGCCTGTGGAAAGCATTGCCTATGAGGAAATGCTCTGACACCAGGTTAGGTAAATGCAAGCTATGGGGCAGGAGTGTGGTTTAAGTGCGGCTAGTGCTTAAAATTGGCAACCTTCTAATAATCATTATCAAATAATTCATAAATAATTTTTCTTCTTCAGAAATCCTGGGGAGCCTGATGAAGGGGTTTGAGGGCAGCAGGAACTTAAGAGACACTCTTAGGACTGTGATTCACTGTACTTACGCCACCTGCTACATGGCAGCTACCTGACAAAGTGATCATGCAATGGGCGGCACAAGCACTGTAACTAGTCTTGGGAGTGATTTAATTACACCAAGAAAATTTAGTAATTGCATGTTACTTTTTAACATGGAATTACCAGTAATTATGTGAATACACCCACTCACATAATTAAGATTAATTTAGTGGATAGGGGGAGGAGGGTTGACATAAGTACAGAAATTAGCTAGCGCGAGCAGCTGCAAGTGCTGCTGTTCGGGCTGTTTTGCATTTAGTGCTATTTTCTTATCATACAATACATTCTTGGATCAATTTTGGACGACATGGTTCATTTTGACCTATTAAAAAGGAGTAAATTGGGAAGGAAGTGTGAAATAGCGCTGCTATTCATGTTCAGTTGTCTTTAGCTCTATTTCTTACAGCAAAATGCATCCTATGGTCCATTTTGAATGCGAGGGGGCATTTTTGTGCTCAACAAAATAGCGCTAAATGCCGAATTACTAATCCTGAGTAATTATGGAGAATCTCTTGGAATCTTACAGTAATTCTGCTTAATTACTGTAGGAGGCTGGCTTAGTATATGGTGCACGCTTATTAAAATGAAGCACCGAAGGAGCGTAAAGCAGGTTGTTTCAACATAACTAATTATATAGTGTAGGCTAAACGAAAAAGAAGCACACAGTGTAGTTATAAAAAAAGATATATTTATTATACACACTTACAAACACATTGGTATATCTCCTACCCTGGGATATCAACACGATACACACAATATTTCAAATGTAAACAGGTAAGTAAGCACAAGTGAGAGACCAAACCATATACTAAAGTGGAATGCGAACTGCGACCAAAGTCGGGAGTTGGACCAGAAGACTCAGAAGAGCTGGGGACACAAGGAACCAGCCGAGGTAAGTACCCAGGAAGCCCACAGAGGCTGTTTGCAGAGTGGAAACACAGCTGCTTACGCAATGCAAGTCAATGGAAAAGTTGCGATTGCAGTTTTCAAGAAGCAGCTACACTGTGGACCCTGAATAAACCCAGTGGAAGACAGAAGGTTGGAGAGTCACTCCACCCGTGGATACCCCAGGAACCAGGATATCTACACCAGGGCAACCGGGTGCATAGGAGCCAAATGACATCTGAAACTGCAGTAGACCACTGGCGAAGAAGGTGAAGAAGTCATGTGGAATCCAAGGATGAATTATTGAAGAGAAGACCCTGCAAGCAGAAGGGACAGAATCCATGCAGCTCGGAGGTGACCAGGAGGCACAGAAGACCACTGACCATCGAGAACAGAAGAGGCAGGAGTGATGGCAGTGACCTTGTTGCTGCAGCTGTGAGAACCAGGCAACGCTCTGGAAGACCAGGAGAAGTTCACAAGCTATCCCACGTTGGAAGTCAAGAACCAGGGAGTTGGTGTCTGGCGGGAGATGCACAAAGTCCTGTCTGGGAGGTGGTCACACCTTCCTTTGACAGGAAACAGATTGTTCTACCTTCCCCTGCTCGAACTCAGCTCAGCAGCAGGAGGGTAGAACCGTGTCTTGAATCAGCAGCAGTACTAGCTTGATAATAATAAATACAATGGGTAATAGCAATCCCGGAAAGGGATAAGCTGCACATCAAGTTAGAAAACAAGTCAAATAGTTCACCAGTAATGGCGTCAATATAATAAAAAAAATGGGGTGCTAGGGTAACTAATCGCACCGATTACCCAACAGTGCTGTTGGCAGGGCGCAAACCTGCACATCCAAAATGCAAAACTATTAGTAATAGCACTCCCTCCTCCGGTCACATTTGGTTCTCTTCGAACACAACCTATGATGTAGGTAAATATTATGACACAATTGTACAGTTATTGAATGACTACGATGCTTCAAAGTAACAACTAGGTTCTCATGTATTCTCCACACTGGATGTCAATTGATCTTTATTTTTCTACAGCAAGTTCCCAGCAACAGATACGAGCCAACACGTTTCGTCTGTACATTAATACGTATTCAGACTTTTTCAAGGCATTCACGCGAGTCAAATCAGAATTCCACGTAGCCATCAAGGAGTTGAAACTCCGGTGTCCAAGTAAAAAGAGCTAAATATTCCAAACAAGTCAGGAGATAATTGGCAAATCGAACCTAATTGTAAATAAAAACACCTGACTCTTTCCCAATCGTAGCACACCAGGATGCATAGGTTTCACTCTCCCAGCCAGGTTATTGCGGACGGTATGTTGTATCTTGGATAAGTTAGTAATGCAAGGTAACATCAAAGTGGAAGATCCCCGGGCAACCAAACCATAATAAGTAGGCCCTCTGAAGTAGTAAAGCCAGTACGTGCCCTCGTTTCGTGTAAACCGCTCCGTGCGGTGATGCCCTCGGGTGATTGTTGCGCTATATAAATATAAAAATCAATCAAATCAAAACAGTATACGCTCCTCTGAGATAAGATTGGTATCATGAAAGAGAGACAACGGACTAAGGGTACTGCAATCACCACAAAATGAAAATTTTCATTGGTTCTATAATCCTTCTTTCTCAATATGTAATGAATCTGATTTGGTAGTCAAGAATACAAAGATGGGATTGGGCTTTGGGCAGGAAGGGGAGAATGCACATGACAACAAGGTGTCAACCAAGAAAACTGAGGAACTTCCTTTCCTTGCCAAAAGCAGTATTCTATCAGGATCACACACCCAGTAAGAAATGTCTTAAAAAAACCATGAAGGAGTGGGTGCAATGAAAAGATGATTTCATTCTGAATCGCAGTCTTCGCAACTACATAAAGTCTTAAGATCCAATGTTCTCAAGTGTACCAATATAGGAGAATGCTTAATAAATAATTCTCTTCATTGGGGTTGGAGGTCTGTAAGCTAGGTAGAGGGAGGAGGTTGTGCTGTGTGAAAAGCAAGAGTTCAGAGAAGCAAAACAGGCAAATCCAAAATAGGGCCACACTAGTATCATCTTGGAGTTTACAGATCTTTTGAATTTTTAAAGAGTCAATAAGAGGAACAGGAGGTACACTTTGTATGTATGTTGTGCTGCCAAAAGGTCCATCTGTTGAAAGTCCCAGTCCTTGAACAGACAATAGCACTTTTAACTGATCTCCCATTTCTGTGGTGCAGATAGTCTGCTCTACTTATCTGCTGCCATTATCTTTTTTTTACCTCTAGATGGGAATTATGAACTAAATTGTTCACAAGGGAAGAGTTGCAAGAAGACTAAATAAATAGAACTAGCCCTTCCCAATATTTGTAAGTTGAAAAAGGCAGCAGTGCTGTCCCTAAAACCTTTAGCCGTGAGGTGAACGGCCAGCGGCAGGCTTCTGTTCCGCCGTGAGGGAAACGGCCAGCGGCAGAGGCAGCACGTCCAGGCTCCCGGGGAACCACAACTCCCAGGTGCCCCGGCGGCGGGTGTGATGACGGACGAGCGCCCGGAGGCGCCTAAAAGCACGGAACGCCCCTCGCACCCGCGAGTCGCGCGCGGGAGAAGCCCGGGACAAGGGCGGGACTGTCTGTGGCCGTCCGGGGCAGGAGGAGGCTGGGCTGGGCCATGTCTCTTACATTCAGCACCGAGCACAGGTGGGCCGTGTGTGACTCCCTAGGGTTTACCCCCAACCATGTCTACCCTTTCTGGCAAACTGCTCAGGAGTGAGGGCGAAAGGGGAGTTGCGGGTGGGAACCCAGTGATCGGATCTATGGACCGTTTTATTACCAGAGTGACGGCTGTCATAGAAAAGGAGATTGCTATGTCCGAACGCCGTTTATCCGAGGTCTATCTCCCGTCCAGACGCTCATCCTTGGGGGCCGTTGCACAGGCCTTGACTCCGGCTTGTGAGCGGGACCAATCTGCCCCCCTTGTTGGTGTCCCGGGCTGCTCTATAGACCCCCCCGAGCTGTTAGAAGTAGGGCACAACATAGACAGGTTGGAGCATCTGGCCGCGTTTCTACCGAGTGGCATTGAGGAAGAGGGTGGCCCTAGCATCCCACCTCTACCTGCATTATGTACGCCCCTAATTAAAGCTAAAACCCAGCCACCATTGCCAACATTGCCCACTCCCATCACAGTAATCCCACATGGGGTGCCTTCGGTAACTGACGCAAGTAGGCAGAATAAAAGGGCTAAAAGCAAAAAGGCAGGTAACCATAATAAGGGCAGGCTGGTGAGACAGGCCGCGCTCTATAAACGAACAAGTAAGCCTTTTGGCCAAGGCGGGAAAGACGCAAAGGGCCTGATCCTAGAGGATAAGGCTGAGGAGGAGGGGGACACCGTGCTCTCACACATGGGTTCAAATAACTGCCCACCTTCTAGTAATGGTACTGACAATGTCCCCAAATTGATTGATCCCATGACTATTGATTCCATTTTGGAGAGGGTAAATAGTCTCTTGATGCCCTTGCTGACTCGGGTTGAGGGCCTGGGGGCTAGAATAGACAAACTAGAGCAATCAACCCTCGATGGGTTTTACTCACTTAAAACTATATTTAAACAGCAAAAAAGAGTGAGTGACAATCAGGACATGGGACCAAAGGGGAGTGTGCCCCCAGTAGCTTCCTTACCACCACAGGTAGATTCTAATCCTCCAAACAGAACAAATAAGGCTGAAACCAGCAGAGTGCAAGCTCCAGCACCTAAAATTCCTTCCCCACCTAAAGTAGGGCCAAAACCCAAGGGAATGTCAACACCCACAGAGGCTGCCAAGACTACATCTAAGCCACATCCGCAAGTGCAGCCCCTGGCAAGTAGTGGGAAAGCTAAAGCTAGCCAAACACCTGGCATACAAGATAAAGCAAAGGGAACAGCGACAGGAATGGTCGCCAAAACTGCTCCTCAATCTATAACCCCAGCTGTTACTACAGTGGCCCCTCAAAACTTCACACGGCGGATCCCCCCCGTAAACCTTCCACCAGATTGCCAACCTTTTGTCGCTGTTTTAGTAAATGTTCCTTTTCTGAAGGAAGGCCAGTTGGAAAACCACCAATCTCTTAAGAATAAGTGCATCCACTGGTTAAAGTCAAACAAGCCAATTCCGGCTGGTGTGGATGGGCTCATTCTAAGTGTTCGCAGAGTAGGGTGGGTAGGGCAAGGAAAAAAATCACAGGAGGTGGACTGTATAATAATAAACTTCCAAGATCCCAGAGTAGTGAGTGCCATCTGTAGTCCGATAAAAAGTATGGATTCAGTAGGGGTTAAAGTAGTGGACTTAACCTTTTTCTACCCTAGGCAAATTACTATGTCACCATGGGAGGGTCCTAGTACCCTTGGTTTTTATCAAAACTGGGACACACGCTGGGTTGGGAACCTTGGGTGCAATGGGCTGAACCCCTCGTGGGTGCCGAGGAGTTGCTGACTGGACGAGGGCGACATGAGGGAAAATACAGCTGCAGATATGGCAGCTGTTAATAGAATAGGCCCAATGGTAGCATCACCACCCCGAACAGTCTCACCCCCAACGGCAAGCGCTAGTGGGTTGGTAGCCTCCCTGCTCCTTTCTTTAGATTGTTGTTTGCATGTTCCTCCTGTGAGGCCTGCGGATAGTAGTGTTCTCGCGACCAGCGACACATCAGCTGTGACGGACCGAGTTTTTAAGGTTTGCAGCTGGAATGTCGCAGGGATCGCAAGAAAGCTGGCCCTCCCAGATTGGAATGCCTTGGTCGATGAGTACTCTTTGTGCATCTTTCATGAGACCTGGAGTTTGGAGTCGGTACATAGGGTGGGATTCCCCTCCTACTCTGTGCCAGCGCTAACCTCGGAATCAGGGAGAGGACGCCCCTCGGGTGGCTTGCTTATATGGGTAGCAGCCTCCCTAGACTGCAGAATAGAGGAGCCACAGACAGGTAGTCCGGACATTCAAAATATTATTTTAAGAGACCCTAGGGGAGGGGGCGAATAATATTAAATGTCTACAATGTGTACGCCAGAGGGACTAAGGGCGGGAGGAAGTCCTCTGTATTATCTCTCCTAGAGACCCTTTTGAATATAACTCCGCACAAGTCATGTATCCTGGTCGCGGGGGACATGAATTGTACGTTCGAGCCCTTGGGCTCGGACGTTGCCCTAGACCAGGATGAGGAGGATACTAGGATAGGGATCCCGGTCTTAGAGATTCCACCCATTAGGAGATGGTCACAGGTGGCGTTACAGTTATACTCCCTGAGCCTTGAATTAAACCTAAGGGCAGTGAATGGAAGGACAACTTCAGATAGGGGGGGGGCCCATACATATAATAGACCAGGACACACCTCTAGAATAGACTATATCTTACTAGATGTATGTCTCTGGAGCCAAGTGAGGGATATGGTTGTGGTCCCGACGATCGAAAGTGACCACAACCTACTTTCCTTAACCATGGCCCAGTGGTGGTGCCTTCCTAAAAAGGGTCCCATTAATCCTGTAGTATCTCCCCCCGATGAGTCTGTAGTCTCTCTTTGTGGTAGGCGCTTAAAATGGGCCAAACTGGTCCTCTCTGAGGAAAGGGTTGGAGAAATCTCAACCCTCTTAAATCAAGCAGTGTCAAACCTGGGGTCTCTACCTGAAGGGGTGGGTAAGGCGAGTGGGGTCTTTGTCTCCATAGTAGAGGCTCTGACAAAGGTGTTTACAATCCCCTCTAGTAAGTCAGGAAATAAAAGAGGTAAAAAGCAAGGTAATGGTTGGTACACTCAAACATGCAGGGTACACAAAACAAGTCTTGTAGAGGCAGTGAAGTGCAAATCCCACAGCGACATACTGGAAGCAAGGAAGGCTTACAATAGATCCCTTAAAATTGCGAGGATGGAGTGGGAAGAGAAATTTTGGGAGGACCTACTCCTTGCTAGCAAAAGTAAAGATTCAAGGGGCGTTTGGAACCTTGTAGGCTCCCGGAACAGGCCCGAGGAAACTATGAGACCCTGTAATATTCCCCCACAAAGCTGGGTAAAACACTTTGGGGCTTTATACCTCCCGGCGGATGGGGAACTAAATGTCAGGGTGACCTCCCCACTGGTATCCGAACCCCATACCTATAATCTCTTTACACCTCTAGAGATCGAAAAGGTAATTGGGTGGGTAGCCCCCTGCAAGGCAGCAGGCCCAGATGGTCTACCGGGGGATCTCATGCGGGCACATCCAGTGGTGTGGGGAAGGGTTATTGCAGCTCTCCTAAATGACATTATGATGGGAGGGCCAGTGCCTGATTCCTGGAAGGGGGCGGTGGTGGTCCCGATCTATAAAAAAGGATGCAGAGAAACCCCGGGGAACTACCGCCCCATAAGCCTGATAGACTCCACCCAAAAGATAGCAGGAAAAGCTATACTTGGCAGGATTCTCCATTGGGTGGAGGAAAATAAAATATTATCAGACTTCCAGGCAGGCTTTCGAGCAGGAATGGGGACGATAGAGCAGGTGTTTAGGTTGGCACTTCTTGGGTGGAAGGTGGTGGAGCTAGGCAAGGGCAGTCTATATCTGGCCTTTATAGACCTGAGGACTGCCTTTGACCTAGTTCCCCGGGAGGAGTTATGGAGGGTGCTTCATGGGTTGGGATTGCCTCCTTACATCTTGTCCCTCCTTATTAGCCTTCACTCCCACACCTTTGCCCAGGTCCGCTGGGGAAGAAATGGAGAGCTATCACAGAAAATACCAGTGTCCAGGGGTGTGAGACAGGGATGCGTTCTGGCACCCACCCTTTTTTCATTATATGTAAATGGGGTGGTGGAATACCTCCAGCAAGAACCAGCCGACGCCCCCTGTCTCGGAGGAGTGCGGATCCCCACCCTGCTTTTTGCGGACGACACGCTCTTGATTTCCAAGACCCCGCAAGGCCTCCAGAAACTGCTAACCCGTTTCCAGAACTTCTGTGTTGCAAAGGGCCTAGTAATCAATGTGGACAAAACTAAGTTTCTAGTCCTAAATCCTCCAAGGAAACTGGGCCGCCCCCCTATTCTCAATTCTGTCGCCTTGGAGAAAGTATCCAAATTTGACTACCTCGGAATTCGGATCACGGACAGCATGAACTGGTCGCACCACATTGCTAAAATGGCCCTGAATCACAAGAGAGCTGGAGGTGCCCTCTTGAGGGAATTCTGTGCATCATCGAGGAGGTCGCTCGCCCCAGTAATTGACATCTACAAGGCTAAGGTAGTAACATCAGCCTTGTATTGGGGCTGAACTGTGGGGGCATTGCTGTCTGGACTCCCTGGCATCAGCAGAGAGCAAACTCCTGAAATCCTTAATTGCCATCCCTCCGAGCACTCCAACAGTTCCTGTGCTACTGGACACAGGATGTAAGAACATTAAAGACCAAGCCCGGCTTCGCCCACTCCTCTTATGGTCACGGATGAAGAGTTAAAATCATATGCTGAAGGGTTGGCGGAGATAATGAGCTTGGGCGGTTGGGCAAAAATAAGGTGGCTGAGAGATACTAAAAAACTTTTGGAGGAAATTGGACTGGGGGACTGTTGGTTATCAAGATCGGCCCCACCAAAAGAGGTTCTGAAGAGACTATACTGGAACTGGGTTGCGGAACGGCTAGTTACACATTCCGAACATTGTAAATCTACAGCTGCCTTTTTAACAGTAAAAGATGCAGTAGTCTACGAGCCTTATTTGGACTTTATTACTCTTCCAGTTGATCGAGCTCTGTATTTTAAATTTAGAGTAGGCTCCCTTCCAGTTGGGGCTCTGGTGTCAAAATGGAAATCAGGTGCTCACATGTCCCCTTTTTGTGCATGTTGTCCCACTAGGATAGAGTCCATTACGCATATCCTATTTGAATGTCCCGACTATGCGAAGCCCAGGAGTTTTTGGCTTAAACCCATCTGCCGCAATATGGGCACACGTAGTTATTTAGTAGCCCTGCGTATTTTAATGACGGACACTTCCCCCCCTATTGTTTGTGGTATTGCCAAATTTTTAAAACTGTTTTGGTTGATTCGATGCAAGAGATTGTCAATAGCAGTTTATTCCCTATTTAGCTAATTTATTCTGGCATTATATGTCCTTTTATCTTTTTAAATGTGCATTAATATTGCTTCTTAAATAATGTCTTTTTTTTAGTTTTGTAAATGGCTGTATTCTGTGTACGCTTACAAGATATCTTGCATATCGAATAAAAGCTCAATCAATCAATCAAACAATTCCCCCTAAAATATATATACTGTCCAGAGCTACAGGTGGTTAATAGGACGATCTGTCCATAACTGCCAAGAGCACATGTATGATGGCTCTGCCAATGTTTTCTCCAGGTATGCAGTGATTAATATGTGATTTGAGGTACAGAATTTATGGTATTCTAAAACTTTTTCAATCTGAAATTTCAAGCCCCCTACAGTCCCAAGGGACAGTGCCCAACTCTTTCAAAGAGGCTATTGTTATACCGCTGCAAAAGAAGCAAAGTGAAGATCACTTTACCTATGAGAAATTACTGCCCGATTTTGCTACTACCATTATCTTCCGAAGTCATGGAAGCCTATAGTATGTAGGAATTATGTTGCCACTTACAGGAGACCAAATTTCTTGATCGTTTTCAGACGAGCTTTCTGCCAGTACATAACACGGAGTTTCCATACTTGATGATGTGCAGGGTAAGTAAATGGATTTGATTAACATTTTGTAAAGCGCAGGGTATGGCCAAAGGCTTCTTGGCACTCCCAGTAGTATGAAAGAGGAAACAAGCCTAAAAAAAAACTACAAGGGGAGAGTAAACAATCAAGTTTTCAGTAACTTTGTAAAAGCAAGAAAGTTGGATGGATTCCTCAAGTGCTCTGGCATATAATTCCAGAGACGGGAGGTGGCATAGGAGATGCTTCTACCACAGCATGAGGCTTTCTGAATAACAAAGACAAACACTTTCTTAGCTGTAGTTGAGCAAAGAGATTTATCTGGAGTGTACCAAGAATTTTGAAGGTAATTGGGACCATGATGGTAAAGTGATGTATGCGCTATACAGAGTGCCTAAAAAGCCACTTTCTTTTTGACGGGTAGCCAGTGGAGTTCTTCCCTGGACTTGGAGACTAGTTCAAACCTATTGATCTTTTTAGAACACGGACTGCAGCTTTTTGCAGTCACTGAAGTCTTACCAAAACACCTTGCTGGGCTCCAACAGAGGGCATCGCAGTAGTCTAACTTTGATAACACAAGAGAAGAGACCACTGTTTTCTGTAAGTCAAATGGTAGGAAAGGGAGGATATTCCTCAGTTTTTAAAATGAGTAAACATGAGGAGGTAAAATAATTAGTTTGATCTCTAAAAGAGTTATTAGAATCGAAAATTATTCGTAAATTCCTCACTTTGGTTACTGGGCTAGGAAGAGAGCCGAGGGACTGCAGCCACTAGGTTTATTCCTGAAGGAGTTATCACGTTCAAAGAGTAGAACCTCTGTCTATTCTGAATTTAATTTAAGACAGTGGGAACTCATCCACTCATGCATTTAGTGAAACAAGAAGCTACCTCCTCTGTATCATTAATGGGGAAGATCATTTGGGTGTCGTTCACATAGGAAATTCTAAAGAAGCCATATGGACTTATCAGTCCCATAAAGGGTTCCAGCTATATATTAAATAATGTGAGAGATAATGAAGACCCTTGCGGGACACCACTTGGCAAAGTGAAAGACTTATAACCAAAATCTCCCATATTGACAGTTTGTTCCATTTCGTTCAGAAAGGAGCAGAGTAGTTTGAAGACGGAGCCTTCAACACCTATCTCCATCAACCAATGATTCAAAATCTCCTGACTTAACATGTAAAATTCTGCGGATAGGTTCAAAAGGACCACCGCAGCCTTGCCTCCTTGGTTCAGTATGTCCCTGGCCTCCTGTGAAACTGCAGCAACACAGTTTCAATGTACACAGAATGGATAGGTTTGTGCCTACAGACATTATCTTGAATCTCAGGGTTGATGTGATCCCAGAATTTGGATTGGTATACAAGAGATATGAGGTGACACGGTCTGTCATTGTAATATTATTCTTCAATGTGCAAATAAATGTAAAATGGTCGTTGCAATCTTGTCCTTTGTAGGTCTCGCCTAGGCAGTGCATAAGCACTGCTAGGAGGGACCTATTTGGAATCGCTCCAAGCTTTAGTTGAAACTCGTGCATGTTTTGCACTGTTTCCTATTAGTACTCGTGCATGTATGTCGTTTACCTCGCGGCAGCCAGCAACAGCACCATCTGTTAGTAATTATCGTGCTGGCTCCCACGAGATACAAGCGCCATACATGGACTTCCGGCTGCGCGCCACTTAACATTGAGAGGTGCCCTCAGCGTAGCTTATCTTTCGCGGCTGCGGGCCGCCCTTGTTTACCATGGAGCAGCAATCTGTCACCCTGCGGCTGGTGGTTGGTTGTTTGGTAGCCTTTTGATATTCCCCTGTCCCTGATTCTGCTGTAAATGAAGTCAGGAAGATTAGGCTGCCATAAGCAGGTGGTGCATTAGGTAGCGTTGCAGTTTGTAAGCAGACTTTTCTTACAAATAAGAACAATAGCACCATGCTGTTTATACGGGGTGGAGGAAAATGTTACTTAGTCGAAGGTTGCAAAAATGTTCGCACAGTCTACCCTGAGTTGAATGACTGCATAGCACTGCGAAAATAACACACCATTTTGAAGACAAAGTTGATGCACTAATTATTTTGAAGGCAGTAGCCTGACAGCACTAACGCAGATGGCCACAAGAGGGCACTAGGCTACAACAAATGGGGTAAAAACTCAATTTTTGCTGGGGGCTTGGTAGTGGCCGGAGGACGTTAGTATTAGACTGTTGTTTCTAAACAAGTGTTGGGCTTGGACTGGCCAAATATTACATTCCTAGGAGCTAGCCACACCTCATGCAACCCTGTGATTGGCATTGCCCCCACCTGCCGGCCTTTTCAGAGGTGCGGTGCAGCAGGTGCAGTGGTGCCTCGTCCCAGGGGCCCATTAAACCTGGACAGTGCTGTGTTTTACTACTGACACAGCGGTCAAGGGGATCATTTTCATTGTGTGCACCCCGCCCCATGGCTTCCTTGCTGCGCGGTTGGGCACGGGCCTGTCAGTCATCCACCGGCCTCTGAGTGAGGGTGGCCCCGGCCACTTGCCCCTGCTGTCCTCGCCCTGCTCCCGCGTCAGCAGAGGTCTGCCTGGCACTTGCACAGAATGCCGCAGTGACAGCCGAGGCAGCTCATCCCTCAGCAGTTAGCTGTGCGCTCGAGTGGAAAGCCCTCTGGCTGCAGCTCGACGGGATGGCAGGTCCGGGCAGGGTCTGCAGGCAGAAACGCTCTGGAATTTAATCATTCAGCGAGAAACCAAGAGACAATGAAAGGGCAAGAGCAACTCAAGTCAGCGGCTCCTGCTGACGTCACGGAGAGGGTGCCAGATCCCAGAGAGCCTGGGCAGTGGGCGCTGCGGGAACGGTATGCATGTCGGTGTGTGTGTATCAAAGCATGTATATGTGTGTGCATGTATGTATGTATCAACGTGTGTGTATGTCTATGTGTGCATGCATGTATGTACATTTCTGTATGTGTATATGTATGTATCTGTGTGTATCAATGCATTTATGAATGCATGCATGGATGTATGTACGTTTGTACATGTATGTGTGTATGAATGCATGTATGTATGTCTGTACGTATCTGTGTGTATGTATCAATGCAGGTATGAATGTATGTATATGCATGTATGTTTGTATTGTATTGTATGCGTATATGTTGCACAGCAAATGAGGGAAGACGTGGTCTACTGAGTAGAGCTGCCAACATTGGCGCAGCAAGGCAGCCGATTCCAGAGAGCAGCACCTGATGCTTCAAGACTTTAGCTTTCTAATTT
This sequence comes from Lissotriton helveticus, assembly GCF_964261635.1. Taxonomy (NCBI): domain Eukaryota; kingdom Metazoa; phylum Chordata; class Amphibia; order Caudata; family Salamandridae; genus Lissotriton; species Lissotriton helveticus. Next base: position 324,177,694 of record NC_136061.1, read on the forward strand.
ACCACTAACAACCTGGAAATGGTTTGTAAAGGTGCAAGGAGCATGGCCAGGAATGAACTTTCAGATAACACTGAGCCCCGTTATCTTAAACTGGGATTCCACTGTGAAACATCCAGCCTTAAGTCAGGCAGTGTTTTCTTTGGACAATTTTATTTTATTCAACACAATTGTATGGCTTAGGTGTACGTATTTATTGCTTTTTTTATAATCTGAACTTAACTAGGGAGCAACAGAACACTATACATTATGTGGGGTGTTGAAAGACGATAAGACCATGTACATTGAGTCAGGCGGAGGGAAATTAGAACATGGAATTCTGCTCTGCTTGATTCAGAATCGGTCAGTGTTCCCACATCAGGTTTTTCTGGGTGTTGAAACACTGCACCTGCTAATGCTTGACTTTTCAGCACCCACCCAGTAAAATCGCATGAGGCTTTGACTGCAGCAGCCAAGTCTCAAGCTCCTGCCTACAGGACCTTATCCGGCCTTTTCATCCTCTACTCCCAAACTCCTCTCTCCACCTCCACCTCGCTCAGAGGCCCTAGCGTTCATTTATCACTTGCTCAGAGCAGGTGATAAATGTATGCATTATAACTCATAGAACTGAGAATTCTGTTTGGCTTTATCACCAGTAAATTCTGTCCCACATAATAATTCCCCATTCTATGGGGTTCAACTCTTAATTGCTCATTACGAGCTCCGTTTAACTGCACTTTAACAGTAATTTTCCACCACACCGTGTAACTCGTAATCAGCCACTATGTGAGGATTACATTACATATTTTATTGGCACAGAGAGATTATGTGATATGTCCAAAATCACACAATATTGGGTAAAGCCAGGATTCAAACCGATAGCGCCAAGTTAAACAAGCATTTGCAATGCAATAGGTCTCGCTGTTGTGAGAGTTTGAGCTATTGGCATTGTAAATGGCAATGCCTTTTATTTATGTGTTGGTTTTTTAAACATAAATGAAAGGCATTGTCATTTACAATGGCAATAGCTTAAACGGTAGCAAATGCGAGGCCTATTGCATTGCAAATGCTTGTTATTTTTAGAATGCAAGTGAAAGCAGAAAACAGCTGACACGTGTTTGTTTCACCCAATGGCTTGCAGGCTAGAGCTTCTTCAAGGCAAAGATAGTAGCTTTAATCAGTCTAATCGTCAAGGAAGTCGAACAATCGAGAAAAACAGCATCCCCAGGCGAGATGCAACGAGATTAACCTGTGGTCTGGCGCACGTCCAAAAGGACCACAACAGCCTTGCCTCCATGGTCCAGTATGTCCCTGACCGCCTCTGAAACTGCAATCAACACAGTTTCAGTACTATGAGTTTTGATAAAGGCACACTGGGCATTGTCCAGAATGCCATGCTGGTCATAGAATGTAGAGAGCGAGAAATTTAGATGTTTTTCTAGTACTTCCACTAGAAAGGAAGTCTCGATTTCGGACAACAGTTCTGTTCTTCTACCGGGTCGAAAGGTGGCTTAGAATGGAGGCCTTTTTCAATTCTGAAAGAAAAGAACCAGTTTTTAGAACATTGTTGAGCAGCGACGCCAGTGGGGGTGCAATAAAATTGGCTATGTCATGCAGCACTTTAGAGGGGCAAGGGTGTGAGGGAGATACGGACTTTGGTTATTTTTAGAAGTTTGATCAAATGTTCAGTGGAAATAGGAAACTAGCAAAGAAGTGAACGGTTATGATGCAAGGCAGTGACAGCTTGGATAGAATAGTCAGTCCCATTAATAAGGTTAAGGTCATTCTAGACCCCATCAACTTTGTTTCTAAAGAGTCGCAATGTCCAGCAAGCCACCAAGAGAATCGAAACGCGTTGGCCTTACACAATGAGGAGGCTCTTGCATTTAATTAAGTTCTTCCTAGTGGAAATGTTGTATACATTTCTAACTACTAGGGCCATTGGCTTTTTCCCGTGTGTAGCAGCATCAAAAATGTGATTTTGTATGTTGAAGATTGTCTAGCTGCTGCTAATGTTGTGAATTAAGATTGGTGTTATATCGCACATATTTGATATTGTAAATTAGATTCATTGTATGTTTTGTCACATCACAAAGCTGTTTACAATACTTTTTTGCGTTTTTGTCACAGTTTTTGTTATAACATGCACTAATTGATGTGTATCCTTACCTTCCTGACCCATGAAATAATGTGTATCGAATGTTCTTTAACTAAAGAATGATTTAGCAAATAAATGCTTCAAGTCCATATTAATTGAATTCATGGTCTGTAATTTGTTGAATCGTTTTAACAGCGAATGAATGTGACAGTTGGGACAATCTCCTTTCTTGGACTAAAGAGTGGATTCAATCCTTTTGAGGCAATCTCCCCCAAGCGGTACACCTCAGCTCATTCAAAACCGCTGAAGTTCAGGTTAAGTGTGGGGTAAGTCAGGGTTCCTTGCCATCTCCTCACCTTCTTAAGCCGTATGTTACGCCTCTCAAAGAACTTGGAAACAATAGTGTATTTTATATAATTATGCGTATGACTCTCGGTTACTTGTCCAGTTGGAGGGCTCTCCCTACTCTCTGGAATATTTTCAAAACACATGGATTTTATTTGGGAGTAGCTGGCCAGCAACCAGCTGAAACAAAATGTAGATCAGAAGTAATGTTAAACAATACAGATTGTCTCTGGAATCAACTATACTAGTCATCACAAGGCCCATACCAAATGACGCAAAAGTTGAACGTAAAATTGAAATGCAATGTATTCTGTGCATCACTAATGCACCCATTAATGTGACACTCTTTACTGCAAATGACGTATGAAAATGCTACTTACCTAGTATGCATCTGTTCTTGGCATATAGAGCTGTAGAATCATATGCTTTAGCACAGATCGCCATCTAGTGTTGGGCCCGGATGTTTGCACTTTGTTTTTGTTCGCAGAAGTCTTGCAGTCAGGAGGTAGGTGACTCCTCCTTTCGGTGATAGTGTGCATGGGCATCGACTCCATCCTTATATTGTTTTGCCATAAAAGGTGATGGAGTTAGTAAAGTAGTAAAGATAGGTGTCCAAGTAAATTGCATCTAAGTAATATATCACTGCAACAATCATTAGGTGGGTGGGCGCATATGACTCTACAGCTCAATATGCCAAGAACAGATGCATACTGGGTAATGAATATGCTACTTACCAGTATGCATCTGTTCTTGGCATGTAGGGCTGCTGACATTCATATCTATAGCATAGATCGCCGCCTAGTGTTGGGTCCGGATGATTGCACATTGTTGTCCTGGAAGAGTCTTCGAAGTATCACGAGATAGGTGGCTCCTCACGACTCCATCCCCAGATTGTTTTTAGCCATTGTGGCGAAGATGGAGTGTAACAGTGTGAGCGATGACCATGCTTAGAGTAAGTTTGAATTCTGCAGCCGCTACAGGCGCCGGGGAGGAGGGCGGGCGATATGAATGTCAGCAGCCCTACATGCCAAGAACAGATGCATACTGGTAAGTAGCATATTCAGTTCGAGGCACGTGGGCTGCTGAATTCATATCTATAGCATAGAATATATAGCAGTCCCTCCATTAACGGCGGCCGCCTGTGCCAGCTGCAGACGTTTGAAAAAGTGTCTTTAGAACAGCCTGCCCTACAGCTGCTTGCTGCTTGGAGTGCACATCTACACAGTAGTGTTTAGTAAATGTGTGTGGTGTAGACCATGTGGCTGCTCTACAAATGTCTTCCAAAGGGATATTACCAAGGAAAGCCATGGAGGCCCCCAACTTGCGGGTGGAGTGGGCTCTGGGGGGGACCGTTAAAGTGCGCTTAGCCTTGTGATAGCAAATTTGAATACACTTAACGATCCACCTGGCTAAACCTGCTTTGGAAATGGGGTTGCCTTTGTGCTGGGCCGAAAAGGCAACAAAGAGTTGTTGTGTCTTCCTAAAATCTTTGGTCCTATCGATGTAGTACATCAAAGCTGGTTTGACGTCAAGAGTGTGGAGCATTCTTTCGGCTACTGTCTCTGGGTTTTGAAAGAACGCGGGCAGTTCAATGGTCTGATTGACATGGAACTGTGAAACCACCTTAGGAAGAAATTTAGGGTTAGTGCGCAGCACTAACCTGTTCGAGTGAATTTGTATGAATGGCTCTTGTACGGTGAGCGCCTGGAGCTCACTAACACGTCGCAGAGACGTAATGGCTATTAGAAAAGCCACTTTCCATGTTAAAAACTGAACCTCGCATGAATGCAGAGGCTCAAAAGGTGGGCCCATCAGCCTGGTGAGGACCACATTAAGGTTTCATACAGGAGCTGGCGGGGTCCTGGGAGGGATGACCCGTTTAAGTCCTTCTAGGAAGGCTTTAATGGCAGGCACTCTGAAAACGGAGAGATGCTGCCTGTTTTGGAGGTAAGCTGCTATGGCGGATAAGTGTATCCGAATGGAAGCATATGCCAGCTTGCATTTGTAAAGATGTAGCAAATAACAGATGATGTTGTGAGTGGATGCATCTAGCGGGTTGATGTTGTGTTCTGTACAGTAAATGACAAACCGCTTCCATTTTGCTGCATAGCAAGCTCTGGTGGTGGGCTTTCTTGCCTCCCGTATGATATCCATGCAGCCAGGAGGCAAGTTAAGGTAGCCAAATTCTAAGACTTCAGGAGCCAGATCGCCAGGTTGAGCTGTTGCGGGTCTGGGGGCTGAATGTCGCCATGGCTCTGCGTCAAAAGTCTGGGCGTGAGGTGCAGCCTTTGATGCGGTACCACGGAGAGTTCTAGAAACGTGGTGTACCATGGTTGGCGTGCCCACGTTGGAGCAACCAGGATGAGTGTCATCGAGTGTTGCTTTAGCTTTCGCGCCACCAGCGGTATGAGAGGTGCTGGGGGGAAAGCGTACGCAAATCTGCCTGACCAGTTCATCCATATCGCATTGCCCTGCGACTGTGGGTGAGGGAACCTGGCGGCAAAGTGTTGGCATTTTGCGTTTTCCCTTGTGGCAAACAGGTCTATCTCTGGATGACCCCACTGCTGGAAGTACGGGTGGAGTACTGATGGATGTATCTCCCACTCGTGCATTTGGTGGCTGTATCTGCTGAGCAGATCCGCCATCTGATTGTCCTTGCAAGGAAGGTGTTCCGCCATGAGGAAGATGTTCCTCTGAATGGCCCACTTCCACATGTTCTGAGCCAGATGAGACAACTGTGGAGAGTGTGTACCTCCCTGCTTCTGAATGTAGTACATGGATGTCATGGTGTCCGTCCGGATCAACACAACCTTGTTGCACAGATGTACTTTGAATGCCTTCATCGCCATGAAGATTGCCATCAGTTCTAGGTAGTTGATGTGCATCTTCTTTTGCTGCGTAGTCCATAGTCCCTGCACCGTGTAGTGGAGTACATGAGCTCCCCAACCCTGGAGAGATGCGTCTGTCGTCAGGACAATTTGTGGCACAGGCTCCTGGAACGGTCGGCCCTTGCAAAGGTTGTGTGGATTCCACCAATGGAGAGAGTTGTATGCCCGACCGGTCACCAACACTAGGTCTTTTAACTGTCCGTGAGCCTGATTCCACTGATGTGCCAAGCACTCCTGAAGCGGACGCATATGTAGCCTCGCGTGCGGGACTATGAAGATGCAGGAGGCCATCATGCTTATCAACTGCATGAACACTCTTGCTGGAAGCGAGTGTTGCGGTCTGAACTTCCGGATGAGCGACTGAATGCTGTCGATCCTCACAGAATTCGGCTGAGCCGTGGCTGCCAGAGTATCTATCGTCGCGCCCAGATACTGCCGCACATGGGCTGGCTGAAGGTGCGACTTGGGATAGTTTAGTGAGAATCCCAGATTGTGAAGAAGGTGAATGGTGTGGGACATGTTGGCGGCGCACAGCGGGGCCGACTTTGCTTGGACAAGCCAGTCGTCCAGATAAGGGTAAACGTGAACGTTCTGCCTCCTGAGGTGCGCAGCCACTGTCGCCAGGCATTTTGTGAACACCCTGGGCGCCGTGGTCACCCCGAAAGGCAGGACCTTGAACTGATAATGCCGACCCTGAATGGTGAATCTGAGGTATTTTCGGTGTGATGGATGAAGTGGAATGTGAAAATATGCATCCTTGAGATCCAAGGTTGTGAGGAAGTCTCCCTGGTTGAGCAACGGAAGAACTTGCTGCAACGTCAGCATGTGAAAATGTTCTGAGAGAATATACTGGTTCAGGGGTCTGAGGTCCAGTATGGGTCTGAGGGACCCGTCCTTTTTCGGGGTTAAGAAGTACAGGGAATACACACCTGTGCCTTCTTCCTCCACCGGCACGAGCTCGATTGCCCCTTTTTGCAGCATGACAAGTACCTCCTGCTGCAATAAGTGCAAATGCTCTGTGGACATAGGATGGTGTTTTGGTGGTATGTTGGGTGGAGTGGATGTTAACTCCAGACAATAACCGAACTGGATAAGTTTCCTGACCCACATGTCTGTGGTGATGGATTTCCAGACTGGCAGGAACTGCTGGAGTCTCCCCCCCCCCCCGACAGGTGTGGTATGGTCGGGGGGCAGTGGCAGGGCGTCACTGTTTGTTGGGGGCAGAGGAACGGGAGTTGTTATTACCACGGCCTCTGCCCTTGGAACTGTTGCCCCGATAGCCGCCTCTACTCTGCTTGGTGTAAGAGGACTGCGCCCCTCCTTTAGTGTATTGCGTTTGCTGGGACATTTGGCCTCTGGAAACACCTCTATTGACCGAGCGACGAAAAGTACTGCCCCTAAACTGTTGGGACTGGAGAGCTCCCATGGACTATGCAGTCTCGGTATCGTTCTTTATTTTTTCCAGTGTGGTATCCACCTCAGGACCAAATAACCTATCAGGGTTTACCGGCTGATTGAGGATGGTGGTTTGTATCTCCGGCTTGAACCCGGAGATTCTGAGCCATGCCTGACGTCTCAACATCACACTGGTGTTAATGGCCCTGGCCGCGGTGTCCGCCACGTCCAGTGCACATTTAATAGAAGCGTTGGAGATGAGCTTCCCTTCCTGAATGAGCATCTCCGCCGCCTCTTTATACTGATCTGGTAGATGTTGTAACAGGGTCTCTAGTGTGTCATAGTGAGCCCTGTCATATCTGGCCAAGAGTGCCTGAGTGTTGGAGATACGCCAGATATTGGCTGCTTGAGCCGCCACCCTCTTCCCTGATGCCTCCAGCACTTTAGATTCCTTGTCAGGGGGAGGAGCATCACCAGTGGTTTGCGAATTTGCCCTCTTCCGGGCATTAGAAACGACCAGAGAGTCCAATGGCAACTGGCCCTTGATGTAGGTAGCGTCGCCAGGTGCCGGTTTATATTTCCTTTCAATTCTAGGGTTGATCACCCTGGCACATGTGGGTTCCTTAAAAATGTATGCAGCATGTTTTAGAACCCCTTTCAACATTGGGAGAGTTTTGACAGTTTTTTCTGCCGTGGAAAAGGTATCAAAAAGGAAGATCACGTCAATAGGGTCAGCGTGCAGCTCCACGTCGTGGTTTTTAGCCGCCCTCTTAATTAGAGCATTAAATGCCGCAGAATCCTCAGTGGGAGAGGGTTTGATATTGTACACCTGAGTGTCCGGGGCAGTTTGCGGATCCCCTGGGTCCCCTGCATCTGCCCAAGAGTCCTGGTGATCCTCAGGATCAGTGTTGTCAGGAAAGTTATACTCCTCGTCATCACCTTCCCCAGCCTCCACATCTGAATAAGTGGATGAGGGTGTAGCAACTCTTGGAGTCCGTGGAGCAAGTGGCTCAACCAGAACCAGGGAATCTGTAGAAGGCTTCTTGCGCTTCAAAGGAATCGTGTAGGACTCCAAAGGCTGTGTCGCCGTGATCTTTCTCTTGTAGAGGGTAAGTTTACCGGTGTCGGCGTCTATAAAGTGTTCCGACTGCTCCTCCATCAAGGGTTGTCGATGCTGCAAGCTTCCAAGCTGCTGAGAAGGCTTCCACCCTGCAGACCCTTGCACGGGCGCTGTGGCGACAGACCTTGGTGCGAAGGCCTTCGGTGCCACCTTTGGCGGTAACGTAAACAGGAGTGGCGTCGAAGACTTTGGCGTTTTGGCAGCCTGCTTCGGTGTTGTGGCATCCTTCGGATCGACCGCGGAAGCCTTGTTCCTGATGCGTTGCAGTGAGTCCGACACCTGCTTCGTAAAGGAAGCGGACGGTTTAGTCTACCCGACAGACGTCCTCGGTCTACCAGTGTGTGAAGACTCGAGCGTGGATGTCTTGGTCTTTTCCGGCCGAGGTACAGGATCAGCCCTCTTAGGTGCGCCGTGTCCTCCTTCCGCGTCGACGGCCTTCGGCGCCAACGACTTCGGGTCGGCGGCCTTGACTCCGGGGTTTGGGGCCCTAGTCTTCGGCTCGACAGCCTTGATCGATTTTGGAACGACCCCCTTGACCGACTTTGGCTCGACGCCTTTGTTCGACTTCACCGGGTGGACACTCTTCTTCGGCTGCCCCGACGTATCGGAAGACGAGGGGGCGGCCAGAGGGACAGACGTCTTCTGTTTCGACGGCGTCTCCATCACTTTCGTTTTCGTCGACACCGAAGGTTACACTTTCAGTTTCGTTTTGACTAACGGCGGCTCCGCAGAAGTGTCCGTAGCCGGGCCCGTAGGCGAGACCGTGGATCTGGGTGTAAGGTCTTGGGTAAGGCCGTGTGGTGATCCCGCGACCTGAGCCTTAGTGATTGTTCGAACGGGGCATAGCTCTTCGCCTGAGCTATCTTCCATGGTCCCATAGGCCTCATTGTCGGCTCCTACCTCGTCGACGACTTCTTCTGCATCGAGCGCTTCGACGTCCGCGTCGTAGTCGATCACCTCCGCCGGAGGTGAAATCTGCATATGAACTTCTTGTTCGTCTGCTTCTTCTCTCTCGAAGATGTCCACCGGTGCCGGGGCCGACTGCTAGGCCTCCAGGCGCGCCACGCGCCGAAGTCGAATCGTCTTCTTCGATCGAAACCGGGAACAAGCCATACAGTTGGCTTCATCGTGGTCCGGCGACAGGCACTTGTTGCACACCGGGTGGACGTCGATGTGGGGATACTTCGATCCACACACGGGACATTTCTTGAACGGGCTCCGTTCCATGATGTGTCGTCGAAAGTCTTGCTGCGTCGACTGGGCCTCGAGCACCGAAGAGCCACGCGACTCCTCGGGATGTCCGACTCGGGAACTGAGCCGGAGCAGAGCTGGGCACCGAGCGCAAAACAATACCGACGGTATATGAAAAAGGCCTTCAGGCCTTAAGAAAAGTCTAGATCGATTCCGAACTGGAGATAACGAATATACATCCGAACCCGATGGCGGAAAAAAACAATCTGGGGATGGAGTCGATGCCCATGCGCACTGTAGTCCAGGGGAGGAGCCACCTATCTCGTGATACTTCAAAGACTCTTCCAGGACAACAATGTGCAATCATCCGGACCCAACACTAGGCGGCGATCTATGCTATAGATATGAATTCAGCAGCCCACATGCCTCGAACATAGCATTTTCTGTTCGAGGCATATAAGCTGTAGATCATATGCTTTAGCATAAACAGTAAAGCAGATGTCATCTATGAGTACATTTCCAAAGAATGTCATAGAAGCACCTAGTTTGCGTTTAGGGTGTGCTCTAGGGGGAATTGGTAATGTGCGTTTAGCTTTAATGTAACCTTTTTGGATGTACTTACCCTCATCCTTGCTCATGACAAGCTCAGCTCGTCATGAGTCACGGTTGCACAGTGGTCATGACGAGCTGAGCTTGTCGTGACACGCATGGCGCTCACACGCGGGGATAATTCCCCCGCTGTGCTGAGCGTTCTATAGAAACGGGTGTGTTCATGACGAGCTCAGCTTGTCATGAGCACCGCGGCGCTGTGGGTAGTCCCCCTCCCCCCAGCACAGCGGGGGAATTAGCCCTGTGGGGAAGGGGTTAAGTATCCACCTCGCAATGCCTGATTTTGATATGGGATTAGCTTTATGTGGTGGAAAAAAAGCAACAAAAAGTTGTTTGGTTTTCCTAAAATGTTTTGTTCTTTCTATATAGTATAGTAATGCTCTTTTCACATCTAATGTGTGAAGGGCACGTTCTGCCACTGAATCTGGTTGAGGGAAGAACACAGGCAACTCAACAGATTGGTTGATATGAAAGGCAGAGATGACTTTAGGTAACAATTTGGAGTTGGTCCTAAGAACCACTTTATTTTGGTGTATTTGTAGAATTGGTTCCTCTATGGTTAGTGCCTGAAGCTCACCGACTCGTCTTCGAGAAGCGATGGCTATAAGGAAGGCCACCTTCCAAGTGAGAAATTGTATTTCACATTTGTGCAATGGCTCAAAAGGTGGACCTATGAGTCTTGTAAAGACTATGTTGAGATTCCACAAGGTGGAAGTCTGGGGGAATGAGTCTTTTAAGTCCTTCCATAAAAGCTTTAATAGCAGGCACTCTAAAAAGAGACAAGGGCTGTCTATTTTGCAGATATGCAGCTTTTGCAGCCAGATGCCAGCGTATGGATGTGTACGCTAAATTGGAACATTGTAGGTGCAATAGATAGCAAATGATGTCTTGAATGGAAGCATCTGGTGGATTGATCGGATTGTTGTTACAGTAAACGACAAACCTTTTCCACTTTGCTGCATAGCATGCTCTTGTGGTAGGGCGCCAAGCCTCTTTGATCATGCATGCAGTCTGGCGGAAGGTTAAGGTAGCCAAACTCAAGGATTTTAGGCGCCAGATCGCAAGGTTGAGCTGATTGGGATCTGGGTGTCTTATTTCTCCGTGGTTCTGAGTTAGAAACTTGGGGGAAAGGTGTAGTTTTTGGTGTGGAAATACTGATAGCTCCAACAGAGTTGTGAACCATGGCTGTCGGGCCCATGTGGGAGCAACTAGGATAAGCGTATGGGAATGCTGTTTGAGTCTCTGAATCACTAAAGGAATGAGTGGGAGAGGTGGAAAAGCGTAAGCAAATATCCTTGACCAATTCATCCATAGTGCATTGACTTTGGAGAATGGGTGTGGATGCCTGGACGTGAAATTTGGGCATTTTGCATTTAGGTGGGTGGCGAACAGATCTATCTCTGGGAAGCCCTACAATTGGAAGAATGGGAGGAGAAATTGAGGGTGGAGTTCCCATTTTTGGACCTCCTGTCGCTGACGACTGAGTAGATCTGCAATTTGTTTGTTTACTCCTGGAAGGTGTTCCGCAAGGAGATATATTTTTTTGAGGTATGGCCCATCTCCAGATTCTCTGGGCTAAGTATGAGAGCTGGAGAGAGTGTGTCCCCCCTTGTTTTTGAATGTAGTACATCGCAGTCATGTTATCTGTGCGAACCAGGACAGCTTTGCCTGTTAGATGAAGTTGAAAGGCTTTCAATGCTAGAAAAATTGCTCGCAGTTCTAGATGATTTATGTAGAGTTGTTTCTGTTGCAGAGTCCACATGCCCTGATTGGTATGATTTTCCAGATGACCTCCCCAACCAGTGAGCGATGTGTCGGCTGTTAGCACTATCTGTGGAACAAGGTCGAGGAATGGCCGTACCGCGCAGCATTCACGGCCATTCTTTCCTATCTAGTGTGATTGATTGTGGATTGAAGCCGCCGCCCAGTCATGTGAGACGCAAGCAAGACGCGAGGATGCGAGCAGCAGCAGAGTGGAACAGGAGAGCTGCCAAGAGCTGCCGAGTACGGGTGTGGGGTGCCGGTGCTGTCAGCCGTTAGCCGTCAGCTGCGCAAAACCGTAAAACCGTAAAATTGCAAAACGGCAGCGGCGGAGAAAAACACTGCCACTGACACTGCCGGATTCCCGGGCATTACCGCATTGCCGCATTTTCGCGGGTCAGAAGCTGGGGCAATCAGGAGCAGCAAGGAGCAGGTGAGAAAGGATGCGTAAAGATCACAAACCACGAAACACGGACACAGGTGAGCGCAGGCAGTGACCTGTTTAGGACGGGCGCAGCCGGTGGCCCCCCGTGAACTCCACTCCCGAGGGAGACAGAATTGACATCAGCAACGGCCCAGTGTTGGGAAAATACTGGAAACTGATTAAACTCTTCATTTGTGTCTAGCCTTTTGGATTTCCTGCTTGCTCTTATTTGCTATATACTTTTGGAGACTGTACCCTGCCCACGTTCAAAAGCCACTCGGAGCTACGAGCCAAAGGGGCAGTGTTCAGGGGGGGAAACACTCATTGAAGCACCGGGTTTTTGGCCTTACTGCTTACTGTTTGCTGTTTTATATTTTTTTTAAAAAGAGAGAGAAACCGGGGGCACTAGCCAGGGGTGCCTATACTCGAACGAAATTATGAGATCAGGCAAAGTGCGTCATGAGGTAACTGAAGAATCAAAAAACTTCGAAAGTAAAGACCAAGGGTCAGTTAAGAATAAAAAAAAAAAGGTCATACAACAAAGAAAGAGGCTGGAGTCAGCTCCTGAGATCTCGACGAGCAGCCCAAGAAAAATCATCGGGATTCAAAAATTCTTCTTTTTGAAAGACCCAATGGCTGCAATCTATGCGCAAACCCAGGAACAAGCCCACCTGCCAAACCCAATTTCACCAGTGCCAAGGGCTGATAATAGCCAAAATCTATTGGAATTGAAAGAGAAGGAGGAGAAGGGCACACAAATAACAAATAAACAACAATTGATAAACCAAGATGAAGGGTCAAAACCAACAGAACTCCTACAAAATACTCAAACTATTGCAGAGACAAATAGCAAAACCATAGGTGGCAAATCGGTTTTGGTAATAGCTCAGGTACATCAACATAATTCTTTAAACCTGGAAAGTGTTACAAAAACAAATACAGGGAACAAGGAGAAAGTCACTATCCCCCCAAGTGAGGAAAATAAATTTGGGGTTGAGCATATTACCATACAGGACGATGCTTGGTCAACCTCCTTCTCCATATCCAACGAGGTAAGGTTGGACCAAATACTGGAACACGACATTCAAACACAAATACACTCCAGATCCCAAACTCAAGTAGACACTAGCAAAAAACAGGAGCCATCAGGCGCATGCATATTTCTAACAGACCCCGAAAAGGGACGGATACGAGGTGGAGAAGACATCCCCAATAACAATCTCATCTGTGAGCAGGTTCGAACAAGGGCCGTGTGACCTGGAAACATCGGTTGGAGAGGCTCACAAGGCCCCTTGGAGTAAAGCATTGTTAAGCACACTGGATGAGGCAATAAGGGCCTTGAACTTCCAATCGGACAAGATGGAGGTACAGATTGATCTTATAAATCTTATCGCGGGTCATATTTCAGGAATAAACACTAAGCTGGAGCACATTGTAGCAGAAGGGCAGATAGGGCGCAACATATGGATACCCCACAAATCCAGCCAAGTTGCGTATGTGGCAAACTAGTGGATAAACTGACAAATCTGCCCAACATATTAAAAGATATTTTAGGGGCAGTGCAGTTATCGATAAAACATAAATACATGAGTCCCAACGGGGTCGAGGAGGCTAATGAAGAAACGGGGCGATGTGAAGAAAGTAAAGATCCAAGCGCAAACGAAGACCTGGAACAAGAGGTAGAGGAGTCGAAGGAGGACTGTTTAGATCAGAGAATATGCCAAATAGACGCAACACAAATCACGAGTAACACTGTAAAGAACATTAAGCTAACAAAAAGACAGAGAAAACGGGCCAGAAAGGGGAGGGTCCAGCGTAAAGAGAAATCACCTACAAAAGAACATATTTATCCTATTTTCAGCAATCAAAAACTATTAACAAAGTCAGAGAATCAGCTGCTGGAAAAAAAAAACCACTAAATCATTCAAATACGGTTTTAGAGCAATCTAACCAATCAGGAGCGGTTAGTGAATGTAATACGCAGAACGAATGCTTGAACTCTCCAAAGCAAGAAAACAAACAGAAGATAAAGAGTAAAGATTTACAAAAAAAACAGAACTGTTCAGCAACCATGTATTGACCGGACCCTAGTAAAAGGGGATATAAAGCAACCATGCCAACCAATAATCAAGGAACGGGTAGGAACGCCACAGTGGGTATTTAGAAACCCAACATCTAAGGACAAAGGAGCGAAGAGAGACGTGGATGTCCAAAACTCCCCTAGGCATGAGGAAAAACAAACTATTGAAGGAGGTAAAAATGCCTTGCATCAAAAAACAAAAGAAAAAATAAATAATGTAGAGCAAAGCACAAGGACCCCAATAAAAATTAGGATAAATGAAACAGGGAGAACATGTAAGTTACCACAAAAAGAACATCAAGTAGAGTTCCTACAATGATCAAAGTATACAAAAAATGTTAAACTTGAAGAAGGTAAAATAAAAGGGAACCAATTGGATACAGTAAGGAGCAAGGTCGCCATTGAACAACTGAGAAAAATGAATGATGTAAATGAAGGAATAGTTAAAACACTCAAGCGGTAGGAGGAAAAAAGACATCTCAGCTAGTCCAATACAAGGAGGAACCCCCGAAAAACTGACATTTGTACCAGAATATCATACAAATGGCGGGCAAGACTTCTTGAACCGAGGTAACTTAATGCAGCTATTTAAAGAAATTCCAGAATTAGAAGAAATATCATCACAAGATCTTCTATCTGTAGAGTTTAAAACCAACGCAAACTCCCCTGATGTTGAAGAGTCAATAACCACCTGGGGGGAGGAGCTAAGATGGCGACCGGAGCGGACCTGTAGGCTCCCGGCTCCGCTGGTCATTTCTTGCCGCGCTGGCATCCTGATTCACATCCTGGCGCAATCGCTCGCAGATTGTGTGCGAAGCGGCGCTGATCCCGACGGCGCTTTCCCGGACCCCCGTCCTGCCCGGCAGCTGCAGATATTGGTCTCCTAACTCACGGCCCCGGACCCCGTTTCCGTGGGCTCCTCCTGCCGTGCCCCTGAGACCAGCGGCCGGCCGGAGAGCTCTGTTGGCGCCGGCTGCTGTGGCACTGATGAGACCCTTGCGAGGCGCTGCCTGAGCCCAGCCACCTATTCAGACGTGGGGCAGACGGAAAGAGGGCGGCGCGCACGGAGCTGCGGATCCCCATCGTAACGGAGCCTTTGTTCGAGGCGGAGGATACGGGGAGAGGACTGTCCGGCCATTTTGGGTCGCAACTAGCTTATTGACCCCACGCCTCGCTGCCCGGAATTGCCGAGGGGCGCTTGGTCTGTACGGACGATCTCTTGGGTGCGGCGCAGGGTGCTCCGCCGGAAGCTAAAAGGGGGTACGCTGCTTATCTCCTTTGCCCGGTGAACGTCGTGGTGTTTGGTCACATTGACTTTGCATGACGCCATGTTTTGTGAGGTGATGCGCCCGTCCACGACAGCGATCAGTGTTGCCCTCTCTGCAGGTGAGCCCGACATTCGAGAGGTTCCTCGGGGACATGAGGTCCAGGGACTGCAGCCTAATATTACCCTTGGCACTATCCTGGCGGCCCTGTGCATCCTCCGTGCAAAAGTGCGCCATTGCTACCGGGACTGGGGGGACAAGCTGGACAACATGGCGTTTACGCAGAGGTGGGGCGCTGCTGTTCTGGGTTTGCAAAGCTGCCACCTGCCACCACCTTTCATGGATGGGGCGACAGCGCTTTCTCCTGCCTGCTATACATTTGAGCTCGCTGTCGATCTTGCTGCCGCCCGAGATCACCAGCTTGACGACTCCGCCCGAGATACTTTGTTTCCCCTTTCAGTGAAGAACGCAACATTGTGGCCGGACTCTCTATCGTGTGTGCCTCGAGAACTGTCTGTGGTGCTGCAGCTGCCATCTCCTCCTGCACTGTGCCTCCTGCCTACACTGCCTACAACGTCGTCTGCTCCTGTTGTTATTGTGGACCATTCTGCTATACTCTACGGACTCCCTGGTGATCCACCGTGGCCATTTTGGGCTCCCTTATTGTTGTTCTCTTTCCTCTCGCCATTTTGCTCCTTTGTTCTGCGGTGGGCGGGCCTCTCTTGGGAAGCGCATCTAGGGGTATATCCACGTTCGGGTCAGGGCTAGGGTGCTTCTCCTGTTGTTGGCTGCTGGGCTGATGGACCGGGGTTCGGGATTGTTTCTTGCGTCCAGATTATTTGACCGCTGTTGATTATTGTTCCACTTCTGTGTTTGCCTTACTGTCTGCTGCTTGTCCTGCATCGGGGGTGGAAGGTGTATTGGTGACTGGTGGAAACCGGGTTGCCTGGAATTGATCCTCCTCCTGTTTTTACGCTGCAGGGTTTTTACATCCTGTTTTTTGCATTATTGTTGCGGGGGGGTGGTGTTTTATGTCTGGTTCGCTGACTCCTTTCCTCTCTTCTTTCTTTCTTCTCTCTTCTCTCTTGTTTCTTCTCTTTCCTTGTTATTGTTCGCTTTCGTCTTTCTATATTACGGGTGACTCTGGGCGACAGGCACGCTGTTTAGTGGGGTAGACCGTAGCCATTACAGTGATGTAGGGTGGGGGGGGTGTTTGTTGTTTTAGTTTGTTTTATTCTATGGTCCCTTTTTGCCTTTTTCAGGGGGTGGGCTGTGTCCCTTGGTGTCTGTTCCTTTGTCTCATGAGCGTCTGCACTTTCTTCCTTTTCGGGGTGGGTGGGCTGTACATATGGCGTCCACTTTATTCGTTTTTTGATATTCTTTGTCGATTTCGCGCATGTTATGGGCGTGTGAGGTCTCTGGGCTCTGCCCCGCTGTGTTCGTCTGCCTGCGTAGGGGGTTGTTCCCTCCCGCCCCCCCCCATTTTTCTTCTTGGTATATGTTGCATGACGCGCTGATAGATATGGTTGCTGCCTCCTTCATTCGTGTAAAATGTAAAATGAAACCTCTTTATCCTGGCGCGGGCGATGTCATGATTTTTTGCTTCCATCCTGATTTTATCCTGTTGTATACATTGCTTTATTTTTTCATCTCCTGACTTTGCGGCCGGCCCCTGTGGTTGTGGGCCAGCGCTTGTACCTCTACTTGTCTTTCAATAAAGGTTTTAAAAATAAAAAAAAATAACCACCTGGTCCTCAAAGGCCATAGTAGATAGGATATATGCCATGAGCCTAACTTTTGATGCTTGGGGCATTGTGCCGAGACGTCACAAAGGCAAAAATATCCATTTCCCCTTCTAAAAAACATCATAAACCCCAAAGAGAAAAATTAAACTGGAAACAATCAGAAGTCATGTTTAAAGAGCGCATGCTCCGCAACTCCCCAAAAAATACTAAGCATGAAGAGATTGGTAAGCCCAAAGGAGCAAGATACAAGGCTGGATAAAAGCATCGATTGGTCCTGGGTCCCCAAGGTCTTAAGCAATAAATGTTCCTAACATGCAAAAAAAGTTAAAGGAAGGAACAAAAGCCCTGTATAAGATACCACATCATGATTGGCAGGAAATAGGACACACTCAAAGAATCACGAATGAGCCCAGTGTGGAGAAGCCGTATAAAATTTGCATTTGTTCATGGAATGTTCATGGCTCCAATAACATGGGGCAGGACTATGATACAGCGAAATTGTTGGAGCAACAGGATTAATATTACTCCAAGAAACTTGGAATCTAAGCCTAGTATCAATACCCGGATACATAGAACTTCATACCCTAGCAGAAAGATTTTCAACTTTCGGGCACCCGAATGGAGGCCTAACAACATACATTGCACAAAAGTATAGATGGCAAGTGGAAGAAATAGATACTGGGGTAAATTGGCTGCAAGCCACAAAACTTAAAGGGACATCCGACTTAAATTCACGTAATCATAATTTACTAGTGCTATATGTTTACATTCACCCGGATAAAAAATTGAAGAAGGAGAAAATGATTATGTTAATGTCCCTGATTCAAGCGCTACAAAAATTACACAAATTGTATTCTTTGATCATTGCTGGTGATTTTAATAGCAATTTAGTAAAGGATAACCACATAACTCAAGAACTGGGAAGTCTGGGTCTGACAATCTTGAACGGGAACGCAAAAGGGGATAGACCTGCAGCTGTAACCTGTTTAAGCGGCAAAAGGCAATCGACAATAGATTACATGATAATCAGCAGCAATCTGGTCCAGAAAGTGGTCACATTTGAGGTTGGTCAGCGTATTGAAAGTGACCATTTCCCACTAACCACAAAAATCGAAATTTCCATTGATAGAACCCAAAAAATTAATATCTTGACGCAATATACTGAAAAGTTTAACTTACGGAAACTGAAATGGGCTGGAAAGGACATAAAACTAACATTGGATATATTCAAAGAACATCTGCTTCTAATAAAAACGCAATACAAAGAAGATCTCACAAAGACTTGGGAACATCTATGCGATGTTTTAACTCGTAATTTTCCTGTTACTAATCTTAGTAAAGGAAGAATGAATACTGGGAAGAAGCCGTGGTTCAATTTAATCCTACGGGAAGAAAAAAGGAAGATTCTATGTGAAGTCCGAAGGCAAACTAGGGTGGCGAAAAAGGGAATGAAAGTAAATAAGGAGAAAATAAGGGCCCTACATAAAAATTATAAAAAGATACTGGGCAAAGCAAAAAAATTATATCAAGAAGGAATTTGGACACAACTATTACTGGCCAGTAAAAACCCAAATGGTCAGACATTTTGGGGCATTATTAATAATCTGACAAAGGGCAACCAACTAAGACAAGAGGCAGGAATTGGAGAAAATACCTGGATTCAGCATGTACAAAATATGTTTACTGGCAGGGAGAATGTGCAAAAAAAGCACAATAAAAAGGAGTGCGAAATATGGAATTTGCAAAAATATTGCGAACAAAAGAAGAAAATTTACAGGAAGATGTTAGCATGCCATCGCAGGATAATGAGATCTTGTCAGAAGAAGAAATTTGTAATTATCAAGTTACTGCGCCAAAGACCAATTATTTGAAGGAAAAAACAAAACATACAGGATCAGTTACAGACATCCTGATAAACACCAAACAGTTGAAGGGAATAATAAAACGCCTAAAAGCAGAGGGTGCGGCAGGCCCAAATGGACTTCCTAATGCCCTTTTTAAGCACTCACCTGACTTCTGGGCAGAATACCTAACACCACTTTTTAACCAGATCTACAGCCAAAATAAATTGCCTAAGTCCTGGAAAGGGAACATTATCCATCCGATTTTTAAGCAGGGTGATCATAATGAGCCGGGAAATTACAGGCTAATATCATTGATCGATGTGGAGGCGAAAATATACGGATCATGCCTACTGATGCACCTTCAAGACTGGATGGAGGAAACAAACATAATTCCCATGTTCCAAATGGGTTTCAGGCCAGGGACAGGCACATTAACAAATTTGACAACCTTGGCGCTCCTAACAGAAAAAGCAGAAAAAAAGAAGACCAGACTGTATACTTGCTTTATAGATCTGAAAGCAGCTTTCGATAGGGTGAATCGAAACCGTTTATGGGACAAATTAAGATCATGGGGGCTGCCGAGGAAAATACTGGAGGCAATAATAGGCTTGTATAGTGAATCATGGGCAAGAGTAAAACTGGGCGATGGTCGCAGCACTACTGACGAAATTAGTACGCAACATGGTTTAAAACAAGGATGCGTCCTAGCCCCTAGTTTATTCAACCTATACATGGCAGATATAGTTAAACACATGCAGGTAGGGGAAGGTCATCCACCAAACCTGGAAAATAGTCCAATTCCTTTTTTACAATATGCCGACGATATTGTGGTACTGAGCCAAACACCTATAGGTCTTCAAAGAATGATTAACAACCTTGTTATCTATCTAGAGCACGAAAACTTGGAATTAAACAAGGAGAAAACAAAGGTGGTACGCTTAGTAGACCCCCAAAAAAATCGAATTTTAAATGGTACGCAAAAGGATCACCAATAAAAGAGGAAGCATCTTACAAATATTTAGGCCTAAAGTTGGGTCGAGGATTGACCCATAAAGAACATAAATTGGGCCTAAAGGCGAAAACACATTCCTTGGTCTATGCGAATAGGCTACTATATAAAAAATTGGTTGTCCGGATTACATGCATCTTCTAAAGGTGATGGCATCACAAACTCTACCCACTCTGTCGTATGCTCTGGTTACTTGGTGTGGAAAAGAGGCTGGGTTTTTAAACAACCTTCAAACAAAGGTATACAAAGCAGTTTTCAACCTTTCAAAATCAGCCTCGCCGGCACAGGTTCGATTGGAATTCGGGTTGCGGAACCAGAAGTTTCAGGGCATGAATAGTTTTGTGAAACTGTGCCACAAATTGCGAATGTCAGCACAGGGATCATTAGACAGCCTATGTTGGAAAGAAATCGAAAATCAGTTGAAGCAAACTACTTGAAGCGGTTGCGGGAGTTAGAAATCCAATCGACATGGGACACCAGTCCAGATAGAGCAAGCTTTGACAAAGTAACAAATAACTCCACAAAATGGAAGTCCTTTCTGGAGGATAAATCTGCAATCTCCAAGTGCCGACATGGATGGACAGTGATCAACTCATATTCTTCGACAAAACCCCAGGTATACCTAGAAAGTCACTTTAGCATAATGCTAAAGAAGAGATATATAGAATTTAGGCTGGGCTTACACCTTTCGAAAGACTTACAACCATCTTGGAAAGGCGTTTATACGGATCTTAGCTGTCGCTTATGTGGTTACAAAAAGAATCATCTGTTATGCGTGTGCCCGGCTCTCATGGACCTAAGGAGATGGCTTTTAAAGGATATTTTTAACGAATTGAACATTCGTACATGCAGGCAAGCTGTAATTCGATGGCTGGAGGGATCGTCACCAATGCTGGCTTGCAGGGGTGTCAAATACATGAGGAAAGTACAGTCTCTCCTATGACAAGCAGAACTCGGGGATACAGTAAAGAAGAAAACAGTAACCCAATGCTTGACAAATAATTTTAGCAAGTTTGTAAAATATGTTTATAATGAGCTAAAATGAAATGCTCAACTCAAACCTTTTTATGGACCAATCACCCACTTATTTAACGCTGTATAAAATAAACCCCTCAATGATTTCTATGATGATAGCACATGGTATTGGATTAGGCAATCAGATGACAATGTTATGAAATGTGTGTTATAAATTGTTTGAAATTTTATAGATTATTTTCTTATTGCGATTTGTAATGATTTTAAATAATCAAACAATAAAAAATTTGACTTGACTTGAAAAGGTTTTGTACGTTCCACCACTGCAAAGAGCGATGAGTACAGCCATCTACCAACACCAGATCTGATAGCGGAGCTTGAGCTTGGTTCCAATGACGTGCTAAACATTCCTGTAGAGGACGAATTTGAAGTCTTGCATAGGAAACGATTAAAATGCAAGGAGCCATCATTCCGACCAATTGCATGAACACTCGGGCTGGTAATGAGTGTTGAGGCTGAAACTGTGATATTAGGGCTTGCATGTTTGCTGATCCTGACTGGGTTGGGATAAGCTAGTATTTTCCGAGTGTCTATTGTGGCTCCTAGGTACAGCTGTGTGTTGAATGGCTATAGGTGAGACTTGGTGAAGTTTACAGTGAATCCCAAGTCGTGAAGCAGTTGAACTGTCTTTCGATTGTGGTGTAGGCAGCTTTGTTGTGATCTGGCTGCAAGGGAAGGTAAGGGAAGACATGAATGTTCTGTCTTCTTAGATGAGCTGCGACTACTGACAGGCACTTGGTGAAAACCCTGGGTGCTGTAGTGACCCCGAATGGGAGGGCTTTGAACTGGTAATGTTGTCCGTCCACCAAAGACCTGTGATATTTTCTGTGGGCAGGGTGAATGGGAATATGAAAATAGGGGTCTTCAAGTCCAGAGTGGCCAGAAAGTCGCCTTGTTGAAGAAGTTGGAGCACCTGTTGGAGTGTGGCCATGTGAAAGTGGTCCAACTGTATGTACAGATTTAGCTGTCTGAGGTCTGGTATAGGGCTGAGAGAGCCATCCTTTTTGGGAATTAAGAAATACAGGGAGTATACCCCGATCCCTTGGTATATTAATGGGACTGCTTCTATATCATGTTTTTCCAAGAGAGATAGAACCTCTTGCTTTAAGAGGGTGAGCTGTTCTGGTGACATTGAATGTGCTCTTGGAAGAATATTTGGGGGAGTGCTTGTAAGTTCCAGGCAGTAGCCATATTGAATAATTTGTAGCATCCACTTGTCTGAGGTGATTGAATTCCAGACAGGTAGGAACTGGGAGAGACGTCCTCCGATGGGAGTGGAATGATCGGGGGATAGGGGAAGGAAGGATTGTTTGTTTGAGGGGGAAGTGCATGTGGACTTGCCTCTACTTCTTCCCCCACCATTGCTCCCTTTAAAGCCTCCTCTTGAATAACCTCTAGGCGAGGGGGATTGGTTGTTGCCCTTTTAAGAGGAGGAGGGATTCTCAGTGGAGGCTGTTTTTGAACCACCCCTGTAAAAAGAGTAGCGAAAGGAACCTCTACTGGCAGGTAATTGCAAAGCCCCCATTGACTTTACGACCTCAGTGTTTTTTTTAATCTTTTCCAGCAAGGTGTCAACAGCTGGGCCGAAAAGATGCTGTTTGTCAAAGGGTTGGTTAAGTATAGAGGTTTGTCTGTGCGTTTTAACAGGCCTTTCAGCATGGGCAATGTATGAGTGTCTCTTTGTGATGAAGAAAGTGTCTCAAAGAGGAAATCCTCGTCTAAGGGTTGTTTATGGAGTTCCACCTCATGATAATGAGCAGCCATGTTAGGGAGCTCAACATAGCCAATGTTGTCATCAGGTGGGGAGGGTCTGGAGGGATACAAATCAGGATCATTATCTGTATTTTAATCTGTGTGATAATCCTCACAAGGGTCAGTGTCCTATGGTGACTCCTGATCCTCATCCCCCTCATCCTGTGGGTCAGGTGTAAGTGGTTGTGGTGAATTTAATGGTGTGATAGCCAAGGTATAAGGAGGAGGAGGAGGAGAAGGAGGTGGGATATAAGGAGGAGAATGGTTAGTATCCACATTCTTCTTCTTAAGAGGGATGTGATAGTCCTCTGGTAGGTCAGTTGTCCGTTTTTTTTTTGGAAGAGTTGCCAGAATATGTCCTGTTTTAGGGTTTATCACCAGCTTTTTCTGTTTCAGGTCCAAAGGTGGCTCATCAGGCCGAGGCTCTTTGGAGAGAGTGTCTTTTTGTTTAGATGGTGAGTCTTTGGCCTTGGAAGGTTTCGGGTCCGAGTCTTTGGTCTTCGCCGGTTTCGGGTCCGAAGGTAAGTTGACCAATAGATGTTTGGTCTTTTGTCTTGGTGCCGAAGGTGTCGGTTCGACATCAGGGCGGGGCTGGTTCGAGCCAGACGGCTTGGCTTCTCTTTGTGTTTCGGAGACGGGCAGCGGGGCATCGGAAACTTTTTGTCGGTGCCGACCTGAACCCGATGGTGAAGGAGGGCCCGGAGCCTTTGTCTCATGGTGAATGGGCAGAGGGGGGATCTGTACTCACGTACGGCACCCTGACCCAGAGTGATGTTTTCTTCTTCTTCCATGTCGGAGTCTGCTTCGGACACAGATCTGCTCTTCTTCCTCTGCCCCTTGAGCTGATTGTAGAGTATCCGAATCTTCGCCAAAGTTGTCCGGAACAGGAGTTGGTCTGATGTTGCATCTTGTGGCATTGAGCCCGACAATCACAAAGTGACTTTTTGATTGGAATGATCGACGCGGATTGCAGTTCTTCTCGTCGTGTTCCAGGGACAAGGAGAGATTGCACACTTCATACCAGTCCGTGCGTGGAAATTTAGCACGACACCCAGGACATAGCTTGAATGGAGTCCGTTCTATCGACTGCTAGCGGGGTAGGCACGGGTAGGCCCGAGGGCCTGCCACAAGTTTTCCAATGGAAAGTTTTCCGAAGTGAGACGATGCGCATCGATTGAGGAACCGCGATCGATAACAATAACGTGAGGGCAATGCATTGCGCATCAAAGGTGTCCGAAAACGGTACTGAACCGGAGTGCCGCAATACACATCCGAACCTGATGGCAAAAAAAACAATCCAAAGATGGAGTCGATGCCCATGCGCAGTATCACCGAAAGGAGGAGTCACCTACCTTGTGACTGCAAGACTTCTTCGAACAAAAACATAGTGAAAACATCCGGACCCGACACCAGATGGCGATCTATGCTAAAGCATATGATCGACAGCTCATATGCCTCGAACAATGATTTTTCTAAAGCAATCTGAATCTTAAAGCTCAAATCGATGCAATAATTCCATCTGTATACTTGCATTGAAAAGGATAACAATTTGCCAATTTTCTTTCTCAAAACTTATGTTGGCACTAGTTTTATCCTAACTAGATTTTTTTTTTTTGCAGAGTTTTATATAGCGCGAACTAGAACCAAACCGAATCAGTTATCAGAGTGCTTTACATAGCACCAGTTACGTTACATGAGGAAACACTTTCATTTTTGTTAGGCACGGGGAGATTAAGTGATTTGCCCAGAATCACAGGGGGTTTTTGGCGTCGTTACCGAGACTCGAACCCAGATCCCCAGGTCCGAGGTCGAGCGCCTTAGCCGTTAGGCCAACCCCTCTCCCCTTTGACAATTCTTTATATAATAGCCTCCCAAACATAATTTACATTTTACAATCTGTTCAGAATCAAGCAGCCGTGCTGATTTACAGAGCATTGGGGTATTTACACACTACTCCTTTACATAGAAAACTTCATTGAATGCCCACGGAACAAATAAATAAATTTACGGTTTGCGGTCTCACCTTTAAAGCAATTGCAGGGAAGTGACCTCGATTTTTATCAAAAAAGTTGTAGCATGGTACTGTCCAGTTGGAGAGCTGCACTCTGTCCCTTGATTTATGAAAGGTGGGTCAGCCTCTTCTCTTTTGTGGCTCCTTCCTTTTGGAATTCTACTCCATCTTCCTTGCTGTCGCAAACTAATCAGGTTTCTTTCCATAAAGATCCAAATACTTGACTTTTTAAACAAGCTTACTCCTATTCTCAATTGCATTATGATTCCTTTGGTATGCACCCAACAGTGCAAAGAAATAACTAGTTATTGAAGGACTTAATAAATAAATGAACATAATGGAAAATTAAACCGAGAACCACTTAACAAGTCCACTGTCTTCAAGCATTATATCCATTAAATTAGTGTTTAGTGTGACTGGTATGTCTAGCAGTGGAATTTCATGCTCACTGTGCCACAGCACTGAACTGCACATCACTGTTAATGACTAACAAGACCAAAATCTGTTTGGGTTTGCTTGTGTTCCCCCTCAGGGAGGACGTGGGCCAGCTGCTAGGACCAGAATGTTCCTCTGGCGACAGGACCAGGTTTCAATGTATGTGGTCAATTATTGTCTAAAGGGGCATAGTAAGCAAAACATGATGGACTAAAATGGATCAACAAATGACTGCCTGTGGCTCATACTCTTGCAAGGATTTCATCCATCAATTCTGTGTTTCAGTAGAGCACTTTAAGAGGGCTGCCACAATGTAGAGTTTGAGCTCACAGTGCAAGAGGACTAAAGCTCCACCTCACTGATGTAGTCCATAAAGAACAAACATGTGCCAGGGTTGCTTGCATTCCCATTCAGAGGACATTCTGGCCAGGCCATTCAGACAAATGCTCCTATTGAGGCAGGGCCGATTCTGATTTGCAAATGGCTGGTCCCCTAGGAGGTTTCTGTTGATTTGTTTTACGAATCCCAGATTGCGACATGTAATGCCAACTAAACTGAAGGTGCTCTATGCTGGTCTACTGAGATTAACTTTTCACAAACCATCCATCCAGCTGAGGATAAAGAGGAATTCCGTGGTGGTGGAAATGGCCACCGCAACTTAGAATTCCTTCATGGGTGCTTTGGTAGCTATGTTCCAGCCAAAGGACACACATCTGAACTGACACATAAGTGATGGCAACCTCAAAGACTGCTGGTTTATTTCCTTTCAGTGGTATAATTACTTGGGCATCTTGGAGGTCTAGTCTTTCATCTGCATGGCGTATGTGTTTCAGCTAACATCACGACATGGAATGATTACTCAAAGAGTCAATTTAAAATAGCACTACTGATGCATTTAATTTTGTATAATTGCAACTTTTCTGTTGTCGGTTTGTTTCCAATTTTTGCAGCAAATCTAAAAATTGCTTCTGCATTACTGGTAAATTTCATACTAGCAATTTTTAGATGAGGGTTCCACACATTTTTATTTGACAAATGAAGGCCCAAATATGTAAAATTATCGACTTCAGCTATTATCTGCCCTTTTAATCGAGGAACCCTCTTCTTTATATTGCCTGTACCACATGCCATCACAAATGTTTTAATAGATTAAATCTCATATCCTTTTCCTCCATAAAAGTGTTAAAACATCCGATCAGGGATTGCAGGCCTTTCGCAGTTCACAATATCAGAACTCTGTCATCTGCAGCTGGGTCAGCAGCTATTTGTTGGAGAAACACACCCACCACATTAATACATTAAGAAAACAGAAGTGGTGTGAGAATGCACCCTTGCCAAATGGCTTTCATGATCTTAAAGCCCAGGGTAGATTCTCCATTTACACTGCAACGTACATGGGCAGTCAAATAGCTATATAATTGCGAAATAAAGGATATTATATCAATGAGGCTCCCAAATCAACCAATATTTTCCACAACTTGGAGTGACTAAGAGGTTCAAAGGCCCTGCTTAGATCTGCGAAACGAAAATTAAGGCTACCCGTTTTTGCTACAGCAATCAGGTTTAGGTTGATACATTGTTCTAATGTTCCATCCCTTGTGGTTAGGGGGTGGATCCTTGCTTGGGGATTGCCTCCTGTGGCGATCTCCAAGCAGGGATTCAGTTGGCAGTAGTAGCATTGGGAAGCGGAGATTCTCCCATTTCCAACGATACCTCCCCTAAAGGAATAAGTGCCCAGGGTGCTGAGATATGCTCCTGAGCAATGATTCAGTGACAGTAAAATGAGCCCATCGGCTCATTTTACTTTCACTTTCCTGTAATGACGTCAGTGAGCCCTGCACGCTGATCGCCCTTGCAGAAAATAAAAACAATCAGGCTGCTTGGGAAAATCTTCCTGAGCAGCCGGATGTAGAAAAATAATACAGGACTCCCTCAGGTGCAGAGCGCCAGACGGGCCTTTAAGTGCCTTACCAGTTTCAGCCAAAGGCCGACGCTCGCATGTTTAGTTAGTGCAAAATTACAGGTTATGTTATGTTATGTTAATAGCATCTTATAGAGCGCACGTACACCAAGAGGTTTCATGGCGCTAAGTCTAGCATGTGCCGGGGCCAGCAAAGGATTATGCGTGGGCCTGTGTAAATAGCCACATTTTGAGCAGCCTTCTGAAATTTAGGAGGTTGTAGCAGGACCGAATCTCCAAGGGGAGGGAGTTCCAATGTCTGGGTGCCAGAGTCGCAAACCTGTGCCCGCCCTGGCGATGAAGCTTGAAGGAGGGGGTGGTCAAGAGATGACAGGTTAAGTGCCACTCCGTTTATTTCATTTGTTTAATGGAATTTATTTGTCTTGAGACACTACTTAGTACACACAGTACTGGGGAGAGTGCTAGAAAAACTTTACAGGTCTGGAGGTATCTTATGACCCGTTGAGGGCAGTGCCCCTCGGGCTCTTTGTGGTGACCCATGCAAGGGTAACATTGATCCAGCCAGTGTGTACAATGGTCATAACTTTCGGTGTTTTCAATGCCAATGTATATGTTTCATGTATAGGAGTCCTAAAGGATTCTGGTTCCTAGAAAAATTCTTCATTAGTACCACTCTAGCCTTTATTCTTGTGCAGCCGGTTACTGCTACTCAAACAATTGAGACAGAGCCTCCATCGGACTGTATGACCCTGATGGTCCACCATTATAGACTGTGCCAAACAGCAATCACAAAAACAATTCAATGAAAGGAAAGAACAATTACACCAGATGCAGAGTTTGGAATTTTTTCCGTTGCCCTGTACCAAAGCATAGGCAAACCTGGAAAATCATATAAAAGTTGGATATTCCGCAATAGTAAAGAAAAGCATGAAGCTGGACATGAGAATCTACAACTATTGCGCTGCAGCTTCTCGACCGGGAGCCTGGAGCTCAGTCCTCGGAAGACACCCTTCGAAGCCCGCAGCTGTGTGCTGGGAGAGTCTCTTATCTGGGTCCGTTCCATCCTGTGCTACTGATAACTTCTATCTTGAGCTCCAATAAGTCAATCACCTGCCAGAGAGTTTGCAGCTGCCTATTAGGAAGACACTGCAGCTAGTCAACATTAGGTCTTTATTCTCCTTTGTTTCCCCTATCCATCATGGCTGTTCCTCCCTTGAAATCTCCTAATTTGCCAAACCATTATGCTTCTTTTCATGTCGGGTTTTCTGTCATTTCATTGTCCTGCTCTTTTACTGTTTAAATTCCTTAGTCTGGCTGGAGGGTAAGTTCCTAGTTTTCGTCAATCCTCAGAAGTCTTTGTTCAGCAAGGTTTTTTTGTATTGCCTTTGGCTTTTTCCTCTCATAACGTAGCAGCTTCTCTAGGGCATTTGTCTACCACATATTTCAGTGTGTGTGTTTGCTTTGTGCATTCTGGAAACAGTCAACTATATATTGGACAGCGGATAGCCCAAACAGAATTACAGGTAAGCACCCAAACCTGAAAAAAAAACAGATTCCTTTTGCAAATGATGACCATTACATGCTATATATCCATTAAGGGATTTTCGTCAGATTAGTCAGATTTAGATGCCTTCCTACTCTTTGATGGAACTGCATTAATGAACCTGAGAAACCAAATATGTCAACACGTGTTACACTGCTGTTTGTCCCCATTCTGATGGGAATCTGCTTTTGTATAGATTGTAAACATCCAAGTACAAACCCATTGTAATCACAAGAGAAACGAACAGTCTGAAATAAAGAATATAAATTTAAGGAATCAACACTGTAGTCCTTAATGTAAACAGTGAGGGAGTACAATGGGCATCAAACTTAGCATATCTTTCAGTTAGGGTATTTGAGTAAGAGGAATATTTTTAAGAAGTTCCTTCACAACATGGTCCTCCTATCTTTTGCTATACAGTCCAGGCTAATTATAGAAAACAGATTGACAGATCTGGACTCAGTAATTGTTTAGAAACCAACACTAAATATACGATACAGCACATACCTATGAATCGGGCAGATTCATCATTTTGTCCACCAAAGGCGATTTTTTGTCCTTCCAGCAAACCCATCAGCCGACTGAAGTGACGTTTGTTGATAATCCTTTCGTAATCTGGTGATTTCTTTACATCTTCTCCATAAAACTCCTTGTAATAAGAAAAAAGAGTTACTTAGCAGCAAGAACATTGAGGATGCTACAACACCGAGAGGGGGGAAGTCTTTGAATCAAATGCCCTCATTAGGATTTGGCCGGATTTAGGTACAGGTATACCAGAGGTCCAAAACCGTTAATTGTAGTCTGTATCCCAGTACCCAATTCCAGCCATTACATATTTCGGTGCCCAGAATCGAGAACAACTATGTGCCCTAAAAATACAGGGTGAAAACCAAGATCTTTTATTAATCCCGGGGTTAATATCAGCAGGGATTAGTGCGAGTAAAGTGCTGTTGAGCAGAGAGAGCCTCTGGGGTAATACACTGTGAGGGGGTGAATAGGTGGAGAAATATTTGCTGCTCTCCTCATTGTGCTGGAGGGGCAGGTGTCCACTGCCCCTACCCTCTTCATTTTTGGTTTACCAGTATATAAACAGGTCATGTGTTTCCAGACTTATTAACTTCAGGTCCAGGCACACTGGATCGCACAGTGTCCCAGGGTGATATCGCACCCAGGGAGATCATTACAGGAAAAGCATATTGAGGGCTTAAGTTTGCTCTTATAAACAGTACTAAGCAAAATAAAATCTATCTCATCAAAACATGATACAACACAAAGCTCTGAAATACTACTAGCACAATCAAGAATTGTATTGTCATGTTTTCTTTGCCCTTTTGAAACAAGTCTAAAAGAAATAAATTAAATTCTATGTCAGAACCAGTGGCCAAGGATTATGCTCATAGCTCTTCAACTCCTTGTCTCAGCATCGTAAAATGTTCACATTTAAATTCATTTGCAGAAAAGCCCATTCCTTTGGCCTCTCTCTTTTCATCCTGCCCAGCAGTATTTTAGTGCCTCGCTATGCAATTTGGCTAGGTTGCGCTGTATTTAATTGACAGTGCTTGCGGGTTTCTCATCAATTCATCCTTCTCAATTGCCTCAGCACCATTCGCTCTGCTGTAGTGTGGCCCTCTGCTTCCTAGGGAACGCTGGATGCATGCACTTCCAGGCTCCACTGCATTGTCTTTAAGAGAGCCTGTAATTAGGAGCGTAGTTACTCCACTCCTGGTAGGGTGCTGTAGGCCCATGGATCATCTTGTGCTTTATTAGAGTAGTGTTTTTCAGTTGGGAGTACTTGTTCGGGTCTCCGTTCCCTTAGTGCTGCTCCTGCTTCAGAGGGCAAATTCAGCAGAGAGCTATTAGAATTTTTTCCAGGATTGTTTTTCTGCTCATACTTGGGCTTTGTGTGTCTGCAGGCTGAGTTAGGGTGAGAATCATACCTATTTATGATATGCATCTCCAGTCTCCTACGTACCCCCCAAACCCACACCTCACTAGATGAGGCCGAATTTTTAGGATTCCTACTAAAGGAAGAAGTCTTACCTGGCATGCTAGACTTGTCCATTACGAAGGCAGTCTCGGAGACGTTGCAACCCCTGGGAAGACAATTTCTGCTCCTGGCAGCAGCTCACCTTAACCACTCCTAGGGGAGGGGAGGTCTGGGGTGGGAGGGGGTGATTACGATACATCTAGGCCCAGGAAGGACTTGAAGCTAAGGGAGCAGAGTTGCCAGGGGAGGGACCCAAGGAAGGTAAAGCAGAGTGCAAGATAGATGATCCTATACACTCAGTTGCATTTGAATGCCTATGGGAAACTTTTAAACGTGCCCATACCCCAGAACAAGAAGCCTCTCCTGGGAGACAGATGTGGTACTTTTTCCATGGAGGAGGATCTAAAGGCTGACATGGGCTCACGGCTTAGGATGGAAATGAAGGCCCTAGTCATCCCTGCCACCCGTCGGCACCCTATGCAAGCCTGGCCCAGCCGCTTTGACATGTAGGAACCAGTAGACCTTTACCATCCTATGTCCTCAGAGTGGTGCCCTTCAGAGAATATGGGGCACAGAGCATCCACAAACCCCTGAACAAGGAGATTCAAGAAAGGCAGGCTGAGTGACCACACCCCTTGCTGGAGAAGATGGTCACTCTCATCCGAGATGGACAGGAAAATTGTCACATTTCTGTCTAAATGTGTAAAGGACTTGAAGAGAGTACTATTAACAAGCCCTGGAGGGCCTGCTAAGGTAAGCTTTTAGATACTGGTGGGCATCTTACCAAAATCTTTGATGTGGCACAGATGCCAAGGTCTCCGAAAAGCTGCTCTCTCCAGAGATCCTGTCAAATTGGACCAAGTGGGTCAGATGTTTTCTTTGCAATGCTAATTGCATCTTGTCAACAGAGCACCGATGTTCATGGACATGAAGCTGGCCATGTTAGCTACTTTACGTGGATGATGTGGATCTTTTTAGGGATCCATTCCTGAAGGAGCCAAGGAAGTTTACCCCTCCTTTCTCTGTATTGGACAAGGCCCAAGCCTTTATTAACAGGGTCTTCAGCCCTTTGATTTTTTCTTGGGCAGTTAGTGGAAATGGAAGCTTGCCTTCCAATTTTCCCTCAATCCTTTTAAGAAATAGCCTCAGTTCCAGAATGCTTCCAAGTTCAGAGATTTCTTTCAATCTAAAAGGGCACATCCTTACCCCCAGTAGATTCAGAAGAGCCACCAATGCCCCTGGAGGTTCCTCAAGTGAGTCGTATCCCTTCTTCCTAGCGAAGGCAGAAGGTTGGCAAGCTTTTTCCCAGTCTACTACAAGGGATACCTGCATTCTTCAAACCATTTGAGGGTTCCAAATTGAGTTCTACCACTGCCCAAGGCAAGAATACTACCCATGTCTGCTCTACTTGTCCCCAATCAGTCTTAGTGGATAGGTGAGAAAGTGGCAGATTTGAAGGCCATCAGGGTTGTGGTTCCACTGACCCTTCACTGCTGTGGTTT
Source organism: Lissotriton helveticus (assembly GCF_964261635.1). Taxonomy (NCBI): domain Eukaryota; kingdom Metazoa; phylum Chordata; class Amphibia; order Caudata; family Salamandridae; genus Lissotriton; species Lissotriton helveticus. The sequence continues at coordinate 324,209,630 of NC_136061.1, forward strand.
TTGAGCAACCATTTCCAGATCGAGAAAAAAGGGTATTGTCCTAGGATCAACCTTCATGAGCTCAAAAGTTTGTTTAGTCAAAAGACACTGCAAAATGGACAGCCACCTGCCCTGGTATATTGTTCTACAGAACTGAACAGCCTGCCTGGACCTGAAAGCTTTTTTCAGTTCTGCTGTTAGGAGCAAATTTGAGTGCTGTTCTTCTGTTTGGTCTTTCATCAGCATATTGGCCCTTCACCCAGCTTCTCAATCTGGCAGTAAATATATTCAGATTTAGGGGTCTTTGGCTGATTATCTGTCTCATGGACCAGTCCCAGGAATGACTTGAACTTGGCAGAGGACTTTTTACAGAACCTTGGTTTATTATTAACGGCTCCATTGCTTTGCTAACTCCTGAGGCGAAAAGCCGGGAGGTGTTCTACTGCCTATTTTAACTTGTATACTGTGTATTTGTTTTTAAAAATACTTGCTGAATTTGCACACTATCCTCGACTCTTTGATTCCCCATAGCAGTTGAATACTAGCTGTTTGGGAAACAGAATCCACTCGTTTCTTGGCGCCATTGACCGCCGAGGGAGACGATAGCCACGCCCATCTCTTGCTGGCCACGACCCCTCCTACGTCACTTGCTACCACTCATGTGTCAACACCGGAAGCGCAGCGGACGAGCGCAGCGGGCACGCCGATTGCGCGCCGAAGGCGCGCTTAAGGCAAGCTCGTCTGCGCTCGTCCGCGACGAGGACGCGCCTAGCGCCACAAATCCTGCCCGTTTCAGCTTGCAATCCCCCTGCTACACCCGGGATACATTGCTCAATTTACGAGGGTACGCGCACGAAGGTAAGCTCACCTTTGAAGAGACTGCTTCTCCCTTAACTGACTTCACCCACAAGGGCCTAATTGTAGGAGGCCTCCTGAACGTCAGATCTCTACCGAAGCATGCCACCGAAATTAATCTTCTTATAGATTCACACCATTTAGATGTACTTTTTCTTACCGAGACTTGGACACACGCCAACTGTGAGACCGATTTAGCCTCTGCCTGCCCCTTAAACTTTAACATTCTTCATCTCCCCAGACCCAAAGGCCGCGGTGGCGGAGTTGGTGTCATCTTCCGAGCCTCGTGGCAATTGAACACCATTGACATAGATCCTGTACCCGGGATCGAGCTCTTTGGCTTGACTATAAACTGCCACCCAGGAGGCACCTTTACGGTGATCATCTGCTACCGACCGCCTGGGACTTTTTCCCTCTCGCAACAGCAAGTGCTCCTCACGACCATCACAAATATGGCAACCTCCCATTACAAACTTATTATTCTAGGAGATTTTAATCTCTGGCCAAACGGCAGCCTAGACACAGGTTTAGACAACCTTCTGCTGTCCTGTGACAGCGTGGGCCTTTACCAATTGATAAAGGACCCCACTCACTCCGCAGGCAACCGTCTTGACCTCATTTTTTCGAGTCCGGGCCTAACTCAAGTAGGCGACATTCTGCCTATGAGCTGGACAGATCACTCGCTCATTAAACTCTACATCAGCAACGCCACAATAAGAAAGCCCAAGAATCACTCACCTCCACAATTTTCCTATCGAAACTGGAAAGCTTTAGAAAAACTTAGCATCTCCACCAAAGTTTTCGAAGTACAGGATAGTTTCTCTCCTACTAGCTCGGTGGAAAATAATTACAGATCCCTCAGCTCGAGAATTACCTCCATCGCGGACTCGGCTGCCCCTCTAAAATACTGTAAACCCAAAGGTAGAGCACCTGCTCCCTGGTACAATGAGTCCCTCAAAACCCTCAAATCAGCCTGTAAACAGGCTGAGAGAAAGTGGAGACAAGGTTACTGCAACAACTACAAAGCCCTCTGGAAAAAGTCACTCCATGATTATAAATCCGCCATTGCAGAGAGTAAGGCGAATTACTACTGCTCCACTATAGCCAACGCGGCCAATAGTCCTAAAAGTATATTTCAGATCCTGGATAATATCATGCATCCTGACTGTGTCAAAAACTCCATCCCCCCATCTCAGACCCTCTGTGATAATCTCGCCCAGTTTTTTACCGATAAAATTGAGACTATCATCAATAATCTGGCAACGCCCCCGTTACACCTCCACCCCACCCCTCCCGAAGCTGGCTCCACCAATCCTGTTTCTCCAAGGTTAGCTTGCCCTCCTATGAATAAGCTCCTGGATTTCCCCCCTATCTCTCAAGTAGAATTTGAGAAAGTAGCATTGGGCATCTCCTCGGGATCTCCCCTCGACCCTCTGCCTCCGAAAATCTGGAAAGCATGTGGGCATGAATTATTTCACACTCTACGGATGATTTGCAATCAATCTCTCAGCTGTGGTATCGTCCCCATTCCCTGGAAGCAAGCGCTCATCACTCCGCTACTAAAGAAACCCACGCTGAATCCAGAATGTTTGTCCAATTTTCGCCCCATATCACTTCTGCCTTTCCCGGTGAAGGTACTCGAACGTTGGGTCAGCAACTGTCTCTCAAACCACCTCGAGCAGCACCACGTCTTGGACGAATTCCAATTTGGGTTTCGCCCAGCCCATGGCACTGAAACTGCTGTGCTCACTGCCATGGAGGAGCTTCGAATGCGTGCAGATAGGGGCCAAGCCGTGGCCTTGATTTTATTAGACCTGTCTGCCGCATTCGATACTGTCAATCATGGGATTTTGCTTGAGAGGTTGAGAGAGGCAGGGATCGACGGCACGGCCCTGCTTTGGTTTCATTCATATCTTAGTGACAGGAAACAGGCTGTATCCCTTCCCCCATTCCAATCGGTTTTCTCCCCTGTCCCTCACGGTGTTCCTCAGGGCTCCTCCATTAGTCCGATTCTTTTTAATGTTTACTTGAAACCACTGGTCACGTTAATCAAGTCGCACAATACGACCACAGTAAACTATGCGGACGACACTCAGCTCTTGCTTTCTTGGGAGGGCGAAGACTCCATCCCCTTAGAAGCCTTCCACAACTGTCTAAGAGACACCGCAGGCTGGTTGCACCGGAACTCCCTCCAATTCAACTCCTCGAAAACCGAGGTTCTGTTCTGCCCTGCGAGCCGCATTCCCCGCCCTCTGCCTGCTGAGTTCTGGCCCCCGGAAAATTCTAACAACCCACTACCTGTTACCAGTGTTCGCAATTTGGGCGTCATGCTGAATTACCAACTGAGCATGGAAACGCAGGTCTCAAGAACAGTTGCTACCTGCTCAGCCCTTATGTGCTCACTGCGCAAAGTTCTGCCTCTTCTACCACCTTCTGCCCGAGCATTGATAGTCAGGTGCACTATTCTTAGTCGCCTTGACTACTGTAATGCCCTCCTGTTTGAATCCCCTGCGACACTGCTGGACAGACTCCAACGAGTTCAGTCGGCAGCAGCCAAACTGGCTCTTGGTTGGACCAGGAGATCCTCTGCCACCGCTGCCTTGGCCGAGCTGCACTGGCTGCCGTTGAAGCAACGTATTGCCTTCAAAGCCCTTTGCTTGGTCTTTAAGGCACTACACGGTGCAGGACCCAGACCCCTTCAACGTCTGTTCTCGTGGTACATCCCCACCAGAACACTTAGGTCTACAACCGCTTGCCTTGTGAAAGTCCCCAGATGTAAGAAGGCCAGGATCGGAGGTAGATCTTTCAGAGTAGCTGCAGCCAAGCTGTGGAACAGTCTGCCAGCCGATATCCGCCAAATCACTCATCTCCTACCCTTCAGGAAACTAATCAAAACCTGGCTCTTTCCTCCACCCCTTTAAGCCTGCCAGCCATAGTTCAACCCCCCCCCCCGCCTATAAACCCAGGAGTAGCTACCAGCGCCAGGATACCTGCCAGGTGACAGCCGCGCTTTATAAATATTTTAAATAAATAAATAATAAATAAAAGTCAGATCTGACACCCAGTCAGTCCATGTCTTTTCAGGGGTTTGTTATCAAAGCGCAGGCAACTCTTCATCTTCCAAAGAAGAAAGTGATCAGTATCCGGAAGGAACTGGGAAAAACCATTTCCGTGGACAGTATATATTTGCACAACCTGGCAAATAGCGAGTCTCCGGTCATCATCAATTCAGGTGATTTTCTCAGGTGCTTTAACCCCTTCGACGCTCATGACGAGCTGTGCTCGTCATGAGGTAGCCTCCTCGCACGCTCATGACGAGCCCAGCTCGTCATGTAAAGTGCACTTTACAGATTCCCAGCGTACGGGCGGAATTCCGCCCGCACGCATGCGGTTAAAGAGATTGAAGGCTATCCATCTCCGCAAAGGCTTGGCATGATCCTGAATGAGCTTCTTGTTCGCGGACGCCAGGTCGGAAATATAGTGGTGGCTAGATAACATGACACTTGGAATGGCAAATCAATCTTTGGGAATGTTTCAGATCTTGTCATAGAATTAGACCCCAGCACCCTGAGCTGGAATGTGGTGGTTGCAAATGGGAACTCCAGACACCTGGTACACTACAGTGACTGGATGATGGATCCAGGTGTCTTGCAGGAACTGATGGCGTGTTGGGGCGCCTGTGAAGAAGATATGTTTGCTTTCCACCTTAATCATCAATTGTAGAGATATAACAGGTGGCGCCAGGATCCAGAACCTTTGGCTGTGCACTCATTCCTTCCGGACTGGTGTGGGCGGGGAGGACCAACTACATCTTTCCTCCTTTGTCAAGATCACAATGACGGCAACTCTGTTTAGGAGGCAGAGGGTGAATCTGGGGCTGTAAGACCCCTTTGGAGAGTTTAAGTATGGTCTCTAGTTCTTGTGAAACTTTGAGATTTTCTAATTCTTTTCCCCCTTTTTCAAGAATTCCTGCGGCACCGTCAAGTACACACACTCACCAGCTGGTCTCACAAGGCCTCCGGCAGCTCATGGCCTGGCGGATTTCATAAGACACGAATCAAGTCCAGGCATTTTGTAACAGGCTCAGGGTCGGAAAGCACCGATATGCGATACAGACATACTTGGAAGAGAATATTAGTTTATATCGGCAAGATATAGATCCCATGGGGGCAGACCATTTCCATATACTGAATTACTTGACTGAGCAGAACATTGCTGGGCAGGCATACAGGTCTGTAAACACCTTTAAATCCACCATTTCTGTGGAACACCTCCCCCTCAAGGGGATGATGTAGGCTAGTTGACACTTTCTGGTTTACAAACTTTTGAGGGATATTCTCCTTTCTAAGTCTCGAGGTTACAGGTACTTTACACTCTGAAATGTCAATTCAGTTCTCAAACTTTCTTTCTTGGCCCAATAACTATTTCCTTCCTAGGAAGGCGATTCTAATCTTCCATAAAAGGGTTGCATATGTCAGAGCCCTTGATCTCGCTGGGAAACTACACATCCTGAAGGGAGTAATCTTTTACCATAGCCAGACTCAACCAGTCATATATCCACATAGTCTCTCACTTGAAGTCTGATCATAATCCAAAACTATGTGGTTTGATGCCTTTCGTAATATGAGAATAAGACATCGGAGTTCCACTCGGAGGGAGTTATTCAACTTTTTTTTTTTTTTTTTTTTTTTTTTTTTAAAACCTTTATTTATCGTATGCACATTACACAGCGTCTGCCTACAACCACTGCGGGCCGGCCGCTATGACTATTAATAGCAATGCATGCCATCTTGCGCTGCGGAAAGTCAAGAATAAGAACAATACGATGTAGCAATACAAGATGGCAGGAAAAGGAGAACGTAGGTTTCATTTTATAATTTTGCGGAAGTATCACAGAGTCGGGCCAGATAGCCAATAAGGCGAATTATACAGCAGGATATTCAATAGTGAAACGGTAATAATCCGGATATGAACGTGAGATATCACACGCAGGATACTCAAGTGTGGAGTTGCAGTACATACCATGCATCGCCCGCCCAAGAGGTATAACAGTGTAAGAGTTACAGTTCAGCCAATACATGTATAACAGGATGCGAGAAAGGCCGTACCATAGCAGAGAGGGAAGGAGCCATCGTTACACAACAACACAAAACCTCACGTGAAGCCAGTCATGTAATTAGCAAAGTGCCCTCAAATAAAGGAGAAATGGACAATAAAAACCAGAACATATAAGCATGCAATGGCTAAGCAGGAGAGACGATATCATAACCAAAAAATCAATAATCTATGCATATAAAGATGAGCACTAAATGTAAGATCCTTCCCCAAAAGGCAAAACCCGACCCACAAAACGACACTGTTCACCAAACTAAGCACTGGACAGGACAATAGCATGTAAGCGAGCGCATCGTTGAGAGGACAACAGGAGGACGCAACTTAAAAACAATCCCACATAATCATAGGGATCCGCCCACAACTCGATCAACATTGACAGTGTCATAGGACATATGAGGACACAAACGATAAACCTCCCAAGGAACCCAAGCCCCGGACTACTACCACAAAAAACATACAAAAAGGAAGAATTATAAAGAAGACGAAGAAAAGAAGAGAAAAGTGGGCCATAGAGACAAAGAAGAAAGGAACACACATCCCATCCCCACCCCCCACCCTGCATGCAGCGGAAGGCCACGGCCCACCCCCCCCATAGGCATGCCTGTCGCCCCAGAAAACCCCGAAAAAGGGAAAAGAAAGGAGGAGGGCCCCAGCCCCAGACACGCCCCCCCCCCCACCCATCCTGAAAAAACAAGTAAGCCCACCACGAAGGAGGGCAAACAGCAGCGTAGAACCATCCCAATCACTTCAATACATCATCAAAAGCCATGTCACAGTCCGGTACCAATAACAACCCGCAAATACGTAAACAGTCCAGGTTCAGCCTTGTCCGGTCCGAGTGAAGGCAGTAGGGCGTCGCACAGCAAGGTAGGGTAGGGTCAATGAGTCCACAGTCTCCCGTGGAACTGATGTAGCAGTTGGGAAAAGCAAGAGAGTCATTACAATAGTGCGACGCCATGACACACCAGCCGGCGAAGAAACGGAGGAGTGCAAATCAGGAGCGGTAACGGGCAGCTGGAGGGCGAGAAAGTCAGTTGAAACATAGGCGCGGTCACATGATCCAAGTTCACAGTTCAGTTCCGCACAATTCGGGGTGTCCTCAGCGTCGGCAGACCGGGGAAAATCGGGCTCCGGATCGATATTGCGGTCGTCAGCCATCGCACAACTCGCCGCCATCCACGGGTCCTCAACGGGCATCCAGCGGCAGCGCAAAAGGGAGTGGAAATTCGTGAGAGCCAGTAGAACGTCTCGCAGTGTAGGCGCATTCGCAACTCCACGGGTCATTGTAGCGCACATCACGGCCAAAGACCCCCAGGGCAACAGGAGAAAGCAAGCACCACCGGTAGTAAATAAGCCAACCGCTACCCACAACAAAGGAGCGGGGCATAGCAGGCACACACAAGACCACAATCCCCCACCACGGGACAGGGCGCTTACATGGCCGTCCGACTCCTCCCGTAGAGCAGAATAGCGAGGAGAGGCATCGATCGCCAGCTGGTCCAGAGAGCGGGTGAAGCCTGGCAGTATTTCGGTGGATGTAGCAAAAGGTACGGTCGATAATAGGACCGGCAGAAACCTTTGTTGAGCCGGTCAGGGACGCCGGCACCAATCCCCGACCTTCAGTGTCTGACCGCGCCCAATCACAAGTCTCGGTCTGGGCAACCGGGTGAAGGCGGCCGGCCGGAGCCGATGTTATTCAATCGCGCTCCGGATGCAGCGTCACTCGAGGACCCGGCTCACACCATGCCAGGGCCAGGAAGTTCGAGACGGTGTATCTCGGCCGTCAGGGGCGGGTTCCGCGCCGGGACCACACAGCCGGGCTCCACGGACAGTCACACACACTTAGAAGCAATCGGGATGCAGGATCGTTGACAGGATGGCATGGGAGGCGAGGGCGGCCGGCGGAGCCGGACGACTATGCGGCCATCTTGGTCGCCGTCTAGGCTCCTCCCGAGTTATTCAACTTTTGATTTGCATTAAAAAGCTCTTTGGAGTAGTTTCTGCACCCATCTATTATGAGATAGGTAAGGTGAGCTATGTTGGAAGTTGGAATTGACTTCGCTTTTTGGATATCCTTCCGCCAGATGCACAATGGCACTTAAAGCCTTTGTTTTTGAGAGGTAGACTGGAAGAGATCAGAAAAGTGGCAGAATGTCCTGCAGAGACGACCTTCAAGAACTTTTATTTTAAGCGTGTAGAAGGAATAGCTTCTCTGGTGGTAAACTAGCATAAACCTGGACTATGATTCTATGGCAGGACCGGAGGCTCAGATTATGCTATTCTTTCTCCGCTCTTTATTATCATCATAAACACAGCAGCCTCAGAAAAGCTTGTAACAAAAAAATGCTTGTAAACCAACACATAGTAAAGCATTTCCCAAAACGTTATCAAAAGTCTTTGGAACTACAACTCCCATCACTCCATCTTGAACAGTCCCAACAATAGACCTTCCATTATGTCCATAGGCATTAGATAGGGAGTCCCATCTCTCTGTTCCTCCTC